>NC_136778.1:13493172-16421819 GCF_947034865.1 Barbatula barbatula
CACACTCTTAAAAACCTTCTCTGCTCTCCTCTGTCCGCCTGCTCCCACACCTTCATCGGAGTTAACGGCTGATGATTTTGCATCGTTCTTCGTAAAGAAAACTACCGCCATCAACAGGCAATTTTCTACACCACCATCACCTGCCTTTTCTCCTCTGTCTGAAGATGATGTTTCCAAGGTCATTGGTTCCAACCACCCTACCACCTGCCCACTGGATCCCATCTCCACCCATCTCCTCCATGTTATCTCTCCAGCAGTTGTGCCTGGTCTGACCCACATCATCAACTCTTTGCTCACCACTGGGACATTTCTCACTGCGTTCAAAGAGGCCTGCATCACACCGCTACTGAAGAAACCCACTCTCAACCTTACACTGCTAGAACACTACAGGCCGGTGTAGTGTGTGAAAATGCATATCTTCCGTCGAAATGTAGATGACTGATTTTAACCTCTAATTCTTTTCTTTCTTCTTAAAATTTTTTTTTTTACTTACCTCACTATTCTTAGCTTTGTATACTGTGCTAGGCTTTAATGGACTGGATTTAATTAACTTATGCATTTTGTTGCCTATATTGTTATAATTGCTTCCAATGTTTCCTCGTCTGTAAGTCGCTTTGGAAAAAAGCATCTGCTAAATGACTAAATGTAAATTTTATGAAATGTGTAATGTCATGTGTAATGTGTAATGTGTAGTGTGTGGCCTTGAAATTTTAGCATGTCTACGTAATCATGAATAAATGCTTCTTGAGACACACAGTGTTGCTTCTTTGCATGCATCAAACGAATTGTTTCTGGCTATATGCATCCATGCATCAGTTTGAGAGGGGTGGAAATGGGACACTTGGGTGAAACAAAACTGCCCCAAAAGTACCCCCACCCACTTTAAATACAGTTTTTTTAAGTCAATATGGTACATTTCTCAGATCCGATTTGAAATTCTCAAAACTTCTTGTTCAATCCTTACATCCTTGTGTCACTTGTGCACATCAAACAAGCATTTTCTCATTTCTTTGAACAAGTTGCAAATGCTTTGGTATATCCATGCAAATGATTATCAAGTAAACAGTGGCATTTTATTTTACTCAATTTAGTGTTTCGCATTACTATATTCTTTCCACATAGGACTGCAAGACAACTTCACTGGGTTGCAGACGGCCCCTTTTCACACATAAACAGTCTTTTAACACTCTCTACAGGGATCTCATCCCTGAACCAAAGAGCGGGCAGATTGGAGATGACCTGCCAAAGTACATGTTAGTTTGGGACAATGTCAGTTTCCATCGCTTGATGAACATTTAAACAATGTTCTGCGCGTTCAAAAATTGAAGAGAGGCCAGTTCAGAAAACGTTGAAATTTATTGATCAGAAGTCTCAAACAAACAGCTGTTTCGGTGGATTCTCAGACACACACAGTCTTAACAAAGAACCGACCCCGAAATACACATTCAGAAGCTTATATATTTCTCGCCGAATCTCTTCTCCATGGCGGGGTCGAATCCGACTTCCTTCTTTGTCCTGTGTCAGCCAATCAGCTCACTGCCTTGTTTTTCAAACCCGACATCTGTAACAAATTATAGAGGCCCAACACGCTCTGTGCGTAACCTGATCTTAACACACACATACCCATTTCCTGTGGACAACCACAGTATCAGCTGAATTCCTGGGTAACCCAACTAACACACTGGTTATATTTTCAACATATTATGCATAGTTAGTAATCAATAATGAAATCATATTAAATGTAAAGGCACGTTTAAACCACAATAAGATCCTTGGGTGTACACATTTTTTCCCCAAAAATAAGATGTGGTTATTGTTACACATTCACACATAAGCAGATCCTGCAACCCCCCACTAACTGACCACATTCCATCTCTGGCATATCTAGCAACTGAAGAACTCTCAACTTCAAGCTTTTGTTCACAATCATGTCATGTAGGAAAATACATCTGATTTAAACAACATCAATCATCCATTTTTATATCGATCCATATATTGATCTTAATTCCCACAATTCCCTCTCTTGACCATTAAAAAATGGTCATAAAACATTACAAACATCATTATCATCCTCAACTAGGAAGTGGTCGCCAGACAATAGAGGCATGGTATATTTCGGAGGGGTTAAATCTGTCTTTTCTATTGCCGATAATATCACTCTGTTACATAGTGATCTGATACAGGGAATACAACAGCATCCGCATGAGACCAAAATACCTGCAAATACAGCTATTGATAACACAATCGACATTAAAACTGATTTCCATTTGCCTAGTGCCTTGTCTAGCCAATCTCCAATAGGATTATTCACTCCTGAATGTTCCTTCATTTCGATAGACAAAGTTCTCAAACCTTCCAATGCCCTAGTGACTGATCCGTCTGGTGCTGTATTATTAGGAATGTAAGTACAGCAAAGATCACCAAACATAACACATACTCCTCCCTTTTCTGCCAACAACATGTCCAGAGCCATACGGTTCTGTATAGCCATAAGTGAAGTTGGTGCTAGCTGTTCTGCTAAACCATCTACTGCATCCCTTGACATATTTGCTAACCTCATCACATTATAATGTACATAATTAATCCTATCTACATTCTTGTTTGGGGTGACTGGAAAAATAGCAGCTATTATTGGTATATTCTCAAAACCTGCTGCCACTTGGTTCGCTAGTTTATATTCATCCGGTACACCTCGTGGAATCCCAATCGCGTCAATGTATGTCGGACTATTTAATGATAAATCTACACTTGATCCTATTGCTCTTTTTGTAATGATGTGTCTCCGACGTCTTCTAGTCAATGTTGCTGAATTCACGGTTTCCGTTCTGACTGCTCTGTCTCCTATCAGGGTTATTGGGGCTCCCAGTCTCACCATGGCACACACTCCCTTTGCCTTCTCATGTATCCTAGTAAATAATCTTCGATCTCCACAATAATAATACAAACCTGCCCTAGCCCACGTACCTATCTCAGTCCCATTATCTACTATGATCTGATCACACCACTCCTTATTTATCTCCCCCAGGTTGCTGGTTGGTGATAGGCGTTTAATATCAAAACAGGTATAATTTGCTTTCTTTGGTGTAAATGGACCTGCCCGTGAAAGGTTGGTTATTGGTGGGAATATTGCTGCCAATGTGGTACAATTTTTTGGACTGGCCATCCGTGTCAATGCCAGCATACACTCATAACCCCACGTATCGTTTTGGTACAACGGGGCTGGTTCAATATATAAATGGGGTCTTGCATTAGCACATCCAACACAATCGTCTAAGCTCTGTTCTCTGGCTGTGGTAATTATCCATTCCAGCCACAAATTATTTTCCCCATATCCTGTGGCTCTCTCTATCATATCTTCTGGTTTTAACATTGTGTAATCTACTTCTACTACCCCATTCTTTTGTCCTGCCGATAATGGCTCAGCTACTGTCCCATTTCTTTCCTCCTCAGGTGAACTGTCCACAACAAATTTTATTACTGCTTTTTTATCTGTTCCTGGGCTGTGCACCCCCATTATAAGGAAAAACTCCCCTGTATAATTGGCTGATCCCGTTCTGGTGGATATTGAAATGGTGAGTGGATTTTGGCTTGCACTATAATCTCTTTGCATTTTAAAATCAAATTTTGCCGAGGTACGGGTCCAAAGGCTAGGTTCTTTCGGGGTCCAACCACCGGTATATGCTATTACTTTATTCCACGATGGACACCATTCACCCCTATAGGTTTGCCTAGACTGGTACGCCTTACAAACACTGTCCATATTCCCGTCCGTACATACATATACCTCGTACCCCCTCCATGAACAATTTTTCCCCCACAATTTATGACAGCGCATAGGTCGAAAGTAAATGATGTGGTCTTACCCCAAACATAGTTAATTACGAGTTGTTCACATGGTAACCTCGTATCGGCTATGGCTCTTTTGTAACTCGGTTTCGATATGTTGTTGTTGCTTTCCTGACCCTCAGTTATGCTAAAAATTATTCCTACTATAACCCCTGAAATTATTAATAGGATCCCTGACAGCTTACAGTTTTCCCACAGCTTCATCTCGTTACCCTCTCTTGGACTTTAAATGGTTAAACACACTCTTGGAAAAATTTAAATGGTTAAACACACAGTACACTTAATGGGAATATGAAATTAAGAAAAAATATGTGGTTAAAATCCCACAAAATAGAAATGTAAGGGATAAATGGTTATACGTTAATGAGTATGACAATATAAAATCACAATAACAATATAAAAATATGGAAAAATACTGAATATGAAATATGAAAACTAGGAATATAAAAATATGAAAAATAGTAAATATGGAAAATATGAATATTAAAATTGAAGAAGAATCACAATAACAACAATATATATTGATTATAAAGAATTAGAAAGATAATTAAGATATAGAGCTTACGATAAAAATTAATATGAAAATGTTGACTTTTGCAAAATCTAAATTGTCCAACCCACAGCCTTTTTTGCACTAGATTGTTTTTTGCACTAGTTTGTTAATGCCACTGTCGTTGATGCCTGTGTCCCACTTTCTGCTCCACTTTCTGCTCCAGAGATACCCTCCCCCTCTTGGACCTGAGCCCTCAGGTCCACAGCAGTCTCTGACAGCGACCTGTTTGGTGGATTACAGTTAACACAAGAAGACAAGTGATACCAGGTTTCGCCCTTGCCAGATAGACGGACACAATGCGATGTCCTTGCTGTCACTTTCAGAGGTTCCGTCCAGCGTGGCTCATTCCACTTCCTTCGAAACTTCTTCAGGCGCACCCACTGTGAACCGGACTCGACAGGTTCTCCAGCAATGTCAGAGGGAGTCTGCTGAGAGGAATGTTGAATCATAGCAGTCAGTTTGTCAAAATATACACAATGTGAAAGTGGTACACAGGTGTCCGGCTTCAGCGGCGTCGACGGTCCTGGAAAAGATCTACCTGTAAGCAATTCAAAAGGTGTAAAGCCAGTGATTCTGTTAACAGAGGAACGTACAGACATTAGAGCCAACGGAAGAGCTGATAGCCATGATAATTTGGTCTGTGCACAGATTTTAACCAATTTAAGTTTCAGTGTTAGGTTCATCCGTTCGACCTTACCTTGCGATTCAGGATGATAGACGGCTCCAAACGCATGCGTTAGACCCAGCGATTTCTCTACGATTTTTAAATGCTCATTTTTGAAGTGCGAGCCGTTATCTGACCGGATATGCCGGGGGAAACCGTAATGCGGAATGTACAAATTAATGAGACACTTAATGACTGCAGTGCTGTCTTCTTTCCCACAAGGAAAAGCCTCAGGCCAACCTGTGAATTGGTCAACAATCACCAACAAATACCGTTTCCCTTGCACCCTCTCTACCATTCCTGTAAAATCAATCACGATTTCCTCTCCTAGGCCTCGCAATGGCAAAAATGTGCCCTTTAACTGTTTTAAAGTTGGTTTGATGTTATGTTTTTGACAAATGTCGCATGAAAGTACAAAGTTAGACACCATAGCCATCAAAAAAGGATGCCACCAATATTGCAATGTTTTCATCATCTGTTTTGAACTCACGTGCGACATAGTGTGTGCTTGGGTCATGATAGAGCGTGACAGGCTCATGGGCAATGCTGGTCTGCCATCTGGGGCCTGCCACAGACCATCTGGTGCACACAGGGCCCCATACTCTGTCCACGTTGACAGTTCTTCTGGTGTACATTTGCCATGTTCGGCCACAAGTGTTTCTCTGCTGAAAGATGGTAACAGTTTCACATATGAACAGTCAGTCTGTACCATCATGGTCACCTGATAGCCTGCAGCTGTTTTGGCAGCCAAGTCAGCAGCCTCATTTCCCCGTGCTACAGCACTGTCTGTTTTACAGTGGCCCTGACATTTTATGACAGAAACAGCTGCTGGAATTTTCAATGCGTCCAACAGTGCACGTGCCTCTGCATCATGTGCTATAGGCTTACCAGACATAGTGACGAACCCACTCCTTTGCCAAACTGCGAGTTCGACATGGACAGCACCCACGACATAAGCTGAGTCACTATAAATGTTGACTTTGCCAGACCCTGCAAGTTTAAGTGCTTGTGTGACCGCAATTAGTTCTGCTCTCTGTGCCGACTGTTTGCCTTCTATTTTCTCTGCTTCCCTAGTCGTGTAACCTAAGTCTGTTTGCTGCACAACAGAATAAGCTGAGACCAAAGTGCCATCATGAGCTCTAAAACAGCACCCGTCCGTGAAAAATGTAATCACGTCCGAGGCTTCAGGGATAGGGGTTGCAGTTAAGTCCTGGCGAACACGAGATGCCAGGTCAGTGATTGGTGCACAGTCATGTGGTTCCCCTTTGGTGAACAAATCTGCCATGTTAATGCCGTCGTGTTTATATGTTATGTTTGGCGCCGTTAGACATTTGGACAGTTTTCTCTGCCTCAACGGTGAAAACGTAAATGATGCAGAATTGACAAACGACATGACAGAGTGCGTGGTCAGGACCGTTAACTGATGACCCATCACAATGTGTGATGTCTTTTCAATGATCTTTGCTAATCCTGCAGTAAACCTGGCACAAACCGGCTGGCGTTGTTCAATGGTGTCCATTAGGACACTGACATACATGAGCACACGTCTAGCACTAGACTGCTTCTGAAAAAGTACTCCATGTGCACTATTCCCTGTTTCAGAAACGTCTAGGAAAAATGCCTTGCTGTAATCAGGGCTATGCAGATATGCTGCATGTGACAGCTCCCCTTTCAATTTAATGAACGCGGTTTCTGCTTCAGGGGTCCATGTTAACTTCGCCTGCACATTTCTCATGCCTTGTTCCTTGACCATGTCTCGTAATGGCTTGGTGACCGCTACATACATAGGGATATAATTTCTGCTGAAACCTGTCAATCCCAGAAAGGAAAGCATGTCCTTCACATTGTGTGGCTTCGGGTGTGACAAAATGCCATCACGTTGGCGATCAGACAATGTTGTGCCTTGGCCTGTGATTAAACGGCCCATGAAAGTAACAGATGGCCTGCTGACCTGCAGTTTTTCTTTACTAACCTTGAACCCAGACGCATACAGCTGTCTCAGAATGACGCCTGTTGCTTTTAAGCAATCTTCGTTGGTTGTGGCTGCTAGCAAAAGATCATCAACATACATTATTAGAACGCAATCTACAGGCAACACACAATTTATCAGCTGATTTTTTAGGACCTGATTGAATATCCCTGGCGATAAAATAAAGCCCTGTGGAAGTCTGTTATAAGAATATTGACATTTTCGGTAAGTGAAAGTCAGGCACGATTTACATTCTTCTGAGATTGGTATACAGAAAAAAGCGTTGGCCAAATCAATGCATGTGAACCATTGGTGAGCTGGGGTCAAATTTGAGATGGCAGTATATGGGTTTGGTACGGCAATTGTTGGTGTTGTCACCAGGCTGTTTACTCGATGCAGGTCATGGACTAATCTATATTTGTTTGTGCCTGGTTTTTTTACAGGAAAAATCGGGGTGTTCCATGGCGATCGCCATGGAATAATGACACCTTTCTCCACTAAACCTTGAACAGTGGGCGCAATGCCTTCCTCTGCCTCCCTTTTGTTAGGATATTGTGGGACCCAAACTGGTTCTGTCGATTTTAACTGAAATTTGACTGGCTCAATGTTACAGAGGCCAACGTCCGTTGGACCTTGTGACCAGAGGTCGTCCGGCTGGCTGTTAATTAACTGCTCAGCTCCGGGACCGTCTGTGAGTTCGCGACCATGGCTTCTTGTAATTTCGAGGTGAGTTAATTGGCCCCTATCGGCCGTTTTTTGTGGTACCCAATATGAATCTGTCATACGCGAATGCAAAACCCCAACAATGCCAGAGGGCTCCCAATCGGTCACCAAGCGCAACCTTTTTGTCATAGCTCCTAACTCTCGAGCTTCATGGCCTGGATGCAGTGCCATAGAAATGTGAGGTTCAGCTGTGTCTGCCATTTCATACCATATCTGTTGTTCTGGTGTCAGTGTAACTGGAACTACTACACCCTCTTGTCCTACATATAGACCCTCCCCTGTGAGTGTCCACATTTGGCCCTCAATTTCATGGAACATTTCCTGGTATGTGACAGTGTCATTACGGTCATAAAATAGTGTACAATGCAGGGGGTCGATGGGAGGCAAATAGACAGCTAAGTCTTTGATCCAGGGCCACTGACTCTTATACAGTGCTCTGGCTCCTGATTGTGAATTATCTAGTTCCACCCAATATATGTCTGCCATCTCTTGCAAGGGTCCTCCCAGCAAAACCTGCTGGTGGCCCTCTCTACTGTGTGCCTGTGAACAGTCGACTTTAGTGCCGTCCGGGAACGTGACTGTGACACCTTCTGGTGAGCATAAAATATTTGCACCCAATTTAATCAACAGATCTCTGCCCAATAGGGGAACAGGTGCTTTTGTGGAATATAGAAATGAGTGTGACAGGGACTGATTTGCCACTTTCGTGGTAAGAGGAACAGTAAGATGCCAGTGTTCGAACCCTCCAGAGAATCCCATAACTCCAACAGTCTTATCACTTAGATCTTTGTCAGTGATTGTGCCCCTCGTTACTGTGGAGTATGTTGCTCCGGTATCTACCAAAGCTGTTAGTGGCCTGTTGTTGACCACTAAAATCATGTAAGGCTCAGCCAAACCTCGCATGATTGTTCTCTGTTGGCCCCTTCAACAATCCGCATCTACCCCCTGGCCCCAAGTCGGGTTCAAGGGCGCCTGAATCGAGTGGGGAGGTGGGCATTGTTGCTCCGGGTATTTCGGAGTTTGTGGTCCTCTGCCACGACCACTGGGCCCACCTCTATGAGGATCCCATCCCCCCGCAGGTGGTCCCATATACTGGCTGTCCCCTGTCATGGGACAATGTCTCCTCCAATGATCAGTCCCCCCACACTGATGACATGCATCCCTGTAGCGCACCCCTCCCCCACTCGGCTTCCCCCTAGCCCATCCGCTATTGCCCCGTGGCCTATACCCTCCCCATGGTTTTATTAATTGGAAATTAGGGACATGTCCTCCCTGAGCATAGCCAAAAGTTTCAGGTGTGACTATGGGAAAAGGTGGGGTCTTCACCCCGGGCTGCCCGTCAAAGCCGCTGCTCACAGGACGTTGTGACATTTGTTTTGATTTTTTGGTATCTGACTTAGCCATTTCTAATTGTAGTTTTAACAATTGTTGCTTTGTCTTTTCTAATTCCTCCTGTTCTTTATCCTGCTTATCGACTGATCTGTCAATATGGAACACTAGATGTCTTTCCCACATTTCGTTGCTGGCAACTGGAGTGTCAGGATTACATTCCATTGCCTGCTTGACACCATTGGGGGCCCCTGTCATTACGGCAGTTCTAAATATATTACGCGTAATTGGATTATTTAGACTACCATCTGCTCCCATTCAGCTGCGCATCTAAAATAGTAACTCGCTCCAGTCTCACCAGGCTTAATGCGGAACTTAATGTTTTGGTATACGGTTGGGGGTGTTGGAAATTTTTCTCTGAGGGCCCTGGCGATCGCTGTACTGACAGTGATATACCGTGCGTCATTGGGTTCGTCTTCAATGTTTGCATCCTTCTCAAACTCTGCCATCTGCGAAACAGTAAAAACTTGGCCTAAAAGGCATCTTATGTCTCCTACCGCCAAGGTGGTGCCGTGGCACAATGCCATCAACTTTATAAGCCATCTGCCTCCACCAGATGTAATGGGGGGCAATTTTGCCAGCACAGCTGTCATGTCACTATGGCTCCAGGGCTGGTACTTTGGTACCCCTCGGTTGCCCTGTAACAGAGGCATGTTAGTTGCCCCTCCTGACATCAGCTGGGCGTTTGGCACATTAACATTCCTTTCATCATACTCACTACCTGGGCGACACATACTGTCCCATTGTCTCTCTTGAGGGGGAGTGAATTGACAGGCTGGAATGGATTGACAGGCTCTGGTACGACTCCTAGTACCCTGTGACACTGGGGTAGACATCATAGTTCCTTTAATAACTACGTCCCTACATACCTGCAGTGGCCCTCCATCCTCACTGTTATTACATGCTTCCTGTCCCTTCATGTCTCTGCCTTCCTCCTCATTGTGCACTACTTGTGCTCTTTGGTTTGTTATGCTATCCTTTCTTTGTAAGGTTTCCTGTCTATTTACCATTAGTTCTAATTGTGCTGTCAACACGTTTATTTGATCCTTTAAAACATCTAGATCTGGCATGTCTACCTCCACCATCGAATCTTTCACATTCACTTGCACTTGCTGTGAAGCTGGTATGTAGGGCGGGGGCAACAGCTTATTCAAATCAGGATATAAGGGGGTGGTCTCAGTATGACGCGAGATACTGGCTCCTGCACTTCCTGACTCTCTCACCATTTCTTTCTCTGACTCCTCCGATTGCACATGTCCTGTGCCCCCCCTAGGGGAACTCAAAGCAATTGCAGTCAGAGCAATGCGTGTCCAAAGACGTAATTCTTCTCTCAATCTCTCTTCCTCCTTTTTATGCTTATTTTTATCTAACCACTTCACATCTTTTCCTCCTTCTACATGTTTGTTTAAACTTGCATGCGCTTTTTCCTCCATTTCCCTGATTTTTGGAGTGATCTTAATCAACACTTTCTCAGATTCCTTCCACACATTCTCCATGCAAATTTCACTCCATTTTTTTTCCCAGATTTTCCTGTCTTTCTTACGAGTTTTCGGTTCTGATTGAGCCATTAACATATCAACAATTTTTTCCCACTGCATAATTACAGGGGAATTCCCATAAATCACACATTTCTTCTCAAATTCAGACATTTTACACAACAATGGTACAGTGTACAATACACAATATGCACAATTTAATCGGCTTTTAGTGTACCTTTATAAATATGGCTCGTGACGCGGCCTTTCACCGGTCTTGTTAACGTAAATACACCGTGACGGGCCTTTCACCGCGTCTTGTTAATGTAAATAAAACTCGTGACGCGGCCTTTCACCGGTCTTGTTAACGTAAATAAAACTCGTGACGGGCCTTTCACCGCGTCTTGTTAACGTAAATAAAACTCGTGACGGGCCATTAATTCTGATCAACAAATATCAATGATTTTTAATTTCTTCTCAATGGAACAGATATACTTCAAATTCAACACATAAATTTGGAATATCCAATCTGCAGAAGTTCGTTTAAACAGGTCTCTGCTCACCTTATTTAATTCTGTCGACAGCGTGTTGAAGTCAAAAGTTGTCTCGTCCCAATTTTCGGTCACTCTCCGAGTTTTACAATTCTCTGTAGATGCCTCTTTCTCCAATCGCGTTCGGGGTCACCATCTGATGAACATTTAAACAATGTTCTGCGCGTTCAAAAATTGAAGAGAGGCCAGTTCAGAAAACGTTGAGAATCCACCGAAACAGCTGTTTGTTTGAGACTTCTGATCAATAAATTTCAGACACACACAGTCTTAACAAAGAACCGACCCCGAAATACACATTCAGAAGCTTATATATTTCTCGCCGAATCTCTTCTCCATGGCGGGGTCCAATCCGCTTTTCCTTCTTTGTCCTGTCTCAGCCAATCAGCTCACTGCCTTGTTTTTCAAACCCGACATCTGTAACAAATTATAGAGGCCCAACACGCTCTGTGCGTAACCTGATTTTAACACACACATACCCATTTCCTGTGGACAACCACAGTATCAGCTGAATTCCTGGGTAACCCAACTAACACACTGGTTATATTTTCAACATATTATGCATAGTTAGTAATCAATAATGAAATCATATTAAATGTAAAGGCACGTTTAAACCACAATAAGATCCTTGGGTGTACACATTTCTTCCCCAAAAATAAGATGTGGTTATTGTTACACATTCACACATAAGCAGATCCTGCAACCCCCCACTAACTGACCACATTCCATCTCTGGCAACATCTAGCAACTGAAGAACTCTCAACTTCAAGCTTTTGTTCACAATCATGTCATGTAGGAAAATACATCTGATTTAAACAACATCAATCATCCATTTTTATATCGATCCATATATTGATCTTAATTCCCACAATTCAACATCATCAGGCAATGGTTTGCGGCCCACAACAGGATGCTGGTGGAGTTCCTCTCACCCTACTCAACCCCGTTGAGGAATTTTTCTCAGCATGAAGATTAAAAGTATATGATCGCCAGCAGCATACACAGATGACCCTTCTGGCTGCCATGGATGTAACGTGTGATGACATCACAGCAGATGCCTGCAGAGGCTGGATTAGACACTCTGAAAGATGATTTTTCATGCTGTATCGCAAGAGAAGATATTTGTTGTGATGTGGATGAGAATCCGTTGCCCAAAATATAGGGAACGTCAGGAGGTGTAGGAAGACTGCACTGTAATTCCACTGCACTGCATGTACAGTTTTCCCTAAGGAGATTGTCTTATGTTCAGATTTCTACATTTGTTTGTGCTATGCAGTGCTGTCTTTTCCTGTCTGCATCGCGATGACACTGTCTGTCAAGAAATTATTGTACAAACAGTAAAAGCGTTAACGTGAATCATGTGCCGTCTCTTGCAATCAAACAATCAAAACCAGAAATGCACTTACTGTTTTGCAAATGTCAAGGATGATTCGAGAAATGCTCCACTCATCACTCTCAGGTCACTCCGCTGCACACGTCTGATCACTTCTTTGTCAACCCCGAGCTCACCGCTCCAGACAACGCAGATGTCTTACCGCTGGTCACTTTCCGGCGCTAATACGGTCCCTCCCTCCTGCTTTTCCTCTGCTGTCTTGTCTGCACTCCCCCCCTCTGAGGAGCTCTCTCTTTTGAATACCAACAGTGCCCCAGACACTCTGTGTTCCACGCTTACATCCTGCTTGGACAACCTATGCCCTCTTACATCTGGACCAGCCCGTGCATCCATGTCTGCCCCCCGGTTATCGGATGTACCACGTGAGCATCGCGCCAGCCTCCGGTCAGCTGAGAGAAAATGGCACAAGTCAAAAGACCCTACTGACCTCTCTCTCAACCAGTCTCTCCTCTCTACTTTCTCCGTTGACGTCACCTCTGCAAAAACTGATTATAACCACTCGAAGATCAGCAACTCTCCTGACTCTCGCACACTCTTAAAAACCTTCTCTGCTCTCCTCTGTCCGCCTGCTCCCACACCTTCATCGGAGTTAACGGCTGATGATTTTGCATCGTTCTTCGTAAAGAAAACTACCGCCATCAACAGCCAATTTTCTACACCACCATCACCCGCCTTTTCTCCTCTGTCTGAAGATGATGTTTCCAAGGTCATTGGTTCCAACCACCCTACCACCTGCCCACTGGATCCCATCGCCACCCATCTCCTCCATGTTATCTCTCCAGCAGTTGTGCCTGGTCTGACCCACATCATCAACTCTTTGCTCACCACTGGGACATTTCCCACTGCGTTCAAAGAGGCCTGCATCACACCGCTACTGAAGAAACCCACTCTCAACCTTACACTGCTAGAACACTACAGGCCGGTGTAGTGTGTGAAAACGCATATCTTCCGTCAAAATGTAGATGACTAATTTTAACCTCTAATTCTTTTCTGTCTTCTTAAAAAATTTGTTTTACTTACCTCACTATTCTTAGCTTTGTATACTGTGCTAGGCTTTAATGGACTGGATTTAATTAACTTATGCATTTTGTTGCCTATATTGTTATAATTGCTTCCAATGTTTCCTCGTCTGTAAGTCGCTTTGGAAAAAAGCATCTGCTAAATGACTAAATGTAAATTTTATGAAATGTGTAATGTCATGTGTAATGTGTAATGTGTAATGTGTAGTGTGTGGCCTTGACATTTTAGCATGTCTACGTAATCATGAATAAATGCTTCTTGAGACACACAGTGTTGCTTCTTTGCATGCATCAAACGAATTGTTTCTGGCTATATGCATCCATGCATCAGTTTGAGAGGGGTGGAAATGGGACACTTGGGTGAAACAAAACTGCCCCAAAAGTACCCCCACCCACTTTAAATACAGTTTTTTCTAAGTCAATTTGGTACATTTCTCAGATCCGATTTGAAATTCTCAAAACTTCTTGTTCAATCCTTACATCCTTGTGTCACTTGTGCAAATCAAACAAGCATTTTCTCATTTCTTTGAACAAGTTGCAAATGCTTTGGTATATCCATGCAAATGATTATGACACAATTCTGTGCAGATTCCTACATTATTAATTGCTTATGTCATGTTGATCAAAATGCATTATAATGGGTCTCTGTTGAATAGTATAATCCCCCACGACATTTAAGCACTAGTTTTACAATATACAGTAAGTTTACTTCAAGTAAACAATGGCATTTTATTTTACTCAATTTAGTGTTTCGCATTACTATATTCTTTCCCTATAGGACTGCAAGACAACTTCACTGGGTTGCAGACGGCCCCTTTTCACACCTAAACAGTCTTTTAACACTCTCTACAGGGATCTCATCCCTGAACCAAAGAGCAGGCAGATTGGAGATGACCTGCCAAAGTACATGTTAGTTTGGGACAATGTCAGTTTCCATCGCTCCAACATCATCAGGCAATGGTTTGCGGCCCACAACAGGATGCTGGTGGAGTTCCTCTCACCCTACTCAACCCCGTTGAGGAATTTTTCTCAGCATGAAGATTAAAAGTATATGATCGCCAGCAGCATACACAGATGACCCTTCTGGCTGCCATGGATGTAACGTGTGATGACATCACAGCTGATGCCTGCAGAGGCTGGATTAGACACTCTGAAAGATGATTTTCACGCTGTATCGCAAGAGAAGATATTTGTTGTGATGTGGATGAGAATCCGTTGCCCAAAATATAGGGAACGTCAGGAGGTGTAGGAAGACTGCACTGTAATTCCACTGCACTGCATGTACAGTTTTCCCTAAGGAGATTGTCTTATGTTCAGATTTCTACATTTGTTTGTGCTATGCAGTGCTGTCTTTTCCTGTCTGCATCGCAATGACACTGTCTGTCAATAAATTATTGTACAAACAGTAAAAGCGTTAACGTGAATCATGTGCTGTCTCTTGCAATCAAACAATCAAAACCAGAAATGCACTTACTGTTTTGGAAATGTCAAGGATGGTTCGAGAAATGCTCCATTCATCACTCTCAGGTCACTCCGCTGCAGACGTCTGATCACTTCTTTGTCACCCCCAACCTCACCGCTCCAGACAACGCAGATGTCTTACCGCTGGTCACTTTCCGGTGCTACCTACGGTCCCTCCCTCCTGCTTTTCCTCTGCTGTCTTGTCTGCACTCCCCCCCTCTGAGGAGCTCTCTCTTTTGAATACCAACAGTGCCACAGACACTCTGTGTTCCACGCTTACATCCTGCTTGGACAACCTATGCCCTCTTACATCTGGACCAGCCCGTGCATCCCTGTCTGCCACCTGGTTATCGGATGTACCACGTGAGCATCGCGCCAGCCTCCGGTCAGCTGAGAGAAAATGGCACAAGTCAAAAGACCATACTGACCTCTCTCTCAACCAGTCTCTCCTCTCTACTTTCTCCGTTGATGTCACCTCTGCAAAAACTGATTATAACCACTCGAAGATCAGCAACTCTCCTGTCTCTCGCACACTCCTAAAAACCTTCTCTGCTCTTCTTTGTCCGCCTGCTCCAACAACTTCATCGGAGTTAACGGCTGATGATTTTGCATCGTTCTTCGTAAAGAAAACTACCGGCATCAACAGCCAATTTTCTACACCACCATCACCCGCCTTTTCTCCTCTGTCTGAAGATTATGTTTCCAAGGTCATTGGTTCCAACCACCCTACCACCTGCCCACTGGATCCCATCTCCACCCATCTCCTCCATGTTATCTCTCCAGCAGTTGTGCCTGGTCTGACCCACATCATCAACTCTTTGCTCAACACTGGGACATTTCCCACTGCGTTCAAAGAGGCCTGCATCACACCGCTACTGAAGAAACCCACTCTCAACCTTACACTGCTAGAACACTACAGGCCGGTGTAGTGTGTGAAAACGCATATCTTCCGTCAAAATGTAGATGACTGATTTTAACCTCTAATTCTTAACTGTCTTCTTAAAACATTTTTTTTTACTTACCTCACTATTATTAGCTTTGTATACTGTGCTAGGCTTTAATGGACTGGATTTAATTAACTTATGCATTTTGTTGCCTATATTGTTATAATTGCTTCCAATGTTTCCTCATCTGTAAGTCGCTTTGGAAAAAAGCATCTGCTAAATGACTAAATGTAAATTTTATGAAATGTGTAATGTCATGTGTAATGTGTAGTGTTTGGCCTTGAAATTTTAGCATGTCTACGTAATCATGAATAAATGCTTCTTGAGACACACAGTGTTGCTTCTTTGCATGCATCAAACGAATTGTTTCTGGCTATATGCATCCATGCATTAGTTTGAGAGGGGTGGAAATGGGACACTTGGGTGAAACAAAACTGCCCCAAAAGTACCCCCACCCACTTTAAATACAGTTTTTTCTAAGTCAATTTGGTACATTTCTCAGATCCGATTTGAAATTCTCAAAACTTCTTGTTCAATCCTTACATCCTTGTGTCACTTGTGCAAATCAAACAAGCATTTTTTCATTTCTTTGAACAAGTTGCAAATGCTTTGGTATATCCATGCAAATGATTATGACACAATTCTGTGCAGATTCCTACATTATCAATTGCTTATGTCATGTTGATCAAAATGCATTATAATGGGTCTCTGTTCAATAGTATAACCCCCCACGACATTTAAGCACTAGTTTTACAATATACAGTAAGTATACTTCAAGTAAACAGTGGCATTTTATTTTACTCAATTTAGTGTTTCGCATTACTATATTCTTTCCACATAGGACTGCAAGACAACTTCACTGGGTTGCAGACGGCCCCTTTTCACACCTAAACAGTCTTTTGACACTCTCTACAGGGATCTCATCCCTGAACAAGAGAGGGGGCAGATTGGAGATGACCTGCCAAAGTACATGTTAGTTTGGGACAATGTCAGTTTCCATCGCTCCAACATCATCAGGCAATGGTTTGCGGCCCACAACAGGATGCTGGTGGAGTTCCTCTCACCCTACTCAACCCCGTTGAGGAATTTTTTTCAGCATGAAGATTAAAAGTAAATGATCGCCAGCAGCATACACAGATGACCCTTCTGGCTGCAATGGATGTAACGTCTGATGACATCACAGCTGATGCCTGCAGAGGCTGGATTAGACACTCTGAAAGATGATGTTCACGCTGTATAGCAAGAGAAGATATTTGTTGTGATGTGGATGAGAATCCGTTGCCCAAAATATAGGGAACGTCAGGAGGTGTAGGAAGACTGCACTGTAATTCCACTGCACTGCATGTACAGTTTTCCCTAAGGAGATTGTCTTATGTTCAGATTTCTACATTTGTTTGTGCTATGCAGTGCTGTATTTTCCTGTGTGCATCGCAATGACACTGTCTGTCAATAAATTATTGTACAAACAGTAAAAGCGTTAACGTGAATCACGTGCCGTCTCTTGCAATCAAACAATCAAAACCAGAAATGCACTTACTGTTTTGCAAATATCAAGGATGATTCGAGAAATGCTCCACTCATCACTCTCAGGTCACTCCGCTGCACACGTCTGATCACTTCTTTGTCACCCCGACCTCACCGCTCCAGACAACGCAGATGTCTTACCGCTGGTCACTTTCCGGCGCTACCTACGGTCCCTCCCTCCTGCTTTTCCTCTGCTGTCTTGTCTGCACTCTCCCCCTCTGAGGAGCTCTCTCTTTTGAATACCAACAGTGCCACAGACACTCTGTGTTCCACGCTTACATCCTGCTTGGACAACCTATGCCCTCTTACATCTGGACCAGCCCGTGCATCCCTGTCTGCCCCCTGGTTATCGGATGTACCACGTGAGCATCGCGCCAGCCTCCGGTCAGCTGAGAGAAAATGGCACAAGTCAAAAGACCCTACTGACCTCTCTCTCAACCAGTCTCTCCTCTCTACTTTCTCCGTTGACGTCACCTCTGCAAAAACTGATTATAACCACTCGAAGATCAGCAACTCTCCTGACTCTCGCACACTCTTAAAAACCTTCTCTGCTCTCCTCTGTCCGCCTGCTCCCACACCTTCATCGGAGTTAACGGCTGATGATTTTGCATCGTTCTTCGTAAAGAAAACTACCGCCATCAACAGCCAATTTTCTACACCACCATCACCCGCCTTTTCTCCTCTGTCTGAAGATGATGTTTCCAAGGTCATTGGTTCCAACCACCCTACCACCTGCCCACTGGATCCCATCTCCACCCATCTCCTCCATGTTATCTCTCCAGCAGTTGTGCCTGGTCTGACCCACATCATCAACTCTTTGCTCACCACTGGGACATTTCCCACTGTGTTCAAAGAGGCCTGCATCACATCGCTACTGAAGAAACCCACTCTCAACCTTACACTGCTAGAACACTACAGGCCGGTGTAGTGTGTGAAAACGCATATCTTCCGTCAAAATGTAGATGACTGATTTTAACCTCTAATTCTTTTCTGTCTTCTTAAAATTTTTTTTTTTACTTACCTCACTATTCATAGCTTTGTATAATGTGCTAGGCTTTAATGGACTGGATTTAATTAACTTATGCATTTTGTTGCCTATATTGTTATAATTGCTTCCAATGTTTCCTCGTCTGTAAGTCACTTTGGAAAAAAGCGTCTGCTAAATGACTAAATGTAAATTTTATGAAATGTGTAATGTCATGTGTAATGTGTAATGTGTAGTGTGTGGCCTTGAAATTTTAGCATGTCTACGTAATTATGAATAAATGCTTCTTGAGACACACAGTGTTGCTTCTTTGCATGCATCAAACGAATTGTTTCTGGCTATATGTATCCATGCATCAGTTTGAGAGGGGTGGAAATAGGACACTTGGGTGAATCAAAACTGCCCCAAAAGTACCCCCACCCACTTTAAATACAGTTTTTTCTAAGTCAATTTGGTACATTTCTCAGATCCGATTTGAAATTCTCAAAACTTCTTGTTCAATCCTTACATCCTTGTGTCACTTGTGCACATCAAACAAGCATTTTCTCATTTCTTTGAACAAGTTGCAAATGCTTTGGTGTATCCATGCAAATGATTATGACACAATTCTGTGCAGATTCCTACATTATCAATTGCTTATGTCATGTTGATCAAAATGCATTATAATGGGTCTCTGTTGAATAGTATAATTCCCCACGACATTTAAGCACTAGTTTTACAATATCAAGTAAATATACTTCAAGTAAACAGTGGCATTTTATTTTACTCAATTTAGTGTTTCGCATTACTATATTCTTTCCACATAGGACTGCAAGAAAACTTCACTGGGTTGCAGACGGCCCCTTTTCACACCTAAACAGTCTTTTGACACTCTCTACAGGGATCTCATCCCTGAACAAGAGAGGGGGCAGATTGGAGATGACCTGCCAAAGTACATGTTAGTTTGGGACAATGTCAGTTTCCATCGCTCCAACATCATCAGGCAATGGTTTGCGGCCCACAACAGGATGCTGGTGGAGTTCCTCTCACCCTACTCAACCCCGTTGAGAAATTTTTTTCAGCATGAAGATTAAAAGTATATGATCGCCAGCAGCATACACAGATGACCCTTCTGGCTGCAATGGATGTAACGTCTGATGACATCACAGCTGATGCCTGCAGAGGCTGGATTAGACACTCTGAAAGATGATGTTCACGCTGTATAGCAAGAGAAGATATTTGTTGTGATGTGGATGAGAATCCGTTGCCCAAAATATAGGGAACGTCAGGAGGTGTAGGAAGACTGCACTGTAATTCCACTGCACTGCATGTACAGTTTTCCCTAAGGAGATTGTCTTATGTTCAGATTTCTACATTTGTTTGTGCTATGCAGTGCTGTATTTTCCTGTGTGCATCGCAATGACACTGTCTGTCAATAAATTATTGTACACACAGTAAAATCGTTAACGTGAATCACGTGCCGTCTCTTGCAATCAAACAATCAAAACCAGAAATGCACTTACTGTTTTGCAAATGTCAAGGATGATTCGAGAAATGCTCCACTCATCACTCTCAGGTCACTCCGCTGCACACGTCTGATCACTTCTTTGTCACCCCGACCTCACCGCTCCAGACAACGCAGATGTCTTACCGCTGGTCACTTTCCGGCGCTACCTACGGTCCCTCCCTCCTGCTTTTCCTCTGCTGTCTTGTCTGCACTCTCCCCCTCTGAGGAGCTCTCTCTTTTGAATACCAACAGTGCCACAGACACTCTGTGTTCCACGCTTACATCCTGCTTGGACAACCTATGCCCTCTTACATCTGGACCAGCCCGTGCATCCCTGTCTGCCCCCTGGTTATCGGATGTACCACGTGAGCATCGCGCCAGCCTCCGGTCAGCTGAGAGAAAATGGCACAAGTCAAAAGACCCTACTGACCTCTCTCTCAACCAGTCTCTCCTCTCTACTTTCTCCGTTGACGTCACCTCTGCAAAAACTGATTATAACCACTCGAAGATCAGCAACTCTCCTGACTCTCGCACACTCTTAAAAACCTTCTCTGCTCTCCTCTGTCCGCCTGCTCCCACACCTTCATCGGAGTTAACGGCTGATGATTTTGCATCATTCTTCGTAAAGAAAACTACCGCCATCAACAGCCAATTTTCTACACCACCATCACCCGCCTTTTCTCCTCTGTCTGAAGATGATGTTTCCAAGGTCATTGGTTCCAACCACCCTACCACCTGCCCACTGGATCCCATCTCCACCCATCTCCTCCATGTTATCTCTCCAGCAGTTGTGCCTGGTCTGACCCACATCATCAACTCTTTGCTCACCACTGGGACATTTCCCACTGTGTTCAAAGAGGCCTGCATCACATCGCTACTGAAGAAACCCACTCTCAACCTTACACTGCTAGAACACTACAGGCCGGTGTAGTGTGTGAAAACGCATATCTTCCGTCAAAATGTAGATGACTGATTTTAACCTCTAATTCTTTTCTGTCTTCTTAAAATTTTTTTTTTTACTTACCTCACTATTCATAGCTTTGTATAATGTGCTAGGCTTTAATGGACTGGATTTAATTAACTTATGCATTTTGTTGCCTATATTGTTATAATTGCTTCCAATGTTTCCTCGTCTGTAAGTCACTTTGGAAAAAAGCGTCTGCTAAATGACTAAATGTAAATTTTATGAAATGTGTAATGTCATGTGTAATGTGTAATGTGTAGTGTGTGGCCTTGAAATTTTAGCATGTCTACGTAATTATGAATAAATGCTTCTTGAGACACACAGTGTTGCTTCTTTGCATGCATCAAACGAATTGTTTCTGGCTATATGCATCCATGCATCAGTTTGAGAGGGGTGGAAATGGGACACTTGGGTGAATCAAAACTGCCCCAAAAGTACCCCCACCCACTTTAAATACAGTTTTTTCTAAGTCAATTTGGTACATTTCTCAGATCCGATTTGAAATTCTCAAAACTTCTTGTTCAATCCTTACATCCTTGTGTCACTTGTGCACATCAAACAAGCATTTTCTCATTTCTTTGAACAAGTTGCAAATGCTTTGGTGTATCCATGCAAATGATTATGACACAATTCTGTGCAGATTCATACATTATCAATTGCTTATGTCATGTTGATCAAAATGCATTATAATGGGTCTCTGTTGAATAGTATAATCCCCCACGACATTTAAGCACTAGTTTTACAATATCAAGTAAATATACTTCAAGTAAACAGTGGCATTTTATTTTACTCAATTTAGTGTTTCGCATTACTATATTCTTTCCACATAGGACTGCAAGAAAACTTCACTGGGTTGCAGACGGCCCCTTTTCACACCTAAACAGTCTTTTGACACTCTCTACAGGGATCTCATCCCTGAACAAGAGAGGGGGCAGATTGGAGATGACCTGCCAAAGTACATGTTAGTTTGGGACAATGTCAGTTTCCATCGCTCCAACATCATCAGGCAATGGTTTGCTGCCCAATACAGGATGCTGGTGGAGTTCCTCTCACCCTACTCAACCCCGTTGAGGAATTTTTCTCAGCATGAAGATTAAAAGTATATGATCGCCAGCAGCATACACAGATGACCCTTCTGGCTGCCATGGATGTAACGTGTGATGACATCACAGCTGATGCCTGCAGAGGCTGGATTAGACACTCTGAAAGATGATTTTTCACGCTGTATCGCAAGAGAAGATATTTGTTGTGATGTGGATGAGAATCCGTTGCCCAAAATATAGGGAACGTCAGGAGGTGTAGGAAGACTGCACTGTAATTCCACTGCACTGCATGTACAGTTTTCCCTAAGGAGATTGTCTTATGTTCAGATTTCTACATTTGTTTGTGCTATGCAGTGCTGTCTTTTCCTGTCTGCATCTCAATGACACTGTCTGTCAAGAAATTATTGTACAAACAGTAAAAGCGTTAACGTGAATCATGTGCCGTCTCTTGCAATCAAAAAATCAAAACCAGAAATGCACTTACTGTTTTGCAAATGTCAAGGATGATTCGAGAAATGCTCCACTCATCACTCTCAGGTCACTCCGCTGCACACGTCTGATCACTTCTTTGTCACCCCCAACCTCACCGCTCCAGACAACGCAGATGTCTTACCGCTGGTCACTTTCCGGCGCTACCTACGGTCCCTACCTCCTGCTTTTCCTCTGCTGTCTTGTCTTCACTCCCCCCCTCTGAGGAGCTCTCTCTTTTGAATACCAACAGTGCCACAGACACTCTGTGTTCCACGCTTACATCCTGCTTGGACAACCTATGCCCTCTTACATCTGGACCAGCCCGTGCATCCCTGTCTGCCCCCTGGTTATCGGATGTACCACGTGAGCATCGCGCCAGCCTCCGGTCAGCTGAGAGAAAATGGCACAAGTCAAAAGACCATACTGACCTCTCTCTCAACCAGTCTCTCCTCTCTACTTTCTCCGTTGACGACACCTCTGCAAAAACTGATTATAACCACTCGAAGATCAGCAACTCTCCTGACTCTCGCACACTCTTAAAAACCTTCTCTGCTCTCCTCTGTTTGCCTGCTCCCACACCTTCATCGGAGTTAACGGCTGATGATTTTGCATCGTTCTTCGTAAAGAAAACTACCGCCCTCAACAGCCAATTTTCTACACCACCATCACCCGCCTTTTCTCCTCTGTCTGAAGATGATGTTTCCAAGGTCATTGGTTCCAACCACTCTACCACCTGCCCACTGGATCCCATCTCCACCCTTCTCCTCCATGTTATCTCTCCAGCAGTTGTGCCTGGTCTGACCCACATCATCAACTCTTTGCTCACCACTGGGACATTTCCCACTGCGTTCAAAGAGGCCTGCATCACACCGCTACTGAAGAAACCCACTCTCAACCTTACACTGCTAGAACACTACAGGCCGGTGTAGTGTGTGAAAACGCATATCTTCCGTCAAAATGTAGATGACTGATTTCAACCTCTAATTCTTTTCTGTCTTCTTAAAATTTTTTTTTTTACTTACCTCACTATTCTTAGCTTTGTATACTGTGCTAGGCTTTAATGGACTGGATTTAATTAACTTATGCATTTTGTTGCCTATATTGTTATAATTGCTTCCAATGTTTCCTCGTCTGTAAGTCACTTTGGAAAAAAGCGTCTGCTAAATGACTAAATGTAAATTTTATGAAATGTGTAATGTCATGTGTAATGTGTAATGTGTAGTGTGTGGCCTTGAAATTTAAGCATGTCTACGTAATCATGAATAAATGCTTCTTGAGACACACAGTGTTGCTTCTTTGCATGCATCAAACGAATTGTTTCTGGCTATATGCATCCATGCATCAGTTTGAGAGGGGTGGAAATGGGACACTTGGGTGAAACAAAACTGCCCCAAAAGTACCCCCACCCACTTTAAATACAGTTTTTTCTATGTCAATTTGGTACATTTCTCAGATCCGATTTGAAATTCTCAAAACTTCTTGTTCAATCCTTACATCCTTGTGTCACTTGTGCACATCAAACAAGCATTTTCTCATTTCTTTGAACAAGTTGCAAATGCTTTAGTATATCCATGCAAATGATTATGACACAATTCTGTGTAGATTCCTACATTATCAATTGCTTATGTCATGTTGATCAAAATGTATTATAATGGGTCTCTGTTGAATAGTATAATCCCCCACGACATTTAAGCACTAGTATTACAATATACAGTAAGTTTACTTCAAGTAAACAGTGGCATTTTATTTTACTCAATTTAGTGTTTCGCATTACTATATTCTTTCCACATAGGACTGCAAGACAACTTCACTGGTTTGCAGACGGCCCCTTTTCACACCTAAACAGTCTTTTGACACTCTCTACAGGGATCTCATCCCTGAACAAGAGAGGGGGCAGATTGGAGATGACCTGCCAAAGTACATGTTAGTTTGGGACAATGTCAGTTTCCATCGCTCCAACATCATCAGGCAATGGTTTGCTGCCCACAACAGGATGCTGGTGGAGTTCCTCTCACCCTACTCAACCCCGTTGAGGAATTTTTCTCAGCATGAAGATTAAAAGTATATGATCGCCAGCAGCATACACAGATGACCCTTCTGGCTGCCATGGATGTAACGTGTGATGACATCACAGCTGATGCCTGCAGAGGCTGGATTAGACACTCTGAAAGATGATTTTCACGCTGTATCGCAAGAGAAGATATTTGTTGTGATGTGGATGAGAATCCGTTGCCCAACATATAGGGAACGTCAGGAGGTGTAGGAAGACTGCACTGTAATTCCACTGCACTGCCTGTACAGTTTTCCCTAAGGAGATTGTCTTATGTTCAGATTTCTTCATTTGTTTGTGCTATCGAGTGCTGTCTATTCCTGTCTGCATCGCAATGACAATGTCTGTCAATAAATTATTGTACAAACAGTAAAAGCGTTAACGTGAATCATGTGCCGTCTCTTGCAATCAAACAATCAAAACCGGAAATGCACTTACTGTTTTGCAAATGTCAAGGATGATTCGAGAAATGCTCCACTCATCACTCTCAGGTCACTCCGCTGCACACGTCAGATCACTTCTTTGTCACCCCCGACCTCACTGCTCAAGACAACGCAGATGTCTTACCGCTGGTCACTTTCCGGCGCTACCTAAGGTCCCTCCCTCCTGCTTTTCCTCTGCTGTCTTGTCTGCACCCCCCCCCTCTGAGGAGCTCTCTCTTTTGAATACCAACAGTGCCATAGACACTCTGTGTTCCACGCTTACATCCTGCTTGGACAACCTATGCCCTCTTACATCTGGATCAGCCCGTGCATCCCTGTCTGCCCCCTGGTTATCGGATGTACCACGTGAGCATCGCGCCAGCCTCCGGTCAGCTGAGAGAAAATGGCACAAGTCAAAAGACCATACTGACCTCTCTCTCAACCAGTCTCTCCTCTCTACTTTCTCCGTTGACGACACCTCTGCAAAAACTGATTATAACCACTCGAAGATCAGCAACTCTCCTGACTCTCGCACACTCTTAAAAACCTTCTCTGCTCTCCTCTGTCTGCCTGCTCCCACACCTTCATCGGAGTTAACGGCTGATGATTTTGCATCGTTCTTCGTAAAGAAAACTACCGCCCTCAACAGCCAATTTTCTACACCACCATCACCCGCCTTTTCTCCTTCCGTCTGAAGATGATGTTTCCAAGGTCATTGGTTCCAACCACCCTACCACCTGCCCACTGGATCCCATCTCCTCCATGTTATCTCTCCAGCAGTTGTGCCTGGTCTGACCCACATCATCAACTCTTTGCTCACCACTGGGACATTTCCCACTGCGTTCAAAGAGGCCTGCATCACACCGCTACTGAAGAAACCCACTCTCAACCTTACACTGCTAGAACACTACAGGCCGGTGTAGTGTGTGAAAACGCATATCTTCCGTCAAAATGTAGATGACTGATTTTAACCTCTAAATCTTTTCTGTCTTCTTAAAAATTTTTTTTTTTACTTACCTCACTATTCTTAGCTTTGTATACTGTGCTAGGCTTTAATGGACTGGATTTAATTAACTTATGCATTTTGTTGCCTATATTGTTATAATTGCTTCCAATGTTTCCTCGTCTGTAAGTCGCTTTGGAAAAAAGCGTCTGCTAAATGACTAAATGTAAATTTTATGAAATGTGTAATGTCATGTGTAATGTGTAGTGTGTGGCCTTGAAATTTTAGCATGTCTACGTAATCAGGAATAAATGCTTCTTGAGACACACAGTGTTGCTTCTTTGCATGCATCAAACGAATTGTTTCTGGCTATATGCATCCATGCATCAGTTTGAGAGGGGTGGAAATGGGACCCTTGGGTGAAACAAAACTGCCCCAAAAGTACCCCCACCCACTTTAAATACAGTTTTTTCTAAGTCAATTTGGTACATTTCTCAGATCCGATTTGAAATTCTCAAAACTTCTTGTTCAATCCTTACATCCTTGTGTCACTTGTGCACATCAAACAAGCATTTTATCATTTCTTTGAACAAGTTGCAAATGCTTTGGTATATCCATGCAAATGATTATGACACAATTCTGTGCAGATTCCTACATTATCAATTGCTTATGTCATGTTGATCAAAATGCATTATAATGGGTCTCTGTTGAATAGTATAATCCAACACGACATTTAAGCACTAGTTTTACAATATACAGTAAGTATACTTCAAGTAAACAGTGGCATTTTATTTTACTCAATTTAGTGTTTCGCATTACTATATTCTTTCCACATAGGACTGCAAGACAACTTCACTGGGTTGCAGACGGCCCCTTTTCACACCTAAACAGTCTTTTGACACTCTCTACAGGGATCTCATCCCTGAACAAGAGAGGGGGCAGATTGGAGATGACCTGCCAAAGTACATGTTAGTTTGGAACAATGTCAGTTTCCTTCGCTCCAACATCATCAGGCAATGGTTTGCGGCCCACAACAGGATGCTGGTGGAGTTCCTCTCACCCTACTCAACCCCGTTGAGAAATTTTTCTCAGCATGAAGATTAAAAGTATATGATCGCCAGCAGCATACACAGATGACCCTTCTGGCTGCCATGGATGTAACGTGTGATGACATCACAGCTGATGCCTGCAGAGGCTGGATTAGACACTCTGAAAGATGATTTTTCAGGCTGTATCGCAAGAGAAGATATTTGTTGTGATGTGGATGAGAATCCGTTGCCCAAAATATACGGAACGTCAGGAGGTGTAGGAAGACTGCACTGTAATTCCACTGCACTGCATGTACAGTTTTCCCTAAGGAGATTGTCTTATGTTCAGATTTCTACATTTGTTTGTGCTATGCAGTGATGTCTTTTCCTGTCTGCATCGCGATGACACTGTCTGTCAAGAAATTATTGTACAAACAGTAAAAGCGTTAACGTGAATCATGTGCCGTCTCTTGCAATCAAACAATCAAAACCAGAAATGCACTTACTGTTTTGCAAATGTCAAGGATGATTCGAGAAATGCTCCACTCATCACTCTCAGGTCACTCCGCTGCACACGTCTGATCACTTCTTTGTCACCCCCGACCTCACCGCTCTAGACAACGCAGATGTCTTACCGCTGGTCACTTTCCGGCGCTACCTACGGTCCCTCCCTTCTGCTTTTCCTCTGCTGTCTTGTCTGCACTCCCCCCCTCTGAGGAGCTCTCTCTTTTGAATACCAACAGTGCCACAGACACTCTGTGTTCCACGCTTACATCCTGCTTGGACAACCTATGCCCTCTTACATCTGGACCAGCCCGTGCATCCCTGTCTGCCCCCTGGTTATCGGATGTACCACGTGAGCATCGCGCCAGCCTCCGGTCAGCTGAGAGAAAATGGCACAAGTCAAAAGACCTTACTGACCTCTCTCTCAACCAGTCTCTCCTCTCTACTTTCTCCGTTGACGTCACCTCTGCAAAAACTGATTATAACCACTCGAAGATCAGCAACTCTCCTGACTCTCGCACACTCTTAAAAACCTTCTCTGCTCTCCTCTGTACGCCTGCTCCCACACCTTCATCGGAGTTAACGGCTGATGATTTTGCATCGTTCTTCGTAAAGAAAACTACCGCCATCAACAGCCAATTTTCTACACCACCATCACCTGCCTTTTCTACTCTGTCTGAAGATGATGTTTCCAAGGTCATTGGTTCCAACCACCCTACCACCTGCCCACTGGATCCCATCTCCACCCATCTCCTCAATGTTATCTCTCCAGCAGTTGTGCCTGGTCTGACCCACATCATCAACTCTTTGCTCACCACTGGGACATTTCCCACTGCGTTCAAAGAGGCCTGCATCAAACCGCTACTCAAGAAACCCACTCTCAACCTTACACTGCTAGAACACTACAGGCCGGTGTAGTGTGTGAAAACGCATATCTTCCGTCAAAATGTAGATGACTGATTTTAATCTCTAATTCTTTTCTGTCTTCTTAAAAAAACTTTTTTTTACTTACCTCACTATTCTTAGCTTTTTATACTGTGCTAGGCTTTAATGGACTGGATTTAATTAACTTATGCATTTTGTTGCCTATATTGTTATAATTGCTTCCAATGTTTCCTCGTCTGTAAGTCGCTTTGGAAAAAAGCGTCTGCTAAATGACTAAATGTAAATTTTATGAAATGTGTAATATCATGTGTAATGTGTAATGTGCAGTGTGTGGCCTTGAAATTTTAGCATGTCTACGTAATCATGAATAAATGCTTCTTGAGACACACAGTGTTGCTTCTTTGCATGCATCAAACGAATTGTTTCTGGCTATATGCATCCATGCATCAGTTTGAGAGGGGTGGAAATGGGACACTTGGGTGAAACAAAACTGCCCCAAAAGTACCCCCACCCACTTTAAATACAGTTTTTTCTAAGTCAATTTGGTACATTTCTCAGATCCGATTTGAAATTCTCAAAACTTCTTGTTCAAGCCTTACATCCTTGTGTCACTTGTGCACATCAAACAAGCATTTTATCATTTCTTTGAACAAGTTGCAAATGCTTTGGTATATCCATGCAAATGATTATGACACAATTCTGTGCAGATTCCTACATTATCAATTGCTTATGTCATGTTGATCAAAATGCATTATAATGGGTCTCTGTTGAATAGTATAATCCAACACGACATTTAAGCACTAGTTTTACAATATACAGTAAGTATACTTCAAGTAAACAGTGGCATTTTATTTTACTCAATTTAGTGTTTCGCATTACTATATTCTTTCCACATAGGACTGCAAGACAACTTCACTGGGTTGCAGACGGCCCCTTTTCACACCTAAACAGTCTTTTGACACTCTCTACAGGGATCTCATCCCTGAACAAGAGAGGGGGCAGATTGGAGATGACCTGCCAAAGTACATGTTAGTTTGGAACAATGTCAGTTTCCTTCGCTCCAACATCATCAGGCAATGGTTTGCGGCCCACAACAGGATGCTGGTGGAGTTCCTCTCATCCTACTCAACCCCGTTGAGAAATTTTTCTCAGCATGAAGATTAAAAGTATATGATCGCCAGCAGCATACACAGATGACCCTTCTGGCTGCCATGGATGTAACGTGTGATGACATCACAGCTGATGCCTGCAGAGGCTGGATTAGACACTCTGAAAGATGATTTTTCAGGCTGTATCGCAAGAGAAGATATTTGTTGTGATGTGGATGAGAATCCGTTGCCCAAAATATACGGAACGTCAGGAGGTGTAGGAAGACTGCACTGTAATTCCACTGCACTGCATGTACAGTTTTCCCTAAGGAGATTGTCTTATGTTCAGATTTCTACATTTGTTTGTGCTATGCAGTGATGTCTTTTCCTGTCTGCATCGCGATGACACTGTCTGTCAAGAAATTATTTTACAAACAGTAAAAGCGTTAACGTGAATCATGTGCCGTCTCTTGCAATCAAACAATCAAAACCAGAAATGCACTTACTGTTTTGCAAATGTCAAGGATGATTCGAGAAATGCTCCACTCATCACTCTCAGGTCACTCCACTGCACACGTCTGATCACTTCTTTGTCACCCCCGACCTCACCGCTCTAGACAACGCAGATGTCTTACCGCTGGTCACTTTCCGGCGCTACCTACGGTCCCTCCCTTCTGCTTTTCCTCTGCTGTCTTGTCTGCACTCCCCCCCTCTGAGGAGCTCTCTCTTTTGAATACCAACAGTGCCACAGACACTCTGTGTTCCACGCTTACATCCTGCTTGGACAACCTATGCCCTCTTACATCTGGACCAGCCCGTGCATCCCTGTCTGCCCCCTGGTTATCGGATGTACCACGTGAGCATCGCGCCAGCCTCCGGTCAGCTGAGAGAAAATGGCACAAGTCAAAAGACCTTACTGACCTCTCTCTCAACCAGTCTCTCCTCTCTACTTTCTCCGTTGACGTCACCTCTGCAAAAACTGATTATAACCACTCGAAGATCAGCAACTCTCCTGACTCTCGCACACTCTTAAAAACCTTCTCTGCTCTCCTCTGTACGCCTGCTCCCACACCTTCATCGGAGTTAACGGCTGATGATTTTGCATCGTTCTTCGTAAAGAAAACTACCGCCATCAACAGCCAATTTTCTACACCACCATCACCCGCCTTTTCTACTCTGTCTGAAGATGATGTTTCCAAGGTCATTGGTTCCAACCACCCTACCACCTGCCCACTGGATCCCATCTCCACCCATCTCCTCAATGTTATCTCTCCAGCAGTTGTGCCTGGTCTGACCCACATCATCAACTCTTTGCTCACCACTGGGACATTTCCCACTGCGTTCAAAGAGGCCTGCATCAAACCGCTACTCAAGAAACCCACTCTCAACCTTACACTGCTAGAACACTACAGGCCGGTGTAGTGTGTGAAAACGCATATCTTCCGTCAAAATGTAGATGACTGATTTTAATCTCTAATTCTTTTCTGTCTTCTTAAAAAAACTTTTTTTTACTTACCTCACTATTCTTAGCTTTTTATACTGTGCTAGGCTTTAATGGACTGGATTTAATTAACTTATGCATTTTGTTGCCTATATTGTTATAATTGCTTCCAATGTTTCCTCGTCTGTAAGTCGCTTTGGAAAAAAGCGTCTGCTAAATGACTAAATGTAAATTTTATGAAATGTGTAATATCATGTGTAATGTGCAGTGTGTGGCCTTGAAATTTTAGCATGTCTACGTAATCATGAATAAATGCTTCTTGAGACACACAGTGTTGCTTCTTTGCATGCATCAAACGAATTGTTTCTGGCTATATGCATCCATGCATCAGTTTGAGAGGGGTGGAAATGGGACACTTGGGTGAAACAAAACTGCCCCAAAAGTACCCCCACCCACTTTAAATACAGTTTTTTCTAAGTCAATTTGGTACATTTCTCAGATCCGATTTGAAATTCTCAAAACTTCTTGTTCAAGCCTTACATCCTTGTGTCACTTGTGCACATCAAACAAGCATTTTATCATTTCTTTGAACAAGTTGCAAATGCTTTGGTATATCCATGCAAATGATTATGACACAATTCTGTGCAGATTCCTACATTATCAATTGCTTATGTCATGTTGATCAAAATGCATTATAATGGGTCTCTGTTGAATAGTATAATCCAACACGACATTTAAGCACTAGTTTTACAATATACAGTAAGTATACTTCAAGTAAACAGTGGCATTTTATTTTACTCAATTTAGTGTTTCGCATTACTATATTCTTTCCACATAGGACTGCAAGACAACTTCACTGGGTTGCAGACGGCCCCTTTTCACACCTAAACAGTCTTTTGACACTCTCTACAGGGATCTCATCCCTGAACAAGAGAGGGGGCAGATTGGAGATGACCTGCCAAAGTACATGTTAGTTTGGGACAATGTCAGTTTCCTTCGCTCCAACATCATCAGGCAATGGTTTGCGGCCCACAACAGGATGCTGGTGGAGTTCCTCTCACCCTACTCAACCCCGTTGAGGAATTTTTCTCAGCATGAAGATTAAAAGTATATGATCGCCAGCAGCATACACAGATGACCCTTCTGGCTGCCATGGATGTAACGTGTGATGATATCACAGCTGATGCCTGCAGAGGCTGGATTAGACACTCTGAAAGATGATTTTCACGCTGTATCGCAAGAGAAGATATTTGTTGTGATGTGGATGAGAATCCGTTGCCCAAAATATACGGAACGTCAGGAGGTGTAGGAAGACTGCACTGTAATTCCACTGCACTGCATGTACAGTTTTCCCTAAGGAGATTGTCTTACGTTCAGATTTCTACATTTTTTTTGTGCTATGCATTGCTGTCTTTTCCTGTCTGCATCGCAATGACACTGTCTGTCAATAAATTATTGTACAAACAGTAAAAGCGTTAACGTGAATCATGTGCCGTCTCTTGCAATCAAAAAATCAAAACCAGAAATGCACTTACTGTTTTGTCAATGTCAAGGATGATTCGAGAAATGCTCCACTCATCACTCTCAGGTCACTCCGCTGCACACGTCTGATCACTTCTTTGTCACCCCCAACCTCACCGCTCCAGACAACGCAGATGTCTTACCGCTGGTCACTTTCAGGCGCTACCTACGGTCCCTCCCTCCTGCTTTTCCTCTGCTGTCTTGTCTGCACTTCCCCCCTCTTAGGAGCTCTCTCTTTTGAATATCAACAGTGCCACAGACACTCTGTGTTCCACGCTTACATCCTGCTTGGACAACCTATGCCCTCTTACATCTGGACCAGCCCGTGCATCCCTGTCTGCCCCCTGGTTATCGGATGTACCACGTGAGCATCGCGCCAGCCTCCGGTCAGCTGAGAGAAAATGGCACAAGTCAAAAGACCTTACTGACCTCTCTCTCAACCAGTCTCTCCTCTCTACTTTCTCCGTTGACGTCACCTCTGCAAAAACTGATTATAACCACTCGAAGATCAGCAACTCTCCTGACTCTCGCACACTCTTAAAAACCTTCTCTGCTCTCCTCTGTACGCCTGCTCCCACACCTTCATCGGAGTTAACGGCTGATGATTTTGCATCGTTCTTCGTAAAGAAAACTACCGCCATCAACAGCCAATTTTCTACACCACCATCACCCGCCTTTTCTACTCTGTCTGAAGATGATGTTTCCAAGGTCATTGGTTCCAACCACCCTACCACCTGCCCACTGGATCCCATCTCCACCCATCTCCTCAATGTTATCTCTCCAGCAGTTGTGCCTGGTCTGACCCAATTCATCAACTCTTTGCTCACCACTGGGACATTTCCCACTGCGTTCAAAGAGGCCTGCATCAAACCGCTACTCAAGAAACCCACTCTCAACCTTACACTGCTAGAACACTACAGGCCGGTGTAGTGTGTGAAAACGCATATCTTCCGTCAAAATGTAGATGACTGATTTTAATCTCTAATTCTTTTCTGTCTTCTTAAAAAAACTTTTTTTTACTTACCTCACTATTCTTAGCTTTTTATACTGTGCTAGGCTTTAATGGACTGGATTTAATTAACTTATGCATTTTGTTGCCTATATTGTTATAATTGCTTCCAATGTTTCCTCGTCTGTAAGTCGCTTTGGAAAAAAGCGTCTGCTAAATGACTAAATGTAAATTTTATGAAATGTGTAATATCATGTGTAATGTGTAATGTGCAGTGTGTGGCCTTGAAATTTTAGCATGTCTACGTAATCATGAATAAATGCTTCTTGAGACACACAGTGTTGCTTCTTTGCATGCATCAAACGAATTGTTTCTGGCTATATGCATCCATGCATCAGTTTGAGAGGGGTGGAAATGGGACACTTGGGTGAAACAAAACTGCCCCAAAAGTACCCCCACCCACTTTAAATACAGTTTTTTCTAAGTCAATTTGGTACATTTCTCAGATCCGATTTGAAATTCTCAAAACTTCTTGTTCAAGCCTTACATCCTTGTGTCACTTGTGCACATCAAACAAGCATTTTATCATTTCTTTGAACAAGTTGCAAATGCTTTGGTATATCCATGCAAATGATTATGACACAATTCTGTGCAGATTCCTACATTATCAATTGCTTATGTCATGTTGATCAAAATGCATTATAATGGGTCTCTGTTGAATAGTATAATCCAACACGACATTTAAGCACTAGTTTTACAATATACAGTAAGTATACTTCAAGTAAACAGTGGCATTTTATTTTACTCAATTTAGTGTTTCGCATTACTATATTCTTTCCACATAGGACTGCAAGACAACTTCACTGGGTTGCAGACGGCCCCTTTTCACACCTAAACAGTCTTTTGACACTCTCTACAGGGATCTCATCCCTGAACAAGAGAGGGGGCAGATTGGAGATGACCTGCCAAAGTACATGTTAGTTTGGGACAATGTCAGTTTCCTTCGCTCCAACATCATCAGGCAATGGTTTGCGGCCCACAACAGGATGCTGGTGGAGTTCCTCTCACCCTACTCAACCCCGTTGAGGAATTTTTCTCAGCATGAAGATTAAAAGTATATGATCGCCAGCAGCATACACAGATGACCCTTCTGGCTGCCATGGATGTAACGTGTGATGACATCACAGCTGATGCCTGCAGAGGCTGGATTAGACACTCTGAAAGATGATTTTTCAGGCTGTATCGCAAGAGAAGATATTTGTTGTGATGTGGATGAGAATCCGTTGCCCAAAATATACGGAACGTCAGGAGGTGTAGGAAGACTGCACCGTAATTCCACTGCACTGCATGTACAGTTTTCCCTAAGGAGATTGTCTTATGTTCAGATTTCTACATTTGTTTGTGCTATGCAGTGATGTCTTTTCATGTCTGCATCGCGATGACACTGTCTGTCAAGAAATTATTGTACAAACAGTAAAAGCGTTAACGTGAATCATGTGCCGTCTCTTGCAATCAAACAATCAAAACCAGAAATGCACTTACTGTTTTGCAAATGTCAAGGATGATTCGAGAAATGCTCCACTCATCACTCTCAGGTCACTCCGCTGCACACGTCTGATCACTTCTTTGTCACTCCCGACCTCACCGCTCTAGACAACGCAGATGTCTTACCGCTGGTCACTTTCCGGCGCTACCTACGGTCCCTCCCTCCTGCTTTTCCTCTGCTGTCTTGTCTGCACTCCCCCCCTCTGAGGAGCTCTCTCTTTTGAATACCAACAGTGCCACAGACACTCTGTGTTCCACGCTTACATCCTGCTTGGACAACCTATGCCCTCTTACATCTGGACCAGCCCGTGCATCCCTGTCTGCCCCCTGGTTATCGGATGTACCACGTGAGCATCGCGCCAGCCTCCGGTCAGCTGAGAGAAAATGGCACAAGTCAAAAGACCATACTGACCTCTCTCTCAACCAGTCTCTCCTCTCTACTTTCTCCGTTGACGTCACCTCTGCAAAAACTGATTATAACCACTCGAAGATCAGCAACTCTCCTGACTCTCGCACACTCTTAAAAACCTTCTCTGCTCTCCTCTGTCCGCCTGCTCCCACACCTTCATCGGAGTTAACGGCTGATAATTTTGCATCGTTCTTCGTAAAGAAAACTACCGCCATCAACAGCCAATTTTCTACACCACCATCACCCGCCTTTTCTCCTCTGTCTGAAGATGATGTTTCCAAGGTCATTGGTTCCAACCACCCTACCACCTGCCCACTGGATCCCATCTCCACCCATCTCCTCCATGTTATCTCTCCAGCAGTTGTGCCTGGTCTGACCCACATCATCAACTCTTTGCTCACCACTGGGACATTTCCCACTGCGTTCAAAGAGGCCTGCATCACACCGCTACTGAAGAAACCCACTCTCAACCTTACACTGCTAGAACACTACAGGCCGGTGTAGTGTGTGAAAACCCATATCTTCCGTCAAAATGTAGATGACTGATTTTAACCTCTAATTCTTTTCTGTCTTCTTAAAAACATTTTTTTACTTACCTCACTATTCTTAGCTTTGTATACTGTGCTAGGCTTTAATGGACTGGATTTAATTAACTTATGCATTTTGTTGCCTATATTGTTATAATTGCTTCCAATGTTTCCTCGTCTGTAAGTCGCTTTGGAAAAAAGCATCTGCTAAATGACTAAATGTAAATTTTATGAAATGTGTAATGTCATGTGTAATGTGTAATGTGTAGTGTGTGGCCTTGAAATTTTAGCATGTCTACGTAATCATGAATAAATGCTTCTTGAGACACATAGTGTTGCTTCTTTGCATGCATAAAACGAATTGTTTCTGGCTATATGCATCCATGCATCAGTTTGAGAGGGGTGGAAATGGGACACTTGGGTGAAACAAAACTGCCCCAAAAGTACCCCCACCCACTTTAAATACAGTTTTTTCTAAGTCAATTTGGTACATTTCTCAGATCCGATTTGAAATTCTCAAAACTTCTTGTTCAATCCTTACATCCTTGTATCACTTGTGCAAATCAAACAAGCATTTTCTCATTTCTTTGAACAAGTTGCAAATGCTTTGGTATATCCATGCAAATGATTATGACACAATTCTGTGCAGATTCCTACATTATCAATTGCTTATGTCATGTTGATCAAAATGCATTATAATGGGTCTCTGTTGAATAGTATAATCCAACACGACATTTAAGCACTAGTTTTACAATATACAGTAAGTATACTTCAAGTAAACAGTGGCATTTTATTTTACTCAATTTAGTATTTCGCATTACTATATTCTTTCCACATAGGACTGCAAGACAACTTCACTGGGTTGCAGACGGCCCCTTTTCACACCTAAACAGTCTTTTGACACTCTCTACAGGGATCTCATCCCTGAACAAGAGAGGGGGCAGATTGGAGATGACCTGCCAAAGTACATGTTAGTTTGGGACAATGTCAGTTTCCTTCGATCCAACATCATCAGGCAATGGTTTGCGGCCCACAACAGGATGCTGGTGGAGTTCCTCTCACCCTACTCAACCCCGTTGAGGAATTTTTCTCAGCATGAAGATTAAAAGTATATGATCGCCAGCAGCAGACCCTTCTGGCTGCCATGGATGTAACGTGTGATGACATCACAGCTGATGCCCGCAGAGGCTGGATTAGACACTCTGAAAGATGATTTTCACGCTGTATCGCAAGAGAAGATATTTGTTGTGATGTGGATGAGAATCCGTTGCCCAAAATATAGGGAACGTCAGGAGGTGTAGGAAGACTGCACTGTAATTCCACTGCACTGCATGTACAGTTTTCCCTAAGGAGATTGTCTTATGTTCAGATTTCTACATTTGATTGTGCTATGCAGTGCTGTCTTTTCCTGTCTGCATCGCAATGACACTGTCTGTCAAGAAATTATTGTACAAACAGTAAAAGCGTTAACGTGAATCATGTGCCGTCTCTTGCAATCAAACAATCAAAACCAGAAATGCACTTACTGTTTTGTCAATGTCAAGGATGATTCGAGAAATGCTCCACTCATCACTCTCAGGTCACTCCGCTGCACACGTCTGATCACTTCTTTGTCACCCCCAACCTCACCGCTCCAGACAACGCAGATGTCTTACCGCTGGTCACTTTCAGGCTTTACCTACGGTCCCTCCCTCCTGCTTTTCCTCTGCTGTCTTGTCTTCACTTCCCCCCTCTTAGGAGCTCTCTCTTTTGAATATCAACAGTGCCACAGACACTCTGTGTTCCACGCTTACATCCTGCTTGGACAACCTATGCCCTCTTACATCTGGACCAGCCCGTGCATCCCTGTCTGCCCCCTGGTTATCAGATGTACCACGTGAGCATAGCGCCAGCCTCCGGTCAGCTGAGAGAAAATGGCACAAGTCAAAAGACCATACTGACCTCTCTCTCAACCAGTCTCTCCTCTCTACTTTCTCCGTTGACGTCACCTCTGCAAAAACTGATTATAACCACTCGAAGATCAGCAACTCTCCTGACTCTCGCACACTCTTAAAAACCTTCTCTGCTCTCCTCTGTCCGCCTGCTCCCACACCTTCATCGGAGTTAACGGCTGATGATTTTGCATCGTTCTTCGTAAAGAAAACTACCGTCATCAACAGCCAATTTTCTACACCACCATCACCCGCCTTTTCTCCTCTGTCTGAAGATGATGTTTCCAAGGTCATTGGTTCCAACCACCCTACCACCTGCCCACTGGATCCCATCTCCACCCATCTCCTCCATGTTATCTCTCAAGCAGTTGTGCCTGGTCTGACCCACATCATCAACTCTTTGCTCACCACTGGGACATTTCCCACTGCGTTCAAAGAGGCCTGCATCACACCGCTACTGAAGAAACCCACTCTCAACTTTACACTGCTAGAACACTACAGGCCGGTGTAGTGTGTGAAAACGCATATCTTCCGTCAAAATGTAGATGACTGATTTTAACCTCTAATTCTTTTCTGTCTTCTTAAAAAAATTTTTTTTTACTTACCTCACTATTCTTAGCTTTTTATACTGTGCTAGGCTTTAATGGACTGGATTTAATTAACTTATGCATTTTGTTGCCTATATTGTTATAATTGCTTCCAATGTTTCCTCGTCTGTAAGTCGCTTTGGAAAAAAGCGTCTGCTAAATGACTAAATGTAAATTTTATGAAATGTGTAATATCATGTGTAATGTGTAATGTGCAGTGTGTGGCCTTGAAATTTTAGCATGTCTACGTAATCATGAATAAATGCTTCTTGAGACACACAGTGTTGCTTCTTTGCATGCATCAAACGAATTGTTTCTGGCTATATGCATCCATGCATCAGTTTGAGAGGGGTGGAAATGGGACACTTGGGTGAAACAAAACTGCCCCAAAAGTACCCCCACCCACTTTAAATACAGTTTTTTCTAAGTCAATTTGGTACATTTCTCAGATCCGATTTGAAATTCTCAAAACTTCTTGTTCAAGCCTTACATCCTTGTGTCACTTGTGCACATCAAACAAGCATTTTCTCATTTCTTTGAACAAGTTGCATATGCTTTGGTATTTCCATGCAAATGATTATGACACAATTCTGTGCAGATTCCTACATTATCAATTGCTTATATCATGTTGATCAAAATGCATTATAATGGGTCTCTGTTGAATAGTATAACCCCCTACGACATTTAAGCACTAGTTTTACAATATACAGTAAGTATACTTCAAGTAAACAGTGTCATTTTATTTTACTCAATTTAGTGTTTCGCATTACTATATTCTTTCCACATAGGACTGCAAGACAACTTGACTGGGTTGCAACCGGCCCCTTTTCACACCTAAACAGTCTTTTGACACTCTCTACAGGGATCTCATCCCTGAACAAGAGAGGGTGCAGATTGGAGATGACCTGCCAAAGTACATGTTAGTTTGGGACAATGTCAGTTTCCATCGCTCCAACATCATCAGGCAATGGTTTGCGGCCCAAAACAGGATGCTGGTGGAGTTCCTCTCACCCTACTCAACCCCGTTGAGGAATTTTTCTCAGCATGAAGATTAAAAGTATATGATCGCCAGCAGCATACACAGATGACCCTTCTGGCTGCAATGGATGTAACGTGTGATGACATCACAGCTGATGCCTGCAGAGGCTGGATTAGACACTCTGAAAGATGACTTTCACGCTGTATCGCAAGAGAAGATATTTGTTGTGATGTGGATTAGAATCCGTTGCCCAAAATATAGGGAACGTCAGGAGGTGTAGGAAGACTGCACTGTAATTCCACTGCACTGCATGTACAGTTTTCCCTAAGGAGATTGTCTTACGTTCAGATTTCTACATTTGTTTGTGCTATGCAGTGCTGTCTTTTCCTGTCTGCATCGCAATGACACTGTCTGTCAATAAATTATTGTACAAACAGTAAAAGCGTTAACGTGAATCATGTGCCGTCTCTTGCAATCAAAAAATCAAAACCAGAAATGCACTTACTGTTTTGCAAATGTCAAGGATGATTCGAGAAATGCTCCACTCATCACTCTCAGGTCACTCCGCTGCAGACGTCTGATCACTTCTTTGTCACCCCCGAGCTCACCGCTCCAGACAACGCAGATGTCTTACCGCTGGTCACTTTCCGGCGCTACCTACGGTCCCTCCCTCCTGCTTTTCCTCTGCTGTCTTGTCTGCACTCCCCCCCTCTGAGGAGCTCTCTCTTTTGAATACCAACAGTGCCACAACACTCTGTGTTCCACACTTACATCCTGCTTGGACAACCTATGCCCTCTTACATCTGGACCAGCCCGTGCATCCCTGTCTGCCCCCCGGTTATCGGATGTACCACGTGAGCATCGCGCCAGCCTCCGGTCAGCTGAGAGAAAATGGCACAAGTCAAAAGACCATACTGACCTCTCTCTCAACCAGTCTCTCCTCTGTACTTTCTCCGTTGACGTAACCTCTGCAAAAACTGATTATAACCACTAGAAGATCAGCAACTCTCCTGACTCTCGCACACTCTTAAAAACCTTCTCTGCTCTCCTCTGTCCGCCTGCTCCCACACCTTCATCGGAGTTTACGGCTGATGATTTTGCATCGTTCTTCGTAAAGAAAACTACTGCCATCAACAGCCAATTTTCTACACCACCATCACCCGCCTTTTCTCCTCTGTCTGAAGATGATGTCTCCAAGGTCATTGGTTCCAACCACCCTACCACCTGCCCACTGGATCCCATCTCCACCCATCTCCTCCATGTTATCTCTCCAGCAGTTGTGCCTGGTCTGACCCACATCATCAACTCTTTGCTCACCACTGGGACATTTCCCACTGCGTTCAAAGAGGCCTGCATCAAACCGCTATTGAAGAAACCCACTCTCAACCTTACACTGCTAGAACACTACAGGCCGGTGTAGTGTGTGAAAACGCATATCTTCCGTCAAAATGTAGATGACTGATTTTAACCTCTAATTCTTTTCTGTCTTCTTAAAAAATTTTTTTTACTTACCTCACTATTCTTAGCTTTTTATACTGTGCTAGGCTTTAATGGACTGGATTTAATTAACTTATGCATTTTGTTGCCTACATTGTTATAATTGCTTCCAATGTTTCCTCGTCTGTAAGTCGCTTTGGAAAAAAGCATCTGCTAAATGACTAAATGTAAATTTTATGAAATGTGTAATATCATGTGTAATGTGTAATGTGCAGTGTGTGGCCTTGAAATTTTAGCATGTCTACGTAATCATGAATAAATACTTCTTGAGACACACAGTGTTGCTTCTATGCATGCATCAAACGAATTTTTTTCTGGCTATATGCATCCATGCATCAGTTTGAGAGGGGTGGAAATGGGACACTTGGGGGAAACAAAACTGCCCCAAAAGTACCCCCACCCACTTTAAATACAGTTTTTTCTAAGTCAATTTGGTACATTTCTCAGATACGATTTGAAATTCTCAAAACTTCTTGTTCAATCCTTACATCCTTGTGTCACTTGTGCACATCAAACAAGCATTTTCTCATTTCTTTGAACAAGTTGCAAATGCTTTGGTATATCCATGCAAATGATTTTGACACAATTCTGTGCAGATTCCTACATTATTAATTGCTTATGTCATGTTGATCAAAATGCATTATAATGGGTCTCTGTTGAATAGTATAATCCCCCACGACATTTAAGCACTAGTTTTACAATATACAGTAAGTATACTTCAAGTAAACAGTGGCATTTTATTTTACTCAATTTAGTGTTTCGCATTACTATATTCTTTCCACATAGGACTGCAAGACAACTTCACTGGGTTGCAGACGGCCCCTTTTCACACCTAAACAGTCTTTTGACACTCTCTACAGGGATCTCATCCCTGAACAAGAGAGGGGGCAGATTGGAGATGACCTGCCAAAGTACATGTTAGTTTGGGACAATGTCAGTTTCCATCGCTCCAACATCATCAGGCAATGGTTTGCGGCCCACAACAGGATGCTGGTGGAGTTCCTCTCACCCTACTCAACCCCGTTGAGGAATTTTTCTCAGCATGAAGATTAAAAGTATATGATCGCCAGCAGCATACACAGATGACCCTTCTGGCTGCCATGGATGTAACGTGTGATGACATCACAGCTGATGCCTGCAGAGGCTGGATTAGACACTCTGAAAGATGATTTTTCAGGCTGTATCGCAAGAGAAGATATTTGTTGTGATGTGGATGAGAATCCGTTGCCCAAAATATACGGAACGTCAGGAGGTGTAGGAAGACTGCACTGTAATTCCACTGCACTGCATGTACAGTTTTCCCTAAGGAGATTGTCTTATGTTCAGATTTCTACATTTGTTTGTGCTATGCAGTGATGTATTTTCCTGTCTGCATCGCGATGACACTGTCTGTCAAGAAATTATTGTACAAACAGTAAAAGCGTTAACGTGAATCATGTGCCGTCTCTTGCAATCAAACAATCAAAACCAGAAATGCACTTACTGTTTTGCAAATGTCAAGGATGATTCGAGAAAAGCTCCACTCATCACTCTCAGGTCACTCCGCTGCACACATCTGATCACTTCTTTGTCACCCCCGACCTCACCGCTCTAGACAACGCAGATGTCTTACCGCTGGTCACTTTCCGGCGCTACCTACGGTCCCTCCCTCCTGCTTTTCCTCTGCTGTCTTGTCTGCACTCCCCCCCTCTGAGGAGCTCTCTCTTTTGAATACCAACAGTGCCACAGACACTCTGTGTTCCACGCTTACATCCTGCTTGGACAACCTATGCCCTCTTACATCTGGACCAGCCCGTGCATCCCTGTCTGCCCCCTGGTTATCGGATGTACCACGTGAGCATCGCGCCAGCCTCCGGTCAGCTGAGAGAAAATGGCACAAGTCAAAAGACCCTACTGACCTCTCTCTCAACCAGTCTCTTCTCTCTACTTTCTCCGTTGACGTCACCTCTGCAAAAACTGATTATAACCACTCGAAGATCAGCAACTCTCCTGACTCTCACACACTCTTAAAAACCTTCTCTGCTCTCCTCTGTCCGCCTGCTCCCACACCTTCATCGGAGTTAACGGCTGATGATTTTGCATCGTTCTTCGTAAAGAAAACTACCGCCATCAACAGCCAATTTTCTACACCACCATCACCCGCCTTTTCTCCTCTGTCTGAAGATGATGTTTCCAAGGTCATTTGTTCCAACCACCCTACCACCTGCCCACTGGATCCCATCTCCACCCATCTCCTCCATGTTATCTCTCCAGCAGTTGTGCCTGGTCTTACCCACATCATCAACTCTTTGCTCACCACTGGGACATTTCCCACTGCGTTCAAAGAGGCCTGCATCACACCGCTACTGAAGAAACCCACTCTCAACCTTACACTGCTAGAACACTACAGGCTGGTGTAGTGTGTGAAAACGCATATCTTCCGTCAAAATGTAGATGACTGATTTTAACCTCTAATTCTTTTCTGTCTTCTTAAAAATTTTTTTTTTACTTACCTCACTATTCTTAGCTTTGTATACTGTGCTAGGCTTTAATGGACTGGATTTAATTAACTTATGCATTTTGTTGCCTATATTGTTATAATTGCTTCCAATGTTTCCACGTCTGTAAGTCGCTTTGGAAAAAAGCATCTGCTAAATGACTAAATGTAAATTTTATGAAATGTGTAATGTCATGTGTAATGTGTAATGTGTAGTGTGTGGCCTTGAAATTTTAGCATGTCTACGTAATCATGAAAAAATGCTTCTTGAGACACACGGTGTTGCTTCTTTGCATGCATTAAACGAAATGTTTCTGGCTATATGCATCCATTCATCAGTTTGAGAGGGGTGGAAATGGGACACTTGGGTGAAACAAAACTGCCCCAAAAGTACCCCCACCCACTTTAAATACAGTTTTTTCTAAGTCAATTTGGTACATTTCTCAGATCCTATTTGAAATTCTCAAAACTTCTTGTTCAATCCTTACATCCTTGTGTCACTTGTGCACATCAAACAAGCATTTTCTCATTTCTTTGAACAAGTTGCAAATGCTTTGGTATATCCATGCAAATGATTATGACACAATTCTGTGCAGATTCCTACATTATCAATTGCTTATGTCATGTTGATCAAAATGCATTATAATGGGTCTCTGTTGAATACTATAACCCCCCACAACATTTAAGCACTAGTTTTACAATATACAGTAAGTATACTTCAAGTAAACAGTGGCATTTTATTTTACTCAATTTAGTGTTTCGCATAACTATATTCTTTCCACATAGGACTGCAAGACAACTTCACTGGGTTGCAACAGCCCCTTTTCACACCTAAACAGTCTTTTGACACTCTCTACAGGGATCTCATCCCTGAACAAGAGAGGGGCAGATTGGAGATGACCTGCCAAAGTACATGTTAGTTTGGGACAATGTCAGTTTCCATCGCTCCAACATCATCAGGCAATGGTTTGCGGCCCACAACAGGATGCTGATGGAGTTCCTCTCACCCTACTCAACCCCGTTGAGGAATTTTTCTCAGCATGAAGATTAAAAGTATATGATCGCCAGCAGCATACACAGATGATCCTTCTGGCTGCAATGGATGTAACGTGTGATGACATCACAGCTGATGCCTGCAGAGGCTGGATTAGACACTCTGAAAAATGTTTTTCACGCTGTATCGCAAGAGAAGATATTTGTTGTGATGAGGATGAGAATCCGTTGCCCAAAATATAGGGAACGTCAGGAGGTGTAGGAAGACTGCACTGTAATTCCACTGCACTGCATGTACAGTTTTCCCTAAGGAGATTGTCTTATGTTCAGATTTCTACATTTGTTTGTGCTATGCAGTGCTGTCTTTTCCTGTCTGCATCGCAATGACACTGTCTGTCAATAAATTATTGTAAAACAGTAAAAGCGTTAACGTGAATCATGTGCCGTCTCTTGCAATCAAACAATCAAAACCAGAAATGCACTTACTGTTTTGCAAATGTCAAGGATGATTAGAGAAATGCTCCACTCATCACTCTCAGGTCACTCCGCTGCACACGTCTGATCACTTCTTTGTCACCCCCAACCTCACCGCTCCAGACAACGCAGATGTCTTACCGCTGGTCACTTTCCGGTGCTACCTACGGTCCCTCCCTCCTGCTTTTCCTCTGCTGTCTTGTCTGCACTCCCCCCCTCTGAGGAGCTCTCTCTTTTGAATACCAACAGTGCCACAGACACTCTGTGTTCCACGCTTACATCCTGCTTGGACAACCTATGCCCTCTTACATCTGGACCAGCCCGTGCATCCCTGTCTGCCCCCTGGTTATCGGATGTACCACGTGAGCATCGCGCCAGCCTCCGGTCAGCTGAGAGAAAATGGCACAAGTCAAAAGACCATACTGACCTGTCTCTCAACCAGTCTCTCCTCTCTACTTTCTCCGTTGATGTCACCTCTGCAAAAACTGATTATAACCACTCGAAGATCAGCAACTCTCCTGTCTCTCGCACACTCTTAAAAACCTTCTCTGCTCTTCTTTGTCCGCCTGCTCCAACAACTTCATCGGAGTTAACGGCTGATGATTTTGCATCGTTCTTCGTAAAGAAAACTACCGGCATCAACAGCCAATTTTCTACACCACCATCACCCGCCTTTTCTCCTCTGTCTGAAGATTATGTTTCCAAGGTCATTGGTTCCAACCACCCTACCACCTGCCCACTGGATCCCATCTCCACCCATCTCCTCCATGTTATCTCTCCAGCAGTTGTGCCTGGTCTGACCCACATCATCAACTCTTTGCTCAACACTGGGACATTTCCCACTGCGTTCAAAGAGGCCTGCATCACACTGCTACTGAAGAAACCCACTCTCAACCTTACACTGCTAGAACACTACAGGCCGGTGTAGTGTGTGAAAACCCATATCTTCCGTCAAAATGTAGATGACTGATTTTAACCTCTAATTCTTTTCTGTCTTCTTAAAAAAAATTTTTTATACTTACCTCACTATTCTTAGCTTTGTATACTGTGCTAGGCTTTAATGGACTGGATTTAATTAACTCATGCATTTTGTTGCCTATATTGTTATAATTGCTTCCAATGTTTCCTTGTCTGTAAGTCGCTTTGGAAAAAAGCATTTGCTAAATGACTAAATGTAAATTTTATGAAATGTGTAATGTCATGTGTAATGTGTAGTGTGTGGCCTTGAAATTTTAGCATGTCTACGTAATCATGAATAAATGCTTCTTGAGACACACAGTGTTGCTTCTTTGCATGCATCAAACGAATTGTTTCTGGCTATATGCATCCATGCATCAGTTTGAGAGGGGTGGAAATGGGACACTTGGGTGAAACAAAACTGCCCCAAAAGTACCCCCACCCACTTTAAATACAGTTTTTTCTAAGTCAATTTGGTACATTTCTCAGATCCGATTTGAAATTGTTTTGAAATTGACCCCCCCTCTGAGGAGCTCTCTCTTTTGAATACCAACAGTGCCACAGACACTCTGTGTTCCACGCTTACATCCTGCTTGGACAACCTATGCCCTCTTACATCTGGACCAGCCCGTGCATCCCTGTCTGCCCCCTGGTTATCGGATGTACCACGTGAGCATCGCGCCAGCCTCCGGTCAGCTGAGAGAAAATGGCACAAGTCAAAAGACCATACTGACCTCTCTCTCAACCAGTCTCTCCTCTCTACTTTCTCCGTTGACGTCACCTCTGCAAAAACTGATTATAACCACTCGAAGATCAGCAACTCTCCTGACTCTCGCACACTCTTAAAAACCTTCTCTGCTCTCCTCTGTCCGCCTGCTCCCACACCTTCATCGGAGTTAACGGCTGATGATTTTGCATTGTTCTTCGTAAAGAAAACTACCGCCATCAACAGCCAATTTTATACACCACCATCACCCGCCTTTTCTCCTCTGTCTGAAGATGATGTTTCCAAGGTCATTGGTTCCAACCACCCTACCACCTGCCCACTGGATCCCATCTCCACCCATCTCCTCCATGTTATCTCTCCAGCAGTTGTGCCTGGTCTGACCCACATCATCAACTCTTTGCTCACCACTGGGACATTTCCCACTGCGTTCAAAGAGGCCTGCATCACACCGCTACTGAAGAAACCCACTCTCAACCTTACACTGCTAGAACACTACAGGCCGGTGTAGTTTGTGAAAACGCATATCTTCCGTCAAAATTTAGATGACTGATTTTAACCTCTAATTCTTTTCTGTCTTCTTAAAAAAAATTTTTTTACTTACCTCACTATTCTTAGCTTTGTATACTGTGCTAGGCTTTAATGGACTGGATTTAATTAACTTATGCATTTTGTTGCCTATATTGTTATAATTGCTTCCAATGTTTCCACGTCTGTAAGTCGCTTTGGAAAAAAGCATCTGCTAAATGACTAAATGTAAATTTTATGAAATGTGTAATGTCATGTGTAATGTGTAATGTGTAGTGTGTGGCCTTGAAATTTTAGCATGTCTACGTAATCATGAATAAATGCTTCTTGAGACACACAGTGTTGCTTCTTTGCATGCATCAAACGAATTGTTTCTGGCTATATGCATCCATGCATCAGTTTGAGAGGGGTGGAAATGGGACACTTGGGTGAAACAAAACTGCCCCAAAAGTACCCCCACCCACTTTAAATACAGTTTTTTCTAAGTCAGTTTGGTACATTTCTCAGATGCGATTTGAAATTCTCAAAACTTCTTGTTCAAGCCTTACATCCTTGTGTCACTTGTGCACATCAAACAAGCATTTTCTCATTTCTTTGAACAAGTTGCAAATGCTTTGGTATATCCATGCAAATGATTATGACACAATTCTGTGCAGATTCCTACATTATCAATTGCTTATGTCATGTTGATCAAAATGCATTATAATGGGTCTCTGTTGAATAGTATAATCCAACACGACATTTAAGCACTAGTTTTACAATATACAGTAAGTATACTTCAAGTAAACAGTGGCATTTTATTTTACTCAATTTAGTGTTTCGCATTACTATATTCTTTCCACATAGGACTGCAAGACAACTTCACTGGGTTGCAGACGGCCCCTTTTCACACCTAAACAGTCTTTTGACACTCTCTACAGGGATCTCATCCCTGAACAAGAGAGGGGGCAGATTGGAGATGACCTGCCAAAGTACATGTTAGTTTGGAACAATGTCAGTTTCCTTCGCTCCAACATCATCAGGCAATGGTTTGCGGCCCACAACAGGATGCTGGTGGAGTTCCTCTCACCCTACTCAACCCCGTTGAGAAATTTTTCTCAGCATGAAGATTAAAAGTATATGATCGCCAGCAGCATAAACAGATGACCCTTCTGGCTGCCATGGATGTAACGTGTGATGACATCACAGCTGATGCCTGCAGAGGCTGGATTAGACACTCTGAAAGATGATTTTTCAGGCTGTATCGCAAGAGAAGATATTTGTTGTGATGTGGATGAGAATCCGTTGCCCAAAATATAGGGAACGTCAGGAGGTGTAGGAAGACTGCACTGTAATTCCACTGCACTGCATGTACAGTTTTCCCTAAGGAGATTGTCTTATGTTCAGATTTCTACATTTGTTTGTGCTATGCAGTGATGTCTTTTCCTGTCTGCATCGCGATGACACTGTCTGTCAAGAAATTATTGTACAAACAGTAAAAGCGTTAACGTGAATCATGTGCCGTCTCTTGCAATCAAACAATCAAAACCAGAAATGCACTTACTGTTTTGCAAATGTCAAGGATGATTCGAGAAATGCTCCACTCATCACTCTCAGGTCACTCCGCTGCACACGTCTGATCACTTCTTTGTCACCCCCGACCTCACCGCTCTAGACAACGCAGATGTCTTACCGCTGGTCACTTTCCGGCGCTACCTACGGTCCCTCCCTTCTGCTTTTCCTCTGCTGTCTTGTCTGCACTCCCCCCCCTCTGAGGAGCTCTCTCTTTTGAATACCAACAGTGCCACAGACACTCTGTTTTCCACGCTTACATCCTGCTTGGACAACCTATGCCCTCTTACATCTGGACCAGCCCGTGCATCCCTGTCTGCCCCCTGGTTATCGGATGTACCACGTGAGCATCGCGCCAGCCTCCGGTCAGCTGAGAGAAAATGGCACAAGTCAAAAGACCTTACTGACCTCTCTCTCAACCAGTCTCTCCTCTCTACTTTCTCCGTTGACGTCACCTCTGCAAAAACTGATTATAACCACTCGAAGATCAGCAACTCTCCTGACTCTCGCACACTCTTAAAAACCTTCTCTGCTCTCCTCTGTACGCCTGCTCCCACACCTTCATCGGAGTTAACGGCTGATGATTTTGCATCGTTCTTCGTAAAGAAAACTACCGCCATCAACAGCCAATTTTCTACACCACCATCACCCGCCTTTTCTACTCTGTCTGAAGATGATGTTTCCAAGGTCATTGGTTCCAACCACCCTACCACCTGCCCACTGGATCCCATCTCCACCCATCTCCTCAATGTTATCTCTCCAGCAGTTGTGCCTGGTCTGACCCAATTCATCAACTCTTTGCTCACCACTGGGACATTTCCCATTGCGTTCAAAGAGGCCTGCATCAAACCGCTACTCAAGAAACCCACTCTCAACCTTACACTGCTAGAACACTACAGGCCGGTGTAGTGTGTGAAAACGCATATCTTCCGTCAAAATGTAGATGACTGATTTTAATCTCTAATTCTTTTCTGTCTTCTTAAAAAAACTTTTTTTTACTTACCTCACTATTCTTAGCTTTTTATACTGTGCTAGGCTTTAATGGACTGGATTTAATTAATTTATGCATTTTGTTGCCTATATTGTTATAATTGCTTCCAATGTTTCCTCGTCTGTAAGTCGCTTTGGAAAAAAGCGTCTGCTAAATGACTAAATGTAAATTTTATGAAATGTGTAATATCATGTGTAATGTGTAATGTGCAGTGTGTGGCCTTGAAATTTTAGCATGTCTACGTAATCATGAATAAATGCTTCTTGAGACACACAGTGTTGCTTCTTTGCATGCATCAAACGAATTGTTTCTGGCTATATGCATCCATGCATCAGTTTGAGAGGGGTGGAAATGGGACACTTGGGTGAAACAAAACTGCCCCAAAAGTACCCCCACCCACTTTAAATACAGTTTTTTCTAAGTCAATTTGGTACATTTCTCAGATCCGATTTGAAATTCTCAAAACTTCTTGTTCAAGCCTTACATCCTTGTGTCACTTGTGCACATCAAACAAGCATTTTATCATTTCTTTGAACAAGTTGCAAATGCTTTGGTATATCCATGCAAATGATTATGACACAATTCTGTGCAGATTCCTACATTATCAATTGCTTATGTCATGTTGATCAAAATGCATTATAATGGGTCTCTGTTGAATAGTATAATCCAACACGACATTTAAGCACTAGTTTTACAATATACAGTAAGTATACTTCAAGTAAACAGTGGCATTTTATTTTACTCAATTTAGTGTTTCGCATTACTATATTCTTTCCACATAGGACTGCAAGACAACTTCACTGGGTTGCAGACGGCCCCTTTTCACACCTAAACAGTCTTTTGACACTCTCTACAGGGATCTCATCCCTGAACAAGAGAGGGGGCAGATTGGAGATGACCTGCCAAAGTACATGTTAGTTTGGGACAATGTCAGTTTCCTTCGCTCCAACATCATCAGGCAATGGTTTGCGGCCCACAACAGGATGCTGGTGGAGTTCCTCTCACCCTACTCAACCCCGTTGAGGAATTTTTCTCAGCATGAAGATTAAAAGTATATGATCGCCAGCAGCATACACAGATGACCCTTCTGGCTGCCATGGATGTAACGTGTGATGACATCACAGCTGATGCCTGCAGAGGCTGGATTAGACACTCTGAAAGATGATTTTTCAGGCTGTATCGCAAGAGAAGATATTTGTTGTGATGTGGATGAGAATCCGTTGCCCAAAATATACGGAACGTCAGGAGGTGTAGGAAGACTGCACCGTAATTCCACTGCACTGCATGTACAGTTTTCCCTAAGGAGATTGTCTTATGTTCAGATTTCTACATTTGTTTGTGCTATGCAGTGATGTCTTTTCATGTCTGCATCGCGATGACACTGTCTGTCAAGAAATTATTGTACAAACAGTAAAAGCGTTAACGTGAATCATGTGCCATCTCTTGCAATCAAACAATCAAAACCAGAAATGCACTTACTGTTTTGCAAATGTCAAGGATGATTCGAGAAATGCTCCACTCATCACTCTCAGGTCACTCCGCTGCACACGTCTGATCACTTCTTTGTCACTCCCGACCTCACCGCTCTAGACAACGCAGATGTCTTACCGCTGGTCACTTTCCGGCGCTACCTACGGTCCCTCCCTCCTGCTTTTCCTCTGCTGTCTTGTCTGCACTCCCCCCCTCTGAGGAGCTCTCTCTTTTGAATACCAACAGTGCCACAGACACTCTGTGTTCCACGCTTACATCCTGCTTGGACAACCTATGCCCTCTTACATCTGGACCAGCCCGTGCATCCCTGTCTGCCCCCTGGTTATCGGATGTACCACGTGAGCATCGCGCCAGCCTCCGGTCAGCTGAGAGAAAATGGCACAAGTCAAAAGACCATACTGACCTCTCTCTCAACCAGTCTCTCCTCTCTACTTTCTCCGTTGACGTCACCTCTGCAAAAACTGATTATAACCACTCGAAGATCAGCAACTCTCCTGACTCTCGCACACTCTTAAAAACCTTCTCTGCTCTCCTCTGTCCGCCTGCTCCCACACCTTCATCGGAGTTAACGGCTGATAATTTTGCATCGTTCTTCGTAAAGAAAACTACCGCCATCAACAGCCAATTTTCTACACCACCATCACCCGCCTTTTCTCCTCTGTCTGAAGATGATGTTTCCAAGGTCATTGGTTCCAACCACCCTACCACCTGCCCACTGGATCCCATCTCCACCCATCTCCTCCATGTTATCTCTCCAGCAGTTGTGCCTGGTCTGACCCACATCATCAACTCTTTGCTCACCACTGGGACATTTCCCACTGCGTTCAAAGAGGCCTGCATCACACCGCTACTGAAGAAACCCACTCTCAACCTTACACTGCTAGAACACTACAGGCCGGTGTAGTGTGTGAAAACGCATATCTTCCGTCAAAATGTAGATGACTGATTTTAACCTCTAATTCTTTTCTGTCTTCTTAAAAACATTTTTTTACTTACCTCACTATTCTTAGCTTTGTATACTGTGCTAGGCTTTAATGGACTGGATTTAATTAACTTATGCATTTTGTTGCCTATATTGTTATAATTGCTTCCAATGTTTCCTCGTCTGTAAGTCGCTTTGGAAAAAAGCATCTGCTAAATGACTAAATGTAAATTTTATGAAATGTGTAATGTCATGTGTAATGTGTAATGTGTAGTGTGTGGCCTTGAAATTTTAGCATGTCTACGTAATCATGAATAAATGCTTCTTGAGACACATAGTGTTGCTTCTTTGCATGCATAAAACGAATTGTTTCTGGCTATATGCATCCATGCATCAGTTTGAGAGGGGTGGAAATGGGACACTTGGGTGAAACAAAACTGCCCCAAAAGTACCCCCACCCACTTTAAATACAGTTTTTTCTAAGTCAATTTGGTACATTTCTCAGATCCGATTTGAAATTCTCAAAACTTCTTGTTCAATCCTTACATCCTTGTATCACTTGTGCAAATCAAACAAGCATTTTCTCATTTCTTTGAACAAGTTGCAAATGCTTTGGTATATCCATGCAAATGATTATGACACAATTCTGTGCAGATTCCTACATTATCAATTGCTTATGTCATGTTGATCAAAATGCATTATAATGGGTCTCTGTTGAATAGTATAATCCAACACGACATTTAAGCACTAGTTTTACAATATACAGTAAGTATACTTCAAGTAAACAGTGGCATTTTATTTTACTCAATTTAGTATTTCGCATTACTATATTCTTTCCACATAGGACTGCAAGACAACTTCACTGGGTTGCAGACGGCCCCTTTTCACACCTAAACAGTCTTTTGACACTCTCTACAGGGATCTCATCCCTGAACAAGAGAGGGGGCAGATTGGAGATGACCTGCCAAAGTACATGTTAGTTTGGGACAATGTCAGTTTCCTTCGATCCAACATCATCAGGCAATGGTTTGCGGCCCACAACAGGATGCTGGTGGAGTTCCTCTCACCCTACTCAACCCCGTTGAGGAATTTTTCTCAGCATGAAGATTAAAAGTATATGATCGCCAGCAGCAGACCCTTCTGGCTGCCATGGATGTAACGTGTGATGACATCACAGCTGATGCCCGCAGAGGCTGGATTAGACACTCTGAAAGATGATTTTCACGCTGTATCGCAGAGAAGATATTTGTTGTGATGTGGATGAGAATCCGTTGCCCAAAATATAGGGAACGTCAGGAGGTGTAGGAAGACTGCACTGTAATTCCACTGCACTGCATGTACAGTTTTCCCTAAGGAGATTGTCTTATGTTCAGATTTCTACATTTGATTGTGCTATGCAGTGCTGTCTTTTCCTGTCTGCATCGCAATGACACTGTCTGTCAAGAAATTATTGTACAAACAGTAAAAGCGTTAACGTGAATCATGTGCCGTCTCTTGCAATCAAACAATCAAAACCAGAAATGCACTTACTGTTTTGTCAATGTCAAGGATGATTCGAGAAATGCTCCACTCATCACTCTCAGGTCACTCCGCTGCACACGTCTGATCACTTCTTTGTCACCCCCAACCTCACCGCTCCAGACAACGCAGATGTCTTACCGCTGGTCACTTTCAGGCTTTACCTACGGTCCCTCCCTCCTGCTTTTCCTCTGCTGTCTTGTCTGCACTTCCCCCCTCTTAGGAGCTCTCTCTTTTGAATATCAACAGTGCCACAGACACTCTGTGTTCCACGCTTACATCCTGCTTGGACAACCTATGCCCTCTTACATCTGGACCAGCCCGTGCATCCCTGTCTGCCCCCTGGTTATCGGATGTACCACGTAAGCATCGCGCCAGCCTCCGGTCAGCTGAGAGAAAATGGCACAAGTCAAAAGACCATACTGACCTCTCTCTCAACCAGTCTCTCCTCTCTACTTTCTCCGTTGACGTCACCTCTGCAAAAACTGATTATAACCACTCGAAGATCAGCAACTCTCCTGACTCTCGCACACTCTTAAAAACCTTCTCTGCTCTCCTCTGTCCGCCTGCTCCCACACCTTCATCGGAGTTAACGGCTGATGATTTTGCATCGTTCTTTGTAAAGAAAACTACCGCCATCAACAGCCAATTTTCTACACCACCATCACCCACCTTTTCTACTCTGTCTGAAGATGATGTTTCCAAGGTCATTGGTTCCAACCACCCTACCACCTGCCCACTGGATCCCATCTCCACCCATCTCCTCCATGTTATCTCTCCAGCAGTTGTGCCTGGTCTGACCCACATCATCAACTCTTTGCTCACCACTGGGACATTTCCCAGTGCGTTCAAAGAGGCCTGCATCAAACCGCTACTGAAGAAACCCACTCTCAACCTTACACTGCTAGAACACTACAGGCCGGTGTAGTGTGTGAAAACGCATATCTTCCGTCAAAATGTAGATGACTGATTTTAACCTCTAATTCTTTTCTGTCTTCTTAAAAAAAAATTTTTTACTTACCTCACTATTCTTAGTTTTTTATACTGTGCTAGGCTTTAATGGACTGGATTTAATTAACTTATGAATTTGTTGCCTATATTGTTATAATTGCTTCCAATGTTTCCTCGTCTGTAAGTCGCTTTGGAAAAAAGCGTCTGCTAAATGACTAAATGTAAATTTTATGAAATGTGTAATGTCATGTGTAATGTGTAATGTGCAGTTTGTGGCCTTGAAATTTTAGCATGTCTACGTAATCATGAATAAATGCTTTTTGAGACACACAGTGTTGCTTCTTTGCATGCATCAAACGAATTGTTTCTGGCTATATGCATCCATGCATCAGTTTGAGAGGGGTGGAAATGGGACACTTGGGTGAAACAAAACTGCCCCAAAAGTACCCCCACCCACTTTAAATACAGTTTTTTCTAAGTCAGTTTGGTACATTTCTCAGATGCGATTTGAAATTCTCAAAACTTCTTGTTCAAGCCTTACATCCTTGTGTCACTTGTGCACATCAAACAAGCATTTTCTCATTTCTTTGAACAAGTTGCAAATGCTTTGGTATATCCATGCAAATGATTATGACACAATTCTGTGCAGATTCCTACATTATCAATTGCTTATGTCATGTTGATCAAAATGCATTATAATGGGTCTCTGTTGAATAGTATAATCCAACACGACATTTAAGCACTAGTTTTACAATATACAGTAAGTATACTTCAAGTAAACAGTGGCATTTTATTTTACTCAATTTAGTGTTTCGCATTACTATATTCTTTCCACATAGGACTGCAAGACAACTTGACTGGGTTGCAACCGGCCCCTTTTCACACCTAAACAGTCTTTTGACACTCTCTACAGGGATCTCATCCCTGAACAAGAGAGGGTGCAGATTGGAGATGACCTGCCAAAGTACATGTTAGTTTGGGACAATGTCAGTTTCCATCGCTCCAACATCATCAGGCAATGGTTTGCGGCCCACAACAGGATGCTGGTGGAGTTCCTCTCACCCTACTCAACCCCGTTGAGGAATTTTTCTCAGCATGAAGATTAAAAGTATATGATCGCCAGCAGCATACACAGATGACCCTTCTGGCTGCAATGGATGTAACGTGTGATGACATCACAGCTGATGCCTGCAGAGGCTGGATTAGACACTCTGAAAGATGACTTTCACGCTGTATCGCAAGAGAAGATATTTGTTGTGATGTGGATTAGAATCCGTTGCCCAAAATATAGGGAACGTCAGGAGGTGTAGGAAGACTGCACTGTAATTCCACTGCACTGCATGTACAGTTTTCCCTAAGGAGATTGTCTTACGTTCAGATTTCTACATTTGTTTGTGCTATGCAGTGCTGTCTTTTCCTGTCTGCATCGCAATGACACTGTCTGTCAATAAATTATTGTACAAACAGTAAAAGCGTTAACGTGAATCATGTGCCGTCTCTTGCAATCAAAAAATCAAAACCAGAAATGCACTTACTGTTTTGCAAATGTCAAGGATGATTCGAGAAATGCTCCACTCATCACTCTCAGGTCACTCCGCTGCAGACGTCTGATCACTTCTTTGTCACCCCCGAGCTCACCGCTCCAGACAACGCAGATGTCTTACCGCTGGTCACTTTCCGGCGCTACCTACGGTCCCTCCCTCCTGCTTTTCCTCTGCTGTCTTGTCTGCACTCCCCCCCTCTGAGGAGCTCTCTCTTTTGAATACCAACAGTGCCACAACACTCTGTGTTCCACACTTACATCCTGCTTGGACAACCTATGCCCTCTTACATCTGGACCAGCCCGTGCATCCCTGTCTGCCCCCCGGTTATCGGATGTACCACGTGAGCATCGCGCCAGCCTCCGGTCAGCTGAGAGAAAATGGCACAAGTCAAAAGACCATACTGACCTCTCTCTCAACCAGTCTCTCCTCTGTACTTTCTCCGTTGAAGTAACCTCTGCAAAAACTGATTATAACCACTAGAAGATCAGCAACTCTCCTGACTCTCGCACACTCTTAAAAACCTTCTCTGCTCTCCTCTGTCCGCCTGCTCCCACACCTTCATCGGAGTTTACGGCTGATGATTTTGCATCGTTCTTCGTAAAGAAAACTACTGCCATCAACAGCCAATTTTCTACACCACCATCACCCGCCTTTTCTCCTCTGTCTGAAGATGATGTCTCCAAGGTCATTGGTTCCAACCACCCTACCACCTGCCCACTGGATCCCATCTCCACCCATCTCCTCCATGTTATCTCTCCAGCAGTTGTGCCTGGTCTGACCCACATCATCAACTCTTTGCTCACCACTGGGACATTTCCCACTGCGTTCAAAGAGGCCTGCATCAAACCGCTATTGAAGAAACCCACTCTCAACCTTACACTGCTAGAACACTACAGGCCGGTGTAGTGTGTGAAAACGCATATCTTCCGTCAAAATGTAGATGACTGATTTTAACCTCTAATTCTTTTCTGTCTTCTTAAAATTTTTTTTTTACTTACCTCACTATTCTTAGCTTTTTATACTGTGCTAGGCTTTAATGGACTGGATTTAATTAACTTATGCATTTTGTTGCCTACATTGTTATAATTGCTTCCAATGTTTCCTCGTCTGTAAGTCGCTTTGGAAAAAAGCATCTGCTAAATGACTAAATGTAAATTTTATGAAATGTGTAATATCATGTGTAATGTGTAATGTGCAGTGTGTGGCCTTGAAATTTTAGCATGTCTACGTAATCATGAATAAATACTTCTTGAGACACACAGTGTTGCTTCTATGCATGCATCAAACGAATTTTTTTCTGGCTATATGCATCCATGCATCAGTTTGAGAGGGGTGGAAATGGGACACTTGGGGGAAACAAAACTGCCCCAAAAGTACCCCCACCCACTTTAAATACAGTTTTTTCTAAGTCAATTTGGTACATTTCTCAGATACGATTTGAAATTCTCAAAACTTCTTGTTCAATCCTTACATCCTTGTGTCACTTGTGCACATCAAACAAGCATTTTCTCATTTCTTTGAACAAGTTGCAAATGCTTTGGTATATCCATGCAAATGATTTTGACACAATTCTGTGCAGATTCCTACATTATTAATTGCTTATGTCATGTTGATCAAAATGCATTATAATGGGTCTCTGTTGAATAGTATAATCCCCCACGACATTTAAGCACTAGTTTTACAATATACAGTAAGTATACTTCAAGTAAACAGTGGCATTTTATTTTACTCAATTTAGTGTTTCGCATTACTATATTCTTTCCACATAGGACTGCAAGACAACTTCACTGGGTTGCAGACGGCCCCTTTTCACACCTAAACAGTCTTTTGACACTCTCTACAGGGATCTCATCCCTGAACAAGAGAGGGGGCAGATTGGAGATGACCTGCCAAAGTACATGTTAGTTTGGGACAATGTCAGTTTCCATCGCTCCAACATCATCAGGCAATGGTTTGCGGCCCACAACAGGATGCTGGTGGAGTTCCTCTCACCCTACTCAACCCCGTTGAGGAATTTTTCTCAGCATGAAGATTAAAAGTATATGATCGCCAGCAGCATACACAGATGACCCTTCTGGCTGCCATGGATGTAACGTGTGATGACATCACAGCTGATGCCTGCAGAGGCTGGATTAGACACTCTGAAAGATGATTTTTCAGGCTGTATCGCAAGAGAAGATATTTGTTGTGATGTGGATGAGAATCCGTTGCCCAAAATATACGGAACGTCAGGAGGTGTAGGAAGACTGCACTGTAATTCCACTGCACCGCATGTACAGTTTTCCCTAAGGAGATTGTCATATGTTCAGATTTCTACATTTGTTTGTGCTATGCAGTGGTGTATTTTCCTGTCTGCATCGCAATGACACTGTCTGTCAATAAATTATTGTACAAACAGTAAAAGCGTTAACGTGAATCATGTGCCGTCTCTCGCAATCAAACAATCAAAACCAGAAATGCACTTACTGTTTTGCAAATGTCAAGGATGATTCGAGAAATGCTCCACTCATCACTCTCAGGTCACTCCGCTGCACACGTCTGATCACTTCTTTGTCACCCCCGACCTCACCGCTCCAGACAACGCAGATGTCTTACCGCTGGTCACTTTCCGGCGCTACCTACGGTCCCTCCCTCCTGCTTTTCCTCTGCTGTCTTGTCTGCACTCTCCCCCTCTGAGGAGCTCTCTCTTTTGAATACCAACAGTGCCACAGACACTCTGTGTTCCACGCTTACATCCTGCTTGGACAACCTATGCCCTCTTACATCTGGACCAGCCCGTGCATCCCTGTCTGCCCCCTGGTTATCGGATGTACCACGTGAGCATCGCGCCAGCCTCCAGTCAGCTGAGAGAAAATGGCACAAGTCAAAAGACCCTACTGACCTCTCTCTCAACCAGTCTCTTCTCTCTACTTTCTCCGTTGACGTCACCTCTGCAAAAACTGATTATAACCACTCGAAGATCAGCAACTCTCCTGACTCTCACACACTCTTAAAAACCTTCTCTGCTCTCCTCTGTCCGCCTGCTCCCACATCTTCATCGGAGTTAACGGCTGATGATTTTGCATCGTTCTTCGTAAAGAAAACTACCGCCATCAACAGCCAATTTTCTACACCACCATCACCCGCCTTTTCTCCTCTGTCTGAAGATGATGTTTCCAAGGTCATTGGTTCCAACCACCCTACCACCTGCCCACTGGATCCCATCTCCACCCATCTCCTCCATGTTATCTCTCCAGCAGTTGTGCCTGGTCTTACCCACATCATCAACTCTTTGCTCACCACTGGGACATTTCCCACTGCGTTCAAAGAGGCCTGCATCACACCGCTACTGAAGAAACCCACTCTCAACCTTACACTGCTAGAACACTACAGGCTGGTGTAGTGTGTGAAAACGCATATCTTCCGTCAAAATGTAGATGACTGATTTTAACCTCTAATTCTTTTCTGTCTTCTTAAAAAATTTTTTTTTACTTACCTCACTATTCTTAGCTTTGTATACTGTGCTAGGCTTTAATGGACTGGATTTAATTAACTTATGCATTTTGTTGCCTATATTGTTATAATTGCTTCCAATGTTTCCACGTCTGTAAGTCGCTTTGGAAAAAAGCATCTGCTAAATGACTAAATGTAAATTTTATGAAATGTGTAATGTCATGTGTAATGTGTAATGTGTAGTGTGTGGCCTTGAAATTTTAGCATGTCTACGTAATCATGAAAAAATGCTTCTTGAGACACACGGTGTTGCTTCTTTGCATGCATTAAACGAAATGTTTCTGGCTATATGCATCCATTCATCAGTTTGAGAGGGGTGGAAATGGGACACTTGGGTGAAACAAAACTGCCCCAAAAGTACCCCCACCCACTTTAAATACAGTTTTTTCTAAGTCAATTTGGTACATTTCTCAGATCCTATTTGAAATTCTCAAAACTTCTTGTTCAATCCTTACATCCTTGTGTCACTTGTGCACATCAAACAAGCATTTTCTCATTTCTTTGAACAAGTTGCAAATGCTTTGGTATATCCATGCAAATGATTATGACACAATTCTGTGCAGATTCCTACATTATCAATTGCTTATGTCATGTTGATCAAAATGCATTATAATGGGTCTCTGTTGAATACTATAACCCCCCACAACATTTAAGCACTAGTTTTACAATATACAGTAAGTATACTTCAAGTAAACAGTGGCATTTTATTTTACTCAATTTAGTGTTTCGCATAACTATATTCTTTCCACATAGGACTGCAAGACAACTTCACTGGGTTGCAACAGCCCCTTTTCACACCTAAACAGTCTTTTGACACTCTCTACAGGGATCTCATCCCTGAACAAGAGAGGGGCAGATTGGAGATGACCTGCCAAAGTACATGTTAGTTTGGGACAATGTCAGTTTCCATCGCTCCAACATCATCAGGCAATGGTTTGCGGCCCACAACAGGATGCTGATGGAGTTCCTCTCACCCTACTCAACCCCGTTGAGGAATTTTTCTCAGCATGAAGATTAAAAGTATATGATCGCCAGCAGCATACACAGATGATCCTTCTGGCTGCAATGGATGTAACGTGTGATGACATCACAGCTGATGCCTGCAGAGGCTGGATTAGACACTCTGAAAAATGTTTTTCACGCTGTATCGCAAGAGAAGATATTTGTTGTGATGAGGATGAGAATCCGTTGCCCAAAATATAGGGAACGTCAGGAGGTGTAGGAAGACTGCACTGTAATTCCACTGCACTGCATGTACAGTTTTCCCTAAGGAGATTGTCTTATGTTCAGATTTCTACATTTGTTTGTGCTATGCAGTGCTGTCTTTTCCTGTCTGCATCGCAATGACACTGTCTGTCAATAAATTATTGTACAAACAGTAAAAGCGTTAACGTGAATCATGTGCCGTCTCTTGCAATCAAACAATCAAAACCAGAAATGCACTTACTGTTTTGCAAATGTCAAGGATGATTAGAGAAATGCTCCACTCATCACTCTCAGGTCACTCCGCTGCACACGTCTGATCACTTCTTTGTCACCCCCAACCTCACCGCTCCAGACAACGCAGATGTCTTACCGCTGGTCACTTTCCGGTGCTACCTACGGTCCCTCCCTCCTGCTTTTCCTCTGCTGTCTTGTCTGCACTCCCCCCCTCTGAGGAGCTCTCTCTTTTGAATACCAACAGTGCCACAGACACTCTGTGTTCCACGCTTACATCCTGCTTGGACAACCTATGCCCTCTTACATCTGGACCAGCCCGTGCATCCCTGTCTGCCCCCTGGTTATCGGATGTACCACGTGAGCATCGCGCCAGCCTCCGGTCAGCTGAGAGAAAATGGCACAAGTCAAAAGACCATACTGACCTGTCTCTCAACCAGTCTCTCCTCTCTACTTTCTCCGTTGATGTCACCTCTGCAAAAACTGATTATAACCACTCGAAGATCAGCAACTCTCCTGTCTCTCGCACACTCTTAAAAACCTTCTCTGCTCTTCTTTGTCCGCCTGCTCCAACAACTTCATCGGAGTTAACGGCTGATGATTTTGCATCGTTCTTCGTAAAGAAAACTACCGGCATCAACAGCCAATTTTCTACACCACCATCACCCGCCTTTTCTCCTCTGTCTGAAGATTATGTTTCCAAGGTCATTGGTTCCAACCACCCTACCACCTGCCCACTGGATCCCATCTCCACCCATCTCCTCCATGTTATCTCTCCAGCAGTTGTGCCTGGTCTGACCCACATCATCAACTCTTTGCTCAACACTGGGACATTTCCCACTGCGTTCAAAGAGGCCTGCATCACACCGCTACTGAAGAAACCCACTCTCAACCTTACACTGCTAGAACACTACAGGCCGGTGTAGTGTGTGAAAACCCATATCTTCCGTCAAAATGTAGATGACTGATTTTAACCTCTAATTCTTTTCTGTCTTCTTAAAAAAATTTTTTTATACTTACCTCACTATTCTTAGCTTTGTATACTGTGCTAGGCTTTAATGGACTGGATTTAATTAACTCATGCATTTTGTTGCCTATATTGTTATAATTGCTTCCAATGTTTCCTTGTCTGTAAGTCGCTTTGGAAAAAAGCATTTGCTAAATGACTAAATGTAAATTTTATGAAATGTGTAATGTCATGTGTAATGTGTAGTGTGTGGCCTTGAAATTTTAGCATGTCTACGTAATCATGAATAAATGCTTCTTGAGACACACAGTGTTGCTTCTTTGCATGCATCAAACGAATTGTTTCTGGCTATATGCATCCATGCATCAGTTTGAGAGGGGTGGAAATGGGACACTTGGGTGAAACAAAACTGCCCCAAAAGTACCCCCACCCACTTTAAATACAGTTTTTTCTAAGTCAATTTGGTACATTTCTCAGATCCGATTTGAAATTGTTTTGAAATTGACCCCCCCTCTGAGGAGCTCTCTCTTTTGAATACCAACAGTGCCACAGACACTCTGTGTTCCACGCTTACATCCTGCTTGGACAACCTATGCCCTCTTACATCTGGACCAGCCCGTGCATCCCTGTCTGCCCCCTGGTTATCGGATGTACCACGTGAGCATCGCGCCAGCCTCCGGTCAGCTGAGAGAAAATGGCACAAGTCAAAAGACCATACTGACCTCTCTCTCAACCAGTCTCTCCTCTCTACTTTCTCCGTTGACGTCACCTCTGCAAAAACTGATTATAACCACTCGAAGATCAGCAACTCTCCTGACTCTCGCACACTCTTAAAAACCTTCTCTGCTCTCCTCTGTCCGCCTGCTCCCACACCTTCATCGGAGTTAACGGCTGATGATTTTGCATTGTTCTTCGTAAAGAAAACTACCGCCATCAACAGCCAATTTTATACACCACCATCACCCGCCTTTTCTCCTCTGTCTGAAGATGATGTTTCCAAGGTCATTGGTTCCAACCACCCTACCACCTGCCCACTGGATCCCATCTCCACCCATCTCCTCCATGTTATCTCTCCAGCAGTTGTGCCTGGTCTGACCCACATCATCAACTCTTTGCTCACCACTGGGACATTTCCCACTGCGTTCAAAGAGGCCTGCATCACACCGCTACTGAAGAAACCCACTCTCAACCTTACACTGCTAGAACACTACAGGCCGGTGTAGTTTGTGAAAACGCATATCTTCCGTCAAAATTTAGATGACTGATTTTAACCTCTAATTCTTTTCTGTCTTCTTAAAAAAATTTTTTTTACTTACCTCACTATTCTTAGCTTTGTATACTGTGCTAGGCTTTAATGGACTGGATTTAATTAACTTATGCATTTTGTTGCCTATATTGTTATAATTGCTTCCAATGTTTCCACGTCTGTAAGTCGCTTTGGAAAAAAGCATCTGCTAAATGACTAAATGTAAATTTTATGAAATGTGTAATGTCATGTGTAATGTGTAATGTGTAGTGTGTGGCCTTGAAATTTTAGCATGTCTACGTAATCATGAATAAATGCTTCTTGAGACACACAGTGTTGCTTCTTTGCATGCATCAAACGAATTGTTTCTGGCTATATGCATCCATGCATCAGTTTGAGAGGGGTGGAAATGGGACACTTGGGTGAAACAAAACTGCCCCAAAAGTACCCCCACCCACTTTAAATACAGTTTTTTCTAAGTCAATTTGGTACATTTCTCAGATCCGATTTGAAATTCTCAAAACTTCTTGTTCAAGCCTTACATCCTTGTGTCACTTGTGCACATCAAACAAGCATTTTCTCATTTCTTTGAACAAGTTGCAAATGCTTTGGTATATCCATGCAAATGATTAGGACACAATTCTGTGCAGATTCCTACATTATTAATTGCTTATGTCATGTTGATCAAAATGCATTATAATGGGTCTCTGTTGAATAGTATAATCCCCACGACATTTAAGCACTAGTTTTGCAATATACAGTAAGTTTACTTCAAGTAAACAGTGGCATTTTATTTTACTCAATTTAGTGTTTCGCATTACTATATTCTTTCCCTATAGGACTACAAGACAACTTCACTGGGTTGCAGACGGCCCCTTTTCACACCTAAACAGTCTTTTAACACTCTCTACAGGGATCTCATCCCTGAACCAAAGAGCAGGCAGATTGGAGATGACCTGCCAAAGTACATGTTAGTTTGGGACAATGTCAGTTTCCATCGCTCCAACATCATCAGGCAATGGTTTGCGGCCCACAACAGGATGCTGGTGGAGTTCCTCTCACCCTACTCAACCCCGTTGAGGAATTTTTCTCAGCATGAAGATTAAAAGTATATGATCGCCAGCAGCATACACAGATGACCCTTCTGGCTGCCATTGATGTAACGTGTGATGACATCACAGCTGATGCCTGCAGAGGCTGGATTAGACACTCTGAAAGATGATTTTCACGCTGTATCGCAAGAGAAGATATTTGTTGTGATGTGGATGAGAATCCGTTGCCCAAAATATAGGGAACGTCAGGAGGTGTAGGAAGACTGCACTGTAATTCCACTGCACTGCATGTACAGTTTTCCCTAAGGAGATTGTCTTATGTTCAGATTTCTACATTTGTTTGTGCTATGCAGTGCTGTCTTTCCCTGTCTGCATCGCAATGACACTGTCTGTCAAGAAATTATTGTGCAAACAGTAAAAGCGTTAACGTGAATCATGTGCCGTCTCTTGCAATCAAACAATCAAAACCAGAAATGCACTTACTGTTTTGCAAATGTCAAGGATGATTCGAGAAATGCTCCATTCATCACTCTCAGGTCACTCCGCTGCACACGTCTGAACACTTCTTTGTCACCCCCGAGCTCACCGCTCCAGACAACGCAGATATCTTATCGCTGGTCACTTTCCGGCGCTACCTACGGTCCCTCCCTCCTGCTTTTCCTCTGCTGTCTTGTCTGCACTCCCCCCCTCTGAGGAGCTCTCTCTTTTGAATACCAACAGTGCCACAGACACTCTGTGTTCCACGCTTACATCCTGCTTGGACAACCTATGCCCTCTTACATCTGGACCAGCCCGTGCATCCCTGTCTGCCCCCTGGTTATCGGATGTACCACGTGAGCATCGCGCCAGCCTCCGGTCAGCTGAGAGAAAATGGCACAAGTCAAAAGACCATACTGACCTCTCTCTCAACCAGTCTCTCCTCTCTACTTTCTCCGTTGACGTCACCTCTGCAAAAACTGATTATAACCACTCGAAGATCAGCAACTCTCCTGACTCTCGCACACTCTTAAAAACCTTCTCTGCTCTCCTCTGTCCGCCTGCTCCCACACCTTCATCGGAGTTGAATGGATCCAATTTTCTACACCACCATCACCCGCCTTTTCTCCTCTGTCTGAAGATGATGTTTCCAAGGTCATTGGTTCCAACCACCCTACCACCTGCCCACTGGATCCCATCTCCGCCCATCTCCTCCATGTTATCTCTCCAGCAGTTGTGCCTGGTCTGACCCACATCATCAACTCTTTGCTCACCACTGGGACATTTTCCACTGCGTTCAAAGAGGCCTGCATCACACCGCTACTGAAGAAACCCACTCTCAACCTTACACTGCTAGAATACTACAGGCCGGTGTAGTGTGTGAAAACGCATATCTTCCGTCAAAATGTAGATGACTGATTTTAACCTCTAATTCTTTTCTGTCTTCTTAAAAAAAGAATTTTTTACTTACCTCACTATTCTTAGCTTTGTATACTGTGCTAGGCTTTAATGGACTGGATTTAATTAACTTATGCATTTTGTTGCCTATATTGTTATAATTGCTTCCAATGTTTCCTCGTCTGTAAGTCGCTTTGGAAAAAAGCATCTGCTAAATGACTAAATGTAAATTTTATGAAATGTGTAATGTCATGTGTAATGTGTAGTGTGTGGCCTTGAAATTTTAGCATGTCTACGTAATCATGAATAAATGCTTCTTGAGACACACAGTGTTGCTTCTTTGCATGCATCAAACGAATTGTTTCTGGCTATATGCATCCATGCATCAGTTTGAGAGGGGTGGAAATGGGACACTTGGGTGAAACAAAACTGCCCCAAAAGTACCCCCACCCACTTTAAATACAGTTTTTTCTAAGTCAATTTGGTACATTTCTCAGATCCGATTTGAAATTCTCAAAACTTCTTGTTCAATCCTTACATCCTTGTATCACTTGTGCAAATCAAACAAGCATTTTCTCATTTCTTTGAACAAGTTGCAAATGCTTTGGTATATCCATGCAAATGATTATGACACAATTCTGTGCAGATTCCTACATTATCAATTGCTTATGTCATGTTGATCAAAATGCATTATAATGGGTCTCTGTTCAATAGTATAACCCCCCACGACATTTAAGCACTAGTTTTACAATATACAGTAAGTATACTTCAAGTAAACAGTGGCATTTTATTTTACTCAATTTAGTGTTTCGCATTACTATATTCTTTCCACATAGGACTGCAAGACAACTTCACTGGGTTGCAGACGGCCCCTTTTCACACCTAAACAGTCTTTTGACACTCTCTACAGGGATCTCATCCCTGAACAAGAGAGGGGGCAGATTGGAGATGACCTGCCAAAGTACATGTTAGTTTGGGACAATGTCAGTTTCCATCGCTCCAACATCATCAGGCAATGGTTTGCGGCCCACAACAGGATGCTGGTGGAGTTCCTCTCACCCTACTCAACCCCGTTGAGGAATTTTTCTCAGCATGAAGATTAAAAGTATATGATCGCCAGCAGCATACACAGATGACCCTTCTGGCTGCAATGGATGTAACGTGTGATGACATCACAGCTGATGCCTGCAGAGGCTGGATTAGACACTCTGAAAGATGATTTTCGCGCTGTATCGCAAGAGAAGATATTTGTTGTGATGTGGATGAGAATCTGTTGCCCAAAATATAGGGAACGTCAGGAGGTGTAGGAAGACTGCACTGTAATTCCACGGCACTGCATGTACAGTTTTCCCTAAGGAGATTGTCTTACGTTCAGATTGCTACATTTGTTTGTGCTATGCAGTGCTGTCTTTTCCTGTCTGCATCGCAATGACACTGTCTGTCAATAAATTACTGTACAAACAGTAAAAGCGTTAACGAGAATCATGTGCCGTCTCTTGCAATCAAAAAATCAAAACCAGAAATGCACTTACTGTTTTGCAAATGTCAAGGATGATTCGAGAAATGCTCCACTCATCACTCTCAGGTCACTCCGCTGCAGACGTCTGATCATTTCTTTGTCACCCCCAACCTCACCGCTCCAGACAACGCAGATGTCTTACCGCTGGTCACTTTCCGGCGCTACCTACGGTCCCTCCCTTCTGCTTTTCCTCTGCTGTCTTGTCTGCACTCCCCCCTCTCTGAGGAGCTCTCTCTTTTGAATACCAACAGTGCCACAGACACTCTGTGTTCCACGCTTACATCCTGCTTGGACAACCTATGCCCTCTTACATCTGGACCAGCCCTTGCATCCCTGTCTGCCCCCTGGTTATCGGATGTACCACATGAGCATCGTGCCAGCCTCCGGTCAGCTGAGAGAAAATGGCACAAGTCAAAAGACCATACTGACCTCTCTCTCAACCAGTCTCTCCTCTCTACTTTCTCCGTTGACGTCACCTCTGCAAAAACTGATTATAACCACTCGAAGATCAGCAACTCTCCTGACTCTCGCACACTCTTTAAAACCTTCTCTGCTCTCCTCTGTACGCCTGCTCCCACACCTTCATCGGAGTTAACGGCTGATGATTTTGCATCGTTCTTCGTATAGAAAACTACCGCCATCAACAGCCAATTTTCTACACCACCATCACCCGCCTTTTCTACTCTGTCTGAAGATGATGTTTCCAAGGTCATTGGTTCCAACCACCCTACCACCTGCCCACTGGATCCCATCTCCACCCATCTCCTCCATGTTATCTCTCCAGCAGTTGTGCCTGGTCTGACCCACATCATCAACTCTTTGCTCACCACTGGGACATTTCCCACTGCGTTCAAAGAGGCCTGCATCACACCGCTACTGAAAAAACCCACTCTCAACCTTACACTGCTAGAACACTACAGGCCGGTGTAGTGTGTGAAAACGCATATCTTCCGTCAAAATTTAGATGACTGATTTTAACCTCTAATTCTTTTCTGTCTTCTTAAAAAATTTTTTTTTACTTACCTCACTATTCTTAGCTTTGTATACTGTGCTAGGCTTTAATGGACTGGATTTAATTAACTTATGCATTTTGTTGCCTATATTGTTATAATTGCTTCCAATGTTTCCTCGTCTGTAAGTCGCTTTGGAAAAAAGCATCTGCTAAATGACTAAATGTAAATTTTATGAAATGTGTAATGTCATGTGTAATGTGTAATGTGTAGTGTTTGGCCTTGAAATTTTAGCATGTCTACGTAATCATGAATAAATGCTTCTTGAGACACACAGTGTTGCTTCTTTGCATGCATCAAACGAATTGTTTCTGGCTATATGCATCCATGCATCAGTTTGAGAGGGGTGGAAATGGGACACTTGGGTGAAACAAAACTGCCCCAAAAGTACCCCCACCCACTTTAAATACAGTTTTTTCTAAGTCAATTTGGTACATTTCTCAGATCCGATTTGAAATTCTCAAAACTTCTTGTTCAATCCTTACATCCTTGTGTCACTTGTGCACATCAAACAAGCATTTTCTCATTTCTTTGAACAAGTTGAAAATGCTTTGGTATTTCCATGCAAATGATTATGACACAATTCTGTGCAGATTCCTACATTATCAATTGCTTATGTCATGTTGATCAAAATGCATTATAATGGGTCTCTGTTGAATAGTATAATCCAACACGACATTTAAGCACTAGTTTTACAATATACAGTAAGTATACTTCAAGTAAACAGTGGCATTTTATTTTACTCAATTTAGTGTTTCGCATTACTATATTCTTTCCACATAGGACTGCAAGACAACTTCACTGGGTTGCAGACGGCCCCTTTTCACACCTAAACAGTCTTTTGACACTCTCTACAGGGATCTCATCCCTGAACAAGAGAGGGGGCAGATTGGAGATGACCTGCCAAAGTACATGTTAGTTTGGGACAATGTCAGTTTCCTTCGCTCCAACATCATCAGGCAATGGTTTGCGGCCCACAACAGGATGCTGGTGGAGTTCCTCTCACCCTACTCAACCCCGTTGAGGAATTTTTCTCAGCATGAAGATTAAAAGTATATGATCGCCAGCAGCATACACAGATGACCCTTCTGGCTGCCATGGATGTAACGTGTGATGACATCAAGGCTGATGCCTGCAGAGGCTGGATTAGACACTCTGAAAGATGATTTTCACGCTGTATCGCAAGAGAAGATATTTGTTGTGATGTGGATGAGAATCCGTTGCCCAAAATATAGGGAACGTCAGGAGGTGTAGGAAGACTGCACTGTAATTCCACTGCACTGCATGTACAGTTTTTCCTAAGGAGATTGTCTTATGTTCAGATTTCTACATTTGTCTGTGCTATGCAGTGCTGTCTTTTCCTGTCTGCATCGCAATGACACTGTCTGTCAAGAAATTATTGTACAAACAGTAAAAGCGTTAACGTGAATCATGTGCCGTCTCTTGCAATCAAAAAATCAAAACCAGAAATGCACTTACTGTTTTGCAAATGTCAAGGATGATTCGAGAAATGCTCCACTCATCACTCTCAGGTCACTCCGCTGCACACGTCTGATCACTTCTTTGTCACCCCCGACCTCACCGCTCCAGACAACGCAGATGTCTTACCGCTGGTCACTTTCCGGCGCTACCTACGGTCCCTCCCTCCTGCTTTTCCTCTGCTGTCTTGTCTGCACTCCCCCCCTCTGAGGAGCTCTCTCTTTTGAATACCAACAGTGCCACAGACACTCTGTGTTCCACGCTTACATCCTGCTTGGACAACCTATGCCCTCTTACATCTGGACCAGCCCGTGCATCCCTGTCTGCCCCCTGGTTATCGGATGTACCACGTGAGCATAGCGCCAGCCTCCGGTCAGCTGAGAGAAAATGGCACAAGTCAAAAGACCATACCGACCTCTCTCTCAACCAGTCTCTCCTCTCTACTTTCTCCGTTGACGTCACCTCTGCAAAAACTGATTATAACCACTCTAAGATCAGCAACTCTCCTGACTCTCGCACACTCTTAAAAACCTTCTCTGCTCTTCTCTGTCCGCCTGCTCCCACACCTTCATCGGAGTTAACGGCTGATGATTTTGCATCGTTCTTCGTAAAGAAAACTACCGTCATCAACAGCCAATTTTCTACACCACCATCACCCGCCTTTTCTACTCTGTCTGAAGATGATGTTTCCAAGGTCATTGGTTCCAACCACCCTACCACCTGCCCACTGGATCCCATCTCCACCCATCTCCTCCATGTTATCTCTCAAGCAGTTGTGCCTGGTCTGACCCACATCATCAACTCTTTGCTCACCACTGGGACATTTCCCACTGCGTTCAAAGAGGCCTGCATCACACCGCTACTGAAGAAACCCACTCTCAACTTTACACTGCTAGAACACTAGAGGCCGGTGTAGTGTGTGAAAACGCTTATCTTCCGTCAAAATGTAGATGACTGATTTTAACCTCTAATTCTTTTCTGTCTTCTTAAAAAAAATTTTTTTTACTTACCTCACTATTCTTAGCTTTGTATACTGTGCTAGGCTTTAATGGACAGGATTTAATTAACTTATGCATTTTGTTGCCTATATTGTTATAATTGCTTCCAATGTTTCCTCGTCTGTAAGTCGCTTTGGAAAAAAGCATCTGCTAAATGACTAAATGTAAATTTTATGAAATGTGTAATGTCATGTGTAATGTGTAATGTGTAGTGTGTGGCCTTGAAATTTTAGCATGTCTACGTAATCATGAATAAATGCTTCTTGAGACACACAGTGTTGCTTCTTTGCATGCATCAAACGAATTGTTTCTGGCTATATGCATCCATGCATCAGTTTGAGAGGGGTGGAAATGGGACACTTGGGTGAAACAAAACTGCCCCAAAAGTACCCCCACCCACTTTAAATACAGTTTTTTCTAAGTCAATTTGGTACATTTCTCAGATCCGATTTGAAATTCTCAAAACTTCTTGTTCAATCCTTACATCCTTGTGTCACTTGTGCAAATCAAACAAGCATTTTCTCATTTCTTTGAACAAGTTGCAAATGCTTTGGTATATCCATAAATGATTATGACACAATTCTGTAAAGATTCCTACATTATCAATTGCTTATGTCATGTTGATCAAAATGCATTATAATGGGTCTCTGTTGAATAGTATAATCCCCCACGACATTTAAGCACTAGTTTTACAATATACAGTAAGTATACTTCAAGTAAACAGTGGCATTTTATTTTACTCAATTTAGTGTTTCGCATTACTATATTCTTTCCACATAGGACTGCAAGACAACTTCACTGGGTTGCAGACGGCCCCTTTTCACACCTAAACAGTCTTTTGACACTCTCTACAGGGATCTCATTCCTGAACAAGAGAGGGGGCAGATTGGAGATGACCTGCCAAAGTACATGTTAGTTTGGGACAATGTCAGTTTCCATCGCTCCAACATCATCAGGCAATGGTTTGCGGCCCACAACAGGATGCTGGTGGAGTTCCTCTCACCCTACTCAACCCCGTTGAGGAATTTTTCTCAGCATGAAGATTAAAAGTATATGATCGCCAGCAGCATACACAGATGACCCTTCTGGCTGCCATGGATGTAACGTGTGATGACATCACAGCTGATGCCTGCAGAGGCTGGATTAGACACTCTGAAAGATGATTTTTCAGGCTGTATCGCAAGAGAAGATATTTGTTGTGATGTGGATAAGAATCCGTTGCCCAAAATATACGGAACGTCAGGAGGTGTAGGAAGACTGCACTGTAATTCCACTGCACTGCATGTACAGTTTTCCCTAAGGAGATTGTCTTATGTTCAGATTTCTACATTTGTTTGTGCTATGCAGTGATGTCTTTTCCTGTCTGCATCGCGATGACACTGTCTGTCAAGAAATTATTGTACAAACAGTAAAAGTGTTAACGTGAATCATGTGCCGTCTCTTGCAATCAAACAATCAAAACCAGAAATGCACTTACTGTTTTGCAAATGTCAAGGATGATTCGAGAAATGCTCCACTCATCACTCTCAGGTCACTCCGCTGCACACGTCTGATCACTTCTTTGTCACCCCCGACCTCACCGCTCTAGACAACGCAGATGTCTTACCGCTGGTCACTTTCCGGCGCTACCTACGGTCCCTCCCTTCTGCTTTTCCTCTGCTGTCTTGTCTGCACTCCCCCCCTCTGAGGAGCTCTCTCTTTTGAATACCAACAGTGCCACAGACACTCTGTGTTCCACGCTTACATCCTGCTTGGACAACCTATGCCCTCTTACATCTGGACCAGCCCGTGCATCCCTGTCTGCCCCCTGGTTATCGGATGTACCACGTGAGCATCGCGCCAGCCTCCGGTCAGCTGAGAGAAAATGGCACAAGTCAAAAGACCCTACTGACCTCTCTCTCAACCAGTCTCTCCTCTCTACTTTCTCCGTTGACGTCACCTCTGCAAAAACTGATTATAACCACTCGAAGATCAGCAACTCTCCTGACTCTCGCACACTCTTAAAAACCTTCTCTGCTCTCCTCTGTACGCCTGCTCCCACACCTTCATCGGAGTTAACGGCTGATGATTTTGCATCGTTCTTCGTAAAGAAAACTACCGCCATCAACAGCCAATTTTCTACACCACCATCACCCGCCTTTTCTACTCTGTCTGAAGATGATGTTTCCAAGGTCATTGGTTCCAACCACCCTACCACCTGCCCACTGGATCCCATTTCCACCCATCTCCTCCATGTTATCTCTCCAGCAGTTGTGCCTGGTCTGACCCACATCATCAACTCTTTGCTCACCACTGGGACATTTCCCACTGCGTTCAAAGAGGCCTGCATCAAACCGCTACTCAAGAAACCCACTCTCAACCTTACACTGCTAGAACACTACAGGCCGGTGTAGTGTGTGAAAACGCATATCTTCCGTCAAAATGTAGATGACTGATTTTAATCTCTAATTCTTTTCTGTCTTCTTAAAAAAACTTTTTTTTACTTACCTCACTATTCTTAGCTTTTTATACTGTGCTAGGCTTTAATGGACTGGATTTAATTAACTTATGCATTTTGTTGCCTATATTGTTATAATTGCTTCCAATGTTTCCTCGTCTGTAAGTCGCTTTGGAAAAAAGCGTCTGCTAAATGACTAAATGTAAATTTTATGAAATGTGTAATATCATGTGTAATGTGTAATGTGCAGTGTGTGGCCTTGAAATTTTAGCATGTCTACGTAATCATGAATAAATGCTTCTTGAGACACACAGTGTTGCTTCTTTGCATGCATCAAACGAATTGTTTCTGGCTATATGCATCCATTCATCAGTTTGAGAGGGGTGGAAATGGGACACTTGGGTGAAACAAAACTGCCCCAAAAGTACCCCCACCCACTTTAAATACAGTTTTTTCTAAGTCAATTTGGTACATTTCTCAGATCCGATTTGAAATTCTCAAAACTTCTTGTTCAAGCCTTACATCCTTGTGTCACTTGTGCACATCAAACAAGCATTTTCTAATTTCTTTGAACAAGTTGCAAATGCTTTGGTATATCCATGCAAATGATTATGACACAATTCTGTGCAGATTCCTACATTATCAATTGCTTATGTCATGTTGATCAAAATGCATTATAATGGGTCTCTGTTGAATAGTATAATCCAACACGACATTTAAGCACTATTTTTACAATATACAGTAAGTATACTTCAAGTAAACAGTGGCATTTTATTTTACTCAATTTGGTGTTTCGCATTACTATATTCTTTCCACATAGGACTGCAAGACAACTTCACTGGGTTGCAGACGGCCCCTTTTCACACCTAAACAGTCTTTTGACACTCTCTACAGGGATCTCATCCCTGAACAAGAGAGGGGGCAGATTGGAGATGACCTGCCAAAGTACATGTTAGTTTGGGACAATGTCAGTTTCCTTCGCTCCAACATCATCAGGCAATGGTTTGCGGCCCACAACAGGATGCTGGTGGAGTTCCTCTCACCCTACTCAACCCCGTTGAGAAATTTTTCTCAGCATGAAGATTAAAAGTATATGATCGCCAGCAGCATACACAGATGACCCTTCTGGCTGCCATGGATGTAACGTGTGATGACATCACAGCTGATGCCTGCAGAGGCTGGATTAGACACTCTGAAAGATGATTTTCACGCTGTATCGCAAGAGAAGATATTTGTTGTGATGTGGATGAGAATCCGTTGCCCAAAATATAGGGAACGTCAGGAGGTGTAGGAAGACTGCACTGTAATTCCACTGCACTGCATGTACAGTTTTCCCTAAGGAGATTGTCTTACGTTCAGATTTCTACATTTGTTTGTGCTATGCAGTGCTGTCTTTGCCTGTCTGCATCGCAATGACACTGTCTGTCAAGAAATTATTGTACAAACAGTAAAAGCGTTAACGTGAATCATGTGCCGTCTCTTGCAATCAAAAAATCAAAACCAGAAATGCACTTACTGTTTTGCAAATGTCAAGGATGATTCGAGAAATGCTCCACTCATCACTATCAGGTCACTCCGCTGCAGACGTCTGATCACTTCTTTGTCACCCCCAACCTCACCGCTCCAGACAACGCAGATGTCTTACCGCTGGTCACTTTCCGGCGCTACCTACGGTCCCTCCCTTCTGCTTTTCCTCTGCTGTCTTGTCTGCACTCCCCCCCTCTGAGGAGCTCTCTCTTTTGAATACCAACAGTGCCACAGACACTCTGTGTTCCACGCTTACATCCTGCTTGGACAACCTATGCCCTCTTACATCTGGACCAGCCCGTGCATCCCTGTCTGCCCCCTGGTTATCGGATGTACCACGTGAGCATCGCGCCAGCCTCCGGTCAGCTGAGAGAAAATGGCACAAGTCAAAAGACCATACTGACCTCTCTCTCAACCAGTCTCTCCTCTCTACCTTCTCCGTTGACGTCACCTCTGCAAAAACTGATTATAACCACTCGAAGATCAGCAACTCTCCTGACTCTCGCACACTCTTAAAAACCTTCTCTGCTCTCCTCTGTCCGCCTGCTCCCACACCTTCATCGGAGTTGAATGGATCCAATTTTCTACACCACCATCACCCGCCTTTTCTCCTCTGTCTGAAGATGATGTTTCCAAGGTCATTGGTTCCAACCACCCTACCACCTGCCCACTGGATCCCATCTCCACCCATCTCCTCCATGTTATCTCTCCAGCAGTTGTGCCTGGTCTGACCACATCATCAACTCTTTGCTCACCACTGGGACATTTCCCACTGCGTTCAAAGAGGACTGCATCACACCGCTACTGAAGAAACCCACTCTCAACCGTACAATGCTAGAACACTACAGGCCGGTGTAGTGTGTGAAAACGCATATCTTCCGTCAAAATGTAGATGACTGATTTTAATCTCTAATTCTTTTCTGTCTTCTTAAAAAAATTTTTTTTTACTTACCTCACTATTCTTAGCTTTGTATACTGTGCTAGGCTTTAATGGACTGGATTTAATTAACTTATGCATTTTGTTGCCTATATTGTTATAATTGCTTCCAATGTTTCCTCGTCTGTAAGTCGCTTTGGAAAAAAGCATCTGCTAAATGACTAAATGTAAAGTTTATGAAATGTGTAATGTCATGTGTAATGTGTAATGTGTAGTGTGTGGCCTTGAAATTTTAGCATGTCTACGTAATCATGAATAAATGCTTCTTGAGACACACAGTGTTGCTTCTTTGCATGCATCAAACGAATTGTTTCTGGCTATATGCATCCATGCATCAGTTTGAGAGGGGTGGAAATGGGACACTTGGGTGAAACAAAACTGCCCCAAAAGTACCCCCACCCACTTTAAATACAGTTTTTTCTAAGTAAATTTGGTACATTTCTCAGATCCGATTTGAAATTCTCAAAACGTCTTGTTCAATCCTTACATCCTTGTATCACTTGTGCAAATCAAACAAGCATTTTCTCATTTCTTTGAACAAGTTGCAAATGCTTTGGTATATCCATGCAAATGATTATGACACAATTCTGTGCAGATTCCTACATTATCAATTGCTTATGTCATGTTGATCAAAATGCATTATAATGGGTCTCTGTTCAATAGTATAACCCCCCACGACATTTAAGCACTAGTTTTACAATATACAGTAAGTATACTTCAAGTAAACAGTGGCATTTTATTTTACTCAAATTAGTGTTTCGCATTACTATATTCTTTCCACATAGGACTGCAAGACAACTTCACTGGGTTGCAGACGGCCCCTTTTCACACCTAAACAGTCTTTTTACACTCTCTACAGGGATCTCATCCCTGAACAAGAGAGGGGGCAGATTGGAGATGACCTGCCAAAGTACATGTTAGTTTGGGACAATGTCAGTTTCCATCGCTCCAACATCATCAGGCAATGGTTTGCGGCCCACAACAGGATGCTGGTGGAGTTCCTCTCACCCTACTCAACCCCGTTGAGGAATTTTTCTCAGCATGAAGATTAAAAGTATATGATCGCCAGCAGCATACACAGATGACCCTTCTGGCTGCAATGGATGTAACGTGTGATGACATCACAGCTGATGCCTGCAGAGGCTGGATTAGACACTCTGAAAGATGATTTTCAGCTGTATCGCAAGAGAAGATATTTGTTGTGATGTGGATGAGAATCCGTTGCCCAAAATATAGGGAACGTCAGGAGGTGTAGGAAGACTTCACTGTAATTCCACGGCACTGCATGTCCAGTTTTCCCTAAGGAGATTGTCTTACGTTCAGATTGCTACATTTGTTTTTGCTATGCAGTGCTGTCTTTTCCTGTCTGCATCGCAATGACACTGTCTGTCAATAAATTATTGTACAAACAGTAAAAGCGTTAACGAGAATCATGTGCCGTCTCTTGCAATCAAAAAATCAAAACCAGAAATGCACTTACTGTTTTGCAAATGTCAAGGATGATTCGAGAAATGCTCCACTCATCACTCTCAGGTCACTCCGCTGCAGACGTCTGATCACTTCTTTGTCACCCCCAACCTCACCGCTCCAGACAACGCAGATGTCTTACCGCTGGTCACTTTCCGGCGCTACCTACGGTCCCTCCCTTCTGCTTTTCCTCTGCTGTCTTGTCTGCACTCCCCCCCTCTGAGGAGCTCTCTCTTTTGAATACCAACAGTGCCACAGACACTCTGTGTTCCACGCTTACATCCTGCTTGGACAACCTATGCCCTCTTACATCTGGACCAGCCCGTGCATCCCTGTCTGCCCCCTGGTTATCGGATGTACCACGTGAGCATCGCGCCAGCCTCCGGTCAGCTGAGAGAAAATGGCACAAGTCAAAAGACCATACTGACCTCTCTCTCAACCAGTATCTCCTCTCTACTTTCTCCGTTGACGTCACCTCTGCAAAAACTGATTATAACCACTCGAAGATCAGCAACTCTCCTGACTCTCGCACACTCTTAAAAACCTTCTCTGCTCTCCTCTGTCCGCCTGCTCCCACACCTTCATCGGAGTTAACGGCTGATGATTTTGCATCGTTCTTCGTAAAGAAAACTACCGCCATCAACAGCCAATTTTCTACACCACCATCACCCGCCTTTTCTACTCTGTCTGAAGATGATGTTTCCAAGGTCATTGGTTCCAACCACCCTACCACCTGCCCACTGGATCCCATCTCCACCCATCTCCTCCATGTTATCTCTCCAGCAGTTGTGCCTGGTCTGACCCACATCATCAACTCTTTGCTCACCACTGGGACATTTCCCACTGCGTTCAAAGAGGCCTGCATCAAACCGCTACTGAAGAAACCCACTCTCAACCTTACACTGCTAGAACACTACAGGCCGGTGTAGTGTGTGAAAACGCATATCTTCCGTCAAAATGTAGATGACTGATTTTAACCTCTAATTCTTTTCTGTCTTCTTAAAAATTTTTTTTTTACTTACCTCACTATTCTTAGCTTTTTATACTGTGCTAGGCTTTAATGGACTGGATTTAATTAATTTATGCAATTTGTTGCCTATATTGTTATAATTGCTTCCAATGTTTCCTCGTCTGTAAGTCGCTTTGGAAAAAAGCGTCTGCTAAATGACTAAATGTAAATTTTATGAAATGTGTAATATCATGTGTAATGTGTAATGTGCAGTGTGTGGCCTTGAAATTTTAGCATGTCTACGTAATCATGAATAAATGCTTCTTGAGACACACAGTGTTGCTTCTTTGCATGCATCAAACGAATTGTTTCTGGCTATATGCATCCATGCATCAGTTTGAGAGGGGTGGAAATGGGACACTTGGGTGAAACAAAACTGCCCCAAAAGTACCCCCACCCACTTTAAATACAGTTTTTTCTAAGTAAATTTGGTACATTTCTCCGATCCGATTTGAAATTCTCAAAACTTCTTGTTCAATCCTTACATCCTTGTGTCACTTGTGCACATCAAACAAGCATTTTCTCATTTCTTTGAACAAGTTGCAAATGCTTTGGTATATCCATGCAAATGATTATGACACAATTCTGTGCAGATTCCTACATTATTAATTGCTTATGTCATGTTGATCGAAATGCATTATAATGGGTCTCTATTGAATAGTATAATCCCCCACGACATTTAAGCACTAGTTTTACAATATACAGTAAGTTTACTTCAAGTAAACAGTGGCATTTTATTTTACTCAATTTAGTGTTTCGCATTACTATATTCTTTCCATATAGGACTGCAAGACAACTTCACTGGGTTGCAGACGGCCCCTTTTCACACCTAAACAGTCTTTTAAAACTCTCTACAGGGATCTCATCCCTGAACCAAAGAGCGGGCAGATTGGAGATGACCTGCCAAAGTACATGTTAGTTTGGGACAATGTCAGTTTCCATCGCTCCAACATCATCAGGCAATGGTTTGCGGCCCACAACAGGATGCTGGTGGAGTTCCTCTCACCCTACTCAACCCCGTTGAGGAATTTTTCTCAGCATGAAGATTAAAAGTATATGATCGCCAGCAGCATACACAGATGACCCTTCTGGCTGCCATGGATGTAACGTGTGATGACATCACAGCTGATGCCTGCAGAGGCTGGATTAGACACTCTGAAAGATGATTTTTCACGCTGTATCGCAAGAGAAGATATTTGTTGTGATGTGGATGAGAATCCGTTGCCCAAAATATAGGGAACGTCAGGACGTGTAGGAAGACTGCACTGTAATTCCACTGCACTGCATGTACAGTTTTCCCTAAGGAGATTGTCTTATGTTCAGATTTCTACATTTGTTTGTGCTAAGCAGTGCTGTCTTTTCCTGTCTGCATCGCGATGACACTGTCTGTCAAGAAATTATTGTACAAACAGTAAAAGCGTTAACGTGAATCATGTGCCGTCTCTTGCAATCAAACAATCAAAACCAGAAATGCACTTACTGTTTTGCAAATGTCAAGGATGATTCGAGAAATGCTCCACTCATCACTCTCAGGTCACTCCGCTGCACACGTCTCATCACTTCTTTGTCACCCCCGAGCTCACCGCTCCAGACAACGCAGATGTCTTACCGCTGGTCACTTTCCGGCGCTACCTACGGTCCCTCCCTCCTGCTTTTACTCTGCTGTCTTGTCTGCACTCCCCCCCTCTGAGGAGCTCTCTCTTTTGAATACCAACAGTGCCCCAGACACTCTGTGTTCCACGCTTACATCCTGCTTGGACAACCTATGCCCTCTTACATCTGGACCAGCCCGTGCATCCCTGTCTGCCCCCCGGTTATCGGATGTACCACGTGAGCATCGCGCCAGCCTCTGGTCAGCTGAGAGAAAATGGCACAAGTCAAAAGACCATACTGACCTCTCTCTCAACCAGTCTCTCCTCTCTACTTTCTCCGTTGACGTCACCTCTGCAAAAACTGATTATAACCACTCGAAGATCAGCAACTCTCCTGACTCTCGCACACTCTTAAAAACCTTCTCTGCTCTCCTCTGTCTGCCTGCTCCCACACCTTCATCGGAGTTAACGGCTGATGATTTTGCATCGTTCTTCGTAAAGAAAACTACCGCCATCAACAGCCAATTTTCTACACCACCATCACCCGCCTTTTCTCCTCTGTCTTAAGATGATGTTTCCAAGGTCATTGGTTCCAACCACCCTACCACCTGCCCACTGGATCCCATCTCCACCCATCTCCTCCATGTTATCTCTCCAGCAGTTGTGCCTGGTCTGACCCACATCATCAACTTTTTGCTCACCACTGGGACATTTCCCACTGCGTTCAACGAGGCCTGCATCACACCGCTACTGAAGAAACCCACTCTCAACCTTACACTGCTAGAACACTACAGGCCGGTGTAGTGTGTGAAAACGCATATCTTCCGTCAAAATGTAGATGACTGATTTTAACCTCTAATTCTTTTCTGTCTTCTTAAAAAAAAATTTTTTACTTACCTCACTATTTTAGCTTTGTATACTGTGCTAGGCTTTAATGGACTGGATTTAATTAACTTATGCATTTTGTTGCCTATATTGTTATAATTGCTTCCAATGTTTCCTCGTCTGTAAGTCGCTTTGGAAAAAAGCATCTGCTAAATGACTAAATGTAAATTTTATGAAATGTGTAATGTCATGTGTAATGTGTAATGTATAGTCTGTGGCCTTGAAATTTTAGCATGTCTACGTAATCATGAATAAATGCTTCTTGAGACACACAGTGTTGCTTCTTTGCATGCATCAAACGAATTGTTTCTGGCTATATGCATCCATGCATCAGTTTGAGAGGGGTGGAAATGGGACACTTGGGTGAAACAAAACTGCCCCAAAAGTACCCCCACCCACTTTAAATACAGTTTTTTCTAAGTCAATTTGGTACATTTCTCAGATCCGATTTTAAATTCTCAAAACTTCTTGTTCAAGCCTTACATCCTTGTGTCACTTGTGCACATCAAACAAGCATTTTCTCATTTCTTTGAACAAGTTGCAAATGCTTTGGTATATCCATGCAAATGATTATGACACAATTCTGTGCAGATTCCTACATTATCAATTGCTTATGTCATGTTGATCAAAATGCATTATAATGGGTCTCTGTTGAATAGTATAATCCAACACGACATTTAAGCACTAGTTTTACAATATACAGTAAGTATACTTCAAGTAAACAGTGGCATTTTATTTTACTCAATTTAGTGTTTCGCATTACTATATTCTTTCCACATAGGACTGCAAGACAACTTCACTGGGTTGCAGACGGCCCCTTTTCACACCTAAACAGTCTTTTGACACTCTCTACAGGTATCTCATCCCTGAACAAGAGAGGGGGCAGATTGGAGATGACCTGCCAAAGTACATGTTAGTTTGGGACAATGTCAGTTTCCATCGCTCCAACATCATCAGGCAATGGTTTGCGGCCCACAACAAGATGCTGGTGGAGTTCCTCTCACCCTACTCAACCCCGTTGAGGAATTTTTCTCAGCATGAAGATTAAAGGTATATGATCGCCAGCAGCAGACCCTTCTGGCTGCCATGGATGTAACGTGTGATGACATCACAGCTGATGCCTGCAGAGGCTGGATTAGACACTCTGAAAGATGATTTTTCACGCTGTATCGCAAGAGAAGATATTTGTTGTGATGTGGATGAGAATCCGTTGCCCAAAATATAGGGAACGTCAGGAGGTGTAGGAAGACCGCACTGTAATTCCACTGCACTGCATGTACAGTTTTCCCTAAGGAGATTGTCTTATGTTCAGATTTCTACATTTGTTTGTGCTATGCAGTGCTGTCTTTTCCTGTCTGCATCGCGATGACACTGTCTGTCAAGAAATTATTGTACAAACAGTAAAAGCGTTAACGTGAATCATGTGCCGTCTCTTGCAATCAAACAATCAAAACCAGAAATGCACTTACTGTTTTGCAAATGTCAAGGATGATTCGAGAAATGCTCCACTCATCACTCTCAGGTCACTCCGCTGCACACGTCTCATCACTTCTTTGTCACCCCCGAGCTCACCGCTCCAGACAACGCAGATGTCTTACCGCTGGTCACTTTCCGGCGCTACCTACGGTCCCTCCCTCCTGCTTTTCCTCTGCTGTCTTGTCTGCACTCCCCCCCTCTGAGGAGCTCTCTCTTTTGAATACCAACAGTGCCCCAGACACTCTGTGTTCCACGCTTACATCCTGCTTGGACAACCTATGCCCTCTTACATCTGGACCAGCCCGTCCATCCCTGTCTGCCCCCCGGTTATCGGATGTACCACGTGAGCATCGCGCCAGCCTCCGGTCAGCTGAGAGAAAATGGCACAAGTCAAAAGACCATACTGACCTCTCTCTCAACCAGTCTCTCCTCTCTACTTTCTCCGTTGACGTCACCTCTGCAAAAACTGATTATAACCACTCGAAGATCAGCAACTCTCCTGACTCTCGCACACTCTTAAAAACCTTCTCTGCTCTCCTCTGTCCGCCTGCTCCCACACCTTCATCGGAGTTAACGGCTGATGATTTTGCATCGTTCTTCGTAAAGAAAACTACCGCCATCAACAGCCAATTTTCTACACCACCATCACCCGCCTTTTCTCCTCTGTCTGAAGATGATGTTTCCAAGGTCATTGGTTCCAACCACCCTACCACCTGCCCACTGGATCCCATCTCCTCCATGTTATCTCTCCAGCAGTTGTGCCTGGTCTGACCCACATCATCAACTCTTTGCTCACCACTGGGACATTTCCCACTGCGTTCAAAGAGGCCTGCATCACACCGCTACTGAAGAAACCCACTCTCAACCTTACACTGCTAGAACACTACAGGCCGGTGTAGTGTGTGAAAACGCATATCTTCCGTCAAAATGTAGATGACTGATTTTAACCTCTAATTCTTTTCTGTCTTCTTTAAAAAAAATTTTTTACTGACCTCACTATTCTTAGCTTTGTATACTGTGCTAGGCTTTAATGGATTGGATTTAATTAACTTATGCATTTTGTTGCCTATATTGTTATAATTGCTTCCAATGTTTCCTCGTCTGTAAGTCGCTTTGGAAAAAAGCGTCTGCTAAATGACTAAATGTAAATTTTATGAAATGTGTAATATCATGTGTAATGTGTAATGTGCAGTGTGTGGCCTTGAAATTTTAGCATGTCTACGTAATCATGAATAAATGCTTCTTGAGACAAATAGTGTTGCTTCTTTGCATGCATCAAACGAATTGTTTCTGGCTATATGCATTGTAGGACATTCTAAATGTGTTCTTGCATGTTCAAAATTGGAGGGAGGCCGGTCAAAGTAAATCTCGAAGTTTATTGATCAGAAGATTCAAAAAATACAACAGCTGTTGGGTCAGTTGCCTCAGAACAAAGGCTCAACCCACGCCCAGTTTTACAATTCTGGATATATTTATAGTATTTGTCGCCGGTCTCTCTTCGTGCCTTTGAGTGACGTGTTGTCTGGTATTCGTCCAATCAGCTCTTAGTCCGTTGTTCTCTGAGTTTCTGCAAAACATCAAATTACAACCCACACACCCCAATTCTACCCAGCAACAACATAGTTTATAAGGTCAGACAATCCAATATGTGTGTGTGTACATTTTCTCCTTTTTTGGCGTTTCAGTTGCATGCATATATTCTGAGACCTCAACCTCACTTCCTCTTATCTTTTGCATGCGACACCCACGCCCCACTTCCTCTTTCAAGTACGCTCATTATCAGCTCCTAACTTTTATGGTTAATTTCAACACATTATTTGAGGTTAAGGGTTATTGTATGCAAGCAATAGAATAATAAACACTTCTAAAAGTAATGATGCATATAGAATAATACTGCATATGAAGCATATGAATGAATAAAAGTGATAATGCATATGGAATAATACTGCATAGGAAGCATATGAATGAATAAAAGTGATAATGCATATGGAATAATACTGCATAGGAAGCATATGAATGAATATTCCACAGCATCCATGCATCAGTTTGAGAGGGGTGGAAATGGGACACTTGGGTGAAACAAAACTGCCCCAAAAGTACCCCCACCCACTTTAAATACAGTTTTTTCTAAATCAATGTGGTACATTTCTCAGATCCGATTTGAAATTCTCAAAACTTCTTGTTCAAGCCTTACATCCTTGTGTCACTTGTGCACATCAAACAAGCATTTTCTCATTTCTTTGAACAAGTTGCAAATGCTTTGGTATATCCATGCAAATGATTATGACACAATTCTGTGCAGATTCCTACATTATCAATTGCTTATGTCATGTTGATCAAAATGCATTATAATGGGTCTCTGCTCAATAGTATAACCCCCCACGACATTTAAGCACTAGTTTAACAATATACAGTAAGTATACTTCAAGTAAACAGTGGCATTTTATTTTACTCAATTTAGTGTTTCGCATTACTATATTCTTTCCACATAGGACTGCAAGACAACTTCACTGGGTTGCAGACGGCCCCTTTTCACACCTAAACAGTCTTTTGACACTCTCTACAGGGATCTCATCCCCGAACAAGAGAGGGGGCAGATTGGAGATGACCTGCCAAAGTACATGTTAGTTTGGGACAATGTCAGTTTCCATCGCTCCAACATCATCAGGCAATGGTTTGCGGCCCACAACAGGATGCTGGTGGAGTTCCTCTCACCCTACTCAACCCCGTTGAGGAATTTTTCTCAGCATGAAGATTAAAAGTATATGATCGCCAGCAGCATACACAGATGACCCTTCTGGCTGCCATGGATGTAACGTGTGATGACAACACAGCTGGTGCCTGCAGAGGCTGGATTAGACACTCTGAAAGATGATTTTCACGCTGTATTGCAAGAGAAGATATTTGTTGTGATGTCGATGAGAATCCGTTGCCCAAAATATAGGGAACGTCAAGAGGTGTAGGAAGACTGCACTGTAATTCCACTGCACTGCATGTACAGTTTTCCCTAAGGAGATTGTCTTATGTTCAGATTTCTACATTTGTTTGTGCTATGCAGTGCTGTCTTTTCCTGTCTGCATCGCAATGACACTGTCTGTCAATAAATTATTGTTCAAACAGTAAAAGCGTTAACGTGAATAATGTTCCGTCTCTTGCAATCAAACAATCAAAACCAGAAATGCACTTACTGTTTTGCAAATGTCAAGGATGATTCGAGAAATGCTCCACTCATCACTCTCAGGTCACTCCGCTGCACACGTCTGATCACTTCTTTTTTGTCACCCCCGACCTCACCGCTCCAGACAACGCAGATGTCTTACCGCTGGTCACTTTCCGGCGCTACCTACGGTCCCTCCCTCCTTGTATTTCCTCTGCTGTCTTGTCTGCACTCCCCCCCTCTGAGGAGCTCTCTCTTTTGAATACCAACAGTGCCACAGACACTCTGTGTTCCACGCTTACATCCTGCTTGGACAACCTATGCCCTCTTACATCTGGACCAGCCCGTGCATCCCTGTCTGCCCCCTGGTTATCGGATGTACCACGTGAGCATCGCGCCAGCCTCCGGTCAGCTGAGAGAAAATGGCACAAGTCAAAAGACCATACTGACCTCTCTCTCAACCAGTCTCTCCTCTGTACTTTCTCCGTTGACGTCACCTCTGCAAAAACTGATTATAACCACTCGAAGATCAGCAACTCTCCTGACTCTCGCACACTCTTAAAAACCTTCTCTGCTCTCCTCTGTCCGCCTGCTCCCACACCTTCATCGGAGTTAACGGCTGATGATTTTGCATCGTTCTTCGTAAAGAAAATTACCGCCATCAAAAGCCAATTTTCTACACCACCATCACCCGCCTTTTCTCCTCTGTCTGAAGATGATGTTTCCAAGGTCATTGGTTCCAACCACCCTACCACCTGCCCACTGGATCCCATCCCCACCCATCTCCTCCATGCCATCTCTCCAGCAGTTGTGCCTGGTCTGACCCACATCATCAACTCTTTGCTCACCACTGGGACATTTCCCACTGCGTTCAAAGAGGCCTGCATCACACCTCTACTGAAGAAACCCACTCTCAACCTTACACTGCTAGAACACTACAGGCCGGTGTAGTGTGTGAAAACGCATATCTTCCGTCAAAATTTAGATGACTGATTTTAACCTCTAATTCTTTTCTCTCTTCTTAAAAAATTTTTTTTTACTTACCTCACTATTCTTAGCTTTGTATACTGTGCTAGGCTTTAATGGACTGGATTTAATTAACTTATGCATTTTGTTGCCTATATTGTTATAATTTCTTCCAATGTTTCCTCGTCTGTAAGTCGCTTTGGAAAAAAGCGTCTGCTAAATGACTAGATGTAAATTTTAAGAAATGTGTAATGTCATGTGTAATGTGTAATGTGTAGTGTGTGGCCTTGAAATTTAAGCATGTCTACGTAATCATGAATAAATGCTTCTTGAGACACACAGTGTTGCTTCTTTGCATGCATCAAACGAATTGTTTCTGGCTATATGCATCCATGCATCAGTTTGAGAGGGGTGGAAATGGGACACTTGGGTGAAACAAAACTGCCCCAAAAGTACCCCCACCCACTTTAAATACAGTTTTTTCTAAGTCAATTTGGTACATTTCTCAGATCCGATTTGAAATTCTCAAAACTTCTTGTTCAATCCTTACATCCTTGTGTCACTTGTGCACATCAAACAAGCATTTTCTCATTTCTTTGAACAAGTTGCAAATGCTTTGGTATATTCATGCAAATGATTATGACACAATTCTGTGCAGATTCCTACATTATCAATTGCTTATATCATGTTGATCAAAATGCATTATAATGGGTCTCTGTTGAATAGTATAACCCCCCACGACATTTAAGCACTAGTTTTACAATATACAGTAAGTATACTTCAAGTAAACAGTGGCATTTTATTTTACTCAATTTAGTGTTTCGCATTACTATATTCTTTCCACATAGGACTGCAAGACAACTTGACTGGGTTGCAGACGGCCCCTTTTCACACCTAAACAGTCTTTTGACACTCTCTACAGGGATCTCATCCCTGAACAAGAGAGGGGGCAGATTGGAGATGACCTGCCAAAGTACATGTTAGTTTGGGACAATGTCAGTTTCCATCGCTCCAACATCATCAGGCAATGGTTTGCGGCCCACAACAGGATGCTGGTGGAGTTCCTCTCACCCTACTCAACCCGTTGAGGAATTTTTCTCAGCATGAAGATTAAAACTATATGATCGCCAGCAGCATACACATATGACCCTTCTGGCTGCCATGGATGTAACGTGTGATGACATCACAGCTGATGCCTGCAGAGGCTGGATTAGACACTCTGAAAGATGATTTTAACGCTGTATCGCAAGAGAAGATATTTGTTGTGATGTGGATTAGAATCCGTTGCCCAAAATATAGGGAACGTCAGGAGATGTAGGAAGACTACACTGTAATTCCACTGCACTGCATGTACAGTTTTCCCTAAGGAGATTGTCTTATGTTCAGATTTCTACATTTGTTTGTGCTATGCAGTGCTGTCTTTTCCTGTCTGCATCGCAATGACACTGTCTGTCAAGAAATTATTGTACAAACAGTAAAAGCGTTAACGTGAATCATGTGCCGTCTCTTACAATCAAACAATCAAAACCAGAAATGCACTTACTGTTTTGCAAATGTCAAGGATGATTCGAGAAATGCTCCACTCATCACTCTCAGGTCACTCCGCTGCTCATGTCTGATCACTTCTTTGTCACCCCCGACCTCACCGCTCCAGACAACGCAGATGTCTTACCGCTGGTCACTTTCCGGCGCTACCTACGGTCCCTCCCTACTGCTTTTCCTCTGCTGTCTTGTCTGCACTCCCCCCCTCTGAGGAGCTCTCTCTTTTGAATACCAACAGTATCACAGATACTCTGTGTTCCACGCTTACATCCTGCTTGGACAACCTATGCCCTCTTACATCTGGCCAGCCCGTGCATCCCTGTCTGCCCCCTGGTTATCGGATGTACCACGTGAGCATCGCGCCAGCCTCCGGTCAGCTGAGAGAAAATGGCACAAGTCAAAAGACCCTACTGACCTCTCTCTCAACCAGTCTCTCCTCTCTACTTTCTCTGTTGACGTCACCTCTGCAAAAACTGATTATAACCACTCGAAGATCAGCAACTCTCCTGACTCTCGCACACTCTTAAAAACCTTCTCTGCTCTCCTCTGTCCACCTGCTCCCACACCTTCATCGGAGTTAACGGCTGATGATTTTGCATCGTTCTTCGTAAAGAAAACTACCGCCATCAACAGCCAATTTTCTACACCACCATCACCCGCCTTTTCTCCTCTGTCTGAAGATGATGTTTCCAAGGTCATTGGTTCCAACCACCCTACCACCTGCCCACTGGATCCCATCTCCACCCACCTCCTCCATGTTATCTCTCCAGCAGTTGTGCCTGGTCTGACCCACATCATTAACTCTTTGCTCACCACTGGGACATTTCCCACTGCGTTCAAAGAGGCCTGCATCACACCGCTACTGAAGAAACCCACTCTCAACCTTACACTGCTAGAACACTACAGGCCGGTGTAGTGTGTGAAAACACATATCTTCCGTCAAAATGTAGATGACTAATTTTAACCTTTAATACTTTTCTGTCTTCTTAAAACAATTTTTTTTACTTACCTCACTATTCTTAGCTTTGTATACTGTGCTAGGCTTTAATGGACTGGATTTAATTAACTTATGCATTTTGTTGCCTATATTGTTATAATTGCTTCCAATGTTTCCTCGTCTGTAAGTCGCTTTGGAAAAAAGCGTCTGCTAAATGACTAAATGTAAATTTTATGAAATGTGTAATGTGTAATGTGTAGTGTGTGGCCTTGAAATTTTAGCATGTCTACGTAATCATGAATAAATGCTTCTTGAGACACACAGTGTTGCTTCTTTGCATGCATCAAACGAATTGTTTCTGGCTATATGCATCCATGCATCAGTTTAAGAGGGGTGGAAATGGGACACTTGGGTGAAACAAAACTGCCCCAAAAGTACCCCCACCAACTTTAAATACAGTTTTTTCTAAGTCAATTTGGTACATTTCTCAGATCCGATTTGAAATTCTCAAAACTTCGTGTTCAATCCTTACATCCTTGTGTCACTTGTGCACATCAAACAAGCATTTTCTCATTTCTTTGAACAAGTTGCAAATGCTTTTGTATATCCATGCAAATGATTATGACACAATTCTGTGCAGATTCCTACATTATTAATTGCTTATGTCATGTTTATCAAAATGCATTATAATGGGTCTTTGTTGAATAGTATAATCCCCCACGACATTTAAGCACTAGTTTTACAATATACAGTAAGTATACTTCAAGTAAACAGTGGCATTTTATTTTACTCAATTTAGTGTTTCGCATTACTATATTCTTTCCACATAGGACTGCAAGACAACTTCACTGGCTTGCAGACGGCCCCTTTTCACACCTAAACAGTCTTTTGACACTCTCTACAGGGATCTCGTCCCCGAACAAGAGAGGGGGCAGATTGGAGATGACCTGCCAAAGTACATGTTAGTTTGGGACAATGTCAGTTTCCATCGCTCCAACATCATCAGTTAATGGTTTGCGGCCCACAACAGGATGCTGGTGGAGTTCCTCTCACCCTACTCAACCCCGTTGAGGAATTTTTCTCAGCATGAAGATTAAAAGTATATGATCGCCAGCAGCATACACATATGACCCTTCTGGCTGCCATGGATGTAACATGTGATGACAACACAGCTGGTGCCTGCAGAGGCTGGATTAGACACTCTGAAAGATGATTTTCACGCTGTATTGCAAGAGAAGATATTTGTTGTGATGTCGATGTGAATCCGTTGCCCAACATATAGGGAACGTCAGGAGGTGTAGGAAGACTGCACTGTAATTCCACTGCACTGCATGTACAGTTTTCCCTAAGGAGATTGTCTTATGTTCAGATTTCTACATTTGTTTGTGCTATGCAGTGCTGTCTTTTCCTGTCTGCATCGCAATGACACTGTCTGTCAATAAATTATTGTACAAACAGTAAAAGTGTTAACGTGAATCATGTGCCGTCTCTTGCAATCAAACAATCAAAACCAGAAATGCACTTACTGTTTTGCAAATGTCAAGGATGATTCGAGAAATGCTCCACTCATCACTCTCAGGTCACTCCGCTGCACACGTCTGATCACTTCTTTGTCACCCCCGACCTCACCGCTCCAGACAACGCAGATGTCTTACCGCTGGTCACTTTCCGGCGCTACCTACGGTCCCTCCCTCCTGCTTTTCCTCTGCTGTCTTGTCTGCACTCCCCCCCTCTGAGGAGCTCTCTCTTTTGAATACCAACAGTGCCCCAGACACTCTGTGTTCCACGCTTACATCCTGCTTGGACAACCTATGCCCTCTTACATCTGGACCAGCCCGTGCATCCCTGTCTGCCCCCTGGTTATCGGATGTACCACGTGAGCATCGCGCCAGCCTCCGGTCAGCTGAGAGAAAATGGCACAAGTCAAAAGACCATACTGACCTCTCTCTCAACCAGTCTCTCCTCTGTACTTTCTCCGTTGACGTCACCTCTGCAAAAACTGATTATAACCACTCGAAGATCATCAACTCTCCTGACTCTCGCACACTCTTAAAAACCTTCTCTGCTCTCCTCTGTCCGCCTGCTCCCACACCTTCATCGGAGTTAACGGCTGATGATTTTGCATCGTTCTTCGTAAAGAAAATTACCGCCATCAACAGCCAATTTTCTACACCACCATCACCCGCCTTTTCTCCTCTGTCTGAAGATGATGTTTCCAAGGTCATTGGTTCCAACCACCCTACCACCTGCCCACTGGATCCCATCCCCACCCATCTCCTCCATGCCATCTCTCCAGCAGTTGTGCCTGGTCTGACCCACATCATCAACTCTTTGCTCACCACTGGGACATTTCCCACTGCGTTCAAAGAGGCCTGCATCACACCGCTACTGAAGAAACCCACTCTCAACCTTACACTGCTAGAACACTACAGGCCGGTGTAGTGTGTGAAAATGCATATCTTCCGTTAAAATATAGATGACTGATTTTAACATCTAATTCTTTGATGTCTTCTTAAAAAAAAAGTTTTTACTTAACTCACTTTTCTTAGCGTTGTATACTGTCCAAGGCTTTAATGGACTGGATTTAATTAACTTCTGCATTTTTTTGCCTATATTGTTATAATTGCTTCCAATGTTTCCTCGTCTCTAAATCGCTTTGGATAAAAACGTCTGCTAAATGACTAAATGTAAATTTTATGAAATTTGTAATGTCATGTGTAATGTGTAGTGTGTGGCCTTGAAATTTTAGCATGTCTACGTGATCATGAATAAATGCTTCTTGAGACACACAGTGTTGCTTCTTTGCATGCATCAAACGAATTGTTTCTGGCTATATGCATCCATGCATCAGTTTTAGAGGGGTGGAAATGGGACACTTGGGTGAAACAAAACTGCCCCAAAAGTACCCCCACCCACTTTAAATACAGTTTTTTCTAAGTCAATTTGGTACATTTCTCAGATCTGATTTGAAATTCTCAAAACTTCTTGTTCAATCCTTACATCCTTGTGTCACTTGTGCACATCAAACAAGCATTTTCTCATTTCTTTGAACAAGTTGCAAATGCTTTGGTATATCCATGCAAATGATTATGACACAATTCTGTGCAGATTCCTACATTCAATTGCTTATGTCATGTTGATCAAAATGCTTTATAATGGGTCTCTGTTGAATAGTATAATCCCCCACGACATTTAAGCACTAGTTTTAAAACATACAGTAAGTATACTTCAAGTAAACAGTGGCATTTTATTTTACTCAATTTAGTGTTTTGCATTACTATATTCTTTCCACATAGGACTGCAAGACAACTTCACTGGGTTGCAGACGGCCCCTTTTCACACCTAAACAGTCTTTTGACACTCTGTACAGGGATCTCATCCCTGAACAAGAGAGGGGGCAGATTGGAGATGACCTGCCAAAGTACGTGTTAGTTTGGGACAATGTCAGTTTCCATCGCTCCAACATCATCAGGCAATGGTTTGCGGCCCACAACAGGATGCTGGTGGAGTTCCTCTGACCCTACTCAACCCCGTTGAGGAATTTTTCTCAGCATGAAGATTAAAAGTATATGATCGCCAGCCGCATACACAGATGACCTTTCTAGCTGCCATGGATGTAGCGTGTGATGACATCACAGTTGATGCCTGCAGAGGCTGGATTAGACAATCTGAAAGATGATTTTCACACTGTATCGCAAGAGAAGATATTTGTTGTGATGTGGATGAGAATCCTTTGCCCAAAAGACAGGAACGTCAGGAGATGTAGGAAGACTGCACTGTAATTCCACTGCACTGCATGTACAGTTTTCCCTAAGGAGATTGTTTTATGTTCAGATTTCTACATTTGTTTGTGCTATGCAGTGCTGTCTTTTCCTGTCTGCATCGCAATGACACTGTCTGTCAATAAATTATTGTACAAACAGTAAAAGCGTTAACGTGAATCATGTGCCGTCTCTTGCAATCAAACAATCAAAACCAGAAATGCACTTACTATTTTGCAAATGTCAAGGATGATTCGATAAATGCTCCACTCATCACTCTCAAGTCACTCCGCTGCACACGTCTGATCACTTCTTTGTCACCCCCGACCTCACCGCTCCAGACAACGCAGATGTCTTACCGCTGGTCACTTTCCGGCGCAACCTACAGTCCCTCCCTCCTGCTTTTCCTCTGCTGTCTTGTCTGCACTCCCCCCCTCTGAGGAGCTCTCTCTTTTGAATACCAACAGTGCCACAGACACTCTGTGTTCCACGCTTACATCCTGCTCGGACAACCTATGCCCTCTTACATCTGGACCAGCCCGTGCATCCCTGTCTGCCCCCTGGTTATCGGATGTACCACGTGAGCATCGCACCAGCCTCCGGTCAGCTGAGAGAAAATGGCACGAGTCAGAAGACCATACTGACCTCTCGCTCTACCAGTCTCTTCTCTCTACTTTCTCCGTTGAAGTCACCTCTGCAAAAACTGATTATAACCACTCGAAGATCAGCAACTCTCCTGACTCTCGCACACTTTTAAAAACCTTCTCTGCTCTCTGTCCGCCTGCTCCCAGACCTTCATCGGAGTTATCGGCTGATGATTTTGCATCGTTCTTCGTAAAGAAAACTACCGCCATCAACAGCCAATTTTCTACACCACCATCACCCGCCTTTTCTCCTCTGTCTGAAGATGTTTCCAAGGTCATTGGTTCCAACCACCTGCCCACTGGATCCCATCTCCACCCATCTCCTCCATGTTATCTCTCCAGCAGTTGTGCCTGGTCTGACCCACATCATCAACTCTTTGCTCACCACTGGGACATTTCCCACTGCTTTCAACGAGGCCTGCATCACACCGCTACTGAAGAAACCCACTCTCAACCTTACACTGCTAGAACACTACAGGCCGGTGTAGTGTGTGAAAACGCATATCTTCCGTCAAAATGTAGATGACTGATTTTAACCTCTAATTCTTTTCTGTCTTCTTAAAAAAATTTTTTTTACTTACCTCACTATTTTAGCTTTGTATACTGTGCTAGGCTTTAATGGACTGGATTTAATTAACTTATGCATTTTGTTGCCTATATTGTTATAATTGCTTCCAATGTTTCCTCGTCTGTAAGTCGCTTTGGAAAAAAGCGTCTGCTAAATGACTAAATGTAAATTTTATGAAATGTGTAATATCATGTGTAATGTGTAATGTGCAGTGTGTGGCCTTGAAATTTTAGCATGTCTACGTAATCATGAATAAATGCTTCTTGAGACAAATAGTGTTGCTTCTTTGCATGCATCAAACGAATTGTTTCTGGCTATATGCATTGTAGGACATTCTAAATGTGTTCTTGCATGTTCAAAATTGGAGGGAGGCCGGTCAAAGTAAATCTCGAAGTTTATTGATCAGAAGATTCAAAAAATACAACAGCTGTTGGGTCAGTTGCCTCAGAACAAAGGCTCAACCCACGCCCAGTTTTACAATTCTGGATATATTTATAGTATTTGTCGCCGGTCTCTCTTCGTGCCTTTGAGTGACGTGTTGTCTGGTATTCGTCCAATCAGCTCTTAGTCCGTTGTTCTCTGAGTTTCTGCAAAACATCAAATTACAACCCACACACCCCAATTCTACCCAGCAACAACATAGTTTATAAGGTCAGACAATCCAATATGTGTGTGTGTACATTTTCTCCTTTTTTGGCGTTTCAGTTGCATGCATATATTCTGAGACCTCAACCTCACTTCCTCTTATCTTTTGCATGCGACACCCACGCCCCACTTCCTCTTTCAAGTACGCTCATTATCAGCTCCTAACTTTTATGGTTAATTTCAACACATTATTTGAGGTTAAGGGTTATTGTATGCAAGCAATAGAATAATAAACACTTCTAAAAGTAATGATGCATATAGAATAATACTGCATATGAAGCATATGAATGAATAAAAGTGATAATGCATATGGAATAATACTGCATAGGAAGCATATGAATGAATAAAAGTGATAATGCATATGGAATAATACTGCATAGGAAGCATATGAATGAATATTCCACAGCATCCATGCATCAGTTTGAGAGGGGTGGAAATGGGACACTTGGGTGAAACAAAACTGCCCCAAAAGTACCCCCACCCACTTTAAATACAGTTTTTTCTAAATCAATGTGGTACATTTCTCAGATCCGATTTGAAATTCTCAAAACTTCTTGTTCAAGCCTTACATCCTTGTGTCACTTGTGCACATCAAACAAGCATTTTCTCATTTCTTTGAACAAGTTGCAAATGCTTTGGTATATCCATGCAAATGATTATGACACAATTCTGTGCAGATTCCTACATTATCAATTGCTTATGTCATGTTGATCAAAATGCATTATAATGGGTCTCTGCTCAATAGTATAACCCCCCACGACATTTAAGCACTAGTTTAACAATATACAGTAAGTATACTTCAAGTAAACAGTGGCATTTTATTTTACTCAATTTAGTGTTTCGCATTACTATATTCTTTCCACATAGGACTGCAAGACAACTTCACTGGGTTGCAGACGGCCCCTTTTCACACCTAAACAGTCTTTTGACACTCTCTACAGGGATCTCATCCCCGAACAAGAGAGGGGGCAGATTGGAGATGACCTGCCAAAGTACATGTTAGTTTGGGACAATGTCAGTTTCCATCGCTCCAACATCATCAGGCAATGGTTTGCGGCCCACAACAGGATGCTGGTGGAGTTCCTCTCACCCTACTCAACCCCGTTGAGGAATTTTTCTCAGCATGAAGATTAAAAGTATATGATCGCCAGCAGCATACACAGATGACCCTTCTGGCTGCCATGGATGTAACGTGTGATGACAACACAGCTGGTGCCTGCAGAGGCTGGATTAGACACTCTGAAAGATGATTTTCACGCTGTATTGCAAGAGAAGATATTTGTTGTGATGTCGATGAGAATCCGTTGCCCAAAATATAGGGAACGTCAAGAGGTGTAGGAAGACTGCACTGTAATTCCACTGCACTGCATGTACAGTTTTCCCTAAGGAGATTGTCTTATGTTCAGATTTCTACATTTGTTTGTGCTATGCAGTGCTGTCTTTTCCTGTCTGCATCGCAATGACACTGTCTGTCAATAAATTATTGTTCAAACAGTAAAAGCGTTAACGTGAATAATGTTCCGTCTCTTGCAATCAAACAATCAAAACCAGAAATGCACTTACTGTTTTGCAAATGTCAAGGATGATTCGAGAAATGCTCCACTCATCACTCTCAGGTCACTCCGCTGCACACGTCTGATCACTTCTTTTTTGTCACCCCCGACCTCACCGCTCCAGACAACGCAGATGTCTTACCGCTGGTCACTTTCCGGCGCTACCTACGGTCCCTCCCTCCTGCTTTTCCTCTGCTGTCTTGTCTGCACTCCCCCCCTCTGAGGAGCTCTCTCTTTTGAATACCAACAGTGCCACAGACACTCTGTGTTCCACGCTTACATCCTGCTTGGACAACCTATGCCCTCTTACATCTGGACCAGCCCGTGCATCCCTGTCTGCCCCCTGGTTATCGGATGTACCACGTGAGCATCGCGCCAGCCTCCGGTCAGCTGAGAGAAAATGGCACAAGTCAAAAGACCATACTGACCTCTCTCTCAACCAGTCTCTCCTCTGTACTTTCTCCGTTGACGTCACCTCTGCAAAAACTGATTATAACCACTCGAAGATCAGCAACTCTCCTGACTCTCGCACACTCTTAAAAACCTTCTCTGCTCTCCTCTGTCCGCCTGCTCCCACACCTTCATCGGAGTTAACGGCTGATGATTTTGCATCGTTCTTCGTAAAGAAAATTACCGCCATCAAAAGCCAATTTTCTACACCACCATCACCCGCCTTTTCTCCTCTGTCTGAAGATGATGTTTCCAAGGTCATTGGTTCCAACCACCCTACCACCTGCCCACTGGATCCCATCCCCACCCATCTCCTCCATGCCATCTCTCCAGCAGTTGTGCCTGGTCTGACCCACATCATCAACTCTTTGCTCACCACTGGGACATTTCCCACTGCGTTCAAAGAGGCCTGCATCACACCTCTACTGAAGAAACCCACTCTCAACCTTACACTGCTAGAACACTACAGGCCGGTGTAGTGTGTGAAAACGCATATCTTCCGTCAAAATTTAGATGACTGATTTTAACCTCTAATTCTTTTCTCTCTTCTTAAAAAAATTTTTTTTACTTACCTCACTATTCTTAGCTTTGTATACTGTGCTAGGCTTTAATGGACTGGATTTAATTAACTTATGCATTTTGTTGCCTATATTGTTATAATTTCTTCCAATGTTTCCTCGTCTGTAAGTCGCTTTGGAAAAAAGCGTCTGCTAAATGACTAGATGTAAATTTTAAGAAATGTGTAATGTCATGTGTAATGTGTAATGTGTAGTGTGTGGCCTTGAAATTTAAGCATGTCTACGTAATCATGAATAAATGCTTCTTGAGACACACAGTGTTGCTTCTTTGCATGCATCAAACGAATTGTTTCTGGCTATATGCATCCATGCATCAGTTTGAGAGGGGTGGAAATGGGACACTTGGGTGAAACAAAACTGCCCCAAAAGTACCCCCACCCACTTTAAATACAGTTTTTTCTAAGTCAATTTGGTACATTTCTCAGATCCGATTTGAAATTCTCAAAACTTCTTGTTCAATCCTTACATCCTTGTGTCACTTGTGCACATCAAACAAGCATTTTCTCATTTCTTTGAACAAGTTGCAAATGCTTTGGTATATTCATGCAAATGATTATGACACAATTCTGTGCAGATTCCTACATTATCAATTGCTTATATCATGTTGATCAAAATGCATTATAATGGGTCTCTGTTGAATAGTATAACCCCCCACGACATTTAAGCACTAGTTTTACAATATACAGTAAGTATACTTCAAGTAAACAGTGGCATTTTATTTTACTCAATTTAGTGTTTCGCATTACTATATTCTTTCCACATAGGACTGCAAGACAACTTGACTGGGTTGCAGACGGCCCCTTTTCACACCTAAACAGTCTTTTGACACTCTCTACAGGGATCTCATCCCTGAACAAGAGAGGGGGCAGATTGGAGATGACCTGCCAAAGTACATGTTAGTTTGGGACAATGTCAGTTTCCATCGCTCCAACATCATCAGGCAATGGTTTGCGGCCCACAACAGGATGCTGGTGGAGTTCCTCTCACCCTACTCAACCCGTTGAGGAATTTTTCTCAGCATGAAGATTAAAACTATATGATCGCCAGCAGCATACACATATGACCCTTCTGGCTGCCATGGATGTAACGTGTGATGACATCACAGCTGATGCCTGCAGAGGCTGGATTAGACACTCTGAAAGATGATTTTAACGCTGTATCGCAAGAGAAGATATTTGTTGTGATGTGGATTAGAATCCGTTGCCCAAAATATAGGGAACGTCAGGAGATGTAGGAAGACTACACTGTAATTCCACTGCACTGCATGTACAGTTTTCCCTAAGGAGATTGTCTTATGTTCAGATTTCTACATTTGTTTGTGCTATGCAGTGCTGTCTTTTCCTGTCTGCATCGCAATGACACTGTCTGTCAAGAAATTATTGTACAAACAGTAAAAGCGTTAACGTGAATCATGTGCCGTCTCTTACAATCAAACAATCAAAACCAGAAATGCACTTACTGTTTTGCAAATGTCAAGGATGATTCGAGAAATGCTCCACTCATCACTCTCAGGTCACTCCGCTGCTCATGTCTGATCACTTCTTTGTCACCCCCGACCTCACCGCTCCAGACAACGCAGATGTCTTACCGCTGGTCACTTTCCGGCGCTACCTACGGTCCCTCCCTACTGCTTTTCCTCTGCTGTCTTGTCTGCACTCCCCCCCTCTGAGGAGCTCTCTCTTTTGAATACCAACAGTATCACAGATACTCTGTGTTCCACGCTTACATCCTGCTTGGACAACCTATGCCCTCTTACATCTGGCCAGCCCGTGCATCCCTGTCTGCCCCCTGGTTATCGGATGTACCACGTGAGCATCGCGCCAGCCTCCGGTCAGCTGAGAGAAAATGGCACAAGTCAAAAGACCCTACTGACCTCTCTCTCAACCAGTCTCTCCTCTCTACTTTCTCTGTTGACGTCACCTCTGCAAAAACTGATTATAACCACTCGAAGATCAGCAACTCTCCTGACTCTCGCACACTCTTAAAAACCTTCTCTGCTCTCCTCTGTCCACCTGCTCCCACACCTTCATCGGAGTTAACGGCTGATGATTTTGCATCGTTCTTCGTAAAGAAAACTACCGCCATCAACAGCCAATTTTCTACACCACCATCACCCGCCTTTTCTCCTCTGTCTGAAGATGATGTTTCCAAGGTCATTGGTTCCAACCACCCTACCACCTGCCCACTGGATCCCATCTCCACCCACCTCCTCCATGTTATCTCTCCAGCAGTTGTGCCTGGTCTGACCCACATCATTAACTCTTTGCTCACCACTGGGACATTTCCCACTGCGTTCAAAGAGGCCTGCATCACACCGCTACTGAAGAAACCCACTCTCAACCTTACACTGCTAGAACACTACAGGCCGGTGTAGTGTGTGAAAACACATATCTTCCGTCAAAATGTAGATGACTAATTTTAACCTTTAATACTTTTCTGTCTTCTTAAAACAATTTTTTTTACTTACCTCACTATTCTTAGCTTTGTATACTGTGCTAGGCTTTAATGGACTGGATTTAATTAACTTATGCATTTTGTTGCCTATATTGTTATAATTGCTTCCAATGTTTCCTCGTCTGTAAGTCGCTTTGGAAAAAAGCGTCTGCTAAATGACTAAATGTAAATTTTATGAAATGTGTAATGTGTAATGTGTAGTGTGTGGCCTTGAAATTTTAGCATGTCTACGTAATCATGAATAAATGCTTCTTGAGACACACAGTGTTGCTTCTTTGCATGCATCAAACGAATTGTTTCTGGCTATATGCATCCATGCATCAGTTTAAGAGGGGTGGAAATGGGACACTTGGGTGAAACAAAACTGCCCCAAAAGTACCCCCACCAACTTTAAATACAGTTTTTTCTAAGTCAATTTGGTACATTTCTCAGATCCGATTTGAAATTCTCAAAACTTCGTGTTCAATCCTTACATCCTTGTGTCACTTGTGCACATCAAACAAGCATTTTCTCATTTCTTTGAACAAGTTGCAAATGCTTTTGTATATCCATGCAAATGATTATGACACAATTCTGTGCAGATTCCTACATTATTAATTGCTTATGTCATGTTTATCAAAATGCATTATAATGGGTCTTTGTTGAATAGTATAATCCCCCACGACATTTAAGCACTAGTTTTACAATATACAGTAAGTATACTTCAAGTAAACAGTGGCATTTTATTTTACTCAATTTAGTGTTTCGCATTACTATATTCTTTCCACATAGGACTGCAAGACAACTTCACTGGCTTGCAGACGGCCCCTTTTCACACCTAAACAGTCTTTTGACACTCTCTACAGGGATCTCGTCCCCGAACAAGAGAGGGGGCAGATTGGAGATGACCTGCCAAAGTACATGTTAGTTTGGGACAATGTCAGTTTCCATCGCTCCAACATCATCAGTTAATGGTTTGCGGCCCACAACAGGATGCTGGTGGAGTTCCTCTCACCCTACTCAACCCCGTTGAGGAATTTTTCTCAGCATGAAGATTAAAAGTATATGATCGCCAGCAGCATACACATATGACCCTTCTGGCTGCCATGGATGTAACATGTGATGACAACACAGCTGGTGCCTGCAGAGGCTGGATTAGACACTCTGAAAGATGATTTTCACGCTGTATTGCAAGAGAAGATATTTGTTGTGATGTCGATGTGAATCCGTTGCCCAACATATAGGGAACGTCAGGAGGTGTAGGAAGACTGCACTGTAATTCCACTGCACTGCATGTACAGTTTTCCCTAAGGAGATTGTCTTATGTTCAGATTTCTACATTTGTTTGTGCTATGCAGTGCTGTCTTTTCCTGTCTGCATCGCAATGACACTGTCTGTCAATAAATTATTGTACAAACAGTAAAAGTGTTAACGTGAATCATGTGCCGTCTCTTGCAATCAAACAATCAAAACCAGAAATGCACTTACTGTTTTGCAAATGTCAAGGATGATTCGAGAAATGCTCCACTCATCACTCTCAGGTCACTCCGCTGCACACGTCTGATCACTTCTTTGTCACCCCCGACCTCACCGCTCCAGACAACGCAGATGTCTTACCGCTGGTCACTTTCCGGCGCTACCTACGGTCCCTCCCTCCTGCTTTTCCTCTGCTGTCTTGTCTGCACTCCCCCCCTCTGAGGAGCTCTCTCTTTTGAATACCAACAGTGCCCCAGACACTCTGTGTTCCACGCTTACATCCTGCTTGGACAACCTATGCCCTCTTACATCTGGACCAGCCCGTGCATCCCTGTCTGCCCCCTGGTTATCGGATGTACCACGTGAGCATCGCGCCAGCCTCCGGTCAGCTGAGAGAAAATGGCACAAGTCAAAAGACCATACTGACCTCTCTCTCAACCAGTCTCTCCTCTGTACTTTCTCCGTTGACGTCACCTCTGCAAAAACTGATTATAACCACTCGAAGATCATCAACTCTCCTGACTCTCGCACACTCTTAAAAACCTTCTCTGCTCTCCTCTGTCCGCCTGCTCCCACACCTTCATCGGAGTTAACGGCTGATGATTTTGCATCGTTCTTCGTAAAGAAAATTACCGCCATCAACAGCCAATTTTCTACACCACCATCACCCGCCTTTTCTCCTCTGTCTGAAGATGATGTTTCCAAGGTCATTGGTTCCAACCACCCTACCACCTGCCCACTGGATCCCATCCCCACCCATCTCCTCCATGCCATCTCTCCAGCAGTTGTGCCTGGTCTGACCCACATCATCAACTCTTTGCTCACCACTGGGACATTTCCCACTGCGTTCAAAGAGGCCTGCATCACACCGCTACTGAAGAAACCCACTCTCAACCTTACACTGCTAGAACACTACAGGCCGGTGTAGTGTGTGAAAATGCATATCTTCCGTTAAAATATAGATGACTGATTTTAACATCTAATTCTTTGATGTCTTCTTAAAAAAAAAGTTTTTACTTAACTCACTTTTCTTAGCGTTGTATACTGTCCAAGGCTTTAATGGACTGGATTTAATTAACTTCTGCATTTTTTTGCCTATATTGTTATAATTGCTTCCAATGTTTCCTCGTCTCTAAATCGCTTTGGATAAAAACGTCTGCTAAATGACTAAATGTAAATTTTATGAAATTTGTAATGTCATGTGTAATGTGTAGTGTGTGGCCTTGAAATTTTAGCATGTCTACGTGATCATGAATAAATGCTTCTTGAGACACACAGTGTTGCTTCTTTGCATGCATCAAACGAATTGTTTCTGGCTATATGCATCCATGCATCAGTTTTAGAGGGGTGGAAATGGGACACTTGGGTGAAACAAAACTGCCCCAAAAGTACCCCCACCCACTTTAAATACAGTTTTTTCTAAGTCAATTTGGTACATTTCTCAGATCTGATTTGAAATTCTCAAAACTTCTTGTTCAATCCTTACATCCTTGTGTCACTTGTGCACATCAAACAAGCATTTTCTCATTTCTTTGAACAAGTTGCAAATGCTTTGGTATATCCATGCAAATGATTATGACACAATTCTGTGCAGATTCCTACATTCAATTGCTTATGTCATGTTGATCAAAATGCTTTATAATGGGTCTCTGTTGAATAGTATAATCCCCCACGACATTTAAGCACTAGTTTTAAAACATACAGTAAGTATACTTCAAGTAAACAGTGGCATTTTATTTTACTCAATTTAGTGTTTTGCATTACTATATTCTTTCCACATAGGACTGCAAGACAACTTCACTGGGTTGCAGACGGCCCCTTTTCACACCTAAACAGTCTTTTGACACTCTGTACAGGGATCTCATCCCTGAACAAGAGAGGGGGCAGATTGGAGATGACCTGCCAAAGTACGTGTTAGTTTGGGACAATGTCAGTTTCCATCGCTCCAACATCATCAGGCAATGGTTTGCGGCCCACAACAGGATGCTGGTGGAGTTCCTCTGACCCTACTCAACCCCGTTGAGGAATTTTTCTCAGCATGAAGATTAAAAGTATATGATCGCCAGCCGCATACACAGATGACCTTTCTAGCTGCCATGGATGTAGCGTGTGATGACATCACAGTTGATGCCTGCAGAGGCTGGATTAGACAATCTGAAAGATGATTTTCACACTGTATCGCAAGAGAAGATATTTGTTGTGATGTGGATGAGAATCCTTTGCCCAAAAGACAGGAACGTCAGGAGATGTAGGAAGACTGCACTGTAATTCCACTGCACTGCATGTACAGTTTTCCCTAAGGAGATTGTTTTATGTTCAGATTTCTACATTTGTTTGTGCTATGCAGTGCTGTCTTTTCCTGTCTGCATCGCAATGACACTGTCTGTCAATAAATTATTGTACAAACAGTAAAAGCGTTAACGTGAATCATGTGCCGTCTCTTGCAATCAAACAATCAAAACCAGAAATGCACTTACTATTTTGCAAATGTCAAGGATGATTCGATAAATGCTCCACTCATCACTCTCAAGTCACTCCGCTGCACACGTCTGATCACTTCTTTGTCACCCCCGACCTCACCGCTCCAGACAACGCAGATGTCTTACCGCTGGTCACTTTCCGGCGCAACCTACAGTCCCTCCCTCCTGCTTTTCCTCTGCTGTCTTGTCTGCACTCCCCCCCTCTGAGGAGCTCTCTCTTTTGAATACCAACAGTGCCACAGACACTCTGTGTTCCACGCTTACATCCTGCTCGGACAACCTATGCCCTCTTACATCTGGACCAGCCCGTGCATCCCTGTCTGCCCCCTGGTTATCGGATGTACCACGTGAGCATCGCACCAGCCTCCGGTCAGCTGAGAGAAAATGGCACGAGTCAGAAGACCATACTGACCTCTCGCTCTACCAGTCTCTTCTCTCTACTTTCTCCGTTGAAGTCACCTCTGCAAAAACTGATTATAACCACTCGAAGATCAGCAACTCTCCTGACTCTCGCACACTTTTAAAAACCTTCTCTGCTCTCTGTCCGCCTGCTCCCAGACCTTCATCGGAGTTATCGGCTGATGATTTTGCATCGTTCTTCGTAAAGAAAACTACCGCCATCAACAGCCAATTTTCTACACCACCATCACCCGCCTTTTCTCCTCTGTCTGAAGATGTTTCCAAGGTCATTGGTTCCAACCACCTGCCCACTGGATCCCATCTCCACCCATCTCCTCCATGTTATCTCTCCAGCAGTTGTGCCTGGTCTGACCCACATCATCAACTCTTTGCTCACCACTGGGACATTTCCCACTGCTTTCAACGAGGCCTGCATCACACCGCTACTGAAGAAACCCACTCTCAACCTTACACTGCTAGAACACTACAGGCCGGTGTAGTGTGTGAAAACGCATATCTTCCGTCAAAATGTAGATGACTGATTTTAACCTCTAATTCTTTTCTGTCTTCTTAAAAAAATTTTTTTTACTTACCTCACTATTTTAGCTTTGTATACTGTGCTAGGCTTTAATGGACTGGATTTAATTAACTTATGCATTTTGTTGCCTATATTGTTATAATTGCTTCCAATGTTTCCTCGTCTGTAAGTCGCTTTGGAAAAAAGCATCTGCTAAATGACTAAATGTAAATTTTATGAAATGTGTAATGTCATGTGTAATGTGTAATGTATAGTCTGTGGCCTTGAAATTTTAGCATGTCTACGTAATCATGAATAAATGCTTCTTGAGACACCCAGTGTTGCTTCTTTGCATGCATCAAACGAATTGTTTCTGGCTATATGCATCCATGCATCAGTTTGAGAGGGGTGGAAATGGGACACTTGGGTGAAACAAAACTGCCCCAAAAGTACCCCCACCCACTTTAAATACAGTTTTTTCTAAGTCAATTTGGTACATTTCTCAGATCCGATTTGAAATTCTCAAAACTTCTTGTTCAATCCTTACATCCTTGTGTCACTTGTGCACATCAAACAAGCATTTTCTCATTTCTTTGAACAAGTTGCAAATGCTTTGGTATATCCATGCAAATGATTATGACACAATTCTGTGCAGATTCCTATATTATCAATTGCTTATGTCATGTTGATCAAAATGCATTATAATGGGTCTCTGTTGAATAGTATAACCCCCCACGACATTTAAGCACTTGTTTTACAATATACAGTAAGTATACTTCAAGTAAACAGTGGCATTTTATTTTACTCCATTTAGTGTTTCGCATTACTATATTCTTTCCACATAGGACTGCAAGACAACTTCACTGGGTTGCAGACGGCCCCTTTTCACACCTAAACAGTCTTTTGACACTCTCTACAGGGATCTCATCCCTGAACAAGAGAGGGGGCAGATTGGAGATGACCTGCCAAAGTACATGTTAGTTTGGAACAATGTCAGTTTCCTTCGCTCCAACATCATCAGGCAATGGTTTGCGGCCCACAACAGGATGCTGGTGGAGTTCCTCTCACCCTACTCAACCCCGTTGAGAAATTTTTCTCAGCATGAAGATTAAAAGTATATGATCGCCAGCAGCATACACAGATGACCCTTCTGGCTGCCATGGATGTAACGTGTGATGACATCACAGCTGATGCCTGCAGAGGCTGGATTAGACACTCTGAAAGATGATTTTTCAGGCTGTATCGCAAGAGAAGATATTTGTTGTGATGTGGATGAGAATCCGTTGCCCAAAATATACGGAACGTCAGGAGGTGTAGGAAGACTGCACTGTAATTCCACTGCACTGCATGTACAGTTTTCCCTAAGGAGATTGTCTTATGTTCAGATTTCTACATTTGTTTGTGCTATGCAGTGATGTCTTTTCCTGTCTGCATCGCGATGACACTGTCTGTCAAGAAATTATTGTACAAACAGTAAAAGCGTTAACGTGAATCATTTGCCGTCTCTTGCAATCAAACAATCAAAACCAGAAATGCACTTACTGTTTTGCAAATGTCAAGGATGATTCGAGAAATGCTCCACTCATCACTCTCAGGTCACTCCGCTGCACACGTCTGATCACTTCTTTGTCACCCCCGACCTCACCGCTCTAGACAACGCAGATGTCTTACCGCTGGTCACTTTCCGGCGCTACCTACGGTCCCTCCCTTCTGCTTTTCCTCTGCTGTCTTGTCTGCACTCCCCCCCTCTGAGGAGCTCTCTCTTTTGAATACCAACAGTGCCACAGACACTCTGTGTTCCACGCTTACATCCTGCTTGGACAACCTATGCCCTCTTACATCTGGACCAGCCCGTGCATCCCTGTCTGCCCCCTGGTTATCGGATGTACCACGTGAGCATCGCGCCAGCCTCCGGTCAGCTGAGAGAAAATGGCACAAGTCAAAAGACCTTACTGACCTCTCTCTCAACCAGTCTCTCCTCTCTACTTTCTCCGTTGACGTCACCTCTGCAAAAACTGATTATAACCACTCGAAGATCAGCAACTCTCCTGACTCTCGCACACTCTTAAAAACCTTCTCTGCTCTCCTCTGTACGCCTGCTCCCACACCTTCATCGGAGTTAACGGCTGATGATTTTGCATCGTTCTTCGTAAAGAAAACTACCGCCATCAACAGCCAATTTTCTACACCACCATCACCCGCCTTTTCTACTCTGTCTGAAGATGATGTTTCCAAGGTCATTGGTTCCAACCACCCTACCACCTGCCCACTGGATCCCATCTCCACCCATCTCCTCAATGTTATCTCTCCAGCAGTTGTGCCTGGTCTGACCCACATCATCAACTCTTTGCTCACCACTGGGACATTTCCCACTGCGTTCAAAGAGGCCTGCATCAAACCGCTACTCAAGAAACCCACTCTCAACCTTACACTGCTAGAACACTACAGGCCGGTGTAGTGTGTGAAAACGCATATCTTCCGTCAAAATGTAGATGACTGATTTTAATCTCTAATTTTTTTCTGTCTTCTTAAAAAAACTTTTTTTTACTTACCTCACTATTCTTAGCTTTTTATACTGTGCTAGGCTTTAATGGACTGGATTTAATTAACTTATGCATTTTGTTGCCTATATTGTTATAATTGCTTCCAATGTTTCCTCGTCTGTAAGTCGCTTTGGAAAAAAGCGTCTGCTAAATGACTAAATGTAAATTTTATGAAATGTGTAATATCATGTGTAATGTGTAATGTGCAGTGTGTGGCCTTGAAATTTTAGCATGTCTACGTAATCATGAATAAATGCTTCTTGAGACACACAGTGTTGCTTCTTTGCATGCATCAAACGAATTGTTTCTGGCTATATGCATCCATGCATCAGTTTGAGAGGGGTGGAAATGGGACACTTGGGTGAAACAAAACTGCCCCAAAAGTACCCCCACCCACTTTAAATACAGTTTTTTCTAAGTCAATTTGGTACATTTCTCAGATCCGATTTGAAATTCTCAAAACTTCTTGTTCAAGCCTTACATCATTGTGTCACTTGTGCACATCAAACAAGCATTTTATCATTTCTTTGAACAAGTTGCAAATGCTTTGGTATATCCATGCAAATGATTATGACACAATTCTGTGCAGATTCCTACATTATCAATTGCTTATGTCATGTTGATCAAAATGCATTATAATGGGTCTCTTTTGAATAGTATAATCCAACACGACATTTAAGCACTAGTTTTACAATATACAGTAAGTATACTTCAAGTAAACAGTGGCATTTTATTTTACTCAATTTAGTGTTTCGCATTACTATATTCTTTCCACATAGGACTGCAAGACAACTTCACTGGGTTGCAGACGGCCCCTTTTCACACCTAAACAGTCTTTTGACACTCTCTACAGGGATCTCATCCCTGAACAAGAGAGGGGGCAGATTGGAGATGACCTGCCAAAGTACATGTTAGTTTGGAACAATGTCAGTTTCCTTCGCTCCAACATCATCAGGCAATGGTTTGCGGCCCACAACAGGATGCTGGTGGAGTTCCTCTCACCCTACTCAACCCCGTTGAGAAATTTTTCTCAGCATGAAGATTAAAAGTATATGATCGCCAGCAGCATACACAGATGACCCTTCTGGCTGCCATGGATGTAACGTGTGATGACATCACAGCTGATGCCTGCAGAGGCTGGATTAGACACTCTGAAAGATGATTTTTCAGGCTGTATCGCAAGAGAAGATATTTGTTGTGATGTGGATGAGAATCCGTTGCCCAAAATATAGGGAACGTCAGGAGGTGTAGGAAGACTGCACTGTAATTCCACTGCACTTCATGTACAGTTTTCCCTAAGGAGATTGTCTTATGTTCAGATTTCTACATTTGTTTGTGCTATGCAGTGATGTCTTTTCCTGTCTGCATCGCGATGACACTGTCTGTCAAGAAATTATTGTACAAACAGTAAAAGCGTTAACGTGAATCATGTGCCGTCTCTTGCAATCAAACAATCAAAACCAGAAATGCACTTACTGTTTTGCAAATGTCAAGGATGATTCGAGAAATGCTCCACTCATCACTCTCAGGTCACTCCGCTGCACACGTCTGATCACTTCTTTGTCACCCCCGACCTCACCGCTCTAGACAACGCAGATGTCTTACCGCTGGTCACTTTCCGGCGCTACCTACGGTCCCTCCCTTCTGCTTTTCCTCTGCTGTCTTGTCTGCACTCCCCCCCTCTGAGGAGCTCTCTCTTTTGAATACCAACAGTGCCACAGACACTCTGTGTTCCACGCTTACATCCTGCTTGGACAACCTATGCCCTCTTACATCTGGACCAGCCCGTGCATCCCTGTCTGCCCCCTGGTTATCGGATGTACCACGTGAGCATCGCGCCAGCCTCCGGTCAGCTGAGAGAAAATGGCACAAGTCAAAAGACCTTACTGACCTCTCTCTCAACCAGTCTCTCCTCTCTACTTTCTCCGTTGACGTCACCTCTGCAAAAACTGATTATAACCACTCGAAGATCAGCAACTCTCCTGACTCTCGCACACTCTTAAAAACCTTCTCTGCTCTCCTCTGTACGCCTGCTCCCACACCTTCATCGGAGTTAACGGCTGATGATTTTGCATCGTTCTTCGTAAAGAAAACTACCGCCATCAACAGCCAATTTTCTACACCACCATCACCCGCCTTTTCTACTCTGTCTGAAGATGATGTTTCCAAGGTCATTGGTTCCAACCACCCTACCACCTGCCCACTGGATCCCATCTCCACCCATCTCCTCAATGTTATCTCTCCAGCAGTTGTGCCTGGTCTGACCCACATCATCAACTCTTTGCTCACCACTGGGACATTTCCCACTGCGTTCAAAGAGGCCTGCATCAAACCGCTACTCAAGAAACCCACTCTCAACCTTACACTGCTAGAAAACTACAGGCCGGTGTAGTGTGTGAAAACGCATATCTTCCGTCAAAATGTAGATGACTGATTTTAATCTCTAATTCTTTTCTGTCTTCTTAAAAAAACTTTTTTTTACTTACCTCACTATTCTTAGCTTTTTATACTGTGCTAGGCTTTAATGGACTGGATTTAATTAACTTATGCATTTTGTTGCCTATATTGTTATAATTGCTTCCAATGTTTCCTCGTCTGTAAGTCGCTTTGGAAAAAAGCGTCTGCTAAATGACTAAATGTAAATTTTATGAAATGTGTAATATCATGTGTAATGTGTAATGTGCAGTGTGTGGCCTTGAAATTTTAGCATGTCTACGTAATCATGAATAAATGCTTCTTGAGACACACAGTGTTGCTTCTTTGCATGCATCAAACGAATTGTTTCTGGCTATATGCATCCATGCATCAGTTTGAGAGGGGTGGAAATGGGACACTTGGGTGAAACAAAACTGCCCCAAAAGTACCCCCACCCACTTTAAATACAGTTTTTTCTAAGTCAATTTGGTACATTTCTCAGATCCGATTTGAAATTCTCAAAACTTCTTGTTCAAGCCTTACATCCTTGTGTCACTTGTGCACATCAAACAAGCATTTTATCATTTCTTTGAACAAGTTGCAAATGCTTTGGTATATCCATGCAAATGATTATGACACAATTCTGTGCAGATTCCTACATTATCAATTGCTTATGTCATGTTGATCAAAATGCATTATAATGGGTCTCTGTTGAATAGTATAATCCAACACGACATTTAAGCACTAGTTTTACAATATACAGTAAGTATACTTCAAGTAAACAGTGGCATTTTATTTTACTCAATTTAGTGTTTCGCATTACTATATTCTTTCCACATAGGACTGCAAGACAACTTCACTGGGTTGCAGACGGCCCCTTTTCACACCTAAACAGTCTTTTGACACTCTCTACAGGGATCTCATCCCTGAACAAGAGAGGGGGCAGATTGGAGATGACCTGCCAAAGTACATGTTAGTTTGGAACAATGTCAGTTTCCTTCGCTCCAACATCATCAGGCAATGGTTTGCGGCCCACAACAGGATGCTGGTGGAGTTCCTCTCACCCTACTCAACCCCGTTGAGAAATTTTTCTCAGCATGAAGATTAAAAGTATATGATCGCCAGCAGCATACACAGATGACCCTTCTGGCTGCCATGGATGTAACGTGTGATGACATCACAGCTGATGCCTGCAGAGGCTGGATTAGACACTCTGAAAGATGATTTTTCAGGCTGTATCGCAAGAGAAGATATTTGTTGTGATGTGGATGAGAATCCGTTGCCCAAAATATACGGAACGTCAGGAGGTGTAGGAAGACTGCACTGTAATTCCACTGCACTGCATGTACAGTTTTCCCTAAGGAGATTGTCTTATGTTCAGATTTCTACATTTGTTTGTGCTATGCAGTGATGTCTTTTCCTGTCTGCATCGCGATGACACTGTCTGTCAAGAAATTATTTTACAAACAGTAAAAGCGTTAACGTGAATCATGTGCCGTCTCTTGCAATCAAACAATCAAAACCAGAAATGCACTTACTGTTTTGCAAATGTCAAGGATGATTCGAGAAATGCTCCACTCATCACTCTCAGGTCACTCCGCTGCACACGTCTGATCACTTCTTTGTCACCCCCGACCTCACCGCTCTAGACAACGCAGATGTCTTACCGCTGGTCACTTTCCGGCGCTACCTACGGTCCCTCCCTTCTGCTTTTCCTCTGCTGTCTTGTCTGCACTCCCCCGCTCTAAGGAGCTCTCTCTTTTAAATACCAACAGTGCCACAGACACTCTGTGTTCCACGCTTACATCCTGCTTGGACAACCTATGCCCTCTTACATCTGGACCAGCCCGTGCATCCCTGTCTGCCCCCTGGTTATCGGATGTACCACGTGAGCATCGCGCCAGCCTCCGGTCAGCTGAGAGAAAATGGCACAAGTCAAAAGACCTTACTGACCTCTCTCTCAACCAGTCTCTCCTCTCTACTTTCTCCGTTGACGTCACCTCTGCAAAAACTGATTATAACCACTCGAAGATCAGCAACTCTCCTGACTCTCGCACACTCTTAAAAACCTTCTCTGCTCTCCTCTGTACGCCTGCTCCCACACCTTCATCGGAGTTAACGGCTGATGATTTTGCATCGTTCTTCGTAAAGAAAACTACCGCCATCAACAGCCAATTTTCTACACCACCATCACCCGCCTTTTCTACTCTGTCTGAAGATGATGTTTCCAAGGTCATTGGTTCCAACCACCCTACCACCTGCCCACTGGATCCCATCTCCACCCATCTCCTCAATGTTATCTCTCCAGCAGTTGTGCCTGGTCTGACCCACATCATCAACTCTTTGCTCACCACTGGGACATTTCCCACTGCGTTCAAAGAGGCCTGCATCAAACCGCTACTGAAGAAACCCACTCTCAACCTTACACTGCTAGAACACTACAGGCCGGTGTAGTGTGTGAAAACGCATAACTTCCGTCAAAATGAAGATGACTGATTTTAATCTCTAATTCTTTTCTGTCTTCTGAAAAAAACTTTTTTTTTACTTACCTACCTCACTATTCTTAGCTTTTTATACTGTGCTAGGCTTTAATGGACTGGATTTAATTAACTTATGCATTTTGTTGCCTATATTGTTATAATTGCTTCCAATGATTCCTCGTCTGTAAGTCGCTTTGGAAAAAAGCGTCTGCTAAATGACTAAATGTAAATTTTATGAAATGTGTAATATCATGTGTAATGTGCAATGTGCAGTGTGTGGCCTTGAAATTTTAGCATGTCTACGTAATCATGAATAAATGCTTCTTGAGACACACAGTGTTGCTTCTTTGCATGCATCAAACGAATTGTTTCTGGCTATATGCATCCATGCATCAGTTTGAGAGGGGTGGAAATGGGACACTTGGGTGAAACAAAACTGCCCCAAAAGTACCCCCACCCACTTTAAATACAGTTTTTTCTAAGTCAATTTGGTACATTTCTCAGATCCGATTTGAAATTCTCAAAACTTCTTGTTCAAGCCTTACATCCTTGTGTCACTTGTGCACATCAAACAAGCATTTTCTCATTTCTTTGAACAAGTTGCAAATGCTTTGGTATATCCATGCAAATGATTATGACACAATTCTGTGCAGATTCCTACATTATCAATTGCTTATGTCATGTTGATCAAAATGCATTATAATGGGTCTCTGTTGAATAGTATAATCCAACACGACATTTAAGCACTAGTTTTACAATATACAGTAAGTATACTTCAAGTAAACAGTGGCATTTTATTTTACTCAATTTAGTGTTTCGCATTACTATATTCTTTCCACATAGGACTGCAAGACAACTTCACTGGGTTGCAGACGGCCCCTTTTCACACCTAAACAGTCTTTTGACACTCTCTACAGGGATCTCATCCCTGAACAAGAGAGGGGGCAGATTGGAGATGACCTGCCAAAGTACATGTTAGTTTGGAACAATGTCAGTTTCCTTCGCTCCAACATCATCAGGCAATGGTTTGCGGCCCACAACAGGATGCTGGTGGAGTTCCTCTCACCCTACTCAACCCCGTTGAGAAATTTTTCTCAGCATGAAGATTAAAAGTATATGATCGCCAGCAGCATACACAGATGACCCTTCTGGCTGCCATGGATGTAACGTGTGATGACATCACAGCTGATGCCTGCAGAGGCTGGATTAGACACTCTGAAAGATGATTTTTCAGGCTGTATCGCAAGAGAAGATATTTGTTGTGATGTGGATGAGAATCCGTTGCCCAAAATATAGGGAACGTCAGGAGGTGTAGGAAGACTGCACTGTAATTCCACTGCACTGCATGTACAGTTTTCCCTAAGGAGATTGTCTTATGTTCAGATTTCTACATTTGTTTGTGCTATGCAGTGATGTCTTTTCCTGTCTGCATTGCGATGACACTGTCTGTCAAGAAATTATTGTACAAACAGTAAAAGCGTTAACGTGAATCATGTGCCGTCTCTTGCAATCAAACAATCAAAACCAGAAATGCACTTACTGTTTTGCAAATGTCAAGGATGATTCGAGAAATGCTCCACTCATCACTCTCAGGTCACTCCGCTGCACACGTCTGATCACTTCTTTGTCACTCCCGACCTCACCGCTCTAGACAACGCAGATGTCTTACCGCTGGTCACTTTCCGGCGCTACCTACGGTCCCTCCCTCCTGCTTTTCCTCTGCTGTCTTGTCTGCACTCCCCCCCTCTGAGGAGCTCTCTCTTTTGAATACCAACAGTGCCACAGACACTCTGTGTTCCACGCTTACATCCTGCTTGGACAACCTATGCCCTCTTACATCTGGACCAGCCCGTGCATCCCTGTCTGCCCCCTGGTTATCGGATGTACCACGTGAGCATCGCGCCAGCCTCCGGTCAGCTGAGAGAAAATGGCACAAGTCAAAAGACCATACTGACCTCTCTCTCAACCAGTCTCTCCTCTCTACTTTCTCCGTTGACGTCACCTCTGCAAAAACTGATTATAACCACTCGAAGATCAGCAACTCTCCTGACTCTCGCACACTCTTAAAAACCTTCTCTGCTCTCCTCTGTCCGCCTGCTCCCACACCTTCATCGGAGTTAACGGCTGATAATTTTGCATCGTTCTTCGTAAAGAAAACTACCGCCATCAACAGCCAATTTTCTACACCACCATCACCCGCCTTTTCTCCTCTGTCTGAAGATGATGTTTCCAAGGTCATTGGTTCCAACCACCCTACCACCTGCCCACTGGATCCCATCTCCACCCATCTCCTCCATGTTATCTCTCCAGCAGTTGTGCCTGGTCTGACCCACATCATCAACTCTTTGCTCACCACTGGGACATTTCCCACTGCGTTCAAAGAGGCCTGCATCACACCGCTACTGAAGAAACCCACTCTCAACCTTACACTGCTAGAACACTACAGGCCGGTGTAGTGTGTGAAAACGCATATCTTCCGTCAAAATGTAGATGACTGATTTTAACCTCTAATTCTTTTCTGTCTTCTTAAAAACATTTTTTTACTTACCTCACTATTCTTAGCTTTGTATACTGTGCTAGGCTTTAATGGACTGGATTTAATTAACTTATGCATTTTGTTGCCTATATTGTTATAATTGCTTCCAATGTTTCCTCGTCTGTAAGTCGCTTTGGAAAAAAGCATCTGCTAAATGACTAAATGTAAATTTTATGAAATGTGTAATGTCATGTGTAATGTGTAATGTGTAGTGTGTGGCCTTGAAATTTTAGCATGTCTACGTAATCATGAATAAATGCTTCTTGAGACACATAGTGTTGCTTCTTTGCATGCATTAAACGAATTGTTTCTGGCTATATGCATCCATGCATCAGTTTGAGAGGGGTGGAAATGGGACACTTGGGTGAAACAAAACTGCCCCAAAAGTACCCCCACCCACTTTAAATACAGTTTTTTCTAAGTCAATTTGGTACATTTCTCAGATCCGATTTGAAATTCTCAAAACTTCTTGTTCAATCCTTACATCCTTGTATCACTTGTGCAAATCAAACAAGCATTTTCTCATTTCTTTGAACAAGTTGCAAATGCTTTGGTATATCCATGCAAATGATTATGACACAATTCTGTGCAGATTCCTACATTATCAATTGTTTATGTCATGTTGATCAAAATGCATTATAATGGGTCTCTGTTGAATAGTATAATCCAACACGACATTTAAGCACTAGTTTTACAATATACAGTAAGTATACTTCAAGTAAACAGTGGCATTTTATTTTACTCAATTTAGTGTTTCGCATTACTATATTCTTTCCACATAGGACTGCAAGACAACTTCACTGGGTTGCAGACGGCCCCTTTTCACACCTAAACAGTCTTTTGACACTCTCTACAGGGATCTCATCCCTGAACAAGAGAGGGGGCAGATTGGAGATGACCTGCCAAAGTACATGTTAGTTTGGGACAATGTCAGTTTCCTTCGATCCAACATCATCAGGCAATGGTTTGCGGCCCACAACAGGATGCTGGTGGAGTTCCTCTCACCCTACTCAACCCCGTTGAGGAATTTTTCTCAGCATGAAGATTAAAAGTATATGATCGCCAGCAGCATACACAGATGACCCTTCTGGCTGCCATGGATGTAACGTGTGATGATATCACAGCTGATGCCTGCAGAGGCTGGATTAGACACTCTGAAAGATGATTTTCACGCTGTATCGCAAGAGAAGATATTTGTTGTGATGTGGATGAGAATCCGTTGCCCAAAATATACGGAACGTCAGGTGGTGTAGGAAGACTGCACTGTAATTCCACTGCACTGCATGTACAGTTTTCCCTAAGGAGATTGTCTTACGTTCAGATTTCTACATTTTTTTTGTGCTATGCATTGCTGTCTTTTCCTGTCTGCATCGCAATGACACTGTCTGTCAATAAATTATTGTACAAACAGTAAAAGCGTTAACGTGAATCATGTGCCGTCTCTTGCAATCAAAAAATCAAAACCAGAAATGCACTTACTGTTTTGTCAATGTCAAGGATGATTCGAGAAATGCTCCACTCATCACTCTCAGGTCACTCCGCTGCACACGTCTGATCACTTCTTTGTCACCCCCAACCTCACCGCTCCAGACAACGCAGATGTCTTACCGCTGGTCACTTTCAGGCGCTACCTACGGTCCCTCCCTCCTGCTTTTCCTCTGCTGTCTTGTCTGCACTTCCCCCCTCTTAGGAGCTCTCTCTTTTGAATATCAACAGTGCCACAGACACTCTGTGTTCCACGCTTACATCCTGCTTGGACAACCTATGCCCTCTTACATCTGGACCAGCCCGTGCATCCCTGTCTGCCCCCTGGTTATCGGATGTACCACGTGAGCATCGCGCCAGCCTCCGGTCAGCTGAGAGAAAATGGCACAAGTCAAAAGACCATACTGACCTCTCTCTCAACCAGTCTCTCCTCTCTACTTTCTCCGTTGACGTCACCTCTGCAAAAACTGATTATAACCACTCGAAGATCAGCAACTCTCCTGACTCTCGCACACTCTTAAAAACCTTCTCTGCTCTCCTCTGTCCGCCTGCTCCCACACCTTCATCGGAGTTAACGGCTGATGATTTTGCATCGTTCTTTGTAAAGAAAACTACCGCCATCAACAGCCAATTTTCTACACCACCATCACCCACCTTTTCTACTCTGTCTGAAGATGATGTTTCCAAGGTCATTGGTTCCAACCACCCTACCACCTGCCCACTGGATCCCATCTCCACCCATCTCCTCCATGTTATCTCTCCAGCAGTTGTGCCTGGTCTGACCCACATCATCAACTCTTTGCTCACCACTGGGACATTTCCCAGTGCGTTCAAAGAGGCCTGCATCAAACCGCTACTGAAGAAACCCACTCTCAACCTTACACTGCTAGAACACTACAGGCCGGTGTAGTGTGTGAAAACGCATATCTTCCGTCAAAATGTAGATGACTGATTTTAACCTCTAGTTCTTTTCTGTCTTCTTAAAAAAAAAATTTTTTACTTACCTCACTATTCTTAGTTTTTTATACTGTGCTAGGCTTTAATGGACTGGATTTAATTAACTTATGAATTTGTTGCCTATATTGTTATAATTGCTTCCAATGTTTCCTCGTCTGTAAGTCGCTTTGGAAAAAAGCGTCTGCTAAATGACTAAATGTAAATTTTATGAAATGTGTAATGTCATGTGTAATGTGTAATGTGCAGTTTGTGGCCTTGAAATTTTAGCATGTCTACGTAATCATGAATAAATGCTTCTTGAGACACACAGTGTTGCTTCTTTGCATGCATCAAACGAATTGTTTCTGGCTATATGCATCCATGCATCAGTTTGAGAGGGGTGGAAATGGGACACTTGGGTGAAACAAAACTGCCCCAAAAGTACCCCCACCCACTTTAAATACAGTTTTTTCTAAGTCAGTTTGGTACATTTCTCAGATGCGATTTGAAATTCTCAAAACTTCTTGTTCAAGCCTTACATCCTTGTGTCACTTGTGCATATCAAACAAGCATTTTCTCATTTCTTTGAACAAGTTGCAAATGCTTTGGTATATCCATGCAAATGATTATGACACAATTCTGTACAGATTCCTACATTATCAATTGCTTATGTCATGTTGATCAAAATGCATTATAATGGGTCTCTGTTGAATAGTATAATCCCCCACGACATTTAAGCACTAGTTTTACAATATACAGTAAGTATACTTCAAGTAAACAGTGGCATTTTATTTTACTCAATTTAGTGTTTCGCATTACTATATTCTTTCCACATAGGACTGCAAGACAACTTCACTGGGTTGCAGACGGCCCCTTTTCACACCTAAACAGTCTTTTGACACTCTCTACAGGGATCTCATCCCTGAACAAGAGAGGGGGCAGATTGGAGATGACCTGCCAAAGTACATGTTAGTTTGGGACAATGTCAGTTTCCATCGCTCCAACATCATCAGGCAATGGTTTGCGGCCCACAACAGGATGCTGGTGGAGTTCCTCTCACCCTACTCAACCCCGTTGAGGAATTTTTCTCAGCATGAAGATTAAAAGTATATGATCGCCAGCAGCATACACAGATGACCCTTCTGGCTGCCATGGATGTAACGTGTGATGACATCACAGCTGATGCCTGCAGAGGCTGGATTAGACACTCTGAAAGATGATTTTTCAGGCTGTATCGCAAGAGAAGATATTTGTTGTGATGTGGATGAGAATCCGTTGCCCAAAATATACGGAACGTCAGGAGGTGTAGGAAGACTGCACTGTAATTCCACTGCACTGCATGTACAGTTTTCCCTAAGGAGATTGTCTTATGTTCAGATTTCTACATTTGTTTGTGCTATGCAGTGATGTATTTTCCTGTCTGCATCGCGATGACACTGTCTGTCAAGAAATTATTGTACAAACAGTAAAAGCGTTAACGTGAATCATGTGCCGTCTCTTGCAATCAAACAATCAAAACCAGAAATGCACTTACTGTTTTGCAAATGTCAAGGATGATTCGAGAAAAGCTCCACTCATCACTCTCAGGTCACTCCGCTGCACACATCTGATCACTTCTTTGTCACCCCCGACCTCACCGCTCTAGACAACGCAGATGTCTTACCGCTGGTCACTTTCCGGCGCTACCTACGGTCCCTCCCTCCTGCTTTTCCTCTGCTGTCTTGTCTGCACTCCCCCCCTCTGAGGAGCTCTCTCTTTTGAATACCAACAGTGCCACAGACACTCTGTGTTCCACGCTTACATCCTGCTTGGACAACCTATGCCCTCTTACATCTGGACCAGCCCGTGCATCCCTGTCTGCCCCCTGGTTATCGGATGTACCACGTGAGCATCGCGCCAGCCTCCGGTCAGCTGAGAGAAAATGGCACAAGTCAAAAGACCATACTGACCTCTCTCTCAACCAGTCTCTCCTCTCTACTTTCTCCGTTGACGTCACCTCTGCAAAAACTGATTATAACCACTCGAAGATCAGCAACTCTCCTGACTCTCGCACACTCTTAAAAACCTTCTCTGCTCTCCTCTGTCCGCCTGCTCCCACACCTTCATCGGAGTTAACGGCTGATGATTTTGCATCGTTCTTCGTAAAGAAAACTACCGCCATCAACAGCCAATTTTCTACACCACCATCACCCGCCTTTTCTACTCTGTCTGAAGATGATGTTTCCAAGGTCATTGGTTCCAACCACCCTACCACCTGCCCACTGGATCCCATCTCCACTCATCTCCTCTATGTTATCTCTCCAGCAGTTGTGCCTGGTCTGACCCACATCATCAACTCTTTGCTCACCACTGGGACATTTCCCACTGCGTTCAAAGAGGCCTGCATCAAACCGCTACTGAAGAAACCCACTCTCAACCTTACACTGCTAGAACACTACAGGCCGGTGTAGTGTGTGAAAACGCATATCTTCCGTCAAAATGTAGATGACTGATTTTAACCTCTAATTCTTTTCTGTCTTCTTAAAAATTTTTTTTTTACTTACCTCACTATTCTTAGCTTTTTATACTGTGCTAGGCTTTAATGGACTGGATTTAATTAACTTATGCAATTTGTTGCCTATATTGTTATAATTGCTTCCAATGTTTCCTCGTTTGTAAGTCGCTTTGGAAAAAAGCGTCTGCTAAATGACTAAATGTAAATTTTATGAAATGTGTATGCCCATCCTTGTGTCCTATGCCCTCTTACATCTGGACCAGCCCGTGCATCCCTGTCTGCCCCCTGGTTATCGGATGTACCACGTGAGCATCGCGCCAGCCTCCGGTCAGCTGAGAGAAAATGGCACAAGTCAAAAGACCCTACTGACCTCTCTCTCAACCAGTCTCTTCTCTCTACTTTCTCCGTTGACGTCACCTCTGCAAAAACTGATTATAACCACTCGAAGATCAGCAACTCTCCTGACTCTCGCACACTCTTAAAAACCTTCTCTGCTCTCCTCTGTCCGCCTGCTCCCACACCTTCATCGGAGTTAACGGCTGATGATTTTGCATCGTTCTTCGTAAAGAAAACTACCGCCATCAACAGCCAATTTTCTACACCACCATCACCCGCCTTTTCTACTCTGTCTGAAGATGATGTTTCCAAGGTCATTGGTTCCAACCACCCTACCACCTGCCCACTGGATCCCATCTCCACTCATCTCCTCTATGTTATCTCTCCAGCAGTTGTGCCTGGTCTGACCCACATCATCAACTCTTTGCTCACCACTGGGACATTTCCCACTGCGTTCAAAGAGGCCTGCATCAAACCGCTACTGAAGAAACCCACTCTCAACCTTACACTGCTAGAACACTACAGGCCGGTGTAGTGTGTGAAAACGCATATCTTCCGTCAAAATGTAGATGACTGATTTTAACCTCTAATTCTTTTCTGTCTTCTTAAAAACATTTTTTTACTTACCTCAGTATTCTTAGCTTTGTATACTGTGCTAGGCTTTAATGGACTGGATTTAATTAACTTATGCATTTTGTTGCCTATATTGTTATAATTGCTTCCAATGTTTCCTCGTCTGTAAGTCGCTTTGGAAAAAAGCATCTGCTAAATGACTAAATGTAAATTTTATGAAATGTGTAATGTCATGTGTAATGTGTAATGTGTAGTGTGTGGCCTTGAAATTTTAGCATGTCTACGTAATCATGAATAAATGCTTCTTGAGACACATAGTGTTGCTTCTTTGCATGCATAAAACGAATTGTTTCTGGCTATATGCATCCATGCATCAGTTTGAGAGGGGTGGAAATGGGACACTTGGGTGAAACAAAACTGCCCCAAAAGTACCCCCACCCACTTTAAATACAGTTTTTTCTAAGTCAATTTGGTACATTTCTCAGATCCGATTTGAAATTCTCAAAACTTCTTGTTCAATCCTTACATCCTTGTATCACTTGTGCAAATCAAACAAGCATTTTCTCATTTCTTTGAACAAGTTGCAAATGCTTTGGTATATCCATGCAAATGATTATGACACAATTCTGTGCAGATTCCTACATTATCAATTGTTTATGTCATGTTGATCAAAATGCATTATAATGGGTCTCTGTTGAATAGTATAATCCAACACGACATTTAAGCACTAGTTTTACAATATACAGTAAGTATACTTCAAGTAAACAGTGGCATTTTATTTTACTCAATTTAGTGTTTCGCATTACTATATTCTTTCCACATAGGACTGCAAGACAACTTCACTGGGTTGCAGACGGCCCCTTTTCACACCTAAACAGTCTTTTGACACTCTCTACAGGGATCTCATCCCTGAACAAGAGAGGGGGCAGATTGGAGATGACCTGCCAAAGTACATGTTAGTTTGGGACAATGTCAGTTTCCTTCGATCCAACATCATCAGGCAATGGTTTGCGGCCCACAACAGGATGCTGGTGGAGTTCCTCTCACCCTACTCAACCCCGTTGAGGAATTTTTCTCAGCATGAAGATTAAAAGTATATGATCGCCAGCAGCATACACAGATGACCCTTCTGGCTGCCATGGATGTAACGTGTGATGATATCACAGCTGATGCCTGCAGAGGCTGGATTAGACACTCTGAAAGATGATTTTCACGCTGTATCGCAAGAGAAGATATTTGTTGTGATGTGGATGAGAATCCGTTGCCCAAAATATACGGAACGTCAGGAGGTGTAGGAAGACTGCACTGTAATTCCACTGCACTGCATGTACAGTTTTCCCTAAGGAGATTGTCTTACGTTCAGATTTCTACATTTTTTTTGTGCTATGCATTGCTGTCTTTTCCTGTCTGCATCGCAATGACACTGTCTGTCAATAAATTATTGTACAAACAGTAAAAGCGTTAACGTGAATCATGTGCCGTCTCTTGCAATCAAAAAATCAAAACCAGAAATGCACTTACTGTTTTGTCAATGTCAAGGATGATTCGAGAAATGCTCCACTCATCACTCTCAGGTCACTCCGCTGCACACGTCTGATCACTTCTTTGTCACCCCCAACCTCACCGCTCCAGACAACGCAGATGTCTTACCGCTGGTCACTTTCAGGCGCTACCTACGGTCCCTCCCTCCTGCTTTTCCTCTGCTGTCTTGTCTGCACTTCCCCCCTCTTAGGAGCTCTCTCTTTTGAATATCAACAGTGCCACAGACACTCTGTGTTCCACGCTTACATCCTGCTTGGACAACCTATGCCCTCTTACATCTGGACCAGCCCGTGCATCCCTGTCTGCCCCCTGGTTATCGGATGTACCACGTGAGCATCGCGCCAGCCTCCGGTCAGCTGAGAGAAAATGGCACAAGTCAAAAGACCATACTGACCTCTCTCTCAACCAGTCTCTCCTCTCTACTTTCTCCGTTGACGTCACCTCTGCAAAAACTGATTATAACCACTCGAAGATCAGCAACTCTCCTGACTCTCGCACACTCTTAAAAACCTTCTCTGCTCTCCTCTGTCCGCCTGCTCCCACACCTTCATCGGAGTTAACGGCTGATGATTTTGCATCGTTCTTTGTAAAGAAAACTACCGCCATCAACAGCCAATTTTCTACACCACCATCACCCACCTTTTCTACTCTGTCTGAAGATGATGTTTCCAAGGTCATTGGTTCCAACCACCCTACCACCTGCCCACTGGATCCCATCTCCACCCATCTCCTCCATGTTATCTCTCCAGCAGTTGTGCCTGGTCTGACCCACATCATCAACTCTTTGCTCACCACTGGGACATTTCCCAGTGCGTTCAAAGAGGCCTGCATCAAACCGCTACTGAAGAAACCCACTCTCAACCTTACACTGCTAGAACACTACAGGCCGGTGTAGTGTGTGAAAACGCATATCTTCCGTCAAAATGTAGATGACTGATTTTAACCTCTAATTCTTTTCTGTCTTCTTAAAAAAAAAATTTTTTACTTACCTCACTATTCTTAGTTTTTTATACTGTGCTAGGCTTTAATGGACTGGATTTAATTAACTTATGAATTTGTTGCCTATATTGTTATAATTGCTTCCAATGTTTCCTCGTCTGTAAGTCGCTTTGGAAAAAAGCGTCTGCTAAATGACGAAATGTAAATTTTATGAAATGTGTAATGTCATGTGTAATGTGTAATGTGCAGTTTGTGGCCTTGAAATTTTAGCATGTCTACGTAATCATGAATAAATGCTTCTTGAGACACACAGTGTTGCTTCTTTGCATGCATCAAACGAATTGTTTCTGGCTATATGCATCCATGCATCAGTTTGAGAGGGGTGGAAATGGGACACTTGGGTGAAACAAAACTGCCCCAAAAGTACCCCCACCCACTTTAAATACAGTTTTTTCTAAGTCAGTTTGGTACATTTCTCAGATGCGATTTGAAATTCTCAAAACTTCTTGTTCAAGCCTTACATCCTTGTGTCACTTGTGCACATCAAACAAGCATTTTCTCATTTCTTTGAACAAGTTGCAAATGCTTTGGTATATCCATGCAAATGATTATGACACAATTCTGTACAGATTCCTACATTATCAATTGCTTATGTCATGTTGATCAAAATGCATTATAATGGGTCTCTGTTGAATAGTATAATCCCCCACGACATTTAAGCACTAGTTTTACAATATACAGTAAGTATACTTCAAGTAAACAGTGGCATTTTATTTTACTCAATTTAGTGTTTCGCATTACTATATTCTTTCCACATAGGACTGCAAGACAACTTCACTGGGTTGCAGACGGCCCCTTTTCACACCTAAACAGTCTTTTGACACTCTCTACAGGGATCTCATCCCTGAACAAGAGAGGGGGCAGATTGGAGATGACCTGCCAAAGTACATGTTAGTTTGGGACAATGTCAGTTTCCATCGCTCCAACATCATCAGGCAATGGTTTGCGGCCCACAACAGGATGCTGGTGGAGTTCCTCTCACCCTACTCAACCCCGTTGAGGAATTTTTCTCAGCATGAAGATTAAAAGTATATGATCGCCAGCAGCATACACAGATGACCCTTCTGGCTGCCATGGATGTAACGTGTGATGACATCACAGCTGATGCCTGCAGAGGCTGGATTAGACACTCTGAAAGATGATTTTTCAGGCTGTATCGCAAGAGAAGATATTTGTTGTGATGTGGATGAGAATCCGTTGCCCAAAATATACGGAACGTCAGGAGGTGTAGGAAGACTGCACTGTAATTCCACTGCACTGCATGTACAGTTTTCCCTAAGGAGATTGTCTTATGTTCAGATTTCTACATTTGTTTGTGCTATGCAGTGATGTATTTTCCTGTCTGCATCGCGATGACACTGTCTGTCAAGAAATTATTGTACAAACAGTAAAAGCGTTAACGTGAATCATGTGCCGTCTCTTGCAATCAAACAATCAAAACCAGAAATGCACTTACTGTTTTGCAAATGTCAAGGATGATTCGAGAAAAGCTCCACTCATCACTCTCAGGTCACTCCGCTGCACACATCTGATCACTTCTTTGTCACCCCCGACCTCACCGCTCTAGACAACGCAGATGTCTTACCGCTGGTCACTTTCCGGCGCTACCTACGGTCCCTCCCTCCTGCTTTTCCTCTGCTGTCTTGTCTGCACTCCCCCCCTCTGAGGAGCTCTCTCTTTTGAATACCAACAGTGCCACAGACACTCTGTGTTCCACGCTTACATCCTGCTTGGACAACCTATGCCCTCTTACATCTGGACCAGCCCGTGCATCCCTGTCTGCCCCCTGGTTATCGGATGTACCACGTGAGCATCGCGCCAGCCTCCGGTCAGCTGAGAGAAAATGGCACAAGTCAAAAGACCATACTGACCTCTCTCTCAACCAGTCTCTCCTCTCTACTTTCTCCGTTGACGTCACCTCTGCAAAAACTGATTATAACCACTCGAAGATCAGCAACTCTCCTGACTCTCGCACACTCTTAAAAACCTTCTCTGCTCTCCTCTGTCCGCCTGCTCCCACACCTTCATCGGAGTTAACGGCTGATGATTTTGCATCGTTCTTCGTAAAGAAAACTACCGCCATCAACAGCCAATTTTCTACACCACCATCACCCGCCTTTTCTACTCTGTCTGAAGATGATGTTTCCAAGGTCATTGGTTCCAACCACCCTACCACCTGCCCACTGGATCCCATCTCCACTCATCTCCTCTATGTTATCTCTCCAGCAGTTGTGCCTGGTCTGACCCACATCATCAACTCTTTGCTCACCACTGGGACATTTCCCACTGCGTTCAAAGAGGCCTGCATCAAACCGCTACTGAAGAAACCCACTCTCAACCTTACACTGCTAGAACACTACAGGCCGGTGTAGTGTGTGAAAACGCATATCTTCCGTCAAAATGTAGATGACTGATTTTAACCTCTAATTCTTTTCTGTCTTCTTAAAAATTTTTTTTTTACTTACCTCACTATTCTTAGCTTTTTATACTGTGCTAGGCTTTAATGGACTGGATTTAATTAACTTATGCAATTTGTTGCCTATATTGTTATAATTGCTTCCAATGTTTCCTCGTTTGTAAGTCGCTTTGGAAAAAAGCGTCTGCTAAATGACTAAATGTAAATTTTATGAAATGTGTATGCCCATCCTTGTGTCCTATGCCCTCTTACATCTGGACCAGCCCGTGCATCCCTGTCTGCCCCCTGGTTATCGGATGTACCACGTGAGCATCGCGCCAGCCTCCGGTCAGCTGAGAGAAAATGGCACAAGTCAAAAGACCCTACTGACCTCTCTCTCAACCAGTCTCTTCTCTCTACTTTCTCCGTTGACGTCACCTCTGCAAAAACTGATTATAACCACTCGAAGATCAGCAACTCTCCTGACTCTCGCACACTCTTAAAAACCTTCTCTGCTCTCCTCTGTCCGCCTGCTCCCACACCTTCATCGGAGTTAACGGCTGATGATTTTGCATCGTTCTTCGTAAAGAAAACTACCGCCATCAACAGCCAATTTTCTACACCACCATCACCCGCCTTTTCTACTCTGTCTGAAGATGATGTTTCCAAGGTCATTGGTTCCAACCACCCTACCACCTGCCCACTGGATCCCATCTCCACTCATCTCCTCTATGTTATCTCTCCAGCAGTTGTGCCTGGTCTGACCCACATCATCAACTCTTTGCTCACCACTGGGACATTTCCCACTGCGTTCAAAGAGGCCTGCATCAAACCGCTACTGAAGAAACCCACTCTCAACCTTACACTGCTAGAACACTACAGGCCGGTGTAGTGTGTGAAAACGCATATCTTCCGTCAAAATGTAGATGACTGATTTTAACCTCTAATTCTTTTCTGTCTTCTTAAAAATTTTTTTTTTACTTACCTCACTATTCTTAGCTTTTTATACTGTGCTAGGCTTTAATGGACTGGATTTAATTAACTTATGCAATTTGTTGCCTATATTGTTATAATTGCTTCCAATGTTTCCTCGTTTGTAAGTCGCTTTGGAAAAAAGCGTCTGCTAAATGACTAAATGTAAATTTTATGAAATGTGTAATATCATGTGTAATGTGTAATGTGCAGTGTGTGGCCTTGAAATTTTAGCATGTCTACGTAATCATGAATAAATGCTTCTTGAGACACACAGTGTTGCTTCTTTGCATGCATCAAACGAATTGTTTCTGGCTATATGTATCCATGCATCAGTTTGAGAGGGGTGGAAATGGGACACTTGGGTGAAACAAAACTGCCCCAAAAGTACCCCCACCCACTTTAGATACAGTTTTTTCTAAGTCAATTTGGTACATTTCTCCGATCCGATTTGAAATTCTCAAAACTTCTTGTTCAATCCTTACATCCTTGTGTCACTTGTGCACATCAAACAAGCATTTTCTCATTTCTTTGAACAAGTTGCAAATGCTTTGGTATATCCATGCAAATGATTATGACACAATTCTGTGCAGATTCCTACATTATTAATTTCTTATGTCATGTTGATCAAAATGCATTATAATGGGTCTCTGTTGAATAGTATAATCCCCCACGACATTTAAGCACTAGTTTTACAATATACAGTAAGTTTACTTCAAGTAAACAGTGGCATTTTATTTTACTCAATTTAGTGTTTCGCATTACTATATTCTTTCCATATAGGACTGCAAGACAACTTCACTGGGTTGCAGACGGCCCCTTTTCACACCTAAACAGTCTTTTGACACTCTCTACAGGTATCTCATCCCTGAACAAGAGAGGGGGCAGATTGGAGATGACCTGCCAAAGTACATGTCAGTTTGGGACAATGTCAGTTTCCATCGCTCCAACATCATCAGGCAATGGTTTGCGGCCCACAACAGGATGCTGGTGGAGTTCTTCTCACCCTACTCAACCCCGTTGAGGAATTTTTCTCAGCATGAAGATTAAAAGTATATGATCGCCAGCAGCATACACAGATGACCCTTCTGGCTGCCATGGATGTAACGTGTGATGTCATCACAGCTGATGCCTGCAGAGGCTGGATTAGACACTCTGAAAGATGATTTTCACGCTGTATCGCAAGAGAAGATATTTATTGTGATGTGGATGAGAATCCGTTGCCCAAAATATAGGGAACGTCAGGAGGTGTAGGAAGACTGCACTGTAATTCCACTGCACCGCATGTACAGTTTTCCCTAAGGAGATTGTCATATGTTCAGATTTCTACATTTGTTTGTGCTATGCAGTGGTGTATTTTCCTGTCTGCATCGCAATGACACTGTCTGTCAATAAATTATTGTACAAACAGTAAAAGCGTTAACGTGAATCATGTGCCGTCTCTCGCAATCAAACAATCAAAACCAGAAATGCACTTACTGTTTTGCAAATGTCAAGGATGATTCGAGAAATGCTCCACTCATCACTCTCAGGTCACTCCGCTGCACACGTCTGATCACTTCTTTGTCACCCCCGACCTCACCGCTCCAGACAACGCAGATGTCTTACCGCTGGTCACTTTCCGGCGCTACCTACGGTCCCTCCCTCCTGCTTTTCCTCTGCTGTCTTGTCTGCACTCTCCCCCTCTGAGGAGCTCTCTCTTTTGAATACCAACAGTGCCACAGACACTCTGTGTTCCACGCTTACATCCTGCTTGGACAACCTATGCCCTCTTACATCTGGACCAGCCCGTGCATCCCTGTCTGCCCCCTGGTTATCGGATGTACCACGTGAGCATCGCGCCAGCCTCCAGTCAGCTGAGAGAAAATGGCACAAGTCAAAAGACCCTACTGACCTCTCTCTCAACCAGTCTCTTCTCTCTACTTTCTCCGTTGACCTCACCTCTGCAAAAACTGATTATAACCACTCGAAGATCAGCAACTCTCCTGACTCTCACACACTCTTAAAAACCTTCTCTGCTCTCCTCTGTCCGCCTGCTCCCACATCTTCATCGGAGTTAACGGCTGATGATTTTGCATCGTTCTTCGTAAAGAAAACTACCGCCATCAACAGCCAATTTTCTACACCACCATCACCCGCCTTTTCTCCTCTGTCTGAAGATGATGTTTCCAAGGTCATTGGTTCCAACCACCCTACCACCTGCCCACTGGATCCCATCTCCACCCATCTCCTCCATGTTATCTCTCCAGCAGTTGTGCCTGGTCTTACCCACATCATCAACTCTTTGCTCACCACTGGGACATTTCCCACTGCGTTCAAAGAGGCCTGCATCACACCGCTACTGAAGAAACCCACTCTCAACCTTACACTGCTAGAACACTACAGGCTGGTGTAGTGTGTGAAAACGCATATCTTCCGTCAAAATGTAGATGACTGATTTTAACCTCTAATTCTTTTCTGTCTTCTTAAAAAAAATTTTTTTACTTACCTCACTATTCTTAGCTTTGTATACTGTGCTAGGCTTTAATGGACTGGATCTAATTAACTTATGCATTTTGTTGCCTATATTGTTATAATTGCTTCCAATGTTTCCACGTCTGTAAGTCGCTTTGGAAAAAAGCATCTGCTAAATGACTAAATGTAAATTTTATGAAATGTGTAATGTCATGTGTAATGTGTAATGTGTAGTGTGTGGCCTTGAAATTTTAGCATGTCTACGTAATCATGAAAAAATGCTTCTTGAGACACACGGTGTTGCTTCTTTGCATGCATTAAACGAAATGTTTCTGGCTATATGCATCCATTCATCAGTTTGAGAGGGGTGGAAATGGGACACTTGGGTGAAACAAAACTGCCCCAAAAGTACCCCCACCCACTTTAAATACAGTTTTTTCTAAGTCAATTTGGTACATTTCTCAGATCCTATTTGAAATTCTCAAAACTTCTTGTTCAATCCTTACATCCTTGTGTCACTTGTGCACATCAAACAAGCATTTTCTCATTTCTTTGAACAAGTTGCAAATGCTTTGGTATATCCATGCAAATGATTATGACACAATTCTGTGCAGATTCCTACATTATCAATTGCTTATGTCATGTTGATCAAAATGCATTATAATGGGTCTCTGTTGAATACTATAACCCCCCACAACATTTAAGCACTAGTTTTACAATATACAGTAAGTATACTTCAAGTAAACAGTGGCATTTTATTTTACTCAATTTAGTGTTTCGCATAACTATATTCTTTCCACATAGGACTGCAAGACAACTTCACTGGGTTGCAACAGCCCCTTTTCACACCTAAACAGTCTTTTGACACTCTCTACAGGGATCTCATCCCTGAACAAGAGAGGGGCAGATTGGAGATGACCTGCCAAAGTACATGTTAGTTTGGGACAATGTCAGTTTCCATCGCTCCAACATCATCAGGCAATGGTTTGCGGCCCACAACAGGATGCTGATGGAGTTCCTCTCACCCTACTCAACCCCGTTGAGGAATTTTTCTCAGCATGAAGATTAAAAGTATATGATCGCCAGCAGCATACACAGATGATCCTTCTGGCTGCAATGGATGTAACGTGTGATGACATCACAGCTGATGCCTGCAGAGGCTGGATTAGACACTCTGAAAAATGTTTTTCACGCTGTATCGCAAGAGAAGATATTTGTTGTGATGAGGATGAGAATCCGTTGCCCAAAATATAGGGAACGTCAGGAGGTGTAGGAAGACTGCACTGTAATTCCACTGCACTGCATGTACAGTTTTCCCTAAGGAGATTGTCTTATGTTCAGATTTCTACATTTGTTTGTGCTATGCAGTGCTGTCTTTTCCTGTCTGCATCGCAATGACACTGTCTGTCAATAAATTATTGTACAAACAGTAAAAGCGTTAACGTGAATCATGTGCCGTCTCTTGCAATCAAACAATCAAAACCAGAAATGCACTTACTGTTTTGCAAATGTCAAGGATGATTAGAGAAATGCTCCACTCATCACTCTCAGGTCACTCCGCTGCACACGTCTGATCACTTCTTTGTCACCCCCAACCTCACCGCTCCAGACAACGCAGATGTCTTACCGCTGGTCACTTTCCGGTGCTACCTACGGTCCCTCCCTCCTGCTTTTCCTCTGCTGTCTTGTCTGCACTCCCCCCCTCTGAGGAGCTCTCTCTTTTGAATACCAACAGTGCCACAGACACTCTGTGTTCCACGCTTACATCCTGCTTGGACAACCTATGCCCTCTTACATCTGGACCAGCCCGTGCATCCCTGTCTGCCCCCTGGTTATCGGATGTACCACGTGAGCATCGCGCCAGCCTCCGGTCAGCTGAGAGAAAATGGCACAAGTCAAAAGACCATACTGACCTGTCTCTCAACCAGTCTCTCCTCTCTACTTTCTCCGTTGATGTCACCTCTGCAAAAACTGATTATAACCACTCGAAGATCAGCAACTCTCCTGTCTCTCGCACACTCTTAAAAACCTTCTCTGCTCTTCTTTGTCCGCCTGCTCCAACAACTTCATCGGAGTTAACGGCTGATGATTTTGCATCGTTCTTCGTAAAGAAAACTACCGGCATCAACAGCCAATTTTCTACACCACCATCACCCGCCTTTTCTCCTCTGTCTGAAGATTATGTTTCCAAGGTCATTGGTTCCAACCACCCTACCACCTGCCCACTGGATCCCATCTCCACCCATCTCCTCCATGTTATCTCTCCAGCAGTTGTGCCTGGTCTGACCCACATCATCAACTCTTTGCTCAACACTGGGACATTTCCCACTGCGTTCAAAGAGGCCTGCATCACACCGCTACTGAAGAAACCCACTCTCAACCTTACACTGCTAGAACACTACAGGCCGGTGTAGTGTGTGAAAACCCATATCTTCCGTCAAAATGTAGATGACTGATTTTAACCTCTAATTCTTTTCTGTCTTCTTAAAAAATTTTTTTTTACTTACCTCACTATTCTTAGCTTTGTAAACTGTGCTAGGCTTTAATGGACTGGATTTAATTAACTCATGCATTTTGTTGCCTATATTGTTATAATTGCTTCCAATGTTTCCTTGTCTGTAAGTCGCTTTGGAAAAAAGCATTTGCTAAATGACTAAATGTAAATTTTATGAAATGTGTAATGTCATGTGTAATGTGTAGTGTGTGGCCTTGAAATTTTAGCATGTCTACGTAATCATGAATAAATGCTTCTTGAGACACACAGTGTTGCTTCTTTGCATGCATCAAACGAATTGTTTCTGGCTATATGCATCCATGCATCAGTTTGAGAGGGGTGGAAATGGGACACTTGGGTGAAACAAAACTGCCCCAAAAGTACCCCCACCCACTTTAAATACAGTTTTTTCTAAGTCAATTTGGTACATTTCTCAGATCCGATTTGAAATTGTTTTGAAATTGACCCCCCCTCTGAGGAGCTCTCTCTTTTGAATACCAACAGTGCCACAGACACTCTGTGTTCCACGCTTACATCCTGCTTGGACAACCTATGCCCTCTTACATCTGGACCAGCCCGTGCATCCCTGTCTGCCCCCTGGTTATCGGATGTACCACGTGAGCATCGCGCCAGCCTCCGGTCAGCTGAGAGAAAATGGCACAAGTCAAAAGACCATACTGACCTCTCTCTCAACCAGTCTCTCCTCTCTACTTTCTCCGTTGACGTCACCTCTGCAAAAACTGATTATAACCACTCGAAGATCAGCAACTCTCCTGACTCTCGCACACTCTTAAAAACCTTCTCTGCTCTCCTCTGTCCGCCTGCTCCCACACCTTCATCGGAGTTAACGGCTGATGATTTTGCATTGTTCTTCGTAAAGAAAACTACCGCCATCAACAGCCAATTTTATACACCACCATCACCCGCCTTTTCTCCTCTGTCTGAAGATGATGTTTCCAAGGTCATTGGTTCCAACCACCCTACCACCTGCCCACTGGATCCCATCTCCACCCATCTCCTCCATGTTATCTCTCCAGCAGTTGTGCCTGGTCTGACCCACATCATCAACTCTTTGCTCACCACTGGGACATTTCCCACTGCGTTCAAAGAGGCCTGCATCACACCGCTACTGAAGAAACCCACTCTCAACCTTAAACTGCTAGAACACTACAGGCCGGTGTAGTTTGTGAAAACGCATATCTTCCGTCAAAATTTAGATGACTGATTTTAACCTCTAATTCTTTTCTGTCTTCTTAAAAAAAATTTTTTTACTTACCTCACTATTCTTAGCTTTGTATACTGTGCTAGGCTTTAATGGACTGGATTTAATTAACTTATGCATTTTGTTGCCTATATTGTTATAATTGCTTCCAATGTTTCCACGTCTGTAAGTCGCTTTGGAAAAAAGCATCTGCTAAATGACTAAATGTAAATTTTATGAAATGTGTAATGTCATGTGTAATGTGTAATGTGTAGTGTGTGGCCTTGAAATTTTAGCATGTCTACGTAATCATGAATAAATGCTTCTTGAGACACACAGTGTTGCTTCTTTGCATGCATCAAACGAATTGTTTCTGGCTATATGCATCCATGCATCAGTTTGAGAGGGGTGGAAATGGGACACTTGGGTGAAACAAAACTGCCCCAAAAGTACCCCCACCCACTTTAAATACAGTTTTTTCTAAGTCAATTTGGTACATTTCTCAGATCCGATTTGAAATTCTCAAAACTTCTTGTTCAAGCCTTACATCCTTGTGTCACTTGTGCACATCAAACAAGCATTTTCTCATTTCTTTGAACAAGTTGCAAATGCTTTGGTATATCCATGCAAATGATTAGGACACAATTCTGTGCAGATTCCTACATTATTAATTGCTTATGTCATGTTGATCAAAATGCATTATAATGGGTCTCTGTTGAATAGTATAATCCCCACGACATTTAAGCACTAGTTTTGCAATATACAGTAAGTTTACTTCAAGTAAACAGTGGCATTTTATTTTACTCAATTTAGTGTTTCGCATTACTATATTCTTTCCCTATAGGACTACAAGACAACTTCACTGGGTTGCAGACGGCCCCTTTTCACACCTAAACAGTCTTTTAACACTCTCTACAGGGATCTCATCCCTGAACCAAAGAGCAGGCAGATTGGAGATGACCTGCCAAAGTACATGTTAGTTTGGGACAATGTCAGTTTCCATCGCTCCAACATCATCAGGCAATGGTTTGCGGCCCACAACAGGATGCTGGTGGAGTTCCTCTCACCCTACTCAACCCCGTTGAGGAATTTTTCTCAGCATGAAGATTAAAAGTATATGATCGCCAGCAGCATACACAGATGACCCTTCTGGCTGCCATGGATGTAACGTGTGATGACATCACAGCTGATGCCTGCAGAGGCTGGATTAGACACTCTGAAAGATGATTTTTCACGCTGTATCGCAAGAGAAGATATTTGTTGTGATGTGGATGAGAATCCGTTGCCCAAAATATAGGGAACGTCAGGAGGTGTAGGAAGACTGCACTGTAATTCCACTGCACTGCATGTACAGTTTTCACTAAGGAGATTGTCTTATGTTCAGATTTCTACATTTGTTTGTGCTATGCAGTGCTGTCTTTTCCTGTCTGCATCGCGATGACACTGTCTGTCAAGAAATTATTGTACAAACAGTAAAAGCGTTAACGTGAATCATGTGCCGTCTCTTGCAATCAAACAATCAAAACCAGAAATGCACTTACTGTTTTGCAAATGTCAAGGATGATTCGAGAAATGCTCCACTCATCACTCTCAGGTCACTCCGCTGCACACGTCTGATCACTTCTTTGTCACCCCCGAGCTCACCGCTCCAGACAACGCAGATGTCTTACTGCTGGTCACTTTCCGGCGCTACCTACGGTCCCTCCCTCCTGCTTTTCCTCTGCTGTCTTGTCTGCACTCCCCCCCTCTGAGGAGCTCTCTCTTTTGAATACCAACAGTAGCACAGACACTCTGTGTTCCACGCTTACATCCTGCTTGGACAACCTATGCCCTCTTACATCTGGACCAGCCCGTGCATCCCTGTCTGCCCCCTGGTTATCGGATGTACCACGTGAGCATCGCGCCAGCCTCAGGTCAGCTGAGAGAAAATGGCACAAGTCAAAAGACCATACTGACCTCTCTCTCAGCCAGTCTCTCCTCTCTACTTTCTCCGTTGACGTCACCTCTGCAAAAACTGATTATAACCACTCGAAGATCAGCAACTCTCCTGACTCTCGCACACTCTTAAAAACCTTCTCTGCTCTCCTCTGTCCGCCTGCTCCCACACCTTCATCGGAGTTAACGGCTGTTGATTTTGCATCGTTCTTCGTAAAGAAAACTACCGCCATCAACAGCCAATTTTCTACACCACCATCACCCGCCTTTTCTCCTCTGTCTGAAGATGATGTTTCCAAGGTCATTGGTTCCAACCACCCTACCATCTGCCCACTGGATCCCATCTCCACCCATCTCCTCCATGTTATCTCTCCAGCAGTTGTGCCTGGTCTGTCCCACATCATCAACTCTTTGCTCACCACTGGGACATTTCCCACTGCGTTCAAAGAGGCCTGCATCACACCGCTACTGAAGAAACCCACTCTCAACCTTACACTGCTAGAACACTACAGGCCGGTGTAGTGTGTGAAAACGCATATCTTCCGTCAAAATGTAGATGACTGATTTTAACCTCTAATTCTTTTCTGTCTTCTTAAAAAAAAATTTTTTACTTACCTCACTATTCTTAGCTTTGTATACTGTGCTAGGCTTTAATGGACTGGATTTAATTAACTTATGCATTTGTTGCCTATATTGTTATAATTGCTTCCAATGTTTCCTCGTCTGTAAGTCGCTTTGGAAAAAAGCTTCTGCTAAATGACTAAATGTAAATTTTATGAAATGTGTAATGTCATGTGTAATGTGTAATGTGTAGTGTGTGGCCTTGAAATTTTAGCATGTCTACGTAATCATGAATAAATGCTTCTTGAGACACACAGTGTTGCTTCTTTGCATGCATCAAACGAATTGTTTCTGGCTATATGCATCCATGCATCAGTTTGAGAGGGGTGGAAATGGGACACTTTGGTGAAACAAAACTGCCCCAAAAGTACCCCCACCCACTTTAAATACAGTTTTTACTAAGTCAATTTGGTACATTTCTCAGATCCGATTTGAAATTCTCAAAACTTCTTGTTCAATCCTTACATCCTTGTGTCACTTGTGCACATCAAACAAGCATTTTCTCATTTCTTTGAACAAGTTGCGAATGCTTTGGTATATCCATGCAAATGATTATGACACAATTCTGTGCAGATTCCTACATTATCAATTGCTTATGTCATGTTGATCAAAATGCATTATAATGGGTCTCTGTTGAATAGTATAATCCCCCACGACATTTAAGCACTAGTTTTACAATATACAGTAAGTATACTTCAAGTAAACAGTGGCATTTTATTTTACTCAATTTAGTGTTTCGCATTACTATATTCTTTCCACCTAGGACTGCAAGACAACTTCACTGGGTTGCAGACGGCCCCTTTTCACACCTAAACAGTCTTTTGACACTCTCTACAGGGATCTCATCCCTGAACAAGAGAGGGGGCAGATTGGAGATGACCTGCCAAAGTACATGTTAGTTTGGGACAATGTCAGTTTCCATCGCTCCAACATCATCAGGCAATGGTTTGCGGCCCACAACAGGATGCTGGTGGAGTTCCTCTCACCCTACTCAACCCCGTTGAGGAATTTTTCTCAGCATGAAGATTAAAAGTATATGATCGCCAGCAGCATACACAGATGACCCTTCTGGCTGCCATTGATGTAACGTGTGATGACATCACAGCTGATGCCTGCAGAGGCTGGATTAGACACTCTGAAAGATGATTTTCACGCTGTATCGCAAGAGAAGATATTTGTTGTGATGTGGATGAGAATCCGTTGCCCAAAATATAGGGAACGTCAGGAGGTGTAGGAAGACTGCACTGTAATTCCACTGCACTGCATGTACAGTTTTCCCTAAGGAGATTGTCTTATGTTCAGATTTCTACATTTGTTTGTGCTATGCAGTGCTGTCTTTCCCTGTCTGCATCGCAATGACACTGTCTGTCAAGAAATTATTGTGCAAACAGTAAAAGCGTTAACGTGAATCATGTGCCGTCTCTTGCAATCAAACAATCAAAACCAGAAATGCACTTACTGTTTTGCAAATGTCAAGGATGATTCGAGAAATGCTCCACTCATCACTCTCAGGTCACTCCGCTGCACACGTCTGATCACTTCTTTGTCACCCCCAACCTCACCGCTCCAGACAACGCAGATGTCTTACCGCTGGTCACTTTCCGGTGCTACCTACGGTCCCTCCCTCCTGCTTTTCCTCTGCTGTCTTGTCTGCACTCCCCCCCTCTGAGGAGCTCTCTCTTTTGAATACCAACAGTGCCCCAGAAACTCTGTGTTCCACGCTTACATCCTGCTTGGACAACCTATGCCCTCTTACATCTGGACCAGCCCGTGCATCCCTGTCTGCCCCCTGGTTATCGGATGTACCACGTGAGCATCGCGCCAGCCTCCGGTCAGCTGAGAGAAAATGGCACAAGTCAAAAGACCATACTGACCTCTCTCTCAACCAGTCTCTCCTCTGTACTTTCTCCGTTGACGTCACCTCTGCAAAAACTGATTATAACCACTCGAAGATCAGCAACTCTCCTGACTCTCGCACACTCTTAAAAACCTTCTTTGCTCTCCTCTGTCCGCCTGCTCCCACACCTTCATCGGAGTTAACGGCTGATGATTTTGCATCGTTCTTCGTAAAGAAAATTACCGCCATCAACAGCCAATTTTCTACACCACCATCACCCGCCTTTTCTACTCTGTCTGAAGATGATGTTTCCAAGGTCATTGGTTCCAACCACCCTACCACCTGCCCACTGGATCCCATCCCCACCCATCTCCTCCATGCCATCTCTCCAGCAGTTGTGCCTGGTCTGACCCACATCATCAACTCTTTGCTCACCACTGGGACATTTCCCACTGCGTTCAAAGAGGCCTGCATCACACCTCTACTGAAGAAACCCACTCTCAACCTTACACTGCTAGAACACTACAGGCCGGTGTAGTGTGTGAAAACGCATATCTTCCGTCAAAATTTAGATGACTGATTTTAACCTCTAATTCTTTTCTCTCTTCTTAAAGATTTTTTTTTTACTTACCTCACTATTCTTAGCTTTGTATACTGTGCTAGGCTTTAATGGACTGGATTTAATTAACTTATGCATTTTGTTGCCTATATTGTTATAATTTCTTCCAATGTTTCCTCGTCTGTAAGTCGCTTTGGAAAAAAGCGTCTGCTAAATGACTAGATGTAAATTTTATGAAATGTGTAATGTCATGTGTAATGTGTAATGTGTAGTGTGTGGCCTTGAAATTTAAGCATGTCTACGTAATCATGAATAAATGCTTCTTGAGACACACAGTGTTGCTTCTTTGCATGCATCAAACGAATTGTTTCTGGCTATATGCATCCATGCATCAGTTTGAGAGGGGTGGAAATGGGACACTTGGGTGAAACAAAACTGCCCCAAAAGTACCCCCACCCACTTTAAATACAGTTTTTTCTAAGTCAATTTGGTACATTTCTCAGATCCGATTTGAAATTCTCAAAACTTCTTGTTCAATCCTTACATCCTTGTGTCACTTGTGCACATCAAACAAGCATTTTCTCATTTCTTTAAACAAGTTGCAAATGCTTTGGTATATCCATGCAAATGATTATGACACAATTCTGTGCAGATTCCTACATTATCAATTGCTTATATCATGTTGATCAAAATGCATTATAATGGGTCTCTGTTGAATAGTATAACCCCCCACGACATTTAAGCACTAGTTTTACAATATACAGTAAGTATACTTCAAGTAAACAGTGGCATTTTATTTTACTCAATTTAGTGTTTCGCATTACTATATTCTTTCCATATAGGACTGCAAGACAACTTCACTGGGTTGCAGACGGCCCCTTTTCACACCTAAACAGTCTTTTGACACTCTCTACAGGGATCTCATCCCTGAACAAGAGAGGGGGCAGATTGGAGATGACCTGCCAAAGTACATGTTAGTTTGGGACAATGTCAGTTTCCATCGCTCCAACATCATCAGGCAATGGTTTGCGGCCCACAACAGGATGCTGGTGGAGTTCCTCTCACCCTACTCAACCCGTTGAGGAATTTTTCTCAGCATGAAGATTAAAACTATATGATCGCCAGCAGCATACACATATGACCCTTCTGGCTGCCATGGATGTAACGTGTGATGACATCACAGCTGATGCCTGCAGAGGCTGGATTAGACACTCTGAAAGATGATTTTAACGCTGTATCGCAAGAGAAGATATTTGTTGTGATGTGGATTAGAATCCGTTGCCCAAAATATAGGGAACGTCAGGAGATGTAGGAAGACTGCACTGTAATTCCACTGCACTGCATGTACAGTTTTCCCTAAGGAGATTGTCTTATGTTCAGATTTCTACATTTGTTTGTGCTATGCAGTGCTGTCTTTTCCTGTCTGCATCGCAATGACACTGTCTGTCAAGAAATTATTGTACAAACAGTAAAAGCGTTAACGTGAATCATGTGCCGTCTCTTGCAATCAAACAATCAAAACCAGAAATGCACTTACTGTTTTGCAAATGTCAAGGATGATTCGAGAAATGCTCCACTCATCACTCTCAGGTCACTCCGCTGCTCATGTCTGATCACTTCTTTGTCACCCCCGACCTCACCGCTCCAGACAACGCAGATGTCTTACCGCTGGTCACTTTCCGGCGCTACCTACGGTCCCTCCCTCATGCTTTTCCTCTGCTGTCTTGTCTGCACTCCCCCCCTCTGAGGAGCTCTCTCTTTTGAATACCAACAGTGCCACAGACACTCTGTGTTCCACGCTTACATCCTGCTTGGACAACCTATGCCCTCTTACATCTGGACCAGCCCGTGCATCCCTGTCTGCCCCCTGGTTATCGGATGTACCACGTGAGCATCGCGCCAGCCTCCGGTCAGCTGAGAGAAAATGGCACAAGTCAAAAGACCCTACTGACCTCTCTCTCAACCAGTCTCTCCTCTCTACTTTCTCCGTTGACGTCACCTCTGCAAAAACTGATTATAACCACTCGAAGATCAGCAACTCTCCTGACTCTCGCACACTCTTAAAAACCTTCTCTGCTCTCCTCTGTCCGCCTGCTCCCACACCTTCATCGGAGTTAACGGCTGATGATTTTGCATCGTTCTTCGTAAAGAAAACTACCGCCATCAACAGCCAATTTTCTACACCACCATCACCCGCCTTTTCTCCTCTGTCTGAAGATGATGTTTCCAAGGTCATTGGTTCCAACCACCCTACCACCTGCCCACTGGATCCCATCTCCACCCACCTCCTCCATGTTATCTCTCCAGCAGTTGTGCCTGGTCTGACCCACATCATCAACTCTTTGCTCACCACTGGGACATTTCCCACTGCGTTCAAAGAGGCCTGCATCACACCGCTACTGAAGAAACCCACTCTCAACCTTACACTGCTAGAACACTACAGGCCGGTGTAGTGTGTGAAAATGCATATCTTCCGTTAAAATGTAGATGACTGATTTTAACCTCTAATTCTTCGATGTCTTCTTAAAAAAAAAGTTTTTACTTACCTCACTTTTCTTAGCGTTGTATACCGTCCAAGGCTTTAATGGACTGGATTTAATTAACTTCTGCATTTTTTTGCCTATATTGTTATAATTGCTTCCAATGTTTCCTCGTCTGTAAATCGCTTTGGATAAAAACGTCTGCTAAATGACTAAATGTAAATTTTATGAAATTTGTAATGTCATGTGTAATGTGTAGTGTGTGGCCTTGAAATTTTAGCATGTCTACGTGATCATGAATAAATGCTTCTTGAGACACACAGTGTTGCTTCTTTGCATGCATCAAACGAATTGTTTCTGGCTATATGCATCCATGCATCAGTTTGAGAGGGGTGGAAATGGGACACTTGGGTGAAACAAAACTGCCCCAAAAGTACCCCCACCCACTTTAAATACAGTTTTTTCTAAGTCCATTTGGTACATTTCTCAGATCTGATTTGAAATTCTCAAAACTTCTTGTTCAATCCTTACATCCTAGTGTCACTTGTGCACATCAAACAAGCATTTTCTCATTTCTTTGAACAAGTTGCAAATGCTTTGGTATATCCATGCAAATGATTATGACACAATTCTGTGCAGATTCCTACATTCAATTGCTTATGTCATGTTGATCAAAATGCATTATAATGGGTCTCTGTTGAATAGTATAATCCCCCACGACATTTAAGCACTAGTTTTAAAACATACAGTAAGTATACTTCAAGTAAACAGTGGCATTTTATTTTACTCAATTTAGTGTTTTGCATTACTATATTCTTTCCACATAGGACTGCAAGAATACTTCACTGGGTTGCAGACGGCCCCTTTTCACACCTAAACAGTCTTTTGACACTCTGTACAGGGATCTCATCCCTGAACAAGAGAGGGGGCAGATTGGAGATGACCTGCCAAAGTACGTGTTAGTTTGGGACAATGTCAGTTTCCATCGCTCCAACATCATCAGGCAATGGTTTGCGGCCCACAACAGGATGCTGGTGGAGTTCCTCTCACCCTACTCAACCCCGTTGAGGAATTTTTCTCAGCATGAAGATTAAAAGTATATGATCGCCAGCCGCATACACAGATGACCTTTCTAGCTGCCATGGATGTAGCGTGTGATGACATCACAGTTGATGCCTGCAGAGGCTGGATTAGACACTCTGAAAGATGATTTTCACGCTGTATCGCAAGAGAAGATATTTGTTGTGATGTGGATGAGAATCCTTTGCCCAAAAGACAGGAACGTCAGGAGATGTAGGATGACTGCACTGTAATTCCACTGCACTGCATGTACAGTTTTCCCTAAGGAGATTGTTTTATGTTCAGATTTCTACATTTGTTTGTGCTATGCAGTGCTGTCTTTTCCTGTCTGCATCGCAATGACACTGTCTGTCAATAAATTATTGTACAAACAGTAAAAGCGTTAACGTGAATCATGTGCCGTCTCTTGCAATCAAACAATCAAAACCAGAAATGCACTTACTATTTTGCAAATGTCAAGGATGATTCGATAAATGCTCCACTCATCACTCTCAAGTCACTCCGCTGCACACGTCTGATCACTTCTTTGTCACCCCCGACCTCACCGCTCCAGACAACGCAGATGTCTTACCGCTGGTCACTTTCCGGCGCAACCTACAGTCCCTCCCTCCTGCTTTTCCTCTGCTGTCTTGTCTGCACTCCCCCCCTCTGAGGAGCTCTCTCTTTTGAATACCAACAGTGCCACAGACACTCTGTGTTCCACGCTTACATCCTGCTCGGACAACCTATGCCCTCTTACATCTGGACCAGCCCGTGCATCCCTGTCTGCCCCCTGGTTATCGGATGTACCGCGTGAGCATCGCACCAGCCTCCGGTCAGCTGAGAGAAAATGGCACGAGTCAAAAGACCATACTGACCTCTCGCTCTACCAGTCTCTTCTCTCTACTTTCTCCGTTGAAGTCACCTCTGCAAAAACTGATTATAACCACTCGAAGATCAGCAACTCTCCTGACTCTCGCACACTTTTAAAAACCTTCTCTGCTCTCTGTCCGCCTGCTCCCAGACCTTCATCGGAGTTATCGGCTGATGATTTTGCATCGTTCTTCGTAAAGAAAACTACCGCCATCAACAGCCAATTTTCTACACCACCATCACCCGCCTTTTCTCCTCTGTCTGAAGATAATGTTTCCAAGGTCATTGGTTCCAACCACCCTACCACCTGCCCACTGGATCCCATCCCCACCCATCTCCTCCATGCCATCTCTCCAGCAGTCGTGCCTGGTCTGACCCACATCATCAACTCTTTGCTCACCACTGGGACATTTCCCACTGCGTTCAAAGAGGCCTGCATCACACCGCTACTGAAGAAACCCACTCTCAACCTTACACTGCTAGAACACTACAGGCCGGTGTAGTGTGTGAAAATGCATATCTTCCGTTAAAATATAGATGACTGATTTTAACCTCTAATTCTTTTATGTCTTCTTAAAAAAAAGTTTTTACTTACCTCACTTTTCTTAGCGTTGTATACTGTGCAAGGCTTTAATGGACTGGATTTAATTAACTTCTGCATTTTTTTGCCTATATTGTTATAATTGCTTCCAATGTTTCCTCGTCTGTAAATCGCTTTGGATAAAAACGTCTGCTAAATGACTAAATGTAAATTTTATGAAATTTGTAATGTCATGTGTAATGTGTAGTGTGTGGCCTTGAAATTTTAGCATGTCTACGTGATCATGAATAAATGCTTCTTGAGACACACAGTGTTGCTTCTTTGCATGCATCAAACGAATTGTTTCTGGCTATATGCATCCATGCATCAGTTTGAGAGGGGTGGAAATGGGACACTTGGGTAAAACAAAACTGACCCAAAATTACCCCCACCCACTTTAAATACAGTTTTTTCTAAGTCAATTTGGTAAATTTCTCAGATCCGATTTGAAATTCTCAAAACTTCTTGTTCAATCCTTACATCCTTGTGTCACTTGTGCAAATCAAACAAGCATTTTCTCATTTCTTTGAACAAGTTGCAAATGCTGTGGTATATCCATGCAAATGATTATGACACAATTCTGTGCAGATTCCTACATTATCAATTGCTTATGTCATGTTGATCAAAATGCATTATAATGGGTCTCTGTTGAATACTATAACCCCCTACGACATTTAAGCACTAGTTTTACAATATACAGTAAGTATACTTCAAGTAAACAGTGGCATTTTATTTTACTCAATTTAGTGTTTCGCATTACTATATTCTTTCCACATAGGACTGCAAGACAACTTCACTGGGTTGCAGACGGCCCCTTTTCACACCTAAACAGTCTTTTGACACTCTCTACAGGGATCTCATCCCTGAACAAGAGAGGGGGCAGATTGGAGATGACCTGCCAAAATACATGTTAGTTTGGGACAATGTCAGTTTCCTTCGCTCCAACATCATCAGGCAATGGTTTGCGGCCCACAACAGGATGCTGGTGGAGTTCCTCTCACCCTACTCAACCCCGTTGAGGAATTTTTCTCAGCATGAAGATTAAAAGTATATGATCGCCAGCAGCATACACAGATGACCCTTCTGGCTGCCATGGATGTAACGTGTGATGACATCACAGCTGATGCCTGCAGAGGCTGGATTAGACACTCTGAAAGATGATTTTTCAGGCTGTATCGCAAGAGAAGATATTTGTTGTGATGTGGATGAGAATCCGTTGCCCAAAATATACGGAACGTCAGGAGGTGTAGGAAGACTGCACTGTAATTCCACTGCACTGCATGTACAGTTTTCCCTAAGGAGATTGTCTTATGTTCAGATTTCTACATTTGTTTGTGCTATGCAGTGATGTCTTTTCCTGTCTGCATCGCGATGACACTGTCTGTCAAGAAATTATTGTACAAACAGTAAAAGCGTTAACGTGAATCATGTGCCGTCTCTTGCAATCAAACAATCAAAACCAGAAATGCACTTACTGTTTTGCAAATGTCAAGGATGATTCGAGAAATGCTCCACTCATCACTCTCAGGTCACTCCGCTGCACACGTCTGATCACTTCTTTGTCACCCCCGACCTCACCGCTCCAGACAACGCAGATGTCTTACCGCTGGTCACTTTCCGGCTCTACCTACGGTCCCTCCCTCCTGCTTTTCCTCTGCTGTCTTGTCTGCACTCCCCCCCTCTGAGGAGCTCTCTCTTTTGAATACCAACAGTGCCACAGACACTCTGTGTTCCACGCTTACATCCTGCTTGTACAACCTATGCCCTCTTACATCTGGACCAGCCCGTGCATCCCTGTCTGCCCCCTGGTTATCGGATGTACCACGTGAGCATCGCGCCAGCCTCCGGTCAGCTGAGAGAAAATGGCACAAGTCAAAAGACCATACTGACCTCTCTCTCAACCAGTCTCTCCTCTCTACTTTCTCCGTTGACGTCACCTCTGCAAAAACTGATTATAACCACTCGAAGATCAGCAACTCTCCTGACTCTCGCACACTCTTAAAAACCTTCTCTGCTCTCCTCTGTCCGCCTGCTCCCACACCTTCATCGGAGTTGAATGGATCCAATTTTCTACACCACCATCACCCGCCTTTTCTCCTCTGTCTGAAGATGATGTTTCCAAGGTCATTGGTTCCAACCACCCTACCACCTGCCCACTGGATCCCATCTCCACCCATCTCCTCCATGTTATCTCTCCAGCAGTTGTGCCTGGTCTGACCACATCATCAACTCTTTGCTCACCACTGGGACATTTCCCACTGCGTTCAAAGAGGACTGCATCACACCGCTACTGAAGAAACCCACTCTCAACCTTACACTGCTAGAACACTACAGGCCGGTGTAGTGTGTGAAAACGCATATCTTCCGTCAAAATGTAGATGACTGATTTTAACCTCTAATTCTTTTCTGTCTTCTTAAAAAATTTTTTTTTTACTTACCTCACTATTCTTAGCTTTGTATACTGTGCTAGGCTTTAATGGACTGGATTTAATTAACTTATGCATTTTGTTGCCTATATTGTTATAATTGCTTCCAATGTTTCCTCGTCTGTAAGTCGCTTTGGAAAAAAGCATCTGCTAAATGACTAAATGTAAAGTTTATGAAATGTGTAATGTCATGTGTAATGTGTAATGTGTAGTGTGTGGCCTTGAAATTTTAGCATGTCTACGTAATCATGAATAAATGCTTCTTGAGACACACAGTGTTGCTTCTTTGCATGCATCAAACGAATTGTTTCTGGCTATATGCATCCATGCATCAGTTTGAGAGGGGTGGAAATGGGACACTTGGGTGAAACAAAACTGCCCCAAAAGTACCCCCACCCACTTTAAATACAGTTTTTTCTAAGTAAATTTGGTACATTTCTCAGATCCGATTTGAAATTCTCAAAACGTCTTGTTCAATCCTTACATCCTTGTATCACTTGTGCAAATCAAACAAGCATTTTCTCATTTCTTTGAACAAGTTGCAAATGCTTTGGTATATCCATGCAAATGATTATGACACAATTCTGTGCAGATTCCTACATTATCAATTGCTTATGTCATGTTGATCAAAATGCATTATAATGGGTCTCTGTTCAATAGTATAACCCCCCACGACATTTAAGCACTAGTTTTACAATATACAGTAAGTATACTTCAAGTAAACAGTGGCATTTTATTTTACTCAAATTAGTGTTTCGCATTACTATATTCTTTCCACATAGGACTGCAAGACAACTTCACTGGGTTGCAGACGGCCCCTTTTCACACCTAAACAGTCTTTTGACACTCTCTACAGGGATCTCATCCCTGAACAAGAGAGGGGGCAGATTGGAGATGACCTGCCAAAGTACATGTTAGTTTGGGACAATGTCAGTTTCCATCGCTCCAACATCATCAGGCAATGGTTTGCGGCCCACAACAGGATGCTGGTGGAGTTCCTCTCACCCTACTCAACCCCGTTGAGGAATTTTTCTCAGCATGAAGATTAAAAGTATATGATCGCCAGCAGCATACACAGATGACCCTTCTGGCTGCAATGGATGTAACGTGTGATGACATCACAGCTGATGCCTGCAGAGGCTGGATTAGACACTCTGAAAGATGATTTTCAGCTGTATCGCAAGAGAAGATATTTGTTGTGATGTGGATGAGAATCCGTTGCCCAAAATATAGGGAACGTCAGGAGGTGTAGGAAGACTTCACTGTAATTCCACGGCACTGCATGTCCAGTTTTCCCTAAGGAGATTGTCTTACGTTCAGATTGCTACATTTGTTTTTGCTATGCAGTGCTGTCTTTTCCTGTCTGCATCGCAATGACACTGTCTGTCAATAAATTATTGTACAAACAGTAAAAGCGTTAACGAGAATCATGTGCCGTCTCTTGCAATCAAAAAATCAAAACCAGAAATGCACTTACTGTTTTGCAAATGTCAAGGATGATTCGAGAAATGCTCCACTCATCACTCTCAGGTCACTCCGCTGCAGACGTCTGATCACTTCTTTGTCACCCCCAACCTCACCGCTCCAGACAACGCAGATGTCTTACCGCTGGTCACTTTCCGGCGCTACCTACGGTCCCTCCCTTCTGCTTTTCCTCTGCTGTCTTGTCTGCACTCCCCCCCTCTGAGGAGCTCTCTCTTTTGAATACCAACAGTGCCACAGACACTCTGTGTTCCACGCTTACATCCTGCTTGGACAACCTATGCCCTCTTACATCTGGACCAGCCCGTGCATCCCTGTCTGCCCCCTGGTTATCGGATGTACCACGTGAGCATCGCGCCAGCCTCCGGTCAGCTGAGAGAAAATGGCACAAGTCAAAAGACCATACTGACCTCTCTCTCAACCAGTCTCTCCTCTCTACTTTCTCCGTTGACGTCACCTCTGCAAAAACTGATTATAACCACTCGAAGATCAGCAACTCTCCTGACTCTCGCACACTCTTAAAAACCTTCTCTGCTCTCCTCTGTCCGCCTGCTCCCACACCTTCATCGGAGTTAACGGCTGATGATTTTGCATCGTTCTTCGTAAAGAAAACTACCGCCATCAACAGCCAATTTTCTACACCACCATCACCCGCCTTTTCTACTCTGTCTGAAGATGATGTTTCCAAGGTCATTGGTTCCAACCACCCTACCACCTGCCCACTGGATCCCATCTCCACCCATCTCCTCCATGTTATCTCTCCAGCAGTTGTGCCTGGTCTGACCCACATCATCAACTCTTTGCTCACCACTGGGACATTTCCCACTGCGTTCAAAGAGGCCTGCATCAAACCGCTACTGAAGAAACCCACTCTCAACCTTACACTGCTAGAACACTACAGGCCGGTGTAGTGTGTGAAAACGCATATCTTCCGTCAAAATGTAGATGACTGATTTTAACCTCTAATTCTTTTCTGTCTTCTTAAAAATTTTTTTTTTACTTACCTCACTATTCTTAGCTTTTTATACTGTGCTAGGCTTTAATGGACTGGATTTAATTAATTTATGCAATTTGTTGCCTATATTGTTATAATTGCTTCCAATGTTTCCTCGTCTGTAAGTCGCTTTGGAAAAAAGCGTCTGCTAAATGACTAAATGTAAATTTTATGAAATGTGTAATATCATGTGTAATGTGTAATGTGCAGTGTGTGGCCTTGAAATTTTAGCATGTCTACGTGATCATGAATAAATGCTTCTTGAGACACACAGTGTTGCTTCTTTGCATGCATCAAACGAATTGTTTCTGGCTATATGCATCCATGCATCAGTTTGAGAGGGGTGGAAATGGGACACTTGGGTGAAACAAAACTGCCCCAAAAGTACCCCCACCCACTTTAAATACAGTTTTTTCTAAGTCCATTTGGTACATTTCTCAGATCTGATTTGAAATTCTCAAAACTTCTTGTTCAATCCTTACATCCTAGTGTCACTTGTGCACATCAAACAAGCATTTTCTCATTTCTTTGAACAAGTTGCAAATGCTTTGGTATATCCATGCAAATGATTATGACACAATTCTGTGCAGATTCCTACATTCAATTGCTTATGTCATGTTGATCAAAATGCATTATAATGGGTCTCTGTTGAATAGTATAATCCCCCACGACATTTAAGCACTAGTTTTAAAACATACAGTAAGTATACTTCAAGTAAACAGTGGCATTTTATTTTACTCAATTTAGTGTTTTGCATTACTATATTCTTTCCACATAGGACTGCAAGAATACTTCACTGGGTTGCAGACGGCCCCTTTTCACACCTAAACAGTCTTTTGACACTCTGTACAGGGATCTCATCCCTGAACAAGAGAGGGGGCAGATTGGAGATGACCTGCCAAAGTACGTGTTAGTTTGGGACAATGTCAGTTTCCATCGCTCCAACATCATCAGGCAATGGTTTGCGGCCCACAACAGGATGCTGGTGGAGTTCCTCTCACCCTACTCAACCCCGTTGAGGAATTTTTCTCAGCATGAAGATTAAAAGTATATGATCGCCAGCCGCATACACAGATGACCTTTCTAGCTGCCATGGATGTAGCGTGTGATGACATCACAGTTGATGCCTGCAGAGGCTGGATTAGACACTCTGAAAGATGATTTTCACGCTGTATCGCAAGAGAAGATATTTGTTGTGATGTGGATGAGAATCCTTTGCCCAAAAGACAGGAACGTCAGGAGATGTAGGATGACTGCACTGTAATTCCACTGCACTGCATGTACAGTTTTCCCTAAGGAGATTGTTTTATGTTCAGATTTCTACATTTGTTTGTGCTATGCAGTGCTGTCTTTTCCTGTCTGCATCGCAATGACACTGTCTGTCAATAAATTATTGTACAAACAGTAAAAGCGTTAACGTGAATCATGTGCCGTCTCTTGCAATCAAACAATCAAAACCAGAAATGCACTTACTATTTTGCAAATGTCAAGGATGATTCGATAAATGCTCCACTCATCACTCTCAAGTCACTCCGCTGCACACGTCTGATCACTTCTTTGTCACCCCCGACCTCACCGCTCCAGACAACGCAGATGTCTTACCGCTGGTCACTTTCCGGCGCAACCTACAGTCCCTCCCTCCTGCTTTTCCTCTGCTGTCTTGTCTGCACTCCCCCCCTCTGAGGAGCTCTCTCTTTTGAATACCAACAGTGCCACAGACACTCTGTGTTCCACGCTTACATCCTGCTCGGACAACCTATGCCCTCTTACATCTGGACCAGCCCGTGCATCCCTGTCTGCCCCCTGGTTATCGGATGTACCACGTGAGCATCGCACCAGCCTCCGGTCAGCTGAGAGAAAATGGCACGAGTCAAAAGACCATACTGACCTCTCGCTCTACCAGTCTCTTCTCTCTACTTTCTCCGTTGAAGTCACCTCTGCAAAAACTGATTATAACCACTCGAAGATCAGCAACTCTCCTGACTCTCGCACACTTTTAAAAACCTTCTCTGCTCTCTGTCCGCCTGCTCCCAGACCTTCATCGGAGTTATCGGCTGATGATTTTGCATCGTTCTTCGTAAAGAAAACTACCGCCATCAACAGCCAATTTTCTACACCACCATCACCCGCCTTTTCTCCTCTGTCTGAAGATAATGTTTCCAAGGTCATTGGTTCCAACCACCCTACCACCTGCCCACTGGATCCCATCCCCACCCATCTCCTCCATGCCATCTCTCCAGCAGTCGTGCCTGGTCTGACCCACATCATCAACTCTTTGCTCACCACTGGGACATTTCCCACTGCGTTCAAAGAGGCCTGCATCACACCGCTACTGAAGAAACCCACTCTCAACCTTACACTGCTAGAACACTACAGGCCGGTGTAGTGTGTGAAAATGCATATCTTCCGTTAAAATATAGATGACTGATTTTAACCTCTAATTCTTTTATGTCTTCTTAAAAAAAAGTTTTTACTTACCTCACTTTTCTTAGCGTTGTATACTGTGCAAGGCTTTAATGGACTGGATTTAATTAACTTCTGCATTTTTTTGCCTATATTGTTATAATTGCTTCCAATGTTTCCTCGTCTGTAAATCGCTTTGGATAAAAACGTCTGCTAAATGACTAAATGTAAATTTTATGAAATTTGTAATGTCATGTGTAATGTGTAGTGTGTGGCCTTGAAATTTTAGCATGTCTACGTGATCATGAATAAATGCTTCTTGAGACACACAGTGTTGCTTCTTTGCATGCATCAAACGAATTGTTTCTGGCTATATGCATCCATGCATCAGTTTGAGAGGGGTGGAAATGGGACACTTGGGTAAAACAAAACTGACCCAAAATTACCCCCACCCACTTTAAATACAGTTTTTTCTAAGTCAATTTGGTAAATTTCTCAGATCCGATTTGAAATTCTCAAAACTTCTTGTTCAATCCTTACATCCTTGTGTCACTTGTGCAAATCAAACAAGCATTTTCTCATTTCTTTGAACAAGTTGCAAATGCTGTGGTATATCCATGCAAATGATTATGACACAATTCTGTGCAGATTCCTACATTATCAATTGCTTATGTCATGTTGATCAAAATGCATTATAATGGGTCTCTGTTGAATACTATAACCCCCTACGACATTTAAGCACTAGTTTTACAATATACAGTAAGTATACTTCAAGTAAACAGTGGCATTTTATTTTACTCAATTTAGTGTTTCGCATTACTATATTCTTTCCACATAGGACTGCAAGACAACTTCACTGGGTTGCAGACGGCCCCTTTTCACACCTAAACAGTCTTTTGACACTCTCTACAGGGATCTCATCCCTGAACAAGAGAGGGGGCAGATTGGAGATGACCTGCCAAAGTACATGTTAGTTTGGGACAATGTCAGTTTCCTTCGCTCCAACATCATCAGGCAATGGTTTGCGGCCCACAACAGGATGCTGGTGGAGTTCCTCTCACCCTACTCAACCCCGTTGAGGAATTTTTCTCAGCATGAAGATTAAAAGTATATGATCGCCAGCAGCATACACAGATGACCCTTCTGGCTGCCATGGATGTAACGTGTGATGACATCACAGCTGATGCCTGCAGAGGCTGGATTAGACACTCTGAAAGATGATTTTTCAGGCTGTATCGCAAGAGAAGATATTTGTTGTGATGTGGATGAGAATCCGTTGCCCAAAATATACGGAACGTCAGGAGGTGTAGGAAGACTGCACTGTAATTCCACTGCACTGCATGTACAGTTTTCCCTAAGGAGATTGTCTTATGTTCAGATTTCTACATTTGTTTGTGCTATGCAGTGATGTCTTTTCCTGTCTGCATCGCGATGACACTGTCTGTCAAGAAATTATTGTACAAACAGTAAAAGCGTTAACGTGAATCATGTGCCGTCTCTTGCAATCAAACAATCAAAACCAGAAATGCACTTACTGTTTTGCAAATGTCAAGGATGATTCGAGAAATGCTCCACTCATCACTCTCAGGTCACTCCGCTGCACACGTCTGATCACTTCTTTGTCACCCCCGACCTCACCGCTCCAGACAACGCAGATGTCTTACCGCTGGTCACTTTCCGGCTCTACCTACGGTCCCTCCCTCCTGCTTTTCCTCTGCTGTCTTGTCTGCACTCCCCCCCTCTGAGGAGCTCTCTCTTTTGAATACCAACAGTGCCACAGACACTCTGTGTTCCACGCTTACATCCTGCTTGTACAACCTATGCCCTCTTACATCTGGACCAGCCCGTGCATCCCTGTCTGCCCCCTGGTTATCGGATGTACCACGTGAGCATCGCGCCAGCCTCCGGTCAGCTGAGAGAAAATGGCACAAGTCAAAAGACCATACTGACCTCTCTCTCAACCAGTCTCTCCTCTCTACTTTCTCCGTTGACGTCACCTCTGCAAAAACTGATTATAACCACTCGAAGATCAGCAACTCTCCTGACTCTCGCACACTCTTAAAAACCTTCTCTGCTCTCCTCTGTCCGCCTGCTCCCACACCTTCATCGGAGTTGAATGGATCCAATTTTCTACACCACCATCACCCGCCTTTTCTCCTCTGTCTGAAGATGATGTTTCCAAGGTCATTGGTTCCAACCACCCTACCACCTGCCCACTGGATCCCATCTCCACCCATCTCCTCCATGTTATCTCTCCAGCAGTTGTGCCTGGTCTGACCACATCATCAACTCTTTGCTCACCACTGGGACATTTCCCACTGCGTTCAAAGAGGACTGCATCACACCGCTACTGAAGAAACCCACTCTCAACCTTACACTGCTAGAACACTACAGGCCGGTGTAGTGTGTGAAAACGCATATCTTCCGTCAAAATGTAGATGACTGATTTTAACCTCTAATTCTTTTCTGTCTTCTTAAAAATTTTTTTTTTTACTTACCTCACTATTCTTAGCTTTGTATACTGTGCTAGGCTTTAATGGACTGGATTTAATTAACTTATGCATTTTGTTGCCTATATTGTTATAATTGCTTCCAATGTTTCCTCGTCTGTAAGTCGCTTTGGAAAAAAGCATCTGCTAAATGACTAAATGTAAAGTTTATGAAATGTGTAATGTCATGTGTAATGTGTAATGTGTAGTGTGTGGCCTTGAAATTTTAGCATGTCTACGTAATCATGAATAAATGCTTCTTGAGACACACAGTGTTGCTTCTTTGCATGCATCAAACGAATTGTTTCTGGCTATATGCATCCATGCATCAGTTTGAGAGGGGTGGAAATGGGACACTTGGGTGAAACAAAACTGCCCCAAAAGTACCCCCACCCACTTTAAATACAGTTTTTTCTAAGTAAATTTGGTACATTTCTCAGATCCGATTTGAAATTCTCAAAACGTCTTGTTCAATCCTTACATCCTTGTATCACTTGTGCAAATCAAACAAGCATTTTCTCATTTCTTTGAACAAGTTGCAAATGCTTTGGTATATCCATGCAAATGATTATGACACAATTCTGTGCAGATTCCTACATTATCAATTGCTTATGTCATGTTGATCAAAATGCATTATAATGGGTCTCTGTTCAATAGTATAACCCCCCACGACATTTAAGCACTAGTTTTACAATATACAGTAAGTATACTTCAAGTAAACAGTGGCATTTTATTTTACTCAAATTAGTGTTTCGCATTACTATATTCTTTCCACATAGGACTGCAAGACAACTTCACTGGGTTGCAGACGGCCCCTTTTCACACCTAAACAGTCTTTTGACACTCTCTACAGGGATCTCATCCCTGAACAAGAGAGGGGGCAGATTGGAGATGACCTGCCAAAGTACATGTTAGTTTGGGACAATGTCAGTTTCCATCGCTCCAACATCATCAGGCAATGGTTTGCGGCCCACAACAGGATGCTGGTGGAGTTCCTCTCACCCTACTCAACCCCGTTGAGGAATTTTTCTCAGCATGAAGATTAAAAGTATATGATCGCCAGCAGCATACACAGATGACCCTTCTGGCTGCAATGGATGTAACGTGTGATGACATCACAGCTGATGCCTGCAGAGGCTGGATTAGACACTCTGAAAGATGATTTTCAGCTGTATCGCAAGAGAAGATATTTGTTGTGATGTGGATGAGAATCCGTTGCCCAAAATATAGGGAACGTCAGGAGGTGTAGGAAGACTTCACTGTAATTCCACGGCACTGCATGTCCAGTTTTCCCTAAGGAGATTGTCTTACGTTCAGATTGCTACATTTGTTTTTGCTATGCAGTGCTGTCTTTTCCTGTCTGCATCGCAATGACACTGTCTGTCAATAAATTATTGTACAAACAGTAAAAGCGTTAACGAGAATCATGTGCCGTCTCTTGCAATCAAAAAATCAAAACCAGAAATGCACTTACTGTTTTGCAAATGTCAAGGATGATTCGAGAAATGCTCCACTCATCACTCTCAGGTCACTCCGCTGCAGACGTCTGATCACTTCTTTGTCACCCCCAACCTCACCGCTCCAGACAACGCAGATGTCTTACCGCTGGTCACTTTCCGGCGCTACCTACGGTCCCTCCCTTCTGCTTTTCCTCTGCTGTCTTGTCTGCACTCCCCCCCTCTGAGGAGCTCTCTCTTTTGAATACCAACAGTGCCACAGACACTCTGTGTTCCACGCTTACATCCTGCTTGGACAACCTATGCCCTCTTACATCTGGACCAGCCCGTGCATCCCTGTCTGCCCCCTGGTTATCGGATGTACCACGTGAGCATCGCGCCAGCCTCCGGTCAGCTGAGAGAAAATGGCACAAGTCAAAAGACCATACTGACCTCTCTCTCAACCAGTCTCTCCTCTCTACTTTCTCCGTTGACGTCACCTCTGCAAAAACTGATTATAACCACTCGAAGATCAGCAACTCTCCTGACTCTCGCACACTCTTAAAAACCTTCTCTGCTCTCCTCTGTCCGCCTGCTCCCACACCTTCATCGGAGTTAACGGCTGATGATTTTGCATCGTTCTTCGTAAAGAAAACTACCGCCATCAACAGCCAATTTTCTACACCACCATCACCCGCCTTTTCTACTCTGTCTGAAGATGATGTTTCCAAGGTCATTGGTTCCAACCACCCTACCACCTGCCCACTGGATCCCATCTCCACCCATCTCCTCCATGTTATCTCTCCAGCAGTTGTGCCTGGTCTGACCCACATCATCAACTCTTTGCTCACCACTGGGACATTTCCCACTGCGTTCAAAGAGGCCTGCATCAAACCGCTACTGAAGAAACCCACTCTCAACCTTACACTGCTAGAACACTACAGGCCGGTGTAGTGTGTGAAAATGCATATCTTCCGTCAAAATGTAGATGACTGATTTTAACCTCTAATTCTTTTCTGTCTTCTTAAAAAATTTTTTTTTACTTACCTCACTATTCTTAGCTTTTTATACTGTGCTAGGCTTTAATGGACTGGATTTAATTAATTTATGCAATTTGTTGCCTATATTGTTATAATTGCTTCCAATGTTTCCTCGTCTGTAAGTCGCTTTGGAAAAAAGCGTCTGCTAAATGACTAAATGTAAATTTTATGAAATGTGTAATATCATGTGTAATGTGTAATGTGCAGTGTGTGGCCTTGAAATTTTAGCATGTCTACGTAATCATGAATAAATGCTTCTTGAGACACACAGTGTTGCTTCTTTGCATGCATCAAACGAATTGTTTCTGGCTATATGCATCCATGCATCAGTTTGAGAGGGGTGGAAATGGGACACTTGGGTGAAACAAAACTGCCCCAAAAGTACCCCCACCCACTTTAAATACAGTTTTTTCTAAGTAAATTTGGTACATTTCTCAGATCCGATTTGAAATTCTCAAAACTTCTTGTTCAATCCTTACATCCTTGTGTCACTTGTGCACATCAAACAAGCATTTTCTCATTTCTTTGAACAAGTTGCAAATGCTTTGGTATATCCATGCAAATGATTATGACACAATTCTGTGCAGATTCCTACATTATTAATTGCTTATGTCATGTTGATCAAAATGCATTATAATGGGTCTCTATTGAATAGTATAATCCCCCACGACATTTAAGCACTAGTTTTACAATATACAGTAAGTTTACTTCAAGTAAACAGTGGCATTTTATTTTACTCAATTTAGTGTTTCGCATTACTATATTCTTTCCATATAGGACTGCAAGACAACTTCACTGGGTTGCAGACGGCCCCTTTTCACACCTAAACAGTCTTTTAAAACTCTCTACAGGGATCTCATCCCTGAACCAAAGAGCGGGCAGATTGGAGATGACCTGCCAAAGTACATGTTAGTTTGGGACAATGTCAGTTTCCATCGCTCCAACATCATCAGGCAATGGTTTGCGGCCCACAACAGGATGCTGGTGGAGTTCCTCTCACCCTACTCAACCCCGTTGAGGAATTTTTCTCAGCATGAAGATTAAAAGTATATGATCGCCAGCAGCATACACAGATGACCCTTCTGGCTGCCATGGATGTAACGTGTGATGACATCACAGCTGATGCCTGCAGAGGCTGGAATAGACACTCTGAAAGATGATTTTTCACGCTATATCGCAAGAGAAGATATTTGTTGTGATGTGGATGAGAATCCGTTGCCCAAAATATAGGGAACGTCAGGACGTGTAGGAAGACTGCACTGTAATTCCACTGCACTGCATGTACAGTTTTCCCTAAGGAGATTGTCTTATGTTCAGATTTCTACATTTGTTTGTGCTAAGCAGTGCTGTCTTTTCCTGTCTGCATCGCGATGACACTGTCTGTCAAGAAATTATTGTACAAACAGTAAAAGCGTTAACGTGAATCATGTGCCGTCTCTTGCAATAAAACAATCAAAACCAGAAATGCACTTACTGTTTTGCAAATGTCAAGGATGATTCGAGAAATGCTCCACTCATCACTCTCAGGTCACTCCGCTGCACACGTCTCATCACTTCTTTGTCACCCCCGAGCTCACCGCTCCAGACAACGCAGATGTCTTACCGCTGGTCACTTTCCGGCGCTACCTACGGTCCCTCCCTACTGCTTTTACTCTGCTGTCTTGTCTGCACTCCCCCCCTCTGAGGAGCTCTCTCTTTTGAATACCAACAGTGCCCAAGACACTCTGTGTTCCACGCTTACATCCTGCTTGGACAACATATGCCCTCTTACATCTGGACCAGCCCGTGCATCCCTGTCTGCCCCCCGGTTATCGGATGTACCACGTGAGCATCGCGCCAGCCTCTGGTCAGCTGAGAGAAAATGGCACAAGTCAAAAGACCATACTGACCTCTCTCTCAACCAGTCTCTCCTCTCTACTTTCTCCGTTGACGTCACCTCTGCAAAAACTGATTATAACCACTCGAAGATCAGCAACTCTCCTGACTCTCGCACACTCTTAAAAACCTTCTCTGCTCTCCTCTGTCTGCCTGCTCCCACACCTTCATCGGAGTTAACGGCTGATGATTTTGCATCGTTCTTCGTAAAGAAAACTACCGCCATCAACAGCCAATTTTCTACACCACCATCACCCGCCTTTTCTCCTCTGTCTGAAGATGATGTTTCCAAGGTCATTGGTTCCAACCACCCTACCACCTGCCCACTGGATCCCATCTCCACCCATCTCCTCCATGTTATCTCTCCAGCAGTTGTGCCTGGTCTGACCCACATCATCAACTTTTTGCTCACCACTGGGACATTTCCCACTGCGTTCAACGAGGCCTGCATCACACCGCTACTGAAGAAACCCACTCTCAACCTTACACTGCTAGAACACTACAGGCCGGTGTAGTGTGTGAAAACGCATATCTTCCGTCAAAATGTAGATGACTGATTTTAACCTCTAATTCTTTTCTGTCTTCTTAAAAAAAATTTTTTTACTTACCTCACTATTTTAGCTTTGTATACTGTGCTAGGCTTTAATGGACTGGATTTAATTAACTTATGCATTTTGTTGCCTATATTGTTATAATTGCTTCCAATGTTTCCTCGTCTGTAAGTCGCTTTGGAAAAAAGCATCTGCTAAATGACTAAATGTAAATTTTATGAAATGTGTAATGTCATGTGTAATGTGTAATGTATAGTCTGTGGCCTTGAAATTTTAGCATGTCTACGTAATCATGAATAAATGCTTCTTGAGACACACAGTGTTGCTTCTTTGCATGCATCAAACGAATTGTTTCTGGCTATATGCATCCATGCATCAGTTTGAGAGGGGTGGAAATGGGACACTTGGGTGAATCAAAACTGCCCCAAAAGTACCCCCACCCACTTTAAATACAGTTTTTTCTAAGTCAATTTGGTACATTTCTCAGATCCGATTTGAAATTCTCAAAACTTCTTGTTCAATCCTTACATCCTTGTGTCACTTGTGCACATCAAACAAGCATTTTCTCATTTCTTTGAACAAGTTGCAAATGCTTTGGTATATCCATGCAAATGATTATGACACAATTCTGTGCAGATTCCTACATTATCAATTGCTTATGTCATGTTGATCAAAATGCATTATAATCGGTCTCTGTTGAATAGTATAATCCCCCACGACATTTAAGCACTAGTTTTACAATATCAAGTAAATATACTTCAAGTAAACAGTGGCATTTTATTTTACTCAATTTAGTGTTTCGCATTACTATATTCTTTCCACATAGGACTGCAAGACAACTTCACTGGGTTGCAGACGGCCCCTTTTCACACCTAAACAGTCTTTTGACTCTCTCTACAGGGATCTCATCCCTGAACAAGAGAGGGGCAGATTGGAGATGACCTGCCAAAGTACATGTTAGTTTGGGACAATGTCAGTTTCCATCGCTCCAACATCATCAGGCAATGGTTTGCGGCCCACAACAGGATGCTGGTGGAGTTCCTCTCACCCTACTCAACCCAGTTGAGGAATTTTTCTCAGCATGAAGATTAAAAGTATATGATCGCCAGCAGCATACACAGATGACCCTTCTGGCTGCCATGGATGTAACGTGTGATGACATCACAGCTGATGCCTGCAGAGGCTGGATTAGACACTCTGAAAGATGATTTTCACGCTGTATCACAAGAGAAGATATTTGTTGTGATGTGGATGAGAATCCGTTAACCAAAATATAGGGAGCGTCAGGAGGTGTAGGAAGACTGCACTGTAATTCCACTGCACTGCATGTACAGTTTTCCCTAAGGAGATTGTCTTATGTTCAGATTTCTACATTTGTTTGTGCTATGCAGTGCTGTCTTTTCCTGTCTGCATCGCAATGACACTGTCTGTCTAGATATTATTGTACAAACAGTAAAAGCGTTAACGTGAATCATGTGCCGTCTCTTGCAATCAAACAATCAAAACCAGAAATGCACTTACTGTTTTGCAAATGTCAAGGATGATTCGAGAAATGCTCCACTCATCACTCTCAGGTCACTCCGCTGCACACGTCTGATCACTTCTTTGTCACCCCCGACCTCACCGCTCCAGACAACGCAGATGTCTTACCGCTGGTCACTTTCCGGCGCTACCTACGGTCCCTCCCTCCTGCTTTTCCTCTGCTGTCTTGTCTGCACTCCGACCCTCTGAGGAGCTCTCTCTTTTGAATACCAACAGTGCCACAGACACTCTGTGTTCCACGCTTACATCCTGCTTGGACAACCTATGCCCTCTTACATCTGGACCAGCCCGTGCATCCCTGTCTGCCCCCTGGTTATCGGATGTACCACGTGAGCATCGCGCCAGCCTCCGGTCAGCTGAGAGAAAATGGCACAAGTCAAAAGACCATACTGACCTCTCTCTCAACCAGTCTCTCCTCTGTACTTTTTCCGTTGACGTAACCTCTGCAAAAACTGATTATAACCACTAGAAGATCAGCAACTCTCCTGACTCTCGCACACTCTTAAAAACCTTCTCTGCTCTCCTCTGTCCGCCTGCTCCCACACCTTCATCGGAGTTTACGGCTGATGATTTTGCATCGTTCTTCGTAAAGAAAACTACTGCCATCAACAGCCAATTTTCTACACCACCATCACCCGCCTTTTCTCCTCTGTCTGAAGATGATGTCTCCAAGGTCATTGGTTCCAACCACCCTACCACCTGCCCACTGGATCCCATCTCCACCCATCTCATCCATGTTATCTCTCCAGCAGTTGTGCCTGGTCTGACCCACATCATCAACTCTTTGCTCACCACTGGGACATTTCCCACTGCGTTCAAAGAGGCCTGCATCAAACCGCTATTGAAGAAACCCACTCTCAACCTTACACTGCTAGAACACTACAGGCCGGTGTAGTGTGTGAAAACGCATATCTTCCGTCAAAATGTAGATGACTGATTTTAACCTCTAATTCTTTTCTGTCTTCTTAAAAGATTTTTTTTACTTACCTCACTATTCTTAGCTTTTTATGCTGTGCTAGGCTTTAATGGACTGGATTTAATTAACTTATGCATTTTGTTGCCTATATTGTTATAATTGCTTCCAATGTTTCCTCGTCTGTAAATCGCTTTGGAAAAAAGCGTCTGCTAAATGACTAGATGGAAATTTTATGAAATGTGTAATGTCATGTGTAATGTGTAATGTGTAGTGTGTGGCCTTGAAATTTAAGCATGTCTACGTCATCATGAATAAATGCTTCTTGAGACACACAGTGTTGCTTCTTTGCATGCATCAAACGAATTGTTTCTGGCTATATGCATCCATGCATCAGTTTGAGAGGGGTGGAAATGGGACACTTGGGTGAAACAAAACTGCCCCAAAAGTACCCCCACCCACTTTAAATACAGTTTTTTCTAAGTCAATTTGGTACATTTCTCAGATCCGATTTGAAATTCTCAAAACTTCTTGTTCAACCCTTACATCCTTGTGTCACTTGTGCACATCAAACAAGCATTTTCTCATTTCTTTGAACAAGTTGCAAATGCTTTGGTATATCCATGCAAATGATTATGACACAATTCTGTGCAGATTCCTACATTATCAATTGCTTATATCATGTTGATCAAAATGCATTATAATGGGTCTCTGTTGAATAGTATAACCCCCACGACATTTAAGCACTAGTTTTACAATATACAGTAAGTATACTTCAAGTAAACAGTGGCATTTTATTTTACTCAATTTAGTGTTTCGCATTACTATATTCTTTCCACATAGGACTGCAAGACAACTTGACTGGGTTGCAGACGGCCCCTTTTCACACCTAAACAGTCTTTTGACACTCTCTACAGGGATCTCATCCCTGAACAAGAGAGGGGGCAGATTGGAGATGACCTGCCAAAGTACATGTTAGTTTGGGACAATGTCAGTTTCCATCGCTCCAACATCATCAGGCAATGGTTTGCGGCCCACAACAGGATGCTGGTGGAGTTCCTCTCACCCTACTCAACCCCGTTGAGGAATTTTTCTCAGCATGAAGATTAAAAGTATATGATCGCCAGCAGCATACACAGATGACCCTTCTGGCTGCCATTGATGTAACGTGTGATGACATCACAGCTGATGCCTGCAGAGGCTGGATTAGACACGCTGAAAGATGATTTTCACGCTGTATCGCAAGAGAAGATATTTGTTGTGATGTGGATGAGAATCCGTTGCCCAAAATATAGGGAACGTCAGGAGGTGTAGGAAGACTGCACTGTAATTCCACTGCACTGCATGTACAGTTTTCCCTAAGGAGATTGTCTTATGTTCAGATTTCTACATTTGTTTGTGCTATGCAGTGCTGTCTTTCCCTGTCTGCATCGCAATGACACTGTCTGTCAAGAAATTATTGTACAAACAGTAAAAGCGTTAACGTGAATCATGTGCCGTCTCTTGCAATCAAACGATCAAAACCAGAAATGCACTTACTGTTTTGCAAATGTCAAGGATGACTCGAGAAATGCTCCACTCATCACTCCCAGGTCACTCCGCTGCACACGTCTGATCACTTCTTTGTCACCCCCGACCTCACGGCTCCAGACAACGCAGATGTCTTACCGCTGGTCACTTTCCGGTGCTACCTACGGTCCCTCCCTCCTGCTTTTCCTCTGCTGTCTTGTCTGCACTCCCCCCCTCTGAGGAGCTCTCTCTTTTGAATACCAAAAGAGCCACAGACACTCTGTGTTCCACGCTTACATCCTGCTTGGACAACCTATGCCCTCTTACATCTGGACCAGGCCGTGCATCCCTGTCTGCCCCCTGGTTATTGGATGTACCACGTGAGCATCGCGCCAGCCTCCGGTCAGCTGAGAGAAAATGGCACAAGTCAAAAGACCATACTGACCTCTCTCTCAACCAGTCTCTCCTCTCTACTTTCTCCGTTGACGTCACCTCTTCAAAAACTGATTATAACCACTCGAAGATCAGCAACTCTCCTGACTCTCGCACACTCTTAAAAACCTTCTCTGCTCTCCTCTGTCCGCCTGCTCCCACACCTTCATCGGAGTTAACGGCTGATGATTTTGCATCGTTCTTCGTAAAGAAAATTACCGCCATCAACAGCCAATTTTCTATACCACCATCACCCGCCTTTTCTCCTCTGTCTGAAGATGATGTTTCCAAGGTCATTGGTTCCAACCACCCTACCACCTGCCCACTGGATCCCATCCCCACCCATCTCCTCCATGCCATCTCTCCAGCAGTTGTGCCTGGTCTGACCCACATCATCAACTCTTTGCTCACCACTGGGACATTTCCCACTGCGTTCAAAGAGGCCTGCATCACACCTCTACTGAAGAAACCCACTCTCAACCTTACACTGCTAGAACACTACAGGCCGGTGTAGTGTGTGAAAACGCATATCTTCCGTCAAAATTTAGATGACTGATTTTAACCTCTAATTCTTTTCTCTCTTCTTAAAAAATTTTTTTTTACTTACCTCACTATTCTTAGCTTTGTATACTGTGCTAGGCTTTAATGGACTGGATTTAATTAACTTATGCATTTTGTTGCCTATATTGTTATAATTTCTTCCAATGTTTCCTCGTCTGTAAGTCGCTTTGGAAAAAAGCGTCTGCTAAATGACTAGATGTAAATTTTATGAAATGTGTAATGTCATGTGTAATGTGTAATGTGTAGTGTGTGGCCTTGAAATTTAAGCATGTCTACGTAATCATGAATAAATGCTTCTTGAGACACACAGTGTTGCTTCTTTGCATGCATCAAACGAATTGTTTCTGGCTGTATGCATCCATGCATCAGTTTGAGAGGGGTGGAAATGGGACACTTGGGTGAAACAAAACTGCCCCAAAAGTACCCCTACCCACTTTAAATACAGTTTTTTCTAAGTCAATTTGGTACATTTCTCAGATCCGATTTGAAATTCTCAAAACTTCTTGTTCAATCCTTACATCCTTGTGTCACTTGTGCACATCAAACAAGCATTTTCTCATTTCTTTGAACAAGTTGCAAATGCTTTGGTATATCCATGCAAATGATTATGACACAATTCTGTGCAGATTCCTACATTATCAATTGCTTATATCATGTTGATCAAAATGCATTATAATGGGTCTCTGTTGAATAGTATAACCCCCCACGACATTTAAGCACTAGTTTTACAATATACAGTAAGTATACTTCAAGTAAACAGTGGCATTTTATTTTACTCAATTTAGTGTTTCGCATTACTATATTCTTTCCACATAGGACTGCAAGACAACTTGACTGGGTTGCAGACGGCCCCTTTTCACACCTAAACAGTCTTTTGACACTCTCTACAGGGATCTCATCCCTGAACAAGAGAGGGGGCAGATTGGAGATGACCTGCCAAAGTACATGTTAGTTTGGGACAATGTCAGTTTCCATCGCTCCAACATCATCAGGCAATGGTTTGCGGCCCACAACAGGATGCTGGTGGAGTTCCTCTCACCCTACTCAACCCGTTGAGGAATTTTTCTCAGCATGAAGATTAAAACTATATGATCGCCAGCAGCATACACATATGACCCTTCTGGCTGCCATGGATGTAACGTGTGATGACATCACAGCTGATGCCTGCAGAGGCTGGATTAGACACTCTGAAAGATGATTTTAACGCTGTATCGCAAGAGAAGATATTTGTTGTGATGTGGATTAGAATCCGTTGCCCAAAATATAGGGAACGTCAGGAGATGTAGGAAGACTGCACTGTAATTCCACTGCACTGCATGTACAGTTTTCCCTAAGGAGATTGTCTTATGTTCAGATTTCTACATTTGTTTGTGCTATGCAGTGCTGTCTTTTCCTGTCTGCATCGCGATGACACTGTCTGTCAAGAAATTATTGTACAAACAGTAAAAGCGTTAACGTGAATCATGTGCCGTCTCTTGCAATCAAACAATCAAAACCAGAAATGCACTTACTGTTTTGCAAATGTCAAGGATGATTCGAGAAATGCTCCACTCATCACTCTCAGGTCACTCCGCTGCACACGTCTGATCACTTCTTTGTCACCCCCGACCTCACCGCTCCAGACAACGCAGATGTCTTACCGCTGGTCACTTTCCGGTGCTACCTACGGTCCCTCCCTCCTGCTTTTCCTCTGCTGTCTTGTCTGCACTCCCCCCCTCTGAGGAGCTCTCTCTTTTGAATACCAACAGTGCCCCAGAAACTCTGTGTTCCACGCTTACATCCTGCTTGGACAACCTATGCCCTCCTACATCTGGACCAGCCCGTGCATCCCTGTCTGCCCCCTGGTTATCGGATGTACCACGTGAGCATCGCGCCAGCCTCCGGTCAGCTGAGAGTAAATGGCACAAGTCAAAAGACCATACTGACCTCTCTCTCAACCAGTCTCTCCTCTGTACTTTCTCCGTTGACGTCACCTCTGCAAAAACTGATTATAACCACTCGAAGATCAGCAACTCTCCTGACTCTCGCACACTCTTAAAAACCTTCTCTGCTCTCCTCTGTCCGCCTGCTCCCACACCTTCATCGGAGTTAACGGCTGATGATTTTGCATCGTTCTTCGTAAAGAAAATTACCGCCATCAACAGCCAATTTTCTACACCACCATCACCCGCCTTTTCTACTCTGTCTGAAGATGATGTTTCCAAGGTCATTGGTTCCAACCACCCTACCACCTGCCCACTGGATCCCATCCCCACCCATCTCCTCCATGCCATCTCTCCAGCAGTTGTGCCTGGTCTGACCCACATCATCAACTCTTTGCTCACCACTGGGACATTTCCCACTGCGTTCAAAGAGGCCTGCATCACACCGCTACTGAAGAAACCCACTCTCAACCTTACACTGCTAGAACACTACAGGCCGGTGTAGTGTGTGAAAATGCATATCTTCCGTTAAAATTTAGATGACTGATTTTAACCTCTAATTCTTCGATGTCTTCTTAAAAAAAAGTTTTTACTTACCTCACTTTTCTTAGCGTTGTATACCGTCCAAGGCTTTAATGGACTGGATTTAATTAACTTCTGCATTTTTTTGCCTATATTGTTATAATTGCTTCCAATGTTTCCTCGTCTGTAAATCGCTTTGGATAAAAACGTCTGCTAAATGACTAAATGTAAATTTTATGAAATTTGTAATGTCATGTGTAATGTGTAGTGTGTGGCCTTGAAATTTTAGCATGTCTACGTGATCATGAATAAATGCTTCTTGAGACACACAGTGTTGCTTCTTTGCATGCATCAAACGAATTGTTTCTGGCTATATGCATCCATGCATCAGTTTGAGAGGGGTGGAAATGGGACACTTGGGTGAAACAAAACTGCCCCAAAAGTACCCCCACCCACTTTAAATACAGTTTTTTCTAAGTCAATTTGGTACATTTCTCAGTTGCGATTTGAAATTCTCAAACTTCTTGTTCAAGCCTTACATCCTTGTGTCACTTGTGCACATCAAACGAGCATTTTCTCATTTCTTTGAACAAGTTGCAAATGCTTTGGTATATCCATGCAAATGATTATGACACACTTCTGTGCAGATTCCTACATGATCAATTGCTTATGTCATGTTGATCAAAATGCATTATAATGGGTCTCTGTTGAATAGTATAATCCAACACGACATTTAAGCACTAGTTTTACAGTATACAGTAAGTATACTTCAAGTAAACAGTGGCATTTTATTTTACTCAATTTAGTGTTTCGCATTACTATATTCTTTCCACATAGGACTGCAAGGCAACTTCACTGGGTTGCAGACGGCCCCTTTTCACACCTAAACAGTCTTTTGACACTCTCTACAGGGATCTCATCCCTGAACAAGAGAGGGGGCAGATTGGAGATGACCTGCAAAAGTACATGTTAGTTTGGGACAATGTCAGTTTCCTTCGCTCCAACATCATCAGGCAATGGTTTGCGGCCCACAACAGGATGCTGGTGGAGTTCCTCTCACCCTACTCAACCCCGTTGAGGAATTTTTCTCAGCATGAAGATTAAAAGTATATGATCGCCAGCAGTATACATAGATGACTCTTCTGGCTGCCATGGATGTAACGTGTGATGACATCACAGCTGATGCCTGCAGAGGCTGGATTAGACACTCTGAAAGATGATTTTCACTCTGTATCGCAAGAGAAGATATTTGTTGTGATGTGGATGAGAATCCGTTGCCCAAAATATAGGGAACGTCAGGAGGTGTAGGAAGACTGCACTGTAATTCCACTGCACTGCATGTACAGTTTTCCCTAAGGAGATTGTCTTATGTTCAGATTTCTACATTTGTTTGTGCTATGCAGTGCTGTCTTTTCCTGTCTGCATCGCAATGACACTGTCCGTCAAGAAATTATTGTACAAACAGTAAAAGCGTTAACGTGAATCATGTGCCGTCTCTTGCAATCAAAAAATCAAAACCAGAAATGCACTTACTGTTTTGCAAATGTCAAGAATGATTCGAGAAATGCTCCACTCATCACTCTCAGGTCACTCTGCTGCACACGTCTGATCACTTCTTTGTCACCCCCAACCTCACCGCTCCAGACAACACAGATGTCTTACCGCTGGTCACTTTTAGGCGCTACCTACGGTCCCTCCCTCCTGCTTTTCCTCTGCTGTCTTGTCTGCACTCCCCCCCTCTGAGGAGCTCTCTCTTTTGAATACCAACAGTGCCACAGACACTTTGTGTTCCACGCTTACATCCTGCTTGGACAACCTATGCCCTCTTACATCTGGACCAGCCCGTGCATCCCTGTCTGCCCCCTGGTTATCGGATGTACCACGTGAGCATCGCGCCAGCCTCCGGTCAGCTGAGAGAAAATGGCACGAGTCAAAAGACCATACTGACCTCTCTCTCAACCAGTCTATCCTCTCTACTTTCTCCGTTGACGTCACCTCTGCAAAAACTGATTATAACCACTCGAAGATCAGCAACTCTCCTGACTCTCGCACACTCTTAAAAACCTTCTCTGCTCTCCTCTGTCCGCCTGCTCCCACACCTTCATCGGAGTTAACGGCTGATGATTTTGCATTGTTCTTCGTAAAGAAAACTACCGCCATCAACAGCCAATTTTCTGCACCACCATCACCCGCCTTTTCTACTCTGTCTGAAGATGATGTTTCCAAGGTCATTGGTTCCAACCACCCTACCAACTGCCCACTGGATCCCATCTCCACCCATCTCCTCCATGTTATCTCTCCAGCAGTTGTGCCTGGTCTGACCCACATCATCAACTCTTTGCTCACCACTGGGACATTTCCCACTGCGTTCAAAGAGGCCTGCATCAAACCGCTACTGAAGAAACCCACTCTCAACCTTACACTGCTAGAACACTACAGGCCGGTGTAGTGTGTGAAAACGCATATCTTCCGTCAAAATGTAGATGACTGATTTTAACCTCTAATTCTTTTCTGTCTTCTTAAAAATTTTTTTTTTACTTACCTCACTATTCTTAGCTTTTTATACTGTGCTAGGCTTTAATGGACTGGATTTAATTAACTTATGCAATTTGTTGCCTATATTGTTATAATTGCTTCCAATGTTTCCTCGTCTGCAAGTCGCTTTGGAAAAAAGCGTCTGCTAAATGACTAAATGTAAATTTTATGAAATGTGTAATATCATGTGTAATGTGTAATGTGCAGTGTGTGGCCTTGAAATTTTAGCATGTCTACGTAATCATGAATAAATTCTTCTTGAGACACACAGTGTTGCTTCTTTGCATGCATCAAACGAATTGTTTCTGGCTATATGGATCCATGCATCAGTTTGAGAGGGGTGGAAATGGGACACTTGGGTGAAACAAAACTGCCCCAAAAGTACCCCCACCCACTTTAAATACAGTTTTTTCTAAGTCAATTTGGTACATTTCTCCGATCCGATTTGAAATTCTCAAAACTTCTTGTTCAATCCTTACATCCTTGTGTCACTTGTGCACATCAAACAAGCATTTTCTCATTTCTTTGAACAAGTTGCAAATGCTTTGGTATATCCATGCAAATGATTATGACACAATTCTGTGCAGATTCCTACATTATTAATTGCTTATGTCATGTTGATCAAAATGCATTATAATGGGTCTCTGTTGAATAGTATAATCCCCCACGACATTTAAGCACTAGTTTTACAATATACAGTAAGTTTACTTCAAGTAAACAGTGGCATTTTATTTTACTCAATTTAGTGTTTCGCATTACTATATTCTTTCCATATAGGACTGCAAGACAACTTCACTGGGTTGCAGACGGCCCCTTTTCACACCTAAACAGTCTTTTAAAACTCTCTACAGGGATCTCATCCCTGAACCAAAGAGCGGGCAGATTGGAGATGACCTGCCAAAGTACATGTTAGTTTGGGACAATGTCAGTTTCCATCGCTCCAACATCATCAGGCAATGGTTTGCGGCCCACAACAGGATGCTGGTGGAGTTCCTCTCACCCTACTCAACCCCGTTGAGGAATTTTTCTCAGCATGAAGATTAAAAGTATATGATCGCCAGCAGCATACACAGATGACCCTTCTGGCTGCCATGGATGTAACGTGTGATGACATCACAGCTGATGCCTGCAGAGGCTGGATTAGACACTCTGAAAGATGATTTTTCACGCTATATCGCAAGAGAAGATATTTGTTGTGATGTGGATGAGAATCCGTTGCCCAAAATATAGGGAACGTCAGGAGGTGTAGGAAGATTGCACTGTAATTCCACTGCACTGCATGTACAGTTTTCCCTAAGGAGATTGTCTTATGTTCAGATTTCTACATTTGTTTGTGCTAAGCAGTGCTGTCTTTTCCTGTCTGCATCGCGATGACACTGTCTGTCAAGAAATTATTGTACAAACAGTAAAAGCGTTAACGTGAATCATGTGCCGTCTCTTGCAATCAAACAATCAAAACCAGAAATGCACTTACTGTTTTGCAAATGTCAAGGATGATTCGAGAAATGCTCCACTCATCACTCTCAGGTCACTCCGCTGCACACGTCTGATCACTTCTTTGTCACCCCCGAGCTCACCGCTCCAGACAACGCAGATGTCTTACCGCTGGTCACTTTCCGGCGCTACCTACGGTCCCTCCCTCCTGCTTTTCCTCTGCTGTCTTGTCTGCACTCCCCCCCTCTGAGGAGCTCTCTCTTTTGAATACCAACAGTGCCCCAGACACTCTGTGTTCCACGCTTACATCCTGCTTGGACAACCTATGCCCTCTTACATCTGGACCAGCCCGTGCATCCCTGTCTGCCCCCTGGTTATCGGATGTACCACGTGAGCATCGCGCCAGCCTCTGGTCAGCTGAGAGAAAATGGCACAAGTCAAAAGACCATACTGACCTCTCTCTCAACCAGTCTCTCCTCTCTACTTTCTCCGTTGACGTCACCTCTGCAAAAACTGATTATAACCACACGAAGATCAGCAACTCTCCTGACTCTCGCACACTCTTAAAAACCTTCTCTGCTCTCCTCTGTCCGCCTGCTCCCACACCTTCATCGGAGTTAACGGCTGATGATTTTGCATCGTTCTTCGTAAAGATAACTACCGCCATCAACAGCCAATTTTCTACACCACCATCACCCGCCTTTTCTCCTCTGTCTGAAGATGTTTCCAAGGTCATTGGTTCCAACCACCCTACCACCTGCCCACTGGATCCCATCTCCACCCATCTCCTCCATGTTATCTCTCCAGCAGTTGTGCCTGGTCTGACCCACATCATCAACTCTTTGCTCACCACTGGGACATTTTCCACTGCTTTCAACGAGGCCTGCATCACACCGCTACTGAAGAAACCCACTCTCAACCTTACACTGCTAGAACACTACAGGCCGGTGTAGTGTGTGAAAACGCATATCTTCCGTCAAAATGTAGATGACTGATTTTAACCTCTAATTCTTTTCTGTCTTCTTAAAAAATTTTTTTTTACTTACCTCACTATTTTAGCTTTGTATATTGTGCTAGGCTTTAATGGACTGGATTTAATTAACTTATGCATTTTGTTGCCTATATTGTTATAATTGCTTCCAATGTTTCCTCGTCTGTAAGTCGCTTTGGAAAAAAGCATCTGCTAAATGACTAAATGTAAATTTTATGAAATGTGTAATGTCATGTGTAATGTGTAATGTATAGTCTGTGGCCTTGAAATTTTAGCATGTCTACGTAATCATGAATAAATGCTTCTTGAGACACACAGTGTTGCTTCTTTGCATGCATCAAACGAATTGTTTCTGGCTATATGCATCCATGCATCAGTTTGAGAGGGGTGGAAATGGGACACTTGGGTGAAACAAAACTGCCCTAAAAGTACCCCCACCCACTTTAAATACAGTTTTTTCTAAGTCAATTTGGTACATTTCTCAGATCCGATTTTAAATTCTCAAAACTTCTTGTTCAAGCCTTACATCCTTGTGTCACTTGTGCACATCAAACAAGCATTTTCTCATTTCTTTGAACAAGTTGCAAATGCTTTGGTATATCCATGCAAATGATTATGACACAATTCTGTGCAGATTCCTACATTATCAATTGCTTATGTCATGTTGATCAAAATGCATTATAATGGGTCTCTGTTGAATAGTATAATCCAACACGACATTTAAGCACTAGTTTTACAATATACAGTGAGTATACTTCAAGTAAACAGTGGCATTTTATTTTACTCAATTTAGTGTTTCGCATTACTATATTCTTTCCACATAGGACTGCAAGACAACTTCACTGGGTTGCAGACGGCCCCTTTTCACACCTAAACAGTCTTTTGACACTCTCTACAGGGATCTCATCCCTGAACAAGAGAGGGGGCAGATTGGAGATGACCTGCCAAAGTACATGTTAGTTTGGGACAATGTCAGTTTCCATCGCTCCAACATCATCAGGCAATGGTTTGCGGCCCACAACAGGATGCTGGTGGAGTTCCTCTCACCCTACTCAACCCGTTGAGGAATTTTTCTCAGCATGAAGATTAAAACTATATGATCGCCAGCAGCATACACATATGACCCTTCTGGCTGCCATGGATGTAACGTGTGATGACATCACAGCTGATGCCTGCAGAGGCTGGATTAGACACTCTGAAAGATGATTTTAACGCTGTATCGCAAGAGAAGATATTTGTTGTGATGTGGATTAGAATCCGTTGCCCAAAATATAGGGAACGTCAGGAGATGTAGGAAGACTGCACTGTAATTCCACTGCACTGCATGTACAGTTTTCCCTAAGGAGATTGTCTTATGTTCAGATTTCTACATTTGTTTGTGCTATGCAGTGCTGTCTTTTCCTGTCTGCATCGCAATGACACTGTCTGTCAAGAAATTATTGTACAAACAGTAAAAGCGTTAACGTGAATCATGTGCCGTCTCTTGCAATCAAACAATCAAAACCAGAAATGCACTTACTGTTTTGCAAATGTCAAGGATGATTCGAGAAATGCTCCACTCATCACTCTCAGGTCACTCCGCTGCACACGTCTGATCACTTCTTTGTCACCCCCGACCTCACCGCTCCAGACAACGCAGATGTCTTACCGTTGGTCACTTTCCGGTGCTACCTACGGTCCCTCCCTCCTGCTTTTCCTCTGCTGTCTTGTCTGCACTCCCCCCCTCTGAGGAGCTCTCTCTTTTGAATACCAACAGTGCCCCAGAAACTCTGTGTTCCACGCTTACATCCTGCTTGGACAACCTATGCCCTCTTACATCTGGACCAGCCCGTGCATCCCTGTCTGCCCCCTGGTTATCGGATGTACCACGTGAGCATCGCGCCAGCCTCCGGTCAGCTGAGAGTAAATGGCACAAGTCAAAAGACCATACTGACCTCTCTCTCAACCAGTCTCTCCTCTGTACTTTCTCCGTTGACGTCACCTCTGCAAAAACTGATTATAACCACTCGAAGATCAGCAACTCTCCTGACTCTCGCACACTCTTAAAAACCTTCTCTGCTCTCCTCTGTCCGCCTGCTCCCACACCTTCATCGGAGTTAACGGCTGATGATTTTGCATCGTTCTTCGTAAAGAAAATTACCGCCATCAACAGCCAATTTTCTACACCACCATCACCCGCCTTTTCTACTCTGTCTGAAGATGATGTTTCCAAGGTCATTGTTTCCAACCACCCTACCACCTGCCCACTGGATCCCATCCCCACCCATCTCCTCCATGCCATCTCTCCAGCAGTTGTGCCTGGTCTGACCCACATCATCAACTCTTTGCTCACCACTGGGACATTTCCCACTGCGTTCAAAGAGGCCTGCATCACACCGCTACTGAAGAAACCCACTCTCAACCTTACACTGCTAGAACACTACAGGCCGGTGTAGTGTGTGAAAATGCATATCTTCCGTTAAAATTTAGATGACTGATTTTAACCTCTAATTCTTCGATGTCTTCTTAAAAAAAAAGTTTTTACTTACCTCACTTTTCTTAGCGTTGTATACCGTCCAAGGCTTTAATGGACTGGATTTAATTAACTTCTGCATTTTTTTGCCTATATTGTTATAATTGCTTCCAATGTTTCCTCGTCTGTAAATCGCTTTGGATAAAAACGTCTGCTAAATGACTAAATGTAAATTTTATGAAATTTGTAATGTCATGTGTAATGTGTAGTGTGTGGCCTTGAAATTTTAGCATGTCTACGTGATCATGAATAAATGCTTCTTGAGACACACAGTGTTGCTTCTTTGCATGCATCAAACGAATTGTTTCTGGCTATATGCATCCATGCATCAGTTTGAGAGGGGTGGAAATGGGACACTTGGGTGAAACAAAACTGCCCCAAAAGTACCCCCACCCACTTTAAATACAGTTTTTTCTAAGTCAATTTGGTACATTTCTCAGTTGCGATTTGAAATTCTCAAACTTCTTGTTCAAGCCTTACATCCTTGTGTCACTTGTGCACATCAAACGAGCATTTTCTCATTTCTTTGAACAAGTTGCAAATGCTTTGGTATATCCATGCAAATGATTATGACACACTTCTGTGCAGATTCCTACATGATCAATTGCTTATGTCATGTTGATCAAAATGCATTATAATGGGTCTCTGTTGAATAGTATAATCCAACACGACATTTAAGCACTAGTTTTACAGTATACAGTAAGTATACTTCAAGTAAACAGTGGCATTTTATTTTACTCAATTTAGTGTTTCGCATTACTATATTCTTTCCACATAGGACTGCAAGGCAACTTCACTGGGTTGCAGACGGCCCCTTTTCACACCTAAACAGTCTTTTGACACTCTCTACAGGGATCTCATCCCTGAACAAGAGAGGGGGCAGATTGGAGATGACCTGCAAAAGTACATGTTAGTTTGGGACAATGTCAGTTTCCTTCGCTCCAACATCATCAGGCAATGGTTTGCGGCCCACAACAGGATGCTGGTGGAGTTCCTCTCACCCTACTCAACCCCGTTGAGGAATTTTTCTCAGCATGAAGATTAAAAGTATATGATCGCCAGCAGCATACATAGATGACTCTTCTGGCTGCCATGGATGTAACGTGTGATGACATCACAGCTGATGCCTGCAGAGGCTGGATTAGACACTCTGAAAGATGATTTTCACTCTGTATCGCAAGAGAAGATATTTGTTGTGATGTGGATGAGAATCCGTTGCCCAAAATATAGGGAACGTCAGGAGGTGTAGGAAGACTGCACTGTAATTCCACTGCACTGCATGTACAGTTTTCCCTAAGGAGATTGTCTTATGTTCAGATTTCTACATTTGTTTGTGCTATGCAGTGCTGTCTTTTCCTGTCTGCATCGCAATGACACTGTCCGTCAAGAAATTATTGTACAAACAGTAAAAGCGTTAACGTGAATCATGTGCCGTCTCTTGCAATCAAAAAATCAAAACCAGAAATGCACTTACTGTTTTGCAAATGTCAAGAATGATTCGAGAAATGCTCCACTCATCACTCTCAGGTCACTCTGCTGCACACGTCTGATCACTTCTTTGTCACCCCCAACCTCACCGCTCCAGACAACACAGATGTCTTACCGCTGGTCACTTTTAGGCGCTACCTACGGTCCCTCCCTCCTGCTTTTCCTCTGCTGTCTTGTCTGCACTCCCCCCCTCTGAGGAGCTCTCTCTTTTGAATACCAACAGTGCCACAGACACTTTGTGTTCCACGCTTACATCCTGCTTGGACAACCTATGCCCTCTTACATCTGGACCAGCCCGTGCATCCCTGTCTGCCCCCTGGTTATCGGATGTACCACGTGAGCATCGCGCCAGCCTCCGGTCAGCTGAGAGAAAATGGCACGAGTCAAAAGACCATACTGACCTCTCTCTCAACCAGTCTATCCTCTCTACTTTCTCCGTTGACGTCACCTCTGCAAAAACTGATTATAACCACTCGAAGATCAGCAACTCTCCTGACTCTCGCACACTCTTAAAAACCTTCTCTGCTCTCCTCTGTCCGCCTGCTCCCACACCTTCATCGGAGTTAACGGCTGATGATTTTGCATTGTTCTTCGTAAAGAAAACTACCGCCATCAACAGCCAATTTTCTGCACCACCATCACCCGCCTTTTCTACTCTGTCTGAAGATGATGTTTCCAAGGTCATTGGTTCCAACCACCCTACCAACTGCCCACTGGATCCCATCTCCACCCATCTCCTCCATGTTATCTCTCCAGCAGTTGTGCCTGGTCTGACCCACATCATCAACTCTTTGCTCACCACTGGGACATTTCCCACTGCGTTCAAAGAGGCCTGCATCAAACCGCTACTGAAGAAACCCACTCTCAACCTTACACTGCTAGAACACTACAGGCCGGTGTAGTGTGTGAAAACGCATATCTTCCGTCAAAATGTAGATGACTGATTTTAACCTCTAATTCTTTTCTGTCTTCTTAAAAATTTTTTTTTTACTTACCTCACTATTCTTAGCTTTTTATACTGTGCTAGGCTTTAATGGACTGGATTTAATTAACTTATGCAATTTGTTGCCTATATTGTTATAATTGCTTCCAATGTTTCCTCGTCTGCAAGTCGCTTTGGAAAAAAGCGTCTGCTAAATGACTAAATGTAAATTTTATGAAATGTGTAATATCATGTGTAATGTGTAATGTGCAGTGTGTGGCCTTGAAATTTTAGCATGTCTACGTAATCATGAATAAATGCTTCTTGAGACACACAGTGTTGCTTCTTTGCATGCATCAAACGAATTGTTTCTGGCTATATGGATCCATGCATCAGTTTGAGAGGGGTGGAAATGGGACACTTGGGTGAAACAAAACTGCCCCAAAAGTACCCCCACCCACTTTAAATACAGTTTTTTCTAAGTCAATTTGGTACATTTCTCCGATCCGATTTGAAATTCTCAAAACTTCTTGTTCAATCCTTACATCCTTGTGTCACTTGTGCACATCAAACAAGCATTTTCTCATTTCTTTGAACAAGTTGCAAATGCTTTGGTATATCCATGCAAATGATTATGACACAATTCTGTGCAGATTCCTACATTATTAATTGCTTATGTCATGTTGATCAAAATGCATTATAATGGGTCTCTGTTGAATAGTATAATCCCCCACGACATTTAAGCACTAGTTTTACAATATACAGTAAGTTTACTTCAAGTAAACAGTGGCATTTTATTTTACTCAATTTAGTGTTTCGCATTACTATATTCTTTCCACATAGGACTGCAAGACAACTTCACTGGGTTGCAGACGGCCCCTTTTCACACCTAAACAGTCTTTTGACACTCTCTACAGGTATCTCATCCCTGAACAAGAGAGGGGGCAGATTGGAGATGACCTGCCAAAGTACATGTTAGTTTGGGACAATGTCAGTTTCCATCGCTCCAACATCATCAGGCAATGGTTTGCGGCCCACAACAGGATGCTGGTGGAGTTCCTCTCACCCTACTCAACCCCGTTGAGGAATTTTTCTCAGCATGAAGATTAAAAGTATATGATCGCCAGCAGCAGACCCTTCTGGCTGCCATGGATGTAACGTGTGATGACATCACAGCTGATGCCTGCAGAGGCTGGATTAGACACTGAAAGATGATTTTTCACGCTGTATCGCAAGAGAAGATATTTGTTGTGATGTGGATGAGAATCCGTTGCCCAAAATATAGGGAACGTCAGGAGGTGTAGGAAGACCGCACTGTAATTCCACTGCACTGCATGTACAGTTTTCCCTAAGGAGATTGTCTTATGTTCAGATTTCTACATTTGTTTGTGCTATGCAGTTGCTTCTTTTCCTGTCTGCATCGCGATGACACTGTCTGTCAAGAAATTATTGTACACCTGCTGGAGAGTCATGTAATTCAACCCAATATATATCGGCCATTTCCTTTAGAGGCCCTCCCAACAGGACCTGCTGGTGGCCGTGCCTACTCTGTGCCTGCGAACAGTCGACTCTGGCGCCGTCTGGGAATGTGACAGTGACACCCTCCGGTGAACATAAGATGTTTGCCCCCAATTTTATCAACAAATCTCTACCTAACAGGGGGACAGGTGCATTTGTGGAGTACAGAAATGAGTGTGAGAGGCACTGATTTGCCACTTTTGTGGTAAGGGGAATAGTTAGAGGCCAGTGTTCGAACCCACCAGAGAACCCCATATCCGACAGTTTTATCACTTACGTCTTTGTCAGTGATTGTGCCCCTCGTTACTGTGGAGTATGTTGCTCCGGTATCCACCAGAGCTGTTAGTGGTCTGTTGTTAACCACGATTTTCATGAGAGGCTCAGCCAAACCCCTCATGATTGTTCTCTGTGGGCCCCGTCAACAATCCCCCGCGCCTTCCCGCTGGCCCCAGGTCGGGTACATGGGCGCCTGAATCGAGTGGGGAGACGGGTGCTGTTGCCCCGGGTTTCGTGGGGTCTGTGGTCCCCTGGCACGACCACCGGCACCACCTCTATGAGGATCCCATCCCCCCGCAGGTGGTCCCGTAAACTGGCTATCCCCGAGCATTGGGCATTCTCTCATCCAGTGATCAGTCCCACCACACTGAAAACATGCACCCCTCTGGCGCACTTCTCTCCTGTTAGATCTTCCCCTACCCCATCCACTATTACCCCGTGGCCTATACCCTCCCCACGGTCTCATAGGCTCGGGGCCTGGTTTGAATGGCTGGACACTGCCCTGACCATAAGTTTGGAACTGGGGAATGGGTTGAAGCCCCTGCTGGGCCTGTGTACCAGTCTGCACGGCAGAGTCACTGTTCACAGGACGTTGTGGCATTTGTTTTGGTTTTTTGTTACTGGCCTTTGCCAATTCTAATTGTATTTTTAGCAATTGGTGTTTTGTTTTTTCTAACTCCTCCTCCTCATGTTCCTGTTTCTCTACTGCTTTGTCAATGTGGAAAACTAGATGTCTTTCCCACACTTCATTACTCGCTACAGGAATGTCAGGATTGTTTTCCATTGCCTGCCTAACACCATTGGGAGCCCCGGTCATTACTGCAGTTCTGAATATGTCACGAGTGATTGGATTGTTTAAACTATTTTCTTCGACCATCTGTTCCCATTCTGCTGCACATCTGAAATAATAACTTGCTCCAGTCTCACCAGGTTTAATGCGAAATTTAATATTTTGGTACACTGTTGGGGGAGTTGGAAACTTTGCCCTCAGGGCCTTGGAAATTGATGTGCTGACGGTCACAAACAATGTGTCGTTTTTACATGATTCTATATTTGCGACGTTTTCGAAATCTGCCATCTGTGAGACAGTGAAAATTTGACCCAAAAGGCATCGTAAGTCCCCTACCGCCAAGGTGGTGCAATGACATAATGCCATCAATTTTGTAAGCCATCTACCTCCCCCTGACGTAATGGGGGCAACTTTGCCAACACAGCCGTCATGTCACTGTGATTCCAAGGTTGATACTTTTGTACACCACCAGTACCATGTACTAGGGGCATGTTTAGTTCGTTCCCTGCCATCAGTTGTGCGCGTGCCATATCGCTTTCTTCATCCTCGTCGTCATACTGTGCTGCTGCTTTGTTAATTGGGAGTGGTGAGAGGGCACTGAGGTCATATCCACCCGTCCTTTTTGGCTGGCCCCCTACTGGATGCTCAGCATCCCACTCTCTATCTCTGGGTGGGGTATGTTGGCTACTAGTGGGCTGGTGGTGGCTTCTTGTTCTATGCGCCACAGTTGTGGCCGTCATAGTCCCTTTAATGACTATGTTACATTCATTTGATGGTGACTCAATGTTGCTATTTTTACACGATCCCTTTTCCTCTCTATCCTCATCTTCTCCATCATTGTGTTGAGATGCTTCCTGTCTGCTCGTTACTTGTTCTACCTGTGCAGTCAATCTCTTAATTTGGCTTTGCAACTCCTCAAACTCAGCTATGTCTGCCTCTACCACTGTTTCTTTCACATTAACTTGAACTTGTTGTGTTGCTGGTGCATAGGGCGGAGGCTGCAGTTTGCTCAGATCAGGATATAAGGGGGCGGAGGCTACACGACATGAGATACTGGTACTTTCACTTCCTGACTTCCTCACCAGTTCTTTCTGTGACTTTGCCGAGTGCACACGGTCTGTGTTATTCTTGGGACTCAGAGCAGTAGCTGTGAGAGCAAGGCGTGTCCATAGACGTAAATCTTCTCTTAGTTTTACCTCCTCATTTTTGTGTTTATTCTTTCCTACCCACTTCACATGTTTTGCCTCTTCAACATGTCTAGCCAATTTTAAATGCGCTCTCTTTTCCATTTCTCTGACCTTTGGCGCTAATCTGATTGATAATTTATCTGGTTCCTGCCATAAATTTTCCAAACAAATCTGACTCCATTTACATTCCCAAATCTTATTTTCTTTCTTATGATTTTTCGGTTCCGTTTGAGCCATCAACATATCCACTACTCTCCCCCATTGTGTGGTTATCGGGACACACCCGTCTCCCTCACATTCTCTCTCAAACTCAAACATTCTACAAACTGATATTCACTGCACAATACACAAGCAATATATACACTGTAATTGTCTTTCACTATTCTTTTAAAATAATATTCAATGCACAATACACTCTAAATATACACAATTTACTTATGTTTTGCTATACTTTTTGTATAATAATATTCATTACAGGATAAACTTTCAATATATACAGTTTACTTATTTTTGGCGTACTCACGACTGGTTACGTGTAGGCGTTCCAAAAGTATTTTCCAACAATAATTATATCTTTTGGCGTACTCACGACTGGTTACGTGTAGGCGTTCCAAGAGTATTTTCCAACAATAATTTTATCTTTTGGCGTACTCACGACTGGTTACGTGTAGGCGTTTCAAAAGTATTTCACAACAATAGTTTTATCTTTAACTATTGTGACGCGGGCCTCTCACCCCGTCTTCAAATGTTCAAAACCAACAATAGTTCTCTTCTTAACTATTGTGACGCAGGAATCTAACCTCGTCTTCAAATATTCAAAACCAACAATAGTTCTCTTCTTAACTATTGTGACGCAGGAATCTAACCTCGTCTTCAAATGTTTAAAACCCTCCTTTTATTCTGACCAACAAATATCAACAATTTCTATTTTGTAATCAATGACACGGATATACTTTTAAATTCAACACATGAATTTGGAATATTCAATTTGCAGAAATTAGTTTAAACAGGTTTTCTGCTTACCTTTTATATTGTCGGCCGTGTGTTGGACTCAAAGTTATCTCGTCCCAGTTCTCGGTCAATCCCCGACTTTTACAATTCTTCTAAATGCCCCTTTTCTCCAATCACGTCGGATGTCACCATCTGTAGGACATTCTAAATGTGTTCTTGCATGTTCAAAATTGGAGGGAGGCCGGTCAAAGTAAATCTTGAAGTTTATTGATCAGAAGATTCAAAAAATACAACAGCTGTTGGGTCAGTTGCCTCAGAACAAAGGCTCAACCCACGCCCAGTTTTACAATTCTGGATATATTTATAGTATTTGTCGCCGGTCTCTCTTCGTGCCTTTGAGTGACGTGTTGTCTGGTATTCGTCCAATCAGCTCTTAGTCCGTTGTTCTCTGAGTTTCTGCAAAACATCAAATGACAACCCACACACCCCAATTCTACCCAGCAACAACATAGTTTAAAAGGTCAGACAATCCAATATGTGTGTGTGTACATTTTCTCCTTTTTTGGCGTTTCAGTTGCATGCATATATTCTGAGACCTCAACTGTCTCCTGACACTTCCTCTTATCTTTTGCATGCGACACCCACGCCCCACTTCCTCTTTCAAGTACACTCATTATCAGCTCCTAACTTTTATGGTTAATTTCAACACATTATTTGAGGTTAAGGGTTATTGTATGCAAGCAATAGAATAATAAACACTTCTAAAAGTAATGATGCATATAGAATAATACTGCATATGAAGCATATGAATGAATAAAAGTGATAATGCATATGGAATAATACTGCATAGGAAGCGTATGAATGAATAAAAGTGATAATGCATATGGAATAATACTGCATAGGAAGCATATGAATGAATATTCCACAGCATCCATGCATCAGTTTTAGAGGGGTGGAAATGGGACACTTGGGTGAAACAAAACTGCCCCAAAAGTACCCCCACCCACTTTAAATACAGTTTTTTCTAAGTCAATTTGGTACATTTCTCAGATCCGATTTGAAATTCTCAAAACTTCTTGTTCAAGCCTTACATCCTTGTGTCACTTGTGCACATCAAACAAGCATTTTCTCATTTCTTTGAACAAGTTGCAAATGCTTTGGTATATCCATGCAAATGATTATGACACAATTCTGTGCAGATTCCTACATTATCAATTGCTTATGTCATGTTGATCAAAATGCATTATAATGGGTCTCTGTTGAATAGTATAATCCAACACGACATTTAAGCACTAGTTTTACAATATACAGTAAGTATACTTCAAGTAAACAGTGGCATTTTATTTTACTCAATTTATTGTTTCGCATTACTATATTCTTTCCACATAGGACTGCAAGACAACTTCACTGGGTTGCAGACGGCCCCTTTTCACACCTAAACAGTCTTTTGACACTCTCTACAGGGATCTCATCCCTGAACAAGAGAGGGGGCAGATTGGAGATGACCTGCCAAAGTACATGTTAGTTTGGGACAATGTCAGTTTCCTTCGCTCCAACATCATCAGGCAATGGTTTGCGGCCCACAACAGGATGCTGGTGGAGTTCCTCTCACCCTACTCAACCCCGTTGAGGAATTTTTCTCAGCATGAAGATTAAAAGTATATGATCGCCAGCAGCATACACAGATGACCCTTCTGGCTGCCATGGATGTAACGTGTGATGACATCACAGCTGATGCCTGCAGAGGCTGGATTAGACGCTCTGAAAGATGATTTTCACGCTGTATCGCAAGAGAAGATATTTGTTTTGATGTGGATGAGAATCCGTTGCCCAAAATATAGGGAACGTCAGGAGGTGTAGGAAGACTGCACTGTAATTCCACTGCACTGCATGTACAGTTTTCCCTAAGGAGATTGTCTTATGTTCAGATTTCTACATTTGTTTGTGCTATGCAGTGCTGTCTTTTCCTGTCTGCATCGCAATGACACTGTCTGTCAATAAATTATTGTACAAACAGTAAAAGCGTTAACGTGAATCATGTGCCGTCTCTTGCAATCAAACAATCAAAACCAGAAATGCACTTACTGTTTTGCAAATGTCGAGGATGATTCGAGAAATGCTCCATTCATCACTCTCAGGTCACTCCGCTGCACACGTCTGATCACGTCTTTGTCACCCCCGACCTCACCGCTCCAGACAACGCAGATGTCTTACCGCTGGTCACTTTCCGGCGCTACCTACGGTCCCTCCCTCCTGCTTTTCCTCTGCTGTCTTGTCTGCACTCCCCCCCTCTGAGGAGCTCTCTCTTTTGAATACCAACAGTGCCACAGATACTCTGTGTTCCACGCTTACATCCTGCTTGGACAACCTATGCCCTCTTACATCTGGACCAGCCCGTGCATCCCTGTCTGCCCCCTGGTTATCGGATGTACCACGTGAGCATCGCGCCAGCCTCCAGTCAGCTGAGAGAAAATGGCACAAGTCAAAAGACCATACTGACCTCTCTCTCAACCAGTCTCTCCTCTCTACTTCTCCGTTGACGTCACCTCTGCAAAAACTGATTATAACCACTCGAAGATCAGCAACTCTCCTGACTCTCGCACACTCTTAAAAACCTTCTCTGCTCTCCTCTGTCCGCCTGCTCCCACACCTTCATCGGAGTTAACGGCTGATGATTTTGCATCGTTCTTCGTAAAGAAAACTACCGCCATCAACAGCCAATTTTCTACACCACCATCACCCGCCTTTTCTCCTCTGTCTGAAGATGATGTTTCCAAGGTCATTGGTTCCAACCACCCTACCACCTGCCCACTGGATCCCATCTCCACCCATCTCCTCCATGTTATCTCTCCAGCAGTTGTGCCTGGTCTGACCCACATCATCAACTCTTTGCTCACCACTGGGACATTTCCCACTGCGTTCAAAGAGGCCTGCATCACATCGCTACTGAAGAAACCCACTCTCAACCTTACACTGCTAGAACACTACAGGCCGGTGTAGTGTGTGAAAACGCATATCTTCCGTCAAAATGTAGATGACTGATTTTAACCTTTAATTCTTTTCTGTCTTCTTAAAAAATGTTTTTTTTACTTACCTCACTATTCATAGCTTTGTATAATGTGCTAGGCTTTAATGGACTGGATTTAATTAACTTATGCATTTTGTTGCCTATATTGTTATAATTGCTTCCAATGTTTCCTCGTCTGTAAGTCGCTTTGGAAAAAAGCGTCTGCTAAATGACTAAATGTAAATTTTATGAAATGTGTAATGTCATGTGTAATGTGTAATGTGTAGTGTGTGGCCTTGAAATTTTAGCATGTCTACGTAATTATGAATAAATGCTTCTTGAGACACACAGTGTTGCTTCTTTGCATGCATCAAACGAATTGTTTCTGGCTATATGCATCCATGCATCAGTTTGAGAGGGGTGGAAATGGGACACTTGGGTGAATCAAAACTGCCCCAAAAGTACCCCCACCCACTTTAAATACAGTTTTTTCTAAGTCAATTTGGTACATTTCTCAGATCCGATTTGAAATTCTCAAAACTTCTTGTTCAATCCTTACATCCTTGTGTCACTTGTGCACATCAAACAAGCATTTTCTCATTTCTTTGAACAAGTTGCAAATGCTTTGGTATATCCATGCAAATGATTATGACACAATTCTGTGCAGATTCCTACATTATCAATTGCTTATGTCATGTTGATCAAAATGCATTATAATCGGTCTCTGTTGAATAGTATAATCCCCCACGACATTTAAGCACTAGTTTTACAATATCAAGTAAATATACTTCAAGTAAACAGTGGCATTTTATTTTACTCAATTTAGTGTTTCGCATTACTATATTCTTTCCACATAGGACTGCAAGACAACTTCACTGGGTTGCAGACGGCCCCTTTTCACACCTAAACAGTCTTTTGACTCTCTCTACAGGGATCTCATCCCTGAACAAGAGAGGGGCAGATTGGAGATGACCTGCCAAAGTACATGTTAGTTTGGGACAATGTCAGTTTCCATCGCTCCAACATCATCAGGCAATGGTTTGCGGCCCACAACAGGATGCTGGTGGAGTTCCTCTCACCCTACTCAACCCAGTTGAGGAATTTTTCTCAGCATGAAGATTAAAAGTATATGATCGCCAGCAGCATACACAGATGACCCTTCTGGCTGCCATGGATGTAACGTGTGATGACATCACAGCTGATGCCTGCAGAGGCTGGATTAGACACTCTGAAAGATGATTTTCACGCTGTATCACAAGAGAAGATATTTGTTGTGATGTGGATGAGAATCCGTTAACCAAAATATAGGGAGCGTCAGGAGGTGTAGGAAGACTGCACTGTAATTCCACTGCACTGCATGTACAGTTTTCCCTAAGGAGATTGTCTTATGTTCAGATTTCTACATTTGTTTGTGCTATGCAGTGCTGTCTTTTCCTGTCTGCATCGCAATGACACTGTCTGTCTAGATATTATTGTACAAACAGTAAAAGCGTTAACGTGAATCATGTGCCGTCTCTTGCAATCAAACAATCAAAACCAGAAATGCACTTACTGTTTTGCAAATGTCAAGGATGATTCGAGAAATGCTCCACTCATCACTCTCAGGTCACTCCGCTGCACACGTCTGATCACTTCTTTGTCACCCCCGACCTCACCGCTCCAGACAACGCAGATGTCTTACCGCTGGTCACTTTCCGGCGCTACCTACGGTCCCTCCCTCCTGCTTTTCCTCTGCTGTCTTGTCTGCACTCCGACCCTCTGAGGAGCTCTCTCTTTTGAATACCAACAGTGCCACAGACACTCTGTGTTCCACGCTTACATCCTGCTTGGACAACCTATGCCCTCTTACATCTGGACCAGCCCGTGCATCCCTGTCTGCCCCCTGGTTATCGGATGTACCACGTGAGCATCGCGCCAGCCTCCGGTCAGCTGAGAGAAAATGGCACAAGTCAAAAGACCATACTGACCTCTCTCTCAACCAGTCTCTCCTCTGTACTTTTTCCGTTGACGTAACCTCTGCAAAAACTGATTATAACCACTCGAAGATCAGCAACTCTCCTGACTCTCGCACACTCTTAAAAACCTTCTCTGCTCTCCTCTGTCCGCCTGCTCCCACACCTTCATCGGAGTTTACGGCTGATGATTTTGCATCGTTCTTCGTAAAGAAAACTACTGCCATCAACAGCCAATTTTCTACACCACCATCACCCGCCTTTTCTCCTCTGTCTGAAGATGATGTCTCCAAGGTCATTGGTTCCAACCACCCTACCACCTGCCCACTGGATCCCATCTCCACCCATCTCATCCATGTTATCTCTCCAGCAGTTGTGCCTGGTCTGACCCACATCATCAACTCTTTGCTCACCACTGGGACATTTCCCACTGCGTTCAAAGAGGCCTGCATCAAACCGCTATTGAAGAAACCCACTCTCAACCTTACACTGCTAGAACACTACAGGCCGGTGTAGTGTGTGAAAACGCATATCTTCCGTCAAAATGTAGATGACTGATTTTAACCTCTAATTCTTTTCTGTCTTCTTAAAAGATTTTTTTTACTTACCTCACTATTCTTAGCTTTTTATGCTGTGCTAGGCTTTAATGGACTGGATTTAATTAACTTATGCATTTTGTTGCCTATATTGTTATAATTGCTTCCAATGTTTCCTCGTCTGTAAATCGCTTTGGAAAAAAGCGTCTGCTAAATGACTAGATGGAAATTTTATGAAATGTGTAATGTCATGTGTAATGTGTAATGTGTAGTGTGTGGCCTTGAAATTTAAGCATGTCTACGTCATCATGAATAAATGCTTCTTGAGACACACAGTGTTGCTTCTTTGCATGCATCAAACGAATTGTTTCTGGCTATATGCATCCATGCATCAGTTTGAGAGGGGTGGAAATGGGACACTTGGGTGAAACAAAACTGCCCCAAAAGTACCCCCACCCACTTTAAATACAGTTTTTTCTAAGTCAATTTGGTACATTTCTCAGATCCGATTTGAAATTCTCAAAACTTCTTGTTCAACCCTTACATCCTTGTGTCACTTGTGCACATCAAACAAGCATTTTCTCATTTCTTTGAACAAGTTGCAAATGCTTTGGTATATCCATGCAAATGATTATGACACAATTCTGTGCAGATTCCTACATTATCAATTGCTTATATCATGTTGATCAAAATGCATTATAATGGGTCTCTGTTGAATAGTATAACCCCCACGACATTTAAGCACTAGTTTTACAATATACAGTAAGTATACTTCAAGTAAACAGTGGCATTTTATTTTACTCAATTTAGTGTTTCGCATTACTATATTCTTTCCACATAGGACTGCAAGACAACTTGACTGGGTTGCAGACGGCCCCTTTTCACACCTAAACAGTCTTTTGACACTCTCTACAGGGATCTCATCCCTGAACAAGAGAGGGGGCAGATTGGAGATGACCTGCCAAAGTACATGTTAGTTTGGGACAATGTCAGTTTCCATCGCTCCAACATCATCAGGCAATGGTTTGCGGCCCACAACAGGATGCTGGTGGAGTTCCTCTCACCCTACTCAACCCCGTTGAGGAATTTTTCTCAGCATGAAGATTAAAAGTATATGATCGCCAGCAGCATACACAGATGACCCTTCTGGCTGCCATTGATGTAACGTGTGATGACATCACAGCTGATGCCTGCAGAGGCTGGATTAGACACGCTGAAAGATGATTTTCACGCTGTATCGCAAGAGAAGATATTTGTTGTGATGTGGATGAGAATCCGTTGCCCAAAATATAGGGAACGTCAGGAGGTGTAGGAAGACTGCACTGTAATTCCACTGCACTGCATGTACAGTTTTCCCTAAGGAGATTGTCTTATGTTCAGATTTCTACATTTGTTTGTGCTATGCAGTGCTGTCTTTCCCTGTCTGCATCGCAATGACACTGTCTGTCAAGAAATTATTGTACAAACAGTAAAAGCGTTAACGTGAATCATGTGCCGTCTCTTGCAATCAAACGATCAAAACCAGAAATGCACTTACTGTTTTGCAAATGTCAAGGATGACTCGAGAAATGCTCCACTCATCACTCCCAGGTCACTCCGCTGCACACGTCTGATCACTTCTTTGTCACCCCCGACCTCACGGCTCCAGACAACGCAGATGTCTTACCGCTGGTCACTTTCCGGTGCTACCTACGGTCCCTCCCTCCTGCTTTTCCTCTGCTGTCTTGTCTGCACTCCCCCCCTCTGAGGAGCTCTCTCTTTTGAATACCAAAAGAGCCACAGACACTCTGTGTTCCACGCTTACATCCTGCTTGGACAACCTATGCCCTCTTACATCTGGACCAGGCCGTGCATCCCTGTCTGCCCCCTGGTTATTGGATGTACCACGTGAGCATCGCGCCAGCCTCCGGTCAGCTGAGAGAAAATGGCACAAGTCAAAAGACCATACTGACCTCTCTCTCAACCAGTCTCTCCTCTCTACTTTCTCCGTTGACGTCACCTCTTCAAAAACTGATTATAACCACTCGAAGATCAGCAACTCTCCTGACTCTCGCACACTCTTAAAAACCTTCTCTGCTCTCCTCTGTCCGCCTGCTCCCACACCTTCATCGGAGTTAACGGCTGATGATTTTGCATCGTTCTTCGTAAAGAAAATTACCGCCATCAACAGCCAATTTTCTATACCACCATCACCCGCCTTTTCTCCTCTGTCTGAAGATGATGTTTCCAAGGTCATTGGTTCCAACCACCCTACCACCTGCCCACTGGATCCCATCCCCACCCATCTCCTCCATGCCATCTCTCCAGCAGTTGTGCCTGGTCTGACCCACATCATCAACTCTTTGCTCACCACTGGGACATTTCCCACTGCGTTCAAAGAGGCCTGCATCACACCTCTACTGAAGAAACCCACTCTCAACCTTACACTGCTAGAACACTACAGGCCGGTGTAGTGTGTGAAAACGCATATCTTCCGTCAAAATTTAGATGACTGATTTTAACCTCTAATTCTTTTCTCTCTTCTTAAAAAATTTTTTTTTACTTACCTCACTATTCTTAGCTTTGTATACTGTGCTAGGCTTTAATGGACTGGATTTAATTAACTTATGCATTTTGTTGCCTATATTGTTATAATTTCTTCCAATGTTTCCTCGTCTGTAAGTCGCTTTGGAAAAAAGCGTCTGCTAAATGACTAGATGTAAATTTTATGAAATGTGTAATGTCATGTGTAATGTGTAATGTGTAGTGTGTGGCCTTGAAATTTAAGCATGTCTACGTAATCATGAATAAATGCTTCTTGAGACACACAGTGTTGCTTCTTTGCATGCATCAAACGAATTGTTTCTGGCTGTATGCATCCATGCATCAGTTTGAGAGGGGTGGAAATGGGACACTTGGGTGAAACAAAACTGCCCCAAAAGTACCCCTACCCACTTTAAATACAGTTTTTTCTAAGTCAATTTGGTACATTTCTCAGATCCGATTTGAAATTCTCAAAACTTCTTGTTCAATCCTTACATCCTTGTGTCACTTGTGCACATCAAACAAGCATTTTCTCATTTCTTTGAACAAGTTGCAAATGCTTTGGTATATCCATGCAAATGATTATGACACAATTCTGTGCAGATTCCTACATTATCAATTGCTTATATCATGTTGATCAAAATGCATTATAATGGGTCTCTGTTGAATAGTATAACCCCCCACGACATTTAAGCACTAGTTTTACAATATACAGTAAGTATACTTCAAGTAAACAGTGGCATTTTATTTTACTCAATTTAGTGTTTCGCATTACTATATTCTTTCCACATAGGACTGCAAGACAACTTGACTGGGTTGCAGACGGCCCCTTTTCACACCTAAACAGTCTTTTGACACTCTCTACAGGGATCTCATCCCTGAACAAGAGAGGGGGCAGATTGGAGATGACCTGCCAAAGTACATGTTAGTTTGGGACAATGTCAGTTTCCATCGCTCCAACATCATCAGGCAATGGTTTGCGGCCCACAACAGGATGCTGGTGGAGTTCCTCTCACCCTACTCAACCCGTTGAGGAATTTTTCTCAGCATGAAGATTAAAACTATATGATCGCCAGCAGCATACACATATGACCCTTCTGGCTGCCATGGATGTAACGTGTGATGACATCACAGCTGATGCCTGCAGAGGCTGGATTAGACACTCTGAAAGATGATTTTAACGCTGTATCGCAAGAGAAGATATTTGTTGTGATGTGGATTAGAATCCGTTGCCCAAAATATAGGGAACGTCAGGAGATGTAGGAAGACTGCACTGTAATTCCACTGCACTGCATGTACAGTTTTCCCTAAGGAGATTGTCTTATGTTCAGATTTCTACATTTGTTTGTGCTATGCAGTGCTGTCTTTTCCTGTCTGCATCGCGATGACACTGTCTGTCAAGAAATTATTGTACAAACAGTAAAAGCGTTAACGTGAATCATGTGCCGTCTCTTGCAATCAAACAATCAAAACCAGAAATGCACTTACTGTTTTGCAAATGTCAAGGATGATTCGAGAAATGCTCCACTCATCACTCTCAGGTCACTCCGCTGCACACGTCTGATCACTTCTTTGTCACCCCCGACCTCACCGCTCCAGACAACGCAGATGTCTTACCGCTGGTCACTTTCCGGTGCTACCTACGGTCCCTCCCTCCTGCTTTTCCTCTGCTGTCTTGTCTGCACTCCCCCCCTCTGAGGAGCTCTCTCTTTTGAATACCAACAGTGCCCCAGAAACTCTGTGTTCCACGCTTACATCCTGCTTGGACAACCTATGCCCTCCTACATCTGGACCAGCCCGTGCATCCCTGTCTGCCCCCTGGTTATCGGATGTACCACGTGAGCATCGCGCCAGCCTCCGGTCAGCTGAGAGTAAATGGCACAAGTCAAAAGACCATACTGACCTCTCTCTCAACCAGTCTCTCCTCTGTACTTTCTCCGTTGACGTCACCTCTGCAAAAACTGATTATAACCACTCGAAGATCAGCAACTCTCCTGACTCTCGCACACTCTTAAAAACCTTCTCTGCTCTCCTCTGTCCGCCTGCTCCCACACCTTCATCGGAGTTAACGGCTGATGATTTTGCATCGTTCTTCGTAAAGAAAATTACCGCCATCAACAGCCAATTTTCTACACCACCATCACCCGCCTTTTCTACTCTGTCTGAAGATGATGTTTCCAAGGTCATTGGTTCCAACCACCCTACCACCTGCCCACTGGATCCCATCCCCACCCATCTCCTCCATGCCATCTCTCCAGCAGTTGTGCCTGGTCTGACCCACATCATCAACTCTTTGCTCACCACTGGGACATTTCCCACTGCGTTCAAAGAGGCCTGCATCACACCGCTACTGAAGAAACCCACTCTCAACCTTACACTGCTAGAACACTACAGGCCGGTGTAGTGTGTGAAAATGCATATCTTCCGTTAAAATTTAGATGACTGATTTTAACCTCTAATTCTTCGATGTCTTCTTAAAAAAAAGTTTTTACTTACCTCACTTTTCTTAGCGTTGTATACCGTCCAAGGCTTTAATGGACTGGATTTAATTAACTTCTGCATTTTTTTGCCTATATTGTTATAATTGCTTCCAATGTTTCCTCGTCTGTAAATCGCTTTGGATAAAAACGTCTGCTAAATGACTAAATGTAAATTTTATGAAATTTGTAATGTCATGTGTAATGTGTAGTGTGTGGCCTTGAAATTTTAGCATGTCTACGTGATCATGAATAAATGCTTCTTGAGACACACAGTGTTGCTTCTTTGCATGCATCAAACGAATTGTTTCTGGCTATATGCATCCATGCATCAGTTTGAGAGGGGTGGAAATGGGACACTTGGGTGAAACAAAACTGCCCCAAAAGTACCCCCACCCACTTTAAATACAGTTTTTTCTAAGTCAATTTGGTACATTTCTCAGTTGCGATTTGAAATTCTCAAACTTCTTGTTCAAGCCTTACATCCTTGTGTCACTTGTGCACATCAAACGAGCATTTTCTCATTTCTTTGAACAAGTTGCAAATGCTTTGGTATATCCATGCAAATGATTATGACACACTTCTGTGCAGATTCCTACATGATCAATTGCTTATGTCATGTTGATCAAAATGCATTATAATGGGTCTCTGTTGAATAGTATAATCCAACACGACATTTAAGCACTAGTTTTACAGTATACAGTAAGTATACTTCAAGTAAACAGTGGCATTTTATTTTACTCAATTTAGTGTTTCGCATTACTATATTCTTTCCACATAGGACTGCAAGGCAACTTCACTGGGTTGCAGACGGCCCCTTTTCACACCTAAACAGTCTTTTGACACTCTCTACAGGGATCTCATCCCTGAACAAGAGAGGGGGCAGATTGGAGATGACCTGCAAAAGTACATGTTAGTTTGGGACAATGTCAGTTTCCTTCGCTCCAACATCATCAGGCAATGGTTTGCGGCCCACAACAGGATGCTGGTGGAGTTCCTCTCACCCTACTCAACCCCGTTGAGGAATTTTTCTCAGCATGAAGATTAAAAGTATATGATCGCCAGCAGTATACATAGATGACTCTTCTGGCTGCCATGGATGTAACGTGTGATGACATCACAGCTGATGCCTGCAGAGGCTGGATTAGACACTCTGAAAGATGATTTTCACTCTGTATCGCAAGAGAAGATATTTGTTGTGATGTGGATGAGAATCCGTTGCCCAAAATATAGGGAACGTCAGGAGGTGTAGGAAGACTGCACTGTAATTCCACTGCACTGCATGTACAGTTTTCCCTAAGGAGATTGTCTTATGTTCAGATTTCTACATTTGTTTGTGCTATGCAGTGCTGTCTTTTCCTGTCTGCATCGCAATGACACTGTCCGTCAAGAAATTATTGTACAAACAGTAAAAGCGTTAACGTGAATCATGTGCCGTCTCTTGCAATCAAAAAATCAAAACCAGAAATGCACTTACTGTTTTGCAAATGTCAAGAATGATTCGAGAAATGCTCCACTCATCACTCTCAGGTCACTCTGCTGCACACGTCTGATCACTTCTTTGTCACCCCCAACCTCACCGCTCCAGACAACACAGATGTCTTACCGCTGGTCACTTTTAGGCGCTACCTACGGTCCCTCCCTCCTGCTTTTCCTCTGCTGTCTTGTCTGCACTCCCCCCCTCTGAGGAGCTCTCTCTTTTGAATACCAACAGTGCCACAGACACTTTGTGTTCCACGCTTACATCCTGCTTGGACAACCTATGCCCTCTTACATCTGGACCAGCCCGTGCATCCCTGTCTGCCCCCTGGTTATCGGATGTACCACGTGAGCATCGCGCCAGCCTCCGGTCAGCTGAGAGAAAATGGCACGAGTCAAAAGACCATACTGACCTCTCTCTCAACCAGTCTATCCTCTCTACTTTCTCCGTTGACGTCACCTCTGCAAAAACTGATTATAACCACTCGAAGATCAGCAACTCTCCTGACTCTCGCACACTCTTAAAAACCTTCTCTGCTCTCCTCTGTCCGCCTGCTCCCACACCTTCATCGGAGTTAACGGCTGATGATTTTGCATTGTTCTTCGTAAAGAAAACTACCGCCATCAACAGCCAATTTTCTGCACCACCATCACCCGCCTTTTCTACTCTGTCTGAAGATGATGTTTCCAAGGTCATTGGTTCCAACCACCCTACCAACTGCCCACTGGATCCCATCTCCACCCATCTCCTCCATGTTATCTCTCCAGCAGTTGTGCCTGGTCTGACCCACATCATCAACTCTTTGCTCACCACTGGGACATTTCCCACTGCGTTCAAAGAGGCCTGCATCAAACCGCTACTGAAGAAACCCACTCTCAACCTTACACTGCTAGAACACTACAGGCCGGTGTAGTGTGTGAAAACGCATATCTTCCGTCAAAATGTAGATGACTGATTTTAACCTCTAATTCTTTTCTGTCTTCTTAAAAATTTTTTTTTTACTTACCTCACTATTCTTAGCTTTTTATACTGTGCTAGGCTTTAATGGACTGGATTTAATTAACTTATGCAATTTGTTGCCTATATTGTTATAATTGCTTCCAATGTTTCCTCGTCTGCAAGTCGCTTTGGAAAAAAGCGTCTGCTAAATGACTAAATGTAAATTTTATGAAATGTGTAATATCATGTGTAATGTGTAATGTGCAGTGTGTGGCCTTGAAATTTTAGCATGTCTACGTAATCATGAATAAATGCTTCTTGAGACACACAGTGTTGCTTCTTTGCATGCATCAAACGAATTGTTTCTGGCTATATGGATCCATGCATCAGTTTGAGAGGGGTGGAAATGGGACACTTGGGTGAAACAAAACTGCCCCAAAAGTACCCCCACCCACTTTAAATACAGTTTTTTCTAAGTCAATTTGGTACATTTCTCCGATCCGATTTGAAATTCTCAAAACTTCTTGTTCAATCCTTACATCCTTGTGTCACTTGTGCACATCAAACAAGCATTTTCTCATTTCTTTGAACAAGTTGCAAATGCTTTGGTATATCCATGCAAATGATTATGACACAATTCTGTGCAGATTCCTACATTATTAATTGCTTATGTCATGTTGATCAAAATGCATTATAATGGGTCTCTGTTGAATAGTATAATCCCCCACGACATTTAAGCACTAGTTTTACAATATACAGTAAGTTTACTTCAAGTAAACAGTGGCATTTTATTTTACTCAATTTAGTGTTTCGCATTACTATATTCTTTCCATATAGGACTGCAAGACAACTTCACTGGGTTGCAGACGGCCCCTTTTCACACCTAAACAGTCTTTTAAAACTCTCTACAGGGATCTCATCCCTGAACCAAAGAGCGGGCAGATTGGAGATGACCTGCCAAAGTACATGTTAGTTTGGGACAATGTCAGTTTCCATCGCTCCAACATCATCAGGCAATGGTTTGCGGCCCACAACAGGATGCTGGTGGAGTTCCTCTCACCCTACTCAACCCCGTTGAGGAATTTTTCTCAGCATGAAGATTAAAAGTATATGATCGCCAGCAGCATACACAGATGACCCTTCTGGCTGCCATGGATGTAACGTGTGATGACATCACAGCTGATGCCTGCAGAGGCTGGATTAGACACTCTGAAAGATGATTTTTCACGCTATATCGCAAGAGAAGATATTTGTTGTGATGTGGATGAGAATCCGTTGCCCAAAATATAGGGAACGTCAGGAGGTGTAGGAAGATTGCACTGTAATTCCACTGCACTGCATGTACAGTTTTCCCTAAGGAGATTGTCTTATGTTCAGATTTCTACATTTGTTTGTGCTAAGCAGTGCTGTCTTTTCCTGTCTGCATCGCGATGACACTGTCTGTCAAGAAATTATTGTACAAACAGTAAAAGCGTTAACGTGAATCATGTGCCGTCTCTTGCAATCAAACAATCAAAACCAGAAATGCACTTACTGTTTTGCAAATGTCAAGGATGATTCGAGAAATGCTCCACTCATCACTCTCAGGTCACTCCGCTGCACACGTCTGATCACTTCTTTGTCACCCCCGAGCTCACCGCTCCAGACAACGCAGATGTCTTACCGCTGGTCACTTTCCGGCGCTACCTACGGTCCCTCCCTCCTGCTTTTCCTCTGCTGTCTTGTCTGCACTCCCCCCCTCTGAGGAGCTCTCTCTTTTGAATACCAACAGTGCCCCAGACACTCTGTGTTCCACGCTTACATCCTGCTTGGACAACCTATGCCCTCTTACATCTGGACCAGCCCGTGCATCCCTGTCTGCCCCCTGGTTATCGGATGTACCACGTGAGCATCGCGCCAGCCTCTGGTCAGCTGAGAGAAAATGGCACAAGTCAAAAGACCATACTGACCTCTCTCTCAACCAGTCTCTCCTCTCTACTTTCTCCGTTGACGTCACCTCTGCAAAAACTGATTATAACCACACGAAGATCAGCAACTCTCCTGACTCTCGCACACTCTTAAAAACCTTCTCTGCTCTCCTCTGTCCGCCTGCTCCCACACCTTCATCGGAGTTAACGGCTGATGATTTTGCATCGTTCTTCGTAAAGATAACTACCGCCATCAACAGCCAATTTTCTACACCACCATCACCCGCCTTTTCTCCTCTGTCTGAAGATGTTTCCAAGGTCATTGGTTCCAACCACCCTACCACCTGCCCACTGGATCCCATCTCCACCCATCTCCTCCATGTTATCTCTCCAGCAGTTGTGCCTGGTCTGACCCACATCATCAACTCTTTGCTCACCACTGGGACATTTCCCACTGCTTTCAACGAGGCCTGCATCACACCGCTACTGAAGAAACCCACTCTCAACCTTACACTGCTAGAACACTACAGGCCGGTGTAGTGTGTGAAAACGCATATCTTCCGTCAAAATGTAGATGACTGATTTTAACCTCTAATTCTTTTCTGTCTTCTTAAAAATTTTTTTTTTACTTACCTCACTATTTTAGCTTTGTATATTGTGCTAGGCTTTAATGGACTGGATTTAATTAACTTATGCATTTTGTTGCCTATATTGTTATAATTGCTTCCAATGTTTCCTCGTCTGTAAGTCGCTTTGGAAAAAAGCATCTGCTAAATGACTAAATGTAAATTTTATGAAATGTGTAATGTCATGTGTAATGTGTAATGTATAGTCTGTGGCCTTGAAATTTTAGCATGTCTACGTAATCATGAATAAATGCTTCTTGAGACACACAGTGTTGCTTCTTTGCATGCATCAAACGAATTGTTTCTGGCTATATGCATCCATGCATCAGTTTGAGAGGGGTGGAAATGGGACACTTGGGTGAAACAAAACTGCCCTAAAAGTACCCCCACCCACTTTAAATACAGTTTTTTCTAAGTCAATTTGGTACATTTCTCAGATCCGATTTTAAATTCTCAAAACTTCTTGTTCAAGCCTTACATCCTTGTGTCACTTGTGCACATCAAACAAGCATTTTCTCATTTCTTTGAACAAGTTGCAAATGCTTTGGTATATCCATGCAAATGATTATGACACAATTCTGTGCAGATTCCTACATTATCAATTGCTTATGTCATGTTGATCAAAATGCATTATAATGGGTCTCTGTTGAATAGTATAATCCAACACGACATTTAAGCACTAGTTTTACAATATACAGTGAGTATACTTCAAGTAAACAGTGGCATTTTATTTTACTCAATTTAGTGTTTCGCATTACTATATTCTTTCCACATAGGACTGCAAGACAACTTCACTGGGTTGCAGACGGCCCCTTTTCACACCTAAACAGTCTTTTGACACTCTCTACAGGGATCTCATCCCTGAACAAGAGAGGGGGCAGATTGGAGATGACCTGCCAAAGTACATGTTAGTTTGGGACAATGTCAGTTTCCATCGCTCCAACATCATCAGGCAATGGTTTGCGGCCCACAACAGGATGCTGGTGGAGTTCCTCTCACCCTACTCAACCCGTTGAGGAATTTTTCTCAGCATGAAGATTAAAACTATATGATCGCCAGCAGCATACACATATGACCCTTCTGGCTGCCATGGATGTAACGTGTGATGACATCACAGCTGATGCCTGCAGAGGCTGGATTAGACACTCTGAAAGATGATTTTAACGCTGTATCGCAAGAGAAGATATTTGTTGTGATGTGGATTAGAATCCGTTGCCCAAAATATAGGGAACGTCAGGAGATGTAGGAAGACTGCACTGTAATTCCACTGCACTGCATGTACAGTTTTCCCTAAGGAGATTGTCTTATGTTCAGATTTCTACATTTGTTTGTGCTATGCAGTGCTGTCTTTTCCTGTCTGCATCGCAATGACACTGTCTGTCAAGAAATTATTGTACAAACAGTAAAAGCGTTAACGTGAATCATGTGCCGTCTCTTGCAATCAAACAATCAAAACCAGAAATGCACTTACTGTTTTGCAAATGTCAAGGATGATTCGAGAAATGCTCCACTCATCACTCTCAGGTCACTCCGCTGCACACGTCTGATCACTTCTTTGTCACCCCCGACCTCACCGCTCCAGACAACGCAGATGTCTTACCGTTGGTCACTTTCCGGTGCTACCTACGGTCCCTCCCTCCTGCTTTTCCTCTGCTGTCTTGTCTGCACTCCCCCCCTCTGAGGAGCTCTCTCTTTTGAATACCAACAGTGCCCCAGAAACTCTGTGTTCCACGCTTACATCCTGCTTGGACAACCTATGCCCTCTTACATCTGGACCAGCCCGTGCATCCCTGTCTGCCCCCTGGTTATCGGATGTACCACGTGAGCATCGCGCCAGCCTCCGGTCAGCTGAGAGTAAATGGCACAAGTCAAAAGACCATACTGACCTCTCTCTCAACCAGTCTCTCCTCTGTACTTTCTCCGTTGACGTCACCTCTGCAAAAACTGATTATAACCACTCGAAGATCAGCAACTCTCCTGACTCTCGCACACTCTTAAAAACCTTCTCTGCTCTCCTCTGTCCGCCTGCTCCCACACCTTCATCGGAGTTAACGGCTGATGATTTTGCATCGTTCTTCGTAAAGAAAATTACCGCCATCAACAGCCAATTTTCTACACCACCATCACCCGCCTTTTCTACTCTGTCTGAAGATGATGTTTCCAAGGTCATTGTTTCCAACCACCCTACCACCTGCCCACTGGATCCCATCCCCACCCATCTCCTCCATGCCATCTCTCCAGCAGTTGTGCCTGGTCTGACCCACATCATCAACTCTTTGCTCACCACTGGGACATTTCCCACTGCGTTCAAAGAGGCCTGCATCACACCGCTACTGAAGAAACCCACTCTCAACCTTACACTGCTAGAACACTACAGGCCGGTGTAGTGTGTGAAAATGCATATCTTCCGTTAAAATTTAGATGACTGATTTTAACCTCTAATTCTTCGATGTCTTCTTAAAAAAAAAGTTTTTACTTACCTCACTTTTCTTAGCGTTGTATACCGTCCAAGGCTTTAATGGACTGGATTTAATTAACTTCTGCATTTTTTTGCCTATATTGTTATAATTGCTTCCAATGTTTCCTCGTCTGTAAATCGCTTTGGATAAAAACGTCTGCTAAATGACTAAATGTAAATTTTATGAAATTTGTAATGTCATGTGTAATGTGTAGTGTGTGGCCTTGAAATTTTAGCATGTCTACGTGATCATGAATAAATGCTTCTTGAGACACACAGTGTTGCTTCTTTGCATGCATCAAACGAATTGTTTCTGGCTATATGCATCCATGCATCAGTTTGAGAGGGGTGGAAATGGGACACTTGGGTGAAACAAAACTGCCCCAAAAGTACCCCCACCCACTTTAAATACAGTTTTTTCTAAGTCAATTTGGTACATTTCTCAGTTGCGATTTGAAATTCTCAAACTTCTTGTTCAAGCCTTACATCCTTGTGTCACTTGTGCACATCAAACGAGCATTTTCTCATTTCTTTGAACAAGTTGCAAATGCTTTGGTATATCCATGCAAATGATTATGACACACTTCTGTGCAGATTCCTACATGATCAATTGCTTATGTCATGTTGATCAAAATGCATTATAATGGGTCTCTGTTGAATAGTATAATCCAACACGACATTTAAGCACTAGTTTTACAGTATACAGTAAGTATACTTCAAGTAAACAGTGGCATTTTATTTTACTCAATTTAGTGTTTCGCATTACTATATTCTTTCCACATAGGACTGCAAGGCAACTTCACTGGGTTGCAGACGGCCCCTTTTCACACCTAAACAGTCTTTTGACACTCTCTACAGGGATCTCATCCCTGAACAAGAGAGGGGGCAGATTGGAGATGACCTGCAAAAGTACATGTTAGTTTGGGACAATGTCAGTTTCCTTCGCTCCAACATCATCAGGCAATGGTTTGCGGCCCACAACAGGATGCTGGTGGAGTTCCTCTCACCCTACTCAACCCCGTTGAGGAATTTTTCTCAGCATGAAGATTAAAAGTATATGATCGCCAGCAGCATACATAGATGACTCTTCTGGCTGCCATGGATGTAACGTGTGATGACATCACAGCTGATGCCTGCAGAGGCTGGATTAGACACTCTGAAAGATGATTTTCACTCTGTATCGCAAGAGAAGATATTTGTTGTGATGTGGATGAGAATCCGTTGCCCAAAATATAGGGAACGTCAGGAGGTGTAGGAAGACTGCACTGTAATTCCACTGCACTGCATGTACAGTTTTCCCTAAGGAGATTGTCTTATGTTCAGATTTCTACATTTGTTTGTGCTATGCAGTGCTGTCTTTTCCTGTCTGCATCGCAATGACACTGTCCGTCAAGAAATTATTGTACAAACAGTAAAAGCGTTAACGTGAATCATGTGCCGTCTCTTGCAATCAAAAAATCAAAACCAGAAATGCACTTACTGTTTTGCAAATGTCAAGAATGATTCGAGAAATGCTCCACTCATCACTCTCAGGTCACTCTGCTGCACACGTCTGATCACTTCTTTGTCACCCCCAACCTCACCGCTCCAGACAACACAGATGTCTTACCGCTGGTCACTTTTAGGCGCTACCTACGGTCCCTCCCTCCTGCTTTTCCTCTGCTGTCTTGTCTGCACTCCCCCCCTCTGAGGAGCTCTCTCTTTTGAATACCAACAGTGCCACAGACACTTTGTGTTCCACGCTTACATCCTGCTTGGACAACCTATGCCCTCTTACATCTGGACCAGCCCGTGCATCCCTGTCTGCCCCCTGGTTATCGGATGTACCACGTGAGCATCGCGCCAGCCTCCGGTCAGCTGAGAGAAAATGGCACGAGTCAAAAGACCATACTGACCTCTCTCTCAACCAGTCTATCCTCTCTACTTTCTCCGTTGACGTCACCTCTGCAAAAACTGATTATAACCACTCGAAGATCAGCAACTCTCCTGACTCTCGCACACTCTTAAAAACCTTCTCTGCTCTCCTCTGTCCGCCTGCTCCCACACCTTCATCGGAGTTAACGGCTGATGATTTTGCATTGTTCTTCGTAAAGAAAACTACCGCCATCAACAGCCAATTTTCTGCACCACCATCACCCGCCTTTTCTACTCTGTCTGAAGATGATGTTTCCAAGGTCATTGGTTCCAACCACCCTACCAACTGCCCACTGGATCCCATCTCCACCCATCTCCTCCATGTTATCTCTCCAGCAGTTGTGCCTGGTCTGACCCACATCATCAACTCTTTGCTCACCACTGGGACATTTCCCACTGCGTTCAAAGAGGCCTGCATCAAACCGCTACTGAAGAAACCCACTCTCAACCTTACACTGCTAGAACACTACAGGCCGGTGTAGTGTGTGAAAACGCATATCTTCCGTCAAAATGTAGATGACTGATTTTAACCTCTAATTCTTTTCTGTCTTCTTAAAAATTTTTTTTTTACTTACCTCACTATTCTTAGCTTTTTATACTGTGCTAGGCTTTAATGGACTGGATTTAATTAACTTATGCAATTTGTTGCCTATATTGTTATAATTGCTTCCAATGTTTCCTCGTCTGCAAGTCGCTTTGGAAAAAAGCGTCTGCTAAATGACTAAATGTAAATTTTATGAAATGTGTAATATCATGTGTAATGTGTAATGTGCAGTGTGTGGCCTTGAAATTTTAGCATGTCTACGTAATCATGAATAAATGCTTCTTGAGACACACAGTGTTGCTTCTTTGCATGCATCAAACGAATTGTTTCTGGCTATATGGATCCATGCATCAGTTTGAGAGGGGTGGAAATGGGACACTTGGGTGAAACAAAACTGCCCCAAAAGTACCCCCACCCACTTTAAATACAGTTTTTTCTAAGTCAATTTGGTACATTTCTCCGATCCGATTTGAAATTCTCAAAACTTCTTGTTCAATCCTTACATCCTTGTGTCACTTGTGCACATCAAACAAGCATTTTCTCATTTCTTTGAACAAGTTGCAAATGCTTTGGTATATCCATGCAAATGATTATGACACAATTCTGTGCAGATTCCTACATTATTAATTGCTTATGTCATGTTGATCAAAATGCATTATAATGGGTCTCTGTTGAATAGTATAATCCCCCACGACATTTAAGCACTAGTTTTACAATATACAGTAAGTTTACTTCAAGTAAACAGTGGCATTTTATTTTACTCAATTTAGTGTTTCGCATTACTATATTCTTTCCACATAGGACTGCAAGACAACTTCACTGGGTTGCAGACGGCCCCTTTTCACACCTAAACAGTCTTTTGACACTCTCTACAGGTATCTCATCCCTGAACAAGAGAGGGGGCAGATTGGAGATGACCTGCCAAAGTACATGTTAGTTTGGGACAATGTCAGTTTCCATCGCTCCAACATCATCAGGCAATGGTTTGCGGCCCACAACAGGATGCTGGTGGAGTTCCTCTCACCCTACTCAACCCCGTTGAGGAATTTTTCTCAGCATGAAGATTAAAAGTATATGATCGCCAGCAGCAGACCCTTCTGGCTGCCATGGATGTAACGTGTGATGACATCACAGCTGATGCCTGCAGAGGCTGGATTAGACACTGAAAGATGATTTTTCACGCTGTATCGCAAGAGAAGATATTTGTTGTGATGTGGATGAGAATCCGTTGCCCAAAATATAGGGAACGTCAGGAGGTGTAGGAAGACCGCACTGTAATTCCACTGCACTGCATGTACAGTTTTCCCTAAGGAGATTGTCTTATGTTCAGATTTCTACATTTGTTTGTGCTATGCAGTTGCTTCTTTTCCTGTCTGCATCGCGATGACACTGTCTGTCAAGAAATTATTGTACACCTGCTGGAGAGTCATGTAATTCAACCCAATATATATCGGCCATTTCCTTTAGAGGCCCTCCCAACAGGACCTGCTGGTGGCCGTGCCTACTCTGTGCCTGCGAACAGTCGACTCTGGCGCCGTCTGGGAATGTGACAGTGACACCCTCCGGTGAACATAAGATGTTTGCCCCCAATTTTATCAACAAATCTCTACCTAACAGGGGGACAGGTGCATTTGTGGAGTACAGAAATGAGTGTGAGAGGCACTGATTTGCCACTTTTGTGGTAAGGGGAATAGTTAGAGGCCAGTGTTCGAACCCACCAGAGAACCCCATATCCGACAGTTTTATCACTTACGTCTTTGTCAGTGATTGTGCCCCTCGTTACTGTGGAGTATGTTGCTCCGGTATCCACCAGAGCTGTTAGTGGTCTGTTGTTAACCACGATTTTCATGAGAGGCTCAGCCAAACCCCTCATGATTGTTCTCTGTGGGCCCCGTCAACAATCCCCCGCGCCTTCCCGCTGGCCCCAGGTCGGGTACATGGGCGCCTGAATCGAGTGGGGAGACGGGTGCTGTTGCCCCGGGTTTCGTGGGGTCTGTGGTCCCCTGGCACGACCACCGGCACCACCTCTATGAGGATCCCATCCCCCCGCAGGTGGTCCCGTAAACTGGCTATCCCCGAGCATTGGGCATTCTCTCATCCAGTGATCAGTCCCACCACACTGAAAACATGCACCCCTCTGGCGCACTTCTCTCCTGTTAGATCTTCCCCTACCCCATCCACTATTACCCCGTGGCCTATACCCTCCCCACGGTCTCATAGGCTCGGGGCCTGGTTTGAATGGCTGGACACTGCCCTGACCATAAGTTTGGAACTGGGGAATGGGTTGAAGCCCCTGCTGGGCCTGTGTACCAGTCTGCACGGCAGAGTCACTGTTCACAGGACGTTGTGGCATTTGTTTTGGTTTTTTGTTACTGGCCTTTGCCAATTCTAATTGTATTTTTAGCAATTGGTGTTTTGTTTTTTCTAACTCCTCCTCCTCATGTTCCTGTTTCTCTACTGCTTTGTCAATGTGGAAAACTAGATGTCTTTCCCACACTTCATTACTCGCTACAGGAATGTCAGGATTGTTTTCCATTGCCTGCCTAACACCATTGGGAGCCCCGGTCATTACTGCAGTTCTGAATATGTCACGAGTGATTGGATTGTTTAAACTATTTTCTTCGACCATCTGTTCCCATTCTGCTGCACATCTGAAATAATAACTTGCTCCAGTCTCACCAGGTTTAATGCGAAATTTAATATTTTGGTACACTGTTGGGGGAGTTGGAAACTTTGCCCTCAGGGCCTTGGAAATTGATGTGCTGACGGTCACAAACAATGTGTCGTTTTTACATGATTCTATATTTGCGACGTTTTCGAAATCTGCCATCTGTGAGACAGTGAAAATTTGACCCAAAAGGCATCGTAAGTCCCCTACCGCCAAGGTGGTGCCATGACATAATGCCATCAATTTTGTAAGCCATCTACCTCCCCCTGACGTAATGGGGGCAACTTTGCCAACACAGCCGTCATGTCACTGTGATTCCAAGGTTGATACTTTTGTACACCACCAGTACCATGTACTAGGGGCATGTTTAGTTCGTTCCCTGCCATCAGTTGTGCGCGTGCCATATCGCTTTCTTCATCCTCGTCGTCATACTGTGCTGCTGCTTTGTTAATTGGGAGTGGTGAGAGGGCACTGAGGTCATATCCACCCGTCCTTTTTGGCTGGCCCCCTACTGGATGCTCAGCATCCCACTCTCTATCTCTGGGTGGGGTATGTTGGCTACTAGTGGGCTGGTGGTGGCTTCTTGTTCTATGCGCCACAGTTGTGGCCGTCATAGTCCCTTTAATGACTATGTTACATTCATTTGATGGTGACTCAATGTTGCTATTTTTACACGATCCCTTTTCCTCTCTATCCTCATCTTCTCCATCATTGTGTTGAGATGCTTCCTGTCTGCTCGTTACTTGTTCTACCTGTGCAGTCAATCTCTTAATTTGGCTTTGCAACTCCTCAAACTCAGCTATGTCTGCCTCTACCACTGTTTCTTTCACATTAACTTGAACTTGTTGTGTTGCTGGTGCATAGGGCGGAGGCTGCAGTTTGCTCAGATCAGGATATAAGGGGGCGGAGGCTACACGACATGAGATACTGGTACTTTCACTTCCTGACTTCCTCACCAGTTCTTTCTGTGACTTTGCCGAGTGCACACGGTCTGTGTTATTCTTGGGACTCAGAGCAGTAGCTGTGAGAGCAAGGCGTGTCCATAGACGTAAATCTTCTCTTAGTTTTACCTCCTCATTTTTGTGTTTATTCTTTCCTACCCACTTCACATGTTTTGCCTCTTCAACATGTCTAGCCAATTTTAAATGCGCTCTCTTTTCCATTTCTCTGACCTTTGGCGCTAATCTGATTGATAATTTATCTGGTTCCTGCCATAAATTTTCCAAACAAATCTGACTCCATTTACATTCCCAAATCTTATTTTCTTTCTTATGATTTTTCGGTTCCGTTTGAGCCATCAACATATCCACTACTCTCCCCCATTGTGTGGTTATCGGGACACACCCGTCTCCCTCACATTCTCTCTCAAACTCAAACATTCTACAAACTGATATTCACTGCACAATACACAAGCAATATATACACTGTAATTGTCTTTCACTATTCTTTTAAAATAATATTCAATGCACAATACACTCTAAATATACACAATTTACTTATGTTTTGCTATACTTTTTGTATAATAATATTCATTACAGGATAAACTTTCAATATATACAGTTTACTTATTTTTGGCGTACTCACGACTGGTTACGTGTAGGCGTTCCAAAAGTATTTTCCAACAATAATTATATCTTTTGGCGTACTCACGACTGGTTACGTGTAGGCGTTCCAAGAGTATTTTCCAACAATAATTTTATCTTTTGGCGTACTCACGACTGGTTACGTGTAGGCGTTTCAAAAGTATTTCACAACAATAGTTTTATCTTTAACTATTGTGACGCGGGCCTCTCACCCCGTCTTCAAATGTTCAAAACCAACAATAGTTCTCTTCTTAACTATTGTGACGCAGGAATCTAACCTCGTCTTCAAATATTCAAAACCAACAATAGTTCTCTTCTTAACTATTGTGACGCAGGAATCTAACCTCGTCTTCAAATGTTTAAAACCCTCCTTTTATTCTGACCAACAAATATCAACAATTTCTATTTTGTAATCAATGACACGGATATACTTTTAAATTCAACACATGAATTTGGAATATTCAATTTGCAGAAATTAGTTTAAACAGGTTTTCTGCTTACCTTTTATATTGTCGGCCGTGTGTTGGACTCAAAGTTATCTCGTCCCAGTTCTCGGTCAATCCCCGACTTTTACAATTCTTCTAAATGCCCCTTTTCTCCAATCACGTCGGATGTCACCATCTGTAGGACATTCTAAATGTGTTCTTGCATGTTCAAAATTGGAGGGAGGCCGGTCAAAGTAAATCTTGAAGTTTATTGATCAGAAGATTCAAAAAATACAACAGCTGTTGGGTCAGTTGCCTCAGAACAAAGGCTCAACCCACGCCCAGTTTTACAATTCTGGATATATTTATAGTATTTGTCGCCGGTCTCTCTTCGTGCCTTTGAGTGACGTGTTGTCTGGTATTCGTCCAATCAGCTCTTAGTCCGTTGTTCTCTGAGTTTCTGCAAAACATCAAATGACAACCCACACACCCCAATTCTACCCAGCAACAACATAGTTTAAAAGGTCAGACAATCCAATATGTGTGTGTGTACATTTTCTCCTTTTTTGGCGTTTCAGTTGCATGCATATATTCTGAGACCTCAACTGTCTCCTGACACTTCCTCTTATCTTTTGCATGCGACACCCACGCCCCACTTCCTCTTTCAAGTACACTCATTATCAGCTCCTAACTTTTATGGTTAATTTCAACACATTATTTGAGGTTAAGGGTTATTGTATGCAAGCAATAGAATAATAAACACTTCTAAAAGTAATGATGCATATAGAATAATACTGCATATGAAGCATATGAATGAATAAAAGTGATAATGCATATGGAATAATACTGCATAGGAAGCGTATGAATGAATAAAAGTGATAATGCATATGGAATAATACTGCATAGGAAGCATATGAATGAATATTCCACAGCATCCATGCATCAGTTTTAGAGGGGTGGAAATGGGACACTTGGGTGAAACAAAACTGCCCCAAAAGTACCCCCACCCACTTTAAATACAGTTTTTTCTAAGTCAATTTGGTACATTTCTCAGATCCGATTTGAAATTCTCAAAACTTCTTGTTCAAGCCTTACATCCTTGTGTCACTTGTGCACATCAAACAAGCATTTTCTCATTTCTTTGAACAAGTTGCAAATGCTTTGGTATATCCATGCAAATGATTATGACACAATTCTGTGCAGATTCCTACATTATCAATTGCTTATGTCATGTTGATCAAAATGCATTATAATGGGTCTCTGTTGAATAGTATAATCCAAAACGACATTTAAGCACTAGTTTTACAATATACAGTAAGTATACTTCAAGTAAACAGTGGCATTTTATTTTACTCAATTTATTGTTTCGCATTACTATATTCTTTCCACATAGGACTGCAAGACAACTTCACTGGGTTGCAGACGGCCCCTTTTCACACCTAAACAGTCTTTTGACACTCTCTACAGGGATCTCATCCCTGAACAAGAGAGGGGGCAGATTGGAGATGACCTGCCAAAGTACATGTTAGTTTGGGACAATGTCAGTTTCCTTCGCTCCAACATCATCAGGCAATGGTTTGCGGCCCACAACAGGATGCTGGTGGAGTTCCTCTCACCCTACTCAACCCCGTTGAGGAATTTTTCTCAGCATGAAGATTAAAAGTATATGATCGCCAGCAGCATACACAGATGACCCTTCTGGCTGCCATGGATGTAACGTGTGATGACATCACAGCTGATGCCTGCAGAGGCTGGATTAGACGCTCTGAAAGATGATTTTCACGCTGTATCGCAAGAGAAGATATTTGTTTTGATGTGGATGAGAATCCGTTGCCCAAAATATAGGGAACGTCAGGAGGTGTAGGAAGACAGCACTGTAATTCCACTGCACTGCATGTACAGTTTTCCCTAAGGAGATTGTCTTATGTTCAGATTTCTACATTTGTTTGTGCTATGCAGTGCTGTCTTTTCCTGTCTGCATCGCAATGACACTGTCTGTCAATAAATTATTGTACAAACAGTAAAAGCGTTAACGTGAATCATGTGCCGTCTCTTGCAATCAAACAATCAAAACCAGAAATGCACTTACTGTTTTGCAAATGTCGAGGATGATTCGAGAAATGCTCCATTCATCACTCTCAGGTCACTCCGCTGCACACGTCTGATCACGTCTTTGTCACCCCCGACCTCACCGCTCCAGACAACGCAGATGTCTTACCGCTGGTCACTTTCCGGCGCTACCTACGGTCCCTCCCTCCTGCTTTTCCTCTGCTGTCTTGTCTGCACTCCCCCCCTCTGAGGAGCTCTCTCTTTTGAATACCAACAGTGCCACAGATACTCTGTGTTCCACGCTTACATCCTACTTGGACAACCTATGCCCTCTTACATCTGGACCAGCCCGTGCATCCCTGTCTGCCCCCTGGTTATCGGATGTATCACGTGAGCATCGCGCCAGCCTCCGGTCAGCTGAGAGAAAATGGTACAAGTCAAAAGACCCTACTGAACTCTCTCTCAACCAGTCTCTCCTCTCTACTTTCTCCGTTGACGTCACCTCTGCAAAAACTGATTATAACCACTCGAAGATCAGCAACTCTCCTGACTCTCGCACACTCTTAAAAACCTTCTCTGCTCTCCTCTGTCCGCCTGCTCCCGCACCTTCATCGGAGTTAACGGCTGATGATTTTGCATCGTTCTTCGTAAAGAAAACTACCGCCATCAACAGCCAATTTTCTACACCACCATCACCCGCCTTTTCTACTCTGTCTGAAGATGATGTTTCCAAGGTCATTGGTTCCAACCACCCTACCACCTGCCCACTGGATCCCATCTCTACCCATCTCCTCCTTGTTATCTCTCCAGCAGTTGTGCCTGGTCTGACCCACATCATCAACTCTTTGCTCACCACTGGGACATTTCCCACTGCGTTCAAAGAGGCCTGCATCAAACCGCTACTGAAGAAACCCACTCTCAACCTTACACTGCTAGAACACTACAGGCCGGTGTAGTGTGTGAAAACGTATATCTTCCGTCAAAATGTAGATGACTGATTTTAACCTCTAATACTTTTCTGTCTTCTTAAAAAAAATTTTTTGTACTTACCTCACTATTCTTAGCTTTTTATACTGTGCTAGGCTTTAATGGACTGGATTTAATTAACTTATGCATTTTGCTGCCTATATTGTTATAATTGCTTCCAATGTTTCCTCGTCTGTAAGTCGCTTTGGAAAAAAGCGTCTGCTAAATGACTAATTGTAAATTTTATGAAATGTGTAATGTCATGTGTAATGTGTAATGTGTAGTGTGTGGCCTTGAAATTTAAGCATGTCTACGTAATCATGAATAAATGCTTCTTGAGACACACAGTGTTGCTTCTTTGCATGCATCAAACGAATTGTTTCTGGCTACATGCTTTCATGCATCAGTTTGAGAGGGGTGGAAATGGGACACTTGGGTGAAACAAAACTGCCCCAAAAGTACCCCCACCCACTTTAAATACAGTTTTTTCTAAGTCAATTTGGTACATTTCTCAGATCCGATTTGAAATTCTCATAACTTCTTGTTCAATCCTTACATCCTTGTGTCACTTGTGCACATCAAACAAGCATTTTCTCATTTCTTTGAACAAGTTGCAAATGCTTTGGTATATCCATGCAAATGATTATGACACAATTCTGTGCAGATTCCTACATTATCAATTGCTTATGTCATGTTGATCAAAATGCATTATAATGGGTCTCTGTTGAATAGTATAACCCCCCACGACATTTAAGCACTAGTTTTACAATATACAGTAAGTATACTTCAAGTAAACAGTGGCATTTTATTTTACTCCATTTAGTGTTTCGCATTACTATATTCTTTCCACATAGGACTGCAAGACAACTTCACTGGGTTGCAGACGGCCCCTTTTCACACCTAAACAGTCTTTTGACACTCTCTACAGGGATCTCATCCCTGAACAAGAGAGGGGGCAGATTGGAGATGACCTGCCAAAGTACATGTTAGTTTGGGACAATGTCAGTTTCCATCGCTCCAACATCATCAGGCAATGGTTTGCGGCCCACAACAGGATGCTGATGGAGTTCCTCTCACCCTACTCAACCCCGTTGAGGAATTTTTCTCAGCATGAAGATTAAAAGTATATGATCGCCAGCAGCAGACCCTTCTGGCTGCCATGGATGTAACGTGTGATGACATCACAGCTGATGCCCGCAGAGGCTGGATTAGACACTCTGAAAGATGATTTTCACGCTGTATCGCAAGAGAAGATATTTGTTGTGATGTGGATGAGAATCCGTTGCCCAAAATATAGGGAACGTCAGGAGGTGTAGGAAGACTGCACTGTAATTCCACTGCACTGCATGTACAGTTTTCCCTAAGGAGATTGTCTTATGTTCAGATTTCTACATTTGATTGTGCTATGCAGTGCTGTCTTTTCCTGTCTGCATCGCAATGACACTGTCTGTCAAGAAATTATTGTACAAACAGTAAAAGCGTTAACGTGAATCATGTGCCGTCTCTTGCAGTCAAACAATCAAAACCAGAAATGCACTTACTGTTTTGCAAATGTCAAGGATGATTCGAGAAATGCTCCACTCATCACTCTCAGGTCACTCCGCTGCACACGTCTGATCACTTCTTTGTCACCCCCGACCTCACCGCTCCAGACAACGCAGATATCTTACCGCTGGTCACTTTCAGGCGCTACCTACGGTCCCTCCCTCCTGCTTTTCCTCTGCTGTCTTGTCTTCACTCCCCATCTCTGAGGAGCTCTCTCTTTTGAATACCAACAGTGCCACAGACACTCTGTGTTCCACGCTTACATCCTGCTTGGACAACATATGCCCTCTTACATCTGGACCAGCCCGTGCATCCCTGTCTGCCCCCTGGTTATCGGATGTACCACGTGAGCATCGCGCCAGCCTCCAGTCAGCTGAGAGAAAATGGCACAAGTCAAAAGACCATACTGACCTCTCTCTCAACCAGTCTCTCCTCTCTACTTTCTCCGTTGACGTCACCTCTGCAAAAACTGATTATAACCACTCGAAGATCAGCAACTCTCCTGACTCTCGCACACTCTTAAAAACCTTCTCTGCTCTCCTCTGTCCGCCTGCTCCCACACCTTCATCGGAGTTAACGGCTGATGATTTTGCATCGTTCTTCGTAAAGAAAACTACCGCCATCAACAGGCAATTTTCTACACCACCATCACCTGCCTTTTCTCCTCTGTCTGAAGATGATGTTTCCAAGGTCATTGGTTCCAACCACCCTACCACCTGCCCACTGGATCCCATCTCCACCCATCTCCTCCATGTTATCTCTCCAGCAGTTGTGCCTGGTCTGACCCACATCATCAACTCTTTGCTCACCACTGGGACATTTCTCACTGCGTTCAAAGAGGCCTGCATCACACCGCTACTGAAGAAACCCACTCTCAACCTTACACTGCTAGAACACTACAGGCCGGTGTAGTGTGTGAAAATGCATATCTTCCGTCGAAATGTAGATGACTGATTTTAACCTCTAATTCTTTTCTTTCTTCTTAAAATTTTTTTTTTTACTTACCTCACTATTCTTAGCTTTGTATACTGTGCTAGGCTTTAATGGACTGGATTTAATTAACTTATGCATTTTGTTGCCTATATTGTTATAATTGCTTCCAATGTTTCCTCGTCTGTAAGTCGCTTTGGAAAAAAGCATCTGCTAAATGACTAAATGTAAATTTTATGAAATGTGTAATGTCATGTGTAATGTGTAATGTGTAGTGTGTGGCCTTGAAATTTTAGCATGTCTACGTAATCATGAATAAATGCTTCTTGAGACACACAGTGTTGCTTCTTTGCATGCATCAAACGAATTGTTTCTGGCTATATGCATCCATGCATCAGTTTGAGAGGGGTGGAAATGGGACACTTGGGTGAAACAAAACTGCCCCAAAAGTACCCCCACCCACTTTAAATACAGTTTTTTTAAGTCAATATGGTACATTTCTCAGATCCGATTTGAAATTCTCAAAACTTCTTGTTCAATCCTTACATCCTTGTGTCACTTGTGCACATCAAACAAGCATTTTCTCATTTCTTTGAACAAGTTGCAAATGCTTTGGTATATCCATGCAAATGATTATGACACAATTCTGTGCAGATTCCTACATTATCAATTGCTTATGTCATGTTGATCAAAATGCATTACAATGGGTCTCTGTTGAATAGTATAATCCCCCACGACATTTAAGCACTAGTTTTACAATATACAGTAAGTTTACTTCAAGTAAACAGTGGCATTTTATTTTACTCAATTTAGTGTTTCGCATTACTATATTCTTTCCACATAGGACTGCAAGACAACTTCACTGGGTTGCAGACGGCCCCTTTTCACACATAAACAGTCTTTTAACACTCTCTACAGGGATCTCATCCCTGAACCAAAGAGCGGGCAGATTGGAGATGACCTGCCAAAGTACATGTTAGTTTGGGACAATGTCAGTTTCCATCGCTTGATGAACATTTAAACAATGTTCTGCGCGTTCAAAAATTGAAGAGAGGCCAGTTCAGAAAACGTTGAAATTTATTGATCAGAAGTCTCAAACAAACAGCTGTTTCGGTGGATTCTCAGACACACACAGTCTTAACAAAGAACCGACCCCGAAATACACATTCAGAAGCTTATATATTTCTCGCCGAATCTCTTCTCCATGGCGGGGTCGAATCCGACTTCCTTCTTTGTCCTGTGTCAGCCAATCAGCTCACTGCCTTGTTTTTCAAACCCGACATCTGTAACAAATTATAGAGGCCCAACACGCTCTGTGCGTAACCTGATCTTAACACACACATACCCATTTCCTGTGGACAACCACAGTATCAGCTGAATTCCTGGGTAACCCAACTAACACACTGGTTATATTTTCAACATATTATGCATAGTTAGTAATCAATAATGAAATCATATTAAATGTAAAGGCACGTTTAAACCACAATAAGATCCTTGGGTGTACACATTTTTTCCCCAAAAATAAGATGTGGTTATTGTTACACATTCACACATAAGCAGATCCTGCAACCCCCCACTAACTGACCACATTCCATCTCTGGCATATCTAGCAACTGAAGAACTCTCAACTTCAAGCTTTTGTTCACAATCATGTCATGTAGGAAAATACATCTGATTTAAACAACATCAATCATCCATTTTTATATCGATCCATATATTGATCTTAATTCCCACAATTCCCTCTCTTGACCATTAAAAAATGGTCATAAAACATTACAAACATCATTATCATCCTCAACTAGGAAGTGGTCGCCAGACAATAGAGGCATGGTATATTTCGGAGGGGTTAAATCTGTCTTTTCTATTGCCGATAATATCACTCTGTTACATAGTGATCTGATACAGGGAATACAACAGCATCCGCATGAGACCAAAATACCTGCAAATACAGCTATTGATAACACAATCGACATTAAAACTGATTTCCATTTGCCTAGTGCCTTGTCTAGCCAATCTCCAATAGGATTATTCACTCCTGAATGTTCCTTCATTTCGATAGACAAAGTTCTCAAACCTTCCAATGCCCTAGTGACTGATCCGTCTGGTGCTGTATTATTAGGAATGTAAGTACAGCAAAGATCACCAAACATAACACATACTCCTCCCTTTTCTGCCAACAACATGTCCAGAGCCATACGGTTCTGTATAGCCATAAGTGAAGTTGGTGCTAGCTGTTCTGCTAAACCATCTACTGCATCCCTTGACATATTTGCTAACCTCATCACATTTATAATGTACATAATTAATCCTATCTACATTCTTGTTTGGGGTGACTGGAAAAATAGCAGCTATTATTGGTATATTCTCAAAACCTGCTGCCACTTGGTTCGCTAGTTTATATTCATCCGGTACACCTCGTGGAATCCCAATCGCGTCAATGTATGTCGGACTATTTAATGATAAATCTACACTTGATCCTATTGCTCTTTTTGTAATGATGTGTCTCCGACGTCTTCTAGTCAATGTTGCTGAATTCACGGTTTCCGTTCTGACTGCTCTGTCTCCTATCAGGGTTATTGGGGCTCCCAGTCTCACCATGGCACACACTCCCTTTGCCTTCTCATGTATCCTAGTAAATAATCTTCGATCTCCACAATAATAATACAAACCTGCCCTAGCCCACGTACCTATCTCAGTCCCATTATCTACTATGATCTGATCACACCACTCCTTATTTATCTCCCCCAGGTTGCTGGTTGGTGATAGGCGTTTAATATCAAAACAGGTATAATTTGCTTTGGTGTAAATGGACCTGCCCGTGAAAGGTTGGTTATTGGTGGGAATATTGCTGCCAATGTGGTACAATTTTTTGGACTGGCCATCCGTGTCAATGCCAGCATACACTCATAACCCCACGTATCGTTTTGGTACAACGGGGCTGGTTCAATATATAAATGGGGTCTTGCATTAGCACATCCAACACAATCGTCTAAGCTCTGTTCTCTGGCTGTGGTAATTATCCATTCCAGCCACAAATTATTTTCCCCATATCCTGTGGCTCTCTCTATCATATCTTCTGGTTTTAACATTGTGTAATCTACTTCTACTACCCCATTCTTTTGTCCTGCCGATAATGGCTCAGCTACTGTCCCATTTCTTTCCTCCTCAGGTGAACTGTCCACAACAAATTTTATTACTGCTTTTTTATCTGTTCCTGGGCTGTGCACCCCCATTATAAGGAAAAACTCCCCTGTATAATTGGCTGATCCCGTTCTGGTGGATATTGAAATGGTGAGTGGATTTTGGCTTGCACTATAATCTCTTTGCATTTTAAAATCAAATTTTGCCGAGGTACGGGTCCAAAGGCTAGGTTCTTTCGGGGTCCAACCACCGGTATATGCTATTACTTTATTCCACGATGGACACCATTCACCCCTATAGGTTTGCCTAGACTGGTACGCCTTACAAACACTGTCCATATTCCCGTCCGTACATACATATACCTCGTACCCCCTCCATGAACAATTTTTCCCCCACAATTTATGACAGCGCATAGGTCGAAAGTAAATGATGTGGTCTTACCCCAAACATAGTTAATTACGAGTTGTTCACATGGTAACCTCGTATCGGCTATGGCTCTTTTGTAACTCGGTTTCGATATGTTGTTGTTGCTTTCCTGACCCTCAGTTATGCTAAAAATTATTCCTACTATAACCCCTGAAATTATTAATAGGATCCCTGACAGCTTACAGTTTTCCCACAGCTTCATCTCGTTACCCTCTCTTGGACTTTAAATGGTTAAACACACTCTTGGAAAAATTTAAATGGTTAAACACACAGTACACTTAATGGGAATATGAAATTAAGAAAAAATATGTGGTTAAAATCCCACAAAATAGAAATGTAAGGGATAAATGGTTATACGTTAATGAGTATGACAATATAAAATCACAATAACAATATAAAAATATGGAAAAATACTGAATATGAAATATGAAAACTAGGAATATAAAAATATGAAAAATAGTAAATATGGAAAATATGAATATTAAAATTGAAGAAGAATCACAATAACAACAATATATATTGATTATAAAGAATTAGAAAGATAATTAAGATATAGAGCTTACGATAAAAATTAATATGAAAATGTTGACTTTTGCAAAATCTAAATTGTCCAACCCACAGCCTTTTTTGCACTAGATTGTTTTTTGCACTAGTTTGTTAATGCCACTGTCGTTGATGCCTGTGTCCCACTTTCTGCTCCACTTTCTGCTCCAGAGATACCCTCCCCCTCTTGGACCTGAGCCCTCAGGTCCACAGCAGTCTCTGACAGCGACCTGTTTGGTGGATTACAGTTAACACAAGAAGACAAGTGATACCAGGTTTCGCCCTTGCCAGATAGACGGACACAATGCGATGTCCTTGCTGTCACTTTCAGAGGTTCCGTCCAGCGTGGCTCATTCCACTTCCTTCGAAACTTCTTCAGGCGCACCCACTGTGAACCGGACTCGACAGGTTCTCCAGCAATGTCAGAGGGAGTCTGCTGAGAGGAATGTTGAATCATAGCAGTCAGTTTGTCAAAATATACACAATGTGAAAGTGGTACACAGGTGTCCGGCTTCAGCGGCGTCGACGGTCCTGGAAAAGATCTACCTGTAAGCAATTCAAAAGGTGTAAAGCCAGTGATTCTGTTAACAGAGGAACGTACAGACATTAGAGCCAACGGAAGAGCTGATAGCCATGATAATTTGGTCTGTGCACAGATTTTAACCAATTTAAGTTTCAGTGTTAGGTTCATCCGTTCGACCTTACCTTGCGATTCAGGATGATAGACGGCTCCAAACGCATGCGTTAGACCCAGCGATTTCTCTACGATTTTTAAATGCTCATTTTTGAAGTGCGAGCCGTTATCTGACCGGATATGCCGGGGGAAACCGTAATGCGGAATGTACAAATTAATGAGACACTTAATGACTGCAGTGCTGTCTTCTTTCCCACAAGGAAAAGCCTCAGGCCAACCTGTGAATTGGTCAACAATCACCAACAAATACCGTTTCCCTTGCACCCTCTCTACCATGTCTGTAAAATCAATCACGATTTCCTCTCCTGGGCCTCGCAATGGCAAAAATGTGCCCTTTAACTGTTTTAAAGTTGGTTTGATGTTATGTTTTTGACAAATGTCGCATGAAAGTACAAAGTTAGACACCATAGCCATCAAAAAAGGATGCCACCAATATTGCAATGTTTTCATCATCTGTTTTGAACTCACGTGCGACATAGTGTGTGCTTGGGTCATGATAGAGCGTGACAGGCTCATGGGCAATGCTGGTCTGCCATCTGGGGCCTGCCACAGACCATCTGGTGCACACAGGGCCCCATACTCTGTCCACGTTGACAGTTCTTCTGGTGTACATTTGCCATGTTCGGCCACAAGTGTTTCTCTGCTGAAAGATGGTAACAGTTTCACATATGAACAGTCAGTCTGTACCATCATGGTCACCTGATAGCCTGCAGCTGTTTTGGCAGCCAAGTCAGCAGCCTCATTTCCCCGTGCTACAGCACTGTCTGTTTTACAGTGGCCCTGACATTTTATGACAGAAACAGCTGCTGGAATTTTCAATGCGTCCAACAGTGCACGTGCCTCTGCATCATGTGCTATAGGCTTACCAGACATAGTGACGAACCCACTCCTTTGCCAAACTGCGAGTTCGACATGGACAGCACCCACGACATAAGCTGAGTCACTATAAATGTTGACTTTGCCAGACCCTGCAAGTTTAAGTGCTTGTGTGACCGCAATTAGTTCTGCTCTCTGTGCCGACTGTTTGCCTTCTATTTTCTCTGCTTCCCTAGTCGTGTAACCTAAGTCTGTTTGCTGCACAACAGAATAAGCTGAGACCAAAGTGCCATCATGAGCTCTAAAACAGCACCCGTCCGTGAAAAATGTAATCACGTCCGAGGCTTCAGGGATAGGGGTTGCAGTTAAGTCCTGGCGAACACGAGATGCCAGGTCAGTGATTGGTGCACAGTCATGTGGTTCCCCTTTGGTGAACAAATCTGCCATGTTAATGCCGTCGTGTTTATATGTTATGTTTGGCGCCGTTAGACATTTGGACAGTTTTCTCTGCCTCAACGGTGAAAACGTAAATGATGCAGAATTGACAAACGACATGACAGAGTGCGTGGTCAGGACCGTTAACTGATGACCCATCACAATGTGTGATGTCTTTTCAATGATCTTTGCTAATCCTGCAGTAAACCTGGCACAAACCGGCTGGCGTTGTTCAATGGTGTCCATTAGGACACTGACATAAATGAGCACACGTCTAGCACTAGACTGCTTCTGAAAAAGTACTCCATGTGCACTATTCCCTGTTTCAGAAACGTCTAGGAAAAATGCCTTGCTGTAATCAGGGCTATGCAGATATGCTGCATGTGACAGCTCCCCTTTCAATTTAATGAACGCGGTTTCTGCTTCAGGGGTCCATGTTAACTTCGCCTGCACATTTCTCATGCCTTGTTCCTTGACCATGTCTCGTAATGGCTTGGTGACCGCTACATACATAGGGATATAATTTCTGCTGAAACCTGTCAATCCCAGAAAGGAAAGCATGTCCTTCACATTGTGTGGCTTCGGGTGTGACAAAATGCCATCACGTTGGCGATCAGACAATGTTGTGCCTTGGCCTGTGATTAAACGGCCCATGAAAGTAACAGATGGCCTGCTGACCTGCAGTTTTTCTTTACTAACCTTGAACCCAGACGCATACAGCTGTCTCAGAATGACGCCTGTTGCTTTTAAGCAATCTTCGTTGGTTGTGGCTGCTAGCAAAAGATCATCAACATACATTATTAGAACGCAATCTACAGGCAACACACAATTTATCAGCTGATTTTTTAGGACCTGATTGAATATCCCTGGCGATAAAATAAAGCCCTGTGGAAGTCTGTTATAAGAATATTGACATTTTCGGTAAGTGAAAGTCAGGCACGATTTACATTCTTCTGAGATTGGTATACAGAAAAAAGCGTTGGCCAAATCAATGCATGTGAACCATTGGTGAGCTGGGGTCAAATTTGAGATGGCAGTATATGGGTTTGGTACGGCAATTGTTGGTGTTGTCACCAGGCTGTTTACTCGACGCAGGTCATGGACTAATCTATATTTGTTTGTGCCTGGTTTTTTTACAGGAAAAATCGGGGTGTTCCATGGCGATCGCCATGGAATAATGACACCTTTCTCCACTAAACCTTGAACAGTGGGCGCAATGCCTTCCTCTGCCTCCCTTTTGTTAGGATATTGTGGGACCCAAACTGGTTCTGTCGATTTTAACTGAAATTTGACTGGCTCAATGTTACAGAGGCCAACGTCCGTTGGACCTTGTGACCAGAGGTCGTCCGGCTGGCTGTTAATTAACTGCTCAGCTCCGGGACCGTCTGTGAGTTCGCGACCATGGCTTCTTGTAATTTCGAGGTGAGTTAATTGGCCCCTATCGGCCGTTTTTTGTGGTACCCAATATGAATCTGTCATACGCGAATGCAAAACCCCAACAATGCCAGAGGGCTCCCAATCGGTCACCAAGCGCAACCTTTTTGTCATAGCTCCTAACTCTCGAGCTTCATGGCCTGGATGCAGTGCCATAGAAATGTGAGGTTCAGCTGTGTCTGCCATTTCATACCATATCTGTTGTTCTGGTGTCAGTGTAACTGGAACTACTACACCCTCTTGTCCTACATATAGACCCTCCCCTGTGAGTGTCCACATTTGGCCCTCAATTTCATGGAACATTTCCTGGTATGTGACAGTGTCATTACGGTCATAAAATAGTGTACAATGCAGGGGGTCGATGGGAGGCAAATAGACAGCTAAGTCTTTGATCCAGGGCCACTGACTCTTATACAGTGCTCTGGCTCCTGATTGTGAATTATCTAGTTCCACCCAATATATGTCTGCCATCTCTTGCAAGGGTCCTCCCAGCAAAACCTGCTGGTGGCCCTCTCTACTGTGTGCCTGTGAACAGTCGACTTTAGTGCCGTCCGGGAACGTGACTGTGACACCTTCTGGTGAGCATAAAATATTTGCACCCAATTTAATCAACAGATCTCTGCCCAATAGGGGAACAGGTGCTTTTGTGGAATATAGAAATGAGTGTGACAGGGACTGATTTGCCACTTTCGTGGTAAGAGGAACAGTAAGATGCCAGTGTTCGAACCCTCCAGAGAATCCCATAACTCCAACAGTCTTATCACTTAGATCTTTGTCAGTGATTGTGCCCCTCGTTACTGTGGAGTATGTTGCTCCGGTATCTACCAAAGCTGTTAGTGGCCTGTTGTTGACCACTAAAATCATGTAAGGCTCAGCCAAACCTCGCATGATTGTTCTCTGTTGGCCCCTTCAACAATCCGCATCTACCCCCTGGCCCCAAGTCGGGTTCAAGGGCGCCTGAATCGAGTGGGGAGGTGGGCATTGTTGCTCCGGGTATTTCGGAGTTTGTGGTCCTCTGCCACGACCACTGGGCCCACCTCTATGAGGATCCCATCCCCCCGCAGGTGGTCCCATATACTGGCTGTCCCCTGTCATGGGACAATGTCTCCTCCAATGATCAGTCCCCCCACACTGATGACATGCATCCCTGTAGCGCACCCCTCCCCCACTCGGCTTCCCCCTAGCCCATCCGCTATTGCCCCGTGGCCTATACCCTCCCCATGGTTTTATTAATTGGAAATTAGGGACATGTCCTCCCTGAGCATAGCCAAAAGTTTCAGGTGTGACTATGGGAAAAGGTGGGGTCTTCACCCCGGGCTGCCCGTCAAAGCCGCTGCTCACAGGACGTTGTGACATTTGTTTTGATTTTTTGGTATCTGACTTAGCCATTTCTAATTGTAGTTTTAACAATTGTTGCTTTGTCTTTTCTAATTCCTCCTGTTCTTTATCCTGCTTATCGACTGATCTGTCAATATGGAACACTAGATGTCTTTCCCACATTTCGTTGCTGGCAACTGGAGTGTCAGGATTACATTCCATTGCCTGCTTGACACCATTGGGGGCCCCTGTCATTACGGCAGTTCTAAATATATTACGCGTAATTGGATTATTTAGACTACCATCTGCTCCCATTCAGCTGCGCATCTAAAATAGTAACTCGCTCCAGTCTCACCAGGCTTAATGCGGAACTTAATGTTTTGGTATACGGTTGGGGGTGTTGGAAATTTTTCTCTGAGGGCCCTGGCGATCGCTGTACTGACAGTGATATACCGTGCGTCATTGGGTTCGTCTTCAATGTTTGCATCCTTCTCAAACTCTGCCATCTGCGAAACAGTAAAAACTTGGCCTAAAAGGCATCTTATGTCTCCTACCGCCAAGGTGGTGCCGTGGCACAATGCCATCAACTTTATAAGCCATCTGCCTCCACCAGATGTAATGGGGGGCAATTTTGCCAGCACAGCTGTCATGTCACTATGGCTCCAGGGCTGGTACTTTGGTACCCCTCGGTTGCCCTGTAACAGAGGCATGTTAGTTGCCCCTCCTGACATCAGCTGGGCGTTTGGCACATTAACATTCCTTTCATCATACTCACTACCTGGGCGACACATACTGTCCCATTGTCTCTCTTGAGGGGGAGTGAATTGACAGGCTGGAATGGATTGACAGGCTCTGGTACGACTCCTAGTACCCTGTGACACTGGGGTAGACATCATAGTTCCTTTAATAACTACGTCCCTACATACCTGCAGTGGCCCTCCATCCTCACTGTTATTACATGCTTCCTGTCCCTTCATGTCTCTGCCTTCCTCCTCATTGTGCACTACTTGTGCTCTTTGGTTTGTTATGCTATCCTTTCTTTGTAAGGTTTCCTGTCTATTTACCATTAGTTCTAATTGTGCTGTCAACACGTTTATTTGATCCTTTAAAACATCTAGATCTGGCATGTCTACCTCCACCATCGAATCTTTCACATTCACTTGCACTTGCTGTGAAGCTGGTATGTAGGGCGGGGGCAACAGCTTATTCAAATCAGGATATAAGGGGGTGGTCTCAGTATGACGCGAGATACTGGCTCCTGCACTTCCTGACTCTCTCACCATTTCTTTCTCTGACTCCTCCGATTGCACATGTCCTGTGCCCCCCCTAGGGGAACTCAAAGCAATTGCAGTCAGAACAATGCGTGTCCAAAGACGTAATTCTTCTCTCAATCTCTCTTCCTCCTTTTTATGCTTATTTTTATCTAACCACTTCACATCTTTTCCTCCTTCTACATGTTTGTTTAAACTTGCATGCGCTTTTTCCTCCATTTCCCTGATTTTTGGAGTGATCTTAATCAACACTTTCTCAGATTCCTTCCACACATTCTCCATGCAAATTTCACTCCATTTTTTTTCCCAGATTTTCCTGTCTTTCTTACGAGTTTTCGGTTCTGATTGAGCCATTAACATATCAACAATTTTTTCCCACTGCATAATTACAGGGGAATTCCCATAAATCACACATTTCTTCTCAAATTCAGACATTTTACACAACAATGGTACAGTGTACAATACACAATATGCACAATTTAATCGGCTTTTAGTGTACCTTTATAAATATGGCTCGTGACGCGGCCTTTCACCGGTCTTGTTAACGTAAATACACCGTGACGGGCCTTTCACCGCGTCTTGTTAATGTAAATAAAACTCGTGACGCAGCCTTTCACCGGTCTTGTTAACGTAAATAAAACTCGTGACGGGCCTTTCACCGCGTCTTGTTAACGTAAATAAAACTCGTGACGGGCCATTAATTCTGATCAACAAATATCAATGATTTTTAATTTCTTCTCAATGGAACAGATATACTTCAAATTCAACACATAAATTTGGAATATCCAATCTGCAGAAGTTCGTTTAAACAGGTCTCTGCTCACCTTATTTAATTCTGTCGACAGCGTGTTGAAGTCAAAAGTTGTCTCGTCCCAATTTTCGGTCACTCTCCGAGTTTTACAATTCTCTGTAGATGCCTCTTTCTCCAATCGCGTTCGGGGTCACCATCTGATGAACATTTAAACAATGTTCTGCGCGTTCAAAAATTGAAGAGAGGCCAGTTCAGAAAACGTTGAGAATCCACCGAAACAGCTGTTTGTTTGAGACTTCTGATCAATAAATTTCAGACACACACAGTCTTAACAAAGAACCGACCCCGAAATACACATTCAGAAGCTTATATATTTCTCGCCGAATCTCTTCTCCATGGCGGGGTCCAATCCGCTTTTCCTTCTTTGTCCTGTCTCAGCCAATCAGCTCACTGCCTTGTTTTTCAAACCCGACATCTGTAACAAATTATAGAGGCCCAACACGCTCTGTGCGTAACCTGATCTTAACACACACATACCCATTTCCTGTGGACAACCACAGTATCAGCTGAATTCCTGGGTAACCCAACTAACACACTGGTTATATTTTCAACATATTATGCATAGTTAGTAATCAATAATGAAATCATATTAAATGTAAAGGCACGTTTAAACCACAATAAGATCCTTGGGTGTACACATTTCTTCCCCAAAAATAAGATGTGGTTATTGTTACACATTCACACATAAGCAGATCCTGCAACCCCCCACTAACTGACCACATTCCATCTCTGGCAACATCTAGCAACTGAAGAACTCTCAACTTCAAGCTTTTGTTCACAATCATGTCATGTAGGAAAATACATCTGATTTAAACAACATCAATCATCCATTTTTATATCGATCCATATATTGATCTTAATTCCCACAATTCAACATCATCAGGCAATGGTTTGCGGCCCACAACAGGATGCTGGTGGAGTTCCTCTCACCCTACTCAACCCCGTTGAGGAATTTTTCTCAGCATGAAGATTAAAAGTATATGATCGCCAGCAGCATACACAGATGACCCTTCTGGCTGCCATGGATGTAACGTGTGATGACATCACAGCAGATGCCTGCAGAGGCTGGATTAGACACTCTGAAAGATGATTTTTCATGCTGTATCGCAAGAGAAGATATTTGTTGTGATGTGGATGAGAATCCGTTGCCCAAAATATAGGGAACGTCAGGAGGTGTAGGAAGACTGCACTGTAATTCCACTGCACTGCATGTACAGTTTTCCCTAAGGAGATTGTCTTATGTTCAGATTTCTACATTTGTTTGTGCTATGCAGTGCTGTCTTTTCCTGTCTGCATCGCGATGACACTGTCTGTCAAGAAATTATTGTACAAACAGTAAAAGCGTTAACGTGAATCATGTGCCGTCTCTTGCAATCAAACAATCAAAACCAGAAATGCACTTACTGTTTTGCAAATGTCAAGGATGATTCGAGAAATGCTCCACTCATCACTCTCAGGTCACTCCGCTGCACACGTCTGATCACTTCTTTGTCAACCCCGAGCTCACCGCTCCAGACAACGCAGATGTCTTACCGCTGGTCACTTTCCGGCGCTAATACGGTCCCTCCCTCCTGCTTTTCCTCTGCTGTCTTGTCTGCACTCCCCCCCTCTGAGGAGCTCTCTCTTTTGAATACCAACAGTGCCCCAGACACTCTGTGTTCCACGCTTACATCCTGCTTGGACAACCTATGCCCTCTTACATCTGGACCAGCCCGTGCATCCATGTCTGCCCCCCGGTTATCGGATGTACCACGTGAGCATCGCGCCAGCCTCCGGTCAGCTGAGAGAAAATGGCACAAGTCAAAAGACCCTACTGACCTCTCTCTCAACCAGTCTCTCCTCTCTACTTTCTCCGTTGACGTCACCTCTGCAAAAACTGATTATAACCACTCGAAGATCAGCAACTCTCCTGACTCTCGCACACTCTTAAAAACCTTCTCTGCTCTCCTCTGTCCGCCTGCTCCCACACCTTCATCGGAGTTAACGGCTGATGATTTTGCATCGTTCTTCGTAAAGAAAACTACCGCCATCAACAGCCAATTTTCTACACCACCATCACCCGCCTTTTCTCCTCTGTCTGAAGATGATGTTTCCAAGGTCATTGGTTCCAACCACCCTACCACCTGCCCACTGGATCCCATCGCCACCCATCTCCTCCATGTTATCTCTCCAGCAGTTGTGCCTGGTCTGACCCACATCATCAACTCTTTGCTCACCACTGGGACATTTCCCACTGCGTTCAAAGAGGCCTGCATCACACCGCTACTGAAGAAACCCACTCTCAACCTTACACTGCTAGAACACTACAGGCCGGTGTAGTGTGTGAAAACGCATATCTTCCGTCAAAATGTAGATGACTAATTTTAACCTCTAATTCTTTTCTGTCTTCTTAAAAAATTTGTTTTACTTACCTCACTATTCTTAGCTTTGTATACTGTGCTAGGCTTTAATGGACTGGATTTAATTAACTTATGCATTTTGTTGCCTATATTGTTATAATTGCTTCCAATGTTTCCTCGTCTGTAAGTCGCTTTGGAAAAAAGCATCTGCTAAATGACTAAATGTAAATTTTATGAAATGTGTAATGTCATGTGTAATGTGTAGTGTTTGGCCTTGAAATTTTAGCATGTCTACGTAATCATGAATAAATGCTTCTTGAGACACACAGTGTTGCTTCTTTGCATGCATCAAACGAATTGTTTCTGGCTATATGCATCCATGCATTAGTTTGAGAGGGGTGGAAATGGGACACTTGGGTGAAACAAAACTGCCCCAAAAGTACCCCCACCCACTTTAAATACAGTTTTTTCTAAGTCAATTTGGTACATTTCTCAGATCCGATTTGAAATTCTCAAAACTTCTTGTTCAATCCTTACATCCTTGTGTCACTTGTGCAAATCAAACAAGCATTTTTTCATTTCTTTGAACAAGTTGCAAATGCTTTGGTATATCCATGCAAATGATTATGACACAATTCTGTGCAGATTCCTACATTATCAATTGCTTATGTCATGTTGATCAAAATGCATTATAATGGGTCTCTGTTCAATAGTATAACCCCCCACGACATTTAAGCACTAGTTTTACAATATACAGTAAGTATACTTCAAGTAAACAGTGGCATTTTATTTTACTCAATTTAGTGTTTCGCATTACTATATTCTTTCCACATAGGACTGCAAGACAACTTCACTGGGTTGCAGACGGCCCCTTTTCACACCTAAACAGTCTTTTGACACTCTCTACAGGGATCTCATCCCTGAACAAGAGAGGGGGCAGATTGGAGATGACCTGCCAAAGTACATGTTAGTTTGGGACAATGTCAGTTTCCATCGCTCCAACATCATCAGGCAATGGTTTGCGGCCCACAACAGGATGCTGGTGGAGTTCCTCTCACCCTACTCAACCCCGTTGAGGAATTTTTTTCAGCATGAAGATTAAAAGTATATGATCGCCAGCAGCATACACAGATGACCCTTCTGGCTGCAATGGATGTAACGTCTGATGACATCACAGCTGATGCCTGCAGAGGCTGGATTAGACACTCTGAAAGATGATGTTCACGCTGTATAGCAAGAGAAGATATTTGTTGTGATGTGGATGAGAATCCGTTGCCCAAAATATAGGGAACGTCAGGAGGTGTAGGAAGACTGCACTGTAATTCCACTGCACTGCATGTACAGTTTTCCCTAAGGAGATTGTCTTACGTTCAGATTTCTACATTTTTTTTGTGCTATGCAGTGCTGTCTTTTCCTGTCTGCATCGCAATGACACTGTCTGTCAATAAATTATTGTACAAACAGTAAAAGCGTTAACGTGAATCATGTGCCGTCTCTTGCAATCAAAAAATCAAAACCAGAAATGCACTTACTGTTTTGTCAATGTCAAGGATGATTGGGGAATGCTCCACTCATCACTCTCAGGTCACTCCGCTGCACACGTCTGATCACTTCTTTGTCACCCCCAACCTCACCGCTCCAGACAACGCAGATGTCTTACCGCTGGTCACTTTCAGGCGCTACCTACGGTCCCTCCCTCCTGCTTTTCCTCTGCTGTCTTGTCTGCACTTCCCCCCTCTTAGGAGCTCTCTCTTTTGAATATCAACAGTGCCACAGACACTCTGTGTTCCACGCTTACATCCTGCTTGGACAACCTATGCCCTCTTACATCTGGACCAGCCCGTGCATCCCTGTCTGCCCCCTGGTTATCGGATGTACCACGTGAGCATCGCGCCAGCCTCCGGTCAGCTGAGAGAAAATGGCACAAGTCAAAAGACCATACTGACCTCTCTCTCAACCAGTCTCTCCTCTCTACTTTCTCCGTTGACGTCACCTCTGCAAAAACTGATTATAACCACTCGAAGATCAGCAACTCTCCTGACTCTCGCACACTCTTAAAAACCTTCTCTGCTCTCCTCTGTCCGCCTGCTCCCACACCTTCATCGGAGTTAACGGCTGATGATCTTGCATCTTTCTTGGTAAAGAAAACTACCGCCACCAATAGCCAATTTTCTACACCACCATCACCCGCCTTTTCTACTCTGTCTGAAGATGATGTTTCCAAGGTCATTGGTTCCAACCACCCTACCACCTGCCCACTGGATCCCATCTCCACCCATCTCCTCCATGTTATCTCTCCAGCAGTTGTGCCTGGTCTGACCCACATCATCAACTCTTTGCTCACCACTGGGACATTTCCCACTGCGTTCAAAGAGGCCTGCATCAAACCGCTACTGAAGAAACCCACTCTCAACCTTACACTGCTAGAACACTACAGGCCGGTGTAGTGTGTGAAAACGCATAACTTCCGTCAAAATGAAGATGACTGATTTTAATCTCTAATTCTTTTCTGTCTTCTGAAAAAAACTTTTTTTTTACTTACCTACCTCACTATTCTTAGCTTTTTATACTGTGCTAGGCTTTAATGGACTGGATTTAATTAACTTATGCATTTTGTTGCCTATATTGTTATAATTGCTTCCAATGATTTCTCGTCTGTAAGTCGCTTTGGAAAAAAGCGTCTGCTAAATGACTAAATGTAAATTTTATGAAATGTGTAATATCATGTGTAATGTGCAATGTGCAGTGTGTGGCCTTGAAATTTTAGCATGTCTACGTAATCATGAATAAATGCTTCTTGAGACACACAGTGTTGCTTCTTTGCATGCATCAAACGAATTGTTTCTGGCTATATGCATCCATGCATCAGTTTGAGAGGGGTGGAAATGGGACACTTGGGTGAAACAAAACTGCCCCAAAAGTACCCCCACCCACTTTAAATACAGTTTTTTCTAAGTCAATTTGGTACATTTCTCAGATCCGATTTGAAATTCTCAAAACTTCTTGTTCAAGCCTTACATCCTTGTGTCACTTGTGCACATCAAACAAGCATTTTCTCATTTCTTTGAACAAGTTGCAAATGCTTTGGTATATCCATGCAAATGATTATGACACAATTCTGTGCAGATTCCTACATTATCAATTGCTTATGTCATGTTGATCAAAATGCATTATAATGGGTCTCTGTTGAATAGTATAATCCAACACGACATTTAAGCACTAGTTTTACAATAAACAGTAAGTATACTTCAAGTAAACAGTGGCATTTTATTTTACTCAATTTAGTGTTTCGCATTACTATATTCTTTCCACATAGGACTGCAAGACAACTTCACTGGGTTGCAGACGGCCCCTTTTCACACCTAAACAGTCTTTTGACACTCTCTACAGGGATCTCATCCCTGAACAAGAGAGGGGGCAGATTGGAGATGACCTGCCAAAGTACATGTTAGTTTGGGACAATGTCAGTTTCCTTCGATCCAACATCATCAGGCAATGGTTTGCGGCCCACAACAGGATGCTGGTGGAGTTCCTCTCACCCTACTCAACCCCGTTGAGGAATTTTTCTCAGCATGAAGATTAAAAGTATATGATCGCCAGCAGCATACACAGATGACCCTTCTGGCTGCCATGGATGTAACGTGTGATGATATCACAGCTGATGCCTGCAGAGGCTGGATTAGACACTCTGAAAGATGATTTTCACGCTGTATCGCAAGAGAAGATATTTGTTGTGATGTGGATGAGAATCCGTTGCCCAAAATATACGGAACGTCAGGAGGTGTAGGAAGACTGCACTGTAATTCCACTGCACTGCATGTACAGTTTTCCCTAAGGAGATTGTCTTACGTTCAGATTTCTACATTTTTTTTGTGCTATGCAGTGCTGTCTTTTCCTGTCTGCATCGCAATGACACTGTCTGTCAATAAATTATTGTACAAACAGTAAAAGCGTTAACGTGAATCATGTGCCGTCTCTTGCAATCAAAAAATCAAAACCAGAAATGCACTTACTGTTTTGTCAATGTCAAGGATGATTGGGGAATGCTCCACTCATCACTCTCAGGTCACTCCGCTGCACACGTCTGATCACTTCTTTGTCACCCCCAACCTCACCGCTCCAGACAACGCAGATGTCTTACCGCTGGTCACTTTCAGGCGCTACCTACGGTCCCTCCCTCCTGCTTTTCCTCTGCTGTCTTGTCTGCACTTCCCCCCTCTTAGGAGCTCTCTCTTTTGAATATCAACAGTGCCACAGACACTCTGTGTTCCACGCTTACATCCTGCTTGGACAACCTATGCCCTCTTACATCTGGACCAGCCCGTGCATCCCTGTCTGCCCCCTGGTTATCGGATGTACCACGTGAGCATCGCGCCAGCCTCCGGTCAGCTGAGAGAAAATGGCACAAGTCAAAAGACCATACTGACCTCTCTCTCAACCAGTCTCTCCTCTCTACTTTCTCCGTTGACGTCACCTCTGCAAAAACTGATTATAACCACTCGAAGATCAGCTACTCTCCTGACTCTCGCACACTCTTAAAAACCTTCTCTGCTCTCCTCTGTCCGCCTGCTCCCACACCTTCATCGGAGTTAACGGCTGATGATCTTGCATCTTTCTTCGTAAAGAAAACTACCGCCACCAATAGCCAATTTTCTACACCACCATCACCCGCCTTTTCTACTCTGTCTGAAGATGATGTTTCCAAGGTCATTGGTTCCAACCACCCTACCACCTGCCCACTGGATCCCATCTCCACCCATCTCCTCCATGTTATCTCTCCAGCAGTTGTGCCTGGTCTGACCCACATCATCAACTCTTTGCTCACCACTGGGACATTTCCCACTGCGTTCAAAGAGGCCTGCATCAAACCGCTACTGAAGAAACCCACTCTCAACCTTACACTGCTAGAACACTACAGGCCGGTGTAGTGTGTGAAAACGCATAACTTCCGTCAAAATGAAGATGACTGATTTTAATCTCTAATTCTTTTCTGTCTTCTGAAAAAAACTTTTTTTTTACTTACCTACCTCACTATTCTTAGCTTTTTATACTGTGCTAGGCTTTAATGGACTGGATTTAATTAACTTATGCATTTTGTTGCCTATATTGTTATAATTGCTTCCAATGATTTCTCGTCTGTAAGTCGCTTTGGAAAAAAGCGTCTGCTAAATGACTAAATGTAAATTTTATGAAATGTGTAATATCATGTGTAATGTGCAATGTGCAGTGTGTGGCCTTGAAATTTTAGCATGTCTACGTAATCATGAATAAATGCTTCTTGAGACACACAGTGTTGCTTCTTTGCATGCATCAAACGAATTGTTTCTGGCTATATGCATCCATGCATCAGTTTGAGAGGGGTGGAAATGGGACACTTGGGTGAAACAAAACTGCCCCAAAAGTACCCCCACCCACTTTAAATACAGTTTTTTCTAAGTCAATTTGGTACATTTCTCAGATCCGATTTGAAATTCTCAAAACTTCTTGTTCAAGCCTTACATCCTTGTGTCACTTGTGCACATCAAACAAGCATTTTCTCATTTCTTTGAACAAGTTGCAAATGCTTTGGTATATCCATGCAAATGATTATGACACAATTCTGTGCAGATTCCTACATTATCAATTGCTTATGTCATGTTGATCAAAATGCATTATAATGGGTCTCTGTTGAATAGTATAATCCAACACGACATTTAAGCACTAGTTTTACAATATACAGTAAGTATACTTCAAGTAAACAGTGGCATTTTATTTTACTCAATTTAGTGTTTCGCATTACTATATTCTTTCCACATAGGACTGCAAGACAACTTCACTGGGTTGCAGACGGCCCCTTTTCACACCTAAACAGTCTTTTGACACTCTCTACAGGGATCTCATCCCTGAACAAGAGAGGGGGCAGATTGGAGATGACCTGCCAAAGTACATGTTAGTTTGGGACAATGTCAGTTTCCTTCGCTCCAACATCATCAGGCAATGGTTTGCGGCCCACAACAGGATGCTGGTGGAGTTCCTCTCACCCTACTCAACCCCGTTGAGGAATTTTTCTCAGCATGAAGATTAAAAGTATATGATCGCCAGCAGCATACACAGATGACCCTTCTGGCTGCCATGGATGTAACGTGTGATGACATCACAGCTGATGCCTGCAGAGGCTGGATTAGACACTCTGAAAGATGATTTTTCAGGCTGTATCGCAAGAGAAGATATTTGTTGTGATGTGGATGAGAATCCGTTGCCCAAAATATACGGAACGTCAGGAGGTGTAGGAAGACTGCACTGTAATTCCACTGCACTGCATGTACAGTTTTCCCTAAGGAGATTGTCTTATGTTCAGATTTCTACATTTGTTTGTGCTATGCAGTGATGTCTTTTCCTGTCTGCATTGCGATGACACTGTCTGTCAAGAAATTATTGTACAAACAGTAAAAGCGTTAACGTGAATCATGTGCCGTCTCTTGCAATCAAACAATCAAAACCAGAAATGCACTTACTGTTTTGCAAATGTCAAGGATGATTCGAGAAATGCTCCACTCATCACTCTCAGGTCACTCCGCTGCACACGTCTGATCACTTCTTTGTCACTCCCGACCTCACCGCTCTAGACAACGCAGATGTCTTACCGCTGGTCACTTTCCGGCGCTACCTACGGTCCCTCCCTCCTGCTTTTCCTCTGCTGTCTTGTCTGCACTCCCCCCCTCTGAGGAGCTCTCTCTTTTGAATACCAACAGTGCCACAGACACTCTGTGTTCCACGCTTACATCCTGCTTGGACAACCTATGCCCTCTTACATCTGGACCAGCCCGTGCATCCCTGTCTGCCCCCTGGTTATCGGATGTACCACGTGAGCATCGCGCCAGCCTCCGGTCAGCTGAGAGAAAATGGCACAAGTCAAAAGACCATACTGACCTCTCTCTCAACCAGTCTCTCCTCTCTACTTTCTCCGTTGACGTCACCTCTGCAAAAACTGATTATAACCACTCGAAGATCAGCAACTCTCCTGACTCTCGCACACTCTTAAAAACCTTCTCTGCTCTCCTCTGTCCGCCTGCTCCCACACCTTCATCGGAGTTAACGGCTGATAATTTTGCATCGTTCTTCGTAAAGAAAACTACCGCCATCAACAGCCAATTTTCTACACCACCATCACCCGCCTTTTCTCCTCTGTCTGAAGATGATGTTTCCAAGGTCATTGGTTCCAACCACCCTACCACCTGCCCACTGGATCCCATCTCCACCCATCTCCTCCATGTTATCTCTCCAGCAGTTGTGCCTGGTCTGACCCACATCATCAACTCTTTGCTCACCACTGGGACATTTCCCACTGCGTTCAAAGAGGCCTGCATCACACCGCTACTGAAGAAACCCACTCTCAACCTTACACTGCTAGAACACTACAGGCCGATGTAGTGTGTGAAAACGCATATCTTCCGTCAAAATGTAGATGACTGATTTTAACCTCTAATTCTTTTCTGTCTTCTTAAAAACATTTTTTTACTTACCTCACTATTCTTAGCTTTGTATACTGTGCTAGGCTTTAATGGACTGGATTTAATTAACTTATGCATTTTGTTGCCTATATTGTTATAATTGCTTCCAATGTTTCCTCGTCTGTAAGTCGCTTTGGAAAAAAGCATCTGCTAAATGACTAAATGTAAATTTTATGAAATGTGTAATGTCATGTGTAATGTGTAGTGTGTGGCCTTGAAATTTAAGCATGTCTACGTAATCATGAATAAATGCTTCTTGAGACACATAGTGTTGCTTCTTTGCATGCATAAAACGAATTGTTTCTGGCTATATGCATCCATGCATCAGTTTGAGAGGGGTGGAAATGGGACACTTGGGTGAAACAAAACTGCCCCAAAAGTACCCCCACCCACTTTAAATACAGTTTTTTCTAAGTCAATTTGGTACATTTCTCAGATCCGATTTGAAATTCTCAAAACTTCTTGTTCAATCCTTACATCCTTGTATCACTTGTGCAAATCAAACAAGCATTTTCTCATTTCTTTGAACAAGTTGCAAATGCTTTGGTATATCCATGCAAATGATTATGACACAATTCTGTGCAGATTCCTACATTATCAATTGCTTATGTCATGTTGATCAAAATGCATTATAATGGGTGTCTGTTGAATAGTATAATCCAACACGACATTTAAGCACTAGTTTTACAATATACAGTAAGTATACTTCAAGTAAACAGTGGCATTTTATTTTACTCAATTTAGTGTTTCGCATTACTATATTCTTTCCACATAGGACTGCAAGACAACTCCACTGGGTTGCAGACGGCCCCTTTTCACACCTAAACAGTCTTTTGACACTCTCTACAGGGATCTCATCCCTGAACAAGAGAGGGGGCAGATTGGAGATGACCTGCCAAAGTACATGTTAGTTTGGGACAATGTCAGTTTCCTTCGCTCCAACATCATCAGGCAATGGTTTGCGGCCCACAACAGGATGCTGGTGGAGTTCCTCTCACCCTACTCAACCCCGTTGAGGAATTTTTCTCAGCATGAAGATTAAAAGTATATGATCGCCAGCAGCATACACAGATGACCCTTCTGGCTGCCATGGATGTAACGTGTGATGACATCACAGCTGATGCCTGCAGAGGCTGGATTAGACACTCTGAAAGATGATTTTCACGCTGTATCGCAAGAGAAGATATTTGTTGTGATGTGGATGAGAATCCGTTGCCCAAAATATAGGGAACGTCAGGAGGTGTAGGAAGACTGCACTGTAATTCCACTGCACTGCATGTACAGTTTTCCCTAAGGAGATTGTCTTATGTTCAGATTTCTACATTTGTTTGAGCTATGCAGTGCTGTCTTTTCCTGTCTGCATCGCAATGACACTGTCTGTCTAGTAATTATTGTACAAACAGTAAAATGTTAACGTGAATCATGTGCCGTCTCTTGCAATCAAACAATCAAAACCAGAAATGCACTTACTGTTTTGCAAATGTCAAGGATGATTCGAGAAATGCTCCACTCATCACTCTCAGGTCACTCCGCTTCACACGTCTGATCACTTCTTTGTCACCCCCGACCTCACCGCTCCAGACAACGCAGATGTCTTACCGCTGGTCACTTTCCGGCGCTACCTACAGTCCCTCCCTCCTGCTTTTCCTCTGCTGTCTTGTCTGCACTCCCCCCCTCTGAGGAGCTCTCTCTTTTGAATACCAACAGTGCCACAGACACTCTGTGTTCCACGCTTACATCCTGCTTGGACAACCTATGCCCTCTTACATCTGTTCAGCCATGCATCCCTGTCTGCCCCCTGGTTATCGGATGTACCACGTGAGCATCGCGCCAGCCTCCGGTCAGCTGAGAGAAAATGGCACAAGTCAAAAGACCATACTGACCTCTCTCTCAACCAGTCTCTCCTCTCTAATTTCTCTGTTGACGTCACCTCTGCAAAAACTGATTATAACCACTCGAAGATCAGCAACTCTCCTGACTCTCGCACACTCTTAAAAACCTTCTCTGCTCTCCTCTGTCCGCCTGCTCCCACACCTTCATCGGAGTTAACGTCTGATGATTTTGCATCGTTCTTCGTAAAGAAAACTACCGCCATCAACAGCCATTTTTCTACACCACCATCACCCGCCTTTCCTCCTCTGTCTGAAGATGATGTTTCCAAGGTCATTGGTTCCAACCACCCTACCACCTGCCCACTGGATCCCATCTCCACCCATCTCCTCCATGTTATCTCTCCAGCAGTTGTGCCTGGTCTGACCCACATCATCAACTCTTTGCTCACCACTGGGACATTTCCCACTGCGTTCAAAGAGGCCTGCATCACACCGCTACTGAAGAAACATATTCTCAACCTTACACTGCTAGAACACTACAGGCCGGTGTAGTGTGTGAAAACGCATATCTTCCGTCAGAATGTAGATGACTGATTTTAACCTCTAATTCTTTTCTGTCTTCTTAAAAAAAAAAATTCTTACTTACCTCACTATTCTTAGCTTTTTATACTGTGCTAGGCTTTAATGGACTGGATTTAATTAACTTATGCATTTTGTTGCCTATATTGTTATAATTGCTTCCAATGTTTCCTCGTCTGTAAGTCGCTTTGGAAAAAAGCATCTGCTAAATGACTAAATGTAAATTTTATGAAATGTGTAATGTCATGTGTAATGTGTAATGTGTAGTGTGTGGCCTTGAAATTTTAGCATGTCTACGTAATCATGAATAAATGCTTCTTGAGACACACAGTGTTGCTTCTTTGCATGCATCAAACGAATTGTTTCTGGCTATATGCATCCATGCATCAGTTTGAGAGGGGTGGAAATGGGACACTTGGGTGAAACAAAACTGCCCCAAAAGTACCCCCACCCACTTTAAATACAGTTTTTTGTAAGTCAATATGGTACATTTCTCAGATCCGATTTGAAATTCTCAAAACTTCTTGTTCAATCCTTACATCCTTGTGTCACTTGTGCACATCAAACAAGCATTTTCTCATTTCTTTGAACAAGTTGCAAATGCTTTGGTATATCCATGCAAATGATTATGACACAATTCTGTGCAGATTCCTACATTATCAATTGCTTATGTCATGTTGATCAAAATGCATTACAATGGGTCTCTGTTGAATAGTATAATCCCCCACGACATTTAAGCACTAGTTTTACAATATACAGTAAGTTTACTTCAAGTAAACAGTGGCATTTTATTTTACTCAATTTAGTGTTTCGCATTACTATATTCTTTCCACATAGGACTGCAAGACAACTTCACTGGGTTGCAGACGGCCCCTTTTCACACATAAACAGTCTTTTAACACTCTCTACAGGGATCTCATCCCTGAACCAAAGAGCGGGCAGATTGGAGATGACCTGCCAAAGTACATGTTAGTTTGGGACAATGTCAGTTTCCATCGCTTGATGAACATTTAAACAATGTTCTGCGCGTTCAAAAATTGAAGAGAGGCCAGTTCAGAAAACTTTGAAATTTATTGATCAGAAGTCTCAAACAAACAGCTGTTTCGGTGGATTCTCAGACACACACAGTCTTAACAAAGAACCGACCCCGAAATACACATTCAGAAGCTTATATATTTCTCGCCGAATCTCTTCTCCATGGCGGGGTCCAATCCGACTTCCTTCTTTGTCCTGTCTCAGCCAATCAGCTCACTGCCTTGTTTTTCAAACCCGACATCTGTAACAAATTATAGAGGCCCAACACGCTCTGTGCGTAACCTGATCTTAACACACACATACCCATTTCCTGTGGACAACCACAGTATCAGCTGAATTCCTGGGTAACCCAACTAACACACTGGTTATATTTTCAACATATTATGCATAATAGTAATCAATAATGAAATCATATTAAATGTAAAGGCACGTTTAAACCACAATAAGATCCTTGGGTGTACACATTTTTCCCCAAAAATAAGATGTGGTTATTGTTACACATTCACACATAAGCAGATCCTGCAACCCCCCACTAACTGACCACATTCCATCTCTGGCATATCTAGCAACTGAAGAACTCTCAACTTCAAGCTTTTGTTCACAATCATGTCATGTAGGAAAATACATCTGATTTAAACAACATCAATCATCCATTTTTATATCGATCCATATATTGATCTTAATTCCCACAATTCCCTCTCTTGACCATTAAAAAATGGTCATAAAACATTACAAACATCATTATCATCCTCAACTAGGAAGTGGTCGCCAGACAATAGAGGCATGGTATATTTCGGAGGGGTTAAATCTGTCTTTTCTATTGCCGATAATATCACTCTGTTACATAGTGATCTGATACAGGGAATACAACAGCATCCGCATGAGACCAAAATACCTGCAAATACAGCTATTGATAACACAATCGACATTAAAACTGATTTCCATTTGCCTAGTGCCTTGTCTAGCCAATCTCCAATAGGATTATTCACTCCTGAATGTTCCTTCATTTCGATAGACAAAGTTCTCAAACCTTCCAATGCCCTAGTGACTGATCCGTCTGGTGCTGTATTATTAGGAATGTAAGTACAGCAAAGATCACCAAACATAACACATACTCCTCCCTTTTCTGCCAACAACATGTCCAGAGCCATACGGTTCTGTATAGCCATAAGTGAAGTTGGTGCTAGCTGTTCTGCTAAACCATCTACTGCATCCCTTGACATATTTGCTAACCTCATCACATTATAATGTACATAATTAATCCTATCTACATTCTTGTTTGGGGTGACTGGAAAAATAGCAGCTATTATTGGTATATTCTCAAAACCCGCTGCCACTTGGTTCGCTAGTTTATATTCATCCGGTACACCTCGTGGAATCCCAATCGCGTCAATGTATGTCGGACTATTTAATGATAAATCTACACTTGATCCTATTGCTCTTTTTGTAATGATGTGTCTCCGACGTCTTCTAGTCAATGTTGCTGAATTAACGGTTTCCGTTCTGACTGCTCTGTCTCCTATCAGGGTTATTGGGGCTCCCAGTCTCACCATGGCACACACTCCCTTTGCCTTCTCATGTATCCTAGTAAATAATCTTCGATCTCCACAATAATAATACAAACCTGCCCTAGCCCACGTACCTATCTCAGTCCCATTATCTACTATGATCTGATCACACCACTCCTTATTTATCTCCCCCAGGTTGCTGGTTGGTGATAGGCGTTTAATATCAAAACAGGTATAATTTGCTTTCTTTGGTGTAAATGGACCTGCCCGTGAAAGGTTGGTTATTGGTGGGAATATTGCTGCCAATGTGGTACAATTTTTTGGACTGGCCATCCGTGTCAATGCCAGCATACACTCATAACCCCACGTATCGTTTTGGTACAACGGGGCTGGTTCAATATATAAATGGGGTCTTGCATTAGCACATCCAACACAATCGTCTAAGCTCTGTTCTCTGGCTGTGGTAATTATCCATTCCAGCCACAAATTATTTTCCCCATATCCTGTGGCTCTCTCTATCATATCTTCTGGTTTTAACATTGTGTAATCTACTTCTACTACCCCATTCTTTTGTCCTGCCGATAATGGCTCAGCTACTGTCCCATTTCTTTCCTCCTCAGGTGAACTGTCCACAACAAATTTTATTACTGCTTTTTTATCTGTTCCTGGGCTGTGCACCCCCATTATAAGGAAAAACTCCCCTGTATAATTGGCTGATCCCGTTCTGGTGGATATTGAAAGGGTGAGTGGATTTTGGCTTGCACTATAATCTCTTTGCATTTTAAAATCAAATTTTGCCGAGGTACGGGTCCAAAGGCTAGGTTCTTTCGGGGTCCAACCACCGGTATATGCTATTACTTTATTACACGATGGACACCATTCACCCCTATAGGTTTGCCTAGACTGGTACGCCTTACAAACACTGTCCATATTCCCGTCCGTACATACATATACCTCGTACCCCCTCCATGAACTATTTTTTCCCCCACAATTTATGACAGCGCATAGGTCGAAAGTAAATGATGTGGTCTTACCCCAAACATAGTTAATTACGAGTTGTTCACATGGTAACCTCGTATCGGCTATGGCTCTTTTGTAACTCGGTTTCGATATGTTGTTGTTGCTTTCCTGACCCTCAGTTATGCTAAAAATTATTCCTACTATAACCCCTGAAATTATTAATAGGATCCCTGACAGCTTACAGTTTTCCCACAGCTTCATCTCGTTACCCTCTCTTGGACTTTAAATGGTTAAACACACTCTTGGAAAAATTTAAATGGTTAAACACACAGTACACTTAATGGGAATATGAAATTAAGAAAAAATATGTGGTTAAAATCCCACAAAATAGAAATGTAAGGGATAAATGGTTATACGTTAATGAGTATGACAATATAAAATCACAATAACAATATAAAAATATGGAAAAATACTGAATATGATATATGAAAACTATGAATATAAAAATATGAAAAATAGTAAATATGGAAAATATGAATATTAAAATTGAAGAAGAATCACAATAACAACAATATATATTGATTATAAAGAATTAGAAAGATAATTAAGATATAGAGCTTACGATAAAAATTTATATGAAAATGTTGACTTTTGCAAAATCTAAATTGTCCAACCCACAGCCTTTTTTGCACTAGATTGTTTTTTGCACTAGTTTGTTAATGCCACTGTCGTTGATGCCTGTGTCCCACTTTCTGCTCCACTTTCTGCTCCAGAGATACCCTCCCCCTCTTGGACCTGAGCCCTCAGGTCCACAGCAGTCTCTGACAGCGACCTGTTTGGTGGATCACAGTTAACACAAGAAGACAAGTGATACCAGGTGTCGCCCTTGCCAGATAGACGGACACAATGCGATGTCCTTGCTGTCACTTTCAGAGGTTCCGTCCAGCGTGGCTCATTCCACTTCCTTCGAAACTTCTTCAGGCGCACCCACTGTGAACCGGACTCGACAGGTTCTCCAGCAATGTCAGAGGGAGTCTGCTGAGAGGAATGTTGAATCATAGCAGTCAGTTTGTCAAAATATACACAATGTGAAAGTGGTACACAGGTGTCCGGCTTCAGCGGCGTCGACGGTCCTGGAAAAGATCTACCTGTAAGCAATTCAAAAGGTGTAAAGCCAGTGATTCTGTTAACAGAGGAACGTACAGACATTAGAGCCAACGGAAGAGCTGATAGCCATGATAATTTGGTCTGTGCACAGATTTTAGCCAATTTAAGTTTCAGTGTTAGGTTCATCCGTTCGATTTTACCTTGCGATTCAGGATGATAGACGGCTCCAAACGCATGCGTTAGACCCAGCGATTTCTCTACGATTTTTAAATGCTCATTTTTGAAGTGCGAGCCGTTATCTGACCGGATATGCCGGGGGAAACCGTAATGCGGAATGTACAAATTAATGAGACACTTAATGACTGCAGTGCTGTCTTCTTTCCCACAAGGAAAAGCCTCAGGCCAACCTGTGAATTGGTCAACAATCACCAACAAATACCGTTTCCCTTGCACCCTCTCTACCATGTCTGTAAAATCAATCACGATTTCCTCTCCTGGGCCTCGCAATGGCAAAAATGTGCCCTTTAACTGTTTTAAAGTTGGTTTGATGTTATGTTTTTGACAAATGTCGCATGAAAGTACAAAGTTAGACACCATAGCCATCAAAAAAGGATGCCACCAATATTGCAATGTTTTCATCATCTGTTTTGAACTCACGTGCGACATAGTGTGTGCTTGGGTCATGATAGAGCGTGACAGGCTCATGGGCAATGCTGGTCTGCCATCTGGGGCCTGCCACAGACCATCTGGTGCACACAGGGCCCCATACTCTGTCCACGTTGACAGTTCTTCTGGTGTACATTTGCCATGTTCGGCCACAAGTGTTTCTCTGCTGAAAGATGGTAACAGTTTCACATATGAACAGTCAGTCTGTACCATCATGGTCACCTGATAGCCTGCAGCTGTTTTGGCAGCCAAGTCAGCAGCCTCATTTCCCCGTGCTACAGCACTGTCTGTTTTACAGTGGCCCTGACATTTTATGACAGCAACAGCTGCTGGAATTTTCAATGCGTCCAACAGTGCACGTGCCTCTGCATCATGTGCTATAGGCTTACCAGACGTAGTGACGAACCCACTCCTTTGCCAAACTGCGAGTTCGACATGGACAGCACCCACGACATAAGCTGAGTCACTATAAATGTTGACTTTGCCAGACCCTGCAAGTTTAAGTGCTTGTGTGACCGCAATTAGTTCTGCTCTCTGTGCCGACTGTTTGCCTTCTATTTTCTCTGCTTCCCTAGTCGTGTAACCTAAGTCTGTTTGCTGCACAACAGAATAAGCTGAGACCAAAGTGCCATCATGAGCTCTAAAACAGCACCCGTCCGTGAAAAATGTAATCACGTCCGAGGCTTCAGGGATAGGGGTTGCAGTTAAGTCCTGGCGAACACGAGATGCCAGGTCAGTGATTGGTGCACAGTCATGTGGTTCCCCTTTGGTGAACAAATCTGCCATGTTAATGCCGTCGTGTTTATATGTTATGTTTGGCGCCGTTAGACATTTGGACAGTTTTCTCTGCCTCAACGGTGAAAACGTAAATGATGCAGAATTGACAAACGACATGACAGAGTGCGTGGTCAGGACCGTTAACTGATGACCCATCACAATGTGTGATGTCTTTTCAATGATCTTTGCTAATCCTGCAGTAAACCTGGCACAAACCGGCTGGCGTTGTTCAATGGTGTCCATTAGGACACTGACATACATGAGCACACGTCTAGCACTAGACTGCTTCTGAAAAAGTACTCCATGTGCACTATTCCCTGTTTCAGAAACGTCTAGGAAAAATGCCTTGCTGTAATCAGGGCTATGCAGATATGCTGCATGTGACAGCTCCCCTTTCAATTTAATGAACGCGGTTTCTGCTTCAGGGGTCCATGTTAACTTCGCCTGCACATTTCTCATGCCTTGTTCCTTGACCATGTCTCGTAATGGCTTGGTGACCGCTACATACATAGGGATATAATTTCTGCTGAAACCTGTCAATCCCAGAAAGGAAAGCATGTCCTTCACATTGTGTGGCTTCGGGTGTGACAAAATGCCATCACGTTGGCGATCAGACAATGTTGTGCCTTGGCCTGTGATTAAACGGCCCATGAAAGTAACAGATGGCCTGCTGACCTGCAGTTTTTCTTTACTAACCTTGAACCCAGACGCATACAGCTGTCTCAGAATGACGCCCGTTGCTTTTAAGCAATCTTCGTTGGTTGTGGCTGCTAGCAAAAGATCATCAACATACATTATTAGAACGCAATCTACAGGCAACACACAATTTATCAGCTGATTTTTTAGGACCTGATTGAATATCCCTGGCGATAAAATAAAGCCCTGTGGAAGTCTGTTATAAGAATATTGACATTTTCGGTAAGTGAAAGTCAGGCACGATTTACATTCTTCTGAGATTGGTATACAGAAAAAAGCGTTGGCCAAATCAATGCATGTGAACCATTGGTGAGCTGGGGTCAAATTTGAGATGGCAGTATATGGGTTTGGTACGGCCATTGTTGGTGTTGTCACCAGGCTGTTTACTCGACGCAGGTCATGGACTAATCTATATTTGTTTGTGCCTGGTTTTTTTACAGGAAAAATCGGGGTGTTCCATGGCGATCGCCATGGAATAATGACACCTTTCTCCACTAAACCTTGAACAGTGGGCGCAATGCCTTCCTCTGCCTCCCTTTTGTTAGGATATTGTGGGACCCAAACTGGTTCTGTCGATTTTAACTGAAATTTGACTGGCTCAATGTTACAAAGGCCAACGTCCGTTGGACCTTGTGACCAGAGGTCGTCCGGCTGGCTGTTAATTAACTGCTCAGCTCCGGGACCGTCTGTCAGTTCGCGACCATGGCTTCTTGTAATTTCGAGGTGAGTTAATTGGCCCCTATCGGCCGTTTTTTGTGGTACCCAATATGAATCTGTCATACGCGAATGCAAAACCCCAACAATGCCAGAGGGCTCCCAATCGGTCACCAAGCATAACCTTTTTGTCATAGCTCCTAACTCTCGAGCTTCATGGCCTGGATGCAGTGCCATAGAAATGTGAGGTTCAGCTGTGTCTGCCATTTCATACCATATCTGTTGTTCTGGTGTCAGTGTAACTGGAACTACTACACCCTCTTGTCCTACATATAGACCCTCCCCTGTGAGTGTCCACATTTGGCCCTCAATTTCATGGAACATTTCCTGGTATGTGACAGTGTCATTACGGTCATAAAATAGTGTACAATGCAGGGGGTCGATGGGAGGCAAATAGACAGCTAAGTCTTTGATCCAGGGCCACTGACTCTTATACAGTGCTCTGGCTCCTGATTGTGAATTATCTAGTTCCACCCAATATATGTCTGCCATCTCTTGCAAGGGTCCTCCCAGCAAAACCTGCTGGTGGCCCTCTCTACTGTGTGCCTGTGAACAGTCGACTTTAGTGCCGTCCGGGAACGTGACTGTGACACCTTCTGGTGAGCATAAAATATTTGCACCCAATTTAATCAACAGATCTCTGCCCAATAGGGGAACAGGTGCTTTTGTGGAATATAGAAATGAGTGTGACAGGGACTGATTTGCCACTTTCGTGGTAAGAGGAACAGTAAGATGCCAGTGTTCGAACCCTCCAGAGAATCCCATAACTCCAACAGTCTTATCACTTAGATCTTTGTCAGTGATTGTGCCCCTCGTTACTGTGGAGTATGTTGCTCCGGTATCTACCAAAGCTGTTAGTGGCCTGTTGTTGACCACTAAAATCATGTAAGGCTCAGCCAAACCTCGCATGATTGTTCTCTGTTGGCCCCTTCAACAATCCGCATCTACCCCCTGGCCCCAAGTCGGGTTCAAGGGCGCCTGAATCGAGTGGGGAGGTGGGCATTGTTGCTCCGGGTATTTCGGAGTTTGTGGTCCTCTGCCACGACCACTGGGCCCACCTCTATGAGGATCCCATCCCCCCGCAGGTGGTCCCATATACTGGCTGTCCCCTGTCATGGGACAATGTCTCCTCCAATGATCAGTCCCCCCACACTGATGACATGCATCCCTGTAGCGCACCCCTCCCCCACTCGGCTTCCCCCTAGCCCATCCGCTATTGCCCCGTGGCCTATACCCTCCCCATGGTTTTATTAATTGGAAATTAGGGACATGTCCTCCCTGAGCATAGCCAAAAGTTTCAGGTGTGACTATGGGAAAAGGTGGGGTCTTCACCCCGGGCTGCCCGTCAAAGCCGCTGCTCACAGGACGTTGTGACATTTGTTTTGATTTTTTGGTATCTGACTTAGCCATTTCTAATTGTAGTTTTAACAATTGTTGCTTTGTCTTTTCTAATTCCTCCTGTTCTTTATCCTGCTTATCGACTGATCTGTCAATATGGAACACTAGATGTCTTTCCCACATTTCGTTGCTGGCAACTGGAGTGTCAGGATTACATTCCATTGCCTGCTTGACACCATTGGGGGCCCCTGTCATTACGGCAGTTCTAAATATATTACGCGTAATTGGATTATTTAGACTACCATCTGCTCCCATTCAGCTGCGCATCTAAAATAGTAACTCGCTCCAGTCTCACCAGGCTTAATGCGGAACTTAATGGTTTGGTATACGGTTGGGGGTGTTGGAAATTTTTCTCTGAGGGCCCTGGCGATCGCTGTACTGACAGTGGTATACCGTGCGTCATTGGGTTCGTCTTCAATGTTTGCATCCTTCTCAAACTCTGCCATCTGCGAAACAGTAAAAACTTGGCCTAAAAGGCATCTTATGTCTCCTACCGCCAAGGTGGTGCCGTGGCACAATGCCATCAACTTTATAAGCCATCTGCCTCCACCAGATGTAATGGGGGGCAATTTTGCCAGCACAGCTGTCATGTCACTATGGCTCCAGGGCTGGTACTTTGGTACTCCTCGGTTGCCCTGTAACAGAGGCATGTTAGTTGCCCCTCCTGACATCAGCTGGGCGTTTGGCACATTAACATTCCTTTCATCATACTCACTACCTGGGCGACACATACTGTCCCATTGTCTCTCTTGAGGGGGAGTGAATTGACAGGCTGGAATGGATTGACAGGCTCTGGTACGACTCCTAGTACCCTGTGACACTGGGGTAGACATCATAGTTCCTTTAATAACTACGTCCCTACATACCTGCAGTGGCCCTCCATCCTCACTGTTATTACATGCTTCCTGTCCCTTCATGTCTCTGCCTTCCTCCTCATTGTGCACTACTTGTGCTCTTTGGTTTGTTATGCTATCCTTTCTTTGTAAGGTTTCCTGTCTATTTACCATTAGTTCTAATTGTGCTGTCAACACGTTTATTTGATCCTTTAAAACATCTAGATCTGGCATGTCTACCTCCACCATCGAATCTTTCACATTCACTTGCACTTGCTGTGAAGCTGGTATGTAGGGCGGGGGCAACAGCTTATTCAAATCAGGATATAAGGGGGTGGTCTCAGTATGACGCGAGATACTGGCTCCTGCACTTCCTGACTCTCTCACCATTTCTTTCTCTGACTCCTCCGATTGCACATGTCCTGTGCCCCCCCTAGGGGAACTCAAAGCAATTGCAGTCAGAGCAATGCGTGTCCAAAGACGTAATTCTTCTCTCAATCTCTCTTCCTCCTTTTTATGCTTATTTTTATCTAACCACTTCACATCTTTTCCTCCTTCTACATGTTTGTTTAAACTTGCATGCGCTTTTTCCTCCATTTCCCTGATTTTTGGAGTGATCTTAATCAACACTTTCTCAGATTCCTTCCACACATACTCCATGCAAATTTCACTCCATTTTTTTTCCCAGATTTTCCTGTCTTTCTTACGAGTTTTCGGTTCTGATTGAACCATTAACATATCAACAATTTTTTCCCACTGCATAATTACAGGGGAATTCCCATAAATCACACATTTCTTCTCAAATTCAGACATTTTACACAACAATGGTACAGTGTACAATACACAATATGCACAATTTAATCGGCTTTTAGTGTACCTTTATAAATATGGCTCGTGACGCGGCCTTTCACCGGTCTTGTTAACGTAAATACACCGTGACGCGTCTTGTTAATGTAAATAAAACTCGTGACGCGGCCTTTCACCGGTCTTGTTAACGTAAATAAAACTCGTGACGGGCCTTTCACCGCGTCTTGTTAACGTAAATAAAACTCGTGACGGGCCTTTAATTCTGATCAACAAATATCAATGATTTTTAATTTCTTCTCAATGGAACAGATATACTTCAAATTCAACACATAAATTTGGAATATCCAATCTGCAGAAGTTCGTTTAAACAGGTCTCTGCTCACCTTATTTAATTCTGTCGACAGCGTGTTGAAGTCAAAAGTTGTCTCGTCCCAATTTTCGGTCACTCTCCGAGTTTTACAATTCTCTGTAGATGCCTCTTTCTCCAATCGCGTTCGGGGTCACCATCTGATGAACATTTAAACAATGTTCTGCGCGTTCAAAAATTGAAGAGAGGCCAGTTCAGAAAACTTTGAAATTTATTGATCAGAAGTCTCAAACAAACAGCTGTTTCGGTGGATTCTCAGACACACACAGTCTTAACAAAGAACCGACCCCGAAATACACATTCAGAAGCTTATATATTTCTCGCCGAATCTCTTCTCCATGGCGGGGTCCAATCCGCTTTTCCTTCTTTGTCCTGTCTCAGCCAATCAGCTCACTGCCTTGTTTTTCAAACCCGACATCTGTAACAAATTATAGAGGCCCAACACGCTCTGTGCGTAACCTGATCTTAACACACACATACCCATTTCCTGTGGACAACCACAGTATCAGCTGAATTCCTGGGTAACCCAACTAACACACTGGTTATATTTTCAACATATTATGCATATTTAGTAATCAATAATGAAATCATATTAAATGTAAAGGCATGTTTAAACCACAATAAGATCCTTGGGTGTACACATTTCTTCCCCAAAAATAAGATGTGGTTATTGTTACACATTCACACATAAGCAGATCCTGCAACCCCCCACTAACTGACCACATTCCATCTCTGGCAACATCTAGCAACTGAAGAACTCTCAACTTCAAGCTTTTGTTCACAATCATGTCATGTAGGAAAATACATCTGATTTAAACAACATCAATCATCCATTTTTATATCGATCCATATATTGATCTTAATTCCCACAATTCAACATCATCAGGCAATGGTTTGCGGCCCACAACAGGATGCTGGTGGAGTTCCTCTCACCCTACTCAACCCCGTTGAGGAATTTTTCTCAGCATGAAGATTAAAAGTATATGATCGCCAGCAGCATACACAGATGACCCTTCTGGCTGCCATGGATGTAACGTGTGATGACATCACAGCAGATGCCTGCAGAGGCTGGATTAGACACTCTGAAAGATGATTTTTCATGCTGTATCGCAAGAGAAGATATTTGTTGTGATGTGGATGAGAATCCGTTGCCCAAAATATAGGGAACGTCAGGAGGTGTAGGAAGACTGCACTGTAATTCCACTGCACTGCATGTACAGTTTTCCCTAAGGAGATTGTCTTATGTTCAGATTTCTACATTTGTTTGTGATATGCAGTGCTGTCTTTTCCTGTCTGCATCGCGATGACACTGTCTGTCAAGAAATTATTATACAAACAGTAAAAGCGTTAACGTGAATCATGTGCCGTCTCTTGCAATCAAACAATCAAAACCAGAAATGCACTTACTGTTTTGCAAATGTCAAGGATGATTCGAGAAATGCTCCACTCATCACTCTCAGGTCACTCCGCTGCACACGTCTGATCACTTCTTTGTCAACCCCGAGCTCACCGCTCCAGACAACGCAGATGTCTTACCGCTGGTCACTTTTCGGCGCTACCTACGGTCCCTCCCTCCTGCTTTTCCTCTGCTGTCTTGTCTGCACTCCCCCCCTCTGAGGAGCTCTCTCTTTTGAATACCAACAGTGCCCCAGACACTCTGTGTTCCACGCTTACATCCTGCTTGGACAACCTATGCCCTCTTACATCTGGACCAGCCCGTGCATCCATGTCTGCCCCCCGGTTATCGGATGTACCACGTGAGCATCGCGCCAGCCTCCGGTCAGCTGAGAGAAAATGGCACAAGTCAAAAGACCCTACTGACCTCTCTCTCAACCAGTCTCTCCTCTCTACTTTCTCCGTTGACGTCACCTCTGCAAAAACTGATTATAACCACTCGAAGATCAACAACTCTCCTGACTCTCGCACACTCTTAAAAACCTTCTCTGCTCTCCTCTGTCCGCCTGCTCCCACACCTTCATCGGAGTTAACGGCTGATGATTTTGCATCGTTCTTCGTAAAGAAAACTACCGCCATCAACAGCCAATTTTCTACACCACCATCACCCGCCTTTTCTCCTCTGTCTGAAGATGATGTTTCCAAGGTCATTGGTTCCAACCACCCTACCACCTGCCCACTGGATCCCATCGCCACCCATCTCCTCCATGTTATCTCTCCAGCAGTTGTGCCTGGTCTGACCCACATCATCAACTCTTTGCTCACCACTGGGACATTTCCCACTGCGTTCAAAGAGGCCTGCATCACACCGCTACTGAAGAAACCCACTCTCAACCTTACACCGCTAGAACACTACAGGCCGGTGTAGTGTGTGAAAACGCATATCTTCCGTCAAAATGTAGATGACTAATTTTAACCTCTAATTCTTTTCTGTCTTCTTAAAAATTTTTTTTTACTTACCTCACTATTCTTAGCTTTGTATACTGTGCTAGGCTTTAATGGACTGGATTTAATTAACTTATGCATTTTGTTGCCTATATTGTTATAATTGCTTCCAATGTTTCCTCGTCTGTAAGTCGCTTTGGAAAAAAGCATCTGCTAAATGACTAAATGTAAATTTTATGAAATGTGTAATGTCATGTGTAATGTGTAATGTGTAATGTGTAGTGTGTGGCCTTGACATTTTAGCATGTCTACGTAATCATGAATAAATGCTTCTTGAGACACAAAGTGTTGCTTCTTTGCATGCATCAAACGAATTGTTTCTGGCTATATGCATCCATGCATCAGTTTGAGAGGGGTGGAAATGGGACACTTGGGTGAAACAAAACTGCCCCAAAAGTACCCCCACCCACTTTAAATACAGTTTTTTCTAAGTCAATTTGGTACATTTCTCAGATCCGATTTGAAATTCTCAAAACTTCTTGTTCAATCCTTACATCCTTGTGTCACTTGTGCAAATCAAACAAGCATTTTCTCATTTCTTTGAACAAGTTGCAAATGCTTTGGTATATCCATGCAAATGATTATGACACAATTCTGTGCAGATTCCTACATTATTAATTGCTTATGTCATGTTGATCAAAATGCATTATAATGGGTCTGTGTTGAATAGTATAATCCCCCACGACATTTAAGCACTAGTTTTACAATATACAGTAAGTTTACTTCAAGTAAACAATGGCATTTTATTTTACTCAATTTAGTGTTTCGCATTACTATATTCTTTCCCTATAGGACTGCAAGACAACTTCACTGGGTTGCAGACGGCCCCTTTTCACACCTAAACAGTCTTTTAACACTCTCTACAGGGATCTCATCCCTGAACCAAAGAGCAGGCAGATTGGAGATGACCTGCCAAAGTACATGTTAGTTTGGGACAATGTCAGTTTCCATCGCTCCAACATCATCAGGCAATGGTTTGCGGCCCACAACAGGATGCTGGTGGAGTTCCTCTCACCCTACTCAACCCCGTTGAGGAATTTTTCTCAGCATGAAGATTAAAAGTATATGATCGCCAGCAGCATACACAGATGACCCTTCTGGCTGCCATGGATGTAACGTGTGATGACATCACAGCTGATGCCTGCAGAGGCTGGATTAGACACTCTGAAAGATGATTTTTCACGCTGTATCGCAAGAGAAGATATTTGTTGTGATGTGGATGAGAATCCGTTGCCCAAAATATAGGGAACGTCAGGAGGTGTAGGAAGACTGCACTGTAATTCCACTGCACTGCATGTACAGTTTTCCCTAAGGAGATTGTCTTATGTTCAGATTTCTACATTTGTTTGTGCTATGCAGTGCTGTCTTTTCCTGTCTGCATCGCAATGACACTGTCTGTCAATAAATTATTGTACAAACAGTAAAAGCGTTAACGTGAATCATGTGCTGTCTCTTGCAATCAAACAATCAAAACCAGAAATGCACTTACTGTTTTGGAAATGTCAAGGATGGTTCGAGAAATGCTCCATTCATCACTCTCAGGTCACTCCGCTGAACACGTCTGAACACTTCTTTGTCACCCCCGAGCTCACCGCTCCAGACAACGCAGATATCTTATCGCTGGTCACTTTCCGGCGCTACCTACGGTCCCTCCCTCCTGCTTTTCCTCTGCTGTCTTGTCTGCACTCCCCCCCTCTGAGGAGCTATCTCTTTTGAATACCAACAGTGCCACAGACACTCTGTGTTCCACGCTTACATCCTGCTTGGACAACCTATGCCCTCTTACATCTGGACCAGCCCGTGCATCCCTGTCTGCCCCCTGGTTATCAGATGTACCACGTGAGCATCGCGCCAGCCTCCGGTCAGCTGAGAGAAAATGGCACAAGTCAAAAGACCATACTGACCTCTCTCTCAACCAGTCTCTCCTCTCTACTTTCTCCGTTGACGTCACCTCTGCAAAAACTGATTATAACCACTCGAAGATCAGCAACTCTCCTGACTCTCGCACACTCTTAAAAACCTTCTCTGCTCTCCTCTGTCCGCCTGCTCCCACACCTTCATCGGAGTTAACGGCTGATGATTTTGCATCGTTCTTCGTAAAGAAAACTACCGCCATCAACAGCCAATTTTCTACACCACCATCACCCGCCTTTTCTCCTCTGTCTGAAGATGATGTTTCCAAGGTCATTGGTTCCAACCACCCTACCACCTGCCCACTGGATCCCATCTCCACCCATCTCCTCCATGTTATCTCTCCAGCAGTTGTGCCTGGTCTGACCCACATCATCAACTCTTTGCTCACCACTGGGACATTTTCCACTGCGTTCAAAGAGGCCTGCATCACACCGCTACTGAAGAAACCCACTCTCAACCTTACACTGCTAGAACACTACAGGCCGGTGTAGTGTGTGAAAACGCATATCTTCCGTCAAAATGTAGATGACTGATTTTAACCTCTAATTCTTTTCTGTCTTCTTAAAAATTTTTTTTTTACTTACCTCACTATTCTTAGCTTTGTATACTGTGCTAGGCTTTAATGGACAGGATTTAATTAACTTATGCATTTTGTTGCCTATATTGTTATAATTGCTTCCAATGTTTCCTCGTCTGTAAGTCGCTTTGGAAAAAAGCATCTGCTAAATGACTAAATGTAAATTTTATGAAATGTGTAATGTCATGTGTAATGTGTAATGTGTAGTGTGTGGCCTTGAAATTTTAGCATGTCTACGTAATCATGAATAAATGCTTCTTGAGACACACAGTGTTGCTTCTTTGCATGCATCAAACGAATTGTTTCTGGCTATATGCATCCATGCATCAGTTTGAGAGGGGTGGAAATGGGACACTTGGGTGAAACAAAACTGCCCCAAATGTACCCCCACCCACTTTAAATACAGTTTTTTCTAAGTCAATTTGGTACATTTCTCAGATCCGATTTGAAATTCTCAAAACTTCTTGTTCAATCCTTACATCCTTGTATCACTTGTGCAAATCAAACAAGCATTTTCTCATTTCTTTGAACAAGTTGCAAATGCTTTGGTATATCCATGCAAATGATTATGACACAATTCTGTGCAGATTCCTACATTATCAATTGCTTATGTCATGTTGATCAAAATGCATTATAATGGGTCTCTGTTCAATAGTATAACCCCCCACGACATTTAAGCACTAGTTTTACAATATAGAGTAAGTATACTTCAAGTAAACAGTGGCATTTTATTTTACTCAATTTAGTGTTTCGCATTACTATATTCTTTCCACATAGGACTGCAAGACAACTTCACTGGGTTGCAGACGGCCCCTTTTCACACCTAAACAGTCTTTTGACACTCTCTACAGGGATCTCATCCCTGAACAAGAGAGGGGGCAGATTGGAGATGACCTGCCAAAGTACATGTTAGTTTGGGACAATGTCAGTTTCCATCGCTCCAACATCATCAGGCAATGGTTTGCGGCCCACAACAGGATGCTGGTGGAGTTCCTCTCACCCTACTCAACCCCGTTGAGGAATTTTTCTCAGCATGAAGATTAAAAGTATATGATCGCCAGCAGCATACACAGATGACCCTTCTGGCTGCAATGGATGTAACGTGTGATGACATCACAGCTGATGCCTGCAGAGGCTGGATTAGACACTCTGAAAGATGATTTTCGCGCTGTATCGCAAGAGAAGATTTTTGTTGTGATGTGGATGAGAATCCGTTGCCCAAAATATAGGGAACGTCAGGAGGTGTAGGAAGACTGCACTGTAATTCCACGGCACTGCATGTACAGTTTTCCCTAAGGAGATTGTCTTACGTTCAGATTGCTACATTTGTTTGTGCTATGCAGTGCTGTCTTTTCCTGTCTGCATCGCAATGACAATGTCTGTCAATAAATTACTGTACAAACAGTAAAAGCGTTAACGAGAATCATGTGCCGTCTCTTGCAATCAAAAAATCAAAACCAGAAATGCACTTACTGTTTTGCAAATGTCAAGGATGATTCGAGAAATGCTCCACTCATCACTCTCAGGTCACTCCGCTGCAGACGTCTGATCACTTCTTTGTCACCCCCAACCTCACCGCTCCAGACAACGCAGATGTCTTACCGCTGGTCACTTTCCGGCGCTACCTACGGTCCCTCCCTTCTGCTTTTCCTCTGCTGTCTTGTCTGCACTCCCCCCTCTCTGAGGAGCTCTCTCTTTTGAATACCAACAGTGCCACAGACACTCTGTGTTCCACGCTTACATCCTGCTTGGACAACCTGTGCCCTCTTACATCTGGACCAGCCCGTGCATCCCTGTCTGCCCCCTGGTTATCGGATGTACCACATGAGCATCGCGCCAGCCTCCGGTCAGCTGAGAGAAAATGGCACAAGTCAAAAGACCATACTGACCTCTCTCTCAACCAGTCTCTCCTCTCTACTTTCTCCGTTGACGTCACCTCTGCAAAAACTGATTATAACCACTCGAAGATCAGCAACTCTCCTGAGTCTCGCACACTCTTTAAAACCTTCTCTGCTCTCCTCTGTACGCCTGCTCCCACACCTTCATCGGAGTTAACGGCTGATGATTTTGCATCGTTCTTCGTATAGAAAACTACCGCCATCAACAGCCAATTTTCTACACCACCATCACCCGCCTTTTCTACTCTGTCTGAAGATGATGTTTCCAAGGTCATTGGTTCCAACCACCCTACCACCTGCCCACTGGATCCCATCTCCACCCATCTCCTCCATGTTATCTCTCCAGCAGTTGTGCCTGGTCTGACCCACATCATCAACTCTTTGCTCACCACTGGGACATTTCCCACTGCGTTCAAAGAGGCCTGCATCAAACCGCTACTGAAGAAACCCACTCTCAACCTTACACTGCTAGAACACTACAGGCCGGTGTAGTGTGTGAAAACGCATATCTTCCGTCAAAATGTAGATGACTGATTTTAACCTCTAATTCTTTTCTGTCTTCTTAAAAAAATATTTTTTTACTTACCTCACTATTCTTAGCTTTTTATACTGTGCTAGGCTTTAATGGACTGGATTTAATTAACTTATGCATTTTGTTGCCTATATTGTTATAATTGCTTCCAATGTTTCCTCGTCTGTAAGTCGCTTTGGAAAAAAGCGTCTGCTAAATGACTAAATGTAAATTTTATAAAATGTGTAATATCATGTGTAATGTGTAATGTGCAGTGTGTGGCCTTGAAATTTTAGCATGTCTACGTAATCATGAATAAATGCTTCTTGAGACAAACAGTGTTGCTTCTTTGCATGCATCAAACGAATTGTTTCTGGCTACATGCTTTCATGCATCAGTTTGAGAGGGGTGGAAATGGGACACTTGGGTGAAACAAAACTGCCCCAAAAGTACCCCCACCCACTTTAAATACAGTTTTTTCTAAGTCAATTTGGTACATTTCTCAGATCCGATTTGAAATTCTCAAAACTTCTTGTTCAAGCCTTACATCCTTGTGTCACTTGTGCACATCAAACAAGCATTTTCTCATTTCTTTGAACAAGTTGAAAATGCTTTGGTATTTCCATGCAAATGATTATGACACAATTCTGTGCAGATTCCTACATTATCAATTGCTTATGTCATGTTGATCAAAATGCATTATAATGGGTCTCTGTTGAATAGTATAATCCAACACGACATTTAAGCACTAGTTTTACAGTATACAGTAAGTATACTTCAAGTAAACAGTGGCATTTTATTTTACTCAATTTAGTGTTTCGCATTACTATATTCTTTCCACATAGGACTGCAAGACAACTTCACTGGGTTGCAGACGGCCCCTTTTCACACCTAAACAGTCTTTTGACACTCTCTACAGGGATCTCATCCCTGAACAAGAGAGGGGGCAGATTGGAGATGACCTGCCAAAGTACATGTTAGTTTGGGACAATGTAAGTTTCCTTCGCTCCAACATCATCAGGCAATGGTTTGCGGCCCACAACAGGATGCTGGTGGAGTTCCTCTCACCCTACTCAACCCCGTTGAGGAATTTTTCTCAGCATGAAGATTAAAAGTATATGATCGCCAGCAGCATACACAGATGACCCTTCTGGCTGCCATGGATGTAACGTGTGATGACATCAAGGCTGATGCCTGCAGAGGCTGGATTAGACACTCTGAAAGATGATTTTCACGCTGTATCGCAAGAGAAGATATTTGTTGTGATGTGGATGAGAATCCGTTGCCCAAAATATAGGGAACGTCAGGAGGTGTAGGAAGACTGCACTGTAATTCCACTGCACTGCATGTACAATTTTCCCTAAGGAGATTGTCTTATGTTCAGATTTCTACATTTGATTGTGCTATGCAGTGCTGTCTTTTCCTGTCTGCATCGCAATGACACTGTCTGTCAAGAAATTATTGTACAAACAGTAAAAGCGTTAACGTGAATCATGTGCCGTCTCTTGCAATCAAACAATCAAAACCAGAAATGCACTTACTGTTTTGCAAATGTCAAGGATGATTCGAGAAATGCTCCACTCATCACTCTCAGGTCACACTTCTTTGTCACCCCCGACCTCACCGCTCCAGACAACGCAGATGTCTTACCGCTGGTCACTTTCCGGCGCTACCTACGGTGCCTCCCTCCTGCTTTTCCTCTGCTGTCTTGTCTGCACTCTCCCCCTCTGAGGAGCTCTCTCTTTTGAATACCAACAGTGCCACAGACACTCTGTGTTCCACGCTTACATCCTGCTTGGACAACCTATGCCCTCTTACATCTGGACCAGCCCGTGCATCCCTGTCTGCCCCCTGGTTATCGGATGTACCACGTGAGCATCGCGCCAGCCTCCGGTCAGCTGAGAGAAAATGGCACAAGTCAAAAGACCAAACTGACCTCTCTCTCAACCAGTCTCTCCTCTCTACTTTCTCCGTTGACGTCACCTCTGCAAAAACTGATTATAACCACTCGAAGATCAGCAACTCTCCTGACTCTCGCACACTCTTAAAAACCTTCTCTGCTCTCCTTTGTCCGCCTGCTCCCACAACTTCATCGGAGTTAACGGCTGATGATTTTGCATCGTTCTTTGAAAAGAAAACTACCGCCATCAACAGCCAATTTTCTACACCACCATCACCCGCCTTTTCTCCTCTGTCTGAAGATGATGTTTCCAAGGTCATTGGTTCCAACCACCCTACCACCTGCCCACTGGATCCCAATTCCGCCCATCTCCTCCGTGTTATCTCTCCAGCAGTTGTGCCTGGTCTGACCCACATCATCAACTCTTTGCTCACCACTGGGACATTTCCCACTGCGTTCAAAGAGGCCTGCATCACACCGCTACTGAAGAAACCCACTCTCAACCTCACACTGCTAGAACACTACAGGCCGGTGTAGTGTGTGAAAACGCATATCTTCCGTCAACATGTAGATGACTGATTTTAACCTCTAATTCTTTTCTGTCTTCTTAAAAAAAAAAAATTATTTACCTCACTATTCTTAGCTTTGTATACTGTGCTAAGCTTTAATGGACTGGATTTAATTAACTTATGCATTTTGCTGCCTATATTGTTATAATTGCTTCCAATGTTTCCTCGTCTGTAAGTCGTTTTGGAAAAAAGCGTCTGCTAAATGACTAATTGTAAATTTTATGAAATGTGTAATGTCATGTGTAATGTGTAGTGTGTGGCCTTGAAATTTAAGCATGTCTACGTAATCATGAATAAATGCTTCTTGAGACACACAGTGTTGCTTCTTTGCATGCATCAAACGAATTGTTTCTGGCTACATGCTTTCATGCATCAGTTTGAGAGGGGTGGAAATGGGACACTTGGGTGAAACAAAACTGCCCCAAAAGTACCCCCACCCACTTTAAATACAGTTTTTTCTAAGTCAATTTGGTACATTTCTCAGATCCGATTTGAAATTCTCAAAACGTCTTGTTCAATCCTTACATCCTTGTGTCACTTGTGCACATCAAACAAGCATTTTCTCATTTCTTTGAACAAGTTGCAAATGCTTTGGTATATCCATGCAAATGATTATGACACAATTCTGTGCAGATTCCTACATTATCAATTGCTTATGTCATGTTGATCAAAATGCATTATAATGGGTCTCTGTTGAATAGTATAACCCCCCACGACATTTAAGCACTTGTTTTACAATATACAGTAAGTATACTTCAAGTAAACAGTGGCATTTTATTTTACTCCATTTAGTGTTTCGCATTACTATATTCTTTCCACATAGGACTGCAAGACAACTTCACTGGGTTGCAGACGGCCCCTTTTCACACCTAAACAGTCTTTTGACACTCTCTACAGGGATCTCATCCCTGAACAAGAGAGGGGGCAGATTGGAGATGACCTGCCAAAGTACATGTTAGTTTGGGACAATGTCAGTTTCCATCGCTCCAACATGATCAGGCAATGGTTTGCGGCCCACAACAGGATGCTGGTGGAGTTCCTCTCACCCTACTCAACCCCGTTGAGGAATTTTTCTCAGCATGAAGATTAAAAGTATATGATCGCCAGCAGCATACACAGATGATCCTTCTGGCTGCAATGGATGTAACGTGTGATGACATCACAGCTGATGCCTGCAGAGGCTGGATTAGACACTCTGAAAAATGATTTTCACGCTGTATCGCAAGAGAAGATATTTGTTGTGATGTGGATGAGAATCCGTTGCCCAAAATATAGGGAACGTCAGGAGGTGTAGGAAGACTGCACTGTAATTCCACTGCACTGCATGTACAGTTTTCCCTAAGGAGATTGTCTTATGTTCAGATTTCTACATTTGTTTGTGCTATGCAGTGCTGTCTTTTCCTGTCTGCATCGCAATGACATTGTCTGTCAATAAATTATTGTACAAACAGTAAAAGCGTTAACGTGAATCATGTGCCGTCTCTTGCAATCAAACAATCAAAACCAGAAATGCACTTACTGTTTTGCAAATGTCAAGGATGATTCGAGAAATGCTCCACTCATCACTCTCAGGTCACTCCGCTGCACACGTCTGATCACTTCTTTGTCACCCCCAACCTCACCGCTCCAGACAACGCAGATGTCTTACCGCTGGTCACTTTCCGGTGCTACCTACGGTCCCTCCCTCCTGCTTTTCCTCTGCTGTCTTGTCTGCACTCCCCCCCTCTGAGGAGCTCTCTCTTTTGAATACCAACAGTGCCACAGACACTCTGTGTTCCACGCTTACATCCTGCTTGGACAACCTATGCCCTCTTACATCTGGACCAGCCCGTGCATCCCTGTCTGCCCCCTGGTTATCGGATGTACCACGTGAGCATCGCGCCAGCCTCCGGTCAGCTGAGAGAAAATGGCACAAGTCAAAAGACCATACTGACCTCTCTCTCAACCAGTCTCTCCTCTCTACTTTCTCCGTTGATGTCACCTCTGCAAAAACTGATTATAACCACTCGAAGATCAGCAACTCTCCTGTCTCTCGCACACTCCTAAAAACCTTCTCTGCTCTTCTTTGTCCGCCTGCTCCAACAACTTCATCGGAGTTAACGGCTGATGATTTTGCATCGTTCTTCGTAAAGAAAACTTCCGGCATCAACAGCCAATTTTCTACACCACCATCACCCGCCTTTTCTCCTCTGTCTGAAGATTATGTTTCCAAGGTCATTGGTTCCAACCACCCTACCACCTGCCCACTGGATCCCATCTCCACCCATCTCCTCCATGTTATCTCTCCAGCAGTTGTGCCTGGTCTGACCCACATCATCAACTCTTTGCTCAACACTGGGACATTTCCCACTGCGTTCAAAGAGGCCTGCATCACACCGCTACTGAAGAAACCCACTCTCAACCTTACACTGCTAGAACACTACAGGCCGGTGTAGTGTGTGAAAACGCATATCTTCCGTCAAAATGTAGATGACTGATTTTAACCTCTAATTCTTTTCTGTCTTCTTAAAAAAATTTTTTTTACTTACCTCACTATTCTTAGCTTTGTATACTGTGCTAGGCTTTAATGGACTGGATTTAATTAACTCATACATTTTGTTGCCTATATTGTTATAATTGCTTCCAATGTTTCCTTGTCTGTAAGTCGCTTTGGAAAAAAGCGTCTGCTAAATGACTAAATGTAAATTTTATGAAATGTGTAATGTCATGTGTAATGTGTAGTGTGTGGCCTTGAAATTTTAGCATGTCTACGTAATCAGGAATAAATGCTTCTTGAGACACACAGTGTTGCTTCTTTGCATGCATCAAACGAATTGTTTCTGGCTATATGCATCCATGCATCAGTTTGAGAGGGGTGGAAATGGGACACTTGGGTGAAACAAAACTGCCCCAAAAGTACCCCCACCCACTTTAAATACAGTTTTTTCTAAGTCAATTTGGTACATTTCTCAGATCCGATTTGAAATTCTCAAAACTTCTTGTTCAATCCTTACATCCTTGTGTCACTTGTGCACATCAAACAAGCATTTTCTCATTTCTTTGAACAAGTTGCAAATGCTTTGGTATATCCATGCAAATGATTATGACACAATTCTGTGCAGATTCCTACATTATCAATTGCTTATGTCATGTTGATCAAAATGCATTATAATGGGTCTCTGTTGAATAGTATAACCCCCCACGACATTTAAGCACTTGTTTTACAATATACAGTAAGTATACTTCAAGTAAACAGTGGCATTTTATTTTACTCCATTTAGTGTTTCGCATTACTATATTCTTTCCACATAGGACTGCAAGACAACTTCACTGGGTTGCAGACGGCCCCTTTTCACACCTAAACAGTCTTTTGACACTCTCTACAGGGATCTCATCCCTGAACAAGAGAGGGGGCAGATTGGAGATGACCTGCCAAAGTACATGTTAGTTTGGGACAATGTCAGTTTCCATCGCTCCAACATCATCAGGCAATGGTTTGCGGCCCACAACAGGATGCTGGTGGAGTTCCTCTCACCCTACTCAACCCCGTTGAGGAATTTTTCTCAGCATGAAGATTAAAAGTATATGATCGCCAGCAGCATACACAGATGATCCTTCTGGCTGCAATGGATGTAACGTGTGATGACATCACAGCTGATGCCTGCAGAGGCTGGATTAGACACTCTGAAAAATGATTTTCACGCTGTATCGCAAGAGAAGATATTTGTTGTGATGTGGATGAGAATCCGTTGCCCAAAATATAGGGAACGTCAGGAGGTGTAGGAAGACTGCACTGTAATTCCACTGCACTGCATGTACAGTTTTCCCTAAGGAGATTGTCTTATGTTCAGATTTCTACATTTGTTTGTGCTATGCAGTGCTGTCTTTTCCTGTCTGCATCGCAATGACACTGTCTGTCAAGAAATTATTGTACAAACAGTAAAAGCGTTAACGTGAATCATGTGCCGTCTCTTGCAATCAAACAATCAAAACCAGAAATGCACTTACTGTTTTGAAAATGTCAAGGATGATTCGAGAAATGCTCCACTCATCACTCTCAGGTCACTCCGCTGCACACGTCTGATCACTTCTTTGTCACCCCCGACCTCACCGCTCCAGACAACGCAGATGTCTTACGGCTGGTCACTTTCCGGCGCTACCTACGGTCCCTCCCTCCTGCTTTTCCTCTGCTGTCTTGTCTGCACTCCCCCCCTCTGAGGAGCTCTCTCTTTTGAATACCAACAGTGCCACAGACACTCTGTGTTCCACGCTTACATCCTGCTTGGACAACCTATGCCCTCTTACATCTGGACCAGCCCGTGCATCCCTGTCTGCCCCCTGGTTATCGGATGTACCACGTGAGCATCGCGCCAGCCTCCGGTCAGCTGAGAGAAAATGGCACAAGTCAAAAGACCATACTGACCTCTCTCTCAACCAGTCTCTCCTCTCTACTTTCTCCGTTGACGTCACCTCTGCAAAAACTGATTATAACCACTCGAAGATCAGCAACTCTCCTTACTCTCTCACACTCTTAAAAACCTTCTCTGCTCTCCTCTGTCCGCCTGCTCCCACACCTTCATCAGAGTTAACGGCTGATGATTTTGCATCGTTCTTCGTAAAGAAAACTACCGCCATCAACAGCCAATTTTCTACACCACCATCACCCACCTTTTCTACTCTGTCTGAATATGATGTTTCCAAGGTCATTGGTTCCAACCACCCTACCACCTGCCCACTGGATCCCATCTCCACCCATCACCTCCATGTTATCTCTCCAGCAGCAGTTGTGCCTGGTCTGACCCACATCATCAACTCTTTGCTCACCACTGGGACATTTCCCACTGCGTTCAAAGAGGCCTGCATCAAACCGCTACTGAAGAAACCCACTCTCAACCTTACACTGCTAGAACACTACAGGCCGGTGTAGTGTGTGAAAACGCATATCTTCCGTCAAAATGTAGATGACTGATTTTAACCTCTAATTCTTTTCTGTCTTCTTAAAAAAAAAAAATTATTTACCTCACTATTCTTAGCTTTGTATACTGTGCTAAGCTTTAATGGACTGGATTTAATTAACTTATGCATTTTGCTGCCTATATTGTTATAATTAATTCCAATGTTTCCTCGTCTGTAAGTCGCTTTGGAAAAAAGCGTCTGCTAAATGACTAAATATAAATTTTATGAAATGTATAATGTCATGTGTAATTTGTAATATGTAGTTTGTGGCCTTGAAATTTTAGCATGTCTACACAATCATGAATAAATGCTTCTTGAGACACACAGTGTTGCTTCTTTGCATGCATCAAACGAATTGTTTCAGGCTATATGCATCGATGCATCAGTTTGAGAGGGGTGGAAATGGGACACTTGGGTGAAACAAAACTGCCCCAAAAGTACCCCCACCCACTTTAAATACAGTTTTTTCTAATTCAATTTGGTACATTTCTCAGATCCGATTTGAAATTCTCAAAACTTCTTGTTCAATCCTTACATACTTGTGTCACTTTTGCACATCAAACAAGCATTTTCTCATTTCTTTGAACAAGTTGCAAATGCTTTGGTATATCCATGCAAATGATTATGACACAATTCTGTGCCGATTCCTACATTATCAATTGCTTATGTCATGTTGATCAAAATGCATTATAATGGGTCTCTGTTGAATAGTATAATCTCCCACGACATTTAAGCACTAGTTTAACAATATACAGTAAGTATACTTCAAGTAAACAGTGGCATTTTATTTTACTCAATTTAGTGTTTTGCATTACTATATTCTTTCCACATAGGACTGCAAGACAACTTCACTGGGTTGCAGACGGCCCCTTTTCACACCTAAACAGTCTTTTGAGACTCTCTACAGGGATCTCATCCCTGAACAAGAGAGGGGGCAGATTGGAGATGACCTGCCAAAGTACATGTTAGTTTGGGACAATGTCAGTTTCCATCGCTCCAACATCATCAGGCAATGGTTTGTGGCCCACAACAGGATGCTGGTGGAGTTCCTTTCACCCTACTCAACCCCGTTGAGGAATTTTTCTCAGCATGAAGATTAAAAGTATATGATCGCCAGCAGCATACACAGATGACCCTTCTGGCTGCCATGGATGTAACGTGTGATGTCATCACAGCTGATGCCTGCAGAGGCTGGATTAGACACTCTGAAAGATGATTTTCACGCTGTATCGCAAGAGAAGATATTTATTGTGATGTGGATGAGAATCCGTTGCCCAAAATATAGGGAACGTCAGGAGGTGTAGGAAGACTGCACTGTAATTCCACTGCACCGCATGTACAGTTTTCCCTAAGGAGATTGTCATATGTTCAGATTTCTACATTTGTTTGTGCTATGCAGTGGTGTATTTTCCTGTCTGCATCGCAATGACACTGTCTGTCAATAAATTATTGTACAAACAGTAAAAGCGTTAACGTGAATCATGTGCCGTCTCTCGCAATCAAACAATCAAAACCAGAAATGCACTTACTGTTTTGCAAATGTCAAGGATGATTCGAGAAATGCTCCACTCATCACTCTCAGGTCACTCCGCTGCACACGTCTGATCACTTCTTTGTCACCCCCGACCTAACCGCTCCAGACAACGCAGATGTCTTACCGCTGGTCACTTTCCGGCGCTACCTACGGTCCCTCCCTCCTGCTTTTCCTCTGCTGTCTTGTCTGCACTCTCCCCCTCTGAGGAGCTCTCTCTTTTGAATACCAACAGTGCCACAGACACTCTGTGTTCCACGCTTACATCCTGCTTGGACAACCTATGCCCTCTTACATCTGGACCAGCCCGTGCATCCCTGTCTGCCCCCTGGTTATCGGATGTACCACGTGAGCATCGCGCCAGCCTCCGGTCAGCTGAGAGAAAATGGCACAAGTCAAAAGACCCTACTGACCTCTCTCTCAACCAGTCTCTCCTCTCTACTTTCTCCGTTGACGTCACCTCTGCAAAAACTGATTATAACCACTCGAAGATCAGCAACTCTCCTGACTCTCGCACACTCTTAAAAACCTTCTCTGCTCTCCTCTGTCCGCCTGCTCCCACACCTTCATCGGAGTTAACGGCTGATGATTTTGCATCGTTCTTCGTAAAGAAAACTACCGCCATCAACAGCCAATTTTCTACACCACCATCACCCGCCTTTTCTCCTCTGTCTGAAGATGATGTTTCCAAGGTCATTGGTTCCAACCACCCTACCACCTGCCCACTGGATCCCATCTCCACCCATCTCCTCCATGTTATCTCTCCAGCAGTTGTGCCTGGTCTGACCCACATCATCAACTCTTTGCTCACCACTGGGACATTTCCCACTGCGTTCAAAGAGGCCTGCATCACACCGCTACTGAAGAAACCCACTCTCAACCTTACACTGCTAGAACACTACAGGCTGGTGTAGTGTGTGAAAACGCATATCTTCCGTCAAAATGTAGATGACTGATTTTAACCTCTAATTCTTTTCTGTCTTCTTAAAAAAATTTTTTTACTTACCTCACTATTCTTAGCTTTGTATACTGTGCTAGGCTTTAATGGACTGGATTTAATTAACTTATGCATTTTGTTGCCTATATTGTTATAATTGCTTCCAATGTTTCCTCGTCTGTAAGTCGCTTTGGAAAAAAGCATCTGCTTAATGACTAAATGTAAATTTTATGAAATGTGTAATGTCATGTGTAATGTGTAATGTGTAGTGTGTGGCCTTGAAATTTTAGCATGTCTACGTAATCATGAATAAATGCTTCTTGAGACACACAGTGTTGTTTCTTTGCATGCATTAAACGAAATGTTTCTGGCTATATGCATCCATTCATCAGTTTGAGAGGGGTGGAAATGGGACACTTGGGTGAAACAAAACTGCCCCAAAAGTACCCCCACCCACTTTAAATACAGTTTTTTCTAAGTCAATTTGGTACATTTCTCAGATCCTATTTGAAATTCTCAAAACTTCTTGTTCAATCCTTACATCCTTGTGTCACTTGTGCACATCAAACAAGCATTTTCTCATATCTTTGAACAAGTTGCAAATGCTTTGGTATATCCATGCAAATGATTATGACACAATTCTGTGCAGATTCCTACATTATCAATTGCTTATGTCATGTTGATCAAAATGCATTATAATGGGTCTCTGTTGAATACTATAACCCCCCACGACATTTAAGCACTAGTTTTACAATATACAGTAAGTATACTTCAAGTAAACAGTGGCATTTTATTTTACTCAATTTAGTGTTTCTCATAACTATATTCTTTCCACATAGGACTGCAAGACAACTTCACTGGGTTGCAACAGCCCCTTTTCACACCTAAACAGTCTTTTGACAATCTCTACAGGGATCTCATCCCTGAACAAGAGAGGGGCAGATTGGAGATGACCTGCCAAAGTACATGTTAGTTTGGGACAATGTCAGTTTCCATCGCTCCAACATCATCAGGCAATGGTTTGCGGCCCACAACAGGATGCTGGTGGAGTTCCTCTCACCCTACTCAACCCCGTTGAGGAATTTTTCTCAGCATGAAGATTAAAAGTATATGATCGCCAGCAGCATACACAGATGATCCTTCTGGCTGCAATGGATGTAACGTGTGATGACATCACAGCTGATGCCTGCAGAGGCTGGATTAGACACTCTGAAAAATGATTTTCACGCTGTATCGCAAGAGAAGATATTTGTTGTGATGTGGATGAGAATCCGTTGCCCAAAATATAGGGAACGTCAGGAGGTGTAGGAAGACTGCACTGTAATTCCACTGCACTGCATGTACAGTTTTCCCTAAGGAGATTGTCTTATGTTCAGATTTCTACATTTGTTTGTGCTATGCAGTGCTGTCTTTTCCTGTCTGCATCGCAATGACACTGTCTGTCAATAAATTATTGTACAAACAGTAAAAGCGTTAACGTGAATCATGTGCCGTCTCTTGCAATCAAACAATCAAAACCAGAAATGCACTTACTGTTTTGCAAATGTCAAGGATGACTCGAGAAATGCTCCACTCATCACTCTCAGGTCACTCCGCTGCACACGTCTGATCACTTCTTTGTCACCCCCAACCTCACCGCTCCAGACAACGCAGATGTCTTACCGCTGGTCACTTTCCGGTGCTACCTACGGTCCCTCCCTCCTGCTTTTCCTTTGCTGTCTTGTCTGCACTCCCCCCCTCTGAGGAGCTCTCTCTTTTGAATACCAACAGTGCCACAGACACTCTGTGTTCCACGCTTACATCCTGCTTGGACAACCTATGCCCTCTTACATCTGGACCAGCCCGTGCATCCCTGTCTGCCCCCTGGTTATCGGATGTACCACGTGAGCATCGCGCCAGCCTCCGGTCAGCTGAGAGAAAATGGCACAAGTCAAAAGACCATACTGACCTCTCTCTCAACCAGTCTCTCCTCTCTACTTTCTCCGTTGATGTCACCTCTGCAAAAACTGATTATAACCACTCGAAGATCAGCAACTCTCCTGTCTCTCGCACACTCTAAAAAACCTTCTCTGCTCTTCTTTGTCCGCCTGCTCCAACAACTTCATCGGAGTTAACGGCTGATGATTTTGCATCGTTCTTCGTAAAGAAAACTACCGGCATCAACAGCCAATTGTCTACACCACCATCACCCGCCTTTTCTCCTCTGTCTGAAGATTATGTTTCCAAGGTCATTGGTTCCAACCACCCTACCACCTGCCCACTGGATCCCATCTCCACCCATCTCCTCCATGTTATCTCTCCAGCAGTTGTGCCTGGTCTGACCCACATCATCAACTCTTTGCTCAACACTGGGACATTTCCCACTGCGTTCAAAGAGGCCTGCATCACACCGCTACTGAAGAAACCCACTCTCAACCTTACACTGCTAGAACACTACAGGCCGGTGTAGTGTGTGAAAACGCATATCTTCCGTCAAAATGTAGATGACTGATTTTAACCTCTAATTCTTTTCTGTCTTCTTAAAAAAAATTGTTTTACTTACCTCACTATTCTTAGCTTTGTATACTGTGCTAGGCTTTAATGGACTGGATTTAATTAACTCATGCATTTTGTTGCCTATATTGTTATAATTGCTTCCAATGTTTCCTTGTCTGTAAGTCGCTTTGGAAAAAAGCGTCTGCTAAATGACTAAATGTAAATTTTATGAAATGTATAATGTCATGTGTAATGTGTAATGTGTAGTGTGTGGCCTTGAAATTTTAGCATGTCTACGTAATCATGAATAAATGCTTCTTGAGACACACAGTGTTGCTTCTTTGCATGCATCAAACGAATTGTTTCTGGCTTTATGCATCCATGCATCAGTTTGAGAGGGGTGGAAATGGGACACTTGGGTGAAACAAAACTGCCCCAAAAGTACCCCCACCCACTTTAAATACAGTTTTTTCTAAGTCAATTTGGTACATTTCTCAGATCCGATTTGAAATTCTCAAAACTTCTTGTTCAATCCTTACATCCTTGTGTCACTTGTGCACATCAAACAAGCATTTTCTCATTTCTTTGAACAAGTTGCAAATGCTTTGGTATATCCATGCAAATGATTATGACACAATTCTGTGCAGATTCCTACATTATCAATTGCTTATGTCATGTTGATCAAAATGCATTATAATGGGTCTCTGTTGAATAGTATAATCCCCCACGACATTTAAGCACTAGTTTTACAATATACAGTAAGTATACTTCAAGTAAACAGTGGCATTTTATTTTACTCAATTTAGTGTTTTGCTATACTATATTCTTTCCACATAGGACTGCAAGACAACTTCACTGGGTTGCAGACGGCCCCTTTTCACACCTAAACATTTTTTTGACACTCTCTACAGGGATCTCATCCCTGAACAAGAGAGGGGGCAGATTGGAGATGACCTGCCAAAGTACATGTTAGTTTGGGACAATGTCAGTTTCCATCGCTCCAACATCATCAGGCAATGGTTTGCGGCCCACAACAGGATGCTGGTGGAGTTCCTCTCACCCTATTCAACCCCGTTGAGGAATTTTTCTCAGCATGAAGATTAAAAGTATATGATCGCCAGCAGCATACACAGATGACCCTTCTGGCTGCCATGGATGTAACGTGTGATGACAACACAGCTGGTGCCTGCAGAGGCTGGATTAGACACTCTGAAAGATGATTTTCACGCTGTATCGCAAGAGAAGATATTTGTTGTGATGTTGATGAGAATCCGTTGGCCAAAATATAGGGAATGTCAGGAGGTGTAGGAAGACTGCACTGTAATTCCACTGCACTGCATGTACAGTTTTCCCTAAGGAGATTGTCTTATGTTCAGATTTCTACATTTGTTTGTGCTATGCAGTGCTGTCTTTTCCTGTCTGCATCGCAATGACACTGTCTGTCAATAAATTATTGTACAAACAGTAAAAGCGTTAACGTGAATCATGTGCCGTCTCTTGCAATCAAACAATCAAAACCAGAAATGCACTTACTGTTTTGCAAATGTCAAGGATGATTCGAGAAATTCTCCATTCATCACTCTCAGGTCACTCCGCTGCACACGTCTGATCACTTCTTTGTCACCCCCGACCTCACCGCTCCAGACAACGCAGATGTCTTACCGCTGGTCACTTTCCGGCGCTGGCTACGGTCCCTCCCTCCTGCTTTTCCTCTGCTGTCTTGTCTGCACTCCCCCCCTCTGAGGAGCTCTCTCTTTTGAATACCAACAGTGCCACAGACATTCTGTGTTCCACGCTTACATCCTGCTTGGATAACCTATGCCCTCTTACATCTGGACCAGCCCGTGCATCCCTGTCTGCCCCCCGGTTATCGGATGTACCACGTGAGCATCGCGCCAGCCTCCGGTCAGCTGAGAGAAAATGGCACAAGTCAAAAGACCATACTGACCTCTCTCTCAACCAGTCTCTCCTCTCTACTTTCTCCGTTGACGTCACCTCTGCAAAAACTGATTATAACCACTCGAAGATCAGCAACTCTCCTGACTCTCGCACACTCTTAAAAACCTTCTCTGCTCTCCTCTGTCCGCCTGCTCCCGCACCTTCATCGGAGTTAACGGCTGATGATTTTGCATCGTTCTTCGTAAAGAAAACTACCGCCATCAACAGCCAATTTTCTACACCACCATCACCCGCCTTTTCTACTCTGTCTGAAGATGATGTTTCCAAGGTCATTGGTTCCAACCACCCTACCACCTGCCCACTGGATCCCATCTCTACCCATCTCCTCCTTGTTATCTCTCCAGCAGTTGTGCCTGGTCTGACCCACATCATCAACTCTTTGCTCACCACTGGGACATTTCCCACTGCGTTCAAAGAGGCCTGCATCAAACCGCTACTGAAGAAACCCACTCTCAACCTTACACTGCTAGAACACTACAGGCCGGTGTAGTGTGTGAAAACGCATATCTTCCGTCAAAATGTAGATGACTGATTTTAACCTCTAATTCTTTTCTGTCTTCTTAAAAAAAATTTTTTGTACTTACCTCACTATTCTTAGCTTTTTATACTGTGCTAGGCTTTAATGGACTGGATTTAATTAACTTATGCATTTTGTTGCCTATATTGTTATAATTGCTTCCAATGTTTCCTCGTCTGTAAGTCGCTTTGGAAAAAAGCGTCTGCTAAATGACTAAATTTAAATTTTATGAAATGTGTAATATCATGTGTAATGTGTAATGTGCAGTGTGTGGCCTTGAAATTTTAGCATGTCTACGTAATCATGAATAAATGCTTCTTGAGACACACAGTGTTGCTTCTTTGCATGCATCAAACGAATTGTTTCTGGCTATATGCATCCATGCATCAGTTTGAGAGGGGTGGAAATGGGACACTTGGGTGAAACAAAACTGCCCCAAAAGTACCCCCACCCACTTTAAATACAGTTTTTTCTAAGTCAATTTGGTACATTTCTCAGATCTGATTTGAAATTCTCAAAACTTCTTGTTCAAGCCTTACATCCTTGTGTCACTTGTGCACATCAAACAAGCATTTTCTCATTTCTTTGAACAAGTTGCAAATGCTTTGGTATATCCATGCAAATGATTATGACACAATTCTGTGCAGATTCCTACATTATCAATTGCTTATGTCATGTTGATCAAAATGCATTATAATGGGTCTCTGTTGAATAGTATAATCCAACACGACATTTAAGCACTAGTTTTACAATATACAGTAAGTATACTTCAAGTAAACAGTGGCATTTTATTTTACTCAATTTATTGTTTCGCATTACTATATTCTTTCCACATAGGACTGCAAGACAACTTCACTGGGTTGCAGACGGCCCCTTTTCACACCTAAACAGTCTTTTGACACTCTCTACAGGGATCTCATCCCTGAACAAGAGAGGGGGCAGATTGGAGATGACCTGCCAAAGTACATGTTAGTTTGGGACAATGTCAGTTTCCTTCGCTCCAACATCATCAGGCAATGGTTTGCGGCCCACAACAGGATGCTGGTCGAGTTCCTCTCACCCTACTCAACCCCGTTGAGGAATTTTTCTCAGCATGAAGATTAAAAGTATATGATCGCCAGCAGCATACACAGATGACCCTTCTGGCTGCCATGGATGTAACGTGTGATGACATCACAGCTGATGCCTGCAGAGGCTGGATTAGACGCTCTGAAAGATGATTTTCACGCTGTATCGCAAGAGAAGATATTTGTTTTGATGTGGATGAGAATCCGTTGCCCAAAATATAGGGAACGTCAGGAGGTGTAGGAAGACTGCACTGTAATTCCACTGCACTGCATGTACAGTTTTCCCTAAGGAGATTGTCTTATGTTCAGATTTCTACATTTGTTTGTGCTATGCAGTGCTGTCTTTTCCTGTCTGCATCGCAATGACACTGTCTGTCAATAAATTATTGTACAAACAGTAAAAGCGTTAACGTGAATCATGTGCCGTCTCTTGCAATCAAACAATCAAAACCAGAAATGCACTTACTGTTTTGCAAATGTCAAGGATGATTCGAGAAATGCTCCATTCATCACTCTCAGGTCACTCCGCTGCACACGTCTGATCACGTCTTTGTCACCCCCGACCTCACCGCTCCAGACAACGCAGATGTCTTACCGCTGGTCACTTTCCGGCGCTACCTACGGTCCCTCCCTCCTGCTTTTCCTCTGCTGTCTTGTCTGCACTCCCCCCCTCTGAGGAGCTCTGTCTTTTGAATACCAACAGTGCCACAGATACTCTGTGTTCCACGCTTACATCCTACTTGGACAACCTATGCCCTCTTACATCTGGACCAGCCCGTGCATCCCTGTCTGCCCCCTGGTTATCGGATGTATCACGTGAGCATCGCGCCAGCCTCCGGTCAGCTGAGAGAAAATGGCACAAGTCAAAAGACCCTACTGAACTCTCTCTCAACCAGTCTCTCCTCTCTACTTTCTCCGTTGACGTCACCTCTGCAAAAACTGATTATAACCACTCGAAGATCAGCAACTCTCCTGACTCTCGCACACTCTTAAAAACCTTCTCTGCTCTCCTCTGTCCGCCTGCTCCCGCACCTTCATCGGAGTTAACGGCTGATGATTTTGCATCGTTCTTCGTAAAGAAAACTACCGCCATCAACAGCCAATTTTCTACACCACCATCACCCGCCTTTTCTACTCTGTCTGAAGATGATGTTTCCAAGGTCATTGGTTCCAACCACCCTACCACCTGCCCACTGGATCCCATCTCTACCCATCTCCTCCTTGTTATCTCTCCAGCAGTTGTGCCTGGTCTGACCCACATCATCAACTCTTTGCTCACCACTGGGACATTTCCCACTGCGTTCAAAGAGGCCTGCATCAAACCGCTACTGAAGAAACCCACTCTCAACCTTACACTGCTAGAACACTACAGGCCGGTGTAGTGTGTGAAAACGTATATCTTCCGTCAAAATGTAGATGACTGATTTTAACCTCTAATTCTTTTCTGTCTTCTTAAAAAAATTTTTTTGTACTTACCTCACTATTCTTAGCTTTTTATACTGTGCTAGGCTTTAATGGACTGGATTTAATTAACTTATGCATTTTGTTGCCTATATTGTTATAATTGCTTCCAATGTTTCCTCGTCTGTAAATCGCTTTGGAAAAAAGCGTCTGCTAAATGACTAAATTTAAATTTTATGAAATGTGTAATATCATGTGTAATGTGTAATGTGCAGTGTGTGGCCTTGAAATTTTAGCATGTCTACGTAATCATGAATAAATGCTTCTTGAGACACACAGTGTTGCTTCTTTGCATGCATCAAACGAATTGTTTCTGGCTATATGCATCCATGCATCAGTTTGAGAGGGGTGGAAATGGGACACTTGGGTGAAACAAAACTGCCCCAAAAGTACCCCCACCCACTTTAAATACAGTTTTTTCTAAGTCAATTTGGTACATTTCTCAGATCTGATTTGAAATTCTCAAAACTTCTTGTTCAAGCCTTACATCCTTGTGTCACTTGTGCACATCAAACAAGCATTTTCTAATTTCTTTGAACAAGTTGCAAATGCTTTGGTATATCCATGCAAATGATTATGACACAATTCTGTGCAGATTCCTACATTATTAATTGCTTATGTCATGTTGATCAAAATGCATTATAATGGGTCTCTGTTGAAAAGTATAATCCCCCACGACATTTAAGCACTAGTTTTACAATATACAGTAAGTTTACTTCAAGTAAACAGTGGCATTTTATTTTACTCAATTTAGTGTTTCGCATTACTATATTCTTTCCCTATAGGACTGCAAGACAACTTCACTGGGTTGCAGACGGCCCCTTTTCACACCTAAACAGTCTTTTAACACTCTCTACAGGGATCTCATCCCTGAACCAAAGAGCAGGCAGATTGGAGATGACCTGCCAAAGTACATGTTAGTTTGGGACAATGTCAGTTTCCATCGCTCCAACATCATCAGGCAATGGTTTGCGGCCCACAACAGGATGCTGGTGGAGTTCCTCTAAACCTACTCAACCCCGTTGAGGAATTTTTCTCAGCATGAAGATTAAAAGTATATGATCGCCAGCAGCATACACAGATGACCCTTCTGGCTGCCATGGATGTAACGTGTGATGACATCACAGCTGATGCCTGCAGAGGCTGGATAAGACACTCTGAAAGATGATTTTTCACGCTGTATCGCAAGAGAAGATATTTGTTGTGATGTGGATGAGAATCCGTTGCCCAAAATATAGGGAACGTCAGGAGGTGTAGGAAGACTGCACTGTAATTCCACTGCACTGCATGTACAGTTTTCCCTAAGGAGATTGTCTTATGTTCAGATTTCTACATTTGTTTGTGCTATGCAGTGCTGTCTTTTCCTGTCTGCATCGCGATGACACTGTCTGTCAAGAAATTATTGTACAAACAGTAAAAGCGTTAACGTGAATCATGTGCCGTCTCTTGCAATCAAACAATCAAAACCAGAAATGCACTTACTGTTTTGCAAATGTCAAGGATGACTCGAGAAATGCTCCACTCATCACTCTCAGGTCACTCCGCTGCACACGTCTGATCACTTCTTTGTCACCCCCGAGCTCACCGCTCCAGACAACGCAGATGTCTTACCGCTGGTCACTTTCCGGCGCTACCTACGGTCCCTCCCTCCTACTTTTCCTCTGCTGTCTTGTCTGCACTCCCCCCCTCTGAGGAGCTCTCTCTTTTGAATACCAACAGTGCCACAGACACTCTGTGTTCCACGCTTACATCCTGCTTGGACAACCTATGCCCTCTTACATCTGGACCAGCCCGTGCATCCCTGTCTGCCCCCTGGTTATCGGATGTACCACGTGAGCATCGCGCCAGCCTCCGGTCAGCTGAGAGAAAATGGCACAAGTCAAAAGACCATACTGACCTCTCTCTCAACCAGTCTCTCCTCTCTACTTTCTCCGTTGACGTCACCTCTGCAAAAACTGATTATAACCACTCGAAGATCAGCAACTCTCCTGACTCTCGCACACTCTTAAAAACCTTCTCTGCTCTCCTCTGTCCGCCTGCTCCCACACCTTCATCGGAGTTAACGGCTGATGATTTTGCATCGTTCTTCGTAAAGAAAACTACCACCATCAACAGCCAATTTTCTACACCACCATCACCCGCCTTTTCTCCTCTGTCTGAAGATGATGTTTCCAAGGTCATTGGTTCCAACCACCCTACCACCTGCCCACTGGATCCCATCTCCACCCATCTCCTCCATGTTATCTCTCCAGCAGTTGTGCCTGGTCTGACCCACATCATCAACTCTTTGCTCACCACTGGGACATTTCCCACTGCGTTCATAGAGGCCTGCATCACACCGTTACTGAAGAAACCCACTCTCAACCTTACACTGCTAGAACACTACAGGCCGGTGTAGTGTGTGAAAACGCATATCTTCCGTCAAAATGTAGATGACTGATTTTAACCTCTAATTCTTTTCTGTCTTCTTAAAAAAAATGTTTTTTACTTACCTCACTATTCTTAGCTTTGTATACTGTGCTAGGCTTTAATGGACTGGATTTAATTAACTTATGCATTTTGTTGCCTATATTGTTATAATTGCTTTCAATGTTTCCTCGTCTGTAAGTCGCTTTGGAAAAAAGCGTCTGCTAAATGACTAAATATAAATTTTATGAAATGTATAATGTCATGTGTAATTTGTAATATGTAGTTTGTGGCCTTGAAATTTTAGCATGTCTACACAATCATGAATAAATGCTTCTTGAGACACACAGTGTTGCTTCTTTGCATGCATCAAACGAATTGTTTCAGGCTATATGCATCGATGCATCAGTTTGAGAGGGGTGGAAATGGGACACTTGGGTGAAACAAAACTGCCCCAAAAGTACCCCCACCCACTTTAAATACAGTTTTTTCTAATTCAATTTGGTACATTTCTCAGATCCGATTTGAAATTCTCAAAACTTCTTGTTCAATCCTTACATACTTGTGTCACTTTTGCACATCAAACAAGCATTTTCTCATTTCTTTGAACAAGTTGCAAATGCTTTGGTATATCCATGCAAATGATTATGACACAATTCTGTGCCGATTCCTACATTATCAATTGCTTATGTCATGTTGATCAAAATGCATTATAATGGGTCTCTGTTGAATAGTATAATCTCCCACGACATTTAAGCACTAGTTTAACAATATACAGTAAGTATACTTCAAGTAAACAGTGGCATTTTATTTTACTCAATTTAGTGTTTTGCATTACTATATTCTTTCCACATAGGACTGCAAGACAACTTCACTGGGTTGCAGACGGCCCCTTTTCACACCTAAACAGTCTTTTGAGACTCTCTACAGGGATCTCATCCCTGAACAAGAGAGGGGGCAGATTGGAGATGACCTGCCAAAGTACATGTTAGTTTGGGACAATGTCAGTTTCCATCGCTCCAACATCATCAGGCAATGGTTTGTGGCCCACAACAGGATGCTGGTGGAGTTCCTTTCACCCTACTCAACCCCGTTGAGGAATTTTTCTCAGCATGAAGATTAAAAGTATATGATCGCCAGCAGCATACACAGATGACCCTTCTGGCTGCCATGGATGTAACGTGTGATGTCATCACAGCTGATGCCTGCAGAGGCTGGATTAGACACTCTGAAAGATGATTTTCACGCTGTATCGCAAGAGAAGATATTTATTGTGATGTGGATGAGAATCCGTTGCCCAAAATATAGGGAACGTCAGGAGGTGTAGGAAGACTGCACTGTAATTCCACTGCACCGCATGTACAGTTTTCCCTAAGGAGATTGTCATATGTTCAGATTTCTACATTTGTTTGTGCTATGCAGTGGTGTATTTTCCTGTCTGCATCGCAATGACACTGTCTGTCAATAAATTATTGTACAAACAGTAAAAGCGTTAACGTGAATCATGTGCCGTCTCTCGCAATCAAACAATCAAAACCAGAAATGCACTTACTGTTTTGCAAATGTCAAGGATGATTCGAGAAATGCTCCACTCATCACTCTCAGGTCACTCCGCTGCACACGTCTGATCACTTCTTTGTCACCCCCGACCTAACCGCTCCAGACAACGCAGATGTCTTACCGCTGGTCACTTTCCGGCGCTACCTACGGTCCCTCCCTCCTGCTTTTCCTCTGCTGTCTTGTCTGCACTCTCCCCCTCTGAGGAGCTCTCTCTTTTGAATACCAACAGTGCCACAGACACTCTGTGTTCCACGCTTACATCCTGCTTGGACAACCTATGCCCTCTTACATCTGGACCAGCCCGTGCATCCCTGTCTGCCCCCTGGTTATCGGATGTACCACGTGAGCATCGCGCCAGCCTCCGGTCAGCTGAGAGAAAATGGCACAAGTCAAAAGACCCTACTGACCTCTCTCTCAACCAGTCTCTCCTCTCTACTTTCTCCGTTGACGTCACCTCTGCAAAAACTGATTATAACCACTCGAAGATCAGCAACTCTCCTGACTCTCGCACACTCTTAAAAACCTTCTCTGCTCTCCTCTGTCCGCCTGCTCCCACACCTTCATCGGAGTTAACGGCTGATGATTTTGCATCGTTCTTCGTAAAGAAAACTACCGCCATCAACAGCCAATTTTCTACACCACCATCACCCGCCTTTTCTCCTCTGTCTGAAGATGATGTTTCCAAGGTCATTGGTTCCAACCACCCTACCACCTGCCCACTGGATCCCATCTCCACCCATCTCCTCCATGTTATCTCTCCAGCAGTTGTGCCTGGTCTGACCCACATCATCAACTCTTTGCTCACCACTGGGACATTTCCCACTGCGTTCAAAGAGGCCTGCATCACACCGCTACTGAAGAAACCCACTCTCAACCTTACACTGCTAGAACACTACAGGCTGGTGTAGTGTGTGAAAACGCATATCTTCCGTCAAAATGTAGATGACTGATTTTAACCTCTAATTCTTTTCTGTCTTCTTAAAAAAATGTTTTTACTTACCTCACTATTCTTAGCTTTGTATACTGTGCTAGGCTTTAATGGACTGGATTTAATTAACTTATGCATTTTGTTGCCTATATTGTTATAATTGCTTCCAATGTTTCCTTGTCTGTAAGTCGCTTTGGAAAAAAGCGTCTGCTAAATGACTAAATGTAAATTTTATGAAATGTATAATGTCATGTGTAATGTGTAATGTGTAGTGTGTGGCCTTGAAATTTTAGCATGTCTACGTAATCATGAATAAATGCTTCTTGAGACACACAGTGTTGCTTCTTTGCATGCATCAAACGAATTGTTTCACTTGTGCACATCAAACAAGCATTTTCTCATTTCTTTGAACAAGCTGCAAATGCTTTGGTATATCCATGCAAATGATTATGACACAATTCTGTGCAGATTCCTACATTATCAATTGCTTATGTCATGTTGATCAAAATGCATTATAATGGGTCTCTGTTGAATAGTATAATCCAACACGACATTTAAGCACTAGTTTTACAATATACAGTAAGTATACTTCAAGTAAACAGTGGCATTTTATTTTACTCAATTTAGTGTTTCGCATTACTATATTCTTTCCACATAGGACTGCAAGACAACTTCACTGGGTTGCAGACGGCCCCTTTTCACACCTAAACAGTCTTTTGACACTCTCTACAGGGATCTCATCCCTGAACAAGAGAGGGGGCAGATTGGAGATGACCTGCCAAAGTACATGTTAGTTTGGGACAATGTCAGTTTCCTTCGCTCCAACATCATCAGGCAATGGTTTGCGGCCCACAACAGGATGCTGGTGGAGTTCCTCTCACCCTACTCAACCCCGTTGAGGAATTTTTCTCAGCATGAAGATTAAAAGTATATGATCGCCAGCAGCATACACAGATGACCCTACTGGCTGCCATGGATGTAACGTGTGATGACATCACAGCTGATGCCTGCAGAGGCTGGATTAGACGCTCTGAAAGATGATTTTCACGCTGTATCGCAAGAGAAGATATTTGTTTTGATGTGGATGAGAATCCGTTGCCCAAAATATAGGGAACGTCAGGAGGTGTAGGAAGACTGCACTGTAATTCCACTGCACTGCATGTACAGTTTTCCCTAAGGAGATTGTTTTATGTTCAGATTTCTACATTTGTTTGTGCTATGCAGTGCTGTCTTTTCCTGTCTGCATCGCAATGACACTGTCTGTCAATAAATTATTGTACAAACAGTAAAAGCGTTAACGTGAATCATGTGCCGTCTCTTGCAATCAAACAATCAAAACCAGAAATGCACTTACTGTTTTGCAAATGTCAAGGATGATTCGAGAAATGCTCCATTCATCACTCTCAGGTCACTCCGCTGCACACGTCTGATCACGTCTTTGTCACCCCCGACCTCACCGCTCCAGACAACGCAGATGTCTTACCGCTGGTCACTTTCCGGCGCTACCTACGGTCCCTCCCTCCTGCTTTTCCTCTGCTGTCTTGTCTGCACTCCCCCCCTCTGAGGAGCTCTCTCTTTTGAATACCAACAGTGCCACAGATACTCTGTGTTCCACGCTTACATCCTACTTGGACAACCTATGCCCTCTTACATCTGGACCAGCCCGTGCATCCCTGTCTGCCCCCTGGTTATCGGATGTATCACGTGAGCATCGCGCCAGCCTCCGGTCAGCTGAGAGAAAATGGCACAAGTCAAAAGACCCTACTGAACTCTCTCTCAACCAGTCTCTCATCTCTACTTTCTCCGTTGACGTCACCTCTGCAAAAACTGATTATAACCACTCGAAGATCAGCATCTCTCCTGACTCTCGCACACTCTTAAAAACCTTCTCTGCTCTCCTCTATCCACCTGCTCCCACACCTTCATCGGAGTTAACGGCTGATGATTTTGCATCGTTCTTCGTAAAGAAAACTACCGCCATCAACAGCCAATTTTCTACACCACCATCACCCCCCTTTTCTCCTCTGTCTGAAGATGATGTTTCCAAGGTCATTGGTTCCAACCACCCTACCACCTGCCCACTGGATCCCATCTCCATCCATCTCCTCCATGTTATCTCTCCAGCAGTTGTGCCTGGTCTGACCCACATCATCAACTCTTTGTTCACCACTGGGACATTTCCCACTGCGTTCAAAGAGGCCTGCATCACACCGTTACTGAAGAAACCCACTCTCAACCTTACACTGCTAGAACACTACAGGCCGGTGTAGTGTGTGAAAACGCATATCTTCCGTCAAAATGTAGATGACTGATTTTAACCTCTAAATCTTTTCTGTCTTCTTAAAATTTTTTTTTTTTACTTACCTCACTATTCTTAGCTTTGTATACTGTGCTAGGCTTTAATGGACTGGATTTAATTAACTTATGCATTTTGTTGCCTATATTGTTATAATTGCTTCCAATGTTTCCTCGTCTGTAAGTCGCTTTGGAAAAAAGCATCTGCTAAATGACTAAATGTAAATTTTATGAAATGTGTAATGTCATTTGTAATGTGTAATGTGTAGTGTGTGGCCTTGAAATTTTAGCATGTCTACGTAATCATGAATAAATGCTTCTTGAGACACACAGTGTTGCTTCTTTGCATGCATCAAACGAATTGTTTCTGGCTATATGCATCCATGCATCAGTTTGAGAGGGGTGGAAATGGGACACTTGGGTGAAACAAAACTGCCCCAAAAGTACCCCCACCCACTTTAAATACAGTTTTTTCTAAGTCAATTTGGTACATTTCTCAGATCCGATTTGAAATTCTCAAAACTTCTTGTTCAATCCTTACATCCTTGTGTCACTTGTGCAAATCAAACAAGCATTTTCTCATTTCTTTGAACAAGTTGCAAATGCTTTGGTATATCCATGCAAATGATTATGACACAATTCTGTGCAGATTCCTACATTATCAATTGCTTATGTCATGTTGATCAAAATGCATTATAATGGGTCTCTGTTGAATAGTATAATCCAACACGACATTTAAGCACTAGTTTTACAATATACAGTAAGTATACTTCAAGTAAACAGTGGCATTTTATTTTACTCAATTTAGTGTTTCGCATTACTATATTCTTTCCACATAGGACTGCAAGACAACTTCACTGGGTTGCAGACGGCCCCTTTTCACACCTAAACAGTCTTTTGACACTCTCTACAGGGATCTCATCCCTGAACAAGAGAGGGGGCAGATTGGAGATGACCTGCCAAAGTACATGTTAGTTTGGGACAATGTCAGTTTCCTTCGCTCCAACATCATCAGGCAATGGTTTGCGGCCCACAACAGGATTCTGGTGGAGTTCCTCTCACTCTACTCAACCCCGTTGAGGAATTTTTCTCAGCATGAAGATTAAAAGTATATGATCGCCAGCAGCAGACCCTTCTGGCTGCCATGGATGTAACGTGTGATGACATCACAGCTGATGCCCGCAGAGGCTGGATTAGACACTCTGAAAGATGATTTTCACGCTGTATCGCAAGAGAAGATATTTGTTGTGATGTGGATGAGAATCCGTTGCCCAAAATATACGGAACGTCAGGAGGTGTAGGAAGACTGCACTGTAATTCCACTGCACTGCATGTACAGTTTTCCCTAAGGAGATTGTCTTATGTTCAGATTTCTACATTTGATTGTGCTATGCAGTGCTGTCTTTTCCTGTCTGCATCGCAATGACACTGTCTGTCAAGAAATTATTGTACAAACAGTAAAAGCGTTAACGTGAATCATGTGCCGTCTCTTGCAATCAAACAATCAAAACCAGAAATGCACTTACTGTTTTGCAAATGTCAAGGATGATTCGAGAAATGCTCCATTCATCACTCTCAGGTCACTCCGCTGCACACGTCTGATCACTTCTTTGTCACCCCCGACCTCACCGCTCCAGACAACGCAGATATCTTACCGCTGGTCACTTTCAGGCGCTACCTACGGTCCCTCCCTCCTGCTTTTCCTCTGCTGTCTTGTCTTCACTCCCCATCTCTGAGGAGCTCTCTCTTTTGAATACCAACAGTGCCACAGACACTCTGTGTTCCACGCTTACATCCTGCTTGGACAACATATGCCCTCTTACATCTGGACCAGCCCGTGCATCCCTGTCTGCCCCCTGGTTATCGGATGTACCACGTGAGCATCGCGCCAGCCTCCGGTCAGCTGAGAGAAAATGGCACAAGTCAAAAGACCATACTGACCTCTCTCTCAACCAGTCTCTCCTCTCTACTTTCTCCGTTGACGTCACCTCTGCAAAAACTGATTATAACCACTCGAAGATCAGCAACTCTCCTGACTCTCGCACACTCTTAAAAACCTTCTCTGCTCTCCTCTGTCCGCCTGCTCCCACACCTTCATCGGAGTTAACGGCTGATGATTTTGCATCGTTCTTCGTAAAGAAAACTACCGCCATCAACAGGCAATTTTCTACACCACCATCACCTGCCTTTTCTCCTCTGTCTGAAGATGATGTTTCCAAGGTCATTGGTTCCAACCACCCTACCACCTGCCCACTGGATCCCATCTCCACCCATCTCCTCCATGTTATCTCTCCAGCAGTTGTGCCTGGTCTGACCCACATCATCAACTCTTTGCTCACCACTGGGACATTTCTCACTGCGTTCAAAGAGGCCTGCATCACACCGCTACTGAAGAAACCCACTCTCAACCTTACACTGCTAGAACACTACAGGCCGGTGTAGTGTGTGAAAATGCATATCTTCCGTCGAAATGTAGATGACTGATTTTAACCTCTAATTCTTTTCTTTCTTCTTAAAATTTTTTTTTTTACTTACCTCACTATTCTTAGCTTTGTATACTGTGCTAGGCTTTAATGGACTGGATTTAATTAACTTATGCATTTTGTTGCCTATATTGTTATAATTGCTTCCAATGTTTCCTCGTCTGTAAGTCGCTTTGGAAAAAAGCATCTGCTAAATGACTAAATGTAAATTTTATGAAATGTGTAATGTCATGTGTAATGTGTAATGTGTAGTGTGTGGCCTTGAAATTTTAGCATGTCTACGTAATCATGAATAAATGCTTCTTGAGACACACAGTGTTGCTTCTTTGCATGCATCAAACGAATTGTTTCTGGCTATATGCATCCATGCATCAGTTTGAGAGGAAATGGGACACTTGGGTGAAACAAAACTGCCCCAAAAGTACCCCCACCCACTTTAAATACAGTTTTTTGTAAGTCAATATGGTACATTTCTCAGATCCGATTTGAAATTCTCAAAACTTCTTGTTCAATCCTTACATCCTTGTGTCACTTGTGCACATCAAACAAGCATTTTCTCATTTCTTTGAACAAGTTGCAAATGCTTTGGTATATCCATGCAAATGATTATGACACAATTCTGTGCAGATTCCTACATTATCAATTGCTTATGTCATGTTGATCAAAATGCATTACAATGGGTCTCTGTTGAATAGTATAATCCCCCACGACATTTAAGCACTAGTTTTACAATATACAGTAAGTTTACTTCAAGTAAACAGTGGCATTTTATTTTACTCAATTTAGTGTTTCGCATTACTATATTCTTTCCACATAGGACTGCAAGACAACTTCACTGGGTTGCAGACGGCCCCTTTTCACACATAAACAGTCTTTTAACACTCTCTACAGGCATCTCATCCCTGAACCAAAGAGCGGGCAGATTGGAGATGACCTGCCAAAGTACATGTTAGTTTGGGACAATGTCAGTTTCCATCGCTTGATGAACATTTAAACAATGTTCTGCGCGTTCAAAAATTGAAGAGAGGCCAGTTCAGAAAACGTTGAAATTTATTGATCAGAAGTCTCAAACAAACAGCTGTTTCGGTGGATTCTCAGACACACACAGTCTTAACAAAGAACCGACCCCGAAATACACATTCAGAAGCTTATATATTTCTCGCCGAATCTCTTCTCCATGGCGGGGTCCAATCCGACTTCCTTCTTTGTCCTGTGTCAGCCAATCAGCTCACTGCCTTGTTTTTCAAACCCGACATCTGTAACAAATTATAGAGGCCCAACACGCTCTGTGCGTAACCTGATCTTAACACACACATACCCATTTCCTGTGGACAACCACAGTATCAGCTGAATTCCTGGGTAACCCAACTAACACACTGGTTATATTTTCAACATATTATGCATAGTTAGTAATCAATAATGAAATCATATTAAATGTAAAGGCACGTTTAAACCACAATAAGATCCTTGGGTGTACACATTTTTTCCCCAAAAATAAGATGTGGTTATTGTTACACATTCACACATAAGCAGATCCTGCAACCCCCCACTAACTGACCACATTCCATCTCTGGCATATCTAGCAACTGAAGAACTCTCAACTTCAAGCTTTTGTTCACAATCATGTCATGTAGGAAAATACATCTGATTTAAACAACATCAATCATCCATTTTTATATCGATCCATATATTGATCTTAATTCCCACAATTCCCTCTCTTGACCATTAAAAAATGGTCATAAAACATTACAAACATCATTATCATCCTCAACTAGGAAGTGGTCGCCAGACAATAGAGGCATGGTATATTTCGGAGGGGTTAAATCTGTCTTTTCTATTGCCGATAATATCACTCTGTTACATAGTGATCTGATACAGGGAATACAACAGCATCCGCATGAGACCAAAATACCTGCAAATACAGCTATTGATAACACAATCGACATTAAAACTGATTTCCATTTGCCTAGTGCCTTGTCTAGCCAATCTCCAATAGGATTATTCACTCCTGAATGTTCCTTCATTTCGATAGACAAAGTTCTCAAACCTTCCAATGCCCTAGTGACTGATCCGTCTGGTGCTGTATTATTAGGAATGTAAGTACAGCAAAGATCACCAAACATAACACATACTCCTCCCTTTTCTGCCAACAACATGTCCAGAGCCATACGGTTCTGTATAGCCATAAGTGAAGTTGGTGCTAGCTGTTCTGCTAAACCATCTACTGCATCCCTTGACATATTTGCTAACCTCATCACATTATAATGTACATAATTAATCCTATCTACATTCTTGTTTGGGGTGACTGGAAAAATAGCAGCTATTATTGGTATATTCTCAAAACCTGCTGCCACTTGGTTCGCTAGTTTATATTCATCCGGTACACCTCGTGGAATCCCAATCGCGTCAATGTATGTCGGACTATTTAATGATAAATCTACACTTGATCCTATTGCTCTTTTTGTAATGATGTGTCTCCGACGTCTTCTAGTCAATGTTGCTGAATTCACGGTTTCCGTTCTGACTGCTCTGTCTCCTATCAGGGTTATTGGGGCTCCCAGTCTCACCATGGCACACACTCCCTTTGCCTTCTCATGTATCCTAGTAAATAATCTTCGATCTCCACAATAATAATACAAACCTGCCCTAGCCCACGTACCTATCTCAGTCCCATTATCTACTATGATCTGATCACACCACTCCTTATTTATCTCCCCCAGGTTGCTGGTTGGTGATAGGCGTTTAATATCAAAACAGGTATAATTTGCTTTCTTTGGTGTAAATGGACCTGCCCGTGAAAGGTTGGTTATTGGTGGGAATATTGCTGCCAATGTGGTACAATTTTTTGGACTGGCCATCCGTGTCAATGCCAGCATACACTCATAACCCCACGTATCGTTTTGGTACAACGGGGCTGGTTCAATATATAAATGGGGTCTTGCATTAGCACATCCAACACAATCGTCTAAGCTCTGTTCTCTGGCTGTGGTAATTATCCATTCCAGCCACAAATTATTTTCCCCTTATCCTGTGGCTCTCTCATATCTTCTGGTTTTAACATTGTGTAATCTACTTCTACTACCCCATTCTTTTGTCCTGCCGATAATGGCTCAGCTACTGTCCCATTTCTTTCCTCCTCAGGTGAACTGTCCACAACAAATTTTATTACTGCTTTTTTATCTGTTCCTGGGCTGTGCACCCCCATTATAAGGAAAAACTCCCCTGTATAATTGGCTGATCCCGTTCTGGTGGATATTGAAAGGGTGAGTGGATTTTGGCTTGCACTATAATCTCTTTGCATTTTAAAATCAAATTTTGCCGAGGTACGGGTCCAAAGGCTAGGTTCTTTCGGGGTCCAACCACCGGTATATGCTATTACTTTATTCCACGATGGACACCATTCACCCCTATAGGTTTGCCTAGACTGGTACGCCTTACAAACACTGTCCATATTCCCGTCCGTACATACATATACCTCGTACCCCCTCCATGAACAATTTTTTCCCCCACAATTTATGACAGCGCATAGGTCGAAAGTAAATGATGTGGTCTTACCCCAAACATAGTTAATTACGAGTTGTTCACATGGTAACCTCGTATCGGCTATGGCTCTTTTGTAACTCGGTTTCGATATGTTGTTGTTGCTTTCCTGACCCTCAGTTATGCTAAAAATTATTCCTACTATAACCCCTGAAATTATTAATAGGATCCCTGACAGCTTACAGTTTTCCCACAGCTTCATCTCGTTACCCTCTCTTGGACTTTAAATGGTTAAACACACTCTTGGAAAAATTTAAATGGTTAAACACACAGTACACTTAATGGGAATATGAAATTAAGAAAAAATATGTGGTTAAAATCCCACAAAATAGAAATGTAAGGGATAAATGGTTATACGTTAATGAGTATGACAATATAAAATCACAATAACAATATAAAAATATGGAAAAATACTGAATATGATATATGAAAACTATGAATATAAAAATATGAAAAATAGTAAATATGGAAAATATGAATATTAAAATTGAAGAAGAATCACAATAACAACAATATACATTGATTATAAAGAATTAGAAAGATAATTAAGATATAGAGCTTACGATAAAAATTTATATGAAAATGTTGACTTTTGCAAAATCTAAATTGTCCAACCCACAGCCTTTTTTGCACTAGATTGTTTTTTGCACTAGTTTGTTAATGCCACTGTCGTTGATGCCTGTGTCCCACTTTCTGCTCCACTTTCTGCTCCAGAGATACCCTCCCCCTCTTGGACCTGAGCCCTCAGGTCCACAGCAGTCTCTGACAGCGACCTGTTTGGTGGATCACAGTTAACACAAGAAGACAAGTGATACCAGGTGTCGCCCTTGCCAGATAGACGGACACAATGCGATGTCCTTGCTGTCACTTTCAGAGGTTCCGTCCAGCGTGGCTCATTCCACTTCCTTCGAAACTTCTTCAGGCGCACCCACTGTGAACCGGACTCGACAGGTTCTCCAGCAATGTCAGAGGGAGTCTGCTGAGAGGAATGTTGAATCATAGCAGTCAGTTTGTCAAAATATACACAATGTGAAAGTGGTACACAGGTGTCCGGCTTCAGCGGCGTCGACGGTCCTGGAAAAGATCTACCTGTAAGCAATTCAAAAGGTGTAAAGCCAGTGATTCTGTTAACAGAGGAACGTACAGACATTAGAGCCAACGGAAGAGCTGATAGCCATGATAATTTGGTCTGTGCACAGATTTTAGCCAATTTAAGTTTCAGTGTTAGGTTCATCCGTTCGACCTTACCTTGCGATTCAGGATGATAGACGGCTCCAAACGCATGCGTTAGACCCAGCGATTTCTCTACGATTTTTAAATGCTCATTTTTGAAGTGCGAGCCGTTATCTGACCGGATATGCCGGGGGAAACCGTAATGCGGAATGTACAAATTAATGAGACACTTAATGACTGCAGTGCTGTCTTCTTTCCCACAAGGAAAAGCCTCAGGCCAACCTGTGAATTGGTCAACAATCACCAACAAATACCGTTTCCCTTGCACCCTCTCTACCATGTCTGTAAAATCAATCACGATTTCCTCTCCTGGGCCTCGCAATGGCAAAAATGTGCCCTTTAACTGTTTTAAAGTTGGTTTGATGTTATGTTTTTGACAAATGTCGCATGAAAGTACAAAGTTAGACACCATAGCCATCAAAAAAGGATGCCACCAATATTGCAATGTTTTCATCATCTGTTTTGAACTCACGTGCGACATAGTGTGTGCTTGGGTCATGATAGAGCGTGACAGGCTCATGGGCAATGCTGGTCTGCCATCTGGGGCCTGCCACAGACCATCTGGTGCACACAGGGCCCCATACTCTGTCCACGTTGACAGTTCTTCTGGTGTACATTTGCCATGTTCGGCCACAAGTGTTTCTCTGCTGAAAGATGGTAACAGTTTCACATATGAACAGTCAGTCTGTACCATCATGGTCACCTGATAGCCTGCAGCTGTTTTGGCAGCCAAGTTAGCAGCCTCATTTCCCCGTGCTACAGCACTGTCTGTTTTACAGTGGCCCTGACATTTTATGACAGCAACAGCTGCTGGAATTTTCAATGCGTCCAACAGTGCACGTGCCTCTGCATCATGTGCTATAGGCTTACCAGACGTAGTGACGAACCCACTCCTTTGCCAAACTGCGAGTTCGACATGGACAGCACCCACGACATAAGCTGAGTCACTATAAATGTTGACTTTGCCAGACCCTGCAAGTTTAAGTGCTTGTGTGACCGCAATTAGTTCTGCTCTCTGTGCCGACTGTTTGCCTTCTATTTTCTCTGCTTCCCTAGTCGTGTAACCTAAGTCTGTTTGCTGCACAACAGAATAAGCTGAGACCAAAGTGCCATCATGAGCTCTAAAACAGCACCCGTCCGTGAAAAATGTAATCACGTCCGAGGCTTCAGGGATAGGGGTTGCAGTTAAGTCCTGGCGAACACGAGATGCCAGGTCAGTGATTGGTGCACAGTCATGTGGTTCCCCTTTGGTGAACAAATCTGCCATGTTAATGCCGTCGTGTTTATATGTTATGTTTGGCGCCGTTAGACATTTGGACAGTTTTCTCTGCCTCAACGGTGAAAACGTAAATGATGCAGAATTGACAAACGACATGACAGAGTGCGTGGTCAGGACCGTTAACTGATGACCCATCACAATGTGTGATGTCTTTTCAATGATCTTTGCTAATCCTGCAGTAAACCTGGCACAAACCGGCTGGCGTTGTTCAATGGTGTCCATTAGGACACTGACATACATGAGCACACGTCTAGCACTAGACTGCTTCTGAAAAAGTACTCCATGTGCACTATTCCCTGTTTCAGAAACGTCTAGGAAAAATGCCTTGCTGTAATCAGGGCTATGCAGATATGCTGCATGTGACAGCTCCCCTTTCAATTTAATGAACGCGGTTTCTGCTTCAGGGGTCCATGTTAACTTCGCCTGCACATTTCTCATGCCTTGTTCCTTGACCATGTCTCGTAATGGCTTGGTGACCGCTACATACATAGGGATATAATTTCTGCTGAAACCTGTCAATCCCAGAAAGGAAAGCATGTCCTTCACATTGTGTGGCTTCGGGTGTGACAAAATGCCATCACGTTGGCGATCAGACAATGTTGTGCCTTGGCCTGTGATTAAACGGCCCATGAAAGTAACAGATGGCCTGCTGACCTGCAGTTTTTCTTTACTAACCTTGAACCCAGACGCATACAGCTGTCTCAGAATGACGCCCGTTGCTTTTAAGCAATCTTCGTTGGTTGTGGCTGCTAGCAAAAGATCATCAACATACATTATTAGAACGCAATCTACAGGCAACACACAATTTATCAGCTGATTTTTTAGGACCTGATTGAATATCCCTGGCGATAAAATAAAGCCCTGTGGAAGTCTGTTATAAGAATATTGACATTTTCGGTAAGTGAAAGTCAGGCACGATTTACATTCTTCTGAGATTGGTATACAGAAAAAAGCGTTGGCCAAATCAATGCATGTGAACCATTGGTGAGCTGGGGTCAAATTTGAGATGGCAGTATATGGGTTTGGTACGGCAATTGTTGGTGTTGTCACCAGGCTGTTTACTCGACGCAGGTCATGGACTAATCTATATTTGTTTGTGCCTGGTTTTTTTACAGGAAAAATCGGGGTGTTCCATGGCGATCGCCATGGAATAATGACACCTTTCTCCACTAAACCTTGAACAGTGGGCGCAATGCCTTCCTCTGCCTCCCTTTTGTTAGGATATTGTGGGACCCAAACTGGTTCTGTCGATTTTAACTGAAATTTGACTGGCTCAATGTTACAGAGGCCAACGTCCGTTGGACCTTGTGACCAGAGGTCGTCCGGCTGGCTGTTAATTAACTGCTCAGCTCCGGGACCGTCTGTGAGTTCGCGACCATGGCTTCTTGTAATTTCGAGGTGAGTTAATTGGCCCCTATCGGCCGTTTTTTGTGGTACCCAATATGAATCTGTCATACGCGAATGCAAAACCCCAACAATGCCAGAGGGCTCCCAATCGGTCACCAAGCGCAACCTTTTTGTCATAGCTCCTAACTCTCGAGCTTCATGGCCTGGATGCAGTGCCATAGAAATGTGAGGTTCAGCTGTGTCTGCCATTTCATACCATATCTGTTGTTCTGGTGTCAGTGTAACTGGAACTACTACACCCTCTTGTCCTACATATAGACCCTCCCCTGTGAGTGTCCACATTTGGCCCTCAATTTCATGGAACATTTCCTGGTATGTGACAGTGTCATTACGGTCATAAAATAGTGTACAATGCAGGGGGTCGATGGGAGGCAAATAGACAGCTAAGTCTTTGATCCAGGGCCACTGACTCTTATACAGTGCTCTGGCTCCTGATTGTGAATTATCTAGTTCCACCCAATATATGTCTGCCATCTCTTGCAAGGGTCCTCCCAGCAAAACCTGCTGGTGGCCCTCTCTACTGTGTGCCTGTGAACAGTCGACTTTAGTGCCGTCCGGGAACGTGACTGTGACACCTTCTGGTGAGCATAAAATATTTGCACCCAATTTAATCAACAGATCTCTGCCCAATAGGGGAACAGGTGCTTTTGTGGAATATAGAAATGAGTGTGACAGGGACTGATTTGCCACTTTCGTGGTAAGAGGAACAGTAAGATGCCAGTGTTCGAACCCTCCAGAGAATCCCATAACTCCAACAGTCTTATCACTTAGATCTTTGTCAGTGATTGTGCCCCTCGTTACTGTGGAGTATGTTGCTCCGGTATCTACCAAAGCTGTTAGTGGCCTGTTGTTGACCACTAAAATCATGTAAGGCTCAGCCAAACCTCGCATGATTGTTCTCTGTTGGCCCCTTCAACAATCCGCATCTACCCCCTGGCCCCAAGTCGGGTTCAAGGGCGCCTGAATCGAGTGGGGAGGTGGGCATTGTTGCTCCGGGTATTTCGGAGTTTGTGGTCCTCTGCCACGACCACTGGGCCCACCTCTATGAGGATCCCATCCCCCCGCAGGTGGTCCCATATACTGGCTGTCCCCTGTCATGGGACAATGTCTCCTCCAATGATCAGTCCCCCCACACTGATGACATGCATCCCTGTAGCGCACCCCTCCCCCACTCGGCTTCCCCCTAGCCCATCCGCTATTGCCCCGTGGCCTATACCCTCCCCATGGTTTTATTAATTGGAAATTAGGGACATGTCCTCCCTGAGCATAGCCAAAAGTTTCAGGTGTGACTATGGGAAAAGGTGGGGTCTTCACCCCGGGCTGCCCGTCAAAGCCGCTGCTCACAGGACGTTGTGACATTTGTTTTGATTTTTTGGTATCTGACTTAGCCATTTCTAATTGTAGTTTTAACAATTGTTGCTTTGTCTTTTCTAATTCCTCCTGTTCTTTATCCTGCTTATCGACTGATCTGTCAATATGGAACACTAGATGTCTTTCCCACATTTCGTTGCTGGCAACTGGAGTGTCAGGATTACATTCCATTGCCTGCTTGACACCATTGGGGGCCCCTGTCATTACGGCAGTTCTAAATATATTACGCGTAATTGGATTATTTAGACTACCATCTGCTCCCATTCAGCTGCGCATCTAAAATAGTAACTCGCTCCAGTCTCACCAGGCTTAATGCGGAACTTAATGTTTTGGTATACGGTTGGGGGTGTTGGAAATTTTTCTCTGAGGGCCCTGGCGATCGCTGTACTGACAGTGATATACCGTGCGTCATTGGGTTCGTCTTCAATGTTTGCATCCTTCTCAAACTCTGCCATCTGCGAAACAGTAAAAACTTGGCCTAAAAGGCATCTTATGTCTCCTACCGCCAAGGTGGTGCCGTGGCACAATGCCATCAACTTTATAAGCCATCTGCCTCCACCAGATGTAATGGGGGGCAATTTTGCCAGCACAGCTGTCATGTCACTATGGCTCCAGGGCTGGTACTTTGGTACCCCTCGGTTGCCCTGTAACAGAGGCATGTTAGTTGCCCCTCCTGACATCAGCTGGGCGTTTGGCACATTAACATTCCTTTCATCATACTCACTACCTGGGCGACACATACTGTCCCATTGTCTCTCTTGAGGGGGAGTGAATTGACAGGCTGGAATGGATTGACAGGCTCTGGTACGACTCCTAGTACCCTGTGACACTGGGGTAGACATCATAGTTCCTTTAATAACTACGTCCCTACATACCTGCAGTGGCCCTCCATCCTCACTGTTATTACATGCTTCCTGTCCCTTCATGTCTCTGCCTTCCTCCTCATTGTGCACTACTTGTGCTCTTTGGTTTGTTATGCTATCCTTTCTTTGTAAGGTTTCCTGTCTATTTACCATTAGTTCTAATTGTGCTGTCAACACGTTTATTTGATCCTTTAAAACATCTAGATCTGGCATGTCTACCTCCACCATCGAATCTTTCACATTCACTTGCACTTGCTGTGAAGCTGGTATGTAGGGCGGGGGCAACAGCTTATTCAAATCAGGATATAAGGGGGTGGTCTCAGTATGACGCGAGATACTGGCTCCTGCACTTCCTGACTCTCTCACCATTTCTTTCTCTGACTCCTCCGATTGCACATGTCCTGTGCCCCCCCTAGGGGAACTCAAAGCAATTGCAGTCAGAGCAATGCGTGTCCAAAGACGTAATTCTTCTCTCAATCTCTCTTCCTCCTTTTTATGCTTATTTTTATCTAACCACTTCACATCTTTTCCTCCTTCTACATGTTTGTTTAAACTTGCATGCGCTTTTTCCTCCATTTCCCTGATTTTTGGAGTGATCTTAATCAACACTTTCTCAGATTCCTTCCACACATTCTCCATGCAAATTTCACTCCATTTTTTTTCCCAGATTTTCCTGTCTTTCTTACGAGTTTTCGGTTCTGATTGAGCCATTAACATATCAACAATTTTTTCCCACTGCATAATTACAGGGGAATTCCCATAAATCACACATTTCTTCTCAAATTCAGACATTTTACACAACAATGGTACAGTGTACAATACACAATATGCACAATTTAATCGGCTTTTAGTGTACCTTTATAAATATGGCTCGTGACGCGGCCTTTCACCGGTCTTGTTAACGTAAATACACCGTGACGGGCCTTTCACCGCGTCTTGTTAATGTAAATAAAACTCGTGACGCGGCCTTTCACCGGTCTTGTTAACGTAAATAAAACTCGTGACGGGCCTTTCACCGCGTCTTGTTAACGTAAATAAAACTCGTGACGGGCCATTAATTCTGATCAACAAATATCAATGATTTTTAATTTCTTCTCAATGGAACAGATATACTTCAAATTCAACACATAAATTTGGAATATCCAATCTGCAGAAGTTCGTTTAAACAGGTCTCTGCTCACCTTATTTAATTCTGTCGACAGCGTGTTGAAGTCAAAAGTTGTCTCGTCCCAATTTTCGGTCACTCTCCGAGTTTTACAATTCTCTGTAGATGCCTCTTTCTCCAATCGCGTTCGGGGTCACCATCTGATGAACATTTAAACAATGTTCTGCGCGTTCAAAAATTGAAGAGAGGCCAGTTCAGAAAACGTTGAGAATCCACCGAAACAGCTGTTTGTTTGAGACTTCTGATCAATAAATTTCAGACACACACAGTCTTAACAAAGAACCGACCCCGAAATACACATTCAGAAGCTTATATATTTCTCGCCGAATCTCTTCTCCATGGCGGGGTCCAATCCGCTTTTCCTTCTTTGTCCTGTCTCAGCCAATCAGCTCACTGCCTTGTTTTTCAAACCCGACATCTGTAACAAATTATAGAGGCCCAACACGCTCTGTGCGTAACCTGATCTTAACACACACATACCCATTTCCTGTGGACAACCACAGTATCAGCTGAATTCCTGGGTAACCCAACTAACACACTGGTTATATTTTCAACATATTATGCATAGTTAGTAATCAATAATGAAATCATATTAAATGTAAAGGCACGTTTAAACCACAATAAGATCCTTGGGTGTACACATTTCTTCCCCAAAAATAAGATGTGGTTATTGTTACACATTCACACATAAGCAGATCCTGCAACCCCCCACTAACTGACCACATTCCATCTCTGGCAACATCTAGCAACTGAAGAACTCTCAACTTCAAGCTTTTGTTCACAATCATGTCATGTAGGAAAATACATCTGATTTAAACAACATCAATCATCCATTTTTATATCGATCCATATATTGATCTTAATTCCCACAATTCAACATCATCAGGCAATGGTTTGCGGCCCACAACAGGATGCTGGTGGAGTTCCTCTCACCCTACTCAACCCCGTTGAGGAATTTTTCTCAGCATGAAGATTAAAAGTATATGATCGCCAGCAGCATACACAGATGACCCTTCTGGCTGCCATGGATGTAACGTGTGATGACATCACAGCAGATGCCTGCAGAGGCTGGATTAGACACTCTGAAAGATGATTTTTCATGCTGTATCGCAAGAGAAGATATTTGTTGTGATGTGGATGAGAATCCGTTGCCCAAAATATAGGGAACGTCAGGAGGTGTAGGAAGACTGCACTGTAATTCCACTGCACTGCATGTACAGTTTTCCCTAAGGAGATTGTCTTATGTTCAGATTTCTACATTTGTTTGTGCTATGCAGTGCTGTCTTTTCCTGTCTGCATCGCGATGACACTGTCTGTCAAGAAATTATTGTACAAACAGTAAAAGCGTTAACGTGAATCATGTGCCGTCTCTTGCAATCAAACAATCAAAACCAGAAATGCACTTACTGTTTTGCAAATGTCAAGGATGATTCGAGAAATGCTCCACTCATCACTCTCAGGTCACTCCGCTGCACACGTCTGATCACTTCTTTGTCAACCCCGAGCTCACCGCTCCAGACAACGCAGATGTCTTACCGCTGGTCACTTTCCGGCGCTAATACGGTCCCTCCCTCCTGCTTTTCCTCTGCTGTCTTGTCTGCACTCCCCCCCTCTGAGGAGCTCTCTCTTTTGAATACCAACAGTGCCCCAGACACTCTGTGTTCCACGCTTACATCCTGCTTGGACAACCTATGCCCTCTTACATCTGGACCAGCCCGTGCATCCATGTCTGCCCCCCGGTTATCGGATGTACCACGTGAGCATCGCGCCAGCCTCCGGTCAGCTGAGAGAAAATGGCACAAGTCAAAAGACCCTACTGACCTCTCTCTCAACCAGTCTCTCCTCTCTACTTTCTCCGTTGACATCACCTCTGCAAAAACTGATTATAACCACTCGAAGATCAGCAACTCTCCTGACTCTCGCACACTCTTAAAAACCTTCTCTGCTCTCCTCTGTCCGCCTGCTCCCACACCTTCATCGGAGTTAACGGCTGATGATTTTGCATCGTTCTTCGTAAAGAAAACTACCGCCATCAACAGCCAATTTTCTACACCACCATCACCCGCCTTTTCTCCTCTGTCTGAAGATGATGTTTCCAAGGTCATTGGTTCCAACCACCCTACCACCTGCCCACTGGATCCCATCGCCACCCATCTCCTCCATGTTATCTCTCCAGCAGTTGTGCCTGGTCTGACCCACATCATCAACTCTTTGCTCACCACTGGGACATTTCCCACTGCGTTCAAAGAGGCCTGCATCACACCGCTACTGAAGAAACCCACTCTCAACCTTACACTGCTAGAACACTACAGGCCGGTGTAGTGTGTGAAAACGCATATCTTCCGTCAAAATGTAGATGACTAATTTTAACCTCTAATTCTTTTCTGTCTTCTTAAAAAATTTGTTTTACTTACCTCACTATTCTTAGCTTTGTATACTGTGCTAGGCTTTAATGGACTGGATTTAATTAACTTATGCATTTTGTTGCCTATATTGTTATAATTGCTTCCAATGTTTCCTCGTCTGTAAGTCGCTTTGGAAAAAAGCATCTGCTAAATGACTAAATGTAAATTTTATGAAATGTGTAATGTCATGTGTAATGTGTAATGTGTAATGTGTAGTGTGTGGCCTTGACATTTTAGCATGTCTACGTAATCATGAATAAATGCTTCTTGAGACACACAGTGTTGCTTCTTTGCATGCATCAAACGAATTGTTTCTGGCTATATGCATCCATGCATCAGTTTGAGAGGGGTGGAAATGGGACACTTGGGTGAAACAAAACTGCCCCAAAAGTACCCCCACCCACTTTAAATACAGTTTTTTCTAAGTCAATTTGGTACATTTCTCAGATCCGATTTGAAATTCTCAAAACTTCTTGTTCAATCCTTACATCCTTGTGTCACTTGTGCAAATCAAACAAGCATTTTCTCATTTCTTTGAACAAGTTGCAAATGCTTTGGTATATCCATGCAAATGATTATGACACAATTCTGTGCAGATTCCTACATTATTAATTGCTTATGTCATGTTGATCAAAATGCATTATAATGGGTCTCTGTTGAATAGTATAATCCCCCACGACATTTAAGCACTAGTTTTACAATATACAGTAAGTTTACTTCAAGTAAACAATGGCATTTTATTTTACTCAATTTAGTGTTTCGCATTACTATATTCTTTCCCTATAGGACTGCAAGACAACTTCACTGGGTTGCAGACGGCCCCTTTTCACACCTAAACAGTCTTTTAACACTCTCTACAGGGATCTCATCCCTGAACCAAAGAGCAGGCAGATTGGAGATGACCTGCCAAAGTACATGTTAGTTTGGGACAATGTCAGTTTCCATCGCTCCAACATCATCAGGCAATGGTTTGCGGCCCACAACAGGATGCTGGTGGAGTTCCTCTCACCCTACTCAACCCCGTTGAGGAATTTTTCTCAGCATGAAGATTAAAAGTATATGATCGCCAGCAGCATACACAGATGACCCTTCTGGCTGCCATGGATGTAACGTGTGATGACATCACAGCTGATGCCTGCAGAGGCTGGATTAGACACTCTGAAAGATGATTTTCACGCTGTATCGCAAGAGAAGATATTTGTTGTGATGTGGATGAGAATCCGTTGCCCAAAATATAGGGAACGTCAGGAGGTGTAGGAAGACTGCACTGTAATTCCACTGCACTGCATGTACAGTTTTCCCTAAGGAGATTTTCTTATGTTCAGATTTCTACATTTGTTTGTGCTATGCAGTGCTGTCTTTTCCTGTCTGCATCGCAATGACACTGTCTGTCAATAAATTATTGTACAAACAGTAAAAGCGTTAACGTGAATCATGTGCTGTCTCTTGCAATCAAACAATCAAAACCAGAAATGCACTTACTGTTTTGGAAATGTCAAGGATGGTTCGAGAAATGCTCCATTCATCACTCTCAGGTCACTCCGCTGCACACGTCTGAACACTTCTTTGTCACCCCCGAGCTCACCGCTCCAGACAACGCAGATATCTTATCGCTGGTCACTTTCCGGCGCTACCTACGGTCCCTCCCTCCTGCTTTTCCTCTGCTGTCTTGTCTGCACTCCCCCCCTCTGAGGAGCTCTCTCTTTCGAATACCAACAGTGCCACAGACACTCTGTGTTCCACGCTTACATCCTGCTTGGACAACCTATGCCCTCTTACATCTGGACCAGCCCGTGCATCCCTGTCTGCCCCCTGGTTATCGGATGTACCACGTGAGCATCGCGCCAGCCTCCGGTCAGCTGAGAGAAAATGGCACAAGTCAAAAGACCATACTGACCTCTCTCTCAACCAGTCTCTCCTCTCTACTTTCTCCGTTGACGTCACCTCTGCAAAAACTGATTATAACCACTCGAAGATCAGCAACTCTCCTGACTCTCGCACACTCTTAAAAACCTTCTCTGCTCTCCTCTGTCCGCCTGCTCCCACACCTTCATCGGAGTTAACGGCTGATGATTTTGCATCGTTCTTCGTAAAGAAAACTACCGCCATCAACAGCCAATTTTCTACACCACCATCACCCGCCTTTTCTCCTCTGTCTGAAGATGATGTTTCCAAGGTCATTGGTTCCAACCACCCTACCACCTGCCCACTGGATCCCATCTCCACCCATCTCCTCCATGTTATCTCTCCAGCAGTTGTGCCTGGTCTGACCCACATCATCAACTCTTTGCTCACCACTGGGACATTTTCCACTGCGTTCAAAGAGGCCTGCATCACACCGCTACTGAAGAAACCCACTCTCAACCTTACACTGCTAGAACACTACAGGCCGGTGTAGTGTGTGAAAACGCATATCTTCCGTCAAAATGTAGATGACTGATTTTAACCTCTAATTCTTTTCTGTCTTCTTAAAAAATTTTTTTTTACTTACCTCACTATTCTTAGCTTTGTATACTGTGCTAGGCTTTAATGGACAGGATTTAATTAACTTATGCATTTTGTTGCCTATATTGTTATAATTGCTTCCAATGTTTCCTCGTCTGTAAGTCGCTTTGGAAAAAAGCATCTGCTAAATGACTAAATGTAAATTTTATGAAATGTGTAATGTCATGTGTAATGTGTAATGTGTAGTGTGTGGCCTTGAAATTTTAGCATGTCTACGTAATCATGAATAAATGCTTCTTGAGACACACAGTGTTGCTTCTTTGCATGCATCAAACGAATTGTTTCTGGCTATATGCATCCATGCATCAGTTTGAGAGGGGTGGAAATGGGACACTTGGGTGAAACAAAACTGCCCCAAATGTACCCCCACCCACTTTAAATACAGTTTTTTCTAAGTCAATTTGGTACATTTCTCAGATCCGATTTGAAATTCTCAAAACTTCTTGTTCAATCCTTACATCCTTGTATCACTTGTGCAAATCAAACAAGCATTTTCTCATTTCTTTGAACAAGTTGCAAATGCTTTGGTATATCCATGCAAATGATTATGACACAATTCTGTGCAGATTCCTACATTATCAATTGCTTATGTCATGTTGATCAAAATGCATTATAATGGGTCTCTGTTCAATAGTATAACCCCCCACGACATTTAAGCACTAGTTTTACAATATACAGTAAGTATACTTCAAGTAAACAGTGGCATTTTATTTTACTCAATTTAGTGTTTCGCATTACTATATTCTTTCCACATATGACTGCAAGACAACTTCACTGGGTTGCAGACGGCCCCTTTTCACACCTAAACAGTCTTTTGACACTCTCTACAGGGATCTCATCCCTGAACAAGAGAGGGGGCAGATTGGAGATGACCTGCCAAAGTACATGTTAGTTTGGGACAATGTCAGTTTCCATCGCTCCAACATCATCAGGCAATGGTTTGCGGCCCACAACAGGATGCTGGTGGAGTTCCTCTCACCCTACTCAACCCCATTGAGGAATTTTTCTCAGCATGAAGATTAAAAGTATATGATCGCCAGCAGCATACACAGATGATCCTTCTGGCTGCAATGGATGTAACGTGTGATGACATCACAGCTGATGCCTGCAGAGGCTGGATTAGACACTCTGAAAAATGATTTTCACGCTGTATCGCAAGAGAAGATATTTGTTGTGATGTGGATGAGAATCCGTTGCCCAAAATATAGGGAACGTCAGGAGGTGTTGGAAGACTGCACTGTAATTCCACTGCACTGCATGTACAGTTTTCCCTAAGGAGATTGTCTTATGTTCAGATTTCTACATTTGTTTGTGCTATGCAGTGCTGTCTTTTCCTGTCTGCATCGCAATGACACTGTCTGTCAATAAATTATTGTACAAACAGTAAAAGCGTTAATGTGAATCATGTGCCGTCTCTTGCAGTCAAACAATCAAAACCAGAAATGCACTTACTGTTTTGCAAATGTCAAGGATGATTCGAGAAATGCTCCACTCATCACTCTCAGGTCACTCCGCTGCACACGTCTGATCACTTCTTTGTCAACCCCGACCTCACCGCTCCAGACAACGCAGATGTCTTACCGCTGGTCACTTTCCGGCGCTACCTACGGTCCCTCCCTCCTGCTTTTCCTCTGCTGTCTTGTCTGCAGTCCCCCCCTCTGAGGAGCTCTCTCTTTTGAATACCAACAGTGCCACAGACACTCTGTGTTCCACGCTTACATCCTGCTTGGACAACCTATGCCCTCTTACATCTGGACCAGCCCGTGCATGCCTGTCTGCCCCCTGGTTATCGGATGTACCACGTGAGCATCGCGCCAGCCTCCGGTAAGCTGAAAGAAAATGGCACAAGTCAAAAGACCATACTGACCTCTCTCTCAACCAGTCTCTCCTCTCTACTTTCTCCGTTGACGTCACCTCTGCAAAAACTGATTATAACCACTCGAAGATCAGCAACTCTCCTGACTCTCGCACACTCTTAAAAACCTTCTCTGCTCTCCTCTGTCCGCCTGCTCCCACACCTTCATCGGAGTTAACGGCTGATGATTTTGCATCGTTCTTCGTAAAGAAAACTACCGCCATCAACAGCCAATTTTCTACACCACCATCAACCGCCTTTTCTCCTCTGTCTGAAGATGATGTTTCCAAGGTCATTGGTTCCAACCACCCTACCATCTGCCCACTGGATCCCATCTCCACCCATCTCCTCCATGTTATCTCTCCAGCAGTTGTGCCTGGTCTGACCCACATCATCAACTCTTTGCTCACCACTGGGACATTTCCCACTGCGTTCAAAGAGGCCTTCATCACACCGCTACTGAAGAAACCCACTCTCAACCTTACACTGCTAGAACACTACAGGCCGGTGTAGTGTGTGAAAACGCATATCTTCCATCAAAATGTAGATGACTGATTTTAACCTCTAAATCTTTTCTGTCTTCTTAAAAAAATTTTTTTTTACTTACCTCAGTATTCTTAGCTTTGTATACTGTGCTAGGCTTTAATGGACTGGATTTAATTAACTTATGCATTTTGTTGCCTATATTGTTATAATTGCTTCCAATGTTTCCTCATCTGTAAGTCGCTTTGGAAAAAAGCATCTGCTAAATGACTAAATGTAAATTTTATGAAATGTGTAATGTCATGTGTAATGTGTAGTGTTTGGCCTTGAAATTTTAGCATGTCTACGTAATCATGAATAAATGCTTCTTGAGACACACAGTGTTGCTTCTTTGCATGCATCAAACGAATTGTTTCTGGCTATATGCATCCATGCATTAGTTTGAGAGGGGTGGAAATGGGACACTTGGGTGAAACAAAACTGCCCCAAAAGTACCCCCACCCACTTTAAATACAGTTTTTTCTAAGTCAATTTGGTACATTTCTCAGATCCGATTTGAAATTCTCAAAACTTCTTGTTCAATCCTTACATCCTTGTGTCACTTGTGCAAATCAAACAAGCATTTTTTCATTTCTTTGAACAAGTTGCAAATGCTTTGGTATATCCATGCAAATGATTATGACACAATTCTGTGCAGATTCCTACATTATCAATTGCTTATGTCATGTTGATCAAAATGCATTATAATGGGTCTCTGTTCAATAGTATAACCCCCCACGACATTTAAGCACTAGTTTTACAATATACAGTAAGTATACTTCAAGTAAACAGTGGCATTTTATTTTACTCAATTTAGTGTTTCGCATTACTATATTCTTTCCACATAGGACTGCAAGACAACTTCACTGGGTTGCAGACGGCCCCTTTTCACACCTAAACAGTCTTTTGACACTCTCTACAGGGATCTCATCCCTGAACAAGAGAGGGGGCAGATTGGAGATGACCTGCCAAAGTACATGTTAGTTTGGGACAATGTCAGTTTCCATCGCTCCAACATCATCAGGCAATGGTTTGCGGCCCACAACAGGATGCTGGTGGAGTTCCTCTCACCCTACTCAACCCCGTTGAGGAATTTTTTTCAGCATGAAGATTAAAAGTATATGATCGCCAGCAGCATACACAGATGACCCTTCTGGCTGCAATGGATGTAAACGTCTGATGACATCACAGCTGATGCCTGCAGAGGCTGGATTAGACACTCTGAAAGATGATGTTCACGCTGTATAGCAAGAGAAGATATTTGTTGTGATGTGGATGAGAATCCGTTGCCCAAAATATAGGGAACGTCAGGAGGTGTAGGAAGACTGCACTGTAATTCCACTGCACTGCATGTACAGTTTTCCCTAAGGAGATTGTCTTATGTTCAGATTTCTACATTTGTTTGTGCTATGCAGTGCTGTATTTTCCTGTGTGCATCGCAATGACACTGTCTGTCAATAAATTATTGTACAAACAGTAAAAGCGTTAACGTGAATCACGTGCCGTCTCTTGCAATCAAACAATCAAAACCAGAAATGCACTTACTGTTTTGCAAATGTCAAGGATGATTCGAGAAATGCTCCACTCATCACTCTCAGGTCACTCCGCTGCACACGTCTGATCACTTCTTTGTCACCCCGACCTCACCGCTCCAGACAACGCAGATGTCTTACCGCTGGTCACTTTCCGGCGCTACCTACGGTCCCTCCCTCCTGCTTTTCCTCTGCTGTCTTGTCTGCACTCTCCCCCTCTGAGGAGCTCTCTCTTTTGAATACCAACAGTGCCACAGACACTCTGTGTTCCACGCTTACATCCTGCTTGGACAACCTATGCCCTCTTACATCTGGACCAGCCCGTGCATCCCTGTCTGCCCCCTGGTTATCGGATGTACCACGTGAGCATCGCGCTAGCCTTCGGTCAGCTGAGAGAAAATGGCACAAGTCAAAAGACCCTACTGACCTCTCTCTCAACCAGTCTCTCCTCTCTACTTTCTCCGTTGACGTCACCTCTGCAAAAACTGATTATAACCACTCGAAGATCAGCAACTCTCCTGACTCTCGCACACTCTTAAAAACCTTCTCTGCTCTCCTCTGTCCGCCTGCTCCCACACCTTCATCGGAGTTAACGGCTGATGATTTTGCATCGTTCTTCGTAAAGAAAACTACCGCCATCAACAGCCAATTTTCTACACCACCATCACCCGCCTTTTCTCCTCTGTCTGAAGATGATGTTTCCAAGGTCATTGGTTCCAACCACCCTACCACCTGCCCACTGGATCCCATCTCCACCCATCTCCTCCATGTTATCTCTCCAGCAGTTGTGCCTGGTCTGACCCACATCATCAACTCTTTGCTCACCACTGGGACATTTCCCACTGTGTTCAAAGAGGCCTGCATCACATCGCTACTGAAGAAACCCACTCTCAACCTTACACTGCTAGAACACTACAGGCCGGTGTAGTGTGTGAAAACGCATATCTTCCGTCAAAATGTAGATGACTGATTTTAACCTCTAATTCTTTTCTGTCTTCTTAAAATTTTTTTTTTTACTTACCTCACTATTCATAGCTTTGTATAATGTGCTAGGCTTTAATGGACTGGATTTAATTAACTTATGCATTTTGTTGCCTATATTGTTATAATTGCTTCCAATGTTTCCTCGTCTGTAAGTCACTTTGGAAAAAAGCGTCTGCTAAATGACTAAATGTAAATTTTATGAAATGTGTAATGTCATGTGTAATGTGTAATGTGTAGTGTGTGGCCTTGAAATTTTAGCATGTCTACGTAATTATGAATAAATGCTTCTTGAGACACACAGTGTTGCTTCTTTGCATGCATCAAACGAATTGTTTCTGGCTATATGCATCCATGCATCAGTTTGAGAGGGGTGGAAATGGGACACTTGGGTGAATCAAAACTGCCCCAAAAGTACCCCCACCCACTTTAAATACAGTTTTTTCTAAGTCAATTTGGTACATTTCTCAGATCCGATTTGAAATTCTCAAAACTTCTTGTTCAATCCTTACATCCTTGTGTCACTTGTGCACATCAAACAAGCATTTTCTCATTTCTTTGAACAAGGTGCAAATGCTTTGGTGTATCCATGCAAATGATTATGACACAATTCTGTGCAGATTCCTACATTATCAATTGCTTATGTCATGTTGATCAAAATGCATTATAATGGGTCTCTGTTGAATAGTATAATCCCCCACGACATTTAAGCACTAGTTTTACAATATCAAGTAAATATACTTCAAGTAAACAGTGGCATTTTATTTTACTCAATTTAGTGTTTCGCATTACTATATTCTTTCCACATAGGACTGCAAGAAAACTTCACTGGGTTGCAGACGGCCCCTTTTCACACCTAAACAGTCTTTTGACACTCTCTACAGGGATCTCATCCCTGAACAAGAGAGGGGGCAGATTGGAGATGACCTGCCAAAGTACATGTTAGTTTGGGACAATGTCAGTTTCCATCGCTCCAACATCATCAGGCAATGGTTTGCTGCCCAATACAGGATGCTGGTGGAGTTCCTCTCACCCTACTCAACCCCGTTGAGGAATTTTTCTCAGCATGAAGATTAAAAGTATATGATCGCCAGCAGCATACACAGATGACCCTTCTGGCTGCCATGGATGTAACGTGTGATGACATCACAGCTGATGCCTGCAGAGGCTGGATTAGACACTCTGAAAGATGATTTTTCACGCTGTATCGCAAGAGAAGATATTTGTTGTGATGTGGATGAGAATCCGTTGCCCAAAATATAGGGAACGTCAGGAGGTGTAGGAAGACTGCACTGTAATTCCACTGCACTGCATGTACAGTTTTCCCTAAGGAGATTGTCTTATGTTCAGATTTCTACATTTGTTTGTGCTATGCAGTGCTGTCTTTTCCTGTCTGCATCTCAATGACACTGTCTGTCAAGAAATTATTGTACAAACAGTAAAAGCGTTAACGTGAATCATGTGCCGTCTCTTGCAATCAAAAAATCAAAACCAGAAATGCACTTACTGTTTTGCAAATGTCAAGGATGATTCGAGAAATGCTCCACTCATCACTCTCAGGTCACTCCGCTGCACACGTCTGATCACTTCTTTGTCACCCCCAACCTCACCGCTCCAGACAACGCAGATGTCTTACCGCTGGTCACTTTCCGGCGCTACCTACGGTCCCTACCTCCTGCTTTTCCTCTGCTGTCTTGTCTTCACTCCCCCCCTCTGAGGAGCTCTCTCTTTTGAATACCAACAGTGCCACAGACACTCTGTGTTCCACGCTTACATCCTGCTTGGACAACCTATGCCCTCTTACATCTGGACCAGCCCGTGCATCCCTGTCTGCCCCCTGGTTATCGGATGTACCACGTGAGCATCGCGCCAGCCTCCGGTCAGCTGAGAGAAAATGGCACAAGTCAAAAGACCATACTGACCTCTCTCTCAACCAGTCTCTCCTCTCTACTTTCTCCGTTGACGACACCTCTGCAAAAACTGATTATAACCACTCGAAGATCAGCAACTCTCCTGACTCTCGCACACTCTTAAAAACCTTCTCTGCTCTCCTCTGTTTGCCTGCTCCCACACCTTCATCGGAGTTAACGGCTGATGATTTTGCATCGTTCTTCGTAAAGAAAACTACCGCCCTCAACAGCCAATTATCTACACCACCATCACCCGCCTTTTCTCCTCTGTCTGAAGATGATGTTTCCAAGGTCATTGGTTCCAACCACTCTACCACCTGCCCAATGGATCCCATCTCCACCCTTCTCCTCCATGTTATCTCTCCAGCAGTTGTGCCTGGTCTGACCCACATCATCAACTCTTTGCTCACCACTGGGACATTTCCCACTGCGTTCAAAGAGGCCTGCATCACACCGCTACTGAAGAAACCCACTCTCAACCTTACACTGCTAGAACACTACAGGCCGGTGTAGTGTGTGAAAACGCATATCTTCCGTCAAAATGTAGATGACTGATTTCAACCTCTAATTCTTTTCTGTCTTCTTAAAATTTTTTTGTTTACTTACCTCACTATTCTTAGCTTTGTATACTGTGCTAGGCTTTAATGGACTGGATTTAATTAACTTATGCATTTTGTTGCCTATATTGTTATAATTGCTTCCAATGTTTCCTCGTCTGTAAGTCACTTTGGAAAAAAGCGTCTGCTAAATGACTAAATGTAAATTTTATGAAATGTGTAATGTCATGTGTAATGTGTAATGTGTAGTGTGTGGCCTTGAAATTTAAGCATGTCTACGTAATCATGAATAAATGCTTCTTGAGACACACAGTGTTGCTTCTTTGCATGCATCAAACGAATTGTTTCTGGCTATATGCATCCATGCATCAGTTTGAGAGGGGTGGAAATGGGACACTTGGGTGAAACAAAACTGCCCCAAAAGTACCCCCACCCACTTTAAATACAGTTTTTTCTATGTCAATTTGGTACATTTCTCAGATCCGATTTGAAATTCTCAAAACTTCTTGTTCAATCCTTACATCCTTGTGTCACTTGTGCACATCAAACAAGCATTTTCTCATTTCTTTGAACAAGTTGCAAATGCTTTAGTATATCCATGCAAATGATTATGACACAATTCTGTGTAGATTCCTACATTATCAATTGCTTATGTCATGTTGATCAAAATGTATTATAATGGGTCTCTGTTGAATAGTATAATCCCCCACGACATTTAAGCACTAGTATTACAATATACAGTAAGTTTACTTCAAGTAAACAGTGGCATTTTATTTTACTCAATTTAGTGTTTCGCATTACTATATTCTTTCCACATAGGACTGCAAGACAACTTCACTGGTTTGCAGACGGCCCCTTTTCACACCTAAACAGTCTTTTGACACTCTCTACAGGGATCTCATCCCTGAACAAGAGAGGGGGCAGATTGGAGATGACCTGCCAAAGTACATGTTAGTTTGGGACAATGTCAGTTTCCATCGCTCCAACATCATCAGGCAATGGTTTGCTGCCCACAACAGGATGCTGGTGGAGTTCCTCTCACCCTACTCAACCCCGTTGAGGAATTTTTCTCAGCATGAAGATTAAAAGTATATGATCGCCAGCAGCATACACAGATGACCCTTCTGGCTGCCATGGATGTAACGTGTGATGACATCACAGCTGATGCCTGCAGAGGCTGGATTAGACACTCTGAAAGATGATTTTCACGCTGTATCGCAAGAGAAGATATTTGTTGTGATGTGGATGAGAATCCGTTGCCCAACATATAGGGAACGTCAGGAGGTGTAGGAAGACTGCACTGTAATTCCACTGCACTGCCTGTACAGTTTTCCCTAAGGAGATTGTCTTATGTTCAGATTTCTTCATTTGTTTGTGCTATCGAGTGCTGTCTATTCCTGTCTGCATCGCAATGACAATGTCTGTCAATAAATTATTGTACAAACAGTAAAAGCGTTAACGTGAATCATGTGCCGTCTCTTGCAATCAAACAATCAAAACCGGAAATGCACTTACTGTTTTGCAAATGTCAAGGATGATTCGAGAAATGCTCCACTCATCACTCTCAGGTCACTCCGCTGCACACGTCAGATCACTTCTTTGTCACCCCCGACCTCACTGCTCAAGACAACGCAGATGTCTTACCGCTGGTCACTTTCCGGCGCTACCTAAGGTCCCTCCCTCCTGCTTTTCCTCTGCTGTCTTGTCTGCACTCCCCCCCTCTGAGGAGCTCTCTCTTTTGAATACCAACAGTGCCATAGACACTCTGTGTTCCACGCTTACATCCTGCTTGGACAACCTATGCCCTCTTACATCTGGATCAGCCCGTGCATCCCTGTCTGCCCCCTTAGTTATCGGATGTACCACGTGAGCATCGCGCCAGCCTCCGGTCAGCTGAGAGAAAATGGCACAAGTCAAAAGACCATACTGACCTCTCTCTCAACCAGTCTCTCCTCTCTACTTTCTCCGTTGACGACACCTCTGCAAAAACTGATTATAACCACTCGAAGATCAGCAACTCTCCTGACTCTCGCACACTCTTAAAAACCTTCTCTGCTCTCCTCTGTCTGCCTGCTCCCACACCTTCATCGGAGTTAACGGCTGATGATTTTGCATCGTTCTTCGTAAAGAAAACTACCGCCCTCAACAGCCAATTTTCTACACCACCATCACCCGCCTTTTCTCCTCTGTCTGAAGATGATGTTTCCAAGGTCATTGGTTCCAACCACTCTACCACCTGCCCACTGGATCCCATCTCCACCCTTCTCCTCCATGTTATCTCTCCAGCAGTTGTGCCTGGTCTGACCCACATCATCAACTCTTTGCTCACCACTGGGACATTTCCCACTGCGTTCAAAGAGGCCTGCATCACACCGCTACTGAAGAAACCCACTCTCAACCTTACACTGCTAGAACACTACAGGCCGGTGTAGTGTGTGAAAACGCATATCTTCCGTCAAAATGTAGATGACTGATTTCAACCTCTAATTCTTTTCTGTCTTCTTAAAATTTTTTTGTTTACTTACCTCACTATTCTTAGCTTTGTATACTGTGCTAGGCTTTAATGGACTGGATTTAATTAACTTATGCATTTTGTTGCCTATATTGTTATAATTGCTTCCAATGTTTCCTCGTCTGTAAGTCACTTTGGAAAAAAGCGTCTGCTAAATGACTAAATGTAAATTTTATGAAATGTGTAATGTCATGTGTAATGTGTAATGTGTAGTGTGTGGCCTTGAAATTTAAGCATGTCTACGTAATCATGAATAAATGCTTCTTGAGACACACAGTGTTGCTTCTTTGCATGCATCAAACGAATTGTTTCTGGCTATATGCATCCATGCATCAGTTTGAGAGGGGTGGAAATGGGACACTTGGGTGAAACAAAACTGCCCCAAAAGTACCCCCACCCACTTTAAATACAGTTTTTTCTATGTCAATTTGGTACATTTCTCAGATCCGATTTGAAATTCTCAAAACTTCTTGTTCAATCCTTACATCCTTGTGTCACTTGTGCACATCAAACAAGCATTTTCTCATTTCTTTGAACAAGTTGCAAATGCTTTAGTATATCCATGCAAATGATTATGACACAATTCTGTGTAGATTCCTACATTATCAATTGCTTATGTCATGTTGATCAAAATGTATTATAATGGGTCTCTGTTGAATAGTATAATCCCCCACGACATTTAAGCACTAGTATTACAATATACAGTAAGTTTACTTCAAGTAAACAGTGGCATTTTATTTTACTCAATTTAGTGTTTCGCATTACTATATTCTTTCCACATAGGACTGCAAGACAACTTCACTGGTTTGCAGACGGCCCCTTTTCACACCTAAACAGTCTTTTGACACTCTCTACAGGGATCTCATCCCTGAACAAGAGAGGGGGCAGATTGGAGATGACCTGCCAAAGTACATGTTAGTTTGGGACAATGTCAGTTTCCATCGCTCCAACATCATCAGGCAATGGTTTGCTGCCCACAACAGGATGCTGGTGGAGTTCCTCTCACCCTACTCAACCCCGTTGAGGAATTTTTCTCAGCATGAAGATTAAAAGTATATGATCGCCAGCAGCATACACAGATGACCCTTCTGGCTGCCATGGATGTAACGTGTGATGACATCACAGCTGATGCCTGCAGAGGCTGGATTAGACACTCTGAAAGATGATTTTCACGCTGTATCGCAAGAGAAGATATTTGTTGTGATGTGGATGAGAATCCGTTGCCCAACATATAGGGAACGTCAGGAGGTGTAGGAAGACTGCACTGTAATTCCACTGCACTGCCTGTACAGTTTTCCCTAAGGAGATTGTCTTATGTTCAGATTTCTTCATTTGTTTGTGCTATCGAGTGCTGTCTATTCCTGTCTGCATCGCAATGACAATGTCTGTCAATAAATTATTGTACAAACAGTAAAAGCGTTAACGTGAATCATGTGCCGTCTCTTGCAATCAAACAATCAAAACCGGAAATGCACTTACTGTTTTGCAAATGTCAAGGATGATTCGAGAAATGCTCCACTCATCACTCTCAGGTCACTCCGCTGCACACGTCAGATCACTTCTTTGTCACCCCCGACCTCACTGCTCAAGACAACGCAGATGTCTTACCGCTGGTCACTTTCCGGCGCTACCTAAGGTCCCTCCCTCCTGCTTTTCCTCTGCTGTCTTGTCTGCACTCCCCCCCTCTGAGGAGCTCTCTCTTTTGAATACCAACAGTGCCATAGACACTCTGTGTTCCACGCTTACATCCTGCTTGGACAACCTATGCCCTCTTACATCTGGATCAGCCCGTGCATCCCTGTCTGCCCCCTTAGTTATCGGATGTACCACGTGAGCATCGCGCCAGCCTCCGGTCAGCTGAGAGAAAATGGCACAAGTCAAAAGACCATACTGACCTCTCTCTCAACCAGTCTCTCCTCTCTACTTTCTCCGTTGACGACACCTCTGCAAAAACTGATTATAACCACTCGAAGATCAGCAACTCTCCTGACTCTCGCACACTCTTAAAAACCTTCTCTGCTCTCCTCTGTCTGCCTGCTCCCACACCTTCATCGGAGTTAACGGCTGATGATTTTGCATCGTTCTTCGTAAAGAAAACTACCGCCCTCAACAGCCAATTTTCTACACCACCATCACCCGCCTTTTCTCCTCTGTCTGAAGATGATGTTTCCAAGGTCATTGGTTCCAACCACCCTACCACCTGCCCACTGGATCCCATCTCCTCCATGTTATCTCTCCAGCAGTTTTGCCTGGTCTGACCCACATCATCAACTCTTTGCTCACCACTGGGACATTTCCCACTGCGTTCAAAGAGGCCTGCATCACACCGCTACTGAAGAAACCCACTCTCAACCTTACACTGCTAGAACACTACAGGCCGGTGTAGTGTGTGAAAACGCATATCTTCCGTCAAAATGTAGATGACTGATTTTAACCTCTAAATCTTTTCTGTCTTCTTAAAAATTTTTTTTTTTACTTACCTCACTATTCTTAGCTTTGTATACTGTGCTAGGCTTTAATGGACTGGATTTAATTAACTTATGCATTTTGTTGCCTATATTGTTATAATTGCTTCCAATGTTTCCTCGTCTGTAAGTCGCTTTGGAAAAAAGCGTCTGCTAAATGACTAAATGTAAATTTTATGAAATGTGTAATGTCATGTGTAATGTGTAGTGTGTGGCCTTGAAATTTTAGCATGTCTACGTAATCAGGAATAAATGCTTCTTGAGACACACAGTGTTGCTTCTTTGCATGCATCAAACGAATTGTTTCTGGCTATATGCATCCATGCATCAGTTTGAGAGGGGTGGAAATGGGACACTTGGGTGAAACAAAACTGCCCCAAAAGTACCCCCACCCACTTTAAATACAGTTTTTTCTAAGTCAATTTGGTACATTTCTCAGATCCGATTTGAAATTCTCAAAACTTCTTGTTCAATCCTTACATCCTTGTGTCACTTGTGCACATCAAACAAGCATTTTATCATTTCTTTGAACAAGTTGCAAATGCTTTGGTATATCCATGCAAATGATTATGACACAATTCTGTGCAGATTCCTACATTATCAATTGCTTATGTCATGTTGATCAAAATGCATTATAATGGGTCTCTGTTGAATAGTATAATCCAACACGACATTTAAGCACTAGTTTTACAATATACAGTAAGTATACTTCAAGTAAACAGTGGCATTTTATTTTACTCAATTTAGTGTTTCGCATTACTATATTCTTTCCACATAGGACTGCAAGACAACTTCACTGGGTTGCAGACGGCCCCTTTTCACACCTAAACAGTCTTTTGACACTCTCTACAGGGATCTCATCCCTGAACAAGAGAGGGGGCAGATTGGAGATGACCTGCCAAAGTACATGTTAGTTTGGAACAATGTCAGTTTCCTTCGCTCCAACATCATCAGGCAATGGTTTGCGGCCCACAACAGGATGCTGGTGGAGTTCCTCTCACCCTACTCAACCCCGTTGAGAAATTTTTCTCAGCATGAAGATTAAAAGTATATGATCGCCAGCAGCATACACAGATGACCCTTCTGGCTGCCATGGATGTAACGTGTGATGACATCACAGCTGATGCCTGCAGAGGCTGGATTAGACACTCTGAAAGATGATTTTTCAGGCTTTATCGCAAGAGAAGATATTTGTTGTGATGTGGATGAGAATCCGTTGCCCAAAATATACGGAACGTCAGGAGGTGTAGGAAGACTGCACTGTAATTCCACTGCACTGCATATACAGTTTTCCCTAAGGAGATTGTCTTATGTTCAGATTTCTACATTTGTTTGTGCTATGCAGTGATGTCTTTTCCTGTCTGCATCGCGATGACACTGTCTGTCAAGAAATTATTGTACAAACAGTAAAAGCGTTAACGTGAATCATGTGCCGTCTCTTGCAATCAAACAATCAAAACCAGAAATGCACTTACTGTTTTGCAAATGTCAAGGATGATTCGAGAAATGCTCCACTCATCACTCTCAGGTCACTCCGCTGCACACGTCTGATCACTTCTTTGTCACCCCCGACCTCACCGCTCTAGACAACGCAGATGTCTTACCGCTGGTCACTTTCCGGCGCTACCTACGGTCCCTCCCTTCTGCTTTTCCTCTGCTGTCTTGTCTGCACTCCCCCCCTCTTAGGAGCTCTCTCTTTTGAATACCAACAGTGCCACAGACACTCTGTGTTCCACGCTTACATCCTGCTTGGACAACCTATGCCCTCTTACATCTGGACCAGCCCGTGCATCCCTGTCTGCCCCCTGGTTATCGGATGTACCACGTGAGCATCGCGCCAGCCTCCGGTCAGCTGAGAGAAAATGGCACAAGTCAAAAGACCTTACTGACCTCTCTCTCAACCAGTCTCTCCTCTCTACTTTCTCCGTTGACGTCACCTCTGCAAAAACTGATTATAACCACTCGAAGATCAGCAACTCTCCTGACTCTCGCACACTCTTAAAAACCTTCTCTGCTCTCCTCTGTACGCCTGCTCCCACACCTTCATCGGAGTTAACGGCTGATGATTTTGCATCGTTCTTCGTAAAGAAAACTACCGCCATCAACAGCCAATTTTCTACACCACCATCACCCGCCTTTTCTACTCTGTCTGAAGATGATGTTTCCAAGGTCATTGGTTCCAACCACCCTACCACCTGCCCACTGGATCCCATCTCCACCCATCTCCTCAATGTTATCTCTCCAGCAGTTGTGCCTGGTCTGACCCACATCATCAACTCTTTGCTCACCACTGGGACATTTCCCACTGCGTTCAAAGAGGCCTGCATCAAACCGCTACTCAAGAAACCCACTCTCAACCTTACACTGCTAGAACACTACAGGCCGGTGTAGTGTGTGAAAACGCATATCTTCCGTCAAAATGTAGATGACTGATTTTAATCTCTAATTCTTTTCTGTCTTCTTAAAAAAACTTTTTTTTACTTACCTCACTATTCTTAGCTTTTTATACTGTGCTAGGCTTTAATGGACTGGATTTAATTAACTTATGCATTTTGTTGCCTATATTGTTATAATTGCTTCCAATGTTTCCTCGTCTGTAAGTCGCTTTGGAAAAAAGCGTCTGCTAAATGACTAAATGTAAATTTTATGAAATGTGTAATATCATGTGTAATGTGTAATGTGCAGTGTGTGGCCTTGAAATTTTAGCATGTCTACGTAATCATGAATAAATGCTTCTTGAGACACACAGTGTTGCTTCTTTGCATGCATCAAACGAATTGTTTCTGGCTATATGCATCCATGCATCAGTTTGAGAGGGGTGGAAATGGGACACTTGGGTGAAACAAAACTGCCCCAAAAGTACCCCCACCCACTTTAAATACAGTTTTTTCTAAGTCAATTTGGTACATTTCTCAGATCCGATTTGAAATTCTCAAAACTTCTTGTTCAAGCCTTACATCCTTGTGTCACTTGTGCACATCAAACAAGCATTTTATCATTTCTTTGAACAAGTTGCAAATGCTTTGGTATATCCATGCAAATGATTATGACACAATTCTGTGCAGATTCCTACATCATCAATTGCTTATGTCATGTTGATCAAAATGCATTATAATGGGTCTCTGTTGAATAGTATAATCCAACACGACATTTAAGCACTAGTTTTACAATATACAGTAAGTATACTTCAAGTAAACAGTGGCATTTTATTTTACTCAATTTAGTGTTTCGCATTACTATATTCTTTCCACATAGGACTGCAAGACAACTTCACTGGGTTGCAGACGGCCCCTTTTCACACCTAAACAGTCTTTTGACACTCTCTACAGGGATCTCATCCCTGAACAAGAGAGGGGGCAGATTGGAGATGACCTGCCAAAGTACATGTTAGTTTGGAACAATGTCAGTTTCCTTCGCTCCAACATCATCAGGCAATGGTTTGCGGCCCACAACAGGATGCTGGTGGAGTTCCTCTCACCCTACTCAACCCCGTTGAGAAATTTTTCTCAGCATGAAGATTAAAAGTATATGATCGCCAGCAGCATACACAGATGACCCTTCTGGCTGCCATGGATGTAACGTGTGATGACATCACAGCTGATGCCTGCAGAGGCTGGATTAGACACTCTGAAAGATGATTTTTCAGGCTGTATCGCAAGAGAAGATATTTGTTGTGATGTGGATGAGAATCCGTTGCCCAAAATATACGGAACGTCAGGAGGTGTAGGAAGACTGCACTGTAATTCCACTGCACTGCATGTACAGTTTTCCCTAAGGAGATTGTCTTATGTTCAGATTTCTACATTTGTTTGTGCTATGCAGTGATGTCTTTTCCTGTCTGCATCGCGATGACACTGTCTGTCAAGAAATTATTTTACAAACAGTAAAAGCGTTAACGTGAATCATGTGCCGTCTCTTGCAATCAAACAATCAAAACCAGAAATACACTTACTGTTTTGCAAATGTCAAGGATGATTCGAGAAATGCTCCACTCATCACTCTCAGGTCACTCCGCTGCACACGTCTGATCACTTCTTTGTCACCCCCGACCTCACCGCTCTAGACAACGCAGATGTCTTACCGCTGGTCACTTTCCGGCGCTACCTACGGTCCCTCCCTTCTGCTTTTCCTCTGCTGTCTTGTCTGCACTCCCCCCCTCTGAGGAGCTCTCTCTTTTGAATACCAACAGTGCCACAGACACTCTGTGTTCCACGCTTACATCCTGCTTGGACAACCTATGCCCTCTTACATCTGGACCAGCCCGTGCATCCCTGTCTGCCCCCTGGTTATCGGATGTACCACGTGAGCATCGCGCCAGCCTCCGGTCAGCTGAGAGAAAATGGCACAAGTCAAAAGACCTTACTGACCTCTCTCTCAACCAGTCTCTCCTCTCTACTTTCTCCGTTGACGTCACCTCTGCAAAAACTGATTATAACCACTCGAAGATCAGCAACTCTCCTGACTCTCGCACACTCTTAAAAACCTTCTCTGCTCTCCTCTGTACGCCTGCTCCCACACCTTCATCGGAATTAACGGCTGATGATTTTGCATCGTTCTTCGTAAAGAAAACTACCGCCATCAACAGCCAATTTTCTACACCACCATCACCCGCCTTTTCTACTCTGTCTGAAGATGATGTTTCCAAGGTCATTGGTTCCAACCACCCTACCACCTGCCCACTGGATCCCATCTCCACCCATCTCCTCAATGTTATCTCTCCAGCAGTTGTGCCTGGTCTGACCCACATCATCAACTCTTTGCTCACCACTGGGACATTTCCCACTGCGTTCAAAGAGGCCTGCATCAAACCGCTACTCAAGAAACCCACTCTCAACCTTACACTGCTAGAACACTACAGGCCGGTGTAGTGTGTGAAAACGCATATCTTCCGTCAAAATGTAGATGACTGATTTTAATCTCTAATTCTTTTCTGTCTTCTTAAAAAAACTTTTTTTTACTTACCTCACTATTCTTAGCTTTTTATACTGTGCTAGGCTTTAATGGACTGGATTTAATTAACTTATGCATTTTGTTGCCTATATTGTTATAATTGCTTCCAATGTTTCCTCGTCTGTAAGTCGCTTTGGAAAAAAGCGTCTGCTAAATGACTAAATGTAAATTTTATGAAATGTGTAATATCATGTGTAATGTGCAGTGTGTGGCCTTGAAATTTTAGCATGTCTACGTAATCATGAATAAATGCTTCTTGAGACACACAGTGTTGCTTCTTTGCATGCATCAAACGAATTGTTTCTGGCTATATGCATCCATGCATCAGTTTGAGAGGGGTGGAAATGGGACACTTGGGTGAAACAAAACTGCCCCAAAAGTACCCCCACCCACTTTAAATACAGTTTTTTCTAAGTCAATTTGGTACATTTCTCAGATCCGATTTGAAATTCTCAAAACTTCTTGTTCAAGCCTTACATCCTTGTGTCACTTGTGCACATCAAACAAGCATTTTATCATTTCTTTGAACAAGTTGCAAATGCTTTGGTATATCCATGCAAATGATTATGACACAATTCTGTGCAGATTCCTACATTATCAATTGCTTATGTCATGTTGATCAAAATGCATTATAATGGGTCTCTGTTGAATAGTATAATCCAACACGACATTTAAGCACTAGTTTTACAATATACAGTAAGTATACTTCAAGTAAACAGTGGCATTTTATTTTACTCAATTTAGTGTTTCGCATTACTATATTCTTTCCACATAGGACTGCAAGACAACTTCACTGGGTTGCAGACGGCCCCTTTTCACACCTAAACAGTCTTTTGACACTCTCTACAGGGATCTCATCCCTGAACAAGAGAGGGGGCAGATTGGAGATGACCTGCCAAAGTACATGTTAGTTTGGGACAATGTCAGTTTCCTTCGCTCCAACATCATCAGGCAATGGTTTGCGGCCCACAACAGGATGCTGGTGGAGTTCCTCTCACCCTACTCAACCCCGTTGAGGAATTTTTCTCAGCATGAAGATTAAAAGTATATGATCGCCAGCAGCATACACAGATGACCCTTCTGGCTGCCATGGATGTAACGTGTGATGACATCACAGCTGATGCCTGCAGAGGCTGGATTAGACACTCTGAAAGATGATTTTTCAGGCTGTATCGCAAGAGAAGATATTTGTTGTGATGTGGATGAGAATCCGTTGCCCAAAATATACGGAACGTCAGGAGGTGTAGGAAGACTGCACTGTAATTCCACTGCACTGCATGTACAGTTTTCCCTAAGGAGATTGTCTTATGTTCAGATTTCTACATTTGTTTGTGCTATGCAGTGATGTCTTTTCCTGTCTGCATCGCGATGACACTGTCTGTCAAGAAATTATTGTACAAACAGTAAAAGCGTTAACGTGAATCATGTGCCGTCTCTTGCAATCAAACAATCAAAACCAGAAATGCACTTACTGTTTTGCAAATGTCAAGGATGATTCGAGAAATGCTCCACTCATCACTATCAGGTCACTCCGCTGCAGACGTCTGATCACTTCTTTGTCACCCCCAACCTCACCGCTCCAGACAACGCAGATGTCTTACCGCTGGTCACTTTCCGGCGCTACCTACGGTCCCTCCCTTCTGCTTTTCCTCTGCTGTCTTGTCTGCACTCCCCCCCTCTGAGGAGCTCTCTCTTTTGAATACCAACAGTGCCACAGACACACTGTGTTCCACGCTTACATCCTGCTTGGACAACCTATGCCCTCTTACATCTGGACCAGCCCGTGCATCCCTGTCTGCCCCCTGGTTATCGGATGTACCACGTGAGCATCGCGCCAGCCTCCGGTCAGCTGAGAGAAAATGGCACAAGTCAAAAGACCATACTGACCTCTCTCTCAACCAGTCTCTCCTCTCTACTTTCTCCGTTGACGTCACCTCTGCAAAAACTGATTATAACCACTCGAAGATCAGCAACTCTCCTGACTCTCGCACACTCTTAAAAACCTTCTCTGCTCTCCTCTGTCCGCCTGCTCCCACACCTTCATCGGAGTTAACGGCTGATGATCTTGCATCTTTCTTCGTAAAGAAAACTACCGCCACCAACAGCCAATTTTCTACACCACCATCACCCGCCTTTTCTACTCTGTCTGAAGATGATGTTTCCAAGGTCATTGGTTCCAACCACCCTACCACCTGCCCACTGGATCCCATCTCCATCCATCTCCTCCATGTTATCTCTCCAACAGTTGTGCCTGGTCTGACCCACATCATCAACTCTTTGCTCACCACTGGGACATTTCCCACTGCGTTCAAAGAGGCCTGCATAAAACCGCTACTGAAGAAACCCACTCTCAACCTTACACTGCTAGAACACTACAGGCCGGTGTAGTGTGTGAAAACGCATAACTTCCGTCAAAATGAAGATGACTGATTTTAATCTCTAATTCTTTTCTGTCTTCTGAAAAAAACTTTTTTTTTACTTACCTACCTCACTATTCTTAGCTTTTTATACTGTGCTAGGCTTTAATGGACTGGATTTAATTAACTTATGCATTTTGTTGCCTATATTGTTATAATTGCTTCCAATGATTCCTCGTCTGTAAGTCGCTTTGGAAAAAAGCGTCTGCTAAATGACTAAATGTAAATTTTATGAAATGTGTAATATCATGTGTAATGTGCAATGTGCAGTGTGTGGCCTTGAAATTTTAGCATGTCTACGTAATCATGAATAAATGCTTCTTGAGACACACAGTGTTGCTTCTTTGCATGCATCAAACGAATTGTTTCTGGCTATATGCATCCATGCATCAGTTTGAGAGGGGTGGAAATGGGACACTTGGGTGAAACAAAACTGCCCCAAAAGTACCCCCACCCACTTTAAATACAGTTTTTTCTAAGTCAATTTGGTACATTTCTCAGATCCGATTTGAAATTCTCAAAACTTCTTGTTCAAGCCTTACATCCTTGTGTCACTTGTGCACATCAAACAAGCATTTTCTCATTTCTTTGAACAAGTTGCAAATGCTTTGGTATATCCATGCAAATGATTATGACACAATTCTGTGCAGATTCCTACATTATCAATTGCTTATGTCATGTTGATCAAAATGCATTATAATGGGTCTCTGTTGAATAGTATAATCCAACACGACATTTAAGCACTAGTTTTACAATATACAGTAAGTATACTTCAAGTAAACAGTGGCATTTTATTTTACTCAATTTAGTGTTTCGCATTACTATATTCTTTCCACATAGGACTGCAAGACAACTTCACTGGGTTGCAGACGGCCCCTTTTCACACCTAAACAGTCTTTTGACACTCTCTACAGGGATCTCATCCCTGAACAAGAGAGGGGGCAGATTGGAGATGACCTGCCAAAGTACATGTTAGTTTGGGACAATGTCAGTTTCCTTCGCTCCAACATCATCAGGCAATGGTTTGCGGCCCACAACAGGATGCTGGTGGAGTTCCTCTCACCCTACTCAACCCCGTTGAGGAATTTTTCTCAGCATGAAGATTAAAAGTATATGATCGCCAGCAGCATACACAGATGACCCTTCTGGCTGCCATGGATGTAACGTGTGATGACATCACAGCTGATGCCTGCAGAGGCTGGATTAGACACTCTGAAAGATGATTTTTCAGGCTGTATCGCAAGAGAAGATATTTGTTGTGATGTGGATGAGAATCCGTTGCCCAAAATATACGGAACGTCAGGAGGTGTAGGAAGACTGCACTGTAATTCCACTGCACTGCATGTACAGTTTTCCCTAAGGAGATTGTCTTATGTTCAGATTTCTACATTTGTTTGTGCTATGCAGTGATGTCTTTTCATGTCTGCATCGCGATGACACTGTCTGTCAAGAAATTATTGTACAAACAGTAAAAGCGTTAACGTGAATCATGTGCCGTCTCTTGCAATCAAACAATCAAAACCAGAAATGCACTTACTGTTTTGCAAATGTCAAGGATGATTCAAGAAATGCTCCACTCATCACTCTCAGGTCACTCCGCTGCACACGTCTGATCACTTCTTTGTCACTCCCGACCTCACCGCTCTAGACAACGCAGATGTCTTACCGCTGGTCACTTTCCGGCGCTACCTACGGTCCCTCCCTCCTGCTTTTCCTCTGCTGTCTTGTCTGCACTCCCCCCCTCTGAGGAGCTCTCTCTTTTGAATACCAACAGTGCCACAGACACTCTGTGTTCCACGCTTACATCCTGCTTGGACAACCTATGCCCTCTTACATCTGGACCAGCCCGTGCATCCCTGTCTGCCCCCTGGTTATCGGATGTACCACGTGAGCATCGCGCCAGCCTCCGGTCAGCTGAGAGAAAATGGCACAAGTCAAAAGACCATACTGACCTCTCTCTCAACCAGTCTCTCCTCTCTACTTTCTCCGTTGACGTCACCTCTGCAAAAACTGATTATAACCACTCGAAGATCAGCAACTCTCCTGACTCTCGCACACTCTTAAAAACCTTCTCTGCTCTCCTCTGTCCGCCTGCTCCCACACCTTCATCGGAGTTAACGGCTGATGATTTTGCATCGTTCTTCGTAAAGAAAACTACCGCCATCAACAGCCAATTTTCTACACCACCATCACCCGCCTTTTCTCCTCTGTCTGAAGATGATGTTTCCAAGGTCATTGGTTCCAACCACCCTACCACCTGCCCACTGGATCCCATCTCCACCCATCTCCTCCATGTTATCTCTCCAGCAGTTGTGCCTGGTCTGACCCACATCATCAACTCTTTGCTCACCACTGGGACATTTCCCACTGCGTTCAAAGAGGCCTGCATCACACCGCTACTGAAGAAACCCACTCTCAACCTTACACTGCTAGAACACTACAGGCCGGTGTAGTGTGTGAAAACGCATATCTTCCGTCAAAATGTAGATGACTGATTTTAACCTCTAATTCTTTTCTGTCTTCTTAAAAACATTTTTTTACTTACCTCACTATTCTTAGCTTTGTATACATTGCTAGGCTTTAATGGACTGGATTTAATTAACTTATGCATTTTGTTGCCTATATTGTTATAATTGCTTCCAATGTTTCCTCGTCTGTAAGTCGCTTTGGAAAAAAGCATCTGCTAAATGACTAAATGTAAATTTTATGAAATGTGTAATGTCATGTGTAATGTGTAATGTGTAGTGTGTGGCCTTGAAATTTTAGCATGTCTACGTAATCATGAATAAATGCTTCTTGAGACACACAGTGTTGCTTCTTTGCATGCATCAAACGAATTGTTTCTGGCTATATGCATCCATGCATCAGTTTGAGAGGGGTGGAAATGGGACACTTGGGTGAAACAAAACTGCCCCAAAAGTACCCCCACCCACTTTAAATACAGTTTTTTCTAAGTCAATTTGGTACATTTCTCAGATCCGATTTGAAATTCTCAAAACTTCTTGTTCAATCCTTACATCCTTGTATCACTTGTGCAAATCAAACAAGCATTTTCTCATTTCTTTGAACAAGTTGCAAATGCTTTGGTATATCCATGCAAGTGATTATGACACAATTCTGTGCAGATTCCTACATTATCAATTGCTTATGTCATGTTGATCAAAATGCATTATAATGGGTCTCTGTTGAATAGTATAATCCAACACGACATTTAAGCACTAGTTTTACAATATACAGTAAGTATACTTCAAGTAAACAGTGGCATTTTATTTTACTCAATTTAGTGTTTCGCATTACTATATTCTTTCCACATAGGACTGCAAGACAACTTCACTGGGTTGCAGACGGCCCCTTTTCACACCTAAACAGTCTTTTGACACTCTCTACAGGGATCTCATCCCTGAACAAGAGAGGGGCAGATTGGAGATGACCTGCCAAAGTACATGTTAGTTTGGGACAATGTCAGTTTCCTTCGATCCAACATCATCAGGCAATGGTTTGCGGCCCACAACAGGATGCTGGTGGAGTTCCTCTCACCCTACTCAACCCCGTTGAGGAATTTTTCTCAGCATGAAGATTAAAAGTATATGATCGCCAGCAGCATACACAGATGACCCTTCTGGCTGCCATGGATGTAACGTGTGATGATATCACAGCTGATGCCTGCAGAGGCTGGATTAGACACTCTGAAAGATGATTTTCACGCTGTATCGCAAGAGAAGATATTTGTTGTGATGTGGATGAGAATCCGTTGCCCAAAATATAGGGAACGTCAGGAGGTGTAGGAAGACTGCACTGTAATTCCACTGCACTGCATGTACAGTTTTCCCTAAGGAGATTGTCTTACGTTCAGATTTCTACATTTTTTTTGTGCTATGCAGTGCTGTCTTTTCCTGTCTGCATCGCAATGACACTGTCTGTCAATAAATTATTGTACAAACAGTAAAAGCGTTAACGTGAATCATGTGCCGTCTCTTGCAATCAAAAAATCAAAACCAGAAATGCACTTACTGTTTTGTCAATGTCAAGGATGATTGGGGAATGCTCCACTCATCACTCTCAGGTCACTCCGCTGCACACGTCTGATCACTTCTTTGTCACCCCCAACCTCACCGCTCCAGACAACGCAGATGTCTTACCGCTGGTCACTTTCAGGCGCTACCTACGGTCCCTCCCTCCTGCTTTTCCTCTGCTGTCTTGTCTGCACTTCCCCCCTCTTAGGAGCTCTCTCTTTTGAATATCAACAGTGCCACAGACACTCTGTGTTCCACGCTTACATCCTGCTTGGACAACCTATGCCCTCTTACATCTGGACCAGCCCGTGCATCCCTGTCTGCCCCCTGGTTATCGGATGTACCACGTGAGCATCGCGCCAGCCTCCGGTCAGCTGAGAGAAAATGGCACAAGTCAAAAGACCATACTGACCTTTCTCTCAACCAGTCTCTCCTCTCTACTTTCTCCGTTGACGTCACCTCTGCAAAAACTGATTATAACCACTCGAAGATCAGCAACTCTCCTGACTCTCGCACACTCTTAGAAACCTTCTCTGCTCTCCTCTGTCCGCCTGCTCCCACACCTTCATCGGAGTTAACGGCTGATGATCTTGCATCTTTCTTCGTAAAGAAAACTACCGCCACCAACAGCCAATTTTCTACACCACCATCACCCGCCTTTTCTACTCTGTCTGAAGATGATGTTTCCAAGGTCATTGGTTCCAACCACCCTACCACCTGCCCACTGGATCCCATCTCCACCCATCTCCTCCATGTTATCTCTCCAGCAGTTGTGCCTGGTCTGACCCACATCATCAACTCTTTGCTCACCACTGGGACATTTCCCACTGCGTTCAAAGAGGCCTGCATCAAACCGCTACTGAAGAAACCCACTCTCAACCTTACACTGCTAGAACACTACAGGCCGGTGTAGTGTGTGAAAACGCATAACTTCCGTCAAAATGAAGATGACTGATTTTAATCTCTAATTCTTTTCTGTCTTCTGAAAAAAACTTTTTTTTTACTTACCTACCTCACTATTCTTAGCTTTTTATACTGTGCTAGGCTTTAATGGACTGGATTTAATTAACTTATGCATTTTGTTGCCTATATTGTTATAATTGCTTCCAATGATTTCTCGTCTGTAAGTCGCTTTGGAAAAAAGCGTCTGCTAAATGACTAAATGTAAATTTTATGAAATGTGTAATATCATGTGTAATGTGCAATGTGCAGTGTGTGGCCTTGAAATTTTAGCATGTCTACGTAATCATGAATAAATGCTTCTTGAGACACACAGTGTTGCTTCTTTGCATGCATCAAACGAATTGTTTCTGGCTATATGCATCCATGCATCAGTTTGAGAGGGGTGGAAATGGGACACTTGGGTGAAACAAAACTGCCCCAAAAGTACCCCCACCCACTTTAAATACAGTTTTTTCTAAGTCAATTTGGTACATTTCTCAGATCCGATTTGAAATTCTCAAAACTTCTTGTTCAAGCCTTACATCCTTGTGTCACTTGTGCACATCAAACAAGCATTTTCTCATTTCTTTGAACAAGTTGCAAATGCTTTGGTATATCCATGCAAATGATTATGACACAATTCTGTGCAGATTCCTACATTATCAATTGCTTATGTCATGTTGATCAAAATGCATTATAATGGGTCTCTGTTGAATAGTATAATCCAACACGACATTTAAGCACTAGTTTTACAATATACAGTAAGTATACTTCAAGTAAACAGTGGCATTTTATTTTACTCAATTTAGTGTTTCGCATTACTATATTCTTTCCACATAGGACTGCAAGACAACTTCACTGGGTTGCAGACGGCCCCTTTTCACACCTAAACAGTCTTTTGACACTCTCTACAGGGATCTCATCCCTGAACAAGAGAGGGGGCAGATTGGAGATGACCTGCCAAAGTACATGTTAGTTTGGGACAATGTCAGTTTCCTTCGCTCCAACATCATCAGGCAATGGTTTGCGGCCCACAACAGGATGCTGGTGGAGTTCCTCTCACCCTACTCAACCCCGTTGAGGAATTTTTCTCAGCATGAAGATTAAAAGTATATGATCGCCAGCAGCATACACAGATGACCCTTCTGGCTGCCATGGATGTAACGTGTGATGATATCACAGCTGATGCCTGCAGAGGCTGGATTAGACACTCTGAAAGATGATTTTCACGCTGTATCGCAAGAGAAGATATTTGTTGTGATGTGGATGAGAATCCGTTGCCCAAAATATACGGAACGTCAGGAGGTGTAGGAAGACTGCACTGTAATTCCACTGCACTGCATGTACAGTTTTCCCTAAGGAGATTGTCTTACGTTCAGATTTCTACATTTTTTTTGTGCTATGCATTGCTGTCTTTTCCTGTCTGCATCGCAATGACACTGTCTGTCAATAAATTATTGTACAAACAGTAAAAGCGTTAACGTGAATCATGTGCCGTCTCTTGCAATCAAAAAATCAAAACCAGAAATGCACTTACTGTTTTGTCAATGTCAAGGATGATTCGAGAAATGCTCCACTCATCACTCTCAGGTCACTCCGCTGCACACGTCTGATCACTTCTTTGTCACCCCCAACCTCACCGCTCCAGACAACGCAGATGTCTTACCGCTGGTCACTTTCAGGCGCTACCTACGGTCCCTCCCTCCTGCTTTTCCTCTGCTGTCTTGTCTGCACTTCCCCCCTCTTAGGAGCTCTCTCTTTTGAATATCAACAGTGCCACAGACACTCTGTGTTCCACGCTTACATCCTGCTTGGACAACCTATGCCCTCTTACATCTGGACCAGCCCGTGCATCCCTGTCTGCCCCCTGGTTATCGGATGTACCACGTGAGCATCGCGCCAGCCTCCGGTCAGCTGAGAGAAAATGGCACAAGTCAAAAGACCATACTGACCTCTCTCTCAACCAGTCTCTCCTCTCTACTTTCTCCGTTGACGTCACCTCTGCAAAAACTGATTATAACCACTCGAAGATCAGCAACTCTCCTGACTCTCGCACACTCTTAAAAACCTTCTCTGCTCTCCTCTGTCCGCCTGCTCCCACACCTTCATCGGAGTTAACGGCTGATGATTTTGCATCGTTCTTTGTAAAGCAAACTACCGCCATCAACAGCCAATTTTCTACACCACCATCACCCACCTTTTCTACTCTGTCTGAAGATGATGTTTCCAAGGTCATTGGTTCCAACCACCCTACCACCTGCCCACTGGATCCCATCTCCACCCATCTCCTCCATGTTATCTCTCCAGCAGTTGTGCCTGGTCTGACCCACATCATCAACTCTTTGCTCACCACTGGGACATTTCCCAGTGCGTTCAAAGAGGCCTGCATCAAACCGCTACTGAAGAAACCCACTCTCAACCTTACACTGCTAGAACACTACAGGCCGGTGTAGTGTGTGAAAACGCATATCTTCCGTCAAAATGTAGATGACTGATTTTAACCTCTAATTCTTTTCTGTCTTCTTAAAAAAAAAATTTTTTACTTACCTCACTATTCTTAGCTTTTTATACTGTGCTAGGCTTTAATGGACTGGATTTAATTAACTTATGCATTTTGTTGCCTATATTGTTATAATTGCTTCCAATGTTTCCTCGTCTGTAAGTCGCTTTGGAAAAAAGCGTCTGCTAAATGACTAAATGTAAATTTTATGAAATGTGTAATGTCATGTGTAATGTGTAATGTGCAGTGTGTGGCCTTGAAATTTTAGCATGTCTACGTAATCATGAACAAATGCTTCTTGAGACACACAGTGTTGCTTCTTTGCATGCATCAAACGAATTGTTTCTGGCTATATGCATCCATGCATCAGTTTGAGAGGGGTGGAAATGGGACACTTGGGTGAAACAAAACTGCCCCAAAAGTACCCCCACCCACTTTAAATACAGTTTTTTCTAAGTCAGTTTGGTACATTTCTCAGATGCGATTTGAAATTCTCAAAACTTCTTGTTCAAGCCTTACATCCTTGTGTCACTTGTGCACATCAAACAAGCATTTTCTCATTTCTTTGAACAAGTTGCAAATGCTTTGGTATATCCATGCAAATGATTATGACACAATTCTGTGCAGATTCCTACATTATCAATTGCTTATGTCATGTTGATCAAAATGCATTATAATGGGTCTCTGTTGAATAGTATAATCCAACACGACATTTAAGCACTAGTTTTACAATATACAGTAAGTATACTTCAAGTAAACAGTGGCATTTTATTTTACTCAATTTAGTGTTTCGCATTACTATATTCTTTCCACATAGGACTGCAAGACAACTTCACTGGGTTGCAGACGGCCCCTTTTCACACCTAAACAGTCTTTTGACACTCTCTACAGGGATCTCATCCCTGAACAAGAGAGGGGGCAGATTGGAGATGACCTGCCAAAGTACATGTTAGTTTGGAACAATGTCAGTTTCCTTCGCTCCAACATCATCAGGCAATGGTTTGCGGCCCACAACAGGATGCTGGTGGAGTTCCTCTCACCCTACTCAACCCCGTTGAGAAATTTTTCTCAGCATGAAGATTAAAAGTATATGATCGCCAGCAGCATACACAGATGACCCTTCTGGCTGCCATGGATGTAACGTGTGATGACATCACAGCTGATGCCTGCAGAGGCTGGATTAGACACTCTGAAAGATGATTTTTCAGGCTGTATCGCAAGAGAAGATATTTGTTGTGATGTGGATGAGAATCCGTTGCCCAAAATATAGGGAACGTCAGGAGGTGTAGGAAGACTGCACTGTAATTCCACTGCACTGCATGTACAGTTTTCCCTAAGGAGATTGTCTTATGTTCAGATTTCTACATTTGTTTGTGCTATGCAGTGATGTCTTTTCCTGTCTGCATCGCGATGACACTGTCTGTCAAGAAATTATTGTACAAACAGTAAAAGCGTTAACGTGAATCATGTGCCGTCTCTTGCAATCAAACAATCAAAACCAGAAATGCACTTACTGTTTTGCAAATGTCAAGGATGATTCGAGAAATGCTCCACTCATCACTCTCAGGTCACTCCGCTGCACACGTCTGATCACTTCTTTGTCACCCCCGACCTCACCGCTCTAGACAACGCAGATGTCTTACCGCTGGTCACTTTCCGGCGCTACCTACGGTCCCTCCCTTCTGCTTTTCCTCTGCTGTCTTGTCTGCACTCCCCCCCCTCTGAGGAGCTCTCTCTTTTGAATACCAACAGTGCCACAGACACTCTGTGTTCCACGCTTACATCCTGCTTGGACAACCTATGCCCTCTTACATCTGGACCAGCCCGTGCATCCCTGTCTGCCCCCTGGTTATCGGATGTACCACGTGAGCATCGCGCCAGCCTCCGGTCAGCTGAGAGAAAATGGCACAAGTCAAAAGACCTTACTGACCTCTCTCTCAACCAGTCTCTCCTCTCTACTTTCTCCGTTGACGTCACCTCTGCAAAAACTGATTATAACCACTCGAAGATCAGCAACTCTCCTGACTCTCGCACACTCTTAAAAACCTTCTCTGCTCTCCTCTGTACGCCTGCTCCCACACCTTCATCGGAGTTAACGGCTGATGATTTTGCATCGTTCTTCGTAAAGAAAACTACCGCCATCAACAGCCAATTTTCTACACCACCATCACCCGCCTTTTCTACTCTGTCTGAAGATGATGTTTCCAAGGTCATTGGTTCCAACCACCCTACCACCTGCCCACTGGATCCCATCTCCACCCATCTCCTCAATGTTATCTCTCCAGCAGTTGTGCCTGGTCTGACCCAATTCATCAACTCTTTGCTCACCACTGGGACATTTCCCACTGCGTTCAAAGAGGCCTGCATCAAACCGCTACTCAAGAAACCCACTCTCAACCTTACACTGCTAGAACACTACAGGCCGGTGTAGTGTGTGAAAACGCATATCTTCCGTCAAAATGTAGATGACTGATTTTAATCTCTAATTCTTTTCTGTCTTCTTAAAAAAACTTTTTTTTACTTACCTCACTATTCTTAGCTTTTTATACTGTGCTAGGCTTTAATGGACTGGATTTAATTAACTTATGCATTTTGTTGCCTATATTGTTATAATTGCTTCCAATGTTTCCTCGTCTGTAAGTCGCTTTGGAAAAAAGCGTCTGCTAAATGACTAAATGTAAATTTTATGAAATGTGTAATATCATGTGTAATGTGTAATGTGCAGTGTGTGGCCTTGAAATTTTAGCATGTCTACGTAATCATGAATAAATGCTTCTTGAGACACACAGTGTTGCTTCTTTGCATGCATCAAACGAATTGTTTCTGGCTATATGCATCCATGCATCAGTTTGAGAGGGGTGGAAATGGGACACTTGGGTGAAACAAAACTGCCCCAAAAGTACCCCCACCCACTTTAAATACAGTTTTTTCTAAGTCAATTTGGTACATTTCTCAGATCCGATTTGAAATTCTCAAAACTTCTTGTTCAAGCCTTACATCCTTGTGTCACTTGTGCACATCAAACAAGCATTTTATCATTTCTTTGAACAAGTTGCAAATGCTTTGGTATATCCATGCAAATGATTATGACACAATTCTGTGCAGATTCCTACATTATCAATTGCTTATGTCATGTTGATCAAAATGCATTATAATGGGTCTCTGTTGAATAGTATAATCCAACACGACATTTAAGCACTAGTTTTACAATATACAGTAAGTATACTTCAAGTAAACAGTGGCATTTTATTTTACTCAATTTAGTGTTTCGCATTACTATATTCTTTCCACATAGGACTGCAAGACAACTTCACTGGGTTGCAGACGGCCCCTTTTCACACCTAAACAGTCTTTTGACACTCTCTACAGGGATCTCATCCCTGAACAAGAGAGGGGGCAGATCGGAGATGACCTGCCAAAGTACATGTTAGTTTGGGACAATGTCAGTTTCCTTCGCTCCAACATCATCAGGCAATGGTTTGCGGCCCACAACAGGATGCTGGTGGAGTTCCTCTCACCCTACTCAACCCCGTTGAGGAATTTTTCTCAGCATGAAGATTAAAAGTATATGATCGCCAGCAGCATACACAGATGACCCTTCTGGCTGCCATGGATGTAACGTGTGATGACATCACAGCTGATGCCTGCAGAGGCTGGATTAGACACTCTGAAAGATGATTTTTCAGGCTGTATCGCAAGAGAAGATATTTGTTGTGATGTGGATGAGAATCCGTTGCCCAAAATATACGGAACGTCAGGAGGTGTAGGAAGACTGCACCGTAATTCCACTGCACTGCATGTACAGTTTTCCCTAAGGAGATTGTCTTATGTTCAGATTTCTACATTTGTTTGTGCTATGCAGTGATGTCTTTTCATGTCTGCATCGCGATGACACTGTCTGTCAAGAAATTATTGTACAAACAGTAAAAGCGTTAACGTGAATCATGTGCCGTCTCTTGCAATCAAACAATCAAAACCAGAAATGCACTTACTGTTTTGCAAATGTCAAGGATGATTCGAGAAATGCTCCACTCATCACTCTCAGGTCACTCCGCTGCACACGTCTGATCACTTCTTTGTCACTCCCGACCTCACCGCTCTAGACAACGCAGATGTCTTACCGCTGGTCACTTTCCGGCGCTACCTACGGTCCCTCCCTCCTGCTTTTCCTCTGCTGTCTTGTCTGCACTCCCCCCCTCTGAGGAGCTCTCTCTTTTGAATACCAACAGTGCCACAGACACTCTGTGTTCCACGCTTACATCCTGCTTGGACAACCTATGCCCTCTTACATCTGGACCAGCCCGTGCATCCCTGTCTGCCCCCTGGTTATCGGATGTACCACGTGAGCATCGCGCCAGCCTCCGGTCAGCTGAGAGAAAATGGCACAAGTCAAAAGACCATACTGACCTCTCTCTCAACCAGTCTCTCCTCTCTACTTTCTCCGTTGACGTCACCTCTGCAAAAACTGATTATAACCACTCGAAGATCAGCAACTCTCCTGACTCTCGCACACTCTTAAAAACCTTCTCTGCTCTCCTCTGTCCGCCTGCTCCCACACCTTCATCGGAGTTAACGGCTGATAATTTTGCATCGTTCTTCGTAAAGAAAACTACCGCCATCAACAGCCAATTTTCTACACCACCATCACCCGCCTTTTCTCCTCTGTCTGAAGATGATGTTTCCAAGGTCATTGGTTCCAACCACCCTACCACCTGCCCACTGGATCCCATCTCCACCCATCTCCTCCATGTTATCTCTCCAGCAGTTGTGCCTGGTCTGACCCACATCATCAACTCTTTGCTCACCACTGGGACATTTCCCACTGCGTTCAAAGAGGCCTGCATCACACCGCTACTGAAGAAACCCACTCTCAACCTTACACTGCTAGAACACTACAGGCCGGTGTAGTGTGTGAAAACGCATATCTTCCGTCAAAATGTAGATGACTGATTTTAACCTCTAATTCTTTTCTGTCTTCTTAAAAACATTTTTTTACTTACCTCACTATTCTTAGCTTTGTATACTGTGCTAGGCTTTAATGGACTGGATTTAATTAACTTATGCATTTTGTTGCCTATATTGTTATAATTGCTTCCAATGTTTCCTCGTCTGTAAGTCGCTTTGGAAAAAAGCATCTGCTAAATGACTAAATGTAAATTTTATGAAATGTGTAATGTCATGTGTAATGTGTAATGTGTAGTGTGTGGCCTTGAAATTTTAGCATGTCTACGTAATCATGAATAAATGCTTCTTGAGACACATAGTGTTGCTTCTTTGCATGCATAAAACGAATTGTTTCTGGCTATATGCATCCATGCATCAGTTTGAGAGGGGTGGAAATGGGACACTTGGGTGAAACAAAACTGCCCCAAAAGTACCCCCACCCACTTTAAATACAGTTTTTTCTAAGTCAATTTGGTACATTTCTCAGATCCGATTTGAAATTCTCAAAACTTCTTGTTCAATCCTTACATCCTTGTATCACTTGTGCAAATCAAACAAGCATTTTCTCATTTCTTTGAACAAGTTGCAAATGCTTTGGTATATCCATGCAAATGATTATGACACAATTCTGTGCAGATTCCTACATTATCAATTGCTTATGTCATGTTGATCAAAATGCATTATAATGGGTCTCTGTTGAATAGTATAATCCAACACGACATTTAAGCACTAGTTTTACAATATACAGTAAGTATACTTCAAGTAAACAGTGGCATTTTATTTTACTCAATTTAGTATTTCGCATTACTATATTCTTTCCACATAGGACTGCAAGACAACTTCACTGGGTTGCAGACGGCCCCTTTTCACACCTAAACAGTCTTTTGACACTCTCTACAGGGATCTCATCCCTGAACAAGAGAGGGGGCAGATTGGAGATGACCTGCCAAAGTACATGTTAGTTTGGGACAATGTCAGTTTCCTTCGATCCAACATCATCAGGCAATGGTTTGCGGCCCACAACAGGATGCTGGTGGAGTTCCTCTCACCCTACTCAACCCCGTTGAGGAATTTTTCTCAGCATGAAGATTAAAAGTATATGATCGCCAGCAGCAGACCCTTCTGGCTGCCATGGATGTAACGTGTGATGACATCACAGCTGATGCCCGCAGAGGCTGGATTAGACACTCTGAAAGATGATTTTCACGCTGTATCGCAAGAGAAGATATTTGTTGTGATGTGGATGAGAATCCGTTGCCCAAAATATAGGGAACGTCAGGAGGTGTAGGAAGACTGCACTGTAATTCCACTGCACTGCATGTACAGTTTTCCCTAAGGAGATTGTCTTATGTTCAGATTTCTACATTTGATTGTGCTATGCAGTGCTGTCTTTTCCTGTCTGCATCGCAATGACACTGTCTGTCAAGAAATTATTGTACAAACAGTAAAAGCGTTAACGTGAATCATGTGCCGTCTCTTGCAATCAAACAATCAAAACCAGAAATGCACTTACTGTTTTGTCAATGTCAAGGATGATTCGAGAAATGCTCCACTCATCACTCTCAGGTCACTCCGCTGCACACGTCTGATCACTTCTTTGTCACCCCCAACCTCACCGCTCCAGACAACGCAGATGTCTTACCGCTGGTCACTTTCAGGCTTTACCTACGGTCCCTCCCTCCTGCTTTTCCTCTGCTGTCTTGTCTGCACTTCCCCCCTCTTAGGAGCTCTCTCTTTTGAATATCAACAGTGCCACAGACACTCTGTGTTCCACGCTTACATCCTGCTTGGACAACCTATGCCCTCTTACATCTGGACCAGCCCGTGCATCCCTGTCTGCCCCCTGGTTATCGGATGTACCACGTGAGCATCGCGCCAGCCTCCGGTCAGCTGAGAGAAAATGGCACAAGTCAAAAGACCATACTGACCTCTCTCTCAACCAGTCTCTCCTCTGTACTTTCTCCGTTGACGTCACCTCTGCAAAAACTGATTATAACCACTCGAAGATCAGCAACTCTCCTGACTCTCGCACACTCTTAAAAACCTTCTCTGCTCTCCTCTGTCCGCCTGCTCCCACACCTTCATCGGAGTTAACGGCTGATGATTTTGCATCGTTCTTTGTAAAGAAAACTACCGCCATCAACAGCCAATTTTCTACACCACCATCACCCACCTTTTCTACTCTGTCTGAAGATGATGTTTCCAAGGTCATTGGTTCCAACCACCCTACCACCTGCCCACTGGATCCCATCTCCACCCATCTCCTCCATGTTATCTCTCCAGCAGTTGTGCCTGGTCTGACCCACATCATCAACTCTTTGCTCACCACTGGGACATTTCCCAGTGCGTTCAAAGAGGCCTGCATCAAACCGCTACTGAAGAAACCCACTCTCAACCTTACACTGCTAGAACACTACAGGCCGGTGTAGTGTGTGAAAACGCATATCTTCCGTCAAAATGTAGATGACTGATTTTAACCTCTAATTCTTTTCTGTCTTCTTAAAAAAAAAATTTTTTACTTACCTCACTATTCTTAGTTTTTTATACTGTGCTAGGCTTTAATGGACTGGATTTAATTAACTTATGAATTTGTTGCCTATATTGTTATAATTGCTTCCAATGTTTCCTCGTCTGTAAGTCGCTTTGGAAAAAAGCGTCTGCTAAATGACTAAATGTAAATTTTATGAAATGTGTAATGTCATGTGTAATGTGTAATGTGCAGTTTGTGGCCTTGAAATTTTAGCATGTCTACGTAATCATGAATAAATGCTTTTTGAGACACACAGTGTTGCTTCTTTGCATGCATCAAACGAATTGTTTCTGGCTATATGCATCCATGCATCATTTTGAGAGGGGTGGAAATGGGACACTTGGGTGAAACAAAACTGCCCCAAAAGTACCCCCACCCACTTTAAATACAGTTTTTTCTAAGTCAGTTTGGTACATTTCTCAGATGCGATTTGAAATTCTCAAAACTTCTTGTTCAAGCCTTACATCCTTGTGTCACTTGTGCACATCAAACAAGCATTTTCTCATTTCTTTGAACAAGTTGCAAATGCTTTGGTATATCCATGCAAATGATTATGACACAATTATGTGCAGATTCCTACATTATCAATTGCTTATGTCATGTTGATCAAAATGCATTATAATGGGTCTCTGTTGAATAGTATAATCCAACACGACATTTAAGCACTAGTTTTACAATATACAGTAAGTATACTTCAAGTAAACAGTGGCATTTTATTTTACTCAATTTAGTGTTTCGCATTACTATATTCTTTCCACATAGGACTGCAAGACAACTTCACTGGGTTGCAGACGGCCCCTTTTCACACCTAAACAGTCTTTTGACACTCTCTACAGGGATCTCATCCCTGAACAAGAGAGGGGGCAGATTGGAGATGACCTGCCAAAGTACATGTTAGTTTGGGACAATGTCAGTTTCCTTCGCTCCAACATCATCAGGCAATGGTTTGCGGCCCACAACAGGATGCTGGTGGAGTTCCTCTCACCCTACTCAACCCCGTTGAGGAATTTTTCTCAGCATGAAGATTAAAAGTATATGATCGCCAGCAGCATACACAGATGACCCTTCTGGCTGCCATGGATGTAACGTGTGATGATATCACAGCTGATGCCTGCAGAGGCTGGATTAGACACTCTGAAAGATGATTTTCACACTGTATCGCAAGAGAAGATATTTGTTGTGATGTGGATGAGAATCCGTTGCCCAAAATATACGGAACGTCAGGAGGTGTAGGAAGACTGCACTGTAATTCCACTGCACTGCATATACAGTTTTCCCTAAGGAGATTGTCTTACGTTCAGATTTCTACATTTTTTTTGTGCTATGCAGTGCTGTCTTTTCCTGTCTGCATCGCAATGACACTGTCTGTCAATAAATTATTGTACAAACAGTAAAAGCGTTAACGTGAATCATGTGCCGTCTCTTGCAATCAAAAAATCAAAACCAGAAATGTACTTACTGTTTTGTCAATGTCAAGGATGATTCGAGAAATGCTCCACTCATCACTCTCAGGTCACTCCGCTGCACACGTCTGATCACTTCTTTGTCACCCCCAACCTCACCGCTCCAGACAACGCAGATGTCTTACCGCTGGTCACTTTCAGGCGCTACCTACGGTCCCTCCCTCCTGCTTTTCCTCTGCTGTCTTGTCTGCACTTCCCCCCTCTTAGGAGCTCTCTCTTTTGAATATCAACAGTGCCACAGACACTCTGTGTTCCACGCTTACATCCTGCTTGGACAACCTATGCCCTCTTACATCTGGACCAGCCCGTGCATCCCTGTCTGCCCCCTGGTTATCAGATGTACCACGTGAGCATAGCGCCAGCCTCCGGTCAGCTGAGAGAAAATGGCACAAGTCAAAAGACCATACTGACCTCTCTCTCAACCAGTCTCTCCTCTCTACTTTCTCCGTTGACGTCACCTCTGCAAAAACTGATTATAACCACTCGAAGATCAGCAACTCTCCTGACTCTCGCACACTCTTAAAAACCTTCTCTGCTCTCCTCTGTCCGCCTGCTCCCACACCTTCATCGGAGTTAACGGCTGATGATTTTGCATCGTTCTTCGTAAAGAAAACTACCGTCATCAACAGCCAATTTTCTACACCACCATCACCCGCCTTTTCTCCTCTGTCTGAAGATGATGTCTCCAAGGTCATTGGTTCCAACCACCCTACCACCTGCCCACTGGATCCCATCTCCACCCATCTCCTCCATGTTATCTCTCCAGCAGTTGTGCCTGGTCTGACCCACATCATCAACTCTTTGCTCACCACTGGGACATTTCCCACTGCGTTCAAAGAGGCCTGCATCAAACCGCTATTGAAGAAACCCACTCTCAACCTTACACTGCTAGAACACTACAGGCCGGTGTAGTGTGTGAAAACGCATATCTTCCGTCAAAATGTAGATGACTGATTTTAACCTCTAATTCTTTTCTGTCTTCTTAAAAATTTTTTTTTACTTACCTCACTATTCTTAGCTTTTTATACTGTGCTAGGCTTTAATGGACTGGATTTAATTAACTTATGCATTTTGTTGCCTACATTGTTATAATTGCTTCCAATGTTTCCTCGTCTGTAAGTCGCTTTGGAAAAAAGCATCTGCTAAATGACTAAATGTAAATTTTATGAAATGTGTAATATCATGTGTAATGTGTAATGTGCAGTGTGTGGCCTTGAAATTTTAGCATGTCTACGTAATCATGAATAAATACTTCTTGAGACACACAGTGTTGCTTCTATGCATGCATCAAACGAATTTTTTTCTGGCTATATGCATCCATGCATCAGTTTGAGAGGGGTGGAAATGGGACACTTGGGGGAAACAAAACTGCCCCAAAAGTACCCCCACCCACTTTAAATACAGTTTTTTCTAAGTCAATTTGGTACATTTCTCAGATACGATTTGAAATTCTCAAAACTTCTTGTTCAATCCTTACATCCTTGTGTCACTTGTGCACATCAAACAAGCATTTTCTCATTTCTTTGAACAAGTTGCAAATGCTTTGGTATATCCATGCAAATGATTTTGACACAATTCTGTGCAGATTCCTACATTATTAATTGCTTATGTCATGTTGATCAAAATGCATTATAATGGGTCTCTGTTGAATAGTATAATCCCCCACGACATTTAAGCACTAGTTTTACAATATACAGTAAGTATACTTCAAGTAAACAGTGGCATTTTATTTTACTCAATTTAGTGTTTCGCATTACTATATTCTTTCCACATAGGACTGCAAGACAACTTCACTGGGTTGCAGACGGCCCCTTTTCACACCTAAACAGTCTTTTGACACTCTCTACAGGGATCTCATCCCTGAACAAGAGAGGGGGCAGATTGGAGATGACCTGCCAAAGTACATGTTAGTTTTGGGACAATGTCAGTTTCCATCGCTCCAACATCATCAGGCAATGGTTTGCGGCCCACAACAGGATGCTGGTGGAGTTCCTCTCACCCTACTCAACCCCGTTGAGGAATTTTTCTCAGCATGAAGATTAAAAGTATATGATCGCCAGCAGCATACACAGATGACCCTTCTGGCTGCCATGGATGTAACGTGTGATGACATCACAGCTGATGCCTGCAGAGGCTGGATTAGACACTCTGAAAGATGATTTTTCAGGCTGTATCGCAAGAGAAGATATTTGTTGTGATGTGGATGAGAATCCGTTGCCCAAAATATACGGAACGTCAGGAGGTGTAGGAAGACTGCACTGTAATTCCACTGCACTGCATGTACAGTTTTCCCTAAGGAGATTGTCTTATGTTCAGATTTCTACATTTGTTTGTGCTATGCAGTGATGTATTTTCCTGTCTGCATCGCGATGACACTGTCTGTCAAGAAATTATTGTACAAACAGTAAAAGCGTTAACGTGAATCATGTGCCGTCTCTTGCAATCAAACAATCAAAACCAGAAATGCACTTACTGTTTTGCAAATGTCAAGGATGATTCGAGAAAAGCTCCACTCATCACTCTCAGGTCACTCCGCTGCACACATCTGATCACTTCTTTGTCACCCCCGACCTCACCGCTCTAGACAACGCAGATGTCTTACCGCTGGTCACTTTCCGGCGCTACCTACGGTCCCTCCCTCCTGCTTTTCCTCTGCTGTCTTGTCTGCACTCCCCCCCTCTGAGGAGCTCTCTCTTTTGAATACCAACAGTGCCACAGACACTCTGTGTTCCACGCTTACATCCTGCTTGGACAACCTATGCCCTCTTACATCTGGACCAGCCCGTGCATCCCTGTCTGCCCCCTGGTTATCGGATGTACCACGTGAGCATCGCGCCAGCCTCCGGTCAGCTGAGAGAAAATGGCACAAGTCAAAAGACCATACTGACCTCTCTCTCAACCAGTCTCTCCTCTCTACTTTCTCCGTTGACGTCACCTCTGCAAAAACTGATTATAACCACTCGAAGATCAGCAACTCTCCTGACTCTCGCACACTCTTAAAAACCTTCTCTGCTCTCCTCTGTCCGCCTGCTCCCACACCTTCATCGGAGTTAACGGCTGATGATTTTGCATCGTTCTTCGTAAAGAAAACTACCGCCATCAACAGCCAATTTTCTACACCACCATCACCCGCCTTTTCTACTCTGTCTGAAGATGATGTTTCCAAGGTCATTGGTTCCAACCACCCTACCACCTGCCCACTGGATCCCATCTCCACTCATCTCCTCTATGTTATCTCTCCAGCAGTTGTGCCTGGTCTGACCCACATCATCAACTCTTTGCTCACCACTGGGACATTTCCCACTGCGTTCAAAGAGGCCTGCATCAAACCGCTACTGAAGAAACCCACTCTCAACCTTACACTGCTAGAACACTACAGGCCGGTGTAGTGTGTGAAAACGCATATCTTCCGTCAAAATGTAGATGACTGATTTTAACCTCTAATTCTTTTCTGTCTTCTTAAAATTTTTTTTTTTACTTACCTCACTATTCTTAGCTTTTTATACTGTGCTAGGCTTTAATGGACTGGATTTAATTAACTTATGCAATTTGTTGCCTATATTGTTATAATTGCTTCCAATGTTTCCTCGTTTGTAAGTCGCTTTGGAAAAAAGCGTCTGCTAAATGACTAAATGTAAATTTTATGAAATGTGTAATATCATGTGTAATGTGTAATGTGCAGTGTGTGGCCTTGAAATTTTAGCATGTCTACGTAATCATGAATAAATGCTTCTTGAGACACACAGTGTTGCTTCTTTGCATGCATCAAAAGAATTGTTTCTGGCTATATGCATCCATGCATCAGTTTGAGAGGGGTGGAAATGGGACACTTGGGTGAAACAAAACTGCCCCAAAAGTACCCCCACCCACTTTAGATACAGTTTTTTCTAAGTCAATTTGGTACATTTCTCCGATCCGATTTGAAATTCTCAAAACTTCTTGTTCAATCCTTACATCCTTGTGTCACTTGTGCACATCAAACAAGCATTTTCTCATTTCTTTGAACAAGTTGCAAATGCTTTGGTATATCCATGCAAATGATTATGACACAATTCTGTGCAGATTCCTACATTATTAATTTCTTATGTCATGTTGATCAAAATGCACTATAATGGGTCTCTGTTGAATAGTATAATCCCCCACGACATTTAAGCACTAGTTTTACAATATACAGTAAGTTTACTTCAAGTAAACAGTGGCATTTTATTTTACTCAATTTAGTGTTTCGCATTACTATATTCTTTCCATATAGGACTGCAAGACAACTTCACTGGGTTGCAGACGGCCCCTTTTCACACCTAAACAGTCTTTTGACACTCTCTACAGGTATCTCATCCCTGAACAAGAGAGGGGGCAGATTGGAGATGACCTGCCAAAGTACATGTTAGTTTGGGACAATGTCAGTTTCCATCGCTCCAACATCATCAGGCAATGGTTTGCGGCCCACAACAGGATGCTGGTGGAGTTCTTCTCACCCTACTCAACCCCGTTGAGGAATTTTTCTCAGCATGAAGATTAAAAGTATATGATCGCCAGCAGCATACACAGATGACCCTTCTGGCTGCCATGGATGTAACGTGTGATGTCATCACAGCTGATGCCTGCAGAGGCTGGATTAGACACTCTGAAAGATGATTTTCACGCTGTATCGCAAGAGAAGATATTTATTGTGATGTGGATGAGAATCCGTTGCCCAAAATATAGGGAACGTCAGGAGGTGTAGGAAGACTGCACTGTAATTCCACTGCACCGCATGTACAGTTTTCCCTAAGGAGATTGTCATATGTTCAGATTTCTACATTTGTTTGTGCTATGCAGTGGTGTATTTTCCTGTCTGCATCGCAATGACACTGTCTGTCAATAAATTATTGTACAAACAGTAAAAGCGTTAACGTGAATCATGTGCCGTCTCTCGCAATCAAACAATCAAAACCAGAAATGCACTTACTGTTTTGCAAATGTCAAGGATGATTCGAGAAATGCTCCACTCATCACTCTCAGGTCACTCCGCTGCACACGTCTGATCACTTCTTTGTCACCCCCGACCTCACCGCTCCAGACAACGCAGATGTCTTACCGCTGGTCACTTTCCGGCGCTACCTACGGTCCCTCCCTCCTGCTTTTCCTCTGCTGTCTTGTCTGCACTCTCCCCCTCTGAGGAGCTCTCTCTTTTGAATACCAACAGTGCCACAGACACTCTGTGTTCCACGCTTACATCCTGCTTGGACAACCTATGCCCTCTTACATCTGGACCAGCCCGTGCATCCCTGTCTGCCCCCTGGTTATCGGATGTACCACGTGAGCATCGCGCCAGCCTCCAGTCAGCTGAGAGAAAATGGCACAAGTCAAAAGACCTTACTGACCTCTCTCTCAACCAGTCTCTCCTCTCTACTTTCTCCGTTGACGTCACCTCTGCAAAAACTGATTATAACCACTCGAAGATCAGCAACTCTCCTGACTCTCGCACACTCTTAAAAACCTTCTCTGCTCTCCTCTGTACGCCTGCTCCCACACCTTCATCGGAGTTAACGGCTGATGATTTTGCATCGTTCTTCGTAAAGAAAACTACCGCCATCAACAGCCAATTTTCTACACCACCATCACCCGCCTTTTCTACTCTGTCTGAAGATGATGTTTCCAAGGTCATTGGTTCCAACCACCCTACCACCTGCCCACTGGATCCCATCTCCACCCATCTCCTCAATGTTATCTCTCCAGCAGTTGTGCCTGGTCTGACCCAATTCATCAACTCTTTGCTCACCACTGGGACATTTCCCACTGCGTTCAAAGAGGCCTGCATCAAACCGCTACTCAAGAAACCCACTCTCAACCTTACACTGCTAGAACACTACAGGCCGGTGTAGTGTGTGAAAACGCATATCTTCCGTCAAAATGTAGATGACTGATTTTAATCTCTAATTCTTTTCTGTCTTCTTAAAAAAACTTTTTTTTACTTACCTCACTATTCTTAGCTTTTTATACTGTGCTAGGCTTTAATGGACTGGATTTAATTAACTTATGCATTTTGTTGCCTATATTGTTATAATTGCTTCCAATGTTTCCTCGTCTGTAAGTCGCTTTGGAAAAAAGCGTCTGCTAAATGACTAAATGTAAATTTTATGAAATGTGTAATATCATGTGTAATGTGTAATGTGCAGTGTGTGGCCTTGAAATTTTAGCATGTCTACGTAATCATGAATAAATGCTTCTTGAGACACACAGTGTTGCTTCTTTGCATGCATCAAACGAATTGTTTCTGGCTATATGCATCCATGCATCAGTTTGAGAGGGGTGGAAATGGGACACTTGGGTGAAACAAAACTGCCCCAAAAGTACCCCCACCCACTTTAAATACAGTTTTTTCTAAGTCAATTTGGTACATTTCTCAGATCCGATTTGAAATTCTCAAAACTTCTTGTTCAAGCCTTACATCCTTGTGTCACTTGTGCACATCAAACAAGCATTTTATCATTTCTTTGAACAAGTTGCAAATGCTTTGGTATATCCATGCAAATGATTATGACACAATTCTGTGCAGATTCCTACATTATCAATTGCTTATGTCATGTTGATCAAAATGCATTATAATGGGTCTCTGTTGAATAGTATAATCCAACACGACATTTAAGCACTAGTTTTACAATATACAGTAAGTATACTTCAAGTAAACAGTGGCATTTTATTTTACTCAATTTAGTGTTTCGCATTACTATATTCTTTCCACATAGGACTGCAAGACAACTTCACTGGGTTGCAGACGGCCCCTTTTCACACCTAAACAGTCTTTTGACACTCTCTACAGGGATCTCATCCCTGAACAAGAGAGGGGGCAGATTGGAGATGACCTGCCAAAGTACATGTTAGTTTGGGACAATGTCAGTTTCCTTCGCTCCAACATCATCAGGCAATGGTTTGCGGCCCACAACAGGATGCTGGTGGAGTTCCTCTCACCCTACTCAACCCCGTTGAGGAATTTTTCTCAGCATGAAGATTAAAAGTATATGATCGCCAGCAGCATACACAGATGACCCTTCTGGCTGCCATGGATGTAACGTGTGATGACATCACAGCTGATGCCTGCAGAGGCTGGATTAGACACTCTGAAAGATAATTTTTCAGGCTGTATCGCAAGAGAAGATATTTGTTGTGATGTGGATGAGAATCCTTGCCCAAAATATACGGAACGTCAGGAGGTGTAGGAAGACTGCACCGTAATTCCACTGCACTGCATGTACAGTTTTCCCTAAGGAGATTGTCTTATGTTCAGATTTCTACATTTGTTTGTGCTATGCAGTGATGTCTTTTCATGTCTGCATCGCGATGACACTGTCTGTCAAGAAATTATTGTACAAACAGTAAAAGCGTTAACGTGAATCATGTGCCGTCTCTTGCAATCAAACAATCAAAACCAGAAATGCACTTACTGTTTTGCAAATGTCAAGGATGATTCGAGAAATGCTCCACTCATCACTCTCAGGTCACTCCGCTGCACACGTCTGATCACTTCTTTGTCACTCCCGACCTCACCGCTCCAGACAACGCAGATGTCTTACCGCTGGTCACTTTCCGGCGCTACCTACGGTCCCTCCCTCCTGCTTTTCCTCTGCTGTCTTGTCTGCACTCCCCCCCTCTGAGGAGCTCTCTCTTTTGAATACCAACAGTGCCACAGACACTCTGTGTTCCACGCTTACATCCTGCTTGGACAACCTATGCCCTCTTACATCTGGACCAGCCCGTGCATCCCTGTCTGCCCCCTGGTTATCGGATGTACCACGTGAGCATCGCGCCAGCCTCCGGTCAGCTGAGAGAAAATGGCACAAGTCAAAAGACCATACTGACCTCTCTCTCAACCAGTCTCTCCTCTCTACTTTCTCCGTTGACGTCACCTCTGCAAAAACTGATTATAACCACTCGAAGATCAGCAACTCTCCTGACTCTCGCACACTCTTAAAAACCTTCTCTGCTCTCCTCTGTCCGCCTGCTCCCACACCTTCATCGGAGTTAACGGCTGATAATTTTGCATCGTTCTTCGTAAAGAAAACTACCGCCATCAACAGCCAATTTTCTACACCACCATCACCCGCCTTTTCTCCTCTGTCTGAAGATGATGTTTCCAAGGTCATTGGTTCCAACCACCCTACCACCTGCCCACTGGATCCCATCTCCACCCATCTCCTCCATGTTATCTCTCCAGCAGTTGTGCCTGGTCTGACCCACATCATCAACTCTTTGCTCACCACTGGGACATTTCCCACTGCGTTCAAAGAGGCCTGCATCACACCGCTATTGAAGAAACCCACTCTCAACCTTACACTGCTAGAACACTACAGGCCGGTGTAGTGTGTGAAAACGCATATCTTCCGTCAAAATGTAGATGACTGATTTTAACCTCTAATTCTTTTCTGTCTTCTTAAAAACATTTTTTTACTTACCTCACTATTCTTAGCTTTGTATACTGTGCTAGGCTTTAATGGACTGGATTTAATTAACTTATGCATTTTGTTGCCTATATTGTTATAATTGCTTCCAATGTTTCCTCGTCTGTAAGTCGCTTTGGAAAAAAGCATCTGCTAAATGACTAAATGTAAATTTTATGAAATGTGTAATGTCATGTGTAATGTGTAATGTGTAGTGTGTGGCCTTGAAATTTTAGCATGTCTACGTAATCATGAATAAATGCTTCTTGAGACACATAGTGTTGCTTCTTTGCATGCATAAAACGAATTGTTTCTGGCTATATGCATCCATGCATCAGTTTGAGAGGGGTGGAAATGGGACACTTGGGTGAAACAAAACTGCCCCAAAAGTACCCCCACCCACTTTAAATACAGTTTTTTCTAAGTCAATTTGGTACATTTCTCAGATCCGATTTGAAATTCTCAAAACTTCTTGTTCAATCCTTACATCCTTGTATCACTTGTGCAAATCAAACAAGCATTTTCTCATTTCTTTGATCAAGTTGCAAATGCTTTGGTATATCCATGCAAATGATTATGACACAATTCTGTGCAGATTCCTACATTATCAATTGCTTATGTCATGTTGATCAAAATGCATTATAATGGGTCTCTGTTGAATAGTATAATCCAACACGACATTTAAGCACTAGTTTTACAATATACAGTAAGTATACTTCAAGTAAACAGTGGCATTTTATTTTACTCAATTTAGTATTTCGCATTACTATATTCTTTCCACATAGGACTGCAAGACAACTTCACTGGGTTGCAGACGGCCCCTTTTCACACCTAAACAGTCTTTTGACACTCTCTACAGGGATCTCATCCCTGAACAAGAGAGGGGGCAGATTGGAGATGACCTGCCAAAGTACATGTTAGTTTGGGACAATGTCAGTTTCCTTCGATCCAACATCATCAGGCAATGGTTTGCGGCCCACAACAGGATGCTGGTGGAGTTCCTCTCACCCTACTCAACCCCGTTGAGGAATTTTTCTCAGCATGAAGATTAAAAGTATATGATCGCCAGCAGCAGACCCTTCTGGCTGCCATGGATGTAACGTGTGATGACATCACAGCTGATGCCCGCAGAGGCTGGATTAGACACTCTGAAAGATGATTTTCACGCTGTATCGCAAGAGAAGATATTTGTTGTGATGTGGATGAGAATCCGTTGCCCAAAATATAGGGAACGTCAGGAGGTGTAGGAAGACTGCACTGTAATTCCACTGCACTGCATGTACAGTTTTCCCTAAGGAGATTGTCTTATGTTCAGATTTCTACATTTGATTGTGCTATGCAGTGCTGTCTTTTCCTGTCTGCATCGCAATGACACTGTCTGTCAAGAAATTATTGTACAAACAGTAAAAGCGTTAACGTGAATCATGTGCCGTCTCTTGCAATCAAACAATCAAAACCAGAAATGCACTTACTGTTTTGTCAATGTCAAGGATGATTCGAGAAATGCTCCACTCATCACTCTCAGGTCACTCCGCTGCACACGTCTGATCACTTCTTTGTCACCCCCAACCTCACCGCTCCAGACAACGCAGATGTCTTACCGCTGGTCACTTTCAGGCTTTACCTACGGTCCCTCCCTCCTGCTTTTCCTCTGCTGTCTTGTCTGCACTTCCCCCCTCTTAGGAGCTCTCTCTTTTGAATATCAACAGTGCCACAGACACTCTGTGTTCCACGCTTACATCCTGCTTGGACAACCTATGCCCTCTTACATCTGGACCAGCCCGTGCATCCCTGTCTGCCCCCTGGTTATCGGATGTACCACGTGAGCATCGCGCCAGCCTCCGGTCAGCTGAGAGAAAATGGCACAAGTCAAAAGACCATACTGACCTCTCTCTCAACCAGTCTCTCCTCTCTACTTTCTCCGTTGACGTCACCTCTGCAAAAACTGATTATAACCACTCGAAGATCAGCAACTCTCCTGACTCTCGCACACTCTTAAAAACCTTCTCTGCTCTCCTCTGTCCGCCTGCTCCCACACCTTCATCGGAGTTAACGGCTGATGATTTTGCATCGTTCTTTGTAAAGAAAACTACCGCCATCAACAGCCAATTTTCTACACCACCATCACCCACCTTTTCTACTCTGTCTGAAGATGATGTTTCCAAGGTCATTGGTTCCAACCACCCTACCACCTGCCCACTGGATCCCATCTCCACCCATCTCCTCCATGTTATCTCTCCAGCAGTTGTGCCTGGTCTGACCCACATCATCAACTCTTTGCTCACCACTGGGACATTTCCCAGTGCGTTCAAAGAGGCCTGCATCAAACCGCTACTGAAGAAACCCACTCTCAACCTTACACTGCTAGAACACTACAGGCCGGTGTAGTGTGTGAAAACGCATATCTTCCGTCAAAATGTAGATGACTGATTTTAACCTCTAATTCTTTTCTGTCTTCTTAAAAAAAAAATTTTTTACTTACCTCACTATTCTTAGTTTTTTATACTGTGCTAGGCTTTAATGGACTGGATTTAATTAACTTATGAATTTGTTGCCTATATTGTTATAATTGCTTCCAATGTTTCCTCGTCTGTAAGTCGCTTTGGAAAAAAGCGTCTGCTAAATGACTAAATGTAAATTTTATGAAATGTGTAATGTCATGTGTAATGTGTAATGTGCAGTTTGTGGCCTTGAAATTTTAGCATGTCTACGTAATCATGAATAAATGCTTTTTGAGACACACAGTGTTGCTTCTTTGCATGCATCAAACGAATTGTTTCTGGCTATATGCATCCATGCATCAGTTTGAGAGGGGTGGAAATGGGACACTTGGGTGAAACAAAACTGCCCCAAAAGTACCCCCACCCACTTTAAATACAGTTTTTTCTAAGTCAGTTTGGTACATTTCTCAGATGCGATTTGAAATTCTCAAAACTTCTTGTTCAAGCCTTACATCCTTGTGTCACTTGTGCACATCAAACAAGCATTTTCTCATTTCTTTGAACAAGTTGCAAATGCTTTGGTATATCCATGCAAATGATTATGACACAATTATGTGCAGATTCCTACATTATCAATTGCTTATGTCATGTTGATCAAAATGCATTATAATGGGTCTCTGTTGAATAGTATAATCCAACACGACATTTAAGCACTAGTTTTACAATATACAGTAAGTATACTTCAAGTAAACAGTGGCATTTTATTTTACTCAATTTAGTGTTTCGCATTACTATATTCTTTCCACATAGGACTGCAAGACAACTTCACTGGGTTGCAGACGGCCCCTTTTCACACCTAAACAGTCTTTTGACACTCTCTACAGGGATCTCATCCCTGAACAAGAGAGGGGGCAGATTGGAGATGACCTGCCAAAGTACATGTTAGTTTGGGACAATGTCAGTTTCCTTCGCTCCAACATCATCAGGCAATGGTTTGCGGCCCACAACAGGATGCTGGTGGAGTTCCTCTCACCCTACTCAACCCCGTTGAGGAATTTTTCTCAGCATGAAGATTAAAAGTATATGATCGCCAGCAGCATACACAGATGACCCTTCTGGCTGCCATGGATGTAACGTGTGATGATATCACAGCTGATGCCTGCAGAGGCTGGATTAGACACTCTGAAAGATGATTTTCACACTGTATCGCAAGAGAAGATATTTGTTGTGATGTGGATGAGAATCCGTTGCCCAAAATATACGGAACGTCAGGAGGTGTAGGAAGACTGCACTGTAATTCCACTGCACTGCATATACAGTTTTCCCTAAGGAGATTGTCTTACGTTCAGATTTCTACATTTTTTTTGTGCTATGCAGTGCTGTCTTTTCCTGTCTGCATCGCAATGACACTGTCTGTCAATAAATTATTGTACAAACAGTAAAAGCGTTAACGTGAATCATGTGCCGTCTCTTGCAATCAAAAAATCAAAACCAGAAATGTACTTACTGTTTTGTCAATGTCAAGGATGATTCGAGAAATGCTCCACTCATCACTCTCAGGTCACTCCGCTGCACACGTCTGATCACTTCTTTGTCACCCCCAACCTCACCGCTCCAGACAACGCAGATGTCTTACCGCTGGTCACTTTCAGGCGCTACCTACGGTCCCTCCCTCCTGCTTTTCCTCTGCTGTCTTGTCTGCACTTCCCCCCTCTTAGGAGCTCTCTCTTTTGAATATCAACAGTGCCACAGACACTCTGTGTTCCACGCTTACATCCTGCTTGGACAACCTATGCCCTCTTACATCTGGACCAGCCCGTGCATCCCTGTCTGCCCCCTGGTTATCAGATGTACCACGTGAGCATAGCGCCAGCCTCCGGTCAGCTGAGAGAAAATGGCACAAGTCAAAAGACCATACTGACCTCTCTCTCAACCAGTCTCTCCTCTCTACTTTCTCCGTTGACGTCACCTCTGCAAAAACTGATTATAACCACTCGAAGATCAGCAACTCTCCTGACTCTCGCACACTCTTAAAAACCTTCTCTGCTCTCCTCTGTCCGCCTGCTCCCACACCTTCATCGGAGTTAACGGCTGATGATTTTGCATCGTTCTTCGTAAAGAAAACTACCGTCATCAACAGCCAATTTTCTACACCACCATCACCCGCCTTTTCTCCTCTGTCTGAAGATGATGTTTCCAAGGTCATTGGTTCCAACCACCCTACCACCTGCCCACTGGATCCCATCTCCACCCATCTCCTCCATGTTATCTCTCAAGCAGTTGTGCCTGGTCTGACCCACATCATCAACTCTTTGCTCACCACTGGGACATTTCCCACTGCGTTCAAAGAGGCCTGCATCACACCGCTACTGAAGAAACCCACTCTCAACTTTACACTGCTAGAACACTACAGGCCGGTGTAGTGTGTGAAAACGCATATCTTCCGTCAAAATGTAGATGACTGATTTTAACCTCTAATTCTTTTCTGTCTTCTTAAAAAAATTTTTTTTTACTTACCTCACTATTCTTAGCTTTTTATACTGTGCTAGGCTTTAATGGACTGGATTTAATTAACTTATGCATTTTGTTGCCTATATTGTTATAATTGCTTCCAATGTTTCCTCGTCTGTAAGTCGCTTTGGAAAAAAGCGTCTGCTAAATGACTAAATGTAAATTTTATGAAATGTGTAATATCATGTGTAATGTGTAATGTGCAGTGTGTGGCCTTGAAATTTTAGCATGTCTACGTAATCATGAATAAATGCTTCTTGAGACACACAGTGTTGCTTCTTTGCATGCATCAAACGAATTGTTTCTGGCTATATGCATCCATGCATCAGTTTGAGAGGGGTGGAAATGGGACACTTGGGTGAAACAAAACTGCCCCAAAAGTACCCCCACCCACTTTAAATACAGTTTTTTCTAAGTCAATTTGGTACATTTCTCAGATCCGATTTGAAATTCTCAAAACTTCTTGTTCAAGCCTTACATCCTTGTGTCACTTGTGCACATCAAACAAGCATTTTCTCATTTCTTTGAACAAGTTGCATATGCTTTGGTATTTCCATGCAAATGATTATGACACAATTCTGTGCAGATTCCTACATTATCAATTGCTTATATCATGTTGATCAAAATGCATTATAATGGGTCTCTGTTGAATAGTATAACCCCCTACGACATTTAAGCACTAGTTTTACAATATACAGTAAGTATACTTCAAGTAAACAGTGTCATTTTATTTTACTCAATTTAGTGTTTCGCATTACTATATTCTTTCCACATAGGACTGCAAGACAACTTGACTGGGTTGCAACCGGCCCCTTTTCACACCTAAACAGTCTTTTGACACTCTCTACAGGGATCTCATCCCTGAACAAGAGAGGGTGCAGATTGGAGATGACCTGCCAAAGTACATGTTAGTTTGGGACAATGTCAGTTTCCATCGCTCCAACATCATCAGGCAATGGTTTGCGGCCCACAACAGGATGCTGGTGGAGTTCCTCTCACCCTACTCAACCCCGTTGAGGAATTTTTCTCAGCATGAAGATTAAAAGTATATGATCGCCAGCAGCATACACAGATGACCCTTCTGGCTGCAATGGATGTAACGTGTGATGACATCACAGCTGATGCCTGCAGAGGCTGGATTAGACACTCTGAAAGATGACTTTCACGCTGTATCGCAAGAGAAGATATTTGTTGTGATGTGGATTAGAATCCGTTGCCCAAAATATAGGGAACGTCAGGAGGTGTAGGAAGACTGCACTGTAATTCCACTGCACTGCATGTACAGTTTTCCCTAAGGAGATTGTCTTACGTTCAGATTTCTACATTTGTTTGTGCTATGCAGTGCTGTCTTTTCCTGTCTGCATCGCAATGACACTGTCTGTCAATAAATTATTGTACAAACAGTAAAAGCGTTAACGTGAATCATGTGCCGTCTCTTGCAATCAAAAAATCAAAACCAGAAATGCACTTACTGTTTTGCAAATGTCAAGGATGATTCGAGAAATGCTCCACTCATCACTCTCAGGTCACTCCGCTGCAGACGTCTGATCACTTCTTTGTCACCCCCGAGCTCACCGCTCCAGACAACGCAGATGTCTTACCGCTGGTCACTTTCCGGCGCTACCTACGGTCCCTCCCTCCTGCTTTTCCTCTGCTGTCTTGTCTGCACTCCCCCCCTCTGAGGAGCTCTCTCTTTTGAATACCAACAGTGCCACAACACTCTGTGTTCCACACTTACATCCTGCTTGGACAACCTATGCCCTCTTACATCTGGACCAGCCCGTGCATCCCTGTCTGCCCCCCGGTTATCGGATGTACCACGTGAGCATCGCGCCAGCCTCCGGTCAGCTGAGAGAAAATGGCACAAGTCAAAAGACCATACTGACCTCTCTCTCAACCAGTCTCTCCTCTGTACTTTCTCCGTTGACGTAACCTCTGCAAAAACTGATTATAACCACTAGAAGATCAGCAACTCTCCTGACTCTCGCACACTCTTAAAAACCTTCTCTGCTCTCCTCTGTCCGCCTGCTCCCACACCTTCATCGGAGTTTACGGCTGATGATTTTGCATCGTTCTTCGTAAAGAAAACTACTGCCATCAACAGCCAATTTTCTACACCACCATCACCCGCCTTTTCTCCTCTGTCTGAAGATGATGTCTCCAAGGTCATTGGTTCCAACCACCCTACCACCTGCCCACTGGATCCCATCTCCACCCATCTCCTCCATGTTATCTCTCCAGCAGTTGTGCCTGGTCTGACCCACATCATCAACTCTTTGCTCACCACTGGGACATTTCCCACTGCGTTCAAAGAGGCCTGCATCAAACCGCTATTGAAGAAACCCACTCTCAACCTTACACTGCTAGAACACTACAGGCCGGTGTAGTGTGTGAAAACGCATATCTTCCGTCAAAATGTAGATGACTGATTTTAACCTCTAATTCTTTTCTGTCTTCTTAAAAATTTTTTTTTACTTACCTCACTATTCTTAGCTTTTTATACTGTGCTAGGCTTTAATGGACTGGATTTAATTAACTTATGCATTTTGTTGCCTACATTGTTATAATTGCTTCCAATGTTTCCTCGTCTGTAAGTCGCTTTGGAAAAAAGCATCTGCTAAATGACTAAATGTAAATTTTATGAAATGTGTAATATCATGTGTAATGTGTAATGTGCAGTGTGTGGCCTTGAAATTTTAGCATGTCTACGTAATCATGAATAAATACTTCTTGAGACACACAGTGTTGCTTCTATGCATGCATCAAACGAATTTTTTTCTGGCTATATGCATCCATGCATCAGTTTGAGAGGGGTGGAAATGGGACACTTGGGGGAAACAAAACTGCCCCAAAAGTACCCCCACCCACTTTAAATACAGTTTTTTCTAAGTCAATTTGGTACATTTCTCAGATACGATTTGAAATTCTCAAAACTTCTTGTTCAATCCTTACATCCTTGTGTCACTTGTGCACATCAAACAAGCATTTTCTCATTTCTTTGAACAAGTTGCAAATGCTTTGGTATATCCATGCAAATGATTTTGACACAATTCTGTGCAGATTCCTACATTATTAATTGCTTATGTCATGTTGATCAAAATGCATTATAATGGGTCTCTGTTGAATAGTATAATCCCCCACGACATTTAAGCACTAGTTTTACAATATACAGTAAGTATACTTCAAGTAAACAGTGGCATTTTATTTTACTCAATTTAGTGTTTCGCATTACTATATTCTTTCCACATAGGACTGCAAGACAACTTCACTGGGTTGCAGACGGCCCCTTTTCACACCTAAACAGTCTTTTGACACTCTCTACAGGGATCTCATCCCTGAACAAGAGAGGGGGCAGATTGGAGATGACCTGCCAAAGTACATGTTAGTTTGGGACAATGTCAGTTTCCATCGCTCCAACATCATCAGGCAATGGTTTGCGGCCCACAACAGGATGCTGGTGGAGTTCCTCTCACCCTACTCAACCCCGTTGAGGAATTTTTCTCAGCATGAAGATTAAAAGTATATGATCGCCAGCAGCATACACAGATGACCCTTCTGGCTGCCATGGATGTAACGTGTGATGACATCACAGCTGATGCCTGCAGAGGCTGGATTAGACACTCTGAAAGATGATTTTTCAGGCTGTATCGCAAGAGAAGATATTTGTTGTGATGTGGATGAGAATCCGTTGCCCAAAATATACGGAACGTCAGGAGGTGTAGGAAGACTGCACTGTAATTCCACTGCACTGCATGTACAGTTTTCCCTAAGGAGATTGTCTTATGTTCAGATTTCTACATTTGTTTGTGCTATGCAGTGATGTATTTTCCTGTCTGCATCGCGATGACACTGTCTGTCAAGAAATTATTGTACAAACAGTAAAAGCGTTAACGTGAATCATGTGCCGTCTCTTGCAATCAAACAATCAAAACCAGAAATGCACTTACTGTTTTGCAAATGTCAAGGATGATTCGAGAAAAGCTCCACTCATCACTCTCAGGTCACTCCGCTGCACACATCTGATCACTTCTTTGTCACCCCCGACCTCACCGCTCTAGACAACGCAGATGTCTTACCGCTGGTCACTTTCCGGCGCTACCTACGGTCCCTCCCTCCTGCTTTTCCTCTGCTGTCTTGTCTGCACTCCCCCCCTCTGAGGAGCTCTCTCTTTTGAATACCAACAGTGCCACAGACACTTTGTGTTCCACGCTTACATCCTGCTTGGACAACCTATGCCCTCTTACATCTGGACCAGCCCGTGCATCCCTGTCTGCCCCCTGGTTATCGGATGTACCACGTGAGCATCGCGCCAGCCTCCGGTCAGCTGAGAGAAAATGGCACAAGTCAAAAGACCATACTGACCTCTCTCTCAACCAGTCTCTCCTCTCTACTTTCTCCGTTGACGTCACCTCTGCAAAAACTGATTATAACCACTCGAAGATCAGCAACTCTCCTGACTCTCGCACACTCTTAAAAACCTTCTCTGCTCTCCTCTGTCCGCCTGCTCCCACACCTTCATCGGAGTTAACGGCTGATGATTTTGCATCGTTCTTCGTAAAGAAAACTACCGCCATCAACAGCCAATTTTCTACACCACCATCACCCGCCTTTTCTACTCTGTCTGAAGATGATGTTTCCAAGGTCATTGGTTCCAACCACCCTACCACCTGCCCACTGGATCCCATCTCCACTCATCTCCTCTATGTTATCTCTCCAGCAGTTGTGCCTGGTCTGACCCACATCATCAACTCTTTGCTCACCACTGGGACATTTCCCACTGCGTTCAAAGAGGCCTGCATCAAACCGCTACTGAAGAAACCCACTCTCAACCTTACACTGCTAGAACACTACAGGCCGGTGTAGTGTGTGAAAACGCATATCTTCCGTCAAAATGTAGATGACTGATTTTAACCTCTAATTCTTTTCTGTCTTCTTAAAAATTTTTTTTTTACTTACCTCACTATTCTTAGCTTTTTATACTGTGCTAGGCTTTAATGGACTGGATTTAATTAACTTATGCAATTTGTTGCCTATATTGTTATAATTGCTTCCAATGTTTCCTCGTTTGTAAGTCGCTTTGGAAAAAAGCGTCTGCTAAATGACTAAATGTAAATTTTATGAAATGTGTAATATCATGTGTAATGTGTAATGTGCAGTGTGTGGCCTTGAAATTTTAGCATGTCTACGTAATCATGAATAAATGCTTCTTGAGACACACAGTGTTGCTTCTTTGCATGCATCAAAAGAATTGTTTCTGGCTATATGCATCCATGCATCAGTTTGAGAGGGGTGGAAATGGGACACTTGGGTGAAACAAAACTGCCCCAAAAGTACCCCCACCCACTTTAGATACAGTTTTTTCTAAGTCAATTTGGTACATTTCTCCGATCCGATTTGAAATTCTCAAAACTTCTTGTTCAATCCTTACATCCTTGTGTCACTTGTGCACATCAAACAAGCATTTTCTCATTTCTTTGAACAAGTTGCAAATGCTTTGGTATATCCATGCAAATGATTATGACACAATTCTGTGCAGATTCCTACATTATTAATTTCTTATGTCATGTTGATCAAAATGCATTATAATGGGTCTCTGTTGAATAGTATAATCCCCCACGACATTTAAGCACTAGTTTTACAATATACAGTAAGTTTACTTCAAGTAAACAGTGGCATTTTATTTTACTCAATTTAGTGTTTCGCATTACTATATTCTTTCCATATAGGACTGCAAGACAACTTCACTGGGTTGCAGACGGCCCCTTTTCACACCTAAACAGTCTTTTGACACTCTCTACAGGTATCTCATCCCTGAACAAGAGAGGGGGCAGATTGGAGATGACCTGCCAAAGTACATGTTAGTTTGGGACAATGTCAGTTTCCATCGCTCCAACATCATCAGGCAATGGTTTGCGGCCCACAACAGGATGCTGGTGGAGTTCTTCTCACCCTACTCAACCCCGTTGAGGAATTTTTCTCAGCATGAAGATTAAAAGTATATGATCGCCAGCAGCATACACAGATGACCCTTCTGGCTGCCATGGATGTAACGTGTGATGTCATCACAGCTGATGCCTGCAGAGGCTGGATTAGACACTCTGAAAGATGATTTTCACGCTGTATCGCAAGAGAAGATATTTATTGTGATGTGGATGAGAATCCGTTGCCCAAAATATAGGGAACGTCAGGAGGTGTAGGAAGACTGCACTGTAATTCCACTGCACCGCATGTACAGTTTTCCCTAAGGAGATTGTCATATGTTCAGATTTCTACATTTGTTTGTGCTATGCAGTGGTGTATTTTCCTGTCTGCATCGCAATGACACTGTCTGTCAATAAATTATTGTACAAACAGTAAAAGCGTTAACGTGAATCATGTGCCGTCTCTTGCAATCAAACAATCAAAACCAGAAATGCACTTACTGTTTTGCAAATGTCAAGGATGATTCGAGAAATGCTCCACTCATCACTCTCAGGTCACTCCGCTGCACACGTCTGATCACTTCTTTGTCACCCCCGACCTCACCGCTCCAGACAACGCAGATGTCTTACCGCTGGTCACTTTCCGGCGCTACCTACGGTCCCTCCCTCCTGCTTTTCCTCTGCTGTCTTGTCTGCACTCTCCCCCTCTGAGGAGCTCTCTCTTTTGAATACCAACAGTGCCACAGACACTCTGTGTTCCACGCTTACATCCTGCTTGGACAACCTATGCCCTCTTACATCTGGACCAGCCCGTGCATCCCTGTCTGCCCCCTGGTTATCGGATGTACCACGTGAGCATCGCGCCAGCCTCCAGTCAGCTGAGAGAAAATGGCACAAGTCAAAAGACCCTACTGACCTCTCTCTCAACCAGTCTCTTCTCTCTACTTTCTCCGTTGACGTCACCTCTGCAAAAACTGATTATAACCACTCGAAGATCAGCAACTCTCCTGACTCTCACACACTCTTAAAAACCTTCTCTGCTCTCCTCTGTCCGCCTGCTCCCACATCTTCATCGGAGTTAACGGCTGATGATTTTGCATCGTTCTTCGTAAAGAAAACTACCGCCATCAACAGCCAATTTTCTACACCACCATCACCCGCCTTTTCTCCTCTGTCTGAAGATGATGTTTCCAAGGTCATTGGTTCCAACCACCCTACCACCTGCCCACTGGATCCCATCTCCACCCATCTCCTCCATGTTATCTCTCCAGCAGTTGTGCCTGGTCTTACCCACATCATCAACTCTTTGCTCACCACTGGGACATTTCCCACTGCGTTCAAAGAGGCCTGCATCACACCGCTACTGAAGAAACCCACTCTCAACCTTACACTGCTAGAACACTACAGGCTGGTGTAGTGTGTGAAAACGCATATCTTCCGTCAAAATGTAGATGACTGATTTTAACCTCTAATTCTTTTCTGTCTTCTTAAAAAATTTTTTTTTACTTACCTCACTATTCTTAGCTTTGTATACTGTGCTAGGCTTTAATGGACTGGATTTAATTAACTTATGCATTTTGTTGCCTATATTGTTATAATTGCTTCCAATGTTTCCACGTCTGTAAGTCGCTTTGGAAAAAACCATCTGCTAAATGACTAAATGTAAATTTTATGAAATGTGTAATGTCATGTGTAATGTGTAATGTGTAGTGTGTGGCCTTGAAATTTTAGCATGTCTACGTAATCATGAAAAAATGCTTCTTGAGACACACGGTGTTGCTTCTTTGCATGCATTAAACGAAATGTTTCTGGCTATATGCATCCATTCATCAGTTTGAGAGGGGTGGAAATGGGACACTTGGGTGAAACAAAACTGCCCCAAAAGTACCCCCACCCACTTTAAATACAGTTTTTTCTAAGTCAATTTGGTACATTTCTCAGATCCTATTTGAAATTCTCAAAACTTCTTGTTCAATCCTTACATCCTTGTGTCACTTGTGCACATCAAACAAGCATTTTCTCATTTCTTTGAACAAGTTGCAAATGCTTTGGTATATCCATGCAAATGATTATGACACAATTCTGTGCAGATTCCTACATTATCAATTGCTTATGTCATGTTGATCAAAATGCATTATAATGGGTCTCTGTTGAATACTATAACCCCCCACAACATTTAAGCACTAGTTTTACAATATACAGTAAGTATACTTCAAGTAAACAGTGGCATTTTATTTTACTCAATTTAGTGTTTCGCATAACTATATTCTTTCCACATAGGACTGCAAGACAACTTCACTGGGTTGCAACAGCCCCTTTTCACACCTAAACAGTCTTTTGACACTCTCTACAGGGATCTCATCCCTGAACAAGAGAGGGGCAGATTGGAGATGACCTGCCAAAGCACATGTTAGTTTGGGACAATGTCAGTTTCCATCGCTCCAACATCATCAGGCAATGGTTTGCGGCCCACAACAGGATGCTGATGGAGTTCCTCTCACCCTACTCAACCCCGTTGAGGAATTTTTCTCAGCATGAAGATTAAAAGTATATGATCGCCAGCAGCATACACAGATGATCCTTCTGGCTGCAATGGATGTAACGTGTGATGACATCACAGCTGATGCCTGCAGAGGCTGGATTAGACACTCTGAAAAATGTTTTTCACGCTGTATCGCAAGAGAAGATATTTGTTGTGATGAGGATGAGAATCCGTTGCCCAAAATATAGGGAACGTCAGGAGGTGTAGGAAGACTGCACTGTAATTCCACTGCACTGCATGTACAGTTTTCCCTAAGGAGATTGTCTTATGTTCAGATTTCTACATTTGTTTGTGCTATGCAGTGCTGTCTTTTCCTGTCTGCATCGCAATGACACTGTCTGTCAATAAATTATTGTACAAACAGTAAAAGCGTTAACGTGAATCATGTGCCGTCTCTTGCAATCAAACAATCAAAACCAGAAATGCACTTACTGTTTTGCAAATGTCAAGGATGATTAGAGAAATGCTCCACTCATCACTCTCAGGTCACTCCGCTGCACACGTCTGATCACTTCTTTGTCACCCCCAACCTCACCGCTCCAGACAACGCAGATGTCTTACCGCTGGTCACTTTCCGGTGCTACCTACGGTCCCTCCCTCCTGCTTTTCCTCTGCTGTCTTGTCTGCACTCCCCCCCTCTGAGGAGCTCTCTCTTTTGAATACCAACAGTGCCACAGACACTCTGTGTTCCACACTTACATCCTGCTTGGACAACCTATGCCCTCTTACATCTGGACCAGCCCGTGCATCCCTGTCTGCCCCCTGGTTATCGGATGTACCACGTGAGCATCGCGCCAGCCTCCGGTCAGCTGAGAGAAAATGGCACAAGTCAAAAGACCATACTGACCTGTCTCTCAACCAGTCTCTCCTCTCTACTTTCTCCGTTGATGTCACCTCTGCAAAAACTGATTATAACCACTCGAAGATCAGCAACTCTCCTGTCTCTCGCACACTCTTAAAAACCTTCTCTGCTCTTCTTTGTCCGCCTGCTCCAACAACTTCATCGGAGTTAACGGCTGATGATTTTGCATCGTTCTTCGTAAAGAAAACTACCGGCATCAACAGCCAATTTTCTACACCACCATCACCCGCCTTTTCTCCTCTGTCTGAAGATTATGTTTCCAAGGTCATTGGTTCCAACCACCCTACCACCTGCCCACTGGATCCCATCTCCACCCATCTCCTCCATGTTATCTCTCCAGCAGTTGTGCCTGGTCTGACCCACATCATCAACTCTTTGCTCAACACTGGGACATTTCCCACTGCGTTCAAAGAGGCCTGCATCACACCGCTACTGAAGAAACCCACTCTCAACCTTACACTGCTAGAACACTACAGGCCGGTGTAGTGTGTGAAAACCCATATCTTCCGTCAAAATGTAGATGACTGATTTTAACCTCTAATTCTTTTCTGTCTTCTTAAAAATTTTTTTTTATACTTACCTCACTATTCTTAGCTTTGTATACTGTGCTAGGCTTTAATGGACTGGATTTAATTAACTCATGCATTTTGTTGCCTATATTGTTATAATTGCTTCCAATGTTTCCTTGTCTGTAAGTCGCTTTGGAAAAAAGCATTTGCTAAATGACTAAATGTAAATTTTATGAAATGTGTAATGTCATGTGTAATGTGTAGTGTGTGGCCTTGAAATTTTAGCATGTCTACGTAATCATGAATAAATGCTTCTTGAGACACACAGTGTTGCTTCTTTGCATGCATCAAACGAATTGTTTCTGGCTATATGCATCCATGCATCAGTTTGAGAGGGGTGGAAATGGGACACTTGGGTGAAACAAAACTGCCCCAAAAGTACCCCCACCCACTTTAAATACAGTTTTTTCTAAGTCAATTTGGTACATTTCTCAGATCCGATTTGAAATTGTTTTGAAATTGACCCCCCCTCTGAGGAGCTCTCTCTTTTGAATACCAACAGTGCCACAGACACTCTGTGTTCCACGCTTACATCCTGCTTGGACAACCTATGCCCTCTTACATCTGGACCAGCCCGTGCATCCCTGTCTGCCCCCTGGTTATCGGATGTACCACGTGAGCATCGCGCCAGCCTCCGGTCAGCTGAGAGAAAATGGCACAAGTCAAAAGACCATACTGACCTCTCTCTCAACCAGTCTCTCCTCTCTACTTTCTCCGTTGACGTCACCTCTGCAAAAACTGATTATAACCACTCGAAGATCAGCAACTCTCCTGACTCTCGCACACTCTTAAAAACCTTCTCTGCTCTCCTCTGTCCGCCTGCTCCCACACCTTCATCGGAGTTAACGGCTGATGATTTTGCATTGTTCTTCGTAAAGAAAACTACCGCCATCAACAGCCAATTTTATACACCACCATCACCCGCCTTTTCTCCTCTGTCTGAAGATGATGTTTCCAAGGTCATTGGTTCCAACCACCCTACCACCTGCCCACTGGATCCCATCTCCACCCATCTCCTCCATGTTATCTCTCCAGCAGTTGTGCCTGGTCTGACCCACATCATCAACTCTTTGCTCACCACTGGGACATTTCCCACTGCGTTCAAAGAGGCCTGCATCACACCGCTACTGAAGAAACCCACTCTCAACCTTACACTGCTAGAACACTACAGGCCGGTGTAGTTTGTGAAAACGCATATCTTCCGTCAAAATTTAGATGACTGATTTTAACCTCTAATTCTTTTCTGTCTTCTTAAAAAAAATTTTTTTACTTACCTCACTATTCTTAGCTTTGTATACTGTGCTAGGCTTTAATGGACTGGATTTAATTAACTTATGCATTTTGTTGCCTATATTGTTATAATTGCTTCCAATGTTTCCACGTCTGTAAGTCGCTTTGGAAAAAAGCATCTGCTAAATGACTAAATGTAAATTTTATGAAATGTGTAATGTCATGTGTAATGTGTAATGTGTAGTGTGTGGCCTTGAAATTTTAGCATGTCTACGTAATCATGAATAAATGCTTCTTGAGACACACAGTGTTGCTTCTTTGCATGCATCAAACGAATTGTTTCTGGCTATATGCATCCATGCATCAGTTTGAGAGGGGTGGAAATGGGACACTTGGGTGAAACAAAACTGCCCCAAAAGTACCCCCACCCACTTTAAATACAGTTTTTTCTAAGTCAGTTTGGTACATTTCTCAGATGCGATTTGAAATTCTCAAAACTTCTTGTTCAAGCCTTACATCCTTGTGTCACTTGTGCACATCAAACAAGCATTTTCTCATTTCTTTGAACAAGTTGCAAATGCTTTGGTATATCCATGCAAATGATTATGACACAATTCTGTGCAGATTCCTACATTATCAATTGCTTATGTCATGTTGATCAAAATGCATTATAATGGGTCTCTGTTGAATAGTATAATCCAACACGACATTTAAGCACTAGTTTTACAATATACAGTAAGTATACTTCAAGTAAACAGTGGCATTTTATTTTACTCAATTTAGTGTTTCGCATTACTATATTCTTTCCACATAGGACTGCAAGACAACTTCACTGGGTTGCAGACGGCCCCTTTTCACACCTAAACAGTCTTTTGACACTCTCTACAGGGATCTCATCCCTGAACAAGAGAGGGGGCAGATTGGAGATGACCTGCCAAAGTACATGTTAGTTTGGGACAATGTCAGTTTCCTTCGCTCCAACATCATCAGGCAATGGTTTGCGGCCCACAACAGGATTCTGGTGGAGTTCCTCTCACTCTACTCAACCCCGTTGAGGAATTTTTCTCAGCATGAAGATTAAAAGTATATGATCGCCAGCAGCATACACAGATGACCCTTCTGGCTGCCATGGATGTAACGTGTGATGACATCACAGCTGATGCCTGCAGAGGCTGGATTAGACACTCTGAAAGATGATTTTTCAGGCTGTATCGCAAGAGAAGATATTTGTTGTGATGTGGATGAGAATCCGTTGCCCAAAATATACGGAACGTCAGGAGGTGTAGGAAGACTGCACCGTAATTCCACTGCACTGCATGTACAGTTTTCCCTAAGGAGATTGTCTTATGTTCAGATTTCTACATTTGTTTGTGCTATGCAGTGATGTCTTTTCATGTCTGCATCGCGATGACACTGTCTGTCAAGAAATTATTGTACAAACAGTAAAAGCGTTAACGTGAATCATGTGCCGTCTCTTGCAATCAAACAATCAGAATCAGAAATGCACTTACTGTTTTGCAAATGTCAAGGATGATTCGAGAAATGCTCAACTCATCACTCTCAGGTCACTCCGCTGCACACGTCTGATCACTTCTTTGTCACTCCCGACCTCACCGCTCTAGACAACGCAGATGTCTTACCGCTGGTCACTTTCCGGCGCTACCTACGGTCCCTCCCTCCTGCTTTTCCTCTGCTGTCTTGTCTGCACTCCCCCCCTCTGAGGAGCTCTCTCTTTTGAATACCAACAGTGCCACAGACACTCTGTGTTCCACGCTTACATCCTGCTTGGACAACCTATGCCCTCTTACATCTGGACCAGCCCGTGCATCCCTGTCTGCCCCCTGGTTATCGGATGTACCACGTGAGCATCGCGCCAGCCTCCGGTCAGCTGAGAGAAAATGGCACAAGTCAAAAGACCATACTGACCTCTCTCTCAACCAGTCTCTCCTCTCTACTTTCTCCGTTGACGTCACCTCTGCAAAAACTGATTATAACCACTCGAAGATCAGCAACTCTCCTGACTCTCGCACACTCTTAAAAACCTTCTCTGCTCTCCTCTGTCCGCCTGCTCCCACACCTTCATCGGAGTTAACGGCTGATAATTTTGCATCGTTCTTCGTAAAGAAAACTACCGCCATCAACAGCCAATTTTCTACACCACCATCACCCGCCTTTTCTCCTCTGTCTGAAGATGATGTTTCCAAGGTCATTGGTTCCAACCACCCTACCACCTGCCCACTGGATCCCATCTCCACCCATCTCCTCCATGTTATCTCTCCAGCAGTTGTGCCTGGTCTGACCCACATCATCAACTCTTTGCTCACCACTGGGACATTTCCCACTGCGTTCAAAGAGGCCTGCATCACACCGCTACTGAAGAAACCCACTCTCAACCTTACACTGCTAGAACACTACAGGCCGGTGTAGTGTGTGAAAACGCATATCTTCCGTCAAAATGTAGATGACTGATTTTAACCTCTAATTCTTTTCTGTCTTCTTAAAAACATTTTTTTACTTACCTCACTATTCTTAGCTTTGTATACTGTGCTAGGCTTTAATGGACTGGATTTAATTAACTTATGCATTTTGTTGCCTATATTGTTATAATTGCTTCCAATGTTTCCTCGTCTGTAAGTCGCTTTGGAAAAAAGCATCTGCTAAATGACTAAATGTAAATTTTATGAAATGTGTAATGTCATGTGTAATGTGTAATGTGTAGTGTGTGGCCTTGAAATTTTAGCATGTCTACGTAATCATGAATAAATGCTTCTTGAGACACATAGTGTTGCTTCTTTGCATGCATAAAACGAATTGTTTCTGGCTATATGCATCCATGCATCAGTTTGAGAGGGGTGGAAATGGGACACTTGGGTGAAACAAAACTGCCCCAAAAGTACCCCCACCCACTTTAAATACAGTTTTTTCTAAGTCAATTTGGTACATTTCTCAGATCCGATTTGAAATTCTCAAAACTTCTTGTTCAATCCTTACATCCTTGTATCACTTGTGCAAATCAAACAAGCATTTTCTCATTTCTTTGAACAAGTTGCAAATGCTTTGGTATATCCATGCAAATGATTATGACACAATTCTGTGCAGATTCCTACATTATCAATTGCTTATGTCATGTTGATCAAAATGCATTATAATGGGTCTCTGTTGAATAGTATAATCCAACACGACATTTAAGCACTAGTTTTACAATATACAGTAAGTATACTTCAAGTAAACAGTGGCATTTTATTTTACTCAATTTAGTATTTCGCATTACTATATTCTTTCCACATAGGACTGCAAGACAACTTCACTGGGTTGCAGACGGCCCCTTTTCACACCTAAACAGTCTTTTGACACTCTCTACAGGGATCTCATCCCTGAACAAGAGAGGGGGCAGATTGGAGATGACCTGCCAAAGTACATGTTAGTTTGGGACAATGTCAGTTTCCTTCGATCCAACATCATCAGGCAATGGTTTGCGGCCCACAACAGGATGCTGGTGGAGTTCCTCTCACCCTACTCAACCCCGTTGAGGAATTTTTCTCAGCATGAAGATTAAAAGTATATGATCGCCAGCAGCAGACCCTTCTGGCTGCCATGGATGTAACGTGTGATGACATCACAGCTGATGCCCGCAGAGGCTGGATTAGACACTCTGAAAGATGATTTTCACGCTGTATCGCAGAGAAGATATTTGTTGTGATGTGGATGAGAATCCGTTGCCCAAAATATAGGGAACGTCAGGAGGTGTAGGAAGACTGCACTGTAATTCCACTGCACTGCATGTACAGTTTTCCCTAAGGAGATTGTCTTATGTTCAGATTTCTACATTTGATTGTGCTATGCAGTGCTGTCTTTTCCTGTCTGCATCGCAATGACACTGTCTGTCAAGAAATTATTGTACAAACAGTAAAAGCGTTAACGTGAATCATGTGCCGTCTCTTGCAATCAAACAATCAAAACCAGAAATGCACTTACTGTTTTGTCAATGTCAAGGATGATTCGAGAAATGCTCCACTCATCACTCTCAGGTCACTCCGCTGCACACGTCTGATCACTTCTTTGTCACCCCCAACCTCACCGCTCCAGACAACGCAGATGTCTTACCGCTGGTCACTTTCAGGCTTTACCTACGGTCCCTCCCTCCTGCTTTTCCTCTGCTGTCTTGTCTGCACTTCCCCCCTCTTAGGAGCTCTCTCTTTTGAATATCAACAGTGCCACAGACACTCTGTGTTCCACGCTTACATCCTGCTTGGACAACCTATGCCCTCTTACATCTGGACCAGCCCGTGCATCCCTGTCTGCCCCCTGGTTATCGGATGTACCACGTGAGCATCGCGCCAGCCTCCGGTCAGCTGAGAGAAAATGGCACAAGTCAAAAGACCATACTGACCTCTCTCTCAACCAGTCTCTCCTCTCTACTTTCTCCGTTGACGTCACCTCTGCAAAAACTGATTATAACCACTCGAAGATCAGCAACTCTCCTGACTCTCGCACACTCTTAAAAACCTTCTCTGCTCTCCTCTGTCCGCCTGCTCCCACACCTTCATCGGAGTTAACGGCTGATGATTTTGCATCGTTCTTTGTAAAGAAAACTACCGCCATCAACAGCCAATTTTCTACACCACCATCACCCACCTTTTCTACTCTGTCTGAAGATGATGTTTCCAAGGTCATTGGTTCCAACCACCCTACCACCTGCCCACTGGATCCCATCTCCACCCATCTCCTCCATGTTATCTCTCCAGCAGTTGTGCCTGGTCTGACCCACATCATCAACTCTTTGCTCACCACTGGGACATTTCCCAGTGCGTTCAAAGAGGCCTGCATCAAACCGCTACTGAAGAAACCCACTCTCAACCTTACACTGCTAGAACACTACAGGCCGGTGTAGTGTGTGAAAACGCATATCTTCCGTCAAAATGTAGATGACTGATTTTAACCTCTAATTCTTTTCTGTCTTCTTAAAAAATTTTTTTTACTTACCTCACTATTCTTAGCTTTTTATACTGTGCTAGGCTTTAATGGACTGGATTTAATTAACTTATGCATTTTGTTGCCTACATTGTTATAATTGCTTCCAATGTTTCCTCGTCTGTAAGTCGCTTTGGAAAAAAGCATCTGCTAAATGACTAAATGTAAATTTTATGAAATGTGTAATATCATGTGTAATGTGTAATGTGCAGTGTGTGGCCTTGAAATTTTAGCATGTCTACGTAATCATGAATAAATGCTTCTTGAGACACACAGTGTTGCTTCTATGCATGCATCAAACGAATTTTTTTCTGGCTATATGCATCCATGCATCAGTTTGAGAGGGGTGGAAATGGGACACTTGGGGGAAACAAAACTGCCCCAAAAGTACCCCCACCCACTTTAAATACAGTTTTTTCTAAGTCAATTTGGTACATTTCTCAGATACGATTTGAAATTCTCAAAACTTCTTGTTCAATCCTTACATCCTTGTGTCACTTGTGCACATCAAACAAGCATTTTCTCATTTCTTTGAACAAGTTGCAAATGCTTTGGTATATCCATGCAAATGATTTTGACACAATTCTGTGCAGATTCCTACATTATTAATTGCTTATGTCATGTTGATCAAAATGCATTATAATGGGTCTCTGTTGAATAGTATAATCCCCCACGACATTTAAGCACTAGTTTTACAATATACAGTAAGTATACTTCAAGTAAACAGTGGCATTTTATTTTACTCAATTTAGTGTTTCGCATTACTATATTCTTTCCACATAGGACTGCAAGACAACTTCACTGGGTTGCAGACGGCCCCTTTTCACACCTAAACAGTCTTTTGACACTCTCTACAGGGATCTCATCCCTGAACAAGAGAGGGGGCAGATTGGAGATGACCTGCCAAAGTACATGTTAGTTTGGGACAATGTCAGTTTCCATCGCTCCAACATCATCAGGCAATGGTTTGCGGCCCACAACAGGATGCTGGTGGAGTTCCTCTCACCCTACTCAACCCCGTTGAGGAATTTTTCTCAGCATGAAGATTAAAAGTATATGATCGCCAGCAGCATACACAGATGACCCTTCTGGCTGCCATGGATGTAACGTGTGATGACATCACAGCTGATGCCTGCAGAGGCTGGATTAGACACTCTGAAAGATGATTTTTCAGGCTGTATCGCAAGAGAAGATATTTGTTGTGATGTGGATGAGAATCCGTTGCCCAAAATATACGGAACGTCAGGAGGTGTAGGAAGACTGCACTGTAATTCCACTGCACTGCATGTACAGTTTTCCCTAAGGAGATTGTCTTATGTTCAGATTTCTACATTTGTTTGTGCTATGCAGTGATGTATTTTCCTGTCTGCATCGCGATGACACTGTCTGTCAAGAAATTATTGTACAAACAGTAAAAGCGTTAACGTGAATCATGTGCCGTCTCTTGCAATCAAACAATCAAAACCAGAAATGCACTTACTGTTTTGCAAATGTCAAGGATGATTCGAGAAAAGCTCCACTCATCACTCTCAGGTCACTCCGCTGCACACATCTGATCACTTCTTTGTCACCCCCGACCTCACCGCTCTAGACAACGCAGATGTCTTACCGCTGGTCACTTTCCGGCGCTACCTACGGTCCCTCCCTCCTGCTTTTCCTCTGCTGTCTTGTCTGCACTCCCCCCCTCTGAGGAGCTCTCTCTTTTGAATACCAACAGTGCCACAGACACTCTGTGTTCCACGCTTACATCCTGCTTGGACAACCTATGCCCTCTTACATCTGGACCAGCCCGTGCATCCCTGTCTGCCCCCTGGTTATCGGATGTACCACGTGAGCATCGCGCCAGCCTCCGGTCAGCTGAGAGAAAATGGCACAAGTCAAAAGACCATACTGACCTCTCTCTCAACCAGTCTCTCCTCTCTACTTTCTCCGTTGACGTCACCTCTGCAAAAACTGATTATAACCACTCGAAGATCAGCAACTCTCCTGACTCTCGCACACTCTTAAAAACCTTCTCTGCTCTCCTCTGTCCGCCTGCTCCCACACCTTCATCGGAGTTAACGGCTGATGATTTTGCATCGTTCTTCGTAAAGAAAACTACCGCCATCAACAGCCAATTTTCTACACCACCATCACCCGCCTTTTCTACTCTGTCTGAAGATGATGTTTCCAAGGTCATTGGTTCCAACCACCCTACCACCTGCCCACTGGATCCCATCTCCACTCATCTCCTCTATGTTATCTCTCCAGCAGTTGTGCCTGGTCTGACCCACATCATCAACTCTTTGCTCACCACTGGGACATTTCCCACTGCGTTCAAAGAGGCCTGCATCAAACCGCTACTGAAGAAACCCACTCTCAACCTTACACTGCTAGAACACTACAGGCCGGTGTAGTGTGTGAAAACGCATATCTTCCGTCAAAATGTAGATGACTGATTTTAACCTCTAATTCTTTTCTGTCTTCTTAAAAAATTTTTTTTTACTTACCTCACTATTCTTAGCTTTTTATACTGTGCTAGGCTTTAATGGACTGGATTTAATTAACTTATGCAATTTGTTGCCTATATTGTTATAATTGCTTCCAATGTTTCCTCGTTTGTAAGTCGCTTTGGAAAAAAGCGTCTGCTAAATGACTAAATGTAAATTTTATGAAATGTGTAATATCATGTGTAATGTGTAATGTGCAGTGTGTGGCCTTGAAATTTTAGCATGTCTACGTAATCATGAATAAATGCTTCTTGAGACACACAGTGTTGCTTCTTTGCATGCATCAAAAGAATTGTTTCTGGCTATATGCATCCATGCATCAGTTTGAGAGGGGTGGAAATGGGACACTTGGGTGAAACAAAACTGCCCCAAAAGTACCCCCACCCACTTTAGATACAGTTTTTTCTAAGTCAATTTGGTACATTTCTCCGATCCGATTTGAAATTCTCAAAACTTCTTGTTCAATCCTTACATCCTTGTGTCACTTGTGCACATCAAACAAGCATTTTCTCATTTCTTTGAACAAGTTGCAAATGCTTTGGTATATCCATGCAAATGATTATGACACAATTCTGTGCAGATTCCTACATTATTAATTTCTTATGTCATGTTGATCAAAATGCATTATAATGGGTCTCTGTTGAATAGTATAATCCCCCACGACATTTAAGCACTAGTTTTACAATATACAGTAAGTTTACTTCAAGTAAACAGTGGCATTTTATTTTACTCAATTTAGTGTTTCGCATTACTATATTCTTTCCATATAGGACTGCAAGACAACTTCACTGGGTTGCAGACGGCCCCTTTTCACACCTAAACAGTCTTTTGACACTCTCTACAGGTATCTCATCCCTGAACAAGAGAGGGGGCAGATTGGAGATGACCTGCCAAAGTACATGTTAGTTTGGGACAATGTCAGTTTCCATCGCTCCAACATCATCAGGCAATGGTTTGCGGCCCACAACAGGATGCTGGTGGAGTTCTTCTCACCCTACTCAACCCCGTTGAGGAATTTTTCTCAGCATGAAGATTAAAAGTATATGATCGCCAGCAGCATACACAGATGACCCTTCTGGCTGCCATGGATGTAACGTGTGATGTCATCACAGCTGATGCCTGCAGAGGCTGGATTAGACACTCTGAAAGATGATTTTCACGCTGTATCGCAAGAGAAGATATTTATTGTGATGTGGATGAGAATCCGTTGCCCAAAATATAGGGAACGTCAGGAGGTGTAGGAAGACTGCACTGTAATTCCACTGCACCGCATGTACAGTTTTCCCTAAGGAGATTGTCATATGTTCAGATTTCTACATTTGTTTGTGCTATGCAGTGGTGTATTTTCCTGTCTGCATCGCAATGACACTGTCTGTCAATAAATTATTGTACAAACAGTAAAAGCGTTAACGTGAATCATGTGCCGTCTCTCGCAATCAAACAATCAAAACCAGAAATGCACTTACTGTTTTGCAAATGTCAAGGATGATTCGAGAAATGCTCCACTCATCACTCTCAGGTCACTCCGCTGCACACGTCTGATCACTTCTTTGTCACCCCCGACCTCACCGCTCCAGACAACGCAGATGTCTTACCGCTGGTCACTTTCCGGCGCTACCTACGGTCCCTCCCTCCTGCTTTTCCTCTGCTGTCTTGTCTGCACTCTCCCCCTCTGAGGAGCTCTCTCTTTTGAATACCAACAGTGCCACAGACACTCTGTGTTCCACGCTTACATCCTGCTTGGACAACCTATGCCCTCTTACATCTGGACCAGCCCGTGCATCCCTGTCTGCCCCCTGGTTATCGGATGTACCACGTGAGCATCGCGCCAGCCTCCAGTCAGCTGAGAGAAAATGGCACAAGTCAAAAGACCCTACTGACCTCTCTCTCAACCAGTCTCTTCTCTCTACTTTCTCCGTTGACGTCACCTCTGCAAAAACTGATTATAACCACTCGAAGATCAGCAACTCTCCTGACTCTCACACACTCTTAAAAACCTTCTCTGCTCTCCTCTGTCCGCCTGCTCCCACATCTTCATCGGAGTTAACGGCTGATGATTTTGCATCGTTCTTCGTAAAGAAAACTACCGCCATCAACAGCCAATTTTCTACACCACCATCACCCGCCTTTTCTCCTCTGTCTGAAGATGATGTTTCCAAGGTCATTGGTTCCAACCACCCTACCACCTGCCCACTGGATCCCATCTCCACCCATCTCCTCCATGTTATCTCTCCAGCAGTTGTGCCTGGTCTTACCCACATCATCAACTCTTTGCTCACCACTGGGACATTTCCCACTGCGTTCAAAGAGGCCTGCATCACACCGCTACTGAAGAAACCCACTCTCAACCTTACACTGCTAGAACACTAAAGGGTGGTGTAGTGTGTGAAAACGCATATCTTCCGTCAAAATGTAGATGACTGATTTTAACCTCTAATTCTTTTCTGTCTTCTTAAAAAAATTTTTTTTACTTACCTCACTATTCTTAGCTTTGTATACTGTGCTAGGCTTTAATGGACTGGATTTAATTAACTTATGCATTTTGTTGCCTATATTGTTATAATTGCTTCCAATGTTTCCACGTCTGTAAGTCGCTTTGGAAAAAAGCATCTGCTAAATGACTAAATGTAAATTTTATGAAATGTGTAATGTCATGTGTAATGTGTAATGTGTAGTGTGTGGCCTTGAAATTTTAGCATGTCTACGTAATCATGAAAAAATGCTTCTTGAGACACACGGTGTTGCTTCTTTGCATGCATTAAACGAAATGTTTCTGGCTATATGCATCCATTCATCAGTTTGAGAGGGGTGGAAATGGGACACTTGGGTGAAACAAAACTGCCCCAAAAGTACCCCCACCCACTTTAAATACAGTTTTTTCTAAGTCAATTTGGTACATTTCTCAGATCCTATTTGAAATTCTCAAAACTTCTTGTTCAATCCTTACATCCTTGTGTCACTTGTGCACATCAAACAAGCATTTTCTCATTTCTTTGAACAAGTTGCAAATGCTTTGGTATATCCATGCAAATGATTATGACACAATTCTGTGCAGATTCCTACATTATCAATTGCTTATATCATGTTGATCAAAATGCATTATAATGGGTCTCTGTTGAATACTATAACCCCCCACAACATTTAAGCACTAGTTTTACAATATACAGTAAGTATACTTCAAGTAAACAGTGGCATTTTATTTTACTCAATTTAGTGTTTCGCATAACTATATTCTTTCCACATAGGACTGCAAGACAACTTCACTGGGTTGCAACAGCCCCTTTTCACACCTAAACAGTCTTTTGACACTCTCTACAGGGATCTCATCCCTGAACAAGAGAGGGGCAGATTGGAGATGACCTGCCAAAGTACATGTTAGTTTGGGACAATGTCAGTTTCCATCGCTCCAACATCATCAGGCAATGGTTTGCGGCCCACAACAGGATGCTGATGGAGTTCCTCTCACCCTACTCAACCCCGTTGAGGAATTTTTCTCAGCATGAAGATTAAAAGTATATGATCGCCAGCAGCATACACAGATGATCCTTCTGGCTGCAATGGATGTAACGTGTGATGACATCACAGCTGATGCCTGCAGAGGCTGGATTAGACACTCTGAAAAATGTTTTTCACGCTGTATCGCAAGAGAAGATATTTGTTGTGATGAGGATGAGAATCCGTTGCCCAAAATATAGGGAACGTCAGGAGGTGTAGGAAGACTGCACTGTAATTCCACTGCACTGCATGTACAGTTTTCCCTAAGGAGATTGTCTTATGTTCAGATTTCTACATTTGTTTGTGCTATGCAGTGCTGTCTTTTCCTGTCTGCATCGCAATGACACTGTCTGTCAATAAATTATTGTACAAACAGTAAAAGCGTTAACGTGAATCATGTGCCGTCTCTTGCAATCAAACAATCAAAACCAGAAATGCACTTACTGTTTTGCAAATGTCAAGGATGATTAGAGAAATGCTCCACTCATCACTCTCAGGTCACTCCGCTGCACACGTCTGATCACTTCTTTGTCACCCCCAACCTCACCGCTCCAGACAACGCAGATGTCTTACCGCTGGTCACTTTCCGGTGCTACCTACGGTCCCTCCCTCCTGCTTTTCCTCTGCTGTCTTGTCTGCACTCCCCCCCTCTGAGGAGCTCTCTCTTTTGAATACCAACAGTGCCACAGACACTCTGTGTTCCACGCTTACATCCTGCTTGGACAACCTATGCCCTCTTACATCTGGACCAGCCCGTGCATCCCTGTCTGCCCCCTGGTTATCGGATGTACCACGTGAGCATCGCGCCAGCCTCCGGTCAGCTGAGAGAAAATGGCACAAGTCAAAAGACCATACTGACCTGTCTCTCAACCAGTCTCTCCTCTCTACTTTCTCCGTTGATGTCACCTCTGCAAAAACTGATTATAACCACTCGAAGATCAGCAACTCTCCTGTCTCTCGCACACTCTTAAAAACCTTCTCTGCTCTTCTTTGTCCGCCTGCTCCAACAACTACATCGGAGTTAACGGCTGATGATTTTGCATCGTTCTTCGTAAAGAAAACTACCGGCATCAACAGCCCATTTTCTACACCACCATCACCCGCCTTTTCTCCTCTGTCTGAAGATTATGTTTCCAAGGTCATTGGTTCCAACCACCCTACCACCTGCCCACTGGATCCCATCTCCACCCATCTCCTCCATGTTATCTCTCCAGCAGTTGTGCCTGGTCTGACCCACATCATCAACTCTTTGCTCAACACTGGGACATTTCCCACTGCGTTCAAAGAGGCCTGCATCACACCGCTACTGAAGAAACCCACTCTCAACCTTACACTGCTAGAACACTACAGGCCGGTGTAGTGTGTGAAAACCCATATCTTCCGTCAAAATGTAGATGACTGATTTTAACCTCTAATTCTTTTCTGTCTTCTTAAAAAAATTTTTTTATACTTACCTCACTATTCTTAGCTTTGTATACTGTGCTAGGCTTTAATGGACTGGATTTAATTAACTCATGCATTTTGTTGCCTATATTGTTATAATTGCTTCCAATGTTTCCTTGTCTGTAAGTCGCTTTGGAAAAAAGCATTTGCTAAATGACTAAATGTAAATTTTATGAAATGTGTAATGTCATGTGTAATGTGTAGTGTGTGGCCTTGAAATTTTAGCATGTCTACGTAATCATGAATAAATGCTTCTTGAGACACACAGTGTTGCTTCTTTGCATGCATCAAACGAATTGTTTCTGGCTATATGCATCCATGCATCAGTTTGAGAGGGGTGGAAATGGGACACTTGGGTGAAACAAAACTGCCCCAAAAGTACCCCCACCCACTTTAAATACAGTTTTTTCTAAGTCAATTTGGTACATTTCTCAGATCCGATTTGAAATTGTTTTGAAATTGACCCCCCCTCTGAGGAGCTCTCTCTTTTGAATACCAACAGTGCCACAGACACTCTGTGTTCCACGCTTACATCCTGCTTGGACAACCTATGCCCTCTTACATCTGGACCAGCCCGTGCATCCCTGTCTGCCCCCTGGTTATCGGATGTACCACGTGAGCATCGCGCCAGCCTCCGGTCAGCTGAGAGAAAATGGCACAAGTCAAAAGACCATACTGACCTCTCTCTCAACCAGTCTCTCCTCTCTACTTTCTCCGTTGACGTCACCTCTGCAAAAACTGATTATAACCACTCGAAGATCAGCAACTCTCCTGACTCTCGCACACTCTTAAAAACCTTCTCTGCTCTCCTCTGTCCGCCTGCTCCCACACCTTCATCGGAGTTAACGGCTGATGATTTTGCATTGTTCTTCGTAAAGAAAACTACCGCCATCAACAGCCAATTTTATACACCACCATCACCCGCCTTTTCTCCTCTGTCTGAAGATGATGTTTCCAAGGTCATTGGTTCCAACCACCCTACCACCTGCCCACTGGATCCCATCTCCACCCATCTCCTCCATGTTATCTCTCCAGCAGTTGTGCCTGGTCTGACCCACATCATCAACTCTTTGCTCACCACTGGGACATTTCCCACTGCGTTCAAAGAGGCCTGCATCACACCGCTACTGAAAAAACCCACTCTCAACCTTACACTGCTAGAACACTACAGGCCGGTGTAGTTTGTGAAAACGCATATCTTCCGTCAAAATTTAGATGACTGATTTTAACCTCTAATTCTTTTCTGTCTCCTTAAAAAAAATTTTTTTACTTACCTCACTATTCTTAGCTTTGTATACTGTGCTAGGCTTTAATGGACTGGATTTAATTAACTTATGCATTTTGTTGCCTATATTGTTATAATTGCTTCCAATGTTTCCACGTCTGTAAGTCGCTTTGGAAAAAAGCATCTGCTAAATGACTAAATGTAAATTTTATGAAATGTGTAATGTCATGTGTAATGTGTAATGTGTAGTGTGTGGCCTTGAAATTTTAGCATGTCTACGTAATCATGAATAAATGCTTCTTGAGACACACAGTGTTGCTTCTTTGCATGCATCAAACGAATTGTTTCTGGCTATATGCATCCATGCATCAGTTTGAGAGGGGTGGAAATGGGACACTTGGGTGAAACAAAACTGCCCCAAAAGTACCCCCACCCACTTTAAATACAGTTTTTTCTAAGTCAATTTGGTACATTTCTCAGATCCGATTTGAAATTCTCAAAACTTCTTGTTCAAGCCTTACATCCTTGTGTCACTTGTGCACATCAAACAAGCATTTTCTCATTGCTTTGAACAAGTTGCAAATGCTTTGGTATATCCATGCAAATGATTAGGACACAATTCTGTGCAGATTCCTACATTATTAATTGCTTATGTCATGTTGATCAAAATGCATTATAATGGGTCTCTGTTGAATAGTATAATCCCCACGACATTTAAGCACTAGTTTTGCAATATACAGTAAGTTTACTTCAAGTAAACAGTGGCATTTTATTTTACTCAATTTAGTGTTTCGCATTACTATATTCTTTCCCTATAGGACTACAAGACAACTTCACTGGGTTGCAGACGGCCCCTTTTCACACCTAAACAGTCTTTTAACACTCTCTACAGGGATCTCATCCCTGAACCAAAGAGCAGGCAGATTGGAGATGACCTGCCAAAGTACATGTTAGTTTGGGACAATGTCAGTTTCCATCGCTCCAACATCATCAGGCAATGGTTTGCGGCCCACAACAGGATGCTGGTGGAGTTCCTCTCACCCTACTCAACCCCGTTGAGGAATTTTTCTCAGCATGAAGATTAAAAGTATATGATCGCCAGCAGCATACACAGATGACCCTTCTGGCTGCCATGGATGTAACGTGTGATGACATCACAGCTGATGCCTGCAGAGGCTGGATTAGACACTCTGAAAGATGATTTTTCACGCTGTATCGCAAGAGAAGATATTTGTTGTGATGTGGATGAGAATCCGTTGCCCAAAATATAGGGAACGTCAGGAGGTGTAGGAAGACTGCACTGTAATTCCACTGCACTGCATGTACAGTTTTCCCTAAGGAGATTGTCTTATGTTCAGATTTCTACATTTGTTTGTGCTATGCAGTGCTGTCTTTTCCTGTCTGCATCGCGATGACACTGTCTGTCAAGAAATTATTGTACAAACAGTAAAAGCGTTAACGTGAATCATGTGCCGTCTCTTGCAATCAAACAATCAAAACCAGAAATGCACTTACTGTTTTGCAAATGTCAAGGATGATTCGAGAAATGCTCCACTCATCACTCTCAGGTCACTCCGCTGCACACGTCTGATCACTTCTTTGTCACCCCCGAGCTCACCGCTCCAGACAACGCAGATGTCTTACCGCTGGTCACTTTCCGGCGCTACCTACGGTCCCTCCCTCCTGCTTTTCCTCTGCTGTCTTGTCTGCACTCCCCCCCTCTGAGGAGCTCTCTCTTTTGAATACCAACAGTAGCACAGACACTCTGTGTTCCACGCTTACATCCTGCTTGGACAACCTATGCCCTCTTACATCTGGACCAGCCCGTGCATCCCTGTCTGCCCCCTGGTTATCGGATGTACCACGTGAGCATCGCGCCAGCCTCAGGTCAGCTGAGAGAAAATGGCACAAGTCAAAAGACCATACTGACCTCTCTCTCAGCCAGTCTCTCCTCTCTACTTTCTCCGTTGACGTCACCTCTGCAAAAACTGATTATAACCACTCGAAGATCAGCAACTCTCCTGACTCTCGCACACTCTTAAAAACCTTCTCTGCTCTCCTCTGTCCGCCTGCTCCCACACCTTCATCGGAGTTAACGGCTGTTGATTTTGCATCGTTTGTCGTAAAGAAAACTACCGCCATCAACAGCCAATTTTCTACACCACCATCACCCGCCTTTTCTCCTCTGTCTGAAGATGATGTTTCCAAGGTCATTGGTTCCAACCACCCTACCATCTGCCCACTGGATCCCATCTCCACCCATCTCCTCCATGTTATCTCTCCAGCAGTTGTGCCTGGTCTGTCCCACATCATCAACTCTTTGCTCACCACTGGGACATTTCCCACTGCGTTCAAAGAGGCCTGCATCACACCGCTACTGAAGAAACCCACTCTCAACCTTACACTGCTAGAACACTACAGGCCGGTGTAGTGTGTGAAAACGCATATCTTCCGTCAAAATGTAGATGACTGATTTTAACCTCTAATTCTTTTCTGTCTTCTTAAAAAAAAATTTTTTACTTACCTCACTATTCTTAGCTTTGTATACTGTGCTAGGCTTTAATGGACTGGATTTAATTAACTTATGCATTTGTTGCCTATATTGTTATAATTGCTTCCAATGTTTCCTCGTCTGTAAGTCGCTTTGGAAAAAAGCGTCTGCTAAATGACTAAATGTAAATTTTATGAAATGTGTAATGTCATGTGTAATGTGTAATGTGTAGTGTGTGGCCTTGAAATTTTAGCATGTCTACGTAATCATGAATAAATGCTTCTTGAGACACACAGTGTTGCTTCTTTGCATGCATCAAACGAATTGTTTCTGGCTATATGCATCCATGCATCAGTTTGAGAGGGGTGGAAATGGGACACTTGGGTGAAACAAAACTGCCCCAAAAGTACCCCCACCCACTTTAAATACAGTTTTTACTAAGTCAATTTGGTACATTTCTCAGATCCGATTTGAAATTCTCAAAACTTCTTGTTCAATCCTTACATCCTTGTGTCACTTGTGCACATCAAACAAGCATTTTCTCATTTCTTTGAACAAGTTGCGAATGCTTTGGTATATCCATGCAAATGATTATGACACAATTCTGTGCAGATTCCTACATTATCAATTGCTTATGTCATGTTGATCAAAATGCATTATAATGGGTCTCTGTTGAATAGTATAATCCCCCACGACATTTAAGCACTAGTTTTACAATATACAGTAAGTATACTTCAAGTAAACAGTGGCATTTTATTTTACTCAATTTAGTGTTTCGCATTACTATATTCTTTCCACATAGGACTGCAAGACAACTTCACTGGGTTGCAGACGGCCCCTTTTCACACCTAAACAGTCTTTTGACACTCTCTACAGGGATCTCATCCCTGAACAAGAGAGGGGGCAGATTGGAGATGACCTGCCAAAGTACATGTTAGTTTGGGACAATGTCAGTTTCCATCGCTCCAACATCATCAGGCAATGGTTTGCGGCCCACAACAGGATGCTGGTGGAGTTCCTCTCACCCTACTCAACCCCGTTGAGGAATTTTTCTCAGCATGAAGATTAAAAGTATATGATCGCCAGCAGCATACACAGATGACCCTTCTGGCTGCCATTGATGTAACGTGTGATGACATCACAGCTGATGCCTGCAGAGGCTGGATTAGACACTCTGAAAGATGATTTTCACGCTGTATCGCAAGAGAAGATATTTGTTGTGATGTGGATGAGAATCCGTTGCCCAAAATATAGGGAACGTCAGGAGGTGTAGGAAGACTGCACTGTAATTCCACTGCACTGCATGTACAGTTTTCCCTAAGGAGATTGTCTTATGTTCAGATTTCTACATTTGTTTGTGCTATGCAGTGCTGTCTTTCCCTGTCTGCATCGCAATGACACTGTCTGTCAAGAAATTATTGTGCAAACAGTAAAAGCGTTAACGTGAATCATGTGCCATCTCTTGCAATCAAACAATCAAAACCAGAAATGCACTTACTGTTTTGCAAATGTCAAGGATGATTCGAGAAATGCTCCACTCATCACTCTCAGGTCACTCCGCTGCACACGTCTGATCACTTCTTTGTCACCCCCGACCTCACCGCTCCAGACAACGCAGATGTCTTACCGCTGGTCACTTTCCGGTGCTACCTACGGTCCCTCCCTCCTGCTTTTCCTCTGCTGTCTTGTCTGCACTCCCCCCCTCTGAGGAGCTCTCTCTTTTGAATACCAACAGTGCCCCAGAAACTCTGTGTTCCACGCTTACATCCTGCTTGGACAACCTATGCCCTCTTACATCTGGACCAGCCCGTGCATCCCTGTCTGCCCCCTGGTTATCGGATGTACCACGTGAGCATCGCGCCAGCCTCCGGTCAGCTGAGAGAAAATGGCACAAGTCAAAAGACCATACTGACCTCTCTCTCAACCAGTCTCTCCTCTGTACTTTCTCCGTTGACGTCACCTCTGCAAAAACTGATTATAACCACTCGAAGATCAGCAACTCTCCTGACTCTCGCACACTCTTAAAAACCTTCTTTGCTCTCCTCTGTCCGCCTGCTCCCACACCTTCATCGGAGTTAACGGCTGATGATTTTGCATCGTTCTTCGTAAAGAAAATTACCGCCATCAACAGCCAATTTTCTACACCACCATCACCCGCCTTTTCTACTCTGTCTGAAGATGATGTTTCCAAGGTCATTGGTTCCAACCACCCTACCACCTGCCCACTGGATCCCATCCCCACCCATCTCCTCCATGCCATCTCTCCAGCAGTTGTGCCTGGTCTGACCCACATCATCAACTCTTTGCTCACCACTGGGACATTTCCCACTGCGTTCAAAGAGGCCTGCATCACACCTCTACTGAAGAAACCCACTCTCAACCTTACACTGCTAGAACACTACAGGCCGGTGTAGTGTGTGAAAACGCATATCTTCCGTCAAAATTTAGATGACTGATTTTAACCTCTAATTCTTTTCTCTCTTCTTAAAAATTTTTTTTTTACTTACCTCACTATTCTTAGCTTTGTATACTGTGCTAGGCTTTAATGGACTGGATTTAATTAACTTATGCATTTTGTTGCCTATATTGTTATAATTTCTTCCAATGTTTCCTCGTCTGTAAGTCGCTTTGGAAAAAAGCGTCTGCTAAATGACTAGATGTAAATTTTATGAAATGTGTAATGTCATGTGTAATGTGTAATGTGTAGTGTGTGGCCTTGAAATTTAAGCATGTCTACGTAATCATGAATAAATGCTTCTTGAGACACACAGTGTTGCTTCTTTGCATGCATCAAACGAATTGTTTCTGGCTATATGCATCCATGCATCAGTTTGAGAGGGGTGGAAATGGGACACTTGGGTGAAACAAAACTGCCCCAAAAGTACCCCCACCCACTTTAAATACAGTTTTTTCTAAGTCAATTTGGTACATTTCTCAGATCCGATTTGAAATTCTCAAAACTTCTTGTTCAATCCTTACATCCTTGTGTCACTTGTGCACATCAAACAAGCATTTTCTCATTTCTTTGAACAAGTTGCAAATGCTTTGGTATATCCATGCAAATGATTATGACACAATTCTGTGCAGATTCCTACATTATCAATTGCTTATATCATGTTGATCAAAATGCATTATAATGGGTCTCTGTTGAATAGTATAACCCCCCACGACATTTAACCACTAGTTTTACAATATACAGTAAGTATACTTCAAGTAAACAGTGGCATTTTATTTTACTCAATTTAGTGTTTCGCATTACTATATTCTTTCCATATAGGACTGCAAGACAACTTCACTGGGTTGCAGACGGCCCCTTTTCACACCTAAACAGTCTTTTGACACTCTCTACAGGGATCTCATCCCTGAACAAGAGAGGGGGCAGATTGGAGATGACCTGCCAAAGTACATGTTAGTTTGGGACAATGTCAGTTTCCATCGCTCCAACATCATCAGGCAATGGTTTGCGGCCCACAACAGGATGCTGGTGGAGTTCCTCTCACCCTACTCAACCCGTTGAGGAATTTTTCTCAGCATGAAGATTAAAACTATATGATCGCCAGCAGCATACACATATGACCCTTCTGGCTGCCATGGATGTAACGTGTGATGACATCACAGCTGATGCCTGCAGAGGCTGGATTAGACACTCTGAAAGATGATTTTAACGCTGTATCGCAAGAGAAGATATTTGTTGTGATGTGGATTAGAATCCGTTGCCCAAAATATAGGGAACGTCAGGAGATGTAGGAAGACTGCACTGTAATTCCACTGCACTGCATGTACAGTTTTCCCTAAGGAGATTGTCTTATGTTCAGATTTCTACATTTGTTTGTGCTATGCAGTGCTGTCTTTTCCTGTCTGCATCGCAATGACACTGTCTGTCAAGAAATTATTGTACAAACAGTAAAAGCGTTAACGTGAATCATGTGCCGTCTCTTGCAATCAAACAATCAAAACCAGAAATGCACTTACTGTTTTGCAAATGTCAAGGATGATTCGAGAAATGCTCCACTCATCACTCTCAGGTCACTCCGCTGCTCATGTCTGATCACTTCTTTGTCACCCCCGACCTCACCGCTCCAGACAACGCAGATGTCTTACCGCTGGTCACTTTCCGGCGCTACCTACGGTCCCTCCCTACTGCTTTTCCTCTGCTGTCTTGTCTGCACTCCCCCCCTCTGAGGAGCTCTCTCTTTTGAATACCAACAGTATCACAGATACTCTGTGTTCCACGCTTACATCCTGCTTGGACAACCTATGCCCTCTTACATCTGGCCAGCCCGTGCATCCCTGTCTGCCCCCTGGTTATCGGATGTACCACGTGAGCATCGCGCCAGCCTCCGGTCAGCTGAGAGAAAATGGCACAAGTCAAAAGACCCTACTGACCTCTCTCTCAACCAGTCTCTCCTCTCTACTTTCTCCGTTGACGTCACCTCTGCAAAAACTGATTATAACCACTCGAAGATCAGCAACTCTCCTGACTCTCGCACACTCTTAAAAACCTTCTCTGCTCTCCTCTGTCCACCTGCTCCCACACCTTCATCGGAGTTAACGGCTGATGATTTTGCATCGTTCTTCGTAAAGAAAACTACCGCCATCAACAGCCAATTTTCTACACCACCATCACCCGCCTTTTCTCCTCTGTCTGAAGATGATGTTTCCAAGGTCATTGGTTCCAACCACCCTACCACCTGCCCACTGGATCCCATCTCCACCCACCTCCTCCATGTTATCTCTCCAGCAGTTGTGCCTGGTCTGACCCACATCATCAACTCTTTGCTCACCACTGGGACATTTCCCACTGCGTTCAAAGAGGCCTGCATCACACCGCTACTGAAGAAACCCACTCTCAACCTTACACTGCTAGAACACTACAGGCCGGTGTAGTGTGTGAAAATGCATATCTTCCGTTAAAATGTAGATGACTGATTTTAACCTCTAATTCTTCGATGTCTTCTTAAAAAAAAAGTTTTTACTTACCTCACTTTTCTTAGCGTTGTATACCGTCCAAGGCTTTAATGGACTGGATTTAATTAACTTCTGCATTTTTTTGCCTATATTGTTATAATTGCTTCCAATGTTTCCTCGTCTGTAAATCGCTTTGGATAAAAACGTCTGCTAAATGACTAAATGTAAATTTTATGAAATTTGTAATGTCATGTGTAATGTGTAGTGTGTGGCCTTGAAATTTTAGCATGTCTACGTGATCATGAATAAATGCTTCTTGAGACACACAGTGTTGCTTCTTTGCATGCATCAAACGAATTGTTTCTGGCTATATGCATCCATGCATCAGTTTGAGAGGGGTGGAAATGGGACACTTGGGTGAAACAAAACTGCCCCAAAAGTACCCCCACCCACTTTAAATACAGTTTTTTCTAAGTCCATTTGGTACATTTCTCAGATCTGATTTGAAATTCTCAAAACTTCTTGTTCAATCCTTACATCCTTGTGTCACTTGTGCACATCAAACAAGCATTTTCTCATTTCTTTGAACAAGTTGCAAATGCTTTGGTATATCCATGCAAATGATTATGACACAATTCTGTGCAGATTCCTACATTCAATTGCTTATGTCATGTTGATCAAAATGCATTATAATGGGTCTCTGTTGAATAGTATAATCCCCCACGACATTTAAGCACTAGTTTTAAAACATACAGTAAGTATACTTCAAGTAAACAGTGGCATTTTATTTTACTCAATTTAGTGTTTTGCATTACTATATTCTTTCCACATAGGACTGCAAGAATACTTCACTGGGTTGCAGACGGCCCCTTTTCACACCTAAACAGTCTTTTGACACTCTGTACAGGGATCTCATCCCTGAACAAGAGAGGGGGCAGATTGGAGATGACCTGCCAAAGTACGTGTTAGTTTGGGACAATGTCAGTTTCCATCGCTCCAACATCATCAGGCAATGGTTTGCGGCCCACAACAGGATGCTGGTGGAGTTCCTCTCACCCTACTCAACCCCGTTGAGGAATTTTTCTCAGCATGAAGATTAAAAGTATATGATCGCCAGCCGCATACACAGATGACCTTTCTAGCTGCCATGGATGTAGCGTGTGATGACATCACAGTTGATGCCTGCAGAGGCTGGATTAGACACTCTGAAAGATGATTTTCACGCTGTATCGCAAGAGAAGATATTTGTTGTGATGTGGATGAGAATCCTTTGCCCAAAAGACAGGAACGTCAGGAGATGTAGGAAGACTGCACTGTAATTCCACTGCACTGCATGTACAGTTTTCCCTAAGGAGATTGTTTTATGTTCAGATTTCTACATTTGTTTGTGCTATGCAGTGCTGTCTTTTCCTGTCTGCATCGCAATGACACTGTCTGTCAATAAATTATTGTACAAACAGTAAAAGCGTTAACGTGAATCATGTGCCGTCTCTTGCAATCAAACAATCAAAACCAGAAATGCACTTACTATTTTGCAAATGTCAAGGATGATTCGATAAATGCTCCACTCATCACTCTCAAGTCACTCCGCTGCACACATCTGATCACTTCTTTGTCACCCCCGACCTCACCGCTCCAGACAACGCAGATGTCTTACCGCTGGTCACTTTCCGGCGCAACCTACAGTCCCTCCCTCCTGCTTTTCCTCTGCTGTCTTGTCTGCACTCCCCCCCTCTGAGGAGCTCTCTCTTTTGAATACCAACAGTGCCACAGACACTCTGTGTTCCACGCTTACATCCTGCTCGGACAACCTATGCCCTCTTACATCTGGACCAGCCCGTGCATCCCTGTCTGCCCCCTGGTTATCGGATGTACCACGTGAGCATCGCACCAGCCTCCGGTCAGCTGAGAGAAAATGGCACGAGTCAAAAGACCATACTGACCTCTCGCTCTACCAGTCTCTTCTCTCTACTTTCTCCGTTGAAGTCACCTCTGCAAAAACTGATTATAACCACTCGAAGATCAGCAACTCTCCTGACTCTCGCACACTTTTAAAAACCTTCTCTGCTCTCTGTCCGCCTGCTCCCAGACCTTCATCGGAGTTATCGGCTGATGATTTTGCATCGTTCTTCGTAAAGAAAACTACCGCCATCAACAGCCAATTTTCTACACCACCATCACCCGCCTTTTCTCCTCTGTCTGAAGATAATGTTTCCAAGGTCATTGGTTCCAACCACCCTACCACCTGCCCACTGGATCCCATCCCCACCCATCTCCTCCATGCCATCTCTCCAGCAGTCGTGCCTGGTCTGACCCACATCATCAACTCTTTGCTCACCACTGGGACATTTCCCACTGCGTTCAAAGAGGCCTGCATCACACCGCTACTGAAGAAACCCACTCTCAACCTTACACTGCTAGAACACTACAGGCCGGTGTAGTGTGTGAAAATGCATATCTTCCGTTAAAATATAGATGACTGATTTGAACCTCTAATTCTTTTATGTCTTCTTAAAAAAAAGTTTTTACTTACCTCACTTTTCTTAGCGTTGTATACTGTGCAAGGCTTTAATGGACTGGATTTAATTAACTTCTGCATTTTTTTGCCTATATTGTTATAATTGCTTCCAATGTTTCCTCGTCTGTAAATCGCTTTGGATAAAAACGTCTGCTAAATGACTAAATGTAAATTTTATGAAATTTGTAATGTCATGTGTAATGTGTAGTGTGTGGCCTTGAAATTTTAGCATGTCTACGTGATCATGAATAAATGCTTCTTGAGACACACAGTGTTGCTTCTTTGCATGCATCAAACGAATTGTTTCTGGCTATATGCATCCATGCATCAGTTTGAGAGGGGTGGAAATGGGACACTTGGGTAAAACAAAACTGACCCAAAATTACCCCCACCCACTTTAAATACAGTTTTTTCTAAGTCAATTTGGTAAATTTTTCAGATCCGATTTGAAATTCTCAAAACTTCTTGTTCAATCCTTACATCCTTGTGTCACTTGTGCAAATCAAACAAGCATTTTCTCATTTCTTTGAACAAGTTGCAAATGCTGTGGTATATCCATGCAAATGATTATGACACAATTCTGTGCAGATTCCTACATTATCAATTGCTTATGTCATGTTGATCAAAATGCATTATAATGGGTCTCTGTTGAATACTATAACCCCCTACGACATTTAAGCACTAGTTTTACAATATACAGTAAGTATACTTCAAGTAAACAGTGGCATTTTATTTTACTCAATTTAGTGTTTCGCATTACTATATTCTTTCCACATAGGACTGCAAGACAACTTCACTGGGTTGCAGACGGCCCCTTTTCACACCTAAACAGTCTTTTGACACTCTCTACAGGGATCTCATCCCTGAACAAGAGAAGGGGCAGATTGGAGATGACCTGCCAAAGTACATGTTAGTTTGGGACAATGTCAGTTTCCTTCGCTCCAACATCATCAGGCAATGGTTTGCGGCCCACAACAGGATGCTGGTGGAGTTCCTCTCACCCTACTCAACCCCGTTGAGGAATTTTTCTCAGCATGAAGATTAAAAGTATATGATCGCCAGCAGCATACACAGATGACCCTTCTGGCTGCCATGGATGTAACGTGTGATGACATCACAGCTGATGCCTGCAGAGGCTGGATTAGACACTCTGAAAGATGATTTTTCAGGCTGTATCGCAAGAGAAGATATTTGTTGTGATGTGGATGAGAATCCGTTGCCCAAAATATACGGAACGTCAGGAGGTGTAGGAAGACTGCACTGTAATTCCACTGCACTGCATGTACAGTTTTCCCTAAGGAGATTGTCTTATGTTCAGATTTCTACATTTGTTTGTGCTATGCAGTGATGTCTTTTCCTGTCTGCATCGCGATGACACTGTCTGTCAAGAAATTATTGTACAAACAGTAAAAGCGTTAACGTGAATCATGTGCCGTCTCTTGCAATCAAACAATCAAAACCAGAAATGCACTTACTGTTTTGCAAATGTCAAGGATGATTCGAGAAATGCTCCACTCATCACTCTCAGGTCACTCCGCTGCACACGTCTGATCACTTCTTTGTCACCCCCGACCTCACCGCTCCAGACAACGCAGATGTCTTACCGCTGGTCACTTTCCGGCGCTACCTACGGTCCCTCCCTCCTGCTTTTCCTCTGCTGTCTTGTCTGCACTCCCCCCCTCTGAGGAGCTCTCTCTTTTGAATACCAACAGTGCCACAGACACTCTGTGTTCCACGCTTACATCCTGCTTGTACAACCTATGCCCTCTTACATCTGGACCAGCCCGTGCATCCCTGTCTGCCCCCTGGTTATCGGATGTACCACGTGAGCATCGCGCCAGCCTCCGGTCAGCTGAGAGAAAATGGCACAAGTCAAAAGACCATACTGACCTCTCTCTCAACCAGTCTCTCCTCTCTACTTTCTCCGTTGACGTCACCTCTGCAAAAACTGATTATAACCACTCGAAGATCAGCAACTCTCCTGACTCTCGCACACTCTTAAAAACCTTCTCTGCTCTCCTCTGTACGCCTGCTCCCACACCTTCATCGGAGTTAACGGCTGATGATTTTGCATCGTTCTTCGTAAAGAAAACTACCGCCATCAACAGCCAATTTTCTACACCACCATCACCCGCCTTTTCTACTCTGTCTGAAGATGATGTTTCCAAGGTCATTGGTTCCAACCACCCTACCACCTGCCCACTGGATCCCATCTCCACCCATCTCCTCCATGTTATCTCTCCAGCAGTTGTGCCTGGTCTGACCCACATCATCAACTCTTTGCTCACCACTGGGACATTTCCCACTGCGTTCAAAGAGGCCTGCATCAAACCGCTACTCAAGAAACCCACTCTCAACCTTACACTGCTAGAACACTACAGGCCGGTGTAGTGTGTGAAAACGCATATCTTCCGTCAAAATGTAGATGACTGATTTAAACCTCTAATTCTTTTCTGTCTTCTTAAAATTTTTTTTTTTTACTTACCTCACTATTCTTAGCTTTGTATACTGTGCTAGGCTTTAATGGACTGGATTTAATTAACTTATGCATTTTGTTGCCTATATTGTTATAATTTCTTCCAATGTTTCCTCGTCTGTAAGTCGCTTTGGAAAAAAGCGTCTGCTAAATGACTAGATGTAAATTTTATGAAATGTGTAATGTCATGTGTAATGTGTAATGTGTAGTGTGTGGCCTTGAAATTTAAGCATGTCTACGTAATCATGAATAAATGCTTCTTGAGACACACAGTGTTGCTTCTTTGCATGCATCAAACGAATTGTTTCTGGCTATATGCATCCATGCATCAGTTTGAGAGGGGTGGAAATGGGACACTTGGGTGAAACAAAACTGCCCCAAAAGTACCCCCACCCACTTTAAATACAGTTTTTTCTAAGTCAATTTGGTACATTTCTCAGATCCGATTTGAAATTCTCAAAACTTCTTGTTCAATCCTTACATCCTTGTGTCACTTGTGCACATCAAACAAGCATTTTCTCATTTCTTTGAACAAGTTGCAAATGCTTTGGTATATCCATGCAAATGATTATGACACAATTCTGTGCAGATTCCTACATTATTAATTGCTTATGTCATGTTGATCAAAATGCATTACAATGGGTCTCTGTTGAATAGTATAATCCCCCACGACATTTAAGCACTAGTTTTAGAATATACAGTAAGTTTACTTCAAGTAAACAGTGGCATTTTATTTTACTCAATTTAGTGTTTCGCATTACTATATGCTTTCCATATAGGACTGCAAGACAACTTCACTGGGTTGCAGACGGCCCCTTTTCACACCTAAACAGTCTTTTAACACTCTCTACAGGGATCTCATCCCTGAACCAAAGAGCGGGCAGATTGGAGATGACCTGCCAAAGTACATGTTAGTTTGGGACAATGTCAGTTTCCATCGCTCCAACATCATCAGGCAATGGTTTGCGGCCCACAACAGGATGCTGGTGGAGTTCCTCTCACCCTACTCAACCCCGTTGAGGAATTTTTCTCAGCATGAAGATTAAAAGTATATGATCGCCAGCAGCATACACAGATGACCCTTCTGGCTGCCATGGATGTAACGTGTGATGACATCACAGCTGATGCCTGCAGAGGCTGGATTAGACACTCTGAAAGATGATTTTTCATGCTGTATCGAAAGAGAAGATATTTGTTGTGATGTGGATGAGAATCCGTTGCCCAAAATATAGGGAACGTCAGGAGGTGTAGGAAGACTGCACTGTAATTCCACTGCACTGCATGTACAGTTTTCCCTAAGGAGATTGTCTTATGTTCAGATTTCTACATTTGTTTGTGCTATGCTGTGCTGTCTTTTCCTGTCTGCATCGCGATGACACTGTCTGTCAAGAAATTATTGAACAAACAGTAAAAGCGTTAACGTGAATCATGTGCCGTCTCTTGCAATCAAACAATCAAAACCAGAAATGCACTTACTGTTTTGCAAATGTCAAGGATGATTCGAGAAATGCTCCACTCATCACTCTCAGGTCACTCCGCTGCACACGTCTGATCACTTCTTTGTCACCCCCGAGCTCACCGCTCCAGACAACGCAGATGTCTTACCGCTGGTCACTTTCCGGCGCTACCTACGGTCCCTCCCTCCTGCTTTTCCTCTGCTGTCTTGTCTGCACTCCCCCCCTCTGAGGAGCTCTCTCTTTTGAATACCAACAGTGCCCCAGACACTCTGTGTTCCACGCTTACATCCTGCTTGGACAACCTATGCCCTCTTACATCTGGACCAGCCCGTGCATCCCTGTCTGCCCCCCGGTTATCGGATGTACCACGTGAGCATCGCGCCAGCCTCCGGTCAGCTAAGAGAAAATGGCACAAGTCAAAAGACCATACTGACCTCTCTCTCAACCAGTCTCTCCTCTCTACTTTCTCCGTTGACGTCACCTCTGCAAAAACTGATTATAACCACTCGAAGATCAGCAACTCTCCTGACTCTCGCACACTCTTAAAAACCTTCTCTGCTCTCCTCTGTCCGCCTGCTCCCACACCTTCATCGGAGTTAACGGCTGATGATTTTGCATCGTTCTTCGTAAAGAAAACTACCGCCATCAACAGCCAATTTTCTACACCACCATCACCCGCCTTTTCTCCTCTGTCTGAAGATGATGTTTTCAAGGTCATTGGTTCCAACCACCCTACCACCTGCCCACTGGATCCCATCTCCACCCATCTCCTCCATGTTATCTCTCCAGCAGTTGTGCCTGGTCTGACCCACATCATCAACTCTTTGCTCACCACTGGGACATTTCCCACTGCGTTCAAAGAGGCCTGCATCACACCGCTACTGAAGAAACCCACTCTCAACCTTACACTGCTAGAACACTACAGGCCGGTGTAGTGTGTGAAAACGCATATCTTCCGTCAAAATGTAGATGACTGATTTTAACCTCTAATTCTTTTCTGTCTTCTTAAAAATTTTTTTTTTTACTTACCTCACTATTCTTAGCTTTGTATACTGTGCTAGGCTTTAATGGACTGGATTTAATTAACTTATGCATTTTGTTGCCTATATTGTTATAATTGCTTCTAATGTTTCCTCGTCTGTAAGTCGCTTTGGAAAAAAGCATCTGCTAAATGACTAAATGTAAATTTTATGAAATGTGTAATGTCATGTGTAATGTGTAATGTGTAGTGTGTGGCCTTGACATTTTAGCATGTCTACGTAATCATGAATAAATGCTTCTTGAGACACACAGTGTTGCTTCTTTGCATGCATCAAACGAATTGTTTCTGGCTATATGCATCCATGCATCAGTTTGAGAGGGGTGGAAATGGGACACTTGGGTGAAACAAAACTGCCCCAAAAGTACCCCCACCCACTTTAAATACAGTTTTTTCTAAGTCAATTTGGTACATTTCTCAGATCCGATTTGAAATTCTCAAAACTTCTTGTTCAATCCTTACATCCTTGTGTCACTTGTGCAAATCAAACAAGCATTTTCTCATTTCTTTGAACAAGTTGCAAATGCTTTGGTATATCCATGCAAATGATTATGACACAATTCTGTGCAGATTCCTACATTATTAATTGCTTATGTCATGTTGATCAAAATGCATTATAATGGGTCTCTGTTGAATAGTATAATCCCCCAAGACATTTAAGCACTAGTTTTACAATATACAGTAAGTTTACTTCAAGTAAACAATGGCATTTTATTTTACTCAATTTAGTGTTTCGCATTACTATATTCTTTCCCTATAGGACTGCAAGACAACTTCACTGGGTTGCAGACGGCCCCTTTTCACACCTAAACAGTCTTTTAACACTCTCTACGGGGATCTCATCCCTGAACCAAAGAGCAGGCAGATTGGAGATGACCTGCCAAAGTACATGTTAGTTTGGGACAATGTCAGTTTCCATCGCTCCAACATCATCAGGCAATGGTTTGCGGCCCACAACAGGATGCTGGTGGAGTTCCGCTCACCCTACTCAACCCCGTTGAGGAATTTTTCTCAGCATGAAGATTAAAAGTATATGATCGCCAGCAGCATACACAGATGACCCTTCTGGCTGCCATGGATGTAACGTGTGATGACATCACAGCTGATGCCTGCAGAGGCTGGATTAGACACTCTGAAAGATGATTTTTCACGCTGTATCGCAAGAGAAGATATTTGTTGTGATGTGGATGAGAATCCGTTGCCCAAAATATAGGGAACGTCAGGAGGTGTAGGAAGACTGCACTGTAATTCCACTGCACTGCATGTACAGTTTTCCCTAAGGAGATTGTCTTATGTTCAGATTTCTACATTTGTTTGTGCTATGCAGTGCTGTCTTTTCCTGTCTGCATCGCAATGACACTGTCTGTCAATAAATTATTGTACAAACAGTAAAAGCGTTAACGTGAATCATGTGCTGTCTCTTGCAATCAAACAATCAAAACCAGAAATGCACTTACTGTTTTGGAAATGTCAAGGATGGTTCGAGAATTGCTCCATTCATCACTCTCAGGTCACTCCGCTGCACACGTCTGAACACTTCTTTGTCACCCCCGAGCTCACCGCTCCAGACAACGCAGATATCTTATCGCTGGTCACTTTCCGGCGCTACCTACGGTCCCTCCCTCCTGCTTTTCCTCTGCTGTCTTGTCTGCACTCCCCCCCTCTGAGGAGCTCTCTCTTTTGAATACCAACAGTGCCACAGACACTCTGTGTTCCACGCTTACATCCTGCTTGGACAACCTATGCCCTCTTACATCTGGACCAGCCCGTGCATCCCTGTCTGCCCCCTGGTTATCGGATGTACCACGTGAGCATCGCGCCAGCCTCCGGTCAGCTGAGAGAAAATGGCACAAGTCAAAAGACCATACTGACCTCTCTCTCAACCAGTCTCTCCTCTCTACTTTCTCCGTTGACGTCACCTCTGCAAAAACTGATTATAACCACTCGAAGATCAGCAACTCTCCTGACTCTCGCACACTCTTAAAAACCTTCTCTGCTCTCCTCTGTCCGCCTGCTCCCACACCTTCATCGGAGTTGAATGGATCCAATTTTCTACACCACCATCACCCGCCTTTTCTCCTCTGTCTGAAGATGATGTTTCCAAGGTCATTGGTTCCAACCACCCTACCACCTGCCCACTGGATCCCATCTCCACCCATCTCCTCCATGTTATCTCTCCAGCAGTTGTGCCTGGTCTGACCCACATCATCAACTCTTTGCTCACCACTGGGACATTTTCCACTGCGTTCAAAGAGGCCTGCATCACACCGCTACTGAAGAAACCCACTCTCAACCTTACACTGCTAGAATACTACAGGCCGGTGTAGTGTGTGAAAACGCATATCTTCCGTCAAAATGTAGATGACTGATTTTAACCTCTAATTCTTTTCTGTCTTCTTAAAAAAAGAATTTTTTACTTACCTCACTATTCTTAGCTTTGTATACTGTGCTAGGCTTTAATGGACTGGATTTAATTAACTTATGCATTTTGTTGCCTATATTGTTATAATTGCTTCCAATGTTTCCTCGTCTGTAAGTCGCTTTGGAAAAAAGCATCTGCTAAATGACTAAATGTAAATTTTATGAAATGTGTAATGTCATGTGTAATGTGTAGTGTGTGGCCTTGAAATTTTAGCATGTCTACGTAATCATGAATAAATGCTTCTTGAGACACACAGTGTTGCTTCTTTGCATGCATCAAACGAATTGTTTCTGGCTATATGCATCCATGCATCAGTTTGAGAGGGGTGGAAATGGGACACTTGGGTGAAACAAAACTGCCCCAAAAGTACCCCCACCCACTTTAAATACAGTTTTTTCTAAGTCAATTTGGTACATTTCTCAGATCCGATTTGAAATTCTCAAAACTTCTTGTTCAATCCTTACATCCTTGTATCACTTGTGCAAATCAAACAAGCATTTTCTCATTTCTTTGAACAAGTTGCAAATGCTTTGGTATATCCATGCAAATGATTATGACACAATTCTGTGCAGATTCCTACATTATCAATTGCTTATGTCATGTTGATCAAAATGCATTATAATGGGTCTCTGTTCAATAGTATAACCCCCCACGACATTTAAGCACTAGTTTTACAATATACAGTAAGTATACTTCAAGTAAACAGTGGCATTTTATTTTACTCAATTTAGTGTTTCGCATTACTATATTCTTTCCACATAGGACTGCAAGACAACTTCACTGGGTTGCAGACGGCCCCTTTTCACACCTAAACAGTCTTTTGACACTCTCTACAGGGATCTCATCCCTGAACAAGAGAGGGGGCAGATTGGAGATGACCTGCCAAAGTACATGTTAGTTTGGGACAATGTCAGTTTCCATCGCTCCAACATCATCAGGCAATGGTTTGCGGCCCACAACAGGATGCTGGTGGAGTTCCTCTCACCCTACTCAACCCCGTTGAGGAATTTTTCTCAGCATGAAGATTAAAAGTATATGATCGCCAGCAGCATACACAGATGACCCTTCTGGCTGCAATGGATGTAACGTGTGATGACATCACAGCTGATGCCTGCAGAGGCTGGATTAGACACTCTGAAAGATGATTTTCGCGCTGTATCGCAAGAGAAGATATTTGTTGTGATGTGGATGAGAATCTGTTGCCCAAAATATAGGGAACGTCAGGAGGTGTAGGAAGAATGCACTGTAATTCCACGGCACTGCATGTACAGTTTTCCCTAAGGAGATTGTCTTACGTTCAGATTGCTACATTTGTTTGTGCTATGCAGTGCTGTCTTTTCCTGTCTGCATCGCAATGACACTGTCTGTCAATAAATTACTGTACAAACAGTAAAAGCGTTAACGAGAATCATGTGCCGTCTCTTGCAATCAAAAAATCAAAACCAGAAATGCACTTACTGTTTTGCAAATGTCAAGGATGATTCGAGAAATGCTCCACTCATCACTCTCAGGTCACTCCGCTGCAGACGTCTGATCATTTCTTTGTCACCCCCAACCTCACCGCTCCAGACAACGCAGATGTCTTACCGCTGGTCACTTTCCGGCGCTACCTACGGTCCCTCCCTTCTGCTTTTCCTCTGCTGTCTTGTCTGCACTCCCCCCTCTCTGAGGAGCTCTCTCTTTTGAATACCAACAGTGCCACAGACACTCTGTGTTCCACGCTTACATCCTGCTTGGACAACCTATGCCCTCTTACATCTGGACCAGCCCTTGCATCCCTGTCTGCCCCCTGGTTATCGGATGTACCACATGAGCATCGCGCCAGCCTCCGGTCAGCTGAGAGAAAATGGCACAAGTCAAAAGACCATACTGACCTCTCTCTCAACCAGTCTCTCCTCTCTACTTTCTCCGTTGACGTCACCTCTGCAAAAACTGATTATAACCACTCGAAGATCAGCAACTCTCCTGACTCTCGCACACTCTTTAAAACTTTCTCTGCTCTCCTCTGTACGCCTGCTCCCACACCTTCATCGGAGTTAACGGCTGATGATTTTGCATCGTTCTTCGTATAGAAAACTACCGCCATCAACAGCCAATTTTCTACACCACCATCACCCGCCTTTTCTACTCTGTCTGAAGATGATGTTTCCAAGGTCATTGGTTCCAACCACCCTACCACCTGCCCACTGGATCCCATCTCCACCCATCTCCTCCATGTTATCTCTCCAGCAGTTGTGCCTGGTCTGACCCACATCATCAACTCTTTGCTCACCACTGGGACATTTCCCACTGCGTTCAAAGAGGCCTGCATCAAACCGCTACTGAAGAAACCCACTCTCAACCTTACACTGCTAGAACACTACAGGCCGGTGTAGTGTGTGAAAACGCATATCTTCCGTCAAAATGTAGATGACTGATTTTAATCTCTAATTCTTTTCTGTCTTCTTAAAAAAACTTTTTTTTTACTTACCTCACTATTCTTAGCTTTTTATACTGTGCTAGGCTTTAATGGACTGAATTTAATTAACTTATGCATTTTGTTGCCTATATTGTTATAATTGCTTCCAATGTTTCCTCGTCTGTAAGTCGCTTTGGAAAAAAGCGTCTGCTAAATGACTAAATGTAAATTTTATGAAATGTGTAATATCATGTGTAATGTGTAATGTGCAGTGTGTGGCCTTGAAATTTTAGCATGTCTACGTAATGATGAATAAATGCTTCTTGAGACACACAGTGTTGCTTCTTTGCATGCATCAAACGAATTGTTTCTGGCTATATGCATCCATGCATCAGTTTGAGAGGGGTGGAAATGGGACACTTGGGTGAAACAAAACTGCCCCAAAAGTACCCCCACCCACTTTAAATACAGTTTTTTCTAAGTCAATTTGGTACATTTCTCAGATCCGATTTGAAATTCTCAAAACTTCTTGTTCAATCCTTACATCCTTGTGTCACTTGTGCACATCAAACAAGCATTTTCTCATTTCTTTGAACAAGTTGAAAATGCTTTGGTATTTCCATGCAAATGATTATGACACAATTCTGTGCAGATTCCTACATTATCAATTGCTTATGTCATGTTGATCAAAATGCATTATAATGGGTCTCTGTTGAATAGTATAATCCAACACGACATTTAAGCACTAGTTTTACAATATACAGTAAGTATACTTCAAGTAAACAGTGGCATTTTATTTTACTCAATTTAGTGTTTCGCATTACTATATTCTTTCCACATATGACTGCAAGACAACTTCACTGGGTTGCAGACGGCCCCTTTTCACACCTAAACAGTCTTTTGACACTCTCTACAGGGATCTCATCCCTGAACAAGAGAGGGGGCAGATTGGAGATGACCTGCCAAAGTACATGTTAGTTTGGGACAATGTCAGTTTCCTTCGCTCCAACATCATCAGGCAATGGTTTGCGGCCCACAACAGGATGCTGGTGGAGTTCCTCTCACCCTACTCAACCCCGTTGAGGAATTTTTCTCAGCATGAAGATTAAAAGTATATGATCGCCAGCAGCATACACAGATGACCCTTCTGGCTGCCATGGATGTAACGTGTGATGACATCAAGGCTGATGCCTGCAGAGGCTGGATTAGACACTCTGAAAGATGATTTTCACGCTGTATCGCAAGAGAAGATATTTGTTGTGATGTGGATGAGAATCCGTTGCCCAAAATATAGGGAACGTCAGGAGGTGTAGGAAGACTGCACTGTAATTCCACTGCACTGCATGTACAGTTTTCCCTAAGGAGATTGTCTTATGTTCAGATTTCTACATTTGTCTGTGCTATGCAGTGCTGTCTTTTCCTGTCTGCATCGCAATGACACTGTCTGTCAAGAAATTATTGTACAAACAGTAAAAGCGTTAACGTGAATCATGTGCCGTCTCTTGCAATCAAACAATCAAAACCAGAAATGCACTTACTGTTTTGCAAATGTCAAGGATGATTCGAGAAATGCTCCACTCATCACTCTCAGGTCACTCCGCTGCACACGTCTGATCACTTCTTTGTCACCCCCGACCTCACCGCTCCAGACAACGCAGATGTCTTACCTCTGGTCACTTTCCGGCGCTACCTACGGTCCCTCCCTCCTGCTTTTCCTCTGCTGTCTTGTCTGCACTCCCCCCCTCTGAGGAGCTCTCTCTTTTGAATACCAACAGTGCCACAGACACTCTGTGTTCCACGCTTACATCCTGCTTGGACAACCTATGCCCTCTTACATCTGGACCAGCCGTGCATCCCTGTCTGCCCCCTGGTTATCGGATGTACCACGTGAGCATCGCGCCAGCCTCCGGTCAGCTGAGAGAAAATGGCACAAGTCAAAAGACCATACTGACCTCTCTCTCAACCAGTCTCTCCTCTCTACTTTCTCCGTTGACGTCGTCTCTGCAAAAACTGATTATAACCACTCGAAGATCAGCAACTCTCCTGACTCTCGCACACTCTTAAAAACCTTCTCTGCTCTCCTCTGTCCGCCTGCTCCCACACCTTCATCGGAGTTAACGTCTGATGATTTTGCATCGTTCTTCGTAAAGAAAACTACCGCCATCAACAGCCATTTTTCTACACCACCATCACCCGCCTTTCCTCCTCTGTCTGAAGATGATGTTTCCAAGGTCATTGGTTCCAACCACCCTACCACCTGCCCACTGGATCCCATCTCCACCCATCTCCTCCATGTTATCTCTCCAGCAGTTGTGCCTGGTCTGACCCACATCATCAACTCTTTGCTCACCACTGGGACATTTCCCACTGCGTTCAAAGAGGCCTGCATCACACCGCTACTGAAAAAACCCACTCTCAACCTTACACTGCTAGAACACTACAGGCCGGTGTAGTGTGTGAAAACGCATATCTTCCGTCAAAATTTAGATGACTGATTTTAACCTCTAATTCTTTTCTGTCTTCTTAAAAAATTTTTTTTTTACTTACCTCACTATTCTTAGCTTTGTATACTGTGCTAGGCTTTAATGGACTGGATTTAATTAACTTATGCATTTTGTTGCCTATATTGTTATAATTGCTTCCAATGTTTCCTCGTCTGTAAGTCGCTTTGGAAAAAAGCATCTGCTAAATGACTAAATGTAAATTTTATGAAATGTGTAATGTCATGTGTAATGTGTAGTGTTTGGCCTTGAAATTTTAGCATGTCTACGTAATCATGAATAAATGCTTCTTGAGACACACAGTGTTGCTTCTTTGCATGCATCAAACGAATTGTTTCTGGCTATATGCATCCATGCATCAGTTTGAGAGGGGTGGAAATGGGACACTTGGGTGAAACAAAACTGCCCCAAAAGTACCCCCACCCACTTTAAATACAGTTTTTTCTAAGTCAATTTGGTACATTTCTCAGATCCGATTTGAAATTCTCAAAACTTCTTGTTCAATCCTTACATCCTTGTGTCACTTGTGCAAATCAAACAAGCATTTTCTCATTTCTTTGAACAAGTTGCAAATGCTTTGGTATATCCATAAATGATTATGACACAATTCTGTAAAGATTCCTACATTATCAATTGCTTATGTCATGTTGATCAAAATGCATTATAATGGGTCTCTGTTGAATAGTATAATCCCCCACGACATTTAAGCACTAGTTTTACAATATACAGTAAGTATACTTCAAGTAAACAGTGGCATTTTATTTTACTCAATTTAGTGTTTCGCATTACTATATTCTTTCCACATAGGACTGCAAGACAACTTCACTGGGTTGCAGACGGCCCCTTTTCACACCTAAACAGTCTTTTGACACTCTCTACAGGGATCTCATTCCTGAACAAGAGAGGGGGCAGATTGGAGATGACCTGCCAAAGTACATGTTAGTTTGGGACAATGTCAGTTTCCATCGCTCCAACATCATCAGGCAATGGTTTGCGGCCCACAACAGGATGCTGGTGGAGTTCCTCTCACCCTACTCAACCCCGTTGAGGAATTTTTCTCAGCATGAAGATTAAAAGTATATGATCGCCAGCAGCATACACAGATGACCCTTCTGGCTGCCATGGATGTAACGTGTGATGACATCACAGCTGATGCCTGCAGAGGCTGGATAAGACACTCTGAAAGATGATTTTCACGCTGTATCGCAAGAGAAGATATTTGTTGTGATGTGGATGAGAATCCGTTGCCCAAAATATAGGGAACGTCAGGAGGTGTAGGAAGACTGCACTGTAATTCCACTGCACTGCATGTACAGTTTTCCCTAAGGAGATTGTCTTATGTTCAGATTTCTACATTTGTTTGTGCTATGCAGTGCTGTCTTTTCCTGTCTGCATCGCAATGATACTGTCTGTCAAGAAATTATTGTACAAACAGTAAAAGCGTTAACGTGAATCATGTGCCGTCTCTCGCAATCAAAAAATCAAAACCAGAAATGCACTTACTGTTTTGCAAATGTCAAGGAAGATTCGAGAAATGCTCCACTCATCACTCTCAGGTCACTCCGCTGCACACGTCTGAACACTTCTTTGTCACCCCCGACCTCACCGCTCCAGACAACGCAGATGTCTTACCGCTGGTCACTTTCCGGCGCTACCTACGGTCCCTCCCTCCTACTTTTCCCCTGCTGTCTTGTCTGCACTCCCCCCCTCTGAGGAGCTCTCTCTTTTGAATACCAACAGTGCCACAGACACTCTGTGTTCCACGCTTACATCCTGCTTGGACAACCTATGCCCTCTTACATCTGGACCAGCCCGTGCATCCCTGTCTGCCCCCTGGTTATCGGATGTACCACGTGAGCATCGCGCCAGCCTCCGGTCAGCTGAGAGAAAATGGCACAAGTCAAAAGACCTTACTGACCTCTCTCTCAACCAGTCTCTCCTCTCTACTTTCTCCGTTGACGTCACCTCTGCAAAAACTGATTATAACCACTCGAAGATCAGCAACTCTCCTGACTCTCGCACACTCTTAAAAACCTTCTCTGCTCTCCTCTGTACGCCTGCTCCCACACCTTCATCGGAGTTAACGGCTGATGATTTTGCATCGTTCTTCGTAAAGAAAACTACCGCCATCAACAGCCAATTTTCTACACCACCATCACCCGCCTTTTCTACTCTGTCTGAAGATGATGTTTCCAAGGTCATTGGTTCCAACCACCCTACCACCTGCCCACTGGATCCCATCTCCACCCATCTCCTCCATGTTATCTCTCCAGCAGTTGTGCCTTGTCTGACCCACATCATCAACTCTTTGCTCACCACTGGGACATTTCCCACTGCGTTCAAAGAGGCCTGCATCAAACCGCTACTGAAGAAACCCACTCTCAACCTTACACTGCTAGAACACTACAGGCCGGTGTAGTGCGTGAAAACGCATATCTTCCGTCAAAATGTAGATGACTGATTTTAACCTCTAATTCTTTTCTGTCTTCTTAAAAATTTTTTTTTTTACTTACCTCACTATTCTTAGCTTTTTATACTGTGCTAGGCTTTAATGGACTGGATTGAATGAACTTATGCATTTTGTTGCCTATATTGTTATAATTGCTTCCAATGTTTCCTCGTCTGTAAGTCGCTTTGGAAAAAAGCGTCTGCTAAATGACTAAATGTAAATTTTATGAAATGTGTAATGTCATGTGTAATGTTTAATGTGCAGTGTGTGGCCTTGAAATTTTAGCATGTCTACGTAATCATGAATAAATGCTTCTTGAGACACACAGTGTTGCTTCTTTGCATGCATCAAACGAATTGTTTCTGGCTATATGCATCCATGCATCAGTTTGAGAGGGGTGGAAATGGGACACTTGGGTGAAACAAAACTGCCCCAAAAGTACCCCCACCCACTTTAAATACAGTTTTTACTAAGTCAATTTGGTACATTTCTCAGATCCGATTTGAAATTCTCAAAACTTCTTGTTCAATCCTTACATATACTTGTGTCACTTGTGCACATCAAACAAGCATTTTCTCATTTCTTTGAACAAGTTGCAAATGCTTTGGTATATCCATGCAAATGATTATGACACAATTCTGTGCAGATTCCTACATTATCAATTGCTTATGTCATGTTGATCAAAATGCATTATAATGGGTCTCTGTTGAATAGTATAATCCCCCACGACATTTAAGCACTAGTTTAACAATATACAGTAACTATACTTCAAGTAAACAGTGGCATTTTATTTTACTCAATTTAGTGTTTCGCATTACTATATTCTTTCCACATAGGACTGCAAGACAACTTCACTGGGTTGCAGACGGCCCCTTTTCACACCTAAACACTGTTATGGAATTTTTCTATTCCTTAATCAAAGTGAGTTTTTAAACACTTTAGACAAATGCAACACACAGAGAGCATGAGTTACCTTGCAAGGTATTTTATATTTTATTGACATTCAGTCTGCATCACAAGCATGGTGCAGAGAGAAGGTGCCCTCCTTCTCACTTACAGGGCTTTTATACGATCCAAACATGACACCCCTTCTTCTCCCCTCCCTTGAGCAAGAACGTATCTTTGGTAACAAAAATGTGTCGCCATCTCTTATCTTCACCAGAACCTCTTGGTCTTTGCTCAAGGGTAAAGGAGCTGAGTGGTCTGCCACGTGCCAAAACATTTCTAAGGAATTTAAGAACAACAAGATAGACAGTCTTTTTTTTTACAGAGATTAGCGTGAAGAAACCCACGTCATGAAAATTTCCATCACATTCCCATCTTTTATCATATATGATAACCAAAATCTTTATGCCTCAACCTGCAAGATGAGCACTGCCCTTTCTCCTACAGATTTCATAGGCCGTTGTCATCGTACTCAATAAATTCCCCTTCCGTGAGATTGATGGTCTGCATCATGAACCTTTGTTCAATTGCAGCCATGCTCCCTAATAGTATTTTATTTAAACAATTTTGAAAACAGTAAATTAAACATGGCAACATAATTATAAGAAATAATAATCCCACTAGAATGGGTAATGCCACCTGCATCAGACACGCCCCCCAACCTTGGCTATTCCATTTCAACAGACTGTTAGTCATATCATCCGGTTCCCTGATTGCATTCTTCATGTGTTTTATAATGTCTGTGACATTATCAGCATAATCCGGAATATAGAAACAACAACTGACCCCGAGCATTTTGCACACACACCGCTTTTCTCTGCGGTGAGCACATCTACACCTAACCTACCCTGCAATCCTAATTCCCTACTTTCAAACTGTTCAATTCTGTACTTTACTTACCACCTGGTTCTCTGCACTCTGTCTTTTCTATCAGTGCCAATGCACATGCCTTATTGCCTTTGCATTGATATATTGCCATTCTCGTATCTACCTTCTAGCTCTGCTTCTCTTGCCTCTTTTTCTGCCTGCTCTGCGGCCTGAAAATTCCTTGGCTGAAATGATATCTGAACCTTCTGACCTGTGTCTTTCCTTCTGACCTCGACCACATACACCAATACTGACCTGCTTAAACCTTCATCACCTTCATAAACCTTCGTCACTTTCCATATTTCCACTCTTATTTGGGAAGTTGCTCCGTTCCCTCATAATTCAAATTTTCTGAGTTAGAGCTAGTCTCTTTCCTTTTTATTTGGCCGTCCCAGGGGACATAATGGCCCACATTTTCAAATTTTGTTGCCTCATCCACAACATCAACTGAGGTACACGTACCTCTACACAAATACATATTTGTTCCACAGTACCTAGCAGAATTAGGGTACCACTGTCCCTCCCTATACCATTTTATTAAACTTGGAATATAGTGTTGCACAGAAACAAAGTTCTATAATCTCTAATTTCTCGGGGTTCGATGCGTCCCCGACTCGAACAGTTGATTCCCTTTGCGAGCACCAATAGTGCCCCTCCTGTCGCTTCAGTCAGCACGACCTTTGCGAAGAGCCATACGTTTGGAGTTGCCCCTCCTTGGACACCTTTTTTCTGTGGGAGGTGTGTCTTTCCCACGACTTCCTCCTGAAATCTTTGACTACTTCGAAGTCTCCTGGCTGGAAGCTGTGTACTGATTTGTCAGCTCCGTTTGCTACTGCTCCTTTGACCTGCACAAATATTTTTAGAGCAAAAACACAAAAACATATTGCCTTATAACATCCCCCCTTTTGACGCGTGGTCTAGGCCATGCGTCAAAATCGCAAAAGCAGAGAAAAAATGTTTTGGCAAACAGGTGAGGCCATTTGGGCCCCCCCAAACATTGTCTGTGTATTTACATGAGCATCCTTGCAGAGTGCACGCTTATCCGGTTCTGCAAAATGTTTGCATCTCTGCAAGGGAAAGAGTTTTGTTAGTGATTTCTGGAGAAAATCTGTCTGTGGCTCCGATGTTGCTTGCTTTGCTGCAAGGTCAGCTCGTCGGCTTCCTGCAAAAAAAATTTCAGATACAAAAGTGTGTGTGGCATAGTCACACACAACAATGGCTGATGGGAGAAAAATGGCAGATGGTAAATCAGCAACCTGTGTGTGTTTAAGAATCTTTTTACCATCAGCTTTCAAAAAGTTCCTGTGTTTCCAAAGTGTGCCAAAATCATGAGCTACACCAAATGCATATCTACTGTCTGTGTGAATGTTGACACTTTTACCCTCTGCCAATTCGCATGCGCGTGTGAGTGCAATGAGCTCTGCTGTTTGAGCAGAGAAATGGTCAGGCAGGCGGCCTGACTGTACTGTTTCAAAATCAGACACAAATGAATCGGGCAGCAGTCAGACATGAGAAACCTGTGTTGAAATTTGTCACTCACCAACTCACATTGCACCCTTTTGACATAAATTATTCTACATTAGAGCCACTAGCATTTAGGGAAAACACAGCTAGTTTAGACTCTGGTAAATTTAAACACTTCTTGTGAATCACAGTAGGCTATTTGTTGCCCCTGAATCTATCAATAATTCAAGCAGTTTTTTGCACACGAGCATTGTGCATTTTAGCAAAGTTCAGAAAGCGGTTTCATTCATCATGGAATGTGAGCTAAGCAGATCTTCGTTGCATACAGTAGGAAAAAGCATTTCTTCATTGCATATGCTAAGGGAAATCATACTCACCACCCTCGGAATGATGCCTCACCTCCTCACTTCCATCTACCTTTTGTTTTGACCTCAGTGGTCTCAGAGGCTCAGGACAATCATTTCGCCAGTACCCCGTTTTTCCACAATTGAAACACTTCTCTGGATCATAATTACTAGAGGGTTTAAAACCTCCTCTCCCTCGCCATCTTCCTATTCTTCCGTGTTCTCCTCCGATATTCATTAGAGCCATGTGGAGTTCTTTATCTTGTGTGTTTTTCTTCTGAAGCTCTTTCTTGCCTGTTTGTCTTTCGGCGTGTACAGCATGACGGACGATCTCACTCATTCTCGCGCGATCTGGCTCGATGCATGATTTTTCCACTTCTCGTCTCAGCTCTTCTCTGAGGTTCCGCAGAAAAGCGGATCTGAAATGTCCTTCGAACGGACCAATGTCTGGTCCGTCTGCATCAGGTTGAAGTCCAGAATGTTCTTTAAATACTTCCTCCAGTCTGGCCAAGAAATCCTCCACTCTTTCATTAGTTTTTTGCACACATGCAGCGATCTTGTCCAGGTTCAGAGCTTTGGGAAACGTAGTTATTAGTCCTTCTAAGAATTCTTCCAGAATCCTCCTGTACTCGGTATTGTCTGCATGCAACCAGTTGACATGTTCCCTTCTATAATCCTCCACAGGCCATTTACCCTGTAACTTTCTTAGGTCAGATGGTTTCAGTTTGACTTTCAACAGTCTCTCTAATTCTTTCATTGAGGGTGAGAATTCTTTGCAAAATGTCAAAAGTTCTTTATACGTCGGTGCTGGTTGCGCTCTTTCCTGCTTTTGACACACCACGGGCTGTGGCATGTGTGGCACTGGTGCTGGTGGAGACACTGGTGGGGGCACTGGAGCTGCCTCGATCGGGTTCAGATGTCGGTGAGGAGGGACACAATCATCCTCCGGTTGGTGTTTGTAACAAGTCATAGATGGGGGTAAAGAAGACAGAGGGGTTAAATCATTATATTCAAGCAAAACAGGGTACAATGGAGTTTTCGGTGGTGGCAGTTCTTCCAATGCCTTTTCTTTAAAAACATAGTCACGTCTATTTGCTTCCCTCTCACATAATTCTAAACATTTACACGCTTCGTCATATTTTTCCCTTTCTTTTGTAGACATTTTAAATATGTCTTTTTTCCCCATGTGTTCTCTTATTTTCCCTAATTTTGTGGTACTAAATGTACCATTTTCTGGAAAGTTAGCTTTTTCTATTAAATAGGGTACACCTTGTAAACTTCCCGTTCCCCACCTTTTCCTCATTTCTCTGTATGTTGGTTTATCCATACCCATATGGGACCTTCCCTGCCCCATTTTTAATTCTGAATAGTCTCCCAGACTGTTTAGAATCTATCTCGATTCTGAGCAGTCTCCCCTCTTTAACTGTTTTAAGCAGTCCCCCAGACTGTTTAGAATCTTTCTCGATTCTGAGTAGTCTCCCCTCTTTAACCAGACTGTTTAGCGCTAAGTAGTCTCCCCTTTTTTCCTCAAGACTGTTCAGAATCTATATGACTCACCACTTTTCCTTTTTGTGCCTTGCACTGAGTTCTTTTGGGATCACGTCAGCTTGGAGTCCGGAGTAGAGTTCTCTCATCCCTGTATGGGGTTAGAGCTGGATTTGCTATGTCCAGGATGATCAGTCAACTCTAGTCCGTTCTCCGTCAGCCTTGTGATCCCATACCTCGTCGCCAAATTGTTGTGGAATTTTCTTATTCCTTAATCAAAGTGAGTTTTTAAACACTTTAGACAAATGCAACACACAGAGAGCATGAGTTACCTTGCAAGGTATTTTATATTTTATTGACATTCAGTCTGCATCACAAGCATGGTGCAGAGAGAAGGTGCCCTCCTTCTCACTTACAGGGCTTTTATACGATCCAAACATGACACCCCTTCTTCTCCCCTCCCTTGAGCAAGAACGTATCTTTGGTAACAAAAATGTGTCGCCATCTCTTATCTTCACCAGAACCTCTTGGTCTTTGCTCAAGGGTAAAGGAGCTGAGTGGTCTGCCACGTAGCAAAACATTTCTAAGGAATTTAAGAACAACAAGATAGACAGTCTTGAAACAATTTTTACAGAGATTAGCGTGAAGAAACCCATGTCATGAAAATTTCCATCACAACACTCTCTACAGGGATCTCATCCCTGAACAAGAGAGGGGGCAGATTGGAGATGACCTGCCAAAGTACGTGTTAGTTTGGGACAATGTCAGTTTCCATCGCTCCAACATCATCAGGCAATGGTTTGCTGCACACAACAGGATGCTGGTGGAGTTCCTCTCACCCTTCTCAACCCCGTTGAGGAATTTTTCTCAGCATGAAGATTAAAAGTATATGATCGCCAGCCGCATACACAGATGACCCTTCTGGCTGCCATGGATGTAACGTGTGATGACATCACAGCTGATGCCTGCAGAGGCTGGATTAGACACTCTGAAAGCTGATTTTCACGCTGTATCGCTGTAATTCCACTGCACTGCATGTACAGTTTTGTTATGTTCAGATTTCTACATTTGTTTGTGCTATGCAGTGCTGTCTTTTCCTGTCTGCATCGCAATGACACTGTCTGTCAATAAATTATTGTACAAACAGTAAAAGCGTTAACGTGAATCATGTGCCGTCTCTTGCAATCAAACAATCAAAACCAGAAATGCACTTACTGTTTTGCAAATGTCAAGGATGATTCGAGAAATGCTCCACTCATCACTCTCAGGTCACTCCGCTGCACACGTCTGATCACTTCTTTGTCACCCCCGACCTCACCGCTCCAGACAACGCAGATGTCCTACCGCTGGTCACTTTCCGGCGCTACCTACGGTCCCTCCCTCCTGCTTTTCCTCTGCTGTCTTGTCTGCACTCCCCCCTCTGAGGAGCTCTCTCTTTTGAATACCAACAGTGCCCCAGACACTCTGTGTTCCACGCTTACATCCTGCTTGGAAAACCTATGCCCTCTTACATCTGGACCAGCCCGTGCATCCCTGTCAGCCCCCTGGTTATCGGATGTACCACGTGAGCATCGCGCCAGCCTCCGGTCAGCTGAGAGAAAATGGCACAAGTCAAAAGACCATACTGACCTCTCTCTCAACCAGTCTCTCCTCTGTACTTTCTCCGTTGACGTCACCTCTGCAAAAACTGATTATAACCACTCGAAGATCAGCAACTCTCCTGACTCTCGCACACTCTTAAAAACCTTCTCTGCTCTCCTCTGTCCGCCTGCTCCCACACCGTCATCGGAGTTAACGGCTGATGATTTTGCATCGTTCTTCGTAAAGAAAATTACCGCCATCAACAGCCAATTTTCCACACCACCATCACCCGCCTTTTCTCCTCTGTCTGAAGATGATGTTTCCAAGGTCATTGGTTCCAACCACCCTACCACCTGCCCACTGGATCCCATCCCCACCCATCTCCTCCATGGCATCTCTCCAGCAGTTGTGCCTGGTCTGACCCACATCATCAACTCTTTGCTCACCACTGGGACATTTCCCACTGCGTTGAAAGAGGCCTGCATCACACCGCTACTGAAGAAACCCACTCTCAACCTTACACTGCTAGAACACTACAGGCCGGTGTAGTGTGTGAAAATGCATATCTTCCGTTAAAATATAGATGACTGATTTGAACCTCTAATACTTTTATGTCTTCTTAAAAATTTTTTTTTTTACTTACCTCACTATTCTTAGCTTTTTATACTGTGCTAGGCTTTAATGGACTGGATTTAATTAACTTATGCATTTTGTTGCCTATATTGTTATAATTGCTTCCAATGTTTCCTTGTCTGTAAGTCGCTTTGGAAAAAAGCGTCTGCTAAATGAGTAGATGTAAATTTTATGAAATGTGTAATGTCATGTGTAATGTGTAATGTGTAGTGTGTGGCCTTGAAATTTAAGCATGTCTACGTAATCATGAATAAATGCTTCTTGAGACACACAGTGTTGCTTCTTTGCATGCATCAAACGAATTGTTTCTGGCTATATGCATCCATGCATCAGTTTGAGAGGGGTGGAAATGGGACACTTGGGTGAAACAAAACTGCCCCAAAAGTACCCCCACCCACTTTAAATACAGTTTTTTCTAAGTCAATTTGGTACATTTCTCAGATCCGATTTGAAATTCTCAAAACTTCTTGTTCAATCCTTACATCCTTGTGTCACTTGTGCACATCAAACAAGCATTTTCTCATTTCTTTGAACAAGTTGCAAATGCTTTGGTATATCCATGCAAATGATTATGACACAATTCTGTGCAGATTCCTACATTATCAATTGCTTATATCATGTTGATCAAAATGCATTATAATGGGTCTCTGTTGAATAGTATAACCCCCTACGACATTTAAGCACTAGTTTTACAATATACAGTAAGTATACTTCAAGTAAACAGTGTCATTTTATTTTACTCAATTTAGTGTTTCGCATTACTATATTCTTTCCACATAGGACTGCAAGACAACTTGACTGGGTTGCAACCGGCCCCTTTTCACACCTAAACAGTCTTTTGACACTCTCTACAGGGATCTCATCCCTGAACAAGAGAGGGGGCAGATTGGAGATGACCTGCCAAAGTACATGTTAGTTTGGGACAATGTCAGTTTCCATCGCTCCAACATCATCAGGCAATGGTTTGCGGCCCACAACAGGATGCTGGTGGAGTTCCTCTCACCCTACTCAACCCCGTTGAGGAATTTTTCTCAGCATGAAGATTAAAAGTATATGATCGCCAGCAGCATACACAGATGACCCTTCTGGCTGCAATGGATGTAACGTGTGATGACATCACAGCTGATGCCTGCAGAGGCTGGATTAGACACTCTGAAAGATGATTTTCACGCTGTATCGCAAGAGAAGATATTTGTTGTGATGTGGATGAGAATCCGTTGCCCAAAATATAGGGAACGTCAGGAGGTGTAGGAAGACTGCACTGTAATTCCACGGCACTGCATGTCCAGTTTTCCCTAAGGAGATTGTCTTACGTTCAGATTGCTACATTTGTTTGTGCTATGCAGTGCTGTCTTTTCCTGTCTGCATCGCAATGACACTGTCTGTCAATAAATTATTGTACAAACAGTAAAAGCGTTAACGAGAATCATGTGCCGTCTCTTGCAATCAAAAAATCAAAACCAGAAATGCACTTACTGTTTTGCAAATGTCAAGGATGATTCGAGAAATGCTCCACTCATCACTCTCAGGTCACTCCGCTGCAGACGTCTGATCACTTCTTTGTCACCCCCAACCTCACCGCTGCAGACAACGCAGATGTCTTACCGCTGGTCACTTTCCGGCGCTACCTACGGTCCCTCCCTTCTGCTTTTCCTCTGCTGTCTTGTCTGCACTCCCCCCCTCTGAGGAGCTCTCTCTTTTGAATACCAACAATGCCACAGACACTCTGTGTTCCACGCTTACATCCTGCTTGGACAACCTATGCCCTCTTACATCTGGACCAGCCCGTGCATCCCTGTCTGCCCCCTGGTTATCGGATGTACCACGTGAGCATCGCGCCAGCCTCCGGTCAGCTGAGAGAAAATGGCACAAGTCAAAAGACCATACTGACCTCTGTCTCAACCAGTCTCTCCTCTCTACTTTCTCCGTTGACGTCACCTCTGCAAAAACTGATTATAACCACTCGAAGATCAGCAACTCTCCTGACTCTCGCACACTCTTAAAAACCTTCTCTGCTCTCCTCTGTACGCCTGCTCCCACACCTTCATCGGAGTTAACGGCTGATGATTTTGCATCGTTCTTCGTAAAGAAAACTACCGCCATCAACAGCCAATTTTCTACACCACCATCACCCGCCTTTTCTACTCTGTCTGAAGATGATGTTTCCAAGGTCATTGGTTCCAACCACCCTACCACCTGCCCACTGGATCCCATCTCCACCCATCTCCTCCATGTTATCTCTCCAGCAGTTGTGCCTGGTCTGACCCACATCATCAACTCTTTGCTCACCACTGGGACATTTCCCACTGCGTTCAAAGAGGCCTGCATCAAATCGCTACTCAAGAAACCCACTCTCAACCTTACACTGCTAGAACACTACAGGCCGGTGTAGTGTGTGAAAACGCATATCTTCCGTCAAAATGTAGATGACTGATTTTAATCTCTAATTCTTTTCTGTCTTCTTAAAAAACTTTTTTTTACTTACCTCACTATTCTTAGCTTTTTATACTGTGCTAGGCTTTAATGGACTGGATTTAATTAACTTATGCATTTTGTTGCCTATATTGTTATAATTGCTTCCAATGTTTCCTCGTCTGTAAGTCGCTTTGGAAAAAAGCGTCTGCTAAATGACTAAATGTAAATTTTATGAAATGTGTAATATCATGTGTAATGTGTAATGTGCAGTGTGTGGCCTTGAAATTTTAGCATGTCTACGTAATCATGAATAAATGCTTCTTGAGACACACAGTGTTGCTTCTTTGCATGCATCAAACGAATTGTTTCTGGCTATATGCATCCATGCATCAGTTTGAGAGGGGTGGAAATGGGACACTTGGGTGAAACAAAACTGCCCCAAAAGTACCCCCACCCACTTTAAATACAGTTTTTTCTAAGTCAATTTGGTACATTTCTCAGATCCGATTTGAAATTCTCAAAACTTCTTGTTCAAGCCTTACATCCTTTTGTCACTTGTGCACATCAAACAAGCATTTTCTCATTTCTTTGAACAAGTTGCAAATGCTTTGGTATATCCATGCAAATGATTATGACACAATTCTGTGCAGATTCCTACATTATCAATTGCTTATGTCATGTTGATCAAAATGCATTATAATGGGTCTCTGTTGAATAGTATAATCCAACACGACATTTAAGCACTAGTTTTACAATATACAGTAAGTATACTTCAAGTAAACAGTGGCATTTTATTTTACTCAATTTAGTGTTTCGCATTACTATATTCTTTCCACATAGGACTGCAAGACAACTTCACTGGGTTGCAGACGGCCCCTTTTCACACCTAAACAGTCTTTTGAAACTCTCTACAGGGATCTCATCCCTGAACAAGAGAGGGGGCAGATTGGAGATGACCTGCCAAAGTACATGTTAGTTTGGGACAATGTCAGTTTCCTTCGCTCCAACATCATCAGGCAATGGTTTGAAGCCCACAACAGGATGCTGGTGGAGTTCCTCTCACCCTACTCAACCCCGTTGAGAAATTTTTCTCAGCATGAAGATTAAAAGTATATGATCGCCAGCAGCATACACAGATGACCCTTCTGGCTGCCATGGATGTAACGTGTGATGACATCACAGCTGATGCCTGCAGAGGCTGGATTAGACACTCTGAAAGATGATTTTCACGCTGTATCGCAAGAGAAGATATTTGTTGTGATGTGGATGAGAATCCGTTGCCCAAAATATAGGGAACGTCAGGAGGTGTAGGAAGACTGCACTGTAATTCCACTGCACTGCATGTACAGTTTTCCCTAAGGAGATTGTCTTACGTTCAGATTTCTACATTTGTTTGTGCTATGCAGTGCTGTCTTTTCCTGTCTGCATCGCAATGACACTGTCTGTCAAGAAATTATTGTACAAACAGTAAAAGCGTTAACGTGAATCATGTGCCGTCTCTTGCAATCAAACAATCAAAACCAGAAATGCACTTACTGTTTTGCAAATGTCAAGGATGATTCGAGAAATGCTCCACTCATCACTATCAGGTCACTCCGCTGCAGACGTCTGATCACTTCTTTGTCACCCCCAACCTCACCGCTCCAGACAACGCAGATGTCTTACCGCTGGTCACTTTCCGGCGCTACCTACGGTCCCTCCCTTCTGCTTTTCCTCTGCTGTCTTGTCTGCACTCCCCCCCTCTGAGGAGCTCTCTCTTTTGAATACCAACAGTGCCACAGACACTCTGTGTTCCACGCTTACATCCTGCTTGGACAACCTATGCCCTCTTACATCTGGACCAGCCCGTGCATCCCTGTCTGCCCCCTGGTTATCGGATGTACCACATGAGCATCGCGCCAGCCTCCGGTCAGCTGAGAGAAAATGGCACAAGTCAAAAGACCATACTGACCTCTCTCTCAACCAGTCTCTCCTCTCTACTTTCTCCGTTGACGTCACCTCTGCAAAAACTGATTATAACCACTCGAAGATCAGCAACTCTCCTGACTCTCGCACACTCTTAAAAACCTTCTCTGCTCTCCTCTGTCCGCCTGCTCCCACACCTTCATCGGAGTTAACGGCTGATGATCTTGCATCTTTCTTCGTAAAGAAAACTACCGCCATCAACAGCCAATTTTCTACACCACCATCACCCGCCTTTTCTACTCTGTCTGAAGATGATGTTTCCAAGGTCATTGGTTCCAACCACCCTACCACCTGCCCACTGGATCCCATCTCCACCCATCTCCTCCATGTTATCTCTCCAGCAGTTGTGCCTGGTCTGACCCACATCATCAACTCTTTGCTCACCACTGGGACATTTCCCACTGCGTTCAAAGAGGCCTGCATCAAACCGCTACTGAAGAAACCCACTCTCAACCTTACACTGCTAGAACACTACAGGCCGGTGTAGTGTGTGAAAACTCATAACTTCCGTCAAAATGAAGATGACTGATTTTAATCTCTATTTCTTTTCTGTCTTCTGAAAAAAACTTTTTTTTTACTTACCTCACTATTCTTAGCTTTTTATACTGTGCTAGGCTTTAATGGACTGGATTTAATTAACTTATGCATTTTGTTGCCTATATTGTTATAATTGCTTCCAATGTTTCCTCGTCTGTAAGTCGCTTTGGAAAAAAGCGTCTGCTAAATGACTAAATGTAAATTTTATGAAATGTGTAATATCATGTGTAATGTGTAATGTGCAGTGTGTGGCCTTGAAATTTTAGCATGTCTACGTAATCATGAATAAATGCTTCTTGAGACACACAGTGTTGCTTCTTTGCATGCATCAAACGAATTGTTTCTGGCTATATGCATCCATGCATCAGTTTGAGAGGGGTGGAAATGGGACACTTGGGTGAAACAAAACTGCCCCAAAAGTACCCCCACCCACTTTAAATACAGTTTTTTCTAAGTCAATTTGGTACATTTCTCAGATCCGATTTGAAATTCTCAAAACTTCTTGTTCAAGCCTTACATCCTTGTGTCACTTGTTCACATCAAACAAGCATTTTCTCATTTCTTTGAACAAGTTGCAAATGCTTTGGTATATCCATGCAAATGATTATGACACAATTCTGTGCAGATTCCTACATTATCAATTGCTTATGTCATGTTGATCAAAATGCATTATAATGGGTCTCTGTTGAATAGTATAATCCAACACGACATTTAAGCACTAGTTTTACAATATACAGTAAGTATACTTCAAGTAAACAGTGGCATTTTATTTTACTCAATTTAGTGATTCGCATTACTATATTCTTTCCACATAGGACTGCAAGACAACTTCACTGGGTTGCAGACGGCCCCTTTTCACACCTAAACAGTCTTTTGACACTCTCTACAGGGATCTCATCCCTGAACAAGAGAGGGGGCAGATTGGAGATGACCTGCCAAAGTACATGTTAGTTTGGGACAATGTCAGTTTCCTTCGCTCCAACATCATCAGGCAATGGTTTGCGGCCCACAACAGGATGCTGGTGGAGTTCCTCTCACCCTACTCAACCCCGTTGAGGAATTTTTCTCAGCATGAAGATTAAAAGTATATGATCGCCAGCAGCATACACAGATGACCCTTCTGGCTGCCATGGATGTAACGTGTGATGACATCACAGCTGATGCCTGCAGAGGCTGGATTAGACACTCTGAAAGATGATTTTTCAGGCTGTATCGCAAGAGAAGATATTTGTTGTGATGTGGATAAGAATCCGTTGCCCAAAATATACGGAACGTCAGGAGGTGTAGGAAGACTGCACTGTAATTCCACTGCACTGCATGTACAGTTTTCCCTAAGGAGATTGTCTTATGTTCAGATTTCTACATTTGTTTGTGCTATGCAGTGATGTCTTTTCCTGTCTGCATCGCGATGACACTGTCTGTCAAGAAATTATTGTACAAACAGTAAAAGTGTTAACGTGAATCATGTGCCGTCTCTTGCAATCAAACAATCAAAACCAGAAATGCACTTACTGTTTTGCAAATGTCAAGGATGATTCGAGAAATGCTCCACTCATCACTCTCAGGTCACTCCGCTGCACACGTCTGATCACTTCTTTGTCACCCCCGACCTCACCGCTCTAGACAACGCAGATGTCTTACCGCTGGTCACTTTCCGGCGCTACCTACGGTCCCTCCCTTCTGCTTTTCCTCTGCTGTCTTGTCTGCACTCCCCCCCTCTGAGGAGCTCTCTCTTTTGAATACCAACAGTGCCACAGACACTCTGTGTTCCACGCTTACATCCTGCTTGGACAACCTATGCCCTCTTACATCTGGACCAGCCCGTGCATCCCTGTCTGCCCCCTGGTTATCGGATGTACCACGTGAGCATCGCGCCAGCCTCCGGTCAGCTGAGAGAAAATGGCACAAGTCAAAAGACCCTACTGACCTCTCTCTCAACCAGTCTCTCCTCTCTACTTTCTCCGTTGACGTCACCTCTGCAAAAACTGATTATAACCACTCGAAGATCAGCAACTCTCCTGACTCTCGCACACTCTTAAAAACCTTCTCTGCTCTCCTCTGTACGCCTGCTCCCACACCTTCATCGGAGTTAACGGCTGATGATTTTGCATCGTTCTTCGTAAAGAAAACTACCGCCATCAACAGCCAATTTTCTACACCACCATCACCCGCCTTTTCTACTCTGTCTGAAGATGATGTTTCCAAGGTCATTGGTTCCAACCACCCTACCACCTGCCCACTGGATCCCATTTCCACCCATCTCCTCCATGTTATCTCTCCAGCAGTTGTGCCTGGTCTGACCCACATCATCAACTCTTTGCTCACCACTGGGACATTTCCCACTGCGTTCAAAGAGGCCTGCATCAAACCGCTACTCAAGAAACCCACTCTCAACCTTACACTGCTAGAACACTACAGGCCGGTGTAGTGTGTGAAAACGCATATCTTCCGTCAAAATGTAGATGACTGATTTTAATCTCTAATTCTTTTCTGTCTTCTTAAAAAAACTTTTTTTTACTTACCTCACTATTCTTAGCTTTTTATACTGTGCTAGGCTTTAATGGACTGGATTTAATTAACTTATGCATTTTGTTGCCTATATTGTTATAATTGCTTCCAATGTTTCCTCGTCTGTAAGTCGCTTTGGAAAAAAGCGTCTGCTAAATGACTAAATGTAAATTTTATGAAATGTGTAATATCATGTGTAATGTGTAATGTGCAGTGTGTGGCCTTGAAATTTTAGCATGTCTACGTAATCATGAATAAATGCTTCTTGAGACACACAGTGTTGCTTCTTTGCATGCATCAAACGAATTGTTTCTGGCTATATGCATCCATGCATCAGTTTGAGAGGGGTGGAAATGGGACACTTGGGTGAAACAAAACTGCCCCAAAAGTACCCCCACCCACTTTAAATACAGTTTTTTCTAAGTCAATTTGGTACATTTCTCAGATCCGATTTGAAATTCTCAAAACTTCTTGTTCAAGCCTTACATCCTTGTGTCACTTGTGCACATCAAACAAGCATTTTCTAATTTCTTTGAACAAGTTGCAAATGCTTTGGTATATCCATGCAAATGATTATGACACAATTCTGTGCAGATTCCTACATTATCAATTGCTTATGTCATGTTGATCAAAATGCATTATAATGGGTCTCTGTTGAATAGTATAATCCAACACGACATTTAAGCACTATTTTTACAATATACAGTAAGTATACTTCAAGTAAACAGTGGCATTTTATTTTACTCAATTTGGTGTTTCGCATTACTATATTCTTTCCACATAGGACTGCAAGACAACTTCACTGGGTTGCAGACGGCCCCTTTTCACACCTAAACAGTCTTTTGACACTCTCTACAGGGATCTCATCCCTGAACAAGAGAGGGGGCAGATTGGAGATGACCTGCCAAAGTACATGTTAGTTTGGGACAATGTCAGTTTCCTTCGCTCCAACATCATCAGGCAATGGTTTGCGGCCCACAACAGGATGCTGGTGGAGTTCCTCTCACCCTACTCAACCCCGTTGAGAAATTTTTCTCAGCATGAAGATTAAAAGTATATGATCGCCAGCAGCATACACAGATGACCCTTCTGGCTGCCATGGATGTAACGTGTGATGACATCACAGCTGATGCCTGCAGAGGCTGGATTAGACACTCTGAAAGATGATTTTCACGCTGTATCGCAAGAGAAGATATTTGTTGTGATGTGGATGAGAATCCGTTGCCCAAAATATAGGGAACGTCAGGAGGTGTAGGAAGACTGCACTGTAATTCCACTGCACTGCATGTACAGTTTTCCCTAAGGAGATTGTCTTACGTTCAGATTTCTACATTTGTTTGTGCTATGCAGTGCTGTCTTTGCCTGTCTGCATCGCAATGACACTGTCTGTCAAGAAATTATTGTACAAACAGTAAAAGCGTTAACGTGAATCATGTGCCGTCTCTTGCAATCAAAAAATCAAAACCAGAAATGCACTTACTGTTTTGCAAATGTCAAGGATGATTCGAGAAATGCTCCACTCATCACTATCAGGTCACTCCGCTGCAGACGTCTGATCACTTCTTTGTCACCCCCAACCTCACCGCTCCAGACAACGCAGATGTCTTACCGCTGGTCACTTTCCGGCGCTACCTACGGTCCCTCCCTTCTGCTTTTCCTCTGCTGTCTTGTCTGCACTCCCCCCCTCTGAGGAGCTCTCTCTTTTGAATACCAACAGTGCCACAGACACTCTGTGTTCCACGCTTACATCCTGCTTGGACAACCTATGCCCTCTTACATCTGGACCAGCCCGTGCATCCCTGTCTGCCCCCTGGTTATCGGATGTACCACGTGAGCATCGCGCCAGCCTCCGGTCAGCTGAGAGAAAATGGCACAAGTCAAAAGACCATACTGACCTCTCTCTCAACCAGTCTCTCCTCTCTACCTTCTCCGTTGACGTCACCTTTGCAAAAACTGATTATAACCACTCGAAGATCAGCAACTCTCCTGACTCTCGCACACTCTTAAAAACCTTCTCTGCTCTCCTCTGTCCGCCTGCTCCCACACCTTCATCGGAGTTGAATGGATCCAATTTTCTACACCACCATCACCCGCCTTTTCTCCTCTGTCTGAAGATGATGTTTCCAAGGTCATTGGTTCCAACCACCCTACCACCTGCCCACTGGATCCCATCTCCACCCATCTCCTCCATGTTATCTCTCCAGCAGTTGTGCCTGGTCTGACCACATCATCAACTCTTTGCTCACCACTGGGACATTTCCCACTGCGTTCAAAGAGGACTGCATCACACCGCTACTGAAGAAACCCACTCTCAACCTTACACTGCTAGAACACTACAGGCCGGTGTAGTGTGTGAAAACGCATATCTTCCGTCAAAATGTAGATGACTGATTTTAACCTCTAATTCTTTTCTGTCTTCTTAAAAAATTTTTTTTTTACTTACCTCACTATTCTTAGCTTTGTATACTGTGCTAGGCTTTAATGGACTGGATTTAATTAACTTATGCATTTTGTTGCCTATATTGTTATAATTGCTTCCAATGTTTCCTCGTCTGTAAGTCGCTTTGGAAAAAAGCATCTGCTAAATGACTAAATGTAAAGTTTATGAAATGTGTAATGTCATGTGTAATGTGTAATGTGTAGTGTGTGGCCTTGAAATTTTAGCATGTCTACGTAATCATGAATAAATGCTTCTTGAGACACACAGTGTTGCTTCTTTGCATGCATCAAACGAATTGTTTCTGGCTATATGCATCCATGCATCAGTTTGAGAGGGGTGGAAATGGGACACTTGGGTGAAACAAAACTGCCCCAAAAGTACCCCCACCAACTTTAAATACAGTTTTTTCTAAGTCAATTTGGTACATTTCTCAGATCCGATTTGAAATTCTCAAAACTTCTTGTTCAATCCTTACATCCTTGTGTCACTTGTGCACATCAAACAAGCATTTTCTCATTTCTTTGAACAAGTTGCAAATGCTTTGGTATATCCATGCAAATGATTATGACACAATTCTGTGCAGATTCCTACATTATTAATTGCTTATGTCATGTTTATCAAAATGCATTATAATGGGTCTTTGTTGAATAGTATAATCCCCCACGACATTTAAGCACTAGTTTTACAATATACAGTAAGTATACTTCAAGTAAACAGTGGCATTTTATTTTACTCAATTTAGTGTTTCGCATTACTATATTCTTTCCACATAGGACTGCAAGACAACTTCACTGGGTTGCAGACGGCCCCTTTTCACACCTAAACAGTCTTTTGACACTCTCTACAGGGATCTCATCCCCGAACAAGAGAGGGGGCAGATTGGAGATGACCTGCCAAAGTACATGTTAGTTTGGGACAATGTCAGTTTCCATCGCTCCAACATCATCAGTTAATGGTTTGCGGCCCACAACAGGATGCTGGTGGAGTTCCTCTCACCCTACTCAACCCCGTTGAGGAATTTTTCTCAGCATGAAGATTAAAAGTATATGATCGCCAGCAGCATACACATATGACCCTTCTGGCTGCCATGGATGTAACATGTGATGACAACACAGCTGGTGCCTGCAGAGGCTGGATTAGACACTCTGAAAGATGATTTTCACGCTGTATTGCAAGAGAAGATATTTGTTGTGATGTCGATGTGAATCCGTTGCCCAACATATAGGGAACGTCAGGAGGTGTAGGAAGACTGCACTGTAATTCCACTGCACTGCATGTACAGTTTTCCCTAAGGAGATTGTCTTATGTTCAGATTTCTACATTTGTTTGTGCTATGCAGTGCTGTCTTTTCCTGTCTGCATCGCAATGACACTGTCTGTCAATAAATTATTGTACAAACAGTAAAAGTGTTAACGTGAATCATGTGCCGTCTCTTGCAATCAAACAATCAAAACCAGAAATGCACTTACTGTTTTGCAAATGTCAAGGATGATTCGAGAAATGCTCCACTCATCACTCTCAGGTCACTCCGCTGCACACGTCTGATCACTTCTTTGTCACCCCCGACCTCACCGCTCCAGACAACGCAGATGTCTTACCGCTGGTCACTTTCCGGCGCTACCTACGGTCCCTCCCTCCTGCTTTTCCTCTGCTGTCTTGTCTGCACTCCCCCCCTCTGAGGAGCTCTCTCTTTTGAATACCAACAGTGCCCCAGACACTCTGTGTTCCACGCTTACATCCTGCTTGGACAACCTATGCCCTCTTACATCTGGACCAGCCCGTGCATCCCTGTCTGCCCCCTGGTTATCGGATGTACCATGTGAGCATCGCGCCAGCCTCCGGTCAGCTGAGAGAAAATGGCACAAGTCAAAAGACCATACTGACCTCTCTCTCAACCAGTCTCTCCTCTGTACTTTCTCCGTTGACGTCACCTCTGCAAAAACTGATTATAACCACTCGAAGATCATCAACTCTCCTGACTCTCGCACACTCTTAAAAACCTTCTCTGCTCTCCTCTGTCCGCCTGCTCCCACACCTTCATCGGAGTTAACGGCTGATGATTTTGCATCGTTCTTCGTAAAGAAAATTACCGCCATCAACAGCCAATTTTCTACACCACCATCACCCGCCTTTTCTCCTCTGTCTGAAGATGATGTTTCCAAGGTCATTGGTTCCAACCACCCTACCACCTGCCCACTGGATCCCATCCCCACCCATCTCCTCCATGCCATCTCTCCAGCAGTTGTGCCTGGTCTGACCCACATCATCAACTCTTTGCTCACCACTGGGACATTTCCCACTGCGTTCAAAGAGGCCTGCATCACACCGCTACTGAAGAAACCCACTCTCAACCTTACACTGCTAGAACACTACAGGCCGGTGTAGTGTGTGAAAATGCATATCTTCCGTTAAAATATAGATGACTGATTTTAACATCTAATTCTTTGATGTCTTCTTAAAAAAAAAGTTTTTACTTAACTCACTTTTCTTAGCGTTGTATACTGTCCAAGGCTTTAATGGACTGGATTTAATTAACTTCTGCATTTTTTTGCCTATATTGTTATAATTGCTTCCAATGTTTCCTCGTCTCTAAATCGCTTTGGATAAAAACGTCTGCTAAATGACTAAATGTAAATTTTATGAAATTTGTAATGTCATGTGTAATGTGTAGTGTGTGGCCTTGAAATTTTAGCATGTCTACGTGATCATGAATAAATGCTTCTTGAGACACACAGTGTTGCTTCTTTGCATGCATCAAACGAATTGTTTCTGGCTATATGCATCCATGCATCAGTTTTAGAGGGGTGGAAATGGGACACTTGGGTGAAACAAAACTGCCCCAAAAGTACCCCCACCCACTTTAAATACAGTTTTTTCTAAGTCAATTTGGTACATTTCTCAGATCTGATTTGAAATTCTCAAAACTTCTTGTTCAATCCTTACATCCTTGTGTCACTTGTGCACATCAAACAAGCATTTTCTCATTTCTTTGAACAAGTTGCAAATGCTTTGGTATATCCATGCAAATGATTATGACACAATTCTGTGCAGATTCCTACATTCAATTGCTTATGTCATGTTGATCAAAATGCTTTATAATGGGTCTCTGTTGAATAGTATAATCCCCCACGACATTTAAGCACTAGTTTTAAAACATACAGTAAGTATACTTCAAGTAAACAGTGGCATTTTATTTTACTCAATTTAGTGTTTTGCATTACTATATTCTTTCCACATAGGACTGCAAGACAACTTCACTGGGTTGCAGACGGCCCCTTTTCACACCTAAACAGTCTTTTGACACTCTGTACAGGGATCTCATCCCTGAACAAGAGAGGGGGCAGATTGGAGATGACCTGCCAAAGTACGTGTTAGTTTGGGACAATGTCAGTTTCCATCGCTCCAACATCATCAGGCAATGGTTTGCGGCCCACAACAGGATGCTGGTGGAGTTCCTCTGACCCTACTCAACCCCGTTGAGGAATTTTTCTCAGCATGAAGATTAAAAGTATATGATCGCCAGCCGCATACACAGATGACCTTTCTAGCTGCCATGGATGTAGCGTGTGATGACATCACAGTTGATGCCTGCAGAGGCTGGATTAGACACTCTGAAAGATGATTTTCACGCTGTATCGCAAGAGAAGATATTTGTTGTGATGTGGATGAGAATCCTTTGCCCAAAAGACAGGAACGTCAGGAGATGTAGGAAGACTGCACTGTAATTCCACTGCACTGCATGTACAGTTTTCCCTAAGGAGATTGTTTTATGTTCAGATTTCTACATTTGTTTGTGCTATGCAGTGCTGTCTTTTCCTGTCTGCATCGCAATGACACTGTCTGTCAATAAATTATTGTACAAACAGTAAAAGCGTTAACGTGAATCATGTGCCGTCTCTTGCAATCAAACAATCAAAACCAGAAATGCACTTACTATTTTGCAAATGTCAAGGATGATTCGATAAATGCTCCACTCATCACTCTCAAGTCACTCCGCTGCACACGTCTGATCACTTCTTTGTCACCCCCGACCTCACCGCTCCAGACAACGCAGATGTCTTACCGCTGGTCACTTTCCGGCGCAACCTACAGTCCCTCCCTCCTGCTTTTCCTCTGCTGTCTTGTCTGCACTCCCCCCCTCTGAGGAGCTCTCTCTTTTGAATACCAACAGTGCCACAGACACTCTGTGTTCCACGCTTACATCCTGCTCGGACAACCTATGCCCTCTTACATCTGGACCAGCCCGTGCATCCCTGTCTGCCCCCTGGTTATCGGATGTACCACGTGAGCATCGCACCAGCCTCCGGTCAGCTGAGAGAAAATGGCACGAGTCAGAAGACCATACTGACCTCTCGCTCTACCAGTCTCTTCTCTCTACTTTCTCCGTTGAAGTCACCTCTGCAAAAACTGATTATAACCACTCGAAGATCAGCAACTCTCCTGACTCTCGCACACTTTTAAAAACCTTCTCTGCTCTCTGTCCGCCTGCTCCCAGACCTTCATCTGAGTTATCGGCTGATGATTTTGCATCGTTCTTCGTAAAGAAAACTACCGCCATCAACAGCCAATTTTCTACACCACCATCACCCGCCTTTTCTCCTCTGTCTGAAGATGTTTCCAAGGTCATTGGTTCCAACCACCTGCCCACTGGATCCCATCTCCACCCATCTCCTCCATGTTATCTCTCCAGCAGTTGTGCCTGGTCTGACCCACATCATCAACTCTTTGCTCACCACTGGGACATTTCCCACTGCTTTCAACGAGGCCTGCATCACACCGCTACTGAAGAAACCCACTCTCAACCTTACACTGCTAGAACACTACAGGCCGGTGTAGTGTGTGAAAACGCATATCTTCCGTCAAAATGTAGATGACTGATTTTAACCTCTAATTCTTTTCTGTCTTCTTAAAAAATTTTTTTTTACTTACCTCACTATTTTAGCTTTGTATACTGTGCTAGGCTTTAATGGACTGGATTTAATTAACTTATGCATTTTGTTGCCTATATTGTTATAATTGCTTCCAATGTTTCCTCGTCTGTAAGTCGCTTTGGAAAAAAGCATCTGCTAAATGACTAAATGTAAATTTTATGAAATGTGTAATGTCATGTGTAATGTGTAATGTATAGTCTGTGGCCTTGAAATTTTAGCATGTCTACGTAATCATGAATAAATGCTTCTTGAGACACCCAGTGTTGCTTCTTTGCATGCATCAAACGAATTGTTTCTGGCTATATGCATCCATGCATCAGTTTGAGAGGGGTGGAAATGGGACACTTGGGTGAAACAAAACTGCCCCAAAAGTACCTCCACCCACTTTAAATACAGTTTTTTCTAAGTCAATTTGGTACATTTCTCAGATCCGATTTGAAATTCTCAAAACTTCTTGTTCAAGCCTTACATCCTTGTGTCACTTGTGCACATCAAACAAGCATTTTCTCATTTCTTTGAACAAGTTGCAAATGCTTTGGTATATCCATGCAAATGATTATGACACAATTCTGTGCAGATTCCTACATTATCAATTGCTTATATCATGTTGATCAAAATGCATTATAATGGGTCTCTGTTGAATAGTATAATCCCCCACGACATTTAAGCACTAGTTTTACAATATACAGTAAGTATACTTCAAGTAAACAGTGGCATTTTATTTTACTCAATTTAGTGTTTCGCATTACTATATTCTTTCCACATAGGACTGCAAGACAACTTCACTGGGTTGCAGACGGCCCCTTTTCACACCTAAACAGTCTTTTGACACTCTCTACAGGGATCTCATCCCCGAACAAGAGAGGGGGCAGATTGGAGATGACCTGCCAAAGTACATGTTAGTTTGGGACAATGTCAGTTTCCATCGCTCCAACATCATCAGGCAATGGTTTGCGGCCCACAACAGGATGCTGGTGGAGTTCCTCTCACCCTACTCAACCCCGTTGAGGAATTTTTCTCAGCATGAAGATTAAAAGTATATGATCGCCAGCAGCAGACCCTTCTGGCTGCCATGGATGTAACGTGTGATGACATCACAGCTGATGCCTGCAGAGGCTGGATTAGACACTCTGAAAGATGATTTTTCACGCTGTATCGCAAGAGAAGATATTTGTTGTGATGTGGATGAGAATCCGTTGCCCAAAATATAGGGAACGTCAGGAGGTGTAGGAAGACCGCACTGTAATTCCACTGCACTGCATGTACAGTTTTCCCTAAGGAGATTGTCTTATGTTCAGATTTCTACATTTGTTTGTGCTATGCAGTGCTGTCTTTTCCTGTCTGCATCGCGATGACACTGTCTGTCAAGAAATTATTGTACACCTGCTGGAGAGTCATGTAATTCAACCCAATATATATCGGCCATTTCCTTTAGAGGCCCTCCCAACAGGACCTGCTGGTGGCCGTGCCTACTCTGTGCCTGCGAACAGTCGACTCTGGCGCCGTCTGGGAATGTGACAGTGACACCCTCCGGTGAACATAAGATGTTTGCCCCCAATTTTATCAACAAATCTCTACCTAACAGGGGGACAGGTGCATTTGTGGAGTACAGAAATGAGTGTGAGAGGCACTGATTTGCCACTTTTGTGGTAAGGGGAATAGTTAGAGGCCAGTGTTCGAACCCACCAGAGAACCCCATAACTCCGACAGTTTTATCACTTACGTCTTTGTCAGTGATTGTGCCCCTCGTTACTGTGGAGTATGTTGCTCCGGTATCCACCAGAGCTGTTAGTGGTCTGTTGTTAACCACGATTTTCATGAGAGGCTCAGCCAAACCCCTCATGATTGTTCTCTGTGGGCCCCGTCAACAATCCCCCGCGCCTTCCCGCTGGCCCCAGGTCGGGTACATGGGCGCCTGAATCGAGTGGGGAGACGGGTGCTGTTGCCCCGGGTTTCGTGGGGTCTGTGGTCCCCTGGCACGACCACCGGCACCACCTCTATGAGGATCCCATCCCCCCGCAGGTGGTCCCGTAAACTGGCTATCCCCGAGCATTGGGCATTCTCTCATCCAGTGATCAGTCCCACCACACTGAAAACATGCACCCCTCTGGCGCACTTCTCTCCTGTTAGATCTTCCCCTACCCCATCCACTATTACCCCGTGGCCTATACCCTCCCCACGGTCTCATAGGCTCGGGGCCTGGTTTGAATGGCTGGACACTGCCCTGACCATAAGTTTGGAACTGGGGAATGGGTTGAAGCCCCTGCTGGGCCTGTGTACCAGTCTGCACGGCAGAGTCACTGTTCACAGGACGTTGTGGCATTTGTTTTGGTTTTTTGTTACTGGCCTTTGCCAATTCTAATTGTATTTTTAGCAATTGGTGTTTTGTTTTTTCTAACTCCTCCTCCTCATGTTCCTGTTTCTCTACTGCTTTGTCAATGTGGAAAACTAGATGTCTTTCCCACACTTCATTACTCGCTACAGGAATGTCAGGATTGTTTTCCATTGCCTGCCTAACACCATTGGGAGCCCCGGTCATTACTGCAGTTCTGAATATGTCACGAGTGATTGGATTGTTTAAACTATTTTCTTCGACCATCTGTTCCCATTCTGCTGCACATCTGAAATAATAACTTGCTCCAGTCTCACCAGGTTTAATGCGAAATTTAATATTTTGGTACACTGTTGGGGGAGTTGGAAACTTTGCCCTCAGGGCCTTGGAAATTGATGTGCTGACGGTCACAAACAATGTGTCGTTTTTACATGATTCTATATTTGCGACGTTTTCGAAATCTGCCATCTGTGAGACAGTGAAAATTTGACCCAAAAGGCATCGTAAGTCCCCTACCGCCAAGGTGGTGCCATGACATAATGCCATCAATTTTGTAAGCCATCTACCTCCCCCTGACGTAATGGGGGCAACTTTGCCAACACAGCCGTCATGTCACTGTGATTCCAAGGTTGATACTTTTGTACACCACCAGTACCATGTACTAGGGGCATGTTTAGTTCGTTAACTTGAACTTGTTGTGTTGCTGGTGCATAGGGCGGAGGCTGCAGTTTGCTCAGATCAAGATAAAAGGGGGCGGAGGCTACACGACATGAGACACTGGTACTTTCACTTCCTGACTTCCTCACCAGTTCTTTCTGTGACTTTGCCGAGTGCACACGGTCTGTGTTATTCTTGGGACTCAGAGCAGTAGCTGTGAGAGCAAGGCGTGTCCATAGACGTAAATCTTCTCTTAGTTTTACCTCCTCATTTTTGTGTTTATTCTTTCCTACCCACTTCACATGTTTTGCCTCTTCAACATGTCTAGCCAATTTTAAATGCGCTCTCTTTTCCATTTCTCTGACCTTTGGCGCTAATCTGATTGATAATTTATCTGGTTCCTGCCATAAATTTTCCAAACAAATCTGACTCCATTTACATTCCCAAATCTTATTTTCTTTCTTATGATTTTTCGGTTCCGTTTGAGCCATCAACATATCCACTACTCTCCCCCATTGTGTGGTTATCGGGACACACCCGTCTCCCTCACATTCTCTCTCAAACTCAAACATTCTACAAACTGATATTCACTGCACAATACACAAGCAATATATACACTGTAATTGTCTTTCACTATTCTTTTAAAATAATATTCAATGCACAATACACTCTAAATATACACAATTTACTTATGTTTTGCTATACTTTTTGTATAATAATATTCATTACAGGATAAACTTTCAATATATACAGTTTACTTATTTTTGGCGTACTCACGACTGGTTACGTGTAGGCGTTCCAAAAGTATTTTCCAACAATAATTATATCTTTTGGCGTACTCACGACTGGTTACGTGTAGGCGTTCCAAGAGTATTTTCCAACAATAATTTTATCTTTTGGCGTACTCACGACTGGTTACGTGTAGGCGTTTCAAAAGTATTTCACAACAATAGTTTTATCTTTAACTATTGTGACGCGGGCCTCTCACCCCGTCTTCAAATGTTCAAAACCAACAATAGTTCTCTTCTTAACTATTGTGACGCAGGAATCTAACCTCGTCTTCAAATATTCAAAACCAACAATAGTTCTCTTCTTAACTATTGTGACGCAGGAATCTAACCTCGTCTTCAAATGTTTAAAACCCTCCTTTTATTCTGACCAACAAATATCAACAATTTCTATTTTGTAATCAATGACACGGATATACTTTTAAATTCAACACATGAATTTGGAATATTCAATTTGCAGAAATTAGTTTAAACAGGTTTTCTGCTTACCTTTTATATTGTCGGCCGTGTGTTGGACTCAAAGTTATCTCGTCCCAGTTCTCGGTCAATCCCCGACTTTTACAATTCTTCTAAATGCCCCTTTTCTCCAATCACGTCGGATGTCACCATCTGTAGGACATTCTAAATGTGTTCTTGCATGTTCAAAATTGGAGGGAGGCCGGTCAAAGTAAATCTTGAAGTTTATTGATCAGAAGATTCAAAAAATACAACAGCTGTTGGGTCAGTTGCCTCAGAACAAAGGCTCAACCCACGCCCAGTTTTACAATTCTGGATATATTTATAGTATTTGTCGCCGGTCTCTCTTCGTGCCTTTGAGTGACGTGTTGTCTGGTATTCGTCCAATCAGCTCTTAGTCCGTTGTTCTCTGAGTTTCTGCAAAACATCAAATGACAACCCACACACCCCAATTCTACCCAGCAACAACATAGTTTAAAAGGTCAGACAATCCAATATGTGTGTGTGTACATTTTCTCCTTTTTTGGCGTTTCAGTTGCATGCATATATTCTGAGACCTCAACTGTCTCCTGACACTTCCTCTTATCTTTTGCATGCGACACCCACGCCCCACTTCCTCTTTCAAGTACACTCATTATCAGCTCCTAACTTTTATGGTTAATTTCAACACATTATTTGAGGTTAAGGGTTATTGTATGCAAGCAATAGAATAATAAACACTTCTAAAAGTAATGATGCATATAGAATAATACTGCATATGAAGCATATGAATGAATAAAAGTGATAATGCATATGGAATAATACTGCATAGGAAGCGTATGAATGAATAAAAGTGATAATGCATATGGAATAATACTGCATAGGAAGCATATGAATGAATATTCCACAGCATCCATGCATCAGTTTTAGAGGGGTGGAAATGGGACACTTGGGTGAAACAAAACTGCCCCAAAAGTACCCCCACCCACTTTAAATACAGTTTTTTCTAAGTCAATTTGGTACATTTCTCAGATCCGATTTGAAATTCTCAAAACTTCTTGTTCAATCCTTACATCCTTGTGTCACTTGTGCACATCAAACAAGCATTTTCTCATTTCTTTGAACAAGTTGCAAATGCTTTGGAATATCCATGCAAATGATTATGACACAATTCTGTGCAGATTCCTACATTATCAATTGCTTATGTCATGTTGATCAAAATGTATTATAATGGGTCTCTGTTGAATAGTATAATCCCCCACAACATTTAAGCACTAGTTTTACAATATACAGTAAGTATACTTCAATTAAACAGTGGCATTTTATTTTACTCAATTTAGTGTTTCGCATTACTATATTCTTACCACATAGGACTGCAAGACAACTTCACTGGGTTGCAGACGGCCCCTTTTCACACCTAAACAGTCTTTTGACACTCTCTACAGGGATCTCATCCCTGAACAAGAGAGGGGGCAGATTGGAGATGACCTGCCAAAGTACATGTTAGTTTGGGACAATGTCAGTTTCCATCGCTCCAACATCATCAGGCAATGGTTTTCGGCCCACAACAGGATGCTGGTGGAGTTCCTCTCACCCTACTCAACCACGTTGAGGAATTTTGCTCAGCATGAAGATTAAAAGTATATGATCGCCAGCAGCATACACAGATGACCCTTCTGGCTACCATGGATGTAACGTGTGATGACATCACAGCTGATGCCTGCAGAGGCTGGATTAGACACTCTGAAAGATGATTTTCACGCTGTATCGCAAGAGAAGATATTTGTTGTGATGTTGATGAGAATCCGTTGGCCAAAATATAGGGAATGTCAGGAGGTGTAGGAAGACTGCACTGTAATTCCACTGCACTGCATGTACAGTTTTCCCTAAGGAGATTGTCTTATGTTCAGATTTCTACATTTGTTTGTGCTATGCAGTGCTGTCTTTTCCTGTCTGCATCGCAATGACACTGTCTGTCAAGAAATTATTGTACAAACAGTAAAAGCGTTAACGTGAATCATGTGCCGTCTCTTGCAATCAAACAATCAAAACCAGAAATGCACTTACTGTTTTGCAAATGTCAAGGATGATTCGAGAAATGCTCCACTCATCACTCTCAGGTCACTCCGCTGCACACCTCTGATCACTTCTTTGTCAACCCCGAGCTCACCGCTCCAGACAACGCAGATGTCTTACCGCTGGTCACTTTCCGGCGCTACCTACGGTCCCTCCCTCCTGCTTTTCCTCTGCTGTCTTGTCTGCACTCCCCCCCTCTGAGGAGCTCTCTCTTTTGAATACCAACAGTGCCCCAGACACTCTGTGTTCCACGCTTACATCCTGCTTGGACAACCTATGCCCTCTTACATCTGGACCAGCCCGTGCATCCATGTCTGCCCCCCGGTTATCGGATGTACCACATGAGCATCGCGCCAGCCTCCGGTCAGCTGAGAGAAAATGGCACAAGTCAAAAGACCCTACTGACCTCTCTCTCAACCAGTCTCTCCTCTCTACTTTCTCCGTTGACGTCACCTCTGCAAAAACTGATTATAACCACTCGAAGATCAGCAACTCTCCTGACTCTCGCACACTCTTAAAAACCTTCTCTGCTCTCCTCTGTCAGCCTGCTCCCACACCTTCATCGGAGTTAACGTCTGATGATTTTGCATCGTTCTTCGTAAAGAAAACTACCGCCATCAACAGCCAATTTTCTACACCACCATCACCCGCCTTTTCTCCTCTGTCTGAAGATGATGTTTCCAAGGTCATTGGTTCCAACCACCCTACCACCTGCCCACTGGATCCCATCTCCACCCATCTCCTCCATGTTATCTCTCCAGCAGTTGTGCCTGGTCTGACCCACATCATCAACTCTTTGCTCACCACTGGGACATTTCCCACTGCGTTCAAAGAGGCCTGCATCACACCGCTACTGAAGAAACCCACTCTCAACCTTACACTGCTAGAACACTACAGGCCGGTGTAGTGTGTGAAAACGCATATCTTCCGTCAAAATGTAGATGACTAATTTTAACCTCTAATTCTTTTCTGTCTTCTTAAAAATTTTTTTTTTACTTACCTCACTATTCTTAGCTTTGTATACTGTGCTAGGCTTTAATGGACTGGATTTAATTAACTTATGCATTTTGTTGCCTATATTGTTATAATTGCTTCCAATGTTTCCTCGTCTGTAAGTCGCTTTGGAAAAAAGCATCTGCTAAATGACTAAATGTAAATTTTATGAAATGTGTAATGTCATGTGTAATGTGTAATGTGTAATGTGTAGTGTGTGGCCTTGAAATTTTAGCATGTCTACGTGATCATGAATAAATGCTTCTTGAGACACACAGTGTTGCTTCTTTGCATGCATCAAACGAATTGTTTCTGGCTATATGCATCCATGCATCAGTTTTAGAGGGGTGGAAATGGGACACTTGGGTGAAACAAAACTGCCCCAAAAGTACCCCCACCCACTTTAAATACAGTTTTTTCTAAGTCAATTTGGTACATTTCTCAGATCTGATTTGAAATTCTCAAAACTTCTTGTTCAATCCTTACATCCTTGTGTCACTTGTGCACATCAAACAAGCATTTTCTCATTTCTTTGAACAAGTTGCAAATGCTTTGGTATATCCATGCAAATGATTATGACACAATTCTGTGCAGATTCCTACATTCAATTGCTTATGTCATGTTGATCAAAATGCTTTATAATGGGTCTCTGTTGAATAGTATAATCCCCCACGACATTTAAGCACTAGTTTTAAAACATACAGTAAGTATACTTCAAGTAAACAGTGGCATTTTATTTTACTCAATTTAGTGTTTTGCATTACTATATTCTTTCCACATAGGACTGCAAGACAACTTCACTGGGTTGCAGACGGCCCCTTTTCACACCTAAACAGTCTTTTGACACTCTGTACAGGGATCTCATCCCTGAACAAGAGAGGGGGCAGATTGGAGATGACCTGCCAAAGTACGTGTTAGTTTGGGACAATGTCAGTTTCCATCGCTCCAACATCATCAGGCAATGGTTTGCGGCCCACAACAGGATGCTGGTGGAGTTCCTCTGACCCTACTCAACCCCGTTGAGGAATTTTTCTCAGCATGAAGATTAAAAGTATATGATCGCCAGCCGCATACACAGATGACCTTTCTAGCTGCCATGGATGTAGCGTGTGATGACATCACAGTTGATGCCTGCAGAGGCTGGATTAGACACTCTGAAAGATGATTTTCACGCTGTATCGCAAGAGAAGATATTTGTTGTGATGTGGATGAGAATCCTTTGCCCAAAAGACAGGAACGTCAGGAGATGTAGGAAGACTGCACTGTAATTCCACTGCACTGCATGTACAGTTTTCCCTAAGGAGATTGTTTTATGTTCAGATTTCTACATTTGTTTGTGCTATGCAGTGCTGTCTTTTCCTGTCTGCATCGCAATGACACTGTCTGTCAATAAATTATTGTACAAACAGTAAAAGCGTTAACGTGAATCATGTGCCGTCTCTTGCAATCAAACAATCAAAACCAGAAATGCACTTACTATTTTGCAAATGTCAAGGATGATTCGATAAATGCTCCACTCATCACTCTCAAGTCACTCCGCTGCACACGTCTGATCACTTCTTTGTCACCCCCGACCTCACCGCTCCAGACAACGCAGATGTCTTACCGCTGGTCACTTTCCGGCGCAACCTACAGTCCCTCCCTCCTGCTTTTCCTCTGCTGTCTTGTCTGCACTCCCCCCCTCTGAGGAGCTCTCTCTTTTGAATACCAACAGTGCCACAGACACTCTGTGTTCCACGCTTACATCCTGCTCGGACAACCTATGCCCTCTTACATCTGGACCAGCCCGTGCATCCCTGTCTGCCCCCTGGTTATCGGATGTACCACGTGAGCATCGCACCAGCCTCCGGTCAGCTGAGAGAAAATGGCACGAGTCAGAAGACCATACTGACCTCTCGCTCTACCAGTCTCTTCTCTCTACTTTCTCCGTTGAAGTCACCTCTGCAAAAACTGATTATAACCACTCGAAGATCAGCAACTCTCCTGACTCTCGCACACTTTTAAAAACCTTCTCTGCTCTCTGTCCGCCTGCTCCCAGACCTTCATCGGAGTTATCGGCTGATGATTTTGCATCGTTCTTCGTAAAGAAAACTACCGCCATCAACAGCCAATTTTCTACACCACCATCACCCGCCTTTTCTCCTCTCTCTGAAGATGTTTCCAAGGTCATTGGTTCCAACCACCTGCCCACTGGATCCCATCTCCACCCATCTCCTCCATGTTATCTCTCCAGCAGTTGTGCCTGGTCTGACCCACATCATCAACTCTTTGCTCACCACTGGGACATTTCCCACTGCTTTCAACGAGGCCTGCATCACACCGCTACTGAAGAAACCCACTCTCAACCTTACACTGCTAGAACACTACAGGCCGGTGTAGTGTGTGAAAACGCATATCTTCCGTCAAAATGTAGATGACTGATTTTAACCTCTAATTCTTTTCTGTCTTCTTAAAAAATTTTTTTTTACTTACCTCACTATTTTAGCTTTGTATACTGTGCTAGGCTTTAATGGACTGGATTTAATTAACTTATGCATTTTGTTGCCTATATTGTTATAATTGCTTCCAATGTTTCCTCGTCTGTAAGTCGCTTTGGAAAAAAGCATCTGCTAAATGACTAAATGTAAATTTTATGAAATGTGTAATGTCATGTGTAATGTGTAATGTATAGTCTGTGGCCTTGAAATTTTAGCATGTCTACGTAATCATGAATAAATGCTTCTTGAGACACCCAGTGTTGCTTCTTTGCATGCATCAAACGAATTGTTTCTGGCTATATGCATCCATGCATCAGTTTGAGAGGGGTGGAAATGGGACACTTGGGTGAAACAAAACTGCCCCAAAAGTACCTCCACCCACTTTAAATACAGTTTTTTCTAAGTCAATTTGGTACATTTCTCAGATCCGATTTGAAATTCTCAAAACTTCTTGTTCAAGCCTTACATCCTTGTGTCACTTGTGCACATCAAACAAGCATTTTCTCATTTCTTTGAACAAGTTGCAAATGCTTTGGTATATCCATGCAAATGATTATGACACAATTCTGTGCAGATTCCTACATTATCAATTGCTTATATCATGTTGATCAAAATGCATTATAATGGGTCTCTGTTGAATAGTATAATCCCCCACGACATTTAAGCACTAGTTTTACAATATACAGTAAGTATACTTCAAGTAAACAGTGGCATTTTATTTTACTCAATTTAGTGTTTCGCATTACTATATTCTTTCCACATAGGACTGCAAGACAACTTCACTGGGTTGCAGACGGCCCCTTTTCACACCTAAACAGTCTTTTGACACTCTCTACAGGGATCTCATCCCCGAACAAGAGAGGGGGCAGATTGGAGATGACCTGCCAAAGTACATGTTAGTTTGGGACAATGTCAGTTTCCATCGCTCCAACATCATCAGGCAATGGTTTGCGGCCCACAACAGGATGCTGGTGGAGTTCCTCTCACCCTACTCAACCCCGTTGAGGAATTTTTCTCAGCATGAAGATTAAAAGTATATGATCGCCAGCAGCAGACCCTTCTGGCTGCCATGGATGTAACGTGTGATGACATCACAGCTGATGCCTGCAGAGGCTGGATTAGACACTCTGAAAGATGATTTTTCACGCTGTATCGCAAGAGAAGATATTTGTTGTGATGTGGATGAGAATCCGTTGCCCAAAATATAGGGAACGTCAGGAGGTGTAGGAAGACCGCACTGTAATTCCACTGCACTGCATGTACAGTTTTCCCTAAGGAGATTGTCTTATGTTCAGATTTCTACATTTGTTTGTGCTATGCAGTGCTGTCTTTTCCTGTCTGCATCGCGATGACACTGTCTGTCAAGAAATTATTGTACACCTGCTGGAGAGTCATGTAATTCAACCCAATATATATCGGCCATTTCCTTTAGAGGCCCTCCCAACAGGACCTGCTGGTGGCCGTGCCTACTCTGTGCCTGCGAACAGTCGACTCTGGCGCCGTCTGGGAATGTGACAGTGACACCCTCCGGTGAACATAAGATGTTTGCCCCCAATTTTATCAACAAATCTCTACCTAACAGGGGGACAGGTGCATTTGTGGAGTACAGAAATGAGTGTGAGAGGCACTGATTTGCCACTTTTGTGGTAAGGGGAATAGTTAGAGGCCAGTGTTCGAACCCACCAGAGAACCCCATAACTCCGACAGTTTTATCACTTACGTCTTTGTCAGTGATTGTGCCCCTCGTTACTGTGGAGTATGTTGCTCCGGTATCCACCAGAGCTGTTAGTGGTCTGTTGTTAACCACGATTTTCATGAGAGGCTCAGCCAAACCCCTCATGATTGTTCTCTGTGGGCCCCGTCAACAATCCCCCGCGCCTTCCCGCTGGCCCCAGGTCGGGTACATGGGCGCCTGAATCGAGTGGGGAGACGGGTGCTGTTGCCCCGGGTTTCGTGGGGTCTGTGGTCCCCTGGCACGACCACCGGCACCACCTCTATGAGGATCCCATCCCCCCGCAGGTGGTCCCGTAAACTGGCTATCCCCGAGCATTGGGCATTCTCTCATCCAGTGATCAGTCCCACCACACTGAAAACATGCACCCCTCTGGCGCACTTCTCTCCTGTTAGATCTTCCCCTACCCCATCCACTATTACCCCGTGGCCTATACCCTCCCCACGGTCTCATAGGCTCGGGGCCTGGTTTGAATGGCTGGACACTGCCCTGACCATAAGTTTGGAACTGGGGAATGGGTTGAAGCCCCTGCTGGGCCTGTGTACCAGTCTGCACGGCAGAGTCACTGTTCACAGGACGTTGTGGCATTTGTTTTGGTTTTTTGTTACTGGCCTTTGCCAATTCTAATTGTATTTTTAGCAATTGGTGTTTTGTTTTTTCTAACTCCTCCTCCTCATGTTCCTGTTTCTCTACTGCTTTGTCAATGTGGAAAACTAGATGTCTTTCCCACACTTCATTACTCGCTACAGGAATGTCAGGATTGTTTTCCATTGCCTGCCTAACACCATTGGGAGCCCCGGTCATTACTGCAGTTCTGAATATGTCACGAGTGATTGGATTGTTTAAACTATTTTCTTCGACCATCTGTTCCCATTCTGCTGCACATCTGAAATAATAACTTGCTCCAGTCTCACCAGGTTTAATGCGAAATTTAATATTTTGGTACACTGTTGGGGGAGTTGGAAACTTTGCCCTCAGGGCCTTGGAAATTGATGTGCTGACGGTCACAAACAATGTGTCGTTTTTACATGATTCTATATTTGCGACGTTTTCGAAATCTGCCATCTGTGAGACAGTGAAAATTTGACCCAAAAGGCATCGTAAGTCCCCTACCGCCAAGGTGGTGCCATGACATAATGCCATCAATTTTGTAAGCCATCTACCTCCCCCTGACGTAATGGGGGCAACTTTGCCAACACAGCCGTCATGTCACTGTGATTCCAAGGTTGATACTTTTGTACACCACCAGTACCATGTACTAGGGGCATGTTTAGTTCGTTAACTTGAACTTGTTGTGTTGCTGGTGCATAGGGCGGAGGCTGCAGTTTGCTCAGATCAAGATAAAAGGGGGCGGAGGCTACACGACATGAGACACTGGTACTTTCACTTCCTGACTTCCTCACCAGTTCTTTCTGTGACTTTGCCGAGTGCACACGGTCCGTGTTATTCTTGGGACTCAGAGCAGTAGCTGTGAGAGCAAGGCGTGTCCATAGACGTAAATCTTCTCTTAGTTTTACCTCCTCATTTTTGTGTTTATTCTTTCCTACCCACTTCACATGTTTTGCCTCTTCAACATGTCTAGCCAATTTTAAATGCGCTCTCTTTTCCATTTCTCTGACCTTTGGCGCTAATCTGATTGATAATTTATCTGGTTCCTGCCATAAATTTTCCAAACAAATCTGACTCCATTTACATTCCCAAATCTTATTTTCTTTCTTATGATTTTTCGGTTCCGTTTGAGCCATCAACATATCCACTACTCTCCCCCATTGTGTGGTTATCGGGACACACCCGTCTCCCTCACATTCTCTCTCAAACTCAAACATTCTACAAACTGATATTCACTGCACAATACACAAGCAATATATACACTGTAATTGTCTTTCACTATTCTTTTAAAATAATATTCAATGCACAATACACTCTAAATATACACAATTTACTTATGTTTTGCTATACTTTTTGTATAATAATATTCATTACAGGATAAACTTTCAATATATACAGTTTACTTATTTTTGGCGTACTCACGACTGGTTACGTGTAGGCGTTCCAAAAGTATTTTCCAACAATAATTATATCTTTTGGCGTACTCACGACTGGTTACGTGTAGGCGTTCCAAGAGTATTTTCCAACAATAATTTTATCTTTTGGCGTACTCACGACTGGTTACGTGTAGGCGTTTCAAAAGTATTTCACAACAATAGTTTTATCTTTAACTATTGTGACGCGGGCCTCTCACCCCGTCTTCAAATGTTCAAAACCAACAATAGTTCTCTTCTTAACTATTGTGACGCAGGAATCTAACCTCGTCTTCAAATATTCAAAACCAACAATAGTTCTCTTCTTAACTATTGTGACGCAGGAATCTAACCTCGTCTTCAAATGTTTAAAACCCTCCTTTTATTCTGACCAACAAATATCAACAATTTCTATTTTGTAATCAATGACACGGATATACTTTTAAATTCAACACATGAATTTGGAATATTCAATTTGCAGAAATTAGTTTAAACAGGTTTTCTGCTTACCTTTTATATTGTCGGCCGTGTGTTGGACTCAAAGTTATCTCGTCCCAGTTCTCGGTCAATCCCCGACTTTTACAATTCTTCTAAATGCCCCTTTTCTCCAATCACGTCGGATGTCACCATCTGTAGGACATTCTAAATGTGTTCTTGCATGTTCAAAATTGGAGGGAGGCCGGTCAAAGTAAATCTTGAAGTTTATTGATCAGAAGATTCAAAAAATACAACAGCTGTTGGGTCAGTTGCCTCAGAACAAAGGCTCAACCCACGCCCAGTTTTACAATTCTGGATATATTTATAGTATTTGTCGCCGGTCTCTCTTCGTGCCTTTGAGTGACGTGTTGTCTGGTATTCGTCCAATCAGCTCTTAGTCCGTTGTTCTCTGAGTTTCTGCAAAACATCAAATGACAACCCACACACCCCAATTCTACCCAGCAACAACATAGTTTAAAAGGTCAGACAATCCAATATGTGTGTGTGTACATTTTCTCCTTTTTTGGCGTTTCAGTTGCATGCATATATTCTGAGACCTCAACTGTCTCCTGACACTTCCTCTTATCTTTTGCATGCGACACCCACGCCCCACTTCCTCTTTCAAGTACACTCATTATCAGCTCCTAACTTTTATGGTTAATTTCAACACATTATTTGAGGTTAAGGGTTATTGTATGCAAGCAATAGAATAATAAACACTTCTAAAAGTAATGATGCATATAGAATAATACTGCATATGAAGCATATGAATGAATAAAAGTGATAATGCATATGGAATAATACTGCATAGGAAGCGTATGAATGAATAAAAGTGATAATGCATATGGAATAATACTGCATAGGAAGCATATGAATGAATATTCCACAGCATCCATGCATCAGTTTTAGAGGGGTGGAAATGGGACACTTGGGTGAAACAAAACTGCCCCAAAAGTACCCCCACCCACTTTAAATACAGTTTTTTCTAAGTCAATTTGGTACATTTCTCAGATCCGATTTGAAATTCTCAAAACTTCTTGTTCAATCCTTACATCCTTGTGTCACTTGTGCACATCAAACAAGCATTTTCTCATTTCTTTGAACAAGTTGCAAATGCTTTGGAATATCCATGCAAATGATTATGACACAATTCTGTGCAGATTCCTACATTATCAATTGCTTATGTCATGTTGATCAAAATGTATTATAATGGGTCTCTGTTGAATAGTATAATCCCCCACAACATTTAAGCACTAGTTTTACAATATACAGTAAGTATACTTCAATTAAACAGTGGCATTTTATTTTACTCAATTTAGTGTTTCGCATTACTATATTCTTACCACATAGGACTGCAAGACAACTTCACTGGGTTGCAGACGGCCCCTTTTCACACCTAAACAGTCTTTTGACACTCTCTACAGGGATCTCATCCCTGAACAAGAGAGGGGGCAGATTGGAGATGACCTGCCAAAGTACATGTTAGTTTGGGACAATGTCAGTTTCCATCGCTCCAACATCATCAGGCAATGGTTTTCGGCCCACAACAGGATGCTGGTGGAGTTCCTCTCACCCTACTCAACCACGTTGAGGAATTTTGCTCAGCATGAAGATTAAAAGTATATGATCGCCAGCAGCATACACAGATGACCCTTCTGGCTGCCATGGATGTAACGTGTGATGACATCACAGCTGATGCCTGCAGAGGCTGGATTAGACACTCTGAAAGATGATTTTCACGCTGTATCGCAAGAGAAGATATTTGTTGTGATGTTGATGAGAATCCGTTGGCCAAAATATAGGGAATGTCAGGAGGTGTAGGAAGACTGCACTGTAATTCCACTGCACTGCATGTACAGTTTTCCCTAAGGAGATTGTCTTATGTTCAGATTTCTACATTTGTTTGTGCTATGCAGTGCTGTCTTTTCCTGTCTGCATCGCAATGACACTGTCTGTCAAGAAATTATTGTACAAACAGTAAAAGCGTTAACGTGAATCATGTGCCGTCTCTTGCAATCAAACAATCAAAACCAGAAATGCACTTACTGTTTTGCAAATGTCAAGGATGATTCGAGAAATGCTCCACTCATCACTCTCAGGTCACTCCGCTGCACACCTCTGATCACTTCTTTGTCAACCCCGAGCTCACCGCTCCAGACAACGCAGATGTCTTACCGCTGGTCACTTTCCGGCGCTACCTACGGTCCCTCCCTCCTGCTTTTCCTCTGCTGTCTTGTCTGCACTCCCCCCCTCTGAGGAGCTCTCTCTTTTGAATACCAACAGTGCCCCAGACACTCTGTGTTCCACGCTTACATCCTGCTTGGACAACCTATGCCCTCTTACATCTGGACCAGCCCGTGCATCCATGTCTGCCCCCCGGTTATCGGATGTACCACATGAGCATCGCGCCAGCCTCCGGTCAGCTGAGAGAAAATGGCACAAGTCAAAAGACCCTACTGACCTCTCTCTCAACCAGTCTCTCCTCTCTACTTTCTCCGTTGACGTCACCTCTGCAAAAACTGATTATAACCACTCGAAGATCAGCAACTCTCCTGACTCTCGCACACTCTTAAAAACCTTCTCTGCTCTCCTCTGTCAGCCTGCTCCCACACCTTCATCGGAGTTAACGTCTGATGATTTTGCATCGTTCTTCGTAAAGAAAACTACCGCCATCAACAGCCAATTTTCTACACCACCATCACCCGCCTTTTCTCCTCTGTCTGAAGATGATGTTTCCAAGGTCATTGGTTCCAACCACCCTACCACCTGCCCACTGGATCCCATCTCCACCCATCTCCTCCATGTTATCTCTCCAGCAGTTGTGCCTGGTCTGACCCACATCATCAACTCTTTGCTCACCACTGGGACATTTCCCACTGCGTTCAAAGAGGCCTGCATCACACCGCTACTGAAGAAACCCACTCTCAACCTTACACTGCTAGAACACTACAGGCCGGTGTAGTGTGTGAAAACGCATATCTTCCGTCAAAATGTAGATGACTAATTTTAACCTCTAATTCTTTTCTGTCTTCTTAAAATTTTTTTTTTTACTTACCTCACTATTCTTAGCTTTGTATACTGTGCTAGGCTTTAATGGACTGGATTTAATTAACTTATGCATTTTGTTGCCTATATTGTTATAATTGCTTCCAATGTTTCCTCGTCTGTAAGTCGCTTTGGAAAAAAACATCTGCTAAATGACTAAATGTAAATTTTATGAAATGTGTAATGTCATGTGTAATGTGTAATGTGTAATGTGTAGTGTGTGGCCTTGACATTTTAGCATGTCTACGTAATCATGAATAAATGCTTCTTGAGACACACAGTGTTGCTTCTTTGCATGCATCAAACGAATTGTTTCTGGCTATATGCATCCATGCATCAGTTTGAGAGGGGTGGAAATGGGACACTTGGGTGAAACAAAACTGCCCCAAAAGTACCCCCACCCACTTTAAATACAGTTTTTTCTAAGTCAATTTGGTACATTTCTCAGATCCGATTTGAAATTCTCAAAACTTCTTGTTCAATCCTTACATCCTTGTGTCACTTGTGCAAATCAAACAAGCATTTTCTCATTTCTTTGAACAAGTTGCAAATGCTTTGGTATATCCATGCAAATGATTATGACACAATTCTGTGCAGATTCCTACATTATTAATTGCTTATGTCATGTTGATCAAAATGCATTATAATGGGTCTCTGTTGAATAGTATAATCCCCCACGACATTTAAGCACTAGTTTTACAATATACAGTAAGTTTACTTCAAGTAAACAGTGGCATTTTATTTTACTCAATTTAGTGTTTCGCATTACTATATTCTTTCCCTATAGGACTGCAAGACAACTTCACTGGGTTGCAGACGGCCCCTTTTCACACCTAAACAGTCTTTTAACACTCTCTACAGGGATCTCATCCCTGAACCAAAGAGCAGGCAGATTGGAGATGACCTGCCAAAGTACATGTTAGTTTGGGACAATGTCAGTTTCCATCGCTCCAACATCATCAGGCAATGGTTCGCGGCCCACAACAGGATGCTGGTGGAGTTCCTCTCACCCTACTCAACCCCATTGAGGAATTTTTCTCAGCATGAAGATTAAAAGTATATGATCGCCAGCAGCATACACAGATGACCCTTCTGGCTGCCATGGATGTAACGTGTGATGACATCACAGCTGATGCCTGCAGAGGTTGGATTAGACACTCTGAAAGATGATTTTTCACGCTGTATCGCAAGAGAAGATATTTGTTGTGATGTGGATGAGAATCCGTTGCCCAAAATATAGGGAACGTCAGGAGGTGTAGGAAGACTGCACTGTAATTCCACTGCACTGCATGTACAGTTTTCCCTAAGGAGATTGTCTTATGTTCAGATTTCTACATTTGTTTGTGCCATGCAGTGCTGTCTTTTCCTGTCTGCATCGCTATGACACTGTCTGTCAAGAAATTATTGTACAAACAGTAAAAGCGTTAACGTGAATCATGTGCCGTCTCTTGCAATCAAACAATCAAAACCAGAAATGCACTTACTGTTTTGGAAATGTCAAGGATGGTTCGAGAAATGCTCCATTCATCACTCTCAGGTCACTCCGCTGCACACGTCTGAACACTTCTTTGTCACCCCCGAGCTCACCGCTCCAGACAACGCAGATGTCTTACCGCTGGTCACTTTCCGGCGCTACCTACGGTCCCTCCCTCCTGCTTTTCCTCTGCTGTCTTGTCTGCACTCCCCCCCTCTGAGGAGCTCTCTCTTTTGAATACCAACAGTGCCACAGATACTCTGTGTTCCACGCTTACATCCTGCTTGGACAACCTATGCCCTCTTACATCTGGACCAGCCCGTGCATCCCTGTCTGCCCCCTTGTTATCGGATGTACCACGTGAGCATCGCGCCAGCCTCCAGTCAGCTGAGAGAAAATGGCACAAGTCAAAAGACCATACTGACCTCTCTCTCAACCAGTCTCTCCTCTCTACTTCTCCGTTGACGTCACCTCTGCAAAAACTGATTATAACCACTCGAAGATCAGCAACTCTCCTGACTCTCGCACACTCTTAAAAACCTTCTCTGCTCTCCTCTGTCCGCCTGCTCCCACACCTTCATCGGAGTTAACGGCTGATGATTTTGCATCGTTCTTCGTAAAGAAAACTACCGCCATCAACAGCCAATTTTCTACACCACCATCACCCGCCTTTTCTCCTCTGTCTGAAGATGATGTTTTCAAGGTCATTGGTTCCAACCACCCTACCACCTGCCCACTGGATCCCATCTCCACCCATCTCCTCCATGTTATCTCTCCAGCAGTTGTGCCTGGTCTGACCCACATCATCAACTCTTTGCTCACCACTGGGACATTTCCCACTGCGTTCAAAGAGGCCTGCATCACATCGCTACTGAAGAAACCCACTCTCAACCTTACACTGCTAGAACACTACAGGCCGGTGTAGTGTGTGAAAACGCATATCTTCCGTCAAAATGTAGATGACTGATTTTAACCTTTAATTCTTTTCTGTCTTCTTAAAAAATGTTTTTTTTACTTACCTCACTATTCATAGCTTTGTATAATGTGCTAGGCTTTAATGGACTGGATTTAATTAACTTATGCATTTTGTTGCCTATATTGTTATAATTGCTTCCAATGTTTCCTCGTCTGTAAGTCGCTTTGGAAAAAAGCGTCTGCTAAATGACTAAATGTAAATTTTATGAAATGTGTAATGTCATGTGTAATGTGTAATGTGTAGTGTGTGGCCTTGAAATTTTAGCATGTCTACGTAATTATGAATAAATGCTTCTTGAGACACACAGTGTTGCTTCTTTGCATGCATCAAACGAATTGTTTCTGGCTATATGCATCCATGCATCAGTTTGAGAGGGGTGGAAATGGGACACTTGGGTGAATCAAAACTGCCCCAAAAGTACCCCCACCCACTTTAAATACAGTTTTTTCTAAGTCAATTTGGTACATTTCTCAGATCCGATTTGAAATTCTCAAAACTTCTTGTTCAATCCTTACATCCTTGTGTCACTTGTGCACATCAAACAAGCATTTTCTCATTTCTTTGAACAAGTTGCAAATGCTTTGGTATATCCATGCAAATGATTATGACACAATTCTGTGCAGATTCCTACATTATCAATTGCTTATGTCATGTTGATCAAAATGCATTATAATCGGTCTCTGTTGAATAGTATAATCCCCCACGACATTTAAGCACTAGTTTTACAATATCAAGTAAATATACTTCAAGTAAACAGTGGCATTTTATTTTACTCAATTTAGTGTTTCGCATTACTATATTCTTTCCACATAGGACTGCAAGACAACTTCACTGGGTTGCAGACGGCCCCTTTTCACACCTAAACAGTCTTTTGACTCTCTCTACAGGGATCTCATCCCTGAACAAGAGAGGGGCAGATTGGAGATGACCTGCCAAAGTACATGTTAGTTTGGGACAATGTCAGTTTCCATCGCTCCAACATCATCAGGCAATGGTTTGCGGCCCACAACAGGATGCTGGTGGAGTTCCTCTCACCCTACTCAACCCAGTTGAGGAATTTTTCTCAGCATGAAGATTAAAAGTATATGATCGCCAGCAGCATACACAGATGACCCTTCTGGCTGCCATGGATGTAACGTGTGATGACATCACAGCTGATGCCTGCAGAGGCTGGATTAGACACTCTGAAAGATGATTTTCACGCTGTATCACAAGAGAAGATATTTGTTGTGATGTGGATGAGAATCCGTTAACCAAAATATAGGGAGCGTCAGGAGGTGTAGGAAGACTGCACTGTAATTCCACTGCACTGCATGTACAGTTTTCCCTAAGGAGATTGTCTTATGTTCAGATTTCTACATTTGTTTGTGCTATGCAGTGCTGTCTTTTCCTGTCTGCATCGCAATGACACTGTCTGTCTAGATATTATTGTACAAACAGTAAAAGCGTTAACGTGAATCATGTGCCGTCTCTTGCAATCAAACAATCAAAACCAGAAATGCACTTACTGTTTTGCAAATGTCAAGGATGATTCGAGAAATGCTCCACTCATCACTCTCAGGTCACTCCGCTGCACACGTCTGATCACTTCTTTGTCACCCCCGACCTCACCGCTCCAGACAACGCAGATGTCTTACCGCTGGTCACTTTCCGGCGCTACCTACGGTCCCTCCCTCCTGCTTTTCCTCTGCTGTCTTGTCTGCACTCCGACCCTCTGAGGAGCTCTCTCTTTTGAATACCAACAGTGCCACAGACACTCTGTGTTCCACGCTTACATCCTGCTTGGACAACCTATGCCCTCTTACATCTGGACCAGCCCGTGCATCCCTGTCTGCCCCCTGGTTATCGGATGTACCACGTGAGCATTGCGCCAGCCTCCGGTCAGCTGAGAGAAAATGGCACAAGTCAAAAGACCATACTGACCTCTCTCTCAACCAGTCTCTCCTCTCTACTTTCTCCGTTGACGTCACCTCTGCAAAAACTGATTATAACCACTCAAAGATCAGCAACTCTCCTGACTCTCGCACACTCTTAAAAACCTTCTCTGCTCTCCTCTGTCCGCCTGCTCCCACACCTTCATCGGAGTTAACGGCTGATGATTTTGCATCATTCTTCGTAAAGAAAACTACCGCCATCAACAGCCAATTTTCTACACCACCATCACCCGCCTTTTCTCCTCTGTCTGAAGATGATGTTTCCAAGGTCATTCGTTCCAACCACCCTACCACCTGCCCACTGGATCCCATCTCCACCCATCTCCTCCATGTTATCTCTCCAGCAGTTGTGCCTGGTCTGACCCACATCATCAACTCTTTGCTCACCACTGGGACATTTCCCACTGCGTTCAAAGAGGCCTGCATCACACCGCTACTGAAGAAACCCACTCTCAACCTTACACTGCTAGAACACTAAAGGCTGGTGTAGTGTGTGAAAACGCATATCTTCCGTCAAAATGTAGATGACTGATTTTAACCTCTAATTCTTAACTGTCTTCTTAAAAAAATTTTTTTTACTTACCTCACTATTCTTAGCTTTGTATACTGTGCTAGGCTTTAATGGACTGGATTTAATTAACTTATGCATTTTGTTGCCTATATTGTTATAATTGCTTCCAATGTTTCCTCGTCTGTAAGTCGCTTTGGAAAAAAGCGTCTGCTAAATGACTAAATGTAAATTTTATGAAATGTGTAATATCATGTGTAATGTGTAATGTGCAGTGTGTGGCCTTGAAATTTTAGCATGTCTACGTAATCATGAATAAATGCTTCTTGAGACTGACAGTGTTGCTTCTTTGCATGCATCAAACGAATTGTTTCTGGCTATATGCATCCATGCATCAGTTTGAGAGGGGTGGAAATGGGACACTTGGGTGAAACAAAACTGCCCCAAAAGTACCCCCACCCACTTTAAATACAGTTTTTTCTAAGTCAATTTGGTACATTTCTCAGATCCAATTTGAAATTCTCAAAACTTCTTGTTCAAGCCTTACATCCTTGTGTCACTTGTGCACATCAAACAAGCATTTTCTCATTTCTTTGAACAAGTTGCAAATGCTTTGGTATTTCCATGCAAATGATTATGACACAATTCTGTGCAGATTCCTACATTATCAATTGCTTATATCATGTTGATCAAAATGCATTATAATGGGTCTCTGTTGAATAGTATAACCCCCTACGACATTTAAGCACTAGTTTTACAGAATACAGTAAGTATACTTCAAGTAAACAGTGTCATTTTATTTTACTCAATTTAGTGTTTCGCATTACTATATTCTTTCCACATAGGACTGCAAGACAACTTGACTGGGTTGCAACCGGCCCCTTTTCACACCTAAACAGTCTTTTGACACTCTCTACAGGGATCTCATCCCTGAACAAGAGAGGGTGCAGATTGGAGATGACCTGCCAAAGTACATGTTAGTTTGGGACAATGTCAGTTTCCATCGCTCCAACATCATCAGGCAATGGTTTGCGGCCCACAACAGGATGCTGGTGGAGTTCCTCTCACCCTACTCAACCCCGTTGAGGAATTTTTCTCAGCATGAAGATTAAAAGTATATGATCGCCAGCAGCATACACAGATGACCCTTCTGGCTGCAATGGATGTAACGTGTGATGACATCACAGCTGATGCCTGCAGAGGCTGGATTAGACACTCTGAAAGATGACTTTCACGCTGTATCGCAAGAGAAGATATTTGTTGTGATGTGGATTAGAATCCGTTGCCCAAAATATAGGGAACGTCAGGAGGTGTAGGAAGACTGCACTGTAATTCTACTGCACTGCATGTACAGTTTTCCCTAAGGAGATTGTCTTACGTTCAGATTTCTACATTTGTTTGTGCTATGCAGTGCTGTCTTTTCCTGTCTGCATCGCAATGACACTGTCTGTCAATAAATTATTGTACAAACAGTAAAAGCGTTAACGTGAATCATGTGCCGTCTCTTGCAATCAAAAAATCAAAACCAGAAATGCACTTACTGTTTTGCAAATGTCAAGGATGATTCGAGAAATGCTCCACTCATCACTCTCAGGTCACTCCGCTGCAGACGTCTGATCACTTCTTTGTCACCCCCAACCTCACCGCTCCAGACAACGCAGATGTCTTACCGCTGGTCACTTTCCGGCGCTACCTACGGTCCCTCCCTCCTGCTTTTCCTCTGCTGTCTTGTCTGCACTCCCCCCCTCTGAGGAGCTCTCTCTTTTGAATACCAACAGTGCCACAACACTCTGTGTTCCACGCTTACATCCTGCTTGGACAACCTATGCCCTCTTACATCTGGACCAGCCCGTGCATCCCTGTCTGCCCCCTGGTTATCGGATGTACCACGTGAGCATCGCGCCAGCCTCTGGTCAGCTGAGAGAAAATGGCACAAGTCAAAAGACCATACTGACCTCTCTCTCAACCAGTCTCTCCTCTCTACTTTCTCCGTTGACGTCACCTCTGCAAAAACTGATTATAACCACACGAAGATCAGCAACTCTCCTGACTCTCGCACACTCTTAAAAACCTTCTCTGCTCTCCTCTGTCCGCCTGCTCCCACACCTTCATCGGAGTTAACGGCTGATGATTTTGCATCGTTCTTCGTAAAGATAACTACCGCCATCAACAGCCAATTTTCTACACCACCATCACCCGCCTTTTCTCCTCTGTCTGAAGATGTTTCCAAGGTCATTGGTTCCAACCACCCTACCACCTGCCCACTGGATCCCATCTCCACCCATCTCCTCCATGTTATCTCTCCAGCAGTTGTGCCTGGTCTGACCCACATCATCAACTCTTTGCTCACCACTGGGACATTTCCCACTGCTTTCAACGAGGCCTGCATCACACCGCTACTGAAGAAACCCACTCTCAACCTTACACTGCTAGAACACTACAGGCCGGTGTAGTGTGTGAAAACGCATATCTTCCGTCAAAATGTAGATGACTGATTTTAACCTCTAATTCTTTTCTGTCTTCTTAAAAAAATTTTTTTTACTTACCTCACTATTTTAGCTTTGTATATTGTGCTAGGCTTTAATGGACTGGATTTAATTAACTTATGCATTTTGTTGCCTATATTGTTATAATTGCTTCCAATGTTTCCTCGTCTGTAAGTCGCTTTGGAAAAAAGCATCTGCTAAATGACTAAATGTAAATTTTATGAAATGTGTAATGTCATGTGTAATGTGTAATGTATAGTCTGTGGCCTTGAAATTTTAGCATGTCTACGTAATCATGAATAAATGCTTCTTGAGACACACAGTGTTGCTTCTTTGCATGCATCAAACGAATTGTTTCTGGCTATATGCATCCATGCATCAGTTTGAGAGGGGTGGAAATGGGACACTTGGGTGAAACAAAACTGCCCCAAAAGTACCCCCACCCACTTTAAATACAGTTTTTTCTAAGTCAATTTGGTACATTTCTCAGATCCGATTTTAAATTCTCAAAACTTCTTGTTCAAGCCTTACATCCTTGTGTCACTTGTGCACATCAAACAAGCATTTTCTCATTTCTTTGAACAAGTTGCAAATGCTTTGGTATATCCATGCAAATGATTATGACACAATTCTGTGCAGATTCCTACATTATCAATTGCTTATGTCATGTTGATCAAAATGCATTATAATGGGTCTCTGTTGAATAGTATAATCCAACACGACATTTAAGCACTAGTTTTACAATATACAGTAAGTATACTTCAAGTAAACAGTGGCATTTTATTTTACTCAATTTAGTGTTTCGCATTACTATATTCTTTCCACATAGGACTGCAAGACAACTTCACTGGGTTGCAGACGGCCCCTTTTCACACCTAAACAGTCTTTTGACACTCTCTACAGGGATCTCATCCCTGAACAAGAGAGGGGGCAGATTGGAGATGACCTGCCAAAGTACATGTTAGTTTGGGACAATGTCAGTTTCCATCGCTCCAACATCATCAGGCAATGGTTTGCGGCCCACAACAGGATGCTGGTGGAGTTCCTCTCACCCTACTCAACCCGTTGAGGAATTTTTCTCAGCATGAAGATTAAAACTATATGATCGCCAGCAGCATACACATATGACCCTTCTGGCTGCCATGGATGTAACGTGTGATGACATCACAGCTGATGCCTGCAGAGGCTGGATTAGACACTCTGAAAGATGATTTTAACGCTGTATCGCAAGAGAAGATATTTGTTGTGATGTGGATTAGAATCCGTTGCCCAAAATATAGGGAACGTCAGGAGATGTAGGAAGACTGCACTGTAATTCCACTGCACTGCATGTACAGTTTTCCCTAAGGAGATTGTCTTATGTTCAGATTTCTACATTTGTTTGTGCTATGCAGTGCTGTCTTTTCCTGTCTGCATCGCAATGACACTGTCTGTCAAGAAATTATTGTACAAACAGTAAAAGCGTTAACGTGAATCATGTGCCGTCTCTTGCAATCAAACAATCAAAACCAGAAATGCACTTACTGTTTTGCAAATGTCAAGGATGATTCGAGAAATGCTCCACTCATCACTCTCAGGTCACTCCGCTGCACACGTCTGATCACTTCTTTGTCACCCCCGAACTCACCGCTCCAGACAACGCAGATGTCTTACCGCTGGTCACTTTCCGGTGCTACCTACGGTCCCTCCCTCCTGCTTTTCCTCTGCTGTCTTGTCTGCACTCCCCCCCTCTGAGGAGCTCTCTCTTTTGAATACCAACAGTGCCCCAGAAACTCTGTGTTCCACGCTTACATCCTGCTTGGACAACCTATGCCCTCTTACATCTGGACCAGCCCGTGCATCCCTGTCTGCCCCCTGGTTATCGGATGTACCACGTGAGCATCGCGCCAGCCTCCGGTCAGCTGAGAGTAAATGGCACAAGTCAAAAGACCATACTGACCTCTCTCTCAACCAGTCTCTCCTCTGTACTTTCTCCGTTGACGTCACCTCTGCAAAAACTGATTATAACCACTCGAAGATCAGCAACTCTCCTGACTCTCGCACACTCTTAAAAACCTTCTCTGCTCTCCTCTGTCCGCCTGCTCCCACACCTTCATCGGAGTTAACGGCTGATGATTTTGCATCGTTCTTCGTAAAGAAAATTACCGCCATCAACAGCCAATTTTCTACACCACCATCACCCGCCTTTTCTACTCTGTCTGAAGATGATGTTTCCAAGGTCATTGTTTCCAACCACCCTACCACCTGCCCACTGGATCCCATCCCCACCCATCTACTCCATGCCATCTCTCCAGCAGTTGTGCCTGGTCTGACCCACATCATCAACTCTTTGCTCACCACTGGGACATTTCCCACTGCGTTCAAAGAGGCCTGCATCACACCGCTACTGAAGAAACCCACTCTCAACCTTACACTGCTAGAACACTACAGGCCGGTGTAGTGTGTGAAAATGCATATCTTCCGTTAAAATTTAGATGACTGATTTTAACCTCTAATTCTTCGATGTCTTCTTAAAAAAAAAGTTTTTACTTACCTCACTTTTCTTAGCGTTGTATACCGTCCAAGGCTTTAATGGACTGGATTTAATTAACTTCTGCATTTTTTTGCCTATATTGTTATAATTGCTTCCAATGTTTCCTCGTCTGTGAATCGCTTTGGATAAAAACGTCTGCTAAATGACTAAATGTAAATTTTATGAAATTTGTAATGTCATGTGTAATGTGTAGTGTGTGGCCTTGAAATTTTAGCATGTCTACGTGATCATGAATAAATGCTTCTTGAGACACACAGTGTTGCTTCTTTGCATGCATCAAACGAATTGTTACTGGCTATATGCATCCATGCATCAGTTTGAGAGGGGTGGAAATGGGACACTTGGGTGAAACAAAACTGCCCCAAAAGTACCCCCACCCACTTTAAATACAGTTTTTTCTAAGTCAATTTGGTACATTTCTCAGTTGCGATTTGAAATTCTCAAACTTCTTGTTCAAGCCTTACATCCTTGTGTCACTTGTGCACATCAAACGAGCATTTTCTCATTTCTTTGAACAAGTTGCAAATGCTTTGGTATATCCATGCAAATGATTATGACACACTTCTGTGCAGATTCCTACATGATCAATTGCTTATGTCATGTTGATCAAAATGCATTATAATGGGTCTCTGTTGAATAGTATAATCCAACACGACATTTAAGCACTAGTTTTACAGTATACAGTAAGTATACTTCAAGTAAACAGTGGCATTTTATTTTACTCAATTTAGTGTTTCGCATTACTATATTCTTTCCACATAGGACTGCAAGGCAACTTCACTGGGTTGCAGACGGCCCCTTTTCACACCTAAACAGTCTTTTGACACTCTCTACAGGGATCTCATCCCTGAACAAGAGAGGGGGCAGATTGGAGATGACCTGCAAAAGTACATGTTAGTTTGGGACAATGTCAGTTTCCTTCGCTCCAACATCATCAGGCAATGGTTTGCGGCCCACAACAGGATGCTGGTGGAGTTCCTCTCACCCTACTCAACCCCGTTGAGGAATTTTTCTCAGCATGAAGATTAAAAGTATATGATCGCCAGCAGCATACATAGATGACTCTTCTGGCTGCCATGGATGTAACGTGTGATGACATCACAGCTGATGCCTGCAGAGGCTGGATTAGACACTCTGAAAGATGATTTTCACTCTGTATCGCAAGAGAAGATATTTGTTGTGATGTGGATGAGAATCCGTTGCCCAAAATATAGGGAACGTCAGGAGGTGTAGGAAGACTGCACTGTAATTCCACTGCACTGCATGTACAGTTTTCCCTAAGGAGATTGTCTTATGTTCAGATTTCTACATTTGTTTGTGCTATGCAGTGCTGTCTTTTCCTGTCTGCATCGCAATGACACTGTCCGTCAAGAAATTATTGTACAAACAGTAAAAGCGTTAACGTGAATCATGTGCCGTCTCTTGCAATCAAAAAATCAAAACCAGAAATGCACTTACTGTTTTGCAAATGTCAAGAATGATTCGAGAAATGCTCCACTCATCACTCTCAGGTCACTCTGCTGCACACGTCTGATCACTTCTTTGTCACCCCCAACCTCACCGCTCCAGACAACGCAGATGTCTTACCGCTGGTCACTTTTAGGCGCTACCTACGGTCCCTCCCTCCTGCTTTTCCTCTGCTGTCTTGTCTGCACTCCCCCCCTCTGAGGAGCTCTCTCTTTTGAATACCAACAGTGCCACAGACACTTTGTGTTCCACGCTTACATCCTGCTTGGACAACCTATGCCCTCTTACATCTGGACCAGCCCGTGCATCCCTGTCTGCCCCCTGGTTATCGGATGTACCACGTGAGCATCGCGCCAGCCTCCGGTCAGCTGAGAGAAAATGGCACAAGTCAAAAGACCATACTGACCTCTCTCTCAACCAGTCTCTCCTCTCTACTTTCTCCGTTGACGTCACCTCTGCAAAAACTGATTATAACCACTCGAAGATCAGCAACTCTCCTGACTCTCGCACACTCTTAAAAACCTTCTCTGCTCTCCTCTGTCCGCCTGCTCCCACACCTTCATCGGAGTTAACGGCTGATGATTTTGCATTGTTCTTCGTAAAGAAAACTACCGCCATCAACAGCCAATTTTCTACACCACCATCACCCGCCTTTTCTACTCTGTCTGAAGATGATGTTTCCAAGGTCATTGGTTCCAACCACCCTACCAACTGCCCACTGGATCCCATCTCCACCCATCTCCTCCATGTTATCTCTCCAGCAGTTGTGCCTGGTCTGACCCACATCATCAACTCTTTGCTCACCACTGGGACATTTCCCACTGCGTTCAAAGAGGCCTGCATCAAACCGCTACTGAAGAAACCCACTCTCAACCTTACACTGCTAGAACACTACAGGCCGGTGTAGTGTGTGAAAACGCATATCTTCCGTCAAAATGTAGATGACTGATTTTAACCTCTAATTCTTTTCTGTCTTCTTAAAAAATTTTTTTTTACTTACCTCACTATTCTTAGCTTTTTATACTGTGCTAGGCTTTAATGGACTGGATTTAATTAACTTATGCAATTTGTTGCCTATATTGTTATAATTGCTTCCAATGTTTCTTCGTCTGCAAGTCGCTTTGGAAAAAAGCGTCTGCTAAATGACTAAATGTAAATTTTATGAAATGTGTAATATCATGTGTAATGTGTAATGTGCAGTGTGTGGCCTTGAAATTTTAGCATGTCTACGTAATCATGAATAAATGCTTCTTGAGACACACAGTGTTGCTTCTTTGCATGCATCAAACGAATTGTTTCTGGCTATATGGATCCATGCATCAGTTTGAGAGGGGTGGAAATGGGACACTTGGGTGAAACAAAACTGCCCCAAAAGTACCCCCACCCACTTTAAATACAGTTTTTTCTAAGTCAATTTGGTACATTTCTCCGATCCGATTTGAAATTCTCAAAACTTCTTGTTCAATCCTTACATCCTTGTGTCACTTGTGCACATCAAACAAGCATTTTCTCATTTCTTTGAACAAGTTGCAAATGCTTTGGTATATCCATGCAAATGATTATGACACAATTCTGTGCAGATTCCTACATTATTAATTGCTTATGTCATGTTGATCAAAATGCATTATAATGGGTCTCTGTTGAATAGTATAATCCCCCACGACATTTAAGCACTAGTTTTACAATATACAGTAAGTTTACTTCAAGTAAACAGTGGCATTTTATTTTACTCAATTTAGTGTTTCGCATTACTATATTCTTTCCACATAGGACTGCAAGACAACTTCACTGGGTTGCAGACGGCCCCTTTTCACACCTAAACAGTCTTTTGACACTCTCTACAGGGATCTCATCCCTGAACAAGAGAGGGGGCAGATTGGAGATGACCTGCCAAAGTACATGTTAGTTTGGGACAATGTCAGTTTCCATCGCTCCAACATCATCAGGCAATGGTTTGCGGCCCACAACAGGATGCTGGTGGAGTTCCTCTCACCCTACTCAACCCCGTTGAGGAATTTTTCTCAGCATGAAGATTAAAAGTATATGATCGCCAGCAGCAGACCCTTCTGGCTGCCATGGATGTAACGTGTGATGACATCACAGCTGATGCCTGCAGAGGCTGGATTAGACACTGAAAGATGATTTTTCACGCTGTATCGCAAGAGAAGATATTTGTTGTGATGTGGATGAGAATCCGTTGCCCAAAATATAGGGAACGTCAGGAGGTGTAGGAAGACCGCACTGTAATTCCACTGCACTGCATGTACAGTTTTCCCTAAGGAGATTGTCTTATGTTCAGATTTCTACATTTGTTTGTGCTATGCAGTGCTGTCTTTTCCTGTCTGCATCGCGATGACACTGTCTGTCAAGAAATTATTGTACACCTGCTGGAGAGTCATGTAATTCAACCCAATATATATCGGCCATTTCCTTTAGAGGCCCTCCCAACAGGACCTGCTGGTGGCCGTGCCTACTCTGTGCCTGCGAACAGTCGACTCTGGCGCCGTCTGGGAATGTGACAGTGACACCCTCCGGTGAACATAAGATGTTTGCCCCCAATTTTATCAACAAATCTCTACCTAACAGGGGGACAGGTGCATTTGTGGAGTACAGAAATGAGTGTGAGAGGCACTGATTTGCCACTTTTGTGGTAAGGGGAATAGTTAGAGGCCAGTGTTCGAACCCACCAGAGAACCCCATATCCGACAGTTTTATCACTTACGTCTTTGTCAGTGATTGTGCCCCTCGTTACTGTGGAGTATGTTGCTCCGGTATCCACCAGAGCTGTTAGTGGTCTGTTGTTAACCACGATTTTCATGAGAGGCTCAGCCAAACCCCTCATGATTGTTCTCTGTGGGCCCCGTCAACAATCCCCCGCGCCTTCCCGCTGGCCCCAGGTCGGGTACATGGGCGCCTGAATCGAGTGGGGAGACGGGTGCTGTTGCCCCGGGTTTCGTGGGGTCTGTGGTCCCCTGGCACGACCACCGGCACCACCTCTATGAGGATCCCATCCCCCCGCAGGTGGTCCCGTAAACTGGCTATCCCCGAGCATTGGGCATTCTCTCATCCAGTGATCAGTCCCACCACACTGAAAACATGCACCCCTCTGGCGCACTTCTCTCCTGTTAGATCTTCCCCTACCCCATCCACTATTACCCCGTGGCCTATACCCTCCCCACGGTCTCATAGGCTCGGGGCCTGGTTTGAATGGCTGGACACTGCCCTGACCATAAGTTTGGAACTGGGGAATGGGTTGAAGCCCCTGCTGGGCCTGTGTACCAGTCTGCACGGCAGAGTCACTGTTCACAGGACGTTGTGGCATTTGTTTTGGTTTTTTGTTACTGGCCTTTGCCAATTCTAATTGTATTTTTAGCAATTGGTGTTTTGTTTTTTCTAACTCCTCCTCCTCATGTTCCTGTTTCTCTACTGCTTTGTCAATGTGGAAAACTAGATGTCTTTCCCACACTTCATTACTCGCTACAGGAATGTCAGGATTGTTTTCCATTGCCTGCCTAACACCATTGGGAGCCCCGGTCATTACTGCAGTTCTGAATATGTCACGAGTGATTGGATTGTTTAAACTATTTTCTTCGACCATCTGTTCCCATTCTGCTGCACATCTGAAATAATAACTTGCTCCAGTCTCACCAGGTTTAATGCGAAATTTAATATTTTGGTACACTGTTGGGGGAGTTGGAAACTTTGCCCTCAGGGCCTTGGAAATTGATGTGCTGACGGTCACAAACAATGTGTCGTTTTTACATGATTCTATATTTGCGACGTTTTCGAAATCTGCCATCTGTGAGACAGTGAAAATTTGACCCAAAAGGCATCGTAAGTCCCCTACCGCCAAGGTGGTGCCATGACATAATGCCATCAATTTTGTAAGCCATCTACCTCCCCCTGACGTAATGGGGGCAACTTTGCCAACACAGCCGTCATGTCACTGTGATTCCAAGGTTGATACTTTTGTACACCACCAGTACCATGTACTAGGGGCATGTTTAGTTCGTTCCCTGCCATCAGTTGTGCGCGTGCCATATCGCTTTCTTCATCCTCGTCGTCATACTGTGCTGCTGCTCTGTTAATTGGGAGTGGTGAGAGGGCACTGAGGTCATATCCACCCGTCCTTTTTGGCTGGCCCCCTACTGGATGCTCAGCATCCCACTCTCTATCTCTGGGTGGGGTATGTTGGCTACTAGTGGGCTGGTGGTGGCTTCTTGTTCTATGCGCCACAGTTGTGGCCGTCATAGTCCCTTTAATGACTATGTTACATTCATTTGATGGTGACTCAATGTTGCTATTTTTACACGATCCCTTTTCCTCTCTATCCTCATCTTCTCCATCATTGTGTTGAGATGCTTCCTGTCTGCTCGTTACTTGTTCTACCTGTGCAGTCAATCTCTTAATTTGGCTTTGCAACTCCTCAAACTCAGCTATGTCTGCCTCTACCACTGTTTCTTTCACATTAACTTGAACTTGTTGTGTTGCTGGTGCATAGGGCGGAGGCTGCAGTTTGCTCAGATCAGGATATAAGGGGGCGGAGGCTACACGACATGAGATACTGGTACTTTCACTTCCTGACTTCCTCACCAGTTCTTTCTGTGACTTTGCCGAGTGCACACGGTCTGTGTTATTCTTGGGACTCAGAGCAGTAGCTGTGAGAGCAAGGCGTGTCCATAGACGTAAATCTTCTCTTAGTTTTACCTCCTCATTTTTGTGTTTATTCTTTCCTACCCACTTCACATGTTTTGCCTCTTCAACATGTCTAGCCAATTTTAAATGCGCTCTCTTTTCCATTTCTCTGACCTTTGGCGCTAATCTGATTGATAATTTATCTGGTTCCTGCCATAAATTTTCCAAACAAATCTGACTCCATTTACATTCCCAAATCTTATTTTCTTTCTTATGATTTTTCGGTTCCGTTTGAGCCATCAACATATCCACTACTCTCCCCCATTGTGTGGTTATCGGGACACACCCGTCTCCCTCACATTCTCTCTCAAACTCAAACATTCTACAAACTGATATTCACTGCACAATACACAAGCAATATATACACTGTAATTGTCTTTCACTATTCTTTTAAAATAATATTCAATGCACAATACACTCTAAATATACACAATTTACTTATGTTTTGCTATACTTTTTGTATAATAATATTCATTACAGGATAAACTTTCAATATATACAGTTTACTTATTTTTGGCGTACTCACGACTGGTTACGTGTAGGCGTTCCAAAAGTATTTTCCAACAATAATTATATCTTTTGGCGTACTCACGACTGGTTACGTGTAGGCGTTCCAAGAGTATTTTCCAACAATAATTTTATCTTTTGGCGTACTCACGACTGGTTACGTGTAGGCGTTTCAAAAGTATTTCACAACAATAGTTTTATCTTTAACTATTGTGACGCGGGCCTCTCACCCCGTCTTCAAATGTTCAAAACCAACAATAGTTCTCTTCTTAACTATTGTGACGCAGGAATCTAACCTCGTCTTCAAATATTCAAAACCAACAATAGTTCTCTTCTTAACTATTGTGACGCAGGAATCTAACCTCGTCTTCAAATGTTTAAAACCCTCCTTTTATTCTGACCAACAAATATCAACAATTTCTATTTTGTAATCAATGACACGGATATACTTTTAAATTCAACACATGAATTTGGAATATTCAATTTGCAGAAATTAGTTTAAACAGGTTTTCTGCTTACCTTTTATATTGTCGGCCGTGTGTTGGACTCAAAGTTATCTCGTCCCAGTTCTCGGTCAATCCCCGACTTTTACAATTCTTCTAAATGCCCCTTTTCTCCAATCACGTCGGATGTCACCATCTGTAGGACATTCTAAATGTGTTCTTGCATGTTCAAAATTGGAGGGAGGCCGGTCAAAGTAAATCTTGAAGTTTATTGATCAGAAGATTCAAAAAATACAACAGCTGTTGGGTCAGTTGCCTCAGAACAAAGGCTCAACCCACGCCCAGTTTTACAATTCTGGATATATTTATAGTATTTGTCGCCGGTCTCTCTTCGTGCCTTTGAGTGACGTGTTGTCTGGTATTCGTCCAATCAGCTCTTAGTCCGTTGTTCTCTGAGTTTCTGCAAAACATCAAATGACAACCCACACACCCCAATTCTACCCAGCAACAACATAGTTTAAAAGGTCAGACAATCCAATATGTGTGTGTGTACATTTTCTCCTTTTTTGGCGTTTCAGTTGCATGCATATATTCTGAGACCTCAAATGTCTCCTGACACTTCCTCTTATCTTTTGCATGCGACACCCACGCCCCACTTCCTCTTTCAAGTACACTCATTATCAGCTCCTAACTTTTATGGTTAATTTCAACACATTATTTGAGGTTAAGGGTTATTGTATGCAAGCAATAGAATAATAAACACTTCTAAAAGTAATGATGCATATAGAATAATACTGCATATGAAGCATATGAATGAATAAAAGTGATAATGCATTTGGAATAATACTGCATAGGAAGCGTATGAATGAATAAAAGTGATAATGCATATGGAATAATACTGCATAGGAAGCATATGAATGAATATTCCACAGCATCCATGCATCAGTTTTAGAGGGGTGGAAATGGGACACTTGGGTGAAACAAAACTGCCCCAAAAGTACCCCCACCCACTTTAAATACAGTTTTTTCTAAGTCAATTTGGTACATTTCTCAGATCCGATTTGAAATTCTCAAAACTTCTTGTTCAAGCCTTACATCCTTGTGTCACTTGTGCACATCAAACAAGCATTTTCTCATTTCTTTGAACAAGTTGCAAATGCTTTGGTATATCCATGCAAATGATTATGACACAATTCTGTGCAGATTCCTACATTATCAATTGCTTATGTCATGTTGATCAAAATGCATTATAATGGGTCTCTGTTGAATAGTATAATCCAACACGACATTTAAGCACTAGTTTTACAATATACAGTAAGTATACTTCAAGTAAACAGTGGCATTTTATTTTACTCAATTTAGTGTTTCGCATTACTATATTCTTTCCACATAGGACTGCAAGACAACTCCACTGGGTTGCAGACGGCCCCTTTTCACACCTAAACAGTCTTTTGACACTCTCTACAGGGATCTCATCCCTGAACAAGAGAGGGGGCAGATTGGAGATGACCTGCCAAAGTACATGTTAGTTTGGGACAATGTCAGTTTCCTTCGCTCCAACATCATCAGGCAATGGTTTGCGGCCCACAACAGGATGCTGGTGGAGTTCCTCTCACCCTACTCAACCCCGTTGAGGAATTTTTCTCAGCATGAAGATTAAAAGTATATGATCGCCAGCAGCATACACAGATGACCCTTCTGGCTGCCATGGATGTAACGTGTGATGACATCACAGCTGATGCCTGCAGAGGCTGGATTAGACACTCTGAAAGATGATTTTCACGCTGTATCGCAAGAGAAGATATTTGTTGTGATGTGGATGAGAATCCGTTGCCCAAAATATAGGGAACGTCAGGAGGTGTAGGAAGACTGCACTGTAATTCCACTGCACTGCATGTACAGTTTTCCCTAAGGAGATTGTCTTATGTTCAGATTTCTACATTTGTTTGTGCTATGCAGTGCTGTCTTTTCCTGTCTGCATCGCAATGACACTGTCTGTCTAGAAATTATTGTACAAACAGTAAAAGCGTTAACGTGAATCATGTGCCGTCTCTTGCAATCAAACAATCAAAACCAGAAATGCACTTACTGTTTTGCAAATGTCAAGGATGATTCGAGAAATGCTCCACTCATCACTCTCAGGTCACTCCGCTGCACACGTCTGATCAGTTCTTTGTCATCCCCGACCTCACCGCTCCAGACAACGCAGATGTCTTACCGCTGGTCACTTTCCGGCGCTACCTACAGTCCCTCCCTCCTGCTTTTCCTCTGCTGTCTTGTCTGCACTCCCCCCCTCTGAGGAGCTCTCTCTTTTGAATACCAACAGTGCCACAGACACTCTGTGTTCCACGCTTACATCCTGCTTGGACAACCTATGCCCTCTTACATCTGGACCAGCCGTGCATCCCTGTCTGCCCCCTGGTTATCGGATGTACCACGTGAGCATCGCGCCAGCCTCCGGTCAGCTGAGAGAAAATGGCACAAGTCAAAAGACCATACTGACCTCTCTCTCAACCAGTCTCTCCTCTCTACTTTCTCCGTTGACGTCACCTCTGCAAAAACTGATTATAACCACTCGAAGATCAGCAACTCTCCTGACTCTCGCACACTCTTAAAAACCTTCTCTGCTCTCCTCTGTCCGCCTGCTCCCACACCTTCATCGGAGTTAACGTCTGATGATTTTGCATCGTTCTTCGTAAAGAAAACTACCGCCATCAACAGCCATTTTTCTACACCACCATCACCCGCCTTTCCTCCTCTGTCTGAAGATGATGTTTCCAAGGTCATTGGTTCCAACCACCCTACCACCTGCCCACTGGATCCCATCTCCACCCATCTCCTCCATGTTATCTCTCCAGCAGTTGTGCCTGGTCTGACCCACATCATCAACTCTTTGCTCACCACTGGGACATTTCCCACTGCGTTCAAAGAGGCCTGCATCACACCGCTACTGAAGAAACATATTCTCAACCTTACACTGCTAGAACACTACAGGCCGGTGTAGTGTGTGAAAACGCATATCTTCCGTCAGAATGTAGATGACTGATTTTAACCTCTAATTCTTTTCTGTCTTCGTAAAAAATGTTTTTTTTACTTACCTCACTATTCTTAGCTTTGTATACTGTGCTAGGCTTTAATGGACTGGATTTAATTAACTTATGCATTTTGTTGCCTATATTGTTATAATTGCTTCCAATGTTTCCTCGTCTGTAAGTCGCTTTGGAAAAAAGCGTCTGCTAAATGACTAAATGTAAATTTTATGAAATGTGTAATGTCATGTGTAATGTGTAATGTGTAGTGTGTGGCCTTGAAATTTTAGCATGTCTACGTAATCATGAATAAATGCTTCTTGAGACACACAGTGTTGCTTCTTTGCATGCATCAAACGAATTGTTTCTGGCTATATGCATCCATGCATCAGTTTGAGAGGGGTGGAAATGGGACACTTGGGTGAAACAAAACTGCCCCAAAAGTACCCCCACCCACTTTAAATACAGTTTTTTCTAAGTCAATTTGGTACATTTCTCAGATCCGATTTGAAATTCTCAAAACTTCTTGTTCAATCCTTACATCCTTGTGTCACTTGTGCAAATCAAACAAGCATTTTCTCATTTCTTTGAACAAGTTGCAAATGCTTTGGTATATCCATGCAAATGATTATGACACAATTCTGTGCAGATTCCTACATTATTAATTGCTTATGTCATGTTGATCAAAATGCATTATAATGGGTCTCTGTTGAAAAGTATAATCCCCCACGACATTTAAGCACTAGTTTTACAATATACAGTAAGTTTACTTCAAGTAAACAGTGGCATTTTATTTTACTCAATTTAGTGTTTCGCATTACTATATTCTTTCCCTATAGGACTGCAAGACAACTTCACTGGGTTGCAGACGGCCCCTTTTCACACCTAAACAGTCTTTTAACACTCTCTACAGGGATCTCATCCCTGAACCAAAGAGCAGGCAGATTGGAGATGACCTGCCAAAGTACATGTTAGTTTGGGACAATGTCAGTTTCCATCGCTCCAACATCATCAGGCAATGGTTTGCGGCCCACAACAGGATGCTGGTGGAGTTCCTCTCACCCTACTCAACCCCGTTGAGGAATTTTTCTCAGCATGAAGATTAAAAGTATATGATCGCCAGCAGCATACACAGATGATCCTTCTGGCTGCAATGGATGTAACGTGTGATGACATCACAGCTGATGCCTGCAGAGGCTGGATTAGACACTCTGAAAAATGATTTTCACGCTGTATCGCAAGAGAAGATATTTGTTGTGATGTGGATGAGAATCCGTTGCCCAAAATATAGGGAACGTCAGGAGGTGTAGGAAGACTGCACTGTAATTCCACTGCACTGCATGTACAGTTTTCCCTAAGGAGATTGTCTTATGTTCAGATTTCTACATTTGTTTGTGCTATGCAGTGCTGTCTTTTCCTGTCTGCATCGCAATGACACTGTCTGTCAATAAATTATTGTACAAACAGTAAAAGCGTTAACGTGAATCATGTGCCGTCTCTTGCAATCAAACAATCAAAACCAGAAATGCACTTACTGTTTTGCAAATGTCAAGGATGACTCGAGAAATGCTCCACTCATCACTCTCAGGTCACTCCGCTGCACACGTCTGATCACTTCTTTGTCACCCCCAACCTCACCGCTCCAGACAACGCAGATGTCTTACCGCTGGTCACTTTCCGGTGCTACCTACGGTCCCTCCCTCCTGCTTTTCCTTTGCTGTCTTGTCTGCACTCCCCCCCTCTGAGGAGCTCTCTCTTTTGAATACCAACAGTGCCACAGACACTCTGTGTTCCACGCTTACATCCTGCTTGGACAACCTATGCCCTCTTACATCTGGACCAGCCCGTGCATCCCTGTCTGCCCCCTGGTTATCGGATGTACCACGTGAGCATCGCGCCAGCCTCCGGTCAGCTGAGAGAAAATGGCACAAGTCAAAAGACCATACTGACCTCTCTCTCAACCAGTCTCTCCTCTCTACTTTCTCCGTTGATGTCACCTCTGCAAAAACTGATTATAACCACTCGAAGATCAGCAACTCTCCTGTCTCTCGCACACTCTAAAAAACCTTCTCTGCTCTTCTTTGTCCGCCTGCTCCAACAACTTCATCGGAGTTAACGGCTGATGATTTTGCATCGTTCTTCGTAAAGAAAACTACCGGCATCAACAGCCAATTTTCTACACCACCATCACCCGCCTTTTCTCCTCTGTCTGAAGATTATGTTTCCAAGGTCATTGGTTCCAACCACCCTACCACCTGCCCACTGGATCCCATCTCCACCCATCTCCTCCATGTTATCTCTCCAGCAGTTGTGCCTGGTCTGACCCACATCATCAACTCTTTGCTCAACACTGGGACATTTCCCACTGCGTTCAAAGAGGCCTGCATCACACCGCTACTGAAGAAACCCACTCTCAACCTTACACTGCTAGAACACTACAGGCCGGTGTAGTGTGTGAAAACGCATATCTTCCGTCAAAATGTAGATGACTGATTTTAACCTCTAATTCTTTTCTGTCTTCTTAAAAAAAATTGTTTTACTTACCTCACTATTCTTAGCTTTGTATACTGTGCTAGGCTTTAATGGACTGGATTTAATTAACTCATGCATTTTGTTGCCTATATTGTTATAATTGCTTCCAATGTTTCCTTGTCTGTAAGTCGCTTTGGAAAAAAGCGTCTGCTAAATGACTAAATGTAAATTTTATGAAATGTATAATGTCATGTGTAATGTGTAGTGTGTGGCCTTGAAATTTTAGCATGTCTACGTAATCAGGAATAAATGCTTCTTGAGACACACAGTGTTGCTTCTTTGCATGCATCAAACGAATTGTTTCTGGCTTTATGCATCCATGCATCAGTTTGAGAGGGGTGGAAATGGGACACTTGGGTGAAACAAAACTGCCCCAAAAGTACCCCCACCCACTTTAAATACAGTTTTTTCTAAGTCAATTTGGTACATTTCTCAGATCCGATTTGAAATTCTCAAAACTTCTTGTTCAATCCTTACATCCTTGTGTCACTTGTGCACATCAAACAAGCATTTTCTCATTTCTTTGAACAAGTTGCAAATGCTTTGGTATATCCATGCAAATGATTATGACACAATTCTGTGCAGATTCCTACATTATCAATTGCTTATGTCATGTTGATCAAAATGCATTATAATGGGTCTCTGTTGAATAGTATAATCCCCCACGACATTTAAGCACTAGTTTTACAATATACAGTAAGTATACTTCAAGTAAACAGTGGCATTTTATTTTACTCAATTTAGTGTTTTGCTATACTATATTCTTTCCACATAGGACTGCAAGACAACTTCACTGGGTTACAGACGGCCCCTTTTCACACCTAAACATTTTTTTGACACTCTCTACAGGGATCTCATCCCTGAACAAGAGAGGGGGCAGATTGGAGATGACCTGCCAAAGTACATGTTAGTTTGGGACAATGTCAGTTTCCATCGCTCCAACATCATCAGGCAATGGTTTGCGGCCCACAACAGGATGCTGGTGGAGTTCCTCTCACCCTATTCAACCCCGTTGAGGAATTTTTCTCAGCATGAAGATTAAAAGTATATGATCGCCAGCAGCATACACAGATGACCCTTCTGGCTGCCATGGATGTAACGTGTGATGACATCACAGCTGATGCCTGCAGAGGCTGGATTAGACACTCTGAAAGATGATTTTCACGCTGTATCGCAAGAGAAGATATTTGTTGTGATGTTGATGAGAATCCGTTGGCCAAAATATAGGGAATGTCAGGAGGTGTAGGAAGACTGCACTGTAATTCCACTGCACTGCATGTACAGTTTTCCCTAAGGAGATTGTCTTATGTTCAGATTTCTACATTTGTTTGTGCTATGCAGTGCTGTCTTTTCCTGTCTGCATCGCAATGACACTGTCTGTCAATAAATTATTGTACAAACAGTAAAAGCGTTAACGTGAATCATGTGCCGTCTCTTGCAATCAAACAATCAAAACCAGAAATGCACTTACTGTTTTGCAAATGTCAAGGATGATTCGAGAAATGCTCCATTCATCACTCTCAGGTCACTCCGCTGCACACGTCTGATCACTTCTTTGTCACCCCCGACCTCACCGCTCCAGACAACGCAGATGTCTTACCGCTGGTCACTTTCCGGCGCTGGCTACGGTCCCTCCCTCCTGCTTTTCCTCTGCTGTCTTGTCTGCACTCCCCCCCTCTGAGGAGCTCTCTCTTTTGAATACCAACAGTGCCACAGACATTCTGTGTTCCACGCTTACATCCTGCTTGGATAACCTATGCCCTCTTACATCTGGACCAGCCCGTGCATCCCTGTCTGCCCCCCGGTTATCGGATGTACCACGTGAGCATCGCGCCAGCCTCCGGTCAGCTGAGAGAAAATGGCACAAGTCAAAAGACCATACTGACCTCTCTCTCAACCAGTCTCTCCTCTCTACTTTCTCCGTTGACGTCACCTCTGCAAAAACTGATTATAACCACTCGAAGATCAGCAACTCTCCTGACTCTCGCACACTCTTAAAAACCTTCTCTGCTCTCCTCTGTCCGCCTGCTCCCGCACCTTCATCGGAGTTAACGGCTGATGATTTTGCATCGTTCTTCGTAAAGAAAACTACCGCCATCAACAGCCAATTTTCTACACCACCATCACCCGCCTTTTCTACTCTGTCTGAAGATGATGTTTCCAAGGTCATTGGTTCCAACCACCCTACCACCTGCCCACTGGATCCCATCTCTACCCATCTCCTCCTTGTTATCTCTCCAGCAGTTGTGCCTGGTCTGACCCACATCATCAACTCTTTGCTCACCACTGGGACATTTCCCACTGCGTTCAAAGAGGCCTGCATCAAACCGCTACTGAAGAAACCCACTCTCAACCTTACACTGCTAGAACACTACAGGCCGGTGTAGTGTGTGAAAACGCATATCTTCCGTCAAAATGTAGATGACTGATTTTAACCTCTAATTCTTTTCTGTCTTCTTAAAAAAAAATTTTTGTACTTACCTCACTATTCTTAGCTTTTTATACTGTGCTAGGCTTTAATGGACTGGATTTAATTAACTTATGCATTTTGTTGCCTATATTGTTATAATTGCTTCCAATGTTTCCTCGTCTGTAAGTCGCTTTGGAAAAAAGCGTCTGCTAAATGACTAATTGTAAATTTTACGAAATGTGTAATGTCATGTGTAATGTGTAATGTGTAGTGTGTGGCCTTGAAATTTAAGCATGTCTACGTAATCATGAATAAATGCTTCTTGAGACACACAGTGTTGTTTCTTTGCATGCATCAAACGAATTGTTTCTGGCTACATGCTTTCATGCATCAGTTTGAGAGGGGTGGAAATGGGACACTTGGGTGAAACAAAACTGCCCCAAAAGTACCCCCACCCACTTTAAATACAGTTTTTTCTAAGTCAATTTGGTACATTTCTCAGATCCGATTTGAAATTCTCATAACTTCTTGTTCAATCCTTACATCCTTGTGTCACTTGTGCACATCAAACAAGCATTTTCTCATTTCTTTGAACAAGTTGCAAATGCTTTGGTATATCCATGCAAATGATTATGACACAATTCTGTGCAGATTCCTACATTATCAATTGCTTATGTCATGTTGATCAAAATGCATTATAATGGGTCTCTGTTGAATAGTATAACCCCCCACGACATTTAAGCACTAGTTTTACAATATACAGTAAGTATACTTCAAGTAAACAGTGGCATTTTATTTTACTCCATTTAGTGTTTCGCATTACTATATTCTTTCCACATAGGACTGCAAGACAACTTCACTGGGTTGCAGACGGCCCCTTTTCACACCTAAACAGTCTTTTGACACTCTCTACAGGGATCTCATCCCTGAACAAGAGAGGGGGCAGATTGGAGATGACCTGCCAAAGTACATGTTAGTTTGGGACAATGTCAGTTTCCATCGCTCCAACATCATCAGGCAATGGTTTGCGGCCCACAACAGGATGCTGATGGAGTTCCTCTCACCCTACTCAACCCCGTTGAGGAATTTTTCTCAGCATGAAGATTAAAAGTATATGATCGCCAGCAGCAGACCCTTCTGGCTGCCATGGATGTAACGTGTGATGACATCACAGCTGATGCCCGCAGAGGCTGGATTAGACACTCTGAAAGATGATTTTCACGCTGTATCGCAAGAGAAGATATTTGTTGTGATGTGGATGAGAATCCGTTGCCCAAAATATAGGGAACGTCAGGAGGTGTAGGAAGACTGCACTTTAATTCCACTGCACTGCATGTACAGTTTTCCCTAAGGAGATTGTCTTATGTTCAGATTTCTACATTTAATTGTGCTATGCAGTGCTGTCTTTTCCTGTCTGCATCGCAATGACACTGTCTGTCAAGAAATTATTGTACAAACAGTAAAAGCGTTAACGTGAATCATGTGCCGTCTCTTGCAGTCAAACAATCAAAACCAGAAATGCACTTACTGTTTTGCAAATGTCAAGGATGATTCGAGAAATGCTCCACTCATCACTCTCAGGTCACTCCGCTGCACACGTCTGATCACTTCTTTGTCACCCCCGACCTCACCGCTCCAGACAACGCAGATATCTTACCGCTGGTCACTTTCAGGCGCTACCTACGTTCCCTCCCTCCTGCTTTTCCTCTGCTGTCTTGTCTTCACTCCCCATCTCTGAGGAGCTCTCTCTTTTGAATACCAACAGTGCCACAGACACTCTGTGTTCCACGCTTACATCCTGCTTGGACAACATATGCCCTCTTACATCTGGACCAGCCCGTGCATCCCTGTCTGCCCACTGGTTATCGGATGTACCACGTGAGCATCGCGCCAGCCTCCGGTCAGCTGAGAGAAAATGGCACAAGTCAAAAGACCATACTGACCTCTCTCTCAACCAGTCTCTCCTCTCTACTTTCTCCGTTGACGTCACCTCTGCAAAAACTGATTATAACCACTCGAAGATCAGCAACTCTCCTGACTCTCGCACACTCTTAAAAACCTTCTCTGCTCTCCTCTGTCCGCCTGCTCCCACACCTTCATCGGAGTTAACGGCTGATGATTTTGCATCGTTCTTCGTAAAGAAAACTACCGCCATCAACAGGCAATTTTCTACACCACCATCACCTGCCTTTTCTCCTCTGTCTGAAGATGATGTTTCCAAGGTCATTGGTTCCAACCACCCTACCACCTGCCCACTGGATCCCATCTCCACCCATCTCCTCCATGTTATCTCTCCAGCAGTTGTGCCTGGTCTGACCCACATCATCAACTCTTTGCTCACCACTGGGACATTTCTCACTGCGTTCAAAGAGGCCTGCATCACACCGCTACTGAAGAAACCCACTCTCAACCTTACACTGCTAGAACACTACAGGCCGGTGTAGTGTGTGAAAATGCATATCTTCCGTCGAAATGTAGATGACTGATTTTAACCTCTAATTCTTTTCTTTCTTCTTAAAATTTTTTTTTTTACTTACCTCACTATTCTTAGCTTTGTATACTGTGCTAGGCTTTAATGGACTGGATTTAATTAACTTATGCATTTTGTTGCCTATATTGTTATAATTGCTTCCAATGTTTCCTCGTCTGTAAGTCGCTTTGGAAAAAAGCATCTGCTAAATGACTAAATGTAAATTTTATGAAATGTGTAATGTCATGTGTAATGTGTAATGTGTAGTGTGTGGCCTTGAAATTTTAGCATGTCTACGTAATCATGAATAAATGCTTCTTGAGACACACAGTGTTGCTTCTTTGCATGCATCAAACGAATTGTTTCTGGCTATATGCATCCATGCATCAGTTTGAGAGGGGTGGAAATGGGACACTTGGGTGAAACAAAACTGCCCCAAAAGTACCCCCACCCACTTTAAATACAGTTTTTTTAAGTCAATATGGTACATTTCTCAGATCCGATTTGAAATTCTCAAAACTTCTTGTTCAATCCTTACATCCTTGTGTCACTTGTGCACATCAAACAAGCATTTTCTCATTTCTTTGAACAAGTTGCAAATGCTTTGGTATATCCATGCAAATGATTATGACACAATTCTGTGCAGATTCCTACATTATCAATTGCTTATGTCATGTTGATCAAAATGCATTACAATGGGTCTCTGTTGAATAGTATAATCCCCCACGACATTTAAGCACTAGTTTTACAATATACAGTAAGTTTACTTCAAGTAAACAGTGGCATTTTATTTTACTCAATTTAGTGTTTCGCATTACTATATTCTTTCCACATAGGACTGCAAGACAACTTCACTGGGTTGCAGACGGCCCCTTTTCACACATAAACAGTCTTTTAACACTCTCTACAGGGATCTCATCCCTGAACCAAAGAGCGGGCAGATTGGAGATGACCTGCCAAAGTACATGTTAGTTTGGGACAATGTCAGTTTCCATCGCTTGATGAACATTTAAACAATGTTCTGCGCGTTCAAAAATTGAAGAGAGGCCAGTTCAGAAAACGTTGAAATTTATTGATCAGAAGTCTCAAACAAACAGCTGTTTCGGTGGATTCTCAGACACACACAGTCTTAACAAAGAACCGACCCCGAAATACACATTCAGAAGCTTATATATTTCTCGCCGAATCTCTTCTCCATGGCGGGGTTGAATCCGACTTCCTTCTTTGTCCTGTGTCAGCCAATCAGCTCACTGCCTTGTTTTTCAAACCCGACATCTGTAACAAATTATAGAGGCCCAACACGCTCTGTGCGTAACCTGATCTTAACACACACATACCCATTTCCTGTGGACAACCACAGTATCAGCTGAATTCCTGGGTAACCCAACTAACACACTGGTTATATTTTCAACATATTATGCATAGTTAGTAATCAATAATGAAATCATATTAAATGTAAAGGCACGTTTAAACCACAATAAGATCCTTGGGTGTACACATTTTTTCCCCAAAAATAAGATGTGGTTATTGTTACACATTCACACATAAGCAGATCCTGCAACCCCCCACTAACTGACCACATTCCATCTCTGGCATATCTAGCAACTGAAGAACTCTCAACTTCAAGCTTTTGTTCACAATCATGTCATGTAGGAAAATACATCTGATTTAAACAACATCAATCATCCATTTTTATATCGATCCATATATTGATCTTAATTCCCACAATTCCCTCTCTTGACCATTAAAAAATGGTCATAAAACATTACAAACATCATTATCATCCTCAACTAGGAAGTGGTCGCCAGACAATAGAGGCATGGTATATTTCGGAGGGGTTAAATCTGTCTTTTCTATTGCCGATAATATCACTCTGTTACATAGTGATCTGATACAGGGAATACAACAGCATCCGCATGAGACCAAAATACCTGCAAATACAGCTATTGATAACACAATCGACATTAAAACTGATTTCCATTTGCCTAGTGCCTTGTCTAGCCAATCTCCAATAGGATTATTCACTCCTGAATGTTCCTTCATTTCGATAGACAAAGTTCTCAAACCTTCCAATGCCCTAGTGACTGATCCGTCTGGTGCTGTATTATTAGGAATGTAAGTACAGCAAAGATCACCAAACATAACACATACTCCTCCCTTTTCTGCCAACAACATGTCCAGAGCCATACGGTTCTGTATAGCCATAAGTGAAGTTGGTGCTAGCTGTTCTGCTAAACCATCTACTGCATCCCTTGACATATTTGCTAACCTCATCACATTATAATGTACATAATTAATCCTATCTACATTCTTGTTTGGGGTGACTGGAAAAATAGCAGCTATTATTGGTATATTCTCAAAACCTGCTGCCACTTGGTTCGCTAGTTTATATTCATCCGGTACACCTCGTGGAATCCCAATCGCGTCAATGTATGTCGGACTATTTAATGATAAATCTACACTTGATCCTATTGCTCTTTTTGTAATGATGTGTCTCCGACGTCTTCTAGTCAATGTTGCTGAATTCACGGTTTCCGTTCTGACTGCTCTGTCTCCTATCAGGGTTATTGGGGCTCCCAGTCTCACCATGGCACACACTCCCTTTGCCTTCTCATGTATCCTAGTAAATAATCTTCGATCTCCACAATAATAATACAAACCTGCCCTAGCCCACGTACCTATCTCAGTCCCATTATCTACTATGATCTGATCACACCACTCCTTATTTATCTCCCCCAGGTTGCTGGTTGGTGATAGGCGTTTAATATCAAAACAGGTATAATTTGCTTTCTTTGGTGTAAATGGACCTGCCCGTGAAAGGTTGGTTATTGGTGGGAATATTGCTGCCAATGTGGTACAATTTTTTGGACTGGCCATCCGTGTCAATGCCAGCATACACTCATAACCCCACGTATCGTTTTGGTACAACGGGGCTGGTTCAATATATAAATGGGGTCTTGCATTAGCACATCCAACACAATCGTCTAAGCTCTGTTCTCTGGCTGTGGTAATTATCCATTCCAGCCACAAATTATTTTCCCCATATCCTGTGGCTCTCTCTATCATATCTTCTGGTTTTAACATTGTGTAATCTACTTCTACTACCCCATTCTTTTGTCCTGCCGATAATGGCTCAGCTACTGTCCCATTTCTTTCCTCCTCAGGTGAACTGTCCACAACAAATTTTATTACTGCTTTTTTATCTGTTCCTGGGCTGTGCACCCCCATTATAAGGAAAAACTCCCCTGTATAATTGGCTGATCCCGTTCTGGTGGATATTGAAATGGTGAGTGGATTTTGGCTTGCACTATAATCTCTTTGCATTTTAAAATCAAATTTTGCCGAGGTACGGGTCCAAAGGCTAGGTTCTTTCGGGGTCCAACCACCGGTATATGCTATTACTTTATTCCACGATGGACACCATTCACCCCTATAGGTTTGCCTAGACTGGTACGCCTTACAAACACTGTCCATATTCCCGTCCGTACATACATATACCTCGTACCCCCTCCATGAACAATTTTTTCCCCCACAATTTATGACAGCGCATAGGTCGAAAGTAAATGATGTGGTCTTACCCCAAACATAGTTAATTACGAGTTGTTCACATGGTAACCTCGTATCGGCTATGGCTCTTTTGTAACTCGGTTTCGATATGTTGTTGTTGCTTTCCTGACCCTCAGTTATGCTAAAAATTATTCCTACTATAACCCCTGAAATTATTAATAGGATCCCTGACAGCTTACAGTTTTCCCACAGCTTCATCTCGTTACCCTCTCTTGGACTTTAAATGGTTAAACACACTCTTGGAAAAATTTAAATGGTTAAACACACAGTACACTTAATGGGAATATGAAATTAAGAAAAAATATGTGGTTAAAATCCCACAAAATAGAAATGTAAGGGATAAATGGTTATACGTTAATGAGTATGACAATATAAAATCACAATAACAATATAAAAATATGGAAAAATACTGAATATGAAATATGAAAACTAGGAATATAAAAATATGAAAAATAGTAAATATGGAAAATATGAATATTAAAATTGAAGAAGAATCACAATAACAACAATATATATTGATTATAAAGAATTAGAAAGATAATTAAGATATAGAGCTTACGATAAAAATTAATATGAAAATGTTGACTTTTGCAAAATCTAAATTGTCCAACCCACAGCCTTTTTTGCACTAGATTGTTTTTTGCACTAGTTTGTTAATGCCACTGTCGTTGATGCCTGTGTCCCACTTTCTGCTCCACTTTCTGCTCCAGAGATACCCTCCCCCTCTTGGACCTGAGCCCTCAGGTCCACAGCAGTCTCTGACAGCGACCTGTTTGGTGGATTACAGTTAACACAAGAAGACAAGTGATACCAGGTTTCGCCCTTGCCAGATAGACGGACACAATGCGATGTCCTTGCTGTCACTTTCAGAGGTTCCGTCCAGCGTGGCTCATTCCACTTCCTTCGAAACTTCTTCAGGCGCACCCACTGTGAACCGGACTCGACAGGTTCTCCAGCAATGTCAGAGGGAGTCTGCTGAGAGGAATGTTGAATCATAGCAGTCAGTTTGTCAAAATATACACAATGTGAAAGTGGTACACAGGTGTCCGGCTTCAGCGGCGTCGACGGTCCTGGAAAAGATCTACCTGTAAGCAATTCAAAAGGTGTAAAGCCAGTGATTCTGTTAACAGAGGAACGTACAGACATTAGAGCCAACGGAAGAGCTGATAGCCATGATAATTTGGTCTGTGCACAGATTTTAACCAATTTAAGTTTCAGTGTTAGGTTCATCCGTTCGACCTTACCTTGCGATTCAGGATGATAGACGGCTCCAAACGCATGCGTTAGACCCAGCGATTTCTCTACGATTTTTAAATGCTCATTTTTGAAGTGCGAGCCGTTATCTGACCGGATATGCCGGGGGAAACCGTAATGCGGAATGTACAAATTAATGAGACACTTAATGACTGCAGTGCTGTCTTCTTTCCCACAAGGAAAAGCCTCAGGCCAACCTGTGAATTGGTCAACAATCACCAACAAATACCGTTTCCCTTGCACCCTCTCTACCATGTCTGTAAAATCAATCACGATTTCCTCTCCTGGGCCTCGCAATGGCAAAAATGTGCCCTTTAACTGTTTTAAAGTTGGTTTGATGTTATGTTTTTGACAAATGTCGCATGAAAGTACAAAGTTAGACACCATAGCCATCAAAAAAGGATGCCACCAATATTGCAATGTTTTCATCATCTGTTTTGAACTCACGTGCGACATAGTGTGTGCTTGGGTCATGATAGAGCGTGACAGGCTCATGGGCAATGCTGGTCTGCCATCTGGGGCCTGCCACAGACCATCTGGTGCACACAGGGCCCCATACTCTGTCCACGTTGACAGTTCTTCTGGTGTACATTTGCCATGTTCGGCCACAAGTGTTTCTCTGCTGAAAGATGGTAACAGTTTCACATATGAACAGTCAGTCTGTACCATCATGGTCACCTGATAGCCTGCAGCTGTTTTGGCAGCCAAGTCAGCAGCCTCATTTCCCCGTGCTACAGCACTGTCTGTTTTACAGTGGCCCTGACATTTTATGACAGAAACAGCTGCTGGAATTTTCAATGCGTCCAACAGTGCACGTGCCTCTGCATCATGTGCTATAGGCTTACCAGACATAGTGACGAACCCACTCCTTTGCCAAACTGCGAGTTCGACATGGACAGCACCCACGACATAAGCTGAGTCACTATAAATGTTGACTTTGCCAGACCCTGCAAGTTTAAGTGCTTGTGTGACCGCAATTAGTTCTGCTCTCTGTGCCGACTGTTTGCCTTCTATTTTCTCTGCTTCCCTAGTCGTGTAACCTAAGTCTGTTTGCTGCACAACAGAATAAGCTGAGACCAAAGTGCCATCATGAGCTCTAAAACAGCACCCGTCCGTGAAAAATGTAATCACGTCCGAGGCTTCAGGGATAGGGGTTGCAGTTAAGTCCTGGCGAACACGAGATGCCAGGTCAGTGATTGGTGCACAGTCATGTGGTTCCCCTTTGGTGAACAAATCTGCCATGTTAATGCCGTCGTGTTTATATGTTATGTTTGGCGCCGTTAGACATTTGGACAGTTTTCTCTGCCTCAACGGTGAAAACGTAAATGATGCAGAATTGACAAACGACATGACAGAGTGCGTGGTCAGGACCGTTAACTGATGACCCATCACAATGTGTGATGTCTTTTCAATGATCTTTGCTAATCCTGCAGTAAACCTGGCACAAACCGGCTGGCGTTGTTCAATGGTGTCCATTAGGACACTGACATACATGAGCACACGTCTAGCACTAGACTGCTTCTGAAAAAGTACTCCATGTGCACTATTCCCTGTTTCAGAAACGTCTAGGAAAAATGCCTTGCTGTAATCAGGGCTATGCAGATATGCTGCATGTGACAGCTCCCCTTTCAATTTAATGAACGCGGTTTCTGCTTCAGGGGTCCATGTTAACTTCGCCTGCACATTTCTCATGCCTTGTTCCTTGACCATGTCTCGTAATGGCTTGGTGACCGCTACATACATAGGGATATAATTTCTGCTGAAACCTGTCAATCCCAGAAAGGAAAGCATGTCCTTCACATTGTGTGGCTTCGGGTGTGACAAAATGCCATCACGTTGGCGATCAGACAATGTTGTGCCTTGGCCTGTGATTAAACGGCCCATGAAAGTAACAGATGGCCTGCTGACCTGCAGTTTTTCTTTACTAACCTTGAACCCAGACGCATACAGCTGTCTCAGAATGACGCCCGTTGCTTTTAAGCAATCTTCGTTGGTTGTGGCTGCTAGCAAAAGATCATCAACATACATTATTAGAACGCAATCTACAGGCAACACACAATTTATCAGCTGATTTTTTAGGACCTGATTGAATATCCCTGGCGATAAAATAAAGCCCTGTGGAAGTCTGTTATAAGAATATTGACATTTTCGGTAAGTGAAAGTCAGGCACGATTTACATTCTTCTGAGATTGGTATACAGAAAAAAGCGTTGGCCAAATCAATGCATGTGAACCATTGGTGAGCTGGGGTCAAATTTGAGATGGCAGTATATGGGTTTGGTACGGCAATTGTTGGTGTTGTCACCAGGCTGTTTACTCGACGCAGGTCATGGACTAATCTATATTTGTTTGTGCCTGGTTTTTTTACAGGAAAAATCGGGGTGTTCCATGGCGATCGCCATGGAATAATGACACCTTTCTCCACTAAACCTTGAACAGTGGGCGCAATGCCTTCCTCTGCCTCCCTTTTGTTAGGATATTGTGGGACCCAAACTGGTTCTGTCGATTTTAACTGAAATTTGACTGGCTCAATGTTACAGAGGCCAACGTCCGTTGGACCTTGTGACCAGAGGTCGTCCGGCTGGCTGTTAATTAACTGCTCAGCTCCGGGACCGTCTGTGAGTTCGCGACCATGGCTTCTTGTAATTTCGAGGTGAGTTAATTGGCCCCTATCGGCCGTTTTTTGTGGTACCCAATATGAATCTGTCATACGCGAATGCAAAACCCCAACAATGCCAGAGGGCTCCCAATCGGTCACCAAGCATAACCTTTTTGTCATAGCTCCTAACTCTCGAGCTTCATGGCCTGGATGCAGTGCCATAGAAATGTGAGGTTCAGCTGTGTCTGCCATTTCATACCATATCTGTTGTTCTGGTGTCAGTGTAACTGGAACTACTACACCCTCTTGTCCTACATATAGACCCTCCCCTGTGAGTGTCCACATTTGGCCCTCAATTTCATGGAACATTTCCTGGTATGTGACAGTGTCATTACGGTCATAAAATAGTGTACAATGCAGGGGGTCGATGGGAGGCAAATAGACAGCTAAGTCTTTGATCCAGGGCCACTGACTCTTATACAGTGCTCTGGCTCCTGATTGTGAATTATCTAGTTCCACCCAATATATGTCTGCCATCTCTTGCAAGGGTCCTCCCAGCAAAACCTGCTGGTGGCCCTCTCTACTGTGTGCCTGTGAACAGTCGACTTTAGTGCCGTCCGGGAACGTGACTGTGACACCTTCTGGTGAGCATAAAATATTTGCACCCAATTTAATCAACAGATCTCTGCCCAATAGGGGAACAGGTGCTTTTGTGGAATATAGAAATGAGTGTGACAGGGACTGATTTGCCACTTTCGTGGTAAGAGGAACAGTAAGATGCCAGTGTTCGAACCCTCCAGAGAATCCCATAACTCCAACAGTCTTATCACTTAGATCTTTGTCAGTGATTGTGCCCCTCGTTACTGTGGAGTATGTTGCTCCGGTATCTACCAAAGCTGTTAGTGGCCTGTTGTTGACCACTAAAATCATGTAAGGCTCAGCCAAACCTCGCATGATTGTTCTCTGTTGGCCCCTTCAACAATCCGCATCTACCCCCTGGCCCCAAGTCGGGTTCAAGGGCGCCTGAATCGAGTGGGGAGGTGGGCATTGTTGCTCCGGGTATTTCGGAGTTTGTGGTCCTCTGCCACGACCACTGGGCCCACCTCTATGAGGATCCCATCCCCCCGCAGGTGGTCCCATATACTGGCTGTCCCCTGTCATGGGACAATGTCTCCTCCAATGATCAGTCCCCCCACACTGATGACATGCATCCCTGTAGCGCACCCCTCCCCCACTCGGCTTCCCCCTAGCCCATCCGCTATTGCCCCGTGGCCTATACCCTCCCCATGGTTTTATTAATTGGAAATTAGGGACATGTCCTCCCTGAGCATAGCCAAAAGTTTCAGGTGTGACTATGGGAAAAGGTGGGGTCTTCACCCCGGGCTGCCCGTCAAAGCCGCTGCTCACAGGACGTTGTGACATTTGTTTTGATTTTTTGGTATCTGACTTAGCCATTTCTAATTGTAGTTTTAACAATTGTTGCTTTGTCTTTTCTAATTCCTCCTGTTCTTTATCCTGCTTATCGACTGATCTGTCAATATGGAACACTAGATGTCTTTCCCACATTTCGTTGCTGGCAACTGGAGTGTCAGGATTACATTCCATTGCCTGCTTGACACCATTGGGGGCCCCTGTCATTACGGCAGTTCTAAATATATTACGCGTAATTGGATTATTTAGACTACCATCTGCTCCCATTCAGCTGCGCATCTAAAATAGTAACTCGCTCCAGTCTCACCAGGCTTAATGCGGAACTTAATGTTTTGGTATACGGTTGGGGGTGTTGGAAATTTTTCTCTGAGGGCCCTGGCGATCGCTGTACTGACAGTGATATACCGTGCGTCATTGGGTTCGTCTTCAATGTTTGCATCCTTCTCAAACTCTGCCATCTGCGAAACAGTAAAAACTTTGCCTAAAAGGCATCTTATGTCTCCTACCGCCAAGGTGGTGCCGTGGCACAATGCCATCAACTTTATAAGCCATCTGCCTCCACCAGATGTAATGGGGGGCAATTTTGCCAGCACAGCTGTCATGTCACTATGGCTCCAGGGCTGGTACTTTGGTACCCCTCGGTTGCCCTGTAACAGAGGCATGTTAGTTGCCCCTCCTGACATCAGCTGGGCGTTTGGCACATTAACATTCCTTTCATCATACTCACTACCTGGGCGACACATACTGTCCCATTGTCTCTCTTGAGGGGGAGTGAATTGACAGGCTGGAATGGATTGACAGGCTCTGGTACGACTCCTAGTACCCTGTGACACTGGGGTAGACATCATAGTTCCTTTAATAACTACGTCCCTACATACCTGCAGTGGCCCTCCATCCTCACTGTTATTACATGCTTCCTGTCCCTTCATGTCTCTGCCTTCCTCCTCATTGTGCACTACTTGTGCTCTTTGGTTTGTTATGCTATCCTTTCTTTGTAAGGTTTCCTGTCTATTTACCATTAGTTCTAATTGTGCTGTCAACACGTTTATTTGATCCTTTAAAACATCTAGATCTGGCATGTCTACCTCCACCATCGAATCTTTCACATTCACTTGCACTTGCTGTGAAGCTGGTATGTAGGGCGGGGGCAACAGCTTATTCAAATCAGGATATAAGGGGGTGGTCTCAGTATGACGCGAGATACTGGCTCCTGCACTTCCTGACTCTCTCACCATTTCTTTCTCTGACTCCTCCGATTGCACATGTCCTGTGCCCCCCCTAGGGGAACTCAAAGCAATTGCAGTCAGAGCAATGCGTGTCCAAAGACGTAATTCTTCTCTCAATCTCTCTTCCTCCTTTTTATGCTTATTTTTATCTAACCACTTCACATCTTTTCCTCCTTCTACATGTTTGTTTAAACTTGCATGCGCTTTTTCCTCCATTTCCCTGATTTTTGGAGTGATCTTAATCAACACTTTCTCAGATTCCTTCCACACATTCTCCATGCAAATTTCACTCCATTTTTTTCCCAGATTTTCCTGTCTTTCTTACGAGTTTTCGGTTCTGATTGAGCCATTAACATATCAACAATTTTTTCCCACTGCATAATTACAGGGGAATTCCCATAAATCACACATTTCTTCTCAAATTCAGACATTTTACACAACAATGGTACAGTGTACAATACACAATATGCACAATTTAATCGGCTTTTAGTGTACCTTTATAAATATGGCTCGTGACGCGGCCTTTCACCGGTCTTGTTAACGTAAATACACCGTGACGGGCCTTTCACCGCGTCTTGTTAATGTAAATAAAACTCGTGACGCGGCCTTTCACCGGTCTTGTTAACGTAAATAAAACTCGTGACGGGCCTATCACCGCGTCTTGTTAACGTAAATAAAACTCGTGACGGGCCATTAATTCTGATCAACAAATATCAATGATTTTTAATTTCTTCTCAATGGAACAGATATACTTCAAATTCAACACATAAATTTGGAATATCCAATCTGCAGAAGTTCGTTTAAACAGGTCTCTGCTCACCTTATTTAATTCTGTCGACAGCGTGTTGAAGTCAAAAGTTGTCTCGTCCCAATTTTCGGTCACTCTCCGAGTTTTACAATTCTCTGTAGATGCCTCTTTCTCCAATCGCGTTCGGGGTCACCATCTGATGAACATTTAAACAATGTTCTGCGCGTTCAAAAATTGAAGAGAGGCCAGTTCAGAAAACGTTGAGAATCCACCGAAACAGCTGTTTGTTTGAGACTTCTGATCAATAAATTTCAGACACACACAGTCTTAACAAAGAACCGACCCCGAAATACACATTCAGAAGCTTATATATTTCTCGCCGAATCTCTTCTCCATGGCGGGGTCCAATCCGCTTTTCCTTCTTTGTCCTGTCTCAGCCAATCAGCTCACTGCCTTGTTTTTCAAACCCGACATCTGTAACAAATTATAGAGGCCCAACACGCTCTGTGCGTAACCTGATCTTAACACACACATACCCATTTCCTGTGGACAACCACAGTATCAGCTGAATTCCTGGGTAACCCAACTAACACACTGGTTATATTTTCAACATATTATGCATAGTTAGTAATCAATAATGAAATCATATTAAATGTAAAGGCACGTTTAAACCACAATAAGATCCTTGGGTGTACACATTTCTTCCCCAAAAATAAGATGTGGTTATTGTTACACATTCACACATAAGCAGATCCTGCAACCCCCCACTAACTGACCACATTCCATCTCTGGCAACATCTAGCAACTGAAGAACTCTCAACTTCAAGCTTTTGTTCACAATCATGTCATGTAGGAAAATACATCTGATTTAAACAACATCAATCATCCATTTTTATATCGATCCATATATTGATCTTAATTCCCACAATTCAACATCATCAGGCAATGGTTTGCGGCCCACAACAGGATGCTGGTGGAGTTCCTCTCACCCTACTCAACCCCGTTGAGGAATTTTTCTCAGCATGAAGATTAAAAGTATATGATCGCCAGCAGCATACACAGATGACCCTTCTGGCTGCCATGGATGTAACGTGTGATGACATCACAGCAGATGCCTGCAGAGGCTGGATTAGACACTCTGAAAGATGATTTTTCATGCTGTATCGCAAGAGAAGATATTTGTTGTGATGTGGATGAGAATCCGTTGCCCAAAATATAGGGAACGTCAGGAGGTGTAGGAAGACTGCACTGTAATTCCACTGCACTGCATGTACAGTTTTCCCTAAGGAGATTGTCTTATGTTCAGATTTCTACATTTGTTTGTGCTATGCAGTGCTGTCTTTTCCTGTCTGCATCGCGATGACACTGTCTGTCAATAAATTATTGTACAAACAGTAAAAGCGTTAACGTGAATCATGTGCCGTCTCTTGCAATCAAACAATCAAAACCAGAAATGCACTTACTGTTTTGCAAATGTCAAGGATGATTCGAGAAATGCTCCACTCATCACTCTCAGGTCACTCCGCTGCACACGTCTGATCACTTCTTTGTCAACCCCGAGCTCACCGCTCCAGACAACGCAGATGTCTTACCGCTGGTCACTTTCCGGCGCTAATACGGTCCCTCCCTCCTGCTTTTCCTCTGCTGTCTTGTCTGCACTCCCCCCCTCTGAGGAGCTCTCTCTTTTGAATACCAACAGTGACCCAGACACTCTGTGTTCCACGCTTACATCCTGCTTGGACAACCTATGCCCTCTTACATCTGGACCAGCCCGTGCATCCATGTCTGCCCCCCGGTTATCGGATGTACCACGTGAGCATCGCGCCAGCCTCCGGTCAGCTGAGAGAAAATGGCACAAGTCAAAAGACCCTACTGACCTCTCTCTCAACCAGTCTCTCCTCTCTACTTTCTCCGTTGACGTCACCTCTGCAAAAACTGATTATAACCACTCGAAGATCAGCAACTCTCCTGACTCTCGCACACTCTTAAAAACCTTCTCTGCTCTCCTCTGTCCGCCTGCTCCCACACCTTCATCGGAGTTAACGGCTGATGATTTTGCATCGTTCTTCGTAAAGAAAACTACCGCCATCAACAGCCAATTTTCTACACCACCATCACCCGCCTTTTCTCCTCTGTCTGAAGATGATGTTTCCAAGGTCATTGGTTCCAACCACCCTACCACCTGCCCACTGGATCCCATCGCCACCCATCTCCTCCATGTTATCTCTCCAGCAGTTGTGCCTGGTCTGACCCACATCATCAACTCTTTGCTCACCACTGGGACATTTCCCACTGCGTTCAAAGAGGCCTGCATCACACCGCTACTGAAGAAACCCACTCTCAACCTTACACTGCTAGAACACTACAGGCCGGTGTAGTGTGTGAAAACGCATATCTTCCGTCAAAATGTAGATGACTAATTTTAACCTCTAATTCTTTTCTGTCTTCTTAAAAAATTTGTTTTACTTACCTCACTATTCTTAGCTTTGTATACTGTGCTAGGCTTTAATGGACTGGATTTAATTAACTTATGCATTTTGTTGCCTATATTGTTATAATTGCTTCCAATGTTTCCTCGTCTGTAAGTCGCTTTGGAAAAAAGCATCTGCTAAATGACTAAATGTAAATTTTATGAAATGTGTAATGTCATGTGTAATGTGTAATGTGTAATGTGTAGTGTGTGGCCTTGACATTTTAGCATGTCTACGTAATCATGAATAAATGCTTCTTGAGACACACAGTGTTGCTTCTTTGCATGCATCAAACGAATTGTTTCTGGCTATATGCATCCATGCATCAGTTTGAGAGGGGTGGAAATGGGACACTTGGGTGAAACAAAACTGCCCCAAAAGTACCCCCACCCACTTTAAATACAGTTTTTTCTAAGTCAATTTGGTACATTTCTCAGATCCGATTTGAAATTCTCAAAACTTCTTGTTCAATCCTTACATCCTTGTGTCACTTGTGCAAATCAAACAAGCATTTTCTCATTTCTTTGAACAAGTTGCAAATGCTTTGGTATATCCATGCAAATGATTATGACACAATTCTGTGCAGATTCCTACATTATTAATTGCTTATGTCATGTTGATCAAAATGCATTATAATGGGTCTCTGTTGAATAGTATAATCCCCCACGACATTTAAGCACTAGTTTTACAATATACAGTAAGTTTACTTCAAGTAAACAATGGCATTTTATTTTACTCAATTTAGTGTTTCGCATTACTATATTCTTTCCCTATAGGACTGCAAGACAACTTCACTGGGTTGCAGACGGCCCCTTTTCACACCTAAACAGTCTTTTAACACTCTCTACAGGGATCTCATCCCTGAACCAAAGAGCAGGCAGATTGGAGATGACCTGCCAAAGTACATGTTAGTTTGGGACAATGTCAGTTTCCATCGCTCCAACATCATCAGGCAATGGTTTGCGGCCCACAACAGGATGCTGGTGGAGTTCCTCTCACCCTACTCAACCCCGTTGAGGAATTTTTCTCAGCATGAAGATTAAAAGTATATGATCGCCAGCAGCATACACAGATGACCCTTCTGGCTGCCATGGATGTAACGTGTGATGACATCACAGCTGATGCCTGCAGAGGCTGGATTAGACACTCTGAAAGATGATTTTCACGCTGTATCGCAAGAGAAGATATTTGTTGTGATGTGGATGAGAATCCGTTGCCCAAAATATAGGGAACGTCAGGAGGTGTAGGAAGACTGCACTGTAATTCCACTGCACTGCATGTACAGTTTTCCCTAAGGAGATTGTCTTATGTTCAGATTTCTACATTTGTTTGTGCTATGCAGTGCTGTCTTTTCCTGTCTGCATCGCAATGACACTGTCTGTCAATAAATTATTGTACAAACAGTAAAAGCGTTAACGTGAATCATGTGCTGTCTCTTGCAATCAAACAATCAAAACCAGAAATGCACTTACTGTTTTGGAAATGTCAAGGATGGTTCGAGAAATGCTCCATTCATCACTCTCAGGTCACTCCGCTGCACACGTCTGAACACTTCTTTGTCACCCCCGAGCTCACCGCTCCAGACAACGCAGATATCTTATCGCTGGTCACTTTCCGGCGCTACCTACGGTCCCTCCCTCCTGCTTTTCCTCTGCTGTCTTGTCTGCACTCCCCCCCTCTGAGGAGCTCTCTCTTTCGAATACCAACAGTGCCACAGACACTCTGTGTTCCACGCTTACATCCTGCTTGGACAACCTATGCCCTCTTACATCTGGACCAGCCCGTGCATCCCTGTCTGCCCCCTGGTTATCGGATGTACCACGTGAGCATCGCGCCAGCCTCCGGTCAGCTGAGAGAAAATGGCACAAGTCAAAAGACCATACTGACCTCTCTCTCAACCAGTCTCTCCTCTCTACTTTCTCCGTTGACGTCACCTCTGCAAAAACTGATTATAACCACTCGAAGATCAGCAACTCTCCTGACTCTCGCACACTCTTAAAAACCTTCTCTGCTCTCCTCTGTCCGCCTGCTCCCACACCTTCATCGGAGTTAACGGCTGATGATTTTGCATCGTTCTTCGTAAAGAAAACTACCGCCATCAACAGCCAATTTTCTACACCACCATCACCCGCCTTTTCTCCTCTGTCTGAAGATGATGTTTCCAAGGTCATTGGTTCCAACCACCCTACCACCTGCCCACTGGATCCCATCTCCACCCATCTCCTCCATGTTATCTCTCCAGCAGTTGTGCCTGGTCTGACCCACATCATCAACTCTTTGCTCACCACTGGGACATTTTCCACTGCGTTCAAAGAGGCCTGCATCACACCGCTACTGAAGAAACCCACTCTCAACCTTACACTGCTAGAACACTACAGGCCGGTGTAGTGTGTGAAAACGCATATCTTCCGTCAAAATGTAGATGACTGATTTTAACCTCTAATTCTTTTCTGTCTTCTTAAAAATTTTTTTTTACTTACCTCACTATTCTTAGCTTTGTATACTGTGCTAGGCTTTAATGGACAGGATTTAATTAACTTATGCATTTTGTTGCCTATATTGTTATAATTGCTTCCAATGTTTCCTCGTCTGTAAGTCGCTTTGGAAAAAAGCATCTGCTAAATGACTAAATGTAAATTTTATGAAATGTGTAATGTCATGTGTAATGTGTAATGTGTAGTGTGTGGCCTTGAAATTTTAGCATGTCTACGTAATCAGGAATAAATGCTTCTTGAGACACACAGTGTTGCTTCTTTGCATGCATCAAACGAATTGTTTCTGGCTATATGCATCCATGCATCAGTTTGAGAGGGGTGGAAATGGGACACTTGGGTGAAACAAAACTGCCCCAAAAGTACCCCCACCCACTTTAAATACAGTTTTTTCTAAGTCAATTTGGTACATTTCTCAGATCCGATTTGAAATTCTCAAAACTTCTTGTTCAATCCTTACATCCTTGTGTCACTTGTGCACATCAAACAAGCATTTTCTCATTTCTTTGAACAAGTTGCAAATGCTTTGGTATATCCATGCAAATGATTATGACACAATTCTGTGCAGATTCCTATATTATCAATTGCTTATGTCATGTTGATCAAAATGCATTATAATGGGTCTCTGTTGAATAGTATAACCCCCCACGACATTTAAGCACTTGTTTTACAATATACAGTAAGTATACTTCAAGTAAACAGTGGCATTTTATTTTACTCCATTTAGTGTTTCGCATTACTATATTCTTTCCACATAGGACTGCAAGACAACTTCACTGGGTTGCAGACGGCCCCTTTTCACACCTAAACAGTCTTTTGACACTCTCTACAGGGATCTCATCCCTGAACAAGAGAGGGGGCAGATTGGAGATGACCTGCCAAAGTACATGTTAGTTTGGGACAATGTCAGTTTCCATCGCTCCAACATCATCAGGCAATGGTTTGCGGCCCACAACAGGATGCTGGTGGAGTTCCTCTCACCCTACTCAACCCCGTTGAGGAATTTTTCTCAGCATGAAGATTAAAAGTATATGATCGCCAGCAGCATACACAGATGATCCTTCTGGCTGCAATGGATGTAACGTGTGATGACATCACAGCTGATGCCTGCAGAGGCTGGATTAGACACTCTGAAAAATGATTTTCACGCTGTATCGCAAGAGAAGATATTTGTTGTGATGTGGATGAGAATCCGTTGCCCAAAATATAGGGAACGTCAGGAGGTGTTGGAAGACTGCACTGTAATTCCACTGCACTGCATGTACAGTTTTCCCTAAGGAGATTGTCTTATGTTCAGATTTCTACATTTGTTTGTGCTATGCAGTGCTGTCTTTTCCTGTCTGCATCGCAATGACACTGTCTGTCAATAAATTATTGTACAAACAGTAAAAGCGTTAATGTGAATCATGTGCCGTCTCTTGCAGTCAAACAATCAAAACCAGAAATGCACTTACTGTTTTGCAAATGTCAAGGATGATTCGAGAAATGCTCCACTCATCACTCTCAGGTCACTCCGCTGCACACGTCTGATCACTTCTTTGTCAACCCCGACCTCACCGCTCCAGACAACGCAGATGTCTTACCGCTGGTCACTTTCCGGCGCTACCTACGGTCCCTCCCTCCTGCTTTTCCTCTGCTGTCTTGTCTGCACTCCCCCCCTCTGAGGAGCTCTCTCTTTTGAATACCAACAGTGCCACAGACACTCTGTGTTCCACGCTTACATCCTGCTTGGACAACCTATGCCCTCTTACATCTGGACCAGCCCGTGCATGCCTGTCTGCCCCATGGTTATCGGATGTACCACGTGAGCATCGCGCCAGCCTCCGGTAAGCTGAAAGAAAATGGCACAAGTCAAAAGACCATACTGACCTCTCTCTCAACCAGTCTCTCCTCTCTACTTTCTCCGTTGACGTCACCTCTGCAAAAACTGATTATAACCACTCGAAGATCAGCAACTCTCCTGACTCTCGCACACTCTTAAAAACCTTCTCTGCTCTCCTCTGTCCGCCTGCTCCCACACCTTCATCGGAGTTAACGGCTGATGATTTTGCATCGTTCTTCGTAAAGAAAACTACCGCCATCAACAGCCAATTTTCTACACCACCATCAACCGCCTTTTCTCCTCTGTCTGAAGATGATGTTTCCAAGGTCATTGGTTCCAACCACCCTACCATCTGCCCACTGGATCCCATCTCCACCCATCTCCTCCATGTTATCTCTCCAGCAGTTGTGCCTGGTCTGACCCACATCATCAACTCTTTGCTCACCACTGGGACATTTCCCACTGCGTTCAAAGAGGCCTTCATCACACCGCTACTGAAGAAACCCACTCTCAACCTTACACTGCTAGAACACTACAGGCCGGTGTAGTGTGTGAAAACGCATATCTTCCATCAAAATGTAGATGACTGATTTTAACCTCTAAATCTTTTCTGTCTTCTTAAAAAAATTTTTTTTTACTTACCTCAGTATTCTTAGCTTTGTATACTGTGCTAGGCTTTAATGGACTGGATTTAATTAACTTATGCATTTTGTTGCCTATATTGTTATAATTGCTTCCAATGTTTCCTCGTCTGTAAGTCGCTTTGGAAAAAAGCATCTGCTAAATGACTAAATGTAAATTTTATGAAATGTGTAATGTCATGTGTAATGTGTAATGTGTAGTGTGTGGCCTTGAAATTTTAGCATGTCTACGTAATCATGAATAAATGCTTCTTGAGACACACAGTGTTGCTTCTTTGCATGCATCAAACGAATTGTTTCTGGCTATATGCATCCATGCATCAGTTTGAGAGGGGTGGAAATGGGACACTTGGGTGAAACAAAACTGCCCCAAAAGTACCCCCACCCACTTTAAATACAGTTTTTTCTAAGTCAATTTGGTACATTTCTCAGATCCGATTTGAAATTCTCAAAACTTCTTGTTCAATCCTTACATCCTTGTGTCACTTGTGCAAATCAAACAAGCATTTTCTCATTTCTTTGAACAAGTTGCAAATGCTTTGGTATATCCATGCAAATGATTATGACACAATTCTGTGCAGATTCCTACATTATCAATTGCTTATGTCATGTTGATCAAAATGCATTATAATGGGTCTCTGTTCAATAGTATAACCCCCCACGACATTTAAGCACTAGTTTTACAATATACAGTAAGTATACTTCAAGTAAACAGTGGCATTTTATTTTACTCAATTTAGTGTTTTGCATTACTATATTCTTACCACATAGGACTGCAAGACAACTTCACTGGGTTGCAGACGGCCCCTTTTCACACCTAAACAGTCTTTTGACACTCTCTACAGGGATCTCATCCCTGAACAAGAGAGGGGGCAGATTGGAGATGACCTGCCAAAGTACATGTTAGTTTGGGACAATGTCAGTTTCCATCGCTCCAACATCATCAGGCAATGGTTTTCGGCCCACAACAGGATGCTGGTGGAGTTCCTCTCACCCTACTCAACCACGTTGAGGAATTTTGCTCAGCATGAAGATTAAAAGTATATGATCGCCAGCAGCATACACAGATGACCCTTCTGGCTGCAATGGATGTAACGTGTGATGACATCACAGCTGATGCCTGCAGAGGCTGGATTAAACACTCTGAAAGATGATTTTCGCGCTGTATCGCAAGAGAAGATTTTTGTTGTGATGTGGATGAGAATCCGTTGCCCAAAATATAGGGAACGTCAGGAGGTGTAGGAAGACTGCACTGTAATTCCACGGCACTGCATGTACAGTTTTCCCTAAGGAGATTGTCTTACGTTCAGATTGCTACATTTGTTTGTGCTATGCAGTGCTGTCTTTTCCTGTCTGCATCGCAATGACACTGTCTGTCAATAAATTACTGTACAAACAGTAAAAGCGTTAACGAGAATCATGTGCCGTCTCTTGCAATCAAAAAATCAAAACCAGAAATGCACTTACTGTTTTGCAAATGTCAAGGATGATTCGAGAAATGCTCCACTCATCACTCTCAGGTCACTCCGCTGCAGACGTCTGATCACTTCTTTGTCACCCCCAACCTCACCGCTCCAGACAACGCAGATGTCTTACCGCTTGTCACTTTCCGGTGCTACCTACGGTCCCTCCCTCCTGCTTTTCCTCTGCTGTCTTGTCTGCACTCCCCCCCTCTGAGGAGCTCTCTCTTTTGAATACCAACAGTGCCACAGACACTCTGTGTTCCACGCTTACATCCTGCTTGGACAACCTATGCCCTCTTACATCTGGACCAGCCCGTGCATCCCTGTCTGCCACCTGGTTATCGGATGTACCACGTGAGCATCGCGCCAGCCTCCGGTCAGCTGAGAGAAAATGGCACAAGTCAAAAGACCATACTGACCTCTCTCTCAACCAGTCTCTCCTCTCTACTTTCTCCGTTGATGTCACCTCTGCAAAAACTGATTATAACCACTCGAAGATCAGCAACTCTCCTGTCTCTCGCACACTCCTAAAAACCTTCTCTGCTCTTCTTTGTCCGCCTGCTCCAACAACTTCATCGGAGTTAACGGCTGATGATTTTGCATCGTTCTTCGTAAAGAAAACTACCGGCATCAACAGCCAATTTTCTACACCACCATCACCCGCCTTTTCTCCTCTGTCTGAAGATTATGTTTCCAAGGTCATTGGTTCCAACCACCCTACCACCTGCCCACTGGATCCCATCTCCACCCATCTCCTCCATGTTATCTCTCCAGCAGTTGTGCCTGGTCTGACCCACATCATCAACTCTTTGCTCAACACTGGGACATTTCCCACTGCGTTCAAAGAGGCCTGCATCACACCGCTACTCAAGAAACCCACTCTCAACCTTACACTGCTAGAACACTACAGGCCGGTGTAGTGTGTGAAAACGCATATCTTCCGTCAAAATGTAGATGACTGATTTTAACCTCTAATTCTTTTCTGTCTTCTTAAAAAATTTTTTTTTACTTACCTCACTATTCTTAGCTTTGTATACTGTGCTAGGCTTTAATGGACTGGATTTAATTAACTCATGCATTTTGTTGCCTATATTGTTATAATTGCTTCCAATGTTTCCTTGTCTGTAAGTCGCTTTGGAAAAAAGCGTCTGCTAAATGACTAAATGTAAATTTTATGAAATGTGTAATGTCATGTGTAATGTGTAGTGTGTGGCCTTGAAATTTTAGCATGTCTACGTAATCAGGAATAAATGCTTCTTGAGACACACAGTGTTGCTTCTTTGCATGCATCAAACGAATTGTTTCTGGCTATATGCATCCATGCATCAGTTTGAGAGGGGTGGAAATGGGACACTTGGGTGAAACAAAACTGCCCCAAAAGTACCCCCACCCACTTTAAATACAGTTTTTTCTAAGTCAATTTGGTACATTTCTCAGATCCGATTTGAAATTCTCAAAACTTCTTGTTCAATCCTTACATCCTTGTGTCACTTGTGCACATCAAACAAGCATTTTCTCATTTCTTTGAACAAGTTGCAAATGCTTTGGTATATCCATGCAAATGATTATGACACAATTCTGTGCAGATTCCTATATTATCAATTGCTTATGTCATGTTGATCAAAATGCATTATAATGGGTCTCTGTTGAATAGTATAACCCCCCACGACATTTAAGCACTTGTTTTACAATATACAGTAAGTATACTTCAAGTAAACAGTGGCATTTTATTTTACTCCATTTAGTGTTTCGCATTACTATATTCTTTCCACATAGGACTGCAAGACAACTTCACTGGGTTGCAGACGGCCCCTTTTCACACCTAAACAGTCTTTTGACACTCTCTACAGGGATCTCATCCCTGAACAAGAGAGGGGGCAGATTGGAGATGACCTGCCAAAGTACATGTTAGTTTGGGACAATGTCAGTTTCCATCGCTCCAACATCATCAGGCAATGGTTTGCGGCCCACAACAGGATGCTGGTGGAGTTCCTCTCACCCTACTCAACCCCGTTGAGGAATTTTTCTCAGCATGAAGATTAAAAGTATATGATCGCCAGCAGCATACACAGATGATCCTTCTGGCTGCAATGGATGTAACGTGTGATGACATCACAGCTGATGCCTGCAGAGGCTGGATTAGACACTCTGAAAAATGATTTTCACGCTGTATCGCAAGAGAAGATATTTGTTGTGATGTGGATGAGAATCCGTTGCCCAAAATATAGGGAACGTCAGGAGGTGTTGGAAGACTGCACTGTAATTCCACTGCACTGCATGTACAGTTTTCCCTAAGGAGATTGTCTTATGTTCAGATTTCTACATTTGTTTGTGCTATGCAGTGCTGTCTTTTCCTGTCTGCATCGCAATGACACTGTCTGTCAATAAATTATTGTACAAACAGTAAAAGCGTTAATGTGAATCATGTGCCGTCTCTTGCAGTCAAACAATCAAAACCAGAAATGCACTTACTGTTTTGCAAATGTCAAGGATGATTCGAGAAATGCTCCACTCATCACTCTCAGGTCACTCCGCTGCACACGTCTGATCACTTCTTTGTCAACCCCGACCTCACCGCTCCAGACAACGCAGATGTCTTACCGCTGGTCACTTTCCGGCGCTACCTACGGTCCCTCCCTCCTGCTTTTCCTCTGCTGTCTTGTCTGCACTCCCCCCCTCTGAGGAGCTCTCTCTTTTGAATACCAACAGTGCCACAGACACTCTGTGTTCCACGCTTACATCCTGCTTGGACAACCTATGCCCTCTTACATCTGGACCAGCCCGTGCATGCCTGTCTGCCCCATGGTTATCGGATGTACCACGTGAGCATCGCGCCAGCCTCCGGTAAGCTGAAAGAAAATGGCACAAGTCAAAAGACCATACTGACCTCTCTCTCAACCAGTCTCTCCTCTCTACTTTCTCCGTTGACGTCACCTCTGCAAAAACTGATTATAACCACTCGAAGATCAGCAACTCTCCTGACTCTCGCACACTCTTAAAAACCTTCTCTGCTCTCCTCTGTCCGCCTGCTCCCACACCTTCATCGGAGTTAACGGCTGATGATTTTGCATCGTTCTTCGTAAAGAAAACTACCGCCATCAACAGCCAATTTTCTACACCACCATCAACCGCCTTTTCTCCTCTGTCTGAAGATGATGTTTCCAAGGTCATTGGTTCCAACCACCCTACCATCTGCCCACTGGATCCCATCTCCACCCATCTCCTCCATGTTATCTCTCCAGCAGTTGTGCCTGGTCTGACCCACATCATCAACTCTTTGCTCACCACTGGGACATTTCCCACTGCGTTCAAAGAGGCCTTCATCACACCGCTACTGAAGAAACCCACTCTCAACCTTACACTGCTAGAACACTACAGGCCGGTGTAGTGTGTGAAAACGCATATCTTCCATCAAAATGTAGATGACTGATTTTAACCTCTAAATCTTTTCTGTCTTCTTAAAAAAATTTTTTTTTACTTACCTCAGTATTCTTAGCTTTGTATACTGTGCTAGGCTTTATTGGACTGGATTTAATTAACTTATGCATTTTGTTGCCTATATTGTTATAATTGCTTCCAATGTTTCCTCGTCTGTAAGTCGCTTTGGAAAAAAGCATCTGCTAAATGACTAAATGTAAATTTTATGAAATGTGTAATGTCATGTGTAATGTGTAATGTGTAGTGTGTGGCCTTGAAATTTTAGCATGTCTACGTAATCATGAATAAATGCTTCTTGAGACACACAGTGTTGCTTCTTTGCATGCATCAAACGAATTGTTTCTGGCTATATGCATCCATGCATCAGTTTGAGAGGGGTGGAAATGGGACACTTGGGTGAAACAAAACTGCCCCAAAAGTACCCCCACCCACTTTAAATACAGTTTTTTCTAAGTCAATTTGGTACATTTCTCAGATCCGATTTGAAATTCTCAAAACTTCTTGTTCAATCCTTACATCCTTGTGTCACTTGTGCAAATCAAACAAGCATTTTCTCATTTCTTTGAACAAGTTGCAAATGCTTTGGTATATCCATGCAAATGATTATGACACAATTCTGTGCAGATTCCTACATTATCAATTGCTTATGTCATGTTGATCAAAATGCATTATAATGGGTCTCTGTTCAATAGTATAACCCCCCACGACATTTAAGCACTAGTTTTACAATATACAGTAAGTATACTTCAAGTAAACAGTGGCATTTTATTTTACTCAATTTAGTGTTTTGCATTACTATATTCTTACCACATAGGACTGCAAGACAACTTCACTGGGTTGCAGACGGCCCCTTTTCACACCTAAACAGTCTTTTGACACTCTCTACAGGGATCTCATCCCTGAACAAGAGAGGGGGCAGATTGGAGATGACCTGCCAAAGTACATGTTAGTTTGGGACAATGTCAGTTTCCATCGCTCCAACATCATCAGGCAATGGTTTTCGGCCCACAACAGGATGCTGGTGGAGTTCCTCTCACCCTACTCAACCACGTTGAGGAATTTTGCTCAGCATGAAGATTAAAAGTATATGATCGCCAGCAGCATACACAGATGACCCTTCTGGCTGCCATGGATGTAACGTGTGATGACATCACAGCTGATGCCTGCAGAGGCTGGATTAGACACTCTGAAAGATGATTTTCACGCTCTATCGCAAGAGAAGATATTTGTTGTGATGTGGATGAGAATCCGTTGCCCAACATATAGGGAACGTCAGGAGGTGTAGGAAGACTGCACTGTAATTCCACTGCACTGCCTGTACAGTTTTCCCTAAGGAGATTGTCTTATGTTCAGATTTCTACATTTGTTTGTGCTATGCAGTGCTGTCTTTTCCTGTCTGCATCGCAATGACAATGTCTGTCAATAAATTATTGTACAAACAGTAAAAGCGTTAACGTGAATCATGTGCCGTCTCTTGCAATCAAACAATCAAAACCAGAAATGCACTTACTGTTTTGCAAATGTCAAGGATGATTCGAGAAATGCTCCACTCATCACTCTCAGGTCACTCCGCTGCACACGTCTGATCACTTCTTTGTCACCCCCGACCTCACCGCTCCAGACAACGCAGATGTCTTACCGCTGGTCACTTTCCGGCGCTACCTACGGTCCCTCCCTCCTGCTTTTCCTCTGCTGTCTTGTCTGCACTCCCCCCCCTCTGAGGAGCTCTCTCTTTTGAATACCAACAGTGCCACAGACACTCTGTGTTCCACGCTTACATCCTGCTTGGACAACCTATGCCCTCTTACATCTGGATCAGCCCGTGCATCCCTGTCTGCCCCCTGGTTATCGGATGTACCACGTGAGCATCGCGCCAGCCTCCGGTCAGCTGAGAGAAAATGGCACAAGTCAAAAGACCATACTGAACTCTCTCTCAACCAGTCTCTCCTCTCTACTTTCTCCGTTGACGTCACCTCTGCAAAAACTGATTATAACCACTCGAAGATCAGCAACTCTTCTGACTCTCGCACACTCTTAAAAACCTTCTCCGCTCTCCTCTGTCCGCCTGCTCCCACACCTTCATCGGAGTTAACGGCTGATGATTTTGCATCGTTCTTCGTAAAGAAAACTACCGCCATCAACAGCCGATTTTCTACACCACCATCACCCGCCTTTTCTCCTCTGCCTGAAGATGATGTTTCCAAGGTCATTGGTTCCAACCACCCTACCACCTACCCACTGGATCCCATCTCCACCCATCTCCTCCATGTTATCTCTCCAGCAGTTGTGCCTGGTCTGACCCACATCATCAACTCTTTGCTCACCACTGGGACATTTCCCACTGCGTTCAAAGAGGCCTGCATCACACCGCTACTGAAGAAACCCACTCTCAACCTTACACTGCTAGAACACTACAGGCCGGTGTAGTGTGTGAAAACGCATATCTTCCGTCAAAATGTAGATGACTGATTTTAACCTCTAATTCTTAACTGTCTTCTTAAAACATTTTTTTTTACTTACCTCACTATTCATAGCTTTGTATAATGTGCTAGGCTTTAATGGACTGGATTTAATTAACTTATGCATTTTGTTGCCTATATTGTTATAATTGCTTCCAATGTTTCCTCGTCTGTAAGTCACTTTGGAAAAAAGCGTCTGCTAAATGACTAAATGTAAATTTTATGAAATGTGTAATGTCATGTGTAATGTGTAATGTGTAGTGTGTGGCCTTGAAATTTTAGCATGTCTACGTAATTATGAATAAATGCTTCTTGAGACACACAGTGTTGCTTCTTTGCATGCATCAAACGAATTGTTTCTGGCTATATGCATCCATGCATCAGTTTGAGAGGGGTGGAAATAGGACACTTGGGTGAATCAAAACTGCCCCAAAAGTACCCCCACCCACTTTAAATACAGTTTTTTCTAAGTCAATTTGGTACATTTCTCAGATCCGATTTGAAATTCTCAAAACTTCTTGTTCAATCCTTACATCCTTGTGTCACTTGTGCACATCAAACAAGCATTTTCTCATTTCTTTGAACAAGTTGCAAATGCTTTGGTGTATCCATGCAAATGATTATGACACAATTCTGTGCAGATTCCTACATTATCAATTGCTTATGTCATGTTGATCAAAATGCATTATAATGGGTCTCTGTTGAATAGTATAATCCCCCACGACATTTAAGCACTAGTTTTACAATATCAAGTAAATATACTTCAAGTAAACAGTGGCATTTTATTTTACTCAATTTAGTGTTTCGCATTACTATATTCTTTCCACATAGGACTGCAAGAAAACTTCACTGGGTTGCAGACGGCCCCTTTTCACACCTAAACAGTCTTTTGACACTCTCTACAGGGATCTCATCCCTGAACAAGAGAGGGGGCAGATTGGAGATGACCTGCCAAAGTACATGTTAGTTTGGGACAATGTCAGTTTCCATCGCTCCAACATCATCAGGCAATGGTTTGCGGCCCACAACAGGATGCTGGTGGAGTTCCTCTCACCCTACTCAACCCCGTTGAGAAATTTTTTTCAGCATGAAGATTAAAAGTATATGATCGCCAGCAGCATACACAGATGACCCTTCTGGCTGCAATGGATGTAACGTCTGATGACATCACAGCTGATGCCTGCAGAGGCTGGATTAGACACTCTGAAAGATGATGTTCACGCTGTATAGCAAGAGAAGATATTTGTTGTGATGTGGATGAGAATCCGTTGCCCAAAATATAGGGAACGTCAGGAGGTGTAGGAAGACTGCACTGTAATTCCACTGCACTGCATGTACAGTTTTCCCTAAGGAGATTGTCTTATGTTCAGATTTCTACATTTGTTTGTGCTATGCAGTGCTGTATTTTCCTGTGTGCATCGCAATGACACTGTCTGTCAATAAATTATTGTACACACAGTAAAATCGTTAACGTGAATCACGTGCCGTCTCTTGCAATCAAACAATCAAAACCAGAAATGCACTTACTGTTTTGCAAATGTCAAGGATGATTCGAGAAATGCTCCACTCATCACTCTCAGGTCACTCCGCTGCACACGTCTGATCACTTCTTTGTCACCCCGACCTCACCGCTCCAGACAACGCAGATGTCTTACCGCTGGTCACTTTCCGGCGCTACCTACGGTCCCTCCCTCCTGCTTTTCCTCTGCTGTCTTGTCTGCACTCTCCCCCTCTGAGGAGCTCTCTCTTTTGAATACCAACAGTGCCACAGACACTCTGTGTTCCACGCTTACATCCTGCTTGGACAACCTATGCCCTCTTACATCTGGACCAGCCCGTGCATCCCTGTCTGCCCCCTGGTTATCGGATGTACCACGTGAGCATCGCGCCAGCCTCCGGTCAGCTGAGAGAAAATGGCACAAGTCAAAAGACCCTACTGACCTCTCTCTCAACCAGTCTCTCCTCTCTACTTTCTCCGTTGACGTCACCTCTGCAAAAACTGATTATAACCACTCGAAGATCAGCAACTCTCCTGACTCTCGCACACTCTTAAAAACCTTCTCTGCTCTCCTCTGTCCGCCTGCTCCCACACCTTCATCGGAGTTAACGGCTGATGATTTTGCATCATTCTTCGTAAAGAAAACTACCGCCATCAACAGCCAATTTTCTACACCACCATCACCCGCCTTTTCTCCTCTGTCTGAAGATGATGTTTCCAAGGTCATTGGTTCCAACCACCCTACCACCTGCCCACTGGATCCCATCTCCACCCATCTCCTCCATGTTATCTCTCCAGCAGTTGTGCCTGGTCTGACCCACATCATCAACTCTTTGCTCACCACTGGGACATTTCCCACTGTGTTCAAAGAGGCCTGCATCACATCGCTACTGAAGAAACCCACTCTCAACCTTACACTGCTAGAACACTACAGGCCGGTGTAGTGTGTGAAAACGCATATCTTCCGTCAAAATGTAGATGACTGATTTTAACCTCTAATTCTTTTCTGTCTTCTTAAAATTTTTTTTTTTACTTACCTCACTATTCATAGCTTTGTATAATGTGCTAGGCTTTAATGGACTGGATTTAATTAACTTATGCATTTTGTTGCCTATATTGTTATAATTGCTTCCAATGTTTCCTCGTCTGTAAGTCACTTTGGAAAAAAGCGTCTGCTAAATGACTAAATGTAAATTTTATGAAATGTGTAATGTCATGTGTAATGTGTAATGTGTAGTGTGTGGCCTTGAAATTTTAGCATGTCTACGTAATTATGAATAAATGCTTCTTGAGACACACAGTGTTGCTTCTTTGCATGCATCAAACGAATTGTTTCTGGCTATATGCATCCATGCATCAGTTTGAGAGGGGTGGAAATGGGACACTTGGGTGAATCAAAACTGCCCCAAAAGTACCCCCACCCACTTTAAATACAGTTTTTTCTAAGTCAATTTGGTACATTTCTCAGATACGATTTGAAATTCTCAAAACTTCTTGTTCAATCCTTACATCCTTGTGTCACTTGTGCACATCAAACAAGCATTTTCTCATTTCTTTGAACAAGTTGCAAATGCTTTGGTGTATCCATGCAAATGATTATGACACAATTCTGTGCAGATTCCTACATTATCAATTGCTTATGTCATGTTGATCAAAATGCATTATAATGGGTCTCTGTTGAATAGTATAATCCCCCACGACATTTAAGCACTAGTTTTACAATATCAAGTAAATATACTTCAAGTAAACAGTGGCATTTTATTTTACTCAATTTAGTGTTTCGCATTACTATATTCTTTCCACATAGGACTGCAAGAAAACTTCACTGGGTTGCAGACGGCCCCTTTTCACACCTAAACAGTCTTTTGACACTCTCTACAGGGATCTCATCCCTGAACAAGAGAGGGGGCAGATTGGAGATGACCTGCCAAAGTACATGTTAGTTTGGGACAATGTCAGTTTCCATCGCTCCAACATCATCAGGCAATGGTTTGCTGCCCAATACAGGATGCTGGTGGAGTTCCTCTCACCCTACTCAACCCCGTTGAGGAATTTTTCTCAGCATGAAGATTAAAAGTATATGATCGCCAGCAGCATACACAGATGACCCTTCTGGCTGCCATGGATGTAACGTGTGATGACATCACAGCTGATGCCTGCAGAGGCTGGATTAGACACTCTGAAAGATGATTTTTCACGCTGTATCGCAAGAGAAGATATTTGTTGTGATGTGGATGAGAATCCGTTGCCCAAAATATAGGGAACGTCAGGAGGTGTAGGAAGACTGCACTGTAATTCCACTGCACTGCATGTACAGTTTTCCCTAAGGAGATTGTCTTATGTTCAGATTTCTACATTTGTTTGTGCTATGCAGTGCTGTCTTTTCCTGTCTGCATCTCAATGACACTGTCTGTCAAGAAATTATTGTACAAACAGTAAAAGCGTTAACGTGAATCATGTGCCGTCTCTTGCAATCAAAAAATCAAAACCAGAAATGCACTTACTGTTTTGCAAATGTCAAGGATGATTCGAGAAATGCTCCACTCATCACTCTCAGGTCACTCCGCTGCACACGTCTGATCACTTCTTTGTCACCCCCAACCTCACCGCTCCAGACAACGCAGATGTCTTACCGCTGGTCACTTTCCGGCGCTACCTACGGTCCCTACCTCCTGCTTTTCCTCTGCTGTCTTGTCTTCACTCCCCCCCTCTGAGGAGCTCTCTCTTTTGAATACCAACAGTGCCACAGACACTCTGTGTTCCACGCTTACATCCTGCTTGGACAACCTATGCCCTCTTACATCTGGACCAGCCCGTGCATCCCTGTCTGCCCCCTGGTTATCGGATGTACCACGTGAGCATCGCGCCAGCCTCCGGTCAGCTGAGAGAAAATGGCACAAGTCAAAAGACCATACTGACCTCTCTCTCAACCAGTCTCTCCTCTCTACTTTCTCCGTTGACGACACCTCTGCAAAAACTGATTATAACCACTCGAAGATCAGCAACTCTCCTGACTCTCGCACACTCTTAAAAACCTTCTCTGCTCTCCTCTGTCTGCCTGCTCCCACACCTTCATCGGAGTTAACGGCTGATGATTTTGCATCGTTCTTCGTAAAGAAAACTACCGCCCTCAACAGCCAATTTTCTACACCACCATCACCCGCCTTTTCTCCTCTGTCTGAAGATGATGTTTCCAAGGTCATTGGTTCCAACCACCCTACCACCTGCCCACAGGATCCCATCTCCTCCATGTTATCTCTCCAGCAGTTGTGCCTGGTCTGACCCACATCATCAACTCTTTGCTCACCACTGGGACATTTCCCACTGCGTTCAAAGAGGCCTGCATCACACCGCTACTGAAGAAACCCACTCTCAACCTTACACTGCTAGAACACTACAGGCCGGTGTAGTGTGTGAAAACGCATATCTTCCGTCAAAATGTAGATGACTGATTTTAACCTCTAAATCTTTTCTGTCTTCTTAAAAATTTTTTTTTTTACTTACCTCACTATTCTTAGCTTTGTATACTGTGCTAGGCTTTAATGGACTGGATTTAATTAACTTATGCATTTTGTTGCCTATATTGTTATAATTGCTTCCAATGTTTCCTCGTCTGTAAGTCGCTTTGGAAAAAAGCGTCTGCTAAATGACTAAATGTAAATTTTATGAAATGTGTAATGTCATGTGTAATGTGTAGTGTGTGGCCTTGAAATTTTAGCATGTCTACGTAATCAGGAATAAATGCTTCTTGAGACACACAGTGTTGCTTCTTTGCATGCATCAAACGAATTGTTTCTGGCTATATGCATCCATGCATCAGTTTGAGAGGGGTGGAAATGGGACACTTGGGTGAAACAAAACTGCCCCAAAAGTACCCCCACCCACTTTAAATACAGTTTTTTCTAAGTCAATTTGGTACATTTCTCAGATCCGATTTGAAATTCTCAAAACTTCTTGTTCAATCCTTACATCCTTGTGTCACTTGTGCACATCAAACAAGCATTTTATCATTTCTTTGAACAAGTTGCAAATGCTTTGGTATATCCATGCAAATGATTATGACACAATTCTGTGCAGATTCCTACATTATCAATTGCTTATGTCATGTTGATCAAAATGCATTATAATGGGTCTCTGTTCAATAGTATAATCCAACACGACATTTAAGCACTAGTTTTACAATATACAGTAAGTATACTTCAAGTAAACAGTGGCATTTTATTTTACTCAATTTAGTGTTTCGCATTACTATATTCTTTCCACATAGGACTGCAAGACAACTTCACTGGGTTGCAGACGGCCCCTTTTCACACCTAAACAGTCTTTTGACACTCTCTACAGGGATCTCATCCCTGAACAAGAGAGGGGGCAGATTGGAGATGACCTGCCAAAGTACATGTTAGTTTGGAACAATGTCAGTTTCCTTCGCTCCAACATCATCAGGCAATGGTTTGCGGCCCACAACAGGATGCTGGTGGAGTTCCTCTCACCCTACTCAACCCCGTTGAGAAATTTTTCTCAGCATGAAGATTAAAAGTATATGATCGCCAGCAGCATACACAGATGACCCTTCTGGCTGCCATGGATGTAACGTGTGATGACATCACAGCTGATGCCTGCAGAGGCTGGATTAGACACTCTGAAAGATGATTTTTCAGGCTGTATCGCAAGAGAAGATATTTGTTGTGATGTGGATGAGAATCCGTTGCCCAAAATATACGGAACGTCAGGAGGTGTAGGAAGACTGCACTGTAATTCCACTGCACTGCATGTACAGTTTTCCCTAAGGAGATTGTCTTATGTTCAGATTTCTACATTTGTTTGTGCTATGCAGTGATGTCTTTTCCTGTCTGCATCGCGATGACACTGTCTGTCAAGAAATTATTGTACAAACAGTAAAAGCGTTAACGTGAATCATTTGCCGTCTCTTGCAATCAAACAATCAAAACCAGAAATGCACTTACTGTTTTGCAAATGTCAAGGATGATTCGAGAAATGCTCCACTCATCACTCTCAGGTCACTCCGCTGCACACGTCTGATCACTTCTTTGTCACCCCCGACCTCACCGCTCTAGACAACGCAGATGTCTTACCGCTGGTCACTTTCCGGCGCTACCTACGGTCCCTCCCTTCTGCTTTTCCTCTGCTGTCTTGTCTGCACTCCCCCCCTCTGAGGAGCTCTCTCTTTTGAATACCAACAGTGCCACAGACACTCTGTGTTCCACGCTTACATCCTGCTTGGACAACCTATGCCCTCTTACATCTGGACCAGCCCGTGCATCCCTGTCTGCCCCCTGGTTATCGGATGTACCACGTGAGCATCGCGCCAGCCTCCGGTCAGCTGAGAGAAAATGGCACAAGTCAAAAGACCTTACTGACCTCTCTCTCAACCAGTCTCTCCTCTCTACTTTCTCCGTTGACGTCACCTCTGCAAAAACTGATTATAACCACTCGAAGATCAGCAACTCTCCTGACTCTCGCACACTCTTAAAAACCTTCTCTGCTCTCCTCTGTACGCCTGCTCCCACACCTTCATCGGAGTTAACGGCTGATGATTTTGCATCGTTCTTCGTAAAGAAAACTACCGCCATCAACAGCCAATTTTCTACACCACCATCACCCGCCTTTTCTACTCTGTCTGAAGATGATGTTTCCAAGGTCATTGGTTCCAACCACCCTACCACCTGCCCACTGGATCCCATCTCCACCCATCTCCTCAATGTTATCTCTCCAGCAGTTGTGCCTGGTCTGACCCACATCATCAACTCTTTGCTCACCACTGGGACATTTCCCACTGCGTTCAAAGAGGCCTGCATCAAACCGCTACTCAAGAAACCCACTCTCAACCTTACACTGCTAGAACACTACAGGCCGGTGTAGTGTGTGAAAACGCATATCTTCCGTCAAAATGTAGATGACTGATTTTAATCTCTAATTCTTTTCTGTCTTCTTAAAAAAACTTTTTTTTACTTACCTCACTATTCTTAGCTTTTTATACTGTGCTAGGCTTTAATGGACTGGATTTAATTAACTTATGCATTTTGTTGCCTATATTGTTATAATTGCTTCCAATGTTTCCTCGTCTGTAAGTCGCTTTGGAAAAAAGCGTCTGCTAAATGACTAAATGTAAATTTTATGAAATGTGTAATATCATGTGTAATGTGTAATGTGCAGTGTGTGGCCTTGAAATTTTAGCATGTCTACGTAATCATGAATAAATGCTTCTTGAGACACACAGTGTTGCTTCTTTGCATGCATCAAACGAATTGTTTCTGGCTATATGCATCCATGCATCAGTTTGAGAGGGGTGGAAATGGGACACTTGGGTGAAACAAAACTGCCCCAAAAGTACCCCCACCCACTTTAAATACAGTTTTTTCTAAGTCAATTTGGTACATTTCTCAGATCCGATTTGAAATTCTCAAAACTTCTTGTTCAAGCCTTACATCCTTGTGTCACTTGTGCACATCAAACAAGCATTTTATCATTTCTTTGAACAAGTTGCAAATGCTTTGGTATATCCATGCAAATGATTATGACACAATTCTGTGCAGATTCCTACATTATCAATTGCTTATGTCATGTTGATCAAAATGCATTATAATGGGTCTCTGTTGAATAGTATAATCCAACACGACATTTAAGCACTAGTTTTACAATATACAGTAAGTATACTTCAAGTAAACAGTGGCATTTTATTTTACTCAATTTAGTGTTTCGCATTACTATATTCTTTCCACATAGGACTGCAAGACAACTTCACTGGGTTGCAGACGGCCCCTTTTCACACCTAAACAGTCTTTTGACACTCTCTACAGGGATCTCATCCCTGAACAAGAGAGGGGGCAGATTGGAGATGACCTGCCAAAGTACATGTTAGTTTGGAACAATGTCAGTTTCCTTCGCTCCAACATCATCAGGCAATGGTTTGCGGCCCACAACAGGATGCTGGTGGAGTTCCTCTCACCCTACTCAACCCCGTTGAGAAATTTTTCTCAGCATGAAGATTAAAAGTATATGATCGCCAGCAGCATACACAGATGACCCTTCTGGCTGCCATGGATGTAACGTGTGATGACATCACAGCTGATGCCTGCAGAGGCTGGATTAGACACTCTGAAAGATGATTTTTCAGGCTGTATCGCAAGAGAAGATATTTGTTGTGATGTGGATGAGAATCCGTTGCCCAAAATATAGGGAACGTCAGGAGGTGTAGGAAGACTGCACTGTAATTCCACTGCACTTCATGTACAGTTTTCCCTAAGGAGATTGTCTTATGTTCAGATTTCTACATTTGTTTGTGCTATGCAGTGATGTCTTTTCCTGTCTGCATCGCGATGACACTGTCTGTCAAGAAATTATTGTACAAACAGTAAAAGCGTTAACGTGAATCATGTGCCGTCTCTTGCAATCAAACAATCAAAACCAGAAATGCACTTACTGTTTTGCAAATGTCAAGGATGATTCGAGAAATGCTCCACTCATCACTCTCAGGTCACTCCGCTGCACACGTCTGATCACTTCTTTGTCACCCCCGACCTCACCGCTCTAGACAACGCAGATGTCTTACCGCTGGTCACTTTCCGGCGCTACCTACGGTCCCTCCCTTCTGCTTTTCCTCTGCTGTCTTGTCTGCACTCCCCCCCTCTGAGGAGCTCTCTCTTTTGAATAACAACAGTGCCACAGACACTCTGTGTTCCACGCTTACATCCTGCTTGGACAACCTATGCCCTCTTACATCTGGACCAGCCCGTGCATCCCTGTCTGCCCCCTGGTTATCGGATGTACCACGTGAGCATCGCGCCAGCCTCCGGTCAGCTGAGAGAAAATGGCACAAGTCAAAAGACCTTACTGACCTCTCTCTCAACCAGTCTCTCCTCTCTACTTTCTCCGTTGACGTCACCTCTGCAAAAACTGATTATAACCACTCGAAGATCAGCAACTCTCCTGACTCTCGCACACTCTTAAAAACCTTCTCTGCTCTCCTCTGTACGCCTGCTCCCACACCTTCATCGGAGTTAACGGCTGATGATTTTGCATCGTTCTTCGTAAAGAAAACTACCGCCATCAACAGCCAATTTTCTACACCACCATCACCCGCCTTTTCTACTCTGTCTGAAGATGATGTTTCCAAGGTCATTGGTTCCAACCACCCTACCACCTGCCCACTGGATCCCATCTCACCCATCTCCTCAATGTTATCTCTCCAGCAGTTGTGCCTGGTCTGACCCACATCATCAACTCTTTGCTCACCACTGGGACATTTCCCACTGCGTTCAAAGAGGCCTGCATCAAACCGCTACTCAAGAAACCCACTCTCAACCTTACACTGCTAGAACACTACAGGCCGGTGTAGTGTGTGAAAACGCATATCTTCCGTCAAAATGTAGATGACTGATTTTAACCTCTAATTCTTTTCTGTCTTCTTAAAAAAAAAATGTTTTACTTACCTCACTATTCTTAGTTTTTTATACTGTGCTAGGCTTTAATGGACTGGATTTAATTAACTTATGAATTTGTTGCCTATATTGTTATAATTGCTTCCAATGTTTCCTCGTCTGTAAGTCGCTTTGGAAAAAAGCGTCTGCTAAATGACTAAATGTAAATTTTATGAAATGTGTAATGTCATGTGTAATGTGTAATGTGCAGTTTGTGGCCTTGAAATTTTAGCATGTCTACGTAATCATGAATAAATGCTTCTTGAGACACACAGTGTTGCTTCTTTGCATGCATCAAACGAATTGTTTCTGGCTATATGCATCCATGCATCAGTTTGAGAGGGGTGGAAATGGGACACTTGGGTGAAACAAAACTGCCCCAAAAGTACCCCCACCCACTTTAAATACAGTTTTTTCTAAGTCAGTTTGGTACATTTCTCAGATGCGATTTGAAATTCTCAAAACTTCTTGTTCAAGCCTTACATCCTTGTGTCACTTGTGCACATCAAACAAGCATTTTCTCATTTCTTTGAACAAGTTGCAAATGCTTTGGTATATCCATGCAAATGATTATGACACAATTCTGTACAGATTCCTACATTATCAATTGCTTATGTCATGTTGATCAAAATGCATTATAATGGGTCTCTGTTGAATAGTATAATCCAACACGACATTTAAGCACTAGTTTTACAATATACAGTAAGTATACTTCAAGTAAACAGTGGCATTTTATTTTACTCAATTTAGTGTTTCGCATTACTATATTCTTTCCACATAGGACTGCAAGACAACTTCACTGGGTTGCAGACGGCCCCTTTTCACACCTAAACAGTCTTTTGACACTCTCTACAGGGATCTCATCCCTGAACAAGAGAGGGGGCAGATTGGAGATGACCTGCCAAAGTACATGTTAGTTTGGGACAATGTCAGTTTCCTTCGCTCCAACATCATCAGGCAATGGTTTGCGGCCCACAACAGGATGCTGGTGGAGTTCCTCTCACCCTACTCAACCCCGTTGAGGAATTTTTCTCAGCATGAAGATTAAAAGTATATGATCGCCAGCAGCATACACAGATGACCCTTCTGGCTGCCATGGATGTAACGTGTGATGATATCACAGCTGATGCCTGCAGAGGCTGGATTAGACACTCTGAAAGATGATGTTCACGCTGTATAGCAAGAGAAGATATTTGTTGTGATGTGGATGAGAATCCGTTGCCCAAAATATAGGGAACGTCAGGAGGTGTAGGAAGACTGCACTGTAATTCCACTGCACTGCATGTACAGTTTTCCCTAAGGAGATTGTCTTATGTTCAGATTTCTACATTTGTTTGTGCTATGCAGTGCTGTATTTTCCTGTGTGCATCGCAATGACACTGTCTGTCAATAAATTATTGTACACACAGTAAAATCGTTAACGTGAATCACGTGCCGTCTCTTGCAATCAAACAATCAAAACCAGAAATGCACTTACTGTTTTGCAAATGTCAAGGATGATTCGAGAAATGCTCCACTCATCACTCTCAGGTCACTCCGCTGCACACGTCTGATCACTTCTTTGTCACCCCGACCTCACCGCTCCAGACAACGCAGATGTCTTACCGCTGGTCACTTTCCGGCGCTACCTACGGTCCCTCCCTCCTGCTTTTCCTCTGCTGTCTTGTCTGCACTCTCCCCCTCTGAGGAGCTCTCTCTTTTGAATACCAACAGTGCCACAGACACTCTGTGTTCCACGCTTACATCCTGCTTGGACAACCTATGCCCTCTTACATCTGGACCAGCCCGTGCATCCCTGTCTGCCCCCTGGTTATCGGATGTACCACGTGAGCATCGCGCCAGCCTCCGGTCAGCTGAGAGAAAATGGCACAAGTCAAAAGACCCTACTGACCTCTCTCTCAACCAGTCTCTCCTCTCTACTTTCTCCGTTGACGTCACCTCTGCAAAAACTGATTATAACCACTCGAAGATCAGCAACTCTCCTGACTCTCGCACACTCTTAAAAACCTTCTCTGCTCTCCTCTGTCCGCCTGCTCCCACACCTTCATCGGAGTTAACGGCTGATGATTTTGCATCATTCTTCGTAAAGAAAACTACCGCCATCAACAGCCAATTTTCTACACCACCATCACCCGCCTTTTCTCCTCTGTCTGAAGATGATGTTTCCAAGGTCATTGGTTCCAACCACCCTACCACCTGCCCACTGGATCCCATCTCCACCCATCTCCTCCATGTTATCTCTCCAGCAGTTGTGCCTGGTCTGACCCACATCATCAACTCTTTGCTCACCACTGGGACATTTCCCACTGTGTTCAAAGAGGCCTGCATCACATCGCTACTGAAGAAACCCACTCTCAACCTTACACTGCTAGAACACTACAGGCCGGTGTAGTGTGTGAAAACGCATATCTTCCGTCAAAATGTAGATGACTGATTTTAACCTCTAATTCTTTTCTGTCTTCTTAAAATTTTTTTTTTTATTTACCTCACTATTCATAGCTTTGTATAATGTGCTAGGCTTTAATGGACTGGATTTAATTAACTTATGCATTTTGTTGCCTATATTGTTATAATTGCTTCCAATGTTTCCTCGTCTGTAAGTCACTTTGGAAAAAAGCGTCTGCTAAATGACTAAATGTAAATTTTATGAAATGTGTAATGTCATGTGTAATGTGTAATGTGTAGTGTGTGGCCTTGAAATTTTAGCATGTCTACGTAATTATGAATAAATGCTTCTTGAGACACACAGTGTTGCTTCTTTGCATGCATCAAACGAATTGTTTCTGGCTATATGCATCCATGCATCAGTTTGAGAGGGGTGGAAATGGGACACTTGGGTGAATCAAAACTGCCCCAAAAGTACCCCCACCCACTTTAAATACAGTTTTTTCTAAGTCAATTTGGTACATTTCTCAGATACGATTTGAAATTCTCAAAACTTCTTGTTCAATCCTTACATCCTTGTGTCACTTGTGCACATCAAACAAGCATTTTCTCATTTCTTTGAACAAGTTGCAAATGCTTTGGTGTATCCATGCAAATGATTATGACACAATTCTGTGCAGATTCCTACATTATCAATTGCTTATGTCATGTTGATCAAAATGCATTATAATGGGTCTCTGTTGAATAGTATAATCCCCCACGACATTTAAGCACTAGTTTTACAATATCAAGTAAATATACTTCAAGTAAACAGTGGCATTTTATTTTACTCAATTTAGTGTTTCGCATTACTATATTCTTTCCACATAGGACTGCAAGAAAACTTCACTGGGTTGCAGACGGCCCCTTTTCACACCTAAACAGTCTTTTGACACTCTCTACAGGGATCTCATCCCTGAACAAGAGAGGGGGCAGATTGGAGATGACCTGCCAAAGTACATGTTAGTTTGGGACAATGTCAGTTTCCATCGCTCCAACATCATCAGGCAATGGTTTGCTGCCCAATACAGGATGCTGGTGGAGTTCCTCTCACCCTACTCAACCCCGTTGAGGAATTTTTCTCAGCATGAAGATTAAAAGTATATGATCGCCAGCAGCATACACAGATGACCCTTCTGGCTGCCATGGATGTAACGTGTGATGACATCACAGCTGATGCCTGCAGAGGCTGGATTAGACACTCTGAAAGATGATTTTTCACGCTGTATCGCAAGAGAAGATATTTGTTGTGATGTGGATGAGAATCCGTTGCCCAAAATATAGGGAACGTCAGGAGGTGTAGGAAGACTGCACTGTAATTCCACTGCACTGCATGTACAGTTTTCCCTAAGGAGATTGTCTTATGTTCAGATTTCTACATTTGTTTGTGCTATGCAGTGCTGTCTTTTCCTGTCTGCATCTCAATGACACTGTCTGTCAAGAAATTATTGTACAAACAGTAAAAGCGTTAACGTGAATCATGTGCCGTCTCTTGCAATCAAAAAATCAAAACCAGAAATGCACTTACTGTTTTGCAAATGTCAAGGATGATTCGAGAAATGCTCCACTCATCACTCTCAGGTCACTCCGCTGCACACGTCTGATCACTTCTTTGTCACCCCCAACCTCACCGCTCCAGACAACGCAGATGTCTTACCGCTGGTCACTTTCCGGCGCTACCTACGGTCCCTACCTCCTGCTTTTCCTCTGCTGTCTTGTCTTCACTCCCCCCCTCTGAGGAGCTCTCTCTTTTGAATACCAACAGTGCCACAGACACTCTGTGTTCCACGCTTACATCCTGCTTGGACAACCTATGCCCTCTTACATCTGGACCAGCCCGTGCATCCCTGTCTGCCCCCTGGTTATCGGATGTACCACGTGAGCATCGCGCCAGCCTCCGGTCAGCTGAGAGAAAATGGCACAAGTCAAAAGACCATACTGACCTCTCTCTCAACCAGTCTCTCCTCTCTACTTTCTCCGTTGACGACACCTCTGCAAAAACTGATTATAACCACTCGAAGATCAGCAACTCTCCTGACTCTCGCACACTCTTAAAAACCTTCTCTGCTCTCCTCTGTCTGCCTGCTCCCACACCTTCATCGGAGTTAACGGCTGATGATTTTGCATCGTTCTTCGTAAAGAAAACTACCGCCCTCAACAGCCAATTTTCTACACCACCATCACCCGCCTTTTCTCCTCTGTCTGAAGATGATGTTTCCAAGGTCATTGGTTCCAACCACCCTACCACCTGCCCACAGGATCCCATCTCCTCCATGTTATCTCTCCAGCAGTTGTGCCTGGTCTGACCCACATCATCAACTCTTTGCTCACCACTGGGACATTTCCCACTGCGTTCAAAGAGGCCTGCATCACACCGCTACTGAAGAAACCCACTCTCAACCTTACACTGCTAGAACACTACAGGCCGGTGTAGTGTGTGAAAACGCATATCTTCCGTCAAAATGTAGATGACTGATTTTAACCTCTAAATCTTTTCTGTCTTCTTAAAAATTTTTTTTTTTACTTACCTCACTATTCTTAGCTTTGTATACTGTGCTAGGCTTTAATGGACTGGATTTAATTAACTTATGCATTTTGTTGCCTATATTGTTATAATTGCTTCCAATGTTTCCTCGTCTGTAAGTCGCTTTGGAAAAAAGCGTCTGCTAAATGACTAAATGTAAATTTTATGAAATGTGTAATGTCATGTGTAATGTGTAGTGTGTGGCCTTGAAATTTTAGCATGTCTACGTAATCAGGAATAAATGCTTCTTGAGACACACAGTGTTGCTTCTTTGCATGCATCAAACGAATTGTTTCTGGCTATATGCATCCATGCATCAGTTTGAGAGGGGTGGAAATGGGACACTTGGGTGAAACAAAACTGCCCCAAAAGTACCCCCACCCACTTTAAATACAGTTTTTTCTAAGTCAATTTGGTACATTTCTCAGATCCGATTTGAAATTCTCAAAACTTCTTGTTCAATCCTTACATCCTTGTGTCACTTGTGCACATCAAACAAGCATTTTATCATTTCTTTGAACAAGTTGCAAATGCTTTGGTATATCCATGCAAATGATTATGACACAATTCTGTGCAGATTCCTACATTATCAATTGCTTATGTCATGTTGATCAAAATGCATTATAATGGGTCTCTGTTCAATAGTATAATCCAACACGACATTTAAGCACTAGTTTTACAATATACAGTAAGTATACTTCAAGTAAACAGTGGCATTTTATTTTACTCAATTTAGTGTTTCGCATTACTATATTCTTTCCACATAGGACTGCAAGACAACTTCACTGGGTTGCAGACGGCCCCTTTTCACACCTAAACAGTCTTTTGACACTCTCTACAGGGATCTCATCCCTGAACAAGAGAGGGGGCAGATTGGAGATGACCTGCCAAAGTACATGTTAGTTTGGAACAATGTCAGTTTCCTTCGCTCCAACATCATCAGGCAATGGTTTGCGGCCCACAACAGGATGCTGGTGGAGTTCCTCTCACCCTACTCAACCCCGTTGAGAAATTTTTCTCAGCATGAAGATTAAAAGTATATGATCGCCAGCAGCATACACAGATGACCCTTCTGGCTGCCATGGATGTAACGTGTGATGACATCACAGCTGATGCCTGCAGAGGCTGGATTAGACACTCTGAAAGATGATTTTTCAGGCTGTATCGCAAGAGAAGATATTTGTTGTGATGTGGATGAGAATCCGTTGCCCAAAATATACGGAACGTCAGGAGGTGTAGGAAGACTGCACTGTAATTCCACTGCACTGCATGTACAGTTTTCCCTAAGGAGATTGTCTTATGTTCAGATTTCTACATTTGTTTGTGCTATGCAGTGATGTCTTTTCCTGTCTGCATCGCGATGACACTGTCTGTCAAGAAATTATTGTACAAACAGTAAAAGCGTTAACGTGAATCATTTGCCGTCTCTTGCAATCAAACAATCAAAACCAGAAATGCACTTACTGTTTTGCAAATGTCAAGGATGATTCGAGAAATGCTCCACTCATCACTCTCAGGTCACTCCGCTGCACACGTCTGATCACTTCTTTGTCACCCCCGACCTCACCGCTCTAGACAACGCAGATGTCTTACCGCTGGTCACTTTCCGGCGCTACCTACGGTCCCTCCCTTCTGCTTTTCCTCTGCTGTCTTGTCTGCACTCCCCCCCTCTGAGGAGCTCTCTCTTTTGAATACCAACAGTGCCACAGACACTCTGTGTTCCACGCTTACATCCTGCTTGGACAACCTATGCCCTCTTACATCTGGACCAGCCCGTGCATCCCTGTCTGCCCCCTGGTTATCGGATGTACCACGTGAGCATCGCGCCAGCCTCCGGTCAGCTGAGAGAAAATGGCACAAGTCAAAAGACCTTACTGACCTCTCTCTCAACCAGTCTCTCCTCTCTACTTTCTCCGTTGACGTCACCTCTGCAAAAACTGATTATAACCACTCGAAGATCAGCAACTCTCCTGACTCTCGCACACTCTTAAAAACCTTCTCTGCTCTCCTCTGTACGCCTGCTCCCACACCTTCATCGGAGTTAACGGCTGATGATTTTGCATCGTTCTTCGTAAAGAAAACTACCGCCATCAACAGCCAATTTTCTACACCACCATCACCCGCCTTTTCTACTCTGTCTGAAGATGATGTTTCCAAGGTCATTGGTTCCAACCACCCTACCACCTGCCCACTGGATCCCATCTCCACCCATCTCCTCAATGTTATCTCTCCAGCAGTTGTGCCTGGTCTGACCCACATCATCAACTCTTTGCTCACCACTGGGACATTTCCCACTGCGTTCAAAGAGGCCTGCATCAAACCGCTACTCAAGAAACCCACTCTCAACCTTACACTGCTAGAACACTACAGGCCGGTGTAGTGTGTGAAAACGCATATCTTCCGTCAAAATGTAGATGACTGATTTTAATCTCTAATTCTTTTCTGTCTTCTTAAAAAAACTTTTTTTTACTTACCTCACTATTCTTAGCTTTTTATACTGTGCTAGGCTTTAATGGACTGGATTTAATTAACTTATGCATTTTGTTGCCTATATTGTTATAATTGCTTCCAATGTTTCCTCGTCTGTAAGTCGCTTTGGAAAAAAGCGTCTGCTAAATGACTAAATGTAAATTTTATGAAATGTGTAATATCATGTGTAATGTGTAATGTGCAGTGTGTGGCCTTGAAATTTTAGCATGTCTACGTAATCATGAATAAATGCTTCTTGAGACACACAGTGTTGCTTCTTTGCATGCATCAAACGAATTGTTTCTGGCTATATGCATCCATGCATCAGTTTGAGAGGGGTGGAAATGGGACACTTGGGTGAAACAAAACTGCCCCAAAAGTACCCCCACCCACTTTAAATACAGTTTTTTCTAAGTCAATTTGGTACATTTCTCAGATCCGATTTGAAATTCTCAAAACTTCTTGTTCAAGCCTTACATCCTTGTGTCACTTGTGCACATCAAACAAGCATTTTATCATTTCTTTGAACAAGTTGCAAATGCTTTGGTATATCCATGCAAATGATTATGACACAATTCTGTGCAGATTCCTACATTATCAATTGCTTATGTCATGTTGATCAAAATGCATTATAATGGGTCTCTGTTGAATAGTATAATCCAACACGACATTTAAGCACTAGTTTTACAATATACAGTAAGTATACTTCAAGTAAACAGTGGCATTTTATTTTACTCAATTTAGTGTTTCGCATTACTATATTCTTTCCACATAGGACTGCAAGACAACTTCACTGGGTTGCAGACGGCCCCTTTTCACACCTAAACAGTCTTTTGACACTCTCTACAGGGATCTCATCCCTGAACAAGAGAGGGGGCAGATTGGAGATGACCTGCCAAAGTACATGTTAGTTTGGAACAATGTCAGTTTCCTTCGCTCCAACATCATCAGGCAATGGTTTGCGGCCCACAACAGGATGCTGGTGGAGTTCCTCTCACCCTACTCAACCCCGTTGAGAAATTTTTCTCAGCATGAAGATTAAAAGTATATGATCGCCAGCAGCATACACAGATGACCCTTCTGGCTGCCATGGATGTAACGTGTGATGACATCACAGCTGATGCCTGCAGAGGCTGGATTAGACACTCTGAAAGATGATTTTTCAGGCTGTATCGCAAGAGAAGATATTTGTTGTGATGTGGATGAGAATCCGTTGCCCAAAATATAGGGAACGTCAGGAGGTGTAGGAAGACTGCACTGTAATTCCACTGCACTTCATGTACAGTTTTCCCTAAGGAGATTGTCTTATGTTCAGATTTCTACATTTTTTTTGTGCTATGCAGTGCTGTCTTTTCCTGTCTGCATCGCAATGACACTGTCTGTCAATAAATTATTGTACAAACAGTAAAAGCGTTAACGTGAATCATGTGCCGTCTCTTGCAATCAAAAAATCAAAACCAGAAATGTACTTACTGTTTTGTCAATGTCAAGGATGATTCGAGAAATGCTCCACTCATCACTCTCAGGTCACTCCGCTGCACACGTCTGATCACTTCTTTGTCACCCCCAACCTCACCGCTCCAGACAACGCAGATGTCTTACCGCTGGTCACTTTCAGGCGCTACCTACGGTCCCTCCCTCCTGCTTTTCCTCTGCTGTCTTGTCTGCACTTCCCCCCTCTTAGGAGCTCTCTCTTTTGAATATCAACAGTGCCACAGACACTCTGTGTTCCACGCTTACATCCTGCTTGGACAACCTATGCCCTCTTACATCTGGACCAGCCCGTGCATCCCTGTCTGCCCCCTGGTTATCGGATGTACCACGTGAGCATAGCGCCAGCCTCCGGTCAGCTGAGAGAAAATGGCACAAGTCAAAAGACCATACTGACCTCTCTCTCAACCAGTCTCTCCTCTCTACTTTCTCCGTTGACGTCACCTCTGCAAAAACTGATTATAACCACTCGAAGATCAGCAACTCTCCTGACTCTCGCACACTCTTAAAAACCTTCTCTGCTCTCCTCTGTCCGCCTGCTCCCACACCTTCATCGGAGTTAACGGCTGATGATTTTGCATCGTTCTTCGTAAAGAAAACTACCGTCATCAACAGCCAATTTTCTACACCACCATCACCCGCCTTTTCTACTCTGTCTGAAGATGATGTTTCCAAGGTCATTGGTTCCAACCACCCTACCACCTGCCCACTGGATCCCATCTCCACCCATCTCCTCCATGTTATCTCTCCAGCAGTTGTGCCTGGTCTGACCCACATCATCAACTCTTTGCTCACCACTGGGACATTTCCCACTGCGTTCAAAGAGGCCTGCATCAAACCGCTATTGAAGAAACCCACTCTCAACCTTACACTGCTAGAACACTACAGGCCGGTGTAGTGTGTGAAAACGCATATCTTCCGTCAAAATGTAGATGACTGATTTTAACCTCTAATTCTTTTCTGTCTTCTTAAAAAATTTTTTTTACTTACCTCACTATTCTTAGCTTTTTATACTGTGCTAGGCTTTAATGGACTGGATTTAATTAACTTATGCATTTTGTTGCCTACATTGTTATAATTGCTTCCAATGTTTCCTCGTCTGTAAGTCGCTTTGGAAAAAAGCATCTGCTAAATGACTAAATGTAAATTTTATGAAATGTGTAATATCATGTGTAATGTGTAATGTGCAGTGTGTGGCCTTGAAATTTTAGCATGTCTACGTAATCATGAATAAATGCTTCTTGAGACACACAGTGTTGCTTCTATGCATGCATCAAACGAATTTTTTTCTGGCTATATGCATCCATGCATCAGTTTGAGAGGGGTGGAAATGGGACACTTGGGGGAAACAAAACTGCCCCAAAAGTACCCCCACCCACTTTAAATACAGTTTTTTCTAAGTCAATTTGGTACATTTCTCAGATACGATTTGAAATTCTCAAAACTTCTTGTTCAATCCTTACATCCTTGTGTCACTTGTGCACATCAAACAAGCATTTTCTCATTTCTTTGAACAAGTTGCAAATGCTTTGGTATATCCATGCAAATGATTTTGACACAATTCTGTGCAGATTCCTACATTATTAATTGCTTATGTCATGTTGATCAAAATGCATTATAATGGGTCTCTGTTGAATAGTATAATCCCCCACGACATTTAAGCACTAGTTTTACAATATACAGTAAGTATACTTCAAGTAAACAGTGGCATTTTATTTTACTCAATTTAGTGTTTCGCATTACTATATTCTTTCCACATAGGACTGCAAGACAACTTCACTGGGTTGCAGACGGCCCCTTTTCACACCTAAACAGTCTTTTGACACTCTCTACAGGGATCTCATCCCTGAACAAGAGAGGGGGCAGATTGGAGATGACCTGCCAAAGTACATGTTAGTTTGGGACAATGTCAGTTTCCATCGCTCCAACATCATCAGGCAATGGTTTGCGGCCCACAACAGGATGCTGGTGGAGTTCCTCTCACCCTACTCAACCCCGTTGAGGAATTTTTCTCAGCATGAAGATTAAAAGTATATGATCGCCAGCAGCATACACAGATGACCTTCTGGCTGCCATGGATGTAACGTGTGATGACATCACAGCTGATGCCTGCAGAGGCTGGATTAGACACTCTGAAAGATGATTTTTCAGGCTGTATCGCAAGAGAAGATATTTGTTGTGATGTGGATGAGAATCCGTTGCCCAAAATATAGGGAACGTCAGGAGGTGTAGGAAGACTGCACTGTAATTCCACTGCACTGCATGTACAGTTTTCCCTAAGGAGATTGTCTTATGTTCAGATTTCTACATTTGTTTGTGCCATGCAGTGCTGTCTTTTCCTGTCTGCATCGCTATGACACTGTCTGTCAAGAAATTATTGTACAAACAGTAAAAGCGTTAACGTGAATCATGTGCCGTCTCTTGCAATCAAACAATCAAAACCAGAAATGCACTTACTGTTTTGGAAATGTCAAGGATGGTTCGAGAAATGCTCCATTCATCACTCTCAGGTCACTCCGCTGCACACGTCTGAACACTTCTTTGTCACCCCCGAGCTCACCGCTCCAGACAACGCAGATGTCTTACCGCTGGTCACTTTCCGGCGCTACCTACGGTCCCTCCCTCCTGCTTTTCCTCTGCTGTCTTGTCTGCACTCCCCCCCTCTGAGGAGCTCTCTCTTTTGAATACCAACAGTGCCACAGATACTCTGTGTTCCACGCTTACATCCTGCTTGGACAACCTATGCCCTCTTACATTTTGACCAGCCCGTGCATCCCTGTCTGCCCCCTGGTTATCGGATGTACCACGTGAGCATCGCGCCAGCCTCCAGTCAGCTGAGAGAAAATGGCACAAGTCAAAAGACCATACTGACCTCTCTCTCAACCAGTCTCTCCTCTCTACTTCTCCGTTGACGTCACCTCTGCAAAAACTGATTATAACCACTCGAAGATCAGCAACTCTCCTGACTCTCGCACACTCTTAAAAACCTTCTCTGCTCTCCTCTGTCCGCCTGCTCCCACACCTTCATCGGAGTTAACGGCTGATGATTTTGCATCGTTCTTCGTAAAGAAAACTACCGCCATCAACAGCCAATTTTCTACACCACCATCACCCGCCTTTTCTCCTCTGTCTGAAGATGATGTTTCCAAGGTCATTGGTTCCAACCACCCTACCACCTGCCCACTGGATCCCATCTCCACCCATCTCCTCCATGTTATCTCTCCAGCAGTTGTGCCTGGTCTGACCCACATCATCAACTCTTTGCTCACCACTGGGACATTTCCCACTGCGTTCAAAGAGGCCTGCATCACATCGCTACTGAAGAAACCCACTCTCAACCTTACACTGCTAGAACACTACAGGCCGGTGTAGTGTGTGAAAACGCATATCTTCCGTCAAAATGTAGATGACTGATTTTAACCTTTAATTCTTTTCTGTCTTCTTAAAAAATGTTTTTTTTACTTACCTCACTATTCATAGCTTTGTATAATGTGCTAGGCTTTAATGGACTGGATTTAATTAACTTATGCATTTTGTTGCCTATATTGTTATAATTGCTTCCAATGTTTCCTCGTCTGTAAGTCGCTTTGGAAAAAAAGCGTCTGCTAAATTACTAAATGTAAATTTTATGAAATGTGTAATGTCATGTGTAATGTGTAATGTGTAGTGTGTGGCCTTGAAATTTTAGCATGTCTACGTAATTATGAATAAATGCTTCTTGAGACACACAGTGTTGCTTCTTTGCATGCATCAAACGAATTGTTTCTGGCTATATGCATCCATGCATCAGTTTGAGAGGGGTGGAAATGGGACACTTGGGTGAATCAAAACTGCCCCAAAAGTACCCCCACCCACTTTAAATACAGTTTTTTCTAAGTCAATTTGGTACATTTCTCAGATCCGATTTGAAATTCTCAAAACTTCTTGTTCAATCCTTACATCCTTGTGTCACTTGTGCACATCAAACAAGCATTTTCTCATTTCTTTGAACAAGTTGCAAATGCTTTGGTATATCCATGCAAATGATTATGACACAATTCTGTGCAGATTCCTACATTATCAATTGCTTATGTCATGTTGATCAAAATGCATTATAATCGGTCTCTGTTGAATAGTATAATCCCCCACGACATTTAAGCACTAGTTTTACAATATCAAGTAAATATACTTCAAGTAAACAGTGGCATTTTATTTTACTCAATTTAGTGTTTCGCATTACTATATTCTTTCCACATAGGACTGCAAGACAACTTCACTGGGTTGCAGACGGCCCCTTTTCACACCTAAACAGTCTTTTGACTCTCTCTACAGGGATCTCATCCCTGAACAAGAGAGGGGCAGATTGGAGATGACCTGCCAAAGTACATGTTAGTTTGGGACAATGTCAGTTTCCATCGCTCCAACATCATCAGGCAATGGTTTGCGGCCCACAACAGGATGCTGGTGGAGTTCCTCTCACCCTACTCAACCCAGTTGAGGAATTTTTCTCAGCATGAAGATTAAAAGTATATGATCGCCAGCAGCATACACAGATGACCCTTCTGGCTGCCATGGATGTAACGTGTGATGACATCACAGCTGATGCCTGCAGAGGCTGGATTAGACACTCTGAAAGATGATTTTCACGCTGTATCACAAGAGAAGATATTTGTTGTGATGTGGATGAGAATCCGTTAACCAAAATATAGGGAGCGTCAGGAGGTGTAGGAAGACTGCACTGTAATTCCACTGCACTGCATGTACAGTTTTCCCTAAGGAGATTGTCTTATGTTCAGATTTCTACATTTGTTTGTGCTATGCAGTGCTGTCTTTTCCTGTCTGCATCGCAATGACACTGTCTGTCTAGATATTATTGTACAAACAGTAAAAGCGTTAACGTGAATCATGTGCCGTCTCTTGCAATCAAACAATCAAAACCAGAAATGCACTTACTGTTTTGCAAATGTCAAGGATGATTCGAGAAATGCTCCACTCATCACTCTCAGGTCACTCCGCTGCACACGTCTGATCACTTCTTTGTCACCCCCGACCTCACCGCTCCAGACAACGCAGATGTCTTACCGCTGGTCACTTTCCGGCGCTACCTACGGTCCCTCCCTCCTGCTTTTCCTCTGCTGTCTTGTCTGCACTCCGACCCTCTGAGGAGCTCTCTCTTTTGAATACCAACAGTGCCACAGACACTCTGTGTTCCACGCTTACATCCTGCTTGGACAACCTATGCCCTCTTACATCTGGACCAGCCCGTGCATCCCTGTCTGCCCCCTGGTTATCGGATGTACCACGTGAGCATTGCGCCAGCCTCCGGTCAGCTGAGAGAAAATGGCACAAGTCAAAAGACCATACTGACCTCTCTCTCAACCAGTCTCTCCTCTCTACTTTCTCCGTTGACGTCACCTCTGCAAAAACTGATTATAACCACTCAAAGATCAGCAACTCTCCTGACTCTCGCACACTCTTAAAAACCTTCTCTGCTCTCCTCTGTCCGCCTGCTCCCACACCTTCATCGGAGTTAACGGCTGATGATTTTGCATCATTCTTCGTAAAGAAAACTACCGCCATCAACAGCCAATTTTCTACACCACCATCACCCGCCTTTTCTCCTCTGTCTGAAGATGATGTTTCCAAGATCATTGGTTCCAACCACCCTACCACCTGCCCACTGGATCCCATCTCCACCCATCTCCTCCATGTTATCTCTCCAGCAGTTGTGCCTGGTCTGACCCACATCATCAACTCTTTGCTCACCACTGGGACATTTCCCACTGCGTTCAAAGAGGCCTGCATCACACCGCTACTGAAGAAACCCACTCTCAACCTTACACTGCTAGAACACTAAAGGCTGGTGTAGTGTGTGAAAACGCATATCTTCCGTCAAAATGTAGATGACTGATTTTAACCTCTAATTCTTAACTGTCTTCTTAAAAAATTTTTTTTTACTTACCTCACTATTCTTAGCTTTGTATACTGTGCTAGGCTTTAATGGACTGGATTTAATTAACTTATGCATTTTGTTGCCTATATTGTTATAATTGCTTCCAATGTTTCCTCGTCTGTAAGTCGCTTTGGAAAAAAGCGTCTGCTAAATGACTAAATGTAAATTTTATGAAATGTGTAATATCATGTGTAATGTGTAATGTGCAGTGTGTGGCCTTGAAATTTTAGCATGTCTACGTAATCATGAATAAATGCTTCTTGAGACACACAGTGTTGCTTCTTTGCATGCATCAAACGAATTGTTTCTGGCTATATGCATCCATGCATCAGTTTGAGAGGGGTGGAAATGGGACACTTGGGTGAAACAAAACTGCCCCAAAAGTACCCCCACCCACTTTAAATACAGTTTTTTCTAAGTCAATTTGGTACATTTCTCAGATCCAATTTGAAATTCTCAAAACTTCTTGTTCAAGCCTTACATCCTTGTGTCACTTGTGCACATCAAACAAGCATTTTCTCATTTCTTTGAACAAGTTGCAAATGCTTTGGTATTTCCATGCAAATGATTATGACACAATTCTGTGCAGATTCCTACATTATCAATTGCTTATATCATGTTGATCAAAATGCATTATAATGGGTCTCTGTTGAATAGTATAACCCCCTACGACATTTAAGCACTAGTTTTACAATATACAGTAAGTATACTTCAAGTAAACAGTGTCATTTTATTTTACTCAATTTAGTGTTTCGCATTACTATATTCTTTCCACATAGGACTGCAAGACAACTTGACTGGGTTGCAACCGGCCCCTTTTCACACCTAAACAGTCTTTTGACACTCTCTACAGGGATCTCATCCCTGAACAAGAGAGGGTGCAGATTGGAGATGACCTGCCAAAGTACATGTTAGTTTGGGACAATGTCAGTTTCCATCGCTCCAACATCATCAGGCAATGGTTTGCGGCCCACAACAGGATGCTGGTGGAGTTCCTCTCACCCTACTCAACCCCGTTGAGGAATTTTTCTCAGCATGAAGATTAAAAGTATATGATCGCCAGCAGCATACACAGATGACCCTTCTGGCTGCAATGGATGTAACGTGTGATGACATCACAGCTGATGCCTGCAGAGGCTGGATTAGACACTCTGAAAGATGACTTTCACGCTGTATCGCAAGAGAAGATATTTGTTGTGATGTGGATTAGAATCCGTTGCCCAAAATATAGGGAACGTCAGGAGGTGTAGGAAGACTGCACTGTAATTCTACTGCACTGCATGTACAGTTTTCCCTAAGGAGATTGTCTTATGTTCAGATTTCTACATTTGTTTGTGCTATGCAGTGCTGTCTTTTCCTGTCTGCATCGCAATGACACTGTCTGTCAATAAATTATTGTACAAACAGTAAAAGCGTTAACGTGAATCATGTGCCGTCTCTTGCAATCAAAAAATCAAAACCAGAAATGCACTTACTGTTTTGCAAATGTCAAGGATGATTCGAGAAATGCTCCACTCATCACTCTCAGGTCACTCCGCTGCAGACGTCTGATCACTTCTTTGTCACCCCCAACCTCACCGCTCCAGACAACGCAGATGTCCTACCGCTGGTCACTTTCCGGCGCTACCTACGGTCCCTCCCTCCTGCTTTTCCTCTGCTGTCTTGTCTGCACTCCCCCCCTCTGAGGAGCTCTCTCTTTTGAATACCAACAGTGCCACAACACTCTGTGTTCCACGCTTACATCCTGCTTGGACAACCTATGCCCTCTTACATCTGGACCAGCCCGTGCATCCCTGTCTGCCCCCCGGTTATCGGATGTACCACGTGAGCATCGCGCCAGCCTCCGGTCAGCTGAGAGAAAATGGCACAAGTCAAAAGACCATACTGACCTCTCTCTCAACCAGTCTCTCCTCTGTACTTTTTCCGTTGACGTAACCTCTGCAAAAACTGATTATAACCACTAGAAGATCAGCAACTCTCCTGACTCTCGCACACTCTTAAAAACCTTCTCTGCTCTCCTCTGTCCGCCTGCTCCCACACCTTCATCGGAGTTTACGGCTGATGATTTTGCATCGTTCTTCGTAAAGAAAACTACTGCCATCAACAGCCAATTTTCTACACCACCATCACCCGCCTTTTCTCCTCTGTCTGAAGATGATGTCTCCAAGGTCATTGGTTCCAACCACCCTACCACCTGCCCACTGGATCCCATCTCCACCCATCTCATCCATGTTATCTCTCCAGCAGTTGTGCCTGGTCTGACCCACATCATCAACTCTTTGCTCACCACTGGGACATTTCCCACTGCGTTCAAAGAGGCCTGCATCAAACCGCTATTGAAGAAACCCACTCTCAACCTTACACTGCTAGAACACTACAGGCCGGTGTAGTGTGTGAAAACGCATATCTTCCGTCAAAATGTAGATGACTGATTTTAACCTCTAATTCTTTTCTGTCTTCTTAAAAGATTTTTTTTACTTACCTCACTATTCTTAGCTTTTTATGCTGTGCTAGGCTTTAATGGACTGGATTTAATTAACTTATGCATTTTGTTGCCTATATTGTTATAATTGCTTCCAATGTTTCCTCGTCTGTAAATCGCTTTGGAAAAAAGCGTCTGCTAAATGACTAGATGGAAATTTTATGAAATGTGTAATGTCATGTGTAATGTGTAATGTGTAGTGTGTGGCCTTGAAATTTAAGCATGTCTACGTCATCATGAATAAATGCTTCTTGAGACACACAGTGTTGCTTCTTTGCATGCATCAAACGAATTGTTTCTGGCTATATGCATCCATGCATCAGTTTGAGAGGGGTGGAAATGGGACACTTGGGTGAAACAAAACTGCCCCAAAAGTACCCCCACCCACTTTAAATACAGTTTTTTCTAAGTCAATTTGGTACATTTCTCAGATCCGATTTGAAATTCTCAAAACTTCTTGTTCAACCCTTACATCTTGTGTCACTTGTGCACATCAAACAAGCATTTTCTCATTTCTTTGAACAAGTTGCAAATGCTTTGGTATATCCATGCAAATGATTATGACACAATTCTGTGCAGATTCCTACATTATCAATTGCTTATATCATGTTGATCAAAATGCATTATAATGGGTCTCTGTTGAATAGTATAACCCCCACGACATTTAAGCACTAGTTTTACAATATACAGTAAGTATACTTCAAGTAAACAGTGGCATTTTATTTTACTCAATTTAGTGTTTCGCATTACTATATTCTTTCCACATAGGACTGCAAGACAACTTGACTGGGTTGCAGACGGCCCCTTTTCACACCTAAACAGTCTTTTGACACTCTCTACAGGGATCTCATCCCTGAACAAGAGAGGGGGCAGATTGGAGATGACCTGCCAAAGTACATGTTAGTTTGGGACAATGTCAGTTTCCATCGCTCCAACATCATCAGGCAATGGTTTGCGGCCCACAACAGGATGCTGGTGGAGTTCCTCTCACCCTACTCAACCCCGTTGAGGAATTTTTTATGATTTTCACGCTGTATCACAAGAGAAGATATTTGTTGTGATGTGGATTAGAATCCGTTGCCCAAAATATAGGGAACGTCAGGAGGTGTAGGAAGACTGCACTGTAATTCTACTGCACTGCATGTACAGTTTTCCCTAAGGAGATTGTCTTATGTTCAGATTTCTACATTTGTTTGTGCTATGCAGTGCTGTCTTTTCCTGTCTGCATCGCAATGACACTGTCTGTCAATAAATTATTGTACAAACAGTAAAAGCGTTAACGTGAATCATGTGCCGTCTCTTGCAATCAAAAAATCAAAACCAGAAATGCACTTACTGTTTTGCAAATGTCAAGGATGATTCGAGAAATGCTCCACTCATCACTCTCAGGTCACTCCGCTGCAGACGTCTGATCACTTCTTTGTCACCCCCAACCTCACCGCTCCAGACAACGCAGATGTCCTACCGCTGGTCACTTTCCGGCGCTACCTACGGTCCCTCCCTCCTGCTTTTCCTCTGCTGTCTTGTCTGCACTCCCCCCCTCTGAGGAGCTCTCTCTTTTGAATACCAACAGTGCCACAACACTCTGTGTTCCACGCTTACATCCTGCTTGGACAACCTATGCCCTCTTACATCTGGACCAGCCCGTGCATCCCTGTCTGCCCCCCGGTTATCGGATGTACCACGTGAGCATCGCGCCAGCCTCCGGTCAGCTGAGAGAAAATGGCACAAGTCAAAAGACCATACTGACCTCTCTCTCAACCAGTCTCTCCTCTGTACTTTTTCCGTTGACGTAACCTCTGCAAAAACTGATTATAACCACTAGAAGATCAGCAACTCTCCTGACTCTCGCACACTCTTAAAAACCTTCTCTGCTCTCCTCTGTCCGCCTGCTCCCACACCTTCATCGGAGTTTACGGCTGATGATTTTGCATCGTTCTTCGTAAAGAAAACTACTGCCATCAACAGCCAATTTTCTACACCACCATCACCCGCCTTTTCTCCTCTGTCTGAAGATGATGTCTCCAAGGTCATTGGTTCCAACCACCCTACCACCTGCCCACTGGATCCCATCTCCACCCATCTCATCCATGTTATCTCTCCAGCAGTTGTGCCTGGTCTGACCCACATCATCAACTCTTTGCTCACCACTGGGACATTTCCCACTGCGTTCAAAGAGGCCTGCATCAAACCGCTATTGAAGAAACCCACTCTCAACCTTACACTGCTAGAACACTACAGGCCGGTGAAGTGTGTGAAAACGCATATCTTCCGTCAAAATGTAGATGACTGATTTTAACCTCTAATTCTTTTCTGTCTTCTTAAAAGATTTTTTTTACTTACCTCACTATTCTTAGCTTTTTATGCTGTGCTAGGCTTTAATGGACTGGATTTAATTAACTTATGCATTTTGTTGCCTATATTGTTATAATTGCTTCCAATGTTTCCTCGTCTGTAAATCGCTTTGGAAAAAAGCGTCTGCTAAATGACTAGATGGAAATTTTATGAAATGTGTAATGTCATGTGTAATGTGTAATGTGTAGTGTGTGGCCTTGAAATTTAAGCATGTCTACGTCATCATGAATAAATGCTTCTTGAGACACACAGTGTTGCTTCTTTGCATGCATCAAACGAATTGTTTCTGGCTATATGCATCCATGCATCAGTTTGAGAGGGGTGGAAATGGGACACTTGGGTGAAACAAAACTGCCCCAAAAGTACCCCCACCCACTTTAAATACAGTTTTTTCTAAGTCAATTTGGTACATTTCTCAGATCCGATTTGAAATTCTCAAAACTTCTTGTTCAACCCTTACATCTTGTGTCACTTGTGCACATCAAACAAGCATTTTCTCATTTCTTTGAACAAGTTGCAAATGCTTTGGTATATCCATGCAAATGATTATGACACAATTCTGTGCAGATTCCTACATTATCAATTGCTTATATCATGTTGATCAAAATGCATTATAATGGGTCTCTGTTGAATAGTATAACCCCCACGACATTTAAGCACTAGTTTTACAATATACAGTAAGTATACTTCAAGTAAACAGTGGCATTTTATTTTACTCAATTTAGTGTTTCGCATTACTATATTCTTTCCACATAGGACTGCAAGACAACTTGACTGGGTTGCAGACGGCCCCTTTTCACACCTAAACAGTCTTTTGACACTCTCTACAGGGATCTCATCCCTGAACAAGAGAGGGGGCAGATTGGAGATGACCTGCCAAAGTACATGTTAGTTTGGGACAATGTCAGTTTCCATCGCTCCAACATCATCAGGCAATGGTTTGCGGCCCACAACAGGATGCTGGTGGAGTTCCTCTCACCCTACTCAACCCCGTTGAGGAATTTTTCTCAGCATGAAGATTAAAAGTATATGATCGCCAGCAGCATACACAGATGACCCTTCTGGCTGCCATTGATGTAACGTGTGATGACATCACAGCTGATGCCTGCAGAGGCTGGATTAGACACGCTGAAAGATGTTTTTCACGCTGTATCGCAAGAGAAGATATTTGTTGTGATGTGGATGAGAATCCGTTGCCCAAAATATAGGGAACGTCAGGAGGTGTAGGAAGACTGCACTGTAATTCCACTGCACTGCATGTACAGTTTTCCCTAAGGAGATTGTCTTATGTTCAGATTTCTACATTTGTTTGTGCTATGCAGTGCTGTCTTTCCCTGTCTGCATCGCAATGACACTGTCTGTCAAGAAATTATTGTACAAACAGTAAAAGCGTTAACGTGAATCATGTGCCGTCTCTTGCAATCAAACGATCAAAACCAGAAATGCACTTACTGTTTTGCAAATGTCAAGGATGACTCGAGAAATGCTCCACTCATCACTCTCAGGTCACTCCGCTGCACACGTCTGATCACTTCTTTGTCACCCCCGACCTCACGGCTCCAGACAACGCAGATGTCTTACCGCTGGTCACTTTCCGGTGCTACCTACGGTCCCTCCCTCCTGCTTTTCCTCTGCTGTCTTGTCTGCACTCCCCCCCTCTGAGGAGCTCTCTCTTTTGAATACCAAAAGAGCCACAGACACTCTGTGTTCCACGCTTACATCCTGCTTGGACAACCTATGCCCTCTTACATCTGGACCAGGCCGTGCATCCCTGTCTGCCCCCTGGTTATTGGATGTACCACGTGAGCATCGCGCCTGCCTCCGGTCAGCTGAGAGAAAATGGCACAAGTCAAAAGACCATACTGACCTCTCTCTCAACCAGTCTCTCCTCTCTACTTTCTCCGTTGACGTCACCTCTTCAAAAACTGATTATAACCACTCGAAGATCAGCAACTCTCCTGACTCTCGCACACTCTTAAAAACCTTCTCTGCTCTCCTCTGTCCGCCTGCTCCCACACCTTCATCGGAGTTAACGGCTGATGATTTTGCATCGTTCTTCGTAAAGAAAACTACTGCCATCAACAGCCAATTTTCTACACCACCATCACCCGCCTTTCCTCCTCTGTCTGAAGATGATGTTTCCAAGGTCATTGGTTCCAACCACCCTACCACCTGCCCACTGGATCCCATCCCCACCCATCTCCTCCATGCCATCTCTCCAGCAGTTGTGCCTGGTCTGACCCACATCATCAACTCTTTGCTCACCACTGGGACATTTCCCACTGCGTTCAAAGAGGCCTGCATCACACCTCTACTGAAGAAACCCACTCTCAACCTTACACTGCTAGAACACTACAGGCCGGTGTAGTGTGTGAAAACGCATATCTTCCCTCAAAATTTAGATGACTGATTTTAACCTCTAATTCTTTTCTCTCTTCTTAAAAAATTTTTTTTTACTTACCTCACTATTCTTAGCTTTGTATACTGTGCTAGGCTTTAATGGACTGGATTTAATTAACTTATGCATTTTGTTGCCTATATTGTTATAATTTCTTCCAATGTTTCCTCGTCTGTAAGTCGCTTTGGAAAAAAGCGTCTGCTAAATGACTAGATGTAAATTTTATGAAATGTGTAATGTCATGTGTAATGTGTAATGTGTAGTGTGTGGCCTTGAAATTTAAGCATGTCTACGTAATCATGAATAAATGCTTCTTGAGACACACAGTGTTGCTTCTTTGCATGCATCAAACGAATTGTTTCTGGCTGTATGCATCCATGCATCAGTTTGAGAGGGGTGGAAATGGGACACTTGGGTGAAACAAAACTGCCCCAAAAGTACCCCCACCCACTTTAAATACAGTTTTTTCTAAGTCAATTTGGTACATTTCTCAGATCCGATTTGAAATTCTCAAAACTTCTTGTTCAATCCTTACATCCTTGTGTCACTTGTGCACATCAAACAAGCATTTTCTCATTTCTTTGAACAAGTTGCAAATGCTTTGGTATATCCATGCAAATGATTATGACACAATTCTGTGCAGATTCCTACATTATCAATTGCTTATATCATGTTGATCAAAATGCATTATAATGGGTCTCTGTTGAATAGTATAACCCCCCACGACATTTAAGCACTAGTTTTACAATATACAGTAAGTATACTTCAAGTAAACAGTGGCATTTTATTTTACTCAATTTAGTGTTTCGCATTACTATATTCTTTCCACATAGGACTGCAAGACAACTTGACTGGGTTGCAGACGGCCCCTTTTCACACCTAAACAGTCTTTTGACACTCTCTACAGGGATCTCATCCCTGAACAAGAGAGGGGGCAGATTGGAGATGACCTGCCAAAGTACATGTTAGTTTGGGACAATGTCAGTTTCCATCGCTCCAACATCATCAGGCAATGGTTTGCGGCCCACAACAGGATGCTGGTGGAGTTCCTCTCACCCTACTCAACCCGTTGAGGAATTTTTCTCAGCATGAAGATTAAAACTATATGATCGCCAGCAGCATACACATATGACCCTTCTGGCTGCCATGGATGTAACGTGTGATGACATCACAGCTGATGCCTGCAGAGGCTGGATTAGACACTCTGAAAGATGATTTTAACGCTGTATCGCAAGAGAAGATATTTGTTGTGATGTGGATTAGAATCCGTTGCCCAAAATATAGGGAACGTCAGGAGATGTAGGAAGACTGCACTGTAATTCCACTGCACTGCATGTACAGTTTTCCCTAAGGAGATTGTCTTATGTTCAGATTTCTACATTTGTTTGTGCTATGCAGTGCTGTCTTTTCCTGTCTGCATCGCGATGACACTGTCTGTCAAGAAATTATTGTACAAACAGTAAAAGCGTTAACGTGAATCATGTGCCGTCTCTTGCAATCAAACAATCAAAACCAGAAATGCACTTACTGTTTTGCAAATGTCAAGGATGATTCGAGAAATGCTCCACTCATCACTCTCAGGTCACTCCGCTGCACACGTCTGATCACTTCTTTGTCACCCCCGACCTCACCGCTCCAGACAACGCAGATGTCTTACCGCTGGTCACTTTCCGGTGCTACCTACGGTCCCTCCCTCCTGCTTTTCCTCTGCTGTCTTGTCTGCACTCCCCCCCTCTGAGGAGCTCTCTCTTTTGAATACCAACAGTGCCCCAGAAACTCTGTGTTCCACGCTTACATCCTGCTTGGACAACCTATGCCCTCCTACATCTGGACCAGCCCGTGCATCCCTGTCTGCCCCCTGGTTATCGGATGTACCACGTGAGCATCGCGCCAGCCTCCGGTCAGCTGAGAGTAAATGGCACAAGTCAAAAGACCATACTGACCTCTCTCTCAACCAGTCTCTCCTCTGTACTTTCTCCGTTGACGTCACCTCTGCAAAAACTGATTATAACCACTCGAAGATCAGCAACTCTCCTGACTCTCGCACACTCTTAAAAACCTTCTCTGCTCTCCTCTGTCCGCCTGCTCCCACACCTTCATCGGAGTTAACGGCTGATGATTTTGCATCGTTCTTCGTAAAGAAAATTACCGCCATCAACAGCCAATTTTCTACACCACCATCACCCGCCTTTTCTACTCTGTCTGAAGATGATGTTTCCAAGGTCATTGGTTCCAACCACCCTACCACCTGCCCACTGGATCCCATCCCCACCCATCTCCTCCATGCCATCTCTCCAGCAGTTGTGCCTGGTCTGACCCACATCATCAACTCTTTGCTCACCACTGGGACATTTCCCACTGCGTTCAAAGAGGCCTGCATCACACCGCTACTGAAGAAACCCACTCTCAACCTTACACTGCTAGAACACTACAGGCCGGTGTAGTGTGTGAAAATGCATATCTTCCGTTAAAATTTAGATGACAGATTTTAACCTCTAATTCTTCGATGTCTTCTTAAAAAAAAGTTTTTACTTACCTCACTTTTCTTAGCGTTGTATACCGTCCAAGGCTTTAATGGACTGGATTTAATTAACTTCTGCATTTTTTTGCCTATATTGTTATAATTGCTTCCAATGTTTCCTCGTCTGTAAATCGCTTTGGATAAAAACGTCTGCTAAATGACTAAATGTAAATTTTATGAAATTTGTAATGTCATGTGTAATGTGTAGTGTGTGGCCTTGAAATTTTAGCATGTCTACGTGATCATGAATAAATGCTTCTTGAGACACACAGTGTTGCTTCTTTGCATGCATCAAACGAATTGTTTCTGGCTATATGCATCCATGCATCAGTTTGAGAGGGGTGGAAATGGGACACTTGGGTGAAACAAAACTGCCCCAAAAGTACCCCCACCCACTTTAAATACAGTTTTTTCTAAGTCAATTTGGTACATTTCTCAGTTGCGATTTGAAATTCTCAAACTTCTTGTTCAAGCCTTACATCCTTGTGTCACTTGTGCACATCAAACAAGCATTTTCTCATTTCTTTGAACAAGTTGCAAATGCTTTGGTATATCCATGCAAATGATTATGACACACTTCTGTGCAGATTCCTACATGATCAATTGCTTATGTCATGTTGATCAAAATGCATTATAATGGGTCTCTGTTGAATAGTATAATCCAACACGACATTTAAGCACTAGTTTTACAGTATACAGTAAGTATACTTCAAGTAAACAGTGGCATTTTATTTTACTCAATTTAGTGTTTCGCATTACTATATTCTTTCCACATAGGACTGCAAGGCAACTTCACTGGGTTGCAGACGGCCCCTTTTCACACCTAAACAGTCTTTTGACACTCTCTACAGGGATCTCATCCCTGAACAAGAGAGGGGGCAGATTGGAGATGACCTGCAAAAGTACATGTTAGTTTGGGACAATGTCAGTTTCCTTCGCTCCAACATCATCAGGCAATGGTTTGCGGCCCACAACAGGATGCTGGTGGAGTTCCTCTCACCCTACTCAACCCCGTTGAGGAATTTTTCTCAGCATGAAGATTAAAAGTATATGATCGCCAGCAGTATACATAGATGACTCTTCTGGCTGCCATGGATGTAACGTGTGATGACATCACAGCTGATGCCTGCAGAGGCTGGATTAGACACTCTGAAAGATGATTTTCACTCTGTATCGCAAGAGAAGATATTTGTTGTGATGTGGATGAGAATCCGTTGCCCAAAATATAGGGAACGTCAGGAGGTGTAGGAAGACTGCACTGTAATTCCACTGCACTGCATGTACAGTTTTCCCTAAGGAGATTGTCTTATGTTCAGATTTCTACATTTGTTTGTGCTATGCAGTGCTGTCTTTTCCTGTCTGCATCGCAATGACACTGTCCGTCAAGAAATTATTGTACAAACAGTAAAAGCGTTAACGTGAATCATGTGCCGTCTCTTGCAATCAAAAAATCAAAACCAGAAATGCACTTACTGTTTTGCAAATGTCAAGAATGATTCGAGAAATGCTCCACTCATCACTCTCAGGTCACTCTGCTGCACACGTCTGATCACTTCTTTGTCACCCCCAACCTCACCGCTCCAGACAACACAGATGTCTTACCGCTGGTCACTTTTAGGCGCTACCTACGGTCCCTCCCTCCTGCTTTTCCTCTGCTGTCTTGTCTGCACTCCCCCCCTCTGAGGAGCTCTCTCTTTTGAATACCAACAGTGCCACAGACACTTTGTGTTCCACGCTTACATCCTGCTTGGACAACCTATGCCCTCTTACATCTGGACCAGCCCGTGCATCCCTGTCTGCCCCCTGGTTATCGGATGTACCACGTGAGCATCGCGCCAGCCTCCGGTCAGCTGAGAGAAAATGGCACGAGTCAAAAGACCATACTGACCTCTCTCTCAACCAGTCTATCCTCTCTACTTTCTCCGTTGACGTCACCTCTGCAAAAACTGATTATAACCACTCGAAGATCAGCAACTCTCCTGACTCTCGCACACTCTTAAAAACCTTCTCTGCTCTCCTCTGTCCGCCTGCTCCCGCACCTTCATCGGAGTTAACGGCTGATGATTTTGCATCGTTCTTCGTAAAGAAAACTACCGCCATCAACAGCCAATTTTCTACACCACCATCACCCGCCTTTTCTACTCTGTCTGAAGATGATGTTTCCAAGGTCATTGGTTCCAACCACCCTACCACCTGCCCACTGGATCCCATCTCTACCCATCTCCTCCTTGTTATCTCTCCAGCAGTTGTGCCTGGTCTGACCCACATCATCAACTCTTTGCTCACCACTGGGACATTTCCCACTGCGTTCAAAGAGGCCTGCATCAAACCGCTACTGAAGAAACCCACTCTCAACCTTACACTGCTAGAACACTACAGGCCGGTGTAGTGTGTGAAAACGCATATCTTCTGTCAAAATGTAGATGACTGATTTTAACCTCTAATTCTTTTCTGTCTTCTTAAAAAAAAATTTTTGTACTTACCTCACTATTCTTAGCTTTTTATACTGTGCTAGGCTTTAATGGACTGGATTTAATTAACTTATGCATTTTGTTGCCTATATTGTTATAATTGCTTCCAATGTTTCCTCGTCTGTAAGTCGCTTTGGAAAAAAGCGTCTGCTAAATGACTAAATTTAAATTTTATGAAATGTGTAATATCATGTGTAATGTGTAATGTGCAGTGTGTGGCCTTGAAATTTTAGCATGTCTACGTAATCATGAATAAATGCTTCTTGAGACACACAGTGTTGCTTCTTTGCATGCATCAAACGAATTGTTTCTGGCTATATGCATCCATGCATCAGTTTGAGAGGGGTGGAAATGGGACACTTGGGTGAAACAAAACTGCCCCAAAAGTACCCCCACCCACTTTAAATACAGTTTTTTCTAAGTCAATTTGGTACATTTCTCAGATCTGATTTGAAATTCTCAAAACTTCTTGTTCAAGCCTTACATCCTTGTGTCACTTGTGCACATCAAACAAGCATTTTCTCATTTCTTTGAACAAGTTGCAAATGCTTTGGTATATCCATGCAAATGATTATGACACAATTCTGTGCAGATTCCTACATTATCAATTGCTTATGTCATGTTGATCAAAATGCATTATAATGGGTCTCTGTTGAATAGTATAATCCAACACGACATTTAAGCACTAGTTTTACAATATACAGTAAGTATACTTCAAGTAAACAGTGGCATTTTATTTTACTCAATTTATTGTTTCGCATTACTATATTCTTTCCACATAGGACTGCAAGACAACTTCACTGGGTTGCAGACGGCCCATTTTCACACCTAAACAGTCTTTTGACACTCTCTACAGGGATCTCATCCCTGAACAAGAGAGGGGGCAGATTGGAGATGACCTGCCAAAGTACATGTTAGTTTGGGACAATGTCAGTTTCCTTCGCTCCAACATCATCAGGCAATGGTTTGCGGCCCACAACAGGATGCTGGTGGAGTTCCTCTCACCCTACTCAACCCCGTTGAGGAATTTTTCTCAGCATGAAGATTAAAAGTATATGATCGCCAGCAGCATACACAGATGACCCTTCTGGCTGCCATGGATGTAACGTGTGATGACATCACAGCTGATGCCTGCAGAGGCTGGATTAGACGCTCTGAAAGATGATTTTCACGCTGTATCGCAAGAGAAGATATTTGTTTTGATGTGGATGAGAATCCGTTGCCCAAAATATAGGGAACGTCAGGAGGTGTAGGAAGACTGCACTGTAATTCCACTGCACTGCATGTACAGTTTTCCCTAAGGAGATTGTCTTATGTTCAGATTTCTACATTTGTTTGTGCTATGCAGTGCTGTCTTTTCCTGTCTGCATCGCAATGACACTGTCTGTCAATAAATTATTGTACAAACAGTAAAAGCGTTAACGTGAATCATGTGCCGTCTCTTGCAATCAAACAATCAAAACCAGAAATGCACTTACTGTTTTGCAAATGTCGAGGATGATTCGAGAAATGCTCCATTCATCACTCTCAGGTCACTCCGCTGCACACGTCTGATCACGTCTTTGTCACCCCCGACCTCACCGCTCCAGACAACGCAGATGTCTTACCGCTGGTCACTTTCCGGCGCTACCTACGGTCCCTCCCTCCTGCTTTTCCTCTGCTGTCTTGTCTGCACTCCCCCCCTCTGAGGAGCTCTCTCTTTTGAATACCAACAGTGCCACAGATACTCTGTGTTCCACGCTTACATCCTACTTGGACAACCTATGCCCTCTTACATCTGGACCAGCCCGTGCATCCCTGTCTGCCCCCTGGTTATCGGATGTATCACGTGAGCATCGCGCCAGCCTCCGGTCAGCTGAGAGAAAATGGTACAAGTCAAAAGACCCTACTGAACTCTCTCTCAACCAGTCTCTCCTCTCTACTTTCTCCGTTGACGTCACCTCTGCAAAAACTGATTATAACCACTCGAAGATCAGCAACTCTCCTGACTCTCGCACACTCTTAAAAACCTTCTCTGCTCTCCTCTGTCCGCCTGCTCCCGCACCTTCATCGGAGTTAACGGCTGATGATTTTGCATCGTTCTTCGTAAAGAAAACTACCGCCATCAACAGCCAATTTTCTACACCACCATCACCCGCCTTTTCTACTCTGTCTGAAGATGATGTTTCCAAGGTCATTGGTTCCAACCACCCTACCACCTGCCCACTGGATCCCATCTCTACCCATCTCCTCCTTGTTATCTCTCCAGCAGTTGTGCCTGGTCTGACCCACATCATCAACTCTTTGCTCACCACTGGGACATTTCCCACTGCGTTCAAAGAGGCCTGCATCAAACCGCTACTGAAGAAACCCACTCTCAACCTTACACTGCTAGAACACTACAGGCCGGTGTAGTGTGTGAAAACGTATATCTTCCGTAAAAATGTAGATGACTGATTTTAACCTCTAATTCTTTTCTGTCTTCTTAAAAAAAATTTTTTGTACTTACCTCACTATTCTTAGCTTTTTATACTGTGCTAGGCTTTAATGGACTGGATTTAATTAACTTATGCATTTTGCTGCCTATATTGTTATAATTGCTTCCAATGTTTCCTCGTCTGTAAGTCGCTTTGGAAAAAAGCGTCTGCTAAATGACTAATTGTAAATTTTATGAAATGTGTAATGTCATGTGTAATGTGTAATGTGTAGTGTGTGGCCTTGAAATTTAAGCATGTCTACGTAATCATGAATAAATGCTTCTTGAGACACACAGTGTTGCTTCTTTGCATGCATCAAACGAATTGTTTCTGGCTACATGCTTTCATGCATCAGTTTGAGAGGGGTGGAAATGGGACACTTGGGTGAAACAAAACTGCCCCAAAAGTACCCCCACCCACTTTAAATACAGTTTTTTCTAAGTCAATTTGGTACATTTCTCAGATCCGATTTGAAATTCTCATAACTTCTTGTTCAATCCTTACATCCTTGTGTCACTTGTGCACATCAAACAAGCATTTTCTCATTTCTTTGAACAAGTTGCAAATGCTTTGGTATATCCATGCAAATGATTATGACACAATTCTGTGCAGATTCCTACATTATCAATTGCTTATGTCATGTTGATCAAAATGCATTATAATGGGTCTCTGTTGAATAGTATAACCCCCCACGACATTTAAGCACTAGTTTTACAATATACAGTAAGTATACTTCAAGTAAACAGTGGCATTTTATTTTACTCCATTTAGTGTTTCGCATTACTATATTCTTTCCACATAGGACTGCAAGACAACTTCACTGGGTTGCAGACGGCCCCTTTTCACACCTAAACAGTCTTTTGACACTCTCTACAGGGATCTCATCCCTGAACAAGAGAGGGGGCAGATTGGAGATGACCTGCCAAAGTACATGTTAGTTTGGGACAATGTCAGTTTCCATCGCTCCAACATCATCAGGCAATGGTTTGCGGCCCACAACAGGATGCTGATGGAGTTCCTCTCACCCTACTCAACCCCGTTGAGGAATTTTTCTCAGCATGAAGATTAAAAGTATATGATCGCCAGCAGCAGACCCTTCTGGCTGCCATGGATGTAACGTGTGATGACATCACAGCTGATGCCCGCAGAGGCTGGATTAGACACTCTTTAAGATGATTTTCACGCTGTATCGCAAGAGAAGATATTTGTTGTGATGTGGATGAGAATCCGTTGCCCAAAATATAGGGAACGTCAGGAGGTGTAGGAAGACTGCACTGTAATTCCACTGCACTGCATGTACAGTTTTCCCTAAGGAGATTGTCTTATGTTCAGATTTCTACATTTGATTGTGCTATGCAGTGCTGTCTTTTCCTGTCTGCATCGCAATGACACTGTCTGTCAAGAAATTATTGTACAAACAGTAAAAGCGTTAACGTGAATCATGTGCCGTCTCTTGCAGTCAAACAATCAAAACCAGAAATGCACTTACTGTTTTGCAAATGTCAAGGATGATTCGAGAAATGCTCCACTCATCACTCTCAGGTCACTCCGCTGCACACGTCTGATCACTTCTTTGTCACCCCCGACCTCACTGCTCCAGACAACGCAGATATCTTACCGCTGGTCACTTTCAGGCGCTACCTACGGTCCCTCCCTCCTGCTTTTCCTCTGCTGTCTTGTCTTCACTCCCCATCTCTGAGGAGCTCTCTCTTTTGAATACCAACAGTGCCACAGACACTCTGTGTTCCACGCTTACATCCTGCTTGGACAACATATGCCCTCTTACATCTGGACCAGCCCGTGCATCCCTGTCTGCCCCCTGGTTATCGGATGTACCACGTGAGCATCGCGCCAGCCTCCGGTCAGCTGAGAGAAAATGGCACAAGTCAAAAGACCATACTGACCTCTCTCTCAACCAGTCTCTCCTCTCTACTTTCTCCGTTGACGTCACCTCTGCAAAAACTGATTATAACCACTCGAAGATCAGCAACTCTCCTGACTCTCGCACACTCTTAAAAACCTTCTCTGCTCTCCTCTGTCCGCCTGCTCCCACACCTTCATCGGAGTTAACGGCTGATGATTTTGCATCGTTCTTCGTAAAGAAAACTACCGCCATCAACAGGCAATTTTCTACACCACCATCACCTGCCTTTTCTCCTCTGTCTGAAGATGATGTTTCCAAGGTCATTGGTTCCAACCACCCTACCACCTGCCCACTGGATCCCATCTCCACCCATCTCCTCCATGTTATCTCTCCAGCAGTTGTGCCTGGTCTGACCCACATCATCAACTCTTTGCTCACCACTGGGACATTTCTCACTGCGTTCAAAGAGGCCTGCATCACACCGCTACTGAAGAAACCCACTCTCAACCTTACACTGCTAGAACACTACAGGCCGGTGTAGTGTGTGAAAATGCATATCTTCCGTCGAAATGTAGATGACTGATTTTAACCTCTAATTCTTTTCTTTCTTCTTAAAATTTTTTTTTTTACTTACCTCACTATTCTTAGCTTTGTATACTGTGCTAGGCTTTAATGGACTGGATTTAATTAACTTATGCATTTTGTTGCCTATATTGTTATAATTGCTTCCAATGTTTCCTCGTCTGTAAGTCGCTTTGGAAAAAAGCATCTGCTAAATGACTAAATGTAAATTTTATGAAATGTGTAATGTCATGTGTAATGTGTAATGTGTAGTGTGTGGCCTTGAAATTTTAGCATGTCTACGTAATCATGAATAAATGCTTCTTGAGACACACAGTGTTGCTTCTTTGCATGCATCAAACGAATTGTTTCTGGCTATATGCATCCATGCATCAGTTTGAGAGGGGTGGAAATGGGACACTTGGGTGAAACAAAACTGCCCCAAAAGTACCCCCACCCACTTTAAATACAGTTTTTTTAAGTCAATATGGTACATTTCTCAGATCCGATTTGAAATTCTCAAAACTTCTTGTTCAATCCTTACATCCTTGTGTCACTTGTGCACATCAAACAAGCATTTTCTCATTTCTTTGAACAAGTTGCAAATGCTTTGGTATATCCATGCAAATGATTATGACACAATTCTGTGCAGATTCCTACATTATCAATTGCTTATGTCATGTTGATCAAAATGCATTACAATGGGTCTCTGTTGAATAGTATAATCCCCCACGACATTTAAGCACTAGTTTTACAATATACAGTAAGTTTACTTCAAGTAAACAGTGGCATTTTATTTTACTCAATTTAGTGTTTCGCATTACTATATTCTTTCCACATAGGACTGCAAGACAACTTCACTGGGTTGCAGACGGCCCCTTTTCACACATAAACAGTCTTTTAACACTCTCTACAGGGATCTCATCCCTGAACCAAAGAGCGGGCAGATTGGAGATGACCTGCCAAAGTACATGTTAGTTTGGGACAATGTCAGTTTCCATCGCTTGATGAACATTTAAACAATGTTCTGCGCGTTCAAAAATTGAAGAGAGGCCAGTTCAGAAAACGTTGAAATTTATTGATCAGAAGTCTCAAACAAACAGCTGTTTCGGTGGATTCTCAGACACACACAGTCTTAACAAAGAACCGACCCCGAAATACACATTCAGAAGCTTATATATTTCTCGCCGAATCTCTTCTCCATGGCGGGGTCGAATCCGACTTCCTTCTTTGTCCTGTGTCAGCCAATCAGCTCACTGCCTTGTTTTTCAAACCCGACATCTGTAACAAATTATAGAGGCCCAACACGCTCTGTGCGTAACCTGATCTTAACACACACATACCCATTTCCTGTGGACAACCACAGTATCAGCTGAATTCCTGGGTAACCCAACTAACACACTGGTTATATTTTCAACATATTATGCATAGTTAGTAATCAATAATGAAATCATATTAAATGTAAAGGCACGTTTAAACCACAATAAGATCCTTGGGTGTACACATTTTTTCCCCAAAAATAAGATGTGGTTATTGTTACACATTCACACATAAGCAGATCCTGCAACCCCCCACTAACTGACCACATTCCATCTCTGGCATATCTAGCAACTGAAGAACTCTCAACTTCAAGCTTTTGTTCACAATCATGTCATGTAGGAAAATACATCTGATTTAAACAACATCAATCATCCATTTTTATATCGATCCATATATTGATCTTAATTCCCACAATTCCCTCTCTTGACCATTAAAAAATGGTCATAAAACATTACAAACATCATTATCATCCTCAACTAGGAAGTGGTCGCCAGACAATAGAGGCATGGTATATTTCGGAGGGGTTAAATCTGTCTTTTCTATTGCCGATAATATCACTCTGTTACATAGTGATCTGATACAGGGAATACAACAGCATCCGCATGAGACCAAAATACCTGCAAATACAGCTATTGATAACACAATCGACATTAAAACTGATTTCCATTTGCCTAGTGCCTTGTCTAGCCAATCTCCAATAGGATTATTCACTCCTGAATGTTCCTTCATTTCGATAGACAAAGTTCTCAAACCTTCCAATGCCCTAGTGACTGATCCGTCTGGTGCTGTATTATTAGGAATGTAAGTACAGCAAAGATCACCAAACATAACACATACTCCTCCCTTTTCTGCCAACAACATGTCCAGAGCCATACGGTTCTGTATAGCCATAAGTGAAGTTGGTGCTAGCTGTTCTGCTAAACCATCTACTGCATCCCTTGACATATTTGCTAACCTCATCACATTATAATGTACATAATTAATCCTATCTACATTCTTGTTTGGGGTGACTGGAAAAATAGCAGCTATTATTGGTATATTCTCAAAACCTGCTGCCACTTGGTTCGCTAGTTTATATTCATCCGGTACACCTCGTGGAATCCCAATCGCGTCAATGTATGTCGGACTATTTAATGATAAATCTACACTTGATCCTATTGCTCTTTTTGTAATGATGTGTCTCCGACGTCTTCTAGTCAATGTTGCTGAATTCACGGTTTCCGTTCTGACTGCTCTGTCTCCTATCAGGGTTATTGGGGCTCCCAGTCTCACCATGGCACACACTCCCTTTGCCTTCTCATGTATCCTAGTAAATAATCTTCGATCTCCACAATAATAATACAAACCTGCCCTAGCCCACGTACCTATCTCAGTCCCATTATCTACTATGATCTGATCACACCACTCCTTATTTATCTCCCCCAGGTTGCTGGTTGGTGATAGGCGTTTAATATCAAAACAGGTATAATTTGCTTTCTTTGGTGTAAATGGACCTGCCCGTGAAAGGTTGGTTATTGGTGGGAATATTGCTGCCAATGTGGTACAATTTTTTGGACTGGCCATCCGTGTCAATGCCAGCATACACTCATAACCCCACGTATCGTTTTGGTACAACGGGGCTGGTTCAATATATAAATGGGGTCTTGCATTAGCACATCCAACACAATCGTCTAAGCTCTGTTCTCTGGCTGTGGTAATTATCCATTCCAGCCACAAATTATTTTCCCCATATCCTGTGGCTCTCTCTATCATATCTTCTGGTTTTAACATTGTGTAATCTACTTCTACTACCCCATTCTTTTGTCCTGCCGATAATGGCTCAGCTACTGTCCCATTTCTTTCCTCCTCAGGTGAACTGTCCACAACAAATTTTATTACTGCTTTTTTATCTGTTCCTGGGCTGTGCACCCCCATTATAAGGAAAAACTCCCCTGTATAATTGGCTGATCCCGTTCTGGTGGATATTGAAATGGTGAGTGGATTTTGGCTTGCACTATAATCTCTTTGCATTTTAAAATCAAATTTTGCCGAGGTACGGGTCCAAAGGCTAGGTTCTTTCGGGGTCCAACCACCGGTATATGCTATTACTTTATTCCACGATGGACACCATTCACCCCTATAGGTTTGCCTAGACTGGTACGCCTTACAAACACTGTCCATATTCCCGTCCGTACATACATATACCTCGTACCCCCTCCATGAACAATTTTTCCCCCACAATTTATGACAGCGCATAGGTCGAAAGTAAATGATGTGGTCTTACCCCAAACATAGTTAATTACGAGTTGTTCACATGGTAACCTCGTATCGGCTATGGCTCTTTTGTAACTCGGTTTCGATATGTTGTTGTTGCTTTCCTGACCCTCAGTTATGCTAAAAATTATTCCTACTATAACCCCTGAAATTATTAATAGGATCCCTGACAGCTTACAGTTTTCCCACAGCTTCATCTCGTTACCCTCTCTTGGACTTTAAATGGTTAAACACACTCTTGGAAAAATTTAAATGGTTAAACACACAGTACACTTAATGGGAATATGAAATTAAGAAAAAATATGTGGTTAAAATCCCACAAAATAGAAATGTAAGGGATAAATGGTTATACGTTAATGAGTATGACAATATAAAATCACAATAACAATATAAAAATATGGAAAAATACTGAATATGAAATATGAAAACTAGGAATATAAAAATATGAAAAATAGTAAATATGGAAAATATGAATATTAAAATTGAAGAAGAATCACAATAACAACAATATATATTGATTATAAAGAATTAGAAAGATAATTAAGATATAGAGCTTACGATAAAAATTAATATGAAAATGTTGACTTTTGCAAAATCTAAATTGTCCAACCCACAGCCTTTTTTGCACTAGATTGTTTTTTGCACTAGTTTGTTAATGCCACTGTCGTTGATGCCTGTGTCCCACTTTCTGCTCCACTTTCTGCTCCAGAGATACCCTCCCCCTCTTGGACCTGAGCCCTCAGGTCCACAGCAGTCTCTGACAGCGACCTGTTTGGTGGATTACAGTTAACACAAGAAGACAAGTGATACCAGGTTTCGCCCTTGCCAGATAGACGGACACAATGCGATGTCCTTGCTGTCACTTTCAGAGGTTCCGTCCAGCGTGGCTCATTCCACTTCCTTCGAAACTTCTTCAGGCGCACCCACTGTGAACCGGACTCGACAGGTTCTCCAGCAATGTCAGAGGGAGTCTGCTGAGAGGAATGTTGAATCATAGCAGTCAGTTTGTCAAAATATACACAATGTGAAAGTGGTACACAGGTGTCCGGCTTCAGCGGCGTCGACGGTCCTGGAAAAGATCTACCTGTAAGCAATTCAAAAGGTGTAAAGCCAGTGATTCTGTTAACAGAGGAACGTACAGACATTAGAGCCAACGGAAGAGCTGATAGCCATGATAATTTGGTCTGTGCACAGATTTTAGCCAATTTAAGTTTCAGTGTTAGGTTCATCCGTTCGACCTTACCTTGCGATTCAGGATGATAGACGGCTCCAAACGCATGCGTTAGACCCAGCGATTTCTCTACGATTTTTAAATGCTCATTTTTGAAGTGCGAGCCGTTATCTGACCGGATATGCCGGGGGAAACCGTAATGCGGAATGTACAAATTAATGAGACACTTAATGACTGCAGTGCTGTCTTCTTTCCCACAAGGAAAAGCCTCAGGCCAACCTGTGAATTGGTCAACAATCACCAACAAATACCGTTTCCCTTGCACCCTCTCTACCATGTCTGTAAAATCAATCACGATTTCCTCTCCTGGGCCTCGCAATGGCAAAAATGTGCCCTTTAACTGTTTTAAAGTTGGTTTGATGTTATGTTTTTGACAAATGTCGCATGAAAGTACAAAGTTAGACACCATAGCCATCAAAAAAGGATGCCACCAATATTGCAATGTTTTCATCATCTGTTTTGAACTCACGTGCGACATAGTGTGTGCTTGGGTCATGATAGAGCGTGACAGGCTCATGGGCAATGCTGGTCTGCCATCTGGGGCCTGCCACAGACCATCTGGTGCACACAGGGCCCCATACTCTGTCCACGTTGACAGTTCTTCTGGTGTACATTTGCCATGTTCGGCCACAAGTGTTTCTCTGCTGAAAGATGGTAACAGTTTCACATATGAACAGTCAGTCTGTACCATCATGGTCACCTGATAGCCTGCAGCTGTTTTGGCAGCCAAGTCAGCAGCCTCATTTCCCCGTGCTACAGCACTGTCTGTTTTACAGTGGCCCTGACATTTTATGACAGAAACAGCTGCTGGAATTTTCAATGCGTCCAACAGTGCACGTGCCTCTGCATCATGTGCTATAGGCTTACCAGACATAGTGACGAACCCACTCCTTTGCCAAACTGCGAGTTCGACATGGACAGCACCCACGACATAAGCTGAGTCACTATAAATGTTGACTTTGCCAGACCCTGCAAGTTTAAGTGCTTGTGTGACCGCAATTAGTTCTGCTCTCTGTGCCGACTGTTTGCCTTCTATTTTCTCTGCTTCCCTAGTCGTGTAACCTAAGTCTGTTTGCTGCACAACAGAATAAGCTGAGACCAAAGTGCCATCATGAGCTCTAAAACAGCACCCGTCCGTGAAAAATGTAATCACGTCCGAGGCTTCAGGGATAGGGGTTGCAGTTAAGTCCTGGCGAACACGAGATGCCAGGTCAGTGATTGGTGCACAGTCATGTGGTTCCCCTTTGGTGAACAAATCTGCCATGTTAATGCCGTCGTGTTTATATGTTATGTTTGGCGCCGTTAGACATTTGGACAGTTTTCTCTGCCTCAACGGTGAAAACGTAAATGATGCAGAATTGACAAACGACATGACAGAGTGCGTGGTCAGGACCGTTAACTGATGACCCATCACAATGTGTGATGTCTTTTCAATGATCTTTGCTAATCCTGCAGTAAACCTGGCACAAACCGGCTGGCGTTGTTCAATGGTGTCCATTAGGACACTGACATACATGAGCACACGTCTAGCACTAGACTGCTTCTGAAAAAGTACTCCATGTGCACTATTCCCTGTTTCAGAAACGTCTAGGAAAAATGCCTTGCTGTAATCAGGGCTATGCAGATATGCTGCATGTGACAGCTCCCCTTTCAATTTAATGAACGCGGTTTCTGCTTCAGGGGTCCATGTTAACTTCGCCTGCACATTTCTCATGCCTTGTTCCTTGACCATGTCTCGTAATGGCTTGGTGACCGCTACATACATAGGGATATAATTTCTGCTGAAACCTGTCAATCCCAGAAAGGAAAGCATGTCCTTCACATTGTGTGGCTTCGGGTGTGACAAAATGCCATCACGTTGGCGATCAGACAATGTTGTGCCTTGGCCTGTGATTAAACGGCCCATGAAAGTAACAGATGGCCTGCTGACCTGCAGTTTTTCTTTACTAACCTTGAACCCAGACGCATACAGCTGTCTCAGAATGACGCCTGTTGCTTTTAAGCAATCTTCGTTGGTTGTGGCTGCTAGCAAAAGATCATCAACATACATTATTAGAACGCAATCTACAGGCAACACACAATTTATCAGCTGATTTTTTAGGACCTGATTGAATATCCCTGGCGATAAAATAAAGCCCTGTGGAAGTCTGTTATAAGAATATTGACATTTTCGGTAAGTGAAAGTCAGGCACGATTTACATTCTTCTGAGATTGGTATACAGAAAAAAGCGTTGGCCAAATCAATGCATGTGAACCATTGGTGAGCTGGGGTCAAATTTGAGATGGCAGTATATGGGTTTGGTACGGCAATTGTTGGTGTTGTCACCAGGCTGTTTACTCGATGCAGGTCATGGACTAATCTATATTTGTTTGTGCCTGGTTTTTTTACAGGAAAAATCGGGGTGTTCCATGGCGATCGCCATGGAATAATGACACCTTTCTCCACTAAACCTTGAACAGTGGGCGCAATGCCTTCCTCTGCCTCCCTTTTGTTAGGATATTGTGGGACCCAAACTGGTTCTGTCGATTTTAACTGAAATTTGACTGGCTCAATGTTACAGAGGCCAACGTCCGTTGGACCTTGTGACCAGAGGTCGTCCGGCTGGCTGTTAATTAACTGCTCAGCTCCGGGACCGTCTGTGAGTTCGCGACCATGGCTTCTTGTAATTTCGAGGTGAGTTAATTGGCCCCTATCGGCCGTTTTTTGTGGTACCCAATATGAATCTGTCATACGCGAATGCAAAACCCCAACAATGCCAGAGGGCTCCCAATCGGTCACCAAGCGCAACCTTTTTGTCATAGCTCCTAACTCTCGAGCTTCATGGCCTGGATGCAGTGCCATAGAAATGTGAGGTTCAGCTGTGTCTGCCATTTCATACCATATCTGTTGTTCTGGTGTCAGTGTAACTGGAACTACTACACCCTCTTGTCCTACATATAGACCCTCCCCTGTGAGTGTCCACATTTGGCCCTCAATTTCATGGAACATTTCCTGGTATGTGACAGTGTCATTACGGTCATAAAATAGTGTACAATGCAGGGGGTCGATGGGAGGCAAATAGACAGCTAAGTCTTTGATCCAGGGCCACTGACTCTTATACAGTGCTCTGGCTCCTGATTGTGAATTATCTAGTTCCACCCAATATATGTCTGCCATCTCTTGCAAGGGTCCTCCCAGCAAAACCTGCTGGTGGCCCTCTCTACTGTGTGCCTGTGAACAGTCGACTTTAGTGCCGTCCGGGAACGTGACTGTGACACCTTCTGGTGAGCATAAAATATTTGCACCCAATTTAATCAACAGATCTCTGCCCAATAGGGGAACAGGTGCTTTTGTGGAATATAGAAATGAGTGTGACAGGGACTGATTTGCCACTTTCGTGGTAAGAGGAACAGTAAGATGCCAGTGTTCGAACCCTCCAGAGAATCCCATAACTCCAACAGTCTTATCACTTAGATCTTTGTCAGTGATTGTGCCCCTCGTTACTGTGGAGTATGTTGCTCCGGTATCTACCAAAGCTGTTAGTGGCCTGTTGTTGACCACTAAAATCATGTAAGGCTCAGCCAAACCTCGCATGATTGTTCTCTGTTGGCCCCTTCAACAATCCGCATCTACCCCCTGGCCCCAAGTCGGGTTCAAGGGCGCCTGAATCGAGTGGGGAGGTGGGCATTGTTGCTCCGGGTATTTCGGAGTTTGTGGTCCTCTGCCACGACCACTGGGCCCACCTCTATGAGGATCCCATCCCCCCGCAGGTGGTCCCATATACTGGCTGTCCCCTGTCATGGGACAATGTCTCCTCCAATGATCAGTCCCCCCACACTGATGACATGCATCCCTGTAGCACACCCCTCCCCCACTCGGCTTCCCCCTAGCCCATCCGCTATTGCCCCGTGGCCTATACCCTCCCCATGGTTTTATTAATTGGAAATTAGGGACATGTCCTCCCTGAGCATAGCCAAAAGTTTCAGGTGTGACTATGGGAAAAGGTGGGGTCTTCACCCCGGGCTGCCCGTCAAAGCCGCTGCTCACAGGACGTTGTGACATTTGTTTTGATTTTTTGGTATCTGACTTAGCCATTTCTAATTGTAGTTTTAACAATTGTTGCTTTGTCTTTTCTAATTCCTCCTGTTCTTTATCCTGCTTATCGACTGATCTGTCAATATGGAACACTAGATGTCTTTCCCACATTTCGTTGCTGGCAACTGGAGTGTCAGGATTACATTCCATTGCCTGCTTGACACCATTGGGGGCCCCTGTCATTACGGCAGTTCTAAATATATTACGCGTAATTGGATTATTTAGACTACCATCTGCTCCCATTCAGCTGCGCATCTAAAATAGTAACTCGCTCCAGTCTCACCAGGCTTAATGCGGAACTTAATGTTTTGGTATACGGTTGGGGGTGTTGGAAATTTTTCTCTGAGGGCCCTGGCGATCGCTGTACTGACAGTGATATACCGTGCGTCATTGGGTTCGTCTTCAATGTTTGCATCCTTCTCAAACTCTGCCATCTGCGAAACAGTAAAAACTTGGCCTAAAAGGCATCTTATGTCTCCTACCGCCAAGGTGGTGCCGTGGCACAATGCCATCAACTTTATAAGCCATCTGCCTCCACCAGATGTAATGGGGGGCAATTTTGCCAGCACAGCTGTCATGTCACTATGGCTCCAGGGCTGGTACTTTGGTACCCCTCGGTTGCCCTGTAACAGAGGCATGTTAGTTGCCCCTCCTGACATCAGCTGGGCGTTTGGCACATTAACATTCCTTTCATCATACTCACTACCTGGGCGACACATACTGTCCCATTGTCTCTCTTGAGGGGGAGTGAATTGACAGGCTGGAATGGATTGACAGGCTCTGGTACGACTCCTAGTACCCTGTGACACTGGGGTAGACATCATAGTTCCTTTAATAACTACGTCCCTACATACCTGCAGTGGCCCTCCATCCTCACTGTTATTACATGCTTCCTGTCCCTTCATGTCTCTGCCTTCCTCCTCATTGTGCACTACTTGTGCTCTTTGGTTTGTTATGCTATCCTTTCTTTGTAAGGTTTCCTGTCTATTTACCATTAGTTCTAATTGTGCTGTCAACACGTTTATTTGATCCTTTAAAACATCTAGATCTGGCATGTCTACCTCCACCATCGAATCTTTCACATTCACTTGCACTTGCTGTGAAGCTGGTATGTAGGGCGGGGGCAACAGCTTATTCAAATCAGGATATAAGGGGGTGGTCTCAGTATGACGCGAGATACTGGCTCCTGCACTTCCTGACTCTCTCACCATTTCTTTCTCTGACTCCTCCGATTGCACATGTCCTGTGCCCCCCCTAGGGGAACTCAAAGCAATTGCAGTCAGAGCAATGCGTGTCCAAAGACGTAATTCTTCTCTCAATCTCTCTTCCTCCTTTTTATGCTTATTTTTATCTAACCACTTCACATCTTTTCCTCCTTCTACATGTTTGTTTAAACTTGCATGCGCTTTTTCCTCCATTTCCCTGATTTTTGGAGTGATCTTAATCAACACTTTCTCAGATTCCTTCCACACATTCTCCATGCAAATTTCACTCCATTTTTTTTCCCAGATTTTCCTGTCTTTCTTACGAGTTTTCGGTTCTGATTGAGCCATTAACATATCAACAATTTTTTCCCACTGCATAATTACAGGGGAATTCCCATAAATCACACATTTCTTCTCAAATTCAGACATTTTACACAACAATGGTACAGTGTACAATACACAATATGCACAATTTAATCGGCTTTTAGTGTACCTTTATAAATATGGCTCGTGACGCGGCCTTTCACCGGTCTTGTTAACGTAAATACACCGTGACGGGCCTTTCACCGCGTCTTGTTAATGTAAATAAAACTCGTGACGCGGCCTTTCACCGGTCTTGTTAACGTAAATAAAACTCGTGACGGGCCTTTCACCGCGTCTTGTTAACGTAAATAAAACTCGTGACGGGCCATTAATTCTGATCAACAAATATCAATGATTTTTAATTTCTTCTCAATGGAACAGATATACTTCAAATTCAACACATAAATTTGGAATATCCAATCTGCAGAAGTTCGTTTAAACAGGTCTCTGCTCACCTTATTTAATTCTGTCGACAGCGTGTTGAAGTCAAAAGTTGTCTCGTCCCAATTTTCGGTCACTCTCCGAGTTTTACAATTCTCTGTAGATGCCTCTTTCTCCAATCGCGTTCGGGGTCACCATCTGATGAACATTTAAACAATGTTCTGCGCGTTCAAAAATTGAAGAGAGGCCAGTTCAGAAAACGTTGAGAATCCACCGAAACAGCTGTTTGTTTGAGACTTCTGATCAATAAATTTCAGACACACACAGTCTTAACAAAGAACCGACCCCGAAATACACATTCAGAAGCTTATATATTTCTCGCCGAATCTCTTCTCCATGGCGGGGTCCAATCCGCTTTTCCTTCTTTGTCCTGTCTCAGCCAATCAGCTCACTGCCTTGTTTTTCAAACCCGACATCTGTAACAAATTATAGAGGCCCAACACGCTCTGTGCGTAACCTGATTTTAACACACACATACCCATTTCCTGTGGACAACCACAGTATCAGCTGAATTCCTGGGTAACCCAACTAACACACTGGTTATATTTTCAACATATTATGCATAGTTAGTAATCAATAATGAAATCATATTAAATGTAAAGGCACGTTTAAACCACAATAAGATCCTTGGGTGTACACATTTCTTCCCCAAAAATAAGATGTGGTTATTGTTACACATTCACACATAAGCAGATCCTGCAACCCCCCACTAACTGACCACATTCCATCTCTGGCAACATCTAGCAACTGAAGAACTCTCAACTTCAAGCTTTTGTTCACAATCATGTCATGTAGGAAAATACATCTGATTTAAACAACATCAATCATCCATTTTTATATCGATCCATATATTGATCTTAATTCCCACAATTCAACATCATCAGGCAATGGTTTGCGGCCCACAACAGGATGCTGGTGGAGTTCCTCTCACCCTACTCAACCCCGTTGAGGAATTTTTCTCAGCATGAAGATTAAAAGTATATGATCGCCAGCAGCATACACAGATGACCCTTCTGGCTGCCATGGATGTAACGTGTGATGACATCACAGCAGATGCCTGCAGAGGCTGGATTAGACACTCTGAAAGATGATTTTTCATGCTGTATCGCAAGAGAAGATATTTGTTGTGATGTGGATGAGAATCCGTTGCCCAAAATATAGGGAACGTCAGGAGGTGTAGGAAGACTGCACTGTAATTCCACTGCACTGCATGTACAGTTTTCCCTAAGGAGATTGTCTTATGTTCAGATTTCTACATTTGTTTGTGCTATGCAGTGCTGTCTTTTCCTGTCTGCATCGCGATGACACTGTCTGTCAAGAAATTATTGTACAAACAGTAAAAGCGTTAACGTGAATCATGTGCCGTCTCTTGCAATCAAACAATCAAAACCAGAAATGCACTTACTGTTTTGCAAATGTCAAGGATGATTCGAGAAATGCTCCACTCATCACTCTCAGGTCACTCCGCTGCACACGTCTGATCACTTCTTTGTCAACCCCGAGCTCACCGCTCCAGACAACGCAGATGTCTTACCGCTGGTCACTTTCCGGCGCTAATACGGTCCCTCCCTCCTGCTTTTCCTCTGCTGTCTTGTCTGCACTCCCCCCCTCTGAGGAGCTCTCTCTTTTGAATACCAACAGTGCCCCAGACACTCTGTGTTCCACGCTTACATCCTGCTTGGACAACCTATGCCCTCTTACATCTGGACCAGCCCGTGCATCCATGTCTGCCCCCCGGTTATCGGATGTACCACGTGAGCATCGCGCCAGCCTCCGGTCAGCTGAGAGAAAATGGCACAAGTCAAAAGACCCTACTGACCTCTCTCTCAACCAGTCTCTCCTCTCTACTTTCTCCGTTGACGTCACCTCTGCAAAAACTGATTATAACCACTCGAAGATCAGCAACTCTCCTGACTCTCGCACACTCTTAAAAACCTTCTCTGCTCTCCTCTGTCCGCCTGCTCCCACACCTTCATCGGAGTTAACGGCTGATGATTTTGCATCGTTCTTCGTAAAGAAAACTACCGCCATCAACAGCCAATTTTCTACACCACCATCACCCGCCTTTTCTCCTCTGTCTGAAGATGATGTTTCCAAGGTCATTGGTTCCAACCACCCTACCACCTGCCCACTGGATCCCATCGCCACCCATCTCCTCCATGTTATCTCTCCAGCAGTTGTGCCTGGTCTGACCCACATCATCAACTCTTTGCTCACCACTGGGACATTTCCCACTGCGTTCAAAGAGGCCTGCATCACACCGCTACTGAAGAAACCCACTCTCAACCTTACACTGCTAGAACACTACAGGCCGGTGTAGTGTGTGAAAACGCATATCTTCCGTCAAAATGTAGATGACTAATTTTAACCTCTAATTCTTTTCTGTCTTCTTAAAAAATTTGTTTTACTTACCTCACTATTCTTAGCTTTGTATACTGTGCTAGGCTTTAATGGACTGGATTTAATTAACTTATGCATTTTGTTGCCTATATTGTTATAATTGCTTCCAATGTTTCCTCGTCTGTAAGTCGCTTTGGAAAAAAGCATCTGCTAAATGACTAAATGTAAATTTTATGAAATGTGTAATGTCATGTGTAATGTGTAATGTGTAATGTGTAGTGTGTGGCCTTGACATTTTAGCATGTCTACGTAATCATGAATAAATGCTTCTTGAGACACACAGTGTTGCTTCTTTGCATGCATCAAACGAATTGTTTCTGGCTATATGCATCCATGCATCAGTTTGAGAGGGGTGGAAATGGGACACTTGGGTGAAACAAAACTGCCCCAAAAGTACCCCCACCCACTTTAAATACAGTTTTTTCTAAGTCAATTTGGTACATTTCTCAGATCCGATTTGAAATTCTCAAAACTTCTTGTTCAATCCTTACATCCTTGTGTCACTTGTGCAAATCAAACAAGCATTTTCTCATTTCTTTGAACAAGTTGCAAATGCTTTGGTATATCCATGCAAATGATTATGACACAATTCTGTGCAGATTCCTACATTATTAATTGCTTATGTCATGTTGATCAAAATGCATTATAATGGGTCTCTGTTGAATAGTATAATCCCCCACGACATTTAAGCACTAGTTTTACAATATACAGTAAGTTTACTTCAAGTAAACAATGGCATTTTATTTTACTCAATTTAGTGTTTCGCATTACTATATTCTTTCCCTATAGGACTGCAAGACAACTTCACTGGGTTGCAGACGGCCCCTTTTCACACCTAAACAGTCTTTTAACACTCTCTACAGGGATCTCATCCCTGAACCAAAGAGCAGGCAGATTGGAGATGACCTGCCAAAGTACATGTTAGTTTGGGACAATGTCAGTTTCCATCGCTCCAACATCATCAGGCAATGGTTTGCGGCCCACAACAGGATGCTGGTGGAGTTCCTCTCACCCTACTCAACCCCGTTGAGGAATTTTTCTCAGCATGAAGATTAAAAGTATATGATCGCCAGCAGCATACACAGATGACCCTTCTGGCTGCCATGGATGTAACGTGTGATGACATCACAGCTGATGCCTGCAGAGGCTGGATTAGACACTCTGAAAGATGATTTTCACGCTGTATCGCAAGAGAAGATATTTGTTGTGATGTGGATGAGAATCCGTTGCCCAAAATATAGGGAACGTCAGGAGGTGTAGGAAGACTGCACTGTAATTCCACTGCACTGCATGTACAGTTTTCCCTAAGGAGATTGTCTTATGTTCAGATTTCTACATTTGTTTGTGCTATGCAGTGCTGTCTTTTCCTGTCTGCATCGCAATGACACTGTCTGTCAATAAATTATTGTACAAACAGTAAAAGCGTTAACGTGAATCATGTGCTGTCTCTTGCAATCAAACAATCAAAACCAGAAATGCACTTACTGTTTTGGAAATGTCAAGGATGGTTCGAGAAATGCTCCATTCATCACTCTCAGGTCACTCCGCTGCAGACGTCTGATCACTTCTTTGTCACCCCCAACCTCACCGCTCCAGACAACGCAGATGTCTTACCGCTGGTCACTTTCCGGTGCTACCTACGGTCCCTCCCTCCTGCTTTTCCTCTGCTGTCTTGTCTGCACTCCCCCCCTCTGAGGAGCTCTCTCTTTTGAATACCAACAGTGCCACAGACACTCTGTGTTCCACGCTTACATCCTGCTTGGACAACCTATGCCCTCTTACATCTGGACCAGCCCGTGCATCCCTGTCTGCCACCTGGTTATCGGATGTACCACGTGAGCATCGCGCCAGCCTCCGGTCAGCTGAGAGAAAATGGCACAAGTCAAAAGACCATACTGACCTCTCTCTCAACCAGTCTCTCCTCTCTACTTTCTCCGTTGATGTCACCTCTGCAAAAACTGATTATAACCACTCGAAGATCAGCAACTCTCCTGTCTCTCGCACACTCCTAAAAACCTTCTCTGCTCTTCTTTGTCCGCCTGCTCCAACAACTTCATCGGAGTTAACGGCTGATGATTTTGCATCGTTCTTCGTAAAGAAAACTACCGGCATCAACAGCCAATTTTCTACACCACCATCACCCGCCTTTTCTCCTCTGTCTGAAGATGATGTTTCCAAGGTCATTGGTTCCAACCACCCTACCACCTGCCCACTGGATCCCATCTCCACCCATCTCCTCCATGTTATCTCTCCAGCAGTTGTGCCTGGTCTGACCCACATCATCAACTCTTTGCTCAACACTGGGACATTTCCCACTGCGTTCAAAGAGGCCTGCATCACACCGCTACTGAAGAAACCCACTCTCAACCTTACACTGCTAGAACACTACAGGCCGGTGTAGTGTGTGAAAACGCATATCTTCCGTCAAAATGTAGATGACTGATTTTAACCTCTAATTCTTAACTGTCTTCTTAAAACATTTTTTTTTACTTACCTCACTATTATTAGCTTTGTATACTGTGCTAGGCTTTAATGGACTGGATTTAATTAACTTATGCATTTTGTTGCCTATATTGTTATAATTGCTTCCAATGTTTCCTCATCTGTAAGTCGCTTTGGAAAAAAGCATCTGCTAAATGACTAAATGTAAATTTTATGAAATGTGTAATGTCATGTGTAATGTGTAGTGTTTGGCCTTGAAATTTTAGCATGTCTACGTAATCATGAATAAATGCTTCTTGAGACACACAGTGTTGCTTCTTTGCATGCATCAAACGAATTGTTTCTGGCTATATGCATCCATGCATTAGTTTGAGAGGGGTGGAAATGGGACACTTGGGTGAAACAAAACTGCCCCAAAAGTACCCCCACCCACTTTAAATACAGTTTTTTCTAAGTCAATTTGGTACATTTCTCAGATCCGATTTGAAATTCTCAAAACTTCTTGTTCAATCCTTACATCCTTGTGTCACTTGTGCAAATCAAACAAGCATTTTTTCATTTCTTTGAACAAGTTGCAAATGCTTTGGTATATCCATGCAAATGATTATGACACAATTCTGTGCAGATTCCTACATTATCAATTGCTTATGTCATGTTGATCAAAATGCATTATAATGGGTCTCTGTTCAATAGTATAACCCCCCACGACATTTAAGCACTAGTTTTACAATATACAGTAAGTATACTTCAAGTAAACAGTGGCATTTTATTTTACTCAATTTAGTGTTTCGCATTACTATATTCTTTCCACATAGGACTGCAAGACAACTTCACTGGGTTGCAGACGGCCCCTTTTCACACCTAAACAGTCTTTTGACACTCTCTACAGGGATCTCATCCCTGAACAAGAGAGGGGGCAGATTGGAGATGACCTGCCAAAGTACATGTTAGTTTGGGACAATGTCAGTTTCCATCGCTCCAACATCATCAGGCAATGGTTTGCGGCCCACAACAGGATGCTGGTGGAGTTCCTCTCACCCTACTCAACCCCGTTGAGGAATTTTTTTCAGCATGAAGATTAAAAGTAAATGATCGCCAGCAGCATACACAGATGACCCTTCTGGCTGCAATGGATGTAACGTCTGATGACATCACAGCTGATGCCTGCAGAGGCTGGATTAGACACTCTGAAAGATGATGTTCACGCTGTATAGCAAGAGAAGATATTTGTTGTGATGTGGATGAGAATCCGTTGCCCAAAATATAGGGAACGTCAGGAGGTGTAGGAAGACTGCACTGTAATTCCACTGCACTGCATGTACAGTTTTCCCTAAGGAGATTGTCTTATGTTCAGATTTCTACATTTGTTTGTGCTATGCAGTGCTGTATTTTCCTGTGTGCATCGCAATGACACTGTCTGTCAATAAATTATTGTACAAACAGTAAAAGCGTTAACGTGAATCACGTGCCGTCTCTTGCAATCAAACAATCAAAACCAGAAATGCACTTACTGTTTTGCAAATATCAAGGATGATTCGAGAAATGCTCCACTCATCACTCTCAGGTCACTCCGCTGCACACGTCTGATCACTTCTTTGTCACCCCGACCTCACCGCTCCAGACAACGCAGATGTCTTACCGCTGGTCACTTTCCGGCGCTACCTACGGTCCCTCCCTCCTGCTTTTCCTCTGCTGTCTTGTCTGCACTCTCCCCCTCTGAGGAGCTCTCTCTTTTGAATACCAACAGTGCCACAGACACTCTGTGTTCCACGCTTACATCCTGCTTGGACAACCTATGCCCTCTTACATCTGGACCAGCCCGTGCATCCCTGTCTGCCCCCTGGTTATCGGATGTACCACGTGAGCATCGCGCCAGCCTCCGGTCAGCTGAGAGAAAATGGCACAAGTCAAAAGACCCTACTGACCTCTCTCTCAACCAGTCTCTCCTCTCTACTTTCTCCGTTGACGTCACCTCTGCAAAAACTGATTATAACCACTCGAAGATCAGCAACTCTCCTGACTCTCGCACACTCTTAAAAACCTTCTCTGCTCTCCTCTGTCCGCCTGCTCCCACACCTTCATCGGAGTTAACGGCTGATGATTTTGCATCGTTCTTCGTAAAGAAAACTACCGCCATCAACAGCCAATTTTCTACACCACCATCACCCGCCTTTTCTCCTCTGTCTGAAGATGATGTTTCCAAGGTCATTGGTTCCAACCACCCTACCACCTGCCCACTGGATCCCATCTCCACCCATCTCCTCCATGTTATCTCTCCAGCAGTTGTGCCTGGTCTGACCCACATCATCAACTCTTTGCTCACCACTGGGACATTTCCCACTGTGTTCAAAGAGGCCTGCATCACATCGCTACTGAAGAAACCCACTCTCAACCTTACACTGCTAGAACACTACAGGCCGGTGTAGTGTGTGAAAACGCATATCTTCCGTCAAAATGTAGATGACTGATTTTAACCTCTAATTCTTTTCTGTCTTCTTAAAATTTTTTTTTTTACTTACCTCACTATTCATAGCTTTGTATAATGTGCTAGGCTTTAATGGACTGGATTTAATTAACTTATGCATTTTGTTGCCTATATTGTTATAATTGCTTCCAATGTTTCCTCGTCTGTAAGTCACTTTGGAAAAAAGCGTCTGCTAAATGACTAAATGTAAATTTTATGAAATGTGTAATGTCATGTGTAATGTGTAATGTGTAGTGTGTGGCCTTGAAATTTTAGCATGTCTACGTAATTATGAATAAATGCTTCTTGAGACACACAGTGTTGCTTCTTTGCATGCATCAAACGAATTGTTTCTGGCTATATGTATCCATGCATCAGTTTGAGAGGGGTGGAAATAGGACACTTGGGTGAATCAAAACTGCCCCAAAAGTACCCCCACCCACTTTAAATACAGTTTTTTCTAAGTCAATTTGGTACATTTCTCAGATCCGATTTGAAATTCTCAAAACTTCTTGTTCAATCCTTACATCCTTGTGTCACTTGTGCACATCAAACAAGCATTTTCTCATTTCTTTGAACAAGTTGCAAATGCTTTGGTGTATCCATGCAAATGATTATGACACAATTCTGTGCAGATTCCTACATTATCAATTGCTTATGTCATGTTGATCAAAATGCATTATAATGGGTCTCTGTTGAATAGTATAATTCCCCACGACATTTAAGCACTAGTTTTACAATATCAAGTAAATATACTTCAAGTAAACAGTGGCATTTTATTTTACTCAATTTAGTGTTTCGCATTACTATATTCTTTCCACATAGGACTGCAAGAAAACTTCACTGGGTTGCAGACGGCCCCTTTTCACACCTAAACAGTCTTTTGACACTCTCTACAGGGATCTCATCCCTGAACAAGAGAGGGGGCAGATTGGAGATGACCTGCCAAAGTACATGTTAGTTTGGGACAATGTCAGTTTCCATCGCTCCAACATCATCAGGCAATGGTTTGCGGCCCACAACAGGATGCTGGTGGAGTTCCTCTCACCCTACTCAACCCCGTTGAGAAATTTTTTTCAGCATGAAGATTAAAAGTATATGATCGCCAGCAGCATACACAGATGACCCTTCTGGCTGCAATGGATGTAACGTCTGATGACATCACAGCTGATGCCTGCAGAGGCTGGATTAGACACTCTGAAAGATGATGTTCACGCTGTATAGCAAGAGAAGATATTTGTTGTGATGTGGATGAGAATCCGTTGCCCAAAATATAGGGAACGTCAGGAGGTGTAGGAAGACTGCACTGTAATTCCACTGCACTGCATGTACAGTTTTCCCTAAGGAGATTGTCTTATGTTCAGATTTCTACATTTGTTTGTGCTATGCAGTGCTGTATTTTCCTGTGTGCATCGCAATGACACTGTCTGTCAATAAATTATTGTACACACAGTAAAATCGTTAACGTGAATCACGTGCCGTCTCTTGCAATCAAACAATCAAAACCAGAAATGCACTTACTGTTTTGCAAATGTCAAGGATGATTCGAGAAATGCTCCACTCATCACTCTCAGGTCACTCCGCTGCACACGTCTGATCACTTCTTTGTCACCCCGACCTCACCGCTCCAGACAACGCAGATGTCTTACCGCTGGTCACTTTCCGGCGCTACCTACGGTCCCTCCCTCCTGCTTTTCCTCTGCTGTCTTGTCTGCACTCTCCCCCTCTGAGGAGCTCTCTCTTTTGAATACCAACAGTGCCACAGACACTCTGTGTTCCACGCTTACATCCTGCTTGGACAACCTATGCCCTCTTACATCTGGACCAGCCCGTGCATCCCTGTCTGCCCCCTGGTTATCGGATGTACCACGTGAGCATCGCGCCAGCCTCCGGTCAGCTGAGAGAAAATGGCACAAGTCAAAAGACCCTACTGACCTCTCTCTCAACCAGTCTCTCCTCTCTACTTTCTCCGTTGACGTCACCTCTGCAAAAACTGATTATAACCACTCGAAGATCAGCAACTCTCCTGACTCTCGCACACTCTTAAAAACCTTCTCTGCTCTCCTCTGTCCGCCTGCTCCCACACCTTCATCGGAGTTAACGGCTGATGATTTTGCATCATTCTTCGTAAAGAAAACTACCGCCATCAACAGCCAATTTTCTACACCACCATCACCCGCCTTTTCTCCTCTGTCTGAAGATGATGTTTCCAAGGTCATTGGTTCCAACCACCCTACCACCTGCCCACTGGATCCCATCTCCACCCATCTCCTCCATGTTATCTCTCCAGCAGTTGTGCCTGGTCTGACCCACATCATCAACTCTTTGCTCACCACTGGGACATTTCCCACTGTGTTCAAAGAGGCCTGCATCACATCGCTACTGAAGAAACCCACTCTCAACCTTACACTGCTAGAACACTACAGGCCGGTGTAGTGTGTGAAAACGCATATCTTCCGTCAAAATGTAGATGACTGATTTTAACCTCTAATTCTTTTCTGTCTTCTTAAAATTTTTTTTTTTACTTACCTCACTATTCATAGCTTTGTATAATGTGCTAGGCTTTAATGGACTGGATTTAATTAACTTATGCATTTTGTTGCCTATATTGTTATAATTGCTTCCAATGTTTCCTCGTCTGTAAGTCACTTTGGAAAAAAGCGTCTGCTAAATGACTAAATGTAAATTTTATGAAATGTGTAATGTCATGTGTAATGTGTAATGTGTAGTGTGTGGCCTTGAAATTTTAGCATGTCTACGTAATTATGAATAAATGCTTCTTGAGACACACAGTGTTGCTTCTTTGCATGCATCAAACGAATTGTTTCTGGCTATATGCATCCATGCATCAGTTTGAGAGGGGTGGAAATGGGACACTTGGGTGAATCAAAACTGCCCCAAAAGTACCCCCACCCACTTTAAATACAGTTTTTTCTAAGTCAATTTGGTACATTTCTCAGATCCGATTTGAAATTCTCAAAACTTCTTGTTCAATCCTTACATCCTTGTGTCACTTGTGCACATCAAACAAGCATTTTCTCATTTCTTTGAACAAGTTGCAAATGCTTTGGTGTATCCATGCAAATGATTATGACACAATTCTGTGCAGATTCATACATTATCAATTGCTTATGTCATGTTGATCAAAATGCATTATAATGGGTCTCTGTTGAATAGTATAATCCCCCACGACATTTAAGCACTAGTTTTACAATATCAAGTAAATATACTTCAAGTAAACAGTGGCATTTTATTTTACTCAATTTAGTGTTTCGCATTACTATATTCTTTCCACATAGGACTGCAAGAAAACTTCACTGGGTTGCAGACGGCCCCTTTTCACACCTAAACAGTCTTTTGACACTCTCTACAGGGATCTCATCCCTGAACAAGAGAGGGGGCAGATTGGAGATGACCTGCCAAAGTACATGTTAGTTTGGGACAATGTCAGTTTCCATCGCTCCAACATCATCAGGCAATGGTTTGCTGCCCAATACAGGATGCTGGTGGAGTTCCTCTCACCCTACTCAACCCCGTTGAGGAATTTTTCTCAGCATGAAGATTAAAAGTATATGATCGCCAGCAGCATACACAGATGACCCTTCTGGCTGCCATGGATGTAACGTGTGATGACATCACAGCTGATGCCTGCAGAGGCTGGATTAGACACTCTGAAAGATGATTTTTCACGCTGTATCGCAAGAGAAGATATTTGTTGTGATGTGGATGAGAATCCGTTGCCCAAAATATAGGGAACGTCAGGAGGTGTAGGAAGACTGCACTGTAATTCCACTGCACTGCATGTACAGTTTTCCCTAAGGAGATTGTCTTATGTTCAGATTTCTACATTTGTTTGTGCTATGCAGTGCTGTCTTTTCCTGTCTGCATCTCAATGACACTGTCTGTCAAGAAATTATTGTACAAACAGTAAAAGCGTTAACGTGAATCATGTGCCGTCTCTTGCAATCAAAAAATCAAAACCAGAAATGCACTTACTGTTTTGCAAATGTCAAGGATGATTCGAGAAATGCTCCACTCATCACTCTCAGGTCACTCCGCTGCACACGTCTGATCACTTCTTTGTCACCCCCAACCTCACCGCTCCAGACAACGCAGATGTCTTACCGCTGGTCACTTTCCGGCGCTACCTACGGTCCCTACCTCCTGCTTTTCCTCTGCTGTCTTGTCTTCACTCCCCCCCTCTGAGGAGCTCTCTCTTTTGAATACCAACAGTGCCACAGACACTCTGTGTTCCACGCTTACATCCTGCTTGGACAACCTATGCCCTCTTACATCTGGACCAGCCCGTGCATCCCTGTCTGCCCCCTGGTTATCGGATGTACCACGTGAGCATCGCGCCAGCCTCCGGTCAGCTGAGAGAAAATGGCACAAGTCAAAAGACCATACTGACCTCTCTCTCAACCAGTCTCTCCTCTCTACTTTCTCCGTTGACGACACCTCTGCAAAAACTGATTATAACCACTCGAAGATCAGCAACTCTCCTGACTCTCGCACACTCTTAAAAACCTTCTCTGCTCTCCTCTGTTTGCCTGCTCCCACACCTTCATCGGAGTTAACGGCTGATGATTTTGCATCGTTCTTCGTAAAGAAAACTACCGCCCTCAACAGCCAATTTTCTACACCACCATCACCCGCCTTTTCTCCTCTGTCTGAAGATGATGTTTCCAAGGTCATTGGTTCCAACCACTCTACCACCTGCCCACTGGATCCCATCTCCACCCTTCTCCTCCATGTTATCTCTCCAGCAGTTGTGCCTGGTCTGACCCACATCATCAACTCTTTGCTCACCACTGGGACATTTCCCACTGCGTTCAAAGAGGCCTGCATCACACCGCTACTGAAGAAACCCACTCTCAACCTTACACTGCTAGAACACTACAGGCCGGTGTAGTGTGTGAAAACGCATATCTTCCGTCAAAATGTAGATGACTGATTTCAACCTCTAATTCTTTTCTGTCTTCTTAAAATTTTTTTTTTTACTTACCTCACTATTCTTAGCTTTGTATACTGTGCTAGGCTTTAATGGACTGGATTTAATTAACTTATGCATTTTGTTGCCTATATTGTTATAATTGCTTCCAATGTTTCCTCGTCTGTAAGTCACTTTGGAAAAAAGCGTCTGCTAAATGACTAAATGTAAATTTTATGAAATGTGTAATGTCATGTGTAATGTGTAATGTGTAGTGTGTGGCCTTGAAATTTAAGCATGTCTACGTAATCATGAATAAATGCTTCTTGAGACACACAGTGTTGCTTCTTTGCATGCATCAAACGAATTGTTTCTGGCTATATGCATCCATGCATCAGTTTGAGAGGGGTGGAAATGGGACACTTGGGTGAAACAAAACTGCCCCAAAAGTACCCCCACCCACTTTAAATACAGTTTTTTCTATGTCAATTTGGTACATTTCTCAGATCCGATTTGAAATTCTCAAAACTTCTTGTTCAATCCTTACATCCTTGTGTCACTTGTGCACATCAAACAAGCATTTTCTCATTTCTTTGAACAAGTTGCAAATGCTTTAGTATATCCATGCAAATGATTATGACACAATTCTGTGTAGATTCCTACATTATCAATTGCTTATGTCATGTTGATCAAAATGTATTATAATGGGTCTCTGTTGAATAGTATAATCCCCCACGACATTTAAGCACTAGTATTACAATATACAGTAAGTTTACTTCAAGTAAACAGTGGCATTTTATTTTACTCAATTTAGTGTTTCGCATTACTATATTCTTTCCACATAGGACTGCAAGACAACTTCACTGGTTTGCAGACGGCCCCTTTTCACACCTAAACAGTCTTTTGACACTCTCTACAGGGATCTCATCCCTGAACAAGAGAGGGGGCAGATTGGAGATGACCTGCCAAAGTACATGTTAGTTTGGGACAATGTCAGTTTCCATCGCTCCAACATCATCAGGCAATGGTTTGCTGCCCACAACAGGATGCTGGTGGAGTTCCTCTCACCCTACTCAACCCCGTTGAGGAATTTTTCTCAGCATGAAGATTAAAAGTATATGATCGCCAGCAGCATACACAGATGACCCTTCTGGCTGCCATGGATGTAACGTGTGATGACATCACAGCTGATGCCTGCAGAGGCTGGATTAGACACTCTGAAAGATGATTTTCACGCTGTATCGCAAGAGAAGATATTTGTTGTGATGTGGATGAGAATCCGTTGCCCAACATATAGGGAACGTCAGGAGGTGTAGGAAGACTGCACTGTAATTCCACTGCACTGCCTGTACAGTTTTCCCTAAGGAGATTGTCTTATGTTCAGATTTCTTCATTTGTTTGTGCTATCGAGTGCTGTCTATTCCTGTCTGCATCGCAATGACAATGTCTGTCAATAAATTATTGTACAAACAGTAAAAGCGTTAACGTGAATCATGTGCCGTCTCTTGCAATCAAACAATCAAAACCGGAAATGCACTTACTGTTTTGCAAATGTCAAGGATGATTCGAGAAATGCTCCACTCATCACTCTCAGGTCACTCCGCTGCACACGTCAGATCACTTCTTTGTCACCCCCGACCTCACTGCTCAAGACAACGCAGATGTCTTACCGCTGGTCACTTTCCGGCGCTACCTAAGGTCCCTCCCTCCTGCTTTTCCTCTGCTGTCTTGTCTGCACCCCCCCCCTCTGAGGAGCTCTCTCTTTTGAATACCAACAGTGCCATAGACACTCTGTGTTCCACGCTTACATCCTGCTTGGACAACCTATGCCCTCTTACATCTGGATCAGCCCGTGCATCCCTGTCTGCCCCCTGGTTATCGGATGTACCACGTGAGCATCGCGCCAGCCTCCGGTCAGCTGAGAGAAAATGGCACAAGTCAAAAGACCATACTGACCTCTCTCTCAACCAGTCTCTCCTCTCTACTTTCTCCGTTGACGACACCTCTGCAAAAACTGATTATAACCACTCGAAGATCAGCAACTCTCCTGACTCTCGCACACTCTTAAAAACCTTCTCTGCTCTCCTCTGTCTGCCTGCTCCCACACCTTCATCGGAGTTAACGGCTGATGATTTTGCATCGTTCTTCGTAAAGAAAACTACCGCCCTCAACAGCCAATTTTCTACACCACCATCACCCGCCTTTTCTCCTTCCGTCTGAAGATGATGTTTCCAAGGTCATTGGTTCCAACCACCCTACCACCTGCCCACTGGATCCCATCTCCTCCATGTTATCTCTCCAGCAGTTGTGCCTGGTCTGACCCACATCATCAACTCTTTGCTCACCACTGGGACATTTCCCACTGCGTTCAAAGAGGCCTGCATCACACCGCTACTGAAGAAACCCACTCTCAACCTTACACTGCTAGAACACTACAGGCCGGTGTAGTGTGTGAAAACGCATATCTTCCGTCAAAATGTAGATGACTGATTTTAACCTCTAAATCTTTTCTGTCTTCTTAAAAATTTTTTTTTTTACTTACCTCACTATTCTTAGCTTTGTATACTGTGCTAGGCTTTAATGGACTGGATTTAATTAACTTATGCATTTTGTTGCCTATATTGTTATAATTGCTTCCAATGTTTCCTCGTCTGTAAGTCGCTTTGGAAAAAAGCGTCTGCTAAATGACTAAATGTAAATTTTATGAAATGTGTAATGTCATGTGTAATGTGTAGTGTGTGGCCTTGAAATTTTAGCATGTCTACGTAATCAGGAATAAATGCTTCTTGAGACACACAGTGTTGCTTCTTTGCATGCATCAAACGAATTGTTTCTGGCTATATGCATCCATGCATCAGTTTGAGAGGGGTGGAAATGGGACCCTTGGGTGAAACAAAACTGCCCCAAAAGTACCCCCACCCACTTTAAATACAGTTTTTTCTAAGTCAATTTGGTACATTTCTCAGATCCGATTTGAAATTCTCAAAACTTCTTGTTCAATCCTTACATCCTTGTGTCACTTGTGCACATCAAACAAGCATTTTATCATTTCTTTGAACAAGTTGCAAATGCTTTGGTATATCCATGCAAATGATTATGACACAATTCTGTGCAGATTCCTACATTATCAATTGCTTATGTCATGTTGATCAAAATGCATTATAATGGGTCTCTGTTGAATAGTATAATCCAACACGACATTTAAGCACTAGTTTTACAATATACAGTAAGTATACTTCAAGTAAACAGTGGCATTTTATTTTACTCAATTTAGTGTTTCGCATTACTATATTCTTTCCACATAGGACTGCAAGACAACTTCACTGGGTTGCAGACGGCCCCTTTTCACACCTAAACAGTCTTTTGACACTCTCTACAGGGATCTCATCCCTGAACAAGAGAGGGGGCAGATTGGAGATGACCTGCCAAAGTACATGTTAGTTTGGAACAATGTCAGTTTCCTTCGCTCCAACATCATCAGGCAATGGTTTGCGGCCCACAACAGGATGCTGGTGGAGTTCCTCTCACCCTACTCAACCCCGTTGAGAAATTTTTCTCAGCATGAAGATTAAAAGTATATGATCGCCAGCAGCATACACAGATGACCCTTCTGGCTGCCATGGATGTAACGTGTGATGACATCACAGCTGATGCCTGCAGAGGCTGGATTAGACACTCTGAAAGATGATTTTTCAGGCTGTATCGCAAGAGAAGATATTTGTTGTGATGTGGATGAGAATCCGTTGCCCAAAATATACGGAACGTCAGGAGGTGTAGGAAGACTGCACTGTAATTCCACTGCACTGCATGTACAGTTTTCCCTAAGGAGATTGTCTTATGTTCAGATTTCTACATTTGTTTGTGCTATGCAGTGATGTCTTTTCCTGTCTGCATCGCGATGACACTGTCTGTCAAGAAATTATTGTACAAACAGTAAAAGCGTTAACGTGAATCATGTGCCGTCTCTTGCAATCAAACAATCAAAACCAGAAATGCACTTACTGTTTTGCAAATGTCAAGGATGATTCGAGAAATGCTCCACTCATCACTCTCAGGTCACTCCGCTGCACACGTCTGATCACTTCTTTGTCACCCCCGACCTCACCGCTCTAGACAACGCAGATGTCTTACCGCTGGTCACTTTCCGGCGCTACCTACGGTCCCTCCCTTCTGCTTTTCCTCTGCTGTCTTGTCTGCACTCCCCCCCTCTGAGGAGCTCTCTCTTTTGAATACCAACAGTGCCACAGACACTCTGTGTTCCACGCTTACATCCTGCTTGGACAACCTATGCCCTCTTACATCTGGACCAGCCCGTGCATCCCTGTCTGCCCCCTGGTTATCGGATGTACCACGTGAGCATCGCGCCAGCCTCCGGTCAGCTGAGAGAAAATGGCACAAGTCAAAAGACCTTACTGACCTCTCTCTCAACCAGTCTCTCCTCTCTACTTTCTCCGTTGACGTCACCTCTGCAAAAACTGATTATAACCACTCGAAGATCAGCAACTCTCCTGACTCTCGCACACTCTTAAAAACCTTCTCTGCTCTCCTCTGTACGCCTGCTCCCACACCTTCATCGGAGTTAACGGCTGATGATTTTGCATCGTTCTTCGTAAAGAAAACTACCGCCATCAACAGCCAATTTTCTACACCACCATCACCCGCCTTTTCTACTCTGTCTGAAGATGATGTTTCCAAGGTCATTGGTTCCAACCACCCTACCACCTGCCCACTGGATCCCATCTCCACCCATCTCCTCAATGTTATCTCTCCAGCAGTTGTGCCTGGTCTGACCCACATCATCAACTCTTTGCTCACCACTGGGACATTTCCCACTGCGTTCAAAGAGGCCTGCATCAAACCGCTACTCAAGAAACCCACTCTCAACCTTACACTGCTAGAACACTACAGGCCGGTGTAGTGTGTGAAAACGCATATCTTCCGTCAAAATGTAGATGACTGATTTTAATCTCTAATTCTTTTCTGTCTTCTTAAAAAAACTTTTTTTTACTTACCTCACTATTCTTAGCTTTTTATACTGTGCTAGGCTTTAATGGACTGGATTTAATTAACTTATGCATTTTGTTGCCTATATTGTTATAATTGCTTCCAATGTTTCCTCGTCTGTAAGTCGCTTTGGAAAAAAGCGTCTGCTAAATGACTAAATGTAAATTTTATGAAATGTGTAATATCATGTGTAATGTGTAATGTGCAGTGTGTGGCCTTGAAATTTTAGCATGTCTACGTAATCATGAATAAATGCTTCTTGAGACACACAGTGTTGCTTCTTTGCATGCATCAAACGAATTGTTTCTGGCTATATGCATCCATGCATCAGTTTGAGAGGGGTGGAAATGGGACACTTGGGTGAAACAAAACTGCCCCAAAAGTACCCCCACCCACTTTAAATACAGTTTTTTCTAAGTCAATTTGGTACATTTCTCAGATCCGATTTGAAATTCTCAAAACTTCTTGTTCAAGCCTTACATCCTTGTGTCACTTGTGCACATCAAACAAGCATTTTATCATTTCTTTGAACAAGTTGCAAATGCTTTGGTATATCCATGCAAATGATTATGACACAATTCTGTGCAGATTCCTACATTATCAATTGCTTATGTCATGTTGATCAAAATGCATTATAATGGGTCTCTGTTGAATAGTATAATCCAACACGACATTTAAGCACTAGTTTTACAATATACAGTAAGTATACTTCAAGTAAACAGTGGCATTTTATTTTACTCAATTTAGTGTTTCGCATTACTATATTCTTTCCACATAGGACTGCAAGACAACTTCACTGGGTTGCAGACGGCCCCTTTTCACACCTAAACAGTCTTTTGACACTCTCTACAGGGATCTCATCCCTGAACAAGAGAGGGGGCAGATTGGAGATGACCTGCCAAAGTACATGTTAGTTTGGAACAATGTCAGTTTCCTTCGCTCCAACATCATCAGGCAATGGTTTGCGGCCCACAACAGGATGCTGGTGGAGTTCCTCTCACCCTACTCAACCCCGTTGAGAAATTTTTCTCAGCATGAAGATTAAAAGTATATGATCGCCAGCAGCATACACAGATGACCCTTCTGGCTGCCATGGATGTAACGTGTGATGACATCACAGCTGATGCCTGCAGAGGCTGGATTAGACACTCTGAAAGATGATTTTTCAGGCTGTATCGCAAGAGAAGATATTTGTTGTGATGTGGATGAGAATCCGTTGCCCAAAATATAGGGAACGTCAGGAGGTGTAGGAAGACTGCACTGTAATTCCACTGCACTTCATGTACAGTTTTCCCTAAGGAGATTGTCTTATGTTCAGATTTCTACATTTGTTTGTGCTATGCAGTGATGTCTTTTCCTGTCTGCATCGCGATGACACTGTCTGTCAAGAAATTATTGTACAAACAGTAAAAGCGTTAACGTGAATCATGTGCCGTCTCTTGCAATCAAACAATCAAAACCAGAAATGCACTTACTGTTTTGCAAATGTCAAGGATGATTCGAGAAATGCTCCACTCATCACTCTCAGGTCACTCCGCTGCACACGTCTGATCACTTCTTTGTCACCCCCGACCTCACCGCTCTAGACAACGCAGATGTCTTACCGCTGGTCACTTTCCGGCGCTACCTACGGTCCCTCCCTTCTGCTTTTCCTCTGCTGTCTTGTCTGCACTCCCCCCCTCTGAGGAGCTCTCTCTTTTGAATACCAACAGTGCCACAGACACTCTGTGTTCCACGCTTACATCCTGCTTGGACAACCTATGCCCTCTTACATCTGGACCAGCCCGTGCATCCCTGTCTGCCCCCTGGTTATCGGATGTACCACGTGAGCATCGCGCCAGCCTCCGGTCAGCTGAGAGAAAATGGCACAAGTCAAAAGACCTTACTGACCTCTCTCTCAACCAGTCTCTCCTCTCTACTTTCTCCGTTGACGTCACCTCTGCAAAAACTGATTATAACCACTCGAAGATCAGCAACTCTCCTGACTCTCGCACACTCTTAAAAACCTTCTCTGCTCTCCTCTGTACGCCTGCTCCCACACCTTCATCGGAGTTAACGGCTGATGATTTTGCATCGTTCTTCGTAAAGAAAACTACCGCCATCAACAGCCAATTTTCTACACCACCATCACCTGCCTTTTCTACTCTGTCTGAAGATGATGTTTCCAAGGTCATTGGTTCCAACCACCCTACCACCTGCCCACTGGATCCCATCTCCACCCATCTCCTCAATGTTATCTCTCCAGCAGTTGTGCCTGGTCTGACCCACATCATCAACTCTTTGCTCACCACTGGGACATTTCCCACTGCGTTCAAAGAGGCCTGCATCAAACCGCTACTCAAGAAACCCACTCTCAACCTTACACTGCTAGAACACTACAGGCCGGTGTAGTGTGTGAAAACGCATATCTTCCGTCAAAATGTAGATGACTGATTTTAATCTCTAATTCTTTTCTGTCTTCTTAAAAAAACTTTTTTTTACTTACCTCACTATTCTTAGCTTTTTATACTGTGCTAGGCTTTAATGGACTGGATTTAATTAACTTATGCATTTTGTTGCCTATATTGTTATAATTGCTTCCAATGTTTCCTCGTCTGTAAGTCGCTTTGGAAAAAAGCGTCTGCTAAATGACTAAATGTAAATTTTATGAAATGTGTAATATCATGTGTAATGTGTAATGTGCAGTGTGTGGCCTTGAAATTTTAGCATGTCTACGTAATCATGAATAAATGCTTCTTGAGACACACAGTGTTGCTTCTTTGCATGCATCAAACGAATTGTTTCTGGCTATATGCATCCATGCATCAGTTTGAGAGGGGTGGAAATGGGACACTTGGGTGAAACAAAACTGCCCCAAAAGTACCCCCACCCACTTTAAATACAGTTTTTTCTAAGTCAATTTGGTACATTTCTCAGATCCGATTTGAAATTCTCAAAACTTCTTGTTCAAGCCTTACATCCTTGTGTCACTTGTGCACATCAAACAAGCATTTTATCATTTCTTTGAACAAGTTGCAAATGCTTTGGTATATCCATGCAAATGATTATGACACAATTCTGTGCAGATTCCTACATTATCAATTGCTTATGTCATGTTGATCAAAATGCATTATAATGGGTCTCTGTTGAATAGTATAATCCAACACGACATTTAAGCACTAGTTTTACAATATACAGTAAGTATACTTCAAGTAAACAGTGGCATTTTATTTTACTCAATTTAGTGTTTCGCATTACTATATTCTTTCCACATAGGACTGCAAGACAACTTCACTGGGTTGCAGACGGCCCCTTTTCACACCTAAACAGTCTTTTGACACTCTCTACAGGGATCTCATCCCTGAACAAGAGAGGGGGCAGATTGGAGATGACCTGCCAAAGTACATGTTAGTTTGGAACAATGTCAGTTTCCTTCGCTCCAACATCATCAGGCAATGGTTTGCGGCCCACAACAGGATGCTGGTGGAGTTCCTCTCACCCTACTCAACCCCGTTGAGAAATTTTTCTCAGCATGAAGATTAAAAGTATATGATCGCCAGCAGCATACACAGATGACCCTTCTGGCTGCCATGGATGTAACGTGTGATGACATCACAGCTGATGCCTGCAGAGGCTGGATTAGACACTCTGAAAGATGATTTTTCAGGCTGTATCGCAAGAGAAGATATTTGTTGTGATGTGGATGAGAATCCGTTGCCCAAAATATACGGAACGTCAGGAGGTGTAGGAAGACTGCACTGTAATTCCACTGCACTGCATGTACAGTTTTCCCTAAGGAGATTGTCTTATGTTCAGATTTCTACATTTGTTTGTGCTATGCAGTGATGTCTTTTCCTGTCTGCATCGCGATGACACTGTCTGTCAAGAAATTATTTTACAAACAGTAAAAGCGTTAACGTGAATCATGTGCCGTCTCTTGCAATCAAACAATCAAAACCAGAAATGCACTTACTGTTTTGCAAATGTCAAGGATGATTCGAGAAATGCTCCACTCATCACTCTCAGGTCACTCCGCTGCACACGTCTGATCACTTCTTTGTCACCCCCGACCTCACCGCTCTAGACAACGCAGATGTCTTACCGCTGGTCACTTTCCGGCGCTACCTACGGTCCCTCCCTTCTGCTTTTCCTCTGCTGTCTTGTCTGCACTCCCCCCCTCTGAGGAGCTCTCTCTTTTGAATACCAACAGTGCCACAGACACTCTGTGTTCCACGCTTACATCCTGCTTGGACAACCTATGCCCTCTTACATCTGGACCAGCCCGTGCATCCCTGTCTGCCCCCTGGTTATCGGATGTACCACGTGAGCATCGCGCCAGCCTCCGGTCAGCTGAGAGAAAATGGCACAAGTCAAAAGACCTTACTGACCTCTCTCTCAACCAGTCTCTCCTCTCTACTTTCTCCGTTGACGTCACCTCTGCAAAAACTGATTATAACCACTCGAAGATCAGCAACTCTCCTGACTCTCGCACACTCTTAAAAACCTTCTCTGCTCTCCTCTGTACGCCTGCTCCCACACCTTCATCGGAGTTAACGGCTGATGATTTTGCATCGTTCTTCGTAAAGAAAACTACCGCCATCAACAGCCAATTTTCTACACCACCATCACCCGCCTTTTCTACTCTGTCTGAAGATGATGTTTCCAAGGTCATTGGTTCCAACCACCCTACCACCTGCCCACTGGATCCCATCTCCACCCATCTCCTCAATGTTATCTCTCCAGCAGTTGTGCCTGGTCTGACCCACATCATCAACTCTTTGCTCACCACTGGGACATTTCCCACTGCGTTCAAAGAGGCCTGCATCAAACCGCTACTCAAGAAACCCACTCTCAACCTTACACTGCTAGAACACTACAGGCCGGTGTAGTGTGTGAAAACGCATATCTTCCGTCAAAATGTAGATGACTGATTTTAATCTCTAATTCTTTTCTGTCTTCTTAAAAAAACTTTTTTTTACTTACCTCACTATTCTTAGCTTTTTATACTGTGCTAGGCTTTAATGGACTGGATTTAATTAACTTATGCATTTTGTTGCCTATATTGTTATAATTGCTTCCAATGTTTCCTCGTCTGTAAGTCGCTTTGGAAAAAAGCGTCTGCTAAATGACTAAATGTAAATTTTATGAAATGTGTAATATCATGTGTAATGTGCAGTGTGTGGCCTTGAAATTTTAGCATGTCTACGTAATCATGAATAAATGCTTCTTGAGACACACAGTGTTGCTTCTTTGCATGCATCAAACGAATTGTTTCTGGCTATATGCATCCATGCATCAGTTTGAGAGGGGTGGAAATGGGACACTTGGGTGAAACAAAACTGCCCCAAAAGTACCCCCACCCACTTTAAATACAGTTTTTTCTAAGTCAATTTGGTACATTTCTCAGATCCGATTTGAAATTCTCAAAACTTCTTGTTCAAGCCTTACATCCTTGTGTCACTTGTGCACATCAAACAAGCATTTTATCATTTCTTTGAACAAGTTGCAAATGCTTTGGTATATCCATGCAAATGATTATGACACAATTCTGTGCAGATTCCTACATTATCAATTGCTTATGTCATGTTGATCAAAATGCATTATAATGGGTCTCTGTTGAATAGTATAATCCAACACGACATTTAAGCACTAGTTTTACAATATACAGTAAGTATACTTCAAGTAAACAGTGGCATTTTATTTTACTCAATTTAGTGTTTCGCATTACTATATTCTTTCCACATAGGACTGCAAGACAACTTCACTGGGTTGCAGACGGCCCCTTTTCACACCTAAACAGTCTTTTGACACTCTCTACAGGGATCTCATCCCTGAACAAGAGAGGGGGCAGATTGGAGATGACCTGCCAAAGTACATGTTAGTTTGGAACAATGTCAGTTTCCTTCGCTCCAACATCATCAGGCAATGGTTTGCGGCCCACAACAGGATGCTGGTGGAGTTCCTCTCACCCTACTCAACCCCGTTGAGAAATTTTTCTCAGCATGAAGATTAAAAGTATATGATCGCCAGCAGCATACACAGATGACCCTTCTGGCTGCCATGGATGTAACGTGTGATGACATCACAGCTGATGCCTGCAGAGGCTGGATTAGACACTCTGAAAGATGATTTTTCAGGCTGTATCGCAAGAGAAGATATTTGTTGTGATGTGGATGAGAATCCGTTGCCCAAAATATAGGGAACGTCAGGAGGTGTAGGAAGACTGCACTGTAATTCCACTGCACTGCATGTACAGTTTTCCCTAAGGAGATTGTCTTATGTTCAGATTTCTACATTTGTTTGTGCTATGCAGTGATGTCTTTTCCTGTCTGCATCGCGATGACACTGTCTGTCAAGAAATTATTGTACAAACAGTAAAAGCGTTAACGTGAATCATGTGCCGTCTCTTGCAATCAAACAATCAAAACCAGAAATGCACTTACTGTTTTGCAAATGTCAAGGATGATTCGAGAAATGCTCCACTCATCACTATCAGGTCACTCCGCTGCAGACGTCTGATCACTTCTTTGTCACCCCCAACCTCACCGCTCCAGACAACGCAGATGTCTTACCGCTGGTCACTTTCCGGCGCTACCTACGGTCCCTCCCTTCTGCTTTTCCTCTGCTGTCTTGTCTGCACTCCCCCCCTCTGAGGAGCTCTCTCTTTTGAATACCAACAGTGCCAGAGACACACTGTGTTCCACGCTTACATCCTGCTTGGACAACCTATGCCCTCTTACATCTGGACCAGCCCGTGCATCCCTGTCTGCCCCCTGGTTATCGGATGTACCACGTGAGCATCGCGCCAGCCTCCGGTCAGCTGAGAGAAAATGGCACAAGTCAAAAGACCATACTGACCTCTCTCTCAACCAGTCTCTCCTCTCTACTTTCTCCGTTGACGTCACCTCTGCAAAAACTGATTATAACCACTCGAAGATCAGCAACTCTCCTGACTCTCGCACACTCTTAAAAACCTTCTCTGCTCTCCTCTGTCCGCCTGCTCCCACACCTTCATCGGAGTTAACGGCTGATGATCTTGCATCTTTCTTCGTAAAGAAAACTACCGCCACCAACAGCCAATTTTCTACACCACCATCACCCGCCTTTTCTACTCTGTCTGAAGATGATGTTTCCAAGGTCATTGGTTCCAACCACCCTACCGCCTGCCCACTGGATCCCATCTCCATCCATCTCCTCCATGTTATCTCTCCAACAGTTGTGCCTGGTCTGACCCACATCATCAACTCTTTGCTCACCACTGGGACATTTCCCACTGCGTTCAAAGAGGCCTGCATCAAACCGCTACTGAAGAAACCCACTCTCAACCTTACACTGCTAGAACACTACAGGCCGGTGTAGTGTGTGAAAACGCATAACTTCCGTCAAAATGAAGATGACTGATTTTAATCTCTAATTCTTTTCTGTCTTCTGAAAAAAACTTTTTTTTTACTTACCTACCTCACTATTCTTAGCTTTTTATACTGTGCTAGGCTTTAATGGACTGGATTTAATTAACTTATGCATTTTGTTGCCTATATTGTTATAATTGCTTCCAATGATTCCTCGTCTGTAAGTCGCTTTGGAAAAAAGCGTCTGCTAAATGACTAAATGTAAATTTTATGAAATGTGTAATATCATGTGTAATGTGCAATGTGCAGTGTGTGGCCTTGAAATTTTAGCATGTCTACGTAATCATGAATAAATGCTTCTTGAGACACACAGTGTTGCTTCTTTGCATGCATCAAACGAATTGTTTCTGGCTATATGCATCCATGCATCAGTTTGAGAGGGGTGGAAATGGGACACTTGGGTGAAACAAAACTGCCCCAAAAGTACCCCCACCCACTTTAAATACAGTTTTTTCTAAGTCAATTTGGTACATTTCTCAGATCCGATTTGAAATTCTCAAAACTTCTTGTTCAAGCCTTACATCCTTGTGTCACTTGTGCACATCAAACAAGCATTTTCTCATTTCTTTGAACAAGTTGCAAATGCTTTGGTATATCCATGCAAATGATTATGACACAATTCTGTGCAGATTCCTACATTATCAATTGCTTATGTCATGTTGATCAAAATGCATTATAATGGGTCTCTGTTGAATAGTATAATCCAACACGACATTTAAGCACTAGTTTTACAATATACAGTAAGTATACTTCAAGTAAACAGTGGCATTTTATTTTACTCAATTTAGTGTTTCGCATTACTATATTCTTTCCACATAGGACTGCAAGACAACTTCACTGGGTTGCAGACGGCCCCTTTTCACACCTAAACAGTCTTTTGACACTCTCTACAGGGATCTCATCCCTGAACAAGAGAGGGGGCAGATTGGAGATGACCTGCCAAAGTACATGTTAGTTTGGAACAATGTCAGTTTCCTTCGCTCCAACATCATCAGGCAATGGTTTGCGGCCCACAACAGGATGCTGGTGGAGTTCCTCTCACCCTACTCAACCCCGTTGAGAAATTTTTCTCAGCATGAAGATTAAAAGTATATGATCGCCAGCAGCATACACAGATGACCCTTCTGGCTGCCATGGATGTAACGTGTGATGACATCACAGCTGATGCCTGCAGAGGCTGGATTAGACACTCTGAAAGATGATTTTTCAGGCTGTATCGCAAGAGAAGATATTTGTTGTGATGTGGATGAGAATCCGTTGCCCAAAATATAGGGAACGTCAGGAGGTGTAGGAAGACTGCACTGTAATTCCACTGCACTGCATGTACAGTTTTCCCTAAGGAGATTGTCTTATGTTCAGATTTCTACATTTGTTTGTGCTATGCAGTGATGTCTTTTCCTGTCTGCATCGCGATGACACTGTCTGTCAAGAAATTATTGTACAAACAGTAAAAGCGTTAACGTGAATCATGTGCCGTCTCTTGCAATCAAACAATCAAAACCAGAAATGCACTTACTGTTTTGCAAATGTCAAGGATGATTCGAGAAATGCTCCACTCATCACTCTCAGGTCACTCCGCTGCACACGTCTGATCACTTCTTTGTCACCCCCGACCTCACCGCTCTAGACAACGCAGATGTCTTACCGCTGGTCACTTTCCGGCGCTACCTACGGTCCCTCCCTTCTGCTTTTCCTCTGCTGTCTTGTCTGCACTCCCCCCCTCTGAGGAGCTCTCTCTTTTGAATACCAACAGTGCCACAGACACTCTGTGTTCCACGCTTACATCCTGCTTGGACAACCTATGCCCTCTTACATCTGGACCAGCCCGTGCATCCCTGTCTGCCCCCTGGTTATCGGATGTACCAAGTGAGCATCGCGCCAGCCTCCGGTCAGCTGAGAGAAAATGGCACAAGTCAAAAGACCTTACTGACCTCTCTCTCAACCAGTCTCTCCTCTCTACTTTCTCCGTTGACGTCACCTCTGCAAAAACTGATTATAACCACTCGAAGATCAGCAACTCTCCTGACTCTCGCACACTCTTAAAAACCTTCTCTGCTCTCCTCTGTACGCCTGCTCCCACACCTTCATCGGAGTTAACGGCTGATGATTTTGCATCGTTCTTCGTAAAGAAAACTACCGCCTTCAACAGCCAATTTTCTACACCACCATCACCCGCCTTTTCTACTCTGTCTGAAGATGATGTTTCCAAGGTCATTGGTTCCAACCACCCTACCACCTGCCCACTGGATCCCATCTCCACCCATCTCCTCAATGTTATCTCTCCAGCAGTTGTGCCTGGTCTGACCCACATCATCAACTCTTTGCTCACCACTGGGACATTTCCCACTGCGTTCAAAGAGGCCTGCATCAAACCGCTACTCAAGAAACCCACTCTCAACCTTACACTGCTAGAACACTACAGGCCGGTGTAGTGTGTGAAAACGCATATCTTCCGTCAAAATGTAGATGACTGATTTTAATCTCTAATTCTTTTCTGTCTTCTTAAAAAAACTTTTTTTTACTTACCTCACTATTCTTAGCTTTTTATACTGTGCTAGGCTTTAATGGACTGGATTTAATTAACTTATGCATTTTGTTGCCTATATTGTTATAATTGCTTCCAATGTTTCCTCGTCTGTAAGTCGCTTTGGAAAAAAGCATCTGCTAAATGACTAAATGTAAATTTTATGAAATGTGTAATGTCATGTGTAATGTGTAATGTGTAGTGTGTGGCCTTGAAATTTTAGCATGTCTACGTAATCATGAATAAATGCTTCTTGAGACACACAGTGTTGCTTCTTTGCATGCATCAAACGAATTGTTTCTGGCTATATGCATCCATGCATCAGTTTGAGAGGGGTGGAAATGGGACACTTGGGTGAAACAAAACTGCCCCAAAAGTACCCCCACCCACTTTAAATACAGTTTTTTCTAAGTCAATTTGGTACATTTCTCAGATCCGATTTGAAATTCTCAAAACTTCTTGTTCAATCCTTACATCCTTGTATCACTTGTGCAAATCAAACAAGCATTTTCTCATTTCTTTGAACAAGTTGCAAATGCTTTGGTATATCCATGCAAATGATTATGACACAATTCTGTGCAGATTCCTACATTATCAATTGCTTATGTCATGTTGATCAAAATGCATTATAATGGGTCTCTGTTGAATAGTATAATCCAACACGACATTTAAGCACTAGTTTTACAATAAACAGTAAGTATACTTCAAGTAAACAGTGGCATTTTATTTTACTCAATTTAGTGTTTCGCATTACTATATTCTTTCCACATAGGACTGCAAGACAACTTCACTGGGTTGCAGACGGCCCCTTTTCACACCTAAACAGTCTTTTGACACTCTCTACAGGGATCTCATCCCTGAACAAGAGAGGGGGCAGATTGGAGATGACCTGCCAAAGTACATGTTAGTTTGGGACAATGTCAGTTTCCTTCGATCCAACATCATCAGGCAATGGTTTGCGGCCCACAACAGGATGCTGGTGGAGTTCCTCTCACCCTACTCAACCCCGTTGAGGAATTTTTCTCAGCATGAAGATTAAAAGTATATGATCGCCAGCAGCATGCACAGATGACCCTTCTGGCTGCCATGGATGTAACGTGTGATGATATCACAGCTGATGCCTGCAGAGGCTGGATTAGACACTCTGAAAGATGATTTTCACGCTGTATCGCAAGAGAAGATATTTGTTGTGATGTGGATGAGAATCCGTTGCCCAAAATATACGGAACGTCAGGAGGTGTAGGAAGACTGCACTGTAATTCCACTGCACTGCATGTACAGTTTTCCCTAAGGAGATTGTCTTACGTTCAGATTTCTACATTTTTTTTGTGCTATGCAGTGCTGTCTTTTCCTGTCTGCATCGCAATGACACTGTCTGTCAATAAATTATTGTACAAACAGTAAAAGCGTTAACGTGAATCATGTGCCGTCTCTTGCAATCAAAAAATCAAAACCAGAAATGCACTTACTGTTTTGTCAATGTCAAGGATGATTGGGGAATGCTCCACTCATCACTCTCAGGTCACTCCGCTGCACACGTCTGATCACTTCTTTGTCACCCCCAACCTCACCGCTCCAGACAACGCAGATGTCTTACCGCTGGTCACTTTCAGGCGCTACCTACGGTCCCTCCCTCCTGCTTTTCCTCTGCTGTCTTGTCTGCACTTCCCCCCTCTTAGGAGCTCTCTCTTTTGAATATCAACAGTGCCACAGACACTCTGTGTTCCACGCTTACATCCTGCTTGGACAACCTATGCCCTCTTACATCTGGACCAGCCCGTGCATCCCTGTCTGCCCCCTGGTTATCGGATGTACCACGTGAGCATCGCGCCAGCCTCCGGTCAGCTGAGAGAAAATGGCACAAGTCAAAAGACCATACTGACCTCTCTCTCAACCAGTCTCTCCTCTCTACTTTCTCCGTTGACGTCACCTCTGCAAAAACTGATTATAACCACTCGAAGATCAGCAACTCTCCTGACTCTCGCACACTCTTAAAAACCTTCTCTGCTCTCCTCTGTCCGCCTGCTCCCACACCTTCATCGGAGTTAACGGCTGATGATCTTGCATCTTTCTTCGTAAAGAAAACTACCGCCACCAATAGCCAATTTTCTACACCACCATCACCCGCCTTTTCTACTCTGTCTGAAGATGATGTTTCCAAGGTCATTGGTTCCAACCACCCTACCACCTGCCCACTGGATCCCATCTCCACCCATCTCCTCCATGTTATCTCTCCAGCAGTTGTGCCTGGTCTGACCCACATCATCAACTCTTTGCTCACCACTGGGACATTTCCCACTGCGTTCAAAGAGGCCTGCATCAAACCGCTACTGAAGAAACCCACTCTCAACCTTACACTGCTAGAACACTACAGGCCGGTGTAGTGTGTGAAAACGCATAACTTCCGTCAAAATGAAGATGACTGATTTTAATCTCTAATTCTTTTCTGTCTTCTGAAAAAAACTTTTTTTTTACTTACCTACCTCACTATTCTTAGCTTTTTATACTGTGCTAGGCTTTAATGGACTGGATTTAATTAACTTATGCATTTTGTTGCCTATATTGTTATAATTGCTTCCAATGATTTCTCGTCTGTAAGTCGCTTTGGAAAAAAGCGTCTGCTAAATGACTAAATGTAAATTTTATGAAATGTGTAATATCATGTGTAATGTGCAATGTGCAGTGTGTGGCCTTGAAATTTTAGCATGTCTACGTAATCATGAATAAATGCTTCTTGAGACACACAGTGTTGCTTCTTTGCATGCATCAAACGAATTGTTTCTGGCTATATGCATCCATGCATCAGTTTGAGAGGGGTGGAAATGGGACACTTGGGTGAAACAAAACTGCCCCAAAAGTACCCCCACCCACTTTAAATACAGTTTTTTCTAAGTCAATTTGGTACATTTCTCAGATCCGATTTGAAATTCTCAAAACTTCTTGTTCAAGCCTTACATCCTTGTGTCACTTGTGCACATCAAACAAGCATTTTCTCATTTCTTTGAACAAGTTGCAAATGCTTTGGTATATCCATGCAAATGATTATGACACAATTCTGTGCAGATTCCTACATTATCAATTGCTTATGTCATGTTGATCAAAATGCATTATAATGGGTCTCTGTTGAATAGTATAATCCAACACGACATTTAAGCACTAGTTTTACAATATACAGTAAGTATACTTCAAGTAAACAGTGGCATTTTATTTTACTCAATTTAGTGTTTCGCATTACTATATTCTTTCCACATAGGACTGCAAGACAACTTCACTGGGTTGCAGACGGCCCCTTTTCACACCTAAACAGTCTTTTGACACTCTCTACAGGGATCTCATCCCTGAACAAGAGAGGGGGCAGATTGGAGATGACCTGCCAAAGTACATGTTAGTTTGGGACAATGTCAGTTTCCTTCGCTCCAACATCATCAGGCAATGGTTTGCGGCCCACAACAGGATGCTGGTGGAGTTCCTCTCACCCTACTCAACCCCGTTGAGGAATTTTTCTCAGCATGAAGATTAAAAGTATATGATCGCCAGCAGCATACACAGATGACCCTTCTGGCTGCCATGGATGTAACGTGTGATGACATCACAGCTGATGCCTGCAGAGGCTGGATTAGACACTCTGAAAGATGATTTTTCAGGCTGTATCGCAAGAGAAGATATTTGTTGTGATGTGGATGAGAATCCGTTGCCCAAAATATACGGAACGTCAGGAGGTGTAGGAAGACTGCACCGTAATTCCACTGCACTGCATGTACAGTTTTCCCTAAGGAGATTGTCTTATGTTCAGATTTCTACATTTGTTTGTGCTATGCAGTGATGTCTTTTCATGTCTGCATCGCGATGACACTGTCTGTCAAGAAATTATTGTACAAACAGTAAAAGCGTTAACGTGAATCATGTGCCATCTCTTGCAATCAAACAATCAAAACCAGAAATGCACTTACTGTTTTGCAAATGTCAAGGATGATTCGAGAAATGCTCCACTCATCACTCTCAGGTCACTCCGCTGCACACGTCTGATCACTTCTTTGTCACTCCCGACCTCACCGCTCTAGACAACGCAGATGTCTTACCGCTGGTCACTTTCCGGCGCTACCTACGGTCCCTCCCTCCTGCTTTTCCTCTGCTGTCTTGTCTGCACTCCCCCCTCTGAGGAGCTCTCTCTTTTGAATACCAACAGTGCCACAGACACTCTGTGTTCCACGCTTACATCCTGCTTGGACAACCTATGCCCTCTTACATCTGGACCAGCCCGTGCATCCCTGTCTGCCCCCTGGTTATCGGATGTACCACGTGAGCATCGCGCCAGCCTCCGGTCAGCTGAGAGAAAATGGCACAAGTCAAAAGACCATACTGACCTCTCTCTCAACCAGTCTCTCCTCTCTACTTTCTCCGTTGACGTCACCTCTGCAAAAACTGATTATAACCACTCGAAGATCAGCAACTCTCCTGACTCTCGCACACTCTTAAAAACCTTCTCTGCTCTCCTCTGTCCGCCTGCTCCCACACCTTCATCGGAGTTAACGGCTGATGATTTTGCATCGTTCTTCGTAAAGAAAACTACCGCCATCAACAGCCAATTTTCTACACCACCATCACCCGCCTTTTCTCCTCTGTCTGAAGATGATGTTTCCAAGGTCATTGGTTCCAACCACCCTACCACCTGCCCACTGGATCCCATCTCCACCCATCTCCTCCATGTTATCTCTCCAGCAGTTGTGCCTGGTCTGACCCACATCATCAACTCTTTGCTCACCACTGGGACATTTCCCACTGCGTTCAAAGAGGCCTGCATCACACCGCTACTGAAGAAACCCACTCTCAACCTTACACTGCTAGAACACTACAGGCCGGTGTAGTGTGTGAAAACGCATATCTTCCGTCAAAATGTAGATGACTGATTTTAACCTCTAATTCTTTTCTGTCTTCTTAAAAACATTTTTTTACTTACCTCACTATTCTTAGCTTTGTATACATTGCTAGGCTTTAATGGACTGGATTTAATTAACTTATGCATTTTGTTGCCTATATTGTTATAATTGCTTCCAATGTTTCCTCGTCTGTAAGTCGCTTTGGAAAAAAGCATCTGCTAAATGACTAAATGTAAATTTTATGAAATGTGTAATGTCATGTGTAATGTGTAATGTGTAGTGTGTGGCCTTGAAATTTTAGCATGTCTACGTAATCATGAATAAATGCTTCTTGAGACACACAGTGTTGCTTCTTTGCATGCATCAAACGAATTGTTTCTGGCTATATGCATCCATGCATCAGTTTGAGAGGGGTGGAAATGGGACACTTGGGTGAAACAAAACTGCCCCAAAAGTACCCCCACCCACTTTAAATACAGTTTTTTCTAAGTCAATTTGGTACATTTCTCAGATCCGATTTGAAATTCTCAAAACTTCTTGTTCAATCCTTACATCCTTGTATCACTTGTGCAAATCAAACAAGCATTTTCTCATTTCTTTGAACAAGTTGCAAATGCTTTGGTATATCCATGCAAATGATTATGACACAATTCTGTGCAGATTCCTACATTATCAATTGCTTATGTCATGTTGATCAAAATGCATTATAATGGGTCTCTGTTGAATAGTATAATCCAACACGACATTTAAGCACTAGTTTTACAATAAACAGTAAGTATACTTCAAGTAAACAGTGGCATTTTATTTTACTCAATTTAGTGTTTCGCATTACTATATTCTTTCCACATAGGACTGCAAGACAACTTCACTGGGTTGCAGACGGCCCCTTTTCACACCTAAACAGTCTTTTGACACTCTCTACAGGGATCTCATCCCTGAACAAGAGAGGGGGCAGATTGGAGATGACCTGCCAAAGTACATGTTAGTTTGGGACAATGTCAGTTTCCTTCGATCCAACATCATCAGGCAATGGTTTGCGGCCCACAACAGGATGCTGGTGGAGTTCCTCTCACCCTACTCAACCCCGTTGAGGAATTTTTCTCAGCATGAAGATTAAAAGTATATGATCGCCAGCAGCATGCACAGATGACCCTTCTGGCTGCCATGGATGTAACGTGTGATGATATCACAGCTGATGCCTGCAGAGGCTGGATTAGACACTCTGAAAGATGATTTTCACGCTGTATCGCAAGAGAAGATATTTGTTGTGATGTGGATGAGAATCCGTTGCCCAAAATATACGGAACGTCAGGAGGTGTAGGAAGACTGCACTGTAATTCCACTGCACTGCATGTACAGTTTTCCCTAAGGAGATTGTCTTACGTTCAGATTTCTACATTTTTTTTGTGCTATGCAGTGCTGTCTTTTCCTGTCTGCATCGCAATGACACTGTCTGTCAATAAATTATTGTACAAACAGTAAAAGCGTTAACGTGAATCATGTGCCGTCTCTTGCAATCAAAAAATCAAAACCAGAAATGCACTTACTGTTTTGTCAATGTCAAGGATGATTGGGGAATGCTCCACTCATCACTCTCAGGTCACTCCGCTGCACACGTCTGATCACTTCTTTGTCACCCCCAACCTCACCGCTCCAGACAACGCAGATGTCTTACCGCTGGTCACTTTCAGGCGCTACCTACGGTCCCTCCCTCCTGCTTTTCCTCTGCTGTCTTGTCTGCACTTCCCCCCTCTTAGGAGCTCTCTCTTTTGAATATCAACAGTGCCACAGACACTCTGTGTTCCACGCTTACATCCTGCTTGGACAACCTATGCCCTCTTACATCTGGACCAGCCCGTGCATCCCTGTCTGCCCCCTGGTTATCGGATGTACCACGTGAGCATCGCGCCAGCCTCCGGTCAGCTGAGAGAAAATGGCACAAGTCAAAAGACCATACTGACCTCTCTCTCAACCAGTCTCTCCTCTCTACTTTCTCCGTTGACGTCACCTCTGCAAAAACTGATTATAACCACTCGAAGATCAGCAACTCTCCTGACTCTCGCACACTCTTAAAAACCTTCTCTGCTCTCCTCTGTCCGCCTGCTCCCACACCTTCATCGGAGTTAACGGCTGATGATCTTGCATCTTTCTTCGTAAAGAAAACTACCGCCACCAATAGCCAATTTTCTACACCACCATCACCCGCCTTTTCTACTCTGTCTGAAGATGATGTTTCCAAGGTCATTGGTTCCAACCACCCTACCACCTGCCCACTGGATCCCATCTCCACCCATCTCCTCCATGTTATCTCTCCAGCAGTTGTGCCTGGTCTGACCCACATCATCAACTCTTTGCTCACCACTGGGACATTTCCCACTGCGTTCAAAGAGGCCTGCATCAAACCGCTACTGAAGAAACCCACTCTCAACCTTACACTGCTAGAACACTACAGGCCGGTGTAGTGTGTGAAAACGCATAACTTCCGTCAAAATGAAGATGACTGATTTTAATCTCTAATTCTTTTCTGTCTTCTGAAAAAAACTTTTTTTTTACTTACCTACCTCACTATTCTTAGCTTTTTATACTGTGCTAGGCTTTAATGGACTGGATTTAATTAACTTATGCATTTTGTTGCCTATATTGTTATAATTGCTTCCAATGATTTCTCGTCTGTAAGTCGCTTTGGAAAAAAGCGTCTGCTAAATGACTAAATGTAAATTTTATGAAATGTGTAATATCATGTGTAATGTGCAATGTGCAGTGTGTGGCCTTGAAATTTTAGCATGTCTACGTAATCATGAATAAATGCTTCTTGAGACACACAGTGTTGCTTCTTTGCATGCATCAAACGAATTGTTTCTGGCTATATGCATCCATGCATCAGTTTGAGAGGGGTGGAAATGGGACACTTGGGTGAAACAAAACTGCCCCAAAAGTACCCCCACCCACTTTAAATACAGTTTTTTCTAAGTCAATTTGGTACATTTCTCAGATCCGATTTGAAATTCTCAAAACTTCTTGTTCAAGCCTTACATCCTTGTGTCACTTGTGCACATCAAACAAGCATTTTCTCATTTCTTTGAACAAGTTGCAAATGCTTTGGTATATCCATGCAAATGATTATGACACAATTCTGTGCAGATTCCTACATTATCAATTGCTTATGTCATGTTGATCAAAATGCATTATAATGGGTCTCTGTTGAATAGTATAATCCAACACGACATTTAAGCACTAGTTTTACAATATACAGTAAGTATACTTCAAGTAAACAGTGGCATTTTATTTTACTCAATTTAGTGTTTCGCATTACTATATTCTTTCCACATAGGACTGCAAGACAACTTCACTGGGTTGCAGACGGCCCCTTTTCACACCTAAACAGTCTTTTGACACTCTCTACAGGGATCTCATCCCTGAACAAGAGAGGGGGCAGATTGGAGATGACCTGCCAAAGTACATGTTAGTTTGGGACAATGTCAGTTTCCTTCGCTCCAACATCATCAGGCAATGGTTTGCGGCCCACAACAGGATGCTGGTGGAGTTCCTCTCACCCTACTCAACCCCGTTGAGGAATTTTTCTCAGCATGAAGATTAAAAGTATATGATCGCCAGCAGCATACACAGATGACCCTTCTGGCTGCCATGGATGTAACGTGTGATGACATCACAGCTGATGCCTGCAGAGGCTGGATTAGACACTCTGAAAGATGATTTTTCAGGCTGTATCGCAAGAGAAGATATTTGTTGTGATGTGGATGAGAATCCGTTGCCCAAAATATACGGAACGTCAGGAGGTGTAGGAAGACTGCACTGTAATTCCACTGCACTGCATGTACAGTTTTCCCTAAGGAGATTGTCTTATGTTCAGATTTCTACATTTGTTTGTGCTATGCAGTGATGTCTTTTCCTGTCTGCATTGCGATGACACTGTCTGTCAAGAAATTATTGTACAAACAGTAAAAGCGTTAACGTGAATCATGTGCCGTCTCTTGCAATCAAACAATCAAAACCAGAAATGCACTTACTGTTTTGCAAATGTCAAGGATGATTCGAGAAATGCTCCACTCATCACTCTCAGGTCACTCCGCTGCACACGTCTGATCACTTCTTTGTCACTCCCGACCTCACCGCTCCAGACAACGCAGATGTCTTACCGCTGGTCACTTTCCGGCGCTACCTACGGTCCCTCCCTCCTGCTTTTCCTCTGCTGTCTTGTCTGCACTCCCCCCCTCTGAGGAGCTCTCTCTTTTGAATACCAACAGTGCCACAGACACTCTGTGTTCCACGCTTACATCCTGCTTGGACAACCTATGCCCTCTTACATCTGGACCAGCCCGTGCATCCCTGTCTGCCCCCTGGTTATCGGATGTACCACGTGAGCATCGCGCCAGCCTCCGGTCAGCTGAGAGAAAATGGCACAAGTCAAAAGACCATACTGACCTCTCTCTCAACCAGTCTCTCCTCTCTACTTTCTCCGTTGACGTCACCTCTGCAAAAACTGATTATAACCACTCGAAGATCAGCAACTCTCCTGACTCTCGCACACTCTTAACCCGTTAACTGTCACTGTTCCATATATGGAACACCTGAGTTTGCTTCAATATTGTGCATGGAATTTCTAGTCGAATCATGACAAACTATATATTTTTGGAAAGGTCTAAGACTCTAGAATACATTTCTTTTTGGTGTTTTTTCAAATAATTTATTCAGGAAGAGTAATTGTTTCTTTTTTACGAAGAGTGTGCTTAGATTTGTTAATGTCCTTTCCCTTGTCACCGTTCCGTATACGGAACACCCATGTTTGCTTCCATATTTTTGTGATAATTCTGATCTTCTTATGACAAACTATATATCGTCGGAAAGGTCTGAGACTCTACAATACATATTTTATGATATTTTTATAAAATAAAGTATGTAGGAAATGAAATTGATGCATAAAGGACGAGAGTGTGTATCAAAAATAAATAGATTCCGTGGAACACCAACATTTACATCAATACTGTGCATGTAAATTCTTATCTTATCATTACAAACTTTATATTGTTGGAAAAGCAAAATAAACTAGATTACACATTTGATCAGTGTTTAGAAGAACAATCTATTTAGGAAGATAAATGGATACATAAATGATAATTGATTCATAAATTAGTGTGCATCAAAAGCATATTATACAAAAATATTCATATTTTTTTTGTTTTTATGTTGTTTCTGTGCTTTTGTAGTTTTTAATTGTGTCTGGTATGTGGAAAAGTAAAAAAAAGCATCTCAATGTCCTTTGTGGTCAAATATTAGTTCAAGTGTTAAAACCAATGGAAGTCTATGGGCCCCCTAAAGGATTTAGGTGGTATGGCGGCTAAAAAACTTTACAGACCCCTCAAAATTTTATGTATCATGACCAAACTTGATACAACACTTGTTGACCCTTGGGACTTTGACCTTCAAAAAAAAAAAATCTGATTTGAATTTTTTTAATTGTCTTTTTTATTATTTTTTATACCCTAAACCTTTTATTTATTTATTTTTATAATAAACATAACAAAATCCCTTTCCAAAAATACATTATTTGGTGTGATATTTTTTTTTAGGACTAATCTTCTAATTGTCTTCTTTCAAACAAGACCAACTGTAGGTCTTTATTCCAAAGATTTCATGAGTTACAGGCATTTTAGTTCCAACAGTGCGTTTTCATGTGAATGCTCAAAAAGGGCCCTGACGTGGAACAGGTTAAAAACCTTCTCTGCTCTCCTCTGTCCGCCTGCTCCCACACCTTCATCGGAGTTAACGGCTGATAATTTTGCATCGTTCTTCGTAAAGAAAACTACCGCCATCAACAGCCAATTTTCTACACCACCATCACCCGCCTTTTCTCCTCTGTCTGAAGATGATGTTTCCAAGGTCATTGGTTCCAACCACCCTACCACCTGCCCACTGGATCCCATCTCCACCCATCTCCTCCATGTTATCTCTCCAGCAGTTGTGCCTGGTCTGACCCACATCATCAACTCTTTGCTCACCACTGGGACATTTCCCACTGCGTTCAAAGAGGCCTGCATCACACCGCTACTGAAGAAACCCACTCTCAACCTTACACTGCTAGAACACTACAGGCCGATGTAGTGTGTGAAAACGCATATCTTCCGTCAAAATGTAGATGACTGATTTTAACCTCTAATTCTTTTCTGTCTTCTTAAAAACATTTTTTTACTTACCTCACTATTCTTAGCTTTGTATACTGTGCTAGGCTTTAATGGACTGGATTTAATTAACTTATGCATTTTGTTGCCTATATTGTTATAATTGCTTCCAATGTTTCCTCGTCTGTAAGTCGCTTTGGAAAAAAGCATCTGCTAAATGACTAAATGTAAATTTTATGAAATGTGTAATGTCATGTGTAATGTGTAGTGTGTGGCCTTGAAATTTAAGCATGTCTACGTAATCATGAATAAATGCTTCTTGAGACACATAGTGTTGCTTTTTGCATGCATAAAACGAATTGTTTCTGGCTATATGCATCCATGCATCAGTTTGAGAGGGGTGGAAATGGGACACTTGGGTGAAACAAAACTGCCCCAAAAGTACCCCCACCCACTTTAAATACAGTTTTTTCTAAGTCAATTTGGTACATTTCTCAGATCCGATTTGAAATTCTCAAAACTTCTTGTTCAAGCCTTACATCCTTGTGTCACTTGTGCACATCAAACAAGCATTTTCTCATTTCTTTGAACAAGTTGCATATGCTTTGGTATTTCCATGCAAATGATTATGACACAATTCTGTGCAGATTCCTACATTATCAATTGCTTATATCATGTTGATCAAAATGCATTATAATGGGTCTCTGTTGAATAGTATAACCCCCTACGACATTTAAGCACTAGTTTTACAATATACAGTAAGTATACTTCAAGTAAACAGTGTCATTTTATTTTACTCAATTTAGTGTTTCGCATTACTATATTCTTTCCACATAGGACTGCAAGACAACTTGACTGGGTTGCAACCGGCCCCTTTTCACACCTAAACAGTCTTTTGACACTCTCTACAGGGATCTCATCCCTGAACAAGAGAGGGTGCAGATTGGAGATGACCTGCCAAAGTACATGTTAGTTTGGGACAATGTCAGTTTCCATCGCTCCAACATCATCAGGCAATGGTTTGCGGCCCACAACAGGATGCTGGTGGAGTTCCTCTCACCCTACTCAACCCCGTTGAGGAATTTTTCTCAGCATGAAGATTAAAAGTATATGATCGCCAGCAGCATACACAGATGACCCTTCTGGCTGCAATGGATGTAACGTGTGATGACATCACAGCTGATGCCTGCAGAGGCTGGATTAGACACTCTGAAAGATGACTTTCACGCTGTATCGCAAGAGAAGATATTTGTTGTGATGTGGATTAGAATCCGTTGCCCAAAATATAGGGAACGTCAGGAGGTGTAGGAAGACTGCACTGTAATTCCACTGCACTGCATGTACAGTTTTCCCTAAGGAGATTGTCTTACGTTCAGATTTCTACATTTGTTTGTGCTATGCAGTGCTGTCTTTTCCTGTCTGCATCGCAATGACACTGTCTGTCAATAAATTATTGTACAAACAGTAAAAGCGTTAACGTGAATCATGTGCCGTCTCTTGCAATCAAAAAATCAAAACCAGAAATGCACTTACTGTTTTGCAAATGTCAAGGATGATTCGAGAAATGCTCCACTCATCACTCTCAGGTCACTCCGCTGCAGACGTCTGATCACTTCTTTGTCACCCCCGAGCTCACCGCTCCAGACAACGCAGATGTCTTACCGCTGGTCACTTTCCGGCGCTCCCTATGGTCCCTCCCTCCTGCTTTTCCTCTGCTGTCTTGTCTGCACTCCCCCCCTCTGAGGAGCTCTCTCTTTTGAATACCAACAGTGCCACAACACTCTGTGTTCCACACTTACATCCTGCTTGGACAACCTATGCCCTCTTACATCTGGACCAGCCCGTGCATCCCTGTCTGCCCCCCGGTTATCGGATGTACCACGTGAGCATCGCGCCAGCCTCCGGTCAGCTGAGAGAAAATGGCACAAGTCAAAAGACCATACTGACCTCTCTCTCAACCAGTCTCTCCTCTGTACTTTCTCCGTTGACGTAACCTCTGCAAAAACTGATTATAACCACTAGAAGATCAGCAACTCTCCTGACTCTCGCACACTCTTAAAAACCTTCTCTGCTCTCCTCTGTCCGCCTGCTCCCACACCTTCATCGGAGTTTACGGCTGATGATTTTGCATCGTTCTTCGTAAAGAAAACTACTGCCATCAACAGCCAATTTTCTACACCACCATCACCCGCCTTTTCTCCTCTGTCTGAAGATGATGTCTCCAAGGTCATTGGTTCCAACCACCCTACCACCTGCCCACTGGATCCCATCTCCACCCATCTCCTCCATGTTATCTCTCCAGCAGTTGTGCCTGGTCTGACCCACATCATCAACTCTTTGCTCACCACTGGGACATTTCCCACTGCGTTCAAAGAGGCCTGCATCAAACCGCTATTGAAGAAACCCACTCTCAACCTTACACTGCTAGAACACTACAGGCCGGTGTAGTGTGTGAAAACGCATATCTTCCGTCAAAATGTAGATGACTGATTTTAACCTCTAATTCTTTTCTGTCTTCTTAAAAAATTTTTTTTACTTACCTCACTATTCTTAGCTTTTTATACTGTGCTAGGCTTTAATGGACTGGATTTAATTAACTTATGCATTTTGTTGCCTACATTGTTATAATTGCTTCCAATGTTTCCTCGTCTGTAAGTCGCTTTGGAAAAAAGCATCTGCTAAATGACTAAATGTAAATTTTATGAAATGTGTAATATCATGTGTAATGTGTAATGTGCAGTGTGTGGCCTTGAAATTTTAGCATGTCTACGTAATCATGAATAAATGCTTCTTGAGACACACAGTGTTGCTTCTATGCATGCATCAAACGAATTTTTTTCTGGCTATATGCATCCATGCATCAGTTTGAGAGGGGTGGAAATGGGACACTTGGGGGAAACAAAACTGCCCCAAAAGTACCCCCACCCACTTTAAATACAGTTTTTTCTAAGTCAGTTTGGTACATTTCTCAGATGCGATTTGAAATTCTCAAAACTTCTTGTTCAAGCCTTACATCCTTGTGTCACTTGTGCACATCAAACAAGCATTTTCTCATTTCTTTGAACAAGTTGCAAATGCTTTGGTATATCCATGCAAATGATTATGACACAATTCTGTGCAGATTCCTACATTATCAATTGCTTATGTCATGTTGATCAAAATGCATTACAATGGGTCTCTGTTGAATAGTATAATCCCCCACGACATTTAAGCACTAGTTTTACAATATACAGTAAGTTTACTTCAAGTAAACAGTGGCATTTTATTTTACTCAATTTAGTGTTTCGCATTACTATATTCTTTCCACATAGGACTGCAAGACAACTTCACTGGGTTGCAGACGGCCCCTTTTCACACCTAAACAGTCTTTTGACACTCTCTACAGGGATCTCATCCCTGAACAAGAGAGGGGGCAGATTGGAGATGACCTGCCAAAGTACATGTTAGTTTGGGACAATGTCAGTTTCCTTCGCTCCAACATCATCAGGCAATGGTTTGCGGCCCACAACAGGATGCTGGTGGAGTTCCTCTCACCCTACTCAACCCCGTTGAGGAATTTTTCTCAGCATGAAGATTAAAAGTATATGATCGCCAGCAGCATACACAGATGACCCTTCTGGCTGCCACGGATGTAACGTGTGATGATATCACAGCTGATGCCTGCAGAGGCTGGATTAGACACTCTGAAAGATGATTTTCACACTGTATCGCAAGAGAAGATATTTGTTGTGATGTGGATGAGAATCCGTTGCCCAAAATATACGGAACGTCAGGAGGTGTAGGAAGACTGCACTGTAATTCCACTGCACTGCATATACAGTTTTCCCTAAGGAGATTGTCTTACGTTCAGATTTCTAAATTTTTTTTGTGCTATGCAGTGCTGTCTTTTCCTGTCTGCATCGCAATGACACTGTCTGTCAATAAATTATTGTACAAACAGTAAAAGCGTTAACGTGAATCATGTGCCGTCTCTTGCAATCAAAAAATCAAAACCAGAAATGTACTTACTGTTTTGTCAATGTCAAGGATGATTCGAGAAATGCTCCACTCATCACTCTCAGGTCACTCCGCTGCACACGTCTGATCACTTCTTTGTCACCCCCAACCTCACCGCTCCAGACAACGCAGATGTCTTACCGCTGGTCACTTTCAGGCGCTACCTACGGTCCCTCCCTCCTGCTTTTCCTCTGCTGTCTTGTCTGCACTTCCCCCCTCTTAGGAGCTCTCTCTTTTGAATATCAACAGTGCCACAGACACTCTGTGTTCCACGCTTACATCCTGCTTGGACAACCTATGCCCTCTTACATCTGGACCAGCCCGTGCATCCCTGTCTGCCCCCTGGTTATCGGATGTACCACGTGAGCATAGCGCCAGCCTCAGGTCAGCTGAGAGAAAATGGCACAAGTCAAAAGACCATACTGACCTCTCTCTCAACCAGTCTCTCCTCTCTACTTTCTCCGTTGACGTCACCTCTGCAAAAACTGATTATAACCACTCGAAGATCAGCAACTCTCCTGACTCTCGCACACTCTTAAAAACCTTCTCTGCTCTCCTCTGTCCGCCTGCTCCCACACCTTCATCGGAGTTAACGGCTGATGATTTTGCATCGTTCTTCGTAAAGAAAACTACCGTCATCAACAGCCAATTTTCTACACCACCATCACCCGCCTTTTCTACTCTGTCTGAAGATGATGTTTCCAAGGTCATTGGTTCCAACCACCCTACCACCTGCCCACTGGATCCCATCTCCACCCATCTCCTCCATGTTATCTCTCAAGCAGTTGTGCCTGGTCTGACCCACATCATCAACTCTTTGCTCACCACTGGGACATTTCCCACTGCGTTCAAAGAGGCCTGCATCACACCGCTACTGAAGAAACCCACTCTCAACTTTACACTGCTAGAACACTACAGGCCGGTGTAGTGTGTGAAAACGCATATCTTCCGTCAAAATGTAGATGACTGATTTTAACCTCTAATTCTTTTCTGTCTTCTTAAAAAAATTTTTTTTTACTTACCTCACTATTCTTAGCTTTTTATACTGTGCTAGGCTTTAATGGACTGGATTTAATTAACTTATGCATTTTGTTGCCTATATTGTTATAATTGCTTCCAATGTTTCCTCGTCTGTAAGTCGCTTTGGAAAAAAGCGTCTGCTAAATGACTAAATGTAAATTTTATGAAATGTGTAATATCATGTGTAATGTGTAATGTGCAGTGTGTGGCCTTGAAATTTTAGCATGTCTACGTAATCATGAATAAATGCTTCTTGAGACACACAGTGTTGCTTCTTTGCATGCATCAAACGAATTGTTTCTGGCTATATGCATCCATGCATCAGTTTGAGAGGGGTGGAAATGGGACACTTGGGTGAAACAAAACTGCCCCAAAAGTACCCCCACCCACTTTAAATACAGTTTTTTCTAAGTCAATTTGGTACATTTCTCAGATCCGATTTGAAATTCTCAAAACTTCTTGTTCAAGCCTTACATCCTTGTGTCACTTGTGCACATCAAACAAGCATTTTCTCATTTCTTTGAACAAGTTGCATATGCTTTGGTATTTCCATGCAAATGATTATGACACAATTCTGTGCAGATTCCTACATTATCAATTGCTTATATCATGTTGATCAAAATGCATTATAATGGGTCTCTGTTGAATAGTATAACCCCCTACGACATTTAAGCACTAGTTTTACAATATACAGTAAGTATACTTCAAGTAAACAGTGTCATTTTATTTTACTCAATTTAGTGTTTCGCATTACTATATTCTTTCCACATAGGACTGCAAGACAACTTGACTGGGTTGCAACCGGCCCCTTTTCACACCTAAACAGTCTTTTGACACTCTCTACAGGGATCTCATCCCTGAACAAGAGAGGGTGCAGATTGGAGATGACCTGCCAAAGTACATGTTAGTTTGGGACAATGTCAGTTTCCATCGCTCCAACATCATCAGGCAATGGTTTGCGGCCCACAACAGGATGCTGGTGGAGTTCCTCTCACCCTACTCAACCCCGTTGAGGAATTTTTCTCAGCATGAAGATTAAAAGTATATGATCGCCAGCAGCATACACAGATGACCCTTCTGGCTGCAATGGATGTAACGTGTGATGACATCACAGCTGATGCCTGCAGAGGCTGGATTAGACACTCTGAAAGATGACTTTCACGCTGTATCGCAAGAGAAGATATTTGTTGTGATGTGGATTAGAATCCGTTGCCCAAAATATAGGGAACGTCAGGAGGTGTAGGAAGACTGCACTGTAATTCCACTGCACTGCATGTTCAGTTTTCCCTAAGGAGATTGTCTTACGTTCAGATTTCTACATTTGTTTGTGCTATGCAGTGCTGTCTTTTCCTGTCTGCATCGCAATGACACTGTCTGTCAATAAATTATTGTACAAACAGTAAAAGCGTTAACGTGAATCATGTGCCGTCTCTTGCAATCAAAAAATCAAAACCAGAAATGCACTTACTGTTTTGCAAATGTCAAGGATGATTCGAGAAATGCTCCACTCATCACTCTCAGGTCACTCCGCTGCAGACGTCTGATCACTTCTTTGTCACCCCCGAGCTCACCGCTCCAGACAACGCAGATGTCTTACCGCTGGTCACTTTCCGGCGCTCCCTATGGTCCCTCCCTCCTGCTTTTCCTCTGCTGTCTTGTCTGCACTCCCCCCCTCTGAGGAGCTCTCTCTTTTGAATACCAACAGTGCCACAACACTCTGTGTTCCACACTTACATCCTGCTTGGACAACCTATGCCCTCTTACATCTGGACCAGCCCGTGCATCCCTGTCTGCCCCCCGGTTATCGGATGTACCACGTGAGCATCGCGCCAGCCTCCGGTCAGCTGAGAGAAAATGGCACAAGTCAAAAGACCATACTGACCTCTCTCTCAACCAGTCTCTCCTCTGTACTTTCTCCGTTGACGTAACCTCTGCAAAAACTGATTATAACCACTAGAAGATCAGCAACTCTCCTGACTCTCGCACACTCTTAAAAACCTTCTCTGCTCTCCTCTGTCCGCCTGCTCCCACACCTTCATCGGAGTTTACGGCTGATGATTTTGCATCGTTCTTCGTAAAGAAAACTACTGCCATCAACAGCCAATTTTCTACACCACCATCACCCGCCTTTTCTCCTCTGTCTGAAGATGATGTCTCCAAGGTCATTGGTTCCAACCACCCTACCACCTGCCCACTGGATCCCATCTCCACCCATCTCCTCCATGTTATCTCTCCAGCAGTTGTGCCTGGTCTGACCCACATCATCAACTCTTTGCTCACCACTGGGACATTTCCCACTGCGTTCAAAGAGGCCTGCATCAAACCGCTATTGAAGAAACCCACTCTCAACCTTACACTGCTAGAACACTACAGGCCGGTGTAGTGTGTGAAAACGCATATCTTCCGTCAAAATGTAGATGACTGATTTTAACCTCTAATTCTTTTCTGTCTTCTTAAAAATTTTTTTTTACTTACCTCACTATTCTTAGCATTTTATACTGTGCTAGGCTTTAATGGACTGGATTTAATTAACTTATGCATTTTGTTGCCTACATTGTTATAATTGCTTCCAATGTTTCCTCGTCTGTAAGTCGCTTTGGAAAAAAGCATCTGCTAAATGACTAAATGTAAATTTTATGAAATGTGTAATATCATGTGTAATGTGTAATGTGCAGTGTGTGGCCTTGAAATTTTAGCATGTCTACGTAATCATGAATAAATGCTTCTTGAGACACACAGTGTTGCTTCTATGCATGCATCAAACGAATTTTTTTCTGGCTATATGCATCCATGCATCAGTTTGAGAGGGGTGGAAATGGGACACTTGGGGGAAACAAAACTGCCCCAAAAGTACCCCCACCCACTTTAAATACAGTTTTTTCTAAGTCAATTTGGTACATTTCTCAGATACGATTTGAAATTCTCAAAACTTCTTGTTCAATCCTTACATCCTTGTGTCACTTGTGCACATCAAACAAGCATTTTCTCATTTCTTTGAACAAGTTGCAAATGCTTTGGTATATCCATGCAAATGATTTTGACACAATTCTGTGCAGATTCCTACATTATTAATTGCTTATGTCATGTTGATCAAAATGCATTATAATGGGTCTCTGTTGAATAGTATAATCCCCCACGACATTTAAGCACTAGTTTTACAATATACAGTAAGTATACTTCAAGTAAACAGTGGCATTTTATTTTACTCAATTTAGTGTTTCGCATTACTATATTCTTTCCACATAGGACTGCAAGACAACTTCACTGGGTTGCAGACGGCCCCTTTTCACACCTAAACAGTCTTTTGACACTCTCTACAGGGATCTCATCCCTGAACAAGAGAGGGGGCAGATTGGAGATGACCTGCCAAAGTACATGTTAGTTTGGGACAATGTCAGTTTCCATCGCTCCAACATCATCAGGCAATGGTTTGCGGCCCACAACAGGATGCTGGTGGAGTTCCTCTCACCCTACTCAACCCCGTTGAGGAATTTTTCTCAGCATGAAGATTAAAAGTATATGATCGCCAGCAGCATACACAGATGACCCTTCTGGCTGCCATGGATGTAACGTGTGATGACATCACAGCTGATGCCTGCAGAGGCTGGATTAGACACTCTGAAAGATGATTTTTCAGGCTGTATCGCAAGAGAAGATATTTGTTGTGATGTGGATGAGAATCCGTTGCCCAAAATATACGGAACGTCAGGAGGTGTAGGAAGACTGCACTGTAATTCCACTGCACTGCATGTACAGTTTTCCCTAAGGAGATTGTCTTATGTTCAGATTTCTACATTTGTTTGTGCTATGCAGTGATGTATTTTCCTGTCTGCATCGCGATGACACTGTCTGTCAAGAAATTATTGTACAAACAGTAAAAGCGTTAACGTGAATCATGTGCCGTCTCTTGCAATCAAACAATCAAAACCAGAAATGCACTTACTGTTTTGCAAATGTCAAGGATGATTCGAGAAAAGCTCCACTCATCACTCTCAGGTCACTCCGCTGCACACATCTGATCACTTCTTTGTCACCCCCGACCTCACCGCTCTAGACAACGCAGATGTCTTACCGCTGGTCACTTTCCGGCGCTACCTACGGTCCCTCCCTCCTGCTTTTCCTCTGCTGTCTTGTCTGCACTCCCCCCCTCTGAGGAGCTCTCTCTTTTGAATACCAACAGTGCCACAGACACTCTGTGTTCCACGCTTACATCCTGCTTGGACAACCTATGCCCTCTTACATCTGGACCAGCCCGTGCATCCCTGTCTGCCCCCTGGTTATCGGATGTACCACGTGAGCATCGCGCCAGCCTCCGGTCAGCTGAGAGAAAATGGCACAAGTCAAAAGACCATACTGACCTCTCTCTCAACCAGTCTCTCCTCTCTACTTTCTCCGTTGACGTCACCTCTGCAAAAACTGATTATAACCACTCGAAGATCAGCAACTCTCCTGACTCTCGCACACTCTTAAAAACCTTCTCTGCTCTCCTCTGTCCGCCTGCTCCCACACCTTCATCGGAGTTAACGGCTGATGATTTTGCATCGTTCTTCGTAAAGAAAACTACCGCCATCAACAGCCAATTTTCTACACCACCATCACCCGCCTTTTCTACTCTGTCTGAAGATGATGTTTCCAAGGTCATTGGTTCCAACCACCCTACCACCTGCCCACTGGATCCCATCTCCACTCATCTCCTCTATGTTATCTCTCCAGCAGTTGTGCCTGGTCTGACCCACATCATCAACTCTTTGCTCACCACTGGGACATTTCCCACTGCGTTCAAAGAGGCCTGCATCAAACAGCTACTGAAGAAACCCACTCTCAACCTTACACTGCTAGAACACTACAGGCCGGTGTAGTGTGTGAAAACGCATATCTTCCGTCAAAATGTAGATGACTGATTTTAACCTCTAATTCTTTTCTGTCTTCTTAAAATTTTTTTTTTTACTTACCTCACTATTCTTAGCTTTTTATACTGTGCTAGGCTTTAATGGACTGGATTTAATTAACTTATGCAATTTGTTGCCTATATTGTTATAATTGCTTCCAATGTTTCCTCGTTTGTAAGTCGCTTTGGAAAAAAGCGTCTGCTAAATGACTAAATGTAAATTTTATGAAATGTGTAATATCATGTGTAATGTGTAATGTGCAGTGTGTGGCCTTGAAATTTTAGCATGTCTACGTAATCATGAATAAATGCTTCTTGAGACACACAGTGTTGCTTCTTTGCATGCATCAAACGAATTGTTTCTGGCTATATGCATCCATGCATCAGTTTGAGAGGGGTGGAAATGGGACACTTGGGTGAAACAAAACTGCCCCAAAAGTACCTCCACCCACTTTAAATACAGTTTTTTCTAAGTCAATTTGGTACATTTCTCAGATCCGATTTGAAATTCTCAAAACTTCTTGTTCAAGCCTTACATCCTTGTGTCACTTGTGCACATCAAACAAGCATTTTCTCATTTCTTTGAACAAGTTGCAAATGCTTTGGTATATCCATGCAAATGATTATGACACAATTCTGTGCAGATTCCTACATTATCAATTGCTTATATCATGTTGATCAAAATGCATTATAATGGGTCTCTGTTGAATAGTATAATCCAACACGACATTTAAGCACTAGTTTTACAATATACAGTAAGTATACTTCAAGTAAACAGTGGCATTTTATTTTACTCAATTTAGTGTTTCGCATTACTATATTCTTTCCACATAGGACTGCAAGACAACTTCACTGGGTTGCAGACGGCCCCTTTTCACACCTAAACAGTCTTTTGACACTCTCTACAGGTATCTCATCCCTGAACAAGAGAGGGGGCAGATTGGAGATGACCTGCCAAAGTACATGTTAGTTTGGGACAATGTCAGTTTCCATCGCTCCAACATCATCAGGCAATGGTTTGCGGCCCACAACAGGATGCTGGTGGAGTTCCTCTCACCCTACTCAACCCCGTTGAGGAATTTTTCTCAGCATGAAGATTAAAAGTATATGATCGCCAGCAGCAGACCCTTCTGGCTGCCATGGATGTAACGTGTGATGACATCACAGCTGATGCCTGCAGAGGCTGGATTAGACACTCTGAAAGATGATTTTTCACGCTGTATCGCAAGAGAAGATATTTGTTGTGATGTGGATGAGAATCCGTTGCCCAAAATATAGGGAACGTCAGGAGGTGTAGGAAGACCGCACTGTAATTCCACTGCACTGCATGTACAGTTTTTTTCCTAAGGAGATTGTCTTATGTTCAGATTTCTACATTTGTTTGTGCTATGCAGTGCTGTCTTTTCCTGTCTGCATCGCGATGACACTGTCTGTCAAGAAATTATTGTACACCTGCTGGAGAGTCATGTAATTCAACCCAATATATATCGGCCATTTCCTTTAGAGGCCCTCCCAACAGGACCTGCTGGTGGCCGTGCCTACTCTGTGCCTGCGAACAGTCGACTCTGGCGCCGTCTGGGAATGTGACAGTGACACCCTCCGGTGAACATAAGATGTTTGCCCCCAATTTTATCAACAAATCTCTACCTAACAGGGGGACAGGTGCATTTGTGGAGTACAGAAATGAGTGTGAGAGGCACTGATTTGCCACTTTTATGGTAAGGGGAATAGTTAGAGGCCAGTGTTCGAACCCACCAGAGAACCCCATAACTCCGACAGTTTTATCACTTACGTCTTTGTCAGTGATTGTGCCCCTCGTTACTGTGGAGTATGTTGCTCCGGTATCCACCAGAGCTGTTAGTGGTCTGTTGTTAACCACGATTTTCATGAGAGGCTCAGCCAAACCCCTCATGATTGTTCTCTGTGGGCCCCGTCAACAATCCCCCGCGCCTTCCCGCTGGCCCCAGGTCGGGTACATGGGCGCCTGAATCGAGTGGGGAGACGGGTGCTGTTGCCCCGGGTTTCGTGGGGTCTGTGGTCCCCTGGCACGACCACCGGCACCACCTCTATGAGGATCCCATCCCCCCGCAGGTGGTCCCGTAAACTGGCTATCCCCGAGCATTGGGCATTCTCTCATCCAGTGATCAGTCCCACCACACTGAAAACATGCACCCCTCTGGCGCACTTCTCTCCTGTTAGATCTTCCCCTACCCCATCCACTATTACCCCGTGGCCTATACCCTCCCCACGGTCTCATAGGCTCGGGGCCTGGTTTGAATGGCTGGACACTGCCCTGACCATAAGTTTGGAACTGGGGAATGGGTTGAAGCCCCTGCTGGGCCTGTGTACCAGTCTGCACGGCAGAGTCACTGTTCACAGGACGTTGTGGCATTTGTTTTGGTTTTTTGTTACTGGCCTTTGCCAATTCTAATTGTATTTTTAGCAATTGGTGTTTTGTTTTTTCTAACTCCTCCTCCTCATGTTCCTGTTTCTCTACTGCTTTGTCAATGTGGAAAACTAGATGTCTTTCCCACACTTCATTACTCGCTACAGGAATGTCAGGATTGTTTTTCCATTGCCTGCCTAACACCATTGGGAGCCCCGGTCATTACTGCAGTTCTGAATATGTCACGAGTGATTGGATTGTTTAAACTATTTTCTTCGACCATCTGTTCCCATTCTGCTGCACATCTGAAATAATAACTTGCTCCAGTCTCACCAGGTTTAATGCGAAATTTAATATTTTGGTACACTGTTGGGGGAGTTGGAAACTTTGCCCTCAGGGCCTTGGAAATTGATGTGCTGACGGTCACAAACAATGTGTCGCTTTTACATGTTTCTATATTTGCGACGTTTTCGAAATCTGCCATCTGTGAGACAGTGAAAATTTGACCCAAAAGGCATCGTAAGTCCCCTACCGCCAAGGTGGTGCCATGACATAATGCCATCAATTTTGTAAGCCATCTACCTCCCCCTGACGTAATGGGGGGCAACTTTGCCAACACAGCCGTCATGTCACTGTGATTCCAAGGTTGATACTTTTGTACACCACCAGTACCATGTACTAGGGGCATGTTTAGTGCGTTCCCTGCCATCAGTTGTGCGCGTGCCATATCGCTTTCTTCATCCTCGTCGTCATACTGTGCTGCTGCTCTGTTAATTGGGAGTGGTGAGAGGGCACTGAGGTCATATCCACCCGTCCTTTTTGGCTGGCCCCCTACTGGATGCTCAGCATCCCACTCTCTATCTCTGGGTGGGGTATGTTGGCTACTAGTGGGCTGGTGGTGGCTTCTTGTTCTATGCGCCACAGTTGTGGCCGTCATAGTCCCTTTAATGACTATGTTACATTCATTTGATGGTGACTCAATGTTGCTATTTTTACACGATCCCTTTTCCTCTCTATCCTCATCTTCTTCATCATTGTGTTGAGATGCTTCCTGTCTGCTCGTTACTTGTTCTACCTGTGCAGTCAATCTCTTAATTTGGCTTTGCAACTCCTCAAACTCAGCTATGTCTGCCTCTACTACTGATTCTTTCACATTAACTTGAACTTGTTGTGTTGCTGGTGCATAGGGCGGAGGCTGCAGTTTGCTCAGATCAGGATATAAGGGGGCGGAGGCTACACGACATGAGATACTGGTACTTTCACTTCCTGACTTCCTCACCAGTTCTTTCTGTGACTTTGCCGAGTGCACACGGTCTGTGTTATTCTTGGGACTCAGAGCAGTAGCTGTGAGAGCAAGGCGTGTCCATAGACGTAAATCTTCTCTTAGTTTTACCTCCTCATTTTTGTGTTTATTCTTTCCTACCCACTTCACATGTTTTGCCTCTTCAACATGTCTAGCCAATTTTAAATGCGCTCTCTTTTCCATTTCTCTGACCTTTGGCGCTAATCTGATTGATAATTTATCTGGTTCCTGCCATAAATTTTCCAAACAAATCTGACTCCATTTACATTCCCAAATCTTATTTTCTTTCTTATGATTTTTCGGTTCCGTTTGAGCCATCAACATATCCACTACTCTCCCCCATTGTGTGGTTATCGGGACACACCCGTCTCCCTCACATTCTCTCTCAAACTCAAACATTCTACAAACTGATATTCACTGCACAATACACAAGCAATATATACACTGTAATTGTCTTTCACTATTCTTTTAAAATAATATTCAATGCACAATACACTCTAAATATACACAATTTACTTATGTTTTACTATACTTTTTGTATAATAATATTCATTACAGGATAAACTTTCAATATATACAGTTTACTTATTTTTTCGCGTACTCACGACTGGTTACGTGTAGGCGTTCCAAAAGTGTTTTCCAACAATAATTATATCTTTTGGCGTACTCACGACTGGTTACGTGTAGGCGTTCCAAGAGTATTTTCCAACAATAATTTTATCTTTTGGCGTACTCACGACTGGTTACGTGTAGGCGTTTCAAAAGTATTTCACAACAATAGTTTTATCTTTAACTATTGTGACGCGGGCCTCTCACCCCGTCTTCAAATGTTCAAAACCAACAATAGTTCTCTTCTTAACTATTGTGACGCAGGAATCTAACCTCGTCTTCAAATATTCAAAACCAACAATAGTTCTCTTCTTAACTATTGTGACGCAGGAATCTAACCTCGTCTTCAAATGTTTAAAACCCTCCTTTTATTCTGACCAACAAATATCAACAATTTCTATTTTGTAATCAATGACACGGATATACTTTTAAATTCAACACATGAATTTGGAATATTCAATTTGCAGAAATTAGTTTAAACAGGTTTTCTGCTTACCTTTTATATTGTCGGCCGTGTGTTGGACTCAAAGTAATCTCGTCCCAGTTCTCGGTCAATCCCCGACTTTTACAATTCTTCTAAATGCCCCTTTTCTCCAATCACGTCGGATGTCACCATCTGTAGGACATTCTAAATGTGTTCTTGCATGTTCAAAATTGGAGGGAGGCCGGTCAAAGTAAATCTTGAAGTTTATTGATCAGAAGATTCAAAAAATACAACAGCTGTTGGGTCAGTTGCCTCAGAACAAAGGCTCAACCCACGCCCAGTTTTACAATTCTGGATATATTTATAGTATTTGTTGCCGGTCTCTCTTCGTGCCTTTGAGTGACGTGTTGTCTGGTATTCGTCCAATCAGCTCTTAGTCCGTTGTTCTCTGAGTTTCTGCAAAACATCAAATGACAACTCACACACCCCAATTCTACCCAGCAACAACATAGTTTAAAAGGTCAGACAATCCAATATGTGTGTGTGTACATTTTCTCCTTTTTTGGCGTTTCAGTTGCATGCATATATTCTGAGACCTCAACTGTCTCCTGACACTTCCTCTTATCTTTTGCATGCGACACCCACGCCCCACTTCCTCTTTCAAGTACGCTCATTATCAGCTCCTAACTTTTATGGTTAATTTCAACACATTATTTGAGGTTAAGGGTTATTGTATGCAAGCAATAGAATAATAAACACTTCTAAAAGTAATGATGCATATAGAATAATACTGCATATGAAGCATATGAATGAATAAAAGTGATAATGCATATGGAATAATACTGCATAGGAAGCATATGAATGAATAAAAGTGATAATGCATATGGAATAATACTGCATAGGAAGCATATGAATGAATATTCCACAGCATCCATGCATCAGTTTTAGAGGGGTGGAAATGGGACACTTGGGTGAAACAAAACTGCCCCAAAAGTACCCCCACCCACTTTAAATACAGTTTTTTCTAAGTCAATTTGGTACATTTCTCAGATCCGATTTGAAATTCTCAAAACTTCTTGTTCAAGCCTTACATCCTTGTGTCACTTGTGCACATCAAACAAGCATTTTCTCATTTCTTTGAACAAGTTGCAAATGCTTTGGTATATCCATGCAAATGATTATGACACAATTCTGTGCAGATTCCTACATTATCAATTGCTTATGTCATGTTGATCAAAATGCATTATAATGGGTGTCTGTTGAATAGTATAATCCAACACGACATTTAAGCACTAGTTTTACAATATACAGTAAGTATACTTCAAGTAAACAGTGGCATTTTATTTTACTCAATTTAGTGTTTCGCATTACTATATTCTTTCCACATAGGACTGCAAGACAACTCCACTGGGTTGCAGACGGCCCCTTTTCACACCTAAACAGTCTTTTGACACTCTCTACAGGGATCTCATCCCTGAACAAGAGAGGGGGCAGATTGGAGATGACCTGCCAAAGTACATGTTAGTTTGGGACAATGTCAGTTTCCTTCGCTCCAACATCATCAGGCAATGGTTTGCGGCCCACAACAGGATGCTGGTGGAGTTCCTCTCACCCTACTCAACCCCGTTGAGGAATTTTTCTCAGCATGAAGATTAAAAGTATATGATCGCCAGCAGCATACACAGATGACCCTTCTGGCTGCCATGGATGTAACGTGTGATGACATCACAGCTGATGCCTGCAGAGGCTGGATTAGACACTCTGAAAGATGATTTTCACGCTGTATCGCAAGAGAAGATATTTGTTGTGATGTGGATGAGAATCCGTTGCCCAAAATATAGGGAACGTCAGGAGGTGTAGGAAGACTGCACTGTAATTCCACTGCACTGCATGTACAGTTTTCCCTAAGGAGATTGTCTTATGTTCAGATTTCTACATTTGTTTGAGCTATGCAGTGCTGTCTTTTCCTGTCTGCATCGCAATGACACTGTCTGTCTAGTAATTATTGTACAAACAGTAAAATGTTAACGTGAATCATGTGCCGTCTCTTGCAATCAAACAATCAAAACCAGAAATGCACTTACTGTTTTGCAAATGTCAAGGATGATTCGAGAAATGCTCCACTCATCACTCTCAGGTCACTCCGCTTCACACGTCTGATCACTTCTTTGTCACCCCCGACCTCACCGCTCCAGACAACGCAGATGTCTTACCGCTGGTCACTTTCCGGCGCTACCTACAGTCCCTCCCTCCTGCTTTTCCTCTGCTGTCTTGTCTGCACTCCCCCCCTCTGAGGAGCTCTCTCTTTTGAATACCAACAGTGCCACAGACACTCTGTGTTCCACGCTTACATCCTGCTTGGACAACCTATGCCCTCTTACATCTGGACCAGCCGTGCATCCCTGTCTGCCCCCTGGTTATCGGATGTACCACGTGAGCATCGCGCCAGCCTCCGGTCAGCTGAGAGAAAATGGCACAAGTCAAAAGACCATACTGACCTCTCTCTCAACCAGTCTCTCCTCTCTAATTTCTCCGTTGACGTCACCTCTGCAAAAACTGATTATAACCACTCGAAGATCAGCAACTCTCCTGACTCTCGCACACTCTTAAAAACCTTCTCTGCTCTCCTCTGTCCGCCTGCTCCCACACCTTCATCGGAGTTAACGTCTGATGATTTTGCATCGTTCTTCGTAAAGAAAACTACCGCCATCAACAGCCATTTTTCTACACCACCATCACCCGCCTTTCCTCCTCTGTCTGAAGATGATGTTTCCAAGGTCATTGGTTCCAACCACCCTACCACCTGCCCACTGGATCCCATCTCCACCCATCTCCTCCATGTTATCTCTCCAGCAGTTGTGCCTGGTCTGACCCACATCATCAACTCTTTGCTCACCACTGGGACATTTCCCACTGCGTTCAAAGAGGCCTGCATCACACCGCTACTGAAGAAACATATTCTCAACCTTACACTGCTAGAACACTACAGGCCGGTGTAGTGTGTGAAAACGCATATCTTCCGTCAGAATGTAGATGACTGATTTTAACCTCTAATTCTTTTCTGTCTTCTTAAAAAAAAAAATTCTTACTTACCTCACTATTCTTAGCTTTTTATACTGTGCTAGGCTTTAATGGACTGGATTTAATTAACTTATGCATTTTGTTGCCTATATTGTTATAATTGCTTCCAATGTTTCCTCGTCTGTAAGTCGCTTTGGAAAAAAGCATCTGCTAAATGACTAAATGTAAATTTTATGAAATGTGTAATGTCATGTGTAATGTGTAATGTGTAATGTATAGTGTGTGGCCTTGAAATTTTAGCATGTCTACGTAATCATGAATAAATGCTTCTTGAGACACACAGTGTTGCTTCTTTGCATGCATCAAACAAATTGTTTCTGGCTATATGCATCCATGCATCAGTTTGAGAGGGGTGGAAATGGGACACTTGGGTGAAACAAAACTGCCCCAAAAGTACCCCCACCCACTTTAATTACAGTTTTTTCTAAGTCAATTTGGTACATTTCTCAGATCCGATTTGAAATTCTCAAAACTTCTTGTTCAATCCTTACATCCTTGTGTCACTTGTGCAAATCAAACAAGCATTTTCTCATTTCTTTGAACAAGTTGCAAATGCTTTGGTATATCCATGCAAATGATTATGACACAATTCTGTGCAGATTCCTACATTATTAATTGCTTATGTCATGTTGATCAAAATGCATTATAATGGGTCTCTGTTGAAAAGTATAATCCCCCACGACATTTAAGCACTAGTTTTACAATATACAGTAAGTTTACTTCAAGTAAACAGTGGCATTTTATTTTACTCAATTTAGTGTTTCGCATTACTATATTCTTTCCCTATAGGACTGCAAGACAACTTCACTGGGTTGCAGACGGCCCCTTTTCACACCTAAACAGTCTTTTAACACTCTCTACAGGGATCTCATCCCTGAACCAAAGAGCAGGCAGATTGGAGATGACCTGCCAAAGTACATGTTAGTTTGGGACAATGTCAGTTTCCATCGCTCCAACATCATCAGGCAATGGTTTGCGGCCCACAACAGGATGCTGGTGGAGTTCCTCTCACCCTACTCAACCCCGTTGAGGAATTTTTCTCAGCATGAAGATTAAAAGTATATGATCGCCAGCAGCATACACAGATGACCCTTCTGGCTGCCATGGATGTAACGTGTGATGACATCACAGCTGATGCCTGCAGAGGCTGGATAAGACACTCTGAAAGATGATTTTTCACGCTGTATCGCAAGAGAAGATATTTGTTGTGATGTGGATGAGAATCCGTTGCCCAAAATATAGGGAACGTCAGGAGGTGTAGGAAGACTGCACTGTAATTCCACTGCACTGCATGTACAGTTTTCCCTAAGGAGATTGTCTTATGTTCAGATTTCTACATTTGTTTGTGCTATGCAGTGCTGTCTTTTCCTGTCTGCATCGCGATGACACTGTCTGTCAAGAAATTATTGTACAAACAGTAAAAGCGTTAACGTGAATCATGTGCCGTCTCTTGCAATCAAACAATCAAAACCAGAAATGCACTTACTGTTTTGCAAATGTCAAGGATGATTCGAGAAATGCTCCACTCATCACTCTCAGGTCACTCCGCTGCACACGTCTGATCACTTCTTTGTCACCCCCGAGCTCACCGCTCCAGACAACGCAGATGTCTTACCGCTGGTCACTTTCCGGCGCTACCTACGGTCCCTCCCTCCTGCTTTTCCTCTGCTGTCTTGTCTGCACTCCCCCCCTCTGAGGAGCTCTCTCTTTTGAATACCAACAGTGCCACAGACACTCTGTGTTCCACGCTTACATCCTGCTTGGACAACCTATGCCCTCTTACATCTGGACCAGCCCGTGCATCCCTGTCTGCCCCCTGGTTATCGGATGTACCACGTGAGCATCGCGCCAGCCTCCGGTCAGCTGAGAGAAAATGGCACAAGTCAAAAGACCATACTGACCTCTCTCTCAACCAGTCTCTCCTCTCTACTTTCTCCGTTGACGTCACCTCTGCAAAAACTGATTATAACCACTCGAAGATCAGCAACTCTCCTGACTCTCGCACACTCTTAAAAACCTTCTCTGCTCTCCTCTGTCCGCCTGCTCCCACACCTTCATCGGAGTTAACGGCTGATGATTTTGCATCGTTCTTCGTAAAGAAAACTACCGCCATCAACAGCCAATTTTCTACACCACCATCACCCGCCTTTTCTCCTCTGTCTGAAGATGATGTTTCCAAGGTCATTGGTTCCAACCACCCTACCACCTGCCCACTGGATCCCATCTCCACCCATCTCCTCCATGTTATCTCTCCAGCAGTTGTGCCTGGTCTGACCCACATCATCAACTCTTTGCTCACCACTGGGACATTTCCCACTGCGTTCATAGAGGCCTGCATCACACCGTTACTGAAGAAACCCACTCTCAACCTTACACTGCTAGAACACTACAGGCCGGTGTAGTGTGTGAAAACGCATATCTTCCGTCAAAATGTAGATGACTGATTTTAACCTCTAATTCTTTTCTGTCTTCTTAAAAAAAATGTTTTTTACTTACCTCACTATTCTTAGCTTTGTATACTGTGCTAGGCTTTAATGGGGTCAGCTGTGGCCTAATGGTTAGAGCGTTGGGCTTGTGATCAGAAGGTTGCCGGTTCTAATCTCAGTGCCAGCAGATCATGACTGAAGTGCCCTTGAGCAAGGCACCTTACCCCTGATTGCTCTGCAGTAATGTTCCACTGTATAAAACTACTTGTAAGTCGCTTTGGATAAAAGCGTCTGCCAAATGAATAAATGTAAATGTAAATGTAAATGTAAATGTAAATGTAAATGTAAATGTAAATGTAAATGTAAATGTAAATGTAATGGACTGGATTTAATTAACTTATGCATTTTGTTGCCTATATTGTTATAATTGCTTTCAATGTTTCCTCGTCTGTAAGTCGCTTTGGAAAAAAGCGTCTGCTAAATGACTAAATGTAAATTTTATGAAATGTATAATGTCATGTGTAATTTGTAATATGTAGTTTGTGGCCTTGAAATTTTAGCATGTCTACATAATCATGAATAAATGCTTCTTGAGACACACAGTGTTGCTTCTTTGCATGCATCAAACGAATTGTTTCAGGCTATATGCATCCATGCATCAGTTTGAGAGGGGTGGAAATGGAACACTTGGGTGAAACAAAACTGCCCCAAAAGTACCCCCACCCACTTTAAATACAGTTTTTTCTAATTCAATTTGGTACATTTCTCAGATCCGATTTGAAATTCTCAAAACTTCTTGTTCAATCCTTACATACTTGTGTCACTTTTGCACATCAAACAAGCATTTTCTCATTTCTTTGAACAAGTTGCAAATGCTTTGGTATATCCATGCAAATGATTATGACACAATTATGTGCCGATTCCTACATTATCAATTGCTTATGTCATGTTGATCAAAATGCATTATAATGGGTCTCTGTTGAATAGTATAATCCCCCACGACATTTAAGCACTAGTTTAACAATATACAGTAAGTATACTTCAAATAAACAGTGGCATTTTATTTTACTCAATTTAGTGTTTTGCATTACTATATTCTTTCCACATAGGACTGCAAGACAACTTCACTGGGTTGCAGACGGCCCCTTTTCACACCTAAACAGTCTTTTGAGACTCTCTACAGGGATCTCATCCCTGAACAAGAGAGGGGGCAGATTGGAGATGACCTGCCAAAGTACATGTTAGTTTGGGACAATGTCAGTTTCCATCGCTCCAACATCATCAGGCAATGGTTTGTGGCCCACAACAGGATGCTGGTGGAGTTCCTTTCACCCTACTCAACCCCGTTGAGGAATTTTTCTCAGCATGAAGATTAAAAGTATATGATCGCCAGCAGCATACACAGATGACCCTTCTGGCTGCCATGGATGTAACGTGTGATGTCATCACAGCTGATGCCTGCAGAGGCTGGATTAGACACTCTGAAAGATGATTTTCACGCTGTATCGCAAGAGAAGATATTTATTGTGATGTGGATGAGAATCCGTTGCCCAAAATATAGGGAACGTCAGGAGGTGTAGGAAGACTGCACTGTAATTCCACTGCACCGCATGTACAGTTTTCCCTAAGGAGATTGTCATATGTTCAGATTTCTACATTTGTTTGTGCTATGCAGTGGTGTATTTTCCTGTCTGCATCGCAATGACACTGTCTGTCAATAAATTATTGTACAAACAGTAAAAGCGTTAACGTGAATCATGTGCCGTCTCTCGCAATCAAACAATCAAAACCAGAAATGCACTTACTGTTTTGCAAATGTCAAGGATGATTCGAGAAATGCTCCACTCATCACTCTCAGGTCACTCCGCTGCACACGTCTGATCACTTCTTTGTCACCCCCGACCTCACCGCTCCAGACAACGCAGATGTCTTACCGCTGGTCACTTTCCGGCGCTACCTACGGTCCCTCCCTCCTGCTTTTCCTCTGCTGTCTTGTCTGCACTCTCCCCCTCTGAGGAGCTCTCTCTTTTGAATACCAACAGTGCCACAGACACTCTGTGTTCCACGCTTACATCCTGCTTGGACAACCTATGCCCTCTTACATCTGGACCAGCCCGTGCATCCCTGTCTGCCCCCTGGTTATCGGATGTACCACGTGAGCATCGCGCCAGCCTCCGGTCAGCTGAGAGAAAATGGCACAAGTCAAAAGACCCTACTGACCTCTCTCTCAACCAGTCTCTCCTCTCTACTTTCTCCGTTGACGTCACCTCTGCAAAAACTGATTATAACCACTTGAAGATCAGCAACTCTCCTGACTCTCGCACACTCTTAAAAACCTTCTCTGCTCTCCTCTGTCCGCCTGCTCCCACACCTTCATCGGAGTTAACGGCTGATGATTTTGCATCGTTCTTCGTAAAGAAAACTACCGCCATCAACAGCCAATTTTCTACACCACCATCACCCGCCTTTTCTCCTCTGTCTGAAGATGATGTTTCCAAGGTCATTGGTTCCAACCACCCTACCACCTGCCCACTGGATCCCATCTCCACCCATCTCCTCCATGTTATCTCTCCAGCAGTTGTGCCTGGTCTGACCCACATCATCAACTCTTTGCTCACCACTGGGACATTTCCCACTGCGTTCAAAGAGGCCTGCATCACACCGCTACTGAAGAAACCCACTCTCAACCTTACACTGCTAGAACACTACAGGCTGGTGTAGTGTGTGAAAACGCATATCTTCCGTCAAAATGTAGATGACTGATTTTAACCTCTAATTCTTTTCTGTCTTCTTAAAAAAATTTTTTTACTTACCTCACTATTCTTAGCTTTGTATACTGTGCTAGGCTTTAATGGACTGGATTTAATTAACTTATGCATTTTGTTGCCTATATTGTTATAATTGCTTCCAATGTTTCCTCGTCTGTAAGTCGCTTTGGAAAAAAGCATCTGCTAAATGACTAAATGTAAATTTTATGAAATGTGTAATGTCATGTGTAATGTGTAATGTGTAGTGTGTGGCCTTGAAATTTTAGCATGTCTACGTAATCATGAATAAATGCTTCTTGAGACACACAGTGTTGCTTCTTTGCATGCATTAAACGAAATGTTTCTGGCTATATGCATCCATTCATCAGTTTGAGAGGGGTGGAAATGGGACACTTGGGTGAAACAAAACTGCCCCAAAAGTACCCCCACCCGCTTTAAATACAGTTTTTTCTAAGTCAATTTAGTACATTTCTCAGATCCTATTTGAAATTCTCAAAACTTCTTGTTCAATCCTTACATCCTTGTGTCACTTGTGCACATCAAACAAGCATTTTCTCATTTCTTTGAACAAGTTGCAAATGCTTTGGTATATCCATGCAAATGATTATGACACAATTCTGTGCAGATTCCTACATTATCAATTGCTTATGTCATGTTGATCAAAATGCATTATAATGGGTCTCTGTTGAATACTATAACCCCCCACGACATTTAAGCACTAGTTTTACAATATACAGTAAGTATACTTCAAGTAAACAGTGGCATTTTATTTTACTCAATTTAGTGTTTCTCATAACTATATTCTTTCCACATAGGACTGCAAGACAACTTCACTGGGTTGCAACAGCCCCTTTTCACACCTAAACAGTCTTTTGACACTCTCTACAGGGATCTCATCCCTGAACAAGAGAGGGGCAGATTGGAGATGACCTGCCAAAGTACATGTTAGTTTGGGACAATGTCAGTTTCCATCGCTCCAACATCATCAGGCAATGGTTTGCGGCCCACAACAGGATGCTGGTGGAGTTCCTCTCACCCTACTCAACCCCGTTGAGGAATTTTTCTCAGCATGAAGATTAAAAGTATATGATCGCCAGCAGCATACACAGATGATCCTTCTGGCTGCAATGGATGTAACGTGTGATGACATCACAGCTGATGCCTGCAGAGGCTGGATTAGACACTCTGAAAAATGATTTTCACGCTGTATCGCAAGAGAAGATATTTGTTGTGATGTGGATGAGAATCCGTTGCCCAAAATATAGGGAACGTCAGGAGGTGTAGGAAGACTGCACTGTAATTCCACTGCACTGCATGTACAGTTTTCCCTAAGGAGATTGTCTTATGTTCAGATTTCTACATTTGTTTGTGCTATGCAGTGCTGTCTTTTCCTGTCTGCATCGCAATGACACTGTCTGTCAATAAATTATTGTACAAACAGTAAAAGCGTTAACGTGAATCATGTGCCGTCTCTTGCAATCAAACAATCAAAACCAGAAATGCACTTACTGTTTTGCAAATGTCAAGGATGACTCGAGAAATGCTCCACTCATCACTCTCAGGTCACTCCGCTGCACACGTCTGATCACTTCTTTGTCACCCCCAACCTCACCGCTCCAGACAACGCAGATGTCTTACCGCTGGTCACTTTCCGGTGCTACCTACGGTCCCTCCCTCCTGCTTTTCCTTTGCTGTCTTGTCTGCACTCCCCCCCTCTGAGGAGCTCTCTCTTTTGAATACCAACAGTGCCACAGACACTCTGTGTTCCACGCTTACATCCTGCTTGGACAACCTATGCCCTCTTACATCTGGACCAGCCCGTGCATCCCTGTCTGCCCCCTGGTTATCGGATGTACCACGTGAGCATCGCGCCAGCCTCCGGTCAGCTGAGAGAAAATGGCACAAGTCAAAAGACCATACTGACCTCTCTCTCAACCAGTCTCTCCTCTCTACTTTCTCCGTTGATGTCACCTCTGCAAAAACTGATTATAACCACTCGAAGATCAGCAACTCTCCTGTCTCTCGCACACTCTAAAAAACCTTCTCTGCTCTTCTTTGTCCGCCTGCTCCAACAACTTCATCGGAGTTAACGGCTGATGATTTTGCATCGTACTTCGTAAAGAAAACTACCGGCATCAACAGCCAATTTTCTACACCACCATCACCCGCCTTTTCTCCTCTGTCTGAAGATTATGTTTCCAAGGTCATTGGTTCCAACCACCCTACCACCTGCCCACTGGATCCCATCTCCACCCATCTCCTCCATGTTATCTCTCCAGCAGTTGTGCCTGGTCTGACCCACATCATCAACTCTTTGCTCAACACTGGGACATTTCCCACTGCGTTCAAAGAGGCCTGCATCACACCGCTACTGAAGAAACCCACTCTCAACCTTACACTGCTAGAACACTACAGGCCGGTGTAGTGTGTGAAAACGCATATCTTCCGTCAAAATGTAGATGACTGATTTTAACCTCTAATTCTTTTCTGTCTTCTTAAAAAAAATTGTTTTACTTACCTCACTATTCTTAGCTTTGTATACTGTGCTAGGCTTTAATGGACTGGATTTAATTAACTCATGCATTTTGTTGCCTATATTGTTATAATTGCTTCCAATGTTTCCTTGTCTGTAAGTCGCTTTGGAAAAAAGCGTCTGCTAAATGACTAAATGTAAATTTTATGAAATGTATAATGTCATGTGTAATGTGTAGTGTGTGGCCTTGAAATTTTAGCATGTCTACGTAATCAGGAATAAATGCTTCTTGAGACACACAGTGTTGCTTCTTTGCATGCATCAAACGAATTGTTTCTGGCTTTATGCATCCATGCATCAGTTTGAGAGGGGTGGAAATGGGACACTTGGGTGAAACAAAACTGCCCCAAAAGTACCCCCACCCACTTTAAATACAGTTTTTTCTAAGTCAATTTGGTACATTTCTCAGATCCGATTTGAAATTCTCAAAACTTCTTGTTCAATCCTTACATCCTTGTGTCACTTGTGCACATCAAACAAGCATTGTCTCATTTCTTTGAACAAGTTGCAAATGCTTTGGTATATCCATGCAAATGATTATGACACAATTCTGTGCAGATTCCTACATTATCAATTGCTTATGTCATGTTGATCAAAATGCATTATAATGGGTCTCTGTTGAATAGTATAATCCCCCACGACATTTAAGCACTAGTTTTACAATATACAGTAAGTATACTTCAAGTAAACAGTGGCATTTTATTTTACTCAATTTAGTGTTTTGCTATACTATATTCTTTCCACATAGGACTGCAAGACAACTTCACTGGGTTGCAGACGGCCCCTTTTCACACCTAAACATTTTTTTTGACACTCTCTACAGGGATCTCATCCCTGAACAAGAGAGGGGGCAGATTGGAGATGACCTGCCAAAGTACATGTTAGTTTGGGACAATGTCAGTTTCCATCGCTCCAACATCATCAGGCAATGGTTTGCGGCCCACAACAGGATGCTGGTGGAGTTCCTCTCACCCTATTCAACCCCGTTGAGGAATTTTTCTCAGCATGAAGATTAAAAGTATATGATCGCCAGCAGCATACACAGATGACCCTTCTGGCTGCCATGGATGTAACGTGTGATGACATCACAGCTGATGCCTGCAGAGGCTGGATTAGACACTCTGAAAGATGATTTTCACGCTGTATCGCAAGAGAAGATATTTGTTGTGATGTTGATGAGAATCCGTTGGCCAAAATATAGGGAATGTCAGGAGGTGTAGGAAGACTGCACTGTAATTCCACTGCACTGCATGTACAGTTTTCCCTAAGGAGATTGTCTTATGTTCAGATTTCTACATTTGTTTGTGCTATGCAGTGCTGTCTTTTCCTGTCTGCATCGCAATGACACTGTCTGTCAATAAATTATTGTACAAACAGTAAAAGCGTTAACGTGAATCATGTGCCGTCTCTTGCAATCAAACAATCAAAACCAGAAATGCACTTACTGTTTTGCAAATGTCAAGGATGATTCGAGAAATGCTCCATTCATCACTCTCAGGTCACTCCGCTGCACACGTCTGATCACTTCTTTGTCACCCCCGACCTCACCGCTCCAGACAACGCAGATGTCTTACCGCTGGTCACTTTCCGGCGCTACCTACGGTCCCTCCCTCCTGCTTTTCCTCTGCTGTCTTGTCTGCACTCCCCCTCTCTGAGGAGCTCTCTCTTTTGAATACCAACAGTGCCACAGACATTCTGTGTTCCACGCTTACATCCTGCTTGGACAACCTATGCCCTCTTACATCTGGACCAGCCCGTGCATCCCTGTCTGCCCCCCGGTTATCGAATGTACCACGTGAGCATCGCGCCAGCCTCCGGTCAGCTGAGAGAAAATGGCACAAGTCAAAAGACCATACTGACCTCTCTCTCAACCAGTCTCTCCTCTCTACTTTCTCCGTTGACGTCACCTCTGCAAAAACTGATTATAACCACTCGAAGATCAGCAACTCTCCTGACTCTCGCACACTCTTAAAAACCTTCTCTGCTCTCCTCTGTCCGCCTGCTCCCGCACCTTCATCGGAGTTAACGGCTGATGATTTTGCATCGTTCTTCGTAAAGAAAACTACCGCCATCAACAGCCAATTTTCTACACCACCATCACCCGCCTTTTCTACTCTGTCTGAAGATGATGTTTCCAAGGTCATTGGTTCCAACCACCCTACCACCTGCCCACTGGATCCCATCTCTACCCATCTCCTCCTTGTTATCTCTCCAGCAGTTGTGCCTGGTCTGACCCACATCATCAACTCTTTGCTCACCACTGGGACATTTCCCACTGCGTTCAAAGAGGCCTGCATCAAACCGCTACTGAAGAAACCCACTCTCAACCTTACACTGCTAGAACACTACAGGCCGGTGTAGTGTGTGAAAACGCATATCTTCCGTCAAAATGTAGATGACTGATTTTAACCTCTAATTCTTTTCTGTCTTCTCAAAAAAAATTTTTTGTACTTACCTCACTATTCTTAGCTTTTTATACTGTGCTAGGCTTTAATGGACTGGATTTAATTAACTTATGCATTTTGTTGCCTATATTGTTATAATTGCTTCCAATGTTTCCTCGTCTGTAAGTCGCTTTGGAAAAAAGCGTCTGCTAAATGACTAAATTTAAATTTTATGAAATGTGTAATATCATGTGTAATGTGTAATGTGCAGTGTGTGGCCTTGAAATTTTAGCATGTCTACGTAATCATGAATAAATGCTTCTTGAGACACACAGTGTTGCTTCTTTGCATGCATCAAACGAATTGTTTCTGGCTATATGCATCCATGCATCAGTTTGAGAGGGGTGGAAATGGGACACTTGGGTGAAACAAAACTGCCCCAAAAGTACCCCCACCCACTTTAAATACAGTTTTTTCTAAGTCAATTTGGTACATTTCTCAGATCCGAGTTGAAATTCTCAAAACTTCTTGTTCAATCCTTACATCCTTGTGTCACTTGTGCAAATCAAACAAGCATTTTCTCATTTCTTTGAACAAGTTGCAAATGCTTTGGTATATCCATGCAAATGATTATGACACAATTCTGTGCAGATTCCTACATTATCAATTGCTTATGACATGTTGATCAAAATGCATTATAATGGGTCTCTGTTGAATAGTATAATCCAACACGACATTTAAGCACTAGTTTTACAATATACAGTAAGTATACTTCAAGTAAACAGTGGCATTTTATTTTACTCAATTTAGTGTTTCGCATTACTATATTCTTTCCACATAGGACTGCAAGACAACTTCTCTGGGTTGCAGACGGCCCCTTTTCACACCTAAACAGTCTTTTGACACTCTCTACAGGGATCTCATCCCTGAACAAGAGAGGGGGCAGATTGGAGATGACCTGCCAAAGTACATGTTAGTTTGGGATAATGTCAGTTTCCTTCGCTCCAACATCATCAGGCAATGGTTTGCGGCCCACAACAGGATTCTGGTGGAGTTCCTCTCACCCTACTCAACCCCGTTGAGGAATTTTTCTCAGCATGAAGATTAAAAGTATATGATCGCCAGCAGCATACACAGATGACCCTTCTGGCTGCCATGGATGTAACGTGTGATGATATCACAGCTGATGCCTGCAGAGGCTGGATTAGACACTCTGAAAGATGATTTTCACGCTGTATTGCAAGAGAAGATATTTGTTGTGATGTGGATGAGAATCCGTTGCCCAAAATATAGGGAACGTCAGGAGGTGTAGGAAGACTGCACTGTAATTCCACTGCACTGCATGTACAGTTTTCCCTAAGGAGATTGTCTTATGTTCAGATTTCTTTATTTGTTTGTGCTATGCAGTGCTGTCTTTTCCTGTCTGCATCGCAATGACACTGTCCGTCAAGAAATTATTGTACAAACAGTAAAAGTGTTAACGTGAATCATGTGCCGTCTCTTGCAATCAAACAATCAAAACCAGAAATGCACTTACTGTTTTGCAAATGTCAAGGATGATTCAAGAAATGCTCCACTCATCACTCTCAGGTCACTCCGCTGCACACGTCTGATCACTTCTTTGTCACCCCCGACCTCACCGCTCCAGACAACGCAGATGTCTTACGGCTGGTCACTTTCCGGCGCTACCTACGGTCCCTCCCTCCTGCTTTTCCTCTGCTGTCTTGTCTACACTCCCCCCCTCTGAGGAGCTCTCTCTTTTGAATACCAACAGTGCCACAGACACTCTTTGTTCCACGCTTACATCCTGCTTGGACAACCTATGCCCTCTTACATCTGGACCAGCCCGTGCATCCCTGTCTGCCCCCTGGTTATCGGATGTACCACGTGAGCATCGTGCCAGCCTCCGGTCAGCTGAGAGAAAATGGCACAAGTCAAAAGACCATACTGACCTCTCTCTCAACCAGTCTCTCCTCTCTACTTTCTCCGTTGACGTCACCTCTGCAAAAACTGATTATAACCACTCGAAGATCAGCAACTCTCCTGACTCTCGCACACTCTTAAAAACCTTCTCTGCTCTCCTCTGTCCGCCTGCTCCCACACCTTCATCGGAGTTAACGGCTGATGATTTTGCATCGTTCTTCGTAAAGAAAACTACCGCCATCAACAGCCAATTTTCTACACCACCATCACCCGCCTTTTCTCCTCTGTCTGAAGATGATGTTTCCAAGGTCATTGGTTCCAACCACCCTACCACCTGCCCACTGGATCCCATTTCCACCCATCTCCTCCATGTTATCTCTCCAGCAGTTGTGCCTGGTCTGACCCACATCATCAACTCTTTGCTCACCACTGGGACATTTCCCACTGCGTTCAAAGAGGCCTGCATCACACCGCTACTGAAGAAACCCACTCTCAACCTTACACTGCTAGAACACTACAGGCCGGTGTAGTGTGTGAAAATGCATATCTTCCGTCGAAATGTAGATGACTGATTTTAACCTCTAATTCTTTTCTTTCTTCTAACAATTTTTTTTTTACTTACCTCACTATTCTTAGCTTTGTATACTGTGCTAGGCTTTAATGGACTGGATTTAATTAACTTATGCATTTTGTTGCCTATATTGTTATAATTGCTTCCAATGTTTCCTCGTCTGTAAGTCGCTTTGGAAAAAAGCATCTGCTAAATGACTAAATGTAAATTTTATGAAATGTGTAATGTCATGTGTAATGTGTAATGTGTAGTGTGTGGCCTTGAAATTTTAGCATGTCTACGTAATCATGAATAAATGCTTCTTGAGACACACAGTGTTGCTTCTTTGCATGCATCAAACGAATTGTTTCTGGCTATATGCATCCATGCATCAGTTTGAGAGGGGTGGAAATGGGACACTTGGGTGAAACAAAACTGCCCCAAAAGTACCCCCACCCACTTTAAATACAGTTTTTTGTAAGTCAATATGGTACATTTCTCAGATCCGATTTGAAATTCTCAAAACTTCTTGTTCAATCCTTACATCCTTGTGTCACTTGTGCACATCAAACAAGCATTTTCTCATTTCTTTGAACAAGTTGCAAATGCTTTGGTATATCCATGCAAATGATTATGACACAATTCTGTGCAGATTCCTACATTATCAATTGCTTATGTCATGTTGATCAAAATGCATTACAATGGGTCTCTGTTGAATAGTATAATCCCCCACGACATTTAAGCACTAGTTTTACAATATACAGTAAGTTTACTTCAAGTAAACAGTGGCATTTTATTTTACTCAATTTAGTGTTTCGCATTACTATATTCTTTCCACATAGGACTGCAAGACAACTTCACTGGGTTGCAGACGGCCCCTTTTCACACATAAACAGTCTTTTAACACTCTCTACAGGGATCTCATCCCTGAACCAAAGAGCGGGCAGATTGGAGATGACCTGCCAAAGTACATGTTAGTTTGGGACAATGTCAGTTTCCATCGCTTGATGAACATTTAAACAATGTTCTGCGCGTTCAAAAATTGAAGAGAGGCCAGTTCAGAAAACGTTGAAATTTATTGATCAGAAGTCTCAAACAAACAGCTGTTTCGGTGGATTCTCAGACACACACAGTCTTAACAAAGAACCGACCCGAAATACACATTCAGAAGCTTATATATTTCTCGCCGAATCTCTTCTCCATGGCGGGGTCCAATCCGACTTCCTTCTTTGTCCTGTCTCAGCCAATCAGCTCACTGCCTTGTTTTTCAATCCCGACATCTGTAACAAATTATAGAGGCCCAACACGCTCTGTGCGTAACCTGATCTTAACACACACATACCCATTTCCTGTGGACAACCACAGTATCAGCTGAATTCCTGGGTAACCCAACTAACACACTGGTTATATTTTCAACATATTATGCATAGTTAGTAATCAATAATGAAATCATATTAAATGTAAAGGCACGTTTAAACCACAATAAGATCCTTGGGTGTACACATTTTTCCCCAAAAATAAGATGTGGTTATTGTTACACATTCACACATAAGCAGATCCTGCAACCCCCCACTAACTGACCACATTCCATCTCTGGCATATCTAGCAACTGAAGAACTCTCAACTTCAAGCTTTTGTTCACAATCATGTCATGTAGGAAAATACATCTGATTTAAACAACATCAATCATCCATTTTTATATCGATCCATATATTGATCTTAATTCCCACAATTCCCTCTCTTGACCATTAAAAAATGGTCATAAAACATTACAAACATCATTATCATCCTCAACTAGGAAGTGGTCGCCAGACAATAGAGGCATGGTATATTTCGGAGGGGTTAAATCTGTCTTTTCTATTGCCGATAATATCACTCTGTTACATAGTGATCTGATACAGGGAATACAACAGCATCCGCATGAGACCAAAATACCTGCAAATACAGCTATTGATAACACAATCGACATTAAAACTGATTTCCATTTGCCTAGTGCCTTGTCTAGCCAATCTCCAATAGGATTATTCACTCCTGAATGTTCCTTCATTTCGATAGACAAAGTTCTCAAACCTTCCAATGCCCTAGTGACTGATCCGTCTGGTGCTGTATTATTAGGAATGTAAGTACAGCAAAGATCACCAAACATAACACATACTCCTCCCTTTTCTGCCAACAACATGTCCAGAGCCATACGGTTCTGTATAGCCATAAGTGAAGTTGGTGCTAGCTGTTCTGCTAAACCATCTACTGCATCCCTTGACATATTTGCTAACCTCATCACATTATAATGTACATAATTAATCCTATCTACATTCTTGTTTGGGGTGACTGGAAAAATAGCAGCTATTATTGGTATATTCTCAAAACCCGCTGCCACTTGGTTCGCTAGTTTATATTCATCCGGTACACCTCGTGGAATCCCAATCGCGTCAATGTATGTCGGACTATTTAATGATAAATCTACACTTGATCCTATTGCTCTTTTTGTAATGATGTGTCTCCGACGTCTTCTAGTCAATGTTGCTGAATTCACGGTTTCCGTTCTGACTGCTCTGTCTCCTATCAGGGTTATTGGGGCTCCCAGTCTCACCATGGCACACACTCCCTTTGCCTTCTCATGTATCCTAGTAAATAATCTTCGATCTCCACAATAATAATACAAACCTGCCCTAGCCCACGTACCTATCTCAGTCCCATTATCTACTATGATCTGATCACACCACTCCTTATTTATCTCCCCCAGGTTGCTGGTTGGTGATAGGCGTTTAATATCAAAACAGGTATAATTTGCTTTCTTTGGTGTAAATGGACCTGCCCGTGAAAGGTTGGTTATTGGTGGGAATATTGCTGCCAATGTGGTACAATTTTTTGGACTGGCCATCCGTGTCAATGCCAGCATACACTCATAACCCCACGTATCGTTTTGGTACAACGGGGCTGGTTCAATATATAAATGGGGTCTTGCATTAGCACATCCAACACAATCGTCTAAGCTCTGTTCTCTGGCTGTGGTAATTATCCATTCCAGCCACAAATTATTTTCCCCATATCCTGTGGCTCTCTCTATCATATCTTCTGGTTTTAACATTGTGTAATCTACTTCTACTACCCCATTCTTTTGTCCTGCCGATAATGGCTCAGCTACTGTCCCATTTCTTTCCTCCTCAGGTGAACTGTCCACAACAAATTTTATTACTGCTTTTTTATCTGTTCCTGGGCTGTGCACCCCCATTATAAGGAAAAACTCCCCTGTATAATTGGCTGATCCCGTTCTGGTGGATATTGAAAGGGTGAGTGGATTTTGGCTTGCACTATAATCTCTTTGCATTTTAAAATCAAATTTTGCCGAGGTACGGGTCCAAAGGCTAGGTTCTTTCGGGGTCCAACCACCGGTATATGCTATTACTTTATTACACGATGGACACCATTCACCCCTATAGGTTTGCCTAGACTGGTACGCCTTACAAACACTGTCCATATTCCCGTCCGTACATACATATACCTCGTACCCCCTCCATGAACTATTTTTTCCCCCACAATTTATGACAGCGCATAGGTCGAAAGTAAATGATGTGGTCTTACCCCAAACATAGTTAATTACGAGTTGTTCACATGGTAACCTCGTATCGGCTATGGCTCTTTTGTAACTCGGTTTCGATATGTTGTTGTTGCTTTCCTGACCCTCAGTTATGCTAAAAATTATTCCTACTATAACCCCTGAAATTATTAATAGGATCCCTGACAGCTTACAGTTTTCCCACAGCTTCATCTCGTTACCCTCTCTTGGACTTTAAATGGTTAAACACACTCTTGGAAAAATTTAAATGGTTAAACACACAGTACACTTAATGGGAATATGAAATTAAGAAAAAATATGTGGTTAAAATCCCACAAAATAGAAATGTAAGGGATAAATGGTTATACGTTAATGAGTATGACAATATAAAATCACAATAACAATATAAAAATATGGAAAAATACTGAATATGATATATGAAAACTATGAATATAAAAATATGAAAAATAGTAAATATGGAAAATATGAATATTAAAATTGAAGAAGAATCACAATAACAACAATATATATTGATTATAAAGAATTAGAAAGATAATTAAGATATAGAGCTTACGATAAAAATTTATATGAAAATGTTGACTTTTGCAAAATCTAAATTGTCCAACCCACAGCCTTTTTTGCACTAGATTGTTTTTTGCACTAGTTTGTTAATGCCACTGTCGTTGATGCCTGTGTCCCACTTTCTGCTCCACTTTCTGCTCCAGAGATACCCTCCCCCTCTTGGACCTGAGCCCTCAGGTCCACAGCAGTCTCTGACAGCGACCTGTTTGGTGGATCACAGTTAACACAAGAAGACAAGTGATACCAGGTGTCGCCCTTGCCAGATAGACGGACACAATGCGATGTCCTTGCTGTCACTTTCAGAGGTTCCGTCCAGCGTGGCTCATTCCACTTCCTTCGAAACTTCTTCAGGCGCACCCACTGTGAACCGGACTCGACAGGTTCTCCAGCAATGTCAGAGGGAGTCTGCTGAGAGGAATGTTGAATCATAGCAGTCAGTTTGTCAAAATATACACAATGTGAAAGTGGTACACAGGTGTCCGGCTTCAGCGGCGTCGACGGTCCTGGAAAAGATCTACCTGTAAGCAATTCAAAAGGTGTAAAGCCAGTGATTCTGTTAACAGAGGAACGTACAGACATTAGAGCCAACGGAAGAGCTGATAGCCATGATAATTTGGTCTGTGCACAGATTTTAGCCAATTTAAGTTTCAGTGTTAGGTTCATCCGTTCGATTTTACCTTGCGATTCAGGATGATAGACGGCTCCAAACGCATGCGTTAGACCCAGCGATTTCTCTACGATTTTTAAATGCTCATTTTTGAAGTGCGAGCCGTTATCTGACCGGATATGCCGGGGGAAACCGTAATGCGGAATGTACAAATTAATGAGACACTTAATGACTGCAGTGCTGTCTTCTTTCCCACAAGGAAAAGCCTCAGGCCAACCTGTGAATTGGTCAACAATCACCAACAAATACCGTTTCCCTTGCACCCTCTCTACCATGTCTGTAAAATCAATCACGATTTCCTCTCCTGGGCCTCGCAATGGCAAAAATGTGCCCTTTAACTGTTTTAAAGTTGGTTTGATGTTATGTTTTTGACAAATGTCGCATGAAAGTACAAAGTTAGACACCATAGCCATCAAAAAAGGATGCCACCAATATTGCAATGTTTTCATCATCTGTTTTGAACTCACGTGCGACATAGTGTGTGCTTGGGTCATGATAGAGCGTGACAGGCTCATGGGCAATGCTGGTCTGCCATCTGGGGCCTGCCACAGACCATCTGGTGCACACAGGGCCCCATACTCTGTCCACGTTGACAGTTCTTCTGGTGTACATTTGCCATGTTCGGCCACAAGTGTTTCTCTGCTGAAAGATGGTAACAGTTTCACATATGAACAGTCAGTCTGTACCATCATGGTCACCTGATAGCCTGCAGCTGTTTTGGCAGCCAAGTCAGCAGCCTCATTTCCCCGTGCTACAGCACTGTCTGTTTTACAGTGGCCCTGACATTTTATGACAGCAACAGCTGCTGGAATTTTCAATGCGTCCAACAGTGCACGTGCCTCTGCATCATGTGCTATAGGCTTACCAGACGTAGTGACGAACCCACTCCTTTGCCAAACTGCGAGTTCGACATGGACAGCACCCACGACATAAGCTGAGTCACTATAAATGTTGACTTTGCCAGACCCTGCAAGTTTAAGTGCTTGTGTGACCGCAATTAGTTCTGCTCTCTGTGCCGACTGTTTGCCTTCTATTTTCTCTGCTTCCCTAGTCGTGTAACCTAAGTCTGTTTGCTGCACAACAGAATAAGCTGAGACCAAAGTGCCATCATGAGCTCTAAAACAGCACCCGTCCGTGAAAAATGTAATCACGTCCGAGGCTTCAGGGATAGGGGTTGCAGTTAAGTCCTGGCGAACACGAGATGCCAGGTCAGTGATTGGTGCACAGTCATGTGGTTCCCCTTTGGTGAACAAATCTGCCATGTTAATGCCGTCGTGTTTATATGTTATGTTTGGCGCCGTTAGACATTTGGACAGTTTTCTCTGCCTCAACGGTGAAAACGTAAATGATGCAGAATTGACAAACGACATGACAGAGTGCGTGGTCAGGACCGTTAACTGATGACCCATCACAATGTGTGATGTCTTTTCAATGATCTTTGCTAATCCTGCAGTAAACCTGGCACAAACCGGCTGGCGTTGTTCAATGGTGTCCATTAGGACACTGACATACATGAGCACACGTCTAGCACTAGACTGCTTCTGAAAAAGTACTCCATGTGCACTATTCCCTGTTTCAGAAACGTCTAGGAAAAATGCCTTGCTGTAATCAGGGCTATGCAGATATGCTGCATGTGACAGCTCCCCTTTCAATTTAATGAACGCGGTTTCTGCTTCAGGGGTCCATGTTAACTTCGCCTGCACATTTCTCATGCCTTGTTCCTTGACCATGTCTCGTAATGGCTTGGTGACCGCTACATACATAGGGATATAATTTCTGCTGAAACCTGTCAATCCCAGAAAGGAAAGCATGTCCTTCACATTGTGTGGCTTCGGGTGTGACAAAATGCCATCACGTTGGCGATCAGACAATGTTGTGCCTTGGCCTGTGATTAAACGGCCCATGAAAGTAACAGATGGCCTGCTGACCTGCAGTTTTTCTTTACTAACCTTGAACCCAGACGCATACAGCTGTCTCAGAATGACGCCCGTTGCTTTTAAGCAATCTTCGTTGGTTGTGGCTGCTAGCAAAAGATCATCAACATACATTATTAGAACGCAATCTACAGGCAACACACAATTTATCAGCTGATTTTTTAGGACCTGATTGAATATCCCTGGCGATAAAATAAAGCCCTGTGGAAGTCTGTTATAAGAATATTGACATTTTCGGTAAGTGAAAGTCAGGCACGATTTACATTCTTCTGAGATTGGTATACAGAAAAAAGCGTTGGCCAAATCAATGCATGTGAACCATTGGTGAGCTGGGGTCAAATTTGAGATGGCAGTATATGGGTTTGGTACGGCCATTGTTGGTGTTGTCACCAGGCTGTTTACTCGACGCAGGTCATGGACTAATCTATATTTGTTTGTGCCTGGTTTTTTTACAGGAAAAATCGGGGTGTTCCATGGCGATCGCCATGGAATAATGACACCTTTCTCCACTAAACCTTGAACAGTGGGCGCAATGCCTTCCTCTGCCTCCCTTTTGTTAGGATATTGTGGGACCCAAACTGGTTCTGTCGATTTTAACTGAAATTTGACTGGCTCAATGTTACAGAGGCCAACGTCCGTTGGACCTTGTGACCAGAGGTCGTCCGGCTGGCTGTTAATTAACTGCTCAGCTCCGGGACCATCTGTCAGTTCGCGACCATGGCTTCTTGTAATTTCGAGGTGAGTTAATTGGCCCCTATCGGCCGTTTTTTGTGGTACCCAATATGAATCTGTCATACGCGAATGCAAAACCCCAACAATGCCAGAGGGCTCCCAATCGGTCACCAAGCATAACCTTTTTGTCATAGCTCCTAACTCTCGAGCTTCATGGCCTGGATGCAGTGCCATAGAAATGTGAGGTTCAGCTGTGTCTGCCATTTCATACCATATCTGTTGTTCTGGTGTCAGTGTAACTGGAACTACTACACCCTCTTGTCCTACATATAGACCCTCCCCTGTGAGTGTCCACATTTGGCCCTCAATTTCATGGAACATTTCCTGGTATGTGACAGTGTCATTACGGTCATAAAATAGTGTACAATGCAGGGGGTCGATGGGAGGCAAATAGACAGCTAAGTCTTTGATCCAGGGCCACTGACTCTTATACAGTGCTCTGGCTCCTGATTGTGAATTATCTAGTTCCACCCAATATATGTCTGCCATCTCTTGCAAGGGTCCTCCCAGCAAAACCTGCTGGTGGCCCTCTCTACTGTGTGCCTGTGAACAGTCGACTTTAGTGCCGTCCGGGAACGTGACTGTGACACCTTCTGGTGAGCATAAAATATTTGCACCCAATTTAATCAACAGATCTCTGCCCAATAGGGGAACAGGTGCTTTTGTGGAATATAGAAATGAGTGTGACAGGGACTGATTTGCCACTTTCGTGGTAAGAGGAACAGTAAGATGCCAGTGTTCGAACCCTCCAGAGAATCCCATAACTCCAACAGTCTTATCACTTAGATCTTTGTCAGTGATTGTGCCCCTCGTTACTGTGGAGTATGTTGCTCCGGTATCTACCAAAGCTGTTAGTGGCCTGTTGTTGACCACTAAAATCATGTAAGGCTCAGCCAAACCTCGCATGATTGTTCTCTGTTGGCCCCTTCAACAATCCGCATCTACCCCCTGGCCCCAAGTCGGGTTCAAGGGCGCCTGAATCGAGTGGGGAGGTGGGCATTGTTGCTCCGGGTATTTCGGAGTTTGTGGTCCTCTGCCACGACCACTGGGCCCACCTCTATGAGGATCCCATCCCCCCGCAGGTGGTCCCATATACTGGCTGTCCCCTGTCATGGGACAATGTCTCCTCCAATGATCAGTCCCCCCACACTGATGACATGCATCCCTGTAGCGCACCCCTCCCCCACTCGGCTTCCCCCTAGCCCATCCGCTATTGCCCCGTGGCCTATACCCTCCCCATGGTTTTATTAATTGGAAATTAGGGACATGTCCTCCCTGAGCATAGCCAAAAGTTTCAGGTGTGACTATGGGAAAAGGTGGGGTCTTCACCCCGGGCTGCCCGTCAAAGCCGCTGCTCACAGGACGTTGTGACATTTGTTTTGATTTTTTGGTATCTGACTTAGCCATTTCTAATTGTAGTTTTAACAATTGTTGCTTTGTCTTTTCTAATTCCTCCTGTTCTTTATCCTGCTTATCGACTGATCTGTCAATATGGAACACTAGATGTCTTTCCCACATTTCGTTGCTGGCAACTGGAGTGTCAGGATTACATTCCATTGCCTGCTTGACACCATTGGGGGCCCCTGTCATTACGGCAGTTCTAAATATATTACGCGTAATTGGATTATTTAGACTACCATCTGCTCCCATTCAGCTGCGCATCTAAAATAGTAACTCGCTCCAGTCTCACCAGGCTTAATGCGGAACTTAATGTTTTGGTATACGGTTGGGGGTGTTGGAAATTTTTCTCTGAGGGCCCTGGCGATCGCTGTACTGACAGTGGTATACCGTGCGTCATTGGGTTCGTCTTCAATGTTTGCATCCTTCTCAAACTCTGCCATCTGCGAAACAGTAAAAACTTGGCCTAAAAGGCATCTTATGTCTCCTACCGCCAAGGTGGTGCCGTGGCACAATGCCATCAACTTTATAAGCCATCTGCCTCCACCAGATGTAATGGGGGGCAATTTTGCCAGCACAGCTGTCATGTCACTATGGCTCCAGGGCTGGTACTTTGGTACTCCTCGGTTGCCCTGTAACAGAGGCATGTTAGTTGCCCCTCTTGACATCAGCTGGGCGTTTGGCACATTAACATTCCTTTCATCATACTCACTACCTGGGCGACACATACTGTCCCATTGTCTCTCTTGAGGGGGAGTGAATTGACAGGCTGGAATGGATTGACAGGCTCTGGTACGACTCCTAGTACCCTGTGACACTGGGGTAGACATCATAGTTCCTTTAATAACTACGTCCCTACATACCTGCAGTGGCCCTCCATCCTCACTGTTATTACATGCTTCCTGTCCCTTCATGTCTCTGCCTTCCTCCTCATTGTGCACTACTTGTGCTCTTTGGTTTGTTATGCTATCCTTTCTTTGTAAGGTTTCCTGTCTATTTACCATTAGTTCTAATTGTGCTGTCAACACGTTTATTTGATCCTTTAAAACATCTAGATCTGGCATGTCTACCTCCACCATCGAATCTTTCACATTCACTTGCACTTGCTGTGAAGCTGGTATGTAGGGCGGGGGCAACAGCTTATTCAAATCAGGATATAAGGGGGTGGTCTCAGTATGACGCGAGATACTGGCTCCTGCACTTCCTGACTCTCTCACCATTTCTTTCTCTGACTCCTCCGATTGCACATGTCCTGTGCCCCCCCTAGGGGAACTCAAAGCAATTGCAGTCAGAGCAATGCGTGTCCAAAGACGTAATTCTTCTCTCAATCTCTCTTCCTCCTTTTTATGCTTATTTTTATCTAACCACTTCACATCTTTTCCTCCTTCTACATGTTTGTTTAAACTTGCATGCGCTTTTTCCTCCATTTCCCTGATTTTTGGAGTGATCTTAATCAACACTTTCTCAGATTCCTTCCACACATTCTCCATGCAAATTTCACTCCATTTTTTTTCCCAGATTTTCCTGTCTTTCTTACGAGTTTTCGGTTCTGATTGAACCATTAACATATCAACAATTTTTTCCCACTGCATAATTACAGGGGAATTCCCATAAATCACACATTTCTTCTCAAATTCAGACATTTTACACAACAATGGTACAGTGTACAATACACAATATGCACAATTTAATCGGCTTTTAGTGTACCTTTATAAATATGGCTCGTGACGCGGCCTTTCACCGGTCTTGTTAACGTAAATACACCGTGACGCGTCTTGTTAATGTAAATAAAACTCGTGACGCGGCCTTTCACCGGTCTTGTTAACGTAAATAAAACTTGTGACGGGCCTTTCACCGCGTCTTGTTAACGTAAATAAAACTCGTGACGGGCCTTTAATTCTGATCAACAAATATCAATGATTTTTAATTTCTTCTCAATGGAACAGATATACTTCAAATTCAACACATAAATTTTGAAATATCCAATCTGCAGAAGTTCGTTTAAACAGGTCTCTGCTCACCTTATTTAATTCTGTCGACAGCGTGTTGAAGTCAAAAGTTGTCTCGTCCCAATTTTCGGTCACTCTCCGAGTTTTACAATTCTCTGTAGATGCCTCTTTCTCCAATCGCGTTCGGGGTCACCATCTGATGAACATTTAAACAATGTTCTGCGCGTTCAAAAATTGAAGAGAGGCCAGTTCAGAAAACGTTGAAATTTATTGATCAGAAGTCTCAAACAAACAGCTGTTTCGGTGGATTCTCAGACACACACAGTCTTAACAAAGAACCGACCCCGAAATACACATTCAGAAGCTTATATATTTCTCGCCGAATCTCTTCTCCATGGCGGGGTCCAATCCGCTTTTCCTTCTTTGTCCTGTCTCAGCCAATCAGCTCACTGCCTTGTTTTTCAAACCCGACATCTGTAACAAATTATAGAGGCCCAACACGCTCTGTGCGTAACCTGATCTTAACACACACATACCCATTTCCTGTGGACAACCACAGTATCAGCTGAATTCCTGGGTAACCCAACTAACACACTGGTTATATTTTCAACATATTATGCATATTTAGTAATCAATAATGAAATCATATTAAATGTAAAGGCATGTTTAAACCACAATAAGATCCTTGGGTGTACACATTTCTTCCCCAAAAATAAGATGTGGTTATTGTTACACATTCACACATAAGCAGATCCTGCAACCCCCCACTAACTGACCACATTCCATCTCTGGCAACATCTAGCAACTGAAGAACTCTCAACTTCAAGCTTTTGTTCACAATCATGTCATGTAGGAAAATACATCTGATTTAAACAACATCAATCATCCATTTTTATATCGATCCATATATTGATCTTAATTCCCACAATTCAACATCATCAGGCAATGGTTTGCGGCCCACAACAGGATGCTGGTGGAGTTCCTCTCACCCTACTCAACCCCGTTTCTCAGGAATGTTTCTCAGCATGAAGATTAAAAGTATATGATCGCCAGCAGCATACACAGATGACCCTTCTGGCTGCCATGGATGTAACGTGTGATGACATCACAGCAGATGCCTGCAGAGGCTGGATTAGACACTCTGAAAGATGATTTTTCATGCTGTATCGCAAGAGAAGATATTTGTTGTGATGTGGATGAGAATCCGTTGCCCAAAATATAGGGAACGTCAGGAGGTGTAGGAAGACTGCACTGTAATTCCACTGCACTGCATGTACAGTTTTCCCTAAGGAGATTGTCTTATGTTCAGATTTCTACATTTGTTTGTGATATGCAGTGCTGTCTTTTCCTGTCTGCATCGCGATGACACTGTCTGTCAAGAAATTATTATACAAACAGTAAAAGCGTTAACGTGAATCATGTGCCGTCTCTTGCAATCAAACAATCAAAACCAGAAATGCACTTACTGTTTTGCAAATGTCAAGGATGATTCGAGAAATGCTCCACTCATCACTCTCAGGTCACTCCGCTGCACACGTCTGATCACTTCTTTGTCAACCCCGAGCTCACCGCTCCAGACAACGCAGATGTCTTACCGCTGGTCACTTTCCGGCGCTACCTACGGTCCCTCCCTCCTGCTTTTCCTCTGCTGTCTTGTCTGCACTCCCCCCCTCTGAGGAGCTCTCTCTTTTGAATACCAACAGTGCCCCAGACACTCTGTGTTCCACGCTTACATCCTGCTTGGACAACCTATGCCCTCTTACATCTGGACCAGCCCGTGCATCCATGTCTGCCCCCCGGTTATCGGATGTACCACGTGAGCATCGCGCCAGCCTCCGGTCAGCTGAGAGAAAATGGCACAAGTCAAAAGACCCTACTGACCTCTCTCTCAACCAGTCTCTCCTCTCTACTTTCTCCGTTGACGTCACCTCTGCAAAAACTGATTATAACCACTCGAAGATCAGCAACTCTCCTGACTCTCGCACACTCTTAAAAACCTTCTCTGCTCTCCTCTGTCCGCCTGCTCCCACACCTTCATCGGAGTTAACGGCTGATGATTTTGCATCGTTCTTCGTAAAGAAAACTACCGCCATCAACAGCCAATTTTCTACACCACCATCACCCGCCTTTTCTCCTCTGTCTGAAGATGATGTTTCCAAGGTCATTGGTTCCAACCACCCTACCACCTGACCACTGGATCCCATCGCCACCCATCTCCTCCATGTTATCTCTCCAGCAGTTGTGCCTGGTCTGACCCACATCATCAACTCTTTGCTCACCACTGGGACATTTCCCACTGCGTTCAAAGAGGCCTGCATCACACCGCTACTGAAGAAACCCACTCTCAACCTTACACTGCTAGAACACTACAGGCCGGTGTAGTGTGTGAAAACGCATATCTTCCGTCAAAATGTAGATGACTAATTTTAACCTCTAATTCTTTTCTGTCTTCTTAAAAATTTTTTTTTACTTACCTCACTATTCTTAGCTTTGTATACTGTGCTAGGCTTTAATGGACTGGATTTAATTAACTTATGCATTTTGTTGCCTATATTGTTATAATTGCTTCCAATGTTTCCTCGTCTGTAAGTCGCTTTGGAAAAAAGCATCTGCTAAATGACTAAATGTAAATTTTATGAAATGTGTAATGTCATGTGTAATGTGTAATGTGTAATGTGTAGTGTGTGGCCTTGACATTTTAGCATGTCTACGTAATCATGAATAAATGCTTCTTGAGACACAAAGTGTTGCTTCTTTGCATGCATCAAACGAATTGTTTCTGGCTATATGCATCCATGCATCAGTTTGAGAGGGGTGGAAATGGGACACTTGGGTGAAACAAAACTGCCCCAAAAGTACCCCCACCCACTTTAAATACAGTTTTTTCTAAGTCAATTTGGTACATTTCTCAGATCCGATTTGAAATTCTCAAAACTTCTTGTTCAATCCTTACATCCTTGTGTCACTTGTGCAAATCAAACAAGCATTTTCTCATTTCTTTGAACAAGTTGCAAATGCTTTGGTATATCCATGCAAATGATTATGACACAATTCTGTGCAGATTCCTACATTATTAATTGCTTATGTCATGTTGATCAAAATGCATTATAATGGGTCTGTGTTGAATAGTATAATCCCCCACGACATTTAAGCACTAGTTTTACAATATACAGTAAGTTTACTTCAAGTAAACAATGGCATTTTATTTTACTCAATTTAGTGTTTCGCATTACTATATTCTTTCCCTATAGGACTGCAAGACAACTTCACTGGGTTGCAGACGGCCCCTTTTCACACCTAAACAGTCTTTTAACACTCTCTACAGGGATCTCATCCCTGAACCAAAGAGCAGGCAGATTGGAGATGACCTGCCAAAGTACATGTTAGTTTGGGACAATGTCAGTTTCCATCGCTCCAACATCATCAGGCAATGGTTTGCGGCCCACAACAGGATGCTGGTGGAGTTCCTCTCACCCTACTCAACCCCGTTGAGGAATTTTTCTCAGCATGAAGATTAAAAGTATATGATCGCCAGCAGCATACACAGATGACCCTTCTGGCTGCCATGGATGTAACGTGTGATGACATCACAGCTGATGCCTGCAGAGGCTGGATTAGACACTCTGAAAGATGATTTTTCACGCTGTATCGCAAGAGAAGATATTTGTTGTGATGTGGATGAGAATCCGTTGCCCAAAATATAGGGAACGTCAGGAGGTGTAGGAAGACTGCACTGTAATTCCACTGCACTGCATGTACAGTTTTCCCTAAGGAGATTGTCTTATGTTCAGATTTCTACATTTGTTTGTGCTATGCAGTGCTGTCTTTTCCTGTCTGCATCGCAATGACACTGTCTGTCAATAAATTATTGTACAAACAGTAAAAGCGTTAACGTGAATCATGTGCTGTCTCTTGCAATCAAACAATCAAAACCAGAAATGCACTTACTGTTTTGGAAATGTCAAGGATGGTTCGAGAAATGCTCCATTCATCACTCTCAGGTCACTCCGCTGCACACGTCTGAACACTTCTTTGTCACCCCCGAGCTCACCGCTCCAGACAACGCAGATATCTTATCGCTGGTCACTTTCCGGCGCTACCTACGGTCCCTCCCTCCTGCTTTTCCTCTGCTGTCTTGTCTGCACTCCCCCCCTCTGAGGAGCTATCTCTTTTGAATACCAACAGTGCCACAGACACTCTGTGTTCCACGCTTACATCCTGCTTGGACAACCTATGCCCTCTTACATCTGGACCAGCCCGTGCATCCCTGTCTGCCCCCTGGTTATCAGATGTACCACGTGAGCATCGCGCCAGCCTCCGGTCAGCTGAGAGAAAATGGCACAAGTCAAAAGACCATACTGACCTCTCTCTCAACCAGTCTCTCCTCTCTACTTTCTCCGTTGACGTCACCTCTGCAAAAACTGATTATAACCACTCGAAGATCAGCAACTCTCCTGACTCTCGCACACTCTTAAAAACCTTCTCTGCTCTCCTCTGTCCGCCTGCTCCCACACCTTCATCGGAGTTAACGGCTGATGATTTTGCATCGTTCTTCGTAAAGAAAACTACCGCCATCAACAGCCAATTTTCTACACCACCATCACCCGCCTTTTCTCCTCTGTCTGAAGATGATGTTTCCAAGGTCATTGGTTCCAACCACCCTACCACCTGCCCACTGGATCCCATCTCCACCCATCTCCTCCATGTTATCTCTCCAGCAGTTGTGCCTGGTCTGACCCACATCATCAACTCTTTGCTCACCACTGGGACATTTTCCACTGCGTTCAAAGAGGCCTGCATCACACCGCTACTGAAGAAACCCACTCTCAACCTTACACTGCTAGAACACTACAGGCCGGTGTAGTGTGTGAAAACGCATATCTTCCGTCAAAATGTAGATGACTGATTTTAACCTCTAATTCTTTTCTGTCTTCTTAAAAATTTTTTTTTTACTTACCTCACTATTCTTAGCTTTGTATACTGTGCTAGGCTTTAATGGACAGGATTTAATTAACTTATGCATTTTGTTGCCTATATTGTTATAATTGCTTCCAATGTTTCCTCGTCTGTAAGTCGCTTTGGAAAAAAGCATCTGCTAAATGACTAAATGTAAATTTTATGAAATGTGTAATGTCATGTGTAATGTGTAATGTGTAGTGTGTGGCCTTGAAATTTTAGCATGTCTACGTAATCATGAATAAATGCTTCTTGAGACACACAGTGTTGCTTCTTTGCATGCATCAAACGAATTGTTTCTGGCTATATGCATCCATGCATCAGTTTGAGAGGGGTGGAAATGGGACACTTGGGTGAAACAAAACTGCCCCAAATGTACCCCCACCCACTTTAAATACAGTTTTTTCTAAGTCAATTTGGTACATTTCTCAGATCCGATTTGAAATTCTCAAAACTTCTTGTTCAATCCTTACATCCTTGTATCACTTGTGCAAATCAAACAAGCATTTTCTCATTTCTTTGAACAAGTTGCAAATGCTTTGGTATATCCATGCAAATGATTATGACACAATTCTGTGCAGATTCCTACATTATCAATTGCTTATGTCATGTTGATCAAAATGCATTATAATGGGTCTCTGTTCAATAGTATAACCCCCCACGACATTTAAGCACTAGTTTTACAATATAGAGTAAGTATACTTCAAGTAAACAGTGGCATTTTATTTTACTCAATTTAGTGTTTCGCATTACTATATTCTTTCCACATAGGACTGCAAGACAACTTCACTGGGTTGCAGACGGCCCCTTTTCACACCTAAACAGTCTTTTGACACTCTCTACAGGGATCTCATCCCTGAACAAGAGAGGGGGCAGATTGGAGATGACCTGCCAAAGTACATGTTAGTTTGGGACAATGTCAGTTTCCATCGCTCCAACATCATCAGGCAATGGTTTGCGGCCCACAACAGGATGCTGGTGGAGTTCCTCTCACCCTACTCAACCCCGTTGAGGAATTTTTCTCAGCATGAAGATTAAAAGTATATGATCGCCAGCAGCATACACAGATGACCCTTCTGGCTGCAATGGATGTAACGTGTGATGACATCACAGCTGATGCCTGCAGAGGCTGGATTAGACACTCTGAAAGATGATTTTCGCGCTGTATCGCAAGAGAAGATTTTTGTTGTGATGTGGATGAGAATCCGTTGCCCAAAATATAGGGAACGTCAGGAGGTGTAGGAAGACTGCACTGTAATTCCACGGCACTGCATGTACAGTTTTCCCTAAGGAGATTGTCTTACGTTCAGATTGCTACATTTGTTTGTGCTATGCAGTGCTGTCTTTTCCTGTCTGCATCGCAATGACACTGTCTGTCAATAAATTACTGTACAAACAGTAAAAGCGTTAACGAGAATCATGTGCCGTCTCTTGCAATCAAAAAATCAAAACCAGAAATGCACTTACTGTTTTGCAAATGTCAAGGATGATTCGAGAAATGCTCCACTCATCACTCTCAGGTCACTCCGCTGCAGACGTCTGATCACTTCTTTGTCACCCCCAACCTCACCGCTCCAGACAACGCAGATGTCTTACCGCTGGTCACTTTCCGGCGCTACCTACGGTCCCTCCCTTCTGCTTTTCCTCTGCTGTCTTGTCTGCACTCCCCCCTCTCTGAGGAGCTCTCTCTTTTGAATACCAACAGTGCCACAGACACTCTGTGTTCCACGCTTACATCCTGCTTGGACAACCTGTGCCCTCTTACATCTGGACCAGCCCGTGCATCCCTGTCTGCCCCCTGGTTATCGGATGTACCACATGAGCATCGCGCCAGCCTCCGGTCAGCTGAGAGAAAATGGCACAAGTCAAAAGACCATACTGACCTCTCTCTCAACCAGTCTCTCCTCTCTACTTTCTCCGTTGACGTCACCTCTGCAAAAACTGATTATAACCACTCGAAGATCAGCAACTCTCCTGACTCTCGCACACTCTTTAAAACCTTCTCTGCTCTCCTCTGTACGCCTGCTCCCACACCTTCATCGGAGTTAACGGCTGATGATTTTGCATCGTTCTTCGTATAGAAAACTACCGCCATCAACAGCCAATTTTCTACACCACCATCACCCGCCTTTTCTACTCTGTCTGAAGATGATGTTTCCAAGGTCATTGGTTCCAACCACCCTACCACCTGCCCACTGGATCCCATCTCCACCCATCTCCTCCATGTTATCTCTCCAGCAGTTGTGCCTGGTCTGACCCACATCATCAACTCTTTGCTCACCACTGGGACATTTCCCACTGCGTTCAAAGAGGCCTGCATCAAACCGCTACTGAAGAAACCCACTCTCAACCTTACACTGCTAGAACACTACAGGCCGGTGTAGTGTGTGAAAACGCATATCTTCCGTCAAAATGTAGATGACTGATTTTAACCTCTAATTCTTTTCTGTCTTCTTAAAAAAATATTTTTTTACTTACCTCACTATTCTTAGCTTTTTATACTGTGCTAGGCTTTAATGGACTGGATTTAATTAACTTATGCATTTTGTTGCCTATATTGTTATAATTGCTTCCAATGTTTCCTCGTCTGTAAGTCGCTTTGGAAAAAAGCGTCTGCTAAATGACTAAATGTAAATTTTATGAAATGTGTAATATCATGTGTAATGTGCAATGTGCAGTGTGTGGCCTTGAAATTTTAGCATGTCTACGTAATCATGAATAAATGCTTCTTGAGACAAACAGTGTTGCTTCTTTGCATGCATCAAACGAATTGTTTCTGGCTACATGCTTTCATGCATCAGTTTGAGAGGGGTGGAAATGGGACACTTGGGTGAAACAAAACTGCCCCAAAAGTACCCCCACCCACTTTAAATACAGTTTTTTCTAAGTCAATTTGGTACATTTCTCAGATCCGATTTGAAATTCTCAAAACTTCTTGTTCAAGCCTTACATCCTTGTGTCACTTGTGCACATCAAACAAGCATTTTCTCATTTCTTTGAACAAGTTGAAAATGCTTTGGTATTTCCATGCAAATGATTATGACACAATTCTGTGCAGATTCCTACATTATCAATTGCTTATGTCATGTTGATCAAAATGCATTATAATGGGTCTCTGTTGAATAGTATAATCCAACACGACATTTAAGCACTAGTTTTACAGTATACAGTAAGTATACTTCAAGTAAACAGTGGCATTTTATTTTACTCAATTTAGTGTTTCGCATTACTATATTCTTTCCACATAGGACTGCAAGACAACTTCACTGGGTTGCAGACGGCCCCTTTTCACACCTAAACAGTCTTTTGACACTCTCTACAGGGATCTCATCCCTGAACAAGAGAGGGGGCAGATTGGAGATGACCTGCCAAAGTACATGTTAGTTTGGGACAATGTAAGTTTCCTTCGCTCCAACATCATCAGGCAATGGTTTGCGGCCCACAACAGGATGCTGGTGGAGTTCCTCTCACCCTACTCAACCCCGTTGAGGAATTTTTCTCAGCATGAAGATTAAAAGTATATGATCGCCAGCAGCATACACAGATGACCCTTCTGGCTGCCATGGATGTAACGTGTGATGACATCAAGGCTGATGCCTGCAGAGGCTGGATTAGACACTCTGAAAGATGATTTTCACGCTGTATCGCAAGAGAAGATATTTGTTGTGATGTGGATGAGAATCCGTTGCCCAAAATATAGGGAACGTCAGGAGGTGTAGGAAGACTGCACTGTAATTCCACTGCACTGCATGTACAATTTTCCCTAAGGAGATTGTCTTATGTTCAGATTTCTACATTTGATTGTGCTATGCAGTGCTGTCTTTTCCTGTCTGCATCGCAATGACACTGTCTGTCAAGAAATTATTGTACAAACAGTAAAAGCGTTAACGTGAATCATGTGCCGTCTCTTGCAATCAAACAATCAAAACCAGAAATGCACTTACTGTTTTGCAAATGTCAAGGATGATTCGAGAAATGCTCCACTCATCACTCTCAGGTCACTCCGCTGCACACGTCTGATCACTTCTTTGTCACCCCCAACCTCACCGCTCCAGACAACGCAGATGTCTTACCGCTGGTCACTTTCCGGTGCTACCTACGGTCCCTCCCTCCTGCTTTTCCTCTGCTGTCTTGTCTGCACTCCCCCCCTCTGAGGAGCTCTCTCTTTTGAATACCAACAGTGCCACAGACACTCTGTGTTCCACGCTTACATCCTGCTTGGACAACCTATGCCCTCTTACATCTGGACCAGCCCGTGCATCCCTGTCTGCCCCCTGGTTATCGGATGTACCACGTGAGCATCGCGCCAGCCTCCGGTCAGCTGAGAGAAAATGGCACAAGTCAAAAGACCATACTGACCTCTCTCTCAACCAGTCTCTCCTCTCTACTTTCTCCGTTGATGTCACCTCTGCAAAAACTGATTATAACCACTCGAAGATCAGCAACTCTCCTGTCTCTCGCACACTCCTAAAAACCTTCTCTGCTCTTCTTTGTCCGCCTGCTCCAACAACTTCATCGGAGTTAACGGCTGATGATTTTGCATCGTTCTTCGTAAAGAAAACTTCCGGCATCAACAGCCAATTTTCTACACCACCATCACCCGCCTTTTCTCCTCTGTCTGAAGATTATGTTTCCAAGGTCATTGGTTCCAACCACCCTACCACCTGCCCACTGGATCCCATCTCCACCCATCTCCTCCATGTTATCTCTCCAGCAGTTGTGCCTGGTCTGACCCACATCATCAACTCTTTGCTCAACACTGGGACATTTCCCACTGCGTTCAAAGAGGCCTGCATCACACCGCTACTGAAGAAACCCACTCTCAACCTTACACTGCTAGAACACTACAGGCCGGTGTAGTGTGTGAAAACGCATATCTTCCGTCAAAATGTAGATGACTGATTTTAACCTCTAATTCTTTTCTGTCTTCTTAAAAAAATTTTTTTTACTTACCTCACTATTCTTAGCTTTGTATACTGTGCTAGGCTTTAATGGACCGGATTTAATTAACTCATGCATTTTGTTGCCTATATTGTTATAATTGCTTCCAATGTTTCCTTGTCTGTAAGTCGCTTTGGAAAAAAGCGTCTGCTAAATGACTAAATGTAAATTTTATGAAATGTGTAATGTCATGTGTAATGTGTAGTGTGTAGTGTGTGGCCTTGAAATTTAAGCATGTCTACGTAATCATGAATAAATGCTTTTTGAGACACACAGTGTTGCTTCTTTGCATGCATCAAACGAATTGTTTCTGGCTACATGCTTTCATGCATCAGTTTGAGAGGGGTGGAAATGGGACACTTGGGTGAAACAAAACTGCCCCAAAAGTACCCCCACTCACTTTAAATACAGTTTTTTCTAAGTCAATTTGGTACATTTCTCAGATCCGATTTGAAATTCTCAAAACTTCTTGTTCAATCCTTACATCCTTGTGTCACTTGTGCACATCAAACAAGCATTTTCTCATTTCTTTGAACAAGTTGCAAATGCTTTGGTATATCCATGCAAATGATTATGACACAATTCTGTGCAGATTCCTACATTATCAATTGCTTATGTCATGTTGATCAAAATGCATTATAATGGGTCTCTGTTGAATAGTATAACCCCCCACGACATTTAAGCACTAGTTTTACAATATACAGTAAGTATACTTCAAGTAAACAGTGGCATTTTATTTTACTCAATTTAGTGTTTCGCATTACTATATTCTTTCCACATAGGACTGCAAGACAACTTCACTGGGTTGCAGACGGCCCCTTTTCACACCTAAACAGTCTTTTGACACTCTCTACAGGGATCTCATCCCTGAACAAGAGAGGGGGCAGATTGGAGATGACCTGCCAAAGTACATGTTAGTTTGGGACAATGTCAGTTTCCATCGCTCCAACATCATCAGGCAATGGTTTGCGGCCCACAACAGGATGCTGGTGGAGTTCCTCTCACCCTACTCAACCCCGTTGAGGAATTTTTCTCAGCATGAAGATTAAAAGTATATGATCAACAGCAGCAAACACAGATGACCCTTCTGGCTGCCATGGATGTAACGTGTGATGACATCACAGCTGATGCCTGCAGAGGCTGGATTAGACACTCTGAAAGATGATTTTCACGCTGTATCGCAAGAGAAGATATTTGTTGTGATGTGGATGAGAATCCGTTGCCCAAAATATAGGGAACGTCAGGAGGTGTAGGAAGACTGCACTGTAATTCCACTGCACTGCATGTACAGTTTTCCCTAAGGAGATTGTCTTATGTTCAGATTTCTTTATTTGTTTGTGCTATGCAGTGCTGTCTTTTCCTGTCTGCATCGCAATGACACTGTCCGTCAAGAAATTATTGTACAAAACAGTAAAAGCGTTAACGTGAATCATGTGCCGTCTCTTGCAATCAAACAATCAAAACCAGAAATGCACTTACTGTTTTGAAAATGTCAAGGATGATTCGAGAAATGCTCCACTCATCACTCTCAGGTCACTCCGCTGCACACGTCTGATCACGTCTTTGTCACCCCCGACCTCACCGCTCCAGACAACGCAGATGTCTTACGGCTGGTCACTTTCCGGCGCTACCTACGGTCCCTCCCTCCTGCTTTTCCTCTGCTGTCTTGTCTACACTCCCCCCCTCTGAGGAGCTCTCTCTTTTGAATACCAACAGTGCCACAGACACTCTTTGTTCCACGCTTACATCCTGCTTGGACAACCTATGCCCTCTTACATCTGGACCAGCCCGTGCATCCCTGTCTGCCCCCTGGTTATCGGATGTACCACGTGAGCATCGTGCCAGCCTCCGGTCAGCTGAGAGAAAATGGCACAAGTCAAAAGACCATACTGACCTCTCTCTCAACCAGTCTCTCCTCTCTACTTTCTCCGTTGACGTCACCTCTGCAAAAACTGATTATAACCACTCGAAGATCAGCAACTCTCCTGACTCTCGCACACTCTTAAAAACCTTCTCTGCTCTCCTCTGTCCGCCTGCTCCCACACCTTCATCGGAGTTAACGGCTGATGATTTTGCATCGTTCTTCGTAAAGAAAACTACCGCCATCAACAGCCAATTTTCTACACCACCATCACCCGCCTTTTCTCCTCTGTCTGAAGATGATGTTTCCAAGGTCATTGGTTCCAACCACCCTACCACCTGCCCACTGGATCCCATCTCCACCCATCTCATCCATGTTATCTCTCCAGCAGTTGTGCCTGGTCTGACCCACATCATCAACTCTTTGCTCACCACTGGGATATTTCCCACTGCGTTCAAAGAGGCCTGCATCACACCTCTACTGAAGAAACCCACTCTCAATCTTACACTGCTAGAACACTACAGGCCGGTGTAGTGTGTGAAAACGCATATCTTCCGTCAAAATTGTAGATGACTGATTTTAACCTCTAATTCTTTTCTGTCTTCTTAAAAAAAATTTTTTTACTTACCTCACTATTCTTAGCTTTGTATACTGTGCTAGGCTTTAATGGACTGGATTTAATTAACTTATGCATTTTGTTGCCTATATTGTTATAATTGCTTTCAATGTTTCCTCGTCTGTAAGTCGCTTTGGAAAAAAGCGTCTGCTAAATGACTAAATATAAATTTTATGAAATGTATAATGTCATGTGTAATTTGTAATATGTAGTTTGTGGCCTTGAAATTTTAGCATGTCTACACAATCATGAATAAATGCTTCTTGAGACACACAGTGTTGCTTCTTTGCATGCATCAAACGAATTGTTTCAGGCTATATGCATCGATGCATCAGTTTGAGAGGGGTGGAAATGGGACACTTGGGTGAAACAAAACTGCCCCAAAAGTACCCCCACCCACTTTAAATACAGTTTTTTCTAATTCAATTTGGTACATTTCTCAGATCCGATTTGAAATTCTCAAAACTTCTTGTTCAATCCTTACATACTTGTGTCACTTTTGCACATCAAACAAGCATTTTCTCATTTCTTTGAACAAGTTGCAAATGCTTTGGTATATCCATGCAAATGATTATGACACAATTCTGTGCCGATTCCTACATTATCAATTGCTTATGTCATGTTGATCAAAATGCATTATAATGGGTCTCTGTTGAATAGTATAATCTCCCACGACATTTAAGCACTAGTTTAACAATATACAGTAAGTATACTTCAAGTAAACAGTGGCATTTTATTTTACTCAATTTAGTGTTTTGCATTACTATATTCTTTCCACATAGGACTGCAAGACAACTTCACTGGGTTGCAGACGGCCCCTTTTCACACCTAAACAGTCTTTTGAGACTCTCTACAGGGATCTCATCCCTGAACAAGAGAGGGGGCAGATTGGAGATGACCTGCCAAAGTACATGTTAGTTTGGGACAATGTCAGTTTCCATCGCTCCAACATCATCAGGCAATGGTTTGTGGCCCACAACAGGATGCTGGTGGAGTTCCTTTCACCCTACTCAACCCCGTTGAGGAATTTTTCTCAGCATGAAGATTAAAAGTATATGATCGCCAGCAGCATACACAGATGACCCTTCTGGCTGCCATGGATGTAACGTGTGATGTCATCACAGCTGATGCCTGCAGAGGCTGGATTAGACACTCTGAAAGATGATTTTCACGCTGTATCGCAAGAGAAGATATTTATTGTGATGTGGATGAGAATCCGTTGCCCAAAATATAGGGAACGTCAGGAGGTGTAGGAAGACTGCACTGTAATTCCACTGCACCGCATGTACAGTTTTCCCTAAGGAGATTGTCATATGTTCAGATTTCTACATTTGTTTGTGCTATGCAGTGGTGTATTTTCCTGTCTGCATCGCAATGACACTGTCTGTCAATAAATTATTGTACAAACAGTAAAAGCGTTAACGTGAATCATGTGCCGTCTCTCGCAATCAAACAATCAAAACCAGAAATGCACTTACTGTTTTGCAAATGTCAAGGATGATTCGAGAAATGCTCCACTCATCACTCTCAGGTCACTCCGCTGCACACGTCTGATCACTTCTTTGTCACCCCCGACCTAACCGCTCCAGACAACGCAGATGTCTTACCGCTGGTCACTTTCCGGCGCTACCTACGGTCCCTCCCTCCTGCTTTTCCTCTGCTGTCTTGTCTGCACTCTCCCCCTCTGAGGAGCTCTCTCTTTTGAATACCAACAGTGCCACAGACACTCTGTGTTCCACGCTTACATCCTGCTTGGACAACCTATGCCCTCTTACATCTGGACCAGCCCGTGCATCCCTGTCTGCCCCCTGGTTATCGGATGTACCACGTGAGCATCGCGCCAGCCTCCGGTCAGCTGAGAGAAAATGGCACAAGTCAAAAGACCCTACTGACCTCTCTCTCAACCAGTCTCTCCTCTCTACTTTCTCCGTTGACGTCACCTCTGCAAAAACTGATTATAACCACTCGAAGATCAGCAACTCTCCTGACTCTCGCACACTCTTAAAAACCTTCTCTGCTCTCCTCTGTCCGCCTGCTCCCACACCTTCATCGGAGTTAACGGCTGATGATTTTGCATCGTTCTTCGTAAAGAAAACTACCGCCATCAACAGCCAATTTTCTACACCACCATCACCCGCCTTTTCTCCTCTGTCTGAAGATGATGTTTCCAAGGTCATTGGTTCCAACCACCCTACCACCTGCCCACTGGATCCCATCTCCACCCATCTCCTCCATGTTATCTCTCCAGCAGTTGTGCCTGGTCTGACCCACATCATCAACTCTTTGCTCACCACTGGGACATTTCCCACTGCGTTCAAAGTGGCCTGCATCACACCGCTACTGAAGAAACCCACTCTCAACCTTACACTGCTAGAACACTACAGGCTGGTGTAGTGTGTGAAAACGCATATCTTCCGTCAAAATGTAGATGACTGATTTTAACCTCTAATTCTTTTCTGTCTTCTTAAAAAAATGTTTTTACTTACCTCACTATTCTTAGCTTTGTATACTGTGCTAGGCTTTAATGGACTGGATTTAATTAACTTATGCATTTTGTTGCCTATATTGTTATAATTGCTTCCAATGTTTCCTCGTCTGTAAGTCACTTTGGAAAAAAGCATCTGCTAAATGACTAAATGTAAATTTTATGAAATGTGTAATGTCATGTGTAATGTGTAATGTGTAGTGTGTGGCCTTGAAATTTTAGCATGTCTACGTAATCATGAATAAATGCTTCTTGAGACACACAGTGTTGTTTCTTTGCATGCATTAAACGAAATGTTTCTGGCTATATGCATCCATTCATCAGTTTGAGAGGGGTGGAAATGGGACACTTGGGTGAAACAAAACTGCCCCAAAAGTACCCCCACCCACTTTAAATACAGTTTTTTCTAAGTCAATTTGGTACATTTCTCAGATCCTATTTGAAATTCTCAAAACTTCTTGTTCAATCCTTACATCCTTGTGTCACTTGTGCACATCAAACAAGCATTTTCTCATTTCTTTGAACAAGTTGCAAATGCTTTGGTATATCCATGCAAATGATTATGACACAATTCTGTGCAGATTCCTACATTATCAATTGCTTATGTCATGTTGATCAAAATGCATTATAATGGGTCTCTGTTGAATACTATAACCCCCCACGACATTTAAGCACTAGTTTTACAATATACAGTAAGTATACTTCAAGTAAACAGTGGCATTTTATTTTACTCAATTTAGTGTTTCTCATAACTATATTCTTTCCACATAGGACTGCAAGACAACTTCACTGGGTTGCAACAGCCCCTTTTCACACCTAAACAGTCTTTTGACAATCTCTACAGGGATCTCATCCCTGAACAAGAGAGGGGCAGATTGGAGATGACCTGCCAAAGTACATGTTAGTTTGGGACAATGTCAGTTTCCATCGCTCCAACATCATCAGGCAATGGTTTGCGGCCCACAACAGGATGCTGGTGGAGTTCCTCTCACCCTACTCAACCCCGTTGAGGAATTTTTCTCAGCATGAAGATTAAAAGTATATGATCGCCAGCAGCATACACAGATGATCCTTCTGGCTGCAATGGATGTAACGTGTGATGACATCACAGCTGATGCCTGCAGAGGCTGGATTAGACACTCTGAAAAATGATTTTCACGCTGTATCGCAAGAGAAGATATTTGTTGTGATGTGGATGAGAATCCGTTGCCCAAAATATAGGGAACGTCAGGAGGTGTAGGAAGACTGCACTGTAATTCCACTGCACTGCATGTACAGTTTTCCCTAAGGAGATTGTCTTATGTTCAGATTTCTACATTTGTTTGTGCTATGCAGTGCTGTCTTTTCCTGTCTGCATCGCAATGACACTGTCTGTCAATAAATTATTGTACAAACAGTAAAAGCGTTAACGTGAATCATGTGCCGTCTCTTGCAATCAAACAATCAAAACCAGAAATGCACTTACTGTTTTGCAAATGTCAAGGATGACTCGAGAAATGCTCCACTCATCACTCTCAGGTCACTCCGCTGCACACGTCTGATCACTTCTTTGTCACCCCCAACCTCACCGCTCCAGACAACGCAGATGTCTTACCGCTGGTCACTTTCCGGTGCTACCTACGGTCCCTCCCTCCTGCTTTTCCTTTGCTGTCTTGTCTGCACTCCCCCCCTCTGAGGAGCTCTCTCTTTTGAATACCAACAGTGCCACAGACACTCTGTGTTCCACGCTTACATCCTGCTTGGACAACCTATGCCCTCTTACATCTGGACCAGCCCGTGCATCCCTGTCTGCCCCCTGGTTATCGGATGTACCACGTGAGCATCGCGCCAGCCTCCGGTCAGCTGAGAGAAAATGGCACAAGTCAAAAGACCATACTGACCTCTCTCTCAACCAGTCTCTCCTCTCTACTTTCTCCGTTGATGTCACCTCTGCAAAAACTGATTATAACCACTCGAAGATCAGCAACTCTCCTGTCTCTCGCACACTCTAAAAAACCTTCTCTGCTCTTCTTTGTCCGCCTGCTCCAACAACTTCATCGGAGTTAACGGCTGATGATTTTGCATCGTTCTTCGTAAAGAAAACTACCGGCATCAACAGCCAATTGTCTACACCACCATCACCCGCCTTTTCTCCTCTGTCTGAAGATTATGTTTCCAAGGTCATTGGTTCCAACCACCCTACCACCTGCCCACTGGATCCCATCTCCACCCATCTCCTCCATGTTATCTCTCCAGCAGTTGTGCCTGGTCTGACCCACATCATCAACTCTTTGCTCAACACTGGGACATTTCCCACTGCGTTCAAAGAGGCCTGCATCACACCGCTACTGAAGAAACCCACTCTCAACCTTACACTGCTAGAACACTACAGGCCGGTGTAGTGTGTGAAAACGCATATCTTCCGTCAAAATGTAGATGACTGATTTTAACCTCTAATTCTTTTCTGTCTTCTTAAAAAAAATTGTTTTACTTACCTCACTATTCTTAGCTTTGTATACTGTGCTAGGCTTTAATGGACTGGATTTAATTAACTCATGCATTTTGTTGCCTATATTGTTATAATTGCTTCCAATGTTTCCTTGTCTGTAAGTCGCTTTGGAAAAAAGCGTCTGCTAAATGACTAAATGTAAATTTTATGAAATGTATAATGTCATGTGTAATGTGTAATGTGTAGTGTGTGGCCTTGAAATTTTAGCATGTCTACGTAATCATGAATAAATGCTTCTTGAGACACACAGTGTTGCTTCTTTGCATGCATCAAACGAATTGTTTCTGGCTTTATGCATCCATGCATCAGTTTGAGAGGGGTGGAAATGGGACACTTGGGTGAAACAAAACTGCCCCAAAAGTACCCCCACCCACTTTAAATACAGTTTTTTCTAAGTCAATTTGGTACATTTCTCAGATCCGATTTGAAATTCTCAAAACTTCTTGTTCAATCCTTACATCCTTGTGTCACTTGTGCACATCAAACAAGCATTTTCTCATTTCTTTGAACAAGTTGCAAATGCTTTGGTATATCCATGCAAATGATTATGACACAATTCTGTGCAGATTCCTACATTATCAATTGCTTATGTCATGTTGATCAAAATGCATTATAATGGGTCTCTGTTGAATACTATAACCCCCCACGACATTTAAGCACTAGTTTTACAATATACAGTAAGTATACTTCAAGTAAACAGTGGCATTTTATTTTACTCAATTTAGTGTTTCTCATAACTATATTCTTTCCACATAGGACTGCAAGACAACTTCACTGGGTTGCAACAGCCCCTTTTCACACCTAAACAGTCTTTTGACAATCTCTACAGGGATCTCATCCCTGAACAAGAGAGGGGCAGATTGGAGATGACCTGCCAAAGTACATGTTAGTTTGGGACAATGTCAGTTTCCATCGCTCCAACATCATCAGGCAATGGTTTGCGGCCCACAACAGGATGCTGGTGGAGTTCCTCTCACCCTACTCAACCCCGTTGAGGAATTTTTCTCAGCATGAAGATTAAAAGTATATGATCGCCAGCAGCATACACAGATGATCCTTCTGGCTGCAATGGATGTAACGTGTGATGACATCACAGCTGATGCCTGCAGAGGCTGGATTAGACACTCTGAAAAATGATTTTCACGCTGTATCGCAAGAGAAGATATTTGTTGTGATGTGGATGAGAATCCGTTGCCCAAAATATAGGGAACGTCAGGAGGTGTAGGAAGACTGCACTGTAATTCCACTGCACTGCATGTACAGTTTTCCCTAAGGAGATTGTCTTATGTTCAGATTTCTACATTTGTTTGTGCTATGCAGTGCTGTCTTTTCCTGTCTGCATCGCAATGACACTGTCTGTCAATAAATTATTGTACAAACAGTAAAAGCGTTAACGTGAATCATGTGCCGTCTCTTGCAATCAAACAATCAAAACCAGAAATGCACTTACTGTTTTGCAAATGTCAAGGATGACTCGAGAAATGCTCCACTCATCACTCTCAGGTCACTCCGCTGCACACGTCTGATCACTTCTTTGTCACCCCCAACCTCACCGCTCCAGACAACGCAGATGTCTTACCGCTGGTCACTTTCCGGTGCTACCTACGGTCCCTCCCTCCTGCTTTTCCTTTGCTGTCTTGTCTGCACTCCCCCCCTCTGAGGAGCTCTCTCTTTTGAATACCAACAGTGCCACAGACACTCTGTGTTCCACGCTTACATCCTGCTTGGACAACCTATGCCCTCTTACATCTGGACCAGCCCGTGCATCCCTGTCTGCCCCCTGGTTATCGGATGTACCACGTGAGCATCGCGCCAGCCTCCGGTCAGCTGAGAGAAAATGGCACAAGTCAAAAGACCATACTGACCTCTCTCTCAACCAGTCTCTCCTCTCTACTTTCTCCGTTGATGTCACCTCTGCAAAAACTGATTATAACCACTCGAAGATCAGCAACTCTCCTGTCTCTCGCACACTCTAAAAAACCTTCTCTGCTCTTCTTTGTCCGCCTGCTCCAACAACTTCATCGGAGTTAACGGCTGATGATTTTGCATCGTTCTTCGTAAAGAAAACTACCGGCATCAACAGCCAATTGTCTACACCACCATCACCCGCCTTTTCTCCTCTGTCTGAAGATTATGTTTCCAAGGTCATTGGTTCCAACCACCCTACCACCTGCCCACTGGATCCCATCTCCACCCATCTCCTCCATGTTATCTCTCCAGCAGTTGTGCCTGGTCTGACCCACATCATCAACTCTTTGCTCAACACTGGGACATTTCCCACTGCGTTCAAAGAGGCCTGCATCACACCGCTACTGAAGAAACCCACTCTCAACCTTACACTGCTAGAACACTACAGGCCGGTGTAGTGTGTGAAAACGCATATCTTCCGTCAAAATGTAGATGACTGATTTTAACCTCTAATTCTTTTCTGTCTTCTTAAAAAAAATTGTTTTACTTACCTCACTATTCTTAGCTTTGTATACTGTGCTAGGCTTTAATGGACTGGATTTAATTAACTCATGCATTTTGTTGCCTATATTGTTATAATTGCTTCCAATGTTTCCTTGTCTGTAAGTCGCTTTGGAAAAAAGCGTCTGCTAAATGACTAAATGTAAATTTTATGAAATGTATAATGTCATGTGTAATGTGTAATGTGTAGTGTGTGGCCTTGAAATTTTAGCATGTCTACGTAATCATGAATAAATGCTTCTTGAGACACACAGTGTTGCTTCTTTGCATGCATCAAACGAATTGTTTCTGGCTTTATGCATCCATGCATCAGTTTGAGAGGGGTGGAAATGGGACACTTGGGTGAAACAAAACTGCCCCAAAAGTACCCCCACCCACTTTAAATACAGTTTTTTCTAAGTCAATTTGGTACATTTCTCAGATCCGATTTGAAATTCTCAAAACTTCTTGTTCAATCCTTACATCCTTGTGTCACTTGTGCACATCAAACAAGCATTTTCTCATTTCTTTGAACAAGTTGCAAATGCTTTGGTATATCCATGCAAATGATTATGACACAATTCTGTGCAGATTCCTACATTATCAATTGCTTATGTCATGTTGATCAAAATGCATTATAATGGGTCTCTGTTGAATAGTATAATCCCCCACGACATTTAAGCACTAGTTTTACAATATACAGTAAGTATACTTCAAGTAAACAGTGGCATTTTATTTTACTCAATTTAGTGTTTTGCTATACTATATTCTTTCCACATAGGACTGCAAGACAACTTCACTGGGTTGCAGACGGCCCCTTTTCACACCTAAACATTTTTTTGACACTCTCTACAGGGATCTCATCCCTGAACAAGAGAGGGGGCAGATTGGAGATGACCTGCCAAAGTACATGTTAGTTTGGGACAATGTCAGTTTCCATCGCTCCAACATCATCAGGCAATGGTTTGCGGCCCACAACAGGATGCTGGTGGAGTTCCTCTCACCCTATTCAACCCCGTTGAGGAATTTTTCTCAGCATGAAGATTAAAAGTATATGATCGCCAGCAGCATACACAGATGACCCTTCTGGCTGCCATGGATGTAACGTGTGATGACAACACAGCTGGTGCCTGCAGAGGCTGGATTAGACACTCTGAAAGATGATTTTCACGCTGTATCGCAAGAGAAGATATTTGTTGTGATGTTGATGAGAATCTGTTGGCCAAAATATAGGGAATGTCAGGAGGTGTAGGAAGACTGCACTGTAATTCCACTGCACTGCATGTACAGTTTTCCCTAAGGAGATTGTCTTATGTTCAGATTTCTACATTTGTTTGTGCTATGCAGTGCTGTCTTTTCCTGTCTGCATCGCAATGACACTGTCTGTCAATAAATTATTGTACAAACAGTAAAAGCGTTAACGTGAATCATGTGCCGTCTCTTGCAATCAAACAATCAAAACCAGAAATGCACTTACTGTTTTGCAAATGTCAAGGATGATTCGAGAAATGCTCCATTCATCACTCTCAGGTCACTCCGCTGCACACGTCTGATCACTTCTTTGTCACCCCCGACCTCACCGCTCCAGACAACGCAGATGTCTTACCGCTGGTCACTTTCCGGCGCTGGTTACGGTCCCTCCCTCCTGCTTTTCCTCTGCTGTCTTGTCTGCACTCCCCCCCTCTGAGGAGCTCTCTCTTTTGAATACCAACAGTGCCACAGACATTCTGTGTTCCACGCTTACATCCTGCTTGGATAACCTATGCCCTCTTACATCTGGACCAGCCCGTGCATCCCTGTCTGCCCCCCGGTTATCGGATGTACCACGTGAGCATCGCGCCAGCCTCCGGTCAGCTGAGAGAAAATGGCACAAGTCAAAAGACCATACTGACCTCTCTCTCAACCAGTCTCTCCTCTCTACTTTCTCCGTTGACGTCACCTCTGCAAAAACTGATTATAACCACTCGAAGATCAGCAACTCTCCTGACTCTCGCACACTCTTAAAAACCTTCTCTGCTCTCCTCTGTCCGCCTGCTCCCGCACCTTCATCGGAGTTAACGGCTGATGATTTTGCATCGTTCTTCGTAAAGAAAACTACCGCCATCAACAGCCAATTTTCTACACCACCATCACCCGCCTTTTCTACTCTGTCTGAAGATGATGTTTCCAAGGTCATTGGTTCCAACCACCCTACCACCTGCCCACTGGATCCCATCTCTACCCATCTCCTCCTTGTTATCTCTCCAGCAGTTGTGCCTGGTCTGACCCACATCATCAACTCTTTGCTCACCACTGGGACATTTCCCACTGCGTTCAAAGAGGCCTGCATCAAACCGCTACTGAAGAAACCCACTCTCAACCTTACACTGCTAGAACACTACAGGCCGGTGTAGTGTGTGAAAACGCATATCTTCCGTCAAAATGTAGATGACTGATTTTAACCTCTAATTCTTTTCTGTCTTCTTAAAAAAAATTTTTTGTACTTACCTCACTATTCTTAGCTTTTTATACTGTGCTAGGCTTTAATGGACTGGATTTAATTAACTTATGCATTTTGTTGCCTATATTGTTATAATTGCTTCCAATGTTTCCTCGTCTGTAAGTCGCTTTGGAAAAAAGCGTCTGCTAAATGACTAAATTTAAATTTTATGAAATGTGTAATATCATGTGTAATGTGTAATGTGCAGTGTGTGGCCTTGAAATTTTAGCATGTCTACGTAATCATGAATAAATGCTTCTTGAGACACACAGTGTTGCTTCTTTGCATGCATCAAACGAATTGTTTCTGGCTATATGCATCCATGCATCAGTTTGAGAGGGGTGGAAATGGGACACTTGGGTGAAACAAAACTGCCCCAAAAGTACCCCCACCCACTTTAAATACAGTTTTTTCTAAGTCAATTTGGTACATTTCTCAGATCTGATTTGAAATTCTCAAAACTTCTTGTTCAAGCCTTACATCCTTGTGTCACTTGTGCACATCAAACAAGCATTTTCTCATTTCTTTGAACAAGTTGCAAATGCTTTGGTATATCCATGCAAATGATTATGACACAATTCTGTGCAGATTCCTACATTATCAATTGCTTATGTCATGTTGATCAAAATGCATTATAATGGGTCTCTGTTGAATAGTATAATCCAACACGACATTTAAGCACTAGTTTTACAATATACAGTAAGTATACTTCAAGTAAACAGTGGCATTTTATTTTACTCAATTTATTGTTTCGCATTACTATATTCTTTCCACATAGGACTGCAAGACAACTTCACTGGGTTGCAGACGGCCCCTTTTCACACCTAAACAGTCTTTTGACACTCTCTACAGGGATCTCATCCCTGAACAAGAGAGGGGGCAGATTGGAGATGACCTGCCAAAGTACATGTTAGTTTGGGACAATGTCAGTTTCCTTCGCTCCAACATCATCAGGCAATGGTTTGCGGCCCACAACAGGATGCTGGTCGAGTTCCTCTCACCCTACTCAACCCCGTTGAGGAATTTTTCTCAGCATGAAGATTAAAAGTATATGATCGCCAGCAGCATACACAGATGACCCTTCTGGCTGCCATGGATGTAACGTGTGATGACATCACAGCTGATGCCTGCAGAGGCTGGATTAGACGCTCTGAAAGATGATTTTCACGCTGTATCGCAAGAGAAGATATTTGTTTTGATGTGGATGAGAATCCGTTGCCCAAAATATAGGGAACGTCAGGAGGTGTAGGAAGACTGCACTGTAATTCCACTGCACTGCATGTACAGTTTTCCCTAAGGAGATTGTCTTATGTTCAGATTTCTACATTTGTTTGTGCTATGCAGTGCTGTCTTTTCCTGTCTGCATCGCAATGACACTGTCTGTCAATAAATTATTGTACAAACAGTAAAAGCGTTAACGTGAATCATGTGCCGTCTCTTGCAATCAAACAATCAAAACCAGAAATGCACTTACTGTTTTGCAAATGTCAAGGATGATTCGAGAAATGCTCCATTGATCACTCTCAGGTCACTCCGCTGCACACGTCTGATCACTTCTTTGTCACCCCCGACCTCACCGCTCCAGACAACGCAGATGTCTTACCGCTGGTCACTTTCCGGCGCTGGCTACGGTCCCTCCCTCCTGCTTTTCCTCTGCTGTCTTGTCTGCACTCCCCCCCTCTGAGGAGCTCTCTCTTTTGAATACCAACAGTGCCACAGACATTCTGTGTTCCACGCTTACATCCTACTTGGACAACCTATGCCCTCTTACATCTGGACCAGCCCGTGCATCCCTGTCTGCCCCCTGGTTATCGGATGTATCACGTGAGCATCGCGCCAGCCTCCGGTCAGCTGAGAGAAAATGGCACAAGTCAAAAGACCCTACTGAACTCTCTCTCAACCAGTCTCTCCTCTCTACTTTCTCCGTTGACGTCACCTCTGCAAAAACTGATTATAACCACTCGAAGATCAGCAACTCTCCTGACTCTCGCACACTCTTAAAAACCTTCTCTGCTCTCCTCTGTCCGCCTGCTCCCGCACCTTCATCGGAGTTAACGGCTGATGATTTTGCATCGTTCTTCGTAAAGAAAACTACCGCCATCAACAGCCAATTTTCTACACCACCATCACCCGCCTTTTCTACTCTGTCTGAAGATGATGTTTCCAAGGTCATTGGTTCCAACCACCCTACCACCTGCCCACTGGATCCCATCTCTACCCATCTCCTCCTTGTTATCTCTCCAGCAGTTGTGCCTGGTCTGACCCACATCATCAACTCTTTGCTCACCACTGGGACATTTCCCACTGCGTTCAAAGAGGCCTGCATCAAACCGCTACTGAAGAAACCCACTCTCAACCTTACACTGCTAGAACACTACAGGCCGGTGTAGTGTGTGAAAACGTATATCTTCCGTCAAAATGTAGATGACTGATTTTAACCTCTAATTCTTTTCTGTCTTCTTAAAAAAATTTTTTTGTACTTACCTCACTATTCTTAGCTTTTTATACTGTGCTAGGCTTTAATGGACTGGATTTAATTAACTTATGCATTTTGTTGCCTATATTGTTATAATTGCTTCCAATGTTTCCTCGTCTGTAAATCGCTTTGGAAAAAAGCGTCTGCTAAATGACTAAATTTAAATTTTATGAAATGTGTAATATCATGTGTAATGTGTAATGTGCAGTGTGTGGCCTTGAAATTTTAGCATGTCTACGTAATCATGAATAAATGCTTCTTGAGACACACAGTGTTGCTTCTTTGCATGCATCAAACGAATTGTTTCTGGCTATATGCATCCATGCATCAGTTTGAGAGGGGTGGAAATGGGACACTTGGGTGAAACAAAACTGCCCCAAAAGTACCCCCACCCACTTTAAATACAGTTTTTTCTAAGTCAATTTGGTACATTTCTCAGATCTGATTTGAAATTCTCAAAACTTCTTGTTCAAGCCTTACATCCTTGTGTCACTTGTGCACATCAAACAAGCATTTTCTAATTTCTTTGAACAAGTTGCAAATGCTTTGGTATATCCATGCAAATGATTATGACACAATTCTGTGCAGATTCCTACATTATCAATTGCTTATGTCATGTTGATCAAAATGCATTATAATGGGTCTCTGTTGAATAGTATAATCCAACACGACATTTAAGCACTAGTTTTACAATATACAGTAAGTATACTTCAAGTAAACAGTGGCATTTTATTTTACTCAATTTATTGTTTCGCATTACTATATTCTTTCCACATAGGACTGCAAGACAACTTCACTGGGTTGCAGACGGCCCCTTTTCACACCTAAACAGTCTTTTGACACTCTCTACAGGGATCTCATCCCTGAACAAGAGAGGGGGCAGATTGGAGATGACCTGCCAAAGTACATGTTAGTTTGGGACAATGTCAGTTTCCTTCGCTCCAACATCATCAGGCAATGGTTTGCGGCCCACAACAGGATGCTGGTGGAGTTCCTCTCACCCTACTCAACCCCGTTGAGGAATTTTTCTCAGCATGAAGATTAAAAGTATATGATCGCCAGCAGCATACACAGATGACCCTACTGGCTGCCATGGATGTAACGTGTGATGACATCACAGCTGATGCCTGCAGAGGCTGGATTAGACGCTCTGAAAGATGATTTTCACGCTGTATCGCAAGAGAAGATATTTGTTTTGATGTGGATGAGAATCCGTTGCCCAAAATATAGGGAACGTCAGGAGGTGTAGGAAGACTGCACTGTAATTCCACTGCACTGCATGTACAGTTTTCCCTAAGGAGATTGTCTTATGTTCAGATTTCTACATTTGTTTGTGCTATGCAGTGCTGTCTTTTCCTGTCTGCATCGCAATGACACTGTCTGTCAATAAATTATTGTACAAACAGTAAAAGCGTTAACGTGAATCATGTGCCGTCTCTTGCAATCAAACAATCAAAACCAGAAATGCACTTACTGTTTTGCAAATGTCAAGGATGATTCGAGAAATGCTCCATTCATCACTCTCAGGTCACTCCGCTGCACACGTCTGATCACGTCTTTGTCACCCCCGACCTCACCGCTCCAGACAACGCAGATGTCTTACCGCTGGTCACTTTCCGGCGCTACCTACGGTCCCTCCCTCCTGCTTTTCCTCTGCTGTCTTGTCTGCACTCCCCCCCTCTGAGGAGCTCTCTCTTTTGAATACCAACAGTGCCACGGATACTCTGTGTTCCACGCTTACATCCTACTTGGACAACCTATGCCCTCTTACATCTGGACCAGCCCGTGCATCCCTGTCTGCCCCCTGGTTATCGGATGTATCACGTGAGCATCGCGCCAGCCTCCGGTCAGCTGAGAGAAAATAGCACAAGTCAAAAGACCCTACTGAACTCTCTCTCAACCAGTCTCTCATCTCTACTTTCTCCGTTGACGTCACCTCTGCAAAAACTGATTATAACCACTCGAAGATCAGCATCTCTCCTGACTCTCGCACACTCTTAAAAACCTTCTCTGCTCTCCTCTGTCCACCTGCTCCCACACCTTCATCGGAGTTAACGGCTGATGATTTTGCATCGTTCTTCGTAAAGAAAACTACCGCCATCAACAGCCAATTTTCTACACCACCATCACCCCCCTTTTCTCCTCTGTCTGAAGATGATGTTTCCAAGGTCATTGGTTCCAACCACCCTACCACCTGCCCACTGGATCCCATCTCCATCCATCTCCTCCATGTTATCTCTCCAGCAGTTGTGCCTGGTCTGACCCACATCATCAACTCTTTGTTCACCACTGGGACATTTCCCACTGCGTTCAAAGAGGCCTGCATCACACCGTTACTGAAGAAACCCACTCTCAACCTTACACTGCTAGAACACTACAGGCCGGTGTAGTGTGTGAAAACGCATATCTTCCGTCAAAATGTAGATGACTGATTTTAACCTCTAAATCTTTTCTGTCTTCTTAAAATTTTTTTTTTTTACTTACCTCACTATTCTTAGCTTTGTATACTGTGCTAGGCTTTAATGGACTGGATTTAATTAACTTATGCATTTTGTTGCCTATATTGTTATAATTGCTTCCAATGTTTCCTCGTCTGTAAGTCGCTTTGGAAAAAAGCATCTGCTAAATGACTAAATGTAAATTTTATGAAATGTGTAATGTCATTTGTAATGTGTAATGTGTAGTGTGTGGCCTTGAAATTTTAGCATGTCTACGTAATCATGAATAAATGCTTCTTGAGACACACAGTGTTGCTTCTTTGCATGCATCAAACGAATTGTTTCTGGCTATATGCATCCATGCATCAGTTTGAGAGGGGTGGAAATGGGACACTTGGGTGAAACAAAACTGCCCCAAAAGTACCCCCACCCACTTTAAATACAGTTTTTTCTAAGTCAATTTGGTACATTTCTCAGATCCGATTTGAAATTCTCAAAACTTCTTGTTCAATCCTTACATCCTTGTGTCACTTGTGCAAATCAAACAAGCATTTTCTCATTTCTTTGAACAAGTTGCAAATGCTTTGGTATATCCATGCAAATGATTATGACACAATTCTGTGCAGATTCCTACATTATCAATTGCTTATGTCATGTTGATCAAAATGCATTATAATGGGTCTCTGTTGAATAGTATAATCCAACACGACATTTAAGCACTAGTTTTACAATATACAGTAAGTATACTTCAAGTAAACAGTGGCATTTTATTTTACTCAATTTAGTGTTTCGCATTACTATATTCTTTCCACATAGGACTGCAAGACAACTTCTCTGGGTTGCAGACGGCCCCTTTTCACACCTAAACAGTCTTTTGACACTCTCTACAGGGATCTCATCCCTGAACAAGAGAGGGGGCAGATTGGAGATGACCTGCCAAAGTACATGTTAGTTTGGGACAATGTCAGTTTCCTTCGCTCCAACATCATCAGGCAATGGTTTGCGGCCCACAACAGGATTCTGGTGGAGTTCCTCTCACTCTACTCAACCCCGTTGAGGAATTTTTCTCAGCATGAAGATTAAAAGTATATGATCGCCAGCAGCAGACCCTTCTGGCTGCCATGGATGTAACGTGTGATGACATCACAGCTGATGCCCGCAGAGGCTGGATTAGACACTCTGAAAGATGATTTTCACGCTGTATCGCAAGAGAAGATATTTGTTGTGATGTGGATGAGAATCCGTTGCCCAAAATATAGGGAACGTCAGGAGGTGTAGGAAGACTGCACTGTAATTCCACTGCACTGCATGTACAGTTTTCCCTAAGGAGATTGTCTTATGTTCAGATTTCTACATTTGATTGTGCTATGCAGTGCTGTCTTTTCCTGTCTGCATCGCAATGACACTGTCTGTCAAGAAATTATTGTACAAACAGTAAAAGCGTTAACGTGAATCATGTGCCGTCTCTTGCAATCAAACAATCAAAACCAGAAATGCACTTACTGTTTTGCAAATGTCAAGGATGATTCGAGAAATGCTCCGCTCATCACTCTCAGGTCACTCCGCTGCACACGTCTGATCACTTCTTTGTCACCCCCGACCTCACCGCTCCAGACAACGCAGATATCTTACCGCTGGTCACTTTCAGGCGCTACCTACGGTCCCTCCCTCCTGCTTTTCCTCTGCTGTCTTGTCTTCACTCCCCATCTCTGAGGAGCTCTCTCTTTTGAATACCAACAGTGCCACAGACACTCTGTGTTCCACGCTTACATCCTGCTTGGACAACATATGCCCTCTTACATCTGGACCAGCCCGTGCATCCCTGTCTGCCCCCTGGTTATCGGATGTACCACGTGAGCATCGCGCCAGCCTCCGGTCAGCTGAGAGAAAATGGCACAAGTCAAAAGACCATACTGACCTCTCTCTCAACCAGTCTCTCCTCTCTACTTTCTCCGTTGACGTCACCTCTGCAAAAACTGATTATAACCACTCGAAGATCAGCAACTCTCCTGACTCTCGCACACTCTTAAAAACCTTCTCTGCTCTCCTCTGTCCGCCTGCTCCCACACCTTCATCGGAGTTAACGGCTGATGATTTTGCATCGTTCTTCGTAAAGAAAACTACCGCCATCAACAGGCAATTTTCTACACCACCATCACCTGCCTTTTCTCCTCTGTCTGAAGATGATGTTTCCAAGGTCATTGGTTCCAACCACCCTACCACCTGCCCACTGGATCCCATCTCCACCCATCTCCTCCATGTTATCTCTCCAGCAGTTGTGCCTGGTCTGACCCACATCATCAACTCTTTGCTCACCACTGGGACATTTCTCACTGCGTTCAAAGAGGCCTGCATCACACCGCTACTGAAGAAACCCACTCTCAACCTTACACTGCTAGAACACTACAGGCCGGTGTAGTGTGTGAAAATGCATATCTTCCGTCGAAATGTAGATGACTGATTTTAACCTCTAATTCTTTTCTTTCTTCTTAAAATTTTTTTTTTTACTTACCTCACTATTCTTAGCTCTGTATACTGTGCTAGGCTTTAATGGACTGGATTTAATTAACTTATGCATTTTGTTGCCTATATTGTTATAATTGCTTCCAATGTTTCCTCGTCTGTAAGTCGCTTTGGAAAAAAGCATCTGCTAAATGACTAAATGTAAATTTTATGAAATGTGTAATGTCATGTGTAATGTGTAATGTGTAGTGTGTGGCCTTGAAATTTTAGCATGTCTACGTAATCATGAATAAATGCTTCTTGAGACACACAGTGTTGCTTCTTTGCATGCATCAAACGAATTGTTTCTGGCTATATGCATCCATGCATCAGTTTGAGAGGAAATGGGACACTTGGGTGAAACAAAACTGCCCCAAAAGTACCCCCACCCACTTTAAATACAGTTTTTTGTAAGTCAATATGGTACATTTCTCAGATCCGATTTGAAATTCTCAAAACTTCTTGTTCAATCCTTACATCCTTGTGTCACTTGTGCACATCAAACAAGCATTTTCTCATTTCTTTGAACAAGTTGCAAATGCTTTGGTATATCCATGCAAATGATTATGACACAATTCTGTGCAGATTCCTAAATTATCAATTGCTTATGTCATGTTGATCAAAATGCATTACAATGGGTCTCTGTTGAATAGTATAATCCCCCACGACATTTAAGCACTAGTTTTACAATATACAGTAAGTTTACTTCAAGTAAACAGTGGCATTTTATTTTACTCAATTTAGTGTTTCGCATTACTATATTCTTTCCACATAGGACTGCAAGACAACTTCACTGGGTTGCAGACGGCCCCTTTTCACACATAAACAGTCTTTTAACACTCTCTACAGGCATCTCATCCCTGAACCAAAGAGCGGGCAGATTGGAGATGACCTGCCAAAGTACATGTTAGTTTGGGACAATGTCAGTTTCCATCGCTTGATGAACATTTAAACAATGTTCTGCGCGTTCAAAAATTGAAGAGAGGCCAGTTCAGAAAACGTTGAAATTTATTGATCAGAAGTCTCAAACAAACAGCTGTTTCGGTGGATTCTCAGACACACACAGTCTTAACAAAGAACCGACCCCGAAATACACATTCAGAAGCTTATATATTTCTCGCCGAATCTCTTCTCCATGGCGGGGTCCAATCCGACTTCCTTCTTTGTCCTGTGTCAGCCAATCAGCTCACTGCCTTGTTTTTCAAACCCGACATCTGTAACAAATTATAGAGGCCCAACACGCTCTGTGCGTAACCTGATCTTAACACACACATACCCATTTCCTGTGGACAACCACAGTATCAGCTGAATTCCTGGGTAACCCAACTAACACACTGGTTATATTTTCAACATATTAGTAATCAATAATGAAATCATATTAAATGTAAAGGCACGTTTAAACCACAATAAGATCCTTGGGTGTACACATTTTTTCCCCAAAAATAAGATGTGGTTATTGTTACACATTCACACATAAGCAGATCCTGCAACCCCCCACTAACTGACCACATTCCATCTCTGGCATATCTAGCAACTGAAGAACTCTCAACTTCAAGCTTTTGTTCACAATCATGTCATGTAGGAAAATACATCTGATTTAAACAACATCAATCATCCATTTTTATATCGATCCATATATTGATCTTAATTCCCACAATTCCCTCTCTTGACCATTAAAAAATGGTCATAAAACATTACAAACATCATTATCATCCTCAACTAGGAAGTGGTCGCCAGACAATAGAGGCATGGTATATTTCGGAGGGGTTAAATCTGTCTTTTCTATTGCCGATAATATCACTCTGTTACATAGTGATCTGATACAGGGAATACAACAGCATCCGCATGAGACCAAAATACCTGCAAATACAGCTATTGATAACACAATCGACATTAAAACTGATTTCCATTTGCCTAGTGCCTTGTCTAGCCAATCTCCAATAGGATTATTCACTCCTGAATGTTCCTTCATTTCGATAGACAAAGTTCTCAAACCTTCCAATGCCCTAGTGACTGATCCGTCTGGTGCTGTATTATTAGGAATGTAAGTACAGCAAAGATCACCAAACATAACACATACTCCTCCCTTTTCTGCCAACAACATGTCCAGAGCCATACGGTTCTGTATAGCCATAAGTGAAGTTGGTGCTAGCTGTTCTGCTAAACCATCTACTGCATCCCTTGACATATTTGCTAACCTCATCACATTATAATGTACATAATTAATCCTATCTACATTCTTGTTTGGGGTGACTGGAAAAATAGCAGCTATTATTGGTATATTCTCAAAACCTGCTGCCACTTGGTTCGCTAGTTTATATTCATCCGGTACACCTCGTGGAATCCCAATCGCGTCAATGTATGTCGGACTATTTAATGATAAATCTACAATTGATCCTATTGCTCTTTTTGTAATGATGTGTCTCCGACGTCTTCTAGTCAATGTTGCTGAATTCACGGTTTCCGTTCTGACTGCTCTGTCTCCTATCAGGGTTATTGGGGCTCCCAGTCTCACCATGGCACACACTCCCTTTGCCTTCTCATGTATCCTAGTAAATAATCTTCGATCTCCACAATAATAATACAAACCTGCCCTAGCCCACGTACCTATCTCAGTCCCATTATCTACTATGATCTGATCACACCACTCCTTATTTATCTCCCCCAGGTTGCTGGTTGGTGATAGGCGTTTAATATCAAAACAGGTATAATTTGCTTTCTTTGGTGTAAATGGACCTGCCCGTGAAAGGTTGGTTATTGGTGGGAATATTGCTGCCAATGTGGTACAATTTTTTGGACTGGCCATCCGTGTCAATGCCAGCATACACTCATAACCCCACGTATCGTTTTGGTACAACGGGGCTGGTTCAATATATAAATGGGGTCTTGCATTAGCACATCCAACACAATCGTCTAAGCTCTGTTCTCTGGCTGTGGTAATTATCCATTCCAGCCACAAATTATTTTCCCCATATCCTGTGGCTCTCTCTATCATATCTTCTGGTTTTAACATTGTGTAATCTACTTCTACTACCCCATTCTTTTGTCCTGCCGATAATGGCTCAGCTACTGTCCCATTTCTTTCCTCCTCAGGTGAACTGTCCACAACAAATTTTATTACTGCTTTTTTATCTGTTCCTGGGCTGTGCACCCCCATTATAAGGAAAAACTCCCCTGTATAATTGGCTGATCCCGTTCTGGTGGATATTGAAAGGGTGAGTGGATTTTGGCTTGCACTATAATCTCTTTGCATTTTAAAATCAAATTTTGCCGAGGTACGGGTCCAAAGGCTAGGTTCTTTCGGGGTCCAACCACCGGTATATGCTATTACTTTATTCCACGATGGACACCATTCACCCCTATAGGTTTGCCTAGACTGGTACGCCTTACAAACACTGTCCATATTCCCGTCCGTACATACATATACCTCGTACCCCCTCCATGAACAATTTTTTCCCCCACAATTTATGACAGCGCATAGGTCGAAAGTAAATGATGTGGTCTTACCCCAAACATAGTTAATTACGAGTTGTTCACATGGTAACCTCGTATCGGCTATGGCTCTTTTGTAACTCGGTTTCGATATGTTGTTGTTGCTTTCCTGACCCTCAGTTATGCTAAAAATTATTCCTACTATAACCCCTGAAATTATTAATAGGATCCCTGACAGCTTACAGTTTTCCCACAGCTTCATCTCGTTACCCTCTCTTGGACTTTAAATGGTTAAACACACTCTTGGAAAAATTTAAATGGTTAAACACACAGTACACTTAATGGGAATATGAAATTAAGAAAAAATATGTGGTTAAAATCCCACAAAATAGAAATGTAAGGGATAAATGGTTATACGTTAATGAGTATGACAATATAAAATCACAATAACAATATAAAAATATGGAAAAATACTGAATATGATATATGAAAACTATGAATATAAAAATATGAAAAATAGTAAATATGGAAAATATGAATATTAAAATTGAAGAAGAATCACAATAACAACAATATATATTGATTATAAAGAATTAGAAAGATAATTAAGATATAGAGCTTACGATAAAAATTTATATGAAAATGTTGACTTTTGCAAAATCTAAATTGTCCAACCCACAGCCTTTTTTGCACTAGATTGTTTTTTGCACTAGTTTGTTAATGCCACTGTCGTTGATGCCTGTGTCCCACTTTCTGCTCCACTTTCTGCTCCAGAGATACCCTCCCCCTCTTGGACCTGAGCCCTCAGGTCCACAGCAGTCTCTGACAGCGACCTGTTTGGTGGATCACAGTTAACACAAGAAGACAAGTGATACCAGGTGTCGCCCTTGCCAGATAGACGGACACAATGCGATGTCCTTGCTGTCACTTTCAGAGGTTCCGTCCAGCGTGGCTCATTCCACTTCCTTCGAAACTTCTTCAGGCGCACCCACTGTGAACCGGACTCGACAGGTTCTCCAGCAATGTCAGAGGGAGTCTGCTGAGAGGAATGTTGAATCATAGCAGTCAGTTTGTCAAAATATACACAATGTGAAAGTGGTACACAGGTGTCCGGCTTCAGCGGCGTCGACGGTCCTGGAAAAGATCTACCTGTAAGCAATTCAAAAGGTGTAAAGCCAGTGATTCTGTTAACAGAGGAACGTACAGACATTAGAGCCAACGGAAGAGCTGATAGCCATGATAATTTGGTCTGTGCACAGATTTTAGCCAATTTAAGTTTCAGTGTTAGGTTCATCCGTTCGACCTTACCTTGCGATTCAGGATGATAGACGGCTCCAAACGCATGCGTTAGACCCAGCGATTTCTCTACGATTTTTAAATGCTCATTTTTGAAGTGCGAGCCGTTATCTGACCGGATATGCCGGGGGAAACCGTAATGCGGAATGTACAAATTAATGAGACACTTAATGACTGCAGTGCTGTCTTCTTTCCCACAAGGAAAAGCCTCAGGCCAACCTGTGAATTGGTCAACAATCACCAACAAATACCATTTCCCTTGCACCCTCTCTACCATGTCTGTAAAATCAATCACGATTTCCTCTCCTGGGCCTCGCAATGGCAAAAATGTGCCCTTTAACTGTTTTAAAGTTGGTTTGATGTTATGTTTTTGACAAATGTCGCATGAAAGTACAAAGTTAGACACCATAGCCATCAAAAAAGGATGCCACCAATATTGCAATGTTTTCATCATCTGTTTTGAACTCACGTGCGACATAGTGTGTGCTTGGGTCATGATAGAGCGTGACAGGCTCATGGGCAATGCTGGTCTGCCATCTGGGGCCTGCCACAGACCATCTGGTGCACACAGGGCCCCATACTCTGTCCACGTTGACAGTTCTTCTGGTGTACATTTGCCATGTTCGGCCACAAGTGTTTCTCTGCTGAAAGATGGTAACAGTTTCACATATGAACAGTCAGTCTGTACCATCATGGTCACCTGATAGCCTGCAGCTGTTTTGGCAGCCAAGTCAGCAGCCTCATTTCCCCGTGCTACAGCACTGTCTGTTTTACAGTGGCCCTGACATTTTATGACAGCAACAGCTGCTGGAATTTTCAATGCGTCCAACAGTGCACGTGCCTCTGCATCATGTGCTATAGGCTTACCAGACGTAGTGACGAACCCACTCCTTTGCCAAACTGCGAGTTCGACATGGACAGCACCCACGACATAAGCTGAGTCACTATAAATGTTGACTTTGCCAGACCCTGCAAGTTTAAGTGCTTGTGTGACCGCAATTAGTTCTGCTCTCTGTGCCGACTGTTTGCCTTCTATTTTCTCTGCTTCCCTAGTCGTGTAACCTAAGTCTGTTTGCTGCACAACAGAATAAGCTGAGACCAAAGTGCCATCATGAGCTCTAAAACAGCACCCGTCCGTGAAAAATGTAATCACGTCCGAGGCTTCAGGGATAGGGGTTGCAGTTAAGTCCTGGCGAACACGAGATGCCAGGTCAGTGATTGGTGCACAGTCATGTGGTTCCCCTTTGGTGAACAAATCTGCCATGTTAATGCCGTCGTGTTTATATGTTATGTTTGGCGCCGTTAGACATTTGGACAGTTTTCTCTGCCTCAACGGTGAAAACGTAAATGATGCAGAATTGACAAACGACATGACAGAGTGCGTGGTCAGGACCGTTAACTGATGACCCATCACAATGTGTGATGTCTTTTCAATGATCTTTGCTAATCCTGCAGTAAACCTGGCACAAACCGGCTGGCGTTGTTCAATGGTGTCCATTAGGACACTGACATACATGAGCACACGTCTAGCACTAGACTGCTTCTGAAAAAGTACTCCATGTGCACTATTCCCTGTTTCAGAAACGTCTAGGAAAAATGCCTTGCTGTAATCAGGGCTATGCAGATATGCTGCATGTGACAGCTCCCCTTTCAATTTAATGAACGCGGTTTCTGCTTCAGGGGTCCATGTTAACTTCGCCTGCACATTTCTCATGCCTTGTTCCTTGACCATGTCTCGTAATGGCTTGGTGACCGCTACATACATAGGGATATAATTTCTGCTGAAACCTGTCAATCCCAGAAAGGAAAGCATGTCCTTCACATTGTGTGGCTTCGGGTGTGACAAAATGCCATCACGTTGGCGATCAGACAATGTTGTGCCTTGGCCTGTGATTAAACGGCCCATGAAAGTAACAGATGGCCTGCTGACCTGCAGTTTTTCTTTACTAACCTTGAACCCAGACGCATACAGCTGTCTCAGAATGACGCCCGTTGCTTTTAAGCAATCTTCGTTGGTTGTGGCTGCTAGCAAAAGATCATCAACATACATTATTAGAACGCAATCTACAGGCAACACACAATTTATCAGCTGATTTTTTAGGACCTGATTGAATATCCCTGTGGAAGTCTGTTATAAGAATATTGACATTTTCGGTAAGTGAAAGTCAGGCACGATTTACATTCTTCTGAGATTGGTATACAGAAAAAAGCGTTGGCCAAATCAATGCATGTGAACCATTGGTGAGCTGGGGTCAAATTTGAGATGGCAGTATATGGGTTTGGTACGGCAATTGTTGGTGTTGTCACCAGGCTGTTTACTCGACGCAGGTCATGGACTAATCTATATTTGTTTGTGCCTGGTTTTTTTACAGGAAAAATCGGGGTGTTCCATGGCGATCGCCATGGAATAATGACACCTTTCTCCACTAAACCTTGAACAGTGGGCGCAATGCCTTCCTCTGCCTCCCTTTTGTTAGGATATTGTGGGACCCAAACTGGTTCTGTCGATTTTAACTGAAATTTGACTGGCTCAATGTTACAGAGGCCAACGTCCGTTGGACCTTGTGACCAGAGGTCGTCCGGCTGGCTGTTAATTAACTGCTCAGCTCCGGGACCGTCTGTGAGTTCGCGACCATGGCTTCTTGTAATTTCGAGGTGAGTTAATTGGCCCCTATCGGCCGTTTTTTGTGGTACCCAATATGAATCTGTCATACGCGAATGCAAAACCCCAACAATGCCAGAGGGCTCCCAATCGGTCACCAAGCGCAACCTTTTTGTCATAAATCCTAACTCTCGAGCTTCATGGCCTGGATGCAGTGCCATAGAAATGTGAGGTTCAGCTGTGTCTGCCATTTCATACCATATCTGTTGTTCTGGTGTCAGTGTAACTGGAACTACTACACCCTCTTGTCCTACATATAGACCCTCCCCTGTGAGTGTCCACATTTGGCCCTCAATTTCATGGAACATTTCCTGGTATGTGACAGTGTCATTACGGTCATAAAATAGTGTACAATGCAGGGGGTCGATGGGAGGCAAATAGACAGCTAAGTCTTTGATCCAGGGCCACTGACTCTTATACAGTGCTCTGGCTCCTGATTGTGAATTATCTAGTTCCACCCAATATATGTCTGCCATCTCTTGCAAGGGTCCTCCCAGCAAAACCTGCTGGTGGCCCTCTCTACTGTGTGTCTGTGAACAGTCGACTTTAGTGCCGTCCGGGAACGTGACTGTGACACCTTCTGGTGAGCATAAAATATTTGCACCCAATTTAATCAACAGATCTCTGCCCAATAGGGGAACAGGTGCTTTTGTGGAATATAGAAATGAGTGTGACAGGGACTGATTTGCCACTTTCGTGGTAAGAGGAACAGTAAGATGCCAGTGTTCGAACCCTCCAGAGAATCCCATAACTCCAACAGTCTTATCACTTAGATCTTTGTCAGTGATTGTGCCCCTCGTTACTGTGGAGTATGTTGCTCCGGTTTCTACCACAGCTGTTAGTGGCCTGTTGTTGACCACTAAAATCATGTAAGGCTCAGCCAAACCTCGCATGATTGTTCTCTGTTGGCCCCTTCAACAATCCGCATCTACCCCCTGGCCCCAAGTCGGGATTGTTGCTCCGGGTATTTCGGAGTTTGTGGTCCTCTGCCACGACCACTGGGCCCACCTCTATGAGGATCCCATCCCCCCGCAGGTGGTCCCATATACTGGCTGTCCCCTGTCATGGGACAATGTCTCCTCCAATGATCAGTCCCCCCACACTGATGACATGCATCCCTGTAGCGCACCCCTCCCCCACTCGGCTTCCCCCTAGCCCATCCGCTATTGCCCCGTGGCCTATACCCTCCCCATGGTTTTATTAATTGGAAATTAGGGACATGTCCTCCCTGAGCATAGCCAAAAGTTTCAGGTGTGACTATGGGAAAAGGTGGGGTCTTCACCCCGGGCTGCCCGTCAAAGCCGCTGCTCACAGGACGTTGTGACATTTGTTTTGATTTTTTGGTATCTGACTTAGCCATTTCTAATTGTAGTTTTAACAATTGTTGCTTTGTCTTTTCTAATTCCTCCTGTTCTTTATCCTGCTTATCGACTGATCTGTCAATATGGAACACTAGATGTCTTTCCCACATTTCGTTGCTGGCAACTGGAGTGTCAGGATTACATTCCATTGCCTGCTTGACACCATTGGGGGCCCCTGTCATTACGGCAGTTCTAAATATATTACGCGTAATTGGATTATTTAGACTACCATCTGCTCCCATTCAGCTGCGCATCTAAAATAGTAACTCGCTCCAGTCTCACCAGGCTTAATGCGGAACTTAATGTTTTGGTATACGGTTGGGGGTGTTGGAAATTTTTCTCTGAGGGCCCTGGCGATCGCTGTACTGACAGTGATATACCGTGCGTCATTGGGTTCGTCTTCAATGTTTGCATCCTTCTCAAACTCTGCCATCTGCGAAACAGTAAAAACTTGGCCTAAAAGGCATCTTATGTCTCCTACCGCCAAGGTGGTGCCGTGGCACAATGCCATCAACTTTATAAGCCATCTGCCTCCACCAGATGTAATGGGGGGCAATTTTGCCAGCACAGCTGTCATGTCACTATGGCTCCAGGGCTGGTACTTTGGTACCCCTCGGTTGCCCTGTAACAGAGGCATGTTAGTTGCCCCTCCTGACATCAGCTGGGCGTTTGGCACATTAACATTCCTTTCATCATACTCACTACCTGGGCGACACATACTGTCCCATTGTCTCTCTTGAGGGGGAGTGAATTGACAGGCTGGAATGGATTGACAGGCTCTGGTACGACTCCTAGTACCCTGTGACACTGGGGTAGACATCATAGTTCCTTTAATAACTACGTCCCTACATACCTGCAGTGGCCCTCCATCCTCACTGTTATTACATGCTTCCTGTCCCTTCATGTCTCTGCCTTCCTCCTCATTGTGCACTACTTGTGCTCTTTGGTTTGTTATGCTATCCTTTCTTTGTAAGGTTTCCTGTCTATTTACCATTAGTTCTAATTGTGCTGTCAACACGTTTATTTGATCCTTTAAAACATCTAGATCTGGCATGTCTACCTCCACCATCGAATCTTTCACATTCACTTGCACTTGCTGTGAAGCTGGTATGTAGGGCGGGGGCAACAGCTTATTCAAATCAGGATATAAGGGGGTGGTCTCAGTATGACGCGAGATACTGGCTCCTGCACTTCCTGACTCTCTCACCATTTCTTTCTCTGACTCCTCCGATTGCACATGTCCTGTGCCCCCCTTAGGGGAACTCAAAGCAATTGCAGTCAGAGCAATGCGTGTCCAAAGACGTAATTCTTCTCTCAATCTCTCTTCCTCCTTTTTATGCTTATTTTTATCTAACCACTTCACATCTTTTCCTCCTTCTACATGTTTGTTTAAACTTGCATGCGCTTTTTCCTCCATTTCCCTGATTTTTGGAGTGATCTTAATCAACACTTTCTCAGATTCCTTCCACACATTCTCCATGCAAATTTCACTCCATTTTTTTTCCCAGATTTTCCTGTCTTTCTTACGAGTTTTCGGTTCTGATTGAGCCATTAACATATCAACAATTTTTTCCCACTGCATAATTACAGGGGAATTCCCATAAATCACACATTTCTTCTCAAATTCAGACATTTTACACAACAATGGTACAGTGTACAATACACAATATGCACAATTTAATCGGCTTTTAGTGTACCTTTATAAATATGGCTCGTGACGCGGCCTTTCACCGGTCTTGTTAACGTAAATACACCGTGACGGGCCTTTCACCGCGTCTTGTTAATGTAAATAAAACTCGTGACGCGGCCTTTCACCGGTCTTGTTAACGTAAATAAAACTCGTGACGGGCCTTTCACCGCGTCTTGTTAACGTAAATAAAACTTGTGACGGGCCTTTAATTCTGATCAACAAATATCAATGATTTTTAATTTCTTCTCAATGGAACAGATATACTTCAAATTCAACACATAAATTTTGAATATCCAATCTGCAGAAGTTCGTTTAAACAGGTCTCTGCTCACCTTATTTAATTCTGTCGACAGCGTGTTGAAGTCAAAAGTTGTCTCGTCCCAATTTTCGGTCACTCTCCGAGTTTTACAATTCTCTGTAGATGCCTCTTTCTCCAATCGCGTTCGGGGTCACCATCTGATGAACATTTAAACAATGTTCTGCGCGTTCAAAAATTGAAGAGAGGCCAGTTCAGAAAACGTTGAGAATCCACCGAAACAGCTGTTTGTTTGAGACTTCTGATCAATAAATTTCAGACACACATAGTCTTAACAAAGAACCGACCCCGAAATACACATTCAGAAGCTTATATATTTCTCGCCGAATCTCTTCTCCATGGCGGGGTCCAATCCGCTTTTCCTTCTTTGTCCTGTCTCAGCCAATCAGCTCACTGCCTTGTTTTTCAAACCCGACATCTGTAACAAATTATAAAGGCCCAACACGCTCTGTGCGTTACCTGATCTTAACACACACATACCCATTTCCTGTGGACAACCACAGTATCAGCTGAATTCCTGGGTAACCCAACTAACACACTGGTTATATTTTCAACATATTATGCATAGTTAGTAATCAATAATGAAATCATATTAAATGTAAAGGCACGTTTAAACCACAATAAGATCCTTGGGTGTACACATTTCTTCCCCAAAAATAAGATGTGGTTATTGTTACACATTCACACATAAGCAGATCCTGCAACCCCCCACTAACTGACCACATTCCATCTCTGGCAACATCTAGCAACTGAAGAACTCTCAACTTCAAGCTTTTGTTCACAATCATGTCATGTAGGAAAATACATCTGATTTAAACAACATCAATCCTCCATTTTTATATCGATCCATATATTGATCTTAATTCCCACAATTCAACATCATCAGGCAATGGTTTGCGGCCCACAACAGGATGCTGGTGGAGTTCCTCTCACCCTACTCAACCCCGTTGAGGAATTTTTCTCAGCATGAAGATTAAAAGTATATGATCGCCAGCAGCATACACAGATGACCCTTCTGGCTGCCATGGATGTAACGTGTGATGACATCACAGCTGATGCCTGCAGAGGCTGGATTAGACACTCTGAAAGATGATTTTTCACGCTGTATCGCAAGAGAAGATATTTGTTGTGATGTGGATGAGAATCCGTTGCCCAAAATATAGGGAACGTCAGGAGGTGTAGGAAGACTGCACTGTAATTCCACTGCACTGCATGTACAGTTTTCCCTAAGGAGATTGTCTTATGTTCAGATTTCTACATTTGTTTGTGCTATGCAGTGCTGTCTTTTCCTGTCTGCATCGCGATGACACTGTCTGTCAAGAAATTATTGTACAAACAGTAAAAGCGTTAACGTGAATCATGTGCCGTCTCTTGCAATCAAACAATCAAAACCAGAAATGCACTTACTGTTTTGGAAATGTCAAGGATGGTTCGAGAAATGCTCCATTCATCACTCTCAGGTCACTCCGCTGCACACGTCTGAACACTTCTTTGTCACCCCCGAGCTCACCGCTCCAGACAACGCAGATGTCTTACCGCTGGTCACTTTCCGGCGCTACCTACGGTCCCTCCCTCCTGCTTTTCCTCTGCTGTCTTGTCTGCACTCCCCCCCTCTGAGGAGCTCTCTCTTTTGAATACCAACAGTGCCACAGATACTCTGTGTTCCACGCTTACATCCTGCTTGGACAACCTATGCCCTCTTACAACTGGACCAGCCCGTGCATCCCTGTCTGCCCCCTGGTTATCGGATGTACCACGTGAGCATCGCGCCAGCCTCCGGTCAGCTGAGAGAAAATGGAACAAGTCAAAAGACCCTACTGACCTCTCTCTCAACCAGTCTCTCCTCTCTACTTCTCCGTTGACGTCACCTCTGATTATAACCACTCGAAGATAAGCAACTCTCCTGACTCTCGCACACTCTTAAAAACCTTCTCTGCTCTCCTCTGTCCGCCTGCTCCCACACCTTCATCGGAGTTAACGGCTGATGATTTTGCATCGTTCTTCGTAAAGAAAACTACCGCCATCAACAGCCAATTTTCTACACCACCATCACCCGCCTTTTCTCCTCTGTCTGAAGATGATGTTTCCAAGGTCATTGGTTCCAACCACCCTACCACCTGCCCACTGGATCCCATCTCCACCCATCTCCTCCATGTTATCTCTCCAGCAGTTGTGCCTGGTTTGACCCACATCATCAACTCTTTGCTCACCACTGGGACATTTCCCACTGCGTTCAAAGAGGCCTGCATCACATCGCTACTGAAGAAACCCACTCTCAACCTTACACTGCTAGAACACTACAGGCCGGTGTAGTGTGTGAAAACGCATATCTTCCGTCAAAATGTAGATGACTGATTTTAACCTTTAATTCTTTTCTGTCTTCTTAAAAAATTTTTTTTTTACTTACCTCACTATTCATAGCTTTGTATAATGTGCTAGGCTTTAATGGACTGGATTTAATTAACTTATGCATTTTGTTGCCTATATTGTTATAATTGCTTCCAATGTTTCCTCGTCTGTAAGTCGCTTTGGAAAAAAGCGTCTGCTAAATGACTAAATGTAAATTTTATGAAATGTGTAATGTCATGTGTAATGTGTAATGTGTAGTGTGTGGCCTTGAAATTTTAGCATGTCTACGTAATTATGAATAAATGCTTCTTGAGACACACAGTGTTGCTTCTTTGCATGCATCAAACGAATTGTTTCTGGCTATATGCATCCATGCATCAGTTTGAGAGGGGTGGAAATGGGACACTTGGGTGAATCAAAACTGCCCCAAAAGTACCCCCACCCACTTTAAATACAGTTTTTTCTAAGTCAATTTGGTACATTTCTCAGATCCGATTTGAAATTCTCAAAACTTCTTGTTCAATCCTTACATCCTTGTGTCACTTGTGCACATCAAACAAGCATTTTCTCATTTCTTTGAACAAGTTGCAAATGCTTTGGTATATCCATGCAAATGATTATGACACAATTCTGTGCAGATTCCTACATTATCAATTGCTTATGTCATGTTGATCAAAATGCATTATAATGGGTCTCTGTTGAATAGTATAATCCCCCACGACATTTAAGCACTAGTTTTACAATATCAAGTAAATATACTTCAAGTAAACAGTGGCATTTTATTTTACTCAATTTAGTGTTTCGCATTACTATATTCTTTCCACATAGGACTGCAAGACAACTTCACTGGGTTGCAGACGGCCCCTTTTCACACCTAAACAGTCTTTTGACTCTCTCTACAGGGATCTCATCCCTGAACAAGAGAGGGGGCAGATTGGAGATGACCTGCCAAAGTACATGTTAGTTTGGGACAATGTCAGTTTCCATCGCTCCAACATCATCAGGCAATGGTTTGCGGCCCACAACAGGAAGCTGGTGGAGTTCCTCTCACCCTACTCAACCCCGTTGAGGAATTTTTCTCAGCATGAAGATTAAAAGTATATGATCGCCAGCAGCATACACAGATGACCCTTCTGGCTGCCATGGATGTAACGTGTGATGACATCACAGCTGATGCCTGCAGAGGCTGGATTAGACACTCTGAAAGATGATTTTCACGCTGTATCGCAAGAGAAGATATTTGTTGTGATATTGATGAGAATCCGTTGCCCAAAATATAGGGAATGTCAGGAGGTTTAGGAAGACTGCACTGTAATTCCACTGCACTGCATGTACAGTTTTCCCTAAGGAGATTGTCTTATGTTCAGATTTCTACATTTGTTTGTGCTATGCAGTGCTGTCTTTTCCTGTCTGCATCGCAATGACACTGTCTGTCAATAAATTATTGTACAAACAGTAAAAGCGTTAACGTGAATCATGTGCCGTCTCTTGCAATCAAACAATCAAAACCAGAAATGCACTTACTGTTTTGCAAATGTCAAGGATGGTTCGAGAAATGCTCCATTCATCACTCTCAGGTCACTCCGCTGCACACGTCTGAACACTTCTTTGTCACCCCCGAGCTCACCGCTCCAGACAACGCAGATATCTTATCGCTGCTCACTTTCCGGCGCTACCTACGGTCCCTCCCTCCTGCTTTTCCTCTGCTGTCTTGTCTGCACTCCCCCCCTCTGAGGAGCTCTCTCTTTTGAATACCAGCAGTGCCACAGACACTCTGTGTTCCACGCTTACATTCTGCTTGGACAACCAATGCCCTCTTACATCTGGACCAGCCCGTGCATCCCTGTCTGCCCCCTGGTTATCGGATGTACCACGTGAGCATCGCGCCAGCCTCCGGTCAGCTGAGAGAAAATGGCACAAGTCAAAAGACCATACTGACCTCTCTCTCAACCAGTCTCTCCTCTCTACTTTCTCCGTTGACGTCACCTCTGCAAAAACTGATTATAACCACTCGAAGATGAGCAACTCTCCTGACTCTCGCACATTCTTAAAAACCTTCTCTGCTCTCCTCTGTCCGCCTGCTCCCACACCTTCATCGGAGTTAACGGCTGATGATTTTGCATCATTCTTCGTAAAGAAAACTACCGCCATCAACAGCCAATTTTCTACACCACCATCACCCGCCTTTTCTCCTCTGTCTGAAGATGATGTTTCCAAGGTCATTGGTTCCAACCACCCTACCACCTGCCCACTGGATCCCATCTCCACCCATCTCCTCCATGTTATCTCTCCAGCAGTTGTGCCTGGTCTGACCCACATCATCAACTCTTTGCTCACCACTGGGACATTTCCCACTGCGTTCAAAGAGGCCTGCATCACAGCGCTACTGAAGAAACCCACTCTCAACCTTACACTGCTAGAACACTAAAGGCTGGTGTAGTGTGTGAAAACGCATATCTTCCGTCAAAATGTAGATGACTGATTTTAACCTCTAATTCTTTTCTGTCTTCTTAAAAAAATTTTTTTACTTACCTCACTATTCTTAGCTTTGTGTACTGTGCTAGGCTTTAATGGACTGGATTTAATTGACTTATGCATTTTGTTGCCTATATTGTTATAATTGCTTCCAATGTTTCCTCGTCTGTAAGTCGCTTTGGAAAAAAGCGTCTGCTAAATGACTAAATGTAAATTTTATGAAATGTGTAATGTCATGTGTAATGTGTAATGTGTAGTGTGTGGCCTTGAAATTTTAGCATGTCTACGTAATCATGAATAAATGCTTCTTGAGACACACAGTGTTGCTTCTTTGCATGCATCAAACGAAATGTTTCTGGCTATATGCATCCATTCAACAGTTTGAGAGGGGTGGAAATGGGACACTTGGGTGAAACAAAACTGCCCCAAAAGTACCCCCACCCACTTTAAATACAGTTTTTTCTAAGTCAATTTGGTACATTTCTCAGATCCGATTTGAAATTCTCAAAACTTCTTGTTCAATCCTTACATCCTTGTGTCACTTGTGCACATCAAACAAGCATTTTCTCATTTCTTTGAACAAGTTGCAAATGCTTTGGAATATCCATGCAAATGATTATGACACAATTCTGTGCAGATTCCTACATTATCAATTGCTTATGTCATGTTGATCAAAATGTATTATAATGGGTCTCTGTTGAATAGTATAATCCCCCACAACATTTAAGCACTAGTTTTACAATATACAGTAAGTATACTTCAAGTAAACAGTGGCATTTTATTTTACTCCATTTAGTGTTTTGCATTACTATATTCTTACCACATAGGACTGCAAGACAACTTCACTGGGTTGCAGACGGCCCCTTTTCACACCTAAACAGTCTTTTGACACTCTCTACAGGGATCTCATCCCTGAACAAGAGAGGGGGCAGATTGGAGATGACCTGCCAAAGTACATGTTAGTTTTGGACAATGTCAGTTTCCATCGCTCCAACATCATCAGGCAATGGTTTGCGGCCCACAACAGGATGCTGGTGGAGTTCCTCTCACCCTACTCAACCACGTTGAGGAATTTTGCTCAGCATGAAGATTAAAAGTATATGATCGCCAGCAGCATACACAGATGACCCTTCTGGCTGCCATGGATGTAACGTGTGATGACATCACAGCTGATGCCTGCAGAGGCTGGATTAGACACTCTGAAAGATGATTTTCACGCTCTATCGCAAGAGAAGATATTTGTTGTGATGTGGATGAGAATCCGTTGCCCAACATATAGGGAACGTCAGGAGGTGTAGGAAGACTGCACTGTAATTCCACTGCACTGCCTGTACAGTTTTCCCTAAGGAGATTGTCTTATGTTCAGATTTCTACATTTGTTTGTGCTATGCAGTGCTGTCTTTTCCTGTCTGCATCGCAATGACAATGTCTGTCAATAAATTATTGTACAAACAGTAAAAGCGTTAACGTGAATCATGTGCCGTCTCTTGCAATCAAAAAATCAAAACCAGAAATGCACTTACTGTTTTGCAAATGTCAAGGATGATTCGAGAAATGCTCCACTCATCACTCTCAGGTCACTCCGCTGCACACGTCTGATCACTTCTTTGTCACCCCCGACCTCACCGCTCCAGACAACGCAGATGTCTTACCGCTGGTCACTTTCCGGCGCTACCAACGGTCCCTACCTCCTGCTTTTCCTCTGCTGTCTTGTCTGCACTCCCCCCCTCTGAGGAGCTCTCTCTTTTGAATACCAACAGTGCCACAGACACTCTGTGTTCCACGCTTACATCCTGCTTGGACAACCTATGCCCTCTTACATCTGGATCAGCCCGTGCATCCCTGTCTGCCCCCTGGTTATCGGATGTACCACGTGAGCATCGCGCCAGCCTCCGGTCAGCTAAGAGAAAATGGCACAAGTCAAAAGACCATACTGAACTCCTCTCTACTTTCTCCGTTGACGTCACCTCTGCAAAAACTGATTATAACCACTCGAAGATCAGCAACTCTTCTGACTCTCGCACACTCTTAAAAACCTTCTCTGCTCTCCTCTGTCCGCCTGCTCCCACACCTTCATCGGAGTTAACGGCTGATGATTTTGCATCGTTCTTCGTAAAGAAAACTACCGCCATCAACAGCCGATTTTCTACACCACCATCACCCGCCTTTTCTCCTCTGTCTGAAGATGATGTTTCCAAGGTCATTGGTTCCAACCACCCTACCACCTACCCACTGGATCCCAGCTCCACCCATCTCCTCCATGTTATCTCTCCAGCAGTTGTGCCTGGTCTGACCCACATCATCAACTCTTTGCTCACCACTGGGACATTTCCCACTGCGTTCAAAGAGGCCTGCATCACACCGCTACTGAAGAAACCCACTCTCAACCTTACACTGCTAGAACACTACAGGCCGGTGTAGTGTGTGAAAACGCATATCTTCCGTCAAAATGTAGATGACTGATTTTAACCTCTAATTCTTAACTGTCTTCTTAAAAAAATTTTTTTTACTTACCTCACTATTCTTAGCTTTGTATACTGTGCTAGGCTTTAATGGACTGGATTTAATTAACTTATGCATTTTGTTGCCTATATTGTTATAATTGCTTCCAATGTTTCCTCGTCTGTAAGTCGCTTTGGAAAAAAGCATCTGCTAAATGACTAAATGTAAATTTTATGAAATGTGTAATGTCATGTGTAATGTGTAGTGTTTGGCCTTGAAATTTTAGCATGTCTACGTAATCATGAATAAATGCTTCTTGAGACACACAGTGTTGCTTCTTTGCATGCATCAAACGAATTGTTTCTGGCTATATGCATCCATGCATCAGTTTGAGAGGGGTGGAAATGGGACACTTGGGTGAATCAAAACTGCCCCAAAAGTACCCCCACCCACTTTAAATACAGTTTTTTCTAAGTCAATTTGGTACATTTCTCAGATCCGATTTGAAATTCTCAAAACTTCTTGTTCAATCCTTACATCCTTGTGTCACTTGTGCAAATCAAACAAGCATTTTCTATTTTCTTTGAACAAGTTGCAAATGCTTTGGTATATCCATAAATGATTATGACACAATTCTGTAAAGATTCCTACATTATCAATTGCTTATGTCATGTTGATCAAAATGCATTATAATGGGTCTCTGTTGAATAGTATAATCCCCCACGACATTTAAGCACTAGTTTTACAATATACAGTAAGTATACTTCAAGTAAACAGTGGCATTTTATTTTACTCAATTTAGTGTTTCGCATTACTATATTCTTTCCACATAGGACTGCAAGACAACTTCACTGGGTTGCAGACGGCCCCTTTTCACACCTAAACAGTCTTTTGACACTCTCTACGTGGATCTCATCCCTGAACAAGAGAGGGGGCAGATTGGAGATGACCTGCCGAAGTACATGTTAGTTTGGGACAATGTCAGTTTCCATCGCTCCAACATCATCAGGCAATGGTTTGCGGCCCACAACAGGATGCTGGTGGAGTTCCTCTCACCCTACTCAACCCCGTTGAGGAATTTTTCTCAGCATGAAGATTAAAAGTATATGATCGCCAGCAGCATACACAGATGACCCTTCTGGCTGCCATGGATGTAACGTGTGATGACATCACAGCTGATGCCTGCAGAGGCTGGATTAGACACTCTGAAAGATGATTTTCACGCTGTATCGCAAGAGAAGATATTTGTTGTGATGTGGATGAGAATCCGTTGCCCAAAATATAGGGAACGTCAGGAGGTGTAGGAAGACTGCACTGTAATTCCACTGCACTGCATGTACAGTTTTCCCTAAGGAGATTGTCTTATGTTCAGATTTCTACATTTGTTTGTGCTCTGCAGTGCTGTCTTTTCCTGTCTGCATCGCAATGACACTGTCTGTCAAGAAATTATTGTACAAACAGTAAAAGCGTTAACGTGAATCATGTGCCGTCTCTTGCAATCAAACAATCAAAACCAGAAATGCACTTACTGTTTTGCAAATGTCAAGGATGATTCGAGAAATGCTCCACTCATCACTCTCAGGTCACTCCGCTGCACACGTCTGATCACTTCTTTGTCACCCCCGACCTCACCGCTCCAGACAACGCAGATGTCTTACCGCTGGTCACTTTCCGGCGCTACCTACGGTCCCTCCCTCCTGCTTTTCCTCTGCTGTCTTGTCTGCACTCCCCCCCTCTGAGGAGCTCTCTCTTTTGAATACCAACAGTGCCACAGACACTCTGTGTTCCACGCTTACATCCTGCTTGGACAACCTATGCCCTCTTACATCTGGACCAGCCCGTGCATCCCTGTCTGCCCCCTGGTTATCGGATGTACCACGTGAGCATCGCACCAGCCTCCGGTCAGCTGAGAGAAAATGGCACGAGTCAAAAGACCATACTGACCTCTCGCTCTACCAGTCTCTTCTCTCTACTTTCTCCGTTGAAGTCACCTCTGCAAAAACTGATTATAACCACTCGAAGATCAGCAACTCTCCTGACTCTCGCACACTCTTAAAAACCTTCTCTGCTCTCTGTCCGCCTGCTCCCACACCTTCATCGGAGTTAACGGCTGATGATTTTGCATCGTTCTTCGTAAAGAAAACTACCGCCATCAACAGCCAATTTTCTACACCACCATCACCCGCCTTTCTCCTCTGTCTGAAGATTATGTTTCCAAGGTCATTGGTTCCAACCACCCTACCACCTGCCCACTGGATCCCATCCCCACCCATCTCCTCCATGCCATCTCTCCAGCAGTCGTGGCTGGTCTGACCCACATCATCAACTCTTTGCTCACCACTGGGACATTTCCCACTGCGTTCAAAGAGGTCAGCATCACACCGCTACTGAAGAAACCCACTCTCAACCTTACACTGCTAGAACACTACAGGCTGGTGTAGTGTGTAAAAATGCATATCTTCCGTCAAAATGTAGATGACTGATTTTAACCTCTAATTCTTTTCTGTCTTCTTAAAACAATTTTTTTACTTAGCTCACTATTCTTAGCTTTGTATACTGTGCTAGGCTTTAATGGACTGGATTTAATTAACTTATGCATTTTGTTGCCTATATTGTTATAATTGCTTCCAATGTTTCCTCGTCTGTAAGTCGCTTTGGAAAAAAGCGTCTGCTAAATGACTAAATGTAAATTTTATGAAATGTGTAATGTCATGTGTAATGTGTAATGTGTAGTGTGTGGCCTTGAAATTTTAGCATGTCTACGTAATCATGAATAAATGCTTCTTGAGACACACAGTGTTGCTTCTTTGCATGCATCAAACGAATTGTTTCTGGCTATATGCATCCATGCATCAGTTTGAGAGGGGTGGAAATGTGACACTTGGGTGAAACAAAACTGCCCCAAAAGTACCCCCACCCACTTTAAATACAGTTTTTTCTAAGTCAATTTGGTACATTTCTCAGATCCGATTTGAAATTCTCAAAACTTCTTGTTCAATCCTTACATCCTTGTGTCACTTGTGCACATCAAACAAGCATTTTCTCATTTCTTTGAACAAGTTGCAAATGCTTTGGTATATCCATGCAAATGATTATGACACAATTCTGTGCAGATTCCTACATTATCAATTGCTTATGTCATGTTGATCAAAATGCATTATAATGGGTCTCTGTTGAATAGTATAATCCCCCACGACATTTAAGCACTAGTTTTAAAACATACAGTAAGTATACTTCAAGTAAACAGTGGCATTTTATTTTACTCAATTTAGTGTTTCGCATTACTATAATCTTTCCACATAGGACTGCAAGACAACTTCACTGGGTTGCAGACGGCCCCTTTTCACACCTAAACAGTCTTTTGACACTCTCTACAGGGATCTCATCCCTGAACAAGAGAGGGGGCAGATTGGAGATGACCTGCCAAAGTACATGTTAGTTTGAGACAATGTCAGTTTCCATCGCTCCAACATCATCAGGCAATGGTTTGCGGCCCACAACAGGATGCTGGTGGAGTTCCTCTCACCCTACTCAACCCCGTTGAGGAATTTTTCTCAGCATGAAGATTAAAAGTATATGATCGCCAGCCGCATACACAGATGACCTTTCTAGCTGCCATGGATGTAGCGTGTGATGACATCACAGTTGATGCCTGCAGAGGCTGGATTAGACACTCTGAAAGATGATTTTGGAGATGTAGGAAGATGGAGATGTAGGAAGACTGCACTGTAATTCCACTGCACTGCAGGTACAGTTTTCCCTAAGGAGATTGTTTTATGTTCAAATTTCTACATTTGTTTGTGCTATGCAGTGCTGCCTTTTCCTGTCTGCATCGCAATGACACTGTCTGTCAATAAATTATTGTACAAACAGTAAAAGCGTTAACGTGAATCATGTGCCGTCTCTTGATATCAAACAATCAAAACCAGAAATGCACTTACTATTTTGCAAATGTCAAGGATGATTCGATAAATGCTCCACTCATCACTCTCAAGTCACTCCGCTGCACACGTCTGATCACTTCTTTGTCACCCCCGACCTCACCGCTCCAGACAACGCAGATGTCTTACCGCTGGTCACTTTCCGGCGCAACCTACAGTCCCTCCCTCCTGCTTTTCCTCTGCTGTCTTGTCTGCACTCCCCCCCTCTGAGGAGCTCTCTCTTTTGAATACCAACAGTGCCACAGACAGTGTTCCACGCTTACATCCTGCTCGGACAACCTATGCCCTCTTACATCTGGACCAGCCCGTGCATCCCTGTCTGCCCCCTGGTTATCGGATGTACCACGTGAGCATCGCACCAGCCTCCGGTCAGCTTCCTACATTATCAATTGCTTATGTCATGTTGATCAAAATGTATTATAATGGGTCTCTGTTGAATAGTATAATCCCCCACGACATTTAAGCACTAGTTTAACAATATACAGTAACTATACTTCAAGTAAACAGTGGCATTTTATTTTACTCAATTTAGTGTTTTGCATTACTATATTCTTTCCACATAGGACTGCAAGACAACTTCACTGTGTTGCAGACGGCCCCTTTTCACACCTAAACACTGTTATGGAATTTTCTTATTCCTTAATCAAAGTGAGTTTTTAAACACTTTAGACAAATGCAACACACAGAGAGCATGAGTTACCTTGCAAGGTATTTTATATTTTATTGACATTCAGTCTGCATCACAAGCATGGTGCAGAGAGAAGGTGCCCTCCTTCTCACTTACAGGGCTTTTATACGATCCAAACATGACACCCCTTCTTCTCCCCTCCCTTGAGCAAGAACGTATCTTTGGTAACAAAAATGTGTCGCCATCTCTTATCTTCACCAGAACCTCTTGGTCTATGCTCAAGGGTAAAGGAGCTGAGTGGTCTGCCACGTGCCAAAACATTTCTAAGGAATTTAAGAACAACAAGATAGACAGTCTTTTTTTTTTACAGAGATTAGCATGAAGAAACCCACGTCATGAAAATTTCCATCACATTCCCATCTTTTATCATATATGATAACCAAAATCTTTATGCCTCAACCTGCAAGATGAGCACTGCCCTTTCTCCTACAGATTTCATAGGCCGTTGTCATCGTACTCAATAAATTCCCCTTCCGTGAGATCGATGGTCTGCATCATGAACCTTTGTTCAATTGCAGCCATGCTCCCTAATAGTATTTTATTTAAACAATTTTGAAAACAGTAAATTAAACATGGTAACATAATTATAAGAAATAATAATCCCACTAGAATGGGTAATGCCACCTGCATCAGACACGCCCCCCAACCCTGGCTATTCCATTTCAACAGACTGTTAGTCATATCATCCGGTTCCCTGATTGCATTCTTCATGTGTTTTATAATGTCTGTGACATTATCAGCATAATCCGGAATATAGAAACAACAACTGACCCCGAGCATTTTGCACACACACCGCTTTTCTCTGCGGTGAGCACATCTACACCTAACCTACCCTGCAATCCTAATTCCCTACTTTCAAACTGTTCAATTCTGTACTTTACTTACCACCTGGTTCTCTGCACTCTGTCTTTTCTATCAGTGCCAATGCACATGCCTTATTGCCTTTGCATTGATATATTGCCATTCTCGTATCTACCTTCTAGCTCTGCTTCTCTTGCCTCTTTTTCTGCCTGCTCTGCGGCCTGAAAATTCCTTGGCTGAAATGATATCTGAACCTTCTGACCTGTGTCTTTCCTTCTGACCTCGACCACATACACCAATACTGACCTGCTTAAACCTTCATCACCTTCATAAACCTTCGTCACTTTCCATATTTCCACTCTTATTTGGGAAGTTGCTCCGTTCCCTCATAATTCAAATTTTCTGAGTTAGAGCTAGTCTCTTTCCTTTTTATTTGGCCGTCCCAGGGGACATAATGGCCCACATTTTCAAATTTTGTTGCCTCATCCACAACATCAACTGAGGTAAACGTACCTCTACACAAATACATATTTGTTCCCCAGTACCTAGCAGAATTAGGGTACCACTGTCCCTCCCCATACCATTTTATTAAACTTGGAATATAGTGTTGCACAGAAACAAAGTTCTATAATCTCTAATTTCTCGGGGTTCGATGCGTCCCCGACTCGAACAGTTGATTCCCTTTGCGAGCACCAATAGTGCCCCTCCTGTCGCTTCAGTCAGCACGACCTTTGCGAAGAGCCATACGTTTGGAGTTGCCCCTCCTTGGACACCTTTTTGCTGTGGGAGGTGTGTCTTTCCCACGACTTCCTCCTGAAATCTTTGACTACTTCGAAGTCTCCTGGCTGGAAGCTGTGTACTGATATGTCAGCTCTGTTTGCTACTGCTCCTTTGACCTGCACAAATATTTTGAGAGCAAAAACACAAAAACATATTGCCTTGTAACATCCCCCCTTTTGACGCGTGGTCTAGGCCATGCGTCAAAATCGCAAAAGCAGAGAAAAAATGTTTTGGCAAACAGGTGAGGCCATTTGGGCCCCCCCAAACATTGTCTGTGTATTTACATGAGCACTCCTTGCAGAGTGCACGCTTATCCGGTTCTGCAAAATGTTTGCATCTCTGCCAGGGAAAGAGTTTTGTTAGTGATTTCTGGAGAAAATCTGTCTGTGGCTCCGATGTTGCTTGCTTTGCTGCAAGGTCAGCTCGTCGGCTTCCTGCAAAAAAATTTCCAGATACAAAAGTGTGTGTGGCATAGTCACACACAACAATGGCTGATGGGAGAAAAATGGCAGATAGTAAATCAGCAACCTGTGTGTGTTTAAGAATCTTTTTACCATCAGCTTTCAAAAAGTTCCTGTGTTTCCAAAGTGTGCCAAAATCATGAGCTACACCAAATGCATATCTACTGTCTGTGTGAATGTTGACACTTTTACCCTCTGCCAATTCGCATGCGCGTGTGAGTGCAATGAGCTCTGCTGTTTGAGCAGAGAAATGGTCAGGCAGGCGGCCTGACTGTACTGTTTCAAAATCAGACACAACAGCAAACCCCACGTGATCATTCCCGCCTCATCTTTTCGTGCACTGCCATCTACATAGAAAGTCAAGTCTGCATTTAGCAGAGGTTCGTCTCTGAGATCAACACGTGGCGAGCAGACTTGCTCTAAAGTGGCAACACAGTTGTGTGGGTCACCATTGTCAGGAAGTGGCAGCAACGTGGCTGGGTTTAGTGTGTTACATCTCTTTACCGTGATGTTTGGCAATTCCAACAACGTCAGATTATATCTCAGCCACCTCGCTGTAGATAAATGTGACACTCGTTGTTCTAACAGAATCATGGCCACTGCATGGGGAACAACTACAGTAAGGGGAGAATAACCAACAAACTCCCTAGAGGCCAGCACTGCTTTCTCTGCCGCTGCTACTGCGTGCAGGCATGGTGGGAGACCTTGTGCCACACTATCTAATCTGGATGAAAGATAAGCAACGGGGCGCAGCTGGTCTCCGTTTTTTTGGAGCAGCACAGAGAGCATTGTGCCGTCTTTTTCGTCTACCATTTGTGTGAATGGTTTGTCTGGGTTTGGGATACCTAGCGCAGGCGCAGATTGCAGAGCTCGCTTGAGATTACCAAAAGCCTCAACCCCTGCATCAGTCCATTCAATCTGCGCATTTGCAGTCATGGGCTTCCCGTGAATCAATACCGTGAGATGTTTTTCCATCTCTGTGTACCTCAAAATGAAATTCCTACAGTAAGAGGTCTTCCCTAAAAATGTCATTAGTTGCTTCTTTGTTTTTGGGCGTGCGATGTCTGAAATTGCAGACACGCGCTTGGCGGACAGCTGTCTGCCACGGTCAGTAATTTCGTGACCCAAAAAACAAACAAATTGTTTTGCCAGCTGGACTTTGGAGATATTCACTTTGTATCCTTCGTGTGCCAAATGAGTGAGCAGTCGTACAGTGTGTTCTTCACATTGCTTTGGTGGGTGCACATAAAAGAATGTCATCCACATACTGAAGCAATACCACCCCCTTCGGGAGATGGAATGGCTCCAGTGATTATCGCAGTGCCTCGTTGTAAATGGTCGGTGATTCGCAGTACCCTTGGCATAGACGTGTGAATGTATATGGCTTGCCATCAAATGAAAAGGCGAACCAGTATTGTGAGTCTGGGTGTACTGGCACACTGAAAAACGCGTTTGACAAATCAATCACCGTATACCATTTCGTCTCAGGCGGAATTTGGCTGAGAATGGTATACGGGTTGGGTACGTTTGGTGCTCCTGGCTGTACTGCGGCATTAACTGCTTGTAAATCTTGTACGAACCTCCATTCAACGGGTGCTCCCTTTTCTTTGATCTTTTTAACTGGAAACAAAGGTGTGCGCACAGGTGAATTTGGGCATGGCACAACTATGCCTTTATTTTGTAATCTTTTTAAACTCATTAAATATTGGCCTTATGGTTTGAGGCTTCTGTTTTGAGGGGGAATTGCTGTATGCGTGGATGAAAATTACCCTTGGGCGTTATCACAACAGGCTCACAGTTCCTAATCAACCCAACATAATATTTTCCTGTTACCCAAAGTTGTACGGGCACCTTTCCCGAAATTTCTTCATTAATCTTTTTGTGTGTGAAAACACTTCAAGTCCCCTTGTTGCTGACAGACATGCATGATTCTCACGATGGGCGTGCAACAAATTTGAATATTGCACGTCATCCCTTTTAACCCATTCTATGGCGTGCGCATATTTGTCAGCAAAACACCCACATCTCCCCACACCATTGTAATCAACGTCATGAGGCTCTGTGAGGCAATACTTTCTACATCATACTTACGTAATTCAATATTACATCGTACAGCTGTACGAGCGCTGCACTCGGGTCGTGTTGGTATCATGCTCAATCTGTCATCATACACATTATGACTCTGCCCAGCAAATGAATCGGGCAGCAGTCAGACATGAGAAACCTGTGTTGAAATTTGTCACTCACCAACTCACATTGCACCCTTTTGACATAAATTATTCTACATTAGAGCCACTAGCATTTAGGGAAAACACAGCTAGTTTAGACTCTGGTAAATTTAAACACTTCTTGTGAATCACAGTAGGCTATTTGTTGCCCCTGAATCTATCAATAATTCAAGCAGTTTGTTGCACACGAGCATTGTGCATTTTAGCAAAGTTCAGAAAGCGGTTTCATTCATCATGGAATGTGAGCTAAGCAGATCTTCATTGCATACAGTAGGAAAAAGCATTTCTTCATTGCATATGCTAAGGGAAATCATACTCACCACCCTCGGAATGATGCCTCACCTCCTCACTTCCATCTACCTTTTGTTTTGACATCAGTGGTCTCAGAGGCTCAGGACAATCATTTCGCCAGTACCCCGTTTTTCCACAATTGAAACACTTCTCTGGATCATAATTACTAGAGGGTTAAAAACCTCCTCTCCCTCGCCATCTTCCTATTCTTCCGTGTTCTCCTCCGATATTCATTAGAGCCATGTGGAGTTCTTTATCTTGTGTGTTTTTCTTCTGAAGCTCTTTCTTGCCTGTTTGTCTTTCGGCGTGTACAGCATGACGGACGATCTCACTCATTCTCGCGCGATCTGGCTCGATGCATGATTTTTCCACTTCTCGTCTCAGCTCTTCTCTGAGGTTCCGCAGAAAAGCGGATCTGAAATGTCCTTCGAACGGACCAATGTCTGGTCCGTCTGCATCAGGTTGAAGTCCAGAATGTTCTTTAAATACTTCCTCCAGTCTGGCCAAGAAATCCTCCACTCTTTCATTAGTTTTTTGCACACATGCAGCGATCTTGTCCAGGTTCAGAGCTTTGGGAAACGTAGTTATTAGTCCTTCTAAGAATTTTTCCAGAATCCTCCTGTACTCGGTATTGTCTGCATGCAACCAGTTGACATGTTCCCTTCTATAATCCTCCACAGGCCATTTACCCTGTAACTTTCTTAGGTCAGATGGTTTCAGTTTGACTTTCAACAGTCTCTCTAATTCTTTCATTGAGGGTGAGAATTCTTTGCAAAATGTCAAAAGTTCTTTATACGTCGGTGCTGGTTGCGCTCTTTCCTGCTTTTGACACACCACGGGCTGTGGCATGTGTGGCACTGGTGCTGGTGGAGACACTGGTGGGGGCACTGGAGCTGCCTCGATCGGGTTCAGATGTCGGTGAGGAGGGACACAATCATCCTCCGGTTGGTGTTTGTAACAAGTCATAGATGGGGGTAAAGAAGACAGAGGGGTTAAATCATTATATTCAAGCAAAACAGGGTACAATGGAGTTTTCGGTGGTGGCAGTTCTTCCAATGCCTTTTCTTTAAAAACATAGTCATGTCTATTTGCTTCCCTCTCACATAATTCTAAACATTTACACGCTTCGTCATATTTTTCCCTTTCTTTTGTAGACATTTTAAATATGTCTTTTTTCCCCATGTGTTCTCTTATTTTCCCTAATTTTGTGGTACTAAATGTACCGTTTTCTGGAAAGTTAGCTTTTTCTATTAAATAGGGTACACCTTGTAAACTTCCCGTTCCCCACCTTTTCCTCATTTCTCTGTATGTTGGTTTATCCATACCCATATGTGACCTTCCCTGCCCCATTTTTAATTCTGAATAGTCTCCCAGACTGTTTAGAATCTATCTCGATTCTGAGCAGTCTCCCCTCTTTAACTGTTTTAAGCAGTCCCCCAGACTGTTTAGAATCTTTCTCGATTCTGAGTAGTCTCCCCTCTTTAACCAGACTGTTTAGCGCTAAGTAGTCTCCCCTTTTTTCCTCAAGACTGTTCAGAATCTATATGATTCACCACTTTTCCTTTTTGTGCCTTGCACTGAGTTCTTTTGGGATCACGTCAGCTTGGAGTCCGGAGTAGAGTTCTCTCATCCCTGTATGGGGTTAGAGCTGGATTTGCTATGTCCAGGATGATCAGTCAACTCTAGTCCGTTCTCCGTCAGCCTTGTGATCCCATACCTCGTCGCCAAATTGTTGTGGAATTTTCTTATTCCTTAATCAAAGTGAGTTTTTAAACACTTTAGACAAATGCAACACACAGAGAGCATGAGTTACCTTGCAAGGTATTTTATATTTTATTGACATTCAGTCTGCATCACAAGTATGGTGCAGAGAGAAGGTGCCCTCCTTCTCACTTACAGGGCTTTTATACGATCCAAACATGACACCCCTTCTTCTCCCCTCCCTTGAGCAAGAACGTATCTTTGGTAACAAAAATGTGTCGCCATCTCTTATCTTCACCAGAACCTCTTGGTCTTTGCTCAAGGGTAAAGGAGCTGAGTGGTCTGCCACGTAGCAAAACATTTCTAAGGAATTTAAGAACAACAAGATAGACAGTCTTGAAACAATTTTTACAGAGATTAGCGTGAAGAAACCCATGTCATGAAAATTTCCATCACAACACTCTCTACAGGGATCTCATCCCTGAACAAGAGAGGGGGCAGATTGGAGATGACCTGCCAAAGTACGTGTTAGTTTGGGACAATGTCAGTTTCCATCGCTCCAACATCATCAGGCAATGGTTTGCTGCACACAACAGGATGCTGGTGGAGTTCCTCTCACCCTTCTCAACCCCGTTGAGGAATTTTTCTCAGCATGAAGATTAAAAGTATATGATCGCCAGCCGCATACACAGATGACCCTTCTGGCTGCCATGGATGTAATGTGTGATGACATCACAGCTGATGCCTGCAGAGGCTGGATTAGACACTCTGAAAGCTGATTTTCACGCTGTATCGCAAGAGAAGATATTTGCTGTGATGTGGATGAGAATCCGTTGTCCAAAAGACAGGAACGTCAGGAGGTGTAGGAAGACTGCACAGTAATTCCACTGCACTGCATGTACAGTTTTCCCTAAGGAGATTGTCTTATGTTCAGATTTCTACATTTGTTTGTGCTATGCAGTGCTGTCTTTTCCTGTCTGCATCGCAATGACACTGTCTGTCAATAAAATATTTTACAAACAGTAAAAGCGTTAACGTGAATCATGTGCCGTCTCTTGCAATCAAACAATCAAAACCAGAAATGCACTTACTGTTTTGCAAATGTCAAGGATGATTCGAGAAATGCTCCACTCATCACTCTCAGGTCACTCCGCTGCACACGTCTGATCACTTCTTTGTCACCCCCGACCTCACCGCTCCAGACAACGCAGATGTCCTACCGCTGGTCACTTTCCGGCGCTACCTACGGTCCCTCCCTCCTGCTTTTCCTCTGCTGTCTTGTCTGCACTCCCCCCTCTGAGGAGCTCTCTCTTTTGAATACCAACAGTGCCCCAGACACTCTGTGTTCCACGCTTACATCCTGCTTGGACAACCTATGCCCTCTTACATCTGGACCAGCCCGTGCATCCCTGTCAGCCCCCTGGTTATCGGATGTACCACGTGAGCATCGCGCCAGCCTCCGGTCAGCTGAGAGAAAATGGCACAAGTCAAAAGACCATACTGACCTCTCTCTCAACCAGTCTCTCCTCTGTACTTTCTCCGTTGACGTCACCTCTGCAAAAACTGATTATAACCACTCGAAGATCAGCAACTCTCCTGACTCTCGCACACTCTTAAAAACCTTCTCTGCTCTCCTCTGTCCGCCTGCTCCCACACCTTCATCGGAGTTAACGGCTGATGATTTTGCATCGTTCTTCGTAAAGAAAATTACCGCCATCAACAGCCAATTTTCCACACCACCATCACCCGCCTTTTCTCCTCTGTCTGAAGATGATGTTTCCAAGGTCATTGGTTCCAACCACCCTACCACCTGCCCACTGGATCCCATCCCCACCCATCTCCTCCATGCCATCTCTCCAGCAGTTGTGCCTGGTCTGACCCACATCATCAACTCTTTGCTCACCACTGGGACATTTCCCACTGCGTTCAAAGAGGCCTGCATCACACCGCTACTGAAGAAACCCACTCTCAACCTTACACTGCTAGAACACTACAGGCCGGTGTAGTGTGTGAAAATGCATATCTTCCGTTAAAATATAGATGACTGATTTGAACCTCTAATTCTTTTATGTCTTCTTAAAAAAAAAGTTTTTACTTACCTCACTTTTCTTAGCGTTGTATACTGTGCAAGGCTTTAATGGACTGGATTTAATTAACTTCTGCATTTTTTTGCCTATATTGTTATAATTGCTTCCAATGTTTCCTCGTCTGTAAATCGCTTTGGATAAAAACGTCTGCTAAATGACTAAATGTAAATTTTATGAAATTTGTAATGTCATGTGTAATGTGTAGTGTGTGGCCTTGAAATTTTAGCATGTCTACGTGATCATGAATAAATGCTTCTTGAGACACACAGTGTTGCTTCTTTGCATGCATCAAACGAATTGTTTCTGGCTATATGCATCCATGCATCAGTTTGAGAGGGGTGGAAATGGGACACTTGGGTGAAACAAAACTGACCCAAAAGTACCCCCACCCACTTTAAATACAGTTTTTTCTAAGTCAATTTGGTTCATTTCTCAGATCCGATTTGAAATTCTCAAAACTTCTTGTTCAATCCTTACATCCTTGTGTCACTTGTGCACATCAAACAAGCATTTTCTCATTTCTTTGAACAAGTTGCAAATGCTTTGGTATATCCATGCAAATGATTATGACACAATTCTGTGCAGATTCCTACATTATCAATTGCTTATGTCATGTTGATCAAAATGCATTATAATGGGTCTCTGTTGAATACTATAACCCCCTACGACATTTAAGCACTAGTTTTACAATATACAGTAAGTATACTTCAAGTAAACAGTGGCATTTTATTTTACTCAATTTAGTGTTTCGCATTACTATATTCTTTCCACATAGGACTGCAAGACAACTTCACTGGGTTGCAACGGCCCCTTTTCACACCTAAACAGTCTTTTGACACTCTCTACAGGGATCTCATCCCTGAACAAGAGAGGGGTAGATTGGAGATGACCTGCCAAAGTACATGTTAGTTTGGGACAATGTCAGTTTCCATCTCTCCAAAATCATCAGGCAATGGTTTGCGGCCCACAACAGGATGCTGGTGGAGTTCCTCTCACCCTACTCAACCCCGTTGAGGAATTTTTCTCAGCACGAAGATTAAAAGTATATGATCGCCAGCAGCATACACAGATGACCCTTCTAGCTGCCATGGATGTAACGTGTGATGACATCACAGCTGATGCCTGCAGAGGCTGGATTAGACACTCTGAAAGATGATTTTCACGCTGTATCGCAAGAGAAGATATTTGTTGTGATGTGGATGAGAATCCGTTGCCTAAAATATAGGGAACGTCAGGAGGTGTAGGAAGACTGCACTGTAATTCCACTGCACTGCATGTACAGTTTCCCCTAAGGAGATTGTCTTATGTTCAGATTTCTACATTTGTTTGTGCTATGCAGTGCTGTCTTTTCCTGTCTGCATCGCAATGACACTGTCTGTCAATAAATTATTGTACAAACAGTAAAAGCGTTAACGTGAATCATGTGCCGTCTCTTGCAATCAAACAATCAAAACCAGAAATGCACTTACTGTTTTGCAAATGTCAAGGATGGTTCGAGAAATGCTCCACTCATCACTCTCAGGTCACTCCGCTGCACACGTCTGATCACTTCTTTGTCACCCCCGACCTCACCACTCCAGACAACGCAGATGTCTTACCGCTGGTCACTTTCCGGCGCTACCTATGGTCCCTCCCTCCTGCTTTTCCTCTGCTGTCTTGTCTGCACTCCCCCCCTCTGAGGAGCTCTCTCTTTTGAATACCAACAGAGCCACAGACACTCTGTGTTCCACGCTTACATCCTGCTTGGACAACCTATGCCCTCTTACATCTGGACCAGCCCGTGCATCCCTGTCTGCCCCCTGGTTATCGGATGTACCACGTGAGCATCGCGCCAGCCTCCGGTCAGCTGAGAAAAAATAGCACAAGTCAAAAGACCATACTGACCTCTCTCTCAACCAGTCTCTCCTCTCTACTTTCTCCGTTGACGTCACCTCTGCAAAAATTGATTATAACCACTCGAAGATCAGTAACTCTCCTGACTCTCGCACACTCTTAAAAACCTTCTCTGCTCTCCTCTGTCCGCCTGCTCCCACACCTTCATCGGATTAACAGCTGATGATTTTGCATCGTTCTTCGTAAAGAAAACTACCGCCATCAACAGCCAATTTTCTACACCACCATCACCCGCCTTTTCTCCTCTGTCTGAAGATGATGTTTCCAAGGTCATTGGTTCCAACCACCCTACTACCTGCCCACTGGATCCCATCTCCTCCATGTTATCTCTCCAGCAGTTGTGCCTGGTCTGACCCACATCATCAACTCTTTGCTCACCACTGGGACATTTCCCACTGCGTTCAAAGAGGCCTGCATCACACCTCTACTGAAGAAACCCACTCTCAACCTTACACTGCTAGAACACTACAGGCCGGTGTAGTTTGTGAAAACGCATATCTTCCGTCAAAATTTAGATGACTGATTTTAACCTCTAATTCTTTTCTGTCTTCTTAAAAATTTTTTTTTTACTTACCTCACTATTCTTAGCTTTGTATACTGTGCTATGCTTTAATGGACTGGATTTAATTAACTTATGCATTTTGTTGCCTATATTGTTATAATTGCTTCCAATGTTTCCTCGTCTGTAAGTCGCTTTGGAAAAAAGCGTCTGCTAAATGACTAGATGTAAATTTTATGAAATGTGTAATGTCATGTGTAATGTGTAATGTGTAGTGTGTGGCCTTGAAATTTAAGCATGTCTACGTAATCATGAATAAATGCTTCTTGAGACACACAGTGTTGCTTCTTTGCATGCATCAAACGAATTGTTTCTGGCTATATGCATCCATGCATCAGTTTGAGAGGGGTGGAAATGGGACACTTGGGTGAAACAAAACTGCCCCAAAAGTACCCCCACCCACTTTAAATACAGTTTTTTCTAAGTCAATTTGGTACATTTCTCAGATCCGATTTGAAATTCTCAAAACTTCTTGTTCAATCCTTACATCCTTGTGTCACTTGTGCACATCAAACAAGCATTTTCTCATTTCTTTGAACAAGTTGCAAATGCTTTGGTATATCCATGCAAATGATTATGACACAATTCTGTGCAGATTCCTACATTATCAATTGCTTATGTCATGTTGATCAAAATGCATTATAATGGGTCTCTGTTGAATAGTATAATCCAACACGACATTTAAGCACTAGTTTTACAATATACAGTAAGTATACTTCAAGTAAACAGTGGCATTTTATTTTACTCAATTTAGTGTTTCGCATTACTATATTCTTTCTACATAGGACTGCAAGACAACTTCACTGGGTTGCAGACGGCCCCTTTTCACACCTAAACAGTCTTTTGACACTCTCTACAGGGATCTCATCCCTGAACAAGAGAGGGGGCAGATTGGAGATGACCTGCCAAAGTACATGTTAGTTTGGAACAATGTCAGTTTCCTTCGCTCCAACATCATCAGGCAATGGTTTGCGGCCCACAACAGGATGCTGGTGGAGTTCCTCTCACCCTACTCAACCCCGTTGAGAAATTTTTCTCAGCATGAAGATTAAAAGTATATGATCGCCAGCAGCATACACAGATGACCCTTCTGGCTGCCATGGATGTAACGTGTGATGACATCACAGCTGATGCCTGCAGAGGCTGGATTAGACACTCTGAAAGATGATTTTTCAGGCTGTATCGCAAGAGAAGATATTTGTTGTGATGTGGATGAGAATCCGTTGCCCAAAATATAGGGAACGTCAGGAGGTGTAGGAAGACTGCACTGTAATTCCACTGCACTGCATGTACAGTTTTCCCTAAGGAGATTGTCTTATGTTCAGATTTCTACATTTGTTTGTGCTATGCAGTGATGTCTTTTCCTGTCTGCATCGCGATGACACTGTCTGTCAAGAAATTATTGTACAAACAGTAAAAGCGTTAACGTGAATCATGTGCCGTCTCTTGCAATCAAACAATCAAAACCAGAAATGCACTTACTGTTTTGCAAATGTCAAGGATGATTCGAGAAATGCTCCACTCATCACTCTCAAGTCACTCCGCTGCACACGTCTGATCACTTCTTTGTCACCCCCGACCTCACCGCTCTAGACAACGCAGATGTCTTACCGCTGGTCACTTTCCGGCGCTACCTACGGTCCCTCCCTTCTGCTTTTCCTCTGCTGTCTTGTCTGCACTCCCCCCCTCTGAGGAGCTCTCTCTTTTGAATACCAACAGTGCCACAGACACTCTGTGTTCCACGCTTACATCCTGCTTGGACAACCTATGCCCTCTTACATCTGGACCAGCCCGTGCATCCCTGTCTGCCCCCTGGTTATCGGATGTACCACGTGAGCATCGCGCCAGCCTCCGGTCAGCTGAGAGAAAATGGCACAAGTCAAAAGACCTTACTGACCTCTCTCTCAACCAGTCTCTCCTCTCTACTTTCTCCGTTGACGTCACCTCTGCAAAAACTGATTATAACCACTCGAAGATCAGCAACTCTCCTGACTCTCGCACACTCTTAAAAACCTTCTCTGCTCTCCTCTGTACGCCTGCTCCCACACCTTCATCGGAGTTAACGGCTGATGATTTTGCATCGTTCTTCGTAAAGAAAACTACCGCCATCAACAGCCAATTTTCTACACCACCATCACCCGCCTTTTCTACTCTGTCTGAAGATGATGTTTCCAAGGTCATTGGTTCCAACCACCCTACCACCTGCCCACTGGATCCCATCTCCACCCATCTCCTCAATGTTATCTCTCCAGCAGTTGTGCCTGGTCTGACCCACATCATCAACTCTTTGCTCACCACTGGGACATTTCCCACTGCGTTCAAAGAGGCCTGCATCAAACCGCTACTCAAGAAACCCACTCTCAACCTTACACTGCTAGAACACTACAGGCCGGTGTAGTGTGTGAAAACGCATATCTTCCGTCAAAATGTAGATGACTGATTTTAATCTCTAATTCTTTTCTGTCTTCTTAAAAAAACTTTTTTTACTTACCTCACTATTCTTAGCTTTTTATACTGTGCTAGGCTTTAATGGACTGGATTTAATTAACTTATGCATTTTGTTGCCTATATTGTTATAATTGCTTCCAATGTTTCCTCGTCTGTAAGTCGCTTTGGAAAAAAGCGTCTGCTAAATGACTAAATGTAAATTTTATGAAATGTGTAATATCATGTGTAATGTGCAGTGTGTGGCCTTGAAATTTTAGCATGTCTACGTAATCATGAATAAATGCTTCTTGAGACACACAGTGTTGCTTCTTTGCATGCATCAAACGAATTGTTTCTGGCTATATGCATCCATGCATCAGTTTGAGAGGGGTGGAAATGGGACACTTGGGTGAAACAAAACTGCCCCAAAAGTACCCCCACCCACTTTAAATACAGTTTTTTCTAAGTCAATTTGGTACATTTCTCAGATCCGATTTGAAATTCTCAAAACTTCTTGTTCAAGCCTTACATCCTTGTGTCACTTGTGCACATCAAACAAGCATTTTATCATTTCTTTGAACAAGTTGCAAATGCTTTGGTATATCCATGCAAATGATTATGACACAATTCTGTGCAGATTCCTACATTATCAATTGCTTATGTCATGTTGATCAAAATGCATTATAATGGGTCTCTGTTGAATAGTATAATCCAACACGACATTTAAGCACTAGTTTTACAATATACAGTAAGTATACTTCAAGTAAACAGTGGCATTTTATTTTACTCAATTTAGTGTTTCGCATTACTATATTCTTTCCACATAGGACTGCAAGACAACTTCACTGGGTTGCAGACGGCCCCTTTTCACACCTAAACAGTCTTTTGACACTCTCTACAGGGATCTCATCCCTGAACAAGAGAGGGGGCAGATTGGAGATGACCTGCCAAAGTACATGTTAGTTTGGAACAATGTCAGTTTCCTTCGCTCCAACATCATCAGGCAATGGTTTGCGGCCCACAACAGGATGCTGGTGGAGTTCCTCTCACCCTACTCAACCCCGTTGAGAAATTTTTCTCAGCATGAAGATTAAAAGTATATGATCGCCAGCAGCATACACAGATGACCCTTCTGGCTGCCATGGATGTAACGTGTGATGACATCACAGCTGATGCCTGCAGAGGCTGGATTAGACACTCTGAAAGATGATTTTTCAGGCTGTATCGCAAGAGAAGATATTTGTTGTGATGTGGATGAGAATCCGTTGCCCAAAATATACGGAACGTCAGGAGGTGTAGGAAGACTGCACTGTAATTCCACTGCACTGCATATACAGTTTTCCCTAAGGAGATTGTCTTACGTTCAGATTTCTACATTTTTTTTGTGCTATGCAGTGCTGTCTTTTCCTTTCTGCATCGCAATGACACTGTCTGTCAAGAAATTATTGTACAAACAGTAAAAGCGTTAACGTGAATCATGTGCCGTCTCTTGCAATCAAAAAATCAAAACCAGAAATGTACTTACTGTTTTGTCAATGTCAAGGATGATTCGAGAAATGCTCCACTCATCACTCTCAGGTCACTCCGCTGCACACGTCTGATCACTTCTTTGTCACCCCCAACCTCACCGCTCCAGACAACGCAGATGTCTTACCGCTGGTCACTTTCAGGCGCTACCTACGGTCCCTCCCTCCTGCTTTTCCTCTGCTGTCTTGTCTGCACTTCCCCCCTCTTAGGAGCTCTCTCTTTTGAATATCAACAGTGCCACAGACACTCTGTGTTCCACGCTTACATCCTGCTTGGACAACCTATGCCCTCTTACATCTGGACCAGCCCGTGCATCCCTGTCTGCCCCCTGGTTATCGGATGTACCACGTGAGCATAGCGCCAGCCTCCGGTCAGCTGAGAGAAAATGGCACAAGTCAAAAGACCATACTGACCTCTCTCTCAACCAGTCTCTCCTCTGTACTTTCTCCGTTGACGTAACCTCTGCAAAAACTGATTATAACCACTAGAAGATCAGCAACTCTCCTGACTCTCGCACACTCTTAAAAACCTTCTCTGCTCTCCTCTGTCCGCCTGCTCCCACACCTTCATCGGAGTTTACGGCTGATGATTTTGCATCGTTCTTCGTAAAGAAAACTACTGCCATCAACAGCCAATTTTCTACACCACCATCACCCGCCTTTTCTCCTCTGTCTGAAGATGATGTCTCCAAGGTCATTGGTTCCAACCACCCTACCACCTGCCCACTGGATCCCATCTCCACCCATCTCCTCCATGTTATCTCTCCAGCAGTTGTGCCTGGTCTGACCCACATCATCAACTCTTTGCTCACCACTGGGACATTTCCCACTGCGTTCAAAGAGGCCTGCATCAAACCGCTATTGAAGAAACCCACTCTCAACCTTACACTGCTAGAACACTACAGGCCGGTGTAGTGTGTGAAAACGCATATCTTCCGTCAAAATGTAGATGACTGATTTTAACCTCTAATTCTTTTCTGTCTTCTTAAAAATTTTTTTTTTTACTTACCTCACTATTCTTAGCTTTTTATACTGTGCTAGGCTTTAATGGACTGGATTTAATTAACTTATGCATTTTGTTGCCTATATTGTTATAATTGCTTCCAATGTTTCCTCGTCTGTAAGTCGCTTTGGAAAAAAGCGTCTGCTAAATGACTAAATGTAAATTTTATGAAATGTGTAATATCATGTGTAATGTGTAATGTGCAGTGTGTGGCCTTGAAATTTTAGCATGTCTACGTAATCATGAATAAATGCTTCTTGAGACACACAGTGTTGCTTCTTTGCATGCATCAAACGAATTGTTTCTGGCTATATGCATCCATGCATCAGTTTGAGAGGGGTGGAAATGGGACACTTGGGTGAAACAAAACTGCCCCAAAAGTACCCCCACCCACTTTAAATACAGTTTTTTCTAAGTCAATTTGGTACATTTCTCAGATCCGATTTGAAATTCTCAAAACTTCTTGTTCAAGCCTTACATCCTTGTGTCACTTGTGCACATCAAACAAGCATTTTCTCATTTCTTTGAACAAGTTGCAAATGCTTTGGTATTTCCATGCAAATGATTATGACACAATTCTGTGCAGATTCCTACATTATCAATTGCTTATATCATGTTGATCAAAATGCATTATAATGGGTCTCTGTTGAATAGTATAACCCCCTACGACATTTAAGCACTAGTTTTACAATATACAGTAAGTATACTTCAAGTAAACAGTGTCATTTTATTTTACTCAATTTAGTGTTTCGCATTACTATATTCTTTCCACATAGGACTGCAAGACAACTTGACTGGGTTGCAACCGGCCCCTTTTCACACCTAAACAGTCTTTTGACACTCTCTACAGGGATCTCATCCCTGAACAAGAGAGGGTGCAGATTGGAGATGACCTGCCAAAGTACATGTTAATTTTGGGACAATGTCAGTTTCCATCGCTCCAACATCATCAGGCAATGGTTTGCGGCCCACAACAGGATGCTGGTGGAGTTCCTCTCACCCTACTCAACCCCGTTGAGGAATTTTTCTCAGCATGAAGATTAAAAGTATATGATCGCCAGCAGCATACACAGATGACCCTTCTGGCTGCAATGGATGTAACGTGTGATGACATCACAGCTGATGCCTGCAGAGGCTGGATTAGACACTCTGAAAGATGACTTTCATGCTGTATCGCAAGAGAAGATATTTGTTGTGATGTGGATTAGAATCCGTTGCCCAAAATATAGGGAACGTCAGGAGGTGTAGGAAGACTGCACTGTAATTCCACTGCACTGCATGTACAGTTTTCCCTAAGGAGATTGTCTTACGTTCAGATTTCTACATTTGTTTGTGCTATGCAGTGCTGTCTTTTCCTGTCTGCATCGCAATGACACTGTCTGTCAATAAATTATTGTACAAACAGTAAAAGCGTTAACGTGAATCATGTGCCGTCTCTTGCAATCAAAAAATCAAAACCAGAAATGCACTTACTGTTTTGCAAATGTCAAGGATGATTCGAGAAATGCTCCACTCATCACTCTCAGGTCACTCCGCTGCAGACGTCTGATCACTTCTTTGTCACCCCCGAGCTCACCGCTCCAGACAACGCAGATGTCTTACCGCTGGTCACTTTCCGGCGCTACCTACGGTCCCTCCCTCCTGCTTTTCCTCTGCTGTCTTGTCTGCACTCCCCCCCTCTGAGGAGCTCTCTCTTTTGAATACCAACAGTGCCACAACACTCTGTGTTCCACACTTACATCCTGCTTGGACAACCTATGCCCTCTTACATCTGGACCAGCCCGTGCATCCCTGTCTGCCCCCCGGTTATCGGATGTACCACGTGAGCATCGCGCCAGCCTCCGGTCAGCTGAGAGAAAATGGCACAAGTCAAAAGACCATACTGACCTCTCTCTCAACCAGTCTCTCCTCTGTACTTTCTCCGTTGACGTAACCTCTGCAAAAACTGATTATAACCACTAGAAGATCAGCAACTCTCCTGACTCTCGCACACTCTTAAAAACCTTCTCTGCTCTCCTCTGTCCGCCTGCTCCCACACCTTCATCGGAGTTTACGGCTGATGATTTTGCATCGTTCTTCGTAAAGAAAACTACTGCCATCAACAGCCAATTTTCTACACCACCATCACCCGCCTTTTCTCCTCTGTCTGAAGATGATGTCTCCAAGGTCATTGGTTCCAACCACCCTACCACCTGCCCACTGGATCCCATCTCCACCCATCTCCTCCATGTTATCTCTCCAGCAGTTGTGCCTGGTCTGACCCACATCATCAACTCTTTGCTCACCACTGGGACATTTCCCACTGCGTTCAAAGAGGCCTGCATCAAACCGCTATTGAAGAAACCCACTCTCAACCTTACACTGCTAGAACACTACAGGCCGGTGTAGTGTGTGAAAACGCATATCTTCCGTCAAAATGTAGATGACTGATTTTAACCTCTAATTCTTTTCTGTCTTCTTAAAAAATTTTTTTTACTTACCTCACTATTCTTAGCTTTTTATACTGTGCTAGGCTTTAATGGACTGGATTTAATTAACTTATGCATTTTGTTGCCTACATTGTTATAATTGCTTCCAATGTTTCCTCGTCTGTAAGTCGCTTTGGAAAAAAGCATCTGCTAAATGACTAAATGTAAATTTTATGAAATGTGTAATATCATGTGTAATGTGTAATGTGCAGTGTGTGGCCTTGAAATTTTAGCATGTCTACGTAATCATGAATAAATGCTTCTTGAGACACACAGTGTTGCTTCTTTGCATGCATCAAACTAATTGTTTCTGGCTATATGCATCCATGCATCAGTTTGAGAGGGGTGGAAATGGGACACTTGGGTGAAACAAAACTGCCCCAAAAGTACCCCCACCCACTTTAAATACAGTTTTTTCTAAGTCAATTTGGTACATTTCTCAGATCCGATTTGAAATTCTCAAAACTTCTTGTTCAATCCTTACATCCTTGTATCACTTGTGCAAATCAAACAAGCATTTTCTCATTTCTTTGAACAAGTTGCAAATGCTTTGGTATATCCATGCAAATGATTATGACACAATTCTGTGCAGATTCCTACATTATCAATTGCTTATGTCATGTCGATCAAAATGCATTATAATGGGTCTCTGTTCAATAGTATAACCCCCCACGACATTTAAGCACTAGTTTTACAATATACAGTAAGTATACTTCAAGTAAACAGTGGCATTTTATTTTACTCAATTTAGTGTTTCGCATTACTATATTCTTTCCACATAGGACTGCAAGACAACTTCACTGGGTTGCAGACGGCCCCTTTTCACACCTAAACAGTCTTTTGACACTCTCTACAGGGATCTCATCCCTGAACAAGAGAGGGGGCAGATTGGAGATGACCTGCCAAAGTACATGTTAGTTTGGGACAATGTCAGTTTCCATCGCTCCAACATCATCAGGCAATGGTTTGCGGCCCACAACAGGATGCTGGTGGAGTTCCTCTCACCCTACTCAACCCCGTTGAGGAATTTTTCTCAGCATGAAGATTAAAAGTATATGATCGCCAGCAGCATACACAGATGACCCTTCTGGCTGCCATGGATGTAACGTGTGATGACATCACAGCTGATGCCTGCAGAGGCTGGATTAGACACTCTGAAAGATGATTTTCAGCTGTATCGCGAGAGAAGATATTTGTTGTGATGTGGATGAGAATCCGTTGCCCAAAATATAGGGAACGTCAGGAGGTGTAGGAAGACTGCACTGTAATTCCACGGCACTGCATGTCCAGTTTTCCCTAAGGAGATTGTCTTACGTTCAGATTGCTACATTTGTTTTTGCTATGCAGTGCTCTTTTGACACTCTCTACAGGGATCTCATCCCTGAACAAGAGAGGGGGCAGATTGGAGATGACCTGCCAAAGTACGTGTTAGTTTGGGACAATGTCAGTTTCCTTCGCTCCAACATCATCAGGCAATGGTTTGCGGCCCACAACAGGATGCTGGTGGAGTTCCTCTCACCCTACTCAACCCCGTTGAGGAATTTTTCTCAGCATGAAGATTAAAAGTATATGATCGCCAGCAGCATACACAGATGACCCTTCTGGCTGCCATGGATGTAACGTGTGATGAAATCACAGCTGATGCCTGCAGAGGCTGGATTAGACACTCTGAAAGATGATTTTTCACGCTATATCGCAAGAGAAGATATTTGTTGTGATGTGGATGAGAATCCGTTGCCCAAAATATAGGGAACGTCAGGAGGTGTAGGAAGACTGCACTGTAATTCCACTGCACTGCATGTACAGTTTTCCCTAAGGAGATTGTCTTATGTTCAGATTTCTACATTTGTTTGTGCTAAGCAGTGCTGTCTTTTCCTGTCTGCATCGCGATGACACTGTCTGTCAAGAAATTATTGTACAAACAGTAAAAGCGTTAACGTGAATCATGTGCCGTCTCTTGCAATCAAACAATCAAAACCAGAAATGCACTTACTGTTTTGCAAACGTCAAGGATGATTCGAGAAATGCTCCATTCATCACTCTCAGGTCACTCCGCTGCACACGTCTGATCACTTCTTTGTCACCCCCGAGCTCACCGCTCCAGACAACGCAGATGTCTTACCGCTGGTCACTTTCCGGCGCTACCTACGGTCCCTCCCTCCTGCTTTTCCTCTGCTGTCTTGTCTGCACTCCCCCCCTCTGAGGAGCTCTCTCTTTTGAATACCAACAGTGCCCCAGACACTCTGTGTTCCACGCTTACATCCTGCTTGGACAACCTATGCCCTCTTACATCTAGACCAGCCCGTGCATCCCTGTCTGCCCCCCGGTTATCGGATGTACCACGTGAGCATCGCGCCAGCCTCTGGTCAGCTGAGAGAAAATGGCACAAGTCAAAAGACCATACTGACCTCTCTCTCAACCAGTCTCTCCTCTCTACTTTCTCCGTTGACGTCACCTCTGCAAAAACTGATTATAACCACTCGAAGATCAGCAACTCTCCTGACTCTCGCACACTCTTAAAAACCTTCTCTGCTCTCCTCTGTCTGCCTGCTCCCACACCTTCATCGGAGTTAACGGCTGATGATTTTGCATCGTTCTTCGTAAAGAAAACTACCGCCATCAACAGCCAATTTTCTACACCACCATCACCCGCCTTTTCTCCTCTGTCTGAAGATGTTTCCAAGGTCATTGGTTCCAACCACCCTACCACCTGCCCACTGGATCCCATCTCCACCCATCTCCTCCATGTTATCTCTCCAGCAGTTGTGCCTGGCCTGACCCACATCATCAACTCTTTGCTCACCACTGGGACATTTCCCACTGCTTTCAATGAGGCCTGCATCACACCGCTACTGAAGAAACCCACTCTCAACCTTACACTGCTAGAACACTACAGGCCGGTGTAGTGTGTGAAAACGCATATCTTCCGTCAAAATGTAGATGACTGATTTTAACCTCTAATTCTTTTCTGTCTTCTTAAAAAAAATTTTTGTACTTACCTCACTATTTTAGCTTTGTATACTGTGCTAGGCTTTAATGGACTGGATTTAATTAACTTATGCATTTTGTTGCCTATATTGTTATAATTGCTTCCAATGTTTCCTCGTCTGTAAGTCGCTTTGGAAAAAAGCATCTGCTAAATGACTAAATGTAAATTTTATGAAATGTGTAATGTCATGTGTAATGTGTAATGTATAGTCTGTGGCCTTGAAATTTTAGCATGTCTACGTAATCATGAATAAATGCTTCTTGAGACACCACAGTGTTGCTTCTTTGCATGCATCAAACGAATTGTTTCTGGCTATATGCATCCATGCATCAGTTTGAGAGGGGTGGAAATGGGACACTTGGGTGAAACAAAACTGCCCCAAAAGTACCCCCACCCACTTTAAATACAGTTTTTTCTAAGTCAATTTGGTACATTTCTCAGATCCGATTTTAAATTCTCAAAACTTCTTGTTCAAGCCTTACATCCTTGTGTCACTTGTGCACATCAAACAAGCATTTTCTCATTTCTTTGAACAAGTTGCAAATGCTTTGGTATATCCATGCAAATGATTATGACACAATTCTGTGCAGATTCCTACATTATCAATTGCTTATGTCATGTTGATCAAAATGCATTATAATGGGTCTCTGTTGAATAGTATAATCCAACACGACATTTAAGCACTAGTTTTACAATATACAGTAAGTATACTTCAAGTAAACAGTGGCATTTTATTTTACTCAATTTAGTGTTTCGCATTACTATATTCTTTCCACATAGGACTGCAAGACAACTTCACTGGGTTGCAGACGGCCCCTTTTCACACCTAAACAGTCTTTTGACACTCTCTACAGGTATCTCATCCCTGAACAAGAGAGGGGGCAGATTGGAGATGACCTGCCAAAGTACATGTTAGTTTGGGACAATGTCAGTTTCCATCGCTCCAACATCATCAGGCAATGGTTTGCGGCCCACAACAGGATGCTGGTGGAGTTCCTCTCACCCTACTCAACCCCGTTGAGGAATTTTTCTCAGCATGAAGATTAAAAGTATATGATCGCCAGCAGCATACACAGATGACCCTTCTGGCTGCAATGGATGTAACGTGTGATGACATCACAGCTAATGCCTGCATAGGCTGGATTAGACACTCTGAAAGATGATTTTCAGCTGTATCGCGAGAGAAGATATTTGTTGTGATGTGGATGAGAATCCGTTGCCCAAAATATAGGGAACGTCAGGAGGTGTAGGAAGACTGCACTGTAATTCCACGGCACTGCATGTCCAGTTTTCCCTAAGGAGATTGTCTTACGTTCAGATTGCTACATTTGTTTTTGCTATGCAGTGCTGTCTTTTTTTGTCTGCATCGCAATGACACTGTCTGTCAATAAATTATTGTACAAACAGTAAAAGCGTTAACGAGAATCATGTGCCGTCTCTTGCAATCAAAAAATCAAAACCAGAAATGCACTTACTGTTTTGCAAATGTCAAGGATGATTCGAGAAATGCTCCACTCATCACTCTCAGGTCACTCCGCTGCAGACGTCTGATCACTTCTTTGTCACCCCCAACCTCACCGCTCCAGACAACGCAGATGTCTTACCGCTGGTCACTTTCTGGCGCTACCTACGGTCCCTCCCTTCTGCTTTTCCTCTGCTGTCTTGTCTGCACTCCCCCCCTCTGAGGAGCTCTCTCTTTTGAATACCAACAGTGCCACAGACACTCTGTGTTCCACGCTTACATCCTGCTTGGACAACCTATGCCCTCTTACATCTGGACCAGCCCGTGCATCCCTGTCTGCCCCCTGGTTATCGGATGTACCACGTGAGCATCGCGCCAGCCTCCGGTCAGCTGAGAGAAAATGGCACAAGTCAAAAGACCATACTGACCTCTCTCTCAACCAGTCTCTCCTCTCTACTTTCTCCGTTGACGTCACCTCTGCAAAAACTGATTATAACCACTCGAAGATCAGCAACTCTCCTGACTCTCGCACACTCTTAAAAACCTTCTCTGCTCTCCTCTGTACGCCTGCTCCCACACCTTCATCGGAGTTAACGGCTGATGATTTTGCATCGTTCTTCGTAAAGAAAACTACCGCCATCAACAGCCAATTTTCTACACCACCATCACCCGCCTTTTCTACTCTGTCTGAAGATGATGTTTCCAAGGTCATTGGTTCCAACCACCCTACCACCTGCCCACTGGATCCCATCTCCACCCATCTCCTCCATGTTATCTCTCCAGCAGTTGTGCCTGGTCTGACCCACATCATCAACTCTTTGCTCACCACTGGGACATTTCCCACTGCGTTCAAAGAGGCCTGCATCAAACCGCTACTGAAGAAACCCACTCTCAACCTTACACTGCTAGAACACTACAGGACGGTGTAGTGTGTGAAAACGCATATCTTCCGTCAAAATGTAGATGACTGATTTTAATCTCTAATTCTTTTCTGTCTTCTTAAAAAAACTTTTTTTTACTTACCTCACTATTCTTAGCTTTTTATACTGTGCTAGGCTTTAATGGACTGGATTTAATTAACTTATGCATTTTGTTGCCTATATTGTTATAATTGCTTCCAATGTTTCCTCGTCTGTAAGTCGCTTTGGAAAAAAGCGTCTGCTAAATGACTAAATGTTAATTTTATGAAATGTGTAATGTCATGTGTAATGTGTAATGTGCAGTGTGTGGCCTTGAAATTTTAGCATGTCTACGTAATCATGAATAAATGCTTCTTGAGACACACAGTGTTGCTTCTTTGCATGCATCAAACGAATTGTTTCTGGCTATATGCATCCATGCATCAGTTTGAGAGGGGTGGAAATGGGACACTTGGGTGAAACAAAACTGCCCCAAAAGTACCCCCACCCACTTTAAATACATTTTTTTCTAAGTCAATTTGGTACATTTCTCAGATCCGATTTGAAATTCTCAAAACTTCTTGTTCAAGCCTTACATCCTTGTGTCACTTGTGCACATCAAACAAGCATTTTCTCATTTCTTTGAACAAGTTGCAAATGCTTTGGTATATCCATGCAAATGATTATGACACAATTCTGTGCAGATTCCTACATTATCAATTGCTTATGTCATGTTGATCAAAATGCATTATAATGGGTCTCTGTTGAATAGTATAATCCAACACGACATTTAAGCACTAGTTTTACAATATACAGTAAGTATACTTCAAGTGAACAGTGGCATTTTATTTTACTCAATTTAGTGTTTCGCATTACTATATTCTTTCCACATAGGACTGCAAGACAACTTCACTGGGTTGCAGATGGCCCCTTTTCACACCTAAACACTCTTTTGACACTCTCTACAGGGATCTCATCCCTGAACAAGAGAGGGGGCAGATTGGAGATGACCTGCCAAAGTACGTGTTAGTTTGGGACAATGTCAGTTTCCTTCGCTCCAACATCATCAGGCAATGGTTTGCGGCCCACAACAGGATGCTGGTGGAGTTCCTCTCACCCTACTCAACCCCGTTGAGGATTTTTTCTCAGCATGAAGATTAAAAGTATATGAACGCCAGCAGCATACACAGATGACCCTTCTGGCTGCAATGGATGTAACGTGTGATGACATCACAGCTGATGCCTGCAGAGGCTGGATTAGACACTCTGAAAGATGATTTTCACGCTGTATCGCAAGAGAAGATATTTGTTGTGATGTGGATGAGAATCCGTTGCCCAAAATATAGGGAACGTCAGGAGGTGTAGGAAGACTGCACTGTAATTCCACTGCACTGCATGTACAGTTTTCCCTAAGGAGATTGTCTTACGTTCAGATTTCTACATTTGTTTTGTGCTATGCAGTGCTGTCTTTTCCTGTCTGCATCGCAATGACACTGTCTGTGAATAAATTATTGTACAAACAGTAAAAGCGTTAACGTGAATCATGTGCCGTCTCTTGCAATCAAAAAATCAAAACCAGAAATGCACTTACTGTTTTGCAAATGTCAAGGATGATTCGACAAATGCTCCACTCATCACTCTCAGGTCACTCCGCTGCACACGTCTGATCACTTCTTTGTCACCCCCAACCTCACCGCTCCAGACAACGCAGATGTCTTACCGCTGGTCACTTTCAGGCGCTACCTACGGTCCCTCCCTCCTGCTTTTCCTCTGCTGTCTTGTCTGCACTCCCCCCCTCTGAGGAGCTCTCTCTTTTGAATACCAACAGTGCCACAGACACTCTGTGTTCCACGCTTACATCCTGCTTGGACAACCTATGCCCTCTTACATCTGGACCAGCCCGTGCATCCCTGTCTGCCCCCTGGTTATCGGATGTACCACGTGAGCATCGCGCCAGCCTCCGGTCAGCTGAGAGAAAATGGCAAAAGTCAAAAGACCATACTGACCTCTCTCTCAACCAGTCTCTCCTCTCTACTTTCTCCGTTGACGTCACCTCTGCAAAAACTGATTATAACCACTCGAAGATCAGCAAGTCTCCTGACTCTCGCACACTCTTAAAAACCTTCTCTGCATTCCTCTGTCCGCCTGCTCCCACACCTTCATCGGAGTTAACGGCTGATGATTTTGCATCGTTCTTCGTAAAGAAAACTATCGCCATCAACACCCAATTTTCTACACCACCATCACCCACCTTTTCTACTCTGTCTGAAGATGATGTTTCCAAGGTCATTGGTTCCAACCACCCTACCACCTGCCCCCTGGATCCCATCTCCACCCATCTCCTCCATGTTATCTCTCCAGCAGTTGTGCCTGGCCTGACCCACATCATCAACTCTTTGCTCACCACTGGGACATTTCCCACTGCGTTCAAAGAGGCCTGCATCAAACCACTACTGAAGAAACCCACTCTCAACCTTACACTGCTAGAACACTACAGGCCGGTGTAGTGTGTGAAAACGCATATCTTCCGTCAAAATGTAGATGACTGATTTTAACCTCTAATTCTTTTCTGTCTTCTTAAAAAAATTTTTTTTACTTACCTCACTATTCTTAGCTTTTTATACTGTGCTAGGCTTTAATGGACTGGATTTAATTAACTTATGCATTTTGTTGCCTATATTGTTATAATTGATTCCAATGTTTCCTCGTCTGTAAGTCGCTTTGCAAAAAAGCGTCTGCTAAATGACTAAATGTGAATTTTATGAAATGTGTAATGTCATGTGTAATGTGTAATGTGCAGTGTGTGGCCTTGAAATTTTAGCATGTCTACGTAATCATGAATAAATGCTTCTTGAGACACACAGTGTTGCTTCTTTGCATGCATCAAACGAATTGTTTCTGGCTATATGCATCCATGCATCAGTTTGAGAGGGGTGGAAATGGGACACTTGGGTGAAACAAAACTGCCCCAAAAGTACCCCCACCCACTTTAAATACAGTTTTTTCTAAGTCAATTTGGTACATTTCTCAGTTGCGATTTGAAATTCTCAAACTTCTTGTTCAAGCCTTACATCCTTGTGTCACTTGTGCACATCAAACGAGCATTTTCTCATTTCTTTGAACAAGTTGCAAATGCTTTGGTATATCCATGCAAATGATTATGACACAATTCTGTGCAGATTCCTACATTATAAATTGCTTATGTCATGTTAATCAAAATGCATTATAATGGGTCTCTGTTGAATAGTATAATCCAACACGACATTTAAGCACTAGTTTTACAGTATACAGTAAGTATACTTCAAGTAAACAGTGGCATTTTATTTTACTCAATTTAGTGTTTCGCATTACTATATTCTTTCCACATAGGACTGCAAGACAACTTCACTGGGTTGCAGACGGCCCCTTTTCACACCTAAACAGTCTTTTGACACTCTCTACAGGGATCTCATCCCTGAACAAGAGAGGGGGCAGATTGGAGATGACCTGCCAAAGTACATGTTAGTTTGGGACAATGTCAGTTTCCATCGCTCCAACATCATCAGGCAATGGTTTGCGGCCCACAACAGGATGCTGGTGGAGTTCCTCTCACCCTACTCAACCCCGTTGAGGAATTTTTCTCAGCATGAAGATTAAAAGTATATGATCGCCAGCAGCATACACAGATGACCCTTCTGGCTGCAATGGATGTAACGTGTGATGACATCACAGCTGATGCCTGCAGAGGCTGGATTAGACACTCTGAAAGATGACTTTCATGCTGTATCGCAAGAGAAGATATTTGTTGTGATGTGGATTAGAATCCGTTGCCCAAAATATAGGGAACGTCAGGAGGTGTAGGAAGACTGCACTGTAATTCCACTGCACTGCATGTACAGTTTTCCCTAAGGAGATTGTCTTACGTTCAGATTTCTACATTTGTTTGTGCTATGCAGTGCTGTCTTTTCCTGTCTGCATCGCAATGACACTGTCTGTCAATAAATTATTGTACAAACAGTAAAAGCGTTAACGTGAATCATGTGCCGTCTCTTGCAATCAAAAAATCAAAACCAGAAATGCACTTACTGTTTTGCAAATGTCAAGGATGATTCGAGAAATGCTCCACTCATCACTCTCAGGTCACTCCGCTGCAGACGTCTGATCACTTCTTTGTCACCCCCGAGCTCACCGCTCCAGACAACGCAGATGTCTTACCGCTGGTCACTTTCCGGCGCTACCTACGGTCCCTCCCTCCTGCTTTTCCTCTGCTGTCTTGTCTGCACTCCCCCCCTCTGAGGAGCTCTCTCTTTTGAATACCAACAGTGCCACAACACTCTGTGTTCCACACTTACATCCTGCTTGGACAACCTATGCCCTCTTACATCTGGACCAGCCCGTGCATCCCTGTCTGCCCCCCGGTTATCGGATGTACCACGTGAGCATCGCGCCAGCCTCCGGTCAGCTGAGAGAAAATGGCACAAGTCAAAAGACCATACTGACCTCTCTCTCAACCAGTCTCTCCTCTGTACTTTCTCCGTTGTTGAACCTCTGCAAAAACTGATTATAACCACTAGAAGATCAGCAACTCTCCTGACTCTCGCACACTCTTAAAAACCTTCTCTGCTCTCCTCTGTCCGCCTGCTCCCACACCTTCATCGGAGTTTACGGCTGATGATTTTGCATCGTTCTTCGTAAAGAAAACTACTGCCATCAACAGCCAATTTTCTACACCACCATCACCCGCCTTTTCTCCTCTGTCTGAAGATGATGTCTCCAAGGTCATTGGTTCCAACCACCCTACCACCTGCCCACTGGATCCCATCTCCACCCATCTCCTCCATGTTATCTCTCCAGCAGTTGTGCCTGGTCTGACCCACATCATCAACTCTTTGCTCACCACTGGGACATTTCCCACTGCGTTCAAAGAGGCCTGCATCAAACCGCTATTGAAGAAACCCACTCTCAACCTTACACTGCTAGAACACTACAGGCCGGTGTAGTGTGTGAAAACGCATATCTTCCGTCAAAATGTAGATGACTGATTTTAACCTCTAATTCTTTTCTGTCTTCTTAAAAAAATTTTTTTACTTACCTCACTATTCTTAGCTTTTTATACTGTGCTAGGCTTTAATGGACTGGATTTAATTAACTTATGCATTTTGTTGCCTACATTGTTATAATTGCTTCCAATGTTTCCTCGTCTGTAAGTCGCTTTGGAAAAAAGCATCTGCTAAATGACTAAATGTAAATTTTATGAAATGTGTAATATCATGTGTAATGTGTAATGTGCAGTGTGTGGCCTTGAAATTTTAGCATGTCTACGTAATCATGAATAAATGCTTCTTGAGACACACAGTGTTGCTTCTTTGCATGCATCAAACTAATTGTTTCTGGCTATATGCATCCATGCATCAGTTTGAGAGGGGTGGAAATGGGACACTTGGGTGAAACAAAACTGCCCCAAAAGTACCCCCACCCACTTTAAATACAGTTTTTTCTAAGTCAATTTGGTACATTTCTCAGATCCGATTTGAAATTCTAAAAAACTTCTTGTTCAATCCTTACATCCTTGTATCACTTGTGCAAATCAAACAAGCATTTTCTCATTTCTTTGAACAAGTTGCAAATGCTTTGGTATATCCATGCAAATGATTATGACACAATTCTGTGCAGATTCCTACATTATCAATTGCTTATGTCATGTCGATCAAAATGCATTATAATGGGTCTCTGTTCAATAGTATAACCCCCCACGACATTTAAGCACTAGTTTTACAATATACAGTAAGTATACTTCAAGTAAACAGTGGCATTTTATTTTACTCAATTTAGTGTTTCGCATTACTATATTCTTTCCACATAGGACTGCAAGACAACTTCACTGGGTTGCAGACGGCCCCTTTTCACACCTAAACAGTCTTTTGACACTCTCTACAGGGATCTCATCCCTGAACAAGAGAGGGGGCAGATTGGAGATGACCTGCCAAAGTACATGTTAGTTTGGGACAATGTCAGTTTCCATCGCTCCAACATCATCAGGCAATGGTTTGCGGCCCACAACAGGATGCTGGTGGAGTTCCTCTCACCCTACTCAACCCCGTTGAGGAATTTTTCTCAGCATGAAGATTAAAAGTATATGATCGCCAGCAGCATACACAGATGACCCTTCTGGCTGCAATGGATGTAACGTGTGATGACATCACAGCTGATGCCTGCAGAGGCTGGATTAGACACTCTGAAAGATGATTTTCAGCTGTATCGCGAGAGAAGATATTTGTTGTGATGTGGATGAGAATCCGTTGCCCAAAATATAGGGAACGTCAGGAGGTGTAGGAAGACTGCACTGTAATTCCACGGCACTGCATGTCCAGTTTTCCCTAAGGAGATTGTCTTACGTTCAGATTGCTACATTTGTTTTTGCTATGCAGTGCTCTTTTGACACTCTCTACAGGGATCTCATCCCTGAACAAGAGAGGGGGCAGATTGGAGATGACCTGCCAAAGTACGTGTTAGTTTGGGACAATGTCAGTTTCCTTCGCTCCAACATCATCAGGCAATGGTTTGCGGCCCACAACAGGATGCTGGTGGAGTTCCTCTCACCCTACTCAACCCCGTTGAGGAATTTTTCTCAGCATGAAGATTAAAAGTATATGATCGCCAGCAGCATACACAGATGACCCTTCTGGCTGCCATGGATGTAACGTGTGATGAAATCACAGCTGATGCCTGCAGAGGCTGGATTAGACACTCTGAAAGATGATTTTTCACGCTATATCGCAAGAGAAGATATTTGTTGTGATGTGGATGAGAATCCGTTGCCCAAAATATAGGGAACGTCAGGAGGTGTAGGAAGACTGCACTGTAATTCCACTGCACTGCATGTACAGTTTTCCCTAAGGAGATTGTCTTATGTTCAGATTTCTACATTTGTTTGTGCTAAGCAGTGCTGTCTTTTCCTGTCTGCATCGCGATGACACTGTCTGTCAAGAAATTATTGTACAAACAGTAAAAGCGTTAACGTGAATCATGTGCCGTCTCTTGCAATCAAACAATCAAAACCAGAAATGCACTTACTGTTTCGCAAATGTCAAGGATGATTCGAGAAATGCTCCACTCATCACTCTCAGGTCACTCCGCTGCACACGTCTGATCACTTCTTTGTCACCCCCAACCTCACCGCTCCAGACAACGCAGATGTCTTACCGCTGGTCACTTTCCGGCGCTACCTACGGTCCCTCCCTCCTGCTTTTCCTCTGCTGTCTTGTCTGCACTCCCCCCCTCTGAGGAGCTCTCTCTTTTGAATACCAACAGTGCCACACACACTCTGTGTTCCACGCTTACATCCTGCTTGGACAACCTATGCCCTCTTACATCTGGACCAGCCCGTGCATCCCTGTCTGCCCCCTGGTTATCGGATGTACCACGTGAGCATCGCGCCAGCCTCCGGTCAGCTGAGAGAAAATGGCACAAGTCAAAAGACCATACTGACCTCTCTCTCAACCAGTCTCTCCTCTCTACTTTCTCCGTTGACGTCACCTCTGCAAAAACTGATTATAACCACTCGAAGATCAGCAACTCTCCTGACTCTCGCACACTCTTAAAAACCTTCTCTGCTCTCCTCTGTCCGCCTGCTCCCACACCTTCATCGGAGTTAACGGCTGATGATTTTGCATCGTTCTTTGTAAAGAAAACTACCGCCATCAACAGCCAATTTTCTACACCACCATCACCCACCTTTTCTACTCTGTCTGAAGATGATGTTTCCAAGGTCATTGGTTCCAACCACCCTACCACCTGCCCACTGGATCCCATCTCCACCCATCTCCTCCATGTTATCTCTCCAGCAGTTGTGCCTGGTCTGACCCACATCATCAACTCTTTGCTCACCACTGGGACATTTCCCAGTGCGTTCAAAGAGGCCTGCATCAAACCGCTACTGAAGAAACCCACTCTCAACCTTACACTGCTAGAACACTACAGGCCGGTGTAGTGTGTGAAAACGCATATCTTCCGTCAAAATGTAGATGACTGATTTTAACCTCTAATTCTTTTCTGTCTTCTTAAAAAAAATTGTTTTTACTTACCTCACTATTCTTAGCTTTTTATACTGTGCTAGGCTTTAATGGACTGGATTGTGTAAATTTTATGAAATGTGTAATGTCATGTGTAATGTGTAATGTATAGTCTGTGGCCTTGAAATTTTAGCATGTCTACGTAATCATGAATAAATGCTTCTTGAGACACCCAGTGTTGCTTCTTTGCATGCATCAAACGAATTGTTTCTGGCTATATGCATCCATGCATCAGTTTGACAGGGGTGGAAATGGGACACTTGGGTGAAACAAAACTGCCCCAAAAGTACCCCCACCCACTTTAAATACAGTTTTTTCTAAGTCAATTTGGTACATTTCTCAGATCCGATTTGAAATTCTCAAAACTTCTTGTTCAAGCCTTACATCCTTGTGTCACTTGTGCACATCAAACAAGCATTTTCTCATTTCTTTGAACAAGTTGCAAATGCTTTGGTATATCCATGCAAATGATTATGACACAATTCTGTGCAGATTCCTACATTATCAATTGCTTATGTCATGTTGATCAAAATGCATTATAATGGGTCTCTGTTGAATAGTATAATCCAACACGACATTTGAGCACTAGTTTTACAATATACAGTAAGTATACTTCAAGTAAACAGTGGCATTTTATTTTACTCAATTTAGTGTTTCGCATTACTATATTCTTTCCACATAGGACTGCAAGACAACTTCACTGGGTTGCAGACGGCCCCTTTTCACACCTAAACAGTCTTTTGACACTCTCTACAGGGATCTCATCCCTGAACAAGAGAGGGGGCAGATTGGAGATGACCTGCCAAAGTACATGTTAGTTTGGGACAATGTCAGTTTCCATCGCTCCAACATCATCAGGCAATGGTTTGCGGCCCACAACAGGATGCTGGTGGAGTTCTTCTCACCCTACTCAACCCCGTTGAGGAATCTTTCTCAGCATGAAGATTAAAAGTATATGATCGCCAGCAGCAGACCCTTCTGGCTGCCATGGATGTAACGTGTGATGACATCACAGCTGATGCCTGCAGAGGCTGGATTAGACACTCTGAAAGATGATTTTTCACGCTGTATCGCAAGAGAAGATATTTGTTGTGATGTGGATGAGAATCCGTTGCCCAAAATATAGGGAACGTCAGGAGGTGTAGGAAGACCGCACTGTAATTCCACTGCACTGCATGTACAGTTTTCCCTAAGGAGATTGTCTTATGTTCAGATTTCTACATTTGTTTGTGCTATGCAGTGCTGTATTTTCCTGTCTGCATCGCGATGACACTGTCTGTCAAGAAATTATTGTACAAACAGTAAAAGCGTTAACGTGAATCATGTGCCGTCTCTTGCAATCAAACAATCAAAACCAGAAATGCACTTACTGTTTTGCAAATGTCAAGGATGATTCGAGAAATGCTCCACTCATCACTCTCAGGTCACTCTGCTGCACACGTCTGATCACTTCTTTGTCACCCCCGACCTCACCGCTCCAGACAACGCAGATGTCTTACCGCTGGTCACTTTCCGGCGCAACCTACGGTCCCTCCCTCCTGCTTTTCCTCTGCTGTCTTGTCTGCACTCTCCCCCTCTGAGGAGCTCTCTCTTTTGAATACCAACAGTGCCACAGACACTCTGTGTTCCACGCTTACATCCTGCTTGGACAACCTATGCCCTCTTACATCTGGACCAGCCCGTGCATCCCTGTCTGCCCCCTGGTTATCGGATGTACCACGTGAGCATCGCGCCAGCCTCCGGTCAGCTGAGAGAAAATGGCACAAGTCAAAAGACCCTACTGACCTCTCTCTCAACCAGTCTCTCCTCTCTACTTTCTCCGTTGACGTCACCTCTGCAAAAACTGATTATAACCACTCGAAGATCAGCAACTCTCCTGACTCTCGCACACTCTTAAAAACCTTCTCTGCTCTCCTCTGTCCGCCTGCTCCCACACCTTCATCGGAGTTAACGTCTGATGATTTTGCATCGTTCTTCGTAAAGAAAACTACCGCCATCAACAGCCAATTTTCTACACCACCATCACCCGCCTTTTCTCCTCTGTCTGAAGATGATGTTTCCAAGGTCATTGGTTCAAACCACCCTACCACCTGCCCACTGGATCCCATCTCCACCCATTTCCTCCATGTTATCTCTCCAGCAGTTGTGCCTGGTCTGACCCACATCATCAACTCTTTGCTCACCACTGGGACATTTCCCACGGCGTTCAAAGAGGCCTGCATCACACCGCTACTGAAGAAACCCACTCTCAACCTTACACTGCTAGAACACTACAGGACGGTGTAGTGTGTGAAAACGCATATCTTCCGTCAAAATGTAGATGACTGATTTTAACCTCTAATTCTTTTCTGTCTTCTTAAAAAAAAAAAAATATTTACCTCACTATTCTTAGCTTTGTATACTGTGCTAAGCTTTAATGGACTGGATTTAATTAACTTATGCATTTTGTTGCCTATATTGTTATAATTGCTTCCAATGTTTCCTCGTCTGTAAGTCGCTTTGGAAAAAAGCATCTGCTAAATGACTAAATGTAAATTTTATGAAATGTGTAATGTCATGTGTAATGTGTAATGTGTAATGTGTAGTGTGTGGCCTTGAAATTTTAGCATGTCTACGTAATCATGAATAAATGCTTCTTGAGACACACAGTGTTGCTTCTTTGCATGCATCAAACGAATTGTTTCTGGCTATATGCATCCATGCATCAGTTTGAGAGGGGTGGAAATGGGACACTTGGGTGAAACAAAACTGCCCCAAAAGTACCCCCACCCACTTTAAATACAGTTTTTTCTAAGTCAATTTGGTACATTTCTCAGATCCGATTTGAAATTCTCAAAACTTCTTGTTCAATCCTTACATCCTTGTGTCACTTGTGCAAATCAAACAAGCATTTTCTCATTTCTTTGAACAAGTTGCAAATGCTTTGGTATATCCATGCAAATGATTATGACACAATTCTGTGCAGATTCCTACATTATTAATTGCTTATGTCATGTTGATCAAAATGCATTATAATGGGTCTCTGTTGAATAGTATAATCCCCCACGACATTTAAGCACTAGTTTTACAATATACAGTAAGTTTACTTCAAGTAAACAGTGGCATTTTATTTTACTCAATTTAGTGTTTCGCATTACTATATTCTTTCCACATAGGACTGCAAGAAAACTTCACTGGGTTGCAGACGGCCCCTTTTCACACCTAAACAGTCTTTTAACACTCTCTACAGGGATCTCATCCCTGAACCAAAGAGCAGGCAGATTGGAGATGACCTGCCAAAGTACATGTTAGTTTGGGACAATGTCAGTTTCCATCGCTCCAACATCATCAGGCAATGGTTTGCGGCCCACAACAGGATGCTGGTGGAGTTCCTCTCACCCTACTCAACCCCGTTGAGGAATTTTTCTCAGCATGAAGATTAAAAGTATATGATCGCCAGCAGCATACACAGATGACCCTTCTGGCTGCCATGGATGTAACGTGTGATGACATCACAGCTGATGCCTGCAGAGGCTGGATAAGACACTCTGAAAGATGATTTTTCACGCTGTATCGCAAGAGAAGATATTTGTTGTGATGTGGATGAGAATCCTTTCCCAAAATATAGGGAACGTCAGGAGGTGTAGGAAGACTGCACTGTAATTCCACTGCACTGCATGTACAGTTTTCCCTAAGGAGATTGTCTTATGTTCAGATTTCTACATTTGTTTGTGCTATGCAGTGCTGTCTTTTCCTGTCTGCATCGCGATGACACTGTCTGTCAAGAAATTATTGTACAAACAGTAAAAGCGTTAAAGTGAATCATGTGCCGTCTCTTGCAATCAAACAATCAAAACCAGAAATGCACTTACTGTTTTGCAAATGTCAAGGATGATTCGAGAAATGCTCCACTCATCACTCTCAGGTCACTCCGCTGCACACGTCTGATCACTTCTTTGTCACCCCCGAGCTCACCGCTCCAGACAACGCAGATGTCTTACCGCTGGTCACTTTCCGGCGCTACCTACGGTCCCTCCCTCCTGCTTTTCCTCTGCTGTCTTGTCTGCACTCCCCCCCTCTGAGGAGCTCTCTCTTTTGAATACCAACAGTGCCACAGACACTCTGTGTTCCACGCTTACATCCTGCTTGGACAACCTATGCCCTCTTACATCTGGACCAGCCCGTGCATCCCTGTCTGCCCCCTGGTTATCGGATGTACCACGTGAGCATCGCGCCAGCCTCCGGTCAGCTGAGAGAAAATGGCACAAGTCAAAAGACCATACTGACCTCTCTCTCAACCAGTCTCTCCTCTCTACTTTCTCCGTTGACGTCACCTCTGCAAAAACTGATTATAACCACTCGAAGATCATCAACTCTCCTGACTCTCGCACACTCTTAAAAACCTTCTCTGCTCTCCTCTGTCCGCCTGCTCCCACACCTTCATCGGAGTTAACGGCTGATGATTTTGCATCGTTCTTCGTAAAGAAAACTACCGCCATCAACAGCCAATTTTCTACACCACCATCACCCGCCTTTTCTCCTCTGTCTGAAGATGATGTTTCCAAGGTCATTGGTTCCAACCACCCTACCACCTGCCCACTGGATCCCATCTCCACCCATCTCCTCCATGTTATCTCTCCAGCAGTTGTGCCTGGTCTGACCCACATCATCAACTCTTTGCTCACCACTGGGACATTTCCCACTGCGTTCAAAGAGGCCTGCATCACACCGTTACTGAAGAAACCCACTCTCAACCTTACACTGCTAGAACACTACAGGCCGGTGTAGTGTGTGAAAACGCATATCTTCCGTCAAAATGTAGATGACTGATTTTAACCTCTAATTCTTTTCTGTCTTCTTAAAAAAATGTTTTTTACTTACCTCACTATTCTTAGCTTTGTATACTGTGCTAGGCTTTAATGGACTGGATTTAATTAACTTATGCATTTTGTTGCCTATATTGTTATAATTGCTTTCAATGTTTCCTCGTCTGTAAGTCGCTTTGGAAAAAAGCGTCTGCTAAATGACTAAATGTAAATTTTATGAAATGTATAATGTCATGTGTAATTTGTAATATGTAGTTTGTGGCCTTGAAATTTTAGCATGTCTACATAATCATGAATAAATGCTTCTTGAGACACACAGTGTTGCTTCTTTGCATGCATCAAACGAATTGTTTCAGGCTATATGCATCCATGCATCAGTTTGAGAGGGGTGGAAATGGGACACTTGGGTGAAACAAAACTGCCCCAAAAGTACCCCCACCCACTTTAAATACAGTTTTTTCTAAGTCAATTTGGTACATTTCTCAGATCCGATTTGAAATTCTCAAAACTTCTTGTTCAATCCTTACATCCTTGTGTCACTTTTGCACATCAAACAAGCATTTTCTCATTTCTTTGAACAAGTTGCAAATGCTTTGGTATATCCATGCAAATGATTATCACACAATTCTGTGCCGATTCCTACATTATCAATTGCTTATGTCATGTTGATCAAAATGCATTATAATGGGTCTCTGTTGAATAGTATAATCTCCCATGACATTTAAGCACTAGTTTAACAATATACAGTAAGTATACTTCAAGTAAACAGTGGCATTTTATTTTACTCAATTTAGTGTTTTGCATTACTATATTCTTTCCACAGAGGACTGCAAGACAACTTCACTGGGTTGCAGACGGCCCCTTTTCACACCTAAACAGTCTTTTGAGACTCTCTACAGGGATCTCATCCCTGAACAAGAGAGGGGGCAGATTGGAGATGACCTGCCAAAGTACATGTTAGTTTGGGACAATGTCAGTTTCCATCGCTCCAACATCATCAGGCAATGGTTTGTGGCCCACAACAGGATGCTGGTGGAGTTCCTTTCACCCTACTCAACCCCGTTGAGGAATTTTTCTCAGCATGAAGATTAAAAGTATATGATCGCCAGCAGCATACACAGATGACCCTTCTGGCTGCCATGGATGTAACGTGTGATGTCATCACAGCTGATGCCTGCAGAGGCTGGATTAGACACTCTGAAAGATGATTTTCACGCTGTATCGCAAGAGAAGATATTTATTGTGATGTGGATGAGAATCCGTTGCCCAAAATATAGGGAACGTCAGGAGGTGTAGGAAGACTGCACTGTAATTCCACTGCACCGCATGTACAGTTTTCCCTAAGGAGATTGTCATATGTTCAGATTTCTACATTTGTTTGTGCTATGCAGTGGTGTATTTTCCTGTCTGCATCGCAATGACACTGTCTGTCAATAAATTATTGTACAAACAGTAAAAGCGTTAACGTGAATCATGTGCCGTCTCTTGCAATCAAACAATCAAAACCAGAAATGCACTTACTGTTTTGCAAATGTCAAGGATGATTCGAGAAATGCTCCACTCATCACTCTCAGGTCACTCCGCTGCACACGTCTGATCACTTCTTTGTCAACCCCGACCTCACCGCTCCAGACAACGCATATGTCTTACCGCTGGTCACTTTCCGGCGCTACCTACGGTCCCTCCCTCCTGCTTTTCCTCTGCTGTCTTGTCTGCACTCCCCCCCTCTGAGGAGCTCTCTCTTTTGAATACCAACAGTGCCACAGACACTCTGTGTTCCACGCTTACATCCTGCTTGGACAACCTATGCCCTCTTACATCTGGACCAGCCCGTGCATCCCTGTCTGCCCCCTGGTTATCGGATGTACCACGTGAGCATCGCGCCAGCCTCCGGTCAGCTGAGAGAAAATGGCACAAGTCAAAAGACCATACTGACCTCTCTCTCAACCAGTCTCTCCTCTCTACTTTCTCCGTTGACGTCACCTCTGCAAAAACTGATTATAACCACTCGAAGATCAGCAACTCTCCTGACTCTCGCACACTCTTAAAAACCTTCTCTGCTCTCCTCTGTCCGCCTGCTCCCACACCTTCATCGGAGTTAACGGCTGATGATTTTGCATTGTTCTTCGTAAAGAAAACTACCGCCATCAACAGCCAATTTTATACACCACCATCACCCGCCTTTTCTCCTCTGTCTGAAGATGATGTTTCCAAGGTCATTGGTTCCAACCACCCTACCACCTGCCCACTGGATCCCATCTCCACCCATCTCCTCCATGTTATCTCTCCAGCAGTTGTGCCTGGTCTGACCCACATCATCAACTCTTTGCTCACCACTGGGACATTTCCCACTGCGTTCAAAGAGGCCTGCATCACACCGCTACTGAAGAAACCCACTCTCAACCTTACACTGCTAGAACACTACAGGCCGGTGTAGTGTGTGAAAACGCATATCTTCCGTCAAAATTTAGATGACTGATTTTAACCTCTAATTCTTTTCTGTCTTCTTAAAAAAAATTTTTTTACTTACCTCACTATTCTTAGCTTTGTATACTGTGCTAGGCTTTAATGGACTGGATTTAATTAACTTATGCATTTTGTTGCCTATATTGTTATAATTGCTTCCAATGTTTCCACGTCTGTAAGTCGCTTTGGAAAAAAGCATCTGCTAAATGACTAAATGTAAATTTTATGAAATGTGTAATGTCATGTGTAATGTGTAATGTGTAGTGTGTGGCCTTGAAATTTTAGCATGTCTACGTAATCATGAATAAATGCTTCTTGAGACACACAGTGTTGCTTCTTTGCATGCATCAAACGAATTGTTTCTGGCTATATGCATCCATGCATCAGTTTGAGAGGGGTGGAAATGGGACACTTGGGTGAAACAAAACTGCCCCAAAAGTACCCCCACCCACTTTAAATACAGTTTTTTCTAAGTCAATTTGGTACATTTCTCAGATCCGATTTGAAATTCTCAAAACTTCTTGTTCAAGCCTTACATCCTTGTGTCACTTGTGCACATCAAACAAGCATTTTCTCATTTCTTTGAACAAGTTGCAAATGCTTTGGTATATCCATGCAAATGATTATGACACAATTCTGTGCAGATTCCTACATTATTAATTGCTTATGTCATGTTGATCAAAATGCATTATAATGGGTCTCTGTTGAATAGTATAATCCAACACGACATTTAAGCACTAGTTTTGCAATATACAGTAAGTTTACTTCAAGTAAACAGTGGCATTTTATTTTACTCAATTTAGTGTTTCGCATTACTATATTCTTTCCATATAGGACTGCAGGACAACTTCACTGGGTTGCAGACGGCCCCTTTTCACACCTAAACAGTCTTTTAACACTCTCTACAGGGATCTCATCACTGAACCAAAGAGCGGGCAGATTGGAGATGACCTTCCAAAGTACATGTTAGTTTGGGACAATGTCAGTTTCCATCGCTCCAACATCATCAGGCAATGGTTTTTCGGCCCACAACAGGATGCTGGTGGAGTTCCTCTCACCCTACTCAACCCCGTTGAGGAATTTTTCTCAGCATGAAGATTAAAAGTATAAGATCGCCAGCAGCATACACAGATGACCCTTCTGGCTGCCATGGATGTAACGTGTGATGACATCACAGCTGATGCCTGCAGAGGCTGGATTAGACACTCTGAAAGATGATTTTTCACGCTATATCGCAATTGAAGATATTTGTTGTGATGTGGATGAGAATCCGTTGCCCAAAATATAGGGAACGTCAGGAGGTGTAGGAAGACTGCACTGTAATTCCACTGCACTGCATGTACAGTTTTCCCTAAGGAGATAGTCTTATGTTCAGATTTCTACATTTGTTTGTGCTATGCAGTGCTGTCTTTTCCTGTCTGCATCGCAATGACACTGTCTGTCAAGAAATTATTGTACAAACAGTAAAAGCGTTAACGTGAATCATGTGCCGTCTCTTGCAATCAAACAATCAAAACCAGAAATGCACTTACTGTTTTGCAAATGTCAAGGATGATTCGAGAAATGCTCCACTCATCACTCTCAGGTCACTCCGCTGCACACGTCTGATCACTTCTTTGTCAACCCCGACCTCACCGCTCCAGACAACGCATATGTCTTACCGCTGGTCACTTTCCGGCGCTACCTACGGTCCCTCCCTCCTGCTTTTCCTCTGCTGTCTTGTCTGCACTCCCCCCCTCTGAGGAGCTCTCTCTTTTGAATACCAACAGTGCCACAGACACTCTGTGTTCCACGCTTACATCCTGCTTGGACAACCTATGCCCTCTTACATCTGGACCAGCCCGTGCATCCCTGTCTGCCCCCTGGTTATCGGATGTACCACGTGAGCATCGCGCCAGCCTCCGGTCAGCTGAGAGAAAATGGCACAAGTCAAAAGACCATACTGACCTCTCTCTCAACCAGTCTCTCCTCTCTACTTTCTCCGTTGACGTCACCTCTGCAAAAACTGATTATAACCACTCGAAGATCAGCAACTCTCCTGACTCTCGCACACTCTTAAAAACCTTCTCTGCTCTCCTCTGTCCGCCTGCTCCCACACCTTCATCGGAGTTAACGGCTGATGATTTTGCATTGTTCTTCGTAAAGAAAACTACCGCCATCAACAGCCAATTTTCTACACCACCATCACCCGCCTTTTCTCCTCTGTCTGAAGATGATGTTTCCAAGGTCATTGGTTCCAACCACCCTACCACCTGCCCACTGGATCCAATCTCCACCCATCTCCTCCATGTTATCTCTCCAGCAGTTGTGCCTGGTCTGACCCACATCATCAACTCTTTGCTCACCACTGGGACATTTCCCACTGCGTTCAAAGAGGCCTGCATCACACCGCTACTGAAGAAACCCACTCTCAACCTTACACTGCTAGAACACTACAGGCCGGTGTAGTGTGTGAAAACGCATATCTTCCGTCAAAATTTAGATGACTGATTTTAACCTCTAATTCTTTTCTGTCTTCTTAAAAAAATTTTTTTTACTTACCTCACTATTCTTAGCTTTGTATACTGTGCTAGGCTTTAATGGACTGGATTTAATTAACTTATGCATTTTGTTGCCTATATTGTTATAATTGCTTCCAATGTTTCCACGTCTGTAAGTCGCTTTGGAAAAAAGTATCTGCTAAATGACTAAATGTAAATTTTATGAAATGTGTAATGTCATGTGTAATGTGTAATGTGTAGTGTGTGGCCTTGAAATTTTAGCATGTCTACGTAATCATGAATAAATGCTTCTTGAGACACACAGTGTTGCTTATTTGCATGCATCAAACGAATTGTTTCTGGCTATATGCATCCATGCATCAGTTTGAGAGGGGTGGAAATGGGACACTTGGGTGAAACAAAACTGCCCCAAAAGTACCCCCACCCACTTTAAATACAGTTTTTTCTAAGTCAATTTGGTACATTTCTCAGATCCGATTTGAAATTCTCAAAACTTCTTGTTCAAGCCTTACATCCTTGTGTCACTTGTGCACATCAAACAAGCATTTTCTCATTTCTTTGAACAAGTTGCAAATGCTTTGGTATATCCATGCAAATGATTATGACACAATTCTGTGCAGATTCCTACATTATTAATTGCTTATGTCATGTTGATCAAAATGCATTATAATGGGTCTCTGTTGAATAGTATAATCCAACACGACATTTAAGCACTAGTTTTGCAATATACAGTAAGTTTACTTCAAGTAAACACTGGCATTTTATTTTACTCAATTTAGTGTTTCGCATTACTATATTCTTTCCATATAGGACTGCAAGACAACTTCACTGGGTTGCAGACGGCCCCTTTTCACACCTAAACAGTCTTTTAACACTCTCTACAGGGATCTCATCACTGAACCAAAGAGCGGGCAGATTGGAGATGACCTTCCAAAGTACATGTTAGTTTGGGACAATGTCAGTTTCCATCGCTCCAACATCATCAGGCAATGGTTTTTCGGCCCACAACAGGATGCTGGTGGAGTTCCTCTCACCCTACTCAACCCCGTTGAGGAATTTTTCTCAGCATGAAGATTAAAAGTATAAGATCGCCAGCAGCATACACAGATGACCCTTCTGGCTGCCATGGATGTAACGTGTGATGACATCACAGCTGATGCCTGCAGAGGCTGGATTAGACACTCTGAAAGATGATTTTTCACGCTATATCGCAATTGAAGATATTTGTTGTGATGTGGATGAGAATCCGTTGCCCAAAATATAGGGAACGTCAGGAGGTGTAGGAAGACTGCACTGTAATTCCACTGCACTGCATGTACAGTTTTCCCTAAGGAGATTGTCTTATGTTCAGATTTCTACATTTGTTTGTGCTATGCAGTGCTGTCTTTTCCTGTCTGCATCGCGATGACACTGTCTGTCAAGAAATTATTGTACAAACAGTAAAAGCGTTAACGTGAATCATGTGCCGTCTCTTGCAATCAAACAATCAAAACCAGAAATGCACTTACTGTTTTGCAAATGTCAAGGATGATTCGAGAAATGCTCCACTCATCACTCTCAGGTCACTCCGCTGCACACGTCTGATCACTTCTTTGTCACCCCCGAGCTCACCGCTCCAGACAACGCAGATGTCTTACCGCTGGTCACTTTCCGGCGCTACCTACGGTCCCTCCCTCCTGCTTTTCCTCTGCTGTCTTGTCTGCACTCCCCCCCTCTGAGGAGCTCTCTCTTTTGAATACCAACAGTGCCCCAGACACTCTGTGTTCCACGCTTACATCCTGCTTGGACAACCTATGCCCTCTTACATCTGGACCAGCCCGTGCATCCCTGTCTGCCCCCCGGTTATCGGATGTACCACGTGAGCATCGCGCCAGCCTCCGGTCAGCTGAGAGAAAATGGCACAAGTCAAAAGACCATACTGACCTCTCTCTCAACCAGTCTCTCCTCTCTACTTTCTCCGTTGACGTCACCTCTGCAAAAACTGATTATAACCACTCGAAGATCAGCAACTCTCCTGACTCTCGCACACTCTTAAAAACCTTCTCTGCTCTCCTCTGTCCGCCTGCTCCCACACCTTCATCGGAGTTAACGGCTGATGATTTTGCATCGTTCTTCGTAAAGAAAACTACCGCCATCAACAGCCAATTTTCTACACCACCATCACCCGCCTTTTCTCCTCTGTCTGAAGATGATGTTTTCAAGGTCATTGGTTCCAACCACCCTACCACCTGCCCACTGGATCCCATCTCCACCCATCTCCTCCATGTTATCTCTCCAGCAGTTGTGCCTGGTCTGACCCACATCATCAACTCTTTGCTCACCACTGGGACATTTCCCACTGCGTTCAAAGAGGCCTGCATCACACCGCTACTGAAGAAACCCACTCTCAACCTTACACTGCTAGAACACTACAGGCCGGTGTAGTGTGTGAAAACGCATATCTTCCGTCAAAATGTAAATGACTGATTTTAACCTCTTATTCTTTTCTGTCTTCTTAAAATTTTTTTTACTTACCTCACTATTCTTAGCTTTGTATACTGTGCTAGGCTTTAATGGACTGGATTTAATTAACTTATGCATTTTGTTGCCTATATTGTTATAATTGCTTCCAATGTTTCCTCGTCTGTAAGTCGCTTTGGAAAAAAGCGTCTGCTAAATGACTAAATGTAATTTTTATGAAATTTGTAATGTCATGTGTAATGTGTAATGTGTAGTGTGTGGCCTTGAAATTTTAGCATGTCTACGTAATCATGAATAAATGCTTCTTGAGACACACAGTGTTGCTTCTTTGCATGCATCAAACGAATTGTTTCTGGCTATATGCATCCATGCATCAGTTTGAGAGGGGTGGAAATGGGACACTTGGGTGAAACAAAACTGCCCCAAAAGTACCCCCACCCACTTTAAATACAGTTTTTTCTAAGTCAATTTGGTACATTTCTCAGATCCGATTTGAAATTCTCAAAACTTCTTGTTCAATCCTTACATCCTTGTGTCACTTGTGCAAATCAAACAAGCATTTTCTCATTTCTTGGAACAAGTTGCAAATGCTTTGGTATATCCATGCAAATGATTATGACACAATTCTGTGCAGATTCCTACATTATTAATTGCTTATGTCATGTTGATCAAAATGCATTATAATGGGTCTCTGTTGAATAGTATAATCCCCCACGACATTTAAGCACTAGTTTTACAATATACAGTAAGTTTACTTCAAGTAAACAGTGGCATTTTATTTTACTCAATTTAGTGTTTCGCATTACTATATTCTTTCCCTATAGGACTACAAGACAACTTCACTGGGTTGCAGACGGCCCCTTTTCACACCTAAACAGTCTTTTAACACTCTCTACAGGGATCTCATCCCTGAACCAAAGAGCAGGCAGATTGGAGATGACCTGCCAAAGTACATGTTAGTTTGGGACAATGTCAGTTTCCATCGCTCCAACATCATCAGGCAATGGTTTGCGGCCCACAACAGGATGCTGGTGGAGTTCCTCTCACCCTACTCAACCCCGTTGAGGAATTTTTCTCAGCATGAAGATTAAAAGTATATGATCGCCAGCAGCATACACAGATGACCCTTCTGGCTGCCATGGATGTAACGTGTGATGACATCACAGCTGATGCCTGCAGAGGCTGGATTAGACACTCTGAAAGATGATTTTTCACGCTGTATCGCAAGAGAAGATATTTGTTGTGATGTGGATGAGAATCCGTTGCCCAAAATATAGGGAACGTCAGGAGGTGTAGGAAGACTGCACTGTAATTCCACTGCACTGCATGTACAGTTTTCCCTAAGGAGATTGTCTTATGTTCAGATTTCTACATTTGTTTGTGCTATGCAGTGCTGTCTTTTCCTGTCTGCATCGCGATGACACTGTCTGTCAAGAAATTATTGTACAAACAGTAAAAGCGTTAACGTGAATCATGTGCCGTCTCTTGCAATCAAACAATCAAAACCAGAAATGCACTTACTGTTTTGGAAATGTCAAGGATGGTTCGAGAAATGCTCCATTCATCACTCTCAGGTCACTCCGCTGCACACGTCTGAACACTTCTTTGTCACCCCCGAGCTCACCGCTCCAGACAACGCAGATGTCTTACCGCTGGTCACTTTCCGGCGCTACCTACGGTCCCTCCCTCCTGCTTTTCCTCTGCTGTCTTGTCTGCACTCCCCCCCTCTGAGGAGCTCTCTCTTTTGAATACCAACAGTAGCACAGACACTCTGTGTTCCACGCTTACATCCTGCTTGGACAACCTATGCCCTCTTACATCTGGACCAGCCCGTGCATCCCTGTCTGCCCCCTGGTTATCGGATGTACCACGTGAGCATCGCGCCAGCCTCAGGTCAGCTGAGAGAAAATGGCACAAGTCAAAAGACCATACTGACCTCTCTCTCAGCCAGTCTCTCCTCTCTACTTTCTCCGTTGACGTCACCTCTGCAAAAACTGATTATAACCACTCGAAGATCAGCAACTCTCCTGACTCTCGCACACTCTTAAAAACCTTCTCTGCTCTCCTCTGTCCGCCTGCTCCCACACCTTCATCGGAGTTAACGGCTGTTGATTTTGCATCGTTCTTCGTAAAGAAAACTACCGCCATCAACAGCCAATTTTCTACACCACCATCACCCGCCTTTTCTCCTCTGTCTGAAGATGATGTTTCCAAGGTCATTGGTTCCAACCACCCTACCATCTGCCCACTGGATCCCATCTCCACCCATCTCCTCCATGTTATCTCTCCAGCAGTTGTGCCTGGTCTGTCCCACATCATCAACTCTTTGCTCACCACTGGGACATTTCCCACTGCGTTCAAAGAGGCCTGCATCACACCGCTACTGAAGAAACCCACTCTCAACCTTACACTGCTAGAACACTACAGGCCGGTGTAGTGTGTGAAAACGCATATCTTCCGTCAAAATGTAGATGACTGATTTTAACCTCTAATTCTTTTCTGTCTTCTTAAAAAAAAATTTTTTACTTACCTCACTATTCTTAGCTTTGTATACTGTGCTAGGCTTTAATGGACTGGATTTAATTAACTTATGCATTTGTTGCCTATATTGTTATAATTGCTTCCAATGTTTCCTCGTCTGTAAGTCGCTTTGGAAAAAAGCGTCTGCTAAAAGACTAAATGTAAATTTTATGAAATGTGTAATGTCATGTGTAATGTGTAATGTGTAATGTGTAGTGTGTGGCCTTGAAATTTTAGCATGTCTACGTAATCATGAATAAATGCTTCTTGAGACACACAGTGTTGCTTCTTTGCATGCATCAAACGAATTGTTTCTGGCTATATGCATCCATGCATCAGTTTGAGAGGGGTGGAAATGGGACACTTGGGTGAAACAAAACTGCCCCAAAAGTACCCCCACCCACTTTAAATACAGTTTTTTCTAAGTCAATTTGGTACATTTCTCAGATCCGATTTGAAATTCTCAAAACTTCTTGTTCAATCCTTACATCCTTGTGTCACTTGTGCAAATCAAACAAGCATTTTCTCATTTCTTTGAACAAGTTGCAAATGCTTTGGTATATCCATGCAAATGATTATGACACAATTCTGTGCAGATTCCTACATTATTAATTGCTTATGTCATGTTGATCAAAATGCATTATAATGGGTCTCTGTTGAATAGTATAATCCCCCACGACATTTAAGCACTAGTTTTACAATATACAGTAAGTTTACTTCAAGTAAACAGTGGCATTTTATTTTACTCAATTTAGTGTTTCGCATTACTATATTCTTTCCACATAGGACTGCAAGAAAACTTCACTGGGTTGCAGACGGCCCCTTTTCACACCTAAACAGTCTTTTAACACTCTCTACAGGGATCTCATCCCTGAACCAAAGAGCAGGCAGATTGGAGATGACCTGCCAAAGTACATGTTAGTTTGGGACAATGTCAGTTTCCATCGCTCCAACATCATCAGGCAATGGTTTGCGGCCCACAACAGGATGCTGGTGGAGTTCCTCTCACCCTACTCAACCCCGTTGAGGAATTTTTCTCAGCATGAAGATTAAAAGTATATGATCGCCAGCAGCATACACAGATGACCCTTCTGGCTGCCATGGATGTAACGTGTGATGACATCACAGCTGATGCCTGCAGAGGCTGGATAAGACACTCTGAAAGATGATTTTTCACGCTGTATCGCAAGAGAAGATATTTGTTGTGATGTGGATGAGAATCCTTTCCCAAAATATAGGGAACGTCAGGAGGTGTAGGAAGACTGCACTGTAATTCCACTGCACTGCATGTACAGTTTTCCCTAAGGAGATTGTCTTATGTTCAGATTTCTACATTTGTTTGTGCTATGCAGTGCTGTCTTTTCCTGTCTGCATCGCGATGACACTGTCTGTCAAGAAATTATTGTACAAACAGTAAAAGCGTTAACGTGAATCATGTGCCGTCTCTTGCAATCAAACAATCAAAACCAGAAATGCACTTACTGTTTTGCAAATGTCAAGGATGATTCGAGAAATGCTCCACTCATCACTCTCAGGTCACTCCGCTGCACACGTCTGATCACTTCTTTGTCACCCCCGAGCTCACCGCTCCAGACAACGCAGATGTCTTACCGCTGGTCACTTTCCGGCGCTACCTACGGTCCCTCCCTCCTGCTTTTCCTCTGCTGTCTTGTCTGCACTCCCCCCCTCTGAGGAGCTCTCTCTTTTGAATACCAACAGTGCCACAGACACTCTGTGTTCCACGCTTACATCCTGCTTGGACAACCTATGCCCTCTTACATCTGGACCAGCCCGTGCATCCCTGTCTGCCCCCTGGTTATCGGATGTACCACGTGAGCATCGCGCCAGCCTCCGGTCAGCTGAGAGAAAATGGCACAAGTCAAAAGACCATACTGACCTCTCTCTCAACCAGTCTCTCCTCTCTACTTTCTCCGTTGACGTCACCTCTGCAAAAACTGATTATAACCACTCGAAGATCATCAACTCTCCTGACTCTCGCACACTCTTAAAAACCTTCTCTGCTCTCCTCTGTCCGCCTGCTCCCACACCTTCATCGGAGTTAACGGCTGATGATTTTGCATCGTTCTTCGTAAAGAAAACTACCGCCATCAACAGCCAATTTTCTACACCACCATCACCCGCCTTTTCTCCTCTGTCTGAAGATGATGTTTCCAAGGTCATTGGTTCCAACCACCCTACCACCTGCCCACTGGATCCCATCTCCACCCATCTCCTCCATGTTATCTCTCCAGCAGTTGTGCCTGGTCTGACCCACATCATCAACTCTTTGCTCACCACTGGGACATTTCCCACTGCGTTCAAAGAGGCCTGCATCACACCGTTACTGAAGAAACCCACTCTCAACCTTACACTGCTAGAACACTACAGGCCGGTGTAGTGTGTGAAAACGCATATCTTCCGTCAAAATGTAGATGACTGATTTTAACCTCTAATTCTTTTCTGTCTTCTTAAAAAAATGTTTTTTACTTACCTCACTATTCTTAGCTTTGTATACTGTGCTAGGCTTTAATGGACTGGATTTAATTAACTTATGCATTTTGTTGCCTATATTGTTATAATTGCTTTCAATGTTTCCTCGTCTGTAAGTCGCTTTGGAAAAAAGCGTCTGCTAAATGACTAAATGTAAATTTTATGAAATGTATAATGTCATGTGTAATTTGTAATATGTAGTTTGTGGCCTTGAAATTTTAGCATGTCTACATAATCATGAATAAATGCTTCTTGAGACACACAGTGTTGCTTCTTTGCATGCATCAAACGAATTGTTTCAGGCTATATGCATCCATGCATCAGTTTGAGAGGGGTGGAAATGGGACACTTGGGTGAAACAAAACTGCCCCAAAAGTACCCCCACCCACTTTAAATACAGTTTTTTCTAAGTCAATTTGGTACATTTCTCAGATCCGATTTGAAATTCTCAAAACTTCTTGTTCAATCCTTACATCCTTGTGTCACTTTTGCACATCAAACAAGCATTTTCTCATTTCTTTGAACAAGTTGCAAATGCTTTGGTATATCCATGCAAATGATTATCACACAATTCTGTGCCGATTCCTACATTATCAATTGCTTATGTCATGTTGATCAAAATGCATTATAATGGGTCTCTGTTGAATAGTATAATCTCCCATGACATTTAAGCACTAGTTTAACAATATACAGTAAGTATACTTCAAGTAAACAGTGGCATTTTATTTTACTCAATTTAGTGTTTTGCATTACTATATTCTTTCCACAGAGGACTGCAAGACAACTTCACTGGGTTGCAGACGGCCCCTTTTCACACCTAAACAGTCTTTTGAGACTCTCTACAGGGATCTCATCCCTGAACAAGAGAGGGGGCAGATTGGAGATGACCTGCCAAAGTACATGTTAGTTTGGGACAATGTCAGTTTCCATCGCTCCAACATCATCAGGCAATGGTTTGTGGCCCACAACAGGATGCTGGTGGAGTTCCTTTCACCCTACTCAACCCCGTTGAGGAATTTTTCTCAGCATGAAGATTAAAAGTATATGATCGCCAGCAGCATACACAGATGACCCTTCTGGCTGCCATGGATGTAACGTGTGATGTCATCACAGCTGATGCCTGCAGAGGCTGGATTAGACACTCTGAAAGATGATTTTCACGCTGTATCGCAAGAGAAGATATTTATTGTGATGTGGATGAGAATCCGTTGCCCAAAATATAGGGAACGTCAGGAGGTGTAGGAAGACTGCACTGTAATTCCACTGCACTGCATGTACAGTTTTCCCTAAGGAGATAGTCTTATGTTCAGATTTCTACATTTGTTTGTGCTATGCAGTGGTGTATTTTCCTGTCTGCATCGCAATGACACTGTCTGTCAATAAATTATTGTACAAACAGTAAAAGCGTTAACGTGAATCATGTGCCGTCTCTTGCAATCAAACAATCAAAACCAGAAATGCACTTACTGTTTTGCAAATGTCAAGGATGATTCGAGAAATGCTCCACTCATCACTCTCAGGTCACTCCGCTGCACACGTCTGATCACTTCTTTGTCAACCCCGACCTCACCGCTCCAGACAACGCATATGTCTTACCGCTGGTCACTTTCCGGCGCTACCTACGGTCCCTCCCTCCTGCTTTTCCTCTGCTGTCTTGTCTGCACTCCCCCCCTCTGAGGAGCTCTCTCTTTTGAATACCAACAGTGCCACAGACACTCTGTGTTCCACGCTTACATCCTGCTTGGACAACCTATGCCCTCTTACATCTGGACCAGCCCGTGCATCCCTGTCTGCCCCCTGGTTATCGGATGTACCACGTGAGCATCGCGCCAGCCTCCGGTCAGCTGAGAGAAAATGGCACAAGTCAAAAGACCATACTGACCTCTCTCTCAACCAGTCTCTCCTCTCTACTTTCTCCGTTGACGTCACCTCTGCAAAAACTGATTATAACCACTCGAAGATCAGCAACTCTCCTGACTCTCGCACACTCTTAAAAACCTTCTCTGCTCTCCTCTGTCCGCCTGCTCCCACACCTTCATCGGAGTTAACGGCTGATGATTTTGCATTGTTCTTCGTAAAGAAAACTACCGCCATCAACAGCCAATTTTCTACACCACCATCACCCGCCTTTTCTCCTCTGTCTGAAGATGATGTTTCCAAGGTCATTGGTTCCAACCACCCTACCACCTGCCCACTGGATCCAATCTCCACCCATCTCCTCCATGTTATCTCTCCAGCAGTTGTGCCTGGTCTGACCCACATCATCAACTCTTTGCTCACCACTGGGACATTTCCCACTGCGTTCAAAGAGGCCTGCATCACACCGCTACTGAAGAAACCCACTCTCAACCTTACACTGCTAGAACACTACAGGCCGGTGTAGTGTGTGAAAACGCATATCTTCCGTCAAAATTTAGATGACTGATTTTAACCTCTAATTCTTTTCTGTCTTCTTAAAAAAATTTTTTTTACTTACCTCACTATTCTTAGCTTTGTATACTGTGCTAGGCTTTAATGGACTGGATTTAATTAACTTATGCATTTTGTTGCCTATATTGTTATAATTGCTTCCAATGTTTCCACGTCTGTAAGTCGCTTTGGAAAAAAGTATCTGCTAAATGACTAAATGTAAATTTTATGAAATGTGTAATGTCATGTGTAATGTGTAATGTGTAGTGTGTGGCCTTGAAATTTTAGCATGTCTACGTAATCATGAATAAATGCTTCTTGAGACACACAGTGTTGCTTATTTGCATGCATCAAACGAATTGTTTCTGGCTATATGCATCCATGCATCAGTTTGAGAGGGGTGGAAATGGGACACTTGGGTGAAACAAAACTGCCCCAAAAGTACCCCCACCCACTTTAAATACAGTTTTTTCTAAGTCAATTTGGTACATTTCTCAGATCCGATTTGAAATTCTCAAAACTTCTTGTTCAAGCCTTACATCCTTGTGTCACTTGTGCACATCAAACAAGCATTTTCTCATTTCTTTGAACAAGTTGCAAATGCTTTGGTATATCCATGCAAATGATTATGACACAATTCTGTGCAGATTCCTACATTATTAATTGCTTATGTCATGTTGATCAAAATGCATTATAATGGGTCTCTGTTGAATAGTATAATCCAACACGACATTTAAGCACTAGTTTTGCAATATACAGTAAGTTTACTTCAAGTAAACACTGGCATTTTATTTTACTCAATTTAGTGTTTCGCATTACTATATTCTTTCCATATAGGACTGCAAGACAACTTCACTGGGTTGCAGACGGCCCCTTTTCACACCTAAACAGTCTTTTAACACTCTCTACAGGGATCTCATCACTGAACCAAAGAGCGGGCAGATTGGAGATGACCTTCCAAAGTACATGTTAGTTTGGGACAATGTCAGTTTCCATCGCTCCAACATCATCAGGCAATGGTTTTTCGGCCCACAACAGGATGCTGGTGGAGTTCCTCTCACCCTACTCAACCCCGTTGAGGAATTTTTCTCAGCATGAAGATTAAAAGTATAAGATCGCCAGCAGCATACACAGATGACCCTTCTGGCTGCCATGGATGTAACGTGTGATGACATCACAGCTGATGCCTGCAGAGGCTGGATTAGACACTCTGAAAGATGATTTTTCACGCTATATCGCAATTGAAGATATTTGTTGTGATGTGGATGAGAATCCGTTGCCCAAAATATAGGGAACGTCAGGAGGTGTAGGAAGACTGCACTGTAATTCCACTGCACTGCATGTACAGTTTTCCCTAAGGAGATTGTCTTATGTTCAGATTTCTACATTTGTTTGTGCTATGCAGTGCTGTCTTTTCCTGTCTGCATCGCGATGACACTGTCTGTCAAGAAATTATTGTACAAACAGTAAAAGCGTTAACGTGAATCATGTGCCGTCTCTTGCAATCAAACAATCAAAACCAGAAATGCACTTACTGTTTTGCAAATGTCAAGGATGATTCGAGAAATGCTCCACTCATCACTCTCAGGTCACTCCGCTGCACACGTCTGATCACTTCTTTGTCACCCCCGAGCTCACCGCTCCAGACAACGCAGATGTCTTACCGCTGGTCACTTTCCGGCGCTACCTACGGTCCCTCCCTCCTGCTTTTCCTCTGCTGTCTTGTCTGCACTCCCCCCCTCTGAGGAGCTCTCTCTTTTGAATACCAACAGTGCCCCAGACACTCTGTGTTCCACGCTTACATCCTGCTTGGACAACCTATGCCCTCTTACATCTGGACCAGCCCGTGCATCCCTGTCTGCCCCCCGGTTATCGGATGTACCACGTGAGCATCGCGCCAGCCTCCGGTCAGCTGAGAGAAAATGGCACAAGTCAAAAGACCATACTGACCTCTCTCTCAACCAGTCTCTCCTCTCTACTTTCTCCGTTGACGTCACCTCTGCAAAAACTGATTATAACCACTCGAAGATCAGCAACTCTCCTGACTCTCGCACACTCTTAAAAACCTTCTCTGCTCTCCTCTGTCCGCCTGCTCCCACACCTTCATCGGAGTTAACGGCTGATGATTTTGCATCGTTCTTCGTAAAGAAAACTACCGCCATCAACAGCCAATTTTCTACACCACCATCACCCGCCTTTTCTCCTCTGTCTGAAGATGATGTTTTCAAGGTCATTGGTTCCAACCACCCTACCACCTGCCCACTGGATCCCATCTCCACCCATCTCCTCCATGTTATCTCTCCAGCAGTTGTGCCTGGTCTGACCCACATCATCAACTCTTTGCTCACCACTGGGACATTTCCCACTGCGTTCAAAGAGGCCTGCATCACACCGCTACTGAAGAAACCCACTCTCAACCTTACACTGCTAGAACACTACAGGCCGGTGTAGTGTGTGAAAACGCATATCTTCCGTCAAAATGTAAATGACTGATTTTAACCTCTTATTCTTTTCTGTCTTCTTAAAATTTTTTTTACTTACCTCACTATTCTTAGCTTTGTATACTGTGCTAGGCTTTAATGGACTGGATTTAATTAACTTATGCATTTTGTTGCCTATATTGTTATAATTGCTTCCAATGTTTCCTCGTCTGTAAGTCGCTTTGGAAAAAAGCGTCTGCTAAATGACTAAATGTAATTTTTATGAAATGTGTAATGTCATGTGTAATGTGTAATGTGTAGTGTGTGGCCTTGAAATTTTAGCATGTCTACGTAATCATGAATAAATGCTTCTTGAGACACACAGTGTTGCTTCTTTGCATGCATCAAACGAATTGTTTCTGGCTATATGCATCCATGCATCAGTTTGAGAGGGGTGGAAATGGGACACTTGGGTGAAACAAAACTGCCCCAAAAGTACCCCCACCCACTTTAAATACAGTTTTTTCTAAGTCAATTTGGTACATTTCTCAGATCCGATTTGAAATTCTCAAAACTTCTTGTTCAATCCTTACATCCTTGTGTCACTTGTGCAAATCAAACAAGCATTTTCTCATTTCTTGGAACAAGTTGCAAATGCTTTGGTATATCCATGCAAATGATTATGACACAATTCTGTGCAGATTCCTACATTATTAATTGCTTATGTCATGTTGATCAAAATGCATTATAATGGGTCTCTGTTGAATAGTATAATCCCCCACGACATTTAAGCACTAGTTTTACAATATACAGTAAGTTTACTTCAAGTAAACAGTGGCATTTTATTTTACTCAATTTAGTGTTTCGCATTACTATATTCTTTCCCTATAGGACTACAAGACAACTTCACTGGGTTGCAGACGGCCCCTTTTCACACCTAAACAGTCTTTTAACACTCTCTACAGGGATCTCATCCCTGAACCAAAGAGCAGGCAGATTGGAGATGACCTGCCAAAGTACATGTTAGTTTGGGACAATGTCAGTTTCCATCGCTCCAACATCATCAGGCAATGGTTTGCGGCCCACAACAGGATGCTGGTGGAGTTCCTCTCACCCTACTCAACCCCGTTGAGGAATTTTTCTCAGCATGAAGATTAAAAGTATATGATCGCCAGCAGGATACACAGATGACCCTTCTGGCTGCCATGGATGTAACGTGTGATGACATCACAGCTGATGCCTGCAGAGGCTGGATTAGACACTCTGAAAGATGATTTTTCACGCTGTATCGCAAGAGAAGATATTTGTTGTGATGTGGATGAGAATCCGTTGCCCAAAATATAGGGAACGTCAGGAGGTGTAGGAAGACTGCACTGTAATTCCACTGCACTGCATGTACAGTTTTCCCTAAGGAGATTGTCTTATGTTCAGATTTCTACATTTGTTTGTGCTATGCAGTGCTGTCTTTTCCTGTCTGCATCGCGATGACACTGTCTGTCAAGAAATTATTGTACAAACAGTAAAAGCGTTAACGTGAATCATGTGCCGTCTCTTGCAATCAAACAATCAAAACCAGAAATGCACTTACTGTTTTGGAAATGTCAAGGATGGTTCGAGAAATGCTCCATTCATCACTCTCAGGTCACTCCGCTGCACACGTCTGAACACTTCTTTGTCACCCCCGAGCTCACCGCTCCAGACAACGCAGATGTCTTACCGCTGGTCACTTTCCGGCGCTACCTACGGTCCCTCCCTCCTGCTTTTCCTCTGCTGTCTTGTCTGCACTCCCCCCCTCTGAGGAGCTCTCTCTTTTGAATACCAACAGTAGCACAGACACTCTGTGTTCCACGCTTACATCCTGCTTGGACAACCTATGCCCTCTTACATCTGGACCAGCCCGTGCATCCCTGTCTGCCCCCTGGTTATCGGATGTACCACGTGAGCATCGCGCCAGCCTCAGGTCAGCTGAGAGAAAATGGCACAAGTCAAAAGACCATACTGACCTCTCTCTCAGCCAGTCTCTCCTCTCTACTTTCTCCGTTGACGTCACCTCTGCAAAAACTGATTATAACCACTCGAAGATCAGCAACTCTCCTGACTCTCGCACACTCTTAAAAACCTTCTCTGCTCTCCTCTGTCCGCCTGCTCCCACACCTTCATCGGAGTTAACGGCTGTTGATTTTGCATCGTTCTTCGTAAAGAAAACTACCGCCATCAACAGCCAATTTTCTACACCACCATCACCCGCCTTTTCTCCTCTGTCTGAAGATGATGTTTCCAAGGTCATTGGTTCCAACCACCCTACCATCTGCCCACTGGATCCCATCTCCACCCATCTCCTCCATGTTATCTCTCCAGCAGTTGTGCCTGGTCTGTCCCACATCATCAACTCTTTGCTCACCACTGGGACATTTCCCACTGCGTTCAAAGAGGCCTGCATCACACCGCTACTGAAGAAACCCACTCTCAACCTTACACTGCTAGAACACTACAGGCCGGTGTAGTGTGTGAAAACGCATATCTTCCGTCAAAATGTAGATGACTGATTTTAACCTCTAATTCTTTTCTGTCTTCTTAAAAAAAAATTTTTTACTTACCTCACTATTCTTAGCTTTGTATACTGTGCTAGGCTTTAATGGACTGGATTTAATTAACTTATGCATTTGTTGCCTATATTGTTATAATTGCTTCCAATGTTTCCTCGTCTGTAAGTCGCTTTGGAAAAAAGCGTCTGCTAAATGACTAAATGTAAATTTTATGAAATGTGTAATGTCATGTGTAATGTGTAATGTGTAGTGTGTGGCCTTGAAATTTTAGCATGTCTACGTAATCATGAATAAATGCTTCTTGAGACACACAGTGTTGCTTCTTTGCATGCATCAATCGAATTGTTTCTGGCTATATGCATCCATGCATCAGTTTGAGAGGGGTGGAAATGGGACACTTGGGTGAAACAAAACTGCCCCAAAAGTACCCCCACCCACTTTAAATACAGTTTTTACTAAGTCAATTTGGTACATTTCTCAGATCCGATTTGAAATTCTCAAAACTTCTTGTTCAATCCTTACATCCTTGTGTCACTTGTGCACATCAAACAAGCATTTTCTCATTTCTTTGAACAAGTTGCGAATGCTTTGGTATATCCATGCAAATGATTATGACACAATTCTGTGCAGATTCCTACATTATCAATTGCTTATGTCATGTTGATCAAAATGCATTATAATGGGTCTCTGTTGAATAGTATAATCCCCCACGACATTTAAGCACTAGTTTTACAATATACAGTAAGTATACTTCAAGTAAACAGTGGCATTTTATTTTACTCAATTTAGTGTTTCGCATTACTATATTCTTTTCACATAGGACTGCAAGACAACTTCACTGGGTTGCAGACGGCCCCTTTTCACACCTAAACATTTGTTTTGACACTCTCTACAGGGATCTCATCCCCGAACAAGAGAGGGGGCAGATTGGAGATGACCTGCCAAAGTACATGTTAGTTTGGGACAATGTCAGTTTCCATCGCTCCAACATCATCAGGCAATGGTTTGCGGCCCACAACAGGATGCTGGAGGAGGTCCTCTCACCCTACTCAACCCCGTTGAGGAATTTTTCTCAGCATGAAGATTAAAAGTATATGATCGCCAGCAGCATACACAGATGACCCTTCTGGCTGCCATGGATGTAACGTGTGATGACAACACAGCTGGTGCCTGCAGAGGCTGGATTAGACACTCTGAAAGATGATTTTCACGCTGTATTGCAAGAGAAGATATTTGTTGTGATGTCGATGAGAATCCGTTGCCCAAAATATAGGGAACGTCAAGAGGTGTAGGAAGACTGCACTGTAATTCCACTGCACTGCATGTACAGTTTTCCCTAAGGAGATTGTCTTATGTTCAGATTTCTACATTTGTTTGTGCTATGCAGTGCTGTCTTTTCCTGTCTGCATCGCAATGACACTGTCTGTCAATAAATTATTGTACAAACAGTTAAAGCGTTAACGTGAATCATGTGCCGTCTCTTGCAATCAAACAATCAAAACCAGAAATGCACTTACTGTTTTGCAAATGTCAAGGATGATTCGAGAAATGCTCCACTCATCACTCTCAGGTCACTCCGCTGCACACGTCTGATCACTTCTTTGTCACCCCCGACCTCACCGCTCCAGACAACGCAGATGTCTTACCGCTGGTCACTTTCCGGCGCTACCTACGGTCCCTCCCTCCTGCTTTTCCTCTGCTGTCTTGTCTGCACTCCCCCCCTCTGAGGAGCTCTCTCTTTTGAATACCAACACTGCCCCAGACACTCTGTGTTCCACGCTTACATCCTGCTTGGACAACCTATGCCCTCTTACATCTGGACCAGCCCGTGCATCCCTGTCTGCCCCCTGGTTATCGGATGTACCACGTGAGCATCGCGCCAGCCTCCGGTCAGCTGAGAGAAAATGGCACAAGTCAAAAGACCATACTGACCTCTCTCTCAACCAGTCTCTCCTCTGTACTTTCTCCGTTGACGTCACCTCTGCAAAAACTGATTATAACCACTCGAAGATCAGCAACTCTCCTGACTCTCGCACACTCTTAAAAACCTTCTCTGCTCTCCTCTGTCCGCCTGCTCCCACACCTTCATCGGAGTTAACGGCTGAAGATTTTGCATCGTTCTTCGTAAAGAAAATTACCGCCATCAACAGCCAATTTTCTACACCACCATCACCCGCCTTTTCTCCTCTGTCTGAAGATGATGTTTCCAGGGTCATTGGTTCCAACCACCCTACCACCTGCCCACTGGATCCCATCCCCACCCATCTCCTCCATGCCATCTCTCCAGCAGTTGTGCCTGGTCTGACCCACATCATCAACTCTTTGCTCACCACTGGGACATTTCCCACTGCGTTCAAAGAGGCCTGCATCACACCTCTACTGAAGAAACCCACTCTCAACCTTACACTGCTAGAACACTACAGGCCGGTGTAGTGTGTGAAAATGCATATCTTCCGTCAAAATTTAGATGACTGATTTTAACCTCTAATTCTTTTCTGTCTTCTTAAAAAATTTTTTTTTACTTACCTCACTATTCTTAGCTTTGTATACTGTGCTAGGCTTCAATGGACTGGATTTAATTAACTTATGCATTTTGTTGCCTATATTGTTATAATTTCTTCCAATGTTTCCTCGTCTGTAAGTCGCTTTGGAAAAAAGCGTCTGCTAAATGACTAAATGTAAATTTTATGAAATGTGTAATGTGTAATGTGTAGTGTGTGGCCTTGAAATTTTAGCATGTCTACGTAATCATGAATAAATGCTTCTTGAGACACACAGTGTTGCTTATTTGCATGCATCAAACGAATTGTTTCTGGCTATATGCATCCATGCATCAGTTTGAGAGGGGTGGAAATGTGACACTTGGGTGAAACAAAACTGCCCCAAAAGTACCCCCACCCACTTTAAATACAGTTTTTTCTAAGTCAATTTGGTACATTTCTCAGATCCTATTTGAAATTCTCAAAACTTCTTGTTCAATCCTTACATCCTTGTGTCACTTGTGCACATCAAACAAGCATTTTCTCATTTCTTTGAACAAGTTGCAAATGCTTTGGTATATCCATGCAAATGATTATGACACAATTCTGTGCAGATTCCTACATTATCAATTGCTTATGTCATGTTGATCAAAATGCATTATAATGGGTCTCTGTTGAATAGTATAATCCCCCACGACATTTAAGCACTAGTTTTAAAACATACAGTAAGTATACTTCAAGTAAACAGTGGCATTTTATATTACTCAATTTAGTGTTTTGCATTACTATATTCTTTCCACATAGGACTGCAAGACAACTTCACTGGGTTGCAGACGGCCCCTTTTCACACCTAAACAGTCTTTTGACACTTTGTACAGGGATCTCATCCCTGAACAAGAGATGGGGCAGATTGGAGATGACCTGCCAAAGTACGTGTTAGTTTGGGACAATGTCAGTTTCCATCGCTCCAACATCATCAGGCAATGGTTTGCGGCCCACAACAGGATGCTGGTGGAGTTCCTCTCACCCTACTCAACCCCGTTGAGGAATTTTTCTCAGCATGAAGATTAAAAGTATATGATCGCCAGCAGCATACACAGATGACCCTTCTGGCTGCCATGGATGTAACGTGTGATGACATCACAGCTGATGCCTGCAGAGGCTGGATTAGACACTCTGAAAGATGATTTTCACGCTGTATCGCAAGAGAAGATATTTGTTGTGATGTGGATGAGAATCCGTTGCCCAAAATATAGGGAACGTCAGGAGGTGTAGGAAGACTGCACTGTTATTCCACTGCATTGCATGTACAGTTTTCCCGAAGGAGATTGTCTTATGTTCAGATTTCTACATTTGTTTGTGCTATGCAGTGCTGTCTTTTCCTGTCTGCATCGCAATGACACTGTCTGTCAATAAATTATTGTACAAACAGTAAAAGCGTTAACGTGAATCTTGTGCCGTCTCTTGCAATCAAACAATCAAAACCAGAAATGCACTTACTGTTTTGCAAATGTCAAGGATGATTCGAGAAATGCTCCACTCATCACTCTCAGGTCACTCCGCTGCACACGTCTGATCACTTCTTTGTCACCCCCGACCTCACCGCTCCAGACAACGCAGATGTCTTACCGCTGGTCAGTTTCCGGCGGTACCTACGGTCCCTCCCTCCTGCTTTTCCTCTGCTGTCTTGTCTGCACTCCCCCCCTCTGAGGAGCTCTCTCTTTTGAATACCAACAGTGCCACAGACACTCTGTGTTCCACGCTTACATCCTGCTTGGACAACCTATGCCCTCTTACATCTGGACCAGCCCGTGCATCCCTGTCTGCCCCCTGGTTATCGGATGTACCACGTGAGCATCGCGCCAGCCTCCGGTCAGCTGAGAGAAAATGGCACAAGTCAAAAGACCATACTGACCTCTCTCTCAACCAGTCTCTCCTCTCTACTTTCTCCGTTGACGTCACCTTATCAAAAACTGATTATAACCACTCGAAGATCAGCAACTCTCCTGACTCTCGCACACTCTTAAAAACCTTCTCTGCTCTCCTCTGTCCGCCTGCTCCCACACCGTCATCGGAGTTAACGGCTGATGATTTTGCATCGTTCTTCGTAAAGAAAACTACCGCCATCAACAGCCAATTTTCTACACCACCATCACCCACCTTTTCTCCTCTGTCTGAAGATGATGTTTCCAAGGTCATTGGTTCCAACCACCCTACCACCTGCCCACTGGATCCCATCTCCACCCATCTCCTCCATGTTATCTTTCCAGCATTTGTGCCTGGTCTGACCCACATCATCAACTCTTTGCTCACCACTGGGACATTTCCCACTGCGTTCAAAGAGGCCTGCATCACACCGCTACTGAAGAAACCCACTCTCAACCTTACACTGCTAGAACACTACAGGCCGGTGTAGTGTGTGAAAACGCATATCTTCCGTCAAAATGTAGATGACTGATTTTAACCTCTAATTCTTTTCTGTCATCTTAAAACAATTTTTTTTACTTAGCTCACTATTTTTAGCTTTGTATACTGTGCTAGGCTTTAATGGACTGGATTTAATTAACTTATGCATTTTGTTGCCTATATTGTTATAATTGCTTCCAATGTTTCCACGTCTGCAAGTCGCTTTGGAAAAAAGCATCTGCTAAATGACTAAATGTAAATTTTATGAAATGTGTAATGTCATGTGTAATGTGTAATGTGTAGTGTGTGGCCTTGAAATTTTAGCATGTCTACGTAATCATGAATAAATGCTTCTTGAGACACACAGTGTTGCTTCTTTGCATGCATCAAACGAATTGTTTCTGGCTATATGCATCCATGCATCAGTTTGAGAGGGGTGGAAATGGGACACTTGGGTGAAACAAAACTGCCCCAAAAGTACCCCCACCCACTTTAAATACAGTTTTTTCTAAGTCAATTTGGTACATTTCTCAGATCCGATTTGAAATTCTCAAAACTTCTTCTTCAAGCCTTACATCCTTGTGTCACTTGTGCACATCAAACAAGCATTTTCTCATTTCTTTGAACAAGTTGCAAATGCTTTGGTATATCCATGCAAATGATTATGACACAATTCTGTGCAGATTCCTACATTATTAATTGCTTATGTCATGTTGATCAAAATGCATTATAATGGGTCTCTGTTGAATAGTATAATCCAACACGACATTTAAGCACTAGTTTTGCAATATACAGTAAGTTTACTTCAAGTAAACAGTGGCATTTTATTTTACTCAATTTAGTGTTTCGCATTACTATATTCTTTCCATATAGGACTGCAAGACAACTTCACTGGGTTGCAGACGGCCCCTTTTCACACCTAAACAGTCTTTTAACACTCTCTACAGGGATCTCATCACTGAACCAAAGAGCGGGCAGATTGGAGATGACCTTCCAAAGTACATGTTAGTTTGGGACAATGTCAGTTTCCATCGCTCCAACATCATCAGGCAATGGTTTTTCGGCCCACAACAGGATGCTGGTGGAGTTCCTCTCACCCTACTCAACCCCGTTGAGGAATTTTTCTCAGCATGAAGATTAAAAGTATAAGATCGCCAGCAGCATACACAGATGACCCTTCTGGCTGCCATGGATGTAACGTGTGATGACATCACAGCTGATGCCTGCAGAGGCTGGATTAGACACTCTGAAAGATGATTTTTCACGCTATATCGCAATTGAAGATATTTGTTGTGATGTGGATGAGAATCCGTTGCCCAAAATATAGGGAACGTCAGGAGGTGTAGGAAGACTGCACTGTAATTCCACTGCACTGCATGTACAGTTTTCCCTAAGGAGATTGTCTTATGTTCAGATTTCTACATTTGTTTGTGCTATGCAGTGCTGTCTTTTCCTGTCTGCATCGCGATGACACTGTCTGTCAAGAAATTATTGTACAAACAGTAAAAGCGTTAACGTGAATCATGTGCCGTCTCTTGCAATCAAACAATCAAAACCAGAAATGCACTTACTGTTTTGCAAATGTCAAGGATGATTCGAGAAATGCTCCACTCATCACTCTCAGTTCACTCCGCTGCACACGTCTGATCACTTCTTTGTCACCCCCGAGCTCACCGCTCCAGACAACGCAGATGTCTTACCGCTGGTCACTTTCCGGCGCTACCTACGGTCCCTCCCTCCTGCTTTTCCTCTGCTGTCTTGTCTGCACTCCCCCCCTCTGAGGAGCTCTCTCTTTTGAATACCAACAGTGCCCCAGACACTCTGTGTTCCACGCTTACATCCTGCTTGGACAACCTATGCCCTCTTACATCTGGACCAGCCCGTGCATCCCTGTCTGCCCCCCGGTTATCGGATGTACCACGTGAGCATCGCGCCAGCCTCCGGTCAGCTGAGAGAAAATGGCACAAGTCAAAAGACCATACTGACCTCTCTCTCAACCAGTCTCTCCTCTCTACTTTCTCCGTTGACGTCACCTCTGCAAAAACTGATTATAACCACTCGAAGATCAGCAACTCTCCTGACTCTCGCACACTCTTAAAAACCTTCTCTGCTCTCCTCTGTCCGCCTGCTCCCACACCTTCATCGGAGTTAACGGCTGATGATTTTGCATCGTTCTTCGTAAAGAAAACTACCGCCATCAACAGCCAATTTTCTACACCACCATCACCCGCCTTTTCTCCTCTGTCTGAAGATGATGTTTTCAAGGTCATTGGTTCCAACCACCCTACCACCTGCCCACTGGATCCCATCTCCACCCATCTCCTCCATGTTATCTCTCCAGCAGTTGTGCCTGGTCTGACCCACATCATCAACTCTTTGCTCACCACTGGGACATTTCCCACTGCGTTCAAAGAGGCCTGCATCACACAGCTACTGAAGAAACCCACTCTCAACCTTACACTGCTAGAACACTACAGGCCGGTGTAGTGTGTGAAAACGCATATCTTCCGTCAAAATGTAAATGACTGATTTTAACCTCTAATTCTTTTCTGTCTTCTTAAAATTTTTTTTACTTACCTCACTATTCTTAGCTTTGTATACTGTGCTAGGCTTTAATGGACTGGATTTAATTAACTTATGCATTTTGTTGCCTATATTGTTATAATTGCTTCCAATGTTTCCTCGTCTGTAAGTCGCTTTGGAAAAAAGCGTCTGCTAAATGACTAAATGTAAATTTTATGAAATGTGTAATGTCATGTGTAATGTGTAATGTGTAGTGTGTGGCCTTGAAATTTTAGCATGTCTACGTAATCATGAATAAATGCTTCTTGAGACACACAGTGTTGCTTCTTTGCATGCATCAATCGAATTGTTTCTGGCTATATGCATCCATGCATCAGTTTGAGAGGGGTGGAAATGGGACACTTGGGTGAAACAAAACTGCCCCAAAAGTACCCCCACCCACTTTAAATACAGTTTTTACTAAGTCAATTTGGTACATTTCTCAGATCCGATTTGAAATTCTCAAAACTTCTTGTTCAATCCTTACATCCTTGTGTCACTTGTGCACATCAAACAAGCATTTTCTCATTTCTTTGAACAAGTTGCGAATGCTTTGGTATATCCATGCAAATGATTATGACACAATTCTGTGCAGATTCCTACATTATCAATTGCTTATGTCATGTTGATCAAAATGCATTATAATGGGTCTCTGTTGAATAGTATAATCCCCCACGACATTTAAGCACTAGTTTTACAATATACAGTAAGTATACTTCAAGTAAACAGTGGCATTTTATTTTACTCAATTTAGTGTTTCGCATTACTATATTCTTTTCACATAGGACTGCAAGACAACTTCACTGGGTTGCAGACGGCCCCTTTTCACACCTAAACATTTGTTTTGACACTCTCTACAGGGATCTCATCCCTGAACAAGAGAGGGGGCAGATTGGAGATGACCTGCCAAAGTACATGTTAGTTTGGGACAATGTCAGTTTCCATCGCTCCAACATCATCAGGCAATGGTTTGCGGCCCACAACAGGATGCTGGTGGAGTTCCTCTCACCCTACTCAACCCTGTTGAGGAATTTTTCTCAGCATGAAGTTTAAAAGTATATGATCGCCAGCAGCATACACAGATGACCCTTCTGGCTGCCATGGATGTAACGTGTGATGACATCACAGCTGATGCCTGCAGAGGCTGGATTAGACACTCTGAAAGATGATTTTCACGCTGTATCGCAAGAGAAGATATTTGTTGTGATGTTGATGAGAATCCGTTGCCCAAAATATAGGGAATGTCAGGAGGTTTAGGAAGACTGCACTGTAATTCCACTGCACTGCATGTACAGTTTTCCCTAAGGAGATTGTCTTATGTTCAGATTTCTACATTTGTTTGTGCTATGCAGTGCTGTCTTTTCCTGTCTGCATCGCAATGACACTGTCTGTCAATAAATTATTGTACAAACAGTAAAAGCGTTAACGTGAATCATGTGCTGTCTCTTGCAATCAAACAATCAAAACAAGAAATGCACTTACTGTTTTGGAAATGTCAAGGATGGTTCGAGAAATGCTCCATTCATCACTCTCAGGTCACTCCGCTGCACACGTCTGAACACTTCTTTGTCACCCCCAACCTCACCGCTCCAGACAACGCAGATATCTTATCGCTGGTCACTTTCCGGCGCTACCTACGGTCCCTCCCTCCTGCTTTTCCTCTGCTGTCTTGTCTGCACTCCCCCCCTCTGAGGAGCTCTCTCTTTTGAATACCAACAGTGCCACAGACACTCTGTGTTCCACGCTTACATCCTGCTTGGACAACCTATGCCCTCTTACATCTGGACCAGCCCGTGCATCCCTGTCTGCCCCCTGGTTATCGGATGTACCAACTGAGCATCGCGCCAGCCTCCTGTCAGCTGAGAGAAAATGGCACAAGTCAAAAGACCATACTGACCTCTCTCTCAACCAGTCTCTCCTCTCTACTTTCTCCGTTGACGTCACCTCTGCAAAAACTGATTATAACCACTCGAAGATCAGCAACTCTCCTGACTCTCGCACACTCTTAAAAACCTTCTCTGCTCTCCTCTGTCCGCCTGCTCCCACACCTTCATCGGAGTTAACGGCTGATGATTTTGCATCGTTCTTCGTAAAGAAAACTACCGCCATCAACAGCCAATTTTCTACACCACCATCACCCGCCTTTTCTCCTCTGTCTGAAGATGATGTTTCCAAGGTCATTGGTTCCAACCACCCTACCACCTGCCCACTGGATCCCATCTCCACCCATCTCCTCCATGTTATCTCTCCAGCAGTTGTGCCTGGTCTGTCCCACATCATCAACTCTTTGCTCACCACTGGGACATTTCCCACTGCGTTCAAAGAGGCCTGCATCACACCGCTACTGAAGAAACCCACTCTCAACCTTACACTGCTAGAACACTACAGGCCGGTGTAGTGTGTGAAATCGCATATCTTCCGTCAAAATGTAGATGACTGATTTTAACCTCTAATTCTTTTCTGTCTTCTTAAAAAAAATTTTTTTACTTACCTCACTATTCTTAGCTTTGTATACTGTGCTAGGCTTTAATGGACTGGATTTAATTAACTTATGCATTTGTTGCCTATATTGTTATAATTGCTTCCAATGTTTCCTCGTCTGTAAGTCGCTTTGGAAAAAAGCGTCTGCTAAATGACTAAATGTAAATTTTATGAAATGTGTAATGTCATGTGTAATGTGTAATGTGTAGTGTGTGGCCTTGAAATTTTAGCATGTCTACGTAATCATGAATAAATGCTTCTTGAGACACACAGTGTTGCTTCTTTGCATGCATCAAACAAATTGTTTATGGCTATATGCATCCATGCATCAGTTTGAGAGGAGTGGAAATGGGACACTTGGGTGAAACAAAACTGCCCCAAAAGTACCCCCACCAACTTTAAATACAGTTTTTTCTAAGTCAATTTGGTACATTTCTCAGATCCGATTTGAAATTCTCAAAACTTCTTGTTCAATCCTTACATCCTTGTTTCACTTGTGCAAATCAAACAAGCATTTTCTCATTTCTTTGAACAAGTTGCAAATGCTTTGGTATATCCATGCAAATGATTATGACACAATTCTGTGCAGATTCCTACATTATTAATTGCTTATGTCATGTTTATCAAAATGCATTATAATGGGTCTCTGTTGAATAGTATAATACCCCACGACATTTAAGCACTAGTTTTACAATATACAGTAAGTATACTTCAAGTAAACAGTGGCATTTTATTTTACTCAATTTAGTGTTTCGCATTACTATATTCTTTCCACATAGGACTGCAAGACAACTTCACTGGGTTGCAGACGGCCCCTTTTCACACCTAAACAGTCTTTTGACACTCTCTACAGGGATCTCATCCCCGAACAAGAGAGGGGGCAGATTGGAGATGACCTGCCAAAGTACATGTTAGTTTGGGACAATGTCAGTTTCCATCGCTCCAACATCATCAGGCAATGGTTTGCGGCCCACAACAGGATGCTGGAGGAGGTCCTCTCACCCTACTCAACCCCGTTGAGGAATTTTTCTCAGCATGAAGATTAAAAGTATATGATCGCCAGCAGCATACACAGATGACCCTTCTGGCTGCCATGGATGTAACGTGTGATGACAACACAGCTGGTGCCTGCAGAGGCTGGATTAGACACTCTGAAAGATGATTTTCACGCTGTATTGCAAGAGAAGATATTTGTTGTGATGTCGATGAGAATCCGTTGCCCAAAATATAGGGAACGTCAAGAGGTGTAGGAAGACTGCACTGTAATTCCACTGCACTGCATGTACAGTTTTCCCTAAGGAGATTGTCTTATGTTCAGATTTCTACATTTGTTTGTGCTATGCAGTGCTGTCTTTTCCTGTCTGCATCGCAATGACACTGTCTGTCAATAAATTATTGTACAAACAGTTAAAGCGTTAACGTGAATCATGTGCCGTCTCTTGCAATCAAACAATCAAAACCAGAAATGCACTTACTGTTTTGCAAATGTCAAGGATGATTCGAGAAATGCTCCACTCATCACTCTCAGGTCACTCCACTGCACACGTCTGATCACTTCTTTGTCACCCCCGACCTCACCGCTCCAGACAACGCAGATGTCTTACCGCTGGTCACTTTCCGGCGCTACCTACGGTCCCTCCCTCCTGCTTTTCCTCTGCTGTCTTGTCTGCACTCCCCCCCTCTGAGGAGCTCTCTCTTTTGAATACCAACACTGCCCCAGACACTCTGTGTTCCACGCTTACATCCTGCTTGGACAACCTATGCCCTCTTACATCTGGACCAGCCCGTGCATCCCTGTCTGCCCCCTGGTTATCGGATGTACCACGTGAGCATCGCGCCAGCCTCCGGTCAGCTGAGAGAAAATGGCACAAGTCAAAAGACCATACTGACCTCTCTCTCAACCAGTCTCTCCTCTGTACTTTCTCCGTTGACGTCACCTCTGCAAAAACTGATTATAACCACTCGAAGATCAGCAACTCTCCTGACTCTCGCACACTCTTAAAAACCTTCTCTGCTCTCCTCTGTCCGCCTGCTCCCACACCTTCATCGGAGTTAACGGCTCACCCGCCTTTTCTCCTCTGTCTGAAGATGATGTTTCCAGGGTCATTGGTTCCAACCACCCTACCACCTGCCCACTGGATCCCATCCCCACCCATCTCCTCCATGCCATCTCTCCAGCAGTTGTGCCTGGTCTGACCCACATCATCAACTCTTTGCTCACCACTGGGACATTTCCCACTGCGTTCAAAGAGGCCTGCATCACACCTCTACTGAAGAAACCCACTCTCAACCTTACACTGCTAGAACACTACAGGCCGGTGTAGTGTGTGAAAACGCATATCTTCCGTCAAAATTTAGATGACTGATTTTAACCTCTAATTCTTTTCTGTCTTCTTAAAAAATTTTTTTTTACTTACCTCACTATTCTTAGCTTTGTATACTGTGCTAGGCTTTAATGGACTGGATTTAATTAACTTATGCATTTTGTTGCCTATATTGTTATAATTTCTTCCAATGTTTCCTCGTCTGTAAGTCGCTTTGGAAAAAAGCGTCTGCTAAATGACTAAATGTAAATTTTATGAAATGTGTAATGTGTAATGTGTAGTGTGTGGCCTTGAAATTTTAGCATGTCTACGTAATCATGAATAAATGCTTCTTGAGACACACAGTGTTGCTTCTTTGCATGCATCAAACGAATTGTTTCTGGCTATATGCATCCATGCATCAGTTTGAGAGGGGTGGAAATGTGACACTTGGGTGAAACAAAACTGCCCCAAAAGTACCCCCACCCACTTTAAATACAGTTTTTTCTAAGTCAATTTGGTACATTTCTCAGATCCTATTTGAAATTCTCAAAACTTCTTGTTCAATCCTTACATCCTTGTGTCACTTGTGCACATCAAACAAGCATTTTCTCATTTCTTTGAACAAGTTGCAAATGCTTTGGTATATCCATGCAAATGATTATGACACAATTCTGTGCAGATTCCTACATTATCAATTGCTTATGTCATGTTGATCAAAATGCATTATAATGGGTCTCTGTTGAATAGTATAATCCCCCACGACATTTAAGCACTAGTTTTAAAACATACAGTAAGTATACTTCAAGTAAACAGTGGCATTTTATATTACTCAATTTAGTGTTTTGCATTACTATATTCTTTCCACATAGGACTGCAAGACAACTTCACTGGGTTGCAGACGGCCCCTTTTCACACCTAAACAGTCTTTTGACACTTTGTACAGGGATCTCATCCCTGAACAAGAGATGGGGCAGATTGGAGATGACCTGCCAAAGTACGTGTTAGTTTGGGACAATGTCAGTTTCCATCGCTCCAACATCATCAGGCAATGGTTTGCGGCCCACAACAGGATGCTGGTGGAGTTCCTCTCACCCTACTCAACCCCGTTGAGGAATTTTTCTCAGCATGAAGATTAAAAGTATATGATCGCCAGCAGCATACACAGATGACCCTTCTGGCTGCCATGGATGTAACGTGTGATGACATCACAGCTGATGCCTGCAGAGGCTGGATTAGACACTCTGAAAGATGATTTTCACGCTGTATCGCAAGAGAAGATATTTGTTGTGATGTGGATGAGAATCCGTTGCCCAAAATATAGGGAACGTCAGGAGGTGTAGGAAGACTGCACTGTTATTCCACTGCATTGCATGTACAGTTTTCCCGAAGGAGATTGTCTTATGTTCAGATTTCTACATTTGTTTGTGCTATGCAGTGCTGTCTTTTCCTGTCTGCATCGCAATGACACTGTCTGTCAATAAATTATTGTACAAACAGTAAAAGCGTTAACGTGAATCTTGTGCCGTCTCTTGCAATCAAACAATCAAAACCAGAAATGCACTTACTGTTTTGCAAATGTCAAGGATGATTCGAGAAATGCTCCACTCATCACTCTCAGGTCACTCCGCTGCACACGTCTGATCACTTCTTTGTCACCCCCGACCTCACCGCTCCAGACAACGCAGATGTCTTACCGCTGGTCAGTTTCCGGCGGTACCTACGGTCCCTCCCTCCTGCTTTTCCTCTGCTGTCTTGTCTGCACTCCCCCCCTCTGAGGAGCTCTCTCTTTTGAATACCAACAGTGCCACAGACACTCTGTGTTCCACGCTTACATCCTGCTTGGACAACCTATGCCCTCTTACATCTGGACCAGCCCGTGCATCCCTGTCTGCCCCCTGGTTATCGGATGTACCACGTGAGCATCGCGCCAGCCTCCGGTCAGCTGAGAGAAAATGGCACAAGTCAAAAGACCATACTGACCTCTCTCTCAACCAGTCTCTCCTCTCTACTTTCTCCGTTGACGTCACCTTATCAAAAACTGATTATAACCACTCGAAGATCAGCAACTCTCCTGACTCTCGCACACTCTTAAAAACCTTCTCTGCTCTCCTCTGTCCGCCTGCTCCCACACCGTCATCGGAGTTAACGGCTGATGATTTTGCATCGTTCTTCGTAAAGAAAACTACCGCCATCAACAGCCAATTTTCTACACCACCATCACCCACCTTTTCTCCTCTGTCTGAAGATGATGTTTCCAAGGTCATTGGTTCCAACCACCCTACCACCTGCCCACTGGATCCCATCTCCACCCATCTCCTCCATGTTATCTTTCCACCATTTGTGCCTGGTCTGACCCACATCATCAACTCTTTGCTCACCACTGGGACATTTCCCACTGCGTTCAAAGAGGCCTGCATCACACCGCTACTGAAGAAACCCACTCTCAACCTTACACTGCTAGAACACTACAGGCCGGTGTAGTGTGTGAAAAAGCAAATATCTTCCGTCAAAATGTAGATGACTGATTTTAACCTCTAATTCTTTTCTGTCTTCTTAAAAAAATTTTTTTACTTACCTCACTATTCTTAGCTTTTTATACTGTGCTAGGCTTTAATGGACTGGATTTAATTAACTTATGCATTTTGTTGCCTATATTGTTATAATTGATTCCAATGTTTCCTCGTCTGTAAGTCGCTTTGGAAAAAAGCGTCTGCTAAATGACTAAATGTGAATTTTATGAAAAGTGTAATGTCATGTGTAATGTGTAATGTGCAGTGTGTGGCCTTGAAATTTTAGCATGTCTACGTAATCATGAATAAATGCTTCTTGAGACACACAGTGTTGCTTCTTTGCATGCATCAAACGAATTGTTTCTGGCTATATGCATCCATGCATCAGTTTGAGAGGGGTGGAAATGGGACACTTGGGTGAAACAAAACTGCCCCAAAAGTACCCCCACCCACTTTAAATACAGTTTTTTCTAAGTCAATTTGGTACATTTCTCAGTTGCGATTTGAAATTCTCAAACTTCTTGTTCAAGCCTTACATCCTTGTGTCACTTGTGCACATCAAACGAGCATTTTCTCATTTCTTTGAACAAGTTGCAAATGCTTTGGTATATCCATGCAAATGATTATGACACACTTCTGTGCAGATTCCTACATGATCAATTGCTTATGTCATGTTGATCAAAATGCATTATAATGGGTCTCTGTTGAATAGAATAATCCAACACGACATTTAAGCACTAGTTTTACAGTATACAGTAAGTATACTTCAAGTAAACAGTGGCATTTTATTTTACTCAATTTAGTGTTTCGCATTACTATATTCTTTCCACATAGGACTGCAAGGCAACTTCACTGGGTTGCAGACGGCCCCTTTTCACACCTAAACAGTCTTTTGACACTCTCTACAGGGATCTCATCCCTGAACAAGAGAGGGGGCAGATTGGAGATGACCTGCAAAAGTACATGTTAGTTTGGGACAATGTCAGTTTCCTTCGCTCCAACATCATCAGGCAATGGTTTGCGGCCCACAACAGGATGCTGGTGGAGTTCCTCTCACCCTACTCAACCCCGTTGAGGAATTTTTCTCAGCATGAAGATTAAAAGTATATGATCGCCAGCAGCATACATAGATGACTCTTCTGGCTGCCATGGATGTAACGTGTGATGACATCACAGCTGATGCCTGCAGAGGCTGGATTAGACACTCTGAAAGATGATTTTTCACGCTGTATCGCAAGAGAAGATATTTGTTGTGATGTGGATGAGAATCCGTTGCCCAAAATATAGGGAACGTCAGGAGGTGTAGGAAGACCGCACTGTAATTCCACTGCACTGCATGTACAGTTTTCCCTAAGGAGATTGTCTTATGTTCAGATTTCTACATTTGTTTGTGCTATGCAGTGCTGTCTTTTCCTGTCTGCATCGCGATGACACTGTCTGTCAAGAAATTATTGTACACCTGCTGGAGAGTCATGTAATTCAACCCAATATATATCGGCCATTTCCTTTAGAGGCCCTCCCAACAGGACCTGCTGGTGGCCGTGCCTACTCTGTGCCTGCGAACAGTCGACTCTGGCGCCGTCTGGGAATGTGACAGTGACACCCTCCGGTGAACATAAGATGTTTGCCCCCAATTTTATCAACAAATCTCTACCTAACAGGGGGACAGGTGCATTTGTGGAGTACAGAAATGAGTGTGAGAGGCACTGATTTGCCACTTTTGTGGTAAGGGGAATAGTTAGAGGCCAGTGTTCGAACCCACCAGAGAACCCCATAACTCCGACAGTTTTATCACTTACGTCTTTGTCAGTGATTGTGCCCCTCGTTACTGTGGAGTATGTTGCTCCGGTATCCACCAGAGCTGTTAGTGGTCTGTTGTTAACCACGATTTTCATGAGAGGCTCAGCCAAACCCCTCATGATTGTTCTCTGTGGGCCCCGTCAACAATCCCCCGCGCCTTCCCGCTGGCCCCAGGTCGGGTACATGGGCGCCTGAATCGAGTGGGGAGACGGGTGCTGTTGCCCCGGGTTTCGTGGGGTCTGTGGTCCCCTGGCACGACCACCGGCACCACCTCTATGAGGATCCCATCCCCCCGCAGGTGGTCCCGTAAACTGGCTATCCCCGAGCATTGGGCATTCTCTCATCCAGTGATCAGTCCCACCACACTGAAAACATGCACCCCTCTGGCGCACTTCTCTCCTGTTAGATCTTCCCCTACCCCATCCACTATTACCCCGTGGCCTATACCCTCCCCACGGTCTCATAGGCTCGGGGCCTGGTTTGAATGGCTGGACACTGCCCTGACCATAAGTTTGGAACTGGGGAATGGGTTGAAGCCCCTGCTGGGCCTGTGTACCAGTCTGCACGGCAGAGTCACTGTTCACAGGACGTTGTGGCATTTGTTTTGGTTTTTTGTTACTGGCCTTTGCCAATTCTAATTGTATTTTTAGCAATTGGTGTTTTGTTTTTTCTAACTCCTCCTCCTCATGTTCCTGTTTCTCTACTGCTTTGTCAATGTGGAAAACTAGATGTCTTTCCCACACTTCATTACTCGCTACAGGAATGTCAGGATTGTTTTCCATTGCCTGCCTAACACCATTGGGAGCCCCGGTCATTACTGCAGTTCTGAATATGTCACGAGTGATTGGATTGTTTAAACTATTTTCTTCGACCATCTGTTCCCATTCTGCTGCACATCTGAAATAATAACTTGCTCCAGTCTCACCAGGTTTAATGCGAAATTTAATATTTTGGTACACTGTTGGGGGAGTTGGAAACTTTGCCCTCAGGGCCTTGGAAATTGATGTGCTGACGGTCACAAACAATGTGTCGTTTTTACATGTTTCTATATTTGCGACGTTTTCGAAATCTGCCATCTGTGAGACAGTGAAAATTTGACCCAAAAGGCATCGTAAGTCCCCTACCGCCAAGGTGGTGCCATGACATAATGCCATCAATTTTGTAAGCCATCTACCTCCCCCTGACGTAATGGGGGCAACTTTGCCAACACAGCCGTCATGTCACTGTGATTCCAAGGTTGATACTTTTGTACACCACCAGTACCATGTACTAGGGGCATGTTTAGTGCGTTCCCTGCCATCAGTTGTGCGCGTGCCATATCGCTTTCTTCATCCTCGTCGTCATACTGTGCTGCTGCTCTGTTAATTGGGAGTGGTGAGAGGGCACTGAGGTCATATCCACCCGTCCTTTTTGGCTGGCCCCCTACTGGATGCTCAGCATCCCACTCTCTATCTCTGGGTGGGGTATGTTGGCTACTAGTGGGCTGGTGGTGGCTTCTTGTTCTATGCGCCACAGTTGTGGCCGTCATAGTCCCTTTAATGACTATGTTACATTCATTTGATGGTGACTCAATGTTGCTATTTTTACACGATCCCTTTTCCTCTCTATCCTCATCTTCTCCATCATTGTGTTGAGATGCTTCCTGTCTGCTCGTTACTTGTTCTACCTGTGCAGTCAATCTCTTAATTTGGCTTTGCAACTCCTCAAACTCAGCTATGTCTGCCTCTACCACTGTTTCTTTCACATTAACTTGAACTTGTTGTGTTGCTGGTGCATAGGGCGGAGGCTGCAGTTTGCTCAGATCAGGATATAAGGGGGCGGAGGCTACACGACATGAGATACTGGTACTTTCACTTCCTGACTTCCTCACCAGTTCTTTCTGTGACTTTCCCGAGTGCACACGGTCTGTGTTATTCTTGGGACTCAGAGCAGTAGCTGTGAGAGCAAGGCGTGTCCATAGACGTAAATCTTCTCTTAGTTTTACCTCCTCATTTTTGTGTTTATTCTTTCCTACCCACTTCACATGTTTTGCCTCTTCAACATGTCTAGCCAATTTTAAATGCGCTCTCTTTTCCATTTCTCTGACCTTTGGCGCTAATCTGATTGATAATTTATCTGGTTCCTGCCATAAATTTTCCAAACAAATCTGACTCCATTTACATTCCCAAATCTTATTTTCTTTCTTATGATTTTTCGGTTCCGTTTGAGCCATCAACATATCCACTACTCTCCCCCATTGTGTGGTTATCGGGACACACCCGTCTCCCTCACATTCTCTCTCAAACTCAAACATTCTACAAACTGATATTCACTGCACAATACACAAGCAATATATACACTGTAATTGTCTTTCACTATTCTTTTAAAATAATATTCAATGCACAATACACTCTAAATATACACAATTTACTTATGTTTTACTATACTTTTTGTATAATAATATTCATTACAGGATAAACTTTCAATATATACAGTTTACTTATTTTTGGCGTACTCACGACTGGTTACGTGTAGGCGTTCCAAAAGTATTTTCCAACAATAATTATATCTTTTGGTGTACTCACGACTGGTTACGTGTAGGCGTTCCAAGAGTATTTTCCAACAATAATTTTATCTTTTGGCGTACTCACGACTGGTTACGTGTAGGCGTTTCAAAAGTATTTCACAACAATAGTTTTATCTTTAACTATTGTGACGCGGGCCTCTCACCCCGTCTTCAAATGTTCAAAACCAACAATAGTTCTCTTCTTAACTATTGTGACGCAGGAATCTAACCTCGTCTTCAAATATTCAAAACCAACAATAGTTCTCTTCTTAACTATTGTGACGCAGGAATCTAACCTCGTCTTCAAATGTTTAAAACCCTCCTTTTATTCTGACCAACAAACATCAACAATTTCTATTTTGTAATCAATGACACGGATATACTTTTAAATTCAACACATGAATTTGGAATATTCAATTTGCAGAAATTAGTTTAAACAGGTTTTCTGCTTACCTTTTATATTGTCGGCCGTGTGTTGGACTCAAAGTTATCTCGTCCCAGTTCTCGGTCAATCCCCGACTTTTACAATTCTTCTAAATGCCCCTTTTCTCCAATCACGTCGGATGTCACCATCTGTAGGACATTCTAAATGTGTTCTTGCATGTTCAAAATTGGAGGGAGGCCGCTCAAAGTAAATCTTGAAGTTTATTGATCAGAAGATTAAAAAAAAAACAGCTGTTGGGTCAGTTGCCTCAGAACAAAGGCTCAACCCACGCCCAGTTTTACAATTCTGGATATATTTATAGTATTTGTCGCCGGTCTCTCTTCGTGCCTTTGAGTGACGTGTTGTCTGGTATTCGTCCAATCAGCTCTTAGTCCGTTGTTCTCTGAGTTTCTGCAAAACATCAAATGACAACCCACACACCCCAATTCTACCCAGCAACAACATAGTTTAAAAGGTCAGACAATCCAATATGTGTGTGTGTACATTTTCTCCTTTTTTGGCGTTTCAGTTGCATGCATATATTCTGAGACCTCAACTGTCTCCTGACACTTCCTCTTATCTTTTGCATGCGACACCCACGCCCCACTTCCTCTTTCAAGTACGCTCATTATCAGCTCCTAACTTTTATGGTTAATTTCAACACATTATTTGAGGTTAAGGGTTATTGTATGCAAGCAATAGAATAATAAACACTTCTAAAAGTAATGATGCATATAGAATAATACTGCATATGAAGCATATGAATGAATAAAAGTGATAATGCATATGGAATAATACTGCATAGGAAGCGTATGAATGAATAAAAGTGATAATGCATATGGAATAATACTGCATAGGAAGCATATGAATGAATATTCCACAGCATCCATGCATCAGTTTTAGAGGGGTGGAAATGGGACACTTGGGTGAAACAAAACTGCCCCAAAAGTACCCCCACCCACTTTAAATACAGTTTTTTCTAAGTCAATTTGGTACATTTCTCAGATCCGATTTGAAATTCTCAAAACTTCTTGTTCAAGCCTTACATCCTTGTGTCACTTGTGCACATCAAACAAGCATTTTCTCATTTCTTTGAACAAGTTGCAAATGCTTTGGTATATCCATGCAAATGATTATGACACAATTCTGTGCAGATTCCTACATTATCAATTGCTTATGTCATGTTGATCAAAATGCATTATAATGGGTCTCTGTTGAATAGTATAATCCAACACGACATTTAAGCACTAGTTTTACAATATACAGTAAGTATACTTCAAGTAAACAGTGGCATTTTATTTTACTCAATTTAGTGTTTCGCATTACTATATTCTTTCCACATAGGACTGCAAGACAACTCCACTGGGTTGCAGACGGCCCCTTTTCACACCTAAACAGTCTTTTGACACTCTCTACAGGGATCTCATCCCTGAACAAGAGAGGGGGCAGATTGGAGATGACCTGCCAAAGTACATGTTAGTTTGGGACAATGTCAGTTTCCTTCGCTCCAACATCATCAGGCAATGGTTTGCGGCCCACAACAGGAAGCTGGTGGAGTTCCTCTCACCCTACTCAACCCCGTTGAGGAATTTTTCTCAGCATGAAGATTAAAAGTATATGATCGCCAGCAGCATACACAGATGACCCTTCTGGCTGCCATGGATGTAACGTGTGATGACATCACAGCTGATGCCTGCAGAGGTTGGATTAGACACTCTGAAAGATGATTTTCACGCTGTATCGCAAGAGAAGATATTTGTTGTGATGTGGATGAGAATCCGTTGCCCAAAATATAGGGAACGTCAGGAGGTGTAGGAAGACTGCACTGTAATTCCACTGCACTGCATGTACAGTTTTCCCTAAGGAGATTGTCTTATGTTCAGATTTCTACATTTGTTTGTGCTATGCAGTGCTGTCTTTTCCTGTCTGCATCGCAATGACACTGTCTGTCTAGAAATTATTGTACAAACAGTAAAAGCGTTAACGTGAATCATGTGCCGTCTCTTGCAATCAAACAATCAAAACCAGAAATGCACTTACTGTTTTGCAAATGTCAAGGATGATTCGAGAAATGCTCCACTCATCACTCTCAGGTCACTCCGCTGCACACGTCTGATCAGTTCTTTGTCATCCCCGACCTCACCGCTCCAGACAACGCAGATGTCTTACCGCTGGTCACTTTCCGGCGCTACCTACAGTCCCTCCCTCCTGCTTTTCCTCTGCTGTCTTGTCTGCACTCCCCCCCTCTGAGGAGCTCTCTCTTTTGAATACCAACAGTGCCACAGACACTCTGTGTTCCACGCTTACATCCTGCTTGGACAACCTATGCCCTCTTACATCTGGACCAGCCGTGCATCCCTGTCTGCCCCCTGGTTATCGGATGTACCACGTGAGCATCGCGCCAGCCTCCGGTCAGCTGAGAGAAAATGGCACAAGTCAAAAGACCATACTGACCTCTCTCTCAACCAGTCTCTCCTCTCTACTTTCTCCGTTGACGTCACCTCTGCAAAAACTGATTATAACCACTCGAAGATCAGCAACTCTCCTGACTCTCGCACACTCTTAAAAACCTTCTCTGCTCTCCTCTGTCCGCCTGCTCCCACACCTTCATCGGAGTTAACGTCTGATGATTTTGCATCGTTCTTCGTAAAGAAAACTACCGCCATCAACAGCCATTTTTCTACACCACCATCACCCGCCTTTCCTCCTCTGTCTGAAGATGATGTTTCCAAGGTCATTGGTTCCAACCACCCTACCACCTGCCCACTGGATCCCATCTCCACCCATCTCCTCCATGTTATCTCTCCAGCAGTTGTGCCTGGTCTGACCCACATCATCAACTCTTTGCTCACCACTGGGACATTTCCCACTGCGTTCAAAGAGGCCTGCATCACACCGCTACTGAAGAAACATATTCTCAACCTTACACTGCTAGAACACTACAGGCCGGTGTAGTGTGTGAAAACGCATATCTTCCGTCAGAATGTAGATGACTGATTTTAACCTCTAATTCTTTTCTGTCTTCGTAAAAAATTTTTTTTTTACTTACCTCACTATTCTTAGCTTTGTATACTGTGCTAGGCTTTAATGGACTGGATTTTATTAACTTATGCATTTGTTGCCTATATTGTTATAATTGCTTCCAATGTTTCCTCGTCTGTAAGTCGCTTTGGAAAAAAGCGTCTGCTAAATGACTAAATGTAAATTTTATGAAATGTGTAATGTCATGTGTAATGTGTAATGTGTAGTGTGTGGCCTTGAAATTTTAGCATGTCTACCTAATCAGGAATAAATGCTTCTTGAGACACATAGTGTTGCTTCTTTGCATGCATCAAACAAATTGTTTCTGGCTATATGCATCCATGCATCAGTTTGAGAGGGGTGGAAATGGGACACTTGGGTGAAACAAAACTGCCCCAAAAGTACCCCCACCCACTTTAAATACAGTTTTTACTAAGTCAATTTGGTACATTTCTCAGATCCGATTTGAAATTCTCAAAACTTCTTGTTCAATCCTTACATCCTTGTGTCACTTGTGCACATCAAACAAGCATTTTCTCATTTCTTTGAACAAGTTGCAAATGCTTTGGTATATCCATGCAAATGATTATGACACAATTCTGTGCAGATTCCTACATTATCAATTGCTTATGTCATGTTGATCAAAATGCATTATAATGGGTCTCTGTTGAATAGTATAATCCCCCACGACATTTAAGCACTAGTTTTACAATATACAGTAAGTATACTTCAAGTAAACAGTGGCATTTTATTTTACTCAATTTAGTGTTTCGCATTACTATATTCTTTCCACATAGGACTGCAAGACAACTTCACTGGGTTGCAGACGGCCCATTTTCACACCTAAACATTTTTTTTGACACTCTCTACAGGGATCTCATCCCTGAACAAGAGAGGGGGCAGATTGGAGATGACCTGCCAAAGTACATGTTAGTTTGGGACAATGTCAGTTTCCATCGCTCCAACATCATCAGGCAATGGTTTGCGGCCAACAACAGAATGCTGGTGGAGTTCCTCTCACCCTACTCAACCCCGTCGAGGAATTTTTCTCAGCATGAATATTAAAAGTATATGATCGCCAGCAGCATACACAGATGACCCTTCTGGCTGCCATGGATATAACGTGTGATGACATCACAGCTGATGCCTGCAGAGGCTGGATTAGACACTCTGAAAGATGATTTTCGCGCTGTATCGCAAGAGAAGATATTTGTTGTGATGTAGATGAGAATCCGTTGCCCAAAATATAGGGAACGTCAGGAGGTGTAGGAAGACTGCACTGTAATTCCACGGCACTGCATGTACAGTTTTCCCTAAGGAGATTGTCTTACGTTCAGATTGCTACATTTGTTTGTGCTATGCAGTGCTGTCTTTTCCTGTCTGCATCGCAATGACACTGTCTGTCAATAAATTACTGTACAAACAGTAAAAGCGTTAACGAGAATCATGTGCCGTCTCTTGCAATCAAAAAATCAAAACCAGAAATGCACTTACTGTTTTGCAAATGTCAAGGATGATTCGAGAAATGCTCCACTCATCACTCTCAGGTCACTCCGCTGCAGACGTCTGATCACTTCTTTGTCACCCCCAACCTCACCGCTCCAGACAACGCAGATGTCTTACCGCTGGTCACTTTCCGGCGCTACCTACGGTCCCTCCCTTCTGCTTTTCCTCTGCTGTCTTGTCTGCACTCCCCCCTCTCTGAGGAGCTCTCTCTTTTGAATACCAACAGTGCCACAGACACTCTGTGTTCCACGCTTACATCCTGCTTGGACAACCTATGCCCTCTTACATCTGGACCAGCCCGTGCATCCCTGTCTGCCCCCTGGTTATCGGATGTACCACATGAGCATCGCGCCAGCCTCCGGTCAGCTGAGAGAAAATGGCACAAGTCAAAAGACCATACTGACCTCTCTCTCAACCAGTCTCTCCTCTCTACTTTCTCCGTTGACGTCACCTCTGCAAAAACTGATTATAACCACTCGAAGATCAGCAACACTCCTGACTCTCGCACACTCTTAAAAACCTTCTCTGCTCTCCTCTGTACGCCTGCTCCCACACCTTCATCGGAGTTAACGGCTGATGATTTTGCATCGTTCTTCGTATAGAAAACTACCGCCATCAACAGCCAATTTTCTACACCACCATCACCCGCCTTTTCTACTCTGTCTGAAGATGATGTTTCCAAGGTCATTGGTTCCAACCACCCTACCACCTGCCCACTGGATCCCATCTCCACCCATCTCCTCCATGTTATCTCTCCAGCAGTTGTGCCTGGTCTGACCCACATCATCAACTCTTTGCTCACCACTGGGACATTTCCCACTGCATTCAAAAAGGCCTGCATCAAACGGCTACTGAAGAAACCCACTCTCAACCTTACACTGCTAGAACACTACAGGCCGGTGTAGTGTGTGAAAACGCATATCTTCCGTCAAAATGTAGATGACTGATTTTAACCTCTAATTCTTTTCTGTCTTCTTAAAAAAACTTTTTTTTTACTTACCTCACTATTCTTAGCTTTTTATACTGTGCTAGGCTTTAATGGACTGGATTTAATTAACTTATGCATTTTGTTACCTATATTGTTATAATTGCTTCCAATGTTTCCTCGTCTGTAAGTCGCTTTGGAAAAAAGCGTCTGCTAAATGACTAAATGTAAATTTTATGAAATGTGTAATATCATGTGTAATGTGTAATGTGCAGTGTGTGGCCTTGAAATTTTAGCATGTCTACGTAATCATGAATAAATGCTTCTTGAGACACACAGTGTTGCTTCTTTGCATGCATCAAACGAATTGTTTCTGGCTATATGCATCCATGCATCAGTTTGAGAGGGGTGGAAATGGGACACTTGGGTGAAACAAAACTGCCCCAAAAGTACCCCCACCCACTTTAAATACAGTTTTTTCTAAGTCAATTTGGTACATTTCTCAGATCCGATTTGAAATTCTCAAAACTTCTTGTTCAATCCTTACATCCTTGTGTCACTTGTGCACATCAAACAAGCATTTTCTCATTTCTTTGAACAAGTTGCAAATGCTTTGGTATATCCATGCAAATGATTATGACAAAATTCTGTGCAGATTCCTACATTATTAATTGCTTATGTCATGTTGATCAAAATGCATTACAATGGGTCTCTGTTGAATAGTATAATCCCCCACGACATTTAAGCACTAGTTTTAGAATATACAGTAAGTTTACTTCAAGTAAACAGTGGCATTTTATTTTACTCAATTTAGTGTTTCGCATTACTATATGCTTTCCATATAGGACTGCAAGACAACTTCACTGGGTTGCAGACGGCCCCTTTTCACACCTAAACAGTCTTTTAACACTCTCTACAGGGATCTCATCCCTGAACCAAAGAGCGGGCAGATTGGAGATGACCTGCCAAAGTACATGTTAGTTTGGGACAATGTCAGTTTCCATCGCTCCAACATCATCAGGCAATGGTTTGCGGCCCACAACAGGATGCTGGTGGAGTTCCTCTCACCCTACTCAACCCCGTTGAGGAATTTTTCTCAGCATGAAGATTAAAAGTATATGATCGCCAGCAGCATACACAGATGACCCTTCTGGCTGCCATGGATGTAACGTGTGATGACATCACAGCTGATGCCTGCAGAGGCTGGATTAGACACTCTGAAAGATGATTTTTCATGCTGTATCGAAAGAGAAGATATTTGTTGTGATGTGGATGAGAATCCGTTGCCCAAAATATAGGGAACGTCAGGAGGTGTAGGAAGACTGCACTGTAATTCCACTGCACTGCATGTACAGTTTTCCCTAAGGAGATTGTCTTATGTTCAGATTTCTACATTTGTTTGTGCTATGCAGTGCTGTCTTTTCCTGTCTGCATCGCGATGACACTGTCTGTCAAGAAATTATTGAACAAACAGTAAAAGCGTTAACGTGAATCATGTGCCGTCTCTTGCAATCAAACAATCAAAACCAGAAATGCACTTACTGTTTTGCAAATGTCAAGGATGATTCGAGAAATGCTCCACTCATCACTCTCACGTCACTCCGCTGCACACGTCTGATCACTTCTTTGTCACCCCCGAGCTCACCGCTCCAGACAACGCAGATGTCTTACCGCTGGTCACTTTCCGGCGCTACCTACGGTCCCTCCCTCCTGCTTTTCCTCTGCTGTCTTGTCTGCACTCCCCCCCTCTGAGGAGCTCTCTCTTTTGAATACCAACAGTGCCCCAGACACTCTGTGTTCCACGCTTACATCCTGCTTGGACAACCTATGCCCTCTTACATCTGGACCAGCCCGTGCATCCCTGTCTGCCCCCCGGTTATCGGATGTACCACGTGAGCATCGCGCCAGCCTCCGGTCAGCTGAGAGAAAATGGCACAAGTCAAAAGACCATACTGACCTCTCTCTCAACCAGTCTCTCCTCTCTACTTTCTCCGTTGACGTCACCTCTGCAAAAACTGATTATAACCACTCGAAGATCAGCAACTCTCCTGACTCTCGCACACTCTTAAAAACCTTCTCTGCTCTCCTCTGTCCGCCTGCTCCCACACCTTCATCGGAGTTAACGGCTGATGATTTTGCATCGTTCTTCGTAAAGAAAACTACCGCCATCAACAGCCAATTTTCTACACCACCATCACCCGCCTTTTCTCCTCTGTCTGAAGATGATGTTTTCAAGGTCATTGGTTCCAACCACCCTACCACCTGCCCACTGGATCCCATCTCCACCCATCTCCTCCATGTTATCTCTCCAGCAGTTGTGCCTGGTCTGACCCACATCATCAACTCTTTGCTCACCACTGGGACATTTCCCACTGCGTTCTAAGAGGCCTGCATCACACCGCTACTGAAGAAACCCACTCTCAACCTTACACTGCTAGAACACTACATGCCGGTGTAGTGTGTGAAAACGCATATCTTCCGTCAAAATGTAGATGACTGATTTTAACCTCTAATTCTTTTCTGTCTTCTTAAAAATTTTTTTTTTTACTTACCTCACTATTCTTAGCTTTGTATACTGTGCTAGGCTTTAATGGACTGGATTTAATTAACTTATGCATTTTGTTGCCTATATTGTTATAATTGCTTCCAATGTTTCCTCGTCTGTAAGTCGCTTTGGAAAAAAGCGTCTGCTAAATGACTAAATGTAAATTTTATGAAATGTGTAATGTCATGTGTAATGTGTAATGTGTAGTGTGTGGCCTTGAAATTTTAGCATGTCTACGTAATCATGAATAAATGCTTCTTGAGACACATAGTGTTGCTTCTTTGCATGCATCAAACGAATTGTTTCTGGCTATATGCATCCATGCATCAGTTTGAGAGGGGTGGAAATGGGACACTTGGGTGAAACAAAACTGCCCCAAAAGTACCCCCATCCACTTTAAATACAGTTTTTACTAAGTCAATTTGGTACATTTCTCAGATCCGATTTGAAATTCTCAAAACTTCTTGTTCAATCCTTACATCCTTGTGTCACTTGTGCACATCAAACAAGCATTTTCTCATTTCTTTGAACAAGTTGCAAATGCTTTGGTATATCCATGCAAATGATTATGACACAATTCTGTGCAGATTCCTACATTATCAATTGCTTATGTCATGTTGATCAAAATGCATTATAATGGGTCTCTGTTGAATAGTATAATCCCCCACGACATTTAAGCACTAGTTTTACAATATACAGTAAGTATACTTCAAGTAAACAGTGGCATTTTATTTTACTCAATTTAGTGTTTCGCATTACTATATTCTTTCCACATAGGACTGCAAGACAACTTCACTGGGTTGCAGACGGCCACTTTTCACACCTAAACATTTTTTTTGACACTCTCTACAGGGATCTCATCCCTGAACAAGAGAGGGGGCAGATTGGAGATGACCTGCCAAAGTACATGTTAGTTTGGGACAATGTCAGTTTCCATCGCTCCAACATCATCAGGCAATGGTTTGCGGCCCACAACAGGATGCTGGTGGAGTTCCTCTCACCCTATTCAACCCCGTTGAGGAATTTTTCTCAGCATGAAGATTAAAAGTATATGATCGCCAGCAGCATACACAGATGACCCTTCTGGCTGCCATGGATGTAACGTGTGATGACATCACAGCTGATGCCTGCAGAGGCTGGATTAGACACTCTGAAAGATGATTTTCACGCTGTATCGCAAGAGAAGATATTTGTTGTGATGTTGATGAGAATCCGTTGGCCAAAATATAGGGAATGTCAGGAGGTGTAGGAAGACTGCACTGTAATTCCACTGCAATGCATGTACAGTTTTCCCTAAGGAGATTGTCTTATGTTCAGATTTCTACATTTGTTTGTGCTATGCAGTGCTGTCTTTTCCTGTCTGCATCGCAATGACACTGTCTGTCAATAAATTATTGTACAAACAGTAAAAGCGTTAACGTGAATCATGTGCCGTCTCTTGCAATCAAACAATCAAAACCAGAAATGCACTTACTGTTTTGCAAATGTCAAGGATGATTCGAGAAATGCTCCATTCATCACTCTCAGGTCACTCCGCTGCACACGTCTGATCACTTCTTTGTCACCCCCGACCTCACCGCTCCAGACAACGCAGATGTCTTACCGCTGGTCACTTTCCGGCGCTACCTACGGTCCCTCCCTCCTGCTTTTCCTCTGCTGTCTTGTCTGCACTCCCCCCCCTCTGAGGAGCTCTCTCTTTTGAATACCAACAGTGCCACAGATACTCTGTGTTCCATGCTTACATCCTGCTTGGACAACCTATGCCCTCTTACATCTGGACCAGCCCGTGCATCCCTGTCTGTCCCCCGGTTATCGGATGTACCACGTGAGCATCGCGCCAGCCTCCGGTCAGCTGAGAGAAAATGGCACAAGTCAAAAGACCATACTGACCTCTCTCTCAACCAGTCTCTCCTCTCTACTTTCTCCGTTGACGTCACCTCTGTAAAAACTGATTATAACCACTCGAAGATCAGCAACTCTCCTGACTCTCGCACACTCTTAAAAACCTTCTCTGCTCTCCTCTGTCCGCCTGCTCCCACACCTTCATCGGAGTTAACGGCTGATGATTTTGCATCGTTCTTCGTAAAGAAAACTACCGCCATCAACAGCCAATTTTCTACACCACCATCACCCGCCTTTTCTCCTCTGTCTGAAGATGATGTTTCCAAGGTCATTGGTTCCAACCACCCTACCACCTGCCCACTGGATCCCATTTCCACCCATCTCCTCCATGTTATCTCTCCAGCAGTTGTGCCTGGTCTGACCCACATCATCAACTCTTTGCTCACCACTGGGACATTTCCCACTGCGTTCAAAGAGGCCTGCATCACACCGCTACTGAAGAAACCCACTCTCAACCTTACACTGCTAGAACACTACAGGCCGGTGTAGTGTGTGAAAATGCATATCTTCCGTCGAAATGTAGATGACTGATTTTAACCTCTAATTCTTTTCTTTCTTCTAAAAATTTTTTTTTTTACGTACCTCACTATTCTTAGCTTTGTATACTGTGCTAGGCTTTAATGGACTGGATTTAATTAACTTATGCATTTTGTTGCCTATATTGTTATAATTGCTTCCAATGTTTCCTCGTCTGTAAGTCGCTTTGGAAAAAAGCATCTGCTAAATGACTAAATGTAAATTTTATGAAATGTGTAATGTCATGTGTAATGTGTAATGTGTAGTGTGTGGCCTTGAAATTTTAGCATGTCTACGTAATCATGAATAAATGCTTCTTGAGACACACAGTGTTGCTTCTTTGCATGCATCAAACGAATTGTTTCTGGCTATATGCATCCATGCATCAGTTTGAGAGGGGTGGAAATGGGACACTTGGGTGAAACAAAACTGCCCCAAAAGTACCCCCACCCACTTTAAATACAGTTTTTTGTAAGTCAATATGGTACATTTCTCAGATCCGATTTGAAATTCTCAAAACTTCTTGTTCAATCCTTACATCCTTGTGTCACTTGTGCACATCAAACAAGCATTTTCTCATTTCTTTGAACAAGTTGCAAATGCTTTGGTATATCCATGCAAATGATTATGACACAATTCTGTGCAGATTCCTACATTATCAATTGCTTATGTCATGTTGATCAAAATGCATTACAATGGGTCTCTGTTGAATAGTATAATCCCCCACGACATTTAAGCACTAGTTTTACAATATACAGTAAGTTTACTTCAAGTAAACAGTGGCATTTTATTTTACTCAATTTAGTGTTTCGCATTACTATATTCTTTCCACATAGGACTGCAAGACAACTTCACTGGGTTGCAGACGGCCCCTTTTCACACATAAACAGTCTTTTAACACTCTCTACAGGGATCTCATCCCTGAACCAAAGAGCGGGCAGATTGGAGATGACCTGCCAAAGTACATGTTAGTTTGGGACAATGTCAGTTTCCATCGCTTGATGAACATTTAAACAATGTTCTGCGCGTTCAAAAATTGAAGAGAGGTCAGTTCAGAAAACGTTGAAATTTATTGATCAGAAGTCTCAAACAAACAGCTGTTTCGGTGGATTCTCAGACACACACAGTCTTAACAAAGAACCGACCCCGAAATACACATTCAGAAGCTTATATATTTCTCGCCGAATCTCTTCTCCATGGCGGGGTCCAATCCGACTTCCTTCTTTGTCCTGTCTCAGCCAATCAGCTCACTGCCTTGTTTTTCAAACCCGACATCTGTAACAAATTATAGAGGCCCAACACGCTCTGTGCGTAACCTGATCTTAACACACACATACCCATTTCCTGTGGACAACCACAGTATCAGCTGAATTCCTGGGTAACCCAACTAACACACTGGTTATATTTTCAACATATTATGCATAGTTAGTAATCAATAATGAAATCATATTAAATGTAAAGGCACGTTTAAACCACAATAAGATCCTTGGGTGTACACATTTTTTCCCCAAAAATAAGATGTGGTTATTGTTACACATTCACACATAAGCAGATCCTGCAACCCCCCACTAACTGACCACATTCCATCTCTGGCATATCTAGCAACTGAAGAACTCTCAACTTCAAGCTTTTGTTCACAATCATGTCATGTAGGAAAATACATCTGATTTAAACAACATCAATCATCCATTTTTATATCGATCCATATATTGATCTTAATTCCCACAATTCCCTCTCTTGACCATTAAAAAATGGTCATAAAACATTACAAACATCATTATCATCCTCAACTAGGAAGTGGTCGCCAGACAATAGAGGCATGGTATATTTCGGAGGGGTTAAATCTGTCTTTTCTATTGCCGATAATATCACTCTGTTACATAGTGATCTGATACAGGGAATACAACAGCATCCGCATGAGACCAAAATACCTGCAAATACAGCTATTGATAACACAATCGACATTAAAACTGATTTCCATTTGCCTAGTGCCTTGTCTAGCCAATCTCCAATAGGATTATTCACTCCTGAATGTTCCTTCATTTCGATAGACAAAGTTCTCAAACCTTCCAATGCCCTAGTGACTGATCCGTCTGGTGCTGTATTATTAGGAATGTAAGTACAGCAAAGATCACCAAACATAACACATACTCCTCCCTTTTCTGCCAACAACATGTCCAGAGCCATACGGTTCTGTATAGCCATAAGTGAAGTTGGTGCTAGCTGTTCTGCTAAACCATCTACTGCATCCCTTGACATATTTGCTAACCTCATCACATTATAATGTACATAATTAATCCTATCTACATTCTTGTTTGGGGTGACTGGAAAAATAGCAGCTATTATTGGTATATTCTCAAAACCTGCTGCCACTTGGTTCGCTAGTTTATATTCATCCGGTACACCTCGTGGAATCCCAATCGCGTCAATGTATGTCGGACTATTTAATGATAAATCTACACTTGATCCTATTGCTCTTTTTGTAATGATGTGTCTCCGACGTCTTCTAGTCAATGTTGCTGAATTCACGGTTTCCGTTCTGACTGCTCTGTCTCCTATCAGGGTTATTGGGGCTCTCAGTCTCACCATGGCACACACTCCCTTTGCCTTCTCATGTATCCTAGTAAATAATCTTCGATCTCCACAATAATAATACAAACCTGCCCTAGCCCACGTACCTATCTCAGTCCCATTATCTACTATGATCTGATCACACCACTCCTTATTTATCTCCCCCAGGTTGCTGGTTGGTGATAGGCGTTTAATATCAAAACAGGTATAATTTGCTTTCTTTGGTGTAAATGGACCTGCCCGTGAAAGGTTGGTTATTGGTGGGAATATTGCTGCCAATGTGGTACAATTTTTTGGACTGGCCATCCGTGTCAATGCCAGCATACACTCATAACCCCACGTATCGTTTTGGTACAACGGGGCTGGTTCAATATATAAATGGGGTCTTGCATTAGCACATCCAACACAATCGTCTAAGCTCTGTTCTCTGGCTGTGGTAATTATCCATTCCAGCCACAAATTATTTTCCCCATATCCTGTGGCTCTCTCTATCATATCTTCTGGTTTTAACATTGTGTAATCTACTTCTACTACCCCATTCTTTTGTCCTGCCGATAATGGCTCAGCTACTGTCCCATTTCTTTCCTCCTCAGGTGAACTGTCCACAACAAATTTTATTACTGCTTTTTTATCTGTTCCTGGGCTGTGCACCCCCATTATAAGGAAAAACTCCCCTGTATAATTGGCTGATCCCGTTCTGGTGGATATTGAAAGGGTGAGTGGATTTTGGCTTGCACTATAATCTCTTTGCATTTTAAAATCAAATTTTGCCGAGGTACGGGTCCAAAGGCTAGGTTCTTTCGGGGTCCAACCACCGGTATATGCTATTACTTTATTACACGATGGACACCATTCACCCCTATAGGTTTGCCTAGACTGGTACGCCTTACAAACACTGTCCATATTCCCGTCCGTACATACATATACCTCGTACCCCCTCCATGAACTATTTTTTCCCCCACAATTTATGACAGCGCATAGGTCGAAAGTAAATGATGTGGTCTTACCCCAAACATAGTTAATTACGAGTTGTTCACATGGTAACCTCGTATCGGCTATGGCTCTTTTGTAACTCGGTTTCGATATGTTGTTGTTGCTTTCCTGACCCTCAGTTATGCTAAAAATTATTCCTACTATAACCCCTGAAATTATTAATAGGATCCCTGACAGCTTACAGTTTTCCCACAGCTTCATCTCGTTACCCTCTCTTGGACTTTAAATGGTTAAACACACTCTTGGAAAAATTTAAATGGTTAAACACACAGTACACTTAATGGGAATATGAAATTAAGAAAAAATATGTGGTTAAAATCCCACAAAATAGAAATGTAAGGGATAAATGGTTATACGTTAATGAGTATGACAATATAAAATCACAATAACAATATAAAAATATGGAAAAATACTGAATATGATATATGAAAACTATGAATATAAAAATATGAAAAATAGTAAATATGGAAAATATGAATATTAAAATTGAAGAAGAATCACAATAACAACAATATATATTGATTATAAAGAATTAGAAAGATAATTAAGATATAGAGCTTACGATAAAAATTTATATGAAAATGTTGACTTTTGCAAAATCTAAATTGTCCAACCCACAGCCTTTTTTGCACTAGATTGTTTTTTGCACTAGTTTGTTAATGCCACTGTCGTTGATGCCTGTGTCCCACTTTCTGCTCCACTTTCTGCTCCAGAGATACCCTCCCCCTCTTGGACCTGAGCCCTCAGGTCCACAGCAGTCTCTGACAGCGACCTGTTTGGTGGATCACAGTTAACACAAGAAGACAAGTGATACCAGGTGTCGCCCTTGCCAGATAGACGGACACAATGCGATGTCCTTGCTGTCACTTTCAGAGGTTCCGTCCAGCGTGGCTCATTCCACTTCCTTCGAAACTTCTTCAGGCGCACCCACTGTGAACCGGACTCGACAGGTTCTCCAGCAATGTCAGAGGGAGTCTGCTGAGAGGAATGTTGAATCATAGCAGTCAGTTTGTCAAAATATACACAATGTGAAAGTGGTACACAGGTGTCCGGCTTCAGCGGCGTCGACGGTCCTGGAAAAGATCTACCTGTAAGCAATTCAAAAGGTGTAAAGCCAGTGATTCTGTTAACAGAGGAACGTACAGACATTAGAGCCAACGGAAGAGCTGATAGCCATGATAATTTGGTCTGTGCACAGATTTTAGCCAATTTAAGTTTCAGTGTTAGGTTCATCCGTTCGACCTTACCTTGCGATTCAGGATGATAGACGGCTCCAAACGCATGCGTTAGACCCAGCGATTTCTCTACGATTTTTAAATGCTCATTTTTGAAGTGCGAGCCGTTATCTGACCGGATATGCCGGGGGAAACCGTAATGCGGAATGTACAAATTAATGAGACACTTAATGACTGCAGTGCTGTCTTCTTTCCCACAAGGAAAAGCCTCAGGCCAACCTGTGAATTGGTCAACAATCACCAATAAATACCGTTTCCCTTGCACCCTCTCTACCATGTCTGTAAAATCAATCACGATTTCCTCTCCTGGGCCTCGCAATGGCAAAAATGTGCCCTTTAACTGTTTTAAAGTTGGTTTGATGTTATGTTTTTGACAAATGTCGCATGAAAGTACAAAGTTAGACACCATAGCCATCAAAAAAGGATGCCACCAATATTGCAATGTTTTCATCATCTGTTTTGAACTCACGTGCGACATAGTGTGTGCTTGGGTCATGATAGAGCGTGACAGGCTCATGGGCAATGCTGGTCTGCCATCTGGGGCCTGCCACAGACCATCTGGTGCACACAGGGCCCCATACTCTGTCCACGTTGACAGTTCTTCTGGTGTACATTTGCCATGTTCGGCCACAAGTGTTTCTCTGCTGAAAGATGGTAACAGTTTCACATATGAACAGTCAGTCTGTACCATCATGGTCACCTGATAGCCTGCAGCTGTTTTGGCAGCCAAGTCAGCAGCCTCATTTCCCCGTGCTACAGCACTGTCTGTTTTACAGTGGCCCTGACATTTTATGACAGCAACAGCTGCTGGAATTTTCAATGCGTCCAACAGTGCACGTGCCTCTGCATCATGTGCTATAGGCTTACCAGACGTAGTGACGAACCCACTCCTTTGCCAAACTGCGAGTTCGACATGGACAGCACCCACGACATAAGCTGAGTCACTATAAATGTTGACTTTGCCAGACCCTGCAAGTTTAAGTGCTTGTGTGACCGCAATTAGTTCTGCTCTCTGTGCCGACTGTTTGCCTTCTATTTTCTCTGCTTCCCTAGTCGTGTAACCTAAGTCTGTTTGCTGCACAACAGAATAAGCTGAGACCAAAGTGCCATCATGAGCTCTAAAACAGCACCCGTCCGTGAAAAATGTAATCACGTCCGAGGCTTCAGGGATAGGGGTTGCAGTTAAGTCCTGGCGAACACGAGATGCCAGGTCAGTGATTGGTGCACAGTCATGTGGTTCCCCTTTGGTGAACAAATCTGCCATGTTAATGCCGTCGTGTTTATATGTTATGTTTGGCGCCGTTAGACATTTGGACAGTTTTCTCTGCCTCAACGGTGAAAACGTAAATGATGCAGAATTGACAAACGACATGACAGAGTGCGTGGTCAGGACCGTTAACTGATGACCCATCACAATGTGTGATGTCTTTTCAATGATCTTTGCTAATCCTGCAGTAAACCTGGCACAAACCGGCTGGCGTTGTTCAATGGTGTCCATTAGGACACTGACATACATGAGCACACGTCTAGCACTAGACTGCTTCTGAAAAAGTACTCCATGTGCACTATTCCCTGTTTCAGAAACGTCTAGGAAAAATGCCTTGCTGTAATCAGGGCTATGCAGATATGCTGCATGTGACAGCTCCCCTTTCAATTTAATGAACGCGGTTTCTGCTTCAGGGGTCCATGTTAACTTCGCCTGCACATTTCTCATGCCTTGTTCCTTGACCATGTCTCGTAATGGCTTGGTGACCGCTACATACATAGGGATATAATTTCTGCTGAAACCTGTCAATCCCAGAAAGGAAAGCATGTCCTTCACATTGTGTGGCTTCGGGTGTGACAAAATGCCATCACGTTGGCGATCAGACAATGTTGTGCCTTGGCCTGTGATTAAACGGCCCATGAAAGTAACAGATGGCCTGCTGACCTGCAGTTTTTCTTTACTAACCTTGAACCCAGACGCATACAGCTGTCTCAGAATGACGCCCGTTGCTTTTGAGCAATCTTCGTTGGTTGTGGCTGCTAGCAAAAGATCATCAACATACATTATTAGAACGCAATCTACAGGCAACACACAATTTATCAGCTGATTTTTTAGGACCTGATTGAATATCCCTGGCGATAAAATAAAGCCCTGTGGAAGTCTGTTATAAGAATATTGACATTTTCGGTAAGTGAAAGTCAGGCACGATTTACATTCTTCTGAGATTGGTATACAGAAAAAAGCGTTGGCCAAATCAATGCATGTGAACCATTGGTGAGCTGGGGTCAAATTTGAGATGGCAGTATATGGGTTTGGTACGGCCATTGTTGGTGTTGTCACCAGGCTGTTTACTCGACGCAGGTCATGGACTAATCTATATTTGTTTGTGCCTGGTTTTTTTACAGGAAAAATCGGGGTGTTCCATGGCGATCGCCATGGAATAATGACACCTTTCTCCACTAAACCTTGAACAGTGGGCGCAATGCCTTCCTCTGCCTCCCTTTTGTTAGGATATTGTGGGACCCAAACTGGTTCTGTCGATTTTAACTGAAATTTGACTGGCTCAATGTTACAGAGGCCAACGTCCGTTGGACCTTGTGACCAGAGGTCGTCCGGCTGGCTGTTAATTAACTGCTCAGCTCCGGGACCGTCTGTCAGTTCGCGACCATGGCTTCTTGTAATTTCGAGGTGAGTTAATTGGCCCCTATCGGCCGTTTTTTGTGGTACCCAATATGAATCTGTCATACGCGAATGCAAAACCCCAACAATGCCAGAGGGCTCCCAATCGGTCACCAAGCGCAACCTTTTTGTCATAGCTCCTAACTCTCGAGCTTCATGGCCTGGATGCAGTGCCATAGAAATGTGAGGTTCAGCTGTGTCTGCCATTTCATACCATATCTGTTGTTCTGGTGTCAGTGTAACTGGAACTACTACACCCTCTTGTCCTACATATAGACCCTCCCCTGTGAGTGTCCACATTTGGCCCTCAATTTCATGGAACATTTCCTGGTATGTGACAGTGTCATTACGGTCATAAAATAGTGTACAATGCAGGGGGTCGATGGGAGGCAAATAGACAGCTAAGTCTTTGATCCAGGGCCACTGACTCTTATACAGTGCTCTGGCTCCTGATTGTGAATTATCTAGTTCCACCCAATATATGTCTGCCATCTCTTGCAAGGGTCCTCCCAGCAAAACCTGCTGGTGGCCCTCTCTACTGTGTGCCTGTGAACAGTCGACTTTAGTGCCGTCCGGGAACGTGACTGTGACACCTTCTGGTGAGCATAAAATATTTGCACCCAATTTAATCAACAGATCTCTGCCCAATAGGGGAACAGGTGCTTTTGTGGAATATAGAAATGAGTGTGACAGGGACTGATTTGCCACTTTCGTGGTAAGAGGAACAGTAAGATGCCAGTGTTCGAACCCTCCAGAGAATCCCATAACTCCAACAGTCTTATCACTTAGATCTTTGTCAGTGATTGTGCCCCTCGTTACTGTGGAGTATGTTGCTCCGGTATCTACCAAAGCTGTTAGTGGCCTGTTGTTGACCACTAAAATCATGTAAGGCTCAGCCAAACCTCGCATGATTGTTCTCTGTTGGCCCCTTCAACAATCCGCATCTCCTCCCTGGCCCCAAGTCGGGTTCAAGGGCGCCTGAATCGAGTGGGGAGGTGGGCATTGTTGCTCCGGGTATTTCGGAGTTTGTGGTCCTCTGCCACGACCACTGGGCCCACCTCTATGAGGATCCCATCCCCCCGCAGGTGGTCCCATATACTGGCTGTCCCCTGTCATGGGACAATGTCTCCTCCAATGATCAGTCCCCCCACACTGATGACATGCATCCCAGTAGCGCACCCCTCCCCCACTCGGCTTCCCCCTAGCCCATCCGCTATTGCCCCGTGGCCTATACCCTCCCCATGGTTTTATTAATTGGAAATTAGGGACATGTCCTCCCTGAGCATAGCCAAAAGTTTCAGGTGTGACTATGGGAAAAGGTGGGGTCTTCACCCCGGGCTGCCCGTCAAAGCCGCTGCTCACAGGACGTTGTGACATTTGTTTTGATTTTTTGGTATCTGACTTAGCCATTTCTAATTGTAGTTTTAACAATTGTTGCTTTGTCTTTTCTAATTCCTCCTGTTCTTTATCCTGCTTATCGACTGATCTGTCAATATGGAACACTAGATGTCTTTCCCACATTTCGTTGCTGGCAACTGGAGTGTCAGGATTACATTCCATTGCCTGCTTGACACCATTGGGGGCCCCTGTCATTACGGCAGTTCTAAATATATTACGCGTAATTGGATTATTTAGACTACCATCTGCTCCCATTCAGCTGCGCATCTAAAATAGTAACTCGCTCCAGTCTCACCAGGCTTAATGCGGAACTTAATGTTTTGGTATACGGTTGGGGGTGTTGGAAATTTTTCTCTGAGGGCCCTGGCGATCGCTGTACTGACAGTGGTATACCGTGCGTCATTGGGTTCGTCTTCAATGTTTGCATCCTTCTCAAACTCTGCCATCTGCGAAACAGTAAAAACTTGGCCTAAAAGGCATCTTATGTCTCCTACCGCCAAGGTGGTGCCGTGGCACAATGCCATCAACTTTATAAGCCATCTGCCTCCACCAGATGTAATGGGGGGCAATTTTGCCAGCACAGCTGTCATGTCACTATGGCTCCAGGGCTGGTACTTTGGTACCCCTCGGTTGCCCTGTAACAGAGGCATGTTAGTTGCCCCTCCTGACATCAGCTGGGCGTTTGGCACATTAACATTCCTTTCATCATACTCACTACCTGGGCGACACATACTGTCCCATTGTCTCTCTTGAGGGGGAGTGAATTGACAGGCTGGAATGGATTGACAGGCTCTGGTACGACTCCTAGTACCCTGTGACACTGGGGTAGACATCATAGTTCCTTTAATAACTACGTCCCTACATACCTGCAGTGGCCCTCCATCCTCACTGTTATTACATGCTTCCTGTCCCTTCATGTCTCTGCCTTCCTCCTCATTGTGCACTACTTGTGCTCTTTGGTTTGTTATGCTATCCTTTCTTTGTAAGGTTTCCTGTCTATTTACCATTAGTTCTAATTGTGCTGTCAACACGTTTATTTGATCCTTTAAAACATCTAGATCTGGCATGTCTACCTCCACCATCGAATCTTTCACATTCACTTGCACTTGCTGTGAAGCTGGTATGTAGGGCGGGGGCAACAGCTTATTCAAATCAGGATATAAGGGGGTGGTCTCAGTATGACGCGAGATACTGGCTCCTGCACTTCCTGACTCTCTCACCATTTCTTTCTCTGACTCCTCCGATTGCACATGTCCTGTGCCCCCCCTAGGGGAACTCAAAGCAATTGCAGTCAGAGCAATGCGTGTCCAAAGACGTAATTCTTCTCTCAATCTCTCTTCCTCCTTTTTATGCTTATTTTTATCTAACCACTTCACATCTTTTCCTCCTTCTACATGTTTGTTTAAACTTGCATGCGCTTTTTCCTCCATTTCCCTGATTTTTGGAGTGATCTTAATCAACACTTTCTCAGATTCCTTCCACACATTCTCCATGCAAATTTCACTCCATTTTTTTTCCCAGATTTTCCTGTCTTTCTTACGAGTTTTCGGTTCTGATTGAACCATTAACATATCAAAATTTTTTCCCACTGCATAATTACAGGGGAATTCCCATAAATCACACATTTCTTCTCAAATTCAGACATTTTACACAACAATGGTACAGTGTACAATACACAATATGCACAATTTAATCGGCTTTTAGTGTACCTTTATAAATATGGCTCGTGACGCGGCCTTTCACCGGTCTTGTTAACGTAAATACACCGTGACGGGCCTTTCACCGCGTCTTGTTAATGTAAATAAAACTCGTGACGCGGCCTTTCACCGGTCTTGTTAACGTAAATAAAACTCGTGACGGGCCTTTCACCGCGTCTTGTTAACGTAAATAAAACTCGTGACGGGCCTTTAATTCTGATCAACAAATATCAATGATTTTTAATTTCTTCTCAATGGAACAGATATACTTCAAATTCAACACATAAATTTGGAATATCCAATCTGCAGAAGTTCGTTTAAACAGGTCTCTGCTCACCTTATTTAATTCTGTCGACAGCGTGTTGAAGTCAAAAGTTGTCTCGTCCCAATTTTCGGTCACTCTCCGAGTTTTACAATTCTCTGTAGATGCCTCTTTCTCCAATCGCGTTCGGGGTCACCATCTGATGAACATTTAAACAATGTTCTGCGCGTTCAAAAATTGAAGAGAGGCCAGTTCAGAAAACGTTGAAATTTATTGATCAGAAGTCTCAAACAAACAGCTGTTTCGGTGGATTCTCAGACACACACAGTCTTAACAAAGAACCGACCCCGAAATACAAATTCAGAAGCTTATATATTTCTCGCCGAATCTCTTCTCCATGGCGGGGTCCAATCCGCTTTTCCTTCTTTGTCCTGTCTCAGCCAATCAGCTCACTGCCTTGTTTTTCAAACCCGACATCTGTAACAAATTATAGAGGCCCAACACGCTCTGTGCGTAACCTGATCTTAACACACACATACCCATTTCCTGTGGACAACCACAGTATCAGCTGAATTCCTGGGTAACCCAACTAACACACTGGTTATATTTTCAACATATTATGCATAGTTAGTAATCAATAATGAAATCATATTAAATGTAAAGGCACGTTTAAACCACAATAAGATCCTTGGGTGTACACATTTCTTCCCCAAAAATAAGATGTGGTTATTGTTACACATTCACACATAAGCAGATCCTGCAACCCCCCACTAACTGACCACATTCCATCTCTGGCAACATCTAGCAACTGAAGAACTCTCAACTTCAAGCTTTTGTTCACAATCATGTCATGTAGGAAAATACATCTGATTTAAACAACATCAATCATCCATTTTTATATCGATCCATATATTGATCTTAATTCCCACAATTCAACATCATCAGGCAATGGTTTGCGGCCCACAACAGGATGCTGGTGGAGTTCCTCTCACCCTACTCAACCCCGTTGAGGAATTTTTCTCAGCATGAAGATTAAAAGTATATGATCGCCAGCAGCATACACAGATGACCCTTCTGGCTGCCATGGATGTAACGTGTGATGACATCACAGCTGATGCCTGCAGAGGCTGGATTAGACACTCTGAAAGATGATTTTTCACGCTGTATCGCAAGAGAAGATATTTGTTGTGATGTGGATGAGAATCCGTTGCCCAAAATATAGGGAACGTCAGGAGGTGTAGGAAGACTGCACTGTAATTCCACTGCACTGCATGTACAGTTTTCCCTAAGGAGATTGTCTTATGTTCAGATTTCTACATTTGTTTGTGCTATGCAGTGCTGTCTTTTCCTGTCTGCATCGCAATGACACTGTCTGTCAATAAATTATTGTACAAACAGTAAAAGCGTTAACGTGAATCATGTGCTGTCTCTTGCAATCAAACAATCAAAACCAGAAATGCACTTACTGTTTTGGAAATGTCAAGGATGGTTCGAGAAATGCTCCATTCATCACTCTCAGGTCACTCCGCTGCACACGTCTGAACACTTCTTTGTCACCCCCGAGCTCACCGCTCCAGACAACGCAGATATCTTATCGCTGGTCACTTTCCGGCGCTACCTACGGTCCCTCCCTCCTGCTTTTCCTCTGCTGTCTTGTCTGCACTCCCCCCCTCTGAGGAGCTCTCTCTTTTGAATACCAACAGTGCCACAGACACTCTGTGTTCCACGCTTACATCCTGCTTGGACAACCTATGCCCTCTTACATCTGGACCAGCCCGTGCATCCCTGTCTGCCCCCTGGTTATCAGATGTACCACGTGAGCATCGCGCCAGCCTCCGGTCAGCTGAGAGAAAATGGCACAAGTCAAAAGACCATACTGACCTCTCTCTCAACCAGTCTCTCCTCTCTACTTTCTCCGTTGACGTCACCTCTGCAAAAACTGATTATAACCACTCGAAGATCAGCAACTCTCCTGACTCTAACACACTCTTAAAAACCTTCTCTGCTCTCCTCTGTCCGCCTGCTCCCACACCTTCATCGGAGTTAACGGCTGATGATTTTGCATCGTTCTTCGTAAAGAAAACTACCGCCATCAACAGCCAATTTTCTACACCACCATCACCCGCCTTTTCTCCTCTGTCTGAAGATGATGTTTCCAAGGTCATTGGTTCCAACCACCCTACCACCTGCCCACTGGATCCCATCTCCACCCATCTCCTCCATGTTATCTCTCCAGCAGTTGTGCCTGGTCTGACCCACATCATCAACTCTTTGCTCACCACTGGGACATTTTCCACTGCGTTCAAAGAGGCCTGCATCACACCGCTACTGAAGAAACCCACTCTCAACCTTACACTGCTAGAACACTACAGGCCGGTGTAGTGTGTGAAAACGCATATCTTCCGTCAAAATGTAGATGACTGATTTTAACCTCTAATTCTTTTCTGTCTTCTTAAAAAATTTTTTTTTACTTACCTCACTATTCTTAGCTTTGTATACTGTGCTAGGCTTTAATGGACAGGATTTAATTAACTTATGCATTTTGTTGCCTATATTGTTATAATTGCTTCCAATGTTTCCTCGTCTGTAAGTCGCTTTGGAAAAAAGCATCTGCTAAATGACTAAATGTAAATTTTATGAAATGTGTAATGTCATGTGTAATGTGTAATGTGTAGTGTGTGGCCTTGAAATTTTAGCATGTCTACGTAATCATGAATAAATGCTTCTTGAGACACACAGTGTTGCTTCTTTGCATGCATCAAACGAATTGTTTCTGGCTATATGCATCCATGCATCAGTTTGAGAGGGGTGGAAATGGGACACTTGGGTGAAACAAAACTGCCCCAAATGTACCCCCACCCACTTTAAATACAGTTTTTTCTAAGTCAATTTGGTACATTTCTCAGATCCGATTTGAAATTCTCAAAACTTCTTGTTCAATCCTTACATCCTTGTATCACTTGTGCAAATCAAACAAGCATTTTCTAATTTCTTTGAACAAGTTGCAAATGCTTTGGTATATCCATGCAAATGATTATGACACAATTCTGTGCAGATTCCTACATTATCAATTGCTTATGTCATGTTGATCAAAATGCATTATAATGGGTCTCTGTTCAATAGTATAACCCCCCACGACATTTAAGCACTAGTTTTACAATATACAGTAAGTATACTTCAAGTAAACAGTGGCATTTTATTTTACTCAATTTAGTGTTTTGCATTACTATATTCTTTCCACATAGGACTGCAAGACAACTTCACTGGGTTGCAGACGGCCCCTTTTCACACCTAAACAGTCTTTTGACACTCTCTACAGGGATCTCATCCCTGAACAAGAGAGGGGGCAGATTGGAGATGACCTGCCAAAGTACATGTTAGTTTGGGACAATGTCAGTTTCCATCGCTCCAACATCATCAGGCAATGGTTTGCGGCCCACAACAGGATGCTGGTGGAGTTCCTCTCACCCTACTCAACCCCGTTGAGGAATTTTTCTCAGCATGAAGATTAAAAGTATATGATCGCCAGCAGCATACACAGATGACCCTTCTGGCTGCAATGGATGTAACGTGTGATGACATCAAGGCTGATGCCTGCAGAGGCTGGACTAGACACTCTGAAAGATGATTTTCACGCTGTATCGCAAGAGAAGATATTTGTTGTGATGTGGATGAGAATCCGTTGCCCAAAATATAGGGAACGTCAGGAGGTGTAGGAAGACTGCACTGTAATTCCACTGCACTGCATGTACAGTTTTCCCTAAGGAGATTGTCATATGTTCAGATTTCTACATTTGTTTGTGCTATGCAGTGCTGTCTTTTCCTGTCTGCATCGCAATGACACTGTCTGTCAAGAAATTATTGTACAAACAGTAAAAGCGTTAACGTGAATCATGTGCCGTCTCTTGCAATCAAACAATCAAAACCAGAAATGCACTTACTGTTTTGCAAACGTCAAGGATGATTCGAGAAATGCTCCACTCATCACTCTCAGGTCACTCCGCTGCACACGTCAGATCACTTCTTTGTCACCCCCGACCTCACTGCTCAAGACAACGCAGATGTCTTACCGCTGGTCACTTTCCGGCGCTACCTACGGTCCCTCCCTCCTGCTTTTCCTCTGCTGTCTTGTCTGCACTCCCCCCCCTCTGAGGAGCTCTCTCTTTTGAATACCAACAGTGCCACAGACACTCTGTGTTCCACGCTTACATCCTGCTTGGACAACCTATGCCCTCTTACATCTGGATCAGCCCGTGCATCCCTGTCTGCCCCCTGGTTATCGGATGTACCACGTGAGCATCGCGCCAGCCTCCGGTCAGCTGAGAGAAAATGGCACAAGTCAAAAGACCATACTGACCTCTCTCTCAACCAGTCTCTCCTCTCTACTTTCTCCGATGACGACACCTCTGCAAAAACTGATTATAACCACTCGAAGATCAGCAACTCTCCTGACTCTCGCACACTCTTAAAAACCTTCTCTGCTCTCCTCTGTCTGCCTGCTCCCACACCTTCATCGGAGTTAACGGCTGATGATTTTGCATCGTTCTTCGTAAAGAAAACTACCGCCCTCAACAGCCAATTTTCTACACCACCATCACCCGCCTTTTCTCCTCTGTCTGAAGATGATGTTTCCAAGGTCATTGGTTCCAACCACCCTACCACCTGCCCACTGGATCCCATCTCCTCCATGTTATCTCTCCAGCAGTTGTGCCTGGTCTGACCCACATCATCAACTCTTTGCTCACCACTGGGACATTTCCCACTGCGTTCAAAGAGGCCTGCATCACACCGCTACTGAAGAAACCCACTCTCAACCTTACACTGCTAGAACACTACAGGCCGGTGTAGTGTGTGAAAATGCATATCTTCCGTCGAAATGTAGATGACTGATTTTAACCTCTAATTCTTTTCTTTCTTCTAAAAATTTTTTTTTTTACTTACCTCACTATTCTTAGCTTTGTATACTGTGCTAGGCTTTAATGGACTGGATTTAATTAACTTATGCATTTTGTTGCCTATATTGTTATAATTGCTTCCAATGTTTCCTCGTCTGTAAGTCGCTTTGGAAAAAAGCATCTGCTAAATGACTAAATGTAAATTTTATGAAATGTGTAATGTCATGTGTAATGTGTAATGTGTAGTGTTTGGCCTTGAAATTTTAGCATGTCTACGTAATCATGAATAAATGCTTCTTGAGACACACAGTGTTGCTTCTTTGCATGCATCAAACGAATTGTTTCTGGCTATATGCATCCATGCATCAGTTTGAGAGGGGTGGAAATGGGACACTTGGGTGAAACAAAACTGCCCCAAAAGTACCCCCACCCACTTTAAATACAGTTTTTTCTAAGTCAATTTGGTACATTTCTCAGATCCGATTTGAAATTCTCAAAACTTCTTGTTCAATCCTTACATCCTTGTGTCACTTGTGCACATCAAACAAGCATTTTCTCATTTCTTTGAACAAGTTGCAAATGCTTTGGTATATCCATGCAAATGATTATGACACAATTCTGTGCAGATTCCTACATTATCAATTGCTTACGTCATGTTGATCAAAATGCATTATAATGGGTCTCTGTTGAATAGTATAACCCCCCACGACATTTAAGCACTAGTTTTACAATATACAGTAAGTATACTTCAAGTAAACAGTGGCATTTTATTTTACTCAATTTAGTGTTTCGCATTACTATATTCTTTCCACATAGGACTGCAAGACAACTTCACTGGGTTGCAGACGGCCCCTTTTCACACCTAAACAGTCTTTTGACACTCTCTACAGGGATCTCATCCCTGAACAAGAAAGGGGGCAGATTGGAGATGACCTGCCAAAGTACATGTTAGTTTGGGACAATGTCAGTTTCCTTCGCTCCAACATCATCAGGCAATGGTTTGCGGCCCACAACAGGATGCTGGTGGAGTTCCTCTCACCCTACTCAACCCCGTTGAGGAATTTTTCTCAGCATGAAGATTAAAAGTATATGATCGCCAGCAGCATACACAGATGACCCTTCTGGCTGCCATGGATGTAACGTGTGATGATATCACAGCTATGCCTGCAGAGGCTGGATTAGACACTCTGAAAGATGATTTTCACGCTATATCGCAAGAGAAGATATTTGTTGTGATGTGGATGAGAATCCGTTGCCCCAAATATAGGGAACGTCAGGAGGTGTAGGAAGACTGCACTGTAATTCCACTGCACTGCATGTACAGTTTTCCCTTTTGAGATTGTCTTATGTTCAGATTTCTAAGTTTGTTTGTGCTATGCAGTGCTGTCTTTTCCTGTCTGCATCGCAATGACAATGTCTGTCAAGAAATTATTGTACAAACAGTAAAAGCGTTAACGTGAATCATGTGCCGTCTCTTGCAATCAAACAATCAAAACCAGAAATGCACTTACTGTTATGCAAATGTCAAGGATGATTCGAGAAATGCTCCACTCATCACTCTCAGGTCACTCCGCTGCACACGTCTGATCACTTCTTTGTCAACCCCGACCTCACCGCTCCAGACAACGCAGATGTCTTACCGCTGGTCACTTTACGGCGCTACCTACGGTCCCTCCCTCCTGCTTTTCCTCTGCTGTCTTGTCTGCACTCCCCCCCTCTGAGGAGCTCTCTCTTTTGAATACCAACAGTGCCACAGACACTCTGTGTTCCACGCTTACATCCTGCTTGGACAACCTATGCCCTCTTACATCTGGACCAGCCCGTGCATCCCTGTCTGCCCCGTGGTTACATTTACATTTACATTTATTCATTTGGCAGACGCTTTTATCCAAAGCGACTTACAAGTAGTTTTATACAGTGGCACATTACTGCAGAGCAATCAGGGGTAAGGTGCCTTGCTCAAGGGCCCTTCAGTCATGACCTGCTGGCACTGAGATTAGAACCAGCAACCTTCTGATCACAAGCCCAACGCTCTAACCGTTAGGCCACAGCTGACCCCCTGGTTATCGGATGTACCACGTGAGCATCGCGCCAGCCTCCGGTCAGCTGAGAGAAAATGGCACTAGTCAAAAGACCATACTGACCTCTCTCTCAACCAGTCTCTCCTCTCTACTTTCTCCGTTGACGTCACCTCTGCAAAAACTGATTATAACCACTCGAAGATCAGCAACTCTCCCGACTCTCGCACACTCTTAAAAACCTTCTCTGCTCTCCTCTGTCCGCCTGCTCCCACACCTTCATCGGAGTTAACGGCTGATGATTTTGCATCGTTCTTCGTAAAGAAAACTACCGCCATCAACAGCCAATTTTCTACACCACCATCACCCGCCTTTTCTCCTCTGTCTGAAGATGATGTTTCCAAGGTCATTGGTTCCAACCACCCTACCACCTGCCCACTGGATCCCATCTCCACCCATCTCCTCCATGTTATCTCTCCAGCAGTTGTGCCTGGTCTGACCCACATCATCAACTCTTTGCTCACCACTGGGACATTTCCCACTGCGTTCAAAGAGGCCTGCATCACACCGCTACTGAAGAAACCCACTCTCAACCTTACACTGCTAGAACACTACAGGCCGGTGTAGTGTGTGAAAACGCATATCTTCCGTCAAAATTTAGATGACTGATTTTAACCTCTAATTCTTTTCTGTCTTCTTAAAAAAAATTTTTTTACTTACCTCACTATTCTTAGCTTTGTATACTGTGCTAGGCTTTAATGGACTGGATTTAATTAACTTATGCATTTTGTTGCCTATATTTTTATAATTGCTTCCAATGTTTCCACGTCTGTAAATCGCTTTGGATAAAAACGTCTGCTAAATGACTAAGTGTAAATTTTATGAAATGTGTAATGTGTAATGTGTAGTGTGTGGCCTTGAAATTTTAGCATGTCTACGTGATCATGAATAAATGCTTCTTGAGACACACAGTGTTGCTTCTTTGCATGCATCAAACGAATTGTTTCTGGCTATATGCATCCATGCATCAGTTTGAGAGGGGTGGAAATGGGACATTTGGGTGAAACAAAACTGCCCCAAAAGTACCCCCACCCACTTTAAATACAGTTTTTACTAAGTCAATTTGGTACATTTCTCAGATCCGATTTGAAATTCTCAAAACTTCTTGTTCAATCCTTACATATACTTGTGTCACTTGTGCACATCAAACAAGCATTTTCTCATTTCTTTGAACAAGTTGCAAATGCTTTGGTATATCCATGCAAATGATTATGACACAATTCTGTGCAGATTCCTACATTATCAATTGCTTATGTCATGTTGATCAAAATGCATTATAATGGGTCTCTGTTGAATAGTTTAATCCCCCACGACATTTAAGCACTAGTTTAACAATATACAGTAACTATACTTCAAGTAAACAGTGGCATTTTATTTTACTCAATTTAGTGTTTTGCATTACTATATTCTTTCCACATAGGACTGCAAGACAACTTCACTGTGTTGCAGACGGCCCCTTTTCACACCTTAACACTGTTATGGAATTTTTCTATTCCTTAATCAAAGTGAGTTTTTAAACACTTTAGACAAATGCAACACACAGAGAGCATGAGTTACCTTGCAAGGTATTTTATATTTTATTGACATTCAGTCTGCATCACAAGCATGGTGCAGAGAGAAGGTGCCCTCCTTCTCACTTTACAGGGCTTTTATACGATCCAAACATGACACCCCTTCTTCTCCCCTCCCTTGAGCAAGAACGTATCTTTGGTAACAAAAATGTGTCGCCATCTCTTATCTTCACCAGAACCTCTTGGTCTTTGCTCAAGGGTAAAGGAGCTGAGTGGTCTGCCACGTGCCAAAACATTTCTAAGGAATTTAAGAACAACAAGATAGACAGTCTTTTTTTTTACAGAGATTAGCGTGAAGAAACCCAAGTCATGAAAATTTCCATCACATTCCCATCTTTTATCATATATGATAACCAAAATCTTTATGCCTCAACCTGCAAGATGAGCACTGCCCTTTCTCCTACAGATTTCATAGGCCGTTGTCATCGTACTCAATAAATTCCCCTTCCGTGAGATTGATGGTCTGCATCATGAACCTTTGTTCAATTGCAGCCATGCTCCCTAATAGTATTTTATTTAAACAATTTTGAAAACAGTAAATTAAACATGGCAACATAATTATAAGAAATAATAATCCCACTAGAATGGGTAATGCATCAGACACGCCCCCCAACCTTGGCTATTCCATTTCAACAGACTGTTAGTCATATCATCCGGTTCCCTGATTGCATTCTTCATGTGTTTTATAATGTCTGTGACATTATCAGCATAATCCGGAATATAGAAACAACAACTGACCCCGAGCATTTTGCACACACACCGCTTTTCTCTGCGGTGAGCACATCTACACCTAACCTACCCTGCAATCCTAATTCCCTACTTTCAAACTGTTCAATTCTGTACTTTACTTACCACCTGGTTCTCTGCACTCTGTCTTTTCTATCAGTGCCAATGCACATGCCTTATTGCCTTTGCATTGATATATTGCCATTCTCGTATCTACCTTCTAGCTCTGCTTCTCTTGCCTCTTTTTCTGCCTGCTCTGCGGCCTGAAAATTCCTTGGCTGAAATGATATCTGAACCTTCTGACCTGTGTCTTTCCTTCTGACCTCGACCACATACACCAATACTGACCTGCTTAAACCTTCATCACCTTCATAAACCTTCGTCACTTTCCATATTTCCACTCTTATTTGGGAAGTTGCTCCGTTCCCTCATAATTCAAATTTTCTGAGTTAGAGCTAGTCTCTTTCCTTTTTATTTGGCCGTCCCAGGGGACATAATGGCCCACATTTTCAAATTTTGTTGCCTCATCCACAACATCAACTGAGGTACACGTACCTCTACACAAATACATATTTGTTCCACAGTACCTAGCAGAATTAGGGTACCACTGTCCCTCCCCATACCATTTTATTAAACTTGGAATATAGTGTTGCACAGAAACAAAGTTCTATAATCTCTAATTTCTCGGGGTTCGATGCGTCCCCGACTCGAACAGTTGATTCCCTTTGCGAGCACCAATAGTGCCCCTCCTGTCGCTTCAGTCAGCACGACCTTTGCGAAGAGCCATACGTTTGGAGTTGCCCCTCCTTGGACACCTTTTTGCTGTGGGAGGTGTGTCTTTCCCACGACTTCCTCCCGAAATCTTTGACTACTTCGAAGTCTCCTGGCTGGAAGCTGTGTACTGATTTGTCAGCTCCGTTTGCTACTGCTCCTTTGACCTGCACAAATATTTTTAGAGCAAAAACACAAAAACATATTGCCTTATAACATCCCCCCTTTTGACGCGTGGTCTAGGCCACGCGTCAAAATCGCAAAAGCAGAGAAAAAATGTTTTGGCAAACAGGTGAGGCCATTTGGGCCCCCCCAAACATTGTCTGTGTATTTACATGAGCATCCTTGCAGAGTGCACGCTTATCCGGTTCTGCAAAATGTTTGCATCTCTGCAAGGGAAAGAGTTTTGTTAGTGATTTCTGGAGAAAATCTGTCTGTGGCTCCGATGTTGCTTGCTTTGCTGCAAGGTCAGCTCGTCGGCTTCCTGCAAAAAAAATTTCAGATACAAAAGTGTGTGTGGCATAGTCACACACAACAATGGCTGATGGGAGAAAAATGGCAGATGGTAAATCAGCAACCTGTGTGTGTTTAAGAATCTTTTTACCATCAGCTTTCAAAAAGTTCCTGTGTTTCCAAAGTGTGCCAAAATCATGAGCTACACCAAATGCATATCTACTGTCTGTGTGAATGTTGACACTTTTACCCTCTGCCAATTCACATGCGCGTGTGAGTGCAATGAGCTCTGCTGTTTGAGCAGAGAAATGGTCAGGCAGGCGGCCTGACTGTACTGTTTCAAAATCAGACACAACAGCAAACCCCGCGTGATTCTTTCCCGCCTCATCTTTTCGTGCACTGCCATCTACATAGAAAGTCAAGTCTGCATTTAGCAGAGGTTCGTCTCTGAGATCAACACGTGGCGAGCAGACTTGCTCTAAAGTGGCAACACAGTTGTGTGGGTCACCATTGTCAGGAAGTGGCAGCAACGTGGCTGGGTTTAGTGTGTTACATCTCTTTACCGTGATGTTTGGCAATTCCAACAACGTCAGATTATATCTCAGCCACCTCGCTGTAGATAAATGTGACACTCGTTGTTCTAACAGAATCATGGCCACTGCATGGGGAACAACCACAGTAAGGGGAGAATAACCAACAAACTCCCTAGAAGCCAGCACTGCTTTCTCTGCCGCTGCTACTGCGTGCAGGCACGGTGGGAGACCTTGTGCCACACTATCTAATCTGGATGAAAGATAAGCAACGGGGCGCAGCTGGTCTCCGTTTTTTTGGAGCAGCACAGAGAGCATTGTGCCGTCTTTTTCGTCTACCATTTGTGTGAATGGTTTGTCTGGGTTTGGGATACCTAGCGCAGGCGCAGATTGCAGAGCTCGCTTGAGATTACCAAAAGCCTCAACCCCTGCATCAGTCCATTCAATCAGCGCATTTGCAGTCATGGGCTTCCCGTGAATCAATACCGTGAGATGTTTTTCCATCTCTGTGTACCTCAAAATGAAATTCCTACAGTAAGAGGTCATCCCTAAAAATGTCATTAGTTGCTTCTTTGTTTTTGGGCGTGCGATGTCTGAAATTGCAGACACGCGCTTGACGGACAGCTGTCTGCCACGGTCAGTAATTTCGTGACCCAAAAAACGAACAAATTGTTTTGCCAGCTGGACTTTGGAGATATTCACTTTGTATCCTTCGTGTGCCAAATGAGTGAGCAGTCGTACAGTGTGTTCTTCACATTGCGCTTTGGTGGGTGCACATAAAAGAATGTCATCCACATACTGAAGCAATACCACCCCCTTCGGGAGATGGAATGGCTCCAGTGATTATCGCAGTGCCTCGTTGTAAATGGTCGGTGATTCGCAGTACCCTTGGCATAGACGTGTGAATGTATATGGCTTGCCATCAAATGAAAAGGCGAACCAGTATTGTGAGTCTGGGTGTACTGGCACACTGAAAAACGCGTTTGACAAATCAATCACCGTATACCATTCTCAGCCAAATTCCGCCTGAGACGAAATGGTATACGGTGATTGATCTGTCAAACGCGTTTTTGGGTACGTTTGGTGCTCCTGGCTGTACTGCGGCATTAACTGCTTGTAAATCTTGTACGAACCTCCATTCAACGGGTGCTCCCTTTTCTCTGATCTTTTTAACTGGAAACAAAGGTGTGCGCACAGGTGAATTTGGGCATGGCACAACTATGCCTTTATTTTGTAATCTTTTTAAACTCATTAAATATTGGCCTTATGGTTTGAGGCTTCTGTTTTGAGGGGGAATTGCTGTATGCGTGGATGAAAATTACCCTTGGGCGTTATCACAACAGGCTCACAGTTCCTAATCAACCCAACATAATATTTTCCTGTTACCCAAAGTTGTACGGGCACCTTTCCCGAAATTTCTTCATTAATCTTTTTGTGTGTGAAAACACTTCAAGTCCCCTTGTTGCTGACAGACATGCATGATTCTCACGATGGGCGTGCAACAAATTTGAATGTTGCACGTCATCCCTTTTAACCCATTCTATGGCGTGCGCATATTTGTCAGCAAAACACCCACATCTCCCCACACCATTGTAATCAACGTCATGAGGCTCTGTGAGGCAATACTTTCTACATCATACTTACGTAATTCAATATTACATCGTACAGCTGTACGAGCGCTGCACTCGGGTCGTGTTGGTATCATGCTCAATCTGTCATCATACACATTATGACTCTGCCCAGCAAATGAATCGGGCAGCAGTCAGACATGAGAAACCTGTGTTGAAATTTGTCACTCACCAACTCACATTGCACCCTTTTGACATAAATTATTCTACATTAGAGCCACTAGCATTTAGGGAAAACACAGCTAGTTTAGACTCTGGTAAATTTAAACACTTCTTGTGAATCACAGTAGGCTATTTGTTGCCCCTGAATCTATCAATAATTCAAGCAGTTTGTTGCACACGAGCATTGTGCATTTTAGCAAAGTTCAGAAAGCGGTTTCATTCATCATGGAATGTGAGCTAAGCAGATCTTCGTTGCATACAGTAGGAAAAAGCATTTCTTCATTGCATATGCTAAGGGAAATCATACTCACCACCCTCGGAATGATGCCTCACCTCCTCACTTCCATCTACCTTTTGTTTTGACCTCAGTGGTCTCAGAGGCTCAGGACAATCATTTCGCCAGTACCCCGTTTTTCCACAATTGAAACACTTCTCTGGATCATAATTACTAGAGGGTTTAAAACCTCCTCTCCCTCGCCATCTTCCTATTCTTCCGTGTTCTCCTCCGATATTCATTAGAGCCATGTGGAGTTCTTTATCTTGTGTGTTTTTCTTCTGAAGCTCTTTCTTGCCTGTTTGTCTTTCGGCGTGTACAGCATGACGGACGATCTCACTCATTCTCGCGCGATCTGGCTCGATGCATGATTTTTCCACTTCTCGTCTCAGCTCTTCTCTGAGGTTCCGCAGAAAAGCGGATCTGAAATGTCCTTCGAACGGAGCAATGTCTGGTCCGTCTGCATCAGGTTGAAGTCCAGAATGTTCTTTAAATACTTCCTCCAGTCTGGCCAAGAAATCCTCCACTCTTTCATTAGTTTTTTGCACACATGCAGCGATCTTGTCCAGGTTCAGAGCTTTGGGAAACGTAGTTATTAGTCCTTCTAAGAATTCTTCCAGAATCCTCCTGTACTCGGTATTGTCTGCATGCAACCAGTTGACATGTTCCCTTCTATAATCCTCCACAGGCCATTTACCCTGTAACTTTCTTAGGTCAGATGGTTTCAGTTTGACTTTCAACAGTCTCTCTAATTCTTTCATTGAGGGTGAGAATTCTTTGCAAAATGTCAAAAGTTCTTTATACGTCGGTGCTGGTTGCGCTCTTTCCTGCTTTTGACACACCACGGGCTGTGGCATGTGTGGCACTGGTGCTGGTGGAGACACTGGTGGGGGCACTGGAGCTGCCTCGATCGGGTTCAGATGTTGGTGAGGAGGGACACAATCATCCTCCGGTTGGTGTTTGTAACAAGTCATAGATGGGGGTAAAGAAGACAGAGGGGTTAAATCATTATATTCAAGCAAAACAGGGTACAATGGAGTTTTCGGTGGTGGCAGTTCTTCCAATGCCTTTTCTTTAAAAACATAGTCACGTCTATTTGCTTCCCTCTCACATAATTCTAAACATTTACACGCTTCGTCATATTTTTCCCTTTCTTTTGTAGACATTTTAAATAGACTTTTTTCCCCATGTGTTCTCTTATTTTCCCTAATTTTGTGGTACTAAATGTACCGTTTTCTGGAAAGTTAGCTTTTTCTATTAAATAGGGTACACCTTGTAAACTTCCCGTTCCCCACCTTTTCCTCATTTCTCTGTATGTTGGTTTATCCATACCCATATGGGACCTTCCCTGCCCCATTTTTAATTCTGAATAGTCTCCCAGACTGTTTAGAATCTATCTCGATTCTGAGCAGTCTCCCCTCTTTAACTGTTTTAAGCAGTCCCCCAGACTGTTTAGAATCTTTCTCGATTCTGAGTAGTCTCCCCTCTTTAACCAGACTGTTTAGCGCTAAGTAGTCTCCCCTTTTTTCCTCAAGACTGTTCAGAATCTATATGACTCACCACTTTTCCTTTTTGTGCCTTGCACTGAGTTCTTTTGGGATCACGTCAGCTTGGAGTCCGGAGTAGAGTTCGCTCATCCCTGTATGGGGTTAGAGCTGGATTTGCTATGTCCAGGATGATCAGTCAACTCTAGTCCGTTCTCCGTCAGCCTTGTGATCCCATACCTCGTCGCCAAATTGTTGTGGAATTTTCTTATTCCTTAATCAAAGTGAGTTTTTAAACACTTTAGACAAATGCAACACACAGAGAGCATGAGTTACCTTGCAAGGTATTTTATATTTTATTGACATTCAGTCTGCATCACAAGCATGGTGCAGAGAGAAGGTGCCCTCCTTCTCACTTACAGGGCTTTTATACGATCCAAACATGACACCCCTTCTTCTCCCCTCCCTTGAGCAAGAACGTATCTTTGGTAACAAAAATGTGTCGCCATCTCTTATCTTCACCAGAACCTCTTGGTCTTTGCTCAAGGGTAAAGGAGCTGAGTGGTCTGCCACGTAGCAAAACATTTCTAAGGAATTTAAGAACAACAAGATAGACAGTCTTGAAACAATTTTTACAGAGATTAGCGTGAAGAAACCCATGTCATGAAAATTTCCATCACAACACTCTCTACAGGGATCTCATCCCTGAACAAGAGAGGGGGCAGATTGGAGATGACCTGCCAAAGTACGTGTTAGTTTGGGACAATGTCAGTTTCCATCGCTCCAACATCATCAGGCAATGGTTTGCTGCACACAACAGGATGCTGGTGGAGTTCCTCTCACCCTTCTCAACCCCGTTGAGGAATTTTTCTCAGCATGAAGATTAAAAGTATATGATCGCCAGCCGCATACACAGATGACCCATCTGGCTGCCATGGATGTAACGTGTGATGACATCACAGCTGATGCCTGCAGAGGCTGGATTAGACACTCTGAAAGCTGATTTTCACGCTGTATCGCAAGAGAAGATATTTGCTGTGATGTGGATGAGAATCCGTTGCCCAAAATATACGGAACGTCAGGAGGTGTAGGAAGACTGCACTGTAATTCCACTGCACTGCATGTACAGTTTTGTTATGTTCAGATTTCTACATTTGTTTGTGCTATGCAGTGCTGTCTTTTCCTGTCTGCATCGCAATGACACTGTCTGTCAAGAAATTATTGTACAAACAGTAAAAGCGTTAACGTGAATCATGTGCCGTCTCTTGCAATCAAACAATCAAAACCAGAAATGCACTTACTGTTTTGCAAATGTCAAGGATGATTCGAGAAATGCTCCACTCATCACTCTCAGGTCACTCCGCTGCACACGTCTGATCACTTCTTTGTCACCCCCGACCTCACCGCTCCAGACAACGCAGATGTCCTACCGCTGGTCACTTTCCGGCGCTACCTACGGTCCCTCCCTCCTGCTTTTCCTCTGCTGTCTTGTCTGCACTCCCCCCTCTGAGGAGCTCTCTCTTTTGAATACCAACAGTGCCCCAGACACTCTGTGTTCCACGCTTACATCCTGCTTGGACAACCTATGCCCTCTTACATCTGGACCAGCCCGTGCATCCCTGTCAGCCCCCTGGTTATCGGATGTACCACGTGAGCATCGCGCCAGCCTCCGGTCACCTGAGAGAAAATGGCACAAGTCAAAAGACCATACTGACCTCTCTCTCAACCAGTCTCTCCTCTGTACTTTCTCCGTTGACGTCACCTCTGCAAAAACTGATTATAACCACTCGAAGATCAGCAACTCTCCTGACTCTTGCACACTCTTAAAAACCTTCTCTGCTCTCCTCTGTCCGCCTGCTCCCACACCTTCATCGGAGTTAACGGCTGATGATTTTGCATCGTTCTTCGTAAAGAAAACTACCGCCATCAACAGCCAATTTTCTACACCACCATCACCCGCCTTTTCTCCTCTGTCTGAAGATGATGTTTCCAAGGTCATTGGTTCCAACCACCCTACCACCTGCCCACTGGATCTCATCTCCACCCATCTCCTCCATGTTATCTCTCCAGCAGTTGTGCCTGGTCTGACCCACATCATCATCTCTTTGCTCACCACTGGGACATTTCCCACTGCGTTCAAAGAGGCCTGCATCAAACCGCTACTGAAGAAACCCACTCTCAACCTTACACTGCTAGAACACTACAGGCCGGTGTAGTGTGTGAAAACGCATATCTTCCGTCGAAATGTAGATGACTGATTTTAACCTCTAATTCTTTTCTGTCTTCTTAAAAAAATATTTTTTTACTTACCTCACTATTCTTAGCTTTTTATACTGTGCTAGGCTTTAATGGACTGGATTTAATTAACTTATGCATTTTGTTGCCTATATTGTTATAATTGCTTCCAATGTTTCCTCGTCTGTAAGTCGCTTTGGAAAAAAGCGTCTGCTAAATGACTAAATATAAATTTTATGAAATGTGTAATATCATGTGTAATGTGTAATGTGCAGTGTGTGGCCTTGAAATTTTAGCATGTCTACGTAATCATGAATAAATGCTTCTTGAGACACACAGTGTTGCTTCTTTGCATGCATCAAACGAATTGTTTCTGGCTATATGCATTGTAGGACATTCTAAATGTGTTCTTGCATGTTCAAAATTGGAGGGAGGCCGGTCAAAGTAAATCTCGAAGTTTATTGATCAGAAGATTCAAAAAATACAACAGCTGTTGGGTCAGTTGCCTCAGAACAAAGGCTCAACCCACGCCCAGTTTTACAATTCTGGATATATTTATAGTATTTGTCGCCGGTCTCTCTTCGTGCCTTTGAGTGACGTGTTGTCTGGTATTCGTCCAATCAGCTCTTAGTCCGTTGTTCTCTGAGTTTCTGCAAAACATCAAATTACAACCCACACACCCCAATTCTACCCAGCAACAACATAGTTTATAAGGTCAGACAATCCAATATGTGTGTGTGTACATTTTCTCCTTTTTTGGCGTTTCAGTTGCATGCATATATTCTGAGACCTCAACCTCACTTCCTCTTATCTTTTGCATGCGACACCCACGCCCCACTTCCTCTTTCAAGTACGCTCATTATCAGCTCCTAACTTTTATGGTTAATTTCAACACATTATTTGAGGTTAAGGGTTATTGTATGCAAGCAATAGAATAATAAACACTTCTAAAAGTAATGATGCATATAGAATAATACTGCATATGAAGCATATGAATGAATAAAAGTGATAATGCATATGGAATAATACTGCATAGGAAGCATATGAATGAATAAAAGTGATAATGCATATGGAATAATACTGCATAGGAAGCATATGAATGAATATTCCACAGCATCCATGCATCAGTTTGAGAGGGGTGGAAATGGGACACTTGGGTGAAACAAAACTGCCCCAAAAGTACCCCCACCCACTTTAAATACAGTTTTTTTCTAAATCAATGTGGTACATTTCTCAGATCCGATTTGAAATTCTCAAAACTTCTTGTTCAAGCCTTACATCCTTGTGTCACTTGTGCACATCAAACAAGCATTTTCTCATTTCTTTGAACAAGTTGCAAATGCTTTGGTATATCCATGCAAATGATTATGACACAATTCTGTGCAGATTCCTACATTATCAATTGCTTATGTCATGTTGATCAAAATGCATTATAATGGGTCTCTGCTCAATAGTATAACCCCCCACGACATTTAAGCACTAGTTTTACAATATACAGTAAGTATACTTCAAGTAAACAGTGGCATTTTATTTTACTCAATTTAGTGTTTCGCATTACTATATTCTTTCCACATAGGACTGCAAGACAACTTCACTGGGTTGCAGACGGCCCCTTTTCACACCTAAACAGTCTTTTGACACTCTCTACAGGGATCTCATCCCCGAACAAGAGAGGGGGCAGATTGGAGATGACCTGCCAAAGTACATGTTAGTTTGGGACAATGTCAGTTTCCATCGCTCCAACATCATCAGGCAATGGTTTGCGGCCCACAACAGGATGCTGGTGGAGTTCCTCTCACCCTACTCAACCCCGTTGAGGAATTTTTCTCAGCATGAAGATTAAAAGTATATGATCGCCAGCAGCATACACAGATGACCCTTCTGGCTGCCATGGATGTAACGTGTGATGACAACACAGCTGGTGCCTGCAGAGGCTGGATTAGACACTCTGAAAGATGATTTTCACGCTGTATTGCAAGAGAAGATATTTGTTGTGATGTCGATGAGAATCCGTTGCCCAAAATATAGGGAACGTCAAGAGGTGTAGGAAGACTGCACTGTAATTCCACTGCACTGCATGTACAGTTTTCCCTAAGGAGATTGTCTTATGTTCAGATTTCTACATTTGTTTGTGCTATGCAGTGCTGTCTTTTCCTGTCTGCATCGCAATGACACTGTCTGTCAATAAATTATTGTACAAACAGTAAAAGCGTTAACGTGAATAATGTGCCGTCTCTTGCAATCAAACAATCAAAACCAGAAATGCACTTACTGTTTTGCAAATGTCAAGGATGATTCGAGAAATGCTCCACTCATCACTCTCAGGTCACTCCGCTGCACACGTCTGATCACTTCTTTGTCAACCCCGACCTCACCGCTCCAGACAACGCAGATGTCTTACCGCTGGTCACTTTCCGGCGCTACCTACGGTCCCTCCCTCCTGCTTTTCCTCTGCTGTCTTGTCTGCACTCCCCCCCTCTGAGGAGCTCTCTCTTTTGAATACCAACAGTGCCACAGACACTCTGTGTTCCACGCTTACATCCTGCTTGGACAACCTATGCCCTCTTACATCTGGACCAGCCCGTGCATCCCTGTCTGCCCCCTGGTTATCGGATGTACCACGTGAGCATCGCGCCAGCCTCCGGTCAGCTGAGAGAAAATGGCACAAGTCAAAAGACCATACTGACCTCTCTCTCAACCAGTCTCTCCTCTGTACTTTCTCCGTTGACGTCACCTCTGCAAAAACTGATTATAACCACTCGAAGATCAGCAACTCTCCTGACTCTCGCACACTCTTAAAAACCTTCTCTGCTCTCCTCTGTCCGCCTGCTCCCACACCTTCATCGGAGTTAACGGCTGATGATTTTGCATCGTTCTTCGTAAAGAAAATTACCGCCATCAACAGCCAATTTTCTACACCACCATCACCCGCCTTTTCTCCTCTGTCTGAAGATGATGTTTCCAAGGTCATTGGTTCCAACCACCCTACCACCTGCCCACTGGATCCCATCCCCACCCATCTCCTCCATGCCATCTCTCCAGCAGTTGTGCCTGGTCTGACCCACATCATCAACTCTTTGCTCACCACTGGGACATTTCCCACTGCGTTCAAAGAGGCCTGCATCACACCTCTACTGAAGAAACCCACTCTCAACCTTACACTGCTAGAACACTACAGGCCGGTGTAGTGTGTGAAAACGCATATCTTCCGTCAAAATTTAGATGACTGATTTTAACCTCTAATTCTTTTCTCTCTTCTTAAAAATTTTTTTTTTACTTACCTCACTATTCTTAGCTTTGTATACTGTGCTAGGCTTTAATGGACTGGATTTAATTAACTTATGCATTTTGTTGCCTATATTGTTATAATTTCTTCCAATGTTTCCTCGTCTGTAAGTCGCTTTGGAAAAAAGCGTCTGCTAAATGACTAGATGTAAATTTTATGAAATGTGTAATGTCATGTGTAATGTGTAATGTGTAGTGTGTGGCCTTGAAATTTAAGCATGTCTACGTAATCATGAATAAATGCTTCTTGAGACACACAGTGTTGCTTCTTTGCATGCATCAAACGAATTGTTTTTGGCTATATGCATCCATGCATCAGTTTGAGAGGGGTGGAAATGGGACACTTGGGTGAAACAAAACTGCCCCAAAAGTACCCCCACCCACTTTAAATACAGTTTTTTCTAAGTCAATTTGGTACATTTCTCAGATCCGATTTGAAATTCTCAAAACTTCTTGTTCAATCCTTACATCCTTGTGTCACTTGTGCACATCAAACAAGCATTTTCTCATTTCTTTGAACAAGTTGCAAATGCTTTGGTATATTCATGCAAATGATTATGACACAATTCTGTGCAGATTCCTACATTATCAATTGCTTATATCATGTTGATCAAAATGCATTATAATGGGTCTCTGTTGAATAGTATAACCCCCCACGACATTTAAGCACTAGTTTTACAATATACAGTAAGTATACTTCAAGTAAACAGTGGCATTTTATTTTACTCAATTTAGTGTTTCGCATTACTATATTCTTTCCACATAGGACTGCAAGACAACTTGACTGGGTTGCAGACGGCCCCTTTTCACACCTAAACAGTCTTTTGACACTCTCTACAGGGATCTCATCCCTGAACAAGAGAGGGGGCAGATTGGAGATGACCTGCCAAAGTACATGTTAGTTTGGGACAATGTCAGTTTCCATCGCTCCAACATCATCAGGCAATGGTTTGCGGCCCACAACAGGATGCTGGTGGAGTTCCTCTCACCCTACTCAACCCGTTGAGGAATTTTTCTCAGCATGAAGATTAAAACTATATGATCGCCAGCAGCATACACATATGACCCTTCTGGCTGCCATGGATGTAACGTGTGATGACATCACAGCTGATGCCTGCAGAGGCTGGATTAGACACTCTGAAAGATGATTTTAACGCTGTATCGCAAGAGAAGATATTTGTTGTGATGTGGATTAGAATCCGTTGCCCAAAATATAGGGAACGTCAGGAGATGTAGGAAGACTACACTGTAATTCCACTGCACTGCATGTACAGTTTTCCCTAAGGAGATTGTCTTATGTTCAGATTTCTACATTTGTTTGTGCTATGCAGTGCTGTCTTTTCCTGTCTGCATCGCAATGACACTGTCTGTCAAGAAATTATTGTACAAACAGTAAAAGCGTTAACGTGAATCATGTGCCGTCTCTTGCAATCAAACAATCAAAACCAGAAATGCACTTACTGTTTTGCAAATGTCAAGGATGATTCGAGAAATGCTCCACTCATCACTCTCAGGTCACTCCGCTGCTCATGTCTGATCACTTCTTTGTCACCCCCGACCTCACCGCTCCAGACAACGCAGATGTCTTACCGCTGGTCACTTTCCGGCGCTACCTACGGTCCCTCCCTACTGCTTTTCCTCTGCTGTCTTGTCTGCACTCCCCCCTCTGAGGAGCTCTCTCTTTTGAATACCAACAGTATCACAGATACTCTGTGTTCCACGCTTACATCCTGCTTGGACAACCTATGCCCTCTTACATCTGGCCAGCCCGTGCATCCCTGTCTGCCCCCTGGTTATCGGATGTACCACGTGAGCATCGCGCCAGCCTCCGGTCAGCTGAGAGAAAATGGCACAAGTCAAAAGACCCTACTGACCTCTCTCTCAACCAGTCTCTCCTCTCTACTTTCTCCGTTGACGTCACCTCTGCAAAAACTGATTATAACCACTCGAAGATCAGCAACTCTCCTGACTCTCGCACACTCTTAAAAACCTTCTCTGCTCTCCTCTGTCCACCTGCTCCCACACCTTCATCGGAGTTAACGGCTGATGATTTTGCATCGTTCTTCGTAAAGAAAACTACCGCCATCAACAGCCAATTTTCTACACCACCATCACCCGCCTTTTCTCCTCTGTCTGAAGATGATGTTTCCAAGGTCATTGGTTCCAACCACCCTACCACCTGCCCACTGGATCCCATCTCCACCCACCTCCTCCATGTTATCTCTCCAGCAGTTGTGCCTGGTCTGACCCACATCATCAACTCTTTGCTCACCACTGGGACATTTCCCACTGCGTTCAAAGAGGCCTGCATCACACCGCTACTGAAGAAACCCACTCTCAACCTTACACTGCTAGAACACTACAGGCCGGTGTAGTGTGTGAAAATGCATATCTTCCGTTAAAATTTAGATGACTGATTTTAACCTCTAATTCTTCGATGTCTTCTTAAAAAAAAAGTTTTTACTTACCTCACTTTTCTTAGCGTTGTATACCGTCCAAGGCTTTAATGGACTGGATTTAATTAACTTCTGCATTTTTTTGCCTATATTGTTATAATTGCTTCCAATGTTTCCTCGTCTGTAAATCGCTTTGGATAAAAACGTCTGCTAAATGACTAAATGTAAATTTTATGAAATTTGTAATGTCATGTGTAATGTGTAGTGTGTGGCCTTGAAATTTTAGCATGTCTACGTGATCATGAATAAATGCTTCTTGAGACACACAGTGTTGCTTCTTTGCATGCATCAAACGAATTGTTTCTGGCTATATGCATCCATGCATCAGTTTGAGAGGGGTGGAAATGGGACACTTGGGTGAAACAAAACTGCCCCAAAAGTACCCCCACCCACTTTAAATACAGTTTTTTCTAAGTCCATTTGGTACATTTCTCAGATCTGATTTGAAATTCTCAAAACTTCTTGTTCAATCCTTACATCCTTGTGTCACTTATGCACATCAAACAAGCATTTTCTCATTTCTTTGAACAAGTTGCAAATGCTTTGGTATATCCATGCAAATGATTATGACACAATTCTGTGCAGATTCCTACATTCAATTGCTTATGTCATGTTGATCAAAATGCATTATAATGGGTCTCTGTTGAATAGTATATTCCCCCACGACATTTAAGCACTAGTTTTAAAACATACAGTAAGTATACTTCAAGTAAACAGTGGCATTTTATTTTACTCAATTTACTGTTTTGCATTACTATATTCTTTCCACATAGGACTGCAAGACAACTTCACTGGGTTGCAGACGGCCCCTTTTCACACCTAAACAGTCTTTTGACACTCTGTACAGGGATCTCATCCCTGAACAAGAGAGGGGGCAGATTGGAGATGACCTGCCAAAGTACGTGTTAGTTTGGGACAATGTCAGTTTCCATCGCTCCAACATCATCAGGCAATGGTTTGCGGCCCACAACAGGATGCTGGTGGAGTTCCTCTCACCCTACTCAACCCCGTTGAGGAATTTTTCTCAGCATGAAGATTAAAAGTATATGATCGCCAGCCGCATACACAGATGACCTTTCTAGCTGCCATGGATGTAGCGTGTGATGACATCACAGTTGATGCCTGCAGAGGCTGGATTAGACACTCTGAAAGATGATTTTCACGCTGTATCGCAAGAGAAGATATTTGTTGTGATGTGGATGAGAATCCTTTGCCCAAAAGACAGGAACGTCAGGAGATGTAGGAAGACTGCACTGTAATTCCACTGCACTGCATGTACAGTTTTCCCTAAGGAGATTGTTTTATGTTCAGATTTCTACATTTGTTTGTGCTATGCAGTGCTGTCTTTTCCTGTCTGCATCGCAATGACACTGTCTGTCAATAAATTATTGTACAAACAGTAAAAGCGTTAACGTGAATCATGTGCCGTCTCTTGCAATCAAACAATCAAAACCAGAAATGCACTTACTATTTTGCAAATGTCAAGGATGATTCGATAAACGCTCCACTCATCACTCTCAAGTCACTCCGCTGCACACGTCTGATCACTTCTTTGTCACCCCCGACCTCACCGCTCCAGACAACGCAGATGTCTTACCGCTGGTCACTTTCCGGCGCAACCTACAGTCCCTCCCTCCTGCTTTTCCTCTGCTGTCTTGTCTGCACTCCCCCCCTCTGAGGAGCTCTCTCTTTTGAATACCAACAGTGCCACAGACACTCTGTGTTCCACGCTTACATCCTGCGAGGACAACCTATGCCCTCTTACATCTGGACCAGCCCGTGCATCCCTGTCTGCCCCCTGGTTATCGGATGTACCACGTGAGCATCGCACCAGCCTCCGGTCAGCTGAGAGAAAATGGCACGAGTCAAAAGACCATACTGACCTCTCGCTCTACCAGTCTCTTCTCTCTACTTTCTCCGTTGAAGTCACCTCTGCAAAAACTGATTATAACCACTCGAAGATCAGCAACTCTCCTGACTCTCGCACACTTTTAAAAACCTTCTCTGCTCTCTGTCCGCCTGCTCCCAGACCTTCATCGGAGTTATCGGCTGATGATTTTGCATCGTTCTTCGTAAAGAAAACTACCGCCATCAACAGCCAATTTTCTACACCACCATCACCCGCCTTTTCTCCTCTGTCTGAAGATAATGTTTCCAAGGTCATTGGTTCCAACCACCCTACCACCTGCCCACTGGATCCCATCCCCACCCATCTCCTCCATGCCATCTCTCCAGCAGTCGTGCCTGGTCTGACCCACATCATCAACTCTTTGCTCACCACTGGGACATTTCCCACTGCGTTCAAAGAGGCCTGCATCACACCACTACTGAAGAAACCCACTCTCAACCTTACACTGCTAGAACACTACAGGCCGGTGTAGTGTGTGAAAATGCATATCTTCCGTTAAAATATAGATGACTGATTTGAACCTCTAATTCTTTTATGTCTTCTTAAAAAAAAGTTTTTACTTACCTCACTTTTCTTAGCGTTGTATACTGTGCAAGGCTTTAATGGACTGGATTTAATTAACTTCTGCATTTTTTTGCCTATATTGTTATAATTGCTTCCAATGTTTCCTCGTCTGTAAATCGCTTTGGATAAAAACGTCTGCTAAATGACTAAATGTAAATTTTATGAAATTTGTAATGTCATGTGTAATGTGTAGTGTGTGGCCTTGAAATTTTAGCATGTCTACGTGATCATGAATAAATGCTTCTTGAGACACACAGTGTTGCTTCTTTGCATGCATCAAACGAATTGTTTCTGGCTATATGCATCCATGCATCAGTTTGAGAGGGGTGGAAATGGGACACTTGGGTAAAACAAAACTGACCCAAAATTACCCCCACCCACTTTAAATACAGTTTTTTCTAAGTCAATTTGGTAAATTTCTCAGATCCGATTTGAAATTCTCAAAACTTCTTGTTCAATCCTTACATCCTTGTGTCACTTGTGCAAATCAAACAAGCATTTTCTCATTTCTTTGAACAAGTTGCAAATGCTGTGGTATATCCATGCAAATGATTATGACACAATTCTGTGCAGATTCCTACATTATCAATTGCTTATGTCATGTTGATCAAAATGCATTATAATGGGTCTCTGTTGAATACTATAACCCCCTACGACATTTAAGCACTAGTTTTACAATATACAGTAAGTATACTTCAAGTAAACAGTGGCATTTTATTTTACTCAATTTAGTGTTTCGCATTACTATATTCTTTCCACATAGGACTGCAAGACAACTTCACTGGGTTGCAGACGGCCCCTTTTCACACCTAAACAGTCTTTTGACACTCTCTACAGGGATCTCATCCCTGAACAAGAGAGGGGGCAGATTGGAGATGACCTGCCAAAGTACATGTTAGTTTGGGACAATGTCAGTTTCCTTCGCTCCAACATCATCAGGCAATGGTTTGCGGCCCACAACAGGATGCTGGTGGAGTTCCTCTCACCCTACTCAACCCCGTTGAGGAATTTTTCTCAGCATGAAGATTAAAAGTATATGATCGCCAGCAGCATACACAGATGACCCTTCTGGCTGCCATGGATGTAACGTGTGATGACATCACAGCAGATGCCTGCAGAGGCTGGATTAGACACTCTGAAAGATGATTTTTCATGCTGTATCGCAAGAGAAGATATTTGTTGTGATGTGGATGAGAATCCGTTGCCCAAAATATAGGGAACGTCAGGAGGTGTAGGAAGACTGCACTGTAATTCCACTGCACTGCATGTACAGTTTTCCCTAAGGAGATTGTCTTATGTTCAGATTTCTACATTTGTTTGTGCTATGCAGTGCTGTCTTTTCCTGTCTGCATCGCAATGACACTGTCTGTCAAGAAATTATTGTACAAACAGTAAAAGCGTTAACGTGAATCATGTGCCGTCTCTTGCAATCAAACAATCAAAACCAGAAATGCACTTACTGTTTTGCAAATGTCAAGGATGATTCGAGAAATGCTCCACTCATCACTCTCAGGTCACTCCGCTGCACACGTCTGATCACTTCTTTGTCAACCCCGAGCTCACCGCTCCAGACAACGCAGATGTCTTACCGCTGGTCACTTTCCGGCGCTACCTACGGTCCCTCCCTCCTGCTTTTCCTCTGCTGTCTTGTCTGCACTCCCCCCCTCTGAGGAGCTCTCTCTTTTGAATACCAACAGTGCCCCAGACACTCTGTGTTCCACGCTTACATCCTGCTTGGACAACCTATGCCCTCTTACATCTGGACCAGCCCGTGCATCCATGTCTGCCCCCCGGTTATCGGATGTACCACGTGAGCATCGCGCCAGCCTCCGGTCAGCTGAGAGAAAATGGCACAAGTCAAAAGACCCTACTGACCTCTCTCTCAACCAGTCTCTCCTCTCTACTTTCTCCGTTGACGTCACCTCTGCAAAAACTGATTATAACCACTCGAAGATCAGCAACTCTCCTGACTCTCGCACACTCTTAAAAACCTTCTCTGCTCTCCTCTGTCCGCCTGCTCCCACACCTTCATCGGAGTTAACGGCTGATGATTTTGCATCGTTCTTCGTAAAGAAAACTACCGCCATCAACAGCCAATTTTCTACACCACCATCACCCGCCTTTTCTCCTCTGTCTGAAGATGATGTTTCCAAGGTCATTGGTTCCAACCACCCTACCACCTGCCCACTGGATCCCATCGCCACCCATCTCCTCCATGTTATCTCTCCAGCAGTTGTGCCTGGTCTGACCCACATCATCAACTCTTTGCTCACCACTGGGACATTTCCCACTGCGTTCAAAGAGGCCTGCATCACACCGCTACTGAAGAAACCCACTCTCAACCTTACACTGCTAGAACACTACAGGCCGGTGTAGTGTGTGAAAACGCATATCTTCCGTCAAAATGTAGATGACTAATTTTAACCTCTAATTCTTTTCTGTCTTCTTAAAAAAATTTTTTTACTTACCTCACTATTCTTAGCTTTGTATACTGTGCTAGGCTTTAATGGACTGGATTTAATTAACTTATGCATTTTGTTGCCTATATTGTTATAATTGCTTCCAATGTTTCCTCGTCTGTAAGTCGCTTTGGAAAAAAGCATCTGCTAAATGACTAAATGTAAATTTTATGAAATGTGTAATGTCATGTGTAATGTGTAATGTGTAATGTGTAGTGTGTGGCCTTGACATTTTAGCATGTCTACGTAATCATGAATAAATGCTTCTTGAGACACACAGTGTTGCTTCTTTGCATGCATCAAACGAATTGTTTCTGGCTATATGCATCCATGCATCAGTTTGAGAGGGGTGGAAATGGGACACTTGGGTGAAACAAAACTGCCCCAAAAGTACCCCCACCCACTTTAAATACAGTTTTTTCTAAGTCAATTTGGTACATTTCTCAGATCCGATTTGAAATTCTCAAAACTTCTTGTTCAATCCTTACATCCTTGTGTCACTTGTGCAAATCAAACAAGCATTTTCTCATTTATTTGAACAAGTTGCAAATGCTTTGGTATATCCATGCAAATGATTATGACACAATTCTGTGCAGATTCCTACATTATTAATTGCTTATGTCATGTTGATCAAAATGCATTATAATGGGTCTGTGTTGAATAGTATAATCCCCCACGACATTTAAGCACTAGTTTTACAATATACAGTAAGTTTACTTCAAGTAAACAATGGCATTTTATTTTAATCAATTTAGTGTTTCGCATTACTATATTCTTTCCCTATAGGACTGCAAGACAACTTCACTGGGTTGCAGACGGCCCCTTTTCACACCTAAACAGTCTTTTAACACTCTCTACAGGGATCTCATCCCTGAACCAAAGAGCAGGCAGATTGGAGATGACCTGCCAAAGTACATGTTAGTTTGGGACAATGTCAGTTTCCATCGCTCCAACATCATCAGGCAATGGTTTGCGGCCCACAACAGGATGCTGGTGGAGTTCCTCTCACCCTACTCAACCCCGTTGAGGAATTTTTCTCAGCATGAAGATTAAAAGTATATGATCGCCAGCAGCATACACAGATGACCCTTCTGGCTGCCATGGATGTAACGTGTGATGACATCACAGCTGATGCCTGCAGAGGCTGGATTAGACACTCTGAAAGATGATTTTTCACGCTGTATCGCAAGAGAAGATATTTGTTGTGATGTGGATGAGAATCCGTTGCCCAAAATATAGGGAACGTCAGGAGGTGTAGGAAGACTGCACTGTAATTCCACTGCACTGCATGTACAGTTTTCCCTAAGGAGATTGTCTTATGTTCAGATTTCTACATTTGTTTGTGCTATGCAGTGCTGTCTTTTCCTGTCTGCATCGCAATGACACTGTCTGTCAATAAATTATTGTACAAACAGTAAAAGCGTTAACGTGAATCATGTGCTGTCTCTTGCAATCAAACAATCAAAACCAGAAATGCACTTACTGTTTTGGAAATGTCAAGGATGGTTCGAGAAATGCTCCATTCATCACTCTCAGGTCACTCCGCTGCACACGTCTGAACACTTCTTTGTCACCCCCGAGCTCACCGCTCCAGACAACGCAGATATCTTATCGCTGGTCACTTTCCGGCGCTACCTACGGTCCCTCCCTCCTGCTTTTCCTCTGCTGTCTTGTCTGCACTCCCCCCCTCTGAGGAGCTCTCTCTTTTGAATACCAACAGTGCCACAGACACTCTGTGTTCCACGCTTACATCCTGCTTGGACAACCTATGCCCTCTTACATCTGGACCAGCCCGTGCATCCCTGTCTGCCCCCTGGTTATCAGATGTACCACGTGAGCATCGCGCCAGCCTCCGGTCAGCTGAGAGAAAATGGCACAAGTCAAAAGACCATACTGACCTCTCTCTCAACCAGTCTCTCCTCTCTACTTTCTCCGTTGACGTCACCTCTGCAAAAACTGATTATAACCACTCGAAGATCAGCAACTCTCCTGACTCTCGCACACTCTTAAAAACCTTCTCTGCTCTCCTCTGTCCGCCTGCTCCCACACCTTCATCGGAGTTAACGGCTGATGATTTTGCATCGTTCTTCGTAAAGAAAACTACCGCCATCAACAGCCAATTTTCTACACCACCATCACCCGCCTTTTCTCCTCTGTCTGAAGATGATGTTTCCAAGGTCATTGGTTCCAACCACCCTACCACCTGCCCACTGGATCCCATCTCCACCCATCTCCTCCATGTTATCTCTCCAGCAGTTGTGCCTGGTCTGACCCACATCATCAACTCTTTGCTCACCACTGGGACATTTTCCACTGCGTTCAAAGAGGCCTGCATCACACCGCTACTGAAGAAACCCACTCTCAACCTTACACTGCTAGAACACTACAGGCCGGTGTAGTGTGTGAAAACGCATATCTTCCGTCAAAATGTAGATGACTGATTTTAACCTCTAATTCTTTTCTGTCTTCTTAAAAAATTTTTTTTTACTTACCTCACTATTCTTAGCTTTGTATACTGTGCTAGGCTTTAATGGACAGGATTTAATAAACTTATGCATTTTGTTGCCTATATTGTTAAAATTGCTTCCAATGTTTCCTCGTCTGTAAGTCGCTTTGGAAAAAAGCATCTGCTAAATGACTAAATGTAAATTTTATGAAATGTGTAATGTCATGTGTAATGTGTAATGTGTAGTGTGTGGCCTTGAAATTTTAGCATGTCTACGTAATCATGAATAAATGCTTCTTGAGACACACAGTGTTGCTTCTTTGCATGCATCAAACGAATTGTTTCTGGCTATATGCATCCATGCATCAGTTTGAGAGGGGTGGAAATGGGACACTTGGGTGAAACAAAACTGCCCCAAATGTACCCCCACCCACTTTAAATACAGTTTTTTCTAAGTCAATTTGGTACATTTCTCAGATCCGATTTGAAATTCTCAAAACTTCTTGTTCAATCCTTACATCCTTGTATCACTTGTGCAAATCAAACAAGCATTTTCTCATTTCTTTGAACAAGTTGCAAATGCTTTGGTATATCCATGCAAATGATTATGACACAATTCTGTGCAGATTCCTACATTATCAATTGCTTATGTCATGTTGATCAAAATGCATTATAATGGGTCTCTGTTCAATAGTATAACCCCCCACGACATTTAAGCACTAGTTTTACAATATACAGTAAGTATACTTCAAGTAAACAGTGGCATTTTATTTTACTCAATTTAGTGTTTCGCATTACTATATTCTTTCCACATAGGACTGCAAGACAACTTCACTGGGTTGCAGACGGCCCCTTTTCACACCTAAACAGTCTTTTGACACTCTCTACAGGGATCTCATCCCTGAACAAGAGAGGGGGCAGATTGGAGATGACCTGCCAAAGTACATGTTAGTTTGGGACAATGTCAGTTTCCATCGCTCCAACATCATCAGGCAATGGTTTGCGGCCCACAACAGGATGCTGGTGGAGTTCCTCTCACCCTACTCAACCCCGTTGAGGAATTTTTCTCAGCATGAAGATTAAAAGTATATGATCGCCAGCAGCATACACAGATGACCCTTCTGGCTGCAATGGATGTAACGTGTGATGACATCACAGCTGATGCCTGCAGAGGCTGGATTAGACACTCTGAAAGATGATTTTCGCGCTGTATCGCAAGAGAAGATTTTTGTTGTGATGTGGATGAGAATCCGTTGCCCAAAATATAGGGAACGTCAGGAGGTGTAGGAAGACTGCACTGTAATTCCACGGCACTGCATGTACAGTTTTCCCTAAGGAGATTGTCTTACGTTCAGATTGCTACATTTGTTTGTGCTATGCAGTGCTGTCTTTTCCTGTCTGCATCGCAATGACACTGTCTGTCAATAAATTACTGTACAAACAGTAAAAGCGTTAACGAGAATCATGTGCCGTCTCTTGCAATCAAAAAATCAAAACCAGAAATGCACTTACTGTTTTGCAAATGTCAAGGATGATTCGAGAAATGCTCCACTCATCACTCTCAGGTCACTCCGCTGCAGACGTCTGATCACTTCTTTGTCACCCCCAACCTCACCGCTCCAGACAACGCAGATGTCTTACCGCTGGTCACTTTCCGGCGCTACCTACGGTCCCTCCCTTCTGCTTTTCCTCTGCTGTCTTGTCTGCACTCCCCCCTCTCTGAGGAGCTCTCTCTTTTGAATACCAACAGTGCCACAGACACTCTGTGTTCCACGCTTACATCCTGCTTGGACAACCTGTGCCCTCTTACATCTGGACCAGCCCGTGCATCCCTGTCTGCCCCCTGGTTATCGGATGTACCACATGAGCATCGCGCCAGCCTCCGGTCAGCTGAGAGAAAATGGCACAAGTCAAAAGACCATACTGACCTCTCTCTCAACCAGTCTCTCCTCTCTACTTTCTCCGTTGACGTCACCTCTGCAAAAACTGATTATAACCACTCGAAGATCAGCAACTCTCCTGACTCTCGCACACTCTTTAAAACCTTCTCTGCTCTCCTCTGTACGCCTGCTCCCACACCTTCATCGGAGTTAACGGCTGATGATTTTGCATCGTTCTTCGTATAGAAAACTACCGCCATCAACAGCCAATTTTCTACACCACCATCACCCGCCTTTTCTACTCTGTCTGAAGATGATGTTTCCAAGGTCATTGGTTCCAACCACCCTACCACCTGCCCACTGGATCCCATCTCCACCCATCTCCTCCATGTTATCTCTCCAGCAGTTGTGCCTGGTCTGACCCACATCATCAACTCTTTGCTCACCACTGGGACATTTCCCACTGCGTTCAAAGAGGCCTGCATCAAACCGCTACTGAAGAAACCCACTCTCAACCTTACACTGCTAGAACACTACAGGCCGGTGTAGTGTGTGAAAACGCATATCTTCCGTCAAAATGTAGATGACTGATTTTAATCTCTAATTCTTTTCTGTCTTCTTAAAAAAACTTTTTTTTTACTTACCTCACTATTCTTAGCTTTTTATACTGTGCTAGGCTTTAATGGACTGGATTTAATTAACTTATGCATTTTGTTGCCTATATTGTTATAATTGCTTCCAATGTTTCCTCGTCTGTAAGTCGCTTTGGAAAAAAGCGTCTGCTAAATGACTAAATGTAAATTTTATGAAATGTGTAATATCATATGTAATGTGTAATGTGCAGTGTGTGGCCTCGAAATTTTAGCATGTCTACGTAATCATGAATAAATGCTTCTTGAGACACACAGTGTTGCTTCTTTGCATGCATCAAACGAATTGTTTCTGGCTATATGCATCCATGCATCAGTTTGAGAGGGGTGGAAATGGGACACTTGGGTGAAACAAAACTGCCCCAAAAGTACCCCCACCCACTTTAAATACAGTTTTTTCTAAGTCAATTTGGTACATTTCTCAGATCCGATTTGAAATTCTCAAAACTTCTTGTTCAAGCCTTACATCCTTGTGTCACTTGTGCACATCAAACAAGCATTTTCTCATTTCTTTGAACAAGTTGAAAATGCTTTGGTATTTCCATGCAAATGATTATGACACAATTCTGTGCAGATTCCTACATTATCAATTGCTTATGTCATGTTGATCAAAATGCATTATAATGGGTCTCTGTTGAATAGTATAATCCAACATGACATTTAAGCACTAGTTTTACAGTATACAGTAAGTATACTTCAAGTAAACAGTGGCATTTTATTTTACTCAATTTAGTGTTTCGCATTACTATATTCTTTCCACATAGGACTGCAAGACAACTTCACTGGGTTGCAGACGGCCCCTTTTCACACCTAAACAGTCTTTTGACACTCTCTACAGGGATCTCATCCCTGAACAAGAGAGGGGGCAGATTGGAGATGACCTGCCAAAGTACATGTTAGTTTGGGACAATGTAAGTTTCCTTCGCTCCAACATCATCAGGCAATGGTTTGCGGCCCACAACAGGATGCTGGTGGAGTTCCTCTCACCCTACTCAACCCCGTTGAGGAATTTTTCTCAGCATGAAGATTAAAAGTATATGATCGCCAGCAGCATACACAGATGACCCTTCTGGCTGCCATGGATGTAACGTGTGATGACATCAAGGCTGATGCCTGCAGAGGCTGGATTAGACACTCTGAAAGATGATTTTCACGCTGTATCGCAAGAGAAGATATTTGTTGTGATGTGGATGAGAATCCGTTGCCCAAAATATAGGGAACGTCAGGAGGTGTAGGAAGACTGCACTGTAATTCCACTGCACTGCATGTACAATTTTCCCTAAGGAGATTGTCTTATGTTCAGATTTCTACATTTGATTGTGCTATGCAGTGCTGTCTTTTCCTGTCTGCATCGCAATGACACTGTCTGTCAAGAAATTATTGTACAAACAGTAAAAGCGTTAACGTGAATCATGTGCCGTCTCTTGCAATCAAACAATCAAAACCAGAAATGCACTTACTGTTTTGCAAATGTCAAGGATGATTCGAGAAATGCTCCACTCATCACTCTCAGGTCACACTTCTTTGTCACCCCCGACCTCACCGCTCCAGACAACGCAGATGTCTTACCGCTGGTCACTTTCCGGCGCTACCTACGGTGCCTCCCTCCTGCTTTTCCTCTGCTGTCTTGTCTGCACTCTCCCCCTCTGAGGAGCTCTCTCTTTTGAATACCAACAGTGCCACAGACACTCTGTGTTCCACGCTTACATCCTGCTTGGACAACCTATGCCCTCTTACATCTGGACCAGCCCGTGCATCCCTGTCTGCCCCCTGGTTATCGGATGTACCACGTGAGCATCGCGCCAGCCTCCGGTCAGCTGAGAGAAAATGGCACAAGTCAAAAGACCAAACTGACCTCTCTCTCAACCAGTCTCTCCTCTCTACTTTCTCCGTTGACGTCACCTCTGCAAAAACTGATTATAACCACTCGAAGATCAGCAACTCTCCTGACTCTCGCACACTCTTAAAAACCTTCTCTGCTCTCCTTTGTCCGCCTGCTCCCACAACTTCATCGGAGTTAACGGCTGATGATTTTGCATCGTTCTTTGAAAAGAAAACTACCGCCATCAACAGCCAATTTTCTACACCACCATCACCCGCCTTTTCTCCTCTGTCTGAAGATGATGTTTCCAAGGTCATTGGTTCCAACCACCCTACCACCTGCCCACTGGATCCCAATTCCACCCATCTCCTCCATGTTATCTCTCCAGCAGTTGTGCCTGGTCTGACCCACATCATCAACTCTTTGCTCACCACTGGGACATTTCCCACTGCGTTCAAAGAGGCCTGCATCACACCGCTACTGAAGAAACCCACTCTCAACCTCACACTGCTAGAACACTACAGGCCGGTGTAGTGTGTGAAAACGCATATCTTCCGTCAAAATGTAGATGACTGATTTTAACCTCTAATTCTTTTCTGTCTTCTTAAAAAAAAAAAATTATTTACCTCACTATTCTTAGCTTTGTATAATGTGCTAAGCTTTAATGGACTGGATTTAATTAACTTATGCATTTTGCTGCCTATATTGTTATAATTGCTTCCAATGTTTCCTCGTCTGTAAGTCGTTTTGGAAAAAAGCGTCTGCTAAATGACTAATTGTAAATTTTATGAAATGTGTAATGTCATGTGTAATGTGTAGTGTGTGGCCTTGAAATTTAAGCATGTCTACGTAATCATGAATAAATGCTTCTTGAGACACACAGTGTTGCTTCTTTGCATGCATCAAACGAATTGTTTCTGGCTACATGCTTTCATGCATCAGTTTGAGAGGGGTGGAAATGGGACACTTGGGTGAAACAAAACTGCCCCAAAAGTACCCCCACCCACTTTAAATACAGTTTTTTCTAAGTCAATTTGGTACATTTCTCAGATCCGATTTGAAATTCTCAAAACTTCTTGTTCAATCCTTACATCCTTGTGTCACTTGTGCACATCAAACAAGCATTTTCTCATTTCTTTGAACAAGTTGCAAATGCTTTGGTATATCCATGCAAATGATTATGACACAATTCTGTGCAGATTCCTACATTATCAATTGCTTATGTCATGTTGATCAAAATGCATTATAATGGGTCTCTGTTGAATAGTATAACCCCCCACGACATTTAAGCACTTGTTTTACAATATACAGTAAGTATACTTCAAGTAAACAGTGGCATTTTATTTTACTCCATTTAGTGTTTCGCATTACTATATTCTTTCCACATAGGACTGCAAGACAACTTCACTGGGTTGCAGACTGCCCCTTTTCACACCTAAACAGTCTTTTGACACTCTCTACAGGGATCTCATCCCTGAACAAGAGAGGGGGCAGATTGGAGATGACCTGCCAAAGTACATGTTAGTTTGGGACAATGTCAGTTTCCATCGCTCCAACATCATCAGGCAATGGTTTGCGGCCCACAACAGGATGCTGGTGGAGTTCCTCTCACCCTACTCAACCCCGTTGAGGAATTTTTCTCAGCATGAAGATTAAAAGTATATGATCGCCAGCAGCATACACAGATGATCCTTCTGGCTGCAATGGATGTAACGTGTGATGACATCACAGCTGATGCCTGCAGAGGCTGGATTAGACACTCTGAAAAATGATTTTCACGCTGTATCGCAAGAGAAGATATTTGTTGTGATGTGGATGAGAATCCGTTGCCCAAAATATAGGGAACGTCAGGAGGTGTAGGAAGACTGCACTGTAATTCCACTGCACTGCATGTACAGTTTTCCCTAAGGAGATTGTCTTATGTTCAGATTTCTTTATTTGTTTGTGCTATGCAGTGCTGTCTTTTCCTGTCTGCATCGCAATGACACTGTCCGTCAAGAAATTATTGTACAAAACAGTAAAAGCGTTAACGTGAATCATGTGCCGTCTCTTGCATTCAAACAATCAAAACCAGAAATGCACTTACTGTTTTGCAAATGTCAAGGATGATTCGAGAAATGCTCCACTCATCACTCTCAGGTCACTCCGCTGCACACGTCTGATCACTTCTTTGTCACCCCCGACCTCACCGCTCCAGACAACGCAGATGTCTTACGGCTGGTCACTTTCCGGCGCTACCTACGGTCCCTCCCTCCTGCTTTTCCTCTGCTGTCTTGTCTGCACTCCCCCCCTCTGAGGAGCTCTCTCTTTTGAATACCAACAGTGCCACAGACACTCTTTGTTCCACGCTTACATCCTGCTTGGACAACCTATGCCCTCTTACATCTGGACCAGCCCGTGCATCCCTGTCTGCCCCCTGGTTATCGGATGTACCACGTGAGCATCGTGCCAGCCTCCGGTCAGCTGAGAGAAAATGGCACAAGTCAAAAGACCATACTGACCTCTCTCTCAACCAGTCTCTCCTCTCTACTTTCTCCGTTGACGTCACCTCTGCAAAAACTGATTATAACCACTCGAAGATCAGCAACTCTCCTGACTCTCGCACACTCTTAAAAACCTTCTCTGCTCTCCTCTGTCCGCCTGCTCCCACACCTTCATCGGAGTTAACGGCTGATGATTTTGCATCGTTCTTCGTAAAGAAAACTACCGCCATCAACAGCCAATTTTCTACACCACCATCACCCGCCTTTTCTCCTCTGTCTGAAGATGATGTTTCCAAGGTCATTGGTTCCAACCACCCTACCACCTGCCCACTGGATCCCATCTCCACCCATCTCCTCCATGTTATCTCTCCAGCAGTTGTGCCTGGTCTGACCCACATCATCAACTCTTTGCTCACCACTGGGACATTTCCCACTGCGTTCAAAGAGGCCTGCATCACACCGCTACTGAAGAAACCCACTCTCAATCTTACACTGCTAGAACACTACAGGCCGGTGTAGTGTGTGAAAACGCATATCTTCCGTCAAAGTGTAGATGACTGATTTTAACCTCTAATTCTTTTCTGTCTTCTTAAAAACTTTTTTTTACTTACCTCACTATTCTTAGCTTTGTATACTGTGCTAGGCTTTAATGGACTGGATTTAATTAACTTATGCATTTTGTTGCCTATATTGTTATAATTGCTTCCAATGTTTCCTCGTCTGTAAGTCGCTTTGGAAAAAAGCATCTGCTAAATGACTAAATGTAAATTTTATGAAATGTGTAATGTCATGTGTAATGTGTAGTGTTTGGCCTTGAAATTTTAGCATGTCTACGTAATCATGATTAAATGCTTCTTGAGACACACAGTGTTGCTTCTTTGCATGCATCAAACGAATTGTTTCTGGCTATATGCATCCATGCATCAGTTTGAGAGGGGTGGAAATGGGACACTTGGGTGAAACAAAACTGCCCCAAAAGTACCCCCACCCACTTTAAATACAGTTTTTTCTAAGTCAATTTGGTACATTTCTCAGATCCGATTTGAAATTCTCAAAACTTCTTGTTCAATCCTTACATCCTTGTGTCACTTGTGCAAATCAAACAAGCATTTTCTCATTTCTTTGAACAAGTTGCAAATGCTTTGGTATATCCATGCAAATGATTATGACACAATTCTGTGCAGATTCCTACATTATCAATTGCTTATGTCATGTTGATCAAAATGCATTATAATGGGTCTCTGTTCAATAGTATAACCCCCCACGACATTTAAGCACTAGTTTGACAATATACAGTAAGTATACTTCAAGTAAACAGTGGCATTTTATTTTACTCAATTTAGTGTTTCGCATTACTATATTCTTTCCACATAGGACTGCAAGACAACTTCACTGGGTTGCAGACGGCCCCTTTTCACACCTAAACAGTCTTTTGACACTCTCTACAGGGATCTCATCCCTGAACAAAAGAGGGGGCAGATTGGAGATGACCTGCCAAAGTACATGTTAGTTTGGGACAATGTCAGTTTCCATCGCTCCAACATCATCAGGCAATGGTTTGCGGCCCACAACAGGATGCTGGTGGAGTTCCTCTCACCCTACTCAACCCCGTTGAGGAATTTTTCTCAGCATGAAGATTAAAAGTATATGATCGCCAGCAGCATACACAGATGACCCTTCTGGCTGCCATGGATGTAACGTGTGATGACATCACAGCTGATGCCTGCAGAGGCTGGATTAGACACTCTGAAAGATGATTTTCACGCTGTATCGCAAGAGAAAATATTTGTTGTGATGTGGATGAGAATCCGTTGCCCAAAATATAGGGAACGTCAGGAGGTGTAGGAAGACTGCACTGTAATTCCACTGCACTGCATGTACAGTTTTCCCTAAGGAGATTGTCTTATGTTCAGATTTCTACATTTGTTTGTGCTATGCAGTGCTGTCTTTTCCTGTCTGCATCGCAATGACACTGTCTGTCAAGAAATTATTGTACAAACAGTAAAAGCATTAACGTGAATCATGTGCCGTCTCTTGCAATCAAAAAATCAAAACCAGAAATGCACTCACTGTTTTGCAAATGTCAAGGATGATTCAAGAAATGCTCCACTCATCACTCTCAGGTCACTCCGCTGCACACGTCTGATCACTTCTTTGTCACCCTCAACCTCACCGCTCCAGACAACACAGATGTCTTACCGCTGGTCACTTTCCGGCGCTACCTACGGTCCCTCCCTCCTGCTTTTCCTCTGCTGTCTTGTCTGCACTCCCCCCCTCTGAGGAGCTCTCTCTTTTGAATACCAACAGTGCCACAGACACTCTGTGTTCCACGCTTACATCCTGCTTGGACAACCTATGCCCTCTTACATCTGGACCAGCCCGTGCATCCCTGTCTGCCCCCTGGTTATCGGATGTACCACGTGAGCATCGCGCCAGCCTCCGGTCAGCTGAGAGAAAATGGCACAAGTCAAAAGACCATACTGACCTCTCTCTCAACCAGTCTCTCCTCTCTACTTTCTCCGTTGACGTCACCTCTGCAAAAACTGATTATAACCACTCGAAGATCAGCAACTCTCCTGACTCTCGCACACTCTTAAAAACCTTCTCTGCTCTCCTCTGTCCGCCTGCTCCCACACCTTCATCAGAGTTAACGGCTGATGATTTTGCATCGTTCTTCGTAAAGAAAACTACCGCCATCAACAGCCAATTTTCTACACCACCATCACCCACCTTTTCTACTCTGTCTGAAGATGATGTTTCCAAGGTCATTGGTTCCAACCACCCTACCACCTGCCCACTGGATCCCATCTCCACCCATCACCTCCATGTTATCTCTCCAGCAGCAGTTGTGCCTGGTCTGACCCACATCATCAACTCTTTGCTCACCACTGGGACATTTCCCACTGCGTTCAAAGAGGCCTGCATCAAACCGCTACTGAAGAAACCCACTCTCAACCTTACACTGCTAGAACACTACAGGCCGGTGTAGTGTGTGAAAACGCATATCTTCCGTCAAAATGTAGATGACTGATTTTAACCTCTAATTCTTTTCTGTCTTCTTAAAAAAAAAAAAATATTTACCTCACTATTCTTAGCTTTGTATACTGTGCTAAGCTTTAATGGACTGGATTTAATTAACTTATGCATTTTGCTGCCTATATTGTTATAATTGCTTCCAATGTTTCCTCGTCTGTAAGTCGCTTTGGAAAAAAGCGTCTGCCAAATGACTAATTGTAAATTTTATGAAATGTGTAATGTCATGTGTAATGTGTAATGTGTAGTGTGTGGCCTTGAAATTTAAGCATGTCTACGTAATCATGAATAAATGCTTCTTGAGACACACAGTGTTGCTTCTTTGCATGCATCAAACGAATTGTTTCTGGCTACATGCTTTCATGCATCAGTTTGAGAGGGGTGGAAATGGGACACTTGGGTGAAACAAAACTGCCCCAAAAGTACCCCCACTCAATTTAAATACAGTTTTTTCTAAGTCAATTTGGTACATTTCTCAGATCCGATTTGAAATTCTCAAAACTTCTTGTTCAATCCTTACATCCTTGTGTCACTTGTGCACATCAAACAAGCATTTTCTCATTTCTTTGAACAAGTTGCAAATGCTTTGGTGTATCCATGCAAATGATTATGACACAATTCTGTGCAGATTCCTACATTATCAATTGCTTATGTCATGTTGATCAAAATGCATTATAATGGGTCTCTGTTGAATAGTATAACCCCCCACGACATTTAAGCACTAGTTTTACAATATACAGTAAGTATACTTCAAGTAAACAGTGGCATTTTATTTTACTCAATTTAGTGTTTCGCATTACTATATTCTTTCCACATAGGACTGCAAGACAACTTCACTGGGTTGCAGACGGCCCCTTTTCACACCTAAACAGTCTTTTGACACTCTCTACAGGGATCTCATCCCTGAACAAGAGAGGGGGCAGATTGGAGATGACCTGCCAAAGTACATGTTAGTTTGGGACAATGTCAGTTTCCATCGCTCCAACATCATCAGGCAATGGTTTGCGGCCCACAACAGGATGCTGGTGGAGTTCCTCTCACCCTACTCAACCCCGTTGAGGAATTTTTCTCAGCATGAAGATTAAAAGTATATGATCGCCAGCAGCAAACACAGATGATCCTTCTGGCTGCCATGGATGTAACGTGTGATGACATCACAGCTGATGCCTGCAGAGGCTGGATTAGACACTCTGAAAGATGATTTTCACGCTGTATCGCAAGAGAAGATATTTATTGTGATGTGGATGAGAATCCGTTGCCCAAAATATAGGGAACGTCAGGAGGTGTAGGAAGACTGCACTGTAATTCCACTGCACTGCATGTACAGTTTTCCCTAAGGAGATTGTCATATGTTCAGATTTCTACATTTGATTGTGCTATGCAGTGGTGTATTTTCCTGTCTGCATCGCAATGACACTGTCTGTCAATAAATTATTGTACAAACAGTAAAAGCGTTAACGTGAATCATGTGCCGTCTCTTGCAATCAAACAATCAAAACCAGAAATGCACTTACTGTTTTGCAAATGTCAAGGATGATTCGAGAAATGCTCCACTCATCACTCTCAGGTCACTCCGCTGCACACGTCTGATCACTTCTTTGTCACCCCCGACCTCACCGCTCCAGACAACGCAGATGTCTTACCGCTGGTCACTTTCCGGCGCTACCTACGGTCCCTCCCTCCTGCTTTTCCTCTGCTGTCTTGTCTGCACTCCCCCCCTCTGAGGAGCTCTCTCTTTTGAATACCAACAGTGCCACAGACACTCTGTGTTCCACGCTTACATCCTGCTTGGACAACCTATGCCCTCTTACATCCGGACCAGCCCGTGCATCCCTGTCTGCCCCCTGGTTATCGGATGTACCACGTGAGCATCGCGCCAGCCTCCGGTCAGCTGAGAGAAAATGGCACAAGTCAAAAGACCATACTGACCTCTCTCTCAACCAGTCTCTCCTCTCTACTTTCTCCGTTGACGTCACCTCTGCAAAAACTGATTATAACCACTCGAAGATCAGCAACTCTCCTGACTCTCGCACACTCTTAAAAACCTTCTCTGCTCTCCTCTGTCCGCCTGCTCCCACACCTTCATCAGAGTTAACGGCTGATGATTTTGCATCGTTCTTCGTAAAGAAAACTACCGCCATCAACAGCCAATTTTCTACACCACCATCACCCACCTTTTCTACTCTGTCTGAAGATGATGTTTCCAAGGTCATTGGTTCCAACCACCCTACCACCTGCCCACTGGATCCCATCTCCACCCATCACCTCCATGTTATCTCTCCAGCAGCAGTTGTGCCTGGTCTGACCCACATCATCAACTCTTTGCTCACCACTGGGACATTTCCCACTGCGTTCAAAGAGGCCTGCATCAAACCGCTACTGAAGAAACCCACTCTCAACCTTACACTGCTAGAACACTACAGGCCGGTGTAGTGTGTGAAAACGCATATCTTCCGTCAAAATGTAGATGACTGATTTTAACCTCTAATTCTTTTCTGTCTTCTTAAAAAAAAAAAAATATTTACCTCACTATTCTTAGCTTTGTATACTGTGCTAAGCTTTAATGGACTGGATTTAATTAACTTATGCATTTTGCTGCCTATTTTGTTATAATTGCTTCCAATGTTTCCTCGTCTGTAAGTCGCTTTGGAAAAAAGCATCTGCTAAATGACTAAATGTAAATTTTATGAAATGTGTAATGTCATGTGTAATGTGTAATGTGTAGTGTGTGGACTTGAAATTTTAGCATGTCTACGTAATCATGAATAAATGCTTCTTGAGACACACAGTGTTGCTTCTTTGCATGCATCAAACGAATTGTTTCTGGCTATATGCATCCATGCATCAGTTTGAGAGGGGTGGAAATGGGACACTTGGGTGAAACAAAACTGCCCCAAAAGTACCCCCACCCACTTTAAATACAGTTTTTTCTAAGTCAATTTGGTACATTTCTCAGATCCGATTTGAAATTCTCAAAACTTCTTGTTCAATCCTTACATCCTTGTGTCACTTGTGCACATCAAACAAGCATTTTCTCATTTCTTTGAACAAGTTGCAAATGCTTTGGTATATCCATGCAAATGATTATGACACAATTCTGTGCAGATTCCTACATTATCAATTGCTTATGTCATGTTGATCAAAATGCATTACAATGGGTCTCTGTTGAATAGTATAATCCCCCACGACATTTAAGCACTAGTTTTACAATATACAGTACGTTTACTTCAAGTAAACAGTGGCATTTTATTTTACTCAATTTAGTGTTTCGCATTACTATATTCTTTCCACATAGGACGCAAGACAACTTCACTGGGTTGCAGACGGCCCCTTTTCACACATAAACAGTCTTTTAACACTCTCTACAGGGATCTCATCCCTGAACCAAAGAGCGGGCAGATTGGAGATGACCTGCCAAAGTACATGTTATTTTGGGACAATGTCAGTTTCCATCGCTTGATGAACATTTAAACAATGTTCTGCGCGTTCAAAAATTGAAGAGAGGTCAGTTCAGAAAACGTTGAAATTTATTGATCAGAAGTCTCAAACAAACAGCTGTTTCGGTGGATTCTCAGACACACACAGTCTTAACAAAGAACCGACCCCGAAATAAACATTCAGAAGCTTATATATTTCTCGCCGAATCTCTTCTCCATGGCGGGGTCGAATCCGCTTTTCCTTCTTTGTCCTGTCTCAGCCAATCAGCTCACTGCCTTGTTTTTCAAACCCGACATCTGTAACAAATTATAGAGGCCCAACATGCTCTGTGCGTAACCTGATCTTAACACACACATACCCATTTCCTGTGGACAACCACAGTATCAGCTGAATTCCTGGGTAACCCAACTAACACACTGGTTATATTTTCAACATATTATGCATAGTTAGTAATCAATAATGAAATCATATTAAATGTAAAGGCACGTTTAAACCACAATAAGATCCTTGGGTGTACACATTTCTTCCCCAAAAATAAGATGTGGTTATTGTTACACATTCACACATAAGCAGATCCTGCAACCCCCCACTAACTGACCACATTCCATCTCTGGCATATCTAGCAACTGAAGAACTCTCAACTTCAAGCTTTTGTTCACAATCATGTCATGTAGGAAAATACATCTGATTTAAACAACATCAATCATCCATTTTTATATCGATCCATATATTGATCTTAATTCCCACAATTCCCTCTCTTGACCATTAAAAAATGGTCATAAAACATTACAAACATCATTATCATCCTCATCTAGGAAGTGGTCGCCAGACAATAGAGGCATGGTATATTTCGGAGGGGTTAAATCTGTCTTTTCTATTGCCGATAATATCACTCTGTTACATAGTGATCTGATACAGGGAATACAACAGCATCCGCATGAGACCAAAATACCTGCAAATACAGCTATTGATAACACAATCGACATTAAAACTGATTTCCATTTGCCTAGTGCCTTGTCTAGCCAATCTCCAATAGGATTATTCACTCCTGAATGTTCCTTCATTTCGATAGACAAAGTTCTCAAACCTTCCAATGCCCTAGTGACTGATCCGTCTGGTGCTGTATTATTAGGAATGTAAGTACAGCAAAGATCACCAAACATAACACATACTCCTCCCTTTTCTGCCAACAACATGTCCAGAGCCATACGGTTCTGTATAGCCATAAGTGAAGTTGGTGCTAGCTGTTCTGCTAAACCATCTACTGCATCCCTTGTCATATTTGCTAACCTCATCACATTATAATGTACATAATTAATCCTATCTACATTCTTGTTTGGGGTGACTGGAAAAATAGCAGCTATTATTGGTATATTCTCAAAACCTGCTGCCACTTGGTTCGCTAGTTTATATTCATCCGGTACACCTCGTGGAATCCCAATCGCGTCAATGTATGTCGGACTATTTAATGATAAATCTACACTTGATCCTATTGCTCTTTTTGTAATGATGTGTCTCCGACGTCTTCTAGTCAATGTTGCTGAATTCACGGTTTCCGTTCTGACTGTTCTGTCTCCTATCAGGGTTATTGGGGCTCCCAGTCTCACCATGGCACACACTCCCTTTGCCTTCTCATGTATCCTAGTAAATAATCTTCGATCTCCACAATAATAATACAAACCTGCCCTAGCCCACGTACCTATCTCAGTCCCATTATCTACTATGATCTGATCACACCACTCCTTATTTATCTCCCCCAGGTTGCTGGTTGGTGATAGGCGTTTAATATCAAAACAGGTATAATTTGCTTTCTTTGGTGTAAATGGACCATGCCCGTGAAAGGTTGGTTATTGGTGGGAATATTGCTGCCAATGTGGTACAATTTTTTGGACTGGCCATCCGTGTCAATGCCAGCATACACTCATAACCCCACGTATCGTTTTGGTACAACGGGGCTGGTTCAATATATAAATGGGGTCTTGCATTAGCACATCCAACACAATCGTCTAAGCTCTGTTCTCTGGCTGTGGTAATTATCCATTCTAGCCACAAATTATTTTCCCCATATCCTGTGGCTCTCTCTATCATATCTTCTGGTTTTAACATTGTGTAATCTACTTCTACTACCCCATTCTTTTGTCCTGCCGATAATGGCTCAGCTACTGTCCCATTTCTTTCCTCCTCAGGTGAACTGTCCACAACAAATTTTATTACTGCTTTTTTATCTGTTCCTGGGCTGTGCACCCCCATTATAAGGAAAAACTCCCCTGTATAATTGGCTGATCCCGTTCTGGTGGATATTGAAAGGGTGAGTGGATTTTGGCTTGCACTGTAATCTCTTTGCATTTTAAAATCAAATTTTGCCGAGGTACGGGTCCAAAGGCTAGGTTCTTTCGGGGTCCAACCACCGGTATATGCTATTACTTTATTCCACGATGGACACCATTCACCCCTATAGGTTTGCCTAGACTGGTACGCCTTACAAACACTGTCCATATTCCCGTCCGTACATACATATACCTCGTACCCCCTCCATGAACTATTTTTTCCCCCACAATTTATGACAGCGCATAGGTCGAAAGTAAATGATGTGGTCTTACCCCAAACATAGTTAATTACGAGTTGTTCACATGGTAACCTCGTATCGGCTATGGCTCTTTTGTAACTCGGTTTCGATATGTTGTTGTTGCTTTCCTGACCCTCAGTTATGCTAAAAATTATTCCTACTATAACCCCTGAAATTATTAATAGGATCCCTGACAGCTTACAGTTTTCCCACAGCTTCATCTCGTTACCCTCTCTTGGACTTTAAATGGTTAAACACACTCTTGGAAAAATTTAAATGGTTAAACACACAGTACACTTAATGGGAATATGAAATTAAGAAAAAATATGTGGTTAAAATCCCACAAAATAGAAATGTAAGGGATAAATGGTTATACGTTAATGAGTATGACAATATAAAATCACAATAACAATATAAAAATATGGAAAAATACTGAATATGAAATATGAAAACTATGAATATAAAAATATGAAAAATAGTAAATATGGAAAATATGAATATTAAAATTGAAGAAGAATCACAATAACAACAATATATATTGATTATAAAGAATTAGAAAGATAATTAAGATATAGAGCTTACGATAAAAATTAATATGAAAATGTTGACTTTTGCAAAATCTAAATTGTCCAACCCACAGCCTTTTTTGCACTAGATTGTTTTTTGCACTAGTTTGTTAATGCCACTGTCGTTGATGCCTGTGTCCCACTTTCTGCTCCACTTTCTGCTCCAGAGATACCCTCCCCCTCTTGGACCTGAGCCCTCAGGTCCACAGCAGTCTCTGACAGCGACCTGTTTGGTGGATCACAGTTAACACAAGAAGACAAGTGATACCAGGTGTCGCCCTTGCCAGATAGACGGACACAATGCGATGTCCTTGCTGTCACTTTCAGAGGTTCCGTCCAGCGTGGCTCATTCCACTTCCTTCGAAACTTCTTCAGGCGCACCCACTGTGAACCGGACTCGACAGGTTCTCCAGCAATGTCAGAGGGAGTCTGCTGAGAGGAATGTTGAATCATAGCAGTCAGTTTGTCAAAATATACACAATGTGAAAGTGGTACACAGGTGTCCGGCTTCAGCGGCGTCGACGGTCCTGGAAAAGATCTACCTGTAAGCAATTCAAAAGGTGTAAAGCCAGTGATTCTGTTAACAGAGGAACGTACAGACATTAGAGCCAACGGAAGAGCTGATAGCCATGATAATTTGGTCTGTGCACAGATTTTAACCAATTTAAGTTTCAGTGTTAGGTTCATCCGTTCGACCTTACCTTGCGATTCAGGATGATAGACGGCTCCAAACGCATGCGTTAGACCCAGCGATTTCTCTACGATTTTTAAATGCTCATTTTTGAAGTGCGAGCCGTTATCTGACCGGATATGCCGGGGGAAACCGTAATGCGGAATGTACAAATTAATGAGACACTTAATGACTGCAGTGCTGTCTTCTTTCCCACAAGGAAAAGCCTCAGGCCAACCTGTGAATTGGTCAACAATCACCAACAAATACCGTTTCCCTTGCACCCTCTCTACCATGTCTGTAAAATCAATCACGATTTCCTCTCCTGGGCCTCGCAATGGCAAAAATGTGCCCTTTAACTGTTTTAAAGTTGGTTTGATGTTATGTTTTTGACAAATGTCGCATGAAAGTACAAAGTTAGACACCATAGCCATCAAAAAAGGATGCCACCAATATTGCAATGTTTTCATCATCTGTTTTGAACTCACGTGCGACATAGTGTGTGCTTGGGTCATGATAGAGCGTGACAGGCTCATGGGCAATGCTGGTCTGCCATCTGGGGCCTGCCACAGACCATCTGGTGCACACAGGGCCCCATACTCTGTCCACGTTGACAGTTCTTCTGGTGTACATTTGCCATGTTCGGCCACAAGTGTTTCTCTGCTGAAAGATGGTAACAGTTTCACATATGAACAGTCAGTCTGTACCATCATGGTCACCTGATAGCCTGCAGCTGTTTTGGCAGCCAAGTCAGCAGCCTCATTTCCCCGTGCTACAGCACTGTCTGTTTTACAGTGGCCCTGACATTTTATGACAGCAACAGCTGCTGGAATTTTCAATGCGTCCAACAGTGCACGTGCCTCTGCATCATGTGCTATAGGCTTACCAGACATAGTGACGAACCCACTCCTTTGCCAAACTGCGAGTTCGACATGGACAGCACCCACGACATAAGCTGAGTCACTATAAATGTTGACTTTACTAGAGCCTGCAAGTTTAAGTGCTTGTGTGACCGCAATTAGTTCTGCTCTCTGTGCCGACTGTTTGCCTTCTATTTTCTCTGCTTCCCTAGTCGTGTAACCTAAGTCTGTTTGCTGCACAACAGAATAAGCTGAGACCAAAGTGCCATCATGAGCTCTAAAACAGCACCAGTCCGTGAAAAATGTAATCACGTCCGAGGCTTCAGGGATAGGGGTTGCAGTTAAGTCCTGGCGAACACGAGATGCCAGGTCAGTGATTGGTGCACAGTCATGTGGTTCCCCTTTGGTGAACAAATCTGCCATGTTAATGCCGTCGTGTTTATATGTTATGTTTGGCGCCGTTAGACATTTGGACAGTTTTCTCTGCCTCAACGGTGAAAACGTAAATGATGCAGAATTGACAAACGACATGACAGAGTGCGTGGTCAGGACCGTTAACTGATGACCCATCACAATGTGTGATGTCTTTTCAATGATCTTTGCTAATCCTGCAGTAAACCTGGCACAAACCGGCTGGCGTTGTTCAATGGTGTCCATTAGGACACTGACATACATGAGCACACGTCTAGCACTAGACTGCTTCTGAAAAAGTACTCCATGTGCACTATTCCCTGTTTCAGAAACGTCTAGGAAAAATGCCTTGCTGTAATCAGGGCTATGCAGATATGCTGCATGTGACAGCTCCCCTTTCAATTTAATGAACGCGGTTTCTGCTTCAGGGGTCCATGTTAACTTCGCCTGCACATTTCTCATGCCTTGTTCCTTGACCATGTCTCGTAATGGCTTGGTGACCGCTACATACATAGGGATATAATTTCTGCTGAAACCTGTCAATCCCAGAAAGGAAAGCATGTCCTTCACATTGTGTGGCTTCGGGTGTGACAAAATGCCATCACGTTGGCGATCAGACAATGTTGTGCCTTGGCCTGTGATTAAACGGCCCATGAAAGTAACAGATGGCCTGCTGACCTGCAGTTTTTCTTTACTAACCTTGAACCCAGACGCATACAGCTGTCTCAGAATGACGCCCGTTGCTTTTAAGCAATCTTCGTTGGTTGTGGCTGCTAGCAAAAGATCATCAACATACATTATTAGAACGCAATCTACAGGCAACACACAATTTATCAGCTGATTTTTTAGGACCTGATTGAATATCCCTGGCGATAAAATAAAGCCCTGTGGAAGTCTGTTATAAGAATATTGACATTTTCGGTAAGTGAAAGTCAGGCACGATTTACATTCTTCTGAGATTGGTATACAGAAAAAAGCGTTGGCCAAATCAATGCATGTGAACCATTGGTGAGCTGGGGTCAAATTTGAGATGGCAGTATATGGGTTTGGTACGGCCATTGTTGGTGTTGTCACCAGGCTGTTTACTCGACGCAGGTCATGGACTAATCTATATTTGTTTGTGCCTGGTTTTTTTACAGGAAAAATCGGGGTGTTCCATGGCGATCGCCATGGAATAATGACACCTTTCTCCACTAAACCTTGAACAGTGGGCGCAATGCCTTCCTCTGCCTCCCTTTTGTTAGGATATTGTGGGACCCAAACTGGTTCTGTCGATTTTAACTGAAATTTGACTGGCTCAATGTTACAGAGGCCAACGTCCGTTGGACCTTGTGACCAGAGGTCGTCCGGCTGGCTGTTAATTAACTGCTCAGCTCCGGGACCGTCTGTCAGTTCACGACCATGGCTTCTTGTAATTTCGAGGTGAGTTAATTGGCCCCTATCGGCCGTTTTTTGTGGTACCCAATATGCATCTGTCATACGCGAATGCAAAACCCCAACAATGCCAGAGGGCTCCCAATCGGTCACCAAGCATAACCTTTTTGTCATAGCTCCTAACTCTCGAGCTTCATGGCCTGGATGCAGTGCAATAGAAATGTGAGGTTCAGCTGTGTCTGCCATTTCATACCATATCTGTTGTTCTGGTGTCAGTGTAACTGGAACTACTACACCCTCTTGTCCTACATATAGACCCTCCCCTGTGAGTGTCCACATTTGGCCCTCAATTTCATGGAACATTTCCTGGTATGTGACAGTGTCATTACGGTCATAAAATAGTGTACAATGCAGGGGGTCGATGGGAGGCAAATAGACAGCTAAGTCTTTGATCCAGGGCCACTGACTCTTATACAGTGCTCTGGCTCCTGATTGTGAATTATCTAGTTCCACCCAATATATGTCTGCCATCTCTTGCAAGGGTCCTCCCAGCAAAACCTGCTGGTGGCCCTCTCTACTGTGTGCCTGTGAACAGTCGACTTTAGTGCCGTCCGGGAACGTGACTGTGACACCTTCTGGTGAGCATAAAATATTTGCACCCAATTTAATCAACAGATCTCTGCCCAATAGGGGAACAGGTGCTTTTGTGGAATATAGAAATGAGTGTGACAGGGACTGATTTGCCACTTTCGTGGTAAGAGGAACAGTAAGATGCCAGTGTTCGAACCCTCCAGAGAATCCCATAACTCCAACAGTCTTATCACTTAGATCTTTGTCAGTGATTGTGCCCCTCGTTACTGTGGAGTATGTTGCTCCGGTATCTACCAAAGCTGTTAGTGGCCTGTTGTTGACCACTAAAATCATGTAAGGCTCAGCCAAACCTCGCATGATTGTTCTCTGTTGGCCCCTTCAACAATCCGCATCTACCCCCTGGCCCCAAGTCGGGTTCAAGGGCGCCTGAATCGAGTGGGGAGGTGGGCATTGTTGCTCCGGGTATTTCGGAGTTTGTGGTCCTCTGCCACGACCACTGGGCCCACCTCTATGAGGATCCCATCCCCCCGCAGGTGGTCCCATATACTGGCTGTCCCCTGTCATGGGACAATGTCTCCTCCAATGATCAGTCCCCCCACACTGATGACATGCATCCCTGTAGCGCACCCCTCCCCCACTCGGCTTCCCCCTAGCCCATCCGCTATTGCCCCGTGGCCTATACCCTCCCCATGGTTTTATTAATTGGAAATTAGGGACATGTCCTCCCTGAGCATAGCCAAAAGTTTCAGGTGTGACTATGGGAAAAGGTGGGGTCTTCACCCCGGGCTGCCCGTCAAAGCCGCTGCTCACAGGACGTTGTGACATTTGTTTTGATTTTTTGGTATCTGACTTAGCCATTTCTAATTGTAGTTTTAACAATTGTTGCTTTGTCTTTTCTAATTCCTCCTGTTCTTTATCCTGCTTATCGACTGATCTGTCAATATGGAACACTAGATGTCTTTCCCACATTTCGTTGCTGGCAACTGGAGTGTCAGGATTACATTCCATTGCCTGCTTGACACCATTGGGGGCCCCTGTCATTACGGCAGTTCTAAATATATTATGCGTAATTGGATTATTTAGACTACCATCTGCTCCCATTCAGCTGCGCATCTAAAATAGTAACTCGCTCCAGTCTCACCAGGCTTAATGCGGAACTTAATGTTTTGGTATACGGTTGGGGGTGTTGGAAATTTTTCTCTGAGGGCCCTGGCGATCGCTGTACTGACAGTGGTATACCGTGCGTCATTGGGTTCATCTTCAATGTTTGCATCCTTCTCAAACTCTGCCATCTGCGAAACAGTAAAAACTTGGCCTAAAAGGCATCTTATGTCTCCTACCGCCAAGGTGGTGCCGTGGCAAAATGCCATCAACTTTATAAGCCATCTGCCTCCACCAGATGTAATGGGGGGCAATTTTGCCAGCACAGCTGTCATGTCACTATGGCTCCAGGGCTGGTACTTTGGTACCCCTCGGTTGCCCTGTAACAGAGGCATGTTAGTTGCCCCTCCTGACATCAGCTGGGCGTTTGGCACATTAACATTCCTTTCATCATACTCACTACCTGGGCGACACATACTGTCCCATTGTCTCTCTTGAGGGGGAGTGAATTGACAGGCTGGAATGGATTGACAGGCTCTGGTACGACTCCTAGTACCCTGTGACACTGGGGTAGACATCATAGTTCCTTTAATAACTACGTCCCTACATACCTGCAGTGGCCCTCCATCCTCACTGTTATTACATGCTTCCTGTCCCTTCATGTCTCTGCATTCCTCCTCATTGTGCACTACTTGTGCTCTTTGGTTTGTTATGCTATCCTTTCTTTGTAAGGTTTCCTGTCTATTTACCATTAGTTCTAATTGTGCTGTCAACACGTTTATTTGATCCTTTAAAACATCTAGATCTGGCATGTCTACCTCCACCATCGAATCTTTCACATTCACTTGCACTTGCTGTGAAGCTGGTATGTAGGGCGGGGGCAACAGCTTATTCAAATCAGGATATAAGGGGGTGGTCTCAGTATGACGCGAGATACTGGCTCCTGCACTTCCTGACTCTCTCACCATTTCTTTCTCTGACTCCTCCGATTGCACATGTCCTGTGCCCCCCTAGGGGAACTCAAAGCAATTGCAGTCAGAGCAATGCGTGTCCAAAGACGTAATTCTTCTCACAATCTCTCTTCCTCCTTTTTATGCTTATTTTTATCTAACCACTTCACATCTTTTCCTCCTTCTACATGTTTGTTTAAACTTGCATGCGCTTTTTCCTCCATTTCCCTGATTTTTGGAGTGATCTTAATCAACACTTTCTCAGATTCCTTCCACACTGTCACGATTGTCAGCTGGAGTGCCCATGAACTCCAGTAGAGGGCACTCCACTCAGGACTACATTTCCCAGAATCCCATGCTAACCGCCACCAGGTGTCTCATATCACAGACAATCACCACCAGATGATTCCCATTACCACTCCCCTATATATACTGTGTTTGGACTCTCAATCTTTGCGAAGTCGTGTTAGCCTGTCTGCATTTCTGAGCGATTTCCCTGTGTTTGTTCCGGCCGTGTTTTATCTTGTACTGGTTCTACCGACTGTGATTCTCTGCTGCCTGCCCTGATCTTTGCTTTGTTTACGACCTTGATTCTGCCTGTCTACTTTATCCCTGACGCTGTTTTATGACCTCTGCCTGTTTGACCATTCTGTGTAATATAAAGCTGCATTTGGATCTCACCCTAAGTCTCGGAGCAGTTCATGACAGAACACAGTATATATAGGGGAGTGGTAATGGGAATCATCTGGTGGTGATTGTCTGTGATATGAGACACCTGGTGGCGGTTAGCATGGGATTCTGGGAAATGTAGTCCTGAGTGGAGTGCCCTCTACTGGAGTTCATGGGCACTCCAGCTGACAATCGTGACATATGTGTCTCCGGACAAGACGGCCGAATCCACGCCTGTGTCTCCGGACAAGACGGCCGAATCCACGCCTGTGTCTCCGGACAAGACGGCCGAATCCACGCCTGTGTCTCCGGACAAGACGGCCGAATCCACGCCTGTGTCTCCGGACAAGACGGCCGAATCCACGCCTGTGTCTCCGGACAAGACGGCCGAATCCACGCCTGTGTCTCCGGACAAGACGGCCGAATCCACGCCTGTGTCTCCGGACAAGACGGCCGAATCCACGCCTGTGCCGGTTCCTGAACCGTCGGACCCGCGTTATACCCCTGAACCGACAAGTCGGCCTGGTCTCCTTGAAGGGCCGCCTCCACAGCCTGCTCCGCCCTGGCCGCCTCCACAGCCTGCTCCGGCCTGGCCGCCTGCTCCGCCTGCTCCGCCCTGGTCGCCTGCTGAGCCTCAGTCTCCGGGTTCTCTTCCGCTCCACGGTCCTGGCCCTCCATCCCGCCCCCGGTTCCGCCTCCGCTCCACCTCCCTCCTGGACAATGGTAGGAGCGTCTGGAATCCGCTCCTTAAAGGGGGGGCTATGTCACGATTGTCAGCTGGAGTGCCCATGAACTCCAGTAGAGGGCACTCCACTCAGGACTACATTTCCCAGAATCCCATGCTAACCGCCACCAGGTGTCTCATATCACAGACAATCACCACCAGATGATTCCCATTACATTCCCCTATATATACTGTGTTTGGACTCTCAATCTTTGCGAAGTCGTGTTAGCCTGTCTGCATTTCTGAGCGATTTCCCTGTGTTTGTTCCGGCCGTGTTTTATCTTGTACTGGTTCTACCGACTGTGATTCTCTGCTGCCTGCCCTGACCTTTGCTTTGTTTACGACCTTGATTCTGCCTGTCTACTTTATCCCTGACGCTGTTGTATGACCTCTGCCTGTTTGACCATTCTGTGTAATATAAAGCTGCATTTGGATCTCACCCTAAGTCTCGGAGCAGTTCATGACACACACATTCTCCATGCAAATTTCACTCCATTTTTTTTCCCAGATTTTCCTGTCTTTCTTACGAGTTTTCGGTTCTGATTGAGCCATTAACATATCAACAATTTTTTCCCACTGCATAATTACAGGGGAATTCCCATAAATCACACATTTCTTCTCAAATTCAGACATTTTACACAACAATGGTACAGTGTACAATACACAATATGCACAATTTAATCGGCTTTTAGTGTACCTTTATAAATATGGCTCGTGACGCGGCCTTTCACCGGTCTTGTTAACGTAAATACACCGTGACGGGCCTTTCACCGCGTCTTGTTAATGTAAATAAAACTCGTGACGCGGCCTTTCACCGGTCTTGTTAACGTAAATAAAAGTCGTGACGGGCCTTTCACCGCGTCTTGTTAACGTAAATAAACCTCGTGACGGGCCTTTCACCGCGTCTTGTTAACGTAAATAAACCGTGACGGGCCTTTCACCGCGTCTTGTTAACGTAAATAAAACTCGTGACGGGCCTTTCACCGCGTCTTGTTAACGTAAATAAAACTCGTGACGGGCCTTTCACCGCGTCTTGTTAACGTAAATAAAACTCGTGACGGGCCTTTAATTCTGATCAACAAATATCAATGATTTTTAATTTCTTCTCAATGGAACAGATATACTTCAAATTCAACACATAAATTTGGAATATCCAATCTGCAGAAGTTCGTTTAAACAGGTCTCTGCTCACCTTATTTAATTCTGTCGACAGCGTGTTGAAGTCAAAAGTTGTCTCGTCCCAATTTTCGGTCACTCTCCGAATTTTACAATTCTCTGTAGATGCCTCTTTCTCCAATCCAAACATTTAAACAATGTTCTGCGCGTTCAAAAATTGAAGAGAGGCCAGTTCAGAAAACGTTGAAATTTATTGATCAGAAGTCTCAAACAAACAGCTGTTTCGGTGGATTCTCAGACACACACAGTCTTAACAAAGAACCGACCCCGAAATACACATTCAGAAGCTTATATATTTCTCGCCGAATCTCTTCTCCATGGCGGGGTCCAATCCGCTTTTCCTTCTTTGTCCTGTCTCAGCCAATCAGCTCACTGCCTTGTTTTTCAAACCCGACATCTGTAACAAATTATAGAGGCCCAACACGCTCTGTGCGTAACCTGATCTTAACACACACATACCCATTTCCTGTGGACAACCACAGTATCAGCTGAATTCCTGGGTAACCCAACTAACACACTGGTTATATTTTCAACATATTATGCATAGTTAGTAATCAATAATGAAATCATATTAAATGTAAAGGCACGTTTAAACCACAATAAGATCCTTGGGTGTACACATTTCTTCCCCAAAAATAAGATGTGGTTATTGTTACACATTCACACATAAGCAGATCCTGCAACCCCCCACTAACTGACCACATTCCATCTCTGGCAACATCTAGCAACTGAAGAACTCTCAACTTCAAGCTTTTGTTCACAATCATGTCATGTAGGAAAATACATCTGATTTAAACAACATCAATCATCCATTTTTATATCGATCCATATATTGATCTTAATTCCCACAATTCAACATCATCAGGCAATGGTTTGCGGCCCACAACAGGATGCTGGTGGAGTTCCTCTCACCCTACTCAACCCCGTTGAGGAATTTTTCTCAGCATGAAGATTAAAAGTATATGATCGCCAGCAGCATACACAGATGACCCTTCTGGCTGCCATGGATGTAACGTGTGATGACATCACAGCTGATGCCTGCAGAGGCTGGATTAGACACTCTGAAAGATGATTTTTCATGCTTTATCGCAAGAGAAGATATTTGTTGTGATGTGGATGAGAATCCGTTGCCCAAAATATAGGGAACGTCAGGAGGTGTAGGAAGACTGCACTGTAATTCCACTGCACTGCATGTACAGTTTTCCCTAAGGAGATTGTCTTATGTTCAGATTTCTACATTTGTTTGTGCTATGCAGTGCTGTCTTTTCCTGTCTGCATCGCGATGACACTGTCTGTCAAGAAATTATTGTACAAACAGTAAAAGCGTTAACGTGAATCATGTGCCGTCTCTTGCAATCAAACAATCAAAACCAGAAATGCACTTACTGTTTTGCAAATGTCAAGGATGATTCGAGAAATGCTCCACTCATCACTCTCAGGTCACTCCGCTGCACACGTCTGATCACTTCTTTGTCAACCCAGAGCTCACCGCTCCAGACAACGCAGATGTCTTACCGCTGGTCACTTTCCGGCGCTACCTACGGTCCCTCCCTCCTACTTTTCCTCTGCTGTCTTGTCTGCACTCCCCCCCTCTGAGGAGCTCTCTCTTTTGAATACCAACAGTGCCCCAGACACTCTGTGTTCCACGCTTACATCCTGCTTGGACAACCTATGCCCTCTTACATCTGGACCAGCCCGTGCATCCATGTCTGCCCCCCGGTTATCGGATGTACCACGTGAGCATCGCGCCAGCCTCCAGTCAGCTGAGAGAAAATGGCACAAGTCAAAAGACCCTACTGACCTCTCTCTCAACCAGTCTCTCCTCTCTACTTTCTCCGTTGACGTCACCTCTGCAAAAACTGATTATAAACACTCGAAGATCAGCAACTCTCCTGACTCTCGCACACTCTTAAAAACCTTCTCTGCTCTCCTCTGTCAGCCTGCTCCCACACCTTCATCGGAGTTAACGTCTGATGATTTTGCATCGTTCTTCGTAAAGAAAACTACCGCCATCAACAGCCAATTTTCTACACCACCATCACCCGCCTTTTCTCCTCTGTCTGAAGATGATGTTTCCAAGGTCATTGGTTCCAACCACCCTACCACCTGCCCACTGGATCCCATCTCCACCCATCTCCTCCATGTTATCTCTCCAGCAGTTGTGCCTGGTCTGACCCACATCATCAACTCTTTGCTCACCACTGGGACATTTCCCACTGCGTTCAAAGAGGCCTGCATCACACCGCTACTGAAGAAACCCACTCTCAACCTTACACTGCTAGAACACTAAAGGCTGGTGTAGTGTGTGAAAACGCATATCTTCCGTCAAAATGTAGATGACTGATTTTAACCTCTAATTCTTTTCTGTCTTCTTAAAAAAATTTTTTTTACTTACCTCACTATTCTTAGCTTTGTGTACTGTGCAAGGCTTTAATGGACTGGATTTAATTAACTTATGCATTGTGTTGCCTATATTGTTATAATTGCTTCCAATGTTTCCTCGTCTGTAAGTCGCTTTGGAAAAAAGCGTCTGCTAAATGACTAAATGTAAATTTTATGAAATGTGTAATGTCATGTGTAATGTGTAATGTGTAGTGTGTGGCCTTGAAATTTTAGCATGTCTACGTAATCATGAATAAATGCTTCTTGAGACACACAGTGTTGCTTCTTTGCATGCATCAAACGAATTGTTTCTGGCTATATGCATCCATTCATCAGTTTGAGAGGGGTGGAAATGGGACACTTGGGTGAAACAAAACTGCCCCAAAAGTACCCCCACCCACTTTAAATACAGTTTTTTCTAAGTCAATTTGGTACATTTCTCAGATCCGATTTGAAATTCTCAAAACTTCTTGTTCAATCCTTACATCCTTGTGTCACTTGTGCAAATCAAACAAGCATTTTTTCATTTCTTTGAACAAGTTGCAAATGCTTTGGTATATCCATGCAAATGATTATGACACAATTCTGTGCAGATTCCTACATTATCAATTGCTTATGTCATGTTGATCAAAATGCATTATAATGGGTCTCTGTTCAATAGTATAACCCCCCACGACATTTAAGCACTAGTTTTACAATATACAGTAAGTATACTTCAAGTAAACAGTGGCATTTTATTTTACTCAATTTAGTGTTTCGCATTACTATATTCTTTCCACATAGGACTGCAAGACAACTTCACTGGGTTGCAGACGGCCCCTTTTCACACCTAAACAGTCTTTTGACACTCTCTACAGGGATCTCATCCCTGAACAAGAGAGGGGGCAGATTGGAGATGACCTGCCAAAGTACATGTTAGTTTGGGACAATGTCAGTTTCCATCGCTCCAACATCATCAGGCAATGGTTTGTGGCCCACAACAGGATGCTGGTGGAGTTCCTCTCACCCTACTCAACCCCGTTGAGGAATTTTTTTCAGCATGAAGATTAAAAGTATATGATCGCCAGCAGCATACACAGATGACCCTTCTGGCTGCAATGGATGTAACGTCTGATGACATCACAGCTGATGCCTGCAGAGGCTGGATTAGACACTCTGAAAGATGATTTTCACGCTGTATAGCAAGAGAAGATATTTGTTGTGATGTGGATGAGAATCCGTTGCCCAAAATATAGGGAACGTCAGGAGGTGTAGGAAGACTGCACTGTAATTCCACTGCACTGCATGTACAGTTTTCCCTAAGGAGATTGTCTTATGTTCAGATTTCTACATTTGTTTGTGCTATGCAGTGCTGTATTTTCCTGTGTGCATCGCAATGACACTGTCTGTCAATAAATTATTGTACAAACAGTAAAAGCGTTAACGTGAATCACGTGCCGTCTCTTGCAATCAAACAATCAAAACCAGAAATGCACTTACTGTTTTGCAAATGTCAAGGATGATTCGAGAAATGCTCCACTCATCACTCTCAGGTCACTCCGCTGCACACGTCTGATCACTTCTTTGTCACCCCCGACCTCACCGCTCCAGACAACGCAGATGTCTTACCGCTGGTCACTTTCCGGCGCTACCTACGGTCCCTCCCTCCTGCTTTTCCTCTGCTGTCTTGTCTGCACTCTCCCCCTCTGAGGAGCTCTCTCATTTTGAATACCAACAGTGCCACAGACACTCTGTGTTCCACGCTTACATCCTGCTTGGACAACCTATGCCCTCTTACATCTGGACCAGCCCGTGCATCCCTGTCTGCCCCCTGGTTATCGGATGTACCACGTGAGCATCGCGCCAGCCTCCGGTCAGCTGAGAGAAAATGGCACAAGTCAAAAGACCCTACTGACCTCTCTCTCAACCAGTCTCTCCTCTCTACTTTCTCCGTTGAAGTCACCTCTGCAAAAACTGATTATAACCACTCGAAGATCAGCAACTCTCCTGACTCTCGCACACTCTTAAAAACCTTCTCTGCTCTCCTCTGTCCGCCTGCTCCCACACCTTCATCGGAGTTAACGGCTGATGATTTTGCATCGTTCTTCGTAAAGAAAACTACCGCCATCAACAGCCAATTTTTTACACCACCATCACCCGCCTTTTCTCCTCTGTCTGAAGATGATGTTTCCAAGGTCATTGGTTCCAACCACCCTACCACCTGCCCACTGGATCCCATCTCCACCCATCTCCTCCATGTTATCTCTCCAGCAGTTGTGCCTGGTCTGACCCACATCATCAACTCTTTGCTCACCACTGGGACATTTCCCACTGTGTTCAAAGAGGCCTGCATCACATCGCTACTGAAGAAACCCACTCTCAACCTTACACTGCTAGAACACTACAGGCCGGTGTAGTGTGTGAAAACGCATATCTTCCGTCAAAATGTAGATGACTGATTTTAACCTCTAATTCTTTTCTGTCTTCTTAAATTTTTTTCTTTTACTTACCTCACTATTCATAGCTTTGTATAATGTGCTAGGCTTTAATGGACTGGATTTAATTAACTTATGCATTTTGTTGCCTATATTGTTATAATTGCTTCCAATGTTTCCTCGTCTGTAAGTCACTTTGGAAAAAAGCGTCTGCTAAATGACTAAATGTAAATTTTATGAAATGTGTAATGTCATGTGTAATGTGTAATGTGTAGTGTGTGGCCTTGAAATTTTAGCATGTCTACGTAATTATAAATAAATGCTTCTTGAGACACACAGTGTTGCTTCTTTGCATGCATCAAACGAATTGTTTCTGGCTATATGCATCCATGCATCAGTTTGAGAGGGGTGGAAATGGGACACTTGGGTGAATCAAAACTGCCCCAAAAGTACCCCCACCCACTTTAAATACAGTTTTTTCTAAGTCAATTTGGTACATTTCTCAGATCCGATTTGAAATTCTCAAAACTTCTTGTTCAATCCTTACATCCTTGTGTCACTTGTGCAAATCAAACAAGCATTTTTTCATTTCTTTGAACAAGTTGCAAATGCTTTGGTATATCCATGCAAATGATTATGACACAATTCTGTGCAGATTCCTACATTATCAATTGCTTATGTCATGTTGATCAAAATGCATTATAATGGGTCTCTGTTCAATAGTATAACCCCCCACGACATTTAAGCACTAGTTTTACAATATACAGTAAGTATACTTCAAGTAAACAGTGGCATTTTATTTTACTCAATTTAGTGTTTCGCATTACTATATTCTTTCCACATAGGACTGCAAGACAACTTCACTGGGTTGCAGACGGCCCCTTTTCACACCTAAACAGTCTTTTGACACTCTCTACAGGGATCTCATCCCTGAACAAGAGAGGGGGCAGATTGGAGATGACCTGCCAAAGTACATGTTAGTTTGGGACAATGTCAGTTTCCATCGCTCCAACATCATCAGGCAATGGTTTGCGGCCCACAACAGGATGCTGGTGGAGTTCCTCTCACCCTACTCAACCCCGTTGAGGAATTTTTTTCAGCATGAAGATTAAAAGTATATGATCGCCAGCAGCATACACAGATGACCCTTCTGGCTGCAATGGATGTAACGTCTGATGACATCACAGCTGATGCCTGTAGAGGCTGGATTAGACACTCTGAAAGATGATGTTCACGCTGTATAGCAAGAGAAGATATTTGTTGTGATGTGGATGAGAATCCGTTGCCCAAAATATAGGGAACGTCAGGAGGTGTAGGAAGACTGCACTGTAATTCCACTGCACTGCATGTACAGTTTTCCCTAAGGAGATTGTCTTATGTTCAGATTTCTACATTTGTTTGTGCTATGCAGTGCTGTATTTTCCTGTGTGCATCGCAATGACACTGTCTGTCAATAAATTATTGTACAAACAGTAAAAGCGTTAACGTGAATCACGTGCCGTCTCTTGCAATCAAACAATCAAAACCAGAAATGCACTTACTGTTTTGCAAATGTTAAGGATGATTCGAGAAATGCTCCACTCATCACTCTCAGGTCACTCCGCTGCACACGTCTGATCACTTCTTTGTCACCCCCGACCTCACCGCTCCAGACAACGCAGATGTCTTACCGCTGGTCACTTTCCGGCGCTACCTACTCCCTCCTGCTTTTCCTCTGCTGTCTTGTCTGCACTCTCCCCCTCTGAGGAGCTCTCTCTTTTGAATACCAACAGTGCCACAGACACTCTGTGTTCCACGCTTACATCCTGCTTGGACAACCTATGCCCTCTTACATCTGGACCAGCCCGTGCATCCCTGTCTGCCCCCTGGTTATCGGATGTACAACGTGAGCATCGCGCCAGCCTCCGGTCAGCTGAGAGAAAATGGCACAAGTCAAAAGACCCTACTGACCTCTCTCTCAACCAGTCTCTCCTCTCTACTTTCTCCGTTGACGTCACCTCTGCAAAAACTGATTATAACCACTCGAAGATCAGCAACTCTCCTGACTCTCGCACACTCTTAAAAACCTTCTCTGCTCTCCTCTGTCCGCCTGCTCCCACACCTTCATCGGAGTTAACGGCTGATGATTTTGCATCGTTCTTCGTAAAGAAAACTACCGCCATCAACAGCCAATTTTCTACACCACCATCACCCGCCTTTTCTCCTCTGTCTGAAGATGATGTTTCCAAGGTCATTGGTTCCAACCACCCTACCACCTGCCCACTGGATCCCATCTCCACCCATCTCCTCCATGTTATCTCTCCAGCAGTTGTGCCTGGTCTGACCCACATCATCAACTCTTTGCTCACCACTGGGACATTTCCCACTGTGTTCAAAGAGGCCTGCATCACATCGCTACTGAAGAAACCCACTCTCAACCTTACACTGCTAGAACACTACAGGCCGGTGTAGTGTGTGAAAACGCATATCTTCCGTCAAAATGTAGATGACTGATTTTAACCTCTAATTCTTTTCTGTCTTCTTAAAATTTTTTTTTTTACTTACCTCACTATTCATAGCTTTGTATAATGTGCTAGGCTTTAATGGACTGGATTTAATTAACTTATGCATTTTGTTGCCTATATTGTTATAATTGCTTCCAATGTTTCCTCGTCTGTAAGTCACTTTGGAAAAAAGCGTCTGCTAAATGACTAAATGTAAATTTTATGAAATGTGTAATGTCATGTGTAATGTGTAATGTGTAGTGTGTGGCCTTGAAATTTTAGCATGTCTACGTAATTATGAATAAATGCTTCTTGAGACACACAGTGTTGCTTCTTTGCATGCATCAAACGAATTGTTTCTGGCTATATGCATCCATGCATCAGTTTGAGAGGGGTGGAAATGGGACACTTGGGTGAATCAAAACTGCCCCAAAAGTACCCCCACCCACTTTAAATACAGTTTTTTCTAAGTCAATTTGGTACATTTCTCAGATCCGATTTGAAATTCTCAAAACTTCTTGTTCAATCCTTACATCCTTGTGTCACTTGTGCACATCAAACAAGCATTTTCTCATTTCTTTGAACAAGTTGCAAATGCTTTGGTATATCCATGCAAATGATTATGACACAATTCTGTGCAGATTCCTACATTATCAATTGCTTATGTCATGTTGATCAAAATGCATTATAATGGGTCTCTGTTGAATAGTATAATCCCCCACGACATTTAAGCACTAGTTTTACAATATCAAGTGAATATACTTCAAGTAAACAGTGGCATTTTATTTTACTCAATTTAGTGTTTCGCATTACTATATTCTTTCCACATAGGACTGCAAGAAAACTTCACTGGGTTGCAGACGGCCCCTTTTCACACCTAAACAGTCTTTTGACACTCTCTACAGGGATCTCATCCCTGAACAAGAGAGGGGGCAGATTGGAGATGACCTGCCAAAGTACATGTTAGTTTGGGACAATGTCAGTTTCCATCGCTCCAACATCATCAGGCAATGGTTTGCTGCCCAATACAGGATGCTGGTGGAGTTCCTCTCACCCTACTCAACCCCGTTGAGGAATTTTTCTCAGCATGAAGATTAAAAGTATATGATCGCCAGCAGCATACACAGATGACCCTTCTGGCTGCCATGGATGTAACGTGTGATGACATCACAGCTGATGCCTGCAGAGGCTGGATTAGACACTCTGAAAGATGATTTTTCACGCTGTATCTCAAGAGAAGATATTTGTTGTGATGTGGATGAGAATCCGTTGCCCAAAATATAGGGAACGTCAGGAGGTGTAGGAAGACTGCACTGTAATTCCACTGCACTGCATGTACAGTTTTCCCTAAGGAGATTGTCTTATGTTCAGATTTCTACATTTGTTTGTGCTATGCAGTGCTGTCTTTTCCTGTCTGCATCTCAATGACACTGTCTGTCAAGAAATTATTGTACAAACAGTAAAAGCGTTAACGTGAATCATGTGCCGTCTCTTGCAATCAAAAAATCAAAACCAGAAATGCACTAACTGTTTTGCAAATGTCAAGGATGATTCGAGAAATGCTCCACTCATCACTCTCAGGTCACTCCGCTGCACACGTCTGATCACTTCTTTGTCACCCCCAACCTCACCGCTCCAGACAACGCAGATGTCTTACCGCTGGTCACTTTCCGGCGCTACCTACGGTCCCTACCTCCTGCTTTTCCTCTGCTGTCTTGTCTTCACTCCCCCCCTCTGAGGAGCTCTCTCTTTTGAATACCAACAGTGCCACAGACACTCTGTGTTCCACGCTTACATCCTGCTTGGACAACCTATGCCCTCTTACATCTGGACAAGCCCGTGCATCCCTGTCTGCCCCCTGGTTATCGGATGTACCACGTGAGCATCGCGCCAGCCTCCGGTCAGCTGAGAGAAAATGGCACAAGTCAAAAGACCATACTGACCTCTCTCTCAACCAGTCTCTCCTCTCTACTTTCTCCGTTGACGACACCTCTGCAAAAACTGATTATAACCACTCGAAGATCAGCAACTCTCCTGACTCTCGCACCCTCTTAAAAACCTTCTCTGCTCTCCTCTGTCTGCCTGCTCCCACACCTTCATCGGAGTTAACGGCTGATGATTTTGCATCGTTCTTCGTAAAGAAAACTACCGCCCTCAACAGCCAATTTTCTACACCACCATCACCCGCCTTTTCTCCTCTGTCTGAAGATGATGTTTCCAAGGTCATTGGTTCCAACCACTCTACCACCTGCCCACTGGATCCCATCTCCACCCTTCTCCTCCATGTTATCTCTCCAGCAGTTGTGCCTGGTCTGACCCACATCATCAACTCTTTGCTCACCACTGGGACATTTCCCAGTGCGTTCAAAGAGGCCTGCATCACACCGCTACTGAAGAAACCCACTCTCAACCTTACACTGCTAGAACACTACAGGCCGGTGTAGTGTGTGAAAACGCATATCTTCCGTCAAAATGTAGATGACTGATTTCAACCTCTAATTCTTTTCTGTCTTCTTAAAATTTTTTTTTTTTACTTACCTCACTATTCTTAGCTTTGTATACTGTGCTAGGCTTTAATGGACTGGATTTAATTAACTTATGCATTTTGTTGCCTATATTGTTATAATTGCTTCCAATGTTTCCTCGTCTGTAAGTCACTTTGGAAAAAAGCGTCTGCTAAATGACTAAATGTAAATTTTATGAAATGTGTAATGTCATGTGTAATGTGTAATGTGTAGTGTGTGGCCTTGAAATTTAAGCATGTCTACGTAATCATGAATAAATGCTTCTTGAGACAAACAGTGTTGCTTCTTTGCATGCATCAAACGAATTGTTTCTGGCTATATGCATCCATGCATCAGTTTGAGAGGGGTGGAAATGGGACACTTGGGTGAAACAAAACTGCCCCAAAAGTACCCCCACCCACTTTAAATACAGTTTTTTCTATGTCAATTTGGTACATTTCTCAGATCCGATTTGAAATTCTCAAAACTTCTTGTTCAATCCTTACATCCTTGTGTCACTTGTGCACATCAAACAAGCATTTTCTCATTTCTTTGAACAAGTTGCAAATGCTTTAGTATATCCATGCAAATGATTATGACACAATTCTGTGTAGATTCCTACATTATCAATTGCTTATGTCATGTTGATCAAAATGTATTATAATGGGTCTCTGTTGAATAGTATAATCCCCCACGACATTTAAGCACTAGTATTACAATATACAGTAAGTATACTTCAAGTAAACAGTGGCATTTTATTTTACTCAATTTAGTGTTTCGCATTACTATATTCTTTCCACATAGGACTGCAAGACAACTTCACTGGTTTGCAGACGGCCCCTTTTCACACCTAAACAGTCTTTTGACACTCTCTACAGGGATCTCATCCCTGAACAAGAGAGGGGGCAGATTGGAGATGACCTGCCAAAGTACATGTTAGTTTGGGACAATGTCAGTTTCCATCGCTCCAACATCATCAGGCAATGGTTTGCTGCCCACAACAGGATGCTGGTGGAGTTCCTCTCACCCTACTCAACCCCGTTGAGGAATTTTTCTCAGCATGAAGATTAAAAGTATATGATCGCCAGCAGCATACACAGATGACCCTTCTGGCTGCCATGGATGTAACGTGTGATGACATCACAGCTGATGCCTGCAGAGGCTGGATTAGACACTCTGAAAGATGATTTTCACGCTGTATCGCAAGAGAAGATATTTGTTGTGATGTGGATGAGAATCCGTTGCCCAACATATAGGGAACGTCAGGAGGTGTAGGAAGACTGCACTGTAATTCCACTGCACTGCCTGTACAGTTTTCCCTAAGGAGATTGTCTTATGTTCAGATTTCTTCATTTGTTTGTGCTATCGAGTGCTGTCTATTCCTGTCTGCATCGCAATGACAATGTCTGTCAATAAATTATTGTACAAACAGTAAAAGCGTTAACGTGAATCATGTGCCGTCTCTTGCAATCAAACAATCAAAACCAGAAATGCACTTACTGTTTTGCAAATGTCAAGGATGATTCGAGAAATGCTCCACTCATCACTCTCAGGTCACTCCGCTGCACACGTCAGATCACTTCTTTGTCACCCCCGACCTCACTGCTCAAGACAACGCAGATGTCTTACCGCTGGTCACTTTCCGGCGCTACCTACGGTCCCTCCCTCCTGCTTTTCCTCTGCTGTCTTGTCTGCACTCCCCCCCTCTGAGGAGCTCTCTCTTTTGAATACCAACAGTGCCATAGACACTCTGTGTTCCACGCTTACATCCTGCTTGGACAACCTATGCCCTCTTACATCTGGATCAGCCCGTGCATCCCTGTCTGCCCCCTGGTTATCGGATGTACCACGTGAGCATCGCGCCAGCCTCCGGTCAGCTGAGAGAAAATGGCACAAGTCAAAAGACCATACTGACCTCTCTCTCAACCAGTCTCTCCTCTCTACTTTCTCCGTTGACGACACCTCTGCAAAAACTGATTATAACCACTCGAAGATCAGCAACTCTCCTGACTCTCGCACACTCTTAAAAACCTTCTCTGCTCTCCTCTGTCTGCCTGCTCCCACACCTTCATCGGAGTTAACGGCTGATGATTTTGCATCGTTCTTCGTAAAGAAAACTACCGCCCTCAACAGCCAATTTTCTACACCACCATCACCCGCCTTTTCTCCTCTGTCTGAAGATGATGTTTCCAAGGTCATTGGTTCCAACCACCCTACCACCTGCCCACTGGATCCCATCTCCACCCACCTCCTCCATGTTATCTCTCCAGCAGTTGTGCCTGGTCTGACCCACATCATCAACTCTTTGCTCACCACTGGGACATTTCCCACTGCGTTCAAAGAGGCCTGCATCACACCTCTACTGAAGAAACCCACTCTCAACCTTACACTGCTAGAACACTACAGGCCGGTGTAGTGTGTGAAAACGCATATCTTCCGTCAAAATTTAGATGACTGATTTTAACCTCTAATTCTTTTCTGTCTTCTTAAAAAAATTTTTTTTACTTACCTCACTATTCTTAGCTTTGTATACTGTGCTAGGCTTTAATGGACTGGATTTAATTAACTTATGCATTTTGTTGCCTATATTGTTATAATTGCTTCCAATGTTTCCTCGTCTGTAAGTCGCTTTGGAAAAAAGCGTCTGCTAAATGACTAAATGTAAATTTTATGAAATGTGTAATGTGTAATGTGTAGTGTGTGGCCTTGAAATTTTAGCATGTCTACGTAATCATGAATAAATGCTTCTTGAGACACACAGTGTTGCTTCTTTGCATGCATCAAACAAATTGTTTATGGCTATATGCATCCATGCATCAGTTTGAGAGGAGTGGAAATGGGACACTTGGGTGAAACAAAACTGCCCCAAAAGTACCCCCACCAACTTTAAATACAGTTTTTTCTAAGTCAATTTGGTACATTTCTCAGATCCGATTTGAAATTCTCAAAACTTCTTGTTCAATCCTTACATCCTTGTGTCACTTGTGCAAATCAAACAAGCATTTTCTCATTTCTTTGAACAAGTTGCAAATGCTTTGGTATATCCATGCAAATGATTATGACACAATTCTGTGCAGATTCCTACATTATTAATTGCTAATGTCATGTTTATCAAAATGCATTATAATGGGTCTCTGTTGAATAGTATAATCCCCCACGACATTTAAGCACTAGTTTTACAATATACAGTAAGTATACTTCAAGTAAACAGTGGCATTTTATTTTACTCAATTTAGTGTTTCGCATTACTATATTCTTTCCACATAGGACTGCAAGACAACTTCACTGGGTTGCAGACGGCCCCTTTTCACACCTAAACAGTCTTTTGACACTCTCTACAGGGATCTCATCCCCGAACAAGAGAGGGGGCAGATTGGAGATGACCTGCCAAAGTACATGTTAGTTTGGGACAATGTCAGTTTCCATCGCTCCAACATCATCAGGCAATGGTTTGCGGCCCACAACAGGATGCTGGTGGAGTTCCTCTCACCCTACTCAACCCCGTTGAGGAATTTTTCTCAGCATGAAGATTAAAAGTATATGATCGCCAGCAGCATACACAGATGACCCTTCTGGCTGCCATGGATGTAACGTGTGATGACAACACAGCTGGTGCCTGCAGAGGCTGGATTAGACACTCTGAAAGATGATTTTCACGCTGTATTGCAAGAGAAGATATTTGTTGTGATGTCGATGAGAATCCGTTGCCCAAAGTATAGGGAACGTCAAGAGGTGTAGGAAGACTGCACTGTAATTCCACTGCACTGCATGTACAGTTTTCCCTAAGGAGATTGTCTTATGTTCAGATTTCTACATTTGTTTGTGCTATGCAGTGCTGTCTTTTCCTGTCTGCATCGCAATGACACTGTCTGTCAATAAATTATTGTACAAACACTAAAAGCGTTAACGTGAATCATGTGCCGTCTCTTGCAATCAAACAATCAAAACCAGAAATGCACTTACTGTTTTGCAAATGTCAAGGATGATTCGAGAAATGCTCCACTCATCACTCTCAGGTCACTCCGCTGCACACGTCTGATCACTTCTTTGTCACCCCCGACCTCACCGCTCCAGACAACGCAGATGTCTTACCGCTGGTCACTTTCCGGCGCTACCTACGGTCCCTCCCTCCTGCTTTTCCTCTGCTGTCTTGTCTGCACTCCCCCCCTCTGAGGAGCTCTCTCTTTTGAATACCAACAGTGCCACAGACACTCTGTGTTCCATGCTTACATCCTGCTTGGACAACCTATGCCCTCTTACATCTGGACCAGCCCGTGCATCCCTGTCTGCCCCCTGGTTATCGGATGTACCACGTGAGCATCGCGCCAGCCTCCGGTCAGCTGAGAGAAAATGGCACAAGTCAAAAGACCATACTGACCTCTCTCTCAACCAGTCTCTCCTCTGTACTTTCTCCGTTGACGTCACCTCTGCAAAAACTGATTATAACCACTCGAAGATCAGCAACTCTCCTGACTCTCGCACACTCTTAAAAACCTTCTCTGCTCTCCTCTGTCCGCCTGCTCCCACACCTTCATCTGAGTTAACGGCTGATGATTTTGCATCGTTCTTCGTAAAGAAAATTACCGCCATCAACAGCCAATTTTCTACACCACCATCACCCGCCTTTTCTCCTCTGTCTGAAGATGATGTTTCCAAGGTCATTGGTTCCAACCACCCTACCACCTGCCCACTGGATCCCATCCCCACCCATCTCCTCCATGCCATCTCTCCAGCAGTTGTGCCTGGTCTGACCCACATCATCAACTCTTTGCTCACCACTGGGACATTTCCCACTGCGTTCAAAGAGGCCTGCATCACACCTCTACTGAAGAAACCCACTCTCAACCTTACACTGCTAGAACACTACAGGCCGGTGTAGTGTGTGAAAACGCATATCTTCCGTCAAAATTTAGATGACTGATTTTAACCTCTAATTCTTTTCTCTCTTCTTAAAAATTTTTTTTTTACTTACCTCACTATTCTTAGCTTTGTATACTGTGCTAGGCTTTAATGGACTGGATTTAATTAACTTATGCATTTTGTTGCCTATATTGTTATAATTTCTTCCAATGTTTCCTCGTCTGTAAGTCGCTTTGGAAAAAAGCGTCTGCTAAATGACTAGATGTAAATTTTATGAAATGTGTAATGTCATGTGTAATGTGTAATGTGTAGTGTGTGGCCTTGAAATTTAAGCATGTCTACGTAATCATGAATAAATGCTTCTTGAGACACACAGTGTTGCTTCTTTGCATGCATCAAACGAATTGTTTCTGGCTGTATGCATCCATGCATCAGTTTGAGAGGGGTGGAAATGGGACACTTGGGTGAAACAAAACTGCCCCAAAAGTACCCCCACCCACTTTAAATACAGTTTTTTCTAAGTCAATTTGGTACATTTCTCAGATCCGATTTGAAATTCTCAAAACTTCTTGTTCAATCCTTAAATCCTTGTGTCACTTGTGCACATCAAACAAGCATTTTCTCATTTCTTTGAACAAGTTGCAAATGCTTTGGTATATCCATGCAAATGATTATGACACAATTCTGTGCAGATTCCTACATTATCAATTGCTTATATCATGTTGATCAAAATGCATTATAATGGGTCTCTGTTGAATAGTATAACCCCCCACGACATTTAAGCACTAGTTTTACAATATACAGTAAGTATGCTTCAAGTAAACAGTGGCGTTTTATTTTACTCAATTTAGTGTTTCGCATTACTATATTCTTTCCACATAGGACTGCAAGACAACTTGACTGGGTTGCAGACGGCCCCTTTTCACACCTAAACAGTCTTTTGACACTCTCTACAGGGATCTCATCCCTGAACAAGAGAGGGGGCAGATTGGAGATGACCTGCCAAAGTACATGTTAGTTTGGGACAATGTCAGTTTCCATCGCTCCAACATCATCAGGCAATGGTTTGCGGCCCACAACAGGATGCTGGTGGAGTTCCTCTCACCCTACTCAACCCGTTGAGGAATTTTTCTCAGCATGAAGATTAAAATTATATGATCGCCAGCAGCATACACATATGACCCTTCTGGCTGCCATGGATGTAACGTGTGATGACATCACAGCTGATGCCTGCAGAGGCTGGATTAGACACTCTGAAAGATGATTTTAACGCTGTATCGCAAGAGATTATATTTGTTGTGATGTGGATTAGAATCCGTTGCCCAAAATATAGGGAACGTCAGGAGATGTAGGAAGACTGCACTGTAATTCCACTGCACTGCATGTACAGTTTTCCCTAAGGAGATTGTCTTATGTTCAGATTTCTACATTTGTTTGTGCTATGCAGTGCTGTCTTTTCCTGTCTGCATCGCAATGACACTGTCTGTCAAGAAATTATTGTACAAACAGTAAAAGCGTTAACGTGAATCATGTGCCGTCTCTTGCAATCAAACAATCAAAACCAGAAATGCACTTACTGTTTTGCAAATGTCAAGGATGATTCGAGAAATGCTCCACTCATCACTCTCAGGTCACTCCGCTGCACACGTCTGATCACTTCTTTGTCACCCCCGACCTCACCGCTCCAGACAACGCAGATGTCTTACCGCTGGTCACTTTCCGGTGCTACCTACGGTCCCTCCCTCCTGCTTTTCCTCTGCTGTCTTGTCTGCACTCCCCCCCTCTGAGGAGCTCTCTCTTTTGAATACCAACAGTGCCCCAGAAACTCTGTGTTCCACGCTTACATCCTGCTTGGACAACCTATGCCCTCTTACATCTGGACCAGCCCGTGCATCCCTGTCTGCCCCCTGGTTATCGGATGTACCACGTGAGCAGTCGCGCCAGCCTCCGGTCAGCTGAGAGAAAATGGCACAAGTCAAAAGACCATACTGACCTCTCTCTCAACCAGTCTCTCCTCTGTACTTTCTCCGTTGACGTCACCTCTGCAAAAACTGATTATAACCACTCGAAGATCAGCAACTCTCCTGACTCTCGCACACTCTTAAAAACCTTCTCTGCTCTCCTCTGTCCGCCTGCTCCCACACCTTCATCGGAGTTAACGGCTGATGATTTTGCATCGTTCTTCGTAAAGAAAATTACCGCCATCAACAGCCAATTTTCTACACCACCATCACCCGCCTTTTCTACTCTGTCTGAAGATGATGTTTCCAAGGTCATTGGTTCCAACCACCCTACCACCTGCCCACTGGATCCCATCCCCACCCATCTCCTCCATGCCATCTCTCCAGCAGTTGTGCCTGGTCTGACCCACATCATCAACTCTTTGCTCACCACTGGGACATTTCCCACTGCGTTCAAAGAGGCCTGCATCACACCGTTACTGAAGAAACCCACTCTCAACCTTACACTGCTAGAACACTACAGGCCGGTGTAGTGTGTGAAAACGCATATCTTCCGTCAAAATGTAGATGACTGATTTTAGCCTCTAATACTTTTCTGTCTTCTTAAAAAAATGTTTTTTACTTACCTCACTATTCTTAGCTTTGTATACTGTGCTAGGCTTTAATGGACTGGATTTAATTAACTTATGCATTTTGTTGCCTATATTGTTATAATTGCTTTCAATGTTTCCTCGTCTGTAAGTCGCTTTGGAAAAAAGCGTCTGCTAAATGACTAAATGTAAATTTTATGAAATGTATAATGTCATGTGTAATTTGTAATATGTAGTTTGTGGCCTTGAAATTTAAGCATGTCTACATAATCATGAATAAATGCTTCTTGAGACACACAGTGTTGCTTCTTTGCATGCATCAAACGAATTGTTTCAGGCTATATGCATCCATGCATCAGTTTGAGAGGGGTGGAAATGGGACACTTGGGTGAAACAAAACTGCCCCAAAAGTACCCCCACCCACTTTAAATACAGTTTTTTCTAAGTCAATTTGGTACATTTCTCAGATCCGATTTGAAATTCTCAAAACTTCTTGTTCAATCCTTACATCCTTGTGTCACTTTTGCACATCAAACAAGCATTTTCTCATTTCTTTGAACAAGTTGCAAATGCTTTGGTATATCCATGCAAATGATTATCACACAATTCTGTGCCGATTCCTACATTATCAATTGCTTATGTCATGTTGATCAAAATGCATTATAATGGGTCTCTGTTGAATAGTATAATCTCCCACGACATTTAAGCACTAGTTTAACAATATACAGTAAGTATACTTCAAGTAAACAGTGGCATTTTATTTTACTCAATTTAGTGTTTTGCATTACTATATTCTTTCCACAGAGGACTGCAAGACAACTTCACTGGGTTGCAGACGGCCCCTTTTCACACCTAAACAGTCTTTTGAGACTCTCTACAGGGATCTCATCCCTGAACAAGAGAGGGGGCAGATTGGAGATGACCTGCCAAAGTACATGTTAGTTTGGGAAAATGTCAGTTTCCATCGCTCCAACATCATCAGGCAATGGTTTGTGGCCCACAACAGGATGCTGGTGGAGTTCCTTTCACCCTACTCAACCCCGTTGAGGAATTTTTCTCAGCATGAAGATTAAAAGTATATGATCGCCAGCAGCATACACAGATGACCCTTCTGGCTGCCATGGATGTAACGTGTGATGTCATCACAGCTGATGCCTGCAGAGGCTGGATTAGACACTCTGAAAGATGATTTTCACGCTGTATCGCAAGAGAAGATATTTATTGTGATGTGGATGAGAATCCGTTGCCCAAAATATAGGGAACGTCAGGAGGTGTAGGAAGACTGCACTGTAATTCCACTGCACCGCATGTACAGTTTTCCCTAAGGAGATTGTCATATGTTCAGATTTCTACATTTGTTTGTGCTATGCAGTGGTGTATTTTCCTGTCTGCATCGCAATGACACTGTCTGTCAAGAAATTATTGTACAAACAGTAAAAGCGTTAACGTGAATCATGTGCCGTCTCTTGCAATCAAACAATCAAAACCAGAAATGCACTTACTGTTTTGCAAATGTCAAGGATGATTCGAGAAATGCTCCACTCATCACTCTCAGGTCACTCCGCTGCTCATGTCTGATCACTTCTTTGTCACCCCCGACCTCACCGCTCCAGACAACGCAGATGTCTTACCGCTGGTCACTTTCCGGCGCTACCTACGGTCCCTCCCTACTGCTTTTCCTCTGCTGTCTTGTCTGCACTCCCCCCTCTGAGGAGCTCTCTCTTTTGAATACCAACAGTATCACAGATACTCTGTGTTCCACGCTTACATCCTGCTTGGACAACCTATGCCCTCTTACATCTGGCCAGCCCGTGCATCCCTGTCGGCCCCCTGGTTATCGGATGTACCACGTGAGCATCGCGCCAGCCTCCGGTCAGCTGAGAGAAAATGGCACTAGTCAAAAGACCCTACTGACCTCTCTCTCAACCAGTCTCTCCTCTCTACTTTCTCCGTTGACGTCACCTCTGCAAAAACTGATTATAACCACTCGAAGATCATTAACTCTCCTGACTCTCGCACACTCTTAAAAACCTTCTCTGCTCTCCTCTGTCCACCTGCTCCCACACCTTCATCGGAGTTTAACGGCTGATGATTTTGCATCGTTCTTCGTAAAGAAAACTACCGCCATCAACAGCCAATTTTCTACACCACCATCACCCGCCTTTTCTCCTCTGTCTGAAGATGATGTTTCCAAGGTCATTGGTTCCAACCACCCTACCACCTGCCCACTGGATCCCATCTCCACCCACCTCCTCCATGTTATCTCTCCAGCAGTTGTGCCTGGTCTGACCCACATCATCAACTCTTTGCTCACCACTGGGACATTTCCCACTGCGTTCAAAGAGGCCTGCATCACACCTCTACTGAAGAAACCCACTCTCAACCTTACACTGCTAGAACACTACAGGCCGGTGTAGTGTGTGAAAACGCATATCTTCCGTCAAAATTTAGATGACTGATTTTAACCTCTAATTCTTTTCTGTCTTCTTAAAAAAATTTTTTTTACTTACCTCACTATTCTTAGCTTTGTATACTGTGCTAGGCTTTAATGGACTGGATTTAATTAACTTATGCATTTTGTTGCCTATATTGTTATAATTGCTTCCAATGTTTCCTCGTCTGTAAGTCGCTTTGGAAAAAAGCGTCTGCTAAATGACTAAATGTAAATTTTATGAAATGTGTAATGTGTAATGTGTAGTGTGTGGCCTTGAAATTTTAGCATGTCTACGTAATCATGAATAAATGCTTCTTGAGACACACAGTGTTGCTTCTTTGCATGCATCAAACAAATTGTTTATGGCTATATGCATCCATGCATCAGTTTGAGAGGAGTGGAAATGGGACACTTGGGTGAAACAAAACTGCCCCAAAAGTACCCCCACCAACTTTAAATACAGTTTTTTCTAAGTCAATTTGGTACATTTCTCAGATCCGATTTGAAATTCTCAAAACTTCTTGTTCAATCCTTACATCCTTGTGTCACTTGTGCAAATCAAACAAGCATTTTCTCATTTCTTTGAACAAGTTGCAAATGCTTTGGTATATCCATGCAAATGATTATGACACAATTCTGTGCAGATTCCTACATTATTAATTGCTAATGTCATGTTTATCAAAATGCATTATAATGGGTCTCTGTTGAATAGTATAATCCCCCACGACATTTAAGCACTAGTTTTACAATATACAGTAAGTATACTTCAAGTAAACAGTGGCATTTTATTTTACTCAATTTAGTGTTTCGCATTACTATATTCTTTCCACATAGGACTGCAAGACAACTTCACTGGGTTGCAGACGGCCCCTTTTCACACCTAAACAGTCTTTTGACACTCTCTACAGGGATCTCATCCCCGAACAAGAGAGGGGGCAGATTGGAGATGACCTGCCAAAGTACATGTTAGTTTGGGACAATGTCAGTTTCCATCGCTCCAACATCATCAGGCAATGGTTTGCGGCCCACAACAGGATGCTGGTGGAGTTCCTCTCACCCTACTCAACCCCGTTGAGGAATTTTTCTCAGCATGAAGATTAAAAGTATATGATCGCCAGCAGCATACACAGATGACCCTTCTGGCTGCCATGGATGTAACGTGTGATGACAACACAGCTGGTGCCTGCAGAGGCTGGATTAGACACTCTGAAAGATGATTTTCACGCTGTATTGCAAGAGAAGATATTTGTTGTGATGTCGATGAGAATCCGTTGCCCAAAATATAGGGAACGTCAAGAGGTGTAGGAAGACTGCACTGTAATTCCACTGCACTGCATGTACAGTTTTCCCTAAGGAGATTGTCTTATGTTCAGATTTCTACATTTGTTTGTGCTATGCAGTGCTGTCTTTTCCTGTCTGCATCGCAATGACACTGTCTGTCAATAAATTATTGTACAAACACTAAAAGCGTTAACGTGAATCATGTGCCGTCTCTTGCAATCAAACAATCAAAACCAGAAATGCACTTACTGTTTTGCAAATGTCAAGGATGATTCGAGAAATGCTCCACTCATCACTCTCAGGTCACTCCGCTGCACACGTCTGATCACTTCTTTGTCACCCCCGACCTCACCGCTCCAGACAACGCAGATGTCTTACCGCTGGTCACTTTCCGGCGCTACCTACGGTCCCTCCCTCCTGCTTTTCCTCTGCTGTCTTGTCTGCACTCCCCCCCTCTGAGGAGCTCTCTCTTTTGAATACCAACAGTGCCACAGACACTCTGTGTTCCACGCTTACATCCTGCTTGGACAACCTATGCCCTCTTACATCTGGACCAGCCCGTGCATCCCTGTCTGCCCCCTGGTTATCGGATGTACCACGTGAGCATCGCGCCAGCCTCCGGTCAGCTGAGAGAAAATGGCACAAGTCAAAAGACCATACTGACCTCTCTCTCAACCAGTCTCTCCTCTGTACTTTCTCCGTTGACGTCACCTCTGCAAAAACTGATTATAACCACTCGAAGATCAGCAACTCTCCTGACTCTCGCACACTCTTAAAAACCTTCTCTGCTCTCCTCTGTCCGCCTGCTCCCACACCTTCATCGGAGTTAACGGCTGATGATTTTGCATCGTTCTTCGTAAAGAAAATTACCGCCATCAACAGCCAATTTTCTACACCACCATCACCCGCCTTTTCTCCTCTGTCTGAAGATGATGTTTCCAAGGTCATTGGTTCCAACCACCCTACCACCTGCCCACTGGATCCCATCCCCACCCATCTCCTCCATGCCATCTCTCCAGCAGTTGTGCCTGGTCTGACCCACATCATCAACTCTTTGCTCACCACTGGGACATTTCCCACTGCGTTCAAAGAGGCCTGCATCACACCTCTACTGAAGAAACCCACTCTCAACCTTACACTGCTAGAACACTACAGGCCGGTGTAGTGTGTGAAAACGCATATCTTCCGTCAAAATTTAGATGACTGATTTTAACCTCTAATTCTTTTCTCTCTTCTTAAAAATTTTTTTTTTACTTACCTCACTATTCTTAGCTTTGTATACTGTGCTAGGCTTTAATGGACTGGATTTAATTAACTTATGCATTTTGTTGCCTATATTGTTATAATTTCTTCCAATGTTTCCTCGTCTGTAAGTCGCTTTGGAAAAAAGCGTCTGCTAAATGACTAGATGTAAATTTTATGAAATGTGTAATGTCATGTGTAATGTGTAATGTGTAGTGTGTGGCCTTGAAATTTAAGCATGTCTACGTAATCATGAATAAATGCTTCTTGAGACACACAGTGTTGCTTCTTTGCATGCATCAAACGAATTGTTTCTGGCTGTATGCATCCATGCATCAGTTTGAGAGGGGTGGAAATGGGACACTTGGGTGAAACAAAACTGCCCCAAAAGTACCCCCACCCACTTTAAATACAGTTTTTTCTAAGTCAATTTGGTACATTTCTCAGATCCGATTTGAAATTCTCAAAACTTCTTGTTCAATCCTTAAATCCTTGTGTCACTTGTGCACATCAAACAAGCATTTTCTCATTTCTTTGAACAAGTTGCAAATGCTTTGGTATATCCATGCAAATGATTATGACACAATTCTGTGCAGATTCCTACATTATCAATTGCTTATATCATGTTGATCAAAATGCATTATAATGGGTCTCTGTTGAATAGTATAACCCCCCACGACATTTAAGCACTAGTTTTACAATATACAGTAAGTATGCTTCAAGTAAACAGTGGCGTTTTATTTTACTCAATTTAGTGTTTCGCATTACTATATTCTTTCCACATAGGACTGCAAGACAACTTGACTGGGTTGCAGACGGCCCCTTTTCACACCTAAACAGTCTTTTGACACTCTCTACAGGGATCTCATCCCTGAACAAGAGAGGGGGCAGATTGGAGATGACCTGCCAAAGTACATGTTAGTTTGGGACAATGTCAGTTTCCATCGCTCCAACATCATCAGGCAATGGTTTGCGGCCCACAACAGGATGCTGGTGGAGTTCCTCTCACCCTACTCAACCCGTTGAGGAATTTTTCTCAGCATGAAGATTAAAATTATATGATCGCCAGCAGCATACACATATGACCCTTCTGGCTGCCATGGATGTAACGTGTGATGACATCACAGCTGATGCCTGCAGAGGCTGGATTAGACACTCTGAAAGATGATTTTAACGCTGTATCGCAAGAGATTATATTTGTTGTGATGTGGATTAGAATCCGTTGCCCAAAATATAGGGAACGTCAGGAGATGTAGGAAGACTGCACTGTAATTCCACTGCACTGCATGTACAGTTTTCCCTAAGGAGATTGTCTTATGTTCAGATTTCTACATTTGTTTGTGCTATGCAGTGCTGTCTTTTCCTGTCTGCATCGCAATGACACTGTCTGTCAAGAAATTATTGTACAAACAGTAAAAGCGTTAACGTGAATCATGTGCCGTCTCTTGCAATCAAACAATCAAAACCAGAAATGCACTTACTGTTTTGCAAATGTCAAGGATGATTCGAGAAATGCTCCACTCATCACTCTCAGGTCACTCCGCTGCACACGTCTGATCACTTCTTTGTCACCCCCGACCTCACCGCTCCAGACAACGCAGATGTCTTACCGCTGGTCACTTTCCGGTGCTACCTACGGTCCCTCCCTCCTGCTTTTCCTCTGCTGTCTTGTCTGCACTCCCCCCCTCTGAGGAGCTCTCTCTTTTGAATACCAACAGTGCCCCAGAAACTCTGTGTTCCACGCTTACATCCTGCTTGGACAACCTATGCCCTCTTACATCTGGACCAGCCCGTGCATCCCTGTCTGCCCCCTGGTTATCGGATGTACCACGTGAGCAGTCGCGCCAGCCTCCGGTCAGCTGAGAGAAAATGGCACAAGTCAAAAGACCATACTGACCTCTCTCTCAACCAGTCTCTCCTCTGTACTTTCTCCGTTGACGTCACCTCTGCAAAAACTGATTATAACCACTCGAAGATCAGCAACTCTCCTGACTCTCGCACACTCTTAAAAACCTTCTCTGCTCTCCTCTGTCCGCCTGCTCCCACACCTTCATCGGAGTTAACGGCTGATGATTTTGCATCGTTCTTCGTAAAGAAAATTACCGCCATCAACAGCCAATTTTCTACACCACCATCACCCGCCTTTTCTACTCTGTCTGAAGATGATGTTTCCAAGGTCATTGGTTCCAACCACCCTACCACCTGCCCACTGGATCCCATCCCCACCCATCTCCTCCATGCCATCTCTCCAGCAGTTGTGCCTGGTCTGACCCACATCATCAACTCTTTGCTCACCACTGGGACATTTCCCACTGCGTTCAAAGAGGCCTGCATCACACCGCTACTGAAGAAACCCACTCTCAACCTTACACTGCTAGAACACTACAGGCCGGTGTAGTGTGTGAAAATGCATATCTTCCGTTAAAATTTAGATGACTGATTTTAACCTCTAATTCTTCGATGTCTTCTTAAAAAAAAAGTTTTTACTTACCTCACTTTTCTTAGCGTTGTATACCGTCCAAGGCTTTAATGGACTGGATTTAATTAACTTCTGCATTTTTTTGCCTATATTGTTATAATTGCTTCCAATGTTTCCTCGTCTGTAAATCGCTTTGGATAAAAACGTCTGCTAAATGACTAAATGTAAATTTTATGAAATTTGTAATGTCATGTGTAATGTGTAGTGTGTGGCCTTGAAATTTTAGCATGTCTACGTGATCATGAATAAATGCTTCTTGAGACACACAGTGTTGCTTCTTTGCATGCATCAAACGAATTGTTTCTGGCTATATGCATCCATGCATCAGTTTGAGAGGGGTGGAAATGGGACACTTGGGTGAAACAAAACTGCCCCAAAAGTACCCCCACCCACTTTAAATACAGTTTTTTCTAAGTCAATTTGGTACATTTCTCAGTTGCGATTTGAAATTCTCAAACTTCTTGTTCAAGCCTTACATCCTTGTGTCACTTGTGCACATCAAACGAGCATTTTCTCATTTCTTTGAACAAGTTGCAAATGCTTTGGTATATCCATGCAAATGATTATGACACACTTCTGTGCAGATTCCTACATGATCAATTGCTTATGTCATGTTGATCAAAATGCATTATAATGGGTCTCTGTTGAATAGTATAATCCAACACGACATTTAAGCACTAGTTTTACAGTATACAGTAAGTATACTTCAAGTAAACAGTGGCATTTTATTTTACTCAATTTAGTGTTTCGCATTACTATATTCTTTCCACATAGGACTGCAAGGCAACTTCACTGGGTTGCAGACGGCCCCTTTTCACACCTAAACAGTCTTTTGACACTCTCTACAGGGATCTCATCCCTGAACAAGAGAGGGGGCAGATTGGAGATGACCTGCAAAAGTACATGTTAGTTTGGGACAATGTCAGTTTCCTTCGCTCCAACATCATCAGGCAATGGTTTGCGGCCCACAACAGGATGCTGGTGGAGTTCCTCTCACCCTACTCAACCCCGTTGAGGAATTTTTCTCAGCATGAAGATTAAAAGTATATGATCGCCAGCAGCATACATAGATGACTCTTCTGGCTGCCATGGATTTAACGTGTGATGACATCACAGCTGATGCCTGCAGAGGCTGGATTAGACACTCTGAAAGATGATTTTCACTCTGTATCGCAAGAGAAGATATTTGTTGTGATGTGGATGAGAATCCGTTGCCCAAAATATAGGGAACGTCAGGAGGTGTAGGAAGACTGCACTGTAATTCCACTGCACTGCATGTACAGTTTTCCCTAAGGAGATTGTCTTATGTTCAGATTTCTACATTTGTTTGTGCTATGCAGTGCTGTCTTTTCCTGTCTGCATCGCAATGACACTGTCCGTCAAGAAATTATTGTACAAACAGTAAAAGCGTTAACGTGAATCATGTGCCGTCTCTTGCAATCAAAAAATCAAAACCAGAAATGCACTTACTGTTTTGCAAATGTCAAGAATGATTCGAGAAATGCTCCACTCATCACTCTCAGGTCACTCTGCTGCACACGTCTGATCACTTCTTTGTCACCCCCAACCTCACCGCTCCAGACAACGCAGATGTCTTACCGCTGGTCACTTTTAGGCGCTACCTACGGTCCCTCCCTCCTGCTTTTCCTCTGCTGTCTTGTCTGCACTCCCCCCCTCTGAGGAGCTCTCTCTTTTGAATACCAACAGTGCCACAGACACTTTGTGTTCCACGCTTACATCCTGCTTGGACAACCTATGCCCTCTTACATCTGGACCAGCCCGTGCATCCCTGTCTGCCCCCCGGTTATCGGATGTACCACGTGAGCATCGCGCCAGCCTCTGGTCAGCTGAGAGAAAATGGCACAAGTCAAAAGACCATACTGACCTCTCTCTCAACCAGTCTCTCCTCTCTACTTTCTCCGTTGACGTCACCTCTGCAAAAACTGATTATAACCACACGAAGATCAGCAACTCTCCTGACTCTCGCACACTCTTAAAAACCTTCTCTGCTCTCCTCTGTCCGCCTGCTCCCACACCTTCATCGGAGTTAACGGCTGATGATTTTGCATCGTTCTTCGTAAAGATAACTACCGCCATCAACAGCCAATTTTCTACACCACCATCACCCGCCTTTTCTCCTCTGTCTGAAGATGTTTCCAAGGTCATTGGTTCCAACCACCCTACCACCTGCCCACTGGATCCCATCTCCACCCATCTCCTCCATGTTATCTCTCCAGCAGTTGTGCCTGGTCTGACCCACATCATCAACTCTTTGCTCACCACTGGGACATTTCCCACTGCTTTCAACGAGGCCTGCATCACACCGCTACTGAAGAAACCCACTCTCAACCTTACACTGCTAGAACACTACAGGCCGGTGTAGTGTGTGAAAACGCATATCTTCCGTCAAAATGTAGATGACTGATTTTAACCTCTAATTCTTTTCTGTCTTCTTAAAAAATTTTTTTTTACTTACCTCACTATTTTAGCTTTGTATATTGTGCTAGGCTTTAATGGACTGGATTTAATTAACTTATGCATTTTGTTGCCTATATTGTTATAATTGCTTCCAATGTTTCCTCGTCTGTAAGTCGCTTTGGAAAAAAGCATCTGCTAAATGACTAAATGTAAATTTTATGAAATGTGTAATGTCATGTGTAATGTGTAATGTATAGTCTGTGGCCTTGAAATTTTAGCATGTCTACGTAATCATGAATAAATGCTTCTTGAGACACACAGTGTTGCTTCTTTGCATGCATCAAACGAATTGTTTCTGGCTATATGCATCCATGCATCAGTTTGAGAGGGGTGGAAATGGGACACTTGGGTGAAACAAAACTGCCCCAAAAGTACCCCCACCCACTTTAAATACAGTTTTTTCTAAGTCAATTTGGTACATTTCTCAGATCCGATTTTAAATTCTCAAAACTTCTTGTTCAATCCTTACATCCTTGTGTCACTTGTGCACATCAAACAAGCATTTTCTCATTTCTTTGAACAAGTTGCAAATGCTTTGGTATATCCATGCAAATGATTATGACACAATTCTGTGCAGATTCCTACATTATCAATTGCTTATGTCATGTTGATCAAAATGCATTATAATGGGTCTCTGTTGAATAGTATAATCCAACACGACATTTAAGCACTAGTTTTACAATATACAGTAAGTATACTTCAAGTAAACAGTGGCATTTTATTTTACTCAATTTAGTGTTTCGCATTACTATATTCTTTCCACATAGGACTGCAAGACAACTTCACTGGGTTGCAGACGGCCCCTTTTCACACCTAAACAGTCTTTTGACACTCTCTACAGGTATCTCATCCCTGAACAAGAGAGGGGGCAGATTGTAGATGACCTGCCAAAGTACATGTTAGTTTGGGACAATGTCAGTTTCCATCGCTCCAACATCATCAGGCAATGGTTTGCGGCCCACAACAGGATGCTGGTGGAGTTCCTCTCACCCTACTCAACCCCGTTGAGGAATTTTTCTCAGCATGAAGATTAAAAGTATATGATCGCCAGCAGCAGACCCTTCTGGCTGCCATGGATGTAACGTGTGATGACATCACAGCTGATGCCTGCAGAGGCTGGATTAGACACTCTGAAAGATGATTTTCAGCTGTATCGCAAGAGAAGATATTTGTTGTGATGTGGATGAGAATCCGTTGCCCAAAATATAGGGAACGTCAGGAGGTGTAGGAAGACTTCACTGTAATTCCACGGCACTGCATGTCCAGTTTTCCCTAAGGAGATTGTCTTACGTTCAGATTGCTACATTTGTTTTTGCTATGCAGTGCTGTCTTTTCCTGTCTGCATCGCAATGACACTGTCCCCCCCTCTGAGGAGCTCTCTCTTTTGAATACCAACAGTGCCACAGACACTCTGTGTTCCACGCTTACATCCTGCTTGGACAACCTATGCCCTCTTACATCTGGACCAGCCCGTGCATCCCTGTCTGCCCCCTGGTTATCGGATGTACCACGTGAGCATCGCGCCAGCCTCCGGTCAGCTGAGAGAAAATGGCACAAGTCAAAAGACCATACTGACCTCTCTCTCAACCAGTCTCTCCTCTCTACTTTCTCCGTTGACGTCACCTCTGCAAAAACTGATTATAACCACTCGAAGATCAGCAACTCTCCTGACTCTCGCACACTCTTAAAAACCTTCTCTGCTCTCCTCTGTCCGCCTGCTCCCACACCTTCATCGGAGTTAACGGCTGATGATTTTGCATCGTTCTTCGTAAAGAAAACTACCGCCATCAACAGCCAATTTTCTACACCACCATCACCCGCCTTTTCTACTCTGTCTGAAGATGATGTTTCCAAGGTCATTGGTTCCAACCACCCTACCACCTGCCCACTGGATCCCATCTCCACCCATCTCCTCCATGTTATCTCTCCAGCAGTTGTGCCTGGTCTGACCCACATCATCAACTCTTTGCTCACCACTGGGACATTTCCCACTGCGTTCAAAGAGGCCTGCATCAAACCGCTACTGAAGAAACCCACTCTCAACCTTACACTGCTAGAACACTACAGGCCGGTGTAGTGTGTGAAAACGCATATCTTCCGTCAAAATGTAGATGACTGATTTTAACCTCTAATTCTTTTCTGTCTTCTTAAAATTTTTTTTTTTACTTACCTCACTATTCTTAGCTTTTTATACTGTGCTAGGCTTTAATGGACTGGATTTAATTAACTTATGCAATTTGTTGCCTTTATTGTTATAATTGCTTCCAATGTTTCCTCGTCTGTAAGTCGCTTTGGAAAAAAGCGTCTGCTAAATGACTAAATGTAAATTTTATGAAATGTGTAATATCATGTGTAATGTGTAATGTGCAGTGTGTGGCCTTGAAATTTTAGCATGTCTACGTAATCATGAATAAATGCTTCTTGAGACACACAGTGTTGCTTCTTTGCATGCATCAAACGAATTGTTTCTGGCTATATGCATCCATGCATCAGTTTGAGAGGGGTGGAAATGGGACACTTGGGTGAAACAAAACTGCCCCAAAAGTACCCCCACCCACTTTAAATACAGTTTTTTCTAAGTCAATTTGGTACATTTCTCCGATCCGATTTGAAATTCTCAAAACTTCTTGTTCAATCCTTACATCCTTGTGTCACTTGTGCACATCAAACAAGCATTTTCTCATTTCTTTGAACAAGTTGCAAATGCTTTGGTATATCCATGCAAATGATTATGACACAATTCTCTGCAGATTCCTACATTATTAATTGCTTATGTCATGTTGATCAAAATGCATTATAATGGGTCTCTATTGAATAGTATAATCCCCCACGACATTTAAGCACTAGTTTTACAATATACAGTAAGTTTACTTCAAGTAAACAGTGGCATTTTATTTTACTCAATTTAGTGTTTCGCATTACTATATTCTTTCCATATAGGACTGCAAGACAACTTCACTGGGTTGCAGACGGCCCCTTTTCACACCTAAACAGTCTTTTAAAACTCTCTACAGGGATCTCATCCCTGAACCAAAGAGCGGGCAGATTGGAGATGACCTGCCAAAGTACATGTTAGTTTGGGACAATGTCAGTTTCCATCGCTCCAACATCATCAAGCAATGGTTTGCGGCCCACAACAGGATGCTGGTGGAGTTCCTCTCACCCTACTCAACCCCGTTGAGGAATTTTTCTCAGCATGAAGATTAAAAGTATATGATCGCCAGCAGCATACACAGATGACCCTTCTGGCTGCCATGGATGTAACGTGTGATGACATCACAGCTGATGCCTGCAGAGGCTGGATTAGACACTCTGAAAGATGATTTTTCACGCTATATCGCAAGAGAAGATATTTGTTGTGATGTGGATGAGAATCCGTTGCCCAAAATATAGGGAACGTCAGGAGGTGTAGGAAGACTGCACTGTAATTCCACTGCACTGCATGTACAGTTTTCCCTAAGGAGATTGTCTTATGTTCAGATTTCTACATTTGTTTGTGCTAAGCAGTGCTGTCTTTTCCCGTCTGCATCGCGATGACACTGTCTGTCAAGAAATTATTGTACAAACAGTAAAAGCGTTAACGTGAATCATGTGCCGTCTCTTGCAATCAAACAATCAAAACCAGAAATGCACTTACTGTTTTGCAAATGTCAAGGATGATTCGAGAAATGCTCCACTCATCACTCTCAGGTCACTCCGCTGCACACGTCTGATCACTTCTTTGTCACCCCCAACCTCACCGCTCCAGACAACGCAGATGTCTTACCGCTGGTCACTTTTAGGCGCTACCTACGGTCCCTCCCTCCTGCTTTTCCTCTGCTGTCTTGTCTGCACTCCCCCCCTCTGAGGAGCTCTCTCTTTTGAATACCAACAGTGCCACAGACACTTTGTGTTCCACGCTTACATCCTGCTTGGACAACCTATGCCCTCTTACATCTGGACCAGCCCGTGCATCCCTGTCTGCCCCCCGGTTATCGGATGTACCACGTGAGCATCGCGCCAGCCTCTGGTCAGCTGAGAGAAAATGGCACAAGTCAAAAGACCATACTGACCTCTCTCTCAACCAGTCTCTCCTCTCTACTTTCTCCGTTGACGTCACCTCTGCAAAAACTGATTATAACCACACGAAGATCAGCAACTCTCCTGACTCTCGCACACTCTTAAAAACCTTCTCTGCTCTCCTCTGTCCGCCTGCTCCCACACCTTCATCGGAGTTAACGGCTGATGATTTTGCATCGTTCTTCGTAAAGATAACTACCGCCATCAACAGCCAATTTTCTACACCACCATCACCCGCCTTTTCTCCTCTGTCTGAAGATGTTTCCAAGGTCATTGGTTCCAACCACCCTACCACCTGCCCACTGGATCCCATCTCCACCCATCTCCTCCATGTTATCTCTCCAGCAGTTGTGCCTGGTCTGACCCACATCATCAACTCTTTGCTCACCACTGGGACATTTCCCACTGCTTTCAACGAGGCCTGCATCACACCGCTACTGAAGAAACCCACTCTCAACCTTACACTGCTAGAACACTACAGGCCGGTGTAGTGTGTGAAAACGCATATCTTCCGTCAAAATGTAGATGACTGATTTTAACCTCTAATTCTTTTCTGTCTTCTTAAAAAATTTTTTTTTACTTACCTCACTATTTTAGCTTTGTATATTGTGCTAGGCTTTAATGGACTGGATTTAATTAACTTATGCATTTTGTTGCCTATATTGTTATAATTGCTTCCAATGTTTCCTCGTCTGTAAGTCGCTTTGGAAAAAAGCATCTGCTAAATGACTAAATGTAAATTTTATGAAATGTGTAATGTCATGTGTAATGTGTAATGTATAGTCTGTGGCCTTGAAATTTTAGCATGTCTACGTAATCATGAATAAATGCTTCTTGAGACACACAGTGTTGCTTCTTTGCATGCATCAAACGAATTGTTTCTGGCTATATGCATCCATGCATCAGTTTGAGAGGGGTGGAAATGGGACACTTGGGTGAAACAAAACTGCCCCAAAAGTACCCCCACCCACTTTAAATACAGTTTTTTCTAAGTCAATTTGGTACATTTCTCAGATCCGATTTTAAATTCTCAAAACTTCTTGTTCAATCCTTACATCCTTGTGTCACTTGTGCACATCAAACAAGCATTTTCTCATTTCTTTGAACAAGTTGCAAATGCTTTGGTATATCCATGCAAATGATTATGACACAATTCTGTGCAGATTCCTACATTATCAATTGCTTATGTCATGTTGATCAAAATGCATTATAATGGGTCTCTGTTGAATAGTATAATCCAACACGACATTTAAGCACTAGTTTTACAATATACAGTAAGTATACTTCAAGTAAACAGTGGCATTTTATTTTACTCAATTTAGTGTTTCGCATTACTATATTCTTTCCACATAGGACTGCAAGACAACTTCACTGGGTTGCAGACGGCCCCTTTTCACACCTAAACAGTCTTTTGACACTCTCTACAGGTATCTCATCCCTGAACAAGAGAGGGGGCAGATTGGAGATGACCTGCCAAAGTACATGTTAGTTTGGGACAATGTCAGTTTCCATCGCTCCAACATCATCAGGCAATGGTTTGCGGCCCACAACAGGATGCTGGTGGAGTTCCTCTCACCCTACTCAACCCCGTTGAGGAATTTTTCTCAGCATGAAGATTAAAAGTATATGATCGCCAGCAGCAGACCCTTCTGGCTGCCATGGATGTAACGTGTGATGACATCACAGCTGATGCCTGCAGAGGCTGGATTAGACACTCTGAAAGATGATTTTCAGCTGTATCGCAAGAGAAGATATTTGTTGTGATGTGGATGAGAATCCGTTGCCCAAAATATAGGGAACGTCAGGAGGTGTAGGAAGACTTCACTTTAATTCCACGGCACTGCATGTCCAGTTTTCCCTAAGGAGATTGTCTTACGTTCAGATTGCTACATTTGTTTTTGCTATGCAGTGCTGTCTTTTCCTGTCTGCATCGCAATGACACTGTCCCCCCCTCTGAGGAGCTCTCTCTTTTGAATACCAACAGTGCCACAGACACTCTGTGTTCCACGCTTACATCCTGCTTGGACAACCTATGCCCTCTTACATCTGGACCAGCCCGTGCATCCCTGTCTGCCCCCCGGTTATCGGATGTACCACGTGAGCATCGCGCCAGCCTCTGGTCAGCTGAGAGAAAATGGCACAAGTCAAAAGACCATACTGACCTCTCTCTCAACCAGTCTCTCCTCTCTACTTTCTCCGTTGACGTCACCTCTGCAAAAACTGATTATAACCACTCGAAGATCAGCAACTCTCCTGACTCTCGCACACTCTTAAAAACCTTCTCTGCTCTCCTCTGTCCGCCTGCTCCCACACCTTCATCGGAGTTAACGGCTGATGATTTTGCATCGTTCTTCGTAAAGAAAACTACCGCCATCAACAGCCAATTTTCTACACCACCATCACCCGCCTTTTCTACTCTGTCTGAAGATGATGTTTCCAAGGTCATTGGTTCCAACCACCCTACCACCTGCCCACTGGATCCCATCTCCACCCATCTCCTCCATGTTATCTCTCCAGCAGTTGTGCCTGGTCTGACCCACATCATCAACTCTTTGCTCACCACTGGGACATTTCCCACTGCGTTCAAAGAGGCCTGCATCAAACCGCTACTGAAGAAACCCACTCTCAACCTTACACTGCTAGAACACTACAGGCCGGTGTAGTGTGTGAAAACGCATATCTTCCGTCAAAATGTAGATGACTGATTTTAACCTCTAATTCTTTTCTGTCTTCTTAAAATTTTTTTTTTTACTTACCTCACTATTCTTAGCTTTTTATACTGTGCTAGGCTTTAATGGACTGGATTTAATTAACTTATGCAATTTGTTGCCTATATTGTTATAATTGCTTCCAATGTTTCCTCGTCTGTAAGTCGCTTTGGAAAAAAGCGTCTGCTAAATGACTAAATGTAAATTTTATGAAATGTGTAATATCATGTGTAATGTGTAATGTGCAGTGTGTGGCCTTGAAATTTTAGCATGTCTACGTAATCATGAATAAATGCTTCTTGAGACACACAGTGTTGCTTCTTTGCATGCATCAAACGAATTGTTTCTGGCTATATGCATCCATGCATCAGTTTGAGAGGGGTGGAAATGGGACACTTGGGTGAAACAAAACTGCCCCAAAAGTACCCCCACCCACTTTAAATACAGTTTTTTCTAAGTCAATTTGGTACATTTCTCCGATCCGATTTGAAATTCTCAAAACTTCTTGTTCAATCCTTACATCCTTGTGTCACTTGTGCACATCAAACAAGCATTTTCTCATTTCTTTGAACAAGTTGCAAATGCTTTGGTATATCCATGCAAATGATTATGACACAATTCTCTGCAGATTCCTACATTATTAATTGCTTATGTCATGTTGATCAAAATGCATTATAATGGGTCTCTATTGAATAGTATAATCCCCCACGACATTTAAGCACTAGTTTTACAATATACAGTAAGTTTACTTCAAGTAAACAGTGGCATTTTATTTTACTCAATTTAGTGTTTCGCATTACTATATTCTTTCCATATAGGACTGCAAGACAACTTCACTGGGTTGCAGACGGCCCCTTTTCACACCTAAACAGTCTTTTAAAACTCTCTACAGGGATCTCATCCCTGAACCAAAGAGCGGGCAGATTGGAGATGACCTGCCAAAGTACATGTTAGTTTGGGACAATGTCAGTTTCCATCGCTCCAACATCATCAAGCAATGGTTTGCGGCCCACAACAGGATGCTGGTGGAGTTCCTCTCACCCTACTCAACCCCGTTGAGGAATTTTTCTCAGCATGAAGATTAAAAGTATATGATCGCCAGCAGCATACACAGATGACCCTTCTGGCTGCCATGGATGTAACGTGTGATGACATCACAGCTGATGCCTGCAGAGGCTGGATTAGACACTCTGAAAGATGATTTTTCACGCTATATCGCAAGAGAAGATATTTGTTGTGATGTGGATGAGAATCCGTTGCCCAAAATATAGGGAACGTCAGGAGGTGTAGGAAGACTGCACTGTAATTCCACTGCACTGCATGTACAGTTTTCCCTAAGGAGATTGTCTTATGTTCAGATTTCTACATTTGTTTGTGCTAAGCAGTGCTGTCTTTTCCCGTCTGCATCGCGATGACACTGTCTGTCAAGAAATTATTGTACAAACAGTAAAAGCGTTAACGTGAATCATGTGCCGTCTCTTGCAATCAAACAATCAAAACCAGAAATGCACTTACTGTTTTGCAAATGTCAAGGATGATTCGAGAAATGCTCCACTCATCACTCTCAGGTCACTCCGCTGCACACGTCTGATAACTTCTTTGTCACCCCCGAGCTCACCGCTCCAGACAACGCAGATGTCTTACCGCTGGTCACTTTCCGGCGCTACCTACGGTCCCTCCCTCCTGCTTTTACTCTGCTGTCTTGTCTGCACTCCCCCCCTCTGAGGAGCTCTCTCTTTTGAATACCAACAGTGCCCCAGACACTCTGTGTTCCACGCTTACATCCTGCTTGGACAACCTATGCCCTCTTACATCTGGACCAGCCCGTGCATCCCTGTCTGCCCCCCGGTTATCGGATGTACCACGTGAGCATCGCGCCAGCCTCTGGTCAGCTGAGAGAAAATGGCACAAGTCAAAAGACCATACTGACCTCTCTCTCAACCAGTCTCTCCTCTCTACTTTCTCCGTTGACGTCACCTCTGCAAAAACTGATTATAACCACTCGAAGATCAGCAACTCTCCTGACTCTCGCACACTCTTAAAAACCTTCTCTGCTCTCCTCTGTCTGCCTGCTCCCACACCTTCATCGGAGTTAACGGCTGATGATTTTGCATCGTTCTTCGTAAAGAAAACTACCGCCATCAACAGCCAATTTTCTACACCACCATCACCCGCCTTTTCTCCTCTGTCTGAAGATGTTTCCAAGGTCATTGGTTCCAACCACCCTACCACCTGCCCACTGGATCCCATCTCCACCCATCTCCTCCATGTTATCTCTCCAGCAGTTGTGCCTGGTCTGACCCACATCATCAACTCTTTGCTCACCACTGGGACATTTCCCACTGCGTTCAAAGAGGCCTGCATCACACCGCTACTGAAGAAACCCACTCTCAACCTTACACTGCTAGAACACTACAGGCCGGTGTAGTGTGTGAAAACGCATATCTTCCGTCAAAATGTAGATGACTGATTTTAACCTCTAATTCTTTTCTGTCTTCTTAAAAAAATTTTTTTTACTTACCTCACTATTCTTAGCTTTGTATACTGTGCTAGGCTTTAATGGACTGGATTTAATTAACTTATGCATTTTGTTGCCTATATTGTTATAATTGCTTCCAATGTTTCCTCGTCTGTAAGTCGCTTTGGAAAAAAGCATCTGCTAAATGACTAAATGTAAATTTTATGAAATGTGTAATGTCATGTGTAATGTGTAATGTGTAGTGTGTGGCCTTGAAATTTTAGCATGTCTACGTAATCATGAATAAATGCTTCTTGAGACACACAGTGTTGCTTCTTTGCATGCATCAAACGAATTGTTTCTGGCTATATGCATCCATGCATCAGTTTGAGAGGGGTGGAAATGGGACACTTGGGTGAAACAAAACTGCCCCAAAAGTACCCCCACCCACTTTAAATACAGTTTTTTCTAAGTAAATTTGGTACATTTCTCAGATCCGATTTGAAATTCTCAAAACTTCTTGTTCAATCCTTACATCCTTGTATCACTTGTGCAAATCAAACAAGCATTTTCTCATTTCTTTGAACAAGTTGCAAATGCTTTGGTATATCCATGCAAATGATTATGACACAATTCTGTGCAGATTCCTACATTATCAATTGCTTATGTCATGTTGATCAAAATGCATTATAATGGGTCTCTGTTCAATAGTATAACCCCCCACGACATTTAAGCACTAGTTTTACAATATACAGTAAGTATACTTCAAGTAAACAGTGGCATTTTATTTTACTCAAATTAGTGTTTCGCATTACTATATTCTTTCCACATAGGACTGCAAGACAACTTCACTGGGTTGCAGACGGCCCCTTTTCACACCTAAACAGTCTTTTGACACTCTCTACAGGGATCTCATCCCTGAACAAGAGAGGGGGCAGATTGGAGATGACCTGCCAAAGTACATGTTAGTTTGGGACAATGTCAGTTTCCATCGCTCCAACATCATCAGGCAATGGTTTGCGGCCCACAACAGGATGCTGGTGGAGTTCCTCTCACCCTACTCAACCCCGTTGAGGAATTTTTCTCAGCATGAAGATTAAAAGTATATGATCGCCAGCAGCATACACAGATGACCCTTCTGGCTGCAATGGATGTAACGTGTGATGACATCACAGCTGATGCCTGCAGAGGCTGGATTAGACACTCTGAAAGATGATTTTCAGCTGTATCGCAAGAGAAGATATTTGTTGTGATGTGGATGAGAATCCGTTGCCCAAAATATAGGGAACGTCAGGAGGTGTAGGAAGACTTCACTGTAATTCCACGGCACTGCATGTCCAGTTTTCCCTGAGGAGATTGTCTAACGTTCAGATTGCTACATTTGTTTTTGCTATGCAGTGCTGTCTTTTCCTGTCTGCATCGCAATGACACTGTCTGTCAATAAATTATTGTACAAACAGTAAAAGCGTTAACGAGAATCATGTGCCGTCTCTTGCAATCAAAAAATCAAAACCAGAAATGCACTTACTGTTTTGCAAATGTCAAGGATGATTCGAGAAATGCTCCACTCATCACTCTCAGGTCACTCCGCTGCAGACGTCTGATCACTTCTTTGTCACCCCCAACCTCACCGCTCCAGACAACGCAGATGTCTTACCGCTGGTCACTTTCCGGCGCTACCTACGGTCCCTCCCTTCTGCTTTTCCTCTGCTGTCTTGTCTGCACTCCCCCCCTCTGAGGAGCTCTCTCTTTTGAATACCAACAGTGCCACAGACACTCTGTGTTCCACGCTTACATCCTGCTTGGACAACCTATGCCCTCTTACATCTGGACCAGCCCGTGCATCCCTGTCTGCCCCCTGGTTATCGGATGTACCACGTGAGCATCGCGCCAGCCTCCGGTCAGCTGAGAGAAAATGGCACAAGTCAAAAGACCATACTGACCTCTCTCTCAACCAGTCTCTCCTCTCTACTTTCTCCGTTGACGTCACCTCTGCAAAAACTGATTATAACCACTCGAAGATCAGCAACTCTCCTGACTCTCGCACACTCTTAAAAACCTTCTCTGCTCTCCTCTGTCCGCCTGCTCCCACACCTTCATCGGAGTTAACGGCTGATGATTTTGCATCGTTCTTCGTAAAGAAAACTACCGCCATCAACAGCCAATTTTCTACACCACCATCACCCGCCTTTTCTACTCTGTCTGAAGATGATGTTTCCAAGGTCATTGGTTCCAACCACCCTACCACCTGCCCACTGGATCCCATCTCCACCCATCTCCTCCATGTTATCTCTCCAGCAGTTGTGCCTGGTCTGACCCACATCATCAACTCTTTGCTCACCACTGGGACATTTCCCACTGCGTTCAAAGAGGCCTGCATCAAACCGCTACTGAAGAAACCCACTCTCAACCTTACACTGCTAGAACACTACAGGCCGGTGTAGTGTGTGAAAACGCATATCTTCCGTCAAAATGTAGATGACTGATTTTAACCTCTAATTCTTTTCTGTCTTCTTAAAAATTTTTTTTTTTACTTACCTCACTATTCTTAGCTTTTTATACTGTGCTAGGCTTTAATGGACTGGATTTAATTAACTTATGCAATTTGTTGCCTATATTGTTATAATTGCTTCCAATGTTTCCTCGTCTGTAAGTCGCTTTGGAAAAAAGCGTCTGCTAAATGACTAAATGTAAATTTTATGAAATGTGTAATATCATGTGTAATGTGTAATGTGCAGTGTGTGGCCTTGAAATTTTAGCATGTCTACGTAATCATGAATAAATGCTTCTTGAGACACACAGTGTTGCTTCTTTGCATGCATCAAACGAATTGTTTCTGGCTATATGCATCCATGCATCAGTTTGAGAGGGGTGGAAATGGGACACTTGGGTGAAACAAAACTGCCCCAAAAGTACCCCCACCCACTTTAAATACAGTTTTTTCTAAGTCAATTTGGTACATTTCTCCGATCCGATTTGAAATTCTCAAAACTTCTTGTTCAATCCTTACATCCTTGTGTCACTTGTGCACATCAAACAAGCATTTTCTCATTTCTTTGAACAAGTTGCAAATGCTTTGGTATATCCATGCAAATGATTATGACACAATTCTGTGCAGATTCCTACATTATTAATTGCTTATGTCATGTTGATCAAAATGCATTATAATGGGTCTCTATTGAATAGTATAATCCCCCACGACATTTAAGCACTAGTTTTACAATATACAGTAAGTTTACTTCAAGTAAACAGTGGCATTTTATTTTACTCAATTTAGTGTTTCGCATTACTATATTCTTTCCATATAGGACTGCAAGACAACTTCACTGGGTTGCAGACGGCCCCTTTTCACACCTAAACAGTCTTTTAAAACTCTCTACAGGGATCTCATCCCTGAACCAAAGAGCGGGCAGATTGGAGATGACCTGCCAAAGTACATGTTAGTTTGGGACAATGTCAGTTTCCATCGCTCCAACATCATCAGGCAATGGTTTGCGGCCCACAACAGGATGCTGGTGGAGTTCCTCTCACCCTACTCAACCCCGTTGAGGAATTTTTCTCAGCATGAAGATTAAAAGTATATGATCGCCAGCAGCATACACAGATGACCCTTCTGGCTGCCATGGATGTAACGTGTGATGACATCACAGCTGATGCCTGCAGAGGCTGGATTAGACACTCTGAAAGATGATTTTTCACGCTATATCGCAAGAGAAGATATTTGTTGTGATGTGGATGAGAATCCGTTGCCCAAAATATAGGGAACGTCAGGAGGTGTAGGAAGACTGCACTGTAATTCCACTGCACTGCATTTACAGTTTTCCCTAAGGAGATTGTCTTATGTTCAGATTTCTACATTTGTTTGTGCTAAGCAGTGCTGTCTTTTCCTGTCTGCATCGCGATGACACTGTCTGTCAAGAAATTATTGTACAAACAGTAAAAGCGTTAACGTGAATCATGTGCCGTCTCTTGCAATCAAACAATCAAAACCAGAAATGCACTTACTGTTTTGCAAATGTCAAGGATGATTCGAGAAATGCTCCACTCATCACTCTCAGGTCACTCCGCTGCACACGTCTGATCACTTCTTTGTCACCCCCGAGCTCACCGCTCCAGACAACGCAGATGTCTTACCGCTGGTCACTTTCCGGCGCTACCTACGGTCCCTCCCTCCTGCTTTTACTCTGCTGTCTTGTCTGCACTCCCCCCCTCTGAGGAGCTCTCTCTTTTGAATACCAACAGTGCCCCAGACACTCTGTGTTCCACGCTTACATCCTGCTTGGACAACCTATGCCCTCTTACATCTGGACCAGCCCGTGCATCCCTGTCTGCCCCCCGGTTATCGGATGTACCACGTGAGCATCGCGCCAGCCTCTGGTCAGCTGAGAGAAAATGGCACAAGTCAAAAGACCATACTGACCTCTCTCTCAACCAGTCTCTCCTCTCTACTTTCTCCGTTGACGTCACCTCTGCAAAAACTGATTATAACCACTCGAAGATCAGCAACTCTCCTGACTCTCGCACACTCTTAAAAACCTTCTCTGCTCTCCTCTGTCTGCCTGCTCCCACACCTTCATCGGAGTTAACGGCTGATGATTTTGCATCGTTCTTCGTAAAGAAAACTACCGCCATCAACAGCCAATTTTCTACACCACCATCACCCGCCTTTTCTCCTCTGTCTGAAGATGTTTCCAAGGTCATTGGTTCCAACCACCCTACCACCTGCCCACTGGATCCCATCTCCACCCATCTCCTCCATGTTATCTCTCCAGCAGTTGTGCCTGGTCTGACCCACATCATCAACTTTTTGCTCACCACTGGGACATTTCCCACTGCGTTCAACGAGGCCTGCATCACACCGCTACTGAAGAAACCCACTCTCAACCTTACACTGCTAGAACACTACAGGCCGGTGTAGTGTGTGAAAACGCATATCTTCCGTCAAAATGTAGATGACTGATTTTAACCTCTAATTCTTTTCTGTCTTCTTAAAAAAAAAATTTTTACTTACCTCACTATTTTAGCTTTGTATACTGTGCTAGGCTTTAATGGACTGGATTTAATTAACTTATGCATTTTGTTTCCTATATTGTTATAATTGCTTCCAATGTTTCCTCGTCTGTAAGTCGCTTTGGAAAAAAGCATCTGCTAAATGACTAAATGTAAATTTTATGAAATGTGTAATGTCATGTGTAATGTGTAATGTATAGTCTGTGGCCTTGAAATTTTAGCATGTCTACGTAATCATGAATAAATGCTTCTTGAGACACACAGTGTTGCTTCTTTGCATGCATCAAACGAATTGTTTCTGGCTATATGCATCCATGCATCAGTTTGAGAGGGGTGGAAATGGGACACTTGGGTGAAACAAAACTGCCCCAAAAGTACCCCCACCCACTTTAACTACAGTTTTTTCTAAGTCAATTTGGTACATTTCTCAGATCCGATTTTAAATTCTCAAAACTTCTTGTTCAAGCCTTACATCCTTGTGTCACTTGTGCACATCAAACAAGCATTTTCTCATTTCTTTGAACAAGTTGCAAATGCTTTGGTATATCCATGCAAATGATTATGACACAATTCTGTGCAGATTCCTACATTATTAATTGCTTATGTCATGTTGATCAAAATGCATTATAATGGGTCTCTGTTGAATAGTATAATCCCCCACGACATTTAAGCACTAGTTTTACAATATACAGTAAGTATACTTCAAGTAAACAGTGGCATTTTATTTTACTCAATTTAGTGTTTCGCATTACTATATTCTTTCCACATAGGACTGCAAGACAACTTCACTGGGTTGCAGACGGCCCATTTTCACACCTAAACAGTCTTTTGACACTCTCTACAGGGATCTCATCCCCGAACAAGAGAGGGGGCAGATTGGAGATGACCTGCCAAAGTACATGTTAGTTTGGGACAATGTCAGTTTCCATCGCTCCAACATCATCAGGCAATGGTTTGCGGCCCACAACAGGATGCTGGTGGAGTTCCTCTCACCCTACTCAACCCCGTTGAGGAATTTTTCTCAGCATGAAGATTAAAAGTATATGATCGCCAGCAGCATACACAGATGACCCTTCTGGCTGCCATGGATGTAACGTGTGATGACAACACAGCTGGTGCCTGCAGAGGCTGGATTAGACACTCTGAAAGATGATTTTTACGCTGTATTGCAAGAGAAGATATTTGTTGTGATGTCGATGAGAATCCGTTGCCCAAAATATAGGGAACGTCAGGAGGTGTAGGAAGACTGCACAGTAATTCCACTGCACTGCATGTACAGTTTTCCTAAGGAGATTGTCTTATGTTCAGATTTCTACATTTGTTTGTGCTATGCAGTGCTGTCTTTTCCTGTCTGCATCGCAATGACACTGTCTGTCAATAAATTATTGTACAAACAGTAAAAGCGTTAACGTGAATCATGTGCCGTCTCTTGCAATCAAACAATCAAAACCAGAAATGCACTTACTGTTTTGCAAATGTCAAGGATGATTCGAGAAATGCTCCACTCATCACTCTCAGGTCACTCCGCTGCACACGTCTGATCACTTCTTTGTCACCCCCGACCTCACCGCTCCAGACAACGCAGATGTCCTACCGCTGGTCACTTTCCGGCGCTACCTACGGTCCCTCCCTCCTGCTTTTCCTCTGCTGTCTTGTCTGCACTCCCCCCTCTGAGGAGCTCTCTCTTTTGAATACCAACAGTGCCCCAGACACTCTGTGTTCCACGCTTACATCCTGCTTGGACAACCTATGCCCTCTTACATCTGGACCAGCCCGTGCATCCCTGTCTGCCCCCTGGTTATCGGATGTACCACGTGAGCATCGCGCCAGCCTCCGGTCAGCTGAGAGAAAATGGCACAAGTCAAAAGACCATACTGACCTCTCTCTCAACCAGTCTCTCCTCTCTACTTTCTCCGTTGACGTCACCTCTGCAAAAACTGATTATAACCACTCGAAGATCAGCAACTCTCCTGACTCTCGCACACTCTTAAAAACCTTCTCTGCTCTCCTCTGTCCGCCTGCTCCCACACCTTCATCGGAGTTAACGGCTGATGATTTTGCATCGTTCTTCGTAAAGAAAATTACCGCCATCAACAGCCAATTTTCCACACCACCATCACCCGCCTTTTCTCCTCTGTCTGAAGATGATGTTTCCAAGGTCATTGGTTCCAACCACCCTACCACCTGCCCACTGGATCCCATCCCCACCCATCTCCTCCATGCCATCTCTCCAGCAGTTGTGCCTGGTCTGACCCACATCATCAACTCTTTGCTCACCACTGGGACATTTCCCACTGCGTTCAAAGAGGCCTGCATCACACCGCTACTGAAGAAACCCACTCTCAACCTTACACTGCTAGAACACTACAGGCCGGTGTAGTGTGTGAAAATGCATATCTTCCGTTAAAATATAGATGACTGATTTGAACCACTAATTCTTTTATGTCTTCTTAAAAAAAAAGTTTTTACTTACCTCACTTTTCTTAGCGTTGTATACTGTGCAAGGCTTTAATGGACTGGATTTAATTAACTTCTGCATTTTTTTGCCTATATTGTTATAATTGCTTCCAATGTTTCCTCGTCTGTAAATCGCTTTGGATAAAAACGTCTGCTAAATGACTAAATGTAAATTTTATGAAATTTGTAATATAATGTGTAATGTGTAGTGTGTGGCCTTGAAATTTTAGCATGTCTACGTGATCATGAATAAATGCTTCTTGAGACACACAGTGTTGCTTCTTTGCATGCATCAAACGAATTGTTTCTGGCTATATGCATCCATGCATCAGTTTGAGAGGGGTGGAAATGGGACACTTGGGTGAAACAAAACTGACCCAAAAGTACCCCCACCCACTTTAAATACAGTTTTTTCTAAGTCAATTTGGTTCATTTCTCAGATCCGATTTGAAATTCTCAAAACTTCTTGTTCAATCCTTACATCCTTGTGTCACTTGTGCACATCAAACAAGCATTTTCTCATTTCTTTGAACAAGTTGCAAATGCTTTGGTATATCCATGCAAATGATTATAACACAATTCTGTGCAGATTCCTACATTATCAATTGCTTATGTCATGTTGATCAAAATGCATTATAATGGTCTCTGTTGAATACTATAACCCCCTACGACATTTAAGCACTAGTTTTACAATATACAGTAAGTATACTTCAAGTAAACAGTGGCATTTTATTTTACTCAATTTAGTGTTTCGCATTACTATATTCTTTCCACATAGGACTGCAAGACAACTTCACTGGGTTGCAACGGCCCCTTTTCACACCTAAACAGTCTTTTGACACTCTCTACAGGGATCTCATCCCTGAACAAGAGAGGGGTAGATTGGAGATGACCTGCCAAAGTACATGTTAGTTTGGGACAATGTCAGTTTCCATCTCTCCAAAATCATCAGGCAATGGTTTGCGGCCCACAACAGGATGCTGGTGGAGTTCCTCTCACCCTACTCAACCCCGTTGAGGAATTTTTCTCAGCACGAAGATTAAAAGTATATGATCGCCAGCAGCATACACAGATGACCCTTCTAGCTGCCATGGATGTAACGTGTGATGACATCACAGCTGATGCCTGCAGAGGCTGGATTAGACACTCTGAAAGATGATTTTCAAGCTGTATCGCAAGAGAAGATATTTGTTGTGATGTGGATGAGAATCCGTTGCCCAAAATATAGGGAACGTCAGGAGGTGTAGGAAGACTGCACTGTAATTCCACTGCACTGCATGTACAGTTTTCCCTAAGGAGATTGTCTTACGTTCAGATTTCTACATTTGTTTGTGCTATGCAGTGCTGTCTTTTCCTGTCTGCATCGCAATGACACTGTCTGTCAAGAAATTATTGTACAAACAGTAAAAGCGTTAACGTGAATCATGTGCCGTCTCTTGCAATCAAACAATCAAAACCAGAAATGCACTTACTGTTTTGCAAATGTCAAGGATGATTCGAGAAATGCTCCACTCATCACTATCAGGTCACTCCGCTGCAGACGTCTGATCACTTCTTTGTCACCCCCAACCTCACCGCTCCAGACAACGCAGATGTCTTACCGCTGGTCACTTTCCGGCGCTACCTACGGTCCCTCCCTTCTGCTTTTCCTCTGCTGTCTTGTCTGCACTCCCCCCCTCTGAGGAGCTCTCTTTTTTGAATACCAACAGTGCCACAGACACTCTGTGTTCCACGCTTACATCCTGCTTGGACAACCTATGCCCTCTTACATCTGGACCAGCCCGTGCATCCCTGTCTGCCCCCTGGTTATCGGATGTACCACATGAGCATCGCGCCAGCCTCCGGTCAGCTGAGAGAAAATGGCACAAGTCAAAAGACCATACTGACCTCTCTCTCAACCAGTCTCTCCTCTCTACTTTCTCCGTTGACGTCACCTCTGCAAAAACTGATTATAACCACTCGAAGATCAGCAACTCTCCTGACTCTCGCACACTCTTAAAAACCTTCTCTGCTCTCCTCTGTCCGCCTGCTCCCACACCTTCATCGGAGTTAACGGCTGATGATCTTGCATCTTTCTTCGTAAAGAAAACTACCGCCATCAACAGCCAATTTTCTACACCACCATCACCCGCCTTTTCTACTCTGTCTGAAGATGATGTTTCCAAGGTCATTGGTTCCAACCACCCTACCACCTGCCCACTGGATCCCATCTCCACCCATCTCCTCCATGTTATCTCTCCAGCAGTTGTGCCTGGTCTGACCCACATCATCAACTCTTTGCTCACCACTGGGACATTTCCCACTGCGTTCAAAGAGGCCTGCATCAAACCGCTACTGAAGAAACCCACTCTCAACCTTACACTGCTAGAACACTACAGGCCAGTGTAGTGTGTGAAAACTCATAACTTCCGTCAAAATGAAGATGACTGATTTTAATCTCTATTTCTTTTCTGTCTTCTGAAAAAAACTTTTTTTTTACTTACCTCACTATTCTTAGCTTTTTATACTGTGCTAGGCTTTAATGGACTGGATTTAATTAACTTATGCATTTTGTTGCCTATATTGTTATAATTGCTTCCAATGTTTCCTCGTCTGTAAGTCGCTTTGGAAAAAAGCGTCTGCTAAATGACTAAATGTAAATTTTATGAAATGTGTAATATCATGTGTAATGTGTAATGTGCAGTGTGTGGCCTTGAAATTTTAGCATGTCTACGTAATCATGAATAAATGCTTCTTGAGACACACAGTGTTGCTTCTTTGCATGCATCAAACGAATTGTTTCTGGCTATATGCATCCATGCATCAGTTTGAGAGGGGTGGAAATGGGACACTTGGGTGAAACAAAACTGCCCCAAAAGTACCCCCACCCACTTTAAATACAGTTTTTTCTAAGTCAATTTGGTACATTTCTCAGATCCGATTTGAAATTCTCAAAACTTCTTGTTCAAGCCTTACATCCTTGTGTCACTTGTTCACATCAAACAAGCATTTTCTCATTTCTTTGAACAAGTTGCAAATGCTTTGGTATATCCATGCAAATGATTATGACACAATTCTGTGCAGATTCCTACATTATCAATTGCTTATGTCATGTTGATCAAAATGCATTATAATGAGTCTCTGTTGAATAGTATAATCCAACACGACATTTAAGCACTAGTTTTACAATATACAGTAAGTATACTTCAAGTAAACAGTGGCATTTTATTTGACTCAATTTAGTGATTCGCATTACTATATTCTTTCCACATAGGACTGCAAGACAACTTCACTGGGTTGCAGACGGCCCCTTTTCACACCTAAACAGTCTTTTGACACTCTCTACAGGGATCTCATCCCTGAACAAGAGAGGGGGCAGATTGGAGATGACCTGCCAAAGTACATGTTAGTTTGGGACAATGTCAGTTTCCTTCGCTCCAACATCATCAGGCAATGGTTTGCGGCCCACAACAGGATGCTGGTGGAGTTCCTCTCACCCTACTCAACCCCGTTGAGGAATTTTTCTCAGCATGAAGATTAAAAGTATATGTTCGCCAGCAGCATACACAGATGACCCTTCTGGCTGCCATGGATGTAACGTGTGATGACATCACAGCTGATGCCTGCAGAGGCTGGATTAGACACTCTGAAAGATGATTTTTCACGCTGTATCGCAAGAGAAGATATTTGTTGTGATGTGGATAAGAATCCGTTGCCCAAAATATACGGAACGTCAGGAGGTGTAGGAAGACTGCACTGTAATTCCACTGCACTGCATGTACAGTTTTCCCTAAGGAGATTGTCTTATGTTCAGATTTCTACATTTGTTTGTGCTATGCAGTGCTGTCTTTGCCTGTCTGCATCGCGATGACACTGTCTGTCAAGAAATTATTGTACAAACAGTAAAAGCGTTAACGTGAATCATGTGCCGTCTCTTGCAATCAAAAAATCAAAACCAGAAATGCACTTACTGTTTTGCAAATGTCAAGGATGATTCGAGAAATGCTCCACTCATCACTATCAGGTCACTCCGCTGCAGACGTCTGATCACTTCTTTGTCACCCCCAACCTCACCGCTCCAGACAACGCAGATGTCTTACCGCTGGTCACTTTCCGGCGCTACCTACGGTCCCTCCCTTCTGCTTTTCCTCTGCTGTCTTGTCTGCACTCCCCCCCTCTGAGGAGCTCTCTCTTTTGAATACCAACAGTGCCACAGACACTCTGTGTTCCACGCTTACATCCTGCTTGGACAACCTATGCCCTCTTACATCTGGACCAGCCCGTGCATCCCTGTCTGCCCCCTGGTTATCGGATGTACCACGTGAGCATCGCGCCAGCCTCCGGTCAGCTGAGAGAAAATGGCACAAGTCAAAAGACCATACTGACCTCTCTCTCAACCAGTCTCTCCTCTCTACCTTCTCCGTTGACGTCACCTCTGCAAAAACTGATTATAACCACTCGAAGATCAGCAACTCTCCTGACTCTCGCACACTCTTAAAAACCTTCTCTGCTCTCCTCTGTCCGCCTGCTCCCACACCTTCATCGGAGTTGAATGGATCCAATTTTCTACACCACCATCACCCGCCTTTTCTCCTCTGTCTGAAGATGATGTTTCCAAGGTCATTGGTTCCAACCACCCTACCACCTGCCCACAGGATCCCATCTCCACCCATCTCCTCCATGTTATCTCTCCAGCAGTTGTGCCTGGTCTGACCCACATCATCAACTCTTTGCTCACCACTGGGACATTTCCCACTGCGTTCAAAGAGGCCTGCATCACACCGCTACTGAAGAAACCCACTCTCAACCTTACACTGCTAGAACACTACAGGCCGGTGTAGTGTGTGAAAACGCATATCTTCCGTCAAAATGTAGATAACTGATTTTAACCTCTAATTCTTTTCTGTCTTCTTAAAAAAATTTTTTTTACTTACCTCACTATTCTTAGCTTTGTATACTGTGCTAGGCTTTAATGGACTGGATTTAATTAACTTATGCATTTTGTTGCCTATATTGTTATAATTGCTTCCAATGTTTCCTCGTCTGTAAGTCGCTTTGGAAAAAAGCGTCTGCTAAATGACTAAATGTAAATTTTATGAAATGTGTAATATCATGTGTAATGTGTAATGTGCAGTGTGTGGCCTTGAAATTTTAGCATGTCTACGTAATCATGAATAAATGCTTCTTGAGACACACAGTGTTGCTTCTTTGCATGCATCAAACGAATTGTTTCTGGCTATATGCATCCATGCATCAGTTTGAGAGGGGTGGAAATGGGACACTTGGGTGAAACAAAACTGCCCCAAAAGTACCCCCACCCACTTTAAATACAGTTTTTTCTAAGTCAATTTGGTACATTTCTCAGATCCGATTTGAAATTCTCAAAACTTCTTGTTCAAGCCTTACATCCTTGTGTCACTTGTTCACATCAAACAAGCATTTTCTCATTTCTTTGAACAAGTTGCAAATGCTTTGGTATATCCATGCAAATGATTATGACACAATTCTGTGCAGATTCCTACATTATCAATTGCTTATGTCATGTTGATCAAAATGCATTATAATGAGTCTCTGTTGAATAGTATAATCCAACACGACATTTAAGCACTAGTTTTACAATATACAGTAAGTATACTTCAAGTAAACAGTGGCATTTTATTTTACTCAATTTAGTGATTCGCATTACTATATTCTTTCCACATAGGACTGCAAGACAACTTCACTGGGTTGCAGACGGCCCCTTTTCACACCTAAACAGTCTTTTGACACTCTCTACAGGGATCTCATCCCTGAACAAGAGAGGGGGCAGATTGGAGATGACCTGCCAAAGTACATGTTAGTTTGGGACAATGTCAGTTTCCTTCGCTCCAACATCATCAGGCAATGGTTTGCGGCCCACAACAGGATGCTGGTGGAGTTCCTCTCACCCTACTCAACCCCGTTGAGGAATTTTTCTCAGCATGAAGATTAAAAGTATATGTTCGCCAGCAGCATACACAGATGACCCTTCTGGCTGCCATGGATGTAACGTGTGATGACATCACAGCTGATGCCTGCAGAGGCTGGATTAGACACTCTGAAAGATGATTTTTCACGCTGTATCGCAAGAGAAGATATTTGTTGTGATGTGGATAAGAATCCGTTGCCCAAAATATACGGAACGTCAGGAGGTGTAGGAAGACTGCACTGTAATTCCACTGCACTGCATGTACAGTTTTCCCTAAGGAGATTGTCTTATGTTCAGATTTCTACATTTGTTTGTGCTATGCAGTGCTGTCTTTGCCTGTCTGCATCGCGATGACACTGTCTGTCAAGAAATTATTGTACAAACAGTAAAAGCGTTAACGTGAATCATGTGCCGTCTCTTGCAATCAAAAAATCAAAACCAGAAATGGACTTACTGTTTTGCAAATGTCAAGGATGATTCGAGAAATGCTCCACTCATCACTATCAGGTCACTCCGCTGCAGACGTCTGATCACTTCTTTGTCACCCCCAACCTCACCGCTCCAGACAACGCAGATGTCTTACCGCTGGTCACTTTCCGGCGCTACCTACGGTCCCTCCCTTCTGCTTTTCCTCTGCTGTCTTGTCTGCACTCCCCCCCTCTGAGGAGCTCTCTCTTTTGAATACCAACAGTGCCACAGACACTCTGTGTTCCACGCTTACATCCTGCTTGGACAACCTATGCCCTCTTACATCTGGACCAGCCCGTGCATCCCTGTCTGCCCCCTGGTTATCGGATGTACCACGTGAGCATCGCGCCAGCCTCCGGTCAGCTGAGAGAAAATGGCACAAGTCAAAAGACCATACTGACCTCTCTCTCAACCAGTCTCTCCTCTCTACCTTCTCCGTTGACGTCACCTCTGCAAAAACTGATTATAACCACTCGAAGATCAGCAACTCTCCTGACTCTCGCACACTCTTAAAAACCTTCTCTGCTCTCCTCTGTCCGCCTGCTCCCACACCTTCATCGGAGTTGAATGGATCCAATTTTCTACACCACCATCACCCGCCTTTTCTCCTCTGTCTGAAGATGATGTTTCCAAGGTCATTGGTTCCAACCACCCTACCACCTGCCCACAGGATCCCATCTCCACCCATCTCCTCCATGTTATCTCTCCAGCAGTTGTGCCTGGTCTGACCCACATCATCAACTCTTTGCTCACCACTGGGACATTTCCCACTGCGTTCAAAGAGGCCTGCATCACACCGCTACTGAAGAAACCCACTCTCAACCTTACACTGCTAGAACACTACAGGCCGGTGTAGTGTGTGAAAACGCATATCTTCCGTCAAAATGTAGATAACTGATTTTAACCTCTAATTCTTTTCTGTCTTCTTAAAAAAATTTTTTTTACTTACCTCACTATTCTTAGCTTTGTATACTGTGCTAGGCTTTAATGGACTGGATTTAATTAACTTATGCATTTGTTGCCTATATTGTTATAATTGCTTCCAATGTTTCCTCGTCTGTAAGTCGCTTTGGAAAAAAGCGTCTGCTAAATGACTAAATGTAAATTTTATGAAATGTGTAATGTCATGTGTAATGTGTAATGTGTAGTGTGTGGCCTTGAAATTTTAGCATGTCTACCTAATCAGAAATAAATGCTTCTTGAGACACACAGTGTTGCTTCTTTGCATGCATCAAACAAATTGTTTCTGGCTATATGCATCCATGCATCAGTTTGAGAGGGGTGGAAATGGGACACTTGGGTGAAACAAAACTGCCCCAAAAGTACCCCCACCCACTTTAAATACAGTTTTTACTAAGTCAATTTGGTACATTTCTCAGATCCGATTTGAAATTCTCAAAACTTCTTGTTCAATCCTTACATCCTTGTGTCACTTGTGCACATCAAACAAGCATTTTCTCATTTCTTTGAACAAGTTGCAAATGCTTTGGTATATCCATGCAAATGATTATGACACAATTCTGTGCAGATTCCTACATTATCAATTGCTTATGTCATGTTGATCAAAATGCATTATAATGGGTCTCTGTTGAATAGTATAATCCCCCACGACATTTAAGCACTAGTTTTACAATATACAGTAAGTATACTTCAAGTAAACAGTGGCATTTTATTTTACTCAATTTAGTGTTTCGCATTACTATATTCTTTCCACATAGGACTGCAAGACAACTTCACTGGGTTGCAGACGGCCCATTTTCACACCTAAACATTTTTTTTGACACTCTCTACAGGGATCTCATCCCTGAACAAGAGAGGGGGCAGATTGGAGATGACCTGCCAAAGTACATGTTAGTTTGGGACAATGTCAGTTTCCATCGCTCCAACATCATCAGGCAATGGTTTGCGGCCCACAACAGGATGCTGGTGGAGTTCCTATCACCCTACTCAACCCCATTGAGGAATTTTTCTCAGCATGAAGATTAAAAGTATATGATCGCAAGCCGCATACACAGATGACCCTTCTGGCTGCCATGGATGTAACGTGTGATGACATCACAGCTGATGCCTGCAGAGGCTGGATTAGACACTCTGAAAGATGATTTTCACGCTGTATCGCAAGAGAAGATATTTGTTGTGATGTGGATGAGAATACGTTGCCTAAAAGACAGGAACGTCAGGAGGTGTAGGAAGACTGCACTGTAATTCCACTGCACTGCATGTACAGTTTTCCCTAAGGAGATTGTCTTATGTTCAGATTTCTACATTTGTTTGCGCTATGCAGTGCTGTCTTTTCCTGTCTGCATCGCAATGACACTGTCTGTCAATAAATTATTGTACAAACAGTAAAAGCGTTAACGTGAATCATGTGCCGTCTCTTGCAATCAAACAATCAAAACCAGAAATGCACTTACTGTTTTGCAAATGTCAAGGATGATTCGAGAAATGCTCCACTCATCACTCTCAAGTCACTCCGCTGCACACGTCTGATCACTTCTTTGTCATTTAGGGTTTTTATTGTGATTTTTATTGTGGTTTAAACGTGCTTTTACATTTAATATGCTTTATGATTTCATTATTGATTACTAACCGTGCATAATATGTTGAAAATATAACCAGTCTGTGAGTTGGGATAACCAAGAGTTAGGATGATATTGAGTGTTTTTCCACAGGAAACGGTATGTATGTGTGTAATGATTAGATTACACACAGAGCCCCATGGAATGTGGTGGATTGTGGGGGCCTCTATATAATGTGTTGCAGATGATTCGAGAGCAAAGCAGTGTGACCTGGTTGGTTGAGACAGGACAAAGAAGAGAAAGCTGATTGGATGAGTCCTAACCCCCAACTGGAGAAGAGACCCGTCGTGAAATATTATAAAAAGCTGTGAAACTGTTTTTCGTGGTCGGTTCTTTGTGTAAGACTTTGCGTCTGAGAACTCACCCAGCGGCTGTATTGTTTGAGACTTCTGATCAATAAATTTCAACATTTTCTTAACTGGCCTCTCTCCAATTTTGAACATGCAGAACATTGTTTTAATGTTCATCAGATGGTGACCCCGGACGCGATTGGAGAAAAAGGCATCTAAAGAGAATTGTAAAACTCAGGGATGAACCAAAAATCGGGACGAGACAACTTTTAATTCAACACACTGTCGACAGAATAAGATAAGGTAAGCAGAGACCTGTTTAAACGAACTCCTGCAGATTGGATATTCCAAATTTATGTGTTGAGTTTGAAGTATATCCGTACCATTGACTAGAAATTAAAAATCATTGGTATTTGTTGATCAGAACAAATATAGAAAAATCTTTTAAAACGCCCGTGGGTATTGAAGCCCCATGGCACGCTAAAAGTTATAGAAAAATCTTTTAAAACGCCCGTGGGTATTGAAGCCCCATGGCACGCTAAAAGTTATAGAAAAATCTTTTAAAACGCCCGTGGGTATTGAAGCCCCATGGCACGCTAAAAGTTATAGAAAAATCTTTTAAAACGCCCCTGGGTATTGAAGCCCCATGGCACGCTAAAAGTTATAGAAAAATCTTTTAAAACGCCCATGGGTATTGAAGCCCCATGGCACGCTAAAAGTTAATGAAAAATCTTTTAAAACACCCGTGGGTATTGAAGCCCCATGGCACGCTAAAAGTTATAGAAAAATCTTTTAAAACGCCCGTGGGTATTGAAGCCCCATGGCACGCTAAAAGTTATTGAAAAATCTTCTAAAACGCCCGTGGGTATTGAAGCCCCATGGCACGCTAAAAGTTATAGAAAAATCTTTTAAAACGCCCGTGGGTATTGAAGCCCCATGGCACGCTCAAAGTAGGTGAAAAAAAAAAAGGTGATAAATTGTGTATTAATTGTGTATTGTATATAGGGTGGCCATACGTCCGGCTTTTGGCCGGACAGTCCGGATTTTAAGCCCCCTGTCCGGCGCAACCTCAAGCCGGACACTCATTTGTCCTCCTTTTCGGAGTTGCGCTGAATCGGCCTTTAAAAACGCGCAGTAAAACCTATATTGGGACGCAGCAGCATAGCGTCTGACGCCGTAAGATCTCCGGTCAAACAAATGATTGGCTGAAAGAGGTGTCAAATAAATATCTGATAGATCATTGGTTAAAAACGTAAATAGTAGAGATGATTTCCATGGATTTTGCACACTATGTCGCTGTGAAGTGGACGTTAGTAGTAAAGGGAAAGCCGACATGCCAGCACTGAAAAACATAAAGGTAACCGATGAGCTGCTGGTACGTCTTCCCTTGGGTCTTATTTTCGAGAGGTAACCTCAGGATGACAAAATCTCCGCTGCAGATCTTTGTAAAGTCTATCATGCAGTCAAGCATCACCAGTCATACAGGAGTGTCTTGAATAAATACTGTGAACAAACACTTTTTTGCTTCTGTTACACAAAGGTCTACATCAAGATATGTCGTAGATCAAATTGTCTGGTAATGAATAGAGTAGGCTATTTCGGAATCACTGTATCATGATACCATCGATATGATAGACAATATTGTATTGTATTTGCGAGTACACCAGATGCAGTTATTCTTGCCTCACTAAATGCCGCAAAGTGTCCTCCTTTTTGGTGTTATGGAAATGGCCACCCTAATTGTATATTGTAATATTATTGTGTAAAATGTCTAAATTTGAGAGGAAGTGTGCGGAGTATGGGTGTTCCCCGGTAGTTATGCAGTGGGAAAAAATTGTGGATATGCTAATAGCTCAATCAGAGCTGAAAAATCATAAAAAGGAAAGAAAAATCTGGGAAAGTAAATGGAGTCAGATATGTAATGAAAATGTATGGAAGGAATCAGAGAAACTGTTGATTAAGATCACACCAAAAATCAGGGAAATGGAGGAAAAAGCGCATGCAAGTTTAAACAAACATGTAGAAGGAGGAAAAGATGTGAAGTGGTTAGAGAAGAATAAGCATAAAAAGGAGGAAGAGAAACTGAGAGAAGAATTACGTTTGTGGACACGCATTGCGCTGACTGCAATTGCTTTGAGTTCTCCTAAAAAGAGCACAGAACATGTGCAGTCGGAGAAGTCAGAGAAAGAACTGATGAGAGAGTCAGGAACTGCAGGGGCCAGTATCTCGTGTCATACTGAGACCGACCCCTTGTATCCTGATTTGAATAAGCTGTTGCCACCGCCCTACATACCAGCATCACAGCAAGTGCAAGTGAATGTGAAAGATTCTAGGGTGGAGGTAGACATGCCAGATCTAGATGTTTTAAAGGATCAAATAAACGTGTTGACAGCACAGTTAGAACTAATGGTAAATAAACAGGAAACGTTACAAAGAAAGAATAGCATAACAAGCCAAAGTGCACGAGTAGTGCACAATGAGGAGGAAGACAAAGACATGAAGGGACAGGGAACATGTAATAACAGTGAGGATGGAGGGCCACCGCAGGTATGTAGGGACGTAGTTATTAAAGGAACTATGATGTCTACCCCAGTGTCACAGGGTACTAGGAGTCGTACCAGAGCCTGTCAATCCACTCCAGCCTGTCAATTCACTCCCCCTCAAGAGAGTCAATGGGACATTATGTGTCGCCCAGGCAGTGAGTATGATGAAAGGAATGTTAATGTGCCAAACGCCCAACTAATGTCAGGAGGGGCAACTAACATGCCTCTGTTACAGGGCAACCGAGGGGTACCAAAGTACCAGCCCTGGAGCCATAGTGACCTGACATCTGTGCTTGCAAAATTGCCCCCCATTACATCTGGTGAAGGCAGATGGCTTACAAAGTTGATGGCATTGTGCCACGGCACCACCTTGGCGGTAGGAGACATAAGATGCCTTTTGGGCCAAATTTTTACTGTTTCTCAGATGGCAGAGTTTGAGAAGGATGCAAACCTTGAAGACGAACCCAATGACGTACGGTATACCACTGTCAGTACAGCGATCGCCAGGGCCTTCAGAGAAAAATTTCCAACACCCCCAACCGTATACCAAAACATTAAGTTCTGCATTAAGCCTGGTGAGACTGGAGCGAGTTATTATTTTAGATGCGCAGCTGATTGGGAGCAGATGGTAGAAGAAAACAGTCTAAATAATCCAATTACGCGTGATATATTTAGAACTGCCATGATGACAGGGGCCCCCAACGGTGTCAAGCAGGCAATGGAATGTAATCCTGACACTCCAGCAACGAAATGTGGGAAAGACATCTGGTGTTCCATATTGATAGATCAGTCGATAAACAGGATAAAGAACAGGAGGAATTAGAAAAGACAAAGCAAGAATTGTTAAAACTACAATTAGAAATGGCTAAGGCAGACAGTAAAAAAACAAAACAAATGCCACAACATCCTGTGGGCAGCGGCTTTGACGGGCAGCCCAGGGTACAGACCCCACCTATTCCCATAGTCACACCTAAAACTTTTGGCTATGCTCAGGGAGGACATGTCCCTAATTTCCAATTAATGGAACCATGGGGAGGGTATAGGCCACGGGGCAATAGCGGATGGGCTAGGGGGAAGCCGAATGGGGGAGGTGTGCGCTACAGGGGTGCATGTCATCAGTGTGGGGGGACTGATCATTGGTGGAGAGATTGTCCCATGGCAGGGGACAGCCAGTATATGGGACCACCTGCGGGGGGATGGGATCCTCATAGAGGTGGGCCCAGTGGTTGTGGCAGAGGACCACAAACTCCAAAACACCCGGAGCAACAACACCCACCTCCCCACTCGATTCAGGCACACATGCACCCAACATGTGGCCAGGGGGTAGGCGCGGATTGTTGAAGAGGCCAACAGAGAACAGTCATGCGAGGTTTGGCTGAGCCTTACATGATTTTAGTGGTTAACAACAGGCCACTAACAGCTTTGGTAGATACCGGAGCAACATACTCAACAGTAACGAGGGGCACAATCACTGACAAAGACCTAAGTGATAAGACTGTTGGAGTTATGGGATTCTCTGGAGGGTTAGAACATTGGCATCTTACTGTTCCTCTTACCACGGAAGTGGCAAATCAGTCCCTGTCACACTCATTTCTGTACTCCACAAAAGCACCTGTTCCCTTATTGGGCAGAGATCTGTTGATTAAATTGGGTGCAAACATTTTATGGGTGTAGTAGTCCCTGTTACACTGACACCAGAACAACAGATATGGTATGAAATGAAAGACACAGCTGAACCTCACATTTCTATGGCACTGCATCCAGGCCATGAAGCTCGAGAGTTAGGAGCTATGACAAAGAGGTTGCGCTTGGTGACCGTTTGGGAGCCCTCTGGCATTGTTGGGGTTTTGCATTCGCGTATGACAGATTCATATTGGGTACCACAAAAAACGGCCGACAGGGGCCAATTGACTCATCTCGAAATTACAAGAAGCCATGGTCGCGAACTAACAGACGGTCCCGGAGCTGAGCAGTTAATTAACAGCCAGCCGGACGACCTCTGGTCACAAGGTCCAACGGACGTTGGCCTCTGTAACATTAAGCCAGTTACATTTCAGTTAAAATTGACAGAACCATTTTGGGTCCCACAATATCCTAATAAAAGGGAGGCAGAGGAAGGCATTGCACCCACTGTTCAAGGTTTAGTGGAGAAAGGTGTCATTATTATCGCCATGGAACACCCCGATCTTTCCTGTCAAGAAACCAGGCACAAACAAATATAGATTAGTCCATGATCTGCGTCGAATTAACAGCCTGGTGGCAACACCAACAATGGCCGTACCAAACCCATATACTGCCATCTCAAATTTGACCCCAGCTCACCAATGGTTCACATGCATTGATTTGGCCAACGCATTTTTCTGTATACCAATCTCAGAAGAATGTAAATGACTTTTTACCTACCGAAAATGTCAATATTCTTATAACAGACTTCCACAGGGCTGGACCTGTAGATTGCGTTCTAATAATGTATGTTGATGATCTTTTGCTGGCAGCCGTAACCAACGAAGATTGCGTAAAAGCAACGGGCGCCATTCTGAGACAGCTGCATGCGTCTGGGTTCAAGGTTAGTAAAGAAAAACTGCAGGTCAGCAGGCCATCTGTTACTTTCATGGGCCGTTTAATCACAGGCCAAGGCACAACATTGTCTGATCGCCATGGTGATGGCATTTTGTCTCACCCAAAGCCACACAATGTGAAGGACATGCTTTCCTTTCTGGGATTGACAGGTTTCAGCAGAAACTATATCCCTATGTATGTAGCGGTCATCAAGCCATTACGAGACATGGTCAAGGAACAAGGCATGAGAAATGTGCAGGCAAAGTTAACATGGACCCCTGAAGCAGAAACCGCGTTCATTAAATTGAAAGGGGAGCTGTCACATGCAGCATATCTGCATAGCCCTGATTACAGCAAGGCATTTTTCCTGGACGTTTCTGAAACAGGGAATAGTGCACATGGAGTACTTTTCCAGAAGCAGTCTAGTGCTAGACGTGTGCTCATGTATGTCAGTGTCCTAATGGACGCCATTGAACAACGCCAGCCGGCTTGTGCCAGGTTCGCTGCAGGATTGTCATAGATCATTGAAAAGACATCACACATTGTGATGGGTCATCAGTTAACGGTCCTGACCACGCACTCTGTTATGTCGTTTGTCAACTCTGAATCATTTACATTTTCACCGTTGAGGCAGAGAAAATTGTCCAAATGTCTAACGGCACCAAACATAACATATAAACACGATGGCATTAACATGGCAGATTTGTTCACCAAAGGGGAACCACATGACTGTGCACCAATCACTGACCTGGCATCTCGTGTTCGCCAGGACTTAACTGCAACCCCTATCCCTGAAGCCTCGGACGTGATTACACTTTTCACGGATGGGTGCTGTTTCAGAGCTCATGACGGCTCTTTGGTCTCGGCTTACTCTGTTGTGCAGCAAACAGAATTAGGTTACACCACTAGGGAAGCAGCAAAAATAGAAGGCAAGCAGTCAGCACAGAGAGCAGAACTAATTGCGGTCACACAAGCACTAAAACTTGCAGGCTCTAGTAAAGTCAACATTTACAGTGACTCAGCTTATGTCGTGGGTGCTCTCCATGTCGAACTCGCAGTTTGGCAAAGGAGTGGATTCGTCACTACATCTGGTAGGCCTAGAGCACATGACGCAGAAGCACGTGCACTGTTGGACGCATTGAAAATCCCAGCAGCTGTTGCTGTCATTAAATGTCAGGGCCACTGTAAAACAGACAGTGCCGTAGCACGGGGAAATGAGGCTGCTGACTTGGCTGCCAAAACAGCTGCAGGCTATCAGGTGACCATGATGGTACAGACTGACTGTTCATATGTGAAACTGTTACCATCTTTCAGCAGAGAAACACTTGTGGCCGAACATGGCAAATGCACACCAGAAGAACTGTCGACGTGGACAGAGTATAGGGCCCTGTGTGCACCAGATGGTCTGTGGCAGGCCCCAGATGGCAGACCGGCATTGCCGTTGAGCCTGTCACACTCTATCATGAACCAAGCACACACTATGTCGCACGTGAGTTCAAAACAGATGATGAAAACATTGCAATATTGGTGTCATCCTTTTTTGACGGCTATGGTGTCTAACTTTGTACTTTCTTGCGACATTTGTCAAAAACATAACGTCAAACCAACCGTAAAACAGTTAAAGGGCACATTTTTGCCGTTGCGAGGCCCAGGAGAGGAAATCGTGATTGACTTTACAGACATGGTAGAGAGGGTGCAAGGGAAACGGTATTTGTTGGTGATAGTTGACCAATTCACAGGTTGGCCTGAGGCTTTTCCTTGTGGGAAAGAAGACAGTACTGCAGTCATTAAATGTCTCATATATCATTATATCCCGCATTACGGTTTTCCCAGGCGTATCCGGTCAGATAACGGATCGCACTTCAAAAATGAGCATTTAAAAATCGTGGAGAAATCGCTGGGTCTAACGCATGCGTTTGGAGCCGTCTATCATCCTGAATCGCAAGGTAAGGTCGAACGGATGAACCTAACACTGAAACTTAAATTGGCTAAAATCCGTGCACAGACCAAATTATCATGGCTATCAGCTCTTCCATTGGCTCTAATGTCTGTACGTTCCTCTGTTAACAGAATCACTGGCTTTTCACCTTTTGAATTGCTTACAGGTAGATCTTTTCCAGGACCGTCGACGCCGCTGAAGCCGGACACCTGTGTAGACATTGTGTATATTTTGATAAACTGACTGCTATGATTCAACATTTCTCTCAGCAGACTCCCTCTGACATTGCTGAAGAACCTGTCGAGCCCCGTTCACAGTGGGTGCGCCTGAAGAAGTTTAGAAGGAAGTGGAATGAGCCGCGCTGGACGGAACCTCTGAAAGTGACGGCAAGGACGTCACATTGTGTCCGTCTATCTGGCAAGGGCGACACCTGGTATCACTTGTCTTTTTTTGTTAACTGTGATCCACCAAACAGGTCGCTGTCAGAGACTGCTGTGGACCTGAGGGCTCAGGTCCAAGAGAGGGAGGGTATCTCTGGAGCAGCAGAAAGTGGGACACAAGCATCAACAACAGTGGCATTAAAAATCTAATCTAGTGCAAAAAAGGCTGTGGTTTGGACAATTAAGATTTTCAAAAAGTCAAGAGTATATTGAGACAGGTGTTCACAGGAGTATAGATAGTGATAACCATATACTCATTATAATCAAGGGTTATCAACATTTTCATGTTAATTTTTATCGTAACCTCTATATCTTAATTTTCTTTCTAATTCTTTATAATCAATATATATTGTTGTTATTGTAATTTTTCATATTTTAATATTCACATTTACCATATTTTCCATATCCAGTATTTTCCATATTTTTCATATTTTTATATTGCTATTGTGATTTTTATATTGTCATATTCATGAACGAATAACCATTTAGTCCTTACAATTAGGTACAGTTTGTGTGATTTTAACCATATATATTTTTCCTTAATCGCATATTCCCATTAAGTATACGGTGTGTTCAACCATTTCAAATTTTCAAGATTGTGTTTATTGTTCCTTTAAAGTACAAGAGAGGGTAATGAGATGAAGCGGTGGGAAAACTGTAAGCTGTTGGGGATCCTATTAATAATCTTAGGAGTTGTAGTAGGAATAATTTTTAGCCTAACTGAGGGTCAGGAAAGCAACAACACCATATTGAGACCGAGACACAAAAGGGCCATAGCCGATACGAGGTTACCATGTGAACAACTTGTAATTAACTATGTTTGGGGTAAGACCACGTCATTTACTTTCGACCTATGCGCTGTCATAAATTGTGGGGAAAAAAATAGCTCATGGAGGGGGTACGAGGTATATGTATGTATGGACGGGAATATGGACAGTGTTTGTAAGGCTTACCAGTCTAGGCAAACCCATAGGGGTGAATGGTGTCCGTCATGGAATAAGGTAATAGCATATACCGGTGGTTGGACCCCGAAAGAACCCAGCCTTTGGACCCGTACCTCGGCAAAATTTGATTTCAAAATGCAAAGAGATTACAGTGCAAGCCAAAATCCACTCACCCTTTCAATATCGACCAGAACGGGATCAGCCAATTATACAGGGGAGTTTTTCCTTATAATGGGGGTGCACAAGCAAGGAACAGATAGAAAAGCAGTAATAAAATTTGTTGTGGACAGTTCACCTGAGGAGGAAAGAAATGGGACAGTAGCTGAGCCATTATCGGTAGGACAAAAGAATGGGGTGGTAGAAATAGATTACACCATGTTAAAACCAGAAGATATGATAGAAAGAGCCACAGGATATGGGGAAAATAATTTGTGGCTGGAATGGATAATTACCACAGCCAGAGAACAGAGCTTAGATGATTGTGTAGGATGTGCTAATGCAAGACCACATTTATATATTGAACCAGCCCCGTTGTACCAAAACGACACGTGGGGCTATGAGTGTATGTTGGCATTGACACGGATGGCCAGTCCAAAAAATTGTACCACACTAGCAGCAATATTTCCACCAATAACCAATCTTTCACGGGCAGGTCCATTTACACCAAAGAAAGCAAATTATACTTGCTATGATATTAAACGTCTATCACCAACCAGCAACCTGGGGGAGATAAACAAGGAGTGGTGTGATCAGATAATAGTAGATAATGGGACTAAAATAGGTACGTGGGCTAGGGCATGTTTGTATTATTATTGTGGAGATCGAAGATTGTTTACTAGGATACCTGAGCAGGCAAAGGGAGTGTGTGCTTTGGTAAGACTGGGAGCCCCAATAACCCTGATAGGAGATAGAGCAGTCAGAACGGAAACCGTGAATTCAGCAACATTGACTAGAAGACGTAAGAGACACATCATTACAAAGAGAGCAATAGGTTCAAGTGTAGATTTATCATTAAATAGTCCTACGTATATCGATGCGATAGGAATTCCACGAGGTGTACCGGATTAATATAAACTAGCGAACCAAGTGGCAGCAGGTTTTGAGAATATACCAATAATAGCTGCTCTTTTTCCAGTCACCCCAAACAAGAATGTAGATAGGATTAATTATGTGCATTATAATGTGATGAGGTTAGCAAATATGACAAGGGATGCAGTAGATGGTTTAGCGGAACAGCTAGCACCAGCTTCACTGCTGGCTATATAGAACCGTATGGCTCTGGACATGCTGTTGGCAGAGAAGGGAGGAGTATGTGTTATGTTTGGTGATCTTTGCTGTACTTATATTCCTAATAATACTGCCCCAGACGGATCAGTGACGATGGCATTGGAAGGATTGAAAACTTTGTCTATCGAAATGAAGGAACATTCAGGAGTAAATAATCCTATTGGAGATTGGCTAGACAAGGCACTAGGCAAATGGAAATCAGTATTAATGTCGATTGTGGTATCAATAGCTGTATTTGTAGGTATTTTGGTCTCATGTGGATGCTGTTGTATTCCCTCTATCAGATCACTATGTAACTGATTGATATTAGCGGCAATAGAAAAGACAGACCTAACCCCTTCCAAATATACCATGCCTCTATTGTCTGGCGACCGATTCCTGGATAACGATGATTGTGATGATGTATGACCACTTTCAGTGGTCAAGAGAGGGAATGTAGGGTTTTTATTGTAATTTATATTGTGCGTTAAACGTGCTTTTACATTTAATATCCTTTATGATTTCAACAATGCAGATGGACTGGATTTAATGCACTTATGCATTTTGTTGCCTATATTGTTATAATTGCTTCCAATGTTTCCACCTCTGTAAGTTGCTTTGGATAAAAGCATCTGCTAAATGACTAAATGTAAATTTAATGAAATGTGTAATGTCATGTGTAATGTGTAGTGTGTGGCCTTGAATTTTTAGCATGTCTACGTAATCATGAATAAATGCTTCTTGAGACACACAGTGTTGCTTCTTTGCATGCATCAAACAAATTGTTTCTGGCTATATGCATCCATGCATCAGTTTGAGAGGGGTGGAAATGGGACACTTGGGTGAAACAAAACTGCCCCAAAAGTACCCCCACCCACTTTAAATACAGTTTTTTCTAAGTCAATTTGGTTCATTTCTCAGATCAGATTTGAAATGCTCAAAACTTCTTTTGCAATTCTTACATCCATGTGTCACTTGTGCACATCAAACAAGCATTTTCTAATTTCTTTGAACAAGTTGCAAATGCTTTGGTACATCCATGCAAACGATTATGACACAATTCTGTGCAGATTCCTACATTATCAATTGCTTATGTCATGTTGATCAAAATGCCTTATAATGGGTCTCTGTTGACTAGTATAATCCCCCACGACATTTAAGCACTAGTTTTACAATATACAGTAAGTATGCTTCAAGTAAACAGTGGCATTTTATTTTTCTCAATTTAGTGATTTGCATTACTATATTCTTTCCACATAGGACTGCAAGCCAACTTCACTGTGTTGCAGACGGACCCTTTTCACATCCCTGAACAAGAGAGGGGGCAGATTGGAGATGACCTGCCAAAGTCATGCCAAATACATTTGTTTGTGCTATGCAGTGCTGTCTTTTCCTGTCTGCATCGCAATGACACTGTCTGTCAATAAATTATTGTACAAACAGTAAAAGTGTTAACGTGAATCATGTGCCGTCTCTTGCAATCAAACAATCAAAACCAGAAATGCACTTACTGTTTTGCAAATGTCAAGGATGATTCGAGAAATGCTCCACTCATCACTCTCAGGTCACTCCGCTGCACACGTCTGATCACTTCTTTGTCACCCCCGACCTCACCGCTCCAGCCACGCAGATGTCTTACCGCTGGTCACTTTCCGGCGCTACCTACGGTCCCTCCCTCCTGCTTTTCCTCTGCTGTCTTGTCTGCACTCCCCCCCTCTGCATCCCTGTCTGCCCCCTGGTTATCGGATGTACCACGTGAGCATCGCGCCAGCCTCCGGTCAGCTGAGAGAAAATGGCACAAGTCAAAAGACCAAACTGACCTCTCTCTCTACCAGTCTCTTCTCTCTACTTTCTCCGTTGACGTCACGTCTGCAAAAACCTTTTTATAACCACTCGAAGATGGTTCTTCGCAACCACTCACCATCATGAACAGCATTGTGGCTGCAGTGGACTCATTCAGATTCCTGGGAACCACCATCTCTCAGGACCTGAAGTGGGACAATATCATTGATTCAATTGTGAAAAAGGCCCAACAAAGGTTGTACTTCCTTCGCCAGCTGAGGAAGTTTAACCTGCCACAGGAGCTGCTAAAACAGTTCTACTCATCCGTCATTGAGTCTGTACTGTGCACTTCAATAACTGTCTGGTTTGGTTCAGCTACAAAATCAGACTTCAGAAGACTACAGAGAACGGTTCGGACTGCTGAAAGGATTATTGGTACTCCCCTGCCCACCCTTCAAGAACTGTATACATCCAGAGTAAGGAAAAGGGCTAGGAAAATCACTCTGGATCCCTCACATCCAACTTACCCCATCTTTGAACTTTTGCCATCTGGCCAGCGCTTCAGAGTCGCAAATACCAGGACAGTCAGGCACAAGAACAGTTTCTTCCCCCAGGCAATCTACCTCATGAACAGTTAAATTTTCCCCACTTATGCAATAAAAATGTGCAATATCCTTATATTTATTGTTACCCCTCCATCCTAGTACATCCCTGCATCTACTTAATCCTATCCATATGCATCCATGCATCAGTTTGAGAGGGATGGAAATGGGACACTTGGGTGAAACAAAACTGCCCCAAAAGTACCCCCACCCACTTTAAATACAGTTTTTTCTAAGTGAATTTGGTACATTTCTCAGATCCGATTTGAAATTCTCAAAACTTCTTGTTCAATCCTTACATCCTTGTGTCACTTGTGCACATCAAACAAGCATTTTCTCATTTCTTTGAACAAGTTGCAAATGCTTTGGTACATCCATGCAAATGATTATGACACAATTCTGTGCAGATTCCTACATTATCAATTGCTCATGTAATGTTGATCAAAATGCATTATAATGGGTCTCTGTTGAATAGTGTATTCCCCCATGACATTTAAGCACTAGTTTTACAATATACAGTAAGTATACTTCAAGTAAACAGTGGCATTTTATTTTACTCAATTTAGTGTTTTGCATTACTATATTCTTTCCACATAGGACTGCAAGACAACTTCACTGTGTTGTATTGGGATTATGATGTTTTATGTATTATAAATTCATGTTTACTGTCAAATATATGTCCATGCTGTGCTGGGGTTTTGTCTTGAAAACTAGTTGGCAGAAGTGTGTAACACGAGCTCTGAGGAATGCAGAAGCAGGGTCTCAGATAACAAGTGTGTGAGTGAGTATGTTTGTGTGTGCGTCAATCGCATCTTTCGGCAGGACCGGCTATTTTCAAAATGTTTTGCATGGACCAATGGTTGGGGGAGAATGGAGTCAGATTAACATGTCCCGAGGTGATTGGTTCCGGAGGATTGAACGCCCGTCCAATGAAGGGGAGGAGCCAGAAGAGAGAATCGACGTCACATATATTATAAATATCTGTAACCCGGAAGTGTGTGTTTCAGTTGTTCGCCCATATATATTTTTGAGGAGCAACCCCCAGCTGGGAAGAAGCTTTTACATCTGATAATAAATTCTACTTAAACTTATTGGAAAAAATGATCTCTTTGACTTTCTTCAAATTTTTGAACATGCAGGGCTGAAGTTTCAAAAGTCCGTTAGTTGCAGACGGCCCCTTTTCACATCCCTGAACAAGAGAGGGGGCAGATTGGAGATGACCTGCCAAAGTACGTGTTAGTTTGGGACAATGTCAGTTTCCATCGCTCCAACGTCATCAGGCAATGGTTTGCCAGTCTCTTCTCTCTACTTTCTCCGTTGACGTCACCTCTACAAAAACTGATTATAACCACTCGAAGATCAGCAACTCTCCTGACTCTCGCACACTCTTTAAAACCTTCTCTGCTCTCCTCTGTCCGCCTGCTCCCACACCTTCATCGGAGTTAACGGCTGATGATTTTGCATCGTTCTTCTTAAAGAAAACTACCGCCATCAACTGCCAATTGTCTACACCACCATCACCCGCCTTTTCTCCTCTGTCTGAAGATGATGTTTCCAAGGTCATTGGTTCCAACCACCCTACCACTTGCCCAATGGATCCCATCCCCACCCATCTCCTCCACGCATCTCTCCAGCAGTTTTGCCTGGTCTGATAACCCACATCATCAACTCTTTGCTCACCACTGGGACATTTCCCACTGCGTTCAAAGAGGCCTGCATCACACCGCTACAGAAGAAACCCACTCTCAACCTTACACTGCTAGAACACTACAGGCCGGTGTAGTGTGTGAAAATGCATATCTTCCGTCAAAATGTAGATGACTGATTTTAACCTCTAATTCTTTTCTGTCTTCTTAAAAAAAATGTTTTACTTACCTCACTATTCTTAGCTTTGTATATTGTGCTAGGCTTTAATGGACTGGATTTAATTAACTTATGCATTTTGCTGCCTATATTTTTATAATTGCTTCCAATGTTTCCTCGTCCGTAAGTCGCTTTGGATAAAAGCGTCTGCTAAATGACTAAATGTAAATTTAATGAAATGTGTAATGTCATGTGTAATGTGTAATGTGTAGTGTGTAATGTGTAATGTGTAGTGTGTGGCCTTGAAATTTTAGCATGTCTACGTAATCATGAATAAATGCTTCTTGAGACACACAGTGTTGCTTCTTTGCATGCATCAAACGAATTGTTTCTGGCTATATGCATCCATGCATCAGTTTGAGAGGGGTGGAAATGGGACACTTGGGTGAAACAAAACTGCCCCAAAAGTACCCCCACCCACTTAAAATACAGTTTTTTCTAAGTCAATTTGATACATTTTTCAGATCCGATTTGAAATTCTCAAAACTTCTTGTTTAATCCTTACATCATTGTGTCACTTGTGCATATCAAACAAGCATTTTCTCATTTCTTTGAACAAGTTGCAAATGCTTTGGTACATCCATGCAAATGATTATCCTACATTATCAATTGCTTATGTCATGTTGATCAAAATGCATTATAATGGGTCTCTGTTGAATAGTATAATCCCCCACGACATTTAAGCACTAGTTTTACAATATAGGGGAAATTGGGGTGAGTTGTGCCAGTTTTTACTCAAAGTGACTTTAAAGTAAGGCCATGACTGTAATGCCTTCAACTTGAGAATGTACATATATTTCAGGATGTGGTGCATCCCTGAGAACAATAACTTTGGATCTGAAATCAATTGTTTCAGAAATATAGCTTTTGGGAAAAAAAAGTGGTCTTGTGGCACAACTTGACCCTGATGCGGGGTGAGTTGTGCCTTTGGGGAGAATACGCTGGGGTAAATTGTGCCAGTGATTTCTGAAGTAAAACAGAACATTCTAATGTTGTGAACTGTAGTGCTATATGAAAGCAAGACAAATGAAATACAAAATTGATCATTTAAGGTTTATTTAGATATTGTCACCTTATTAAACTGTTGGAATAAGTCATATTTTGTAGTTTTTGGGAAAACACAAAAAATTAAATACACAATAGGCCTAGCTATCTTGTCTATTCCTTAACATCCCACTTCTCAATGCTGCAGGGGAATATAAACTTCTGCTTCCTCCTGGGTGTTCCATGTTTATGGGGTGTGGGTAGTTCCTTAAGCACATCACCTCTAGGGATGACTTCTTCATAATTCTTTTTAAATGTAAAGATGGGGTTTCCATCCACAGACTTCTTACAACTTTGCCTTTTTTTGCTCATGTCTCCACCCTCAACCTTCTCCACCAATCCAACATAGTTATAGGATTTGGTTTACCTGCAACGCTGGAGATGTCACTCTCTACTGTAGACAGTCGCTTTCTTTTTGGGTTTGGTTGGTTTGGACACTTTCAGAGCCCCTCTCTTCTAATTTTCATTCATTTTCGTTTTTTCAGCCCTATTATTTTCGCTGTTGTGTGTGTATGTCAAATAGTTGAAGTGCTAAAATGTAAGAGTACAATGTACAATTACAAATTATTAATATGTTGAAAATAATCATAAGTGGGGGTGAGTTATACCACTGGCACAACTTAACCCAGGCCCTTTGGCACAAATCACCCCACACCCACAAGTTTGAAAACTAGCATGATCCAGCAGTGAAAAGCTAACATCATGCTTACTGAATATACACATTGTGTAGCCTGTGATAGCTCTTAAACATTTGTGAAATGTTTTTCCAACGTGTCTATAATTGTTCAGACACTACAATCAAAAAACCTTGATCATAGAAATTTTACTTTGAAAGACAAAATACTGATTTTTGAGCTAAAATGTGCTTACTTCTCATGCCATGTGTCTCTCTTCTTTGGAGGATGAGTAAAATAGATGGCTTTTCAAAATTATGTGGTCACATGACCAATTTCTTCTATGGTTTTCCAAAAACAAGGGGTGGAACTACTTCCCTCCTGACACAAACCACCCCACTCTCCCCTACAGTAAGTATACTTTAAGTAAAAGGTGGCATTTTATTTTACTCAATTTAGTGTTTTGCATTACTATATTCTTTCCACATATGACTGCAAGACAACTTCACTAGGTTGCAGACGGCCCCTCTTTTGACACTCTCTACAGGGATCTCATCCCTGAACAACAGAGGGGTCCGATTGGAGATGACCTGCCAAAGTACGTGTTAGTTTGGGACAATGTCAGTTTCCATCGCTCCAATATCATAAGGCAATGGTTTGCGGCCCACAACAGGATGCTGGTGGAGTTCCTCTCACCCTACTCTCCATTCCTTAACCCCATTGAGGAATTTTTCTCAGCATGAAGATTAAAAGTATATGATCGCCAGCCACATACACAGATGACTCTTCTGGCTGCCATGGATGTAACGTGTGATGACATCACAGCTGATGCCTGCAGAGGCTGGATTAGACACTGTGAAAGATGATTTTCACGCTGTATAGCAAAAGAAGATATTTGTTGTGATGTGGATGAGAATCCGTTCCCCAAATGACAGGAACGTCAGGAGGTGTAGGAAGACTGCACTGTAATTCCACTGCACTGCATGTACAGTTTTCCCTTAGGAGATTGTCTTATGTTCAGATTTCTACATTTGTTTGTGCTATGCAGTGCTGTCTTTTCCTCTCTGCATCGCAATGACACTGTCTGTCAATAAATTATTGTACAAACAGTAAAAGCGTTAACGTGAATCATGTGCCGTCTCTTGCAATCGAACAATCAAAACCAGAAATGCACTTACTGTTTTGCAAATGTCAAGGATGATTTGAGAAATGCTCCACTCATCACTCTCAGGTCACTCCGCTGCACACGTCTGATCACTTCTTTGTCACCCCCGACCTCACCTCTCAAGACAACGCAGATGTCTTACCGCTGGTCACTTTCCGGCGCTACCTACGGTCCCTCCCTCCTGCTTTTCCTCTGCTGTCTTGTCTGCACTCCCCCCCTCTGAGGAGCTCTCTCTTTTGAATACCAACAGTTTCACAGACACTCTGTGTTCCACGCTTACATCCTGCTTGGACAACCTATGCCCTCTTACATCTGGACCAGCCCGTGCATCCCTGTCTGCCCCCTGGTTATCGGATGTACCACGTGAGCATCGCACCAGCCTCCGGTCAGCTGAGAAAAAATGGCACAGGTCAAAAGACCACACTGACCTCTCTGTCTACCAGTCTCTTCTCTCTACTTTCTCCATTGACGTCACCTCTGCGAAAACTGATTATAACCACTCGAAGTTCAGCAACTCTCCTGACTCTCACACACTCTTAAAAACCTTCTTTGCTCTCCTCTGTCCGCCTGCTCCCACACCTTCATCTGAGTTAACGGCTGATGATTTTGCATCGTTCTTTGTAAAGAAAACTACCGCCATCAACAGCCAATTTTCTACACCACCATCACCCGCCTTTTCTCCTCTGTCTGAAGATGATGTTTCCAAGGTCATTGGTTCCAACCACCCTACCACCTGCCCACTGGATCCCATCTCCACCCATCTCCTCCATGCCATCTCTCCAGCAGTTGTGCCTGGTCTGACCCACATCATCAACTCTTTGCTCACCACTGGGACATTTCCCACTGCGTTCAAAGAGGCCTGCATCACACCGCTACTGAAGAAACCCACTCTCAACCTTACACTGCTAGAACACTACAGGCCGGTGTAGTGTGTGAAAATGCATATCTTCCGTCAAAATGTAGATGACTGATTTTAACCTCTATTTCTTTTCTGTCTTCTTAAAAAAATTTTTTTTTTACTTATCTCACTATTCTTAGCCTTGTATACTGTGCTAGACTTTAATGGACTGGATTTAATTAACTTATGCATTTTGTTGCCTATATTGTTATAATTGCTTCCAATGTTTCCTCGTCTGTAAGTCGCTTTGGATAAAAGCGTCTGCTAAATGACTAAATGTAAATTTTATGAAATATGTAATGTCATGTGTAATGTGTAGTGTGTGGCCTTGAAATTGTAGCATGTCTTCGTAATCATGAATACATGCTACTTGAGACACACAGTGTTGCTTCTTTGCATGCATCAAACGAATTGTTTCTGGCTATATGCATCCATGCATCAGTTTGAGAGGGGTGGAAATGGGACACTTGGGTGAAACAAAACTGCCCCAAAAGTCCCACCTACTTTAAATACAGTTTTTTCTAAGTCAATTTGGTACATTTCTCAGATCCGATTTGAAATTCTCAAAACTTCTTGTTCAATCCTTACATCCTTGTGTCACTTGTGCACATCAAACAAGCATTTTCTCATTTCTTTGAACAAGTTGCAAATGCTTTGGTACATCCATGCAAATGATTATGACACAATTCTGTGCAGATTCCTACATTATCAATTGCTTATGTCATGTTGATGCATTATAATGGGTCTCTGTTGAATAGTATAATCCCCCACGACATTTAAGCACTAGTTTTACAATATACAGTAAGTATACTTTAAGTAAACAGTGGCATTTTATTTTACTCAATTTAGTGTTTTGCATTACTATATTCTTTCCCCATAGGACTGCAAGAGAGGTGTCAGATTGGAGATCACAGGCCAAAGTACTCGATAGTTTGGGACAATGTCAGTTTCCATCGCTCTGTGGTGGAAATTTTCATGACGTGGGTTTCTTCACGCTAATCTCTGTAAAATTTGATTCAAGACTGTCTATCTTGTTTTTCTAAAATTCCTTAGAAATGTTTTGCTACGTTGCAGACCACTCAGCTACTTTACCCTTGAGCAAAGACCAAGAGGTTCTGGTGAAGATAAGAGATGGCGACACATTTTTGTTACCAAAGATACGTTCTTGCTCAAGGGAGGGGAGAAGAAGGGGTGTCATGTTTGGATCGCATAAAAGCCCTGTAAGTGAGAAGGAGGGCACCTTCTCTCTGCACCATGCTTGTGATGCAGACTGAATGTCAATAAATATAAAATACCTTGCAACGTAACTCATCCTCTCTGTGTGTTGCATTTGTCTAAAGTGTATCAAACTCACCTTGATTAAGGAATAAGAAAATTCCACAACAGCTCCAACATCAGCAGGCAATGGTTTACGGACCACAACAGGATGTTGATGGAGTACCTCTCACCCTACTCTCCATTCCTTAACCCCATTGAGGATTTTTTCTCAGCATGAAGATGGAACGTATATGGTCGCAAACCGCATACACAGATGACCCTTCTGGCTGCCATGGATGCAGCATGCAATGACATCACAGAAGATGCCTGTAGAGGCTGGATAAGACACTCTAACATATACTTTCCACGCTGCATCTCAACAGAAGATATTCGTTGTGGATGAGAATATGTTGCCCAAAAGAAATATCAAGATGTTCTAGGTTATCTGAAATGCGAGAGAATTGAGATAATTTAGGCAGAATATAGAGAAACGAGTCTTTAGTAGTTTAAGTTATTGTTCTACCGTATTTGTAAAACTGAGGTTTATTTGCAGCTATCATATGTCATGTCATGTATAAAATGTAGTGTGGCCTTGAAACTGTAATATGTCTATGTTATTATGAATAAATGTTTGTTGAGACATACAGTGTTGCTTCTGTGCATGCATCAAACGAATAGTTCCCTATCGATACTTCACTCGTACTGCGTTGCAGGACGCTATGGACTGAAGCAATTCAATAGCGCAGTGAAAACTGCACGGTGATTGGTTGGAAACCAAACGTAGCGGAGCTGTCGGACCAATGGCGATGGCACCCGCCAGAATGGGCGGGGCTTATGGCTATATAAGCAGACGCATCGCCGTAGAGTCCTCAGATCTCTTCTCCTTCAGCGACGACTCGATCTTCGCTTCCCGAGACGGACTTCTTCGCCGTCGTGAGAGCACCTGCAGCAGATTCGACCTCCTGCTCAGCGGCTTCGCTTCCGGCGGATTCTGTTGCCGGCTTCGCTAGCGAGCGGTTTCGCTACTCAGCAACGGTCTTTTCCCTGCCGCTATCCGGCGACGCTAAAAGAGCAATTTCCAGAGCAAATTCACGTTCTGCACACGGAGTTGAGGAACTTACTGGACAAAGGAACCATAGAAATGGTTTCTCCAGACCAAATCGAGTCAGGCTTCTACAGCCGATACTTCCTCATACCAAAGAAGGACGGCGGCCTTCGCCCCATCCTCGATCTCAGACATCTGATTCGTGCCCTTATGAAACGGCGCTTCAGAATGATCACGATGAAGCAGATCCTCTCGCAAATAAGCCCAGAGGACTGGTTCTTCTCTCTGGACCTGGAAGACGCATACTTCCACATTCAGATAGCCCCCCGTTACAGACGATTCTTGAGATTCGCCTACGAGGGGTTTGCATATCAGTACATGGTCCTTCCATTCGGACTCTCTCTAGCTCCCCGCACTTTCACAAAGTGAATGGATGCGGCTCTTTCCCCTCTCAGACAGAAGGGAATCTGCATTCTGAACTACCTCGATGACTGGCTTGTTCTAGCCCATTCTCCTCCTCAGCCATCTAGAATGCCTGGGACTCAGGATCAATCTTGCCAAGAGTGCACTGTCCCCCAGCCAACGTAAATCGTTCCTGGGGGAAATCTTCGACTCAAATTGCATGACTGCCAGAATATCGCCAGAACGAGCTCTGGCTATTCGACGGCTTGCGGCCTCATTCACACCCGGGGTTTCACGCCTCCTCAGGGTTTTTCAGAAAATGCCTCTGCATCTCAGGTGCTGAGTCTGGGCATCCTCCGGATGCGCCCCCTCCAGTACTGGCTGAAGCCCAGAGTTCCTCCACACGCTTGGCGTCTTGGACGTCTACGTGTTTTGGTGAACCAAGCCTGCGTAACCACCCTAGCCTCGTGGAAAGATCCCCTTTGGCTAGAGCAGGGTATGCCCTTGGGCTCCACGTGCAGCCGGAAAGTGGTCACGACAGACGCCTCCAACACGGGCTGGGGGGCTCTGTGCGACGGCGAACCTGCCTTCGGCCTCTGGTCGAACCAGGAAAGAAGCCTCCACATCAACTACCTGGAAATGCAGGCAGTATGGTTGGCTCTTCACTACTTCCTACCGGTGCTAAAGGATCAACACGTCTTAGTCCGATCGGACAGCATGACGGTGGTATCTTACATAAATCACCAGGGAGGCCTCTCCTCAAGACGCCTTTTTTCCCTGGTATTACGCCTCTTGGAATAGGCCCAGTCCAATCTGCGCTCACTGGGGGCAACTCATGTTCCAGGCAGACTGAACCGGGGGGCAGATATGCTATCTCGGAGCAACGTTCCTTCGGACGAATGGACGCCCCACCCCATGTCAGTTCAGCGAATCTGGCAAATCTTCGGCAAGGCAGAAGTCGACCTTTTCGCCTCAGAAGACAATACTCATTGTCCAACGTACTTTTCGAAGGGCAGGGACGCCTTGGCCCACACTTGGCCCAACCGGCTCCTCTATGTTTTTCCCTGATCGCGCTCTAACAGCAGACGATCAGGAGAATCAGGGATCAAGCGCACCGAGTGCTATTGGTAGCCCCTCTGTGGACAAACCAGCCTTGGGTCGCAGATCTCTCTCAGCTGCTAGTAGCAGCCCCGTGGCCCATTCCCCTGAGGCGGGACCTCCTCTCTCAGGCAGGGAACACGATATGGCACCCCCAGCCAGAGCTGTGGGCTCTACACCTTTGGCCTCTAGACGGGAGCCTACGGACCTCCCCGAGAGCGTCCTGAACACCATATCCCAGGCTAGAACAAGATTCTACAGTCTGGACGTCCCGGCCCTTCAGGCCCGGGTCCTTTCTGCTTTGGATTAGGCAGCTGAGCCCTGGCTCTATAGCCACGCCAGCGCCTAATAATTTTGGGACGATTAACCGGACTAGGCCACCTACTAGCTTGGCCTTCTCCGCCTTCTCAGGGATTCCCTGTTCTACCCCGTCTCTGAGCCAAGGCTCCGAGACTATCTGTGTTTTCGTTCCATCTGTAGCACGGTGTGATTATACTGGTTCCCCCCAGCGTCCTGCTACGCAGTACGAGTGAAGTGTTGATAGGGAACGTACTCGGTTACAAACGTAACCTCGGTTCCCTGAGATACGGGAACGAGTACTGCGTTCCTTGCCGTGCTACGAGCTGCATTGTCGTCGCTTCAGTCGAAGTAACCTGAGGACTCTACGGCGATGCGCCTGCTTATATAGCCATAAGCCCCGCCCATTCTGGCGGGTGCCATCGCCATTGGTCCGGCAGCTCCGCTACGATTGGTTTAAAGTTTTACTTTTTTCCAACCAATGACCGTGCAGTTTTCACTGCGCTATTGAATTGCTTCAGTCATCAGAGAAAAATGAGTTTTCCCCATAGCGTCCTGCTACGCAGTACTCATTCCCGTATCTCAGGGAACCGAGGTTACGTTAGTAACCGAGTACGTTTGATCAGGTGTATGTGTGTGTATGTGAGAGATGTCCTGTCCATTACGTCTTGGTATGTTACTTATGTTCTTATATGGATGCAGAAATGCATGCATGAATATTTCTACTGGGAGAACACGTTTCATTGACAGGTTAACTAGTCAATTCTGCTTTTGGGTTTTTGAATTGAAAAGGCTCTATGTCAAGAAAAATGCCCTCGACTCACTTGCTATAGCTCACATTGCAAGCTCAAGATTGTCTTCTGTAATGTCTTGCAGGATCAAGACAGTTCAAACACTTGCTGATATAATAATTTATATATGCTGAACTGAAAACAAAGTTCAGTAATTCAGTACTTTTAAGGGAAAATGTTGTATGGTTGTCATGTTTAATGATATGTGTGCTTATAGGTGATATCTGGCTAAACCATTTGAGGAAATCATAATCGAGTAAGGAAACACCCACTCCTGCCATGTCCTCACAGTGCTTTATAATGTCAGGTCTTCATAATTCCAGACTGTTTCACTAGAAATTAATTCTGAATAGTCAGATATGTAACCCATGCCATAAGGATCAGTTTAATCCATTTTATTAACCTCTAGGACAAAGTGAAAGATGGGTCCTCATAAACTAGTATGGAACTTGTTTGGGGAAAAAGTCCTCATAAACCCCCCGTACCAGTGTGTGTGTGTGTGTGTGTGTGTTTGTGCGTGCGTGCGTGCGTGTGTGTGTGTGAATTTATATATAAAGACTTTATTTCCAAAATTAGACTTTTTTTATTGTGCATTCCAATTAATATGTCAAACGTCAGTTGGTTTGTTTTGATTCAAGCCATAATAACAAATAAATACAGTTAACTGACACAATAAAACAAGAACAAACATTACTTTTTTATTTTAAAACATTTTAGAAACAGACTTTTCAAATTTAACCTACATGTCTCCTGGTCTACATTGTTGTTCCTTCGTTACATGACGATTTTAAAGAAAGAATGACAAACATGGACTGTTATTCTTAGTAGGTAAACACTTATAATGTATGAATGGATCATCATTACAGGTGTTATGTCTGGTGATTTTCTTTTAACCCTAAAATATGAAGTGTGTAGCTTTCAATTTCGTAAACAAAGACCTATCATGGTCATAATCCAGGACGATTTATCAGGCACATTGTGAAAATGTATCAGGCAAATTGTGAAAAACAAATGCTTGTGACAGAGCATAAAGAATCATTTTCACACATGAATGAACAGCTCTGACTTCAGACCTCAGCCTCAGTGAAAGTCTTTGTGATGTAATGGAGGAGGCTTAAGAGTGCTCACCTCCGGCATTGTCAATACAAGATCTTGAACAAAAATGTATTCAGCTTAATAAAAATAAACGTGAAAGTGACATGTGAAGGCCAATTATGGTAGCACATGGTATACTTGTCCTCTGCATTTAACACATTCAGTAAGTGTACACACATTAGGAGTAGTAAGCACACACCCAGAGGCGGTCTTAACATAGAGGCATAGGTAGGCGGCTGCGTGGGTCCCCATACCAGCGGTCATAATAGGGAGGCTCCCAACCAACCTAAAAATAAAAAATGAATAATTAACAAAACCCTTATCATCATGAACACTTCAAAAGCATGGTAAATTGTATTAATATTCTTAAGAAATACGTTGAAACTTTGAAGTAGCAGTTAAATTGTCCCGTTCATTTTTATCTGTAACTACACACATACTCCCCCTTCTTTCACAATGAAATGATGTGGAGAAGATTTTGCCCTCGTGTCACAGATTGTGATAGACCCAGCTTCTAGTCACCAATGTGTTTAGTGTGACCATTTCCTCTTGCATTAATATGCATCTTTTTCTTCTAAAGATATTTTTATTGAAGCATTTTTATATGCATAATTTCACAAACAAGGCAAACCTTGTAACAATAAGCATCTTTAATATGTATCTTTTTTTTCATGGCCATTTGGCAAGAAGCATTTTAATTTAGAGGCTTTCGATCTTGGGTATTCTGAATTGCCTTTGCTGTCTGTCCACATGACTTGAGTGGTAAGACAGAGTTGATGAGTTAATGTCGGTGATGGTTCAGATGAAAAAACTTTTCCAAGTTGCCAAGCGAAGAAATTTGAAAACTCCTTATTGAAATGCACTTTTATGTTTTATGTATGTGCATATACTGAAAAAAAAAGATTCTGTGGGGATTTGTTTTTAAATAAAGTTGAATGTTTTGTGAGATCTTGGTCATATTTGTATAGTATTGAATATCCTCAAATCAAATACAGCATGTAGTGAATTAAGTTAGTCAGTACAACACATTAAGTCATTAGCAAATTTGCAATTATCTCCTACAAATGTTTTCAATTATATTTACTCAGTTTATTTGGTGCTTTCTACTCACGTTTTATATTTGGTTTACACAGTATTTCAGTTACATTTACTCAATTTATGTGGTATTTGTGCAAAGTCAAATCATTCAGATGTAATTGAAATCATTAGTTGGATTTACTCATTACTCATGTTTTGTTTAAACAGATTTGATAAACTTAATCTTTTTAAGTGTACAAATGTTTCAATAATTGTTGAAAAGTATTATGCAGTATTATTTTTGAGAGGCTAGGCTACATTGTGCGTGCATCATTTTAAAAACAGACAGCATGCCTAATGATTTTAAAAAGTCCTGAGTTTTGAGATCTTAGAGCTTCTATCACGCTACAACCCATCATGCTCTCTGCAGTTTCAGTACTATGATGTGGTCTAAAGCCTGACTGAAATGTTTCGTTTATGTCATTATTATGTAAGAAAGAGAATAACTGACTGGACACTACTTTTTCTAGTATTTTTGACAGGTAAGGGAGGTTTGAAATCTGTCTATAGTTTTCTAGTTTGGTTTTTTGATAAGAGGCTTAATGACGGCTATCTTAAAGGGTCCTGGGACATGGCCTAGAAACCTGCAATGGGTAGTAACTTTTAAAATAATTTAGTTGGTATGGGGTCTAATAAGCAAGTTGTAGGTTTAGATGTTGCAATAAGTTTAATTAAATCTTCCTAGGTGAAAAACACTGTAGCTTTTCTTTTTGGGCAAAGGTTGATACCAATTCATAGGACAGACTTGGATTTTGAGTTTTCACTATTTAGTTTCGTATGTTCCCTGTAAAAAAAATCATGAATTCATTGCTACCAAGGTGCGGCGGAATAACCAGGTCAGGTGATGTCTGTTCATTTGTTAATTTAGCAACTGTAATAAATAAAAACCTTGGATTGTTTTTGTTAGTTTCTATGAGGTTACGGAGGTGCTCAGCCTTTGCTGGTTTTAGTGCCTTTTTATAACAATTTGCAATCGCTTTCCATGCCATTTTAAAGACTTCTAATTCTGTTTTTTTCCATTTGCGATCCAGTTTACGTGTTTCTCTTTTAAGAGCGCCAATGTTGCTATTGTACCATGTTGCTGTATTTCTCATTATTTTTTTTTACTTCTAAGGTGCGACAGCTTCTAATGTATTGGAGAAGATTTTGCCTAATTTGCTGGTCATGTCATCGAGCGATTCTGTATTTTTTGGTATGGTTATTAAAGATCTGGCAAGCTCTACACGTAACTTTCTTTAGTAGTCAAGGTAATTGTTCTACCCTGTCAATAATGAGTTAACTGATTTCTGCAGTGCACAATTAACATAGTGATTGATGACATCGTCGCTTTGACATATAATATCTCTATTGGTTACATCGGCTCCGTGAGATATAATCAAGTCTAGTGTTTGATTAAATCAATGAGTGGGTCCAATGATGTGTTGTGTTACTCCAAGAGTGTAGTAGTTCTGTAAATGCCACTGCTGAGGTATCGTTAGCACTCTCTACGTTAATATTTAAATCTCAGACAATTAGTACTTTATCAACGTTACCCAATAGATCCGATAAGAAGTTCATGAACTCTTTCAGTATAGGGACCAGGAAGTCTATCATCTGTGAATTGCCAGTAAAGTAATCAATTTCACTACAATACACAGAGAAGACCAGGGGCAGAAACAGATATACTGTACAGAGTCTTCTCCAAGGCTATTGGAACAGTAGAGTCATAAAATATACCAATTATATAAAAAATTTATATACAAATATGTATAATGGAAGAGAGTTTGAAATCCAGATATTTATATGCAACTACAACTACTAAACTACATAAATAAATAACACTTTACAGTCAATTTACAGAAAAAAACTATTTGGACAGTTGACTACAGTGTGTTTTATTACCTACACTTAGTACCTTATTACCTTAGTAAAATATTTCCGTAAAAATGTTGTATAGGTGACTGGTAATAGCACAATAGAAACCACAGATAACATTAAAGTCAAGGTTAAAGTTACACCAATCTAATGTGGGATCTAATACATAGTATGCTTATTTGCTTTCTGGGGAAGCTAGTTCAGACTCATTGGTAATATATGTTCTATGCAACAATTTTTAGGGTTTGCTATTATTGACAGTTCAAAGTGTACAGTCCCCCCGTGCTAGGCAGGCACACAGCTGTTGTTTCACATATTTTCACATTTTGCTAGTTTTGTTGCCAAAGGCTCTGAATCGTTAAAGTGACAGTTCGCCCAAAAATAAACATTCTGTCATCATTTACTCACGCTCTTGTCATTGCAAACCTGTATGACTTTCTTTCACTGCACTTTGGTTCTTATATACCAAGCTAAATTACAACTTATTTGACAACCAATGGTGCTTTTCATTTTGTGTTTTCACGTTCAATTTTAAAACTTGTACCAACATTTTATTACAATCCAGAATAATAAAGAAGATAAAAATCATAATATAATTAAGTAAATAATGACAATATGCACACACAACACACTAACATAAGATAAAAACATACATAGGACAAATGAAAACCAGAGGTGGACAGTAACAAAGTAAATTGACCTGAGCAACTAACTTTGCTAATTGGTTATGGGCCTTATCTGGTAGAATTTGGGCTGTTGTTATGGCCCACATACCGCTACGGACCACTCCCCTCGAATGGCCCTTAAGCTGCTTGCCTGAAGAATACAACAACCAAGCCTTTAATGTCCCATAACACCGTCTGAATCCCCATGTGTAACCCAGTAAAGAGCCTAAACTGCCAACATCTTTACACAATTTTTTGTATTAATAGTTTTATCGTTTGAATGTTTATTAATTGTATTTTTTTACATATATTTTTATGTTAAGTGTATCTTTAACATTGTGCTTTCAATAAAATGTTTGCCAAATCATCCAGCAAAGTGAGATCTGCCGTGACACTTTAACTACATTTCAAATGATTTACCAACTGTCTTTAGTAGCTTCTCACACCAATTATACAAATGTCTAGCTTGAACTATGAATTTACTGAGACTAAAAATAAAGTACACAGGAAACACACGATGGCACTTTCTTTTTGACGTACCACTGTTCTACCACTAGATATAAGCATGCTCAGAGGTGTGTGTATATTTACGCACATTTCTACGTATAGGTACAAATTGGTAAATCCCACACTTTGGGTGAAACTGTTCTGACGCTCAAACTACGCACACATTTGTGCGTACGCACTGTTGATAAATGAGGCCCCAGGTTTTTTAATCAGAGAATGTTCTACTGCATGTTTAAAATTGTCAGGGACCACACCTGAGGACAAACCGCTATTTACAACTGCATGAACAGCTGGTCCAATAGTAGAAAAAACCTCTTTAACAAGTCAACGAGGGACAACTTCAAGTGGAGAACCTGAGGGCTTCAAATTTCTCGCAGCCTTCGGTTGCATACTTCAAATTTCTTATTAAAGTAAGTATTTTGGAGTAAAACCACAGTAACTAAAAATGTACCGTAGTTTCATTATAGTATCTATAGTTTATGTTTGTAGTAAAACTATGGTAATGCAACAGGTAATAAATCCAACAAAAAGATGTCTTCTACTCATTACTATATACAATACAACATTGCTGCTTAAACTGGTAAAGGGAATATACAAAAAACAAAACACTGCTTATAAATACATATAAGCCTAGGGGGCTAATAGGGATAATTATGCAAAATGTTCATACAGGATTAAAGGCCACTTCTAAAATTTTCCCCCATTGACTTTCCATAGTAGGAATACAATTACTATGGAAAGTCAATGGGAGCAAATTTGGAAGGGAACCTCTCCTTTAAAACCACTGATATTGCGAGCTACTATTGTATTCAGTATAGGTTGCTTAAGAGGCATAATGTATACGTCAATAAAACAATGCACCACTGACATAAAGGAAATACTTGATTACTTTTAAAAGCACATACTTCAGTACTTCGGTAAGAATCTGTCTTTACAACTTTTACTTTCTAGTGGAGTAATATTAGTAGTATCACTCAAGTAAAGACTTTGTGTACTTCGTCTGCCTCTGGTGAAAACGAAAAGACTATTGACCCAAATAACAAGAGCCTGTCCTTGGAGCCTGTCCATATAGACACAAATTTCAGAAAACTTAATAAGATTACTACAAAAATCTAGGTCCTTTTTAATTTATCGTTTAGTTTAATAAGCATTAAGAAATCAAGTATATTTCGAATGGATACTTCTGGGCTAACTCATTTGCTGATGTTTATATCACTTGTCATCTGTTTGAACATACTGTCATTCCAGAAAGATTAACAGTCTGTGTGTGGGAACTGGATTAGTTTTTAACTGAAGTATATGGTGAATTCTCATTCTTTGGCTCGTCCCCTGTGGCAGTGAATGACTGAAGTTAAATGCTCTAGCTGCAAATTTCTGACTCCTCTTAACTGCTGGTACAGCAGGTTTCAGCGGGTATCATGAAAGAACCAAATTAGATTTTTTCTGAAGCAGTTCCTCAGGGTAAACTGTAATGCTCAACTCACAGCAGCAACAAATAAAAGTAGTTCTTTCAAAACTGCAGTTTTGATTTACTTTATTAAAAGCTTTTGTCAGATATCCCCACAAGATTTTTGCACATTAAAAGAGGTAGAGAAAAGTCAACACATGAGTCATGACTTTGCTTGTTGTTTGCAAATAAGCAAGTGTGAAAGATAAAATACACTTTGAGTTTTTGAATATCACAGAACATACCTTTAATAACATACGTTTTTTGTTTCACAGTATTACTATTTACATTAAAAATTGTGTGATCGCAAGAAACATTGGGAAGAAAAGGAGGACTTGAGTGGGATGTTACTTAATTTGTTTGGGTGATTAGGCTACTAAACTCATGTGTCTGAGGTGTGTGTGCTAACCAAAAGGCCACAGCTCTGACTTCAGGTATTTATGACTTTTTGTAGTTAAAATGGCAGCAGTTTCTACTTTCTGAATAGTCATAAAAATGTCAAGCCCCAGATGTCCTAGCAACAGATGTGCTTCTACTCCCCCTCAAAAGTTTCCTCCATCACGAAACATCAGGCCACAGTGTGAATGTTGGTAAACCTGAAGTTCGAGTAATGTCATCATTTGTGTCAAAGATACTCTTCTCACTGACTGAATATTACGGACCTCTGTTTCTCTGTTTGTCCTTAAATGTAAATATTTTTCAAAAATTTTATTCAAACATCGAGCTTTGGAAGAACATTCCTGATGGAACATTCTTCCTAATGCGGTCCGGTCAACCACATCTTTCACAACCTTCAAAACACGACATAAAACCCATCTCATCAGTGAATACAGACAAATGAAAAAAATCACACTAACCCTCTCTCTTCTCTCAACAGGTAGTGGTCTAGTTTTTGTTGAAACTAGTAACTTTGTATTAGCACCTATCGTACTATTGCTCTTTTATGACATATCTCTTATTGCTCCCTGAACTCTTTGTAAGTCGCTTTGGATAAAAGCATCTGCTAAATGACTAAATGTTAATGTAAGACAAACAAAACAGCTTTGATAGAATACTGTATAATATATTATGGCTGGCTGAAAACTTGTTCTTTATTATGTTAGTACACATGTCAGCAGTTCTATTACAATTATGATGCCGATAATATGTTATGGCTGGCTGAAAACTTGTTCTTTATTTTGTTAGTACACATGTCGGCAGTTTTATTATGATTTCTGATGCTGAATGTCAGCCTCAGGGTCAACTGTCATTGAAGTATTTCTGATCTTTTTTGCTTATACATTTAAATTCCATCACTTTTGAGATTTTGTGTTACATAGATTTTTTGACTGACTGGCTATGATTTTCATAACAAACAATGAATGGAGCCCAGGGTTGCCAGATCTATGTTTTTTAGCAGAATCGGGCTACTTTTAAAAGGACACAATTCCATAGACACCCCATGTTAAGATGTCCAGCTTCACAGCAGAATTTTTTTTCAGCCTGGTACAAAAAGTGGTTTTCGTCTATTTAGCTAATTTTATCCTTCATGACAACTGTGAGGAGGGGCTGGGATGACTGGGTTAGTTTTAATTGGCCAGAGGGCTGGTTATGTTACACAGATCTGGCAACCCCAGTCTATGTTACACAGATCTGGTAACCTCTGTCTAGCCAACTCATTTAATACCCATAAATGTTACCCATTTGTTTTTCAAATATATCTAGTCTGACTGAACTCATCGATGTGCTATACCTTATCTTATACTCTACATTTGTAACCAGTGTCTCAGACAGCATTTACTTATTTTTGCGTGATGCTTTAAGATCAGAAAGTAACACTGGTGCCCCGCTCGCCTGAGCCTGCCCCGGTGCCTCTGTGCTGCTCTTGGTCGGCATTAGCATTATACCGCCCGGAGCAGCTACAGGAGACAAGACAGGACCAAACCCTAACACCCTTTCCTGTACTTTCAAATCTGTTTGAATCTGTATCGGCTGATGCCCTTGCACCGGTGCCTCTGTGCTGATCTGGGTCGGCATTAGGATTATACCACCCGGAGCAGCTACAGGAGGTGAGACAGGACTAAACCCTAATACTCTTTCTTGTCCCTGCAAATCTGTTTGAATCTGTATCGGCTGATTTGGAGCTAAAGGAGCTCCATTGATCAAGTACATCTCCTGCTGTTCCCTACTTAGAGTGGTCTGTGCAATATTTGTTCCCTGGAGTATCAAACTTTCTGTCCCAGGGTGCCCATTGATCACATACATGCCCTGCGTAGAATTCTCTGTGACGAGAACCGTGTTTGGTATCTGCTGCTCCACTAGATAGTAAAGAGGCTGCTGGTGTACAAAAATGGTCTGACTTGTTTTGGCCATTGGTAGGGTGGCTGACTTGATGACCGTCTCCTTAACTTTGGTAATGGAGGCTTGTTGTTGCTGTTCCCGAGGTGGGACGGTTTTGTTAACCTGAAGAGTGCTAGGGGAAACAGAGCTCTTGCTTTTGAAGCCGGTTTCTACAGATTTGAGTACTTGGTCAGTTTTGGTAGGTGGTAAACATGGTTTTGGAGGAATGCAAATCTCTGCTAGTGTAAGGAACTTTGAACCCAGGTTGTTGAGGAACTCCAAGTCATTGTCAGAATCGGGGAGGCTGCAAGTACCAATAGAGCCAGCAGGGGAGCCTTCACCCTCATAATCATACACCAAAAGACAGTCCTTTAGAGGAGGGTTCTCAGCGCTACAGCTTGCTTTCTGTGATGAAGAAGAAATTGTAAGTTGCTTCATGTCACACTGATGATCAATATTATCCAGTGAGTGGATAAGATGCTGTGTATCAGATTTTGAGATGCATGTTTACTCCTACCTGAGAATAGTATTCACACAGGAATTCATCTCCAAGTGCCATATCTTCATAAATGTCACGCTGTTTATGTATCAGTAATGTTGAGTTGTAATGGTGGTACAAACGTTTTTTTAAATCGATTTCTGTAAACCCTCCGATAATTTCCTGTTGGACTGTTGTGTTTTCATTAGCAAGACTTGCAGGAAGAGGCACTGAGGATACGTTGGTGGATATCTTGGTATGGTTTTGATCTGATGTGGCAATAGGGCTGCTGAGAAGTGGTACCTCCTACGGTGACATCACAAACAAAATCAAGTCCACATAGAAAAAGACAAAGTGCTTTTGTTTTAATTTGGGGTTTTAATTTATCATGCGAGAATTATTTTCAAACTGTGTGAAGCTGTATATGGTTAACTTTACAAAAAACTAAAATAAAGTTTAAGTAAGCGCGTTATTAGTATGCGGTACATCTTTAAAATAAAGACAAGACATTTGTGTTTATACATGTATTAGTAAACTGTTAAGTTCACTTACAAACAATAACAACTTTAAACTACGACGTATAACTGCTTAACTAGTTTACTGTATTCTTCAGTGTACTTCCGTAATGTGTTACAAAACATTGAATTTGTAAATGTATGCCTTTAGGTTTTCTATCAATAAACTTGTTGTGTACTTTATAATCTAAAAAAGTTTAGCAATTTAGTCCCGATAAGTATAAAGATTCGACACATACTACGAGTAGTACATTGATATTAGTTACTTATAGTAGTATACTTTATTACATGAAGTACTTTTACTACTTAAGAGTAGCTAAACGAATAAAATGTACTCATGCTTATGTTTGTAGGGGGTAAATACAACAATTTGATTGCTGAATTTAACTGAAACAAATTAGAGTATATGCTTTTATGTAAAGTTTTGAAATCAAGTTTATCTAGATAGAATTTTATGTGACACTTGTTTTTACCTTGTCCTCCCCTATGCCTTCAGTGTGATATGAGATGAGACATTCTTTAGCCTCAAAGGGCAATTCTGTGAATTCACTCACTGACCCACACTTGCAGAAGACAAGGAGCAAGGGAACCACTGAATATACAAGATACACAAGAGTTTATTTTAAGCATGTAGAGCCCTGTTAAAGATATACAGTCAGAAAAATATTGTAAAAAAACTTGATCTGTCCTGTGTGCAGGTTATTTATGGGAATCATATCATAGAATGCGTCCATTAAAATCCTATTGACTTGAATTGTATGACATCACAGCCATGAACCATGGTTGCAGGAGGTATTAGTTATTTTTCTCTAGAAAGCATCTGATTGAATAAAGTCCAATGCATTTATGTATTTAAGCTGCATTGCTATTAGAGCTAAAACAAATTGCAGACAGTAAGGAGTATGCTAGCATATAGCATATACTAGCATTAGCTTTAAAGCTAATATACTAACACACACAGAAGTCTAACGTTCATGTATTTGTTTTTTTAAATAGAGATTGCAAGTCTTATGAATGTACATTCATGTGTGCTACTTTGTGTATAACTCACCCATGAGTAACAATGCACCAATCAGAAATAATCCAATTGCTGGTGCTCCTATTCTGAATGAAGAACCATGTTGTGATGCTGACCTTGGCGCACAGGAGTCCCCTTTCTTACAACTGCACACTTCTACCTCCAACATTTGGTTGTTTTCACAGGCAAGACCCTTAGCATCAGATATCTTCATTGACAGTTGATAGATGCCTAGCCACATAGACTCCAGAGTTTGAAACCTCACTGATGTCTCTAAATAAGAGAGGGAACTGGGGTTGGTTTACCAGCAATAATAAAAATTGTGTAGTACACATTCTTTGCATACCAAGTAGTAGTAACACTAGTTACATTTTCTCGAGAAAAAGTGAGCGGTGCTTGCCATGGCAAACCGCTGGGCAGTCTTTAGGGGATGACATTTCAAGCCACAAAACCATTTCTAAATTGGTTTAAAAAAGTTCTCAGTTTGGTTGCATGGGAGTGGCTTGGCAGCTGGCACTTGATGATGCTCAAAGCCACAAATGAAATGAGCCAACCAACACGTCTTTTATAATGTTTTTAAGCAGAGATAGGCCTATAGGTCTTGCTTAACTGTTCCTAAGGTACTCTGTTTGATTGCTAATGAATGGCTTGGCAGCTGCCAATTAATTATGCTGCAAGCCAAGAGTGAAACAATCCAACCTTCATATATCTATGATGTACTGATGAAGGGATTTAGGTCTTGTTAAACGGTTGCTAAGGTAGTCTGTTTAGTTTCTATGGGCCTATTCTATTAGTTTTCTTGGCAGCTGCCAATTTATGATGCATTGATGATGCTCTGAGCCACAAGTGAAACGAACCAAGGTCTTTGTTTTCAACGATTTTTCCTCCGCCCTATGAACACTGTATGCCCGATCGCTTATAAAGGTCATAGCACACCTCTCCTCAATAAGCAGCTATGCAAGATGAGTTATGCACCGAAGTTTTGGCCAGAACAAAATGTTATTAGCATCACCAAATGAAATTATTTTCTGATTTCTGCCATTGGTCAGAAAACAGATAGTCCTGCCTCATAGAAATGTCACTGTGTTGGCTGTAAGAATGCCTCGAAAAATACAGAAATGTTTTAATATGTCTTTTGAAATATCTTTAAAAAGTGAGGGTGGAAGAGTTAGTCATACATCTCTATAAATTCTACCATGAAATTACACTAGATCCATTGCATGACAGCAATGGCATTTATGACATAAATTAATATTCAAGCTCAGGTTATAAGTTTCAAAGTCATCTTTACCATTTATAGTCACCATCTCCCATTTCCCCATACTATTCTCTTCTACCAGATCGAACTTATAAGGTGCACCATTGGGATCAGCATCCTCATCGAAAGCAGTCACATCCACCACCTTGTTACTATCACAAACTTGTTGATAGGTGCTGGTCAGTGTGGGACAGTGATCATTTATGTCCTCCACCTTTAAAGCTATTGTCCCCGTAGCAGTCTTAGGTGGCACGTCTATAAATGCAGAGGAAAAGATAGTACATTTAACTAAAAAAAACTTCCATAGCATTTTGTATTTAATTCATGGTGTTTATTTTATCTTAAGCATTTTATACACCAATTTTATGACTGAGATGTTCTTGCCTTGAGTCATGCAGATAATCTTTGCAATGTATGTTCCATTAACCAGAAACTTGGACTCTCGATCAGGAACTTTAGTCAGCTTAATCTCAGCTGTTTCCTCATCAATGCTTAACCAATTATCAGGGTCATGGCCTTTAGCATACCTGAAAGTCACATTCGTGATAAAAAAGGACATGAAAAGGACGTGAATATAAAGTGGGGAGGGGGCATCCAAACCCTATAGACATTTCATACACATAAAGTGTTATTTTCTGCTTCTATATAAAAATGTCCCCAACTAGAGTCCCCCTAGTGAACCTTGGCCATTTTTACTCAAAGAGAAAAGAGAGTGTAATCCTTAACACTCTTACTATCCTTGTAAAATTTAGAACTTCTCTGGGTATTAGCACTCACCTAACATTTTCAGCAGGCTCTCCTGTGTCACCATCCAAAGCGGCATATGTTCCTAGCACTTTTGGAATATCTCCATTTTCTGGATCCTCTGATACAGGGAAGTCTTTTACAGCAGGTGTGAAGACAGGGCCATCGGGTATATTGTTGACAGTGATCTTCACTGGATAACCTTTCCCACCTGGCTTTGGTCTGGGTTTGCCAGAAGGTTTGGAGGCAGGTTTTGATCCAGGATTAATGCCTGACTGGACATCGGGGGCAGAGCCAGGCTTGGTCCCAGGTTTAGTTCCAGGTTTAAGCCCAATACCACCACCCGCATTCACTCCAGCACCTGCATCCACTCCAGCACCCGCATCCACTCCAGCACCCACACCCGCATCCACTCCAGCACCTGCACCCGCACCCACTCCCGCATCCACTCCAGCATCCAAATCTATTCCAGCATCCAAATCTATTTCAGCATCCACTCCAAGCCCTACACCTAATCCCAATCCTACCCCTGCTCCTACACCTGCTCCCACCCCACCTCCTGCCCCTATGCTTCCTCCTGCCCCTACCCCATTTGTATTTAGATTAACATCTAACTCTAAAGCGCTTCCATTTATAAAAGGTGCTACATTAGATATAACCAAATTGAGATCTAATTCTTTTACCTTTTCAAAATCGATAGGCTTCAGGTAATACATGTAAAGGCATAGTTGGGAAAAAGAAGTAAAAAAACACAATTATTATCGCATAATATAGAGTATATTGTTATATTATTGTATTTCCAAACAAACAATATAATTTGCAAGACAACAAAAGTTATGATGACATCATTTAAAATGCTCTAACTTAATTTACCTTAATGAGTTTGAGAACTCCCTCATTTGTTTTAGGGTCAGTTTCGATTGAGAAAATGTTGTCTTCATTTCCTTTTATAATATCAAAAACTGCCAGCCAGTTATCAGTGTGTACCAAATCCTTATCGAGGGCTTTTATTCTCATGACGACCACGTCAACCACACCCTCATCAACTCTGCCCGAATACTGAAATATACCATTTAAATTCACACATTTGGCCTACTGTGTATTTTTTACTTGCAGTACAGTGTGGTTCAGGAAATAAACTGTTCTCCTTACCTCTTCTTTCTCAAGAGTAGGAACATTATCATTTATGTCCAAAACCTGAACTTTCACTGTTCCGGTTCCTGTGTTGCCAGATGGGAGGCCATTCATATCAACCCCCTGAACTATTAATGTGTAGCTGTCGTAACTCTGTGAGAGATAATTTCAATGCTTAGTTTTACAATCATTGATTTGTGATATTTTTAATGTTAAGCACTGTTACCTCTCGATCCAGGGTTCTTTCCTTCACAAAGACTTTCCCAGTGTCTTTGTCAATGGAGAACATGGGACCAGATTCCGATGGGGTTTGTTTTAAGATACTGTATGCTATTTTAGAATTGATAGTGTCTGGCTCATCTGCGTCAAAAGCTTTAATTTGCATCACATGTGTACCTGTTGTTTCATAAGAAACATGAAGATAAATGTTGACAGAAGAATGTATTTTATTGATGTATGACAACATCATAACCTTGTGTGACAGAACTGACTGAAATTTGTTGTGAAATTTGCTTTGAAAGTTTGTGACAAGCAAAATGTGTTTAAGGTGGAGTTGTTTGTAATTTATTTAGATGATTAGATTCAACTTTATGAATTATGAAGCTATTCTATTTTTATTAGTCTCACTGTGTTTTGAAAAGGTACAGGCATGGGTACAGGAATTGGTATCGTCGAGTACCATAAAAAATATCGGTACTCAGTCTCTTAAAAATGGTATCGGTGCATCCTTACCTAAAACCACATGTGCATACTATCTATTCGCTATGGGCAGTTCACACAAAAATGAAATCTGTCAGGACTTACTCACCCTCTAGTTGTTTCAATCCTGTATAAATTTGGTTTAACACAAAGAAAGATATTTGGACGAATGTGAGCAACCGACAGTTCTGAGGCACAATTAACTATGATAGTAGGAAAAAATATAAAATAGTGTTTTTATGTTCAGTTGAACACAAAATAAGATAATTTGGGGAATTTAGGAACGCCAACAGTTCTGGGGCACTTTTGACTAACATCATAATTTTGAATACTGTGGTAGTCAATGGCGACCCGTCTGCTGCCAAAATTCTTCCAAATACCTTTCTTTGTGTTCAACTTAACAAAAACATGAATACAGGTTTGGAACAACCTGTAAATAATTCATGACAGAATTTACATTTTTGGGTGAACTATGCCTTTAACACTTAAACTTTATGTCCGGGCCACATCCATTTATTACTCCCAGTCAAATATTAAATTATACTCATAAGCCAAGCATGGTATGAATTCTATTTTCATCTGATTTATGATTTATGAACTATATGTCTCTACACAAGTTTTAGCCATTGACATTATTTACTTTTCGCTTTAGCCTACTATGTTCCACATTCCATAAACATTAAGTTGACTTTACATTTACATTATATTCAAAGCATTGTATGTTGCATTGTGCAGCAACATTTTTAAGCATTAAAGATTTTATTATTGCAGTGAAAGCTTTCTTTCAACGAAGGAGGTGTTTTATGTCAATAAAGTGGCTTGCTGACAGAAAAATTATGTGGAGGTGAATTAGCCCTGGAGCCCGAGAGACCTAAATGTGCATTTTTGTGTGTTGATGTAATAACTGTGTTGGGTGGAACTTATTGAAGAGCTCATTTCTTTTCTAAGTTCATCCATTATGCTTTATTTATGTCACAGCCACAAACCATGATTTACTTGCAAGTCTGTGGTAATAGGGAGACGGACATTCTATGTAAGAAAGCATTTGATTGGACACAGATTTATAGGTAATGTAGGATGATGTTCATGTTTAGAAGAGAAAGTTTGTAAATGTTAAACCTGCATTTTGTCAACATTTTGGAAAACATTAGCATCACACAGCAAAAAAGTTTTTTAGAAAACACGGTTGAATACAAAGTTGAATTAAACTTCAATCACTCACCAATTTTGCTGCTCTCCTTCACAGATCCAGTTTGTAATTTGAATGTTGGTGGATTATCATTCTGATCCTCGACTTTAATCTTAAGCACAATTCTTTCCTCCGCTATAGTTCCATTGCGAAATGTTGCTGAGCCAGTTAGCTACAGATGACAATATATACAGTTTGTGGTGATATCGAGTTTTTATTACGTTCGCTCTATACGTTTTTATCAAAATATAAATCATGCCCTCCAAACAAACTATTATGTGTTAAAAAATAAAGAAACGTAGCACCAATAAAAAGTAAATTATTCCAAAAATCTTTCTCATATACATTTAGTAACTTATATGAAGTTACAACATTACGACCCACATCTGCATATATTTCTTGAGCTTGTTAGGATAAAACTTACATTGTATAAAGATATTTTCTCTCTATCCAGCAAGCCGGTAACCTTAACAAAGCCATTCTCAGGATTGATAACAAATAAATTATAGGGTGGCTTGTCAGCACCATGTCCTGTCAGTTTGTATTCCACCTGCTGCCCATGAAGATCTTTGTCAGACCGGATCTAGATAAAAACAAGACAATGGTGAGAATACATTGTTTTGTGTTGCCTATATCATGATTTTTCAAGTAAGCATTTTGAAATATATTAATTAAAGGAACAGTTTACCAAAAAACTAATATTCTATCTTCATTTACTCACCCCCAAGTTGTTTCTATACTGTATAAAGGTATTTTGATATTTGGAAGAATGCTTCTTGGCCGCCATTGACTACCATAAAGATTTGCTTTATATAGTTCTTTGTTCTATCGAACAGAAAGAAGATTTTGGAGAATCTAGAAAAGCAAACTGTTCTTGGGCATGTGTGACTACCATTGTAATTTTTCCTACTAGAAAGATTATTCTTCCAAATATCTTTCTCTGTGTTCATTAAAAACAAATTTACCCAGTTACTGTTTATAAAAATTTAACTTAAATTATGTTTTCTAGTTTCTCTCAGACTTTGCAAGTCACTGCACACTATGTTGGTCAACTTATGAAACTATGGAAATGTGAAGCGTTTACAACCAGTCGATCCAGTTGTCATCAAGTTTTTAAGATCAAACAAAGAGAATATTTACATAGTACCACCCTGTACAAGAATGTGCAAAACATGTCTTTGGGTTATGTGCAGTTTACACAATAGAAAACAATTATGAACAAGATCTTACTTTTGCCACAAACTCCTCTTTTCTGTAGTCGACATTCTCAAAGAGTCTAGTTGGTGGGAGAATCCACTCGCGTCTCCTTCGATTAGATCTGGTTCTTGATGCCTAAAGGATTTTTTTAAACTTGTGTCATCACATATCACATGACACTGCTTAGTTTACTTTACATGTTCAAAATATGTCTAGACATAATATTGTTTCTCTGCAATTGCATCATGATTATAAAAACAAGCTTTAAAATTCTAAAATCTTATTAATGATGTAAGCACATGTGGAACAAATATTATTTCTATTAATTAACATTTGTATAACAGTTTAGACATGACAACGCTATATACACGGTCAACTATTTATGGTTAGCAACTGTTTATGGTTGCGAGAAAGTTCCAAATGTCCTTCTTCCAGTGTGTGGACATACAAGTTTTGTGAGTTATTTATGATCTGTCGTGACAGCAAAGCAGACTTGTCATGCATAGCGAAATGTACAAAAGCAGCAATATATCTCTAAAACAAAATTGCCCATATTATTAACTTGATCAGGCTCGTGGTTAACTTTAATATTTTAGAAGTTCCAAAATTTTCAATGCATTTTTTATAATACTGATTATTTACATTACATTCATTATTTAATAACATTTGGAATTACTAGTTTTATTAGTAATGTTTAAATTGCATTAATTACAAATTATTAATGACATATTTAGTATTCTTTAAAATGACCGTTGCCAGTGACCTACTACTGTTTACAGTAAACTGTTAACTTTTTTTGCCTGTTTTTCCTTCTATTGTCAGAAGCTGCTCGTACAGAACACAGGTCTGAACGTGAGATGATGCTGCCCACAGGCACAGAACATTTTTCAATTTTCAATGGTTAAAATACCAATAGGCGTACACATAAAAGTCCTGGGAAAGGTCAAAGGGTTTTTGATGTAATAAGCAGTAAGCATACAAACACAAAGAAGCAAGTGTATACAGTAAAAACATTGTATAATACATTATTAATGCATTCAGTTCTAATCATGTTCGTGCTACACCCATAAAAAACACCAGATGATGTTACTTACCACAATCCTGCAAAGCAGCAGGATCAGACATATTCTTGCAATCCAAACCGGAGACATGTATGAAAGGTCAACGGCTGAATTAGGTCTTCACTTATATTCTGTCCTTCTCTCTTTCTTGTGACCTGTCAGTCAGAGCTGTGTTCTTGTTGAGGGTTGGAAATGGGGGCTAGTGTTCACCGATCACTGTTTTGGGCGGAACATGTAAACCGTACTTTGGTGCACACACCCAAGTGTGAGAGGTAAAGCAGCCCCCTACCACTCCCTCTCTCTCTCCCTCTCTCTCTCAAATTTTGTACACATTTTGAATATACCGATCAATTTTCTTGAGAATTTAGTCATGCCTAAGAAAATATAATGCTTTATTACACTATATAAAAAAATATCAAACCATGAGAAGAATTGTTAAATATGAATAATAAATGATAAAGGTGAAATATTGATAGTGCTTGAGTTGAATGTCATTTGGATATTTTCTAGCAATGACATCAATCCATTCGGCTTTGCATAAATTTACAAATACAATAGGGCCACAATACTTTTTTACAGCTTGCCAACATTCAGAAAGCTTCATCTATTAGAGACACACCTGTGTTAAACTCAAATGCAGTGTACTGAATACCTTTAAAGGAGATCTCTGGCCAAAGTTCCCTGTTAAACCTTTTCACACCACTAGATGGTGCCAACAACAAAGACAGTGTCAAAAAGGTTTTAAAATAGTGCAAGAAATAACATAAATACAGTACTCAATATGCGAACACACGCATATGTATTGCGTATTTACGTTGTTATTAAGTTAAAAACATAGACTTCTTCATTAACATTTAAATATATGAATAAAATAAATTGAGTTCTTTATAAAGCACAGATTGTAAAGGCTATATCCAGAATGTCTTTAAGTGAGTTAATATAGCATGATGAGTTCTAGAAAATGCAGGTCATGTAATGAAATCGTCTCAAAACCTTAAAGCAGGGCTCTTCAATAGGCGGCCCGCGGGCCACATCCGGCCCGCAAATGATTTTTTTTGGCCCGCTTGATGCACTAAAAGTGTATTCAGTTTCATTTGGGTTGGCATGACATCACCGCACGAAAACACACGAAGCACTCTGATCTCACATAGCTCTCGCGGTACTCCATCAGCCAATCACAATGCTGGCGCGAAAATGCAAACGGCGCAGGTTCATTGACAGCTAGTGACAAGGGTTGACAGCGAAATCATGGCGATTGTAAAAAAGAGAAAGGTAGACACAGAATATTTAAAAGCGAATGGACTTAACAGTTTTGTTTTATTTTGCCTGACCACCACAATGCAAAGCCAACGTGTTTATTATGCACAAGACCGTGGCGGTCTGCAAGAATGATAACTTGAAACGGCATTTCGGGGCATTGCGCAGAAATTTCAAATGCAGTTATCCGGAACATTCTGAAAGCCTGTAACCGCAGCATTCTTACGTGTGGCTTGGAACCTGGCAAAAGCCAAAAAAACGTTCACTGACGCCGAATTAATTAAAACCTTTGCAACTGACTGGTGGATAAACTTCTAAATCACGACGCGAAAATAAAGAAAATGGTAACGGAGCAGGTTCCATTATCTGATTGCACAGCAACAAGAAGAGTGGAGCCATTGGCGGGTGAATGCCTGTCTAATCTGTTATAAGACATAAAGAAAGCAGAAGCCATATCACTCGCAATAGACTCGTCTCGCGAACTAACCGACATTGCACAGCGGTGTTTGTCCGATTTTTTTTATGGGAAGGATTTCCGCGAAGAGCTGCTTTGTTTGCTGCCGTGCATGGCCGCACAACCGGTGAAATACTTTTTAATGAACTAACGGAGTTCTTTAAAAATAATGAATTAGAATTGAGCAAAGTTGTTTCTGTCATTACTGACGGGGCTCCCTCAATGGTTGGACATCAAAAAGGCCTGATAGCACTAGCTTCATAAATCGGTGTTGAAAAATGAAAGAGACGATGGATGCAGTCACGAGGCTGGTAAACTTTATTCGCGAGAGCTCGAGTCTGCCACATCGTCGTTTCCGAGCTCGTCGTGTGCTGAAGAGAGTTTGTGAATATAATGTTACTGTTTTATCAAAACTGAGGAAATAGAACTAATAAAAAACAAATAAACAACTGTAAAAAAAAAATAATAATAATAATAATGACAATAATAATAATAGCAGAACAAACATTGTAGTTATCCAATTATAGTCGGTGGCCCTTGACTTGCTATTGTTAGTAGAATTTGGCCCTTGGTGAAAACTAATTGAGGAACCCTGCCTTAAAGTGTTCATTAAAAGTAACAACCTAGCATCACATATTTTAGTTGTAAGCATACTGTTGAAACTCTATTAGCAAAATTCCATGAAAAACATTGTTACTGAGAGGAAAATTCATTTAAATACTTTAAATAGTATTCTTTTTTTATTTATTTTATATGTCACCATTTACAGAATGCACTCAAAGAAGAGCTATCGCTTTTGGACCACATTTACAACACCAGGCCTCTCACCACTGATATTTTATTGGTAAAGTGGTCGAGGGCAGAATTCACTCCACTTAAGTCCTTTCCAGTCATACAGGGTATTTAAGGTACAGTTTTTGAATGCAAGATTGGATGGCCGGATTTGGCAGAGAACTTTTCAACAGATGCACCTGCTGTCCGCTTCCTAAATGTACATGAATGTTAGCTTGGGTCAAAAGTCTTTTTCTGAAAAATTATACAGATTTGCTTAATAAGACTAGGTGTTATAATCCCACTATTTCAGCACAGTTAAATTGCCCAATAGGACATTTCCCATGGCTTATGCAAGGGGAAGCAGGGAGCCAAGGGAGTTCCACTGGAGGTTGATCAGACCTGGGTGTGTGTTGCATTGTTATAAGGTCATCTGGCATTCTTTCTGCACCACTGGCCAGTTCTTGAGTATCCTCCACTGGACCTGTCCTCTGAGAGTGACCTGTTTGTCAGCTATGGTGACCTTAACCCATCCAGTGAGTAGTGAACTCACGCACTGGAAGTCGTGAACACATATACGCCAGAAGCAGTGGGCAGATATCACTGCACCTCAAAGGCACCACAGTCATAAGCTGAGTAACCTTCTGGTCACGAGTCCAGAAGGTTACCACTCTCTTACCATTAGGCCACGTCTACCCAAACCATTAATGCCATTAAGACCGCTCTGGCACATCTAGTTGCTTCCTCTTGACGCTGAGCCTCCTCCACTACCATATACTTCTGTTCCTTTGGTGTTGCTTTTCGCCACTTTGGTGTGGTTGATGCCAAATCCATTCCCCCTCTGCTATGTTGCGCTTGTCCCACGATGTCCTTATGTCTGAGGGCTGCCGTTGCATCTCCTGCCGGTGTTGTTGGGTTCCATTTCCTTCCTATAAATTATGTATTCACACTTTGCCCATGCCCAACTGACTGATTCTCTGACAATACGACATTGTGTTGTACATAGGCTTCTGCATGACTACACATGGGTACCACGAAACTCAGAAATACGAATCTCTTCTAAATCTTGAAGACAACTGAACATAAAACACTATAAAGTCTTTGATTTGATTGTAAAGCACATAAAATTGCACTTTTTCACCAAAATGACTCTCCTAATGCTGTCGCAAACAAAGCATGCTGGGAACTCACAGTTAGGGAAATTAACTTGTATTAACTTCTTAAAGAATTGATGTAGTCCCACCACAAAATAATTAAGAAAAGATCCTTTATACAAGTTTAAGTTTGTTGAACATAATAAAATGAAGTTGAAGATTCTTTTTATAATTCTAACTTAAATTCTGGTTAAAAAACAAGAACACAGTTGTATTAAGTAAAGTTTACTGAATTAATTTCATGAACTCTACTACGACACAGAATCTCACCATTAGTCGTGGTTTACTGTAGTCTCATGGTGACTTAATGACTTTTAATGACAGTATCGATCACATGTCTGGAAGTTCCCTCAGTAGTTTACTATGTGGCTGGTGTTGTCATGACAGTACAAACAATAACATTTGGGTAAGGCGATACCCAGCAGAGAGAGCCTGCGTACATCCACACACCTCTGCCAAGGTGTGAAACCTTGAACCCAAGTTGTCATGTGACTCATCATAGGTGCAGTGCTTATGGAACCAGTTATCAATCTTCAGTATCATCAGTGTGTCCTCTGAATAAGCAGCTTCTTATTTTTCTACAAAAATCAGCTGACAGAATAGTTTGTTTACTGATAAGGTTTGATGTGAAGTGAGATTTATTCAAGTTAAATTTGCGTACTATGCAGTAAGAACAATATCACTGCATATTAAGGGGATAGTTTGCGATAAAATAATTCTGTCATCATTTATTCACCTTTATGTCATTCAAAACCTGTGCGTACATATGACTCTTTTCTGTGGAGCCCAAAAGAGATTCGCTTAATAGGACTAGGTGTTATAATCCCACTATTTCAGCACAGGTTAATTGCCCAATAGGACATTTCCCACACCATATGCATGACAGTCAAGGGAGCAGTCAAGAATATACGAAAGGGAGGTCTGAGGTTTCACTGGGTTCGTCGGGTAGGTATCCTCTGTGATTGGGGGATTAATGATTCATACTTACCTTTCCTTGCCATTACCTGAGAGACATCACATGAGTTGTGATCCCACTTTCTTCACATCCATTATCCTGGGTGAAATATGCCTTTTGGTGAGGTGCTGCTAATGCCCTTTGTATGGTGCCCAATTAATGCGACACATCATCAGTTGTACACCTCAGCCTCATTGGGTGTTTCGCCCTTTGTCACAAGACACCCTCAGCCAAGAGAGGCCCACTGCAAGTTGATCAGACCTGGGTGTGTGTTGAATTGTTGTCATCGGGCAGCCCATGCTGTGTCCAACAACCTCAACCAATCGAACCGGCAGCCTTCTGGTCTGGAGTCCAACTCTCCAGCCATTAGGCCACAACTGCCTACACTGAAATGCATGCTCAGTGCCCCGGTCCCGTATGGCACAACATTACAACACATTACCACACTCAAAGCAACACTACGCGGCAACCCATTGGCTAAGGCTGTCATAGCCCCACTGGCACTGTTAATGAATATTAACAGTGCCCGTTGGGCATAATATTACAACATGGCCTTTCCCCTGGGCATATTGAATCCTTTAGTTTTAACCACAGCCAGTGGCTGCTTTTCTCAGAAAAAGTGGCAAGTTCTTTGACTACGGTAGTTGGGCCTGTCCTCTGATCCCTACTTCCTTAAGCTGCCTTGCAGTGGAATTAGAAACAATGCCCCTGCAGCCCACTACCACCAGGAACACTTTCGCTGTCCATCCCCGATCGCCAGCGTCCGCAGCCAAGTTGGCATACCATCTTTCAAATGCTTCGTTAATGGCCTCTTCCCAAGGTACAGTCGAGTTGGAAACAGGACCATGTCAGGCCGCAGGTTGGTCGCTGTGATTTCCAAGGGGAAAGTATGTCAGTGGTTTAAATCAACTTGCATTTCCCAATCTTTGACTCAACTCTGGATTGAAAATAACCCAGCTTTTTTAGAGTGTAGGAAAAGTACCTGAAATTAGGAAACAGTGATTAAGTAAATCCAGTAAAAAGCGCTCGATTGCTTGAACAACATGAAGACAGCAGAGAAATACAAACACACAAGCCTACCAATATAAATACTTTTCTGATTCTCTGTCAAGCGGTCAATCTTTCACATAGATTGTTCCATTGTTTTTAACCACAAGGAAAAGCTTGCTATTGTTTGACATTTGTTTCACTAATGTCCAAGTCATTTAACTGTTTAGCTTATCTTCAGCTTTGGCATTACAGTTGCAAAGAAATGACTTCTGACTGGTGGTTTCCAACTTCGGTCCAGCCAACACAACTGTTGTTTTTGCTCATACCTACCTCCGTGCTTTATGAGAGGCCAATGTATTAACTAAATCTTTATGTGGGTCAAGATGTCCATAGAAAACACATTAAATGTAAGTAAAATGTCCTTTTAATGGTTTCATAGTTTTTGGAGAATAAAATGTCAAAATTTGGTTGAAAAATGTTACATTGTCATTCAGTTTAACACAATATTTATGTACAAATTCAAACAACATGCTTATTCTGACATGTATTTTGCTCCCTTATTCTTTTATATATTTTATTTTTTACATATTATCCTGCTTTAAATTAGTAAAAAAATGTACAAACTTAGGACATAAACTTTGCAAATCGATTTTTGTTGAAATTATGTCTGACAAGATTGTTACGCTGAATGACAATTTAGTGGGCATCTTTTGTAAATCAGGGAAAAATGTATGATATTTATTTTTGCTCAGAATAAAAAACAAAAATGCAATTAAATGAAACAGAAAACGTTTTCATTTTTTTAACAACAACAAATTAACGCAGTATTCAACTTATTTTTTTTATGCTTAAACCTTTTTTGTCTCTGACCCATATACAGCTGAGGAACAAATGGAGACGAAAATGATTTAATTACAAAATTATTTAGTTTTTCTGAATTTACTGTTTATAGAGGTTTATTATTATTTATTTATTTATATTGGGGGAATTCGTTTTAATTTTGATAAAAATTAAGAACTTCCGAAAACATTTAGTTTATTGTTTCAGGAATTGATGACTCTGAGATTCCAGGTTTGGTTGACACTTGCCTACAAATAAGCAGTAATGCAACATTTACAAAGAATTATTTTAAACAGGCTTTATTGTCCTTTTCCACAATCAGTAAAATATATGAAACATTTATAAAACAAACATTTAAAAAAGAAACTCCTCCATATGCTTACAATGTATTTAAATCCTTTTAGTAGATTTGTTTTACTATGGTGTGTACAAGTTATCAAAGGAGGGTGTTACATATATAATGCTTCTTAAAAAAACTAGAGACATATTATACTCTGCTGTATGTTGGAAAAGTTGATGCCCAATGCCTAACAAAACTACAAAAAAAGAGACCAGCACCTATAACTCTATTATTTTGCCATTTACTTCCTAGAAGAAACAGAATGCAATGTAGCTAATGTGCTATTATTTACAAGCAGTATGAAACAAAATATAATTTACTAAAAAAGATGATTCTTTTAGAAAACATTGTTTAATACATATCAGCATTATTGCTTGGAATGGAAGTTTGGTCTCTGAATTGAATGAAAAGCTACCGTCGTGCAAAAGAACACCCCAAGCATCTATACCTACTATAACAGTAAGCACCAAGTGTTGACCAAGAAAACATATAAATTCATATAACACCATAAAAAACTTTTCCAGTGCTAACTGTACTTGATTTGATCGCAAAAGTGATTCGTAAATCTTCATTTACAGTATCTTTACTTTTCTGGATACTAAGTACCAACTGATCTTCTGTTCCAGTGCCGCTTTACTGATTTCCACTTATGTTAATGTCCTTAATAAGGTATTAAAATAGCTTTGGGCTCAGGCTGATTTGCATAAACTTCCCTGGAATGGCCTCAGGACTACCGGAATCTTCATATTTTTTCTGCAAATAACCTTAACAGAACACACAGCAGTGAGCAAACACACAAACACATACATACATACGGAAAACATCCCATCTATATGCAAAAAAAAATCGATTTTGATATACTGTATATATAGTATAGTACATGTACTACACAAACAGAAATGAAAGCTTATGGGCATTAAAAACAAGCATTAATTTGCATATTTTTGACAATTTAAGCTTTGATGACAAGATGATGTAATGAATTGCAGGCATGAGCTCAAATACTCATAACAAATAATAATTTTCTGACATTTTCTAATTATACCTCAAATCTGGAACACTGCTACAATAGTACACGTGTCAGTGTCTCGTTGTTACATGGTAGTTTTTGATGTCACAACCTTCTTCTCTTGGATAACGACATTCTGCAATGTTTGATTTCGAAGATTCGACCCGCTTAATCCCACCTTACCATTAATTGACCCTGTAGTAAAAGCCGCATTTTGATGGGACCCCTGAACGACCCCTGATCCGCCGTAAACTACACCTTGAGATACTCCGTGAGTGGAGATGCCTTTTTTCAAGGACCCCTGAACCATGCCCCCATGTCCTTCTTCCACGATCATCACATTCTGAGATCTCATAGCCCCCCTCGGAAGGGTCCCTTGAAGGATGTGACCGCTCTGGGCACCCCCGTCCATCAGCAGAACCTGCGATCCGGACAGAGTTCCTGTATGTATCATCCCAGTGTTGAGAGCCTGGGTAGATCCGCCGCTCTCCAGGAGCACCATTCTCTCGCCGTGACCCGTCGCCAAGTTGCCGCCCTGGAAGACCACCTCTTCGCCCATGGCGGCGCTGTTCAGCACGTACATATTCTGTACAGCCGGTCTTTCGGCCACCAGCAGGGTGCTCGGCTGAGGCTCCACCATGTAGTACATGGGCTGCTGTTGCATAAGGAGTGTCGTAGCGGGCTGCATGCTGGCAATCATAGTAGGCCGATTCTCTGCCACATACATGCTCTCCACACGGGTGGTGGAGGCAGCATTTGAAGACACGTTTACTGTGTTTTCAGCTCTGTTGATGGAAATGTTCTCACGTTCCACTGGTTTAGGAGGGGGAGGAAGAGGTACATGGTGCTCAACTGTGGTCTTTTTACCTCCGCATATCTCTGCGAGAGTGTTAAACTTTGGCCCAAGGTCATTGAGAAACGCCAAATCGTTGTCGTCCTCGAGTATACTACAGCAGCCTACGGAGCCAGCAGGTGAGCCCGTCCCTTCATTCTGGTATATCATTATGTTGCTCTTAGCAAATCCATCCTCTATCCCTCGGCTTTTCTGTAAGAAAGAGTAAAACATCTGTAGTTAGAGAACCTGTGAATATACAAATAAATAAATTGGTTTGCTGTGTACGTACTGTATGCAAACACACAAACCTGTGAATAGTACTCATTTAAGAACTCATCAGTCGCGGCCATCCCATCGAAATCTCCGGCTATTTCTCCTTCCCCCCAGGCGCCAATGTTTTTTATCGAGTTGATGCTTCGCAATTCCAGTCCATTGTGAGCACCCATTGTAGAAGTTGATTCTATGTAGTCCATCCCCCCTCCTCTTCCACCTATAATCCTTCCATCCGTCCAATTCATACTACCTACAGCAAGATCTTGTCCTCTTAAGTAGCCCAAACGATGCTCATCGTCAATCAGTACAGGAACATCCTATCAGAGAAGAGAGGGTTTATTTAATCATAATTGTTTCCAGTTGAATCGAAATTCTGGTACTGTGATAGAAATCAGCTCTTACTCTGTCCTCTCCCTGGCCCTCTGTATGGTAAGAGATGAGATGCTCTTTAGTGTCGTAGGGCACTTCGGCAAACGGTCCTGCTATGATACCAGATCCACATTGACAGAGCATCAGTAGGAGGGGTATTACTGTAGAAGAGAAATACAAAACATTTCAGCATCCGACAATTAGACATAATGTTATTTAGACAACCAAGGTTATTATAGTTAACTAAAACTATTAAAACATTTATGCTAATTGAAATCAAATAGGCCAGATTAACTTAAGTAAAACAATTTTACTCATATTAACATTAACATAAAAAACTAAACATTAAACTACTGTAAAACTGAAAACCAAACTAAAAGCTCTGCTTTTGTACAAAATGTACACAAATCTTGTTCCTGTTTTATATATGATATTTTAAATAAGGTTGGTTTTCATAAAGAAGAAATATTCAGGTGTTTTGTGAAAACAGGATGGTTGAAAAATAATTTGTGGTGGAAAGAGTTATCTGTACAGCGCAGCAGCAAAAATTGGCCTATTTATTTTTAAGGAAAAAAAAAACATACATTGTAAGTATTGAAGCATGTCCCTTCTTAACATGATGGTGAAAACGGAATGACTTTGGTAACTTACGCAACAAAGCGAGGAGACCAAGAAAGAGGAACCCGATTCCAGCAGGTCCGAACTTGGAGTTCTTCATGGCTGCTACGTTTTCTGTTCTGGAACATGAGCCCTGAGCTGTACAGGTGCACACCTCCACCTTCAGCTTCTCTGGTTTTGGACATGCGAGTCCCTGCTGGTCCTTGACCTCCACCGTCACCTCATACTCGCCTGGCCACAGCTTCTCGTGGACCCTCAAGATGGTAGTGGTGTCTGATGAGAACACAAACAAGTTTAACAGCAGTGTCAATGGTGACTTGTTCAACAGATCTATAATTTTTCATATTTTAATTTCTAAAGTCAAGGCGTGGACCAGCAACTACTTGGACACATACCATTCAAATGCTCTGCCACCCACTTTCCCTTAGATTGTTCTGGGACAATATTGAAAGTAAAAGGAGCTCCATTGGGTTCTACATCCTCGTCCACTGCACTAACCAGGACTACTTGCTTTTCAGTGCAAATCGTCTGGAATTTGCTTGTCAAAGTGGGGCAATGATCATTAAAATCCTCGACTTGAATGGCAATGGTGCCCGTTGCCGTCTTAGAAGGCATGTCTATGAGAGAAGAGATGATATTTAAAAAATGTGTACAAATTCAGTGTATTAGTGGCAATTGTTTAATGTGAATGTGTTGCCACCTGCAGGACAGGTTGTGTAACTGCAATGGCCTGTTTTCACTATTTTACACTGCATTACTATATTAAAATTGCTTTTATATATAAATAGTGTTTTCAGGAAATTGAATAAACATTTGTTGTGAATGTCAAATCAGTATTTAGCATCCAAATAATACATTTTGTGATTACGCATTTGGGTAGTAAGTTTTCTTTTGTTCAGTTTTTAAAATGCAGAAATAACACACAGAACCCAAAAAGGATTGAAAATTACAAAATCTCCTTTTCCTCATAACCTTTTAGGAATGAAACGTACCTTGAGTAATACTAAAAATGTGAGCCAGATAAGTTCCATTAACTAGATGCTTGGACTCCCGATCAGGAACCTTATTTAGTCTAATAGCGCCATTTGTCTCATCGATTGTCAGCCAGTTATCTGGGTCATATCCTTTAGCATACCTATAGAAAGATAACATGGTTTGTTCAAGCCATCTAAATTTGAAAGTATAAAGAGTGAAAACAATTGAGCTTTGAGCATCTTTTGACAAGATGATTCCGTGTCTACTTACCTTACATTCGTAGCTTCTTTTCCCGTGTCTGAATCAGTGGCAGGGTATCTTGTAATGATTTTAGTCCTGTCAAATGCAGTGCCATCCTCTGATATAGGAATGGCCTTTATTCCGGGAATGAACTTGGGTCCCTCTGGTTGGTTTTTCACTTTTATGTTAACAGTGTACGCTGAAATAAATGTTATAATTTTTTACTTTTGTTAACAAATTATTTGGATAATAGCACTTTACACTTAGAAATAAATGTAAAGAAACAGTAGCGTTTTTGATTGGCCATAGAGGTTTTTCATGTCACACGACCACATGTCATAAGATTTGGTAACAAATGTGAAATAGAGCTCTAGACAGAATTGAGCAGGTAAGACTACAAAATGGTTTAACAGTTAAATGACACTACACTTAAAAAATAAGTTATTTGCACTGGTACGTATAAAAAAATCTAATTTGCGAGTTGAATAATAAAATGTGACATGAAAATAGTGATGAGAATAAAACATGTTCAATCAACTTTCAAATCACCCTAAAAAAAAATCTGAATTACTCGCTCTCTAGTTGTTCCAAATCTGTATAAATGTCTTTGTTCGGTTGAACACAGAGAACGATATCTGGATGAATGCTTGTAACCAAACAGTTCTTGGACCCCATTGACTACCATAGTAGGAAAAATTCCAATGGTACTCAAAAGCGCCCCAGAACTTTTTGCTGTTCTACATTCTTCAAAATATCATATTTTGTGTTCATCCAGAACAAAATAAAAGTCATTTTCCTACTATGGTAGTCAATGGGGGGCAAGATTTGTTTGGTAACAAGCCTTCTTCCACATATCTTTCTCTGTGTTCATCAGAACAAAGACATTTATGCTGACTTGGAACAAATTCAGAGGTGAGAAAATAATGACAGAATTTTTATTTTGGGGTGAACTATCCCTTTGATTCATTTGAGATAGGACTGCGTGCTTGATTTGTGTTGAGTTTTAGTAACTGGTGATTTCCATTTCCCAGTATGCTTTGCATGTGACTGGTAAATGTCAAAATAAATGCTTTTTATCAGAGGCGCCACTGCGGTTTCTGAGCCCCCTGGCTAATCTGTACTCTGGGCCGAGGATCCTTGTTCACAATCGCGTTCCAGTAGGGAGGTCCATTCACATGGGGCCCTAAACGTGCTTCGGCCCTTAGAATCCTTCTAAATTCACCCCCTTACAGCGCCCCTGCTTTTTATTACATAAAAGCATTTATTAAACAAATGGTGTACAGGAGTACGGCATTTGCTTACAAGTCAATACAATATAATTATCTCAAACGTTGCTTAGAAGGCATTATATTGATAATGCCTTCTGATAGTGCTATGTTTGTTGTTTTTTACGATAACATTGAACATTGTTAAAAAACATTAAGCTCAATGTTATCCAACAAGAAACATATTCTTTGACAAATGAAATGAAGTAAATCATTCTACAGTAAATTATTTTAACCTATTCAGAACACATTGCATTAACCCATCCGAGCTGCCTGTAACAAATGTAATTTATTCATAACTATACCAGGATGGATCTATGTGTTAGTTTATTCCAAAATTATTATTATTTTTTGCTTTGTGTAAAGATAGATTTTGGATTAATGTTAAATTATAAAGTTCACGCTGAAGGATAAATATAATTTGAGAGTTTTGAGTTTGTTAAAGTTAGTACAATTAGTAAAATTAGCTGAGTCTGTCCGACTTATAATTTTCTTTAGTCTTCATACCGGAGTTTCTACCAGGAGATGATAAAAATGAAACGCCTTCAATTGAAACAGCACCTGCTCCAGTGTTCGTACCAGATGACGACAAAAATGAAGCACCACCTCCGCCTCCGCCGCCTCCGCCTCCTCCACCTCCTCCTCCCCCTCCTCCGCCTCCGCCTCCCCCTCCTCCGCCTCCGCCTCCTCCTCCGCCTCCCATGTTTACATTCAATCCACTACTTGCACCAGTAACAGAGGGGTGGAATTCAGCCTTGTTTTTTACATTGATGCCAAGCTTAAGGTCTTTGACATCCTCATAATCAACAGCCTGTAAAAAAAAGCAGACCGACAATATATTCTTCAGTCAACGGGAGGTAGGAAATTCTGAGAAACGTGAGACTTAAGCAGGGAACATTAGAGATCATGAAAAAAATTGTTTTGCCTTTTCTGTTGGAAAAACATTGCAAACCTTGTCAAGCATCAGTATGGCCTCATTGGTCTTTGGGTCCGTTTTAATGCTGAAGTATCCCGCCTCATTGCCCGATTCAATGTCGCACATTGCAATCCAGTTGTCCGTCCCCTCAAGATCCAGGTCACTTGCTTTAAATCTCAACACCTCCACCCCATATGTATTCTCCTCTATACTGCCTTCGGTCTACAGATGGAGGAAAAACATTTCTTCAAAAGGATTTTGCAACAACAACAACATGCCGCGGACACCTGAGTAGTGTCGATGAACTTACGGGTCCCTCCAAAACAGGCACATTATCGTTGACATCGTTGATCTTGATGGTCATGGTTCCTGTGGATGAATGGCCACCTTGAGCTCCGTTCAGGTCAGAGGCCTTGACTGACAGCACATACTGGTCAATGGTCTGTGAAGAGAAACAGATTGTCAAAAAATGTATTTAAATTTATATTATCTGTCAATATGTCATATATACTTGAAAAAATATAGATCGTGACCTCTCACCTCTCTATCCAGGTTCGGATTGCTAACACGAACTATCCCATCACTGCCAATTGTAAACATCTGTTCCCCTTTGGGATCCTGATCAATAATCTCATACTTGATTTGAGAGTTAGGGTTTCCGGGCTCATCAGCATCGTTGCATTTAATCTTCATCACTTCAGTACCTGTCGAATTTGACAATGATAGACATATAATAAACGTTACATTGCTTGTACAACATTGAGGTACAAACTTCAAGTCTCATTGAGCTTAAAATGCAACGACCGCAGTAGCTTTGAGAACTGTTGCTCGAGCAGAGCTGGAGATGCTGTCAGGTCACTTACCTACTTGGCTCAGCTCATCTACAGACCCCAATTCCATTTGGCCAAACACAGGAGGATTATCATTCACGTCCTTCACTTTTATCCTCAGTCCAATGTCATTCTCTGCAATCGTGTTATCTGAGAAAGTAGCCACACCGGACAGCTGCGGAGGCGAGGGAGGGATTCATTGTAAATTGGTAAATGTGGTTTTCTATTGTGAATAAGCCCATTTGTTAAAGCTACAGCACATTATTATTATTTTATCGTCATGGCCATTTCACTTACATTAAATTGGGCGATATCCTCTCTGTCAAGGATTCCTGTTATTCTCACAAATCCAGTTTCAGGATTCACCACAAATAAATTGAAAGGCTCCTTGTCTGCTCCGATACCCTTCAGTGAGTATTTCACATTCCTTCCTTGGAATTCTTCCCTATCTGAGCGAATCTATATTGATCAGAAAAAAAGCACATGTTAACGCTTTTAGATCATTTTGTTCCGGCCCTGTCAATTTTGGCCGTCGCCATGGTTTTGTTTTTAATGTTGACCTCGCACCATTGCTATGCGTTTATTCTGTTAATTGTGACTTGTGGGCTACATTTCTTTTTCAATATGCATTATATTTTCTGCAAGATTGTGGCCTTCGTAAACACTGTATTACGCATAAATGATAAGTAGCAATTACAAGCAAAACTAAACTTGCAATTCTCTATCAGACACCATTTTAAAGATATAAGGTCACAGTTATTAAATCTAAAGTAAACTACAAAATGTTAATGTTCATTACAGGCTTTCTTACTTTTGCAATAAAATCTTTCTTGGTGTAATCAAAATTCTCTTCTAGGACTTGGGGAGGGATGATCCATTCTCTCTTTTGCCTGTGGAGGGCCACGTTGGGTTGAGAATCGGCCTTAGTTTGAAACACATGCTGTAGAGAAACAGAAATGTATCAACAGGTTGTGAAAAGAGACTTATGCAGGCACTTTTCCTAGTTCGTTCATACACAACAGGACAGGGAGGATTTATTTTCTTAAATTTGTGGAAAATTATTTACATTTCAAGCAGCTTGAAACCTGTGTAGTTCAGTGTTTAACTCGCTCAATTACTTTTTGTTTTTACAGTAACTTAATAGTATTTTCTATCTCTAACCCAACCCTAAACCTTACCCTTACACAAACCTTTCTGCATTTTCTTGATTTTCAATAGGCCACTATGTTTTCATTTTCCCCATGGTGACTCTCAGCACACGAAACCAAAAAACTCAAGTGAAAAGTCAAGAAAAAATTTGTATTATTCTAGTTAAGTTTAAATAACATTTTTGTCATTTTTGTCAAACTCATTTCTACATTTAAGTAAGATTCTAAGCATTTTCATATAATGTCGGACCTGCTTTTAAAGTGCAAACATCACACATAAATAGTTTATGACCAATGCCAATTCAACCTCACTAAAAAACAGCAAACAGGTTTAGAGATACTTGGACCGAAGTGAAGATTATAACATTTAGCTACACCGTTCTCTTTTACAGGAGCAATGTCAAATGGAGAGCAAAGAAATGAAAATACGCAGACATAACATCTACTGAATATAAACAAACAAAACCAAAACAATGAAATCAAGAAATCAAATATGATGCCGTTCAAAACAAGAATACACAAGGCAGAATAAATTTTGTACCCGGAACACAATCTTTATCCAGTAAAGTATTAGCCTATATTCTTTACTAAGATGATTTACAATTATTTTCCATCGTTATTTAAATGCAAACTTCAACGTACAGCATCCTACACGCATTCTAGTGGGCTATATGACGTGTGTTCAATACAACACAAGAGCAGAAATATAGACACTGCGTTTATACAATGACAGCGAGTGGAGTCAAATGAATAAAACAAAATCGTATCAAACATAATTTCCTTGCAAACCGCAACATGAGTGAGTAAATGATAGAAAGCTTATATTATCGAGTGAATAAACAAATGTGAGCTTGCGATGCCAGGGGGTGGGGATTTTAACACTTCTGTACAGAATAGAGTCAACATGCAGATCCAGCTTGACGGCTGTTGTCTCTCCGAGTCTGTGTTCTGAAATGCCCCTTACAAAACGTTACCACGGTAAATTTCCAGTAAAATGTCGTGAGCCACCAAAAGGGATTTTTAATGAACGCACTGACCGATGGCTGGACAGTTGAGGCGACTCCCCTCGGACATTTGACTCGCGTTAAACTTACGAACTAATAAATAAATCAACGATATTATCTCCTGAACAAGACAAGTGTCGAACAAGTGTCCGAATAAGCAGTTTCAACAGTATTTCAACAGACCCATAACAAAAGCGATGTCAAAAAAAGACACATCAAGCAATCCAAAAAGTTCAATGTTAACATTAGAAACGATCTACATAAAGTAAAATGATACTTGAAAAGATTAAACATGAAAACTTACCGATAATGCGAAGCAAAACAGGAAAGTGAAAGCGGGCGACGTACGCCGGGCCATGGCCGGAGGAGATCGTGGTATTTCCTGTTCACCTGAGATCCGCTGCTTTCGCCACCTGCGTATACAATCTTTATAATTTCCAGAAGAGCCGAGATGTGTTTGCGATCCTTTATGATAAACGATAGTGAGAATGAGATCGATGCGGAAAGCTTTAGACTAACTCCTTCCTCATCATTTCTCCCACGCCCTTACCTTGCGGGCTTAAGGAGGATCTAAATCCCGATGGGTGTGCTTGTGTGTGTTGTGTGTGTGTGTTTGTGTGAGAGGTTGTGTGTGTGTGTGAGAGAGAGAGATAAATAAGTCATTTGCAAATTACAATATGTATCATAATGAACGGCAATGGATTTATTGATACATTCGAAGTAGTAAGCAGACCAATTCTGTCTATGAACAGCATTCTTCTAATATGCACATTGCACACATTTACACATAGCCCTACGTTTATGAACAAAATCTGTAAGGGTAAAGTTTCAAATCACAAGTTCAACATTATTATAAAGGATATAAGGTATGTTTTTATACATCGTGTTGATAATACGTATTGCCCTGCTGGTAAAAGCACACTTTGAGGATTATTGTTATACTGATATTTTCAAGCCCCACGAATAACACTAGAGCTTTTTGAAATTTTAAAGGCTACAAAATAAAGATCAGAGCTTTTACTTAAAGACGTACATGTGTAATTGTGATGAAACCATATTGAACTGATCCTGGATTTGCTGCATTAATGTTTATTAAAGGTCAAAGGTAAATGCTCTCTGATTTTATTATCGACGATACTAGTATGAATGGCATAATCAAGGTCACGCGCCTAAAAGCATGTGATTACTAAAAGATGGTCATACTTAAGACAGCTTAACAAGTGTTTGAGGTTTGCCCAGCTAAATGACTAATAAAATATTAAGGCTGGCTATCTATTGTAAAAAAAAATTGATAGGTGTGTGACTATACAAATAGGGCATGCGATCATGTTTTCCTTTTCGAATAACTCGAAAAAGAGTGCATCAATATTTTTGAGTTATGACAACTTCCTACCTTGAATTTATTTCAACTAACAAACTACAGATGACTTCTCATCTTCTATCAAGTGTATGATTATTCAACAAATACGTAAAAAATCACGTTAATGCTACAAATTACAGTTGAGTTGAATACAAATTAAGTTGTTCAATATAGTTTTTGACTATATCTTTCAAATTCGACTCAATCATGGACACTAGTTAAATAAAAACACCAACAAAAAAAACATTCCACTCATTGTATTCAGATAATAAGCAAGAACTGATCTTGCCTCCAGCAGTTCCAATGAAATTCTGATTAAAGCAACACCCAAAACATCTCTCAATGAACCTCCCATCATCCTAAGCAAAAGCTATACTCTTCCGCACAATGGGAACTTCTTAAAACCCCCCAACGTTCCGGAAACGTTTTTAAAAACCAAAAGAACAGAACATTAAATGAATAATAACTAAATTAATGAATACGTCTCCAGCTGTTCTCATAGTGAGATCCTCAGTCCAGTTTCTAAAATGGGTTGCTGACAAACAAAACACGTCCTGTGACATAGCAAACAGTTTGAAAAATAACTTCATATAGGATAACTAAGATAAATATATCGTATGCTATAAATATTTATTATAAAATATAAACCTTGTACTGTTTTGGAATTTTTTGCCGTCACACCATTGGACACATGGTAGGGTATATGTCAAATGGGCATCCTTAATGTTGCACAAACTCTATTAGATCGAGATTTTAGAAAAACAAATATTTACGTTTAAATTACATTCACAAACCAATTACATTGTTACAACAACTTAAGTATTGTTTTAAACAAATCAATGATAATTCAGTTAAAAATACACATTAAGTTGATGTAATATAAAAACATGTATAAATAAATCTAAATATAAATGTCTATTTATTTAAGAAAATGAAAAACTTTATAATTTTTATATCAAATCTACTTTTGACTTTGACTATTATTTGCCAATAGGATTAAACATATTTACCCCTTGGAACCCCACTTCATTTAGTGATATGTCTCTGAAACAGATATACAGTGAGTAGAAATGTACAGCATTTTATTTAGTATCTCAATTTTATATCTTTGTTTGTATATTTGTATACAAATGCCAATCTCTTATTTTAACATTTTTGTTACTGTGAATACGCTGCGTGTGTTGTTCTCCCAAAATACTAAAAAAGTTGTAATGTAAATAAGGCAGGTGTATTTTTATCAAGAAAAGCCTGTGCGTATAGAGTGGAACAATAGACTTTAAAAGTTCTTCAAGAATGGTTACAGGGACCCTATAGAGACGACCTTAAAAGCAAACTGCTTGCATAAATTAAGAGAATATCCTGAATGTGACCTCCATTCAGATGAACACTCCACTGTCTGAGCCACCATAAATTCAGTTTCAGACAGAACTGCTAAACAACAAGGGAGGGAGGGAGGGGGAGAGAGAGAGAGTGAAAGAGAGAATGTAGAAAGCTTCCACACTCATTACAGGAATAACATTAGTAAACACCTCCAACTAGTTACAGCAAACTCTGCGCAAACATTTATTCACCAGGTCATGCTAGGAATCCTGGTGATTTTGTTTTCGAATTAAGAGAGAAATTAAAATGAACTAAAAACCAGTCGTGCAGGAAACTCCCTGGCGTTTGGACGATAAACACTAACATGTCTGTATCTGTAGCTGTTGCCTGCCTATGCTTGTCACCCAAGAACAATAGACGTATGACTCACACCAACATTTAGGAGTGTTGCCTGGCTCATGCAGGGTGTGTCGCAAGCCAACGCCCTAGTCAGCAACTCTCACCTGGCAATCGGCCCGTCCTATAGAATCCCTTTTTTTTATGTCCAACCCCCAGCGAAGAGAGGCTATACAAGTGCACATTTGAAATCTTGGGTCCGCAGAGGCACAAATGTATTACACCTAAATTGTGGGTGTGACTGCGCTATTTCGGACAGAAGCAATATTCTCGGGAAGAGAAACTGGAATGACATCAAGTGGTTGCGTAATGTGGTCTAGGGTTGGTTTTGGGCTAGACTTGGCGTTAGGCTTTTAGCTTGGCTCTAGAAATCTGACCATTATTATTTAAACATCATTATTATTATTTCTTTGTGTATATGCTTAGGGTTAATGCGGATAAGAAAGTATTGCAATAATTGCACCTAGTTAGTGTACTAGACGTTGTTTCTTATGTTTAGGTTAAGGTTCTGTCAGGTCACAATTAGTTTATTTGGTTACGGCATTGGGATTGAAAGAGTTAAAGGACATTGGTTTATGGTAACAGCAGGAAGTGAATGCGGAGTCAGTGCTTTGCCGTACATATATGCATACATACACATCAGTGCCACCTGCTGGTGCTAGAAATAATGCTAGATATCTATATAAATATGTCATATTAGAAGAACAATAGACTCTCAGCACTTAAGCAAACAAAAATAAATATCCTGTTGTACTTTAACAATCAAAGGAAGACCCGATACTACTGTGCTGGGTGTGCTTATTTGTCTCTGTGTGACCATTTGCCCTTTGACACACCCATGCGTCCAGAGTTGTGTTTCACTACAAACGTATGACTTTCTCTTTTCATCCCTGTAATTACAATCTTTCGCTTTTCTCGATTCTGTTGTCCTGTTTCTCTCTCAGTTAGTCTCATAGCTGCATTCTGTTCTCATTCTTAAAACTTTAATATTCTTTCTCAGTCTTACACATTCTCTTTCTCCTGCTCCACATGACTCCCCTCTTTCAATTCAACGACAGAACTTTATTTTACTGTCTCTTTGGCTCTTTGTGTCTCTTTTAGAGCTCAGTTGCAAGGAAAACAGCTCCATGGCAACGAACTGAAACTTGAGCTGTGAGATAAGGCGAGGCGATCGGGAGGCGTGTCTAGACAGTCCCACGTAAACAATGTTTCCCAGCACATAGACGTCAACGGTTGTGGCAACTGAGTTTCACACTTTCTCAATACATGTGGTTTGACTATTACTCATAAAAATAGATTTATTAAATGCATTTAACATATGCATTTATTCATATTTTGTCCATGTAAATTCCTCATACAGAGGAATTTTATGATTAGAGACAGGCAATTATACTTGCTATTATTTTACGCCCTCTCACCTGGTTTCTATAAGATCCAATGCAAACATACAGTGCATGGCCTACTGTAAATACAATCTGTCATGTTCACAGATTGTACTGCATGTTTTAGAGGTTTTACGAGACTCCAGTCATTGTTTGGGCCATGCTGTTTTGTCCGGCCCATTTGGGCTATAAACAGACTTCAATTTCGCTTGGTGCTGTTAGTAGCATAGGACATATACATTTTACAGTCAATATCATGTATTGAAGTTTAAATTGGAGACACGTGTTCCAGTTTCTTAGTTTAGGCTTTTCCAGCAAAACAGTCTTGTAAGATTATTACTTTGTCTAGATATAAAGCTTTTACGAGTTGATGAGTCTAGTCGATGGAGCAATCAGAAGAACCGAGCCCGGGGACCAAGAATGAAACAGACACTGAAGGACAGTTCACTCAAAGTCAAAGTTTATTACAAATGGGTTCAGTTTATATATATGCAAAAGAGGACGTGAGACCGGGCTCAAATCCACCTTTGTTAGTATTCCTGTCTAATACAATTTATTAGTCCTTTGTAACTTAGTCTCGGAACACGTCAAGGCCATCTTTTCCTCACAATAAAATACCTCCTTATAAGGAAACATATATCATCCTTGTAGGTCACTTATAGCCGGTGCACAATGGAACCCAGACTCAATGTGTTTGATCAGAAACCTAGATTCTAGAATCTCACAATGGCCACTTTAAGACCAACAGTCTTACAAATAACCATGTGTCCCTACAAAAATCTAAACATATATTCAAATGTGTTAGTGATATATCATTTGCAATTAGCGTATTTTTATTTTGTTTTCACGTGCAAGCTGTTTAACATAGCATCACTTAAAATCACTTCTAATAAAAGAAAAGAAATTGAAAATTGGAAATTAGAAAAGAAATTGAAATAGGAGATAAAAAGCAATCATAAAAATAAGAAATAATCACTTCCTTCCCTTCTTAATTACTCATAATCCTCATCATTCTCATCGTTCTCATCATTCTCATCACTGTCCATCCCTATCTCTACGACTTGTCTGTCCACCACCATTATTTTGGCATAAAGAATATGGATAAAGAATCTAACACAGGAACAAACAAAGTGTGGTGCTGAGTTACAAACCCCGACTTCCTGGAATGCCCTGAACACAGGAAGAGTGATACAAACAGTACCATTGTTGTAAAAAATATCAGTGCTCTTGGGTCACTACTTGGGAGAGATATAGCCTAAAATGCACAAAACAGTGTGTCTCCGAAAACATTGTAGCCTATTAGTATAAAAGTAAAAAAAGTAAAAGTGTTTTTAAAGTACTCTGTGAACGGAAACTCAGAGAGTACTAAAAAATGTTAACGTGTTTGATGTGCAGACAGGAGAACAATGAACGTTTGTATTGTGACATTGTGCATCGTGTACCCGTTCGTCATCGGTCACATACCTGTCATCTATCTAAATTGTAACCCCTAGAGGGCATGTGACTTCAATAATGATATATCCTAATGTAACGTCTAAAACAATGCCAGCAAATACTAAGGCACAATGTTTAAAACAGAATTGTGTCTAATCTAAAATATATTTTTTTTGCATCTTGAGGTGATAGTTCACCCAAAAAGGAAAATGCTGTCATCATTCACTCACCCTCTTGTCATTTCAAACCTTTATGGCTTTCTTTCTTCCGCAGCACACAAGTGAATGGTAGCCAGATAACAACATTCTTCGAAATATCTTCGAAAGTCATACAGCTTTGAAATGACATGAATGTGAATAAATGATGACAGAATTTTAATGTTTGGGTAAACTATCACTTGAACTTCTTTCTTTGAATAATGCTGTATATGCAATGTGCCATATTAATACATTTGCTTTGCATCTTATGCAGCTCATTTTTATGTTTCATTCCATGCACACAGAGGTTTCCAAAATGGAGCAAAGAACATGAGACGGAGAGAGAGAGAGTCACATACCTGAGTTTACAAACTGAACAAAGGCGGAACAGATGAAGTTCTATACCTCTCAAGCGTAGTATTACATGCGTGCATCAGTGCTTGTACAAACATTAGAACAAATAAAATAAAAGAGGGACACATAATGCAGTGACATTGAAGATTTATAGATCTATTTGGGAGTGGTGTGATTTGGTGGTGTGTGGTTCATTTTGGGGGTTAGAAGACAACGGGAATGTTTGTGGTGGACATATATTAATAACAGATGTACAACAAGTACTTGTTATTACATCCCATCTCACACTCGCTTAAGTGGTATATCTTTCCGCGTACCTCCCTCTTGTTCATGTGCTGATTAGAAGTAAATTGAGAACGCCTTTACATTTCAGCGACTGCATTGCATGTAGTAAAAAGTAGAATTGCGGATTGAACTGTAGAGCTATACCTAACCCCCAAATTGAAAGCGTGCCAAATCCAAAATTCAGAGTCTTACCCAACCCTGTTCCACACTTAGATATTTCTCATGATTCAGTCTTAATATAATGACAGGCCTTTATGTGATTTGTATTGATCACACAGGCAAGACCAGGTGTGGCAGGTACACACCCATAGGGTTTCCAACATTATAAAGCAAATGTCATGATCAATCGGGGTTGTTTTTTATTCTGAATAACACATTTGGAGTGTCAATGATGACCTTTAAATTGTATGTGATTATATTGGTGTTTAAAGTGATAGTCAGTGAGGATGACTATAGCAAAAGGCTTTTTGGGTGACTATAAACCTATGAATATTCATGCTTATTTTAGTTTATCTGGCTAATCCGAATATGACAACATGGGCTTGGTTGACACACAACATAATAATGCAGTGTTGTGTCAGGACATTGTAGCTACGTCTTGGCATAAACAAAGGTACAGATGACGCATTACGGCAAAAAGTGAAACACTTCTTAGAAAAAATGGGGGAAATGTGGTTGGGGGTGTCTAGAGGAGGTAAGACATCCTATAGTTCACCTGAGGATGGGTGCAGCTGCTGTTCAGGACATGTGTCATAAGAACTGTGTTCAAGTTGTTTCCTTGGTGAAAGGACACCCTCAGGCCATGAGCTCTGTTTAAAAAGTACAGTACAGTACTGGACTGCATGTGCTAGCATTCCTTTAATGTTGTTTCAATGGAGTTGTTTCTTGAAACCGTGATACCGGTCTATTGGAGGATGCATACTATTAGCCAATGTTCTCTTGTGCCAATAGTTTGTCAACAAAATTAAATATTATAGCAATTGACTTGTTATTAATAGATAATAGTCGATGACTAAAAATAATTGTATACCCCAAAACAGCCCATTTATTAACAGCAATGACCTTTTTTTACGTAAATATGCCCTTCAATTACTTTACATGAATGCATGTTGGAGCCTCAAAACTTTATGTCTCTATAGGTTTATTAAAGAGATCATCTGCTGTTCTTAAAGCTGAATTGGTGCGTGCAAAATCACATTCAAGCCTAACATCCCTCTGCCAAATTCCATTCCTACAAACCCCTCCACAACTCTCCTCCACACACACAAACACCAACATATTGCAACATGCTCCTCGTGTTCTTAAATTCCAACACGTGTCAGCAAATGAGCCCTAAAAACTGATAATTTACTCAAAAATCCAACAAGAAATGCAACTTTTATGTGAATAAACACTGCATGTGTTTTGTCCATTGTTTTTACTCACCATATCTCTCTCACACTCTCTCTCTAGCTCTTTTCTTATCAGCTTTTCGGTCTGAAAACTACCATAAAGGAACAATTACAAATGGATAATCCCCCCAAGACAGAAACGTTATAATTATAATGTCCATTTCTATGAAACATATACCTTAAAATATTATTTTAAATTATTTTTACTTAAACAAACATAGCTTATTAAAGCTATAACATGCTAATGCGAGCTATTATAACCGTTGCTCCAAAATGTTTTATAAAATTGTTATATTAAAAACACAAACATGTTAAGTACATTTAGTTCTGCTAATGCATAAAGTACCTGTAGTGTTTTTTAAGACTTTCCCTTTTCTATAAACATTATTTCTGTCCGTGTTTTTTCACTAGAGAGTCACTCAGTTAACATTGTTTGGTTTTATTGTTGTAAGAGTCTGGTTGAACGGTAACATTTCCTGTCTTCCTGGTTTTCTAATTGTTAAGCCCCTTCCTCCTCGATTCCTTCTGCCCAAGCTGCAATTCTGTGAATCATTAGGTCAAAAGGTCACATATTTTCTCTAAAGTCCTATAATGCACCAGGTAACAGGCAGTGCAACCCAAAAGCCTGGGACGAACACAACCACACAATCACTTGACCTGGCAATCTCTTAAAATCCCATGTGAATAAAGTCGGTTTTCAAGACATGCTTATGAAGAACTCTGCCAGTGCTTTCAAGCTGGGACGTTCTTGATTGTCTCTTGCCTCGTGTGAATGGGCTGAACGGGTAATTAAATGCATGAAAAGATCTCTATTATTTTCTGAATGTGTGAATTTGATGATGACTGTCTGTGTAACACCTATGAATACCTCCTGCACTCCACCCAAACAGATGGAGATTAAAAGTGTCATGCATTAATCATGTCTAGTAAGTCAGGTGGTGCCTGGTGAAAGTCTGCTCTGAAAAAATGTCTCTCTCTCTCTCTCTCTCTCTCTCAAGAATAAAAGGAGCTTTTTTGGCATGATGAAACACATTTGATATTGCCAAAGCACAGGAATATTAAATATACACATGCACAAATACAGATTATGATCAAATTAAAATGACATCTCAATAAAAGAGCAAAGTATTGATGACACGCTTAGAACTCCTCCCGTCTCTCTCTTTTTCTCTGACACACACACGGACACAAGTCTAAGGGGCAGTTAGGGGCGGAGTCTAAAGCTTCCAAAAGCTAAAGCAAGCGAGAGCAAAGTTAAACCTTTTGGGTGAAGCGAAGCTCTGCGTTTTGCTCTATTGATATATATATAAACTAGCAAGCTGAACCGCTATTATCTGCCCCACCTTATTTAAAACGTTGAATGGGTCTCGAGTAAAGCCACCGCACCCAGCCACCACCCAGAGGACTTTGAGCACGTCTGCCAGATTAAACAGTGTGCTGGAATCTACAGGTTCTTAATTCACCAAAGCAGAGTAACGTTAGGATGTATCGACACGCTGCTATCTGCGTCTGCTTGACTGTTCTGGTAAGTTTTCTGCGTTACATTTGTTATGCTTTTTTATGATAATAGCAAATCATGTTTGTGTTTTTTGTTGTCGATCAAAATCTTGCCTTTCAGATACACTGGTCAGTTATTTACGTTATTGTTATGATATTATTTTATTTGTTTATTTATTCGTTAATTTGTTTATTTTCATAAATAAGGATTCATGTAAGGATTTCTATTGATAATCTTTAGTATATAGGCCACTATATGGTCACTTTTTAACTGTGCCATGAATGAGAACTTACATTATGAATGGCTTATTATTTTCTTTGTTAATAATAATATTATTCATTTGTATATTATAATTTGTGTAATTATAAAATTTGTTTGGGTGTTGTGAACACGTTCATCAGAAACACTGATGCTTGGTTTATTTGAAGATGAGCTGCTTTATTCTCCAGCTTTTTTTCAGGCCTTTTGAATGGTCTGCTGTGTTTTCCATTTTGTTATTGTTGTTACCAGAGATACATTTTAAATCATCCAGACAAGAGAGGTTACACATGTAAAAGAAAATAAATTGCATGAATTCATGAATTTATTTTGATGACAGATTGACAAGTAAGATATCAATATGTAATATACTTTGCTCGTAGTCATAGTAGAACCACTTTTAGAGCTATATAGGAACGTGTCTTGGGGCTTCAGGGGTTTTTCAGAGGTTCTTCCGGGTGACCAATGTGCTATATAACACCTTTAACAAAAAACGTGTTAAGACCCTGTTTGGCTATTCAGCGGTTCTATAAATCTCAATCTCATCTCATTTTTTTTATATATAGCATCTCAGTCATCCCAAAGAACCGCTGAAGAATCGCTACAGCACCGAAATATGGTTCTATATAGCACTAAAAGAGCTTACGAGACAAGAACCACTTTTAGTGCGATATATTTGTTCTAATATTTGTTTTAGAGTACAATTGATAAATAATGCCCACAATACTCACATCACATAAAAGTTGGTATGCTTTTGATCATTTTTAGTGGATCCATTATTTGAATTTAGTTTTTTTAAGAATCCACCGAAACCTGAGTATTTTTCTAAACTTTAGGACCTGCACTTGTAATGTTTTGAAAAAATATTAAAGACCACAGGGTCAGCTTCAGTAAAGGACACCTAAGGACACAAACCTGGCAACTTTATTTGACTTGCATGTTCTACTTATTGATATTGTGTTTTTAGGTCTGGGCTCCACTGGTCAGAATAAAACAGTTAGTTAGGAGATAAGATTAAGAACAGGTTCATGTTGACCGAAACCCATCATATTTAACAATACCATGCTGTTGCATAGCATTCTCATATATCACAATATGAATCTTTCAAAGCTTTCCTGAAAGTGAACAAAGGTTTTGTATTCAGTTGGGTTTTTCATGCTTGTGTTAGTATATTATTGATTTATTTAGTTTATGATTCATGATTTTATGATTTATTTTTATTGTTGAGGTATAGTCTGGTTGTTTGCCACAAGTAAACTGATGAAATGCTTGTAGCCAATATGTTGATAGATACAGACAGTAACAAAAAGTCTGGTTATATAAATCAGTTCTGACTGAAACATTGTCTTAATCATCAGAATTTGTTTTGCTTGTTTTTCAATGCCAAGTATCTAAAGATTCGGTAATCACGACATATTTGTTCCACTAAATTCTGTTGGACTTAAGGAAGAAATGTAATTCGTTGAAAATGTCTTATTATGAGGTTGAGATTCTTTTCCATATGACGTGTATGTGAAATGATGTAAAAATGGCTTCTGAAATGAGAATAAAATGTAGGGCGGTGTCTTATTTTGCTCATCCCTTTTTGATTGGTTTGGTGTAAGTTGGGCCTGCAGGGCAGGGCTAAAAATGCCTGGCCATTGGACAGTCAGTATGATCCAACCTCTTTTTTGTTGCTGACGTCATGTGGTGAAGAGCTATTGTTGAGCGGTTTTGGTGTGCCCGGATAAATGCAACACTGTGTAAAACGCTTAGAATTTGATTGCATGGTGACTTTAAAATTAATTTACAGCAAAGATCTTCTTCGTCTCTGATAAAAAGTTCCTCAGATTTTGTTGACACATTTTATTTTAGTTTAAAATCTTTCTCTATTCGTATAAATTCACTTTCACTTGCAATCTCTCCCTCAGGTGCTGTTTCCATGCAGTGAGTCGTGTGAGCTGAGGCCTGTCCATGCTATTGTGCCAAAGAGAATACCTGCCGGTTATAATATCTTGAAAGGAACAGAACAATGTATGATTTGCACTTTCACAAAATCATTTTATCTAAGTGACTCAAATTGACATTTTCTTTTTGTATCGAGAGAAAGGTTTTCCAGGTATGGTTAATGAAAATGAAATGACACTTGCAACTTTGGTTAGATAATGGTTAACAGCAGCCAATAAACTTGAAGAAAGTAGATCTTGTGGATGGCAATGTCAGTCCACGAGCTTTCTATTTAAACATTATTATCTAATATTTCTTGTTAATAATTAACTTTAGCCTGATGTTATGGAATTGTAATACCCTGGGTAACACTTAATTTACAAAGTTAAAGTTATATTCCTGATTTCAGTATTTTTCTTACTTGGGTTTAAAGTCGCTGTATTTTCTTCTCAGTAAATCTCCAAGGTTGTGTGCTCAGACCTGTGGCCTTCACTTCGAGCGACCCTGACTTCGTTGTAAACACAGATGGCGCCATCATCACACTCCGTGCTATGGTGATCACCACAAAGCGCTTTGCTGTACATGTGGAAGATGAGAGTGGTTTTGATTGGAGGGTGGATGTTATCCTAAAATGTAAAGATAAGGTAAAACCGTAGTCTGTGATTCTAAACCCCAGATTCATCCAGTTGGATTTGCAGCAGCAGCTCAAGGATTGTCTCTCTATATGTTTTGGTTGCAGGCCTCACAGAAATCTGGCGATGTGGTTCTCAGGCGTTCCAAGAGAAGATGGAGTCCTTTGCCTTTTGTTATTACTGAAAATGACAGTCCTCCTTTCCCAAAGGATGTGGAGACGGTGAGACTAAAACATCCTTTGGAAATACTGTTTCTCCTCTTTTGCCTGGCTCTTTTACTTACTAGATTCCGTTTGTCTTTGCCCAGATTATGTCTGACTCTTCAGTAAATTACACTGTGTATTACGAGATCAGTGGGCCAGGTGTTACTACTGACCCTGTTGGTCTCTTTACGTTGGACAAGGAAACTGGTATGATCCGTGTGACCAGGACCGTTGACCGTGAACAGTATCCACAGTTTATTGTGAGTCTCTACATTCCAGTCCTTATATAGAGAACAATGGAAAGGAGATAGAACAGTTAATGGTTTGAAATATAAAGCGTCACACAACTAAATCTTTCTCTTGTCCCTTTTTTGTAGTTTAAGGCTCAAGTGTTTGACAGACGGACCCACCAGGAAACAGATCTATTTCTCCCCATCACTGTTAATGTAGAGGACAAGAATGACAACGCACCTCAGTTTGTCGGAAGTCTGTTCTTCACCGTGCAAGAACACTGCAGTGCAGGTAAAGAAAAAATGAATTAAACTGTAAATTTAAAGGAAAAGTACATACTTTTTATGTTTAAATCTGTCTTCTTATTTTATGCTTTCTTTAACCTTTGGCTTTTAGCAATATCTGAAGAACTAATTATTGTTGAGCAGATTGACCTCATGGTTCAATTGGCTAAACCAATGGACTTTTTTCACAGATTTTTGATTTCTTAAAAACATACCTTTTATTTAAAGCATATTTAAAGGTTAATATATTAATGTTTTGTTTCCGGCTTTATTGTAGTTTTATTCATATTTTTGTATTAAATTTTCTGGCAGTTTATGTGCTTTATTCATTTAATTATTTGTTTGTTTATTATTGTTATTGTTAATATAAATTAGAATTATTTTTATTTCAGTTTTTACTTAAGTGCCTCAACCTTTTTCAGTTTATTGCTAAGACAATATTTCTTATTACTGTATAGTTCAATTTTTCCAAATAATATTTAGGCTGCTATTTTATTTAACTTCAATGAACAGTTGAAAAATGTTGATTCTGTTTTCCAGGTACTTTCATAGGGAGAGTAAATACAACAGACAGAGATCAGCCCAAAACCTCTCATACCTTAGTAAAGTACGCCCTTCTCAACGCTACCGACATGTTCACCATTGATGGTTTTACTGGAGCATTATCTGCTAAATCCAACAACCTAGACAGAGAGGTACAGATTTTTTTAGAACATCTAGTACATTTTTTCAGGTGTTTAGTGTTGTGGCTGTTATGTCTTTCATATTGCTGAACCTTATGATCAGATGTATATAGCGTGGGAATTGTATTCTGCTATGTTTTTAAATCAGAAGGTTTGTTCCTCTTTTCCAGGCTCAGGAGAAAATCTATGTTGGCATTGAGATAAAAGATATGGGCGGCGCTTCAGGTGGACTCTCCAACAAGGGAACTGCTGTGGTTACTCTCACAGATATAAATGATAACCCTCCCACTTTTAAAGAGAAGTTGGTAGGATCTGTTTATTGTCTCTACAGCAATATAACAAATGAAACACAGAAATAGTCATCTACTTTATTTATTCAAACTAGATCTTCTGATCTGTGTTGTATTGATCATATTTTAATTTGTCAGATTAGACAGAAAGTTTTTTATTTTTAAAACACAAAAATGACTGATTTCAAGATACAATACTGGTCAAACGTTTAGGGTTAAGAAGAACCATAAAATAATTTTTACAGACAAAAAATATAACCAACATATTTTTTTCATAACGTGGAGGTTTCTTAGAAATAAAAACAATTCTTTATGGAAAAAAGGTAGAAAAACCCATGAAAGAGCTCAACAATTTTCTAAGATGCCGTAAAATATTACAAAGAATAAGCAAGTGACATTTAACTTTTGAATAGTAGTGTACATTTAGCAGGTCCCATGAAAAGTAAATTAAAAGATAATGCTTAAAACAAAAAACCCTTTACCCACTAGAGAAGCTTTCTTTCTTTTAAACCTTAGTAATGTAATATTTAGTCTAATACGTTTTACGTTTTATGAAAGGTGTTTACAAAATGTTCCTAAAAAACAAAGCAATAATCCTGATTACGAAACAACGATTTGCAGTGTTTTAGGGATAATGTAAAAGTGTATATATACAGTACTTATCTCAACCCACAACATTCTTTTGGATGCAGGAATCATATTAAAGCATAAAATGTTTGCTTTCTTGTAACAGTATAAGGGCCAGGTGACAGAGAACCAGCAAAATGTGCTAGTTCTTAGGATCCCTGTGGAAGATAAGGACATGATAAACACCCCCAGCTGGAAGGCCCTGTATGAGGTCACCAAGGGAAACGAGAGCGGAAACTTCAGGATGGAGACAGACCCTAAAACCAACGAAGGGCTTCTGTATGTCATAAAGGTAAAAGATAAAAAACATTCATAACTTTTATAACTTAATCTGTTTTTCTGCTAAATAAATCAATTTTATTATCACATTTTGCTTTTTACTTGTAGGCTGTGTTCATGTTGCGAGGAGTAGTGGTTTGCAGAGCTGTTGTTAAAACTTTGACACCGTTGTGTTGATATTATTTATAGCTGCATTGCAGAGGTAGCTCACCATCTTAGAGCTGTGTGTGAAAAGGCTTGTCAGTTTGATACCAGACACACCCGGTTACAAAACTAGGGCAAATATTGGATCTCCTCTTCAAGGAAAAGAGCACATATTATGCAGAACTTTCATTTTAACAGCTCTTCACAATTTCTATTAAATATATTGGTGCTTTTGTCACTTCTAATGAAGTTTTGTGATTTACTTTTCGCGTTGTTCTGACATATTTTGTTCCCTTCTATTCTCTAAGCCATTGGATTATGAAAAAACTCCTGTGGTGAAGCTTGAGATAACTGCCCGTAATGAAGCTCCATTGGTTGGGACTACAGTTCCCTGGAGGTCTGTGCCGGTGGAGCTCACTGTAGGAGATGAGGATGAGGGTCCGGAGTTCATCGCCCCCATTCTACATCTCAAGGTCAAGGAGAACGTTCCAAATGGAACCGTTATTGGATCGTATACAGCTTTGGACCCAGAGACCAAAAGCAGCAATGGAATAAAGTGAGTTCTGTTTTAATGTGGTTATAAAGCCGTTTAAGCTGTTTGGTCAAACTAGACCAGGTTTCAGGAGACCAACTTCCCACCTTGGTTTATTATTTATTTTATTATTTTAAAAAGTGCAGTGATAATTGTAAACGATTATTTATTTCAGGTCATTATATATTTATTCTTTTAATTTTGATTCCTTCATAATCTATAATCAATCATTAATATCTTTTCAATGATTAAAATACCTGTATGGGTGGGGCTATATTGACTGTCCAGTGACTTCCAACTTCGCATCAATTCCCGAAAGACAAAATCGAGCTCCGCCCTAAATTTGACATTCTAGAAGCCGTTTTACTCGGATGTACATAAAAATCCAAAAAATTATTATATAAAATTGACTAGTTTTACGTCAAAATGGATATGGTTGAATTAACCTCACGAAATTAAAGAGTCTTGCATTATGCTGTACAAACAAAGGTTATTAGGAATCAGAAAAACAGAAAAAGTGCCTTAAGATAGTGTAACTCCTGCACATGACTTGGCAGCATATATGATGGGTACAATTTAGACTATTTTATAGAGTTACGAATAAACTAATATTTAATAAATCTTCAAACCGTTAGTATTACCGCTGTTTTGGCTTGGCTATATGGGCCATATGAGATCTTAAGATTTTATTTTATGTTTGTATCTATTTATGTATTTATTTATTTTAAATAGTGCAGTTTTTATTGTAAATGATAACGTAAGGTAGTGTTACACCTGCACATGACTTGGCAGCATATATGATGTGTACAATTTAGACTAGTTTTTATAGAGGTACGAATAAACTAATTTTATTTAATACTCATTTTATAAATCTTCAAACTGTTAGTATCGCTGTATTGGCTTGGCTATATGGGCCATAGGAGATCATATTTTTGGGGGCTTTTTTGAATACCTAAAAAATTCTCCGTAGTACATGAATTCTATAAAGAGTATTTTAATAACCATTTCCAACATCCTAACTGTTCTGCCCACTGTATGTTTTAGGTACTATAAGTTGACCGACCCTGGAAACTGGATCACAGTGGTTGAGAACACTGGAGAACTGAAAGTCGCCAATACTATAGACCGCGAATCACCTTTGGTCTCCAACGATCTTTACAACATAAGCATCAAAGCAGTGGATGAAAGTAAGCAGTTCTGCATAATTACAGTAAACCTGATGTAGTGTAGACATTCAACACATATCTAGAATATTATGAAGCACAAAAAGGCTTGCGTATCTGTGAGTACACCCTGCTTACGTTCTAATAATGGGTGTGTGCGTGTTCCAGAACCATTTGTCTCTGTAACAGGGTGTGGTTGGTTAGAACTTGCTCAAAGTCTCTGTGAAGTAGATGTAGGTTTTGTGTCTAGTGTGATGTAACGCTGATGATCAATCAGATGATGTTCAACGTGCCCTACTTGATCCTACATGTTTTAAGTACAGTATGTTGTTGAATGACATTCCAGAAAGAGATGGAAAACAGTTGTCTCTCTTGAGCTTTCACAGGTTAAAGACATTTCTCAGAAGTGTAGATATTTTGTTGTGTCTGTAACACCCAACCCGATGGCATTCAACCGCACGAGACTCACTGTAATGTTTCTTTTCTCAGGTAAGAAGATCGGAAAGGGAATGGTTATACTCCAGATCGAAGACGTGAATGACAACGAGCCTGTTATTCCGGGTTCGGAGCTGATCATGTGCAGTCAGAGCGATACGCTGAGCTCGGTTCTAGTCGAGGCTGTGGACAAAGATCAGTCTCCTTACTCGACTCCCTTCATTTTTGAACTCGGAGAAAAGCATGATGGGAAATGGAAACTGAAGGATGTCACAAGTAAGGCTGGAGGACGGGGCTGCCTCTTAGAACAGCTTAAAAAGGAACAGCTTTTTAAAATTTAAAGGAATAGTCAAAAAACATTCTGTCTTATTTACTCACACTCATGCCATTTTAAATAATTTAGAGTTTCTTAGTTTCACCAAGGGTGAAATCTTGTGTTGGTTTTGAATGCAAAGATACACTTTTAAGGCAAGCATTATTACCATTAAAGTATTTTTAAGTGTTTTTTTAGGAGTACTTTCGCCTTCAAAATGACTATTCTGTCATCATTTACTCACCCTCTTGTCATTACAAAAGAAAGAGAGAAAGTTTTTAACAGCCCCCTATTTACTTTCATTGGTTACAATAGAAGTGAACAATAGAAGCTGTGCTGTGTTCTGCACAAAAAAAGAAAGTCATACAGGTTGGAAATGACAAGAGGTTGAGTAAATGAAGACAGAATGTTCATTTTGATGGAGAATTACTCCTTTAAAAAAAAATTCTGCATTATTTCTGGGGTACTGTTCCTTTAAGAGATAAGTGTTAAGCGGCCTACTTTTCCTGACATTCCTTTCCTCTTCTCTGTTGGCAGGTTCCTCTGTGGTGCTGGAACAGGCTGTACACATGCCCAATGGTCTGTACACTGTACCCCTGTTAGTAAAAGATCTGCAGGGACTTGGCAAGGAGCAGACTGTGAATGTGCGAGTTTGTTCCTGTGGGAGGGCGGAAGATGGGATGGAAATGTGCAGAGCTCGAAGTGCCTCATCCTCTCTGGGCAGCTGGGGCATCCTCGCTTTAGTCCTCTCTGGCCTGCTGCTGCTGCTGTTGTGTGAGTTTCTCCTTTTATATATTTAATGTTTACACAGATATATGTTGTAATACTTTATTCTGCGCTTTTCTATTTTAAAACACAAATAATAATAATAATAATAATAATAGAATAGCAAATCTAGTGAAAACTTTATTCAGAATTTCAGAACTTCTGCTCTCGAGCTGGCATTGATTCCAAATGATTGTACAAACATTGTAGAGAGGTTAAGGCACCAAATGCAAAAACTACATTTAAATGAAAATATAACCATTTATTTTAAATGAGGTCTCAGATGTTTGTATATACACTACACTACAAAGGTTTAGGGTAACTTAGAAAAAATAATAAAAAGCAAAATCCTTGCTGTGTTCTGGGCTCGAGCTGGTTCCTAGCCCGGAGCACTTGCCCTGAGCAGGGTAGAGTGCTCCGGGTTCGGATAGATCCGGCGAGCTCGGAGCCCACTCCCTGCACAACACGCCAAATACGCATTACCTTCATTCCCATGCTTTACCATCTATCCCAACAAGGAGCTGTTTACGGGCGAGGGCGAACTCGTGAAACAGCTTTTTGAGGGAATGCCATTTTTGCCGGACTCTTATTGCTGCCTTTTCTCTTCTTTTATCAAATAAAATTGTTGCAAATGTTTACAAAAACAAATACAGACACACATTATGCAGACAACAGAAACACTTCACTGAAGTGAACCTAAACTTTTAAACAGAAGTGTATATTCAAAAATGACATGTTAATTTATATAAGATATGTCATATTAAAATGGCTTTCTACAAAGTTGCTGTCTTTCTCGCTCCATCAGGTTTGTTGCTAATCTTCATGTGCAAAACTAAGAAAGATAAGGTTGACATAAATGATGATACAGGAACTGGGGGAATGCTGCTTAAATCCAACACTGAGGCTCGTGGTGAAGAAGTGGTAAGAGAAATCCGTTTTTTAGTACTGTATGTTTAAGTAAATCGCTGAGTGTGCACAGTACCGTGAAGATATTTGACCCTAGTTCACCGGAATGCTTTTGTCTCTATAGAAAGAGGCAGCTTTCATGACGCTGACCGGGGCGGACAGATTTGACGGGTCGGTCAATGGCCTGACTTCGGACATTAAGAATGTGGGTTCGGCTGGGAGTCGCTTTAGCCAGCGGGGTTGGGGCGGAGGCATCTACAACAACACCACTCAGGAGCTTGGGAATGAGAAGTTTTACTTATCTGGACATCAAAATGGCAGTCTCTATGGTGCCAACACCATGTTCCAGAAGCAAGGAAACGTAAACACTCTCGACACTTGGAAATCGAATAAAATCTACCTGGACAAGGTGATAAAAACCGACATGTTTTGACGCAAACCGTTTATACCTGTATTGAGCTCTGTTTACTTGTGATGCCAATACCGGATGTAAACAGGTTCGGTTATCTTTGTTCTGATGTTATCGTCATTTGAACTTACCTTTGACCTTTGCTTTGTGACAGAAACTGGCTTACTTTGGAGAGGAGGAGGACGGGCGGTATGCAGAGGATCTACTGAAGACTTATGGGAATGAAGGGATGGGCTCTCCTGCAGGTTCTGTAGGATGCTGTAGCAACCTGGGTGACCATGAAACCATGGACTTTTTGAACACTCTCGGACCCAAGTTTAGACCACTGGCTGACGTCTGCTACACTACAACTAAATCCAAGATATGATTGGGATAGGGGAAGTACTTTATGCTGGATGTCCTTGACCTTTGAACTCCAATGCAAAATGTTGTTTGCTTATTTGCCGTGATATCTTAACATTGTTCAAAAAGATAATGTCACTTGAGAAGCAAAATTGAGATTATATAGCAAGATAATATATTTTGTTATTGTTTTCAGTACATTTCAATAAACAGTATTAGATTGATGCTTTAAATGAGAAAAAAATATTTGTATAATCATAATTATACTGTAATTAAGATCTGGAAACAATATATATTATCTTAACATTGTTGCTTTTCAAGGTCACCTGTACTGTTTAGATATTTTGTTTCTATCTTTATATAGATAGTCAAAACCAATGGGCTAGTTTTAGGAATGCTGGATGAAAATGCGAGTGAGTGAGTGAGTAAGTGAGTGAGGGTGTGTGTGTGTGTTGCCTTTCGAATGAGTGTGTAACTGTGTTACAACCAAAATGTTGCAAACAAGGCTTATAATTATTTGCTGTGGATCTGCTTTGCACATCTTTCCTCACAGTGCTGAGAAGAAACATTAGTCCTTCCCTGTTCAAATGAAATTCTCAGTTGTGTGAAGTATTAACTGAGTCTGTATTTACATGATGCGAATGAATGCAAACACATGGCCAACATGTGGAATTCAGAACATTTTTCAGCTCAGAAGGCACTGATATAAAGACTCAGAATTCATTCCTATTCTGTGCGGTATTACTGTAGCTTTTTTAATGTTTTGTTTGTAACTTTAATTCTGTGTAGTTGCGATGGGTTTATTTCAGTTCTCAAAACCAAATCATTTGTATGTAAAATGTAAACCCCTGGACACGAATACAATGCTTTTAATGTAGAGAAAGGTTAAAGAATCGGGAAAAACAACATACGAATATATTTGTTTTTTGCTGTTTTCATTTTGGTTTAGTTGGATATTTTTGTAACGGTATCAATAACATTATTCGTTCACGTAGTGGGTACTTCTGATATCAGAGTTAGTAAGGGATGTGTTTTGTAAATATTTTAATAAAATTCTTTACAGACCTTAATGTATTGTGATCCAAATGGTGTGAATGTTAACGGTAAAATGTAAAATACGGATTTAAATGTGATGTAAATTCATCCCACTGATTTATAAATGCAGGACATGAAATCACGTTTATGTTTAGTCAGTAAAAAGTAAGGTAGCGATAATGTGTCTTCTAGTATATGTTAATATGAATTGCCTGGTGAGAAAAAAAATTGTAGTTTGGGATTTTTGACATGCTCAATCTGTTGAAAATGTCTCCCCAGAGAAACTGTGGTAACCTTTATTTGTTTTCCCCCACGCTTAACCACATCCCCGGGTGAGATGAAATACTTCTGACTATATTTGTTGGTTTTGCGTAACACGACGTGATGTGAGGTAAATAAATCAACAGGGAGCTAAACGCATAAATACAGGCCGTACTGGTTCCACGGCCTTCATGAATATCCCAGCTTAACATCTAAACAGAGAACACCTCATCTTTAACCAAGATATACCACATGCATGGTAGAATGTTCGGAGCATGATCTCTAGAGAGAGGTTTGAAAGCTGTAGAAATAGATGACCTTTTATTTACAATTGAATATTTTGCACAGGGGTTAAGTAAGATCAGTAATTCAGGGTTTGTTTTTGATCAGCAGTGTTTTGATTTAGTGAGACCATGCTTTTGTGAGTGCATGCGTATGTCTTTGTGTTCCATCTTCACTTTTATAGTTAAACCCTTGTGAAGTATCTGATCAAGGTCTTGGCCTTCTACAGAATGGAGAAATTATTCTACATTCACTGAAAAAATTCAGTCAGGCAGACTGCCAGAAAATGTATTCTTTATTCAATAACAGACCTACAGTCTGAATGCAGAGAAGTCTCATTCAAAGGGAAGGATAAAGTTTGAATAAGGAAAAACCTCATCTTTCTCAGGTCTCGTACAGCAGGTAACCAGAAAAAGTACTTAAGTGGTCTGTTGATTGTTTCTTGCTTAGGTCACTGCTGTTCAGACGTACATAGACCCGGTCTCCAGCTTTCAGCTGCACGACTGCACTGTTGCTTGCCGTGTCAGTACGAAGGATGTCCACAGCTATCGCAGTTGCCACAACCTAACATACAACAACAATACAAATTTTCAGTTTTTTTGCTTTTTAAATAATTTCAGCTCATTTACGAATTTCAGTTCAGTTGTTGCTGTTTCATGTTATGCTTTGAATACGATTTTTATCAGCTGGAGAAGTAACGTTGTGTTGTGAAGGTGTGTTGTGTTTTATATATATATACAAAATGTGAATTAAACTTTTAAAGTTTTTTTTTAAAGTGTAGCTTTAAAAAATTATCTTAAATAGAATGTAAAAGAGAAATAAATAGAAGAATAATATTTATTTAAAAACAAACTTATATAAATAAAGATTTAAAAAACAAACATGTTGGCAGAAATTTTGTTGTCATGAGAAACTCACTCAAGGTAATTATGAATTCAAAATAAATAATTATTGAATGTTAATTATCCATGTTTATATAATTAAACCAATAGCAAACTACATCATATTGAAAAATACTGCCGTATAATATTTTGTATTTCTTCTTTATTTGTTCCGCTGCAGAATACACAATGTTAAATCAATCCGGTTAATGCGTCAAACTTACCGTTTGTTCATTAAGAACCAAGTCCACCCGTAGACTTTGCCCACACTTCACAATGTGAAAGATGAAGTAGTATGCTCCTGGTGTTTTACAGGTGAACGTCCCAATAGAGGAATCATAACCACCTCCCAGATTAGTCATCACATCCGTAAATTTCAGCACTGCATTGTTTTCGAATTCATCCTTCAGTGAAGCGTAAAATGCTACACCTCCATTTGTTATGGCACTCTTACCCATAGGTCCAGGTAAGCCGGGAGGGCCTGCTTTACCTGGAGCCCCAGCTGGACCCGGAGGTCCAACTCCAGAAGAGGCAAGAGGGATCACCAAGCCATTGTTACGGTCAGTTGAGGGGTCACACACAATCCTGCAGGATCCCAGTCGGTTTTCAATACTGGACCCAAAGAGACCTGCTTTAGTCAAGCACAAAACTGCAAAGAGAGCTACTAACCAGTGTTTGGTCATGGTGAAATAACAACGAAGAGGTTCCAGCACACATGGAAGAGGGTTTCTATGAGGCACAGATTCTAGTTTGTGATTGGTGGAGTTAGGAGGTCATGTGATGAAGTTGAGAAATTGTCTTTCACATGATTCAATTTTCATTGCCATCAGCAAAAAACTACAATAACTTCCTGTCTAAATACTGTTATGCAACAAAGCTAAGACCGTGGATCTTTCTTTAAAAAAAATGTCCTTGTTCTCACAGGGTTTGTTATAAATCGAATGAAAATTGTCATTTTTGCCACCTACAGCTATCAAAGTACCTTTTTTAAAGCACAAAGTAATACTAAATATATAATTTTAGGTGTTCAGAGCTAGAGAAGTTTCACGTGCCCTAGGCTGATTCCGTCAAAACTTTGTTAGGGATGCAAATGCTATGCGCTCAAACGTACAGCTTCGTAATAAGCACCCTCGCCACGTTTTTCATCAAATGTCACCGAAAATAAAATTTCTCCAAATGTCACACAGCGTTTGAATGTCAAGATCTATAGTGAAGGTATTCACACACATATACCAACACACACTCACATCTAACAATCACATCGACTCACATCAATATAGCTGTAACTGGATTATGTACTGTATATAAATGAATGAGGTCTCAGACTTTTTTAATAAGAGGCCAGCAGAGTCAGACGTAACCACCAGAGGTCTCACTTGCTTCACTTCTGATCACCGGGTTTCATTTAAAGTTTTAAAGGGATGGTTCACCCAAAATGAAAGTTCTATCATGAATTACTCACCCATGACTTGTTCCAAACCTGTATACATTTCAGTTTGGTTGAACACAAAGAAATTTATGGAAGAATGCAACCTCAGATATTTCTGAGGCACCACCCAGAAGAACGGTTTGCTTTCCTACATTCTGTGTTCAACAGAACCCATTTTTTTCTTTTATGGTAGTCAATAGTACCTCAGATTTTTAGGTTGCATTCTTCAACTATCTGGACAAGGTTTGAGACACAACATGAGAGAACATCTAGCTTTTCAGCTCTGTCTGAATGCCGTACACAGTAGGCTACTGACATGAATATCATCAAGGTCATTTCCTTTCAGTTCTCATATTTGCCTATTATATATTTGGTGGAGAAACAGTATTGTTTGGAAGTGTGCACATGTGTAAACATTGGCACAAATACCCACCACAAAACCACCTCTTTGTACCTATACATAACTATTCTTTTCAACTGAAAGATTTAATTAGACACCATCGATTCAAGTGGTTCCTTTAAAGAGTGCTTTAGGAATAAAGAATTAAACATGATCACTTTAACAAAACAGATCTTTAGTGAAGAAAAGTTTTCTGCTATTTTGGAGTCCCAAAGGATCTCATTAGGAGCTTGAAGAAGGTAGTTTTAACATTCACTATAGCATCCAGTGGGAACGTAGAGCGATTGCTAAAAGGTCTGTTTGCTCAGAATTTGTGGCCACGTTTACTAAAAGAAACATTTGTCTGACTCGTGTTGCATCAGATAAACATGCTGTGTATATATTATATATTGCGTACATGTTACATTTCCCAGTTTTGCATTGTAGAATAAACCTTACCAATGCATACATCCATAGAAAAGTCTCCCGGGAGGATCCTTTAATATCTCACAGTAGGATGTGTTGATTTGTCTATAAATCTGATTTAATCACGTTCCTCTCTATCTCCGCTTAGCACAGCGAGACACGTCATTTAGAAACATTTTCTTTTTACTGCCATATGCAAACATTCAAAATGTCTCCAATGGCTGCTCCTCACACCAAAGAAATATTGGCTTCATCCTGGTGATTTACGAAAGCAAGGGAATAAAGCTTTTGCGAGTCGCGCTAAATAGCATTTTATTCTCAAAAGAAGATCATTTTAGACTATATAATAAAGAACAACTCAATCGATGAAAGGCCTTATTTAATGAGTGCTTTCCGCCCCTAAAGTCTAAAGCATCTTTGCAGCAGCGATGTGCCTTGTTAAAACAGAAATGCTACCAGAAATCTTTATTGCTTTGAGACCGTGAGAGATGTTGCTCTCTGTTAAAGACAGTGAGAGAGGCCTTTTTGGGTTACAGCAGTAAGGCACATCATCAGTTGTGCTCAAAATGAGATTATATCTCTGCTGGTTTGTGCAGTGTGTGTATCAGCCAGCCTGAAGGCCAAAGCACATTGAGCTGCTATACGCTCCAAGCTTTTAAATACATCCTAATGTGTAACACAACATCAAGGAGCAGGTGTTAGGAGAATATGTATAACCTCATAAATCCCATTCTATATATTGCACACTACTGTTTGCCTAAACTGCACATGGGATCCTAGGATCTCATATAATAGGCCATACCATAATTACCATACCATTACGACACGTTTCTCCATATTGCAAAATGTAACTTCCTCGACAATGGTAACTTAAACAAATAATTTTTAGTTAGAAGGGTTAATTTATTGTTTTGTATACTGAATAAGAGATTAGTCCAAATTAATTGCCAACAAACACGGTCAAACGTTGTCCCAACTTTCCAATCTGACCAAGCAATGTAAACATTCCCAGCATGCATTGCAAGAGATTACTGTTTTCCTTTTTGTTGGCTTGTTGTTATCACTGTCTGTTGTATTTAGAGTTATTTTTAAGGAATGATGTTTGTTGGTCGTCACCTTCATTGAGGTTTGTGTGTTGATGTCTATTCAAGACACAATGTTGCCAGCCTTATACAAATAAAATATATTAAAATATAAAGAAAACATGTTTTCCTATATATTAACTTAATATATTTATAATTACATAACTTCCGGTGAAGTTTTTTTCTTCTGTATTTTGACGCAAATTTCCGAGTGAAATGGAACTTCGAATAGGAGAGAAAAATAGTGGGTGTGGCTTACATCTTTCTCTGTGTTTTGATTGTATGTATAAAAACAGCCGTTGCATTTTTAAATGGCAGCAGGCTGACAGTTGAAGGGGAGGAGTAACGGATGCTCCGCCCAAGCCGTCTAACAAACTTCCTCTAAGATAGATAATCATTAAAGGAAGGAAGTGCATTTTCAGATTTTAACTAAAGATTATGGTACACAGGTACACAGATTTTAGAGAAAAAAAAGAGAATGACCCACATTGATAAACTATTTACAATAATCTCTGCATTATTTCATAAGAAAACAGGCATTGTAATCTTTTATTTCATTGGGACTTTAAGGGTAATATGCATAAAACATATATTAAACACACATTGTTTAAGCATAAGCTTAATGTTTCGATCTGGATGATATAAATAATAGGAAAGAGTAATAGGCCTATAACAAACTTTTTAGTATTACTAAATTACAATTTATGGTGTCAGAAACACTGATTTACCTTGAATGCATTATTTTCATCTCCCAAATGCATAAATGTTATCTAATGTCCTTAATATCCAGTTTCTCAGAAATGATGTCCATACCATCTTTGCTTTTAAAAATTCAATCAAGCCCGGTGTGTATTTGTACAGATGTATTTTCTATCCTGCAACCACGAGGTGGCACTGTTGTTCCTATTTCATCCTGGACCTGAACCATTTGTGAACACATTGACGTTTGAAGAGAGCCACTGTGGAAAAGAGAGATCAATGGTGTAATGGTAAAGATTATCTTCACAAACAGTACGTTTGGTGTTTTGTGTTGCCTTCGTGCTATGGTATATTTACTTGATTGTGAGTGAGGCTGAGATACCACCAGTGATGCAACTGAAATGCTCTGAATGCAACATAAAGCTATCATAAATGTTTTGGTCATATTATTATACCAACATCCTGATAAAGTTGCGAGGCGTACTCAATAGATAGACCTACTTTTTGCAATCACTAAGCACGCTGTATCTGTGTATCTGTCCTCTTCCTCTCACACTTGAGCTTATTCACTAGTCCTTTGTCCCAACCCTCCCCCTCCGGCTCTCTCTCTCTCTCTCTCTCTCTCTCTCTCTCTCTCGACTTGATTTGATCGAGTGCTCGCATTAAAAAAGTCTGGAATGACTCTGTACTTAAGATGTCTGTTTAAACACAGCGATTTATTAAAATCAAACAGACTGAATGTGTTATTAAGTGGCATCAATCAATGTGACATCAGTCTGAAACCCAGGTAGGGCTGAGGCTTTCCTCTGATGTCCCATCAGGACCGCAGCAGGATCTCTCCGTGCGGCATCAGGACAGACTGTTGGCAGAAGCCGGACCACTGCGTCTGTTCACACACCGCTTTACATCAGATGCTTCCCCACTGCTCGAGAATCTCATGGAGTGTATGACTCGCCCTGGCTGTTCTTTTGTTTGTGTGTGTGACAGAGCGAGAGCGCGCAAGAGCTTGAAGTCACAGCGCAGAATCTGTTTACTTGAATGTGTGTTTTCACAATGACAGTCAATGGCACCATTCCATAGACACCAACAGAAAGAGAAATAGAGATGGAGGGACCATCTTCAGCCCATGCCTGTTAAACTGGCAACAACACACGCAAACACACATTCCTGTAAAAAGTGGCACCAGGACAGGCCTTCAACAGATTCTATTAAAGACTCAAAACACTAATACCGATGAACACTTGAACTTGGAGATTCAGTGGGAAATCTCTGGCTCGGGCTACTTTGGAAATGTGTATGCATTGCTCTACGCACGTGTGCATGTAAATGGGAAACCATCTCAATCTGTCTCTATTTTGTAGCATGTGTCTGATAGATTCGTTCGAGCGACAAATGACAGCACAAATCAGCAGATGAACGGATTTCATCGCTCAGAAAATCAGCGAGTGAAAAATGTCAAACATCGTCACGGAACAGTTGGTCTTTAAAAAGACCACACACAATCACACATACAGTTTGAGTCCAGAAGCCCAAGTCACGTTGGAAAGCCTATATAATATAAACAGAAGAAAATTGATCAATATTATATATAGTAACCAACTTGTGTAATCAAATGTAAGATGATCAAATGTTAGCTAATTTGTAATTGTAATTTGTAATGTTAAAGGGATGGTTAACCCACATTTCCAAATTCTGACATTTATTTACCCTCAGGTCTGTCAGACCCAGTATGTGACTCTTTCCTATGTAGAACAAAAAAGAAGACATATTGAGAAATGTTTCTGTGGTTTTGTGTTCATACAATGGAAATCAACGGGAACCAATGTTGTTTGGCTTTCAGCTTTCTTCAAAATACCTTCTTTGTGTTCTGCAGAAGAAAGAAAGTCATGTTTAGAATTACATGAGGGTGAGTAAATGCTTTTTAATGTTTAAAATTTTGGGTGGACGCCATTCTTAGTCTGAGTTTCTTGCTTTCATAGAATGAGATGCTGTTTGGCACATTCTCAAAGCATGCTGGGATAACATGGATCATGAAGGTTTGCTTGTGGAGTCCATGCCAGCACAAACAGCACATACTGAGAAAATCTAAAACTGATATTTATTTTTGGATACAACATTGCGTAACTTTGTAATTAATTAGAAGTACGGAATTGTATGATTTCACAAGTGGTCTCAGACTGCATGCATACAGGACCACTGTGCACACAAAGAGACAAATGTACGCTTTTAGCAATTCATCAAACACAGACCAATAACTTCAACTTTGCTTTTTGATGCACGCATCCATAGAATCAGAGCCCAAATATAAAAAAAACACTTTAGTTTATCATTCCACAATTTGTTATTGTAATAAGTGACCTCCACATCTCTGACAGAATTTGCTCTTCACCTCCCACACCCACATGACAATAGCCTGACCAAATTGAATGCATTGTAAACAAGTGAATTTAATGAAAAATCTCTTATCAGGGCCAATGCCCTAGCCGTTGGGGACCACGCATCCTTAATACAATAATTAAATTTTTGCAAATGAATTACGCCGTGCAATATTTTCTCCCATTAGCAAAGCACTACATCCATTACGTTTCTGGTAACAGCGTTGCTAATGCCATGGCCGCTACCCTACCTCACTGAGGCAAAGTCTACAACAACCCACACAAATCACAAATTAATGTGATATTAATTAGTCAAATAAAGGCAGTTCTGAATGGTCACAATGAGAGATTTGTAATACAGCAAACATTAAAAAGAGCAAATGTATTCAACTAAGAACCACCATAAACAGAACAAAAAGAAAACCACTAACTCTTTCTCTCCACAGGTATTGGTCTGGCTTTTGTTGAAACTAGTAACTTTGTATTAGCACCTATTGTATTATTGCTCCTGTATGACATGTCGCTTCCTGAACTCTCTGTGAGTCGCTTTGGATAAAAGAGTCTGCTAAACGACTAAATGTCAATGTAATAAATGTATTCCTGTGTAGCCTATGTTTTGTTTATGTTTAGCGGTCATTTTGCAGAGAGACTTAATTTTGTTGGTGTCAAAGGGCTTAAGTTCAAACGTCACAGGTTGCTACTGCGAGGCAACGATTACATGACGAAAAACTGAAAAGGTTTCTTTTGTGTTTTTGAAAAGTTCCGCATACACATGACAGCGTTATCAAAACGGTCTGGATTAACACGGATCCAGGAAAACTGATAAAACACTGTAGTATGCACGCCAGGCCAGTGAATGGCGATGTTGTTGTGTAAAGAAACAGGACGTACCTTGGCACATACACATGCACAATTATACGTTTTCAAAAAGTAGCATTTTAAGTCTCCTAAAACGCTGTTTCCGTGTAAATGGACAGCCAAAATGCATAAATTGTTTTGAGTTTTCAGTTAAAAACAGTCTTGTGTAAACGGCCTCTGATATGTAATCAGTCAGCAATGTAATGTTCATCTCACAAGTCTTTGTAACAATTTCACGAGGTAGCTATTGCCCCGTTTATACCGCCAGCGATGGTGTGCATAAAATTGAACAGCTTTCAACTTTGTCATGTTGCTAGACACAACCACTCCCTGTCGTCCCTTTTGCTAGTGTGGCCGGTAGTCACTAAGCTCCGATTGCAATGAATAAGATTGTGTCCTTCTGGCGGGGGGAACGGGCATAATTTGAATTATTGTGTACAATGTGAATCATAAGAAAAAGATTATACAAAAAAAAACGTTTGAAGCCCCGCTGCCAATCCTACAATAACAGTCACTGGCACCAAAGCAGATCATACTAAAAAGTATGAGATCATACAATAACTTTTTTTCAAGGTGACAAATTTGTGAGATTTTTTACACTTTTATACCATAATGAATAAGATGAAAATTGCTTAGATTCAGGCCAGTGTGTTAGCAATGAACGTGGTGGACACAGTTGATTAATCAAAATACCCAAAAGTCTTCACAGACGGTGTCATGTGAAGAGTTTATTCTAATGGAGAGTGGTGAGTTGCTTCTGATATTAGACGGGGAGACACATTTTATTACAGATTTTTATGCACCATTACATCTTTACATAGAGCCGTCATCAGAGCACTTGGCCGGTTGATATGGCAGGAGCTTTAGACTTTATAATGACATAGCAGTGTGGATATATCATTCAGAAGTTACCAGGGACAGAGGCCACAGCAGAAATGCAGTAGTCACAGTCTGCCTGAACACCTGAAATTTAGATGGATGGCCGGAAGTGAAATGCACAGTGGACAAAATGAAGGAAAGTCTGTTCTGTACTGTTTAGACACTATTAAAATAGAAAATTTTAGGACAAAATCATAACATTTGTTGGACAGACTTAACATGTTTAAAGCAGAGGTCCCCAACCCCCGGGTCGTGGCTGTGGAGAAGTTGCCACCTTGCCGCAAGAGCATTCTGGAAGTAGCTGTGTAAAAGCCTCCAGCATGTAGAGGGCGTGACATAGACAATCTCGGCAGAGGACTAGTCGGCAGAGTTAGCGCACAGTTCCAAAACACAATCGATCCAAGAATTGCGGAGGAATGACTCCATTAATCATTTGCAAATGTACCTTGCAAATCATAAGTGTCACTGTCATGATTCTGCCTGCTCTTGTCTTGATTTTCTGGTCTAGGGGCAGAATCATGACAGACCCACGTGTTTTATGTGGAGAGGATCATATTATGGTCAATCAGGACATAATATGCGTTCTCTCCTGTCTCGTCATTTGGCCCTGCCCCTCTCGTTTCTAGTATTGCTCTCCTCCTGTGTCGTATTACCCACACCTGCCTATCGTTATCCCCTTTGTTAGTCTCCCTATATAATACCCTCTTGTCTATTGTCTTGTGCTCGTTCGTTGTACATGTTTCATGCTTTTTGCCATGCCATGGAGTCTTTGTCATTGATAATCTAGTCAAGTCAAGTCAAGTCAAGTCAGTGTGAGTGTTTTGTTTTGTTAGTCTAGGTGTTTTTGTAGTTGTAGTTCTTGTCAAGTGTTAGTCTTCAGTTTATTGTGTTCCCTGTTTACCTCCTCGTGGGTTTTTGTTTTGTTCCTGTTTATTATTTATTAAAATCCTGTTTAAACCCTGTTTCGCTGCCTGCACTTGGGTTCTCTTTCCGCGTTCCTGACAGTCACTGTATAAAAAGGATCATTACATATCTTTTAGGCTTCTGGAAAACATTCAGAATTATCCAGCGCCAAAAACTACAGTAACGCTAACATCCAGTCTCACTTGCACTGCCTGTCATACCTTATCCGCCCACTTTATCACCATCCCTGCCTCAGCTCAAATTATCCGGACTTCAAACCCCACAATTGTTTGCTACCCATCAACCAGCTTTTATTTCACCCGCACCTGATTCACATCTCTGGACTCTTTAAACACCCACTGCACCCACTGGTCAGGTCTCCTTTATCTTACGCTGATGTTTATGTTAGTAGTTGTATCCGGTGATGTAGTTTGACCATTTTTTTGTATGTTTACCTGTTCTTGGATTACGTACCTGCCCTTGTACCTGTTTGTGGATTACTTACCTGCCCGTCTAGCTGTTTGTGGATTATCTACCTGTTTTGATACCTGTTTAGGATTACTCACCTCAACTTTCTGGATACCTGTGTGTTGATTACTTTGCTTGGATTGTTACCCATGGAATAAACTTGTATGTGAACGTTACCCTTTGTCTCCTCATGGTCAGCGGTGACATTGTCATAAGCTTTGCTAGTGTGTTTTTGTTCACTAACAGTAAAAAATACTAAAAGCAATTACTTTACCTTTACAAATAGCTAATGTTACATAAACATATGGAGTTTGAACTAAACCTTAAAAGTGATCACTGCACGCACAAGCATTATCCGATCCGGCTTTTCCTGACTGCAGACATAGTTTTAAAGTCACTGCCTTTTTCAGTCAATGTCTTGCATTGCACTTCTGGTACGAATCTGTCAGGATATGAGGAAAGCAGAACCCAAACGCAGGCAGCAGTTAAATAAAACAGAGTTTAATTCAATAATAAACCCACGATGGGGCAAACAACAAACTAAAACAAGACTTAGAGAAAACTTCCCCCAAGGGGAAAAAACAATGAAGGTCCAGGATACTATAAATAATAAGTCCAAATCAAACACCAAACAGGAACAAGGGAATCCAAACACGAAGACATGGTAAGGCATGGATAATGCAATGAACCGACCTGGGACAATAAACAAAGGGAATAATACATGGCAGGTGACAGGCAGGTGAAGGGAATAGAAACTAACAGGGAGATAATGTGGGGCAGGTGAGGGGGAGGAAACACTAATGGGACAAGCATGAGCGGAGAACAAGAGGGCAGGGCTAAGAGACGCGACCGGAGGACACGTGGCGCAAAGGCCACGTGTCTTCACACAAAACATAACAAAGACAAAAGGCATGATACTGTAACGACCCTGTCCACAGAGCTAGGAAACTGCTGACAAGAAGGACAGGATCATGACAGAATCATTGGTCCTAAATAGCCCCCTATACACACATTCACCATTCCCTACATTAGTTCACTAATGTAGTCCACTTGGAGAAGCGAATGAAAACAAGTGAGTCAATTCGGACACTTAGTGCACCAGAAGCGCTAATGGCACCATCTTCTGCCGAAACTTGGAAATTCATTTAGCCTTAAGATAGATGGCTAGCAACTAGCTGTGAGTGTACATTGGTTGTACACTCGTTATTACGATGCATTATGGGATTGAATGAGTGCACTCAATTTCTGACAAATACAAATACTATTGATTAGTGTGGTTGTTTATAAAGTACTCAAAGTTTACTTTTTTAAAGCTAACCCTTTCTTGCCAAACAGCTAGACCAGCTTTTTACTACCAATTACCAGCCAGAAACACATGTTAACAGTCTATGCAACCACACTGCTTACACAAACAAGATAAATACTTTACGAAAATGTTCAATAGGGTATTTTTTGAATGTCACATGACCAAAACAGAAAAGACGTCTTGTTACATCAGCTTGTTGTAGAAAACAGTAACAGCATTTTGAAATAACACTGATATCTATTGAATGTGAGGTGATTAGCTAGTTTTATTCTATTGTTAAATTTAACAATGTAGAAAATAAAGAAGTATTATGTATCAATATGCATATATTAGGCACACAGACTACATTTATCTTTAATATATTTTCCAAAAGGAAGTTCTACATGTTACAAGTGCATGGAATAGACCTGAAGCGGATGTGATGAGACCTTTTTTCGGCAAATGCCTATTGCTTTAAACATTGGTCACTTATCTCAGTGATGATGTCACCTGCAATCTAATTTGCATGCAGGGTCATGAGGTTCTGCAGAAACTGGCTGTATATTTACATAGTGCCACGGAAAATAAAAGAGCGTGTCAGATGAATAGAGAGGAAAGAATCATTGCTTAATATTTAAATGATGGGCAAAACCTGAATAATGTAGAACAGCAGAACTATCCAACTGAGCATGTATGATTAAACGTATTGCAGCTTTTTATGCATGCTGTCTCTTTATCCTTCAATGATTAGAAGTACTTTAAGCTCCCCTGGCATTCCAATTATATTTTTGTTCTGACAAAGGTGCAATGAAAATCCCAAGGCTTCATTAGACAATAGAAACACACCAGAACTAACCGGCCTGGGCCAGTTAGGAACTCTGTGAGCTGGTCTTTTCAGCAGGGACGGAACCAGATTTTACTTTAAGTTTGTTGTTTACTTGTTATATTAAAAGTATGATTAACGTTCGCCAGTTCCCGCCTCCTTCCTTCCTTTTATTGAACATTGCTACAGACACCAAACCACAGATTTTTTTCAAAATATATTTTGTCTTTTACAGATGAAAGCAAGGCACACACAGTTTGATGACAGAAAAGTGAAAAATGATGACACAATTTTTCACTTAACACCGTTCAAAAAACGTCTTACAAACAGCCTTTCCTATTGAGTTAACCTGACTAAATGATTTTATAGATATAAACAGTTTATAGCTACACTTTGGCCTTAGGTTTACTTCCTTGTTGAGGAACTTTTGTTATTTTAACATATTTTGATACTCATCCAGATTATTTTTTTACACTGAGAAGTTACTAATACTTAGTTCACTTGCTAATCCTTTAATAAGTTTAGTAGCAAATACTATGTAGCAAATGTAGAAACCACTTTATTCACTGCACTGAGCAATATATTTTATGTGGTGAAGATGCAGCATAACATATGATAACAATGCAGCTAGCTGCTAACAATCCTGTAGACGCCTCTCTATAGTGGACAGCACATCAAAACAGTTTGTGTTCAAGCATACAATACACCCAAGGTAAGTTAGTTGCTTTTATTTAAATCAACATAGGTGTTAAGTTATTACAAAGTTATTACAATGACAATCCCCCTCAAGGACATCGATCCTGTGAGGGTTGAAACAACAACATTCCAGATAGTAGCTTTGACCATAATACCAGGGCACCTAAGAATCACAGGGTCATGTGAACCATTGAAATGAAGGCCATATATTCAGCCAAGACGTAAGATATATAAAACTCATAGCTCTAAATAATAATAAAAATACATTGTGTTGTTTCAACTAAGCAAAGTAATTTGTACCTGCGGCTCAAGTGCTTCTGAAGACCTCAGTCTCCCTTGCTCTCTATAGCTTATTCACTTTGTGAATTTCCTCCCATTTCGTTTGTGTTTACATATGTGGTTCTCTTCTTTTTTACTTTCAGTAACAGCGCTGTCCTTGTACAGACTGTCCATTGAATGATAAATGTGATGGTTTGAATGTGGAACCTATTCAAACAAGAGCCTTGAGAAAAAACAAAATGGCTTCATTCTCTGTGTGCTTGCCTCAAGGAGAGCACTTATCCACTTAACACTGTGTGTATATACACAGAAAACACACATGAAACACACACACACACACACACACACTTGTGGTAAAATAGATTTTAATTGAGACAATTTCAGGCTTCAGTGAGGTCAGATGTGTTTGAATAGCACTTATTATTAATTTGCACTAACACCTTTTATACAAGGTCTGTAAAAAACCTTTCATACCAAACACAAAACTAGAAATCTAACTGAAGTGGAGCCGAATGGTATGTTAATGCAAACCAATATGTTTTGGGCTCATTGAACACACAATAGGTGAAGATGATCAACAAATCAATAAAAGAAGAAATACAGAAATGTTGCACTACTTTTAAAAATAAAAATGTAAAAAGAAAATAAGGCTGAAAATACAACTTGCTGTGGACCACTGAGGCTATTTTTTACATCACAACAATAGAATCCCTCTTATACCAGCCACGATTATAGTTTCAATTAAAAACAATACAATTCCCATTATAACCCACGCATTGGCTCTAGAAACTGGAGCACCATGCTCGCTCATGCTTGAGGCAATGGCCATGTGTACTGTTTATGACGTTAAAACGTGATTTAAAAATATTATCAATTGATTGGACTATCGATACACGATTGTGAAATTATTTTGCAAAAATTTGCTGTATTTTTGCACAGCCCTACTAAAAAGAGCATTAAGAGGGTTTTGAGGGGCTTTAGAAGTGCATAAACTCTGTGTTTGTGTGTGTAATTGGTGACGTTGTGCTCCCACTGAGAGCCCCATTGAGTCTGTCGAGCAGTCCGGCTGAGGGGAGTCTGATGTTTTTGATGTCATTCGTGTCTAAACTTGGCACAACAAGGGGAATCTTGCTCAGTAAAGACTCCATCAGCACAGGAGAATCAAACACCGAGACACGATCCTTGTCACTGTGCAGCTATCTGTCAATCATTTGCTCTCTCATCTCTGACTCTCTTTGGTATAGCCTAAAGCCCCTTCAGGATAGTTGTTAGGTTTTTGAACACTATACAAATCTCTTTGGTCTTGTCCCTTATTCTTGTTCTCTTTAGCTCTTCCTTGCATATTGCTTGAATGTTTACCTTTCTACGCATGCCACCTCATTTTCTGCAAATAAAGCAACTGACAGTATAAGACGCAAGTGTAAAACAGACATTTTCAAAAGTTACATGTTAATAATATTTATAATATAAATAACTAATAATAATGATGATGATGTCAAATTACCAACTTTACTTTGGAGTCAAAAATACCAATCGTGACACTGTAAGACTCCGTCAGTCCCTTAGTATGGTTTTCCCAGTTTTTGCCCCAGGACGTTCTTTTCCCACGATCCCTCATTATTGACTTTTGCACCTGCACCCCATTACCCGGACACCATATACTGTTTATTCTCACTTAGATAATACTAGATAATACACTGGTCCCGCCAATGTGATGCCCTGCCGAGGCCAGATGCATCAGTCTTGACTTTTTCCCATAATCCATTGATTTATATGAAAAGATGAATACAGTCCTGTTGTGAACGTGTACACATTTTTGCACACAAGTTTTTGTGTGTTTGTGATAGAGTGCTCTCCTCAGGATGGCTGAATCAAAGCAAAGTGTAATCTATCGAGATGAAAAACACTTTTTAAGACCCATAAATGCTTTTGAGCTTTGTCTCTTTCATTTAAAAAAAAATACACGCTTTGCTGTGTTGTCCGTCTTAATACGGATATCAATCATCTTTCTATCATGACGTTCTCCAACTCTCTCTACTGTAATTCTGTTTACTTCAAAGAAAATCTTTTCATTTGATATTATATTTAGATTTCTCTCTGATAAGCTTTATTCAAAATGTTTGTGTATTGTATCTTTTATTGTGCCAGCACCTCTTAATACACATATTACACTTGTTATTCCTTATGAAGGTGCTTCACAGCTTTTATCGGCTGCTTTGATTAGGTGATCTGACACTGTGCTTTTCAATGCTTAAAAGCATTTTTTGCTTTACTTGAGTGACTTAGTTTTGTTGTAATGCGATTGTAATTATATTTGCAGTGTATTCAAGATGGAGAAGCACTGTGACTCAGAAAGGGCCCAGAGGCAGAGCTTAATCCTCTTTTATAAGTAATTCATTTTACGAAGGTTGAAAATGTTCCAAGTGGAGTTTATTGTGTTTAAGGAGTTTAGAAAAAAATCTGCTTTTTTTTATTATTTGTTAATTAACTAATATTGTGGGTCCAGAAAGACCTATTTATAACTTTTGGAACTGAATGCAATTTATTTATATGATCCTGGACCACAAAGTATGTCATAAGTAGCGCGGATATATTATCGATTTTTCTTTTATGCACAAACTTATTTAAGTCAATTTATTAAGTATATTTTGTACGTTTCCTACCGTACATATATACAATTCAATTTTTGTGAGTGGATGCATCAAAACCGCAGCGAAAATGGACGTAAATATGTCTACAAACGTTACTTGCTGCTGCTCGCCCTTTGGGAATTACCCACTCAAGTATCCACTGTATGTATGTGATGTCTCCACAACGTCATTACCGCAGTCAGCCAATAGACAGAATAAAAAAAACCTTTGCTTCTTAGCAACGGCCTGCTACAGCGCCTCTGATAGACAACTTTAAAAGCAATTTTCTCAATATTTCGATTTTTTGCACCCTCCGATTCCAGATATTCCAATAGTTGTATCTCAACCCAAAATTTTCCAATTCTAACAAACCAAACATCAATTGAAAGCATATTATTGAGCTTTCAGATGATATATAAATCTCCATTTCCATACCCTTTGTGGTTCAGGGTCACATTTGATCAGAATAACAATTTTACATTATTGCCTTATTGATAGCATGCACTCAAGCTAGCACTGGTTCACAAAAGCCGTTAAAAACCTGTGCAAACCTGATGACATGGTTAGTGTCACAAATGATCTTTTTTAAGTAAACAATGTGACATACTGCTTCCATTTTATTAGCCGGACAATGTCATGTGAGCAGGCTAAAAACACGAATACAAATATTTTCCACACCTGCAATGAATGACACAGTTAGACATAGCACCGCATCCAGTTTAGACACAGTGTAAGAAGTGGCCTGATATATCATTTGAAGATATATCACATTATTTCAATGCCCAACTAAGCACATGCAGAGCATACCTGTCAAGACTCCTGTTTTGGCCCGGAGTATCCTATTTTGCACACCCATCTCCCACCACCCTCCTGTTGTGATATTTCTCCCCTAAAACTCCCATATTTCAGTTATTTCTCCCGTGACAGTCCCGGAACGAGGGGGCACAATTTTAAATCATGAAACTATTCTATTATTTCTTCAGGATATAAAATTAGTGTTTATACAAAATGTCTGCTGGATGTTTTCACACAAAAGAGAATTGACCCCACACTCTACTCGTGTCTTTTTTCTATGTCTGTTTCCGTCCAGCCCCATGTCATCACGCTCCCCCACCCGTCTTTACTAACAGACATCGTATAACTTTAATTTAGAGCAGAATGACAGCTATGCAGAACAAATTTCTTTACTCTCTGTCACCTGTCAATCACTTTTCAATCTCTGAGGAGTGAGTCAGTTAAATTACAATGCAAAGAAAAACAACACAATAAAACCGGTCGACATAGAGCTGTCAACCCTGTAACCTCTGCACTGTGAACAGAGCTCCTTCACATCCTGTGCTATTGTCTGTGAACATTATACATGCTGTTTCTGGTAAGACAAGCAGGATTGTACTGTAGAATGACTTCACTTTTCCAACGAATACAAGCCAAGTTCCTCTTTGTTTCTGGGTTTGGCATCTGTCCATAGCGGCTCCGTGATGGAGAAAGAGCTGCCCTTTTCCTCATTTGTGTTTCCATTCAATCAGTCTGTCTTTCCCGGTCTGTGTGGCCTCAAGGCACATCTGCCCTCAAAGACACTCCAGTCCCTAGATGCAGTAGTCAGCATGTGTGTCCCAAGCGTTCCATCAAACAGCTCGTTTCTGCCTCAAGAAAACTGCTGGCTCCTTCCACACTGCACGGATTATTAATGTGCAGTGAATAAATGCAGAATCTGCCACAACATGATTGAGTCCTGCTGCTACAATGAGACAAGTCACTGATTTATAGGGTTTTACACACTGTATGATCATGCATACATGCTTATCGTAAGTACAATAAGTTGTGAAAGATTTTTTGAGATGATTTTATGAAATGAGGACTCAATACATTTTATTTATTTAATGTGCACTTTTTATGTCAATATAAGTAAGCTAATTAATGGGGAAACATGTCCCTTCGCAGTCGTATTCAGGGCAATGGTAGTAGCTTACGATCACGGTCTAATGAAGGGAACAGACAAAATGGGGAGTTGCAAATTGCCCTTATTGTAATCCGGCAAAATGACGGACGGCCTTCATATTTTTCCGTAACACTGTGATGGAGAAGCAATTTAGCAGCAGAAGCGTACAGAATTGTGTAAGTGTATTTAAATCGTGTGTCTTGTTGAGTTTTAGTACTGTGTTAAACTGAGAAATTTACTTTGTATTTACTTCTGCTCTGTCACGTGGTGAAACCGCGTGTAGTATAGTTAGTTCGGTCTCGGGCTAGTTTAAATTGGTTTGCTTTGTGTGCGCATCTGAGGGCGGGGCCTGTTGAATTAAAGTGATTAGACGGGTATTTAAAAGCGACTACCCACCGCGGCAGTGGTCGCGTGCAGACCTCATCGCGTGAAGACCGAAGAGAGTAAAGACATCGACCTGCGCGACTCCACCGAGAAACTGCAGCAGGAATGCTTAGACTAAACATTATTGTGTGTTGGTGTGGACGCTAATATAGTTATTGTTACAGTCTTCTTTATATCTCTATATGTATCGCTATATGTATCGATCATTCTGGACGCGGTCCGCAGAACTTAAATCGCAGATTAAGGAATGAATGCTGACAATGTTTTTCCGAAACAATTAGAGAATCTCTAAAAACGTGTTTTTGCATGTCACAGAGTTGTTTGATAAAAGCCAAGCTCTTTATTCGAGCTAATGAGTACAGCAGCCAAATTAGCATGGCAGTGAGATTAATTACACCAACAGACTAATTCAAGCATTCTGCCCTAAAGTATCACTGTTTGTGTACATGTGAGGGTTTGCATCTGCTTGTGTGATATCTCAATCTTCTCTGATTGATCTCTAGTACGTTGTTGAATTTGATACCGAATGCAGCTAATGTGCGATGTGTCCCAAATTGGTTTGAGAGACGAAAATGTATGTTTGCAGCTAAATTAATAAGCCCCACTGTTTTCCATCAAATGACAATGATGAAATTATGGAAATTGAAGTCTCCACATATCTGTCAATCATGCTTAAATGTCTGTCCATTGAGAGGATTCTGTCCATTAATTAGAGGTCTGTGGATGTATGTCAGTTGTTAATAGTCATTAACCTGTTTTAATCTATTTCTAATCATCTCATCAACAGCTCAAGGATGTGTGTATGTCTGACCAAGGATTGGTTAGTGTTGATATTCATTTTTAGTGATAGACTGCTGAATCTGCAAAGCCGAAATATATACCGGTAATTGCATATAAAACTGTATGTCCTACTATTTTGTTTATAAGAAAGCCAGCAGTTGACACATTGTAAAATAACCACAAATATGGTATACAAATATTGCTGTCACGGTCCTGTCTGCCTCCCTGTCTATTCCCCTATCTGTTTGTCCTGTGTGATTCCCATGGACTTCAATTCCCGATATCCTACACGCTTCCTCACCTGTCTCTCGTTCGCCATCACGCCACCTGCCATCAATCTCCCCATCACCATGGAACTATAAGAACTCACACTGTTTGGACTGTTGTACTGCCTTGTTACTGGTTTGTAATTTGTTTAGCTTTTGTCATGTTTTGGAAGTATTATTATATCCAAATGCATATATATACACATTTTGGATCTCTCTGTGACTGTGGACTCTGTGGATTCCTTTGGCTTTTAGGTACTTTAGATATGTAGAGTCGGGTCTGAACAAAGGTTACCATCTGGGATCGTAAAACATCACAAGCCCTCACCAGGGTCTCCACAGACATCAACGAGTCTGTCCAACGCCCTATCTTATCACCCTTTCATCACTGACCAGGACACATTCCAATACTCACCCCTGGGCTTCAAAGGGATTCTTGGGGTGGAGGACTGGGCTGTGTCCTAGGTGAGAAAAGCCATGTGGTGCCAGAGATAGAGAGCTTCAAATTCTTCCAAAGAACGTCTCTTTCTCTCCTCTAGTCACAAAAGAATGGCCTAAAGTGTACATACATGTATCTCCACATTGTATGCTTGTCCCCATGTTATTCAATCTCACCTATAACCTCAAAGGCATACGTGTTTCATCGTATCTATATTTATATGTTTCATCGTATCTATATTTATAGTTATAGTTACTTATAACTATGTCATGTTTCATATCTAAATGTTTCCCTTTTCCTTCCTTAAATGATGGTGTATAGCGCAGTAATGTATTTCATACCATACTCATTTTATCTTAGTCTAAGACTATTACAGCCCCTTAACCCCCAGGCGACCGTAAATGCAAATGGACTATTGATCCAGACAAAAGAACCATGTTTTCGCCCCCAAAATCAGCTCATTACATTAGATCGTCCACCTTGGAGGGGCGTGACGCCTTCAGGGTTAAAACATTTGTGCACGGAGGAAAGTGCGCTCGCTCGCTTGTGTTTGTTCATCTTCTCGAGACCTGTCTCTCCCCTGGAGACAGCCGTTCTGGCAGTTTGCTACGGCTAAGTTCGTTCTACCTTCGTCAGCCAATCTAGTTCTCAGGAAGAATCCAACGGCCTCACCCGCTTGCTTTAAACCCATCAGGACTTTTTTCATCCCACACCAGAACTTGTCCCAGCACACCCAAAAGCCAATGCAAGTATTTTATCTATTTCTAAATAGCTGCGTTTAAGCCTTTTCCCTTTTAAATAAGGAGATTGTCCTTGATGATTTATGCAGAAGTGAATAGCTGATGTAATACTGCCACTCTTTACTTTGTCTATTTCTTTCATTCTTTACTGCTTCATGTGTTTGCTTAGTGTTCGTTATTTGTTAGTTAGTTGGTTTGTATCCCCTTTTATGTAGTCAATAAACCTGCTTTTGTTGCAAATTGTTTCTGTGTTTATTGATCACATCTTAACGTCACTTAAACTGCTTGATTTCGTTACGAGATCTGAAGTGGTACTGTTCTACAGTAAGAGTATTGTTTTCCAAGGCCAGTCAGGTAATATTTCTTGGAGTTAATATATGATCTGCTGATCACCCGCTGGACGAGTGCATTTAGTTGTTGCTATTATTGAATCTGCTGCATCAGGTAAAGTGTATAAGAAAACTATGGTTAATCACTGTTAATTATTCATATCGTTCTGTGGTTAAATTCATAGTTTCCCGAGATACACTACAGGTACGTGGAGGACTTCTTGGTCATTTGCCGCACACTTGACGCTTGCTTTTTGATGGGATTGGATGATGACTCCCATCAGTCTTTGCTCCCGGCATTGCGGGACAGACCGTTGGTTGAGTTACTCAATCCTATCCTTGAATTATATGTTTTTCACTTCTGCGTGAGCGAGGCCATTCCGGATTATTTTAATCGTCATCCGATCTCCATCAGAAAGCATGCATGCTGTGATGCCCGTCGGATTCTCTGCTCACAAGGCTGTTGGGTTCTCTTCTCATGAGCCCGTCAGATTATCAGTAGCCATTGTTGTGTTGCCGCTGCCATGCATTGTTGCAGATTTTCCCATACATTTTTGGGGACCTGAAGTGGCAGGTCTTGTACCCAAGGTTCAGACCTCGAGAATAAGAAACAAGTCCATTTTGTGGTCGTTTTGGCTGTCTCCAGCCTCCTCATCATGGCCAAGAAGACTGCCTCCCTCTCCACGGCGGATGCCAGCACCACTACAGCCATCACCACCAGCTCTCCTGGTCCCTCTGACACTGCCATGGAGGCCGTCAGCTCCCTGGCTCCACCAACACAGACATCGAAAATGCAAAGCATTTTTTAAATCTGAATGGAACCTATGACCTGTGTCACTCTATATTGAAATCACTGTGAAGAACAGATGGTTGTTTCTTGCAAAGAAGCATAAGACAAAAGTTTTTCATGTTGATTGGCATTTGAGTCTGTGATTCATTTTGATTAGCAATTCAATTGGTAACTAATGAAATGTTTTAACATGTTGTCCACATGCGTGATCTGTCCAAGTCTACCTTTGTCGAATCTGAGTCAAGTCCAAGTCCTTAACATCCAAGTCAGAGTCAAGTCCAGAAGGTTTATATGATTTGAAATTGAATTATTTTTACAGACTTTTTTACAGTGAAAACAATGCACCGACAGAGAAGAAAAAAAGTCTCAGCTTTCAAAGATGGTTATTTGTAACAAATTCAAACAATAAATATTGTTTTGTGGTGCTTTAATGTTAAGAGCCTAAGTTTAAGCAGCATACATTTACATTTATTCATTTGGCAGACGCTTTTATCCAAAGTGACTCAAGTAGTTTTTTACAGTGGCACATTACTGCAGAGCAATCAGGGGTAAGGTGCCTTGCTCAAGGCCACTTCAGTCATGACCTTCTCTTGTCATAAGACGTTTTAAATATTTTTACCAGAAAAGAACACAAAAAGGCTTAGGAAGGATGTCATTTTTTTCATTGTGATGCCAGTAATGAGACCAGTCTCTTCTTGCTCATTTTGAATCTCAAAAGTCAAAGTGTTTTAATTTTGATTAAAGTAAAGTTAACTTCAAATTAAAAACGGTACTAATTTGAAAATATAATATTTTAATCAATCTATAGTTAGTGGCAAACCTGCTGCAAAATTACAGAGTTTTACAATGCACCTCTTATCTGCTTTTTTAATATAGGACCATTACAGACCCATATCCCAACACATATCATTTGTTGTTATCAGTCTGACAGAGGTAAGCTTAATAAGCATTTTAGATATTATCAATGGTATTTGCAATGTTAAATACACCTTGAAATGGTTTAATGAACAATCTTTGTTATCATGTGTTGACATCTTATCTATTGAAACATGATGGGCAGGGGTTTATGGGGTCGAAATGCCTTTCGGTGATGCTTGTGGCACAGGATATGACACTTTAACTTACATGGAAAGTTTGCCTTGTTTGCCCCGTGTACAACATTTGGATGAATTAGTCCCTCTCTCACAATTCTTTTGATGTTATGTCCTCTTCCTCGTAAACATTCACGACAGTGTTTAGATTAACATACGATCTGCAGTGACCTAATTACACTAGTCACCAGAGACCGTAACTGACACGTGTGTAAAGCTTTCTCTAACTGCGCCACTAAATTAATGTTATTCAGAAAAATGTTTGCAATTTAGTGTAACAAAATAGAGAATGAAAGTCTGCGTTCGTGGTAATCCTAATATTTTAATGAATACCTGAGGGAGCTTTACAATTGGACGTTTTTTGTGTGTGTAAAGACACAGTTTCACACTGTAAATGTGGTACTTGTTGCTTAGTAGTGAAAATATATTTTCTTGTGTCAAGAATAATTAGCTTGCTAAGTTGCCACAACAGAGGCACAAGAAGCTTGTTATGGAAGAACATATTACAGCTATAGAATTTCAATGGTTTGTTATTCCATATATGGAGTTAATAACCTGAAATGCATTTTAGAAGGTTTTGGAGCATTACTAATGTGTATTTTATCGAAGCACTACAAAACAAGACACGTTTCCAAGCGTTTGTGTAACGAAACATTTGTTGTATTGATTGTATCCTTATTTAAATGCAGTGAATCACATTGGAACGAGCAGCATTCTTTGATGTGTTGACGTAATTTCATACTACATATTGAGCGGCCCTGCCCCCTTTTAAATGTGGTTGATATGGGGCACCGTTTCAGCAGCTTTTAAATGTGGTTGATATGGGGCACCGTTTCAGCAGCTTTCGTTGTGAAGGGTGCAGGATTGGATTTGATTAGACTAGAATTTTGACAAGAGGCTGAAGTTTAGCATGTGTCATGGAATTTGAGCACAGTTTTGAATTTTATATTAATTAATATCAAATTATTAATTTCCGTGTTTTTGTTTGGCTAATGTCTACAAATATAACTAAATAACTATTTATATTTTATTTAATTTGTTAATATTCATTTGTATTTTTATTTACTGTCAAATAATTGTACTAAATAAACGATTTGTTGAATGGGTCCTGTAGTTTGGTCGCATTTAAAGAAACCTAACGGTACGTTGACATTTAGTGGTGGAGCTTGGTATCGCAGTTTAAATTGAAAATATTGATGTGGCAAGTTTAGCCAAGTAAGGGCCTGATCAGACAGAACACGTGTTTGCTGTGAGACGCACCTCTTTTGAAGCGTTTTGTGTGATACTTATGCATTGCTAGATGCCTCGCGTTTCTGCCAGCTGCTGCGCCTCACGTTTTAGGCGGAGTGCTCTGAGTGCCCGAAGTTGAAAAAAAATTAACTCTGTGCAAAAAAGCGATTTGACGTCATTGCGCATTTTTCCTTTGTTCTATCTACGGCACTTTATTGTTTGTGAATGTGTATCGGAAGTTAAGTTGGGGTCAGAAAAGTGTGCATGCGAAGTAACATTTGTTTATGTTGCCAAGATGAAAGTTTAGGAGCATATAAATTAATTGACGGAATTAAGAAACGGAAAAAAACTTTCATTTCGATTTCAGTGGATCTTTAAAGCCCCTTTCTTTGATTAAGTATTGAAAACTGCCTTCTGTCATATGTGTGTTTTGAAAGAAATGTGAGTTAGACGTCATTTGACTACAACTTCTGTAATGTAAGTACATCAAGTGAGGTGGAATTTTATGATTCATAGATTGTGATTTATAGAAAATTATGGATTGTTTTTTAAAGTTGTGAATTGCAGCTTTATGTCATCTGTACTACAGTGTGTATAGATTTTGAAAAGGTCACTGTAAGTAGTTTTCATTAATACTCAAAGGGGAGTTGTTTATATACAGAAATCTGTGCTCTGGGCTTGTTCACACTGGTATTAACATGCATCTCACAATTGATGGTAGGAGACATCATTGGGTGCGTCTGAATCAGCTACCTAGTTTCCTAGACCATTAATCAGTATGTCTTAAATACTCTCTGGGTTAGATATTAGTTAAAGTCCCCTGTGGTCGATAATTAAAACTAATTATTGACCATCAAAATGACATATTTAAAATGCAAATTGGCCCCGCCTCCACTCAATGGTATTCTGCAGTTCCAGAGCTGCTAAACCTGAAAGTGAAACTGAGAGCTGACAGCAGTGCAACGATTTTCTTTGCATATTTGTGCCTCAAACTGCTGATCTATCTGGTCAAATGAGTTTATGTGATTGGTTACATGTTCATGATATCAGTAACCGGAGATTTGATCACTGATTTGAGTCTTGTGTGAATCATTTGTCCACCATTGTTTGCGGCTGCCGATACTTTAGAAGACTTTAAGAAAGAGGAAGCTCCATGCTTGTTAATACATTAAACAACATACAAACTATTTACACCTATCATCCTTTTTAAAACTTAATGGATGTTGCTTTTGAGCAGCAATAAATGGCCCTATGGTGTAATTAATACACAATTTGCTGGTCAAAACCAGACACATGCGCTCCCATTTAACCCGTCACTTAACGTGTTCTTGCACTATTTCTTTTACAAGCTGTCTCCATTGCACAGTGAATCTCTTTTTACATCGCGTCTTGACTTTGTTGGTTACAAGGGGAAATTAATCTGCTGAGGCTGAATACCTGCTTAGAGCAAATTCTGTGCATGCCGACCTGATGCCAACCCACATCAGATTGAAATGCCTATGCCTTTTAACATAAATGTCAGCAATTGCCTATGCTCGAGGCTGTGACAACACAATTTAATTGAAGTGATATCGTTTTTACTTATCCAGTGTCTGAACTCGACTGTACTTGCAAAAATTCTAAAAGAGTCCAGAATGTCTAAGCCAGTGACAAGTCCAAGTTCATTAGACATTGGACGCCTGTCCGAGTAGCCCAACTCTAGTGATCTGATCACAAACTCATTTATATCTATACTAGGCCTGACCACCTGTGATCAGTGGTCAAGGTTTGACAGGTTCTGTTCATTCATGCTGGTAGAGGCTGTATCTTCATGACATCATTTTCTTGGCTCAGAAAGTTCTGTGGTTCCTCTGAATAGTAAACATTTCGACAAACTTCAAGTGGCTGTGTGTGGGTGTTTTTTGCCAGCCAAGCAACTGCTACTGTGATGAATAGGAATGTTAACAGATTCTCGAGGTATTATAGATTACCTTAATCGAATCACCAAGGATTGTATTTAATTTAGACGTAAACAGTTTCTGTCCTCACAAAATCTACAAATCCAAAAATGGATGTGTGCCATTCACAAAACAACATTACCCCCCAAACTACTCCACTCTCTCTCTCTCTCTCTCTCTCTCTCTCTCTCTCTCTCTCTCTGTCTCCATTCTACACATTTCAAGCTTTCATCTGCTCAAAGGCTCAGCGGGGATTCTTAAGCTTCGATCGTGTGACCATGTTTAGGCCAAATAAACAAATGATCTCCATACAACTTGACACCTCCGTGAAAGATGATATCGATGATGCCCCAGTTAAAGAAAGAGAACAGGTGAACATCTCAAGAACCGTGATAACCACTGCTTTTCATTCTTCTCAAGCAGAAAAGTTAACAAATTCACTGAGGCCCATTGAATGAGTTGATAAGTACGTTTCACTTCATCTCCTCCCCGCTGGCAAAGGTGAAGCCCCCCGCCACCTCCACACGCTTGCGCACGTTCCGTATAGCCCTATGCATGAGCGCCTCTTGACACGAGCGCTGTGTGCCACGGCGGCACAATGACAGCAGCTTTAAGTGCAGAGCTAATTAAAGCACCTAAAATAGAGAAGGTGATGAATGTGCTGTCAAAACGAAAGAGAGAGGGAGAGCACACAAAGGAGAGTATAAGAAAAGTGTGAGAGTGGTGAAATGTGAGAATTTGTGTTTAGACGTTTTCATACCCAAGCTTGTTTCAAATGGAATCTGTTATGTTTTCTCCCTCATTTGGGTTCAAGATCTTTTCGTGATTCGTGGTTTCACCTGGAGTGAAAAAAAGTGAACAACTACAGGTCTCAGAATCCTGAAATCTAAATGGTTGCATTCTGAACAATAAAAAGACAGTTTAGTCTCACACAACTTGCATAACAAATTATTACATTTGAAAAGTCGCCGCGTGAAAGCCAAACCAAAAAGATATTGCAATATTTTACCAATTTCTTTGTTCAGAAAGCAAACGGTCTACAGGTTAAAAACACTTTAGAGAAGTCGAAGAAAGAGAGAGAGAGAGCATATAAAGGGTAGGCAGGAGATAAAAAGAATGAATCAATGTTTTAGAAAAAGTCTCTATGTGTATGTGCATGCGTGCGAGCGCATCTGTTGCGGTGTAGCGGTGATCAATAGCGGACATTGGGAGCATGACACAGCATTTTTCAGTAATGAGGCAGACGTTGTTATCAGTTTAATTAACCCGACTGCATACTCAAGCTATTTCTGTCTGTCAGCGCTTAAAGAGCACACAAGAGCATTAAGGCAAGGACTCAAATCTGATCCTGTTTGTTTTTCAACCTAATAAACAAATGTAAGCTAATGTGTGATTGAAGTTTGACATGAATAAAAAGATTCGATGTTGTTCTTAATGAAATACTTAATCTGCAATAACTAACTTCTTTAAACAAAAACTTTGTTAAAAATATAACAAAAATCAAGGATTGAGCATAAACCTCACCTTACCCCAATAGACAATAATGATTCATAATTTGAGTTGTCGGGTAAGGTTTTTTAGGAAATGTCAGGTGTTTGTTAACACACGTAAAGTAACAGTTACAGTTTGCAGCTTGAAATTCTAGTTGAAGGGATAGCTTACTCAAAACTTGATGGTGAGTAAATGATGACAGAATTTTTTAAGTATTTGTTCCGTTAAACACAAAACAAGATATTTTGAAGAATGTGGGAAACCAAACCGTTATGGGGCACCATTGACTGGTAATTTTTCCCTACTATATTAGTAAGAGATGCCCCCAAAGTCTTTGTTCACAAACATTTTTGCAAATATCAGTCAGTTGTGTTCTGTAGAACAAATACATTTATACAGGTTTGGAACAACGTAGGAGGGAATAAATGATGACATAATTTTCATTACTTAAAAGTATCTATCTCTTTATTAATAAACACAGTGCTGTTCATTTTTTAAATCGTAATTGGCATTTTGTTACAATAAACACATATGGACTCAACATTTGGAAGTGTGATAATAAAAGAGTGAAAAAGTTCAAAATTGTATTGCACTAAACCTATCCCTTTAACATCATAAACACAGCATGTACCGTTTTTGCCCAATGCTGCAATACGTCAACCCAACCGCCATATTGGAAAGGTCAAAACTGCCCTAAAATACATATGAGGGCATGAGCTGCATTTCTTTGAATGAAACACACAAAGACGATTGCATTTCTCAACTAATTCCAATGTTTACGATTCACAGGGAATGCAAAAACGTTCTTTCTCCAGCAACATAAAACTTTGTTCCAAGCAAAGACGTATTGTCATAAGGAATATAAAAAAGCACTAAAATGCAAAATTAAAAGCTGCAGCTTTAACTGTTTTGAAACTAGCTTTACCGAGAACCCTTAATATAACTTGCACAGTGTGGTGTTGTTGTGTGCATGCTTGTGCATTGGGGGAACATAACAACTAACTCCTCTGTCATACTGTGAGCAGTGAGTATTTTTAGTCATTTTCACACTTTTAATGTAACCCGTGTGATACTCTGGAAACGCTCACCATCATAGACTCAGTGGCTTCAAAAGGCCAAAGTCTAAAAAAGACAAACTGAAAGTTATTTGTGTGCATTCTCTGGCTGATGTTCTTTGTCATCTCCTGATGGTCTTTTAGTTTCCGTCCTCCTCCATCAGTAAAACACATTCGGAGATAATTGGAGGGCAAGACTCAACTCGAGAATCATCTAAGGCAGTCACGTAACATCAGATTCCCAAGTAAGTATGCATGGTTTCTGGCTTTGCATAATGCATCTTTAATCAAACCTCCACTTCAGGTTGGAAGACCTTTTCTGCTCCCAGAATCATCGACTAATTATGACGCCAGATGGAAAGCATGAATGCGGCGTGCATTTGTAGTTCCCCTCTAATCAACAAATAATATTCCACGGCAGAGCAATAAAAGCATTTATGGGGGTTAATATGGTGGTTCACCTCATGTTCATTTCAGTTCTCATTAGGACTTCTGTACGCAACTGTTTATATGTTTAGTCTGATGGTTGTATTAGTTTGCTTCACAAATGCAATGTGATGTTGTGATTGGGAAGAGAGTCCATATACATTATTCACTTGATTGCAGTCAGATCCAATGAGTTGCTTGCCACGCAAAGTTTGACCTGCAGTGAAGCCCGCCTTGCCAAAAACTCTTTCGTTGCACGATTCACATCTGTCTGATGAATGCAGACAACTTCAGATATGGTTGGGTATGACACCGGCAGTTGACTGACTGCATTAATGAAACAAGAGGACAGAGTATGACCTCTTTGTTTGTCTTTCTCTTTCTCACTCTCCCTTGCTCGCTCGCTCTGCTTATTCTACTGTGTATATGGACTTACATTGTATTTGTGTGTAAAGTATGGTCAGTGCAGTAAACCAATAAGGAACAGCAAACCAGCTGAAACTGCTTTAAATCTTCATTTAGTTAATTTAGTTCTTCATTAGTAAAACTCCTCACACAAATTGCACAACGTGCATGTTTCTGCGTGCGACCATTTCACAGTCAGAAATTGTGTTTCGGTTGTGAAAGTGAACATACACCCTGCTGGCACAGTCTAACCTTTGCATTTTTGCGGCTTTAGCTGCCATCGTTTCAGATCCTCCATATCACTGTCTGTTGCGCTGGCTTACAGCTTTTGGCGTTGTGTGAACAAGCTCTCCATGTCTTTCTGTCTTTGTCTCCTCTTGTGTTTCACCATCACTGCCTTTGTATCTCTCAAGCTCTATTCTTGAGCGCCTCAGGACGCCGGCCCGTATATCACGGATTGGTTACATGTTTGTGTTTATTTGATTTGGGAAGAATTGGCTACATTTCTCATTCTCATATTTCATCTGTACAATAATTGACCTTGTGTCTCCATGCAAATGTTTGGCGTATTGCAAGAGCTTAGAGCAAACGGATGCACACATCCCACAAAACCATTACAGAGTATACACTTCTCTCATTCACACATGTCGTCATAGAAAGTTACAGCTGTACGATTATTTCTGAAAACATGCGTGTGGGGGGGTGATGTTCTGACGTCACAAAAGTACATTTGCACAAATTGCCAAGAAAACACAGACATCAGTTTCACTTCCTGGGTGCCGTTCATGTCCAGAATCTTTTAGCGCTGGGACTGCCGCGCCATCTATCAGTTTCAAAAGATCTCCAAATCCAGCGTTATATCTACCGTTTGTATAACAGTCATCAACAAAATGCAGTGAACAAACAACACAGCTGAACTTCTTTCTCCTGAACACAAGTGAAAGTGACTTTTGCGCATGCTCCTTCTCCTGCTCTCCATGGTTGATGTATGGACGTGCCGCTTGCTGTTCTGGGAGAATTGTCCAATAAGGGACTAAGAAAAGTTGTTGCGTACGATTTTTCATGTTTGAAAAAAACTTTACAAAACCTGTACAAACACAGATATACTACGTAATACGTACAACTCAATTTTTGACAAGTTGACCATGTTAAGCAAGAGAAGACAACACGTTTAACATCGTAAAGAAGTCAGAATGCATGACACACCGTTGCACCACCCCTTTAAGGGTGATTAAATCTGAGTACATCACGATGGAAAGCAAGAGATTTCTTTCGCACTGGCTAATTCAGTAAAACATACATACATTACATGGTCCTTACATTGCTGGGCTTAGGGGGCAGTGTTACAGAAATATACTCAGAACTCATTGCAACGTGATGAGCTTACAGAAAGAAATATAATTTTACTTTTTTTAAATACTTTTCACAAAAATAGATTAAAAAATGTCCCTAAAGTCAAGCCTAGCATTTTGTTAATATTACCATAAACTCAATTTCACTTTCTAGTTTTAACTTGAATGTCAATAATTTCATGCTTTTTGTCGCAAAACTTATTCAACTCATATTTAATGTAGTCTAGGTCTTTTTTACCTTCCATAATTTTGTACCTGTAGTACATAGTTTTCTAAGCATGTTAAATAACCTGAACATGTTTGGCACCTGCATAATTTGAGATTTGATTTGAGCTTCAACAAAGTAAAAAGTAGGGCTGGGCTGCACTAAAAATACAAAATGTATGTATTTCGAGACGGATCAGTTTTTCCTAGACAGAATTATGGCTTGAATAGTTTATCAGTTGTTTATTGTAAACTGTATAACAGTAAAGAGAAAGTCTTAGACCATTTGAAACACAATAAGATAAAAGACCAAAAGAAAGAACATAAAAAATGGCCTCACTTGTAATAGTTAAATGTATATCCTGATTCAAAACCAAAGCAGTGTTATATCGTTGCATATGAATTAAACTTTTCTTGAGCATGGGTAATTAATGATATGAAAATAAATAAATGAAAATTCATTTTGAAATAAAAAAAGATCAGAGTTTTGTCTTGATATTGACATACGCAGATGGAAGATGGACTTTATTTTTCCTAGCAATAACAAACGTTTCTTTGTGTGGAATGTGGGTTTTTACCGCCAAAGCATTACATACACAGCAACATTTTTCAATGTGTTGCCTTAAATGATACACAGCCGGCTCCATTGACACACACATCAGCAATGATTATGTGACAATGTATACTTCAATTATTTGTTTTATGGAGTTCTTGCTACTTTTTGTTTGGTTGCATTTAATGATTTGCATTTAGCATTATTTAGACCCAGGGCCAATGTGACCCTATCAGAACAGACCTGCCGCCCATTTCTTGGTCACAACCCACCAGCTGAGAATCACTGCTCCAGAAGACCTCTGAAATCTTCCATCAGAAGTTCAAGACTGTGACAGGGCTGATGAGGGAGACTTCAAAGTTTTGTAATTAGGCCTGTTAATGAACAGTCTTCATAAATTTTTTAGCACGGAGGAAAAGCGAACCAATCGTACAAACATCCATCCACCCACACATGATTGTACACACACACAGAGAAATAAACTGAGGTGAAAACTAGCTGATTTAGTCTATTAGCTCCTTCGTGCTACTCTCCAAATTAAAATCTAATTTAAGGGGCTTTTAAATTAAAAAGTACATTTTTCCACTGTCCTCTTCTTGGTAGAAAGCTTCCATTCCATTAGGTATCTAATTTTTACCTGTCAGAAATAGAGCTATATAATCTTCCCCGAGGAGAGCTATTGCATGGCCTTGTAATTAGGCTGGGAGTGTTGGGATGTTTTTTGTGAACTTGTGTGTGTGTGTGTGTGTGCGTGCATTTGTGAGAGAAAGAAACTGCAGCCAGAATCCTCTCTTAGCTCATAATTGCCATCCTCATCTTCTAATGCATCTCTATGCACTGTAGACTCACAATCATTCATCTATATTTAGCCTATAGATATCATTTTGAAGCACAATTCCATTCCGATTGCGTTTTGCGGTCAATGATTAGCTTCGGAAATTCAAACATATCTGTGGGGTTGCTATAGTAGCAGAGGTAGTGTTATTGGATGAATTTGTTCATGAAATACCGTTTATCACATTTATCCCATAATGTCTTCAGAAATTGGTGACTGGCAGTTTAACAAAACAATTTTAATACACTCCTAGGAAATGAGGTAATGTCTCTTGAGTAAAACCACATTTTATATGCTTATCTTTCATTGTAAACTGAAATTCTAATAAATCAAACTGCCTCTTCTATTGTGGTATGTCACAGCCATTATGTTTCTTAACAAACACATGTGCATTCCAAAACATTCGATCGATTTGTTATGATTTGTTTGTTATAATTTGTAATCCAACCAAACACTTTTAGTGTATAGAAATCAGCAGCTTTGGCATTCCATAAAAATCAGATTTTGTGTTCTATGAAAGAAAGGAAGGCATATTTTAAGACATGAGGGTGAGTCAACTACCTAAATATGAATATCTTAATACAGTTTTTCATTAGTATTATTATTTGTATTATTTCATTTTAAGGTGAACTTTCCTTTTAAATCAACTTCAATAAAAGTAATTTAATTAAAAAAGGTAAGTTAAAAAGACTTTTCACTCAAAAAAAAGGAAAGAAATGTATAACTTGAGGATGAGGAAATTAAGATAGAATTGTTATTTTTGGTTGAACTGTCCAAAGAACTGAGAAATTGCTTCTTGCATCTGTCTCATGTCATCTTAAGCTGGTAAAGATAAATCCATGCGACACTGACTGTGAAAACTCAACTAAAGTCCTTTCGTTTTTACTATTTTCCACACAGAACTATCCTTAAAGCCTATTGTAAATAAATGAAAATATAATTTACACATATATTGTATAACTTTAATGTGAACTGATTGAAGCCAAGTCAAAGATTGAAATCATAGTGAAATGAATAGCTGAAATCAAATGTTGAAATGATTATGAGACTTTAATCTGGTTGTCACAGTCAGGGTCACAAATTGAAACACACGATTCAAACTTTAATTTTGAAGGAAGGAAACACGTTCCCAAAGTGAAATATGAACATTTAATCTTTGCCCTTGAATTCGTTGACTGTCTCAGCCCGTTTCCCCTCGTTTTTAACACAGAAGTGTAACTGCCCCCAGATTACGCCATATTGAATTTGAGTTTAGTTTCTCATAGTGAGGAACAGGAATATTTTTCAAAGCCCCACGTTGACCTTCAGGCACATTGTGATTACATTATGTTCTCATTAGCCGGGTGCACTGACTCAGTGGATGCCAAACTGCCTCCCAATGAGTGAGGCTGCTTTCCATCAGGTCCTCTCTGACCTTCAACACGCTGCTTTATCATACTCCTCTCAATACTAATTACTCACTTTAATCGCTAATGAATTATTGAATAATCCATTATGGGTATGCGCGATAGGCTCATGAATATGGCATTTGTTGTTTTAATTGGACCGTTGTTGTTGTTTGGGAGTGCAGGAGTAAAGGTGTGCTGGGTAAAAACATTGAATGACGCGTATGTGGGCGAAAACAGCAATAATCGATAATAAGTGCTCCAAATACAAAGGAAGGAATATCTGTCAAACAACCTGCGTACCAGTTTAAAAGTAGTCAAATTGGATTGAAATGCGTGGATTTGGCAAGCCTGGTCAGCATTTCTTTTTTCTATGTGTTTTATTGCTGTGATGAATGGAAAACAAGAATGAAAAACAAGATTTTTAGCCATATTTTTAACATATAACAACTCAAGGTGACATGTATGATTCACTCCCCAGAGTGGCTGATGTGTAACTAGCCATCAAAACCCATGCATACAGTACATGCTGTTTATAGCTTTGTCAATGTTTTGACCTCTATGCATTTAAGGGTTAAGGGCATTGGCATGTTTTGTGCAGTTGTAGTTTTCCTTCTTTAAATGCCACTGACAAGGCCAAAATAAATTTTAATCGGCGCCCCTCCTCCCCATACCGATTCGAATTAGAGAGCTGCTTTCCTCTCATAACTAATGCAATCAGAGACAAAAGATTAAGCTGTGTTTGAAGTAAAGCAAGAGAAGGGTGGTGAGAAAAGAGCGTGAGGGAATGAGATACGGTACGACTGGAAAGGGGGGGTTTGGGGATTAAGCTGTGCAAAAAATGTGTTATTAAGAGAAAAGGTCACAGAATGATATTACCCACAACCTGATTAGCAAAAGGGCCTTAGGCTAATGCATCAATGCCTTCTTCCCAAAAGCCCCTCGGTTACGCACACGCCGACACACAAATACTGCATTACAAAGATGAAAACAGCAACACTAGAAGTACCGGAGTCAGTTTTTTTGCGATCGGATTGGAGTTGCCAGTCGCTCTCAACGATCTTCACAACCGTGTCGTCCGTGTGGCACTCTAGAGGCTACATTAGCCGTATCACACACAAAAAGAGACGGACAATTACACCGCAACACCAGACCAATCCTAGCATGCACGCTGTCCAACGTGGCCACATCTTCTCACACCGGTCATACAGACAGACCCTACACCAGCGTGCTAGAACAGATTAAGACCACAAGCGGCTAATTTACTGTGACACTGCTCGATCCCTTTAAACTGTGAAAGACCAGCTGGTGACACGCTGGTGCTAATAGAGTAGACTGCAAGGAAATGTCTACCCAGCTGATGTCTCCTGAGATAAGTGTGTTTGTCGTCCTAATGAAAAGGCCATATTAATATTGGAATCTTCATGTCTTGGAAACTCAACATGGTGCTTCATTCCTTCCTCTCTTAAACTGTGTCGTGTGGAGTCGATAACCTTCATTGACTAATGACTGGGCTGTTTAATGGAGCTCATTTAAATCAAAAAGGATTGTGGTTGGAAAAAGGTTGTTTGCAAACAGGTGAACCGCACAACATTCCCGATCTCCACCTTTTCTCTCCATCAATACTGGCAAGTTCGCTCGGTCCCGTCTCTAACGTTTTATGCGAAACTGATCCGAATTGTGACCTAGTTCTTTCTCTCCAGCTTCTCTTAGGCATCCACCAACAGACAGACGTAAGTCATAAAAGTTTTATTCCAACTGCAAGCGGGGAGAACAAAAAGCAAGTACAAAGTTACGCCACCAAAGGGAATAAGAGACAAAGGCGTGAGAGAAAAGACAGCATGCTCTTTTACGGTTGACTGATGTGCTGCCCAACTGAGCCTTTCAGTGTTTTGCCTCTGTATAGATTTGTCACCAGCCTCATTTCGGTTGCAACGGTGAGATACAGATATCGAAAGGCTCTCCTGTTATTTTATGCTGGATTAACAGCTTGAGTTGTCATGCAAAAGATATTTTCTGATGTTGCACTGTGGAGATGCTGTGTGTAAATCAAAGTCACCACATAAAAAAGTTCTGACGTATATTGTTGTGTGCTTGGGTTTTATATTTACTGTACACAGACATTTGTTAGACCGCCACAGCTGGCATAAACTAATATTAAACTATTACATCATTTGTTATAGGCCTATTTCTGAAATGGTTAACCCAGCAGTATAAAGCTCTTAAATTACAATAGTATTTCTAATGCTAACATATAGGATGTTGTCATCCTTGGATTTGACCTATTTTTAAGAAAGACAGAAAAAAATTGTAAAGCAAATATTTATTCAGATGCCCAAGTACAGTTAATTACTTCCAGTTCATAAAAGAAAATCAATTTTAATGGTTGAACATTATTTCTGACTTCTGAGAGAGGTTTAATGGAAGTTTGTTATTTGACAGACAACTTTAAAGGCTTTGAAGCTTCAAAGTTTTTGTCAGATTCCTAAAATATTCATTTTTTCTATTTATCATGACAGGTTTGTTAAGCAATGTATACATAAAACTATACATTATACCAATCTGATGTTGTTACTCTCAGTAACTGAGCATGTTTGGCAGAAGACAACAACTTGTTTACAGCAAAAGGAACAATGAATACAGAAAAATACTTTTGTGTTATAGTCAGGTATGTTTTATTAAAATTAAACTGTAAGGACAGTGTATAGTCATACCATGTACATCATGTTTTTTCATGCCTTACAGTATTACATTCAATTAAATTGGTTATACAAAACACTTTAACTTACTATTTTGATTTTTAAATGTAGTAGCATTATGTCAACTCATCAAAATATGTTAATAAATTTCAACTTATTTTGATGAGTTACATCAACTCAACCTAGTGTGGCCATTTCCATAACACCAAAAAGGACACTTTGCGGCATTTAGTGAGGCAAGAATAACTGCATCTGGTGTACTCGCAAACATAATACAACTTTGTCTATCATATCGATGGTCTCATGATACAGTGATTCTGAAATAGCCTACTCTATTCATTGCCAGACAATTTGATCAACAACATATTTTGATGTAGACCTATGTGTAACAGAAGAGGCAAAAAAGTGTTTGTTCACAGTATTTTTATTTATTCAAGACCCTCCTGTATGACTGGTGATGCTTGACTGCATGATAGACTTTACAAAGCTCTGCAGCGGAGATTTTGTCATCCTGAGGTGATGTTGCCTCTCGAAATTAAGACCTAAGGGAAGACGTACCAGCAGCTCGTCGGTTACCTTTATGTTTTTCAGTGCTGGCATGTCTGTCAATGGCGGCTTTCCCTTTACAACTAACGTCCACTCACAGCGACATAGTGTGCAAAATCCATGGAAAGCATCTCTACTGCTTTTTGCTATGAATTCGTGGTCTTTTTTCCATTCCGGATTAAATGATGTCGGACGTTTCGGCATGTTAACGTTATGATGTGAAGTATCCAGTACGTGGACTCCACCTCCACGTCCTGGAGGCTTGTTTACGTTTTTAACCAATTATATATCAGATATTTATTTGACACCTCTTTCAGCCAATCATTTGTTTGACCGGAGATCTTACGGTGTCAGACGCTATGCTGCTGCGTCCCAATAAAGGTTTTACAGCACGTTTTTAAGGCCGATTCAGCGCAACTCCGAAAAGGAGGACAAATGAGTGTCCGGCTTGAGGCTGCACCGGACGCCGGACAGGGGGCTTAAAATCCGGACTGTCCGGCCAAAAGCCGGACGTATGGCCACCCTAACTCAACCACCACAACATTTTTAAATGTAAGTTAGCAAAGGCAGCAAAAAAGTTTTACAGTGCACAAATACTGAAAAAATATGAGCTGGTTTTGTCTTTTGGTGACCTTTAATAAACCTGAGGAGAAAAACTGGACATTCCAACAGAAAGATGCAATGATTTCTATAGAGAAATGTGTTTCCGGTTATGCAGTAGGCCTAATTTAGACAGAATCACATATTGCCAATGATCCTGTGTTTTAACTTTTCACCCATAATTATCATGCAAATATAATTTGAGTTATTTGTAATTGTATGGCTTGACTTGGTCCAAAATGATGTATTTATTTGTATTTTAAAAGAGTTGTATAAAGTGTTTTTACTGACTGCTCTCATAATGACATGTAAACAACAAGCCTCTGTTACAAAAGAAGTAATTATGTGTAGGTTATGTGTCAATGTGCAAGAGACGGTATGTGCTTAAAAGCAGCATATTGAGGACACAAACATTAGGGAAGAAATGAGATGCACAAGCAAGCATTTATCTTATGAAATGAGAGATTTATTTGAGGCATCTTTTGCACATTTTTCTAAGAAGGTTTCTAGGGAAATAACAATTTTTAATGAGCCATGTTTAGGGTTACGAGGAAAAATGCATGTCATAAAAATAGACCCTCTTTATTCTTAGTCTTTTTTGGGTTCTCAACAGCAGCGGGAAAATGAGCAGGATTACATTTTACCGAGCTGTGAAAATAAAATGTTTTGAAGCTCAAGAGGACAAAAGTTACTGTAAGAGACAGAGAAAGACCCAACTGAAGTCCTTAGTTTTGGTTTTCCAAGAATATATTTAGGAAACCGTAAATGTTAACCTTGAACGAACAATAATTACAATTCTGTCATAATTTTCTCACCCTTATACTGTATTGTCCCAAAGTAGAAGTCAATGAATGTCACTGTAGCTTTTTGCAGAACATATAAACTTAACAAAATAGTTCAACCGAAAATGAAAATTCTTACATCATTTACTTACAGTACCTTGAAACCTGTATGAACACGAAAGAAGATATTTTGAAGCACGTTGGTAGCCAAACAAGATTGACTTCCGTTTTATACAAGCACAACCAGACATTTCTCATAATATCTTATTTTATGTTTCAGAGCAAAAAAAAGAGAAACACAGTATAAAGTTTTTTCGATAACATGGTGAATAAATGATGACCGAATTACACATTGCAAGCTATGTTCAGCTATTCAGCTGTGTTTGCATGGTACGCTATCATATTTAAAATAAGTGGTAAAGAACCGTGTACGACACCAAAATGACACTCTCACCACCTCCTTCCAAAAAACTGCAAGTTAAGATTAACGACTGAGGCAGCGGTGGTACCCGTGACCAGAGTAACTTGGCCTAACAACTTCATTTCAATGCTGTGCTGTTGTCATTTAAGAAGACATATGTTCTCCTGAGAGCCGTGGACTGAGCCTGGATGTGTGGAGTAGTGGAGCTGATCAGACTGTGTCAGAGACCCGCTGAGAAATAGATTACAGTGAGTCAATGCAGCGAAGACTGCTGGGAGTTGAGATGTCGACTACGAGGGGAAGTGAGTTAGTGTAAGAGCGTGTGTGTGTGTGTTTGAATGCTAGAGAGAGAAGCAAAGAAGACAGTGCGCCTTAACCCTATGGCGGTGATTACAAGGTTGGAGTTCTTTAGTAACCTTGCATGAAAGGATTTTCAGTTTTTTTTCTATGCAAAGCAGGTCCAGACTCAGTCTTTTAAAAACTGATTTCTCATCATTTCATGAATGTACCGCATTTCATTTTACAATACCATTCATTGTGAAGTAAAGGAACCTTGGATGAAACTATCTTTCACATGTGTCCGTGTTAATGGTTGTGTTTGAGTATACGTGTGTGTGGGAGTTGGATAGTGGGTGGCAGGTGGATGGAGAGCATTGCATGCTGGTCTGTATGGTAATGAGATATAATTGCACAGTACGTTCGCTTGTCTGTCGCCTCTAAAATTCAAAGGGAATTTGCATAGTTATGTGCGGACTTTTCAAATATGCTAATCGTTCTTTCTCTTGCCGCTCTCGGGCATCTTTCAATGCAATTAGATCCTCGTAACTGACTGTGTAATCACAAGATTTCCAACTAGATTGGGGGGAAACACTTAAATGTTTCTGTTAACTTTAAATTACACTTGGTGAAGTGCCTTTGCAGAAAATGATGCCCTGTGACAGCTTTTTGTAACCATATCTGGAGGTAATAGTCCCAGGAATATGAAGTTCATTATAATTTAGAATGAACGAAATTATGTTTTAAACTGTACATAAAAAAGCCAAATGTAGACTAGAAGCAGCTTCTCTTAAAGGGATACTTCACCCAAAATGAAAATGTTGTCATCATTTACTCACTCTCTTGTCGTTTCAAGTCTTTATTACCTTGCAGAACACAAAGAAATACATTTTGGAGAAAGTTGATAATCGAACGGCATTGCGCCCCGTTCACTTCTATTGTATGGACACAAAACCAATGCAAGTGAATGGGTGGCGGTTAACAATATTTTAAACAAAGAAAGAACGTTCAACAGATTTGAACTGACAAGAAGGTGAGTAAATGATGACTGAATTTTCATTTTGGGACGAACTATCAATTTAATCCAGACTCGCGACTCACAAGGGAAAATAATGGTGATAAAACACACATTCTCTCCTATGAGCAGGCAAATAGTGCCAGCAAAAGCAAGGTCAACAATGGCAAATAAGACACCAGCTTTTAGTTTTTTAATCCATTGTACGCTGGTTAGAAAAGCAGCTTTTCAGCTGTCTTTGTTTTATTTATTTATATACAAATTCAACTCTTTTTTTATTCTTCACAGCGGGGATAAGACATGCCCATAAAGCGATCTTCAGCGAACCTGTACAGCTAAGAAATCTGAAAATGATCATTTTCTACAAAAGGCCATTGTGGGCAGCCTCTCTGGTAGAAATCAATGGTTCGCCCAAATCTCCTTGAACAAGGTTGATTGCGTAAGATGGATCGAAAAGCACAATAGACTTTCAACAACAGGTCTGTGCAAGCCGGGGACTTGGATTTGTTGAGTTAAGGCATCTTTTGGCTTTTTTTCTATAAAGTAAAAAAGAACAGAGCTGGAGTGTTCTCTTTGTTCATTTTCCACCCATCTGAACATCTGTTCGTTTTGCATGGCCTTCCACACATTATCGCGCATAATTATGGAACGACCCCGGTGGCCATTTCTTATTGTAATGCTTTGCTATTTGTATGTACTGTATGACAGATTATTTGCGTTGTCAATGGCAGAAGATGGACGGAGAAGACCTCAGATCTACTGACCGTGGAGACTGTTTGTAGATCCGTTGAACTGCATTGCTCATTTAAGTCAAGTGCACGGTTTAATCAATGATGCCTCTGGTCAGACGTGTCAAAGGCGATATTTTACTTTAGAGGGAAAAAAGAACAGAGAGGGAGATCAAAGCCCACCATGGAAAAGCAGTCCACCGGCCTTGGCTTTGAACTTCATGCTGATATGAACTGAGCCTGTCCCTCCACTAAGAGAAAAAAATTCCTGCACTGTGTTAAAGAAATGGAAATTGATAGTTAACGCAAATAAATATTATTTACTCACTTTTTAAACTGGTATGATCTTATTTCTGTGGGAGACATATTATTGTCACTCTTTTCTTTACTGTGACAGAATGTATGTCTATCAGGTTTCAATACTAGAAATACTATTTTACAAGTTTCTGAAGTTTTGTGAATGACTGCAACTGGGTGCTTAAAGTACAGGCTCAAGCAGTTCAGTTTCTGAACAAACAATTTGGTCTTATTTGTGAACAAGATCCACTTGCACCTAAGCTCCATGTTTTTAAATTTCTTATTTTTTTGTGCTATAAGTATAAATGTTTCCGTATAGATTGAAATGACGTAGAGATTGAAATGACAAACTTCTGTAAATGTGAACTGAATGAATAAATTAATGAATGATTAATTGAACATTGTTATAACTCTATATAAAATATAAAAATATTTGTTATTTATTAAAAATATTTATTTATTATTATGGCTTATTTTTAAGGGGCTCTCTCGTTCACTTAACACTTTTTGTCTGTAAATCCAAACAGCAGAATCTGTTTTATAGCAGTGAGCAACACCATGAGCTTTAGAACAAATAAAGGCCACACATTCAGATAAAAAGCATTAATGCTTCATATAAAGCATTAATGACCAATCGTCCAGAAAAACATGCTCTGCCGAGAGAATCTAAAGTGCATCAGCGTCTGAAAGAGAACAGTGATATTTTGCTCAAGCCCTGTGTATTGAATTGTGATATTTTGTGACATTTAGCAGTTGTCATTGTGTTGAGTACCTATGAGCTGAATACTGATTGATCATTGGCCTACGGACGGGCCAGGGTAAGTGACACTTACCAAAACCACGAGCGGAATGATTAAATATCTGAATCTGGGTTTATTCCAAAATCATTTGTCCTTGCAATGTAAAACGGTTTTGCCCCAATAGTGAAAGAAAAACACAAACAAGACCTTTTTAACATATCAGTTGTTTGTCCTATAGGCAGCAGTTGAATCTATGGATAAAGCCATAATGATCTCATGCATCTCATGTCTTTTTTTAAAATCACCCAAAACTAAATGATTTGCTAACCTCTTTAGTTTTATGAATCAATAATCTTACATTATGTGTTTGAAAGTTGAAACATAAACTCAAAAAAGTATCCTGAGCGATAATAGAGCAACCAATTAAACTTCCTCTGTGTAATATTCCTCTGTGTGGTAATTATTCTTTAGTGCTAAATTACTATAAGATGAAAAACATGTTCCAACTTTGCAGGGGTTTTGCATTAACATGATTCATTTCTAAAAACTTTCTGATGTAAGCGGTTCAAATTAACCACACAATTATATAAAATAACCCTTGTGACATTTGTGAGACACTGTGCTAATAAAAACCTAAAGTAGCCTTTGCGTCTTCAAAATTATATTGTTATTTTACCAATTTGTGATTTCTAGCCCAGCTTCAATTGTTTGTATTACATGACTAAGATTGCGCCTCTTAAATCAAAGTACAAATGTAGTTTTGTTAATTCTACTACTTTAATACAGTGTTAGGGCCTATGCTCTTCGCATTATACATGCTACCTCTAGGAGATATAATAAAGCGACACGGAGTAAGCTTTCACTGTTATGCTGATGATACGCAACTCTATATTTCCTCGAAGCCTCATGAAACACAGCAATTCCATCGAATAGTGGAATGCATAGTCGATATAAAAAAGTGGATGAGAAGCAATTTTTTATTACTGAACTCGGACAAAACTGAAGTGTTACTTATCGGACCGAAAACCGCCCTACGTAACAACCAAGAATACTGCTTAACTATTGATGGATCTTCCATAAAACCCCCATCTTCAGCTAAGAATATTGGCTTTATATTCGATAGTACTCTGTCATTTGAGAACCAGGTCGCCAACACCTGTAAAATTGAGTTTTTCCATCTAAAAAATATATCTAAACTACGTTATATGCTGTCACCATCAGATGCAGAGAAGCTTATACATGCCTTTATGACATCAAGACTAGATTACTGTAAAATTAGGTGGTTGCCCTGCAGGCCTATTACAAAAACTGGTACAAAAAAGGTATGAGCATATTAGCCCGGTTCTGTCAACCTTGCACTGGTTACCTATAAAGCATCGCATAAACTTTAAAATCTTGCTTATTATCTATAAAGCCTTGCATGGTTTAGCTCCTCACTACTTGAGAGAACTTCTAACGTATTATAGTCCTTCACGTGCACTACGCTCTCAGGTGTCAGGTCAGTTGGTAATACCTAGAATTTCAAAATCAAGTGCAAGCGGCAGATCCTTTTCCTATCTAGCGCCTAAACTTTGGAACAGTCTTCCCTGCACTGTCCGGGAGGCAGACACACTCTGTCAGTTTAAATCTAGACTAAAGACGCATCTTTTTAATCTTGCATACACTACACTATCATAATATCTATATTTCAAAGATCTAGGCTGCACTAGTTAGATCAACCGGAACCAGGGACACTTCCAATAACAACTGATGCATTTGTTGCATCAAAGAGTGCAGAACAGTACTCTACTCTCAGCCAGTCTTGTCTCATTGTTCCAAGGTTACTAGAGCGGGCAGGACGCAATCCATTCCCAGACCTGACAAATGCTGGACGAAGGACGTGGCGACTCTACAAAACTTCAGTCGCTATTAGATTATTAATGATAATTTTAAATTTAACTTTTTTTATTTTGCCTTGTTGTGCAAGCACTGTCGAGCTTGTGCAGAGGCAGCAGTTTTTGCCAGAGGGGAACTGGAATGCCTGGTTTCCCTCTGAGGTTTTTTCTCCTCCAATGGAGTTTTGGGTTCCTCGCCACCGTTTGCATACTGTTTTGTACTGTATGCCTGGCCAGGGGGCTGCTAGAATTTGATAGACTTATTTAATTAACACTGCATATAGGAATTTCTTGTGTGTCTAAAAAATATATATTTACGATATAATACAGATTATTCTGTAGAGTGACTGGAATTTTATCATTCTTTCAAACAAATTGTCATAGATTATCTAAGACTGTATTTTTTTATTCTTTTGATCTACAGTTTCCAGTCAGTGGCAGAGCCAGAGGCGGGTCCAAGGTGTCACTGAATACCCCTGACATCCAATTGGCCACCCTGGGTGCCACCCCAAAATTTGATTCGCTACTTTTGTTGATTGACATCTGATTTCATATCTTGTTTAACAAAAATAATAATTATTTTGAATGTTCAGCGGCAGTGCTTGCACGTGACGTCACAACACACAAAAGTCAAATGAGTCAATGTTTATAGCTATCTTTCCTTTCTATAAAAAAGGTTTTGTGATCCTTTTTCAGGCTTTAAATATAGGATCTTTTTATTTATCTAAATGAAACGTTGGTTTATATCTAACTGTACATGTTGAATTACATTAATCTCATTTCATGGTGCAGTTGTTTTATATACAACTCTTGGAAGAAAATTATCACTTGTACCCCTAATCAGCAACCCTTGGATTTATTTATTTATTTGTAATTTGATGCCAGGTCAGGTTTACACACATTTTCTTTCATGGTCTGTGGACCCCCAGAAGTTGCCTTGGCTACCCCTGGCCACCCCGTATATTAATCTTTCCAGTTAACCACAAAGGAACAAAGAAACTTTCCTTGACTGAACAAAGTGCTTGCATGATAACTAATGGAAGGCCTTTAGGAAACAAAGTCCCATTTAAAATGGATGAGCAGTATGGTAAGATGCACTGAAGAGACACGTGTATGTTTGACACATAGCTGTTAAATGCTAAATTCATTTACAAGATTTCAGTTTCCACACTGCTGTATTGCAGCATAGAATAAAAATGTTACAGACACATGAAGGATAGTAGAAATAATAGAAAGATCTGTTTTAATGGCAGAATAACAGACAATTGTCCCATTGCAGACAAAAAGTTTCTTTATTCATATACAATTCCAATCAGGTAAATCTTTTAAAATGTCCAGAAACCTCTGGGAAGCTCTTACTAAACCTCCTCTTACCTCGAAAACTGAGGTTACTCATGTCTCACTAGACATAAATTTGTAAACACCTCAGTGCGATGGGTAAGTGGGTTTCTGTGTTTGTCAGTCATTGTGAGAGACTACATTACACAAAACTGTATAAAAATGCTTCCACATCAGCATCTCAATTACACTTTTGATTTTCCTCCACTTCTTTTCGGTTTTCATTATAATCACAATTTATTTATTTATTTATTCTGACGGCCATCATTGATCCGTTTTAATATTCATGAGATTTTCGAATACAGAATAATGTCATAAAAGTGGAAACGTAGGTTTTGACACATGATTATGACTACATGTGATTATTCATAACACCCTGCTACAAATGATGTGATGTGTTTTCTGTTTTCAGAGGGCGAACACAATGTGCTGTGAACAAATGTAAATGTTAATCGACATTTTAGAATGCAAAAAAAAAATGATGTAGTGTTTTACGCTGCATATGTTTGTGTATGTGTGTGTGCATGTGCTGTTGCTGCATTTGCGCTGATAAGAGGAAATGGCTCGGTATTTCTCACAGCTGGAACCCTTTGAACGCCGCATCCAACAGTATCAGTTTGCAAACCATTCAAATCAAGTCACTCAACGTACGCGCTGCAGCTGCTTTTAATCAGAATCATTCATAATCCACACCTCTGTGTGTTACTGTTTCCTGGGAAATGCACCATTGGTGATGAAATGACATTGATTGGCCAACATTACTTTGAGGGACCATTAGTCCATCTCTTATTCCAGCATGGTTAATGCAGTTGCAGTTGGACTGGGTTGATTTTGGCGAAGTGTTCAAATTCATCTCATTTTACTGGATATAAGAGTGCATAACTAGCTTATTTGCAGAGTACTTTTGATATCTTGTGTAACTCATCTACCACGCGCACACTGTTAATAGTTAAAAATGTATAAAACAGTTCACTTATTTTTTTATTTGAGTAACACTATTTAGGATCAAATTAAAACTTGCAATTAAATGTAAATAAATGTTCAAATTATACTTCCAATTAAAGTTGTTTACTTCAGTGTTGAATGCGAAATGCTAAAGGTGTACTCAATGTTTTTTTTATTCTCACTTATAGTAAATGTAGGCTATTTAATTGAAATGTATTTATACATTACATTTTTCGTTATCTAATTTGGTTATACTTTGACTATTGGTATTACATCAAGTATATAACGATTGCATTACATGGAGCAGCAGGGGGCATTCAGACCACACAATAAAAATCTAATACATTTCTAATGTTTCTGTACCTAATTATATGTATATTATATTATTAAACCTATATTGTCTGGTCAGAAAACTTTCTGAATTAAACTAGGCCTGTTTGTTAGCATTTCATGATGTGAATAATGGGACTTGTATTTTGGTACAGCTTTAGGTCTACCTGGGTTTGCGGATCACAAACTGCTTTTTTTAACAGACTTTCCGAATTCTAAGCATTGAAAGTCTGCGATCATGTCATGGACAGATGTTGTCAAAGGAGCGTTTTTTTATGTAAGATGCTTTATTGTTTGTAGCTTGAATGTAAAACCTTATTGTATTAACATTTGTAAAACAACTACAGATAGCCGAAAATAGTTTGACGCAAGATACAGACTATAAATAACACAACACTGATATACACATTTTTAAGGAAAAGGTGCACGAATCCCACTAGTGTTAGACCTTTAGCATCCTAGCGAATATATCAATGCTTTTGAGGCGGCCTCGCGGTGCTTTGATGTCATACTTCTTGTGGTGGAACACACCTGCTGGTTTGATTCTGTGGATATCTGCATGACTTGTGTGTAAAGGCAGTCACAGTCATGCTGATGCTGAGTACAACAGCATAATCATTCATTTGACACTTCTTAATCTATCAGTTAAAAAGTTAGGTATACTTCAGATAGAGAAACAATCAGAAAAAATATTCTATTCATTGAGTTTCTTGTCAGTTTATTTAAAAAAGAAGACAATGTAGTTAAGTTTTACCTACAGCAATTTATGCCGTCATATTTCCGCTCCATCAAATATGTAATATATATAACAACGATATGTAAATGTTGGCCGATAACCAATAATTTTCAAAAATTTGAAGCAGATAACCGATATATTGGCCCATATAAAGTACATAATATTTTCTGAGACTAAAGTTTCTATTTTCCCCCGAAAATCATGTACCAAGCCTACTTTACACAGATTCAAGATTCTTTAACTTTCCTGGTGTAATGTTTTTTTAATAAACAAATTATAGATGTTCTCCCAGAGCAACCCTGAAAGTCTAACCGTCATGATCCTGCCACATCATGTCATGTTTCTCTTGGTCTAGTGGCAGGAACATGACAGAACCTCATGTTTAATGTGGAGAGAGGCAATTATTGTTGATCTGGCTTGCCATATGCTCTCTCCGGTCTCGTCTCTGTTCCCGTCCTCTCGTTTCCTCGTTATTGCTTGTTAATTAGTTTATTGTGGTTGTGTGGTGAGTGCCTGTGTCTTGTTAGTCTAGTTTATTTTATTTTATAGTTCTTGTAATGAGTTTATTTTTAGTCTTGTTTTAGTGTAGTTAGTCTTAGTCCTGTCTTGTCATGTTATTGTATCCATCCCTGTTTTGTTATGTTACCCCCTCGTGGGTTTTTGTTTTGTCATTTATAATTAAATATCTGTTATCCCCTTACCCGCTGTCTGCACCTGGGTCCTCTGTCCGTGTCTCACCAGCCCTGATCATGACATCTAACACCATGTCTACACCGGGCGCGACCGGAGCGATGCGACACGACACACTGCTTGTTCTAATTGGATTGTCGTGCCGCGTCCGATGTGGACAAAATGTAAATTTATAATGTGTTTCAATGCTTTCTTTAGTTTTTTGTTTCACCGCGCCCGGTGTAGAGAAGGTGTAACAGGTCTCAAGACAGAACGCAGACAATATGCTTTCCCTATCATTTACACATATCTACATAATACACCAACAATGTTTTGCTAATAGCAGTAAGTGAATGATCATGACAGAAAGACAAGAAAGTACTGTTCTGACATACATAGACTGCAAATGATTAGTGATAACAACTTTTTAAATCATTTTATCGATTAGAACAAATAATATTGAATATTAAATGAGATTAAAGAAACATATTTTTTTGTTAAATGGTGTTTGCTATCATGAGTGTATACAACTGCTATTACTATGCTAATGTGTGCCATATAAATAGACGTCATACGTATTGTCTTTAAAGGGGATGTGCAACAGTGTTTCATGCAGTCTGACTTCTTTACAATGTTGAGCGTGCTGTCTTCTCATGCTTGTCATGGTCTACTTGTCAAAAAACTAATTGGACGTGTGACATAGTATTTCTGTGCCCGATACACTCCCCCAGCGTTCGTTTAGGTGTTTTTCTAACATGAAAAACCGATTCGTAACAACTTTTCTTAGTCCCTTATTGGACAATTCTCTCGGAAAAGCACGCCCACGTGTCAATCCGCGAGCGCCAGATGAAGAGCATGCGTCAACCAGGAAGAGCGAGAGAGAGTGAGAGAGCACGGCGTTGGCGAAGTTCAGCCGTGTCTGTTTGTTCACTGCATTTCGGTGAGGAATGTTATTATTATAATCGATGGATATAACGTTGGATTTGGAGATAGTTTGAAACTAGCAGATGGCGCGGCCTCAGCGTTAAAAGATGCCGGACATGAACCGGAAGCAGTAAGTGAAACTGAGTCCTATGTCTGTGTTTTGCAATGGGTGCGCACATGCTTTAGTTCCGCCCCCATCCCCCCGCACGCGCCATGTTTGCGCAAATAATCATACAGCTGTAAAGGACATTTGAAGGGTGCGATACTAGGGGTGTAGCGATACTTTGTAGTAGGATATTTTGCGATGCAAAAATGTTAAGATGCGCATCGTAGAGAGATGGGGATATTTCACAATATGAAGTTCTTTTAAGCGGTCAAGACGCTAGTACTCTGTTCTGGCGAGTCACCCCGAAAGTCATTACAAAGGCAAGCACAAACGTTTTAATATGCCGATGTTAATTTATCCGCTAACGTGAGCTACTGCATAACGTGAAATGCAATATAAAGTACCCAAACGAAACCAGCACTGTCCTGTACCGATTAGTGAAGTGATGAAGTGAGTTGTACTGTACATTGAAAGATTGAATGACTAAAGATAGAGATCGAACAAAGTATGTTATTTGCATGATTGAAGAAATGTAATACAGTTTATTTCACAATTATAATATAATATAATTTAAGATTATGATTGATATATTAATATAATGTAGACTAAATATAATGTAGATTTCGAAGAGTAAAACTAACTAAAACTAAACTCATGGGCAAACCTGCTGTACAGAAGGTTAAGTTAAGTTTTAACAGTTTAGCTTTAAGTTGTAAGTTACTGAAATACAGCAGTAAATGTTTTTTTTTTGTTCAAAATATCATTATGTGTATTGTATTGTGAACCCAGCACCGAGATATTTACCGATTCGTCAGCTGAGTGTGTTGTTACACCCCATGCGATACTATTGTGTATGTACTCAAGATTAACATGAGATATTCAGAAACTGTCTGAGTCACAGTCACTTTAAGTGTACAGTGTTTCAATGGGATTGTGAGTTAACACCTAATGGCAAGTACTTCTCTTGCTAATTTGCGGTACGCTAATTGGATTCCTGATTAGTGGTTACTTTTATTTTAGATCTGTTTTTTAAACTGGGTTGAGATAGTTGAGATTATTGCATTTCTAGATTTTTTCCTGCTATGTGTGGCACTGTAAATAAGATGAACATGAATACTTGCTACCCTGTTACGTCAGAATTAAATTGCAAAGTGTAATTTCTGAAACAAATAATATTTTTTGCAGCCCTCCGCTTTCTGGTTGTCATTATAAAGATGCTTTTGGGAAATGTTCTTATAATACAGTACCACAAATATGGTTTCATTCTACTTACAAAGCTTTCCTTAGGGCCTTAATTTTAACTTTGCAAACATGGAATTGAAACTTTAAAGGTGCAGTCAGTAATTTCTTCTCCCATTAAAAAACACATTACCCCTAAAGAAATGAATAGCTAGTACTTTTGGAAAAAAAATTCAAAATCATGTACACTCATATGACACAAAGAGACCAGACATAGCAGAAGTAACACGGTTAGATCCATATTTAAGGAAGTAACATGGTTAGATCCATATTTGGTCTGTTACATCTATATCTATTAATCACAAACATTTCTTTTGTTAAGTCTTTTTCACCATTGAAGTTAATGAGAAAAGGTTACATTTCCAAATAAGTTAAATTGAATATTAGTAGCATATAAACTGTGCTTAATCTCTACAGCACATTTTAGGCGTCTACTCTCGAGTATCTGAAACATATTTGGTCCAATTCATGAGTGTGGCCAACCAGAATCAAGATAAAAGCTAACAGAATCTTTCTTTTTTTTGTCCTTGGGCCGACTAGGTCACACGTTTTTACCGTCATGTTTACGCACCTGAAAAGCATTGCTGAAAGTGACGAACGCAAAGTGTATGTCTGAGCGAAAATGGCATTGATATTTAATATTCAGTAAACCCGTGTGATCGAAACACCAAGTGTATGTTATGAGAAACAGTTGGCAATCTCTCTTTCGAATTTCCACTTCTAGAGCTCTGTCCTTCTAAGTGGGTATGGCACTTGGGTAGAATTTATATTCGTCCGAAGTTTCAGTCGCAGAAGCTGTAGTTTGTAGTACAGATGATATTTAATCATTATTTTAAAGACCGATCAATTCACTTCATAATATATGAATATGTCGTCAGGAGCTGCGCGGATTACTTTTTTATTTTTGTGTCTGCTTTTGGAACTTAATTTTTATGAATGCCTTTAATAACTCTTTATTTTGAGCTCTTATAACTCGCATCAAATAAAGTCCTGCACTTTATCTCTCTAAATAACTCTCTCAACATCATTCCTGCACTTTATTTTCTCAATCCGCATGTTTTAAAACCGAAACCAATACCTCAGATGAGCAAGCGTTTTACTTTCAATGGACACGCATCCATTTTGTATAAGGAACGACTTAGGAAAGTACACCTCTCAGAAAACTTATACAAATGAAGATCATTTTTTATTTATTATTAAGACATGGAGCATTGAGATCGCGAGAGGGGATCTCAAATTTGACTAAAATTCATATTATCTCATAGACCACTCCAGGCCAGCAGACATGAGCATGTTTAGGGCAGACTCAGAAGATAATTTATTACTCTGAGCTAAATAATTGTACGTATAAATAAATTAAAGATTTTTTTATATTAAAACAATATAATGCTGTTTCTTATTTACAAGTTGCCTATATTTACGTTATGAATACATATAGTAGGTCACACTTTTTAATGGCATTAGTATAAGACAATCAATACTGATATGTTGTCCCTATCTCCAGACAATACACAGCATACAGGCAAGTTGTCCACTGGGCCTACGGCATTCTGTGCAGGTACATTAAGAAGTCCTTGCCTTCATGTGTTGTGTCAGTCATTAGATGACAGATTCCTGAAGAAGGAGGAACTTACAAAGGTTTTGAATGGCCCCATTTAAGTGACAACCAAAATAAATCACAATCACAGATTGTCTTACGGTATAAAACTTGTTTTTGATGTATATGAAGCAGATATGCATTTATAGTTAATTCGATTCAGTTGTATTTGCATTACACCAAATCATAAGAAACGTTTTCTCATAGAACTGTCAATACCTAAAGGCCATCACAACATTGCAATTGTTAAAATAAACTATTGGACATTTGAAGTGAATCAAAATCTTTCATCTTAGGACAACTTTGATTAACTTTTTTGATCCACTTCAAATGTTGACTACTGTATATACAGTATGTAGATGTACCAAACATACACAACCGAAGGAAACATATACCATCTGACACTTGAAAATATATAAAAAACCTTTAAAAACATTACAAAAACATTGAATAACTTGCCCAATATCTATATGGGTATCACGTTAACGCTTTTTTAATCCGTGTTAAATCGTGAATGCTGTGCTAGATACGCTCCAACAGCCTCTTCCTTGTTGATCCTCTGGAGGGATCTGGAAAGAGGAGCAGGTGTAGAGGAAGACAAGACAGCGCTGCGTTCTTGTAGAGCCTTTGGTGATCTGGAGTATTACACTCTCAGAGACATGCTCTCAGAAGGCTGATGCATATGCTTGGAGAAATAAGTAAGTAAAAGATTACATTCATGCCAACATTCTTCAAAATATCTTCTGTTATGTTCTGCATAAGAAAGGCATACATGTTTAGATGACAACAGGGTGAGTAAAGCATGACACCATTTTTGGGTTAACTATTTGGATTAACTGTAAGATGAAGCATGATTGTACGATCACAATGAGATGGGACTTGTATCACATCTTGTTCATTTTCAGCCACATAATGAACACAGAGTGCTGTACCTGGTTCCATCCACGCATTGTTCCCCCTCCAGACGTGGATGTGCACAGCGGGGAAACATTGGAGTGTAGTGTCCATTGATGTCCTGAACGTGGTTAAACATGCCTCCATCATATCTCAGTCTCCATTAGGAGTGGAAGCTGCAGTCCAGTAGAGGTGGTTAATAACAGCAGGCCTCCACAGTTTCAGATCTTCACAATCCCTCTTCTTTGCAGCAGCTTAAAAAGCTTTCCCTAGACCTGTATCAGAACAGAAACACAAAATGTTAAAAAGTTAAATTGAATTATAGGAAACCTAGACAATATGCCAGATGTCAAAAAAGGGGCTTGTTCCTTTTGGACACCAGTCCTCCCACACCCACTTGGCAACCTAAAATGTGGGACACAACACATTGATTATGAGATTTTTTGTGTGTACATGTGCATGTCTTTATAAAGTTTTTTCTGCGGTTTAGATTTTTTTTGCCAAATGTTTACAAGCTAGCTGCGGTGCTTCACAACTTATACATATCACATTGCCTCTCATTATTGAAATCATTAAATTTACATTTATGTATTTGGCAGATGCTTTTATCCAAAGTGACTTGGAAACAAATGTGTAGTATAATGCAATGTAAGTATGTGCAATCACTGGGATCGAAAACCATAACCTTGGCGTTACTAACGCATGCTCTAACCACTAAGACACAGGAAAGCTAAAATCAATCATGCTGGTAGTTAGCAAAAACAAAAATTAGTTAAAAACTAAACTTACGGTGCACTGTTCACATTGACTATGTTTCTCACCAGCAGCCGAAGCACACTATGACAGCTGGAACTGCACCAGCTCTGAGATTCGCTTGGTTCTTACTAATGCATCTCATGTTGAATTGCATCATATCACCGGGATGATAATCCTCTGGTTTAAAGTGAACACTACATACAACTGCGTTTTTCGAAGCAGATGCAGAGGTGAAGTCCTGTCTCTTTATCTGCACAAAACGCATCCAGGCACCTATCGTCCTTTTTCTTGTTAGGAAACCTGTGGACACAATGTCCTGACAGGCAGGAGTTTGTCTAACCTCCACAAACACGATCATTTACCATGATGATGATAAATTAAAATACAACAACTAGCTAAAACTCATGACCGCTCCTACTGAGTATACATACTCTGCCTTGAGCCTAGGAAAAAGCGCTGCAAAATTCTCCCTCTTGTGCCGTCAATTGACGTGCAATGTTGAAATGAAGAACTTTTACTAAATTTGTGCCCTCATGTTTTAAAAACCTTTTAAATCCGGCATTAACTTTTCATATGGTATTTTAAGATTATGTATTAATTTTATTTAACAGTATTGGTATTGATTGCACAAGAAAGATATGACCCTGCAAGAGTATGTATTTACATAAACACTCTTTAGAAATGAGATTTGAGCGACTTAAATTAGTGCTTACAATGGGAGATACAAATCTTCTCTAGTGGTCGGGCAGCACAACCTATAGGCCATTTTCACAATGCGGTAACTTAACTTACGCCTTTTCGCAGAGCAGTGTATCATAACATCCGTATTGAAACAAACAACAAGAACAACAAGACAGAACACATATTCAAGTACTTGTCCTAGCACCTTCGCTAAGACAAAAAGAAAAAATATGTACCTTTATAATCAAACATGTACTTTTTAACGAAGATTTTTTATCCTTTATCTATCTTTGATCTTGTCGTAAGCGAGTGATGTTGTACATCATCTAGCCGTTTTTGTGGCAGCTGTGCAAAGGGACTTGGTAACTCCATTCTGAGGAGTTAGCGGAAGTAACGATACACTGCTTCTCGGCAGAACGGAAGATGCGTGACGTCATGTGAAAAGGGCCTATGTAAAAATCATTACACAACAACTTTTCTTAGTCCCTTATTGGACAATTCTCCTGGAAAAGCATGCGCCTCGCCCACGCATTAACCAAGGAAAGAGGGAAAAAAGGAGCATGCGAACAAGTTACTTCAACATGTGTGCAGGAGAGAAGTATGTTTGCGAAGTTCTGCTGTGTTGGTTTGTTCACTTCATTTTGAGTGATGAATGTTATATAAACGGTCGATATAACGCTGGATTGGAGATCGTTTGAAACTGATAGATGGAACGCCGTTCCCGGACATGAACCGCACTTGTAGGTAAGTGATACTGTATGTGTTTTGTTGGCAATGTGTGCACACGTGTCACATGTTTTCGGAAATAATCGTACAGCTGTATCTGTCTTTTATAAATGTGATCATGTGACTCTATGGACATTTGATGGGTGCAAGACTATTCTGTAAGTACTCAAGATTAACATGAGATATGCGGACGCTCAGAGTAATATGTACGCTTTAACATCATGAAAAGCGAAGGCAAAGCAGTTAAATCGCCCCCTGGTGGCTGCCTACGCTAAAGGTCATAAACCCCACCTTCTCCGTGTAAACGATCAGGAATCATTTCAAACTAAAAAAATCAAATTCCACTGGTTTCTGATATTAGTATTTATCACGCTGTTTTTTTCACGTGTTTATTTAAGTTTGGTTTTATTTAGTTATAAGTTGATAGATAAAGAGGTGTGGTAACATGATTTCTTCTGATTATGATCGGATTGACGGAAAATATGAGCCGTATACCTTTAGACTGTGGCTCCACCTCGCGCTCACTACTGCGCAGACTCTGCTCCAAATGATGTCATTGTCAGCGGTCATCTCAGATATTTTGGCTTCATTCTAGTGAAAGTGATTGGGGACGTGTCATCTATCTTTTTTCCATCTGTGATTGGGATAAAACAATTGAATTTTGGTCCTGACGGCCCACATCATTTACACATCACGACAACATGAATCGTTTCAAAATCTGGCTGATTTTGTTAAAAGGGGTGATTGCCCTTGATTACATGTTTTGCTTTTGATTTAGTGTGTTATATAAGCTGAGGCTGCCTTCGTGGATACGTCCTGCCTGCACTGCGGGCAGATGACGATTCTCTTCCGAGATCCAGCCACCACCTCGTCTGCTTCCCGTTGTTTTGCGGTTATGCTCCCCAAAAGACTGTCATAGCGGCTGGATACTTAGAACATCGGGTCTGAGCGTGACTCCAAGCCGCTCCTGGCCGCAGTGCAATTTTTTCCCAGAGGTGCATGAGGAGCTCAGTAAGACCTGGAGCGCCCCGTTTTCGGCGCTTTCCCGTCAAGCTGACTCTGTCACCCTCTCTTTCCTCGATGTCGGGGCAGCTAGGGGCTATGTCGTTGTGCCCCAGGTGGAGTGTGCTGTCAAGGTCTACATATGCTCACAGACGCCGGCCACCTGGAGAGGTTGACCTAGACTCCTGTCCAAGGCCTGTACGTTTTCGGCATCTCTGGTGTCGAAGGCTTACGATGCTGCGGGCCAAGCTGCCTCCACTCTTCACGCCATGGCCATCCTGCAGGTCTACCAGGGTTGGTTACACTGTCGACGACTTCTCTCAGCAGTTCTCGAGAGTGCAGATGCAGACCGAGGCTATCAAGCACATCTTGCCCCGCCGCAACCCTGCGCTTTTCGGACGTCGATGTCCTAGTACGCCTTCCCCCCCAGTGAGCCTCATAGGTCCTGTAAAAGGTGGGGGAAGATGAGCATCAAGTGCCTTACTGGCCAGACCGGACATGGAAGAAGGACCTTCTATTGCAGGGGAAGGGTGTGGCATCCGAGACCAGACAGCTGGGACCTCCATGTCTGGCTCCTGTATGGGACGAGGAGATCCTGAGTGACCTACCCCCGGCGGTGGTGGAGACCATCACTTTGCTCTGGGACCCCCTGCCTGTCCACTGGATGGTTACAATTTCGCGCTAGCGCTCAGGTCTGACCCGCCCAGGCCAGCCAGCGTCACTTCACTAGGGATAGTGACACGGCACAGTGCTGTGGCGTTTTCAAATAGAAACCCCATCTGTCGGTTCGACACAACGTGGAGAGACTGACAGAAAGGGAACGTCTCGGTTACATATCTCGGTTTCCCTTCATGCCACAACACTTGCAGTCTGCTGCAGCAGTCGAGAGATTTTCACAAAATGATTTACTCAATCTAAAAAAGAAGTCTGATCCAGATCTGCCGAACAATCACGCCCCCCACATTTCTACGTCAGTTTGTGGTAATGTTTGCATGGCGCCACCCAAATGCTCTCTGAGGGAGAGGAGAGATGAACTAATAGTCTGCCGCATCCTGGAAGTTTGCGGTTATTGTAAGGAGTGTAACATTTCCGCAACACGCTTGAAGTGTTCAGCCAAACACAACGCACTGCTCAACTGCCCAATCATAGCCAGACATTATCGTTAAAATCGTTGTCAATATGGATATTTATTTTAAACAAACACATCGATTAGCTTCAAAAGACCTTTGTTAAGTCGACAGAGCCGTTACTTGATCGATGGATGCACTTTTTGGAGCTTTAAAAAGTCAACACCTATTCACTCCTATTATACCGCTTGGAAGTAAAATGATACGTGGTATTATAACTCCGACTGCATTATTCTTCAAGAAAATAACATATTCCGTTAGGATGCATTGAGGGTGAGCAAAACATGAGGAAATTTGGGTTGGTTAGTGAAATATCCCTTTAATGAGGATTTTAATCATGTCCTATGACTCCTCTAATCTTAAGGAGGGCTGTTGTTTAGAGATGCAGATAAATAAAAGGTTGCTAAAATAGAGCGGTGATAAACACGGATACCTACCTAAATCGTGCAGAGGCTTTTAATTAGAATGATTAGCCACAAATGTCTCACCGCTGAGTAATTAATTTACAGCAGGAGTTGTTGACACGAGGACAGCTCATTAACATAGACAATAATTGTGGCGTTAATTTGAACAGTCATAGAAACAAGGGATTCGTAGCAAAACCCACACACTATTTCAGCATCTTTTTTTGCACAGAGAAAGTTTTGTCGGCCGTGAACTTAGAAACTTTTAAACACAAGTATGAAACTCTCACACAGAATCTTGGCAGAGAAAAGCCAAGTTAGGATCTTTTCCCAGCTGCCCATTTTCAGGGTATGAAAGACTAAACTCTAGATACATGCTTTCTCTCTTTGATGTATAATTTATGTGTAAAGAGCCGTAGAATTATACATTGCGTTTTGAAATGTTTTTATGTACTCTTTTCTTCTCTTTACCAAAATCTATTCTCAACATTGTGTGATAACATATGAGGAGCTATTGTGCAAGCGATTGCAATAGCTCAAGAAGTGCTTCAATCATCCTGTAATTGCCTCTTACCTAAGCTTTTAGGATGTCAGGATTGGAGAAAATAAATGAAAGAGATACAAAAAGGCAAAATTAAAGATGGAAAAAGTCTCAGTCTTATGCTGCTGCTGCGAAATAACTAAAATCTAATCTGAGTAACGCAGGGCACAAAAGATATGTATTGAACCAGTGTGAACATAGAAATTGTGCATAGGAATGTCTGTAAGGTCTGGCAAAAGATCTTTTCATTATTAGAAATGAGGCAGAGATTCTTAACAAATACAAGCTGAGAGAGCTTGTAATCATAATCATAAAAGCTGGCACAAACAGACATGACCTTCAGAGGACAAATCGATTTGTGGTCACTGTCAAAGTTTTAAGACCAATTCTGGTAAACATCTAGAAATATATTAGAAACATTTGATGAGTTAATTGAGCCACACCAAAGTTTGCAATGCCTTCTGGGAGCTCTTTCTGCCATTTAGGGCCATATGAAGCGAACACGCTCCAGAGCTGCTCTGAGAGTTTACTTCATGAGCATTTCACTGCTTCATTTGAGTAAAGCTACTGTCAAACATACACTAAAAAGGTCTTCTTTACGATCACCCGGCAAAATAAAAGTCTGGTAAAATTAAATTAACTATGACACCCCCCACCTGAATAAACAATAGTATATTATTTCCTTAATTGAAAGTGGAGGTAACATTCTATGTCATGCATTCTGACTTCGTTACACTGCTGAACGTGCTGGCTTCTCAACGCTTAACATGGTCAACTTGTTAAAAAACTAATTGGAAGTATAGTATGACGTTGCATTTGTGTATTTCTTGATACACCCCCCAGCACTCCAACTTGTTTCGGAGCATGGATCCTATTCCCTTTATTGGGCAACTCTCCCGGAAAAGCACGGCAAGGCGAAAGAAAGAGCCCGTCCACGCAGCAACAGACGAGCAGATTGTCTGCACCAACTGCCAGCCTCCAGCAGCTTGTGCTTTTCCGGAAATAATTGTACAGCTGTATCTATCTTATATGAATGTGATCAAACTAAAGACTCTTCGAAGATACGACATACGCAATACTATTGTGTAGGTACTCAAGATTTATATGAGATTGGCTGCATGTGATTTCTGATCTTTAAGTAAATTCAAGACTTTTATTTTACCAGTATTTAAGTAGGTGTAAAAAAACGAAAGAAAAAAACAGAAAATGCACTCTAGAGATGCTAGTATATAGTATATATTAACATAGCTCTGCATTACGCCATATTTTTTATGGATTTTTCCGTAACACTCAAAAACACTATAGTATCTACTGTAGGTATCTTACTAACGTTGCTGAGCAAATGCTCATATAAAGAATTACTGACACCAAATGTAACATTACCTTTATTTCCTAAGTTGAAATTGCGCGGAAAACACATTTTGAAGTACAAGCTGGGAAGTGGCTAACGGGTGTTTGTATAGAGTCCTGCCCCATAGAATTTATCGACTGACGATTGGCTTCTTTTTTCCAGAAGGCGGAAATACTATATTGATCGTTTTTTGCATTTGCATTCCCCTCCATTAATAGTAATAGCCATGGGACATCTTGTTAATATGTATTATCTTTGACCTTACATGTACTTGTGTACGTATGTTCTTCATGTACAATTTGTGCTTTTTATAATTTTGATGTGTTTTTATTTGCGTTCCTGGCATTAGCTACTGAGTTGATTGAATGCTTTGACAATATTGTATAACAGTCATATCCATAACAAACATTGAGTTAATAAAACAAATTGAGAGATTTCTACCTACACTAAAAAATAAATATGAATCTTGTTGTCTCCAAGGCTTTGTTTGTTCCAATTAGTTCTGGTTTAAAGGGAGAAAAAATATCCGTCCATATGTTTTTGTTTTGCAGGTATGATAACTAATAATGAGTTGATTTAATCAGCCCAGCGCTGAGACAAAACAGACACGGCGACCTCATAACACCGGCATGCCGGAATGGAAAACAACACAAGAAAAAAGAGAAATAAAGCACACATCACAAATGATTATGAATCCAGTGAGTGCTGCTTCTATTGATTTTCCTATCTACTCTTGGCTCATAAAAAGCATAGTGAGACTGTTTTCAGCCTCAGTTTACCAGCAGATTTGGGATCAACAGGCACGAGGGGATCGATCTCACCACATAGATTTTAGTTCTACTTAACCAATGATGAGTTCTTCAATTTAGTCAAACGACCAGAGCTGCTGGAGCACCGTTGCTCAAACAATAATGAGTGTGTTTACATGCAAAGTCTAACTCCGATTATGCTTAAAAAGCTGATAACAAGTAAGGTCATGTAAAGGCGTAAAACGGTTTTCTTTTATCAGGGAAAGCTCATAAACCGCGTAAGCAAAACGTTTTTTGTTTGTGCGCATGTCTTACAGCGCAATAGTTAAAGTCCCAAGCGGAGGAAACAGTAAAATTAGACACAAAAGTCTGCTCTCGAATCATGCAGTTAATGTAGAAACGACCAAATAAAAAACTGTTGTTCCATATGGGGCATCTGCGGACATGAGAAGAGATATAAAAATACAACTTCTGACCGCTTTCCAGCTGCATCTTTCATTACTAAAAAGACTATCAATGGTGACGTCACTGCACGCGAAATGTGTGTGTTTGTGGATTAGGACCAAAAGTTTGTTTTAAATGCCTCCTGCAAATAAGCATTAAGGCCTGTTCACGCCAAAGATTATTTTAAAAATAAAAAATTGCTTTAAATTTGTTTTAGATTTAAGAGAATTTCACAATTCACAACTATAATGATAATGTTACAGTGGAACGATATTGATGCCAGTGTTTCCCCTAGATTACCGGCTTTGAGGGGGTCTCTATATTTTCTTTGTGGTGTAGGTCTGTTCAATACTTTTTTAAATAAATAATATTTAATCAATTGAGCCCAAACAAATTTTTATATTTGATAAAACAACTGACAACAACATGTAAAAACTTGTGAAACATGTAAAAAAATGAATGTATCATGAGCAGAAGTAGGCCTACTTACAAAGATACAAGTAGCTTTTCCATGCCATTCATACTACGGATTCTAAATAATCTGACTGACAGCTAAAATACTTTATTACTGCTGCATTTCGTTTACTTAAGCGTTACCGTAAAAGTGTCCATTTATTTACCTGCTCTACGGAGTCTGCTGGTCTTTATATACCACGGTTCTTTGGCCGGAAAAGTAGCGTTCACGGAAAGTGTTAAAATGATGCGTGTCCGGCGCTAGAAAAAATATATTAGAAGACATTGGCAAAATCCAAGCTGGGTGAAACAGCGATACTTCGTATTACGATATTTTGCGATGTGCAAACATCTTTATATAACGTGAGCTGTTGCATAACTTGATATGCAACACAAAGTAAGCCAAAAGAAACCTGAGCTGTACCGATTAGAGAAGTGATGAAGTAAGTCATACTGTATATTAAAAGATTGAATGACATGCTAAAAAACAAGATTTGGATGATTGAAATATAGTTTATGTAATATGTCTTTTTGAGAGATTTTTCTCATTGATTACTGTCTCAAGCAAAGACAGTGCAGCTTTAAAGAGACGTGAGCCAATAGCCTTTGAGCTCTGTCAGAGCGTTTCATTGGTTTAATGCACTGAATGAATACGCCCTTCACTGAATGAGTCAAAATGACACTAAATTAACTGCTATGTCATTCATGGTTCAAATATTCTCTGTGTTGCAACAATGCATATCCAGTAGTTACAGAACTTTTCTGAAAAATAGTGGTATAATAAAAAGTGGCTGATATAATTAATTAATTTAATTCTAAGGTAATGTAAATGTCAAAACAGTTAAATCTTTGTATGGCTCCTTTAATTACACCAATTAAATTATTTAATACAGATAGATTTAAGTATATATAATGTAAGATAATGTAGACTTTTTCAACTAAAACTAGACTAAAACTGTGATAAATGAGGATGACTAAAATTAAATAAAATTTGCCGTCAAAATTGACACTGGTCTTAATTGTAATTTCTAAAATTGTAATTTGTAAAGCCTTAAAATGTTAAAATTCTTTATTATGTTGTATGTGTCATGATCCTGCCTCTCCTTGTCTTGGTTTTTGAGTCTTGTGGCAGGATCATGTCAGTCCCATGTGTTTTGTGTGGAGAAAGAGCATTGTTTTCGTTTGTCACGCCATCCTCTCTCTCCGGTGTCACGTCCTTTAGCCCCGCCCCCTTGTTTCCCCGGTTAGCGGCCCATTAGTGTTAGTCTTGTCACTGGCCCTGGTCCATCTTTCCCTTAGTGTTTCATTCCCCTCACCTGCCTCGTGCAATCCTCCTGTTAGCTTTCCTTTAGTGTTTCATTCATGTCACCTGCCGCCACTCTCAAAATAACAATTTACATAAAGTGAATAAGTTAGTAATGTATAACCTCATCAAGGGAATTTGGTAAATTCGTACAATGTATTTTGTTCAACAAGGTTTCGATTATTAGAAAAAAGCAATCCTGAAGCTCGTCCCCTAACGTCACTGCCATGAAAGCAAATCATACTAAAATGTACTAATAAAATCATACAAATTAAGTACGTATGAATTAGCCACCTCGAAAAAAAATTTGTTACAAATTCGCATAAGATTCTGTTGTAATGTTTTCTGTGATTATATCTTTGGTTGTTAAAACAAATCTGTAAATCAGACTTGAGTTGGTTTTTCATTTCTCATGTCGCTGTAGATAATTACATTTAATCCGTGTTAAAGGAATTGTTCACTTACAACATATATTTTCATGACAATTTGCTCACCCCTGTTGTCATCCAAGATGTTTATGTTTTTCTTTCTTTAGTCGAAAAGAAATTAGGTTTTTGATGAAAACATTCTAGGATTACTCTCCATGTTACTCCATACTTCAATGGACTCCAAGCGGTTTAAGAAAATTACAGTTTCAGTGCAGCTACAAAATTACTTTAAACGATACCACCTTTTACGTGAAGTCGTGAACCCTTTTTACCGAACAGAGCAAACAAGCATTTGTGTTTATAAAGCATATACATTGTTTTGATTTTAGAAAATGACCGATCTTTTCGCTAGTTAAGACCTGACTCATGGTCTGGTATTGTTGGACTTAAACTGTAATTTTGACCTTCAACCGTTTGGAGTCCTTGGAATCCACTATATTGAGAATAATCCTGGAATGTTTTAATCCATCCATCCATTTTCTTCCGCTTCATCCGGGGCCGGGTCGCGGGGGCAGCAGTCTAAGTAGAGATGCCCAGACATCCCTCACCCTAGACACTTCCTCTAGCTCTTCCGGGGGGACACCGAGGCGTTCCCAGGCCAGCCGGGAGACATAGTCCCACCAGCGTGTCCTAGGTCTTCCCCGGGGTCTCCTCCCAGTCGGACGTGCCCGGAACATCTTCCGGGGAAGGCTTCCGGAACAGATGCCCAAGCCACCTCAGCTGACCCCTCTCGATGTTTTAATCAAAAACCTTAATTTATTTTCATCTAAATAAAAAATAATTAAACATCTCTCAATGGCTCTAACTGATGTCAGACATAGAAAAAGGGGGCAGGCTTTGCAAAGGGTCAATTGCAACCAACGGCTCACTCCACCCCTCCCTTTCGAAACACTACAGTGGCTGACACAGAACTGTGATCTATGAAAGATGTCGTCACGTTTTCGCTTCTTTACTGAAGATGATAACATATTTACGAAACACGCTCTGTCGAACAGTTTGTCCATGTATGGCTACAATAAAAACAACATGTTGAATGGGACCTGCGGTGTATGTAGATAGAAACAGCTAATTGTGCAAAATAATGCTTCATTATGTAAGACCTCTGAAACACAGTTACAGTATGTATACAGTATGCTGCATTTCTGTCAATAGATCTTTTAAGGTTTATTTCGGTTACGAATAATTAACTTTCCTTTCGCATGCAGTGGATGATGGTTGAACAGAAGTTCCTGATAGTATTAAAAACAATCCCTTTTCCCAGGTCAAAGCTCTGAGCTTATCCTGAGTAGGCCTGTGAAAGTGTGTAAAACGAATAAAGGCAGCGAGAGAACACAGTTTGTCACCAAACTTGAGTCCTCTGGGATAAGCCTGTTAACTCTGACCTCTGGTGTAACAGCCAGAAACCAATACAGCCAAATTCTCCTTATATATACAATTAATGTCATTATCAGCAAACAGGGGCACAAAGGTTCAGCACAGTTACTGTCCCGGTCAGGTGTCAGAACGCTGAGCTTAGCACTCAAATTTGCCTTCTAAGTTAGAGAAAGCATCTCTGTCCTTCTGAATAAGAAAAAAGAAATAGAGGGAAATTTCTGATCACCAGTCTGAGAAGTTAAATAAAAAATGCAATGAATACTTTATAGTTTTTCATTAGTCTTGCACGGATTACATAGAAAAAGATACAGAGGGTGTAGGTTATAAGACCGATGGTTTTATCAGGCTGAAAACCAAACAGGTTTAATTTAGACCATCTGTTAAAACAAGTCTGTGAAAACAGAAATATTCAATGAAACACTTTGACGTTACATTTTTGGTTGGCTAATTTTGACTTGCGTTCCTTATTATCGGGGGTGTTATGTTATTCTATGTTACAATATTACCCTACGTTATATTTTGTAAGACAACCCAATTCTTTTGAACGCCACACATGTAATAATACACTTGACTGGATTTGACCCGTAATGAGTTCCTCTTTTACACGGGACTAACAAATGAACTCAAGGTCTGTTTGCTCTGTAACGTGTTAAGTCACGAACGCAAGCTAATCACTGAATCCAGTCAACTGGCCAAGCACACACTAACCAAACATATGGTAATTACCAGGAAATCTATCAAACCACAGACATTTGTAGAGAAATCTGCCCCTTCACACAGAACACATGTTTATCATTCCACACAATTAACCACAGATTGCAGAAGCCCATTGCAGGGGAAATATTATTGTTGGACGACGAGTAAAGTCTTGTTAAGGGAAGGGATGGGGGGATCTGGCTTAATTGTAGCTTGTAGAGTTTAAAGTTCACAAGTGGCTTTTTAACCAGAGCCACGCTTAAGAGTTGAGACACAAGCGAGAGTTCCTGCTACACAACATACTTCCACAACAACAGCTTCGATTTTCAAGGCCGGAATGTTGTTATTTGAAGGTTTACGTTTGCGATGTCCCTCTCTCACATATCCTTTTCGAGAAAGATGTAATATGATAATTGGACCTGTCTGTTCTGACGTGAAAACTCTGAAGAGAGTGAGGTTAAGGATCAGGGCTCTAATATGTCTTGTGACCTTTGCTGTTGGCTTTAAAAAAACTAAACAATGTGTTTAAAGTAATTTTTTAAATGCCGGAGTAAGCACAAACAACTTAATATAGTTGTCTATTGCACCTCAGATATCCGTTTTATTTTGGCACTTTTCACAATAATTAGTGTATAGGACACATATACAGGAAAAATATCAGCCATCGATAAAAGCAGCTGTGGCAAGGAATACCATTAACTCAAACCATTGCTCGTTAATGTTAGGTAATGTGATTGCTAATACAACCTTTTTGTAAAGTATTAACACTAACCGAGACGGTTAATACAACCAGTAAATATTTTTAAGTAACAGTGTACTACAGTATGTTGAGGGTGCTCTGTCCTGCTCCTGGCGGGCCGCTGTCCTGCAGAGTTTAGCTCCAGCTCTAATCAAACACACATGCCAGTAACCTTGAAGATCTTGATTAGCTGGTTTAGGTGTGTTTGATTTAGGGTTGACCTAAAGTGGACCTCCAGGTCTGTTTTTGCCTTAAGGTGAACACAAGAATTTGTTCCTCATAAAAAATATTTACATTTACGCATTTGGCAGATGCTATGACTCAAAGCGAATTTCAATGCATTGTACTATACACATTGTTTCTGACTATGTGCAATCTCCTGGGATCAAACCACTCTTAACCACTGAGCCACTTTGAAACACTTTCAATAAAGAAAAAGATATGCATTAGAATAAATTGCTCAGAAATGCTTGTATTCGTGAAGTCTAGCGATGTCCTAAGCCAATCACAAAGATCGGAATGGGGGGGGGGGAGAGTGTAGCGCTCAAGTCATTTTGGGGTCTGCGTATACAATGAGTAGGCTACACTCTGTGACGCTTTTGCCTGATTTCAGTTCTTACACACTGCTATTCAGGAGCTGTACGAAAAGCTTCATGACTCAAATGTCAGTGGTGAGAAGTGTTAGCTGCTGTCCTTTCACTTGAAATAAATGCAGATTTTCCTTCATTTAAATTAAGAGTATTAGTATAGGGAATACAATATCAGCTCCCTGTGATCTACTTATTCTTTACTTCAATAAAAAAAACAATTTCTGTAGTTTATCCATTTTTCCTGTACACTCAAAAAAATTAACTTGGTTGGTGTCAGTTTTTCTAAATAATTTATTGTTCACTTTACTTAAAAAACACAAGTAACTGCATAGAATTAATTTAACTTAGTAATTTCAACAAAAGACCGTGTCTTGTCATATTTACTTTAGACATTTTTGTTCAGTCAACAAATCATTGTTCAGTGAAACGCACAAATACAAGAAAACCAAAACGGTATGTCCCTTTGCACACACCGTATGCAAATGCAGCAGCGCCAAAGACAGACGAACGTTGTCGTTGAGAGGGGATGACGACATTGGCGACTTAATTTGTGAGGTATGAATACTTTGCTTAAATCATTTTCCATCCTGAAAAATACTGGCAATAAAAGTTTTATTACGTCGAGATGTCAGTTTATGTCAGAGAATATACGTGTTTTGCATTTTAGATGAGATGAGCTGAGCTGTGAAAGGCAGACGAACCAGATCGAATGTTTTGGGAACTTTGTAAGGTATTAATATTTTGAAATCAGTTGACATCTCGATAAATGCTGTCAAAAATAATTAACTGATGTAGAAGACCAAATAGTATTTGCACTTTACGTTATGGGTTTTTGTCGGAGTCTTGAAATGCAGGTTGAGTTTTCTTTTTTCTTTCAGTGCATAAAATTAACTTAATTATAAAAAAAACACTGTTTTGTAATTTCTTTCAGTGGATAAAATATGTTTAACTAGTTATTTATATTTAAAAAAATAATTGGCCGTGTCTTGTCATTTTAACTTTAGGTGTTTTTGTTCAGTCAACAAATCATTGTTCAGTGAAACGCACAAACACGCACAAAAAAAACAGGATGTCCCTTTGTACACACCGTATGTAAATGCAGCAGCGCCAAACACAGACGAACGTTGAGGAGCTGACAACAGTGGCGACTTTGTGAGGTATGAATATTTTGTTTTTTAACTCATTTGCCATCCTGAAAAATAATACCCAATAAAACACTATGTAATTGTATTACTTTAATATGTCAGTTTATGTCATAAGCTGCGGTTAAACGAAATTAATTCATTCTGATAGATGATTTTCTGTTTGCATGAACGCAAAATTAAGTTAATCAGATTGATGTGCGCGTTTATGTTGCTTATGACACTGAAATGTATATTTTCATATTTTCACGTGCGTATAGGACGCACAAACCATTACTCCGTCAGAAGCAAGCAACGTGCAGAACATTACAGTTTCAGAAAGCAAGCGATCACGTGATTTCACATGACTCGGAGAGCTTGCATTCTCAAAGCACTTTCTGTGTATCTTAATGAAGATAATGAGAAGCTCATGAAGGAATATAAAGTAAGTTATCCAAGGAATTATTTCTAATCATAGAAAGTTCAGTATCTACTAGACTAGATATTAGTCTTGCCATGATGTCATAATTTTCATGCCGGTATGCTATCTAGGGGTGGGCGATATGGCAAAAAATCTTCATTGCAGCCAAACAAATTTCCCTATTTTAAAAACAAAGCCTTACAAAGTAACAAAAAGAATGGCGGACATTTAGCCCAAAGTGGCGAAGATGGCATTCAAAAAAGAAATTAGATTTACAAATGAATATTAAATGAACAAATGTACTTATGGTTGCATGATACTACGATATTTATTCAAAAGCAGATTGTGGAGACAATTTAATCGCCCATGATCAAAAATAGTGACATCGCACACCCCTAATGCTATCCTTAGTTCAAACCGGTAATACTTGTATTGGTGCTGGTTGGACTCTATGTCATGATTCTGCCTAATCTTGACTTGGTTTTCTGGTCTAGGGGCAGAATCATGACAGACCCACGTGTGTTGTGTGGAGAGAGACATATTATGGTCAATCAGGACATAATATGCGTTCTCTCCAGTCTCGTCATTGGCCCCGCCCCTCTCGTTCCTAGTATTGCTTCCCTCCTGTGTCTCATTACCCACACCTGCCCATTGTTATCCCCTTTGTTAGTCTCCCTATATAATACCCTCTTGTCTATTGTCTTGTCTAGTCCAAGTCCAAGTCCAAGTCCAAGTCCAAGTCCAAGTCCAAGTCCAAGTCCAAGTCCAAGTCCAAGTCCAAGTCCAAGTCCAAGTCCAAGTCCAAGTCCAAGTCCAAGTCCAAGTCAAGTCGTAGTGTCTTGTATTGAGTTCTTGTTGAGTGTTTAGCAATCAGTTTATCATATTTGTTATTGTGTACTGTTTTGTTACTCCCTTGTGGGTTTTTGTTTTGTTCCTGTTTTATTATTTATTAAAATCCTGTTACCCCTTATCCCCGCTGCCTGCGCTTGGGTTCTTCCACTACCACGTTCCTGACACTCTATGGGTTAATAGGTGGGGCTATTTGGTAATTTTCAGTGCACAATTGCATACACAACATAAGGCAGTTTGATTCTAAAGTTACAGTATGTATACAGTATGCTGCATTTCTGTCAATAGATCTTTTAAGGTTTATTTCGGTTACGAATAATTAACTTTCCTTTCGCATGCAGTGGATGATGGTTGAACAGAAGTTCCTGATAGTATTAAAAACAATCCCTTTTCCCAGGTCAAAGCTCTGAGCTTATCCTGAGTAGGCCTGTGAAAGTGTGTAAAACGAATAAAGGCAGCGAGAGAACACAGTTTGTCACCAAACTTGAGTCCTCTGGGATAAGCCTGTTAACTCTGACCTCTGGTGTAACAGCCAGAAACCAATACAGCCAAATTCTCCTTATATATACAATTAATGTCATTATCAGCAAACAGGGGCACAAAGGTTCAGCACAGTTACTGTCCCGGTCAGGTGTCAGAACGCTGAGCTTAGCACTCAAATTTGCCTTCTAAGTTAGAGAAAGCATCTCTGTCCTTCTGAATAAGAAAAAAGAAATAGAGGGAAATTTCTGATCACCAGTCTGAGAAGTTAAATAAAAAATGCAATGAATACTTTATAGTTTTTCATTAGTCTTGCACGGATTACATAGAAAAAGATACAGAGGGTGTAGGTTATAAGACCGATGGTTTTATCAGGCTGAAAACCAAACAGGTTTAATTTAGACCATCTGTTAAAACAAGTCTGTGAAAACAGAAATATTCAATGAAACACTTTGACGTTACATTTTTGGTTGGCTAATTTTGACTTGCGTTCCTTATTATCGGGGGTGTTATGTTATTCTATGTTACAATATTACCCAATATTTTCTGGTCTAGGGGCAGAATCATGACAGACCCACGTGTGTTGTGTGGAGAGAGACATATTATGGTCAATCAGGACATAATATGCGTTCTCTCCAGTCTCGTCATTGGCCCCGCCCCTCTCGTTCCTAGTATTGCTTCCCTCCTGTGTCTCATTACCCACACCTGCCCATTGTTATCCCCTTTGTTAGTCTCCCTATATAATACCCTCTTGTCTATTGTCTTGTCTAGTCCAAGTCCAAGTCCAAGTCCAAGTCCAAGTCCAAGTCCAAGTCCAAGTCCAAGTCCAAGTCCAAGTCCAAGTCCAAGTCCAAGTCCAAGTCCAAGTCCAAGTCCAAGTCCAAGTCCAAGTCCAAGTCCAAGTCCAAGTCCAAGTCAAGTCGTAGTGTCTTGTATTGAGTTCTTGTTGAGTGTTTAGCAATCAGTTTATCATATTTGTTATTGTGTACTGTTTTGTTACTCCCTTGTGGGTTTTTGTTTTGTTCCTGTTTTATTATTTATTAAAATCCTGTTACCCCTTATCCCCGCTGCCTGCGCTTGGGTTCTTCCACTACCACGTTCCTGACACTCTATGGGTTAATAGGTGGGGCTATTTGGTAATTTTCAGTGCACAATTGCATACACAACATAAGGCAGTTTGATTCTAAACTTTAAGTTGTATTTTTATTTAAACTAATATTAAAATAAAACATTAAATTACACACTGAAATTAGTTCAAGCTAAAATTAAGGACCCATTCAGTATGGGTGCATGCATATTCCGCATGTTTCCTGTAGTTAGAATCAACAGAAAAGAGGGAGCATATATGTGATCTAAAACGCATATTAAAAAAATTACGCTTGCCACATATACAGTGTAAGAAGCCCTTTAAGTGACTGTCATTTTTTTAAACCTATTCTATTCATTATGATATTAATATAGGACGTGTTGTTGTCAAAGTAAGTTTCATGTTTTAAAACTAATTAACTTTTGTTATTTGTTTTAGGACAATGACTTGGAGAAAGCTGAGAGAGACATGGCTAATACAGTCATTGGAATTTTCATTGTCCGAGCTGAAGGTGCAGGACCTGAACAACCACAATTGGATGTTGGGATCATTGTTGAAGGAGTGAAAGTGCTTCAGGATCTACGAGATGTCACCAAGGCTTGTGCTCTCCTCTTGGGAGTAATATATACCTTGAATCTTAGATATCCATGTGATCTCAAGTACACCTTTGAGTTTCTTCAAAAGGTGTTACTGGAACTTGATGCAAGCAAACTTTCACACAAAATGCAGGTACTTAAAAATAAACTTACGGAATAATTAACTGATGTTTAGTTTAATTCCAGTACAATACTGCTGTTTGAAAAACAATATTGTTTTTGTGGGGTTTTTTTTGTATAAAAAAAACATGCCTCATTCCTTTCTATGAGGGTCAAGTTCTGTAGCACTTTGGGGTGCGTTAGACACGAATTGTCATGCTTGTAGAATTTATTGAAGAAAAAAAAATGCAAGACTTGTTTGTATTGCAAATAAAAAGCTATTTGTTTCTGAAAAATTGTAAGTCTGATTATTTAATGGTTTTCTTGAACACTTGTATGGCTTCTATTTACAAAGCAACTGAAATCCTTAAATGTTTATTGCACACTAAATGTTCGTAAATTTAGCATAACATTAAGTATATTTAAAAGTGACTTTACTAGGATTTCTTTAGTTCATACAACATACCATTATGTATATGTAATAGTGACTTTACTAGGATTTCTTTAGTTCATACAACTTAACATTATGTATATGTAATAGTGATTTTACTAGGATTTCTTTAGTTCATACAACTTAACATTATGTATATGTAATAGTGACTTTACTAGGTTTTCTTTAGTTCATACGACATTTATATTGTCAACTTTACACAAACTTTTTTAGTAAATACAACTTACATTTTGTAAATCCAACGTTTTATTTTTTTGAGTGTAGCTCAGGGGTAAGAGAATTGCATCAGCAACGCAAGGTTGTGGGTTCAAACCCAGGGGATTGCAGATACCTATGTAAAATGTATAGGATAATGCTATGGAAGTTGCTTTGGGTAAAATTGTCTGCCAAATGTAAAAATGTTTATTAGTTTTTGTATAATGCTGCATTAAGCTGAACTGTTATTTTTTATATTGTGCTATATACAGAATATTATAATTAAATCATAATGAGAAAATATATTTTGTTTGATTTATATAAATAAAATAACTGCAATGTATTGTTGCACAGCTTTTCAGCTGTCAATGACTTAATGTACACTTGATTTTAATAACCTTAATTTACATGACGTGTGCACCTAGGACTAGAATCTCAGGACTCTGATCTCTTTACCTCATTGTCATTCAAACCGTGTATGACTTTCTTCTGTGTAACACAAAAGAAGGTTTGTAAAATAATTTCAGTGGTTTTGTGTCCATACAATGAAAGTTGATACCACCCCTCTTCACAAAACATCTTTGTGCAGTAAAAGATGCGTTATATACATTTTTAGTTATAACTAGTGGAAAAACTGGCCCATGTCATGACACTATCTCCAGCCATGCATCACATCTAGGGTACGCTGGCCATTATGGATGTTAGGGCAACACCTTATCAACGGTTTTAAAGGGAAAATGTCAGGTTTGTATCTATTCGATCTTCTGTTCGATCCAGGGTGTTTGGGCAGCTGCCAAGGAAGGGCTCATTGAAAGCATTTCTTGTGGATTTTGCTACGTGACTAACCTAGCCAGTCGAATGAGCCAAAAAATATATTCACAGGACAGAGAGTGAGGTATCCCAGGCCAGGGGAAGTTATATGTTATAAACCTGTAATATAAATGAGTAATACAACTTAAGTTGGATCAGGAAATTCGAAACTCATATTATTTTAAGTGAATGTAGCTGTACGAGTGTGTTTCAAATACAAGGTCTGTCAACTGAACGCGCGACGTTTTGCGGCTTCCAGTGTAGACAGATTCATTGATTTTAATGGGAGCATTACACTTGTGACACATTGAAATGTAATGCTTTTTTTCTTGGTACTAAATGTTGTGAAACACCAGGTAGGAGGACAAAACTTATTCAATATTTTACTTTTAGTTTTGTTATATATTGTACAGGTGTCAGCATTTAAAACCTGCCTGTGTAGAAAAGTACAAACTGGAAATACAAAACCCTGAAGTGGATAAGTCGCACTATGCCACTGCTTGACAGATGTTGTGGGAGGGTGTTGGATCCTTCTCAAACCATATTTTTCCTCTACACTCATGCCCTATCATCACACTGGTACAGGCTAATCTTGTGTTCATCTGTCCATACAATCCTGTTCCAAAACTATACCGGCCCATCTTTACAGTTTTATGCCAAATTATAATTCGGACTGGGGTTTGCATCTTCAGTGCGTTTAAAAATTCTGCTGCCAAATTCATCTGGGAACAGCAGCACTTTCATCACGTCAGTCTGGATGTTGTTAGTGACTTCACAAATTCTGTTGCAGTTGCACACTATTGAAAGCCCAAGTGGTTTGTCAGGTGTATTATCTGTGGGGGCATTTTCACACCTAAAATTGTTAACCTAGGGCCTTTCCTCATCCCCAGTGAAAGTAATACATAGTGTTTAGGCATTTGCTAAAAATTAGCCATTAATAGTTTTCAAACAGCAAGAAATAAAAAAACATGCTATTTAAATAGCATTTAGCTAATGTAAGTAAATGAACATGAATGGATAATGTTTGATTAAAAAAATAACACTGAATTTCCAACATGTCAGTGTTTATCTGGAGTTCTGTATATTTGGTTATGGCCGATGAAAATGATTCATGATGTTCCAACACAAATGGATTCAGTTACATTTTAAATTCCTTGCACACTTGTTCTAAATGTTTTATAGTTTTGCTGCATTAGATCATTTTAATTAACTGAATTGAAAGAGCAGAAACCAAATTTGGGAGTGTTTAACAAAGCTAAAATATACAGTGTGTGTTGAAAAACACAAAACCAGGATTATTTCTTATATTTCCTCTATGCTTAAAGATACCGCTTGAAACTCTCCTGTTCCAATATTTATAGAGGTCATTGTACCTGAATCATCCTGAAGTGCATTAGTGTTTGGCCTTGGTACGACTTTGTCACTAATGGCTCTGCTTATATTGTTTTTGTGAAGAATTTTTCTCATTTCTTGTTTTGTTTTTTCTCCAATTTCTTACAGCTTGGTACACCGTGGCAGAATGCCACATGTTAATCTGAACTTTATTTTATCTCTCGAATCCAAGAGCTCTTTTCCTCCCCATAGGTTGAGACCAGATGAAGGCCGACAGATCTTTCGTTGACAAAGTGAGTTATTGCATCTTACAAAATGAGTCATTTCCACAGTAGGTCCAGCAGTTTACTGTTTACCCGAGCAACTGTCATTTGACCTTTAAATAGTCTCCCGTGAAGGATTCGGCCCAAAGAAAGAGAGCATGCTTGAGTACACGATAAAACTCCTAATAAACTCAACTGAATAGTTGCACAAAAAGTTCAGCATGACTTTCCATGTTGGTGCCTGCTGGGTTTGATACTTGATCAGTACAGCCATGTCCATGTTCACCAGCAACTAAGTTGAACTGCCACTATACCATTTCTTTGGATAAGCGTAGAACAGCACTGTGACATTGTTTTGTATCATTTCACTACCACAAATGCTGAAAAATTATGAACTTGAGACACCCCGTAGCAGATCTAGACAGGTGGTGCTGGGGGGGAGGAGGGTTAAGAAGATTGCAGTCTAGCTTTACCCAAAAAGGATTTATATATTGAGCCCAGAAAGGAACAAGTGGATGATTGGCTGCTTAACCGGCCATGAGATGGCCAATCAGCAGCATGATAAAGTTTAAACTATATTTAGAGGTTGGATGCTCTTTCGTTTTTCATTACTTATTTACATATTTTATGTAGTCTGTTAAACAGTTGTTAAAAATTAATATTTAACACAGTCAATGGGACTGCTTAGGGAACCAGTTCCAAAACACGACATATGCAAATGTTTTGTCAGCGTCAGAATGTATTTTACACTATAGCAGTGCTTCTTGAACTGGTAGGTTTCGGCTTCTGATATAAAAAGCAGAAAAAATTATGTTAAATGCAGTTAAAGACTCCCCTCTTGTCGTTTCAAACCTCTATGACTCTCTTTCTTCTGCAGAAAAGTTCTGGAGCCCGTTCACTTCTACTGTATGGACACAAAACAAATGCAAGTGAATGGGGTCTAGTTAACAACATTGTTCAAAATGTCGTCTTTTGTGTTGTGTTGTGTTGTGTTGTGTTGTGCGGAAGAAAGAAAGTCCTTCAGGTTTGAAATGACAAGAGGGTGAGTAAATGATGACAGTATTTATTTTTCAGGTAAACAATCACTTTAATATTATGCTGCTACAGTGGCATGTACATACGAATGATAGCAAAGTAAATAGACATATCAACAGTCACTACACAGCTAGAGGAAAAAGTTTCTTCTAGTTTTGACAAGATATCCATCCAACTCCATTGCGAAAGTGCACATTTTCGCTTTTAATTACAATTTTGGAATTGTTTTGGGTTTCCAATAGATGTTCAAATAAAAAATAACTAAACTCGTATGTAAAAAAAGTCAGATCTCGCCATGTGATGGTAGTTTTAAATCCAGCATTTATTTCATGTTTTAAAAAAATGATTGGACAAGCTTTGGCAGCCACATTATATATAATTGCGTGTTAAAACACAAGACGTCTAAATGGTGTGAAATCACCCTGGCTTGTACTTGAAGCCTCTATAATGCTATTTTGAAACGTCTAAAGATCAAGGTTAGCTGTGAAGTAGTTTTGTGGGATTTAATACACAATAGTAGTTCTCAAGTCTCTCCACTCCGAGGCTTATGAGGACAAGGTCATTCACGGGCCATTACATGTCTTTCCTCTGTGCTTGTAAAGCATATAATCATTGAGGCAATATCCACAGTCCCATTGACAGCACTTTGGCTCTCCTTTGAGGTTATACAACCAACACTTTCTCTCTTCACCCTGTCTACCAAGGTTCTGAGGTTTCTCTAATTGTATTGTATTGCTTAGATTCCATGCAGCATTGTATTTCTACTGTTGGGGGGGGGGTTTACTGGGGTGATTTTCTTTCATTTGTGCGTTCTGAAAGCTGTGGCATCATCAAGGGAGCGTGAAATGTGTCCATTATTCGGGTCATTTCTTTTATGCAGTGGTTTTTCACCCGTGTAACTTTAAGAAAATTAAGTGACGTTTAAAGAACTGTTAAACACTTATTCTTAGGTATAAGTTGACATACACAATGTCTGTAAAATGAACAGGATGGAATTTAACAGAATGGAAATAAAGAGCTAAAGTTAGTCATTGCCCTGTAATGGACTGAAAGTTAGCTAAGTGATGTCAAGTTCGTTTGAACATTTAAACAAATATTTAACTTAATTTAATTGAGATCAAATGCATTAATTGACATGGCATTACTCATCCAATATAAAAAAAATGTGGGTTATTGTTTTACACCAAATGTTCTTTATATTATGTAAGAAGATTTTATGTAGAAAACAGTATATCACAAAAAATTACTTTAGCTGGGTTTTCACAGGCAGGCTCACAATTTTCATGTTTTCCATTTAACCTAGCAAATGTACAGATTTGACTCAACCATCGGTTGAAAAAACAACAATGGTGAATTTTAGGGCTGTCAAATGATTAATCGTGATTTTTTGCATCCAGAATGAAAGTTTGTGTTACGAAATATATGTCTGTGTACTGTGCATATTATTTTTGTATTTAAAAACACTTACACATACATACATATGTATTTAGTAAACATTTAGATGTTTTCTTATTTTCTCTTAAATTTTTTACATTTACATTTAGTCATTTAGCAGACGCTTTTATCCAAAGCGACTTACAGATGAGGAAACATTGGAAGTAATTATAACAACATAGGCAACAAAATGCATAAGTGCATCAAAACTAGTCCATTAAAGCCTAGCACAGTATAAAAAGCTAAGAATAGTGAGGTTAGTATTAAATTTTTTGGTATAAGAAGAAAGAAAGGGAAAAGAATTAGGTTAAATCAATCAGCGACGTGTTGACGGAAGAGATGCGTTTTCAGGCGTTTTTTAAAGATGGCAACCGAGTCTGCTGATCTTCTCTGTGTGGAGGTACGGGAGAGTGACTTTTTTTCCTTTTAGGGATGGTACCACTAGTTGTTGTTCCTTTGCAGACCGCAGGGATCTGGCAGGAACATAGGTCTGCATTAGCGAGTGGATGGTGCAGACCCGGTGATGGTCTTGTAGGCCAGGAGCATAGCTTTGAACTTTATGCGGGCGGCAACAGGGAGCCAGTGTAACCTGATGAAATATATGCATGTAAGTGTATGTTTATAAATACAAAATCAATATGCACAGTACACAGACATATATTATGTAAACACAAACTTTTATTCTGGATGCGATTAATCGCGATTAATTGTTTGCAACACTTGGGCGTTGTCCATGTTTTACCCAACCATTGGTTACATTTTTAAGAGTGTAGTACAGTATACGAAATATGTTTTCACAATTTATTTTCACTAAATATATTATCACAATTTTAAAACGTCCTGCATTACTGGAATGATCCATTTATTGAAGCAAGAGATGACACAACTCTTATGCACACATTCGTTGCCATTTTAATTAGTTTTTAGACTTTGCTGAAAGTCTTTCAGCTGTTTCCACATATCCATCTGTTAGCCCTCTATAGAACCTCAAAAATCTAAGATTTGTCCTTGTGGCTTATGAGGAAAAAGAGCTAGCAAGACAAACACCAGCGTTCAGATGATCACACTTTTGAGTATGTAAAACTGACACCGTTTGAGCGGAAATAAGTTGTAAGTAACAGTTATGGGTGTGTGGATATGGGTAAATTGGGGTGAGGATACATGCAGTAGTTGCTTTCCACATTTGTGAGAAACCAACAGAGATAAGACAACTGAAGGATAAACTGCTTTCATGAGAGGAAAAAGGGTGTGTTGTGTGCCTTGCAAGCCCAGCAGGAGGGCAAATGGGTGATAATGAAACAATGGTGTTGTAAATGTCGGGTTGCTCTGCTAGAGGACGAAGTGGCAGACGTGTTCTGTGGTATCTCTGTGGGTCAGAACCTGGCCGCCTGGTTAAGCGTGGCACATGTGGGTGCAAAGTCAGGGTTAAACTGGCCTCTCAGGAGCAATGCAGACACGCGCATCTAAAACCAGAGAGATGTGAGGGGGTTTGCAGTCACAACACGCCATTAGAGCTCATGCACAGCAGGGGTCTCTTTGCCAGGGCTAAAAATGAGCCACTGTCAACTTGTTTGCGCAATGGCCACTTAACAGGAAGTGTGTGCCAGTGTGATTGCTTGTTTGCTTTGGCTATATAATGTATTATATATACGTTTTTGACCTGGAAAGGACATTGTTTTGGGAGCTTTCTGTCAAAAGTAGTTTGTCGTTTAGAGGTTTCTTCATAGATTTGTTGGAAGATTGTGTCAAACAAAGTTGCAGTAGGTAAGGCTGAATAACTATAGGCCGATGCAAAGATGTTCATGTGTTTACTTTCAAGGATTTTAGAGACACATCACATAACTATGACTGAAATAACACGATGACTTCCCTAAAGGGACTTCTTCACCAGAGCACTCATATTATGGTTTGGTACGGTATTCTGTCGTCACCTATTGTGCTAAGCCATTTAATTACAGAAAGCAAGCATCAAACAAAATTGCCTTAATATTAAGTTGTGTAAAGCTATCAAATGAAACCTACGGCTGCTTTGCACACTATTTCCAATCCATCACATCTTGACTCACCCCTCCAGAGTTTTCCTCATTTTCTTTAAACTGTCTCATTTGTCATCCATGTGGAATCAAGTTCTCCCCTGCTTGTCTTGCTTCCTCTTTTTCTAATCAGAGAAAATATATGATGATCTGACTCCTGGAGACTTTAATTATAACCGTGGGCAGTTTCTGTGCAACCACCCAATCCATAATGCATATCAGAGTTTTACGCTTCAAATCATAGGCGTAATTTGAGGGTGGGACAGATGGGATGAAAAAACTGGCCAAAAGACTTGAAGAAATAAATGTTGACCAGCAAATTGTGAGTGGTGTGTCCTTTCTTTTTTAATGTAAGCAAATATTGTCTTTTTTCTTGTCAGAGTGCTCCAGAATCATAGGTAAGGTATTTTGAGCAGGGGGTGCAGTGAATTATTATAATTTTTTGACGGGGCAGAATTTATTACTTTGTCATTGGCAGGCCGCTTAGTTTAATGTTAATTCATAAACGGAGGCAAAATAAGTTGCTGCTGAGAATAAAGAAGGATGTGATTATAGCATGCGCCACAAAAATAAACTCATGTTATATGTCTGCCTATAGCCAAAGCACAATCTGTTGTACTAAATCAACTAACTTAGCTGAGTGGCGGCAGCTTAACCACCCAAACACAATATAATATACCATGGGCAAACCAGTCACGCGATTAAACACAACTGCATGGTGCACGGCGACAGCACATAGAAATCAACCCGTAATGTTACACATTCTTCCTCTAGACCTATTAGCCACAGTCTTACGTTACTGTTGGCCTGCATGCAAAACTCCCAAAGTGGCCTTTCTTTCTGGGTTGACGCTGATGAAGTCCTGCATGAGGACATTATTGTTCACTTAAAAAAAGTCTTAAATTCATTTTTGCGCCATTTGGACAGGATCGCTCGAGACACGTGTGTTGTCATTGCAACAGTAACATTATTAAAATTAAAAAGTAACGTTATTGATGTTTTCAATGGATATTAGTGAATTGAAATGTTTATTTTGATAAAACATTTTCATTTACGGAGAGTCTATTTACACTGAGTACAAATAGGCATTGCTGTACAAAAACAGCAATGCATTTTACACTAACCGCTGTATTTTCTTTGGATTAAGTAGTTAGATGCTATTGATATTTCAGATAACGTTACTATTTGCGCCTCAGTATTGTTGTGCATGAAACATTATGGAATGAGTCATTATATTTATAAAAATGATTAAAATGATGGCAACTTGTTGATATATTAAACCCACACCCCTAACCTTACCCTTAAGCTAAACTTTATGAATAAAAATGAAGATTTAAATCAATTTTATTGAAAATAAATGCCTTTATGATCTGAAATGTGATAGAAAAAGTAAAAATGTGCGTATTCAGCAAGAGTTGGATTCAAACCTGGGTCTCTTGTGCCATGCTATACAGACTTTACACCTTCAATCACTGGAGAAGATGTTTAAAAAGGCGTAGTTTTTACACTTTCTCTATTCCAATCACATATTGGTGGGCGGACCAAGTGTAAATAGTATCTACCTTTATTTATTCATTTTTTACACTGTTTCCATTTTTTATTTCCCTCGACGTCCCGCAGCTATGGCCAGAATGCATAATTTATTTGTTAAAACTGCACATTTGTTCTTATGAGGAAGATGATCCCGGTCACCTTGTTCACCTCTTCCGAGTTTGCAGGTCTGAATCGACCATGGATATGATGTGTCTATACTGTCTGCCTACAGAATTTAAATTGCTGTTCTGGAATAAGACTGCTGGCCTAGAATCAGTTTTGCCGTTTTAAGTCCAAACCTTAAAGTCTGTTTAAAGAGAATTCCGATAATTGTTTCTATAAACAAATTATTCATGTTCGAAATGTATTACTGTAACACATTACAAAGACTCTGAAGTATATAGTATTGAATTGTGGAGTTAAACTGTTAAAGGTGCAGTTTTTGATTTACAGCGGCCACTAGTGTTGTATTATAGATTTGCAACAAATATCTCCGTCCAAACACTACGGTGGCCACCACAGTACAAAAATATGTCGTCGTCTGCGACAATGCGTCTTCTCATGTTGACGCAGGGAATAGATCATGCGGGCATTAGAGAAAGACTGTAGAAAGAGCAATGTATTTATTACATAAAATAAAAGCGAATTTTAAGTATAAAAAGAAGGATAAAAGTCAGGCAGGAGCAAGGACCTGCGTTAATATTAAAAAGACTTTCCAGCAGAGACGCGTTAGGACCAGCGGTAATAAGGCTTTTAGCAGAGATACTCATAGATAACTATGGACAACATTTCCAGCAGAGAGACGTTGGAGAGAAAGATCATCTAAAAATCACCCCCGAGGAGATTGCTTTGATTCGGATCAGTATGTGAGTAATATTGTTTTTCTGTTTGTTAGAGATACGTTGTTGTTGTATGGTAATAGTTTAGGATATGATATTGCATTTCTTTCAATAGATCCTCCTTAAAACCCTGTATTGTTCCTTTGAACAGTTTTTCTCCAATTCTGTTAAGAGTTTTTTGGGCAGAGCTAAAACGGTGGCTGATGATGCAATGCAATTTCCGAGCATGCATGGCCCCAAACACTTGAGTGCCTTAGCATGAGTGGTCTGGTCAATCACGAGCTTAGGGTTGCCAACTCTCACACACACGCTTTCAGGCTCTCTCACACTCTTTCCCAACTAAACAAATCTAAGGCCACATAACAAGTGAACGGAAACGCATGCGACACGCTTCAGTTATTCTCTCTAGATGAATATCGTGCGTGTTTGAATTCATATCATCCTGTAAAACTCTTCACATACACTGGGGACTAGGGTTGCACAGCGTACCGGTGCTATGGTACCTTCGCGATGCTAAAGCTTCAAAATTCCCGCGATGCCGCTCTTGTTGTTAAGTGTTAGTGTTGTAACTAATGTTGCATATGCGCATTTACTTTCATTTGAACACTTTCATCTTTATTTTTGCTGTGTTTCTCATCCTTAATGAATCCGTGTTTTAAAAGACTCGGACGAGATAATGTTTTAGTGAGTCAATCATCAAGACACTTGAAGGCTTCGATCTTGAATGAATCAGCTGTTTTGAACTCGAGTAGGTGGAATGATTCACTGACATAAAACAACTGCCGCCACTTACTAGCGGTTTAGTCACAGTTAAAGTAAGCCTTACATTTTCCTTTGTAAGCATTGCTATAAATGCAATTCAATTCGTTCCGATGTTAAAAAAATAGTAGTTACCACAGTGATTACTGGACACTATTGTTTTTAAATCTTACCACACTAAAATGTATAGTATACTACAGTATTAGCTTAAACTTAACACATTACTATCGTTATAGCCTGAACTTAGATGACCTTATACACGCTGTAAATATATTCATCAGACACATGCATTGATCTGGCAAAGAAAATGGTGTGGAAAAATGTTAGCGCTGACATTGTCGGTGTTGAATGCATATGATAAAGGGTCAAACAATGAATTTTGTTGAGAGAGATAGAGTGCTTATTTATTATTCATGTTGGCTATGGAAAAAAACAAACTGTGTAAATAAGATTGCTCTGAAGCCTCTTTAATAAATATGATGCAAATAGGTTGAATTTGTATTGAATACAAATGTCGAGTATTACACTACAAAACGATAATTCAACTTAAAAACTATTCCTTAAATGTTTAAGTTAAAGGAAAAGTTCATCTCAAAATCTAAATTTAGTTATTTTTACTCATCCACATGACGTTCAACATGTTTTAAGACCTCCGGGCGTCTGCGAACACAAATAAAGATATTTAGGTGACATCCGAGAGATTTCCAGACCTCCTCATAGACATTAGGGTTATAGTTGTTGTCAAGGTCCAGAAAAGTACTAAAGACATTGTTAAATTGGTCCAGCAGCTCATAGTGGCTCAATTAAAATGTATTTTAAGCGACGACAATACTTTGTGCAAAAAACTAAACAAAATAACGACTTTAATCAATATATGTTCTCCTCTGTCTTGTCAGTCTATGGTGCGCCTTCACGAGAGCACTTTGACGCATGCGCATTTGGTGGGGGCAGACGCCGACGGTCTGACTGACAACCTGGAAGCGCAACTCTGTGTTTACAAGCAGACGCACGCTGCATATGAGCCGATCTTCGCAAAATGTCTGATGATTTCGATATTGAGGAAGACATGCACTTTTTTTGCCCAATGGTAAAAACCGAATGCGCATGCGTGGGTGAGTAAAAATAACCCAATTTGGATTTTGAGATGAACCTTTCCTTTAACTTGGCTTTACAAGTCACTTGACATTAAATTAAATTAAACTGACTTGCACTGCAAAGGTCAAATTGAATGAACTAGATTTTTAAGTTATATGAAATGCAACTAGGTTTTGTAAGAAGGTTTACAATCATTTAAATTCAGCTGCTATGTAAAGCCAGTTTGATTGAACTTAAAAATTCATTCATTTAGTTCAACAGCTGACTTGAAATAGGTGGAGGGTTATTTACATTGTATCAATGCAAGCAGGTTCAGGTGGAAGCAGTTTGCGGAGGCTTTTATTAAAAGTGACTTCAAGTGGATTTAAGGTATGTACTGTTTCCTGGACATAAAAAAACAAGATCTTGGCCGTGTTAGCTCAATATCCTGTATCTTCTAGTGTAGGTTGTATATGTAAAAAAGGAGATTAAATCAAATAAACTGTATAGCAAAGAATATTGTATTCAAAATTTGATTATACTGTATATAGGCAGTGTAAACTATATTGTACCTACACTGTATGACGGGGATGATACTCCACGTTTCAAATTTCAGAGCTTGGCTGCAGTTAGTTCACCTTCTGCTTATGCTCTCCAGCTTTCAGAGGTTTGATTGCAGCAGTATCCTAATGATGCTATCCATCAATTCTGCTGGCCATCGTTTTAATATTCCTGCCAACTCTCTCCTGAAAAAAACCTGCCGTCCATCCGTATTCACCCCTGCTATCCTGACAGAAGCTTTTGTGTTGCTGCATCTCCGCTTGGACAGACAAAATGGAGGCCCTGATTTATAGACAAAGGCGGGATGTTGTGAGCAGTCTTGACTTATTGCGAGATTCTTCCTCACAGATAGACAGAGACCTCATCTCTTCCGCACACTGTTATGACTCTCCTAGCATCCATCAGACAGGAAATTGGGTCCCAGATAATGAAACGATAGCGTTCATCACAACAGTACATACTTTGGTAACATCAAATCGCTGTGTGATGCGAAATGTCTCCCCTTGATCTGTGCTCGCAGACCGGCGATTAATCTGATCCATCTCCACAGCCGAGATCGCCTAACAGAAATAGACTGACGTGCGGAGGGGATCGTAAGCGAGTGTTTCGCTAACAATTAACTGGAGAAGAAATCATGACTCCATTTGTGTCATTGTGTCACTGTGATTATGTCTGCTGTGCAGAATGGAGGGGAGCTGGAGAAAGCTCTAAAAATACCGAGCACAGTACATGGTGTTGGCAGCACTCCCGGCCTTCCTCATAATGTACAGCTACTGTTGATTTAGCTGAGCAGGAAACAGATGTCAATGGGGAGGAGTGGCAATGCTTCTCCCAGCCCTTAGGGGGCAGTGTTTACATTTTAAATAAAACCTGGATAAGGATATTGTTAGAACTGTTTTTTGGGCTGGATGTATATTTTCTTTTTCTTGGCAAGGTTACTGACGCTTTTGTTAGGGATTTTTTAAAATATCACTGACAAAGAAAAGAGACAATCTAAGCAGTCTCAGATTGAGAGTCTAAATTTGGTCACCTGTTTAGGTCTATTTTTTAATAGATTGTATTTTATATTAGAAAGTCCTTATAAAGAATTACCCATTTGACAGCAGACCAAGAACCTCATGACTGATGCAGATTTCTCCACATGTCATAAATCATTTCAACATCCTGTCATTCGATGGTTGTGTTTTCCTCCAAAGATGCTACTTTCGTCATATTTATACTAAAATGTTTGATCCGTTACCAGTCCAAAACAGAATAAAACCCAAAACATGACTTTCTCTCTTCTGCAAAACACAAAGTAATCTATTTTGAAGAATTTTGGTAACCAAACAACGCCAGTACCCTTTGATTTGGTTTTGTGTCCATATAATAGAAGTAAATGGGTATGTTCACACTGTAAATAACTCTTTTTGACATTAGGGCGAGTACATATTTTCAGGGTTTATATTTTCATAAAGGGCTTTGGAATTTATATAAAAATGTATAAATTAGTTTATTGAAGATTCCTGCAATGTATTGAAAATAAAATGGGTAGGTACATTTTCCTTATGAATATATTATTCATATATTATTTTACTTTTTTCTGATAAGCCAATTCCTACATTATTTTTCAATATGCCATTTGTTTATGAATAATGAAAGTAATAAGCAAAGGACACCAATTAGCAAAATGGTATATACTGTATAATATGAGGGTCATTAATGTTATGAAACAGATTTGTTGTGGGTCTACATGTGTATGTGTTGAATTCATGTAGTTGCACTCAAAAGCAATGTGACAACTTGCCCCACTCAACAATGGGGAAACAGTTTGCAGGCAAAGCACATAAATAATCTAAAAGAGAAATCAAGATGATTTAAATCATGTATACGAGAAGGAGAGATTTCGAGTGCAATTTGCAATTAAACGTCTATGAAATCTTTTGGCAGAGCTGCGTAACGGCGAGGCAGTTAAATCGAGGATTCAAATTGGAGATGGGTCCTGCGTTATTCCTGTGGTGATACAAACTTTCAGTGGGATTTAATTAATTTGAGGATGTGATTATTGTGCGCCTACGTGCCCCAAATAATGTGTTGCATCTAAATGCATTACTATTTTTGCCATTAAAGAATTCAATTTTACTCCCCTGACAGGCAGGAGGCCCAAAGCCCTAAACAAACAAAACATGTGCATTTAAGCGGCTGTGTTTGACAAATTTCCCTCCAATGCTGAAAGATTCAACTGATTAAATAGATTTGTTTTAACCGACACGTAAATAAATCTGTTTAATGCTTCTGTGCGATACCACCCAACCTGAGTCCCCAGTCTGCGTGTTGATGCGGCTGCATAATATTGGCTTGAAAAGAGCTCTGTACTCTCTACAGAACAAACAGCTCACTTCAAGCGACCCTAATTCATTACCATGGGTGATAAGCTGACCTTGATTTTACTTTTGAGACTTGAGCAATAGAAATAGAGAAGTGGCCAAAGGGGAAATGTACTCTAAGTATGTGTACAATATTGGTTTTGATAACTCCCTGAGGTTAGATTAAACCATTAAAATATGAAGTGTACGGAAGACTTCTAAAAGGAACAGTTCACCCAAAATGTTAAATTCTGTCTTCATTTACTCACCCACAAGTTGTTCCAAATATGTATCATTTTTTTCATTGTTCTGATAAACACAGAGAAAGACATTTAGAAGAATGCTTGTAACCAAACAGTTATTTGCCACCATTGACTACCATAGTAGGAAAAATTGCTTTATAAATATATTTTTTCTGTTACATTTACATTTAGTCATTTAGCAGATGCTTTTATCCAAACCGACTTACAGAGAGTTCAGGGAGAAATACAGCGATATGTCATACAGGAGCAATAAAACAATAGGTGCTAATACCAAGTTACTAGTTTCCACAAAAGCCAGCCCAATAGCTGTTGAGAGAAAGAGAGAGAGGGGTTTTTTTTCTTTGTCTGTCAAGTATTCACAGAAGAGATGGGTTTTAAGTAGTTTTTTGAAGGTTGTGAGAGATGTGGTTGACCGGACCGAGTCAGGAAGAATGTTCCACCAGGAAGGAGTTGTGAAGGAGAATGAGTGGGAAAGCAATTTACTGCCCTTTTGAGAAGGCTTTACAAGGCGCCGCTCGTTTGCAGAACGCAGGGTTCTTGATGGGGTGCAGGAGTGTAGTAGGCTGTGAAAGTATGCTGGTGCAGATCCAGTGATAGTCCTGTAGGCAAGCATCAGTGACTTGAATCTGATACAGGCTTCAACTGGTAGCCAGTGGAGAGAGATGAAAAGGGGTGTCACATTGGAAGACGAGGCGTGCTGCTGCATTCTGAACCAGCTGAAGTTGTTTGATAGCCTTTGCAAGAAGACCAGCAAGGAGAGCATTGCAGTTGTCCAACCTTGAGATTACATGGGCCTGGACAAGGAGTTGTGCCGCATGCTCAGTGAGATAGGGTCTAACCTTTCTAGTGTTAAATAAGGCATATCGGCATGACCATGTTTTCTTTTCAATGTGATCATCGAAGGACAGCTGGTCATCAAAGATGACTCTGAGGTTCCTGGCTGTTTTGGAAGGAGTGATTGCCAAGCTGGATTGTGAGATTGTGTTTCGCTGTGTGGGGTGCTCTGGTAATACAAGTACTAGTGCTATTTCTGTGTTAGTGTTGAACACAAAATATATTTAGAAGAATGTAGGAAAGCAAACACTTCTGGGGCACTTTTGACTGCCATTGTCACATTGGCAGTCAACGGCCAAGAACTGTTAATTCAATTATCTTTCACTGTGTTCATCGGAATTTATACAGACAACTCAAAGGTGAGTAAATAATGACAAAATTCGTATTTTGGGGTGAACTATTCCTTTAAAGTCTTCTCAAAGCCAAGCTTCAGTTTACTCAGTTTAACTCCTAGCAAAACTACACAACATGCATACACATTTTTGTGTAGTTCTGGAAACAATATTTTCAGTTACAAACTTGCTCAGAAAGACACTGAGATGACAGCCATGTGAATCTTTATGTTAGTCATAATATGCAGTGCATTGTATTTTTTATGTAGACCCCAGAAAGAATGGTAAGCCCTTTATGAAAGCTAATAGGAATCAGAATAAAGAAAGTCGAGTTGTCATTGAAGAGTGTTGCTATATGACGGTAGAGCGAGATTCAGATGTTCTAATAGTATTGGAAAAGAGTATAAAAGGCTTTTTTTCTCCTCAGATCTCTTTCGAATAGTTTTGGAATTGACAGCTTAAGGATTTAATTGCTTGTTTTTATCCACGATACATGACAAAGTCATTTTAGGAAGGGTGTATAGTGTGTTATGTAAATGTATGTGTATGTTTTTTCATTCTTATTTTTTGTGCTTGAGCATCCAGGTGTGTTGCTTTTTAGGTGTATGTTTTCACAGACTCCAAACTATGTTCGATACAAACGACCTAATACAAAAGACCTAAATATTAAAACCAATTCAATAACTATGCATTATATAATAAATTACTCATATTTTTCTTAGCCCTGTCTTCATGTTTTCTACATTTTATTCAGACATACGTCTTCTCTTCATGGAGAAGACTGTGACTTCAGCAGAAATCATTGTTACAGCTATAATTTCCGATGTAGGACACCTTTTGTTTTATAACGTCTGTTTCCACCTCCCTGTTTGATGGATGTAATTCAAGGCTTGTTTGATGGCTTTCGTGGCCTGAGCGAATCTTTCACACACCCACCGTTCTTCAGTCGCCTTTGTAGTCGTCACGTATTTACACGTCAGACGTTAGTCACATGCTAATTTCTACATATCTGGTCATTATGTCATTACCATTAGAAAGGTAAGTGTAATTTCAGGTCTCTCTCAGAATAGGACCTTCACTGAAGCCAATGTAACCACGGAAACCAGAACTGAGGTGCTGATTGGCTCATTTGGGATAAATTCTTGAGTTCTGTTAATTGGCTTAAAAAAGGCGCTCGCTCAATACACCCTTATAAAGTGATGCGGTTGTGCTTGCCTTTGCACACATTCGTTTAAAATTTATTAAATGGCAAGATGGCTCTCAAATGTTCTCCACTTGAATGACTGACTGACTGATTGAAATGGTTACATGAACAGAGGCGGCCCAGGGCCCTCGAGCTGGGACACATGCCATTACTGCACATTGGCCCACCGAGTAATGTTACAATTCCACTACTGCAGTTAAACAGTTATCACATGACGTTCATAAAAGTTATGAGTCTGTGAAGCATATGAGATCAATGAAGCGGGAGACTGGCAATCCAGAGAGAACAATTGATCAAATGAGCATCTATACTGTTAATATCTTGAAAGTCTGTCATTGTTGCTCTAAACACTGTTGCGTCAAAACAACTACCACAATCTACTGAACATGTGTTAAGGACAACACGTTTTGTGCTACTTTTATAGTACTGAATTTTATAGTACTTTTTGTACTGAACTAATGTGTTAAAATGATACCCCTTATAGCGCACATACATCTGGGGGACGTCTATTTGATGTCTGCATTTACATTTGCAAGAAGTATTTTTTAGTTGATTGCTCAGTTGAAATTCGTCTCTGGGATGTCTCCTCGCAGATGTTATTTGTATGCATTTGTACAATGCATGTTTACAATTGAAAATATGTGCGATTATTGGCAAAAACCATACTGAAGCCTCTACCCTAATCCCACCCCTAAAACTAACATCAGCCTACTGGTGCAAAAGCGAATCTCGCTAAAATTGCGCAAATTCGCCACTTCGTAAAATACATACAAATTCCCTGTCAGGTTGCGTTGAACAAATCCTTTTTGAGTGTTGTATTTATTTGTGTTGAGTTAAAAACACCCTTTTTTTCACAATGTTCATCACATGTTTGTAAACAGACTTGTTTATTTGTTAGCATGTAGCATTTAGTTTTGGGATTAGCTCTGTCAGCATCTTGGAGAGACAAAGAAAGAGTGATGGTAGAGCAGTATTTCTTGACTGTCTGTCAGAACTACATTGAATGTGGAGAAAATTTCATTCCCAAATTTGAAACTATTTGTCCAGACTTCATACAGTCTATTATTTGTTATGTGAAAAAAAGAGCTTGCATGGTTTCTTGCATGGGTCACATAAATGCCATGGGATAAGTCAAGCAAACAATCATGCAATCGTAAAACACACACAATTACTTTTGAAGCACATGAAGTTTCTGTGAACACTAAACTAAATGTATAACTTTATTATGAGTACCACTTCCATGGGGTTTTTTGCATTACAACCAGATTTATTAGAACTTATTTGATGCCAATGAACAACATCTGCGTTTGAGAGAGAACATTAGGGTGGAGTGAATTTTGGACTGATTTGTTTAAGCTTTCAAAGGGTTTTAAGGCTTTGGACGTTCAAAAGCAACGACTAAATGCAGAACACAAGTAAAAGTAGAGCAGCCCACATCAAAATAATGGGCCTGTAGTACTTGAAGTTGAGAGCAAGACAAAACAGTCTCATCTTTCCTTTCTTATTTTCCCAGCCCAAAATACACATTTGTCTTTTTTGGAATCTTGCTATTTTCCCTCCAGGGTCTCTCTTACTCTCTCTCTCATATTCCCACCCTCTCTGTCTGGCTCTCTTTCTCACTGGCCGTTGTGTGTTTGTTTGCATGTTTTCCTAAACTCTTAAACATGTGTTTCCCCCACCCCTCACTCATGTACAGGGATATGGCTTAAATCCAGGACCGACAAAACAAGCAGGAAAGTCTCTTGTAAAAGTTATGGGATGAGCTACAAGAATTCGCTACATCTGCTTTCACTCTGACAGCCCACTCAATGCCATGTCATTGCCATCACGACTTTGGCAGCAGACTATATTTCTCTGGTGATTTAACATGCAACTCTATAAAGTCCTTTTGTTGAAAAAATCTAAATGGCTGACTCATTCATCTTCATATGGAAAGACTTTGAGACAGCATGATGTGCCTTTAAATTCTTACAAGACTTTCCTAGTTTTAATAAAGAGAAAAGCCTGTGCTAAAGCCAAATTATTATAGCACACTGCTTTCTCTGGTCCGGGGTAAATGTAGCTGGGAGAGTCTGGATAGAGTTTTAAGAGCAGGCTTTAGGAAATGGTTTTCTCTAAGAGCTCTTAGCAACGGAGCCTCAGCAAATTTGATTATGAGTGGTAAGGGTGTGAATGTGACACAACTGCATGTATCTGAGTGATTACTTGTAATCTCTCTCTCTCTCTTTCGCTTGCTCGCTCTCTCTCTCTCTGTCGGTAAAATGAATTTTGAAGCATTTACACTAATAGGGCTGACTTTTGCAGGTCAACAGGGATGAATAAAATGGAAACTTATCACATAAAAAAGGTGGATGGATGAAGGGCAAGGCTTGGGAAGCTCGATGAGACATCTTATCAATAAACAGGCAGTAAAAAGGGGGTGTTAAAGCTAATCCTGTATGTTTTAGGAGGGCAGTTAGAAAGTTTTTGATGTACTTGATGTGGTGTTTAAGAGATTGCAATTAAAGGGACAATTCACCCCAAAAATTACTGTCATCGTTTACTCACCTTCGAGTTGTTCCAAATCTGTATAAATGTCTTTGTTCTGATGAACACAGAGAAAGATATTTGGAAGAATGCTTGTTACCAAAAAGTGTTTGGACCCCATTGACAAAATAAGTTATTTTGAAGCCTGCAAACAGTTCTGGGTCACTTTTGTCTACCACTGTAAGTCCAAGAACTGTTTGGTTACAAGCATTCTACCAAATATGTTTCTCTGTGTTCAACCAAAAATATACATTTATGGAGGTTTGGGAAAAACTAGAGAGTGAGTAATTTTTTGTGAGATCATTTTTAGGTAAACTATCCCTTAAATGTCATGATTTTCTCATTAAACCTATTTCTTTTGTTTGTAAAAGACAGCAGGAGATATTTTCCATGTAGATATTTTCTATAAAGCAAAAGTGGATGGTGATTGGGGACAGCCGAGGTCACCATTCACATTTTATTGTATGGAAAGGAGTAGCTTGTACTTGTGCTGTGGAAGTAAGTCTGTCATAAGCGATGATGGGTAAGCGATGACAGAATTTTCCTCTTTTGGCAAACTATCTCCAATTTATTCAGACCAACAAAAAGAACAAACACACACCTGGAGCCAATTAGCAGGCAGGAATGTGTTTTACAAAGCCCTCAATGTGTTTCTTATGTGCTCTTACTGCGTGCACTTTTGACCCAGTTTATATAGGTGGGTTTTGAGATCTTCCATTCCATGAAAGGGGCTGATTTTTAAGGCCGACGTTTCTTCACCATCCAAAATAAGTGCTGAGGGTGGTTTTAATAAGGGCCTCATTCCATCCTGAGGAGCTATCCTGGTCTCTTTCTTTCCCTCCTTCTCACTTTTTGGCTTTCTGAGTATCTTATTCCATTCACCTGGTTGTATCTGCCCTCCAGATGTCCCCACAATCCCTTTCATCTCTGTGGGAACCCTTGTCAGGATGAAGTTATTTGTTTTAACATTTTCTGCCCGGGGAAAAAATCCTGGCCTTTGTTCTACTGAAAACAAGATGAAAAATATCATTTCGTCCAGTGTGAACGCTGAGCAATGAAATTTTCCCTGACTACACCAGATAATAGAACAAATAAGCATGCGGTGTGAAAACTTGTTTTAAAGGGATAGTTCAACCCAAAATAAAAGTTCTGCCGTTATTCAATCCCCACATCTTGTATGATGTTTTGGTTTTTAGGTGGAATGCAAAAGATGTCAAGCGTGACTTCATCTGTACGATGCTGCATTTTTACATATACAATGAAAGTAAACAGTGACCAGTGTCTGGCAGCGTTCTGAAAAACATTTTCAAAATATTTTGTGCTCGATGTGAGAAAATGTTGTATGAATGCTATATAATGTTGCGCATGGTTTTATGAGACAAAGATGGAACATAAACATCATGTCCTCCATCTACCAGTGTCTCTCTTTGTGCTTGGAGTAAAGTTGCAGGATGGACTTTTAAGTGCTTCTCTTTCATCGCTTATGAAGGTGTAGGCTGACATTTACAGCCTAGGTGTACCATTTAACTGCCAGTGCTTCACTTTGGACTTGGTTCTATATATGTGTGTGTCTGTATGTGTGGTCCTGGAAACCCTGTTTCTCACAGAGATAGTAATACCAGTCATTTTTTACCTTGTGGGGATATTTTTGGACAGCATTAGGATGACAGCTAATGAATCAAACTGAATGATCTTCATTTGAACATAAAAAATGCAGAAAGGTTTGTGTGAGAGATGTGTTTAGGGGTAGGGTGAGGATAAGTATAAAAATAATGATGTGTATGCAAAGTCCCCATAGTGTATGTGTACTTGTCTTTATTCATTGTGGGGTCCATATGTCCCACAGTGAATTAAAAAAAAAAGTCTCACACACTTTCATTGTGGGGACTGATGACCGAAAATTTTTTTGGATAGGTGATGGTTAGGTTTTGGGGTTTGGGAAAAGCCAATAATTCAGTGTGAAAATCATTACGCCTTTGGAAAGTCCCCACAATGTAAAGGAACCTAACGTGTGTGTGTTTCCACGAGCAAAACCTCTCTTTGGGAACGTCCTCATTTGTAAAAACAAAATATTTTTTTCTGAATTTTTTCAAAGTTGTAGAAATGCAAATTATTTTCGGGTTAGATCGTGGCTTAGATTATGGTATATATACCTAACTGTATTAAAAAGCAGAAGTCTGTAGAATGTCTTCTTTTAGATTTAAATGTGCAAGCACACACACACAGGCATACAAAATTTTTTGTATTTCAAGATGTATGCGTACAGTACTTATGTCACTTTTTACTGTTGAAATGAATTAATCTGACGGATGTCAGGCAGCATGAAATATTAAACAGTTAGAGAGTGTTTATGTTACAATTTATTATATCAATTTGATACTTTAAAGTAATCATTTAAAAGGGAGGGTTTTGGTCTATATAACATTCTAATCTCTGCCTTTTGAGGGGTGGAGGGCCTAAGGAATATTGATAGACTATTTTTATTTAAATGTTTTACTGTTTTCAACTAGGAGGAAGCTGCAGACAAGCTCACAGTTCTGTGGTTGCCGAATAACTAGGACCATTATCTGTTATCGCCTTGTATTTATTGAACGCTAAAGTTTTTTTTCTTTTGAAGTGCTCCTTTATTCCATTTATATATGTGAGCTGTTAGGAAAGCATGTTGTTTTCTTGTTTGAACTTGTGTACATCCTGCGTGAACCTGATGTGAAGTGACACCACATCTGCTATAGATCACATTGAGAGTTATAGTTAAAGCTGAAAAATCAAAAATGGCCATATGAGAATTGTAGTTCTAAAAAGTTTCGTGATATTTTTCATCTTATGCAATGGCATTCATGCATTTTTAAATGTAGCTCGACTGTGAACGTTCGGGGGCACTGTAACTGAAAATGTAGGTCAAACAACCTTTCAACGTGCCTTCGTCTTAAGATGTCTATTCTTAAAAGTGATTCAGCAGTGTTGTATTCATATTCAGAGATGTCACGACAGCTATAAACGTGGTGGTGTGTGCTTTCATTTAAATGTGATTAGAAAGGTGAAGAAAAAAATTACGCGAAAGAATAACATTTTCAGATTAAGTGGATATAGCAAAATGAAAACTCAGCTCAGAATGAACATGAGCTATTGTGTCTCATAATTCAAGAATCTCTCTTCTCGACACGGTTGCATGCTGGCATCACACAAAGGTGCATTTGACCTTCTTTTAGTAAGATGGTTGAAGCGATAGTTTTGTGTTTCTCCTGACAATTCACCAGCGTTTTCATACATAATGCATTCTGTGCCACGCGCCTCAGTTGGTCGCGGCCTCTGTCTTTAATAAATATCTATGACAACAGACAGACAGAGCAGAGGAGAATGGTAACTAACAATGAGCTAATGTCTCAGTGCACTTTTCATGAGACTGTGAATGCATTATTTAGCTTCAGAATAGACGTGTTCCCACTGCATTTTTCATGCACATCTCTCTGCCCGCTTTTTTCCACTGCGCTTTCAAACACCTTTTTTATCCTCGCTGTGTGTTTCTGTGTGTGTTCTCACTCAGTCTCATCTAGGCCCGAAGGTGCGATTGTGAGTATAAAACTGCAGATTCTGATATCCAGTGGCGGCTGGTGAAATCTTTTTAAGTGGGGCTGTGGCACACTGGCACAGCAAACAATTTCAGCAAGCAACAAAGTTAAAGAACATCTAGTTACCTGTTTGTTCATTGCATAATCTCTGATCAGTTCAAGTACCAGTCTCCGTTAAATGCCCATGCTGGATCTGTCCCACTTTTTCAAACAACAGGCACGGAAAGCAAAATAAGGCGTTAGCAACCCCATAGCCAGGCCTTTTTGTTGAACCAACAGGAAGAGTAGCTCCGCATGTACTTCCCTTTTCAGCCTGTCTTCTGTATGATTAAGAGGTCAGGTTGATCTGGTCCCAGCTCCTTTGTCTTCAGTTTTTCTGCCAAAGTTTTCTTCTGAAACGTACTTTGGAGTAGAGATTTTACAGAGTTAGGTTCGTGTCCGGAATACCTAAATCCGCCATTGTCACACAATTGGAAATTGCGCCACTAAGACCCGCCCTGATTTTAGCAGTTTTGGGCGACAGAAGAATCGGCCATTGTAGATAAGGTTGGGTAATTTTTATGTCATGTCTTAAATATATGTATCAGGATTTAACTAAATTCTACAAAGACCCGCCCCTGTGGGCGATTTCCCGATTACCCGTCAGCGGAAATTGAGACGTGCAGACAGGCAGAGAGGCCATATTGTGATGATGAAAACATATATTTTCAACAGATGATTATCTATTACATTACATTACGCAAATATACATTAAAAAAATATATATAATTATTATTTTGTGTGTGTAGCTTGGGGAGGGTGGCGCCTTAGCTCCCTCTATTGGCCAGCCACCACTGCTGATATCGCATTTGTTCGCAGGCATTATGTTTGTCAAAAGAGATGAATCCTTTTACGGGGGCAAACAGGAAAAATGCCCTTAAAAGAACTTGGGCCCATAAAGTTGTTTTATGTTACTCTATGTTAATATATCACCATAAAATTGTACACTGTGACTCGGTGGTGCTATTAAAATATTGCTCCATTGAAAACCCCCTTCTTTTAAATTGCCTTTGGTAAAATGAGAAATTACGCGTTGGACTTATAGGGGAAATGGCTCTCTGTAATTCAAAGGCATGAACATTTCCATATAGATCTGAATAATGTGGCAGAACATCACACAGCATAATTTTAATTTTTAGCATGACATCAGCATGTCAAGTGTATCATGTAATACGTTTTAATGGTAACACCTTACAATAAGGTTGTATTTGTTGAAGTGATAGCTCACCCAAGAGTGAAACATATGTCATCATTAATGAACTCTCTTGTCATTTCAACTTTTTTCTGCAGAACACAAAAGAAGATATTTTGAGGAATGTAGATAACGGAACAATGGTGGTACCCATTGACTTCCATTGTATGGACACAAAAGCAATGCAAGTCAACGCGTCGTTGTTTATTTACAAACATTCTTCAAAGTATCTGAAAGTAAACAGCATTTGACCTTTGAAAACATTGGCCAAAGGAAGCTGTCTTAGGTCTTGTAACCATCTATAAGTTAGTTGTGGTTGAATATAGACCAGCCTCACTTTTAAGAATCAAAACTTTTTTTCTCTTATACACTTTGATATTTGTTCGAGATGTAAGACCCATCATCACCCCCAGTGTTTGCTTCAGTACAGGACTCTGAAGACGGAGGGTTGTACTATTTACATTAAAAAGCTGTTCAAAAATATATATTTTTTAATGAAATGCTAAGTCTTTGTTCTTGTAGAAAATTGTCTCAGATCTTTCCCAATTGTTTTGCTTTTGGAGTCTTGTTTGATTTAGTATGTGTGTAAGCCAGAGGTAACAGGAAAATAGGCCATTTTTATCCAAATGAATTGAAAATTATATTTTTTTATCCTTGAAAAAGATTAAAGATGCATAACTTATTTCACAAGTTTGAAAGTAAAAGGGCATTGGGGTCCAAAATAAATACTCTGCGGCCACCACAGTAAACCTATAACTTACTAACTATTTGAACTGAAATACAGTTTGACATTTTATCAGACCAAACAAAATGCCTGTTGCTGAGGGCCATGTTCTTTCGTAGCATTTATGCTCTAACAATTGGCAAGCGTAGAATAAACAGCCTTTAAAGACAACACTATAATAAGTGATGACATCATTATGACATCACATCTCTCGTGCAAAACGAACTTGGCAAGTGAGCCAAAACGATTGACATCAGGTTTTGCTCTAAATAGATAAGGATGTGTGCTGAGGGAAGCCAATTCTTTCAAAGTAAAGTGCACACATGCGTCCATGTGCACGTCAGATGTTTTGAATGCTTGATATTGCAGTTTATGGCTCCACACTAACACAAATGTGAGAACCAGTCTGAAGAGCCTTTGTTTAAAGATTGACAGGGAGAACAGTTTTGAAGAAATAAAATGGTAATTGCGTCACGTAAAAACTCACACATTCACACTAGGATGGATACACTTCAATTTTATTTTCACTTATTATGTTGTTGAAAATGGTTCTCGCGTCTTTCTAAGTGCAGTTGTAGGTTTGAGTGTTTTGATTAAGGTTTGACGGTGCGATTTTCTTTTGATTATGGAGACATTGTGGAGGGGTCTATTCTGCCTTCTAGGATGAAAATGAACTGTCAACGTCAAATAGAACTGCGTTGAATGCTGAAAAGTAGTCGCTCTATTGTCTTCTGTCTCATTAAAATGATAAGAGAGGGTAAGATGCTTGAGAGACTTTGTATGTTTCTGTATATGTGCAAGATCAGCAGATTTGCAATTGATTGGGTTGCCTTGGAGTCACCATACAAAAAGAAAAAGACCATTTAACTTTCTGTGATTTGCTTTATTGAAACTGGCTTTTGTGGCTCGCCACAAAACAGCCTAACAACTGTTAAAATGAATAAAGTTCTTAAACCAGTAAGTCACCCCAAAGTGAACCCATTTATATTTCCGTATTTCAGTGAAACCCAAAATGCAGTGTTGGGCAGTAGCGTCGCTACAAGTAGCTTAACTACATTTTTAGTAGCGTGGTGGTACAAAAAATACAAAACAATATTTATCACAAAACATTTAAGTATTTATGTAAAAATTGTTTTCCTATCATCTCAATAAAAAATGGTTAATATGCTAAAGCAGTATTTTTAAGAAGAATAATGTATTATTTGTTTTGCAAGCAGATAATCTTTTATAAATGACTTGCAGTCAGGGTCTTCCAGTGGGTTAAATTACATTATTTCACTCACCAGCAGACTTGTGTTCTGTGTGGAGTGTGTGGGATCTAGTGATAATGTGAACCGGTTTTACCTTTTTTCTTAATTGGTTTGAGCTGAGTTCAGTTCTAAATTTAAATGATAAAGTTTGTCCTACAAATGTGCCCGTCTAAATTGAGCATGCCCATGCGAACACAGGTGCCTACTCATATGATCACACAATAACGTTTTTTTCTGTTTGTTTTTGTTGCCAAATTGGTTTGGAACAGTTATAATAAAAAATTATTATTGTTTAATCTGTTTGAATGTAAGTTTTATTGATTACTGAGTTAGCATTGATTTGAAATGAAGTTAGTTCAATATAAATAATTTATTTAAAAAAATAGCTTTGATGTAGTAAACTACTTTTGCCATGATGCTGTAGCTTACCTTGCTACATTTCCCAGGGGGGTAGCTCCAGTGTAGAGAACGTCTCGGTTACGTCTGTAACCTCGGTTCCCTGATGGAGGGAACGAGACTGACTGGGGTTTGATCTTGAGAACCTACCTTCTCCGAGATAATTAATTAATAAAACGCCAATGGGCTTGGCGAATGGCACGCGCACGCCAGTCTCCGCCCCGTGCATACGGGTATAAAGGAAGATGGCGGCGGTCATTCACTCACCCTTTGTACTGAGGAACCTGAGAGGGCACTCCCGTTCACTGCAGTGATTCGGTGCAGCGTTGTGGCATGAAGTCACAACGTCTCGTTCCCTCCATCAGGGAACCGAGGTTACAGACGTAACCGAGACGTTCCCCTTCAGTCGGTCTCTCGACGTTGTGAGAGACTGACTGGGGATCAATCTTAAACGCCACAGCGCTTGCACCGATATCACGACCTCTAGCGGAGCGACCCTGACTGGGCTAGCGAGTCCCAGAGTGCTACCGCGAGACGTAATCTTCCAGTCATATAGTATTGGTCATACCGAGAAGCCTCTACTGACGGCCTCACGGACAGTGGCGTACGCCTCTAGTAGCGAGGAGCTGTCCGGAGCCGAACACTGGGGAAACACTGCTCTCCTCTTAGAAGAGTGTGCTACGGAGGCCACATCCTACCCGGAGGGGAGGTACATGTGGAGACATGACATGGTCTCCCCGGCGGGGAGAACAACATGCGGAACGGTGTTAGCCCGAATAGGGGGACAATCCAGGTGGGATTACCACCGGCGGGGAGGTCACAGATTCACCAATCGGGAAATCCTGAGTGAGGAATTCAACACACGGGACGACCCAAAGGGGAGTCACTACGTATGGGGCACTAGTCCTAATACAGGGGTCTGCCTGAGCAGGGATGACTCTACCTGTAACGGACCTGGTTCTAACAGACGGCTCCGCCCAGTCTGTTACCAAGTGCAATGCTTAGTGATGGATGGAATGCCTATACTTCGCCCGAGAGGGGAAAGTAGGTAGGCTACAATAGCGCACTAGTCTCACCTGGTGAGGGGAGAAGGCGCTTTCGCAGGCGTACGCCCAAACCAGGAGCCCACCCTAAACGTTGGCGGCGTTTAAGGGATGTGCTGCAACTGGTTCCACGTGGAGATTGTAAAATCTCGTGAAGGTACTGGGCGTAGCCCAACCCGCAGTTCTACAATGTCTGCCAGAGAGGCGCCCTGTGCCAGTGCCCACGAGTGGAGTGGGCTCTCACTGCCAGCGGGCACGGCGATCCTGGGATTGGTACCCAGTGCGCCACTTCTGTTTGGAGACAGCCCCCCCCGGGTGCCGTCTCCCAGAACAGACAAAGAGCTGCTCAGAGCTTCTGAGGCTCTGTGTGCGGTCCAGACCGAGGCGCAGCGCGCGTACTGGACACAACACATAGAAAGGTTGGGTCTTCCTCTCCGGAGGGGAGCGCCTGCAGGTTCACCACCTGGTCCCGGAAGGGAGTAGTGGGAAGCTTGGGCTCGTTGTCGGGATAGGATCTCAGGACCACGTGAGAATTACCGATCCCGAGTTCCAGGCACCTTTGGGACACAGAGAATGCCTGTAGGTCCCCCACCCTCTTGATGGAGGTGAGCGCCACAAAGAGTGCATCTTTCATCCGACTGAGGAAGATTGGCAATACTTAGGGGCTCACCAGGGCCGTACCAAGGCCCTGTAGGACCCCATTAGGGTCCCAAGAGGGTACGGAGCGCGGCCAGGGTGGACACACCCTCCTCGCGCTCCTGAGGAACCTGGTGACCAGGTTGTGCTGACGGGGATACTTACCTGCGGGTCAGCACTGATCCGATCAGGCAACTCCGCGGGTTCTCCTCCCGGGGAGAACACCAGGACAATTGGCGCCACTTATAAGCGTATGACCGCCTAGAGGCGGGGCTCTAGCCTGTAAGACAGTCTCCCGGACCGCTAACGGGCAAGCCCTCGTCCCGTCCAGGGGCCAGGCATGGAGGTTCCAGAGGCCTGCGTTGGGGTGCCACAACGTGCCCTTCCCCTGCAACGGAAGGTCCTTCGTCAGGGGAATGGGCCAGGGGGGCTGTCGTCAGATCTACCAGATCCGAGAGCCAGGTCTGGTTGGGCCAGTATGGCACCACTCACCAGAACCTGATGCCCCTTTCTCTGACCTTGCACAGGACCTGTGCAAGGAGGCTCACTGGGGGGGAAGGCGTACTTCCGCTTGAATACCATAGCGGGTAATGGGTGGAGTCCGGGGAGGCAACAGGTCCACCTGTGCCTGCCGAACCGCTTCCCACATGAGCCGGGCTGCACGGGGATGGAGTCGCCACTCTCCGTGGGGAGTACACTGTCGAGAGAGCGCATCGGCTGTCTGGTTCAGGTTGCCCAGAAGAAACGTGGCCCGCAGGGATTCACCTGCTGACTCCCAAGGAGGAGGCGTCGGGCGAGTTGTGATAACTGCGGTGAGCGTATGCCGCCTTGTGATTGATGTACGCTACGGCAGTCGTGCTGTCCAACCGGACTAGCACGTGTTTGTCCTGCACGAGGGGCTGGAGCCTCCTCAGTGCCAGAAGGATTGCCAACAACTCTAGGCAGTTGATATGCCCACGCAGTCGGGGACCTGTCCACCGCCCCGATACTGCGTGCCCACTTGCACACCGCACACCACCCTTGCAGGGAGGCGTCTGTCGTTCCCACGACACGCCTCGAAACCTGTCCGAGCGGGACCCCCGCTCGGAGAAAAGGTCAAGTCTGACCAGGGTAAGAGAGTGCGAAGGCACTGAGGCGTTACCGTAATCCGCCTGGTGCCGGCGTGCCACGCCGTCCAGGGAACCCGACTCTGTAGCCAGTGCTGAAGCGGCCGCATGTGCATCAACCCGAGAGGGATTACCCCCGTCGAGGACGGCATGTGCCCCAGGAGCCTCTGAAAATTCTTCAGCGGCGTCGAGGGATTCTGACTGATCAACCTCAGACAACGCAGTACTGACTGTGCACGCTCGTTGGTGAGACGTGCTGACATACGGACAGAGTCTAGTTCCATACCGAGGTAAGAGGTGCTCTGCGCGGGGGAGAGCTTGCTCTTCTCCTGGTTGACCCGGAGGCCTAGACGGTCTAGGTGCCGAAGCACAAGGTCCCTGTGCGTGCACAACACATCTCGCGAGTGTGCCAAGACAAGCCAGTCGTCAAGATAGTTTAGCACTCGCACGCCTTGCTCCCTGCCAGGAGCTAAGGCAGCCTCCACTAGCTTGGAAAAAACCCGTGGAGACAGGGCCAGACCGAATGGCAGGACCCTGTACTGATTCGCCCTTCCCTCGAACGCGAACCGTAGGAACGGCCGGTGTCGGGGGAGAATAGAGACGTGAAAGTACGCGTCCTTCAGGTCGATTGCCACGAACCAATCCTGGTGACGTACCGAGCCCAGGATGCGCCTCTGCGTCAGCACTCTGAACGGCAGCTTGTGCAGGTGCTTGTTCAGGTGCCGCAGATCCAAAAATGGGCCGCAGCCCCCCGCCCTTTTTTGGGCACGATGAAGTGTAAAACTCGGACGACATCTCGGTTATAGGGACGGGTTCGACCGCACCCTTCGCCAGAAGGGCGGCGACCTCCTGCCGAAGTACGGAAGCATTCTCTCCTCGCCCCGAGGTGTACAGAATGCCACGAAACTTGGGGGGGGCGCCTGGCGAATTGGATCGAGTAACCGAGACGGACCGTCCTCTCTATCCAGTGTGACGGGCTGGTGCGCTACCAAGCGCCCAAGAACCGTGACAACGGGACCAGAGGGACAATCTGCCTCACCGTGCCGGGGGAGGCTGGTTCGGTGGCTGACAGTACGGTCACCTCGCACAGGGGGGACCCCCAGGGAGGTTGACGGCTCTGTATGTTTACCTGCTTCAGGCGGCCCAACGCAATGTCCGGAGGAGATTGCGGTCGGCGGCCCGATCCATCCCATACACCGTCTGGACGAGAGTGTTGTGGAGGAAAACCCAGGGGAGATTTGTCTCTTTGAGTGTATGTGGGCGCCGGACCCTGAAAAGGGCCCAGACTCGATGGAACGCGGCAGGCAGCGTCCTTTTCCGATCCGGCATTGGAAAGGCCGGGATTCGGGCCCAGTAAAATCTCCCCCTGGTTCGTCCCGTCAGGGCCGCTTTAAAGAGCCTCTTGGCGGGCTGCTGACGGGGAACAGATGCCCTCTTCCGCGGGGGTCCACCTCTGGTGGGTCGTCCTCTGGGAGGTTCCTTAACCAGAGGGCCGCCGCGGGAGGGCAGGGCTGCTGGGAACCAGACTGTGCCCGAGACCATGCCGACCTGTTGGCGGGCACGTTGCCGCGTGGCAGGATCTGTTCGATCGCCTCAGTCTGCCAGACCGCGGAGAACTGCCGTCCTCCACGGTATCACCAAGCAGCCCTGCTTGCGAGATGGGCGCATCCAGAACCGACGTTCTGGGCGCCGCTCACCTGCGCAAGACTAAGCCACAGATGCCTCTCTTGGACCACCATTGTGGACATCGACCGACCCAGTGCACGTGCCGTGGCCTTCGTCGCTCGTAGCGCGAGGTCTGTGGCAGTACGTAGCTCTCATACGAGTTGGGTCGAACTTCCCGTCGTCCAAATCCTTCAGGACTTACCTGAAAAACCCGGAGGACCGCCATGGCGTGGAGAGCGGAGGCGGTTCGTCCAGCAGCACTGCAAGTCTTCGACGAGTGTCGAAGAGCTTACGTGCTCTGGACGGGAGTCTAGGTCGAGCCCCCCCCAGTGGCAGCTGTCTGCGGGCACAAGTGGCCCGCGACTGCACGCTCCACGCGGGGAACGTCAACATAGACTCTAGCCGCCCCACCAACCAGGGAAGTCACAGCCACAGAGCCCTCCGGCCTGAAACGCGCCAAAAGGAGCGCATTCCAGGACTTGGCGAGCTCGTCATGCACCTCCGGGAAAAATGGTAACGGAGCGGGGCGTGGCTTTTGACCACGCCCCCGAAACCGCGCATCTAGCCGCGAGCGTTCCGGCGAGGATGTTGTTACACCCTGCAACCCGATGCACGCGGCTGCCCGGGAAAGCATGGCCGACATCTTAGCCCGAGTCTCCTCCGGAGCTCTCTTCCGCATCCGATGCCAGCAGGCAGCTGTCCGACGCAGCGACACAGATAGCGTCATCATCCGTGTGCGAAGTCTTACCACTATGAGACGGCCGTCTGCCGCTCGTAGGGGACGAACCAGGTGAGCGTGAAGAGGTATAGATGGTCCGCGAGCGTGAAGCTGACGGAGCGACATCTATCGCGTCCCTAAATCACCCCCGCCGCTCGCCAAAGCGGTCAACCTCGCCGAAACGGCAGCTGAACACGCCTGGGAAACAGACGGGGTGGTGGCAGCGCTCGAAAGAACGTAGCCAACCGTGACCGCAACACCCTGATTGCTATGTCCGCACACACGGGACATTGCACCAGTGAAAACCTGCCTCAGCATGCTTGAGCCCCAAGCAAGTGACACAGGAATCATGGCCGTCAGACTCCGGGATGAGTCTGTCGCACCCAAGGATACAGCTACGAAACATGCTCGTAGCCGGAGGGACTTACCTCTTAAGGTCTGTAGCCTTCTGCCGAAACGCCCAGGGGAAGTCCACCGAAAGGAGAAGTCCGCTGCTCCGCGTCATAAATCCAGCAGGTTTTTCTCGAAGTCGAGTATCGCGTGTAGCATCAGCAAACACACAGGTTCCGAAGAACAAAGGATGAGTGAATGACCGCCGCCATCTTCCTTTATACCCGTATGCACGGGGCGGAGACTGGCGTGCGCGTGCCATTCGCCAAGCCCATTGGCGTTTTATTAATTAATTATCTCGGAGAAGGTAGGTTCTCAAGATCAAACCCCAGTCAGTCTCTCACAACGTCGAGAGACCGACTGAAGGGGAAGCTTTATTTAATGTAGAGTAACTGATATCTTAGCTCACTACATTTTTCGAGTAGCTTGCCCAACACGGCCAAAATGTGGTGTTTTGCAGAATGTCTAAGCTGCTTTTTCGTGGAGTGAAAGTATGGTGTTGTCAGATATGTTGTCAAATACAACAAAAGTAACATTTAACATCCTACCAATAGAGTCCATCAAACACCAGTAGACACCATCATAGTTTCAATTAAAACCAATACAATTTCCACTATGATCCAACAAAGCCATTACATTAAATTATATTTAAATGATGTAGTTTGGGGTGGGTTCTCTTTTTTAGCAAGGATAATATCGATTGGTCACAAAATGTTTATTACCATCTTAGTTTTTTTACTTTTCCCTACATCTCAGGTCAACAAATATGCAGCAAGCAGGCGTGAATCCAACTCTTCCTTAGCTTGTTTTATTCTGTAAGTGCATGATATATGAATGCATTCTAAACAGCGTGTGTCTGAAAGTGGACGTGTAATCTCACACCCCGAGATCTATCTCATCACCTGCTTCTTTTGAGATGGAAAATTGTGATATATCAGTTTCACATCTGTTGGCATGAGGATTCCACTCTCACCGGTGAATCACAGCTTGGGTGGAACTCGCCGCATGTAAATGAGACATCAGAATGCCGCGTACCAGGAGCAAGCTGTCAGCCGTGATTACCAATCACCTTGAAATGATAATTATCTTCCATTTGCTGGGTGTTATCCGTAAGCAAGATAGACAGGTCAGGCCTTAAAATAGATGTTCAGGACTTCTCCCCTTATTCAATATTTACCTGGTCATTAAAGATAGCCGGAGACCATTGTAGTGCTTTGCTTTGATTTAAGAGGAGAAGAATGGAAGACGTTGATTAAAAGGGACAATCAAACTTGGCTGGTTTTTAGGATGTCATCACATAGCTGTATAGTGACAAGAGATTCACTTTGATCAGAAAGAGAATGAAAGGCTCTGTTTTAAAAACTGGGGAGCTATTGCTACATAGGCAGCATTTTAAGGCATCATAAGTGCCATCTCAATGCAAATGCTGTTTGAAAAGGTGGATATAATTGTGATTCTTTTTCCTTCGGTCCATCATTTTTTAGGTTAGCAATAAGAGTTCGAACGAGTGCAAGTATGCAAATGTTGTATGTGAATATTAGATGTACAGCCTCTTTTTAATTGCATCGAATATATTTTTTAAGTCTATTGTTTCGGAAAGTGCACTTGAATTTCATTGTATGTGTCATGCAGTGAGCATAAAGAAATCTGATCTAATATACATTATATTAGATATATTAGAACTGTACCCTCATAATTTATAATTTGAGTTAATTAATAATTAATTTAGCAATAAACACATGTAAAGTATGTAAAGTAATCTACAATTGTTGGTTTCAAAATGAAATGAGAATTGAGAGAAAGTTAATGGTTGCAGTTTTAAAGACAATGTAAAAAGCAGTCCCAGAATGCGTTGCAACAAGATTTGTAATAACCCATCCACAATGGGACCCCAGGCTGAGGAAAATGGAGTAGAAATAATAATGTGTCATGTATGTGAATTGTGTAACCCATGTATTGGTTTGATACATTTTCATTTTATTATGTATTTAATTGTATTCAGCCTTTTTCATTTCAAACCTTTCTGTCTTTCTTTCTTTCTTTCTTTCGCAGAACACAAAAAAATATATTTTGAAGACCCAATTCACTTCTATGAACACAAAACCAATGCAAGTGAATGGGTTCCATTTCTCAAAATACGTTGTTTTGTGTTCTGTGAAAGAAAGTCATGCAGGTTTGATATGACAAGAGGGTGAGTAAACGATGACAGAATTTTAATTTTTGGGTTAACTATCACTTTAAGATTACTAAGGAAGAGGCCCCCAGGTAAAAAAGCACCCAGACTGAGTAACAATTAAATATAGAAATAGAGTTACGGTGGTGATATTGTAGAATGTAAGAATATGTTGACCTTTATTAAATCAACGGTGCATTCACATTTCCCATGTGCTTCCTTTCTCAATGTGTGGCTGCCTGTGTAAAGTGTTCCAAATCAGGTTTATGGCTGTTTGATACTATGTTAAATAGCGCCAATTTTGAACTTATTTTGAACATTATATCTACTTTGAATCCTACGATATTATTAGACCATATTAGAGACAATATGCTTTATAGAGAACAAAAGAAAAATGACAGTAATCACAAAGTACTTGAATACAACAGTCTACAAACGTTCACTTTTCGTAATAATACTCAATCACAAAAACTATAGGTAACGTCTCTTTGAGCAAGCGACACTGACATTAACTCGGACATTCACCTGTACTCCAGCGAACAGATGACTGCATGTTCGCTCTCAAACACACAGGCAACATGATGTGTGTCAGCTAATGCTTTTGTTTCAGACGAGCGCTGTAATGAAATGTGACAAGCGATGTATAAGGGGATGTGTCGATGGTTAATTGAAGGGCTTGTTTAGTGAATGGGCTCATTGATAGACATCCTCAGGTCTGCATAATGACATGTAAATGGGGCATGATGGTGCCTTAACCTTGTTTAACCATCTCCGCTCATCTCTCTCTCTCTCTCTCTCTCTCTCTCTCTCAGGGTCGTATGATTTGATTCAGATGCTGAATGTCAGAAGCTTCTGGATCGGGTCCTTCTAATTGTTGATTTGTTGTGAGAGGTCCAGGAGTGAATAGAGCGTGCAGGCCGAGAATCTCTTAGGAACAGTTTGGCTTTATGAGAGTGTTGCCACTTTTGTTTTCCACTGTAAAGTAATAAACACATTGATAAAAACAGTGTAAGTGTAGAATAAACTGGAAACAAATGCTTGTTTGCTGCATGTATCACAATTCTTAAGTATATCAGAGTGCTCTTGCTATTATAGCCATTTGTTTGTTTGTTTGTTCCCTCAATGCTGTTGGGCACAAGTAAAGATAAAGGCTGATGTTTTTAATATCAGAAAATCTGAATAGTCTTTCCATTAATTGTTACTGGGGCATTCCTATCAGCCAATAAATAACATCAGAGAACAATGATTCCAGGAGGTATTAACAATTCCAATGTATGCAAGTTACTGCGTACTAAGCAGCCCTAAAACTGACAATAAGCAGAGTATATGGAACCTTTTTCAACATGGACTGAAAGAGCCGCACCATCCCCCAAACTTTCCCACAATACTCTATTAAACCTTGGCTGTGTTAAAAATGATTTCCTGTCATGCTCCATACGGTTTCGAAGCTAATTATTGGAACTCAAAATGTGGCTAAAATGTTTTTGGTCATCTTGTTATACAGCTAATTTCTCGGTCTATTTCGTGAATCACCAGGATGCTTTAGGGTTTTATTGAATTTCTGTTTCTTGAATACATTTTTAGAACGGCATCCAACACGAATACATTTCTGTTTTGACAACTCACAAATGCAATGCTCACAGTGAGTAATTTGTATAATGGTTTGAAAACGGTCAACCTCTAGTGTGACGCATCATTAATTTTTTCAGCTATTTCGTGCAATTTTTGCCACTCTGAAAGTTCACTGTCTGCCTAGTCTGGTGCATCCAAGGTTTTCCTTTTCTCACATCTGTCGCACCGAAAATCTAAAGGTTGTTGTGTTGACACTCCCATGTGGTTGATTGAGGTTCACTCAGATTTTTTGTTACTCTGTATTCAGTGTCATAATAAACTTTGCTACACCCAAACAGTGGTGTAATTTCCACTGTGGACATGTCTCCTCCACTTTTCAAAATCCTTTTCGTGTCCCCTCCACTTTTCAAAATCCCGTTCGTGTCCCCTCCACTTTTCAAAATCCCGTTCGTGGTTCCCCCACTTTTCAAAATCCTGTTCGTGTCCCGTGTCCCCTCCACTTTTCAAAATCCTGTTCGTGTCCCCTCCACTTTTCAAAATCCCGTTCATGTCCCCTCCAGTTTTCAAAATCCCGTTCGTGGTTCCCCCACTTTTCAAAATCCCGTTCGTGGTTCCCCCACTTTTCAAAATCCTGTTCGTGTCCCCTCCACTTTTCAAAATCCTGTTCGTGTCCCCTCCACTTTTCAAAATCCCGTTCATGTCCCCTCCACTTTTCAAAATCCCGTTCGTGTCCCCTCCACTTTTCAAAATCCTGTTCATGTCCCCTCCAGTTTTCAAAATCCCGTTCGTGGTTCCCCCACTTTTCAAAATCCTGTTCGTGTCCCGTGTCCCCTCCACTTTTCAAAATCCTGTTCGTGTCCCCCCCACTTTTCAAAATCTGTTTGTGTCCACTCCACTTTTCAAAATCCTGTTCGTGTCCCGTGTCCCCTCCACTTTTCAAAATCCCGTTCGTGTCCCCTCCACTTTTCAAAATCCCGTTCGTGGTTCCCCCACTTTTCAAAATCCTGTTCGTGTCACGTGTCCCCTCCACTTTTCAAAATCCCGTTCATGTCCCCTCCAGTTTTCAAAATCCCGTTCGTGGTTCCCCCACTTTTCAAAATCCCGTTCGTGGTTCCCCCACTTTTCAAAATCCTGTTCGTGTCCCCTCCACTTTTCAAAATCCTGTTCGTGTCCCCTCCACTTTTCAAAATCCCGTTCATGTCCCCTCCACTTTTCAAAATCCCGTTCGTGTCCCCTCCACTTTTCAAAATCCTGTTTGTGTCCCCCCCACTTTTCAAAATCTGTTTGTGTCCACTCCACTTTTCAAAATCCTGTTTGTGTCTTGCACTTGCACTTGCAAAAGAGTTTGCTATGATTTTTAACTGTACGCCTTCACAGAAATGTGGGCCTCCCTGGTCGTTGTTTAGGTACGTTAAACCTCGTTAAAAATTTAAGTAAGAATCCGGCTCGTCTCATCCCAACCGCAGATTTAGGTTTACAAGTCATTATTTCCTTCGTTTCTCAGTCAATACTCGCATTTTCCCCCTTCATAAATAATCAACGTTTGCACAATAAAAACACTGTGTGGTTTAATAAATTTTAACAATCAATAACAATGCAAAACATAGGTATTTTGAGTTTGTGATAGTGAATTCCCTAAAGAGAAAACCACTTGCTGCCGAACATCGCTCACTTCCATTATTTCATGGATTTTGAATCACCATAGTGCCTAAACGTATGTAAATGCAGGAAATGGGATTAATATCAGAAACATTTCCCCCATTTTGTGTCCCACCCACTTCTCAAACCAAAGTAACACCTTGCACCCAGATAACATAATACAACTGCCATTCAATAGCTGCAGATTATGTAGTTTACACTATTGCACTCCCCTATTCTTTTAAGAATAGTCTTTACTGTAACATTACTGTACAAATGAACGTGACTTCAAACTTGTTTTATTCATTTGGATATTTTTTTTTAGTAAAGACTAAAATAACTTTATCAGATAAAGGGAACGGAAGATTAAAAAGAATATTCACAGATTTAGTGTAGAAATATGTTAGAGTGCAGAGGCTTTTTTAGACAAAAATGTCCAGGCAATCATGGAATTAAAAGCTACAGTACATTTATAGTCCTTCATGAAGTGATATATTGTTGTGGTCCTTTCACCAGTGTTATGTACTCAGGCTTCAATATTGAAGTGAGATTGTTGGGCCCATTTTATAGAAACATGCTGCAAGCAGCAGATGAAATGTTTCAAATGAACCCCAAAGGCGGGCGAACACGGTGAGTTTTTTGCTGTCATATGAGCTTGCGGGCGATTGTTTTTGCTCGAGAGGAAATCATTTATGCTTGTATGGTCGCGGCTTGCATTGTGTGAGAGGAATTACAGGCCGAGCATGTAACAAGCATCTCCCGACCTCCCGATAATTTTCAAACATGTCAAAAAAATTTGGTTTGAATTCGTGGGGTGTGTGAAGTTGAACGAGCATATTTGGCAATCCATCTTAAGTTGACCAATCAGAAGTTGACTTGGGCAGGACCAGCCAGCGTTGTGTGACGTGTCATGCAGCATTTAACATGACAGAGTCATCAAATATTATATTTTACAGCAGATGGCTTAAGTATCGAGCTATGCGCCCTGGAGGTTGAGAGAAAAAGATCCTGTCATAAATGTTAGTAAATATTTAAAAATGTTCTTCATACGCACTTGCAAATCTATAGGCTATATATTATATGCAGTATATTATACATTGTGTGATTACAATGGAAACATTATAGGAAACAGTTTATACACACCGTTATTTTTAAAGCGTGCATAACGGCGTTCCAACCGGCTCACACCCAACAGAACGACTGTATATAAATATAACAGACTTTTTGTCACAACATATTTCCAGAAGTGTTAGTTTGATGAGTTAAAGGTGTAAACAAATACAGGCCGTTGTGCGCACACTTCGGATGTGTCCATCAGCGCATCACTCTTAATACTCCTTTAACATCAGTCAGGTCCCATGCTTTATCTCTCTTAACTCTTTTGACATCAAGCAAATCGTGCACTTATTTTTCTCATTGTTGCATGTTTTAAAACAGAAAGCAAAATGTCAGATGCTTGTCTGTGTCATATCTTATTCGCTTTGGATAGACACGCTTCATACGAAAGATTTAGGGAAACCTCTCACGAAACGTACAAATAAAGATCATTTTAGTTTCTAAACGCATTGTCAAAGCAGGAGCACATATAATAAATTTGTAGCTGCTACAGATTTTAAAAATGAGGTTACATTAATAATAGCCTATTAATATTTGAATACTGTATATTTTAATGCTTTTGAAAGAAAATAGTCACTAATGCTTACCAATGCTACATTTTGTAATAAAAATACAGTAAAACAGTAATAATGTGAGATATTATTACAAATAAAAAACTTAATGTAACTATATTTCTAAACCAAATTTAGGCTTACCTATGAATTGTGATGTGCACAAGGGCTCTAGACCTACAGATTGTCAGACTTCGTACAGTGTACGCCTGCCGTAAAGTGTGAACCTAATTGGGACTAATATGCATACAAACTATAATAAACATATTAACTAAATTAAATTAGCCTACCAGCCTACATCATTTTGTTGACCGTTACATGCCTAATTGTTATAAACATGTTATTACTTTGTGTTATCAGTTTTGGAGGCCCCTGGAAATGTATGTTTGTACTTAAAAAATACATAGTCTAAATAATGTTCTAAATAAAGTCACATTCAAAACAACACTGCTGATTTATTTACTCATAATCAAATGCACTATAAATGTGCCAGTAAACTGTAACCACCATAACTGTGGCATCTCCAGGGCATTAATGATTCAGCAGCATGGACTAGATCTGCTCACATCTTGTGTCAGATGGCTCACACCGAGAACATCTAATCTCTGGATTTTCCAAATGTTTGTGACGCAAATGTTTGTGAGTCTTTGAAATATAGAGTTTTGTTTGAGGCCATTTAGGTAAACTAAACAAGAGTCTAATTGCATTTTTATTGTCTCACAATGTTTCATGGAAACAGCTGAGCCATTATTTTCTGTAAACAGTTTGCTGTTGCATGCTGGTTTATTATTGTGATGTCGCCAGTCGAAGATTTACCTGCCCATAAATGTCACATAGAAAAAGTGAACTGTGTTTTTTTTATTTTGCATCCCATTTAGACGCCATTTTACTGTCTTATTGGCCATTTGTTTTTTTAGCAACTTAATGGGCATGTGATTGTAATCAGATCATCCAGAAATGAAATTGTATTTTAAATAAAGCTTTAAAGCTACTTTTCATTTAACTTTCATATTTAACCATTGGTTTATATTAAGAGGTATTATAATAGTTAATTAATTGGAACCTTGCTTTCAGACCAAAGAGCATCAGTGCGAAATACAAAAACTACATCTTCATCAAGACATAAATTAAGCTGACCACAACATTACAAATGTAACCTCCTCAACTCTGTCACCTCCGTGGAACTAAGGCATCATCTCGGCTAGACATCTCAGCTTTCTAACCACTCGCATCAATTTAGCATTTATTATAAAAGGACATAATAAGGTCTTAATTTGTCTTCCCAAAACCCACCCCTCATACCTGTAAAAATCATACAAATCGTATTCATTTCATATTTATATCAAGCAAAATTTAAAACATATCAGTCTTATATCAGCTCTCAAGAATATCACAGTATATTTTACGTAACTGACACTTTACAGTATCATAGGCTACTGTAACAGAATAATTGTCAAATTGACAGGGTTTTCTTTAAAATGTGATCATTTTTATCAATTTCCTTGATTGTCTCAACCTCCAGGGCGCGTAGCTGTGTGTGTATACTCTTTATAATTCAGGTAAAATTGCTTATTTAATTTGTTGCAGTTTTCTTTTTTGAGGGAATTAACTAGAACCCTACATGAGTCACTTCAATGACATAACTACATTCGAATAAAACAAAGGGAAAATGTAAAACTGTAGTTCATTGTGCAATATCCAGAAATATAGAAACACACAAATAGTTTGGGATTGCAGGCAGACCAACAACTGTAAATACACGACCATGGGGGTCTGTCACTGACACACTAGGCTCCACCCCACTTTCACGCTCACAATCACCAGAGTTCTAGCCAGCGCACCTGAGCACACTCAGCAATAAAAAGCCATCCTCAGCCACGTAATCCGGTCTCCAAACCTTGAATTGTTCCCAAATTGCTTACCTTGTCTATTTTATTCACTTCCGTTACGTGTTTCCTAGCGATCTCCCAGTTATTTCCCAGTTATCTCCTAGTGAACTGTAATGACTCCCAGTGTTTCTTCGTGGCTCCCAAGCACACAAAGGACTCTGTCATCTCTGCGTTTCACCCGCTGGCTCCAGCACATCACCCATCCTTCAACTCCTGGTAAACAAGAACTGTCATTCACCATCTGTTTGTCTGCTCAAGAACTATATTCAGTTATATCAATACTCACCTATTGGTCACTTCTCATCATTAATAATAAATACCTGTCTGGCTTTAAACTTCTGTCTCAGAGTCTACTTCCCGTTACAGGGTTATTGTTTCTGAACTTTCTGACTCGATTTGTTTGCCACGATTGTCTGGTTAAAATAAGTTAAAGCAGCACATTTTTAATGCCTTCAAATTAAATTTCCCTATAATGTAAGTAAAGAACTTTTTTAGTCAGAAGGCCATAGAACAAAGTTATTTGTTCGTGTTTATTTAGTCATGTGTTTTATGTTTATTAAGTGTCTGTGATTCAGTGGGGAATGTAGCAGCAACAGAAGCAGCAGCAGGAGGATGACTGCTGGCTAAGCGGGGTGGAGGGGGACCACAACGGGTGTCATCCAGCACTGACTTATGACTCAGCCACACACACAAACACATATACACAAGGTCTGTTTGAGTAGGCCTAAGTTAATTCCTGTGTTTTATTTGGTCATGGTTTTATCTTTCAATTACTCTTCACCAAACAATAAAAGTGCAGGATGGCAAAATGTCCAGTAATAGGTCACCTGAGTCACAGTGAGACTGTGTATCGAGTCAGACACGCACCCACGCCGACACATACCATTTCCCATGAGTCATTGAGATTTATAGCCCGCTCTGCCCCAAGTAAGGTGGCTGGGTACCCCATGGCCTTCTGGGTAAAATGAAAAGTCCCTGGGATATAAATTATCAGCGTCCTGGCTGATTTGGTGGATGCGCTTGGCAACCCAGGCTAGCCGGTGTTTATAATTGATTAGCCTCCCACAATGTTTTCTCATTTAGCGACCTTTGTGAAACACGGTCACGGTCGTAAACCTGAAGCATCCCACCACTTCTCATCCGTACACCCCTCTACCGTATGACACAGGAGAACACTCCCATAATCCTCAGCAACAAATGAGGTGAATCACAAGAGTGACATTATAGATCAGAAATTCAACCTATAGCTTTTTCCATGTGATCTTAAACTGAGATCTATATCGCCTGTAGCAGAACTTTATCCACTTCATGCTGAAGTATCTGAGGTTGGATCAGCTGAAAACCCAGAAGAAAACTCTTACAGGCAACAGGCCCTGTGCTATCATTTCTGTGAGATATAAGGTTTTTGTACTATAGCTCGATTTCTATAGCTATGTTTTCCTGTGTCTCACTGTTGGTAAAGCATTTTGGTAGTTCTAATGTTATTGGTATGGTTTCTAGAAACACACACGCTACCTTATTTTGGATGCACTCTAAATTGATTTGGATTAATTCAAATGCATGAATATATGTGAATGAGACTAGAGTTGTTATCTATGCATTTAGCTGATCTTTATCCAGAAAAATAACTGTGCATTTAAAGTATACTGTAACAAAGATCCATAAAAGAAAGGAAGGAGGCGAACGTATCAACAACATTTAATATGACAAATATAAACAATAAAACTAACTTAAAATGCCGGCAGGTCCCTCACGGTTGACTGCCGGCCACACAAACACTGGATATGTGTTTCACTAAAAAGTGATGTTGCCAACTTCTGCCCTAACATCCCTAATACAGCGTTATTAGGGCCAGATTTACTAAACAGGTCAAATCAGCGTGAGGCACAATTTCACAAAAGCTGCAATGTTTTACCAACAAGACACACATTAAAAAACACAGGCTCAATATCTCATTCCAATAATGACCGATGCAATCTACCAAGAGCAGCGCAAAGTAGCGTATGGTTTAACCTGAGCCATTGAGAGAGAGAGTTCTGCCAACGGAAGTCCATAACACTGGAGCATCACGTGATTCAAGGAGCCTTCAGATGGTTCCAGGAAGTTATGTTTTAAATTCATTAAATGGCTTTCGTCTTTAAATGGGTTAGAAGTTTAACTCATTTGGTCTGTTTAGTCGCGTCTCCATGCGTTACAAGTAACTTCTGGGAACTATTGAGAGCGTCCATGAACCGCCGTTGCTGTGAAAAAACTGTTCCATTGGACTCAACGGAGTTGACGCGACTCTCTCTCTCTCAATGGCTTTAACAAATGCTTTGTTTGGGTGTTAAATTAAAGCACCACAAATAATTGAGAAATTAATGTTAGATTTGCGTGATCACATTGCGTGATTCATTTAAATACTCTCCTCCAATAAAGTTGGTGTCTGAAAGGGAGACTCCTACAAATGTATAAGCGGTGTCAGTCAGATAAAACAACTTTGTTCACACCTCACACACTCTCTTCCTGACTGTAGTTTTATACAGCTATGTGTTTAAATATACACAAAACGTTTCTACTTATTATATGTACAGTGTACAGTATATATATATATATATATATATATATATATATATATATACATTATAAATTATATAATATTAATAATTAAAAGTTTAACTTGATGTTTTACAAGTTTGGAATCAAAACTGGGAATCGATAAGAATCTAAATCAATAATTGGAATCAGAATTGATACATATAAACGGCACCCAACCCTAATGATGTGTGTGAATGCAGAACATTGTTGTGTGTATGTGAAACTTAAAGTTCAGTTTATCACAACGTTGTTTCGTATGTACCGTTAATAAAAACTAATATATTCACATAGAGATACAGGGAACCCGGGAAGTGGTTTCACATGCTGCTGATTTCTAATTGGTTAAACCGATGGTGTTGCAACTCACACCATGTTACAACACTCCCTTTACACTCTCCTTGTAAACCTGCATAATCTGCAATGTCCCAGGTAATGAAATCTGGTTTTCACACAGAAAGAAAAAGCAATATCTTACTTTTCTAGCTCAAAGCTGTTGGCATATGGAGCTGTGCTTGACACTCTAATTACCCAGCAGCCAGGTAGGACCCATATATCACCATGTTTACACTCACAGTATCGATCTTGATGTAATGGGCCAGAGATTTCTCCCTGTCAAATCTCTCGCTCGCTCATACTCCACCTTTCTCCTCGTCCTCCTCTATGACGCTCATCTCTTGAGAGTGTGGACGTGGGAGGTCATCTACTCATCTCCCATTAGGCACCTTTTTCAGTATTTTTCTGTCTTCGAGTGTGTTTGTCCTCTCCTTAGTTGAAAACTCAGTAATTAGATACTGATGGGTCTCTAATGGATTTGACTTAGTGCATTAAGGTGCAGGGAACATGCACGGATCACAACAATCACATCAAAACAACAACATCGACTCCAAAGAAAGAACAGCTTTAAACTAGTTGCCAAGGGCAACCTCTGATATTGGAAAGATGAATGACGACAAGGAGACAGCTAAATTAAATATTAAAATTAAAACACAACAGATATTAAATTTGCCATGACATTTAATTACAAGATCATCAAATGAACGTACGTGAAATTGTGTTTCGTGGGAATTCCTGCATGGTTAGTTAATAATTTCAATCTTATTTTGCAGATGCGATATATTGCTCCTTCTAGAAAGGACTTTAAATTCTAAGTTCATGATTTTATCACAAAAAATATTTTACACTTTGTTTCAATTTAGTGTCCTTGTCACAAAAGATACATGTAAAAATATTTGTCATAGGTTTGATCCAAGGAAGTACTGATAAGATGAATACTGTACCTTTTACTGTAAGTAATACTGTAAGAAGTGTTGAAATGTTAATATACAGCTGAAAAACACTGTATTAGTACCACAAACACTTTTGCTTACTGTTCATTTACTGCTTCACAGCTTCATGGTTCGCATCAATGTCACTGTAGGTTATGTTAGTCTGTCCAATTAACTCTGAGATTATGTTAGTGAGTGCCTATATAAACTGTTTATGAAAATCTTGAATAATGACATTTACTTATTTTCTCAGTCTATTTGCCTCCATCTTTATTTCTCTCTCTCTCTCTCTCTCCTTCTCTCTCCGTCAGGGGGACACACAGCAATGTGTTTCCAGTGCTGATAAAACTGTGACCTCACAGATCCATTTCCACTGCTGGGATCAAACATGTTCAAACAGTAATCACTCATCTCCACAGTCACTGTCCCACTTACACTGTCTGTGCAGCATCTGTCTGTCTCTCTCATTACTTTGGCTAACTGTCTGTGGTGTACAGTGTAAGATTAAACTCACGCTTCAATCGGACTCCATTTAAGCCGTGCGAATGGTGGCCATTTTGTTAACGCCCAGCTGTTTTCAATCTTGACGATACATTGTAAAGACAAAAAGTTAATTGTAAAAACACTGAAATACAAAATAGATAACACATCTATTAAACTGAAAGTTTGAACTTTTTTTTCTTGTAGAAAGTAGAAGCAGTCCGTCTTCTCTTCCTCACAGTACGTCTCTGTTGCAATAAAGGACACATCGATGTTACAAAGGCATCACAATGACGTTATGGTCTTATATTCATCTCAAACGGAAGAATGGTTCTGTTCCTTTAATATTTTCTTTTCATGGTATTCTACAAAAAACTAATTCAAGGCTGACACGATGGTACAATTTTGAAAGGTCCTTTCATCACATCTATTCTTCTCGCTAACTTCTCCTTCCTCATGTTCTCAAGTTATGTTCTCACTCGGGTCAGATGGCATAAGAGCTTCTTCAGAAGTTCTCTGAGGTCTGAAGTGAGCTGTAAAAATCAAGGGCTCCCATCTCTCTAACACACGCACACATACACACACTCTGGAACTGAAACAAGCTGGAAGAAATTCTTACATGAAAGCTGACAAGAGTCTCTCAAGCGAACCTTTCTGTGAAACAGAGGGGGTGGAAGTGAGAAAAAAACACTGACAGAACACTATAGAAAGGCTGCGGTTTCTGACTGGTTGAAACTGGTGATGTAATGGCTGGTGTGGCCGGTGGGGTCAGCGGAGAGCATCTATTACAATTTTGTGACAATAATGTGATAATCCGAAGCGTAATGAGAAACAGCCTCAGGGATGTTGTTCGAGAACAAGGGGTTGGGATGTCACATGCAGTCTTTAGCCCTCTTAGCTTTGGCCTTTCAATCTCTGTCTTTCTATCTCTCTTTCCCTCGATCTTACTTCTCTCATTGTCTGTCTTTGAACTTTGAGGTCAGCGCATTAGCCTTGCTTGAGGAGCTGCCGGGGGAGTGAAGTGTGCAGTCCGTGTCTTCAGAAAGAGAGATTGACCATGTACACTCACACACACCTGGGGCCCAGACAAAAAACATTATCAGGTACAATGTGTTTATCTCCCTCATTTAATTGTTTCTACTTTTTATACTTAAAGGTCCAGTGTGTAAATTCTGGGGGATCTATTAACAGAAATGCAATATAATATACATAACTATGTTTTCAGAGGTGTATACATACCTCACACAATAAAGCGTTATGTTTATATTACCTTAGAATGAGCTATTTCAATTTACATCTCTTACAGGGTCCTCTTACAGGGAATTTTTGCCATGTTGAACAGTAGCCGTAAATAGACAAACTGCTCGTTTCTCGTAAATACTTTATCTCCTTTAGCGAAAAAGCGAAAACGTAAGGAAATCTTTGTCCTGTGAGATCCGGCATAGTGCTTCGAAAGGGAAGGGTGGAGTGAGCCGTTGGTTGCAATTCACAACCTCACCACTGAAAATTACATTAAAAGCACAATGTACAAACAGATTTTTATTCACGTGCATTACTTACAACTTCCGTTGAGTGTAAAACCATTAAGTATTTCCTTTGGAATGGATGGGATAGTGCATGGTATGTCATTTAGGACTCAACTGTGTTTTTATTTTACAATCAAAAATGAGAGAGGCTTTAATGAGAAAAGACAGCATATGTAAATAAATGTATGACACAATGTAGGTCTAAAATATATCGTTCTTTTATTATATTTCAGTTCCTAACTGTACTTGCATCATAGAGGATTCTATTTTTGCGGTTGTTACCCTGTGTCTACTTGGACTTGCCGTGTAATTTACAATGTAATTTATGAAATTAACAAAGTCATTATTATGCAGATGTGTTTTGTGTGCTTCGACCGTGGGATCTATAATTCCCTGTGTGTGCACGTATGTGTATGTTATATACTCAGTAAGTGTGATGTAGTAGACTAATTCGGTTACATTGTGATTACAGGAGCATATCTCAAAGCTTGCTATCAGGATAACAAGATGAACGAGACTGCCAAGGAAAATGGAGAAGAGAGGATGGAGAGGGCGAGAGAGAGGGTACTAAGAAGATTTTGAGGCAGTCAAGATGACAAATAAAGGAGGAGAGAAAGATTAAAAGAGGAGAGCAACTTGTTAAAGGAGACAGAACGGACATAAATGGTGTCGTTTCTGGGGGGTCGCACAAGCGCACAACACGCAAACCCTTGCGAACAATCTGGTGGACCTGATAGATGTATTTATTTTTCTCTGCAGTGTTTTGTCTTCAGTAATAGATAGTACTCAAAGACAGCAACTGTGGCAGTTAAGACGAGCAAGAGATGAGTTAGTCAGCACTGAGGATCGACTCTATGCCTGGGGAGAAGCTGTGAGGGGATGACTCTCAAAAAAACATCACAACTGAAGCCTGATGTCTGCCCCTGGCAACCACTCAGCAGTCGACTCTACTGATCCTCTCATGATGTTTTCTCTAGCAATCTCTCTTCTGTTATTATTGAGTACAACACTTTTTTAAATTTAATGAAAATTAGTTGTGGCCGATGATAGTCTGGTATGATTTTTGCCATCTTGCAGGTTGGTTCTATACTTTTGTATAAGGCAAATCTTTCAATAAGCCTTATTTGCATACGAAAGAGCAACGTATCGTTGCGACCTTTGGGTCAGGGGTAGGCAACATCGGTCCCAAAGAGATGCTGTCCTGCAGATTTTAAGTCCAACCCTAATCAAACACTTCAATTATCTAACCAAAGTCTTCAGGATTACTTGAAAATGACATGCTGCTGTGTTTTTTAGGATCAGCTAACAGCGGCTTTCCAGGACAGACGTTACCTATCCCTGGTATAGGTTTTTTTCTATCCCCTCCCTGAAATAAGACACAAAGGATCATTTACAAAAGTAGCATCATATTGTAAAAATGAAACGTCACATGCAACACAGAAGGGTTTTTTACTACAGGTAATAGGTGCCAACCATCTAAAAATGTTTATTTTTAACCCAACGTTGAGTCAAGAGGAGGATTCAAACTTCTGGGTTAAATAAACTAGAAAACGTTTATATTTGACCCAACAATGAGTTAAACAACCCATCATTTGGGGTTGAAATAACCCAGCATTTGTTAAATTTCAACCCAACGGGTTAGGTTTGTCCTATTTTAACCAAATGCTAGGTTGGAAATAACAAAAGCACTTTTTAGAGTGTATTTTTTACTAAGTCAACCTATAGGTTTGTGATGTGCTATGCGGCTGTTTGTTAGAGAAGGAGAGGCACAAAAAGTGATGTGTTTGCGCTAAAATATTGCATTACTTTATCAACTGTGTAGTGATTTTACCCCTAGGTCTTTTTATATTTTATATCTTATAAAAACTGAACTTTATCATAAGTATTGTTTTTGATGTGTGAGGTAGATGGTCTCATTTCTGGTAATGCAGAAATACACCTCAGTATATACAAGTATGTTTACATTTGCATTTAGTCATTTAGCAGACGCTTTTATCCAAAGCGACTTACAAAGAGATCAGGGAGGAATTATCGATATGTCATAAAAGAGCAATAGTACGATATGTGCTAATAATAGGTGCGATAGGTTTAGTTGTGTCACAGGACAAGTGCCAAACCTACAGTTTATTCACTATGCAAATGTTAGTTTGTTTAATCTACCCAATGGCTGGGTTAGGTCATATTATTGGGTTATTTTCTCAGTATTGGGTAGTTTTAGTGTAACCCAGTTTGTTGGGTTACAGGTTGGGCAATTGTCACAGACCTTTAAAACAACCCCAAACTATGGTTGCTTGATGATTCAGTCCAACTCTTGCCTCAAATCAACCAAACGGCATGTTTTTTAATCACTTAAGGATATTTCTGTTGACAAATCCTTAAGAATTTTTATAATAAAAGGTAATTAATATATTAAATAAATGAAGCATATGTATATGTTTGTATGATAAATCATTTTCCAATGTTGTTGTGGAATTCAAATTTGCTGAAAACATTTATCTCTTTCACATTTTGGAGTAGCTGGTTATCTTTCAATTGCTCTTTTTTAACAACATTTTGCAGCACACAAAATAATAAACCTGACCAGTTCTTGTGTGAAACTTTGGACCCAGTTATAACAGTCTAAACGTACAAACAAGCCCAAGCACACATTCTCTGACAAAAAGTAGAAGAGGTTTTCAGCACGATTAGCCGCACTAGCAGTCGTAATTGTTAGCGTGTTTCCATGGCGATCGCTGTCTTCCAGCTGTGTTTTTCTGATTCCTGAGAAGGCACAAGTATTGTTGTGGGGCTGAACTATCTTAAAGGGTCCGATGAGTTGTGGTGGTTTTCATTCACGAGCTAATGAAGCATCTACTTTTTGGCAGTTGAAATAATATGTTGGATTCAAAAGTGTGGAAAAAATGAAAGGCATCCTGCTAAGTATATAATTTGATCTCAGTTTTTAAAGACTGCCCTTCTTACCTCATTTTTGTATCATCTTCTGTCTGAACATTTATTGCTCTCAATTTTTGAAAATGGTTCTCCGTTGTTTTTTGACTCTAACAAACATTTGTATGTGTGTATTACTGTTAAACCTGATTACCTACATTTTATTGTTGAGAAATGTTTTCTAATGACAATCGAAAACAAATAGTGGCATTAGCTGAAGTCCCCATTATAGTCATTGGGTTTCCTCTTGGTCAACCTATAGCCTATCGTGCTCAATGTAAATCAATTAACTTAAATAAAAGTGTGACTACATTGCAAAAGAATGGATTTTGTTCATAAGTTCAGGTCATTTTACATTACAGTATAGTGGATGTATTTTTTGCAACAAGAAATTGTACACCTCTTAAATGTGGACAGAATCCATCTCCTTCTATTTATACCATTCAGTATGGTTTTAGTGATCAGATTGCAAAATGCATCCTGGGTGTTTTTACACCTGCCTTTAATGTGGTCAGACATTCCAGATGTGAAAATGGACCGATACACGGCCTCCATAGCCAAGCTGCTAATTCACCTTATTACATGTGACGCGTTATTAACCAAAAACCTCTTCGGAGGGTAAACAATAATGACTTTTTTAGCACCGGTCCGCAGACTTCCTTTTTGTATAACCACAGGAAACGACTCTGAGACCTAAGAACAGTACTCACTTGAGACTCATGTTAAAGTCAGGCTTCAGCCCCGCAAAGATGAGTTTAAGTAGCAGCAGGGAAATGCAGAACATGGCTGTTTTCATGCTGCGATCATAAACACCCCCTAAAACACTCAGGCACACACAAACCGCTTCAGACGTGCAGGAGGAAACCTCAGCTGAACTCGGTTGATTCATTAGGCCGTGATGATATCTGTGTAGCATTACCCTTTCGCACGAAGAGAAGAAATGTTCATTGTTTCATGCTGAGAAAACTATGTGTGTTCAGTTTAAGATAGAAGAGGTGAGTGTGTGCACACAGCGTAAGGGTATAAGGCTGATTTGCTTGAAATTGTCATGTCATTATGAGGCCTTTAATGTTTCAAGCAAAGACGCAAATGCTGTGCTGTGAAGCTCCCTGTAATGTAATTTCATTGGATGAGGGCGATAGCTTGTTTTTTAGATTTCTGAAATGAGAAGGCAATGTCTTCTTTCTGCATTGAGTTCTTTTAATCAAATGTTTATTGGAACTTCATTTACCTTCCATTATCACGCAAACAATACTACGTGACCAAACGTTTTTTTTTTAGATAAGTTGTTGCTTACTTTGAAATGACCCGTCTACTGGTTTTGACTAGCTTGACCCATTTAGAATTATATATTGACAGGCTAATCACACTGGCAGGGTAAACAAACAATGCAATTGTTGCCTCCTGTCACATGACTTCATCTGATGACATTATTTGAGCTTAAGAGAGGCTAAAGAGACGTGCCGTGAGACGGCTTTTCCACTTTAGAAAAAGTAGTACTTCACATACCAATCGGTTTCAGGTTATATTGTATATTTTCGATTTAGTTTCCCATTGCTGATTATTTTGTCAGCCAAACTGTGGCTCTCTGAGAAGCCGTTCCTGGGATGTATTTGGTGTGTCAGAGCAGCCCAGTCAGACAGATGAGGTCTTTAGTTTGAATGGTCTCAGATTTGCCATTTGACTTCAGAGTAAACGGTTAGAATCCACAGACAGTGCTCCGAGGAGGCTTTTGGCCGGGTTTGAACCCTCAGTCTTTCTTTCCAAATGCCACACGTGTTGGCGAGATGGACTGGGAGGCCAAGCTATTCAACTCAAACAAATTTACTGCATTAGAAATGTGATAGAGCATGTTTGTTTATCGTCCCCTCCACCATTAGAGAAGCTGCACGTTTTTGATAAGTACAATGTGGATTATTTAATGTGATAATTGGACATCAAGTCCTGTCACACATCTGTGTGTGTGCATCCACACACGTGCGTGCATGCATATCCACGGATTCACATGTAAGCGTGGTGTTTGTTCAAGTCTAAGTACCTATTTCGGAATATATTTGCACTGTACGTCTCATATAGAGCCGAAGCACGTTTCCATGGCAACGGTGAGCTGGCGGGATGTTTTTTGACCATATGTACACGAGCCATCAACAGTATGTGGCAGCACAGTCCTCTGATCAAGGCTTCAAAATATGATTGCTCTCTCAACACTTCTGTCTTTCTCTTTTCCTCAGCCACACTTTCTTTTTCTCTCCATCGAGACTTCACACGGACAGCACGTAGCTGCCGGCAAGATTGTAGGTTTACATGTTGTGCAGCGAGCTTGTTTACGATGATATTTTGCTGAAAAAAATATTCTTCTGATGTCTCCCTCTGTCTTATTCATTGAAACCTATGTGTGATTAAAAACCCACAACTTTATATCGAACAAAGTCTTCCTTCAGGCATTTTTTAGAAGCACACTAAATACTGCGTATAGATTTCCAAAGACGGTCTAATGCTGTTTTCAGATATTGCTTAAATATGCGCTCACCACTGCATGCACATTGCATCTTTGAGATTAAACAAATATGCATGAACTCTCCCACCCGTACACACGTTAACCTAAGGACTACTTTTACAAAACAATAGTACCTAACATAAACTTAAAGGCTGTTTACCTGATGATGTTTTCAATTAAAAACAGAAAACAGCGTTTTGGGGAAAGTGCACGTTTTGAAACTTTTATTGAACAACAACAATCAACACGTAGTGTTCAAAGGGATAAAAACACAAAAAGCCCAAAGGCTTGTTTCCATTGTGGACCTTTTTAATCCATTGTGGTCCTTTTTACACCGAGATGACGTTGTAAACTGTGCAAATGCAACTCTGTGAAAACGCTGACATCACACCATGCGTAATGTGTGTTCAGTAGGGCTGTTCGATTTTGAATTTTTTGGAGTCGATTCCGATTTCAATTCCAAAACCAGGAATTGGAAGATTCGATTCCTAGCTGCTATTTTCGATTTCTGCTGTTTTACTACAGATTTTTATCACATTATAGTTTTCTAAGATGTCACCTTTTATATTTATTAATGGTTAATTTTTTCTAGAAATGTTGATCTTGTCCTGCAATTCCAATGTTGCATTAATAATATCATTAATAATCAAATTTACTAGCTGTTTTCAAAAATAAAGCACAGGTCAAATGACTATTTTTTTATTATTCCTCAGTGTACACAAAAATACTTGAGGAATATAGAAAGAATAGACGGATCGATAATCAGTAAATTGTATAAAACATGGGTTTAAACACAGAGTCCTGTGCATATACATATTACTGTTAAATGCAAGTAGGGAAGACAGGTGTTGAAAAAGTTCTGTCCGGCTTTAACACGCTTTTAACAGACGTCCAAGTAAATTGTTGTGAGACTTTATATACATGGATTTCTCTTGACGTACTCACTGAGCTCATCGGTAGAGAATAAGAGAAGACGTTCCGTTTGTAGTCCGTCTGAAAAGCAAACATACTTAAATTATTTTTTATGTGTGGATACATGTATTTATATCTGCATTGTGTTTGCAAACAAAGCTTTTGCTTTTATGAATGCAGAATATTTTATGTCATTCCACAGCTCTAGACGTCTGTACTCTTTTAGACAAGAAACTAATGTGATTAAGTTGACAATGACATGAGCTAAGGGGCGGGGCTTGTGCTTATGGATGTGATGCCTTTAGTGGAATCGATTCCAACCCTAGTGTTCAGTTGCGCGAGTATACCGAAAATGGCCTCCAGTACTGTGTGGTTGTGCTACACGGCATTCTTAAAAACATTTATCCTGTAAAAAGTAGATTTACTGCACCACCAAGACCAGCGGAGGCACAATATTTACATTCAACAGACTTGAAACACACATACACGTCGACAAAGGGTATTAAAAGGCACTCTTTGCTTAAACTAGCATGGTGCGCGGGCGCGTATTGTTTTTTTATAAAGTGACATCGCGATCCCCTGGTCTGACATGGTTAATACAGAGTTTGTAGACATGTTCACGGATCTGAATAAACGCAAAACGTTGTGACAACATTGACGTGTTTACGTGAAACTTTACAATAACGCATTTCAGTTTTTCACTGTTTTAACATGGCAAAATATTTATAATTACAGTACTGTAGACAGCCTCTTACTGACCACCTAATAATGTTCCCAATAGTAAGTTGTAGCATTTTGTAAAATAGGTAAAACAGTATCTGCTTTATTTGATGATTGATTGCCCAAATTCTCACTGAATGTTCCCAAAAAGAGGTTTTATCAAGTTTACCTCAATTCTGAGGAAGATTTTTACCCCATTTTACCTCACACTATTTCAAGTATGTGCAGCACACACACATACACACACAAAAGAAGAGCAAAGAAAAAGAGCGGACAGGAGACAAAATTAAAGGACATAATGACTTTAGGGAATCAGACGCATTGATTTAACGCTAACAGCGTTGTCTGGCATATAGAAAGAGATCATCATTAGTGCCTTTATTTGCAATCTTTCTCAAGAACAGATACAATGTGCTAACTTAACACACACTCACATGCACATTCTACAACACAAAACAGCATTCATCAATATCTGCCTCACCCTTATTTCTTCAGGGTTATGCATTCATGCGGTTGCATCCTTTCATTCGTGGCTACAATCTTTTTCCTTGCTCTTTCTAGTTAGACACCCTGCCTAAGCGTGAAATGGTTTCCACCTGTAGTGCCACTGCCCTGACACTATTATTACCCAACTAAAAATAAGCCAATCTGGTTTCCTGCTTGCTCATTAATATGCATGAGAATATCTCATCAGAGAGTGGTTGGACGTTTGATGGAAGACGACTTCTGTCAGGGTTTAAATATATATATGGGTATTTATACTTATATTCTGTCTCTTTTGAAGACTTTTACTGGGAAGACATAACTATAATACACAAGCATGAGTGGCATTTTGACATTTGAAATAATTGGTATGTCAAGAACAGATATAGCAGAAGTCCTCTTCTGGTTTTCTCAGGATTTTACAAGTGAAAGTTCTACCCAGGTTGACAAAATTCTCATTCAAATAATGCCGTGGTCAGATTTGACTTAAGTGTCTCCGCTTTCTTTGGCCAAGGCCTGCCCAAGAGGCCATATGACTGTCAGGTAAAGCAACCAATCACGAGGGGTGGAAATGTCCCTGCATTAACAGACCGATGCAAGTTATTGAACGCGTCAAAAGTTAACAGTAACAAAATGTTTAAAAGTGAACCTGGCATACTTTTAAGAACTAAGCGTTTAGTAGATCGTGATGAATTATTCTAGCAACCATTGTAAACAATACAACTTACTTAGATCAGACGGCTTTGTGTTGTTTCCAGACGGACAGTTAAAGAATGCGACACGCACATCTCCCGGATATCCTGTGAACCGAGAAAATTGTGCCTTATACATCAGATGTTAAGCCAACGTCTAAGGGCTACCAAGGGTTACATTACATAAACATATAGAAAGTTAAACTAGCTTAATGGATTGACACCATTGTAGGGTCTTACAAGCAGCAGAGTTTTTAGAGTTCCTCAAGGAATTTAAGTATGTCAAGATCTTTCTTAAAGATGAAAAAAAATGTACACTTGTGAATATAAAATTTGGCAAGGAAGAGCAGCAAGTTAAAATTTGTTGGTTTATACAGAAGTTTAAAGATATACCTTTTAACAAAATTTGAAAAGTCAACCCAACATATTTTGCAATACATAAATTCCCAAAATAAATGAATGATTGTCTCATTAACCTGATGGCAGAAGGTGCACAAGGGGGAGATACTATTATTAAATTTAGCAAAATTAAGATTAACTGGGTAACAATTATGAATAATTAAAAGAAATACTTCAACAACTTTATTAGATAAAAGTAAAGTTTTCTGAAGGAGCCAGAAATCTTTCCATACTATATCATCGAATTTGTTATTCCAAAAGCTTATACAAGCAGGTAAAGAAATCTGATCTCTGTTAAGAATTGAGTGAATTTTCTTGTTTGATAATCTACTGAAAAGATTTTGATCAACGAATAGATTAGTGTTGTCAAATATAGGTGAAAAGCATAAAGGAGCTTTAGGGCCAGGATTGACTAATGATTTCACAAAATCAGGAATTGCCCCAAAAACAATGGCATATTCTCTTGGAGGGACTGGAAAAGAGAATTCTTGCATAAAGTGTTCATAAGAGAACAAGACACCCCTTTCATCTAACAGTTGACACACTAAAAGTATATTTTTATCAAACCAATTATTTAAAAAAAGAGATTTCATTTTATATTTAATATTTTGGTTGTTCCAGATAAAATAATTATGTGGAGAAAAGTTATAATTATATATCAGGGACCAGCAAATTAAAGCCTGATTATGAAAACTAGAGAGAGTTAAAGGTAATTTAGAAATGTCATAATTGCAGCGCAACAAAAAAAATGTAAACCTCCAACTGAACTGAAAATATAATTTGGGATAACATTCCAAAAAGACGTAGGATTGTTCAAGAAAGATCTTATCCACTTAACCTTGAAAGAATTATTAAAGATTAATTATTAATCCACTAAGTCAAAACCACCCGTTGTCCGATCAGCTATCATAACACTCTTTTTAATTAAATGTTTTTTAGATTTCCAAACAATGTTTATTATCATTTTGTCCATTATTCTACAAATCTCGACAGGCACATCCAGAGCCATTGCAGGATAGATAACTCGAGATAACCCATCTGCTTTGGAAAGTAACACTCTACCTGAAATAGACAGATCACGCTGTAACCAAGAATTAAATTTGCGTTGAATAGAAAGAATAAGAGGATAAAAATTCAGTTTTTATCTTTTTTTATCTTTACAAATAATTATACCTAAGTATTTAACTTCAGATTTGATTGGAATGTCACATACTTTATCATCAGTGGAATCTTTAAAAGATAAAAGTTCACATTTGTGAATATTAAGAACTAAACCAGAGGTAGAAGAAAAGAGATCAATTATATTTAAGGCTACAGAAACTTGCTCTTTATTTTTTAGAAATAGAGTTGTGTCATCATCCAATTGGCTTATTAATATTGACCTCAATGAACCAGAGCTGTTAGAAAAGGTAAACTGTGAAGCATGAGGATGTTTTTCCCTCTAAATGTCAGTCAGACCAAACCGGGAAAGCAAATCACAGAGGCCTGATAAACCTTTGGATATTCTAGGTGGTGATCTATCCAAAGAGCTGTTCATAGTTTGTTAAAAGTCTCCACTCAAAATAACAAGCAAATTAGAATATTTAGATTTAAAATAGTCTAAGTATGTGTCCATCTAATTAAACAGTTTCAAGTTATTTTTGCAGTGTTAAAACCATAAATGTTACCGAGGACAAAGATACAATCATTTAAGGTAACTAATATAAAAAGAAAGTGACCTTCAAGATCAGAGATTGTCTCTATTATTTTACCCTTAAACTTGTGCTTTAAAGTTAAAACTCATGCTGAAAGATTGGAACCATATGAAGAAAACAACTCATCACCCCGTTGTGATTTCCAAAACTTAAAATCACTTGAGTTTGCATGAGATTCTTGTATAAAACAGAAATCAGAGCTAAGAGATTTAGCATACAAATTTTTTTATTTATGTTTGACATCATTACTTAACCCTTGTGCGTTAATTGAGCAAACAGAAAGTTTAGGAAACATTAGAACAATATAACACAAGAACTGTAACAAGTGGGTTAACCCACGACAACTTGTAAAAAGAGAATTATTCGTAAATAAACAAGTTTTGGGTCAAATCAAGAGTGAGAGAGAGAGAGAGAGAGAGAGAGAGAGAGATGAAGAGAGAACAACATTTTTTAATTCAGTTAATCTTTCAGTAAGCATTTTAAAAATTGAGAGCTGTCAGAACTTATGTCAGAAACCATGACAAAAAAGGCAGAACAGTACTACTAGCAACACCATCTGATTGAAATCATTCAATGATTCAATGACTCCATGTCTTGCAAATGAAATTCTTTGCCATCAATGTATGCCTTAGGACCAACGAAGTAAGCGTGTTTCCCTTGCTGCCGGGCAGTCTCGACAAGTGGCCAAAGTTTGTTACGCTGCACGCGATCCTCTGGGGACCCCAAGTCTTCTGTGAAACGCAAGTGATGCATAGCAAGATAAGGAGAGTTCTTTGCAGCTTTCCAGAGAGCATCCCGAACATAACGCATTGTGAACTGAAGAATAATTCCCCAAGGTTTTTTTGGACCAGAGGGCAGAGTGCCGTCTTCCTTACTCTTCCCAAATGGTGTACCGCATCATTTAGCTCGTGAAATTTACCAGCAAAAGTGGGGGACAACAGACTCTTATATATCCAGAACTTTCTGCCTGATGTTTTCTCCTGGTTGTTCAGGTAAACCGTGAAGGCGCAGATTCCATCTTCTTTTATATCTGGAGAGATCCTGTACATCAGCTTAGATTTACGTTTTTTATCATTTGTTATAGTTCAAAAAATCTTCCAATGGTTCGATCACGTAACTCGAGTATGGCCTGACTAACGAACTTCTAGAAAAAAGGCCTACATGACGACAATTTTTAAAGTAACAAAACAGACCCCTAAATAATCAAAAAGTGATTTCGAGTAGAATTTATGCAGTATTAAGAGAGATGCACTTTAAATCACATGATTCAGAAGAATTGTTCATGGACTGATTCACTCACTCTGTCAACTTCACGCCTCCATTTTCATCCCCCCTTGAACTTTGCTATGCAGCGAAATATCTTCGGACAGGCATGCATTTCTGGTCTGATGCATTCGCATGCGTATGAATGGAAGTCAATGGAAAAAGAAAAGTCATGCGTGGTATAGACTTTATTAATAAGCATTATTATCTGTAAGAAATATGAAAATTATTTATACAAAAGTAATTTTTTCATACTACTGCACAAAACGCATTCTGGTTAATAAAAATTATGTTGTGCATCTGCATTTTTTCTAGTCTAGTTAGCTTTTATTACATGTATATGATTAGTTACATTTAATTTTTGGCATTTATAGATATATAATCCACAACTTTTTTTAAATGTATCTGCATTTATGGGTTGCAAATTGAGAGTGCTTAAATGATTTAAATCATCCTTTACTAAAGCTGATACATTCATGTATCTGTAACTCTTTGACTTGCAAGTGAATTCAGTCTGACTAGCTTTCTCTCTTTCATATAGCTCTTATGAAACATCTATATCGACTATGAATGTAATGTATTGTTGTTTTGCAAGACCATATTTTCTTTTTAACACTGCATTGTTTTGTATACTATAAATTCTTGAATGTTTTATATTTTGTTCAGAAATTTTCTCAGCCTTAGCCTTAACAGCTGTGCCACTGAGCTTTAGTCACATCAAACTAATTCAACTTCAGATCTAGAAGACCGAAAATCTAAATGCAGATTATTCCACCCATAATCCATTGCAATCTCATCCAGTGTGCAGAATGGGATTAAAGCCAGACTTTACCAGATGTGAAACTCTTTAAGGAAATCTTGTATTTTATTCTGTTCTTAGAGAGAGAGGGGGGAGTAGGAGAGATGAAAAGATTAAGGTTGAAACCTGTCAGTGTTGTCATGGGTCACAGGAAGGGATGTGAGGTTCCTCAGCCGCATCCAATTAATAACATGTATTATTGAAGGTGAAGTGTGGAAGAATCTTGCTTAATGCAGGAGATTAGTAGTGCTTGAGGACTCACACCGAATTTCCCCACTGAGCACATAAACAGCATATCCATTTTACATTAAAAGAGTCATATTTGCGGCTAATTTGTGAAGAAGTCATATCTGACAGGCGTGCAAAAGTGGTCCTATGTAGCCGAGCTACAGTGTACATGTATACGTGCTAAACTAATGCCCCAAAGAGCAAGTTGTGGACTGTTAAGTGCAGATCCAAGTGGTGCTTGGACATGCAATACTCGCCAAGCACCTAAACCAATTCTGCATCCGCTCAGAGCTGGCATAAAAGCGCATTAACATCTGCAGAAAAGCAGGCGCGCCAGAGTTGCTGCTAATGTCTTCTAGATGGGTAGCAGATATCTTGGTGACAGAAATTCACAAAGACGAACATCAACCCACGCCAAGGCCTTTCCGCACAACGTAGCTGGAAAAGGTTTTAATTTACGTTTCCCCATTAATAGGACCACCGGCCCCTCCTTTCTGTTATCCCCAAAGATTTTCTCACACACGCACGGCGAAGCACAAAACTATCTAGTTGCAGGGCCTTTGTTCTTATTTCTGGCTGATTGAGGATTTCAGAGATGTGTCCAGTTTAAATCCAGCGTCTGCAGCCCCAGGCCTTCACTTTTATTGGTTGAACTCATGTTCCGAGTTCTGAGAAACAGAGAGAGAGAGAGAGAGAGAGAGAGAGAATGGAAGGGCAAGCTGCAAAGATATTATAGCTCTGCCCTCTCTAAGGCTGTGTATATGTAAGTGATAATGGAGAATGTAGACAAGTGTGAATGTGTGTGTGTGTGGGTGCGCTTATAAGGTACGGTTGAGAAGACCAGCTTCCCAGCCTGCAGCAAAAAGGAATCAAAACCAATCTATTGCAGATAGACAGAAGTAGATGAGGGGAGAAAGCGAATAAAAAAGACAGTGGAGATGGTGAAAGGGGGAGTTACAGGGGGCCTGGGCTCTGCTGCCAGGCCCAAATACATCAGCTCGTGTAGCATTTTCCCTTTGATAGATCTGCTGGAAAGCCTCAGGAGATCACCCTTTTTTCTCTTTCTTACACCCTCATCTCTTTTCCCACCTCAAACCAGATGATCCATGTGCAGTTCATGTTTACCTCTTAATTCAAGGTGTTGGGGTGTATAGAAGTAGGACGACATTTGTTTTATAGCTAATTAAGGTAACAGCCGAAATCAAAATGGACAATTCTTATTTTCTTATGTAATATTATTTTCTGAGGAATGTTGATTATAAATACACATAATTTATTTGTATATGCCCTCATAAGCCTCAATAAGAAATATGAACCTCCAAATGACATCTTTCGGGGTTAGGAACTGTTCACTGTAAAAACCTGTAATTTTACTGTAATTTTAACGTTTTATTTTCCAGAACTTTTATGTATTTTTGGAATGCGGTAACATTGACAGAAATGAACTGTTATAAATCTGTTATGAAAAAAACATGTAGTTTAACTACAAAAAGTTAGGTGTTTTGTGTGGTGGAGAACCTGTGTGGAGTTTCTGTGTGGTGGCAGCAAGCCTGTCCACCACACGAGTGGGTTTGCTGACTTACCTGCCTTAAATCTTCGCTGCCGAACGCAACGTCGCGTGGAGAGTGCGGAGGGCTGCGAAAGTGGCATGTCACAACGTCGAATTGAGGACCCGGCTTGATGTGGGACGTGGCAAGGACCGTCCCATATAAATTTTTTCTGAAAATCCCAACAGTTTTTTGCTTAATGTCAGCATATTAGTCAGCATTATAATGTCCTCATAGGGGTTCCAACCTTTGCTTATCTATAATTCAGTTTTTTATGTTTTTGCCCATAATGAACTTTGAATAAAATTTGAAATAATAGATTTTTTAAGGGATACTTCACCCAAAAATGAAATTTCTGTCGTCATTTACTCACCTTGTTCCAAATCTGTATAAATGTCTTTATAACACACAAAAATATATTTGTAAGAATGATTTTAACCAGACAGACGTTGCCCCCCATTGACTACCATAGTAGGAAAATTGCAATGGTAGTCAAAAGTGCCCCAGAACTTTTTTCTTTCCTACATTCTTCAAAATATCTTCTTTTGTGTTTAACTTAATTCAAATTATTAAAGAAATTGTTCCTGCTATGGGAGTCAATGGGGGGCATAATCTGTTTGGTTATAAGCATTCTTCCAAATATGTTTCTCTGTGTTCATCAGAAAAAAGAAAAAAATATATAGTATAAATATACAGATTAGATCAGTAAATGATGACAGAATTTTCATTTTTGGGAAGTATCCCTTTAAATGCCGTCTCAGCTTACCCTGTTTAAGCAATATTTTGTTTTCCTGGGATAAAGAAATATTTTCGTTCAAGTCAGATTTGTGGATGAAATGTAACGTTCCGTCGCAAAATGCAGCTGTATCTGTTTTGTCCTCTTCATACTGTGGATATAATTCTCTGTAATGTATCGGCTATTGAGTTTATGCCTACTGGTCCCTACGGCCAAATGATGCACACTAACTTCTGAGAAGCACCTTTACATTACAGATTTCAAGTTAACTTTTGTAATCCCTCATTTAGCAGGTGTTCTGACCATAGCCAGTCAAGTACAATATAGTGTTTTTAGGAGGCTGACATATATAGTTTTAAGACATCTTTTTTGGACTTTTATGCCTTATTTTGACAAGACAGTAGAGAGGCTACTTAGACAGGAAAGTATAGGGTGGAGAGACAGGTTCAAGATCGGCACAGGACCTTGAGCCAGCATTTAAACTCGGGTCGATGGGGGCATTGTGGTGCAATATATGTCAGACCAAAAGTAAACGTTTTATTTCAAATTAAATGAGTGCCTATTTTATTCTGCCCTTGTGAATGTGTTATTCATGAATGTAGGAAAATGTGCTTTTGAAAAGCTAATAGCCCTGTTTCTTGTTTCATCATATGGTTTGTAATGCTTGGCTGTTTTCTTATCTCATGTTTTTCAAACGCATTTGGATGTTTGCCCCACTAAATATATTTTTGAGATGTGAGCAGAACCTCACACCTCATGATAATAAGGTCAACAGGCTCAAACCCGCTATATGTAATTTTCACTGATCTGATATGAATCAAATTTGTCAAGGCATCAATAGAAATTCTGTAATTAAATTGTTTTAAGATTTTAAGCTGTAAATTGTTCAATCTTTTTCGAGCATATAAAAATATAGTCTGTATGCTTTTATTTTAAAATCTAATTGTTTGATATTCCACATGAATAGCATACCAGGCCTTAAAACGATCTAATCTCTATTTTTGTCCCTCATATTTTCACTTCAGGAAACACTAGATCTCTCTCATCTAAATTGTCCCATCCTCTTAAGACATCTGCGAGACTGCTACACAAAGCCTTGAGATGATAAGAATATCCTGGCAGGATAAAGTGGCCGTAGGGAGCTCTGCGAGCCCTGACTTGCGTACCGGCATAGTTATCAAAATTAAAATGACAATGAAAATTTATATTTCAAGATGACTCCTATAAGCTCAAATGAAAACTGGGAATTTAGACACAGGACCTTCACTGTAATTTCTGTCAAATCTGTTATTTGCTTACATATTTTCTATGTAAATAGTTAACAAAAAACATAATTTTACTTTTTTTAACAGGTTTTCATTGTATTTTTTATAATACAGTCAAAACCATAACTTTTCAGGAAAAGACAAGCAAATGTACAGATTTTTTAACAGTGTTGATTACAAAATCACCGTCCTGTCCACATACAGGTATACTCTAATGTCAATCACAGCTGTGCATATTCTGTACGACAGAACCGAACACATCTTGCTCGTGTGACATTGTTTAAACATGCTGCAGGTATGTTGTGATGAGAGAAAGTTGCTGTCACTATGCCGGTGTAAGATATGTTGTTTAGATGAACTCGGGTGTGTGAGCGAGTGGGTGCTTCAGGTTATATCTTAACTGATGATGCAACTCGTCCCTGAATCCTGAGAAATCTCCACACTTTTGCCTCCATCCTCATGATCCTTTTACCACTGCCAGATCTTTTTTCAGCCTCGCTGTTTTAGAGGGACTGTTTTTTATTTATCTGTTCAGCTCGTGCACACAAACCCTCAACAGGTAGTCTGACCCGACTGGACTGATGTTGGTGGAGCTGTGAACCTTTTGTGCTTTGTGAAGCTGATGTGCTTCAGTATGGAGTCTCTCTTTCTCCCTATCTCTCTCTCTTTATGCATAACAGTAAACCATGGACCGTTTTTCCCATATTAACCCACATAGAACAGATTGTAAAGGGATTAAAGCAGTCAATAAATCTCATCTCGTCTCTAATAGTCTTATTAATCATCTGAGCCAAAACCATATTAGTTATACCAGCTCAGAATCTGTTCACATGTGTCTCGACACAATCTGTCATTCTCAGAAATATTATGTTTGTGGGGGAAGGGTATTATTTATCTTTTTTTATTTAGTTTGAGATCAAATTTGCATTATTAGTACTTTTTAATCATTTATAATGAATACATATTACTTTGTTTCTTATCGTTTATATTTACATGTATTTATTAAGCATACACCTTTTTCCAAAAGGTAACTTGCAAATAAGGAAACATTCAAAAACAAATTCTAGAAGTCAACCTATTAGAAAAAAATAACAGATGGCATCTCTTTAATCTCAGCTACTTGTCCAAGACATCAACGATATTAAATGGAGAGCTTTTGTGTATAGTAAGTCTCCTGTGTCTCAGATATTCCTCCTGAGAAAAGACCCACATATGTCTCAATTAGAGTTTCAGAACAGAAACATGTGATCAGACAATTCCAATACATTTTCTATCAAACAATATTACATTGTCAAACTGAAAATGTTACCCAAAATATTTGCCAGATGAGAAAATATATCATAATATGCACAAAACCTTTATTTTGTAATAATATGCACTCACTCAAAAAACCGACAATAGACCCCTCAATGGTCAGCAACAACACACCAATCTCTCTCCTGCCTTTACTTTTCAAGGCCCTCGAAAGGGTAGCATCGCTCATAGCACGACCTTCTGGACAGTCAACAATCCAGCTTCAAGAAAGGACATTCTATGGAGATCACTCTCCTGTCTGTCGCCGAAAACCTAGGACAGGCAAGGTTTAAATCCTGGTCATCTGTCCTCATTCTGCTTGATCTCTCTGCCGCATTTGACACTGTGAACCACCAGATCCTGCTGTCCACTCTCTTCAAACTGGGCCATATCTAGTACTGCACTCAACTGGTTTGACTCTTATCTCACAGGCAGATCCTTTAAGGTATCCTGTAGAGGCGAGACATCCAGATCCAGATCACCTGACAACTGGAGTTCCTCCGGGACCAGTTCTTGCTCCTCTCCTCATTTCCATATACTGTACTGTATACCAGTTGCCGCCCGCATCAAGTTTAAATCGCTGACACTGGCCTTCAGAACGAGAATGGCGAATTCGCCCCTTTACCTTAACTCACTGCTCCAGGTCTATATCCCCTCCCGTCATCTTCGGTCTGAAAATGAGCGACGCCTGGTTGTTCCATCACAGCCAGGCACCAAATCGCTTGCAAAAACCTTCACTCATTCGATTCCCCTGCGGTGGAAGGAACTGCCAGCCTCCACCCGAACTGCAACATCCTTCACAACTTTCAAAAAACAGCACAAAACAAACCTGTTCTGCATTTATTTGACTAACTAATAAATTGTATAAAAAAACTGGTTGTTCATTCTCTCCCTTGCTTACTCCAGCTTCAAATGTAAACTGTAATGCACACACTAGGTCACCAGCTAAGGTCTGTGTCATGTCGCTTTCTCTCCCAGAACACTTTTAAAGATACAACGCACAGATCACTTGACAAGAGGAAACTGCGCTTAATGAACAAATACAAAATTTAAGTTAAAATCAAGACTTTGAAGATGTGATCAGTCTCTTTAGATTTGTACTGATGAAAAAATCCATTAAAATGAATGATTCACAAGATCAATATATTTCCTGTAGAATTTTGTAGTTAAGAAGGTTCTACAGTAAGGATTTGTTCATTTTACAGTAATAATGCTGTAAAAATATTTTTAAGTGTACATATACAGTCACCATTATTTTTACAGTTAAATACAGTTGCTTATATTTTAACAAGTGACTCATTTCTTTTTTAGATTTTAATTTTTGTTCTACATGACTTTTATGGTGGAAATAGCCATGCTGTGTGACCAGTGTTATTTATAATCAAGTCTATAAATATAAAATGTTTTTGCAGTTGTTCTGTTGTCTTCACAATCAATATTATATATTTAAAACATACTAAAAAATGATCTCATTTAGATACAGTGCGGTATCTAGTGTAAGTGAATATGTTTGTGTGAGTGTGTATTTGAACATCAGTAAGAGCATGCGTTTAATCCCTAAGGAGTTTTCTGATAAGAACAGAGTTTTTAATCCAGTGCTCAGCCAGTTGTTGGACAGAATATCTGTCAACACAGCAGCTGGGTAATCCCTCACTGCTCACGCTGTCCCATCTATCAAATTCAGCACATTTCTATCATAAACAAATATATCTACCTCGGTCCATCCCTCCACCCCTCGATCCTTCACCATACAGACACTTTCACTACAAGCAGAAATGAGCTGGATAATTAGACTCGATATTAATGATTCACAGCTGAAATTTATGAGCAAATCACCAAGATTTGCACTAGAATTTGTGTGTATCAGCAGACGCCACGGACGCGATGCTATAATTAATTCTTTCTTTTCAAAAATCAATATGAAGATGCATTTTCTGTTCCTAGTGGTGCTGAGAGGACGATACATCCAGAAACGCATCAAGTAGATAGTAGAGGAAAAACAGAGACGTTTTTTCCCTCTTTATCTGCAGAAGTAATAGAGATGTTCAGATTTGATATCAATTTGTTGGCCATTCTGGAAGTTTAATTTGCTTCCTTTACAAATGCGTTTCTAGAATAAGGGTTTTTTGCCATTTATGAGTGAAATAAGGTCTGTGGATGTTTGAAGAGAATTTCACATTTTTTTCTACAACATAATTTCGCAACTATACCTCAAATGTATATTTGAATCGCTTTTAAAACAAGTAGGAAACATTTCAACGATTTTTGTCAAGTGACACTGTTGGTATTTATCTCTATAAGACTGGCAGCAATTAAGTTCTTTTTGTTATCATTATTTATCTACACTGTAGGAAATTGCTGTATTTTTTACAGTAAATATTTACAATAGACCACTGTAATTTGATAATTACATTGCTACTGTATTTTGCTATGAATTGTGGGAGGATGCTAAATGACTGGTGTAAATTTTACAGTTCTGTCTGCAATACTGTACTTTTAAAATAGGCTACGTAGTAAATGCTACAGGACAACATGTCATGGTACTTATTGCTTTATTTGATGTATTTATTTTTTACATTTAAAAAGTAAACTATGTCACTAGTTTTGAAATAAAAGATTTGGTACTTTACAATAACACAAACCCAATACTCAACTGTAATTTAAATCAATTCTCAACATTTAGATTCTGATCAGGTACACATCTACTGGTTAAAAAGTGTTTGCTTAAAAAATAATTGATATCATGTCATCATCAGCAGGGGACATCTTGGAATATTTTGCGCACGCAGCGAGTTTGCGCCTAACCGAAGGTGGACCGAGTGTGAGTGTGAAGTGGTGAGTGTAGCCCTAAAATTATTCAATAAAAATAAACCACATCTAAAATAAACCAAAGCACTACAATAAGACTGACATAAAAACTAAAGAAAACTTCTTCTAAAACCATTAGAAATTCCTGAATTAGGAACTGATAGTTAGAAAATTCTAACACTGTGTCTACACCAGACTCGGCACAACAAAAGACAATAGAATGCCTTAAAGCTCATTACAGTTAAACATTTGTCCACACCGGATGAGGCGAGCATGTCTGGCGTAGACTCCAAGAACAGAAGAGCTCTATAAAAGAAATAACACCCACATTGATTGGCCTTTCAGTAGTCTTTTGTTTAACTGGCATATTTAAACATATGGTAATAGCCTGATCATGGCCAGAATCCTGCGGTTTTGTCAGTCTGCTTCTGAGCCAATCAGTTCATTTTTGTGTCTTTTGACTAAGTGTCTGTGTTAGTGCCTAATAACAGTGTAATGGCAGTATAATAACATCCCTACGAAGCTTAATGAGGGAGAGGCGCGGCGGGGCTCGGGGGGCTGTGCGGGCAATGTTTGGTGTCACATCATAAGTGCAGGCCTAAGGAAATGATTAAAAGTAATGCAGTGGACGCTGCAGTAAGGCCGGTAAGGAAGAGGATGCTGGTGGGCCTCCAGCTACAATTCTTGAAGCTTCAAATTCAGCTGGTGAATGTAGGTCAAGAGATTAATCTCCATTTAACCACCTTGATCTGTTTTTCCACACTTTAAGACTGAACAAAACACTCTTTGGGAAAATATGTCCCTCTTCTCTCGTTTTAAGACACACGCGTACATATAATCAGAAAAGTATTGTGATATGATTCATACTGGAGTGCCCATGAGACATTTAGAGTTCATGTTTGGAAGGCTGATACAAGGTTATTTGGCACTACGATGCTGGATTAAAGATTCTAATGTCAATGGAAGAGTGTTGCACCAAGGGTCTTCAATGTTTTTAGGGCCAAGATAGATAAAGCAGAAACGTACTCGGTTACTTACGTAACCTCGGTTCCCTGAGATACGGGAACGAGTACTGCGTAGCAGGACGCTATGGGGAAAACTCCTTTTTCTCCGATGACTGAAGCAATTCAAAAGCGCAGTGAAAACTGCACGGTGATTGGTTGGAAAAAAGCAGAGCTTTAAACCAATCGTAGCGGAGCTGCCGGACCAATGGCGATGGCACCCGCCAAAATGGGCGGGGCTTATGGCTATATAAGCGGACACATCGCCGTAGGGTCTTCAGGTTACTTCGACTGAAGCGACGACACAGCAGCTCGTAGCACGGCAAGGAACGCAGTACTCGTTCCCGTATCTCAGGGAACCGAGGTTACGTAAGTAACCGAGTACGTTCCCTATCGATACTTCACTCGTACTGCGTAGCAGGACGCTATGGGGAACAAGTATAATCACGCCGTGCTACAGATGGAACGAAAAACATAAATGGTCTCGGAGCCTGGGCTCGGAGACGGAGTAAAGCAGGGAAACCCTGAAAGCGGTAGAGGCCAAGCTAGAAGGTGGCCTAGACCGGTTATCGTCCCAAAGTAATTAAGTGCTGGCGTGGCCATAGCCATGGCTCAGCAACCTAATTCAAGCAGAAAGGACCCGGGCCTGAAGGGCCAGGTTATAAAACCCTGTAAAAGTGGACGGCGAAGCCCAGCAGGCCGCCGCACAGATATCTTTTATAGAGACACCGCTATACCATGCCCAGGAAGAGGCAACGCCTCTAGTGGAATGGGCTCTAATTCCCGTGGGGCATTGAAGGCCCAAGGAAGAGTAAGCCAGCGATATAGCCTCAACTATCCACTTCGATAGTCTATGTTTCGAGACCGAGGACCCTTTGGTGCGGTCACCGAAGCACACAAAGAGCTGTTCCGACCGTCTGAATGGGGCGGAGCGCTCAAAGTATATTCTTAACGCTCTGACTGGGCAGAGCAGACTAAGCTCTGGATCCCGCTCTGAGGAGGGGAGAGCAGAGAGCGAAATAACCTGTGCTCTGAACGGAGTAGAGAGCACCTTAGGTACATAGCCATGTCTTGGTTTGAGAACGACTCTGGCGTCGCTAGGCCCAAATTCCAGACAGGATGAGCTCACAGAGAGAGCCTGTAAGTCACTCACACGCTTCACCGATGCTAAAGCGAGAAGCAGAGCGGTCTTGAGCGTCAAAGGACGGAGGTCCGCAGATAGCAGCGGCTCAAAGGGAGGACCCTTTAGAGCCCTCAGGACCGTGGGCAGATCCCAAGAGGGAACTGTAAGAGGGCGAGGGGGGTGTAGCCGCCTGGAGCCCTTCAGGAAACGAACGACAAGATCGTTCTTGCCCACTCCTTGTCCTCCGATGTGGGTATGTGAGGCTGAAATAGCCGCCACATAGACCTTGAGTGTGGAAGGGGCACGGCCGTTATCCAACAACTCTTGTAAAAATGACAGTATCAGTGATACGTCACAGGACACTGGGTCAGCGCCGCGTGTTGTACACCAGGAGGCGAAGACAGACCATTTGAGGGCGTAGAGGCGTCTAGTAGACGGAGCTCTAGCTTGTGATATGGTGTTCAGTACGCTCTCTGGGAGGTCCGTAGGCTCCCGTCGAGAGGCCAAAGGTGCAGAGCCCACAGCTCTGGCTGGGGGTGCCATATCGTGTTCCCTGCCTGAGAGAGGAGGTCCCGCCTCAGGGGAATGGGCCACGGGGCTGCTATTAGCAGCTGGGAGAGATCTGCGACCCAAGGCTGGTTCGTCCACAGAGGGGCTACCAAAAGCACTCGGTGAGCTTGATCCCTGATTCTCCTGATCGTCTGCTGCAAGAGCGCGATCGGGGGAAAAGCATAGAGGAGCCGGTTGGGCCAAGCGTGGGCCAAGGCGTCCTTGCCCTTCGAGAAGTACGTCGGGCAGTGAGTATTGTCTTCTGAGGCGAAAAGGTCGACTTCTGCCTTGCCGAAGAGTTTCCAGATTTGTTGAACCGACATGGGGTGGAGCGTCCATTCGTCTGAAGGAACATTGCTCCGAGATAGCATATCTGCTCCCCGGTTCAGTTTGCCTGGAAGGTGAGTTGCCCTCAGTGAGCGCAGATTGGACTGGGCCCATTCCAAGAGGTGAGAAACTAGGGAAAAAAGGCGTCTTGAGGAGAGGCCTCCCTGGTGATTTATGTAAGATACTACCGTCATGCTGTCTGATCGGACTAAGACGTGACGATCTTTTAGCACCGGTAGGAAGTAGCGGAGGGCCAACCATACTGCCTGCATTTCCAGGTAGTTGATATGGAGGCTTCCTTCCTGGTTCGACCAGAGGCCGAAGGCCGGGTCGCCATCGCACAGAGCCCCCCAACCCGTGTTGGAGGCGTCTGTCGTGACCACTTTCCGACTGGATGTGGAGCCCATGGGCACACCCTGCTCTAGCCAAAGGGGATCTTTCCACGAGGCTAGGGCGGTTACGCAGGCTTGATTCACCACAACACGCAGTCGACCAAGACGCCAAGCGTGTGGAGGAACTCTGGGCTTCAGCCAGTACTGGAGGGGGCGCATCCGGAGGATGCCCAGACTCAGTACCTGAGATGCAGAGGCCATCAGACCTAGCATTTTCTGAAAAACCCTGAGGGGGCGTGAAACCCCGGGTGTGAATGAGGCCGCGAGCCGTCGAATGACCAGAGCTCGGTCTGGAGAAATTCTGGCGGTCATGCGTTTTGAGTCGAAGACTGTTCCCAGGAACAAAATGTTTTGGCTGGGTGACAGTGCGCTCTTGGCAAGATTGATCCTGAGTCCCAGGCACTCCAGGTGGCTGAGGAGGAGGGATCTGTGAGACTTTAGCTCGTCCTCCGACTGGGCTAGAACAAGCCAGTCGTCGAGGTAATTCAGAATGCGGATTCCCTTCTGTCTGAGAGGGGAAAGAGCCGCGTCCATGCACTTCGTGAAAGTGCGGGGAGCTAGAGAAAGTCCGAATGGAAGGACCGTGTATTGATAAGCAATTCCCTCGTAGGCGAATCTCAAGAATCGTCTGTGACGAGGGGCTATCTGAATGTGGAAGTAAGCATCTTCCAGGTCCAGGGAGAAGAACCAGTCCTCTGGGCGTATTTGCGAGAGGATCTGCTTCATCGTGAGCATCCTGAAGCGCCGTTTCATAAGGGCGTGATTCAGATGCCTGAGATCGAGGATGGGGCGGAAGCCGCCGTCCTTCTTTGGTACTAGAAAGTACCGGCTGTAGAAGCCTGACTCGATTTGGTCTGGGGGAACCATTTCTATGGCTCTTTTTCCCAGTAAATTCCTCATCTCCGTGCGCAGAACGTGAGAATTTGAGTCCTGCACTCGGGTGGGGACGACCCCGCGAAAGCGCGGGGGTCGACGAGCAAACTGGAGTGAATATCCTTGGGATATTATTTCCAGAACCCAGTCTGATACCCCGGGGATGGCTCTCCAGGCCTTGGCCCGGGTGGCAAGGGTTTGGGTGTAAAGAGGAGATACGCCGCCTTTTGGGGGCTTGACTCCCAGGAACAATGGAAGAGGAAGTTTGCTCTTTTTTTTGACAAAGTTTGTGTTTTATTAAACATTTTGCAGAATGTGGTGTGGGCGTTAGAAAAGGCCCCGCACTTACAACATTGCATTTTAATAAAACATTTTTGCCGGCACCCGGAACTGAACGGGGTGACCTGGCAGACATGAGAGCAGTCTTTGAAGGAGGGCCGGCTGGAGCGGGCCCTGTAGCCTTCCTCTTCCTCGCATCGGGCTCAGGATGGGGCCTGAGGCGCGGGGTCCAGCGTGATCTTTGGCCGGGGACCTTGTCGCTGAGGATGCGGGAAGCGCCGTCCAGATCGGGAGCGCTGACGGCTGTCAGCTCCCGAAGCCTTCTGAGCAGCAGGGGTTCTTACCGGCTGTTGCGTCGAGGCTGGCTTAGGATGGCTCGCCACCGGCCGAGATCCGGGTCTTTTAGGCAGAAAGTGCCTCATGGCTTGCGAAGACTTCTGCGCTGCCGTGAAGCGTTCTGCGAAACCCTCCACCGCCGGTCCGAAGAGGCCGGTAGTGGAAATAGGAGCATCCAGGAAGGGGACCTTATCCGCATCCTTGATCTCCGTGAGCGTCAGCCATAGATGACGCTCAAGCACCACCAAGCTGGCCATGGATCTGCCTATCGCCTGGGCCGTGGCCTTGGTGGCGCGTAGAGCAAGATCCGTCGCGCTCCGTAGCTCTCTGAAGAGCGCAGGGTCAGGGTCGGACTCATCCATGCCTTGGAGGAGCTTGGCCTGATAGACCTGGAGCACAGCCATGGAGTGAAGCGCTGAAGCCGCCTGGCCTGAGGACGAGTATGCGCGTCCAGCGAGGGCCGAGGTGGTACTGCACGGCTTGGAAGGATGAGACGCTTTAGCCCTCCATCCGATGGCTGCGGGCGGACACAGATGTGCGGCCACAGACTCATCGAGGGGGGGTAGCTTCTCGTATCCTTTTTCCTCTGCGCCGTCCACGGAGGTGAGCGCAGAGGAGGAAGAAGGTCGAAGACGGGCCGAGTAGGGGGCGCGCCATGACTTCGTGAGTTCGCCGTGAACTTCTGGAAAGAACGGTGAGTTACGTTGACGAGGAGCCTGACGGCGCCCCGGCAAAAACCACTCGTCCAAGCGGCTGCGAGAGGGTTCCTCTGGGGGAGACCACTCCAAACCCAGCTCGTTGACAGCCTTCGTGAGGACCCGGAAGAGCTCGGAGTCCGCACTGGGGGCGTGTCCGCCGGGTTCTGGAGACGGCGAGGGGGCGGGGTCATCCAGCGAGCCCGCTAACTCCTCCCCGTCTGAAGCCGCTAACGACATGGCGTCGTCATCCTCCGGTTCGTTTCCACCGAACGAGATCATGTCACAGGCGGCCGCCAGTGGACGCTGATCTGTTCGGGTGAAACAAACCGGGGAAACATCTCTCTGCGGGGAAAGCGAGGCACGGCGTGCCGGCGTGAGCTCGCGTTTCCCCGAGCGCTTAGCTCCTCTACCCCGCTGCTTCTGTCGCACAGAGTCCTGTGCGAGCAGCGGCGGCGGGGATCGAGGGGCGGAGTCACTCTCTGAAAAGAAAGCTATCCGCGAGCGCAGAGAGGAGAGACTCATACTCTCGCAGTGAGAGCATTCCGTCTCTTTTAGCGCGTTCTCTGCGTGGGCGAGACCCAGACATGAAACGCACTCGTCGTGACCGTCGACAGCGTGCAGGAAAACCCCACACGAGCGACAGGGACGACGCGGCATTGTAGCGCAGTGAAAACTGCACGTAAATGCCGCAGGAAATTTGCTCTAAACGCTCTCTGAAAAGAAAGCGTGAAAATTGCTCTTTAGATTCGCCGGATAGCGGCAGGGAAAAGACCGGCTGGATCGCTAAGCCGCTCACACGCGAAGACGCCAACAGAAGCCGCCGGAGCGAAGCCGCTGATGAATCCGCTGGAGCGAAGGCGCTGAGCCGAAGGTCGAATCCGCTGCAGGTGCTCTCTCGACGGCGAAGCAGTCAGTCTCGGGAAGCGAAGACGAGTCGTCGCTGAAGGAGAAGAGATCTGAAGACCCTACGGCGATGTGTCCGCTTATATAGCCATAAGCCCCGCCCATTTTGGCGGGTGCCATCGCCATTGGTCCGGCAGCTCCGCTACGATTGGTTTAAAGCTCTGCTTTTTTCCAACCAATCACCGTGCAGTTTTCACTGCGCTTTTGAATTGCTTCAGTCATCGGAGAAAAAGGAGTTTTCCCCATAGCGTCCTGCTACGCAGTACGAGTGAAGTATCGATAGGGAACCCACTGTTCTAGAGTGTACTATTACAATCCAACAAAAAAATAGAGCCATATGAATGCATTTACATACTTTTTTAAGTTTACGTTAAGTAAAATGCTAGCATTACCAATAAAATATGTATTATGTTCAGAGTCCTATACACACAAATAAAGGTACTTAAAATGTTTTTTTACAGCGATGCCATCCACAAAGCATCCACTAACACAGACCATATCTTCCTTACCTTTAAATTATCTGAAGATTCTTTCTTCGCCACAAAGAAACTTTAGTGAAACAGAAAGTCTCTTCAGATATTAAAGGTTCTTTTTATGAAACCATTTAGACAGTAAAGGTTATTATATGGCATTGTGAAGCACCTTTATTCCTAACGTTTCATTTTAGTTGTACTTAATGTCCCCGTTGCGATAATTTTTACTTTACTGTATTCTGACGCATTTGCGAGTGAAAAGGAATTTCAAGGGAAAATCGAAGAACCTTTTGAAGCACCTTTATTTTTAACAGTGTAGTTTATGGCAGAGATAATAAAACATTTGGCTACACTTCTTAAAAGGACCCTCACACAAAAATAAAATAAAAAAGGTCATCATTTATTAATCATCTTTACATATTCACACCAACCTGTGTATGACTGCTTCTTTTGTGAAACAGAAAAATATATATTAGTGGTTTTGTGTCCATACAATGGAAGTCAGTGTAGTCTAATGTTGTTTGGTTACCAATAGTCTTCAAAATATCATCTTTTATGTTTTGCAGAAAAAAACAAAACCATACGGTTTGACATGAGGTTGAATAAATGATGCTATAATTTTCATTTTGGGGGATAACCATCCTTTATCTTTGGGTGTAGTTTACTTGATATAGGTATTTGTTTGTACAAAAAATGGCATCAAATGTATTAAACACCCTTGCATTACAGTATTCATGCAGGAATGAACTTACATATGAATAATATAATGACAACAAATGGTAAATGTCAACCGTGTTTACATACGCATTCTCTGCGTGTAGGTGTGTGTGCACAACAGATTGTACTCGGCCAATGATCAGCATCTACAAGTCTAGGCTACGGCCTTTAGAGTAAATGAACTCATAATGTATTCATTTCAACTCCCAGCTAATCCATAACTTGTATATGCAGGGGTCTGTTTCATTAGCATATTTCTGTAGCCTCATTATAGGCTGAGAAATAACACCTGATTCAACATTTTGTGAAAACATGCAGAGGTGCCGCTCCCAAAGACAATATTTTAACTATGAAGCTGGCCACGCTTGAATAAGGGTCTAACGTTGGCAATAACAAAAACAGCTCCATGCGTTTCACAAACAATGCGCAGGCAGTATAAACAACAGAGTGCGTTCAAATCTCGCCAGGGATTCTGCCAAAACAAACAAACCTGGACACTAGGCTTCAGGTTTGACTTATGAGCATTTACATTGGTTTTAGAACTCCCAAGCTAGTGAATATATTTCACCGGGATCAAAGTACACCCCGCTGGAAGGCATCCTTCCACTGAAGGAACATTTACCACTTAAAGAATATCCCACCATGGTCATTTGTCATGAAAATCAAGATTCTCAAAGTGATTTTAGGGAAAGCAAGACGCGGAGCTGAAGACAAACTGGCGCTCGACTCGGTTGAGCAGAGGGGTAAAGACGTCAAAGCAGCGTTACCCTGCAAATCCATCAAAGCCGTAATGCAATGAGAAAACACAGTAAAGCTTTCGTGAAAGAATAAACAAAGAACGGTGAATGCTGGCGCTGTAGAAAAACCGAACACACAGGGGCCAATTGAAGGTTTCTGATCTTAGCTATGTGTGTTTGGGAAAGCAGGTTAAAAGTTACTGTAAAATACTTTTTTGAGGGAGTGTGCTACGTGCATTCCTCGCCTATTGAAAAAATAATGTCTGAACTTTGTCTGGTTTTTCACTCTTTTGCAGGAATCCGCGTTACAGGAATAGTTCGGCAAAAAATTTGAATTGTGTCATTATTTAGGCACCCTGATGTTCGAACCCATACGCTGTTGTTTTTTCATGGAACACCAACGTAGACATTTTTGATACGTCATAGATACGTGGATCTTGCGACACTTCATAGAGACCAAAGGCTGTCAAACTACCAAAAAACATTTTAAGAGCAGTTCCTATTGCTATGCACCAGATTCTGCTCCAGAAGTCAACATTCAAGAAAACATTCAGGCAACGGACTGAAGATAAAGTTGTTATTTGGTGATAATTTTGACCTCAGCTGATGTTCGTGTCTAGCCCATATCTGTCAAAAAATTGAGTGGCAGCAGGTTATGTGTTGTGGCACATGTGAAAAAATTGCATAGAGGTTTGGAATGACATGATATATGTCTTTGAAGATGAAAAGAGAAGATTTTGTTTGATCAATAAGTGTAGAGGTGAATGTTTAGACGTGAAAGTCACAAGCGTGTAGACTTAATATGGTCTGGTCACCCGCGCACGGGAATCTGGTTAAAACAACAAACGTGTGCATTACAAGTCTGTGTAAAGAAGTAGATACAGTCTCATTCTGTCTCGCAAACACACAATTTGCACGAAAAATAACATCAGTGTACCTTGAAAGAAGACACTTGATTTTTGATACAAGCAGATAACCTGTCAAATCTGTAAAACAGATGCTGTTTGACTCTGTGAGTTGTGTGAGAACATTTCATGCGTATGTGTGTCTGTACATAGGTACTGTATGTGTGCTCCTTTCACTTGGCATGAGAACAGTTGTGTGTTCCCAGCTCATGTTTAACAAACACACCAGATCAAAGCTACACTGTATCTCTGCCATGTTGTTGGAGGAAAGACCTGACATCTATACTACTGCACTCTCTCTCTCTCTCTCTCTCTCTCTTTATCTCTCCTTTTCTAAAACATCCTCTAAGGTAGTGCTAGATCTACATACAAATCACTATTTTTATGTAAATACATACGCTTATATTTGATACATTTTTCTGTGTATTTACAACACACGATTCAGATTTTTCATATTAATATGTTTTAACCCCATAAGATGTAATGGCTTTGTATACATTTGCAGAAAAGGATGCTTTAGGCACACAATGTATTCTTGCTCAAGCAATATAGTTTTTTGTGTTTGGCTCACCAATAAAATATGAGGAATGTTTGGAAAATAAATAAAAAGTGGTTGAACAAAACATTTACATTTTCTTTTGTCTTCTCTTTACATTGTTTTTAAGCAACCTAGCCAGCTAGCTCACTGCATTTTTGCTACCGATTGTCATGTCGAGGTAATACGCAACCTGCAAATTGCTGTGGGAGTTCCTTCACTAAAGGTGTGAATCTCATTCGCTGATGCATTTGCCTTCCTGAGCTGTGACCCACGGCCGCCGTGTGAGTGTGAATTGCAGCAAATCTGCCAGGGTAGGTTTGTTAAAATGACACTGTAATCCAAAGCTAGAAAGAGCAGAAAACAGATATAAGCCAAACCACTTTTTGTGTACAATAGCCTGGAGGTAACATTCACAGACTGTTGCTTTAAATGACCTCACAGCTTATTTTAGGGTAGAATGACCAGATGGTACAGCACATCAGCAGGGGCTAACTGGGCTGGGCTAACCAGCCATACATTGACCCCTCTGATGGGATGCACCTGCAGCCCTTGGAGGATGTCTAGCTAATGAAATGATTGTTAGAATTGCTAATCCTGAAGCATCTAGAAGCACTGCTTTACGTCATGCTCCTAACAACACCAAGGTCACGAGTTTGATTTCTGAGGTACGCACATGCATAAAATGTGGCTTTACATAAAGGCATCTGTCGTACATATAATCCTTCTAAAAACTCTGGCATGTGACATCATTATAGTGGGCACTATAAGCATTCTCAGGGTCTCAGCGGGTCTCTACTTGATCAGACTGTGTGTAAGAGTAAAGTATAAAATAATGTTATTTCATCTTTAATAATCAAAACAACATATTTAAATGTTTTCCCTTAGCAAATAATTTCTTCATGCTCAAAAATAAATTGAATATAACTCCTAAATCTCTTACTAAAATTTCAACACAGTCTCACAGGAATTTTATGACTATGTCGTGAAATTGAATCTATTGATTCATGTTCATGGACACGAATTTCCTCCTTTTTCACATTACTAAGCACAACTCTTTTGAGTCACTCAGCACGACTTTCAATGTATTTGAATACAAAGCATCTTTCATACGTACAGGGTACATACAATGTGTATATATCCGGAGCGGTCTAGGACTAAAAAGTGCCCTGGACTTCTTCACCACGAGCATGAAATCTAAGCAACAGATAGACATCAGAATTGCATAAAAACCTTAACATGTCAGTGTAATGTAGGTTAATGTATTTGAACTGTTTGTAAATGTCACTTTACTTACCATGACACGTAACACCTTAGTCAAAGATTCAAGTTTTACCTTTTCAAGTCTGAAGGTGATGACTTCCTAAACAATATATTGTCAGTATAATGCAGTGTAAGTCGCTTTGGATAAAAGCATCTGCCAAATGCATAAATGTAAATGTCATCATTAAAACTGAATCGGTGCATGGTTTCTGTTAGCGCCCCCTTGCCGAAGTTCTGTCTTCTTCAATTTAATTGGCTGAAATGTATGTCTACTTCAGTTTGATTGGCAAGTTCTGCTTGGCCTCTGTAATAACATTGGTAAGAATTTGTAAACCTTGTTTGATTGGTCAACCTTCTAACATCGATGTGCTCTATTACCGCTGCTAGGCTAGGGCACATAAATTACAACTATAACAAGTGGGCGAAAGATAATAACATCAAATTTCTTGATATCCTAACAGTGGGCAGGCCCACATTGAGCAGCGGCCCACCGGGAAAACTCTCCAGATGTCCAGTCTGCCACTGTATATATCAACACAATCAGACTGGAATTCGTACCCATTTCATGATGTGGTTTATTTGTGTGAATTCGTCAGATCTTATTTGAACGGTTTATTTATCAATGAAAATTATTTTTTACATTTTATTTATATTTCGTGTTGCTTTGCTACTTCATAAAATTTGGGCTGTGATATTAGGGTTTGGCGTGGGGTAGGGGGTCTATTTAGCCACCTCATCAAATATCTGCATATAACACTATAACAAGGCAATAAGAAAACTTCAAATAACAATTGACAAATTCCAGTTCTTGTACCCCACAATAAAATAAAGTTGACTAAAAAAGGTCTGTTTCTGTAGTCCTCCCTGTATGCGGTGTGTGTGTGTCTCTGCCCTCAGGGAGACTATCACTATCCTGGAAATGAAAAATGCTCCAAATGTGTTTTATTGCCGTCTCTCTGTGCTCCCCTCAGCACTTGAAGCAAATGCATTTCCATCAAGCGCTGGAATAATTTACCACATACATTCCACGTTTTCCACTTTCCTCACCGGTTTTCCCCTTGCGAAAGAGAAAGAGAGAGCAGCGTTGAGGGGAAGGCGAATCACAGCCCTTTTCTCATTGGTATGTTTTTGTTGTGTCCTCTTTTGGAGGTTGAGTCTATGGGGTAAAAGGGGTACGATGTATCATTGAATTTGAGCGATGGTTTTGGCCCACCCCTCGCGTGTACAGTGTAGTTGAAGGAATCGTGTGCTATGTGCTCTGGGAATTGTCCAAGATTCACAGAGGCCCTGGGGTTAAACCCGCTGTAAACATCGGGGAACATGGCCCCTGCAATTCATCCATCATTACTGCAATTAATCACACACCGTTTTTTTAAATGAGCCTAGATGGAATAGCCTGCATAGGCGGAGCATGCATGATTTGTCAGAGTGTTTAAATATGGAGCCTTCGTGTTGAGGGACGCCGCTGCATTACAAAATATCAGACAGATGTTAAAGCTCTGGGCTGATAACCCAGAAAAAAAAGTTGTACATTTGAAGCATTCGTTGGGTTAAGTAGTCAAAGAATTCAGTGTGTGAACTGTATTATTATTGGCCAATGAAAATGTTCAAAAGGTTTTTAATGCCGAGACTTAAAGGTATGTGCTTGAACAGAAATTGGCTTTTAAAATTAAACTAGGAAATATAGAATTTCCTTTACTTGCATTAGTTTCTGGTAGTTTCTGCATTGGTTTCTGGATCGCAGAGCCATCAACGCCATGGTTGTACGAAAAAATATATACTGTTCATGCATAAAATGTGTGCCTAGAATGCATCACATTTGTTTTTGGTTAAAAGCATCAAAATAAACAGATAAACACCCCAAAAATTGAACACATATAAAATATCACCTGCTTTTACAAAGACTTTTTATAATGCGACAGCATTCTTTAATACAGAGTTCTATCTGCATAAAAATGAAATACATAATTCTGCTAATGTATTTTTTATGCAAGCGAATGTCCATTTGTTCATTACAATGCCATTAGTCGTATAGTATATTTGTAATTCAATATAATCCTTAATGAGAGTTTCTGATGGCTGAGCGGTTGTTAGTCTTGCAAATAGGAAGCTGTATTATTTTATTCCCATCCAATTTATCCGTCTGCCATTTACAAAGCGGGTAATACAAGATATTTTGCTTCTCAAAAGGTCAGTCAAGTCGAATTACTGATGCCTTTAATCAGACAAATTCAGAGGGTGTGGTAACTCTGCTTTCATCTTCTGAATATCTGAACTGCATCTGTTTTCAGGACCAGAGTACAGTGTCTTACACAGAGTATACAGTGGATTTACTGACATGTATGGAGCAGTGATGGGTCATGACTAATCGATTAACGAGACTAGTTTATATTTGTCAAAATTTTTCCTACAAGTACACATTGAAAAAAAAAACGTTTCGGTTACGTATGTTACCTCAGTTCCCTTATAGAGGGAACGAGACGTTGGGTCGAGACTGACATAATGGTGTTTGACTTAAGAACCTATCATCTCCGATTCTACTTTGAAAAGGCCAATTAAATTGGCGAATGGGACGGCCTGTTGCAGTCTGTGGCGGTGCGCAGGCCCTGCATAACCACTGGGTCTTGCTTTCCCTTGTCTTACCACTCCAACACCTTAGACTGGTGGATCTGCAGGATGGCCATGGCGTAAAGGGCGGAGTCAGCTGACCCGCCGCAATGCAGGCCCTGAACATCAGTGATGTCGAGGACGAACACGCTTTGGAAGGAAGCCTTGGTCGGTGCCTCCAGGTGGCACGTCTTTGGACACAAGGGCACTTGTGCCATGAGAGCATGCTCTACCTGGGATACCGACCAAGCCCGTCTGCTGCGAACGCGCCGAAGGGGGCGTTCCCAGTTTTGGTGAGCTCGTCATGCACTGCCGGGAAACTGGCACCGGGGCGGAACGCGGTTCCACGCTACTTCAGCATGCCGCAGACCCAGACATGTGACGTAGGTATCGTGCCCAAGACTACAGCGGTGGGACATGCCTGGCGACATGTGCACACTGCAGGAGAATTTGCTCTTTTAGAAATATGCTCTTTGAAGACACCTCCGAACTGTAAATTATTAATTATTTATTTATAAATTCGTGTCACCCAGCACGACTTTCATTCTAACATATTTTGATATGCAGTTTCTTTCATAAAGGGTTGGTCGTCGTTTCAAATTTACTGATTCCAAATTCGATTCCGCTTTTTGATTCTTAGTTTTGATTCCAAAGTGATAAAAAAGCAATAAAAGTCAAGCAAAAATATTTATTTTGTGCCATTACTTACAGCTGAACACAAAAAGAGGAGCTGCAAAACTTTTCAATTAAAGCTTTAATACACAATACTTGTTGGCTGCAATCTAATACAGAAGTGTAAAAAGTGCACTTGAACTTGTTAGTAAAAGTGCAAGCAGAGTTCTTAACAGTTTTTATTTAGACAAATCAACATATCAGATCATCAGATGTCAGTGTTGGTGGCATGATTTTGGCACATCTTTAGCTCTGCATTCACTTTGTTCTCTATGGACAATGGTCTGCTCTCTGTGAATTTCATTTTCAATTCATCATCAGCTGCAAAAAGTTCCTCCAATGGCGATTTTATGTCCTTCTTGCAAGGAGGTGGCTACAGAACAAGAGCAGGCTTATTATTTAAGACAATACAATCCATAATTCATTAGTCAAATTGTAGTTAATAAATATAATTCTGAAATGTAATTAGTTACTTTCACGGTTGTCCTCTTCCTCACTCTCCATTCTGTGTGTTGACATCATCATCTCCTCATTTCACTGTACAACATCTTGTCCACAATCAACTCTTGGTTAGAGAAAGATTTAGAATTTAGATTTATTTTGTCTTTATTTAAAAAAAAAATATTTTGTTATTACTGAGGATACTAGATCTACATATCTTTGTGTCACAATTTTCTGCAACCAACTTCTCTTTTACCCTGACCCAGACAGTGGTGCTGTCCTCAAATTTGTCTTTAAAGCTCGGGTCCAACACAGTGGCCTCCTCAAGAAAGCATCTGATGTCATCCCCCTATAAAATAAAAAAATTAAGATCCAAGCTTACTATTATACTAATTCATCTACTTGGTATCGTTTGGACCGGGTTTCCCAGACATCCTGCTTAATGCTGGACACAACTGTGTCTTTCTTTGCAACTCTGAAGTGCTTCTCAAGCTTTTGAAGGATTGGTAGGATCTGACCACGTGTCTGTCATGATTCTGCCTTCTCTTGTCTTGGTTTTCTGGTCTAGAGGCAGAATCATGACGGACCCACGTGTTTTATGTGGAGAGAAACATATTATTGTCAATCAGGACATAATATGCGTTCTCTCCTGTCTCGTCATTTGGCCCCGCCCCTCTCGTTTATAGTATAGCTTTCCTCCTGTGTCTCATTACCCACACCTGCCCATCGTTATCTCCTTTGTTAGTCTCCCTATATATATACCCTCTTGTTTATTGTCTTTGTTATCCCCTGGATTTTACCCCCTCGTGGGTTTTTGTTTTTTTCATTAAAATCCGTGTTACCCCTTATTGCTGCCTGCGCTTGGGTTCTTCACTACCGGTTCCGTGACAGAACCAACGAGCCATGACTGAACCCAGCAGCAGCATGGACACTGGCCGGTCTAGCTTGGCCCGCCGCCTCTGCAGCCTTCGCCAGGGAAGTGAGACTGTGGATGATTATGTGGAGAGGTTCCTGGACATCGCAGGACAGGGCGTCTTCGGGGAGGAGGAGCTGGCGGTGCTGTTTAACACCGGTCTCAGAGAGCCACTCTCTCGATCGGAGATGAGGGCGATGAGGCCGTTGGACTTCGACGCTGTGTGGGATGCCGCCACAGGTCGTTCGTGGTCCACGACCTCATCGAACTCCTTTGACTCATCTCCGCTGGTTGCGATACCAGAGAGTGGTCCTCTGCAGATCAGGAATGTGGGCATCGCCACGCACCACTCCCCAACCTCTGCGGCCTCTCCACAACCGCCCAGTCTCACTGGCAAGCGAGGGAGACGGGAATCCTGGGGGTCCTCGTTTGAGACCTCCAATCCCGAGCCGCTCATCCCATTCTCTTCATTCCTGCAGCCGGCCTCCAGGCGGGGGGCTCGGCTGAAGAAGAGGCAACGGAGGGCGGCTCGGAGGGCGGCTCGAAGGGTGGTCCCGTCGAGCCCGGTGGTCCCGTCAATCCCGGTGGTCCCGTCAAGTCCGGTGGTCCCGGTGGTCCCGGTGGTCCCGTCAAGTCCGGTGGTCCCGGTGGTCCCGTCAAGTCCGGTGGTCCCGGTGGGCTTCCAGCCGGTGTCTCAGCCGGCCTTCCAACCGGCCTTCCAGCCGGTGTCTCAGCCGGCCTTCCAACCGGCCTTCCAACCGGCCTTCCAACCGGCCTTCCAGCCGGTCTTCCAGCCGGTGTCTCAGCCGGCCTTCCAGCCGGCCTTCCAGCCGGTGTCTCAGCCGGCCTTCCAACCGGCCTTCCAGCCGGTGTCTCAGCCGGCCTTCCAACCGGCCTTCCAGTCGGTGTCTCAGCCGGCCTTCCAACCGGCCTTCCAGTCGGTGTCTCAGCCGGCCTTCCACTCGGCCTTCCACCCGGCCTTCCAGCCGGCCTTCCAGCAGGTCTTTCAGCAGGCCTTTCAGCCGGTGTCACAGCAGGGGACTCCTAGAGCCTCTATGACTCCCCCTAAGACTGTTCCACCCAATCCATGCCCTTTTGGACTGCCCCCTAGGCACTCTTTGCCTCCACCCCCCCTCCCTTGTTTGTTATTTTTATTGTCTCACCCCAACCCTTCTGTTATTATTTCTTGTATGCCCCTAGTCATGTTTGCTATGTTCTGTTGGTTTATGTCTGTTACCCAGTCTGTCTTGTCTTGTTAGTTGCTCCCTTGGTGAACGCCAGGAGTCGTTCATTAAAGGGGGGGATTCTGTCATGATTCTGCCTTCTCTTGTCTTGGTTTTCTGGTCTAGAGGCAGAATCATGACGGACCCACGTGTTTTATGTGGAGAGAAACATATTATTGTCAATCAGGACATAATATGCGTTCTCTCCTGTCTCGTCATTTGGCCCCGCCCCTCTCGTTTCTAGTATAGCTTTCCTCCTGTGTCTCATTACCCACACCTGCCCATCGTTATCTCCTTTGTTAGTCTCCCTATATATATACCCTCTTGTTTATTGTCTTGTTGCTCGTTCGTTGTAAATGTTTCCTTGCGTGTACCTGTACCTTGGCTCGTGTTCATGTTCCCTTGTAGTTTGAAGTCTTTACTTTCTGTGCCTCCGTTCAGTTTTCCCCCCATTGTGGGTGTATTATTTGTAATTTGTAGTTTTATTTAGTATTAAACTCTTTTACCCCGTATTGCTGCCTGCGCTTGGGTTCTCTCTACCTGTCCCGTGACAGTGTCGGTCTCTTTTCAGAAGAAACACTGAGTGAACTCTTCTTCAATTTAGACTTCTGTTTAAAATATCAGAAGCTTAGGCAAGATACTTGAACCTTTTTTTAAAGAAGAGCAAATATGTACTTGGTCCTGTTTAAAATATCAGAAGCTAAAACTGTAGAGCAGAGCTTCCCAAACTTCAGAGCGGTAAGGCATACCAAACGCTTCAAAGCCCCTCTATTCATTTAATTTTCTTGCTTATAAAGAAATGTATACACTTGAAATATTTAATATGTATTACCAGTTTGTACATGGATAGATTATGACTTCAAAGGGCCCCGGGGCCAGTTACCTCGAAGGGCCCTTCTTTCCCTTCTTTCCTGCACATTCTCAGTTATAGAAAGTGAAAGTTAAGATGATAATGAATTTTAAAACCGTTCTTGCCCTGCTTCCAATGCTTGCACTATACGCTAAAAATAATCTGTAATATTATCTAAACTGCAAAAAATACATCTTTAATTACTTGTCAAATAAACATATATTTTATTTCTCGTGTAAAAAATGAATTATCACCATAAATGTCCCTGTGACACATGTCTGTAAACATCAAATCATCAAGCAAAAGTTTCATAAAATGCATTTAAAGGTGCTGTAATTGAATAAATAAGATACATTTTAATTGAATTTGTTAAAGTAACATAAAAACATATTTTGACATGATTTGTTGATCATTTCATTTTTTACAGGGTATCCACAGATGCCTTGTATAGGCTATGGGGACCCATAAATTAAACATAGATAAGCATGTGTTTTCATTGTTGTTGGGTTTTCTGTACCAAACCGGATGGCGCAACCTTGAAGCCCAGGGCCTCCTCGGGCTTATGGTGGTCAAGGGCCCATGGGCACTGGCCCCATTGGCCCGGTCAGTAATCCATGCCTGAGTTTGCAAGGGTTTACTGTGAATGAAATACACTCCCACATAAAAATACAGTAGTATAGTATAGTATAGAATAACTGTAGTATAATATAAAATTAATTAATTAATTTAATATTTGCTATAGTAATTGTTAAAATGTCTAAATACTATAGTAATTTTGAATAAGATTACTGTATGCTACCACAACATTTCCTCATCATATATTCTGGTTAAGGTAAAATGGTTTTTAGAACTACTTACAAACTACATCAAAGTGTGTAACAAAAGCTACATATTTTACTTAGGTTCGTTTGCAGTAAATTGATAAGTATATTTTTAATGGAATATTTATTTTATTTAATTTAACCTATGCCATACCCCTGCAATACCGCTAGGGCCCTCAGGAATCACGGCCATGAAGAATTATTTTTGTATCTAAAATATGGCATTTTATGACATTGCAGATATAGATGTTGTAATATTTTTGTATCTGATTTTCTTACATTAAATGTTTTTGGATCAGTATTTAGTTAGTTCTATATGCTCCCTGAGCCACATATCTCTATTTTAAATACAGTAAGCATCCCCAAAAAATATGCCTAATTTGTGTCAAGCTACTTCAAAACTAGACCTATTTTGCATTTAAAACATTCATGAATATTCAAAGCCCCGATCAGCAATGTGACTCTGTCTCCTTTCAGTAGCAGATCATTTTTTGTTTATAACATGTACTTTCCACATAAGCCCTTCATCTGTTCACTCGACACACTGCCAGCAGGCTGAGCTGTTAACCTGTTTTGCTGCTAGCAGGTGATGGAATGGATCTGTCCCCAGGGTGATAATATCTGACCTTCCACCGACAGCCCCTTTAGCCCTCAGATCTGCCCAGAGGCTCGGGTGAAGCAGATCTCTGATTCCAACCGAGTCAGCGCCTCCCTAAATGAGAAATATTGACCGGCGTTGAGCTGCAGGGAGGAACAGGGACTCGGATGCAAGCGTGATGGAGAAAATATTGGGTTTGTTTCCTCAGATTACCTGTCAGGTTAGGTCTCCAGTCTCTCCTCACTCTATTCCGTGGCGTTACGTTATGTTCTCGCCAAACACACATCAAGTGCCTGACAACCTAATCTTCCCCAGTAGAAGCAAACAGTACGGCGACCTGCGAAAAAACGCCTTTCCAGAAAGCCTATTCGAGGGACCCAGTGAATGAACAAAATGAATATAAACCACTCTTGTGATGCCAGCGCATCTGGTTGATTTGTCAGTGCAGAGAATGTACTTGCAGACATCGCAGTACAATGAGAAGTTTCTCTTTGAAACCATGCAGATGAGATCCAAAAGATGTTGCAAGTTACAGATAAAAAAGTTGACATCTGTGTCATAGACTGTAAAAAAAATTAATTTTACAGAATTTTTGTGTACGTTTTTAGCTGTTTTCCACACAAAATAATTTAAATTTTTGCAATTGGTTTTTAACACATTTTTCATGTATATTTTTAAATATGGTCGAAAAACATAAAATTACAAGCAAAAAACACAAATTTGCAACTGGAGGTGCGGGTCATGCAATTTTACAGTGGGAAAACGGTTATTTTACCGTTTATTTCTGGCACTCCTTTTTTACAGCATTTTTTTACAGTACATATTCAGGAATGGATCTTTTCAGATATTGTAAAATGGGGGACAAGTCATTTGTCTGGATGTGGGCATGGCAAAAAATCCTGAAACCCATTAAAATAAGCCTTACAGTACGTATTGTCCCTGTCAAACTGAAAATTCTCAAAATCTTTATAGGAAAAGAAACATTTGCAAAAACAACAGACAAACATGAAGTGGGAGACTAATTTATGGAAAAATATTAATCATGAGAAATGTCCAACAGCGACATATTTTTAATACTAACATTATATACAAATCAATTTTGTACAAAAAGGATAAAACAAATCATACCTGACATTGCCATTGCTGACCAATCCTTAATGTCCAAATCCAAAATTAAGGTAATTTAACCAGGCACTGCAAGGTTAGCTTTAGCTACGGTATGCAATAACCCAATTGCAGACAGCAATGCGGAGAGCAGTAATTTGCTCCAGATTTTGTGTGATTCACAAAAATAGACGTGTTTGATTTATACACCGGCTTAAAATCACAAAGCACATCAGTGAAACACAAATGTACCTCCCCGCCTCATCTAACTTTTTTCTTTAGATCTGGCATCAGTTGTCCTTATTTAGCTAGAGGACATTCCTATCCTCAGTGTTTTCAAGGCTTAACAAGACAGGATAACCACATAAAAAACTGACATAAACAACAAAATCTATTTTCTTCCCTAAGCTTCAAACTTTTAATTAGGACAAACCATTTCCAAAAAGCGAGTGAAAGGCAACAACACAAAATAAACAAATAAAAAAGGTAATTAGTAAATTACACAGAGCTTGTTCCAGAGACTCCATATGACTTATTAATGAGGAGGGAGGGACTGAAGGGAGCTGTCTCACCGCTGACAGAGGGGACACCCCAAAACAAGAGGACGGACACAGGGGAGAGAGATACGAGGACATCTGTATTCCGCATGAGCGAACCTGAGCATGTTCTCTGAAAAAACGCTTGACATCCACCGCTATACAGAGAAATCCCAGCAAGCTCTTTGTCTGGTCAGGGTGGCTGTCCATTAAAATCAGTTTTATGTTGCACCTGTTCAAGGCTGTATTCCGCTCTCAATAAAGCACCTGTGATTCTACAAGAGCCCGCACTGATGTACCGAACTGCATTATGCATGAGAATAGAAAACACAGAAATATGAGTAAAATGAATAATTATTTTCAGAATCAGCATGAAACCAATGAAAACCTACAGAACATCCGATGTGTACTTTAAGCACAGAAAAGAGAACATTTGAATATTGAAGTACTGTTCTTTAAACGTAAGTGAGAGGCAGAAGTGCCGTGAAGGCTCTTATTTTTGAGCCAAGTAGATGTGACTTCAAAATAATTTTCGTAGAAAATGCTCTGGCAGAAAGCACAAGTTGGCTCATTCCATTATCTAAATTTGTGAGGCCAAACTATGTCTCATATTCCCCAGATTTTGTTTGTTTTAAAATGAAAATACCCTCATGGCTCAGCTTTTACGTACATAAAGGGCCAGTCTGTATTAAATTCACATAATTGTATTCATGTGAGTAAGCTAGGTTTGAGCAAATAGTAAACAGTGGATTTATTTAATTTTAATTCATTCATAATTTATTTGTATTCTTTTAATTATTATTATTAGTAGAATTATCAATAGTAGTATTGTACAGTAAAATTACAAGTTTTTCAAGTTATTTCATAACTTTTTCATAATTCATATATATTTTTTCATATATTTATTTATATACAAAATATTATCTTTCATATATATATATATATATATTGAAAAAGAAAAAAAACTGTGAGAATAAATCTTTCTTATGCTATTTCTTATGCTATTTCTTATTATAAATTCAGTTTATTTTTAGGAGTTTATTTTCTAAATGTTTGCTGTCACATCATAGGACACATGTTTGGTTAAAAGTATTTGTCAACTACCCATGAAAAGTAAAATGGATTGGAACAAAACGCAGGAACGAGGGTTTTTCTTCACTGCATTGAAAAATATGACTCGGAGAAACAGTGAGTGGCTAATAATATATTCTTGACTGAATGGTAAAATCTAACACTTTTCATACTCATGAAATTCACACATGATACAGTCATAGTAGATTATTGACGTTTACATTGTTGGGGTGGAAGTTTGAGGTCACAAAATTGTGTAACCTAAAAAATGTATCGCATATTAAAATGCACTGGTTAAAGGTCCAGGGTGGCCCACAACAATTTCCAAATATAATTTTTATAGAGCTAAGTGGCCCACAGCAAAAAACAGTTAGGGGGTCCGTTATTCCTAGCTAAAGCCATGCTTACATTTAAATAAGGAGCTCCAAAGCCTCTACTCAAAGAATTGCAAGAACATGGAGGTCTCAACTTTAGTTTGTGTTATTCGCCAGGGCAATTTTTGGGTGGTCTACAGAATTCAAAATAGTTGGTTTCCCTTCTCAAGCATCTCCATGGCAACACCGACCCTAACAAGATCAAGAGACTGATCCGACAGTGAGAAACAAAAGGATTTCAAAAACAATATTACACGTCCGTAAATCATGAGAAAAAAAGCTATTTATGGAGTGACAAATACTGCAAAGCTAGCTGAAAAACGACACCCAATTTCTTTACATCCCTTTGCAGAATTGAGCCATTTGAAAAGCTACCTTTCTTTGCCCTTTAACTTCGTATTGAGCATCATTTATAAAGCCTACTACATAAAACAAGTCCTGACTCAATAATACTCATTCATCAAATCTAAGCAGCGTGTCGGTGTATTTTCTCATCAGCCTGTGACTTTGTTTTTAGCCGTAGCCCCTTGAACCTTAATTTCATCGTGTGAATATCTTCACTCCTGAGCGGCAAAACCGCCAGCCCGAGGTTGAGAATTTGTGGATTATGAATAATACAGAGATAGAAGAGTCATATTTCCCCTGACACAGCCTCCCCTTTGAGCATTACACCCATTTGCACTATAAAGTGAGCAAGATAACACTTGTTATCGAGATGAGGTAGACCCCGTGTGTGCGCGTGTCTCTGTCTGCCTGCGAACAAATGAGAGAGAAACAGAGGGCTGTGCTCCATGTGCTCAGCGGGAATCTATTCCAGCCAACATAAAAAGAGAAATACACGAAACAAACTGGCTTCACAAAAAATGAGGAGAAAACGGGTTTTAATGTATGAATGTGCACGAAAGCACAGGAAGTCACATAGATTCCCATTTAACAGCAGGACGGGTGTCCGCGGGAGTCGAGTTTGTGAGCTCATGTTTGATAGGGTCTCATGTGGATTAAGAGGATGGTAGGAGTGATGTGATTTACAGTACTGGTTCAGATATTTTGAAACGAAAACTTTTAAACGACTTTTAAGTGCTTGGTTTTGATGATGAGTGGCCATACAGGGTACAATAAATAATCTGGTGAACAAAATAGCAAGAGCTGACTGAACTCAACAGTTTTAACACAATGTCATAACATTTCTGATAATCTAATTTGCAAGGTGGCTAGTATGAATATTTGTACGTTTTAAAGCCGGCATAAAAATGGAATTAGCGATAACATTCTTTTGCGTATCGTGATGTATATCCGAGTGAAAGGCTTCTGAAATGAGAGAAAATAATTTGATTTCCCACAAGGAGAACTTATTGGATTGTTAGAAGATGGGCGTGCTTACAAAATGGAGGCAGATTTGAATGCAAGTTTGCAGTCAATGTTGGACGATTTTTCCCCACCGGGCTCGACATCTGCACCCGCCTATGAAAAATAGCTGCATCCACGCGCCATTCCTCTTGACGGGAAGTGATGAGAAATCGTTTTGAGGGAGGGAGGAGGTCAACGCTTTTGAATAAAAAAAAGAAGTGCACAGATAAGTCACTTATAAAAAAATCTATTTTGATTTCATGCAGCCTTTAATTCAAGCTGCGAAAAGCGAAGCCAAAGTAATCTGATCGCCCTCTGGTGGCTGGCTACATAATAGGTCACAAACCCCGCCCTCCCATGTAAATGAACGAAATGGTCAAACTTAACAATCCAATAACACTTGAAATACGTTTTTGCCAAAGATGGTTTCTGTCATTTTAGTTTTTATAATGTTGACGTATGTTCAAGTGTTCATTTTGTCTAATTAGTTTAGTTTTGTTTAACTAAAGTGGGGCGTGGTAACACAACTTGTTGATTTACGATTGAGTCATGTGGGAATATGGGCCCCAGCTCCACTTTGTGCTCTCTACTACGCATATTCTGGCTCCAAATAATGTCAAAAGTGCAATATGTCACCTTTGGATTCATTTTTATTCAGTGGAAGTAAAAAGGGATGTAATTTTTCTATTTAACGGCCTACCTTTTGTGCCTGTGACTATTAAGGGGGTTTAGAGGTGGGGTTTCATTATACAAATTCATAGGAATAAGCCACGTCATAAAATACTTGCAAATTCCTTCCTTCATGTTAACAAAGATACCAGGTTTTCAGGGTAAAATTATCGCTAGCTTTGCAAACGTTTGTCAGGCTGGTGGCATCAATCCTATTCCAAAGATTATCGTCCTAAATATGACTTTATATATTCTATCTTCTAAGTAGGCGATTCTTGGCAAGATTGTGCAGAATTGTTGACCAGACCTTTAGTCTGGTTTAGTCAAAGGTCAGTAAATCTTTAATTCCAAAGTCCACGTCTCGACGTAATGGCCATGTGTTTGCTCTCTTCATAAACCTCCGCAATTAGACCAGCCAGCTACTGCCCACTTTTGTGCGTTTCTGTGCGTGTCACATATCATTCCCTCCAGCGGACTGTTTGATTGTGTTCATCACACACACACAAGAACATCTGAGCCCTGAGAGTCCATTAAGAGCCAGTGATTTAGAGGTGTTTGGCTAATGTTTACATTCCTGCCTGTCTCACAGTTGAAATGGTGTCTGAGTGGAGAGCTAAAAGTCAGACCTTTTCTAAACACATTCATTCATTCTTCTCTCAAAAAAGCATTGCAGACCAAATGTACTCTGTTCACCTCAAGGCTTCCAGATGGAAGTGTTTGGGCCAAGTAACTGAATCAAGAATGTGCACGAAGGCATTTTTAGTTTATACCCCTTGCTGAAAAGACCGGCTTCAACCATGAACGTTCTTGCGGGTTTGTCTAGCTAGTTGACCAAAATAGACAAACTTTTGTGTTTTGTTCTGGCAAAACTGGTTGACCGGAAGGCATACAAGTTTCTAAACACAATAAATGTTGGCTTTAAGCAATGCTTATGGTTTCAATAGGGCCTTATTCTATTAATTGAACTGATGTGTTAAGAAATGCCGTAAGAGGAATGAATAGAAAATTAAGTTATTTTGGTCGGACCAGCTTTTTGGTAACACTCCGCATGCTCTTCTTTAATGTGCTCTCGTAGGAATTTACTTTGAGCATGTAATTGCTTTTGGCACATTAGAAAGTACCTCCAATCCAAAGAGGTACTGAATAAATTATGAAGCCCTGTTTTTCCATCGTTCATCTTTAAAATCTGTAGAGGCGCTTGAAACGTTTTAGACTCTGGTCATGTCATTCCGGCGATCTAACAAATCCTCCACATCTGGAATACAATCAAGGACCTGAAGGAGGGCTCAAAATATCTAGTTCACCGATGAAAGCTTGCTCGCTTTACAGTCTTTTCAAACACAAATCTTCTCGACTCGTGACTAATCTTGAGAAAATAAACGCGTTGTCGCCAAAAGTGCTGGCAGAGACCTGCATATAAGCTTGTCCTTATCTTTAGTCTTACGTGCAAACAGAACTGGTTTCACTCTAAATAAGCAAAAGCCGCCCAAGGCTCTCTGGGTAATAATTGCAGTGTTCTGTATGAAGCGGTACAGCTGGGAGCGGCTCATGTTCAATTACTATATCAAACATTAATTATTAGCCCATAACCTACACTATAGAGTGCGTATCCCCTGTGTTCCCCTCTCGTAAACCCTCAAAAATGAGCTTTCCTGACAAAGGAAAATGAGTTAAGTGCCATAAATCCTTATAAGTACAGACTAGTCCTGGAGAAAAATATTTTTTAGAAAATCCCCCAAAACATCACAATGACTCCCCGCTTCAGGTGACAATGTAGCCAAGGTGTGCTTCAGAGGTTAAAAGGCTCTTACGTTTACACCCAGCTGTCCGCATAAATCTGCCTCTTTTTTCTTTACGCTTCATCGGTTCCGGGAGAGGCCCATTTATTTCACTCGTCAAATCACTCACTCATCTGGTTACCATGGTTTCAGCAGATCATCCTCTGTTTGAGGCCAGAGATAGTCCGTCAGCGTTATGATGGGCTGTCACGCAAAGAATATGGAAGTGTATATCTCTCAAATTGAAATAATAATAATGCCTGTCTATCATCATCGGCTCCCTGATGAGCCACTTCCTGGGTTTCAGTATCCCACAGCGCAAGAATGCCACACTGACTTTCTGTTTGATCCCAACACGTCTTCCACCCACCAAAATCAGTTACACGTTTTAATGAGCCATTTAATTACATATTTTGAGAAATGTCTAAGTGGATTTGGACAATGAAAGTCGATGGGTGCCAATGTTATACCAATGTTCTTCAAAATATCTTTTGTGTTCTGCGGAAGAAAGTCATACAGTTTTGGAATGACAAGAGGGTGAGTAAATGGTGACAGAATTAAATTTTTTTGGGTGAACTATCCCTAAGCAACTGTACTTGACAGAACCATTTAATAGATTTTTATTGGTCCAACATAATTTAGTCTAGTTTATATTATATCCGATAATGTATTCAACTTGAAAACTGTTTATTCTACATCAAAAACTTCTGCACATCTCTTTCTATGCAAGGCCTGAACTCCTTTTAAAAGGTCTTGTTTACCTAAATACAAGCTTTTAACCTATATTCTCTCTTTGCCCTCTTCTCTATAACAGTAAAAGTGAACTACACAGACCTTCACAGAATTCTTGCGAATAGGAACGCACTCCTAAAGAGCAGATGGGAAAAAGCTGCTCACCCATGCATGGGGGAAGAAAGCAAATGGCTTTTCCCGATGTAGTACATGGATTTTCTATTCTCCATAACAGTTCATTATTTAATATTTCTCTTGGCAGCAGCATCTACTGTAACTACTCTATCGGTGCATTTCCAGTCATCCTTAGACAGTTACATGTGGATGTAAAACTGGTCTGACTTGTAGTTCAGGCCATCTATTTGTAATGTTTGCAATGTTTACTAAAAAGTTTTATTTTTTCAACCTCAGACATTTATATTTGTTCAAGATAAACATGATTTTTTTTTCACTCATATCATAGAATTTTTTTCTTTAGTACTTTTTACACAAAGAAATAGTTTGTAATTTAATGGCATAGTTCACCTTTAAAATGAAAATTCTGTTATATCATAAGTCGCACAGTACATTTTTACAACAAAAATGTCTTAAGCATGGAAATTCTTTAAGTCTGTAATTTTCTTGTCTTATTAGATATAGGTACATATCAGATCAGCAGACTAACACCTCAACATATGACAAACGTGCTTATTCGGAAATCTAAATACATATAAAAACAGGCTGTATATGTTCTTTAAGTCATAAAGCTTTATTTCTAAACATTTACACATGTGCCATTACAACAGTGTGCAATACACACTCACCTTGTATACATTGATTTCTATACGTCGCAATTCTGCCCAAAAAAAACATTAACATTGGAAAAAACATCACAGGTAACAACTAATTTAAAGACACATGTGAACTAAAAACGTATTGTGCGCCTAATAAACTGAAAAATGGGTTATTCTAGATTGTCATTTTGACTGTAAGTCAGTGGCACACCAAGATGGCGGCGCAATCGCTTCCGATGGATTTACCTCCCGCCGTTGGTTTAGTGTCTAGTCGCAATCCAGTCATGTAAATGGAACAGTGACTTGACCCACACCGCTCCCTCTTCTGCCACAGATTTCACTAAACCCCCTCCCAATATCGCTAAGCTTTGCTGCTATTTTCACTTACACCCTTCGTCACACAGCTTTGTCGCTGTGTGACGCTTGTCCCTTGATTTGAGATCATTTCAAGGCGTTCCTGGCTTTGTTTGTCCTAGTAAAAGTTTGAACAAACCCTACAGGAACTGACGAGAGATGGATGACCTGAGCTCCACTGCTTTACTCCTCTTAGTAGTCGCTCGCGAAAGTCGCTCATCGTTTGCATAAAGTTTAACAATTCTCGACTTTTATCACTTGACTCCCGCCCACTTTCTGTTGCCAACGGTCACTGTCGCTCGTGTTGCCAGAAATCGTCAGCTCTCCATTGAAATTAATGAGATCGCGTAACTCTGCCGATGCCAGTTTCTGGTGATCTCAATGGGGTGTTAGTGTAACAGAACCTACTGCTATTTAAAAGGGGCAGGCAACAGTATTACAACTGACGAGCGAGACCCACTTACCATCAAGATTGGCTGCGCTGTGTCAAGATTGGCTGAGGTGTGGGCCTGCAGCTGCAACTTGTTACTCTTGCGATAGTAAAGTTTAGGTGTGTCTTTTTGTTCACAGCATTTCAGTGATGGATGTTATATAAACGGTGTATAACGCTGGATTTGCAGATCAAGGAAACTGATAGATGGAGCGGTCCCTGCGCTAAAAGATGCCGGACATGAACCACAGTAATATGTCTGTGTTTTGTTGGCAATCAGCGAGTATGTGCATAATGTAAACAACACAAACTTATAGTGAATCAATAGTTATGCATGTATAATTCAATGATGTAGGCTATTGTGCGCTTGTGGTTTAGTCTGCTGCCAATCATTTATAATGGAACCTCAAGTTAAATTTTTCAAATGTTTATTATTTTCTTTATCTTTTTAAATAAAAAAAACTTTAACACGAGTAATTAGTATTTAAAAAGTTTATTGTTTCTAAGTATGTGCAATCCCCTTGGATCGAACCTACGACCTTGGCGTTGTTGATGACACGTTCTTACCACTGGGCTACAGGAAAGCTGTACATTAACACATGGAAATCCTGTGGAGCTGTATTACTATACATTTTATATTTAAAATTTTAATACATTTAATGCAGTGATATTTGTGTATATTTTACATGATGTATTGGTTTAGATGTTTTGTTTATGGTATTTATCTCTGCAAAATAAATGTGGTTATTGAGATTTAGTGAATTTGGTCTGTAATTCTGGTGGATAAAGGGCTCCTCAAGAGGTAAAACCCAGGGGCCCTTACAGTCTTAATGCGGCCCTGGTCCCCATTGACTTTCTTTGGTTTTGCGTCCATATAATAGAAGTAAATGGGGACTAATGGTTTTTGGTTAACAACATTTTTCAAAATATCGCCCTTTTGTGTTTTGCAGAAGTAAAAAAGTCATGCAGGTTTAAAATGACAACTAAGGTTTTTTTCAATAAAATGCACTTCCAATATTCTTACCATTACATGCTGTCTAAAAAGCCCCTCCCCATTTTACAAGTCCCCAACAAGCACTGACAAATAACACATCACAGTTGTGACATACAGTACCTTAAGCTTATTAGATGCATTAAAAAGGATGTTAATACGTCCTGCCCACATTCCAGAATGTCTATAATGAATGTTGCAGCTCTTCTGCTGTGAATATACGAGAAATGTGATGCTGGGGATTGCCTGAGCTCAGTTTGAGCTGGAGTGTTTTGATCCAGATGGGAGCGTGCGGCAGTTTGGGGCTGCTGGGGTATTGTCCTGCAGGAGAACCACGGGAAACTGGAGTGCATGGCTCTAACCCTGCAGCCCTCTCTCAAATGCATTAAACATCAGCTGCCACTCAAACTTTAACTGCAGGTTCACAGTGTAATTGCTTCCTATTTTAGTGAGGTCGATGCCAACTGCATAGCAATGAGACAACAGCTGCACACGGACGCACACACACGCTCGAGCGTACATGAGCAGTCAAATGTTTACGCAGACATTTTCTTGCTCTCTCTCGCTCGCCGTCTCCCTCTTGCATACATGGACGCACATAGACGCTTACAATTAGAGCGAGCTTTCATTAACATTGATTAATGTAATGCATCCGCTCCTTGACATGAGAAGATCTCACCGTCAGACACAAACATACTAGAACATGAGCTGTGAATTCCTGATTCTAACCAATTAGGCCTCCGTCTGACCTGTAAGAAGAAAGTCAAAATGTTATGAAGGTATATATGGGGTCAGTGAAGCTGGTTGAAAGTGGTTATCAAAGATTGATGCTGATCTGGGATCAGAGGAGCTGATCATATGAGCCTCCACAGTGCTTAAACTAGCTGTTGGATCTGATTCAGGATCTGGCTTAAAGGATTTGGGTCTCTTGGAGAGGAACCGAGTACTCAGCCAAGCAAAATTGTGCTAAAATTGTATCATCTGAAGCATTATAGAGGACATTGAAATTCAGAACAGTGTACTGTACAAAAACAATGTATTGCATAATGCATTATTTTTTGGAACCACGATTAACACATTATAAAAAATGTTAAAAAAATATGTCGTCATCAAACGCAAAAGTTTTTAACTGAAGAGCACTGACATTCACTTCTCTTGCACGGACACAAAACCAATGCAATTGAATGGGGGTCAGTTAACAAAATTCTTCAAAATATCTTCTTTTGTGTTCTGTGAAAGAAAGTCATACAGGTTCAACTTGACAAGAGTGTGAGTACATAATTAAATCCATTTTTTATTTTTGGGTGAACTATAATTTTAACTACTTGTGATATATAAATTCAGGTTCTACAGAATAAAACCTGACACAATCAAATCTCGGTCCGAATACCCATAATATGCTTATGATAACCATATATCTTACACATTTATGTATATTTTTGTGTTTTATATTTAAAGTAACCATAAACAAGTTGCTTACGATTATTACTATACTAATGTGTATTGTACTGTAATGTCTTGCCTGAAAATGAGACACGAGGTCAATGACTTGAGGAGGATGGTGACTATCAGTCCCAAAACAACCTGTGTCCTATTTCCCGCAAGTCTTAAGTAGTGTTCCGCATTTCAACTTTTCATAATTTTGTATTATAATTTTTCTCATTTTCTCTTCGTAACTTACATCAAAATTCCACCCAAAGAATTTTTATAAAGACAAATGTACGTGTGCAGTTCAGAATTTATTGTGGTCTAACATGAGCAAGGATACTGATAATAAAACAGCTACACCTTCCATGAGTTTTAGTGAATTAAGGCATGTTATCATTACTGCAAAATGGCACGTTATATGAAATCCATATTTATTTTCGTTGTCTAATAATAGTCGGTTATCTGTGTCCCACAGTGCCCTTGTGTACTGCAAAATCATGTCTGTTGTCCTGAATCAGATCAATAGCCGGTGTTCACCCTGATGAGGAGGAGCTTTGATGAATGGCTATGGAGAGATCTCAAAAGGTAGGATGGATCATAAAGTGTTACCTCAAATAAATATGAGGCTATTTTCTTTTGGGATTGTACATTACATTCAGTGCAGATATTTTTTGTTAAATTATTTCCATGCTGTGACAAGTGGAAGTATGAACGAGAAGAGAATTAGCAGTATTCTTTTCAATACATACTCCATTATCAGTTCAACACGAATCGCCTTATCAAAACGCAATAAGAGCTGTTAGCCGATCCTGCAGCTTTGTGCCGAAGTGACTGGATTAAAGCTGGAATTTAGCGTGGTGGGAAAACACAAGCCTTACAATCTGTGTAAAGTCCCTCGGCGCAAAAAAATACATTGGCACATGTGTAATACATGACAGTGTCCCGTACACAAATACGTGTACCATCTTACTTCTCCGTCACGCGAGCACACGCGAAGTGCGACGGGAAATGTTGTAACCAACAGCAACGGGCAGAGCTGGGAGTTGAAATCGCCTTGTCACACTTTTGCTTTCCATGCCCATGGGATTATTTGTCTAAATCTCTCTCTCTTTATGTCTCTCTCCGAGGAAGATGTTATGCATTCTGACAGGATTATAAAAATAAATAATGAGCAGGAAGTTTGTTAGAGAAAGCGGGGATGATATCTCAGCTGCCCTGAAGTATGTGTGCGTCTTGTAAAATGCATGTTGACTGGTAATTTTCTCACTTTTTTCACTTTTTTCCAGCTAAGGAAAAAATGTCCATCAAAGGGACAGTGCACCCAAAAATGAGGATTCTGTCATCATTTAATCACCAGATTGTTCCAAACCTGTATACATTTCTTTCTCCTTTTGAACATAAAGAAGATATTTGGAAGATTGTGGGAAACCAAACTGTTCTGACTACCACAGTATACTGTAACATTTTGCTGTAATTTTGCCAGTAATTTACTGTAGATTTGATTCCTAATTCCTATTTTCCTATAAATACTGTTTTTAATTTGAGGTCAACTTTACTTTAATCAGAATTTTAACAATTTGACTTTTGGATTCAAAATGAGCGAGAAAGGACTGGTCTCATTACTGGCATTAAGCCTTAGGCTTCATAAGCCTTTTTGTTTTGATTTCTGGTAAAAAAATATCTAAAACTTCTTAAATTACGATACATTTACATAACAAGAAAAGTAACCGAAGATGTTTAGTCTTGTTTAATGAAAGAAAATATAAGAACTGGGTAAGTTAAAACTAAATCTACAGTAAGTTATTGGCATCCTGCTGCAAAACTACAGCAAAGTTTTAAAGTGTTGTTTATTATCCTATGGTAGTCAATGGACAAAATGTATACATATTTGGAACCACTTAAGGATTTTTGGTTGAACTTTCCCTTTAATGCAATAAATCACAGACACACTAAAAATGTGACTTGTGTTTTTTTTCCCACAGATTAAAAAGCAAACGTTCTCAATGAACGTCTTTGCATTCATTTAGCAGATATGAGTCTGCTTATCCACAATATCTCTCTTGTTTCTGTTTTATGTGTATAGCCGTGGCTCTCTGTTTTTATTAGTTCCTGCACATTGCTGGTTCTGTAGCCTGTTATTCTGAACAATAAACCCCAGCTCGCTGAAAGCAATTGCAGAGAAATATGTGCTGAATCTGCTGTTGTAAAGTTAGAGTAATTTAAGTAGGAGACATCCGTAAGAAAGGGAATATTGTGGCAAAGTCATTTTTTCTTTCTCTGTCCTTTTCCCCCTAAACTATTTCCCATGTCCAACAATGGAAACGGTTTGCTCTTGGAAAATTCTACAACCTAATTTGCAAAGGCCTTCAATGGAGACCCACACAACAAATCTAATGCATCCGGATTCCAATTTCCACACAGCCTGTGGGAAAATATAGATTTGATTTTGACGATAAACAAAGTGTGTACGAGGGAAGAGAGAAGCGTGAGACAGAGAGATAGGATTTAAAAGATTGCGTAATAATCTGTCTGCTTTTGCTTGTATTCGAGCTGGTTGTCCTCTATAGCACTGATGTGGGGTCAGCTAACAAAATAAAAAACTTGTCACATGGGAAAAACATTGTAAAGATCTTGCGCCACACATTATGCATGAAGAGTAGAATAACGCTAAAACAATAAAGATAAATACAAGCAAATTGATCTACCAGAAGATTGTTTTTAAAAATTCATAAACTCTTTGGTTTCAATAAATAGCTTGTTAATATAAACACTTGCAGTAATAAATGCTCATTAAACATAATTTATTGCACAAGCCAGGGAAGTGGAAAACAGAGAACTATCTCATTTCAACCTGCATTTTTGCATATTTCCATTAAAACCTTTTCATTCAGTAACTCTATCCCTTTGGAGAGTTGTATGTCTGTCGTCAGTTTTTTTTAACAGCAGGCTCCCAAACAAATAGTCATGCTTTGTGCCCCTCTGAGACTAGAATGATAAGATTTTAATTGTTTTCCACGCTAGCGTAAAGCTGAGATTTATTAATGCCAAATTAATAGACATGTTCACAAACAACCGATCAAAGATAGCAGAGCACTTTCCGCTTTCGTGACTGCGCGGCGCGAGGCGGCATTAGCTATCAGGATTCAAAAGTATCGGAGCAAAACAGAGCTAAAAATCCTCTGTGCGGTTGGAAATGTTCTCTCATGTGAAATTGGCATTTATTTGTGTGCTGCGGTTTCAGGCGGCTCGAAGATTTGCAGCAACGCATGTTCCATAGTCACCGCTTAAATTGGACTGATGTTGAATGCTTTTAAGCACATCCTGTCATCTCCTAGCAACTGATTCGACTTTCCGCATCGGAGGCGAACAGGCTATATAAACAAATTTCTAGAGTAGAGAGGAACAACAAGAAGAAGAGCGGCGTACCTGACAGAAGCTCTCGCTTAATGAATCTGGAGAGGTGTGCCAGGCTCTCAACAAGCCCTTTGTTGATGTCATTGTTCTCCTCATCTGCAAGTTCATTTCATTGCATATATCACACTACTTCTGAATAGAAAAGGTTGTCTAAACACACAACGACCTATACACAGAGTCAACATGTTCTCATAGCTTGCTATAATTGACTGGAGAAGACTACAGCTCCTGTACGTGTGACATTCAGGCTGATTAAAAGGCTCTTGTGGCAATTTTTAATTAACCAAAGTGGATCTCATGCTAAACCGCATCCTGGCCGAAGCATCTTCTGAAGACGCGTGGATATTTACAATGAGATGGACAAGATAATGCACGGCTATGATCAACACATCACAGCTGTTAACATTTGCTCATATCGAAGGACGGATTATCTGTATCATCTCAGCATTCAGTGGCAATTTGAGTTCAGCTCACTTGATCAGCACTCTTCCTTCTGACTTCTCAGCTGTTCCGTTTGCGGTCTAAGTGGTTTTAATGGATTGAAGCTAGCTTGACAGTTACAGTGCATCAGCGTAAGAAGAGGTAAACAAAGTTCTGCTGAGGATAAGAAAGCACTTGACAATAGCGGGCCGGACAATAAGCTTTCAGGTCATTTAAGCATCAGACACCATGGACACGGACAGCTCAGTACCCCGTTTTACACAGTAATCCCGGTAAATTACCCGCAATTTACTAGAACGACTCAAATATGCTGGTGACACAGGCAATGGCATTTTGCCCTTTTTTACCGGTAAGACCGCATTCACACATCAGTTGCAAAATAAAAGTAATGTGATGATGTCATTAATGCGTCACGAAACACTAAACAACATTTGAAGAGTCATTTTTTGTTACTGTGCATAACGATATGAATCAAACTGCAGTCAATTTGTTAACTCAAAAAATACAGCTAACCAACACAATACAAAAAACTATTAATTTGTTAAGATGTTAACAGAGTTGGTTGTGTTGCACATCATAGAAAACAAAATTGGAAGTTTTTTTAGCTATTTTTGCCTTCCGGGTTTAAAATCCTCATCTGGCCAACATCACAGGTGGCGATGTAAAATATTACATTGATGATGCGTCTGTGTTTCATAATTATTAATGAGACTGTGATTTTTTCCAATGAGAAGCCATTTTTCCTAAGTACATAAAAAGATTTCGCAGGTCTTGTGCAATTCAAATACTTGGGAAAATACTTTGGAAATGTGTTTTAAACAACTTTAATGCAGAGATGTAAAGAGATACACAACACAGAATATGCGCAATATCTACATCAAAATATTATTCTTGTAATTTTACAACTGTTATTTTTACTAAACCCCTGATGATACAGTACAGAGTCTGCAGGCATCAGAATGTCAGTGACAAAGTGTCAGTCTACGCAGTCTAGTTTTACATTAAAAATATATATGTGTGCATCATGGATGTGACACTAAATTTCTACAAAGTATGTTGTCTCTCAAAATTGTGCATATTTTTTGGAGTTCAAATGTACAAACCAGAAGCAATAATATCCAATACAATACCCATTAAGGATATGATAATTCCCTTAACCAGACTATGGAAAACTATGCTTTAAAAACTAAAAAGTGCTAGAAAAACTTAGTAACTGATTTTTTTATCTTAAGGTTGATATTGGCATGGAAGTTCCAATGTGCTGATTTGACTGAATTTCCAGGAGTCACAGGCTACAGTCACAGGGTTGGCAAGTTCAGCAGCTACTTCAACACTTGAGTCATGCAGACAAGGTATTTTGAGTAAAATGATACAATCAGATCAATATAATTTTTTTCACACGTGTAGGTAAATGTAAAATTTATATATTAAGTAACCGTGAGTACATAAAAAACAAACGCAACTATATACGTTTATTATGATTTGACAATAAGTGCTGGAACAAAAAGGCTGTGAGATCGGTGCAGGCATGTCATGACTTTGCCAGACGATGTCACGGTTATAAATCAGGATTTTAGCAATGACTGCCGGATAACATGTGGTGTGAATGAGTCACGTTTAATCATTGTTTTATGCTGTTTCATATGTGACAACAGAAACAGAAAAATGTGTAAAATAAAGCATGTGACAGACTGAGACTAGAAGCAAACGTGCCAACACTACTCTAAAGGCAAATGTGATGATTTGACAAATATGCTAATTAACAAGTAAAGAATCGATCCTAAGAATCGTGACACTATCAATTTGAATGGAATGGTACTGAACGATTCGCACCCCTACTCATAATTCACTCAGGAGGCTCATGCTGCAATGTTTGATGTGATCCAGAAACAAATGATTCAAATGGCCTTCAATTTTGTGACTTAAAAAATAACTTTCTGACTTTCGATTGCCGATGTTTGTTTCTTTATAAGTTTGACACATTGACATTGACGATCTTTTGACATTGTAGAGGAGATGAGTGTGAAATTATCCAGGCATGACACTTTGGCTTTCCATTTATTCTCACTGGCGTGTAGGAGAAATAATAAGTTGTGTCATTAATACTGAATTTTCAGTCAGTCAGACAGCCTTTTCCTGTCTAAGCGAACAGTTCTGGGCTGAAGTGTGAATCGTGTCAAAAACGCCGGCGGCTTTCAACTTTTTAGCACATCTGCCTCTAAATCCATAGGTCATAAAGTCTTGGAATAAAACTGAAATGTGTCTTATGGACATCCATTAGCCTCACTCGGGATTGGGCATTACCGATGCCTCACAGCTCAGCCTACTGAAAGTGGGCTTTTATTTAAAGCCTTCCCCCTTATTAGCGCTGATTCCTGACAGATTTAAAAGGAGTGAATCTGTTTAATGGGAGTCTAAAAAAGCCACGGTGTGGAAATCAATGAGTTAATGAGTGATGTTGTGGCTATATTACGGCGCAAATTCCCTGTCTCATGGATTAAAATTAAAGCTACCTGATGAGATCTATCTCAAGAACGTACGATCACGTAGCAACATGCATAATCGATGACACTCCCAGGAAAAGTGAGAGATAGAGACTTATTTAACTACGCCGTATGTGGTGAAAATTGAAGCGAACAGGGCAGAAGTGAGGATTTTTGGAGTTAATTAAAAAGTCAGCCCATAATCTTAATTTATGATTTATCTGAAGGGCGAGCAGGAGAGAGGAGAGGGGTGAGAGAAAGAGCAGCGGACGTTTGATCTTCCTATTAGAAGTTAAAAGTCAGGCCTGTTGGGCAATTTTACATGAATTCATTTTCACAGCGACTCCTCAGCCCCCCGCTTCTGCAGGTTATCGGCGAAAAAGCGTTAGCCCTCTCAAGCACGCGTACGCATTACTCTGAAAGTTGCTCTCACAGGGGGATAAGAATATTACAGTGTTTACGAAATGCCATAGACAGAAAGAGAGAGAGGAAAGGGAAGCCTGGGGCTTTGATCAGTGGAGGAAGAGTGACACAAACTCAAAGGCAGCTGTTGTGTTGTCATCTTAATGCTGCCTTGAGAAGCGATACAACAGTCTCGCATCAGCTCAAACACGGCATTGATCTGCCGAACGTCAACGCGACAGCTCAACCCAGCAAAATACTGGCTTAGACCAACCTCCGGCATCAAAAGCCCGTCAAAGCTCGTGGGAGACGAGGCCACATCATTTGTGCGGGCTTCAAAACCAAAGGCTTATTTACCGAATTTGCAGATCGGTTCTCGCTTTGATTGATCACTTGGTTGATCTCGACCCAGCGACTGAAAACAAGAAGCGTTTTTATGTTGTTTGGGCCATTAGGTAGGGAAAAGTTAGGTTGTCGGTTCAGAAATGAAGCTAAACAGATCAAAGCATTAGCTTGATGGACATAACTGGAAAAAGAGATGTAAGACACCTAACCCACTCGCACAGAGACAGACGGCTGTATAACCCTTTTCAAATGTCACATAGGAGTTCTACAGAAATGCTTCTCCACTGTAGCGGCTCATTATAGAGGTGGATCTTCAACTCCAACTGGTTGTGCAAGGTTTATGGTTTCATTTAAATGGCCATCTTTGCTTAAAGGGATACTTCACCAATGAAGCATCTTTCATCTTTCACAAATGAAAATTCTGACATCATTTACTCACCTTCGAGTTAATCCAAATCTTCAACAGAACAAAAAAATGAAAAAGCATTTTTTCCTACAAGTGTAGTCAATGGGGGGCAACATCTCTCTGGTTATAAGCATTCTTCCAGATATATTCCTCTGTATTCATCAGAACATAGAAATGTATACAGATTTGAAAGAACTTGAAGGTGAGTAAGAAGAGAACATTCAGTCTATATTATAATTGGAGGTGTTTTTCAGGAAACCCTCAGTAAAGAGTATTGTGTGGTTAACAAGCTATCTCCTTAACATTCAGAAGGGAATTCAACGTGAATGTACTGTAGCTGCTGATAGCGTTGTTTATTTGCACACTGTTTTTCACTAAATGATTTATACAAATCAAGTAATGCATTGCATGACTCTGTAAAAACAGAAAGTCTGCTGAATTTCAGTTGAGGGCTTGGTTATGTACCAAAATACCGCGTTCTGGAATATTGTATGGAGTGAGATCGCAGAACTGCAGTTCACACACTTGAATCTGCACTTTAAAATACCTCAAGTGTGATACACTGCATGTCATTGTAATAGCGTATTGTTGATTTGAGCTAGACATTGTGAGTAAGGTGGCACCTCGCCTATTTTTTTCATTAAAAGGAGGCGTGTTTGTGCTAGAAAGAATTCATTTAAATATTGACTGCACGTTGCTATTTCTGCACAGTTTTGGAATGCTGCACTCAAATATAACGCAACAGAAGCACAAGTGAACTGGGAATTTACCTATGATGAATCTCTGTTGATGGCCAATTTTGACATGAGTCAAACAAACACATAGTCCCGCCCCAAACTCACACCATTGGTGGAGCCAATATTGCACTAATTCTGGGTGAATTTACCCAGAAAATGTCCGTATTTGACCAAACCATGGGTTGTAACAGCCCAACAGGCTCACTTATAAACCTTTGGTTCACTGTAAAAAGTACATAATAAAAAAGGTCTTAACTCGTAAAGTTCCAGTCCATTTCTGAAATTGGGGATTTTTACCACATTTAAAAAATACATGAAATTTGGTCAAATAAAACATAAAATTTGGTAAAATTACAGTTCATAATAAAAAGGCAAAAGGCCTGGACTCCACGGCAGCTATCATTGTCTATGGACCACCCATGAGACCGTTGTGTAAAGTAACTGTGCTTTTTTTTCAGTGTCATGTCTACGGTCAAGGAAATGTATCATCAACGTCTTCCAGAAATCTAGAAAGGTCTAGAAACTGCAGCAGCAGTTTTAAAAGTAACTGTTTTAATGGTAATGCAGTGTAATGTACTAGGGCTGTAAAACGATTAATCCTGACTGAACAATTGCAAAATTTTAGTTTTTGTTTACATACAGTAAACTTGTGTGTGTACTTTGTATAATAATTCTGTATGAATAAATACACACAGATGCATTAATACATGTAAGAAAAACTATAAAATGTTTTAATATTTATATTTTTTATAAAATATAGAAATCTGCATACACACATGTAAATGTTTCTTAAATATAAACACGTCTGTGTGTGTGTTTTTATATACATAATCATTATACACCGTACACACACATTTTATGTAAACAAAAACGTGTATTTTGCAAACAATTAGTCGTGACTAATCTTTTGACGTGTTCAGAGGTATATAAACACCTTACATAATGAAGCATTGTGTTTTCATTACCTTAGAATGAGCTATTTCAATCTACATACATGTTGTTTCTACAGTAGCTCTAAATGGACAAACTGCTCTGCAGAGCGCTTCATAAAAATATGATCTCCTTGGGCGAAGAAGCAAAAATGTGAAGACATCTTAGTCCTGTGTCAGCAGCCGTAGTGCTTCAAAAGGGATGGGTAGAGTGAGCCGTTGGTTGCAATTCCCAACCTCACCACTAGATGCTGCTACATTTATAACACTGTATCTTTAAGTTGGTTTTATAAACATTGAGTTTAAGCACAACATGAGAGAGAAGTACATCAAAATGAATGGTGAACTATACAACCAGGTACATTTTACAATTATATGACACAAAAATGGAAAACAGCAATCATTTCAATGAGGAACAGACTAAGGTTCCCATTCTAGGTCACGCCGTTGTGTCTGGTTAGCCAATTGCTCCGTTTACTGTCTGCCTGCAATTGCGTCTGGGTTGTATTTAAGAGTCTACGCTGTTAGAGACGAGTACAGATCCATACAGAAAAAATCTCATGTCTACGTTTAGAAAAGACCCATTTGGGGCTTTTGAAACGTTTCCAGGAAACATGCTCTGATCATCATTTAAAAGACAAAAGTGTTTCTCACAGTGAGTGGCAAAGAGAAGTTTGGCATCATCCTTAAAATTAATAGCAAAACAGAGAATTGATTTGAGCTTCATAATGGATTAAATGATTTATATTTGAACTATGCACACTACAGTATAACAAAGCTTTTAAAGAGTTTTGGTAATGTAAGTAACATGTATATTGTATGAGATAATGCATTCTTTATAGTAATGCATATACTTACATCCCCATTCTAAAGTATTTTGTAGGCACACATTTGTCAATTTTAAAAGAAAAAACAATCAATTACTAAAATGGATAAAAAATACTGAGTACAATAGCCAATTCCTTTTTACTATTGGTTTAAAGTGTGCTTTTAAATATACTATTTATGAATTTACATTTACTGCTTATGTTGCTGATTCTTTTGAACTATTCTGCATCATCAAACACACAGGAGACCATCATGTAAAAGAAAATTATTTCCCAGCTTTATATGAAGGTAAATAACAATAAAAGCAATTGCTTGTATTTCCCCGTAACACATTGTTGTTGTTCCCTCTTATTTTACCATTTGTTTTGTTCGGTCCCATGGAGAATAGCGTTTTCAGTTCACGAACATTAAATGAAATTGGACTGTAGTCATTACCCACTCCAGCGAGTAATAAATCAATCATCAGAAACCAGTGGTTGTATATGAGAAATCTTGCATGTTGAGTTTCATCACTGGAGTTGACTCATCATCAATAGTTTGAACAGTCAGACACTACTGCACAAGCAAACCAGATGTAAAAATGTTTACACATATACATTTTATGTTTCTTTGGATTGCATTCTCTCACAATTGTTATTTTACCTTATTCCACGAATGCTTCAATTTGATTGGTTGTCAAACATTCCTTGGGTATGCATTAACTTCCGGCCAATTCATACGTATGGACTTTGAAGGTTTTCCAGGTCTGCCGACCGCATTACAGTTCCATATCACTTCGCCAAGTTTTAATAACAGAAAGGTATAGTGTAGCCTGCAGGCCATCACCTCACACAGTACCCTGCTCTTGAGCTGATGTTTATAATGTCAAACTTTACTGTTAATGGAAACACGTGCGCAGTTTCATTTCAATAAACAAAGCATTTCAAATAAAATATAGAAATACATATGCTGAAATCGAATAAATTAGATAACTAACTAGAAAAATTTAACAAATTTATAAACACTGATAGCCGACTGGTTCTTTTTACTCTTCATGCTGCTTATAACTGATAACAGCTATATTTTGATAGAGCTACGAGGAATAATAATATTATCATCACTGGCTTTTCTGTCACATTACTGCAAACACGCAGGTGAGTCTCGACCGAGTCTCTTCGCTTTTACAGACGCTTGTAATGAGATGCGCAAAAAAGTAGTCCCACCAGCAATAGCATTTTAAAGATGATAACATTACAAACGTTGAAATGAAACATTAGAACAATGTCCTGTGGACTCAATTATTCGAAAGTTAATGTATACTCCGCTTCTCATCGCGGATGCATTATCACCTTGTGGTGTGCATTAACTTTTCAATAATTGAAAGGCCCGTCGTCAATTATTCCTTACATATAATAATCTTAAATCCGAAATGCATACCGTCTGGTATATTTTATCAGAAGCAGGCCAAAATGTGTCAAGCATTAAAGGAACAGTTCACCTTGATAATCAAAACTCTGTCATCATTTACTCACCCTGTTGTGATCGAACCTGAATGTCTTTCTTTCTTCTGCAAAACACAAAAGAAGATATGTTAAAAAAAACAATGACAGAATTTTCATTTTGAGGTTGAACTATTTCTTTCATATATTGTCAGCTGTGTTATCAACCCATCATGCAAATTATACACCACGTGCTGTTAGCTCCCTAAAACGGAACATATAGTGGGTCGGTGGTCATTTATTTACTTAAGCCAATTAAATAATAAGCTCAATGAGATATTTTAAAGAATGCACTTGCTGTTCGATTCATGCAAAAAGCTTAAAATAACAAAAGCACCATGAAAATATTATAAAAGAGAAAAGCTAGTGCAGATGTGTTGCTTATCGGGGATTGGCGGAGCCAGTACTCATTTACTTTCATTAAAACGAAATGTATACTTTAAATATTAAATATTATGTTTTAAGTATTCTGCATTAAGTGGAATCACACGCAAGACAGGCTTACTTTAGAATTTATGACAAGCGTCAACACAGTTAGTACTTTAACTGATGCACTGACACTAGTTTGGTTCACTTGCAGTCCTACAGATGAAACAATAATATTTATAGCAATTCGATTTCACGAATGTACACAGAAATGTTTATGCAACATTTAAAATGCTAACTTTAATAAAAACATCAAACTTACTTCTATCTACTAGCTGTCTGGCCATTATTATTTTTATTAAGATTCATTTCATTTTAAACCATTTTAAGTCATCAAATCCTTTATAAACACTGCAGGTGTCATGACAGGCTTAAGCACAAAGCTTTGATTTTTACTAGCTCACTCACAGATCCAAGGATTTCAATTTAGACGTGAAACTGCTGATTTTCCGAGTGGGTGAAATGTTTACTTTGTAATTATATCTTTCATTTCCACCAGTTTGACCAATTCTGGCTGTTTTGCAGACCTGTGGCACACATAAGAGGCGGGCATTGTCTCATTGACGAGGTAATCAGCCAATCACAACTAACAGCACGATCCGCCTCACAGAACCACACAGTTGAAAATGTCATGTCAATGTTAAATGCCAACCATCATTTTCGTGAATGTAGAGTATAGAAAAAGCACTGCCCACTTAATTATATATCTGGAAAATACACTGTATATTGAACTAGACATAACAATACATTTCATTTCTAAAATACATACCTCATCTGTTTCCTACTAAACAAACCTAGACCTGTTTAAACCAGCTAAATTTAGATCAGCTTATTGGAAAATCCCAGCTGAGGTAAAACAATGTATTCCTGCGAATCCCTCTCGACTGCCCCTTTGGATGAAATAGAAGAGGGTCTTGAAGAAAGTCACAGTTTTTTTCTCTCTCCCACTGTGATGGGAGCAAAACGCCAGTGATTTAGGACATTTTGACCAGTTTGGCGCAGTACAAAGTGTACCGTGGCTTTGAGATCACAAGACATCAACTGAACCTCACTTCAGTCCACCAATACATAAATAAAGTGAAAGGCCAACGCAAGAGATGAGTGCACAGTAACCCCGGGCTACTTCAAAGAGAAGAGAAAAATGGAGAGCAGAGATAAAAAAGAGAGGGAGAACGCTCACAGAGGACCTGAAGCTCGCCAGACGCATTCATGTGCCGGTGCGCTGCCCACTCGCTGACCCTGAAGTCTATGAGAGACTCGAACATTCTGCAACGAACGCTAGCTTAGTTGCATGCAGGCGCTGTTCGTACACACGTGAAATATGATACATATTCATCGAGACGCTTTCCGTTTTCACATCTACATGATGGCAGCCGGATGACCTTTTGCTCCCATGACACACAGTATCCAGTGTATGTCACATGACATCCTGTTTATAGCGCCTGGAAAGGAAGAGCAGGAGAATAGAATGCAAAAGATAACAGAGATTTTGAGACACAATCTGTGATATCAGTTGAAGTGGAAACTGTGGCTTTCGGAGCTCCCAGGGTTGCATTAGTGCTGATATAGATTGGTCGAGTTCCTTTGTGTTAGACTCAGGTGCTCATATTACTGGCTGGATTGGCGTTTGGTGCCGGAGATGATTTCCTTTGGGTTTCTCAACAAACAGTCATCATTATTAGTTTCTCCTCCAATGTTGCCCAATAAATTCCCTCTCACTCTTTCAAAACTCAAGTGTCAGCAGATATTTGTCAGGAGTTCTCTAAGAATTCACAACATTCCCAAAGCAATATAAGTATATAGGAATAAAGATGTAGATGTTAAATCAGGTCCAGTTAATGGATAAGTGGTTAAAAAGGATGTTTGACATTTTTGAGAAAATTACATTTTTGTGTTGGTTTTGTAAAATGAAAAATGGTTTACACCATTCTAAAATACGACTAATGTAATAACATCCAAAATGATTATGTGATTAAAATGTTCTACCTAGAAACAACAAAAAGCAGATCGAATAAGTAAGCTGCTGCGTTTACATTGGTTACAATTAGAATTCATCACAATCGACTAAGCGCAAAATTTTACAGCATAAACTCATAAGCGTTGTAAACATTCGACACGTTTGTGAATGCACACCAGTCTGCCAATAAAAATGACGTGGCCCAAAACGAAACATGATTGGTTGCATTACCTGACAGTCATAGGGATTCATGGACTGTCCTTGGCCATTCAAGGCTGCAAAGGTTCCTAGACCTTAAGAGTGATGGTTGGACAATATCAACGGGCAATCTCAATACATTTTTATTTTCAGGAAATGGTATTAATAGATTATGTTGAACTATACGATCATTTTAATAGGGTATAAGACGTCTCGGATAAAAATGTCAGCTAACTAAATGTAAATATTGTTGTAAAATTGGTGAAACTATTTTTTTATTTTTTCAAAATGGATACACTTTTATGAACAATACTTCTACAGTATTTATTATTCTTAAATGATGTCCATTGCTCATCGTGGAAGGTATAGTCGATCGCTGTTTATATAAATAAGCGTTTTGAATTATGTAATAGTTATTGGTGAATCATGGTTGACAATGATACACATCAACAAATACATAATGTGTTAAAATAACCTAGTATGGAAAGAGAGAGAAATATTGGCTAACGCACTAACGCACTTTCTCGTCCTGTCCTTTGCTCTGTTATTGTGAGTGAACAACCATTGCCAGGGATTAGATTTTTGTTTATGTTTATATTTTTGTGTTTGGGTTTATGTGGGGATTTGAGGAATATGAACGCCCTCTACATTAATCTGATGTCAAAAGGGGGGCAGAGATATTAATGTATTACACACACACACACACACACACACACACACATCCTTTGTTTAATATTTCATGTTTTCGTGCTGAGGAAGTGGACAATAAAATGCATAGTTTGATGGAGTTCTTCACAAAGAAAGGTCCTTGAATTATAAAACGGCTTTTTACTTATAAAGCTCAAATTAAATTTACCGGCCCATTCTTTAATCAATAAAAATATGCAAAAATCCTATACTTTAAAAGTAAAGTTTGTCACGACCTTCATGACATTTATCAATGTATTATCAAGGTTTTTTCTTTGTCAATGTTGTTTAGAAAATGCATTTATTATCAAGTCCTTCTGAGTCAGAAGTTTTAATATTTTCTTGGTGCTCAGCATGTACATTTAGATAACAGTTGTTTATTTGGGGAAAACAAGATTGTAAACTTTTAGCACAATGCTGTTTAAAGGTGTTTTTATTGTTATAGTTGTACACTAAATATGGGACACTGCTACTTTTTATGCTAGATTGATTTTTATGTTATGTCATATTTTTATTGTTCTCATCCATTCTGTGCTAACAAACAAACTAAATAAAGAAAACATTAATTGAAGACCAAAATGTACACTAAAGTGCCACAAACAATAATGTTTTTTCCACAAATATGTTTTTATCGTAATGTTAGGAATATGATATTGCTTCATATGTTTTAATTTCTTCTCCACCTAGTCTACATTTTAGCAGACATCTTCCAGAAAATGTGATACGTTCTATCTTCATAATATTTTTGTACGCACACAGTAAGACTAAACCATAATTGGGATTCAGGCTTAAATTGTTTCCCCACTTCAATGTGAAATTCAATTAGAACATGTTCCAGCGATTTACCATTGAATTTATTTTCCATGCCTAAAAAGATTAACTGGTGGAGACGATAAAGCACCGTTTTTAGAGGATAATTCACAAGCAAAAGTCCAGGTAAATATGCCGGGAGAACAAGAGAAAACTGGCTGCTTGAGTCCTGCTGTGAAAATATCTCCATGTCTCTTTACTCTTAATGAGAATCAGTGCAGCCCTGGGGGGCAACACGCTCAAGACAGACGTCAAACTCATTTGCACCCTCTCTTTCTCACACACACATATGTACAGTGTGTACTTGCAGTTGAGTTCTTAAAACAGACATTGTGCTCAAACTTTGATTGGGGTATTATGAGAGACATAGGGATGTGAAAACTATTTCTTATCTAACTTATTGTCTATCTATTAACAGCTTCTCTTTGCTCCAATCTAAATAATTGTTTATTAAGATATATGTTCTATTCACAGCTTATCAAGTGGTGTGCCAATAGGTGGTGTGCAGTCACATGGTTTTTATGCTGCAGCCAGTGATTGTCCTCCATAGGAATTCACTATCACAAACAAAAAGTACCTATGTTTAATGGACGAACCCTTCAAATGAACCTTAAATGGATAAAGTGAAAAATCTTGCATTAAGCGTTTCTTCCCCATAGAAGTCTATTATAAGGAAACAGCCACCAAACGTAGCAAAACAACAACCACGGAAAACCAAAATAAATACATGTGTTTATTACTTATATGAAACATAAACATGATAATAGAAAAGTTTTAAGTTCTCAGTTTGTTGCTACCTTGAGCCACACAATGTGGTTTCTTTATAACGAACTTTAATGAAGAACAAGCTTGACTTGAGACTATTCTTTTCCCTGGAATAAGTGCTTGTTCTTTTAACAGTAGCTCGTGTCTATTACAATTAATGTTTAATGGAAATGTGGGCTTCCCTGGTCATTGTTAAGTTACGTTAAACCTGGTTAAGCGTTGTAGAAAGTCATCCGGGTCGGCTCATCCCAAACGCATATTCAGGTTTACAGGCAACTTTGAGCTCCATTCGTGAACATCAACTTTTGCTACACAATAAAGACACCTTTCATGGTTTGATCGATTTGAACAGTCAAAACACAGCTGTTTTCAGTTTGTTATAGTGAATTCCTATGGAGAAAATTTCACTTCCTGCCCTACATCGGCATTTTGTGCATTGCCTTGATGTCATGTGCAAACAACCTATAGGGTTTATCTAACCAGAAGTGCAGTTGTACTTGAAAAGCAAGATAATTCAGGATTGCACTTGTGCTAAATCCTGATAGATCTACTGAAAGGTTTAAAAGGAAAATGGAGGCAAGACAAATTTTTATATATAAATATAATATAATTGTACAGTTTAGATTACTGTTCATAACTGAGTATGTCTAGTTTAGTAAAAATCAGCATATTTTATTTTACCTATAAAACATATCCATTTAAAACAATTAAAAAACAATGAAAGTCAGTTAAAGTGTTTTTTACAATGTAATTATTGTCTATTGTCATGGAAATTCAATGTACTTTGTTAACAAGCTGTTGTCCAAAATGAATTTTCTTTATTTACGTAATATACACCTCAGATATATCTGAAAATAATCTGAGTAAATGAAACGATGCATCTCACAGACTTGTGTTTGTGTATGCATTTGCTTTTTTCATTATCTTCTCTATTTCATTTTACTTTGAAGGTTTTCTTACTTTCTGTGTGTTCAACTTTCTTGATTTTGCTTTTCTTGTGCAGGTGCTTTGATGCAATGCGAATTGTAAAAGCGCTATAAAAATACAATTGAATTGAACTGAATTAAAGCCTTTGGCTGTGTGCGTGCGTGTGTGTGTGTGTGTAACAGCTTGCCTTTGGTGGGAGAATGTTCTGTGACAGGGTGGGCTGTAAACAGACCCACCTACAGAGCTCAAGGAAAAATATTACTTTAATAAGAGAAAGAGGGAGTGTGTGTGTGTTCGAGAGAGAGAGAGAGAGAGAGAGAGAGAGAGAGTGACCAGGTTTGGCTCACAAATGGTAGTGAAACGTGGCAAAAACCAGCTTGAGAGGACATTTAAAGTGGATTGCATTATTGAAAAGCTCATATATCAGCCAATTCAGTCCTATTTATCATTTTAATAATGTCAACGGGTTTATGTGAGGTGTAGCGTTCGAAAATAACTTTCATTGTCCTAGCAAAAACTTCTAATACGTGTGCTTCCTACAGTATGCTATCATTACATAAAAAGATAAATACAATATCAGTAAAAGTCTATGTATTTATATACTACTGTCTGTTCACATCTTTTGCTATCCTGATCAGCTACATTACAAAGATACAGAAATATAGCTTCCCATCATTATTATTCCTGACCTGTCGGTAACCTACTGTATACCTTCATTACACTTTCTGAATGCATGTAAACAAATGATACAGTTGCATATATAAATCTTCTATACAAGCTGGATGCATAGGCTACGCATTAATATAAATATGTGTTGAGACGCATGTTCGTGCTGAATGCTCCAGTGAATGAATGAGGGAGGAGAGGAAGTAGATGACATTTTCGGTGTTCTTTGGGAACACTTACGGACCGTGTTGCATTACAAGCTGAAGGAGGTTCAATGCCGTGAAAAATACCCACAGACTGCTACAGAATTATTCACACGTGTTACAAAAGCAGGCACACAAACAGTCGCACATTGCTTAATCCGTGGTGTTAGGAGATGTTTTCATACTTGTGAAATAGAGATTCATTTCCATAATAAAAACGCTGGAATATTACACACATACGCACACAAAGACAGCATAAAATCACACTGTGTAGTGACAGAAAAGACGGAAAAGAGGCGAAGAGCGAAAAGCAATGAGACGAAAATAAGTGTTTGATGCTTAATATTTACTGTGCCTGACAGGAAAATAGCTTCTTATCAGGCATTAAACTTTATAGCCTTTGTCTAATATCAGTGTTTTGATGTATGGCAGAAGTATCCAGGTGAGACTGGTTGACCACAGAGTGCTGTTACATTGCAGTTCTGCTGTTGACTAGCCATCCTGTGGCTTTAACTTCATTTAAAGAAAAAGCATAAACATTATTTATGACTCAGTCAGGACTGATCTACCGTACCCATTTCACAATATTGTAAATGTGTTGAGTAGGACTGAATATCGCTTATTGCTCCCCGAACTCTTTGTAAGTCGCTTTGGATAAAAGCGTCTGCTAAATGACTAAATGTAAATGTTTTACTACTGTTATGCAAATATGCAGCGCGGATTTATGAAAAAGCCAAAATAATGAAATGCTTTGATAATAATAGTCAGCGAACTTAAACTAATTAGATAATATGTCCCAAACGTGAGTTGTTTTACATTATTTATATTAATATTTCTATTTGATGTGATGTTTTTCATTTTTGCCAAGCTAAAAGTCCTTTTGAACAGAATATGTAAAGTCACAGGGCTGACATGTGGTCTAAATGTTATGCTCTCATTATACAACAGCTCTTTCTGGTTCCCGAATCTGATTACCTGAAGGCCATGCGATATTCCGCCAGACGTCAGTGTCACCATGGGAACCGCTTCACCATTTGTACCAAGCTAAGTCGTACTTATGTAACTGAACGTAAACAAACGCGCATTTGGCAGTCAGCGCTCAGGAATGGTTTTAAAAATTACTGTGCGAGACGCGATGGTCTCGAGATGCGCTTTACATAAAATAAATTGCATTGAAATAAAAAAAACTATAGAAAAGCACTGCAGTGAACACTCCGACTCAAGCGTTAACAGACATAATACATTTTTTGCGGTATGGAATTTGAACACATTGTGTTTTTGAATGAATTTGTGCTGATTTTGCGTTCTACAAATAAAAGCGACAACACAATGTGCGTTTTATTGTGTGTATTATAAAAAAAAACAATTGTTCATTGTTCTTCCTGTGCAGTCAACATACTTCTCACAACAAAATCCAACTCCAAACACATCATAATTGTTTTGGTTAGGTTTAATAATTTAGATGTAATAATGTTGATGCTTCAAAGTATAACCAGTATTGTAATGTTATGTTGTTGCTATTAAATATCAGTTGCTCTGGCTATATGCAATATTGGTTAATTTCGCATAACTGCAAAAGCTTTTGCACTCAATAAAGTGACTAATAATGTTAAATAATATTTAAATAAATGTTGTAGTGTATCTATGTAAACATGACTGCCAAGGAGACAGCCACGCCCCCTGCATCAGATCTCTCACCAGCCTCCTACATTCACAGTCGCCGGACTTTTAACTTTTGGATTCTATCTCCATAAGTCCTTGCAACCCGTCAGCCATCTTGAGTCCAGGGCTGATCAGGACAGGACCAGAGCTGAGGAAGGACATCGAGACAGTACTGGGGGACCTGGACATAGAACTGGGGATGACAAAGGGGAAGGTACTGGGGACAAGGTAACAGGTTGGACCGGCGTTGAGACAGGACCGGGTGCCGGCTGGGCCGCAGAGACCGGTAGGTGGACTTGTCCCCATACTGTCTGCTGAGAATGTAGTCTTATTTCTCTAACCCGACTCCTTACCATAACTTACAGCAACATGAAAAATATGATGTACCAGCACAAGTTTTTTTTTTGTTAAGCTTTTAAGACAATTCAATTAGGCTTCACAAATAGTGCAAATTACATTACTTTTGTCAAAGTTTGATATTAACTAGGAAAATTTAAATAGAGAACATTGAGCCTTTTTTATTTCGATAAATATCAGCTTTAATTTCATTACTGCTTTTAGATGCGTTTAAAATCTTCCAGAACGCTTTTCATGTGGAGTTTCAGTTTCCATGGAAGTGGACTCTAGCTTGAGACCTACAAACTCCTGGACTGCTTAATTAATAAAGATTATATAATATTTAATGCAGTATGGGTGAGTAAGGGGGTATGCATAATGGGATTTTATTAAGAATCCATTACTCATTTTTAGGTGGGTACGCTCAGTATGCTTGCGCCCACCCCCACACTTTGGAGTGCCTGGTAGTATTGTCAGCCACTGAGGTAAGAGGTTGTTTCTATAACCTTGTTTTGTGATTAAATACATGATTGTTGTCTGTATTTGTCAGTGAATTACAATGGTAGATGGCAATTTAGTTTCAGAAAGCCGCACCGCTTGGTGTGACAGATTAAAGCCCTGATTGGCTGCACTGTTTCCCACAGGCATCGTGACTGGTTGAGATTAATGTCTGTCATAGTTAGGCAGTTACACTAGTCGTATCTGTGGACAAACACACTGTGGGAGTGTGAAATATGAGGCTATTTACCGAGAAAAGCTCAGGGCTGTGACTTAACATAAGCACCAAGATTCAGCCTCTGCTCACCTGAAGATCAGCCCCCTGCAGGGCTTTAACAAATACACCTGTCATGCCGTTTCAGACACCCCCACACACAGCCTCGTGATGCGTCTCTATCTTCTCCTTTTGTTTTCATATTGTTTCATGTACAAAGACCTGTGCACCTGGTCTCGAGAAGTTCCCCTGACTCTAATTAAGATTCCACAGCTGCTATCAAGAAGTGAGACGTGAAGTCACTGCTGCTCATTTGACACTGCAAACACACACTTGCTCGCACACCTTGACGCACGCAAACACACTTCTCTGAACATGCCGTCACTTGAACGACAGCTATACACAATAGGGTTGCTTCACTAAGAATGAATTGCCTTCATCGACAGCGTTGTTTATTTGGACATGCTCTCTGCGTTGTTTTATCTCTCAATTTGCTATAGTCATTATGAAAAGGAGTATGTCAGTCGCCGCACATGCTTTCCGGGTGGTTGCAGACGGGTTCAGTGGCAACAACATGAGCAAACGTTATGTTGCTCAAACTTGACTACCTGAAGAACTCCCTAAAGAATTTATAACGGATGCGTAGTTTAATTTAACTTGATACAATCAGTTAAAAAATATACGAGCAGATATCCTACAGAATGCAGCTTGACGGCGTATTATTGTAGGCAAAACCCAGAAGGGAGATGCGCATGTTAGCGCTTCCGGTTCCATTATCCCGCAGTCAATGGGTTTTTGGTTACATTTCCGAAATAAGGTTTGAAGCTAATAAGTTGCTAACTGCGGCAAATGGTGTTGTGGGGATTTGAAATATGCACACACAAAAATCCAAAAGAATTATGCAAAATGAGCACAAATCCTGAAAAACATGGATGGTAATTCATTCACAAAATAGTTACTTAGCAGGGAACATGTTTTTAATAAAGTTCGAAAGAGTTGTTGGAAGCTTTCTGATGGTTAGCTTATTATTTCTTTTATTTTCTATTTCTAGCATAAGATTTTATAAATGCTGTGTTTATTTGTGCAGGTTATCTTGATAGACAAAACGTGCAAGCATCATAAATTATGTTTAATTAACAAAGTTCGGGAGGAGCCGTAGCATATAATCAGCCGGCTGGTCCACAATCAGCAATCACCGCACATACACAATCAGCCATAGCGAGCTCGCTCATAAATAGAGAAACCATCTAACCTGCTCGATCTACTAAGATTAAGCATCCCTCCTCCACCCCGGCTCCTCTCCCAAACTCATTTTCTTGCAAGAGCCCCGGGGAGTGTGCTCTGGGCTCAAACCGGTTCCGACCTCGGCGCACTCACCCTGACCAAGGTGTAGTGTTTCGGGTTCGGATAGATCTGGCGAGCTCGGAGCCCGCTTCCCGGACAGCACGCCAAATACGCATAACCTTCATAACCAAGCTCTTGCTTTGTTATCCCTATCAACATCACTGTTATCTGCGCAGGTGAACTCGTGAAACTTCTGTTGAAGGCATAGTTCACCCAAAAATTAAAATTCTGTCATCATTTACTCAACCTCATATTTTATGTATTAATTACTTTGTTCTAATGATCAAAGGAAGAATTTTATCAATTTTCATTTCTGGGACATCATTGACTACCATAATAGAAAAACATGTAAAATGGTAGTTAAAGATGCCCTAGAACCGTTTTCTTTCCATAAATTATTTAAAACATCTAATTTTGTGTTAAAAAAATGTATATACAATATTCGACCACGATAGTCAATGATGTACTGAAAATTGCTTATTCATTCATCCAAATATCTTTCTTTGAGTTCCACAGATCAAAGACATTAGTACTTGTTTGGAACAACTTGAGGGTGAGTGAATGGGAACAGAATTTTTGGGTAAACTAAACTTGAATCACAAACCCTGTTTTTCAGATGATCCAAAAGAGAAAAAAATTTGTCAAGGGAACCAGTTTCAAACTAACCTTCGGGTTTGCCTAAAAAATTAGCTGTGCTTTTCCCGGTGACGACACAGGGATCAACAATTATAAAAAGCTTTCCGAAACAAGTTGGTGTGCTGGGGAAGTTTATCAAGTACTGAAATACTACGTCATACATCCAACTCGTTTTTTATCAAGTTGACCATGTTAAGCATGAGAAGACAACACGTTTGACAGTGTAAAGAAGTCAGAATGCATGACATAGCATGATACCCGAGCTTTAATTTAATCTGATTCCTACATAGTTTTAACTTTTACTTTATTGAGTCTGGCTGAAGTCTACCGGAAGTTAAGTTTGGACCACAGTAGCGTTTGTTTAAGTTGTTGTCATTTAAACTATATAGCCTCAAAGTTAACTGTGTCAAGCAAATAGTGAGTTTATAACAAACAGATTTTTGTGGCTGGGACACATGCTATATTATGCCTTCTTGGCATTGAACCGAGGCATTTATTTCGCCAAACAAAATAACAAATGCGAAACTGTGTTGTTATCTCTTTAAATTGAGTTGTGGGTGCTTCATGAATAAAGAGCAGGTTGCAAAACTGTTTAATGAATTTGCCTACTCTGCCTGTGTGTGCATGTATGAATAATTCCTACTCAACACGTTTGACAGAAATATTGGACTAATAAGGTTAAGGTAGAATTTAAAAAGTAATGTCAGCCGTAATTTTTTGATAGCTTTATAGTTGAAATTCTCACACCCCCTCAATCTGCTCCTTCCTTCAGATAGAGACTCTCCATTCAGATCACACACTTCATTTAAAACCCTCAGACTTCTCTAACAAATTACACCCCATATCAAAAGCCATGCATGGCTGACATGTCTCACAAAGAACCTGATTAAAACTTCACATAAACACACACGCGTGGATCCTCGTACAATTTATTAGGCTGAAGGATGTTCTCCCTCAGAAGATAAAATCTGGACCCTCAATGGCCCACTGCACACACACGCTGTGTGCCAGCAGTGTGTTGAGGAATGGCAGGTTTTCATTGCCCATCCTGTGGGCTCTTTGACTGGCATGGAGAAATGAGACAGGTTCTCCTCTAACAAGCCCTCTTTTTTATTTCCTCCACTGTCAGGCGGTTCCAGTATTAATGCACTATGCGACAGGACACTTCAACCATGCAATTTCCGTCTGTTTCTTGCAATGGAGAGATCTTATTGATCTCGCACATGTGTCCGTCAGACGTGTATTGTATATTACACGCACGTCCCTCTCAAGGACATACTTCAAACAGGAAGCCTGTCAGTCATCTGGTGGCTGGATTAAACTGTAGAATGAGCTTTGTGGCATTTTCTCTTTTCCCATCCTAAACATACACACACACCTCACCGGCACATACAGAATCTTTCCAACACCTCCCAATGCTTTGTTTGTCTTCTTAATATTTGAATTCCGCCGGCTTGTTTATTGTTGTCGGTAAAAGCTGTGTCCGTGTGTTGTCTTTTCTCTTTTACGGGATAAACACACAGAGAATTGGCTGAGATACCTGAGGCAGGACAACAGAGATGAACGGATAAGTTGGGTGTAAATTCATATCATGTTGTTTCAGTCGCTGAAAACTGTGATTTGCCGGAAAGAGGACGCTTAACCGAATGCCACGGTTTTGTGAGGGCGTCTGATTTCTTTCTGATCTTGTGACGGTAGACTTAAAAATCAACATGCTGCATTATATCCATAGAAAAATAATTTGTAGGTGTATTCATGGTTCCATAACAATCTTTTACTATTTAAAGAAAGTTTCTTTTTTTTTCAAAGATTATATGTAGTGTAAAGCATTCTTTAGACCAGTGGTTTCACTTTGCAAGGTCCTCTTTGTGTGTGTATACAAGGCCGGAACATCAATTATTTTGGTTGGTGGTCTTATTTTTGTTTTTGCTTGCACAAAATGTGTAAAATATGCCACAAAAACTGTTCTCCCCTGGGTCCATCCTTGGGCGCCCACTTTGAGAACCACTGCTTTAGACTATGAAAAGGTAAGAAAGAAAATATTTCACTGTACAACTCCATCAGCATTGCTGTGGCAGCGACTTTATTCTAAGAGTGTATGTAAGCATGTGGTAATAAGACACACAGATGGGAATAGCCAAAGATGAATCACGCTGAATCCTAAGCATATCAGTATATCACACAATTCATCATGTATTGTCCACTGTGCAGAGTGAGCTGGTTAGAGTCAGCATTGAATCATCGCCGTCCTTCAGTCAATGCCCACAAACAACCCTGTAATACCTGTAATAAATAGCTTTTGTCAATCGCACCACCCTCCCCCTCGCCACATCTGGCTCCATCTACTTTTTCATTCCTCTGTTGTTTTTGCTAGCTTCCTTTCTTTGGTCATGGTCCACGCTGCCTCTCAGAATAAAGCACATAAGCATCTCAGGCGCTGAGAGATAATGTTCTGCATCACGGTGACACCAAATGCAGGAAAGGATCGGTGGTGGTGGTGATTGATTTCCACATGCAGAGAAAGCGGCTCATATTCCCTGATGTGCCCAGACAGGGCTTCCTAACCACTCCCCCCAAACACTCGTGCACATGCGCACAGAGTCTCCCACATACATTTTAATCTGTCCAAGATGCGTTTAGTAGAGCGAATCTGTCACCTCCAGCACTTCTTCATCCTCCTCTTCCTCGCAGCTGATGAAGATCAAGTTGTTCGAGCACACCTCCAGAAAAGGGTTGTGTGGCATACATGCTAAAAGGTGCAATGGTACCAGAAATGCACCATTTATCATAGCTTTAGTCTTTCAAATGTTGTAACGTGAGCTGGGCGACAAAGTGTTGTTCAGCACAGCGCAGGCAGTGTGACGCGAAGCGTAAAAAGGTAACGCAAGGATGCGTGCGCTTCATTAAATGTGTTTTTACCAATTTGACATTATAACTGTTTTATTCTGTAATTTACCTCTAACTCAAATCCAGATGGGATTGTTCATAAAAGTAAAGTCATTTGCAAACGTTTACATTTAAATACCATTGAAGTGTAAACATTTGTTTTTGTATGAACATTAATTAGAAGACCTTAACAAAAACATATTTGTTACATATGAACAGAAAGCGTGGGGGAAGTTGTTAATACTGCTTAAGTATTGCCAATATGCATTAAATTAGCTATTTTTATTTCTCATGCTCTATGATCAAGTTTATTAAATAAAGAATGCTTATTGTTTCTTCTATTTCCATTATTGTATATTACTGTTGCAGAAATTAGCTCATCGTTATAAATAAAAAAAATCTTCAAAATAACATTACAAATCATACAAAAACAGACACCACTGACTGACATTACGCTGTCTATATATCCGCTTGAAAAAATTTACTATTAAAAATGTTCATTCCATCCACATTTCAAGATGTATTGTGGCAATTCCAGTCCAGTGTCTGTTGAATTTCAACAAAATCAAACCTCAGGAGTGACAAAGTCATCCAACAGCAATGTGAAAGAATGACAGCATGACAAGACAAATAAATATTTAGGTTATCACATAATACTTTTCCTGAATACATATAACATTAGTACAAATATTGCGGTTGAATATGAACTTGTTTTCTTTGCAGCATTTGAGGTCTGAAATACAGAATACAAACCACATTATCTGATATTTTTACCTTTTTCTCCAGTTTTCATATTCTGCAAATATCTTTTATTAAAAAATTGGGAGAAATATTGTTAGTAGTTCACAGAATGAAGCAAAATGTTCATTTTACCTAAACACATATCTAATAAATAGTAAAATAATGTATATAATAATATCATATTTTTCCATTACTGTATATATATATATATATATATATATATATATATATATATATATATATATACACACACACACACATATATATATATATATTTAAGTAGAAGATAGCAAGTTATGTAAAAATGGATCTATCATATTGTGCAAATTACACACAGTTCGCATTCCACTTTTAAAAAGAAAAGAAAGGGGAGAGAATAACTTCATAATAGGCCTTTAAACGGATAATGAAGTTATTACGTTTCAATAATAAAGTTGTAACGTTGCTAAATTAAACTATTTGGTGGCGGACTGACCATCTGGAGAACTGGGAGTTTCCCCTGTTAACTTTTGTGAATTCTGCTGTTTTAAAGTAAACATATGGTTGTTTGTCACATATTGAAAGATGTGTAATATGCATTCGACTTAACATGCCAAAAACATAACCGATAGCATACCGTTTAGCATTCAAGGCATAAGATAAGACTGTGTGTATATGGTGGATTCAATTAACAGAATTCAATAGATTACTGAACTATAGCAACATGTAATGACTGCAGAACCGTTATCACAGGTAATGAGTATTTTTGGTCAAATGTTTATAGCATGTTAAGTTATTAAACCCAGAGAGTGAATGTTTTCTCTCCTCTCTTCTTGGTTTATAACCCTGTTGACTTTGGACTTTATATCTGATGTAAATAAAAGCAAAGCTTTTTAGCAAAGTCTAGTCATACCTTTTTGGCAGCATTTTAGTACATTATCTTGTCTAGGACATTATTCAAATTAGGAAGTCATCACCCTAAGACTTAAAAAAGGGGAAAAACTTGAATCTTTGACTCAGATGTGTTACAGTTAATGGTCAGTAAAGTGTCATTAACAAACATCATGTCAAATACATCACCCTACATTACACTGATATGTTTAGGCAGGCTTTTATGTAATTCTGATGTCTGTTTGATGTTTAGACTCCACTGTCCTTTACTGTTTAATGTGTGTTGTTTTATTGGCTCTACAATTTGTCTTTAAAAGACCCTTAGAGAAATGTTTCTAAATTGTGGTGTTACAGGATGGTTTGTGCATCAAGCCGATGTTTTATGTTGCGAGCCCGGTGTTGTGGGCCGCTCTTGGTGAAGAAGTCCAAGGCGACTTTTAGTCTCAGTTCACCGCGAAAGCATTCTTTTTTATATAATAAATAGAAAATTGTCAGATTGACCTCTGCAGTGTCCAGATACTAACGGTAACACAGTGCTAATATGGCAAAGACCAAAAAAAAACAAAGATTTCATTGTTGTTAAATCTCATCCTAATGAATCATATTTAACTAAATCCTTATTTCCATTAATGAGGCCAATGCCTTCACGGCCTGTTTTTACTGCGATAATCTTGTCTTCTCTGGTTACATTGTGATATTTTGTTTCTTTTAAATATTTCTGCTTTATTCATGCAATATTACACTTTTAAGCTCCCAATTAATCTCCCGGAAGCTGGTGAAGACAACATCTTGGAATGGATTAAACCGTTGTCCAGACAACATTTAACCACAGACACTGTCTGGCCTTCACTGGTGATACAGTATTCACAGGACAGACATGTACTGTATCAAGCATGATATCCATCTTAATGAGAGGATCTCTTATTAACTTATACATTCATTAAAGCTATCAAATTCATCAATGCCAGATTTAGCATATACAGTCAGTGTGAGCAAGATCATTTTAGCAGAGAGAGAGGGCTTTGTCAAACCTGTAAAGAGCTTTTGGTATTAAATTGGAAACAGGTGGTTCGTAATTACACAAATAAAAGATCATTGTTTTAAATGTTGTTCATCTAGTTATGTGATTTGGTGGCACGTGATGGAGTCATAAAAAGGATACGAACAGCTCGAACAGAAATGGCGAAATCAACATGATTCTACTTGACTTTCTCGCACACCACAAACATTATATTTAATGTTAAAAAACATTATAGTTTTTTGTGCCGCAGGTTTGTATATGTGGCCTTCATGTTATATTTATACATCTGCATAAATATGCTGCGCTCACTATAGTAAGAATCACATGAAAATGATATATGGCGGACATAAGATAACACCGAATGCAGTATTTGGAGTGTTTAGTAAATAATGCATGATGCTGAGGGGAAGTTTCATTACTTGGATCATATTGCACAGTTTAAATTTCTCACTTGTCGGTATGTGTGATGTACCGTGTGTGTGCATTTTATATTTCATTTTCACGTTGAGAGACTAGATCATACATCCCGCTTAATGTGGAAATATTCTTATCGCATTATTTTTCTTTGTAAAGTATTTCTATACAGATTTTGTCTTTATAAATGATATTGTCAACATTAGCGAACATTTTATTTGAGCACTGCGAATATCAAGCATCTCTTCCATTTGCTTTAATGAAAGCATGTGCTTTGGTTGGCTTGGGTTCAAGTTTGTGCCAAACCTGATGGTCCATGTTATCCCAGCATGCCCTAAAAATGTTCAAGAGAGCATCTTATGCGCTTTGGCTGAAGCAAGAAACTGACCTTCGGTACAAATGATTTAACATAGTCAATCTGACTATTTCAAATCGATAAGGAAACAAAAATGGTTTTATAAAGACAAAATTTATATGCACAGTGCACATATTATGTAGACACAAACTTTTCTCCTGGATGTGATTCATTTTGATTAATCGTTTGACAGCCCTAATTTATATATTATTGATATACCATAATAAACATTTATTTTACACTTAAAATGTCTGTTTAACATTTTTCTAAATCCTACAACTTTTGTAATAAAAACTTTTTTTAAGTTCAATACTTAAATTCAATTTGAAATTCCAGACCTATAAATGTGGACTTTTGGACACCATTAGATTTAACAAATGGGTACAAAACCAAGGGGCATGAAAAATCCCTCCCTAGTACAAAGCCAGAGATACAGGCGTAGAGATAAGAACCAAAAAAAGTGTAAAGAGAGCGAGAGAGACGGTACAGAGAATGTGTACTGTAACAAAGGACCCTTGCAGAGATGATTTAAGGGGTTGATAATGGAAGTGACCGATTACACAGAACTCACACACTCGATCTGGGAGACTTTCTTTCATTCTCTCCCCCAACATGGCCGTACGCTCGCGTGCATAGTGGGGATGAAGTGGAGGACAGAGTTCTGACTTGGGCTTTAATGCAGGGACCATTACTCAACTTTCTGAATACATTCATGCATAATGCAGAAGCTGAGAGGTGATTCCTATTCCAATTCATTTATTATTGCACTTAGAGCCAAATCCTACTCTAATTTCATTTTCCAAGTGAATCATATTCTTGCACTGCAGAAATATTAAGACTGATATCAGCAGACCTTTGAATCAATCATATCTCGGAGTTGCCGAGAGTGCTCACACTGGTCGCCTCATATTTAATGAGACGACTTATAACATCAGCACTGCCTTCCAAATCTTGCAATAAACTCCAAAGAATAAACCACATTGTACATTACTTATTTCATTTTGACCACAGCTGTCGCATTTCTCAGCAATATATCTTCACTTTCCAGGTGACTAGGTGCAGGTAAATATCCCACATCAAGATATTTCATTCCGTTTCGACCTTGCCACCATATTCATTCAAAGTGCAACTCTCTATCCTCAAAGCCCAATGTCTATTATATTGTATATAATCATTGTGTTAAAAAGACATTCATCCAATCTACTTAACACTCCATTAACGGAGAGCAGACGTGTTCACAAAATGTCCTGTAGATTTAAAGCGGCGCGAATTGTCAACCGGTATTGATTGCATTGCTTGAATATCAATTGCGCTGACCTTCTGCCCATCCCTAGCCCCCTTGAACCCTTCATATAAAGCTTTATGCTAATGAAGTGACCTTATGTTGATGCAGCATTTAAACACATGAAAATGAAGCGAGACAGAAATGGTGGGAGGAAATAAATGAGGTATGTCAAAGTTCAGCCGAGATCGCGCTGTCAGTAAGGTGTTGCAATACGCCACCCTAAATTAGATTCAAGATTTCGCACAAAAGGAACGGCTCGGGTTCTGAATAAAACATGTCCTCCTCGGAAGTTTTGGTGCCTCCGAAAAGTAGCAGAAAAGACTGAATTCAGGAAGACGTAGGTAAAAGAATGCGTTCAGAACGGGAGGGGGGCTGTCATCTTTCTTCTGCATATCACAAAAGGAATGAATTTACAAGGCACTAGATGGAGTTGCCGCCTTGCTGGTTTTGTCCGAAAGAGACTGGAACAGTAATAGAGATATCTGTGCAATTCCCGTTTGCCAACCTGTCAAAGCTTTAAAACTTTGCTGAATGTATAGTGAACGTTTTTTAAGTTGCTTTGTTCAGTTTTTATACAACAAAATATTAATATGTAATTTACAAATGCATTATAAAGCAGTTATAACTGCACGGTTAAAACGGGGGATTCTAACTAAATAGCTGCCAAATAGTGAGCAGGTATAAGAAATACATCATAACACCCTACAGTGTCCAGTCTGACAGCCTATATTGCGAACAACCTCAAGATAATAATGAATCTGCTTTCGAGTCAAATAAATGATGAATAAATACATTTATTATGCATTTATAACATGTTAGTTAAACATGGCTCATTATTTGGAATGTATTTCTCAAGAATTCCTCTTTTTATTCATGCAGTTATAACTGCTTCATAAGGCATTCGTTTCTAAATTACTCATTTATCATTAATGAACACATTTATAAATGCTTTATAAAGGGCACCTTAACATAAAGTGTAACCAAAATTTTTTACACAGGCATTTCTGAGTTTATATCTAAGCAAACCCACATAAACAGAATTAAATCGTTGAATAATTGAATAATAGTAGTTGAACAGACTAGAATATACGAACTACTAATACTTGAATACCAAAATTAACTTCTGGTAGACCTCCGCAAAGATTCAATGACTGTTGAGTAGTTTTAATTTAATTTTATACAATTACTATACAACAAAATATTAACATAAACAAAATATTAAATTAATTGTTATAATATAACCAAACACAGACTGGAAGTTAACTTCGGGCCAGGCGTGTGCGTCCAATGAAACCGTCTATAAAACTAAACCTATACCCCAAACCAAAAAGTGACACACTGATAATGGTATATATCAAAACAACAATAAATGACTAAACAACAGGGTGGTAGAGGTAAAGATTGATACCCGATCTGATAACTGAGTGTATTCTGTGTTGGTTCTAATGGCACATTTATCAAGACTTCAAGTTAACACCCCTAATCTGAGTAGGCGGCGACCACAATGGTACCCTTGGTGCACCCTTGATGTATAGAATTATGGTTCTAGAAGTATTTGAAGACTTTCAAAACATACATTTAGGTCAATGTTTAATGTATAGCCAGTCATTTAATCTTTTCCAATCATTATGTCTTTATGTTTGCTGTTAATAATGACACACAGCATGTGATTTAGGTGCGTTGTCAATGTGGCTTCATGCTAAGTGTGAGAGAGGCTATTTTGGAACAATGTTGGTAATGGGGGGCGTTTGAGGGTGGGTAGCTGCGGTCTCATGCTAACCTGGTCTGTCAGCAGAATGTAATATGATGAGGCGTTGTGCTTCATTGTTTGGCTTGCCGCCTGTCTTATACGCCGCCGTTCTGCTGCCTTTGATCATTAAGCCTAACCATGTCACCGCCCCTGGTGTCATGAATTATAACGTGCCGATCTTTGATCTTGACAAATATTTTTCCTATTTGCTGGCCCTTGGTGGGTGATGTGTTACATTCCTTAACAAGGCTGTTCTGTTGTGGATCAAAGAATGAATAATTTGCCTATATCAGAAGCGCAGACAAGCAGTTTCTCATTTAATTCTTTGTCTTTTCTCGTGTTTCAAACTTTTCTTCTGGCCTTCACAGAGAAAGAGGTTTGAAAGAGCCCAAACAGAAATATCGTCTGTTAAGGGAGGTCAAGTAGGAATTCAAGGTAATATTATTTTATGTGCGTTTCTGGGAATTATTTTCAACTCGGCATGCTTACTTGAGCTATTTGGCTTTAACATGATTATAATGAATGTCTACAGAAAATATGGAGAACAAAATTAAAAGCGCAAGAAATGCCAACATTTTTTAGAAAATAAAGATTTATGCAGGTGGAATGATGTCCAGGAGATACGTTGCAGTGTTCTCTGATTTTCACACTACAAACCTCACACATCCAAGGTCCTTTCACAAACCCACAACACACACACATTGTGTTATGGTGTCTTTGCAACCTTGTAAGTAAGGGTCAAACTCTCTGGGAAATGGAAATGCATAGCCCTCCATATGGCATCATTGGCTTACATCTTGAGTGTGATCACACACACACACACAACAACTGTCGCATCCATTTATTCCTAAAGTCAATTTAAGAGGAAGAGAAAAACGCCCACAAACTCCGGAGGACGGGGAAATATTTGCTGGCGGTTCTTAGCTGTCTTGGTGATTTTCATCTTCACTCTGTAATGAATTTGACAGCCATGGAAAATTAAAGACATTAGCTCAGCACTGCAAATTGAATCTACAGGTCTGAATCATATATTATGTTGAGATGTTTCATGTATTCTGTTATAAACAGTCCTGGTGAAATGCCCTCCGAGTGGCAGTGTGAGAATTATTAGCTCTCGCTTACTGTCAGGCTAAAGAGCACTTTGCCGGGTAAAGAGCAGATGTGAAATTTTGTGCTCCAAACCACCCACATTGTTCTTCTAAACCTATTCTGAACGCAAAAGACCTGAATAATCCTCCAGCAGATGGAGTTTAGGTGGCAGAAAAACGCTTTAAGGTACAATGCTGACAACATAAAATATTTCAATATAACGCAGGTGGGAGCCTAAAAGCTGTGTTTTAAATTTATGGTAATAGCAGAATACGTTTAAAAATCCATCCATCTTTACTTATTACATAAATCTCAAATTTAATGTAAAGTGCTTGTTGACTCCTCCGTGGCACACTTATTTTGGATTTATTGGGTAGGCTGGTTTGATGGTTTTTGAGGGGTTTTGGACACATGTCAGGTGGTAAGGTTGAGTAACCGGCACTGGGGCCACAACAAAATTTTGATTGGCCACCCAAGGTCCTTATCTGAATGCCTTGGTTTCAATATCAACAAATGAGGATGGAAAAAACGCTCCGAGAGAAACGGCTAGAGTACACACTGTAAATGACGACACATTGTGATCAGGCTTGCTCAGGATAGCAGCAAGGCTAAAGTACATCTCTTAAATGCTTTGAGTATTTCTGGGACTGCTAATAATTAAATTGATGGTATTGGTAATGATGTTATTCTTATATAGGAAATCCCAAATGTTCCAGAAGAAGATGAAGGTGGTGTTGATGTACCTTTTCCCAAAGCAGGGAAAATAAAAATAAAAAAATCAGAAGTACATACTGTAATGAACTTGTAGTAACTAAAAGGAATTTTTCACACATAAACACTGAAATGACACTGGTTTTCTGACAATCGCACTTGTTAATAGTGCAGAGATGAACAAAAATGACATGGGTAGAAATCTGCCTCCTCATTTTTTAAGTCCACCCCACACCACTGATATATAGTAATAATAATAACAATTTGTTTTTGTTTATGTGTTGTTTATGTCTGTGCTGAAGGGTGATTGAAGATGTTATTTTCTTCTAAAGGATTCATACTGGTCTGCTTTACTGGTTACTGTAAAAGGGTTCTGGCCACAAACTGGCCTATCATCTAAATATGCAGAAAACCATCTTTGACAGGCAAGGCAGGTGAAAAGCTCCTTGTGAATAATTTCTCGTATTTAACTTAGGAAAAAAATTATGGTATTAGCCTACCACTGTGAAAATGACCTTATGCTAAATGATATCTATGGCAATAACCGTAATCATTTTGGGAGTGAAGATGATAAAGAAAGTTTTGTCCCGGGTTGGTATTGAGTACTGGGAGTTTTTAACCCCAAAATATAAATTAAAGCTTCCATCAAAGAGAGAAACGTTAAAGACTCTTGCAACTTTTCGTTGACTCTTATGTAATTGTTAATGTCCAATATTCTTTTTAATTTGAACTGATTAGAAGCAAACAAAATTATTTGATCATTTGATAATTTTAAGTTTTTCCTTTAAATATAAAATTCACGCAAAAAACTGTGAAGCAACATAAAGTGAATTCTAACAAAAACAAAGAAAATGTTTTAGTCAAAAAGGTTTTACAGGATATATTCTTATATACCGTTTCACTGGACTGCATTTAACTTCCCATCTGTCTTTGGCTGGTGTCTAATAATATAACTATTTATATTTTATTAAATTGATATTCATTTAAATTGATATTCTTATACTATTGTTTAATAATTGTATTCAATATTTTTGATTTGCTTTGTTGTATGTTCATTTTATTAAATAAACAATGCCCAGTAACGTCTATTTCTGTTGTCACTTTGAAACGTCTTTAATGATATAATATTACATACATATATTTTCTATAGTATTTGTTTATAGTATAAACATGCTATCCTGATAAAAGTAAAGCCTCGAGTACAAATTGTTTCTTGCTTCGAATTACATTTTATATTGTTTTGAGTCAAAATGAAAAAATCCTTATGAAGAAATAAAAAATACTTAAATGCGTCCATAAGAAAGATGCCTTAAAAAATAAAAGCAGCATCACTGCTGCGGTTTATGGAGAAACCTGGAAAAAAACAAATTACATTTCACATTTAAAGCCTATTGAAAGAGGAACAAAAGATACAATATTTAATTTAAACAGTAGTTTATATCTTAAATGTATACATTTACTTTTCTTGGACCCTAAACCCTCCTGAAGTCAGCCTCAACAGAACATGAGGTTTGAAAGTTGTATTAATAAAGCTCACGTAAACACAAACATCATATAAATCCATAAAGGTCCGCACTGATGTACTTGCGTGCACAAAAACCAAAACATCCATACACACACATGCATACACAAACACACCGAGCTCTGACGGTCTGCAAGGTCAGCAGCATCTGCTACAGAGTGAAGACAGAGGAGATAAATCACCACTGCCAGATTACAGCCAATAAAATGGAGAGAGAGAGAGAGCGAAAGAGGACTTTGGAGAAAGATAGCAAATGGTCTACAGCAGAGAAGAAGGCATGCAGGAAACAAATGGTGAGCTAAGGGTTAGCGTAGCACAAGATAGAGACTAATGGGAGACTGTGAAGGTTGTTAGTGCTTCAAGGTTGTTGTCGAGAGAGTGGGACTCACAAATGAAACTATACAAGTTCATCAGCATAGTTCAGTGGTCAACAGAGTCTAAAAATGTGTTTGATGTTCGGTTGGTGGTTCTTGCACTTTGTTTTATTTAATTCAAGAGAAAGAATGTGACGGCTCTGCTCTAGGCATATGTAATTTTATCACTAGCAACATGCTAACTCAAACTCTGTTTATATCAATGTATTAAAGGGACAGTTCACCTAAAAATGAAAATTCTGTCATAATTTACTCACCCTCAAGTTGTTGCAAATCTTTATAAATGTTGGCCAATAACTTATTGGTTACAAGCATTCTTCCAAATATATTTCTCTGTGTTTGGTAGAATGTATCAGTAGTCTTCAGTAAAGGGAGCAATTCTCACTATTAACTCGTTGTTATTACCATGCATATTATTGGCCTATTGGCTGTTTATAAAGCACTTATTCTGCATGTCCATACTCTACAACCCTACTCCTATACCCAATACCTAAACCTAACTCACTAACTATTAATAAGCGGAAAATTAAGAGTTTATTGGGGGAAAAGTCGTAGTTAATGATTTGTTAATAGCGAAAATAACCCCCTATACTGAAGTGTGACCATATTTTCTTTACAGATTTGAAACCACGTTTTTACAGCATTTTTGAGTGAACTGATTTTTTTTTTGTGTTTACTACTATTGCATCAGTTAAGCGTCCACTGCTCTTTGGTCGGCCGTTCACAAAACATTCAGTTCTCCAAATCATCGTGCCTCCAGATGCAGAGGACAAAGACTCCTTGTAGTGTTGTCAGACAGTTGGACGCATCCATCTCCTAGCAACTAGTTAGCAGCTCACTCTGATAACGCACTGTTGAGATGAAAGTCAAACAATGCTAAATCTGATTATGTCGGCAAAATGGGCACAACGCTGTCATTGGTAAATATCAGCAAAAAGCAGCTCGCAACAGCTTACTATATTGTTTATTTCAAATAAAGTAAAAAGAGAAAATGCCAAGCGGCCTTAAGGGGTTTTAAGTGGAACGTGAGGTTGTGGGTGGGGAGAACAAAGTTGTGTTTGTGTTGCCATTGTGTTTTATGCACAATATGTGGCTTTGTTTGTATTATTCTGTATGGCTATGAAGGTTTTGAGGGCTGAGTTGGTGTAACTGGATAAGAACAGATGGTTGTATGTGTGGTACTGTGTGCGCGGGGTGTGAATGGATTGAAAGTGGTTTGAAAGTGGATCAGGATGAGTATTGATCCATCGCTTCTCAAGGTCACACAGTTTTGTACGCGCACACACCGGCGCAAAAGGTGAACAAAATGCTGCTGTTCTTTTTTTGAAGAGGTTGTAACCCTGTCGTCTAGCTCGTGTCATATACTACACATTCATTTCGTTCCTTCATTTTGTCTTATGCGAGTAAAGCGCTCAGTCTGGTTCCCCTTTTCATTTGCATCTTATTTGAAAAGCTCCGCATGCTAATAAGAATGAGGTAGCAACATGAAAATATCCATGTTTGGTCAATTGCTTTAGTGCTGGGTTTCCTGACTTTTACTGCCTGAAGATTTAGTGACACAAACCAGCAACATGTTTCTTTTAAGCATTTTAACATTATCCATTATTTACATCCTTGCATTTGGCAGAAGATATAAAAATAAATGTACTGCAAAATGTTGTGTAGTATTTGTAGTGTCTAGGAATGAAAGCCACAACCTTTACATTGTTCACGTAATGTGTTATCAGTTGAGCTCTTGTAACTCACACTTTCTTTTTTTAGTTAATTGTATGTGCTACTATTTCCTAAAACATTTAAAAGAATGTTGATATATCCTTAATATCTATTCACATCCCAAATGTTGTGAATTTTCAGCTTTATTTAAAGGTTTACTCAAGCAAAATTGAAAATGTTCCAATAAGAAATATTAGCCATCCACAATTCCAATCATCAATCTAGAAATATGGACGAAAATCCCAATAAATCTATTTGAAAGTATGGACAGTCGGCAGCTCCACATAGACCCCTAATGATTGACAGCTTGGGTGTTGGTGACTCGTGAGGCAGGTCACAATATTTCAGCTGGCAGTCAAATATTAGCACAACCTTCATGGCAAAAAGACAGTGTGGGTCAGGAACATTAGCCGCACAAACACCAACACACACACAAAGATAGAATCATCAGAGGAAAGCCAGCCCGCGCAAACAGGACATGACAGTGCAGGTGTCACAAAGGGGTATTCAGCTGGGCGTCATGGCAACAGGGTCAGAGGTGAAAGGAGTGTGCGGGACAATGATGAGACGGTGTGATGTGGAGAGATAGGAGAGAAAATGACAAGAGAAAGTGTGAGTGTGTGTGTGTGTGATTTAAACAGGAATCACACACAAATACTGGCCCTGTCCAAAACCTACTGAGCTGCCTTGCTGTCTAGTGGCTAGATATCTGTCTTCTAAGGAAGGAAATGGAAGTGACTCATTTGGGTGACGTTCTACATGGTCAAAACCTTTGTGGAGACTAGACTTACAATTTATTTCGATAAAGTTTGCTGTTAGAATGTTGTTATGATTGTATTGAACACATAAATGCTGCACAAAAGAATAATTTGTATAAGATCACATTATTTTACAAATACTTCTTGGGTATTGAATTAATTCTTTTTATAATCAACTGGAATACATTTTGGATTGATTTCTCCTCACTTGTCCCAATGCATCATTCAATTCAAATGCAATTCAATTTCAAATGTATTTCCATAGCACATTTCACAATAATGGGATTGTCTTTCTATGAAAGATGCAGTGCTTTCCTATTATAGAAGGTGGCCTTTCATCTTTCGGAGCAGTTTTGGGCTTTCTAGTAAGTCAGTGCTTTCTATAGACGCATATTACTAACGCGCTCTTTAAATAAACAAAAAATGACTGTACCATTGACTTTAGACAAGGTTTTAGTTGGTCAATAGCGCAGTCTATTTCAGTTGCCACACAATAGCAACCTGCCAACAATGCTGCGCCTGAACACACTTCGTTTTCAGACCAGCACGGGCGTACAAATGGGTGAAAAAAGGAATTGGCTATTGGCCCTTGGGTTAAAAGTGCACCTAAGGGAACAAGCCGACGCCGTCGAAGTGTGTGGTTGGCTCACGTTGGCCCTGACACACCAAGCCAACAGCTGACACCTGACGGCCAAGTGGCATATCTGAGAGGAAACAACTTTCCGTACCAGCAGGTGGCTGAAGTCAGTATTCGTTACTCAAAACTGGAAAAGCCGGGGACTTTTATACAAAACAAACAATCAGTGTTTGCGTACCAGTCTCATGCTTATCAAAACTGTGATAAATGTTAAAATGTTTGAGTATGGGAATGAGATATGCCAAAACATTAAGAGCGTTCCGTGCCTTACCTTCGTCAACAGTTCGGAACAGTTAATGCCGGCCGACGTTCAAAACCAGGCTTGGTGTGTATCAACTCTAGGATGCCTTGCATTTCTGCAAGCCTACAAAGCTACAGACTTGCAACAGTACCATTGGTAAGATTGTATGTCAAATAAGCCTTTTTAGTGTGTCAGATATTATCGCTACATCACATCTTGTAGGATACTATTTTGGACCACAGAATACGGCTTTTGCCTGTTGATATTTTATGGGCCAGTGAAACATAAATATATAAAAGGGAATACATATTCATACTAAGTGTGACCCATATTTCCCATAAGTGTCAATTTTGCATCACTAGACGGGTTTTGAGAAATAGACTTTTAAATGGAATGGAAGGCAGGCTTCATATTCTGTAAAAAAACACAAACCATTGCGCATGAACTTTCAGAGCATGTTGGAAATCTTTCAGCATATAGACTAGGCTTAGAAAATCTTTTAAGAGTCTTTTTAAACGCAACGGCGGCTGAGGATTGTGTAAATGCTTTTTCCTCAGCACTGGGCTCATTATACGATTTCAGAATAGGCTATAGAAATGCATATATGTCGACTAAAGTTGTACCCTGGTGAACTATCCCTTATTTTTGTACCTTTTTCCTATGTTTCCTAAAGGCCTCTGTTGGTTAGCAACCCACACGTCTGATATGCGTTTAAAAAACATCAAGGTACATTATTCAATAAGCATGTTGGCAAGGCGGCATGAATGACCAAGAGAGACGGTTTATATTCTGAAAACCCAACAGAACCCAGAAAATCCAAAATAACCTCTTTTTGAAGCGCGGTAGTTGAATAAATCTTGCAAAGGACAAAAACTTTTCAAACTTGATCAGGAGTGTATTATTTATTTATTACTTCTCACACAGTCTACGTAATACGGTGGGTTTTAATGTCGCTTTTGGCTCACAGTATGACGCTTTTCCAGTGACCTTAAAGGAGGCCTGATAATGCTGATACCGATAACAGCAGTTTAAAGTTTTAAAACGCCAGTAAAGGCGTTTTTGTTGGTACTCTGGGAGCGCCTATGTGCGTAAGGAACCGATCTTTGGAAAATTATCAGAAAAAACAGCTTGTGTAAATAAGGTGTTAGTTAAAGGGATAGTTCACCCAAAAATAAAAATCCTGTCATCATTTATTCACCTTCGAGTCGTTCCTAATCTCTATAAATCTCCTTCTAACTAAACAGCTAACTCAACAGTTCTTGGACCCCATTGACTACCATAAAAGGAAAATTACTTTATTTTTTTGTGCTGTTGAACACAAAAGATAATATTTTGCATTAACGTAAGTAGACAGTAATAGTAAACAGAATCCACTTTGTATTAGATACACAACGACACAAAGATGCATAATGGCGTGTACAGGTGTGCATGCTATATGGGCTTGTAAGATGATGGTTCACAAATAAAGGTAAGGATGAATTGTGCAATCCAGATGCAAAACATATTAGATCAACTTTTATTTTGAGAAATTGAAATGAGTTTCAAACAATAAATGTTATTCAGGAAAGTCCTTTTATTTAGGTACAATATAGATTTCTTTTCTAAATGTATTTATTTTATAGTATTTTGAGCAGGCATCAGGGTATTAAAGTAAAAGTAACAATCCCACTTTTTATATGATCTTATCCCTATACTTGGAGCTGGTTAGCGGTATTTATCCCCAAGGCAACTCCTCCTAGCCTCCAGCAATAAGAACCATCAGCTTGGGTGTATCGGTCCAGTCTCATAGTTTAATACACCGAAGCCTCCACGAACAATGAGACTTAGATATCAGCCTTAAATAAGTGCACATGCATTTTTAAAGTCTTTCACTGGTTGTGTTCTTCTGTGTCTAAAAAGGACTGACAGAATGAAAAGCTTAGACGAGGGAGAGGTGAGAGTTCTTAGCCGAGCTTCAGAGTTATGCCGATAATTAGGCAGAAGAGAAGAGCGTGTAATGCAGAAGAACAGAGAAAGAGAGATCTGTTCCTTTTCTTCTACGCCTTTTCTTTTCTTCACTCCTCCAAATGTAATTATCTGCTCGAAAACCCATGCCACCTCAACCTTGTGTGTGCAGGAGTGTGTGCCCGTGAGTGCTCATCAACCTCCATTCCAAAAACAAGTCACCTCAATACAGTGAGCTGAACTCCTTTGCACAAGGGTAATTAGGCCCATCGAGCGAGCGAGAGAAAGAGAAAAAGATGTAGGCAAAGCCAAATGAATAGAATGTCTAAAGACATTAGAGAGGGCAACAGAGAGGAACAGGTGTGCATTATGGCCACTATTGTGTTTAAGGACAACATGATGCGTGCAATGTGAGACCATTTGAGGATGGATGTCTGAGATGTTTAAAATGCATTTCAGAATTGGGTTAATGGATTTGGAGTTGGAAAGTGAATCAGAAAAAGTGCATTAGTAGTAGGCTATGGCTTGAAAGTAATGTATATAGTTTATTGTTGAATGTAATTTGCAGCATCTCTCCACCAGACACCTGAATCAGCTCTTCGCTGAAAGTGTCCTCTTCTCCATCATTTGAAACACAGAATATGTACCCATTTAAATAAAACGATTTTGTTCGCCGCATGTTTTCAGCAGGTGGTAATAGCGTGATGTTAATTGCACCAGGAAGTAAGGACTGACTTTGTGAAAAAGGGTCATTTACATAGAAAGGAGGGGCATTCGGGCAAAAAGAATAACAATGGCTTCATTTAAATACAGCACAGTGCTGTTTTACCACCTTTTATGTTGAGCTTAACAGTAAAATCGTAGCGCTACAAGGACACCTCATGACGTGAACAGTTTCTCTGTTGAAAATGGTGCTGTTTTCAAATGTGGCATACTGCAAGTTTTGACAGCCACCTCAATATTACTGTGAATTCTTGAACATCTTGTTCATTTATCACCTAAACACCCTAGAACAAGGAAAATTATGAGAACCAAATATAATTTTGTATGTGTGTGTGTGTGCATATAAAGATTTCTTTGCAAACATATTTAAACACTGGTCCAGAAGCACTTCTGGTTTCGTATTTTAATTTTAAATGTATAATTAAATCATTAAAATGTTTGTTCGCTTATAAATATTTTGTTGGTTGCATTTTGTTTCAACGTTTGTTTAGTGTTAAAAAACTCTCAAACTCTGATTTCTTTCAAATTAATTCATTTCCTTGACATGCTTAACTTGTTTATCTTTAGTATTTGAAGTGTTTAGAAAGAAGGATTTGCCTTTCTTTGAGTTTTGGTAAGTAGCAAACACATTTTTGTTTTGCCCCGACCATTTATAGATCTTGTACAATTCTATGGTGCTAGATATTGTGGTAATATTTACTCTTATCATGTAGCATCTATGTTTTAGTGTTTATTTAGCTCAAGTAAATAGTATTAGTATTATAGTCCTAAAATACAAAAACAATCAAATGCTCACTTCTGAAGTTTTGGACGACTCATTTTATTAACACTTATTAGCTCAGTGTTATGCCTGCATCTTGTTATTATACTGAAATGTATAAATGTGTAAAAATATTTACGATGGTAAAGAAAATTAATGCGATTTACTTATCTAGCATGTTAAACTTCATAAAGAAACAGTCAAAATGAAAGCAAATTTGTTTCATTTTGTAATAAATTTATTTTAATGTTATGTTATTTTGTCGTCTTAAAGTAAAAAAATGAACAAACTTATTTTTCCAGAAAATCGCAACTGATATAAATGTTTAAAAAATACCATTCATACGGCGTCAGAGATTAATTTTTCAGTCACAAAAATGTGATAAATTATTGATATTATTGGTCGCACGTGTTAAGTTGTCGTTATACGTCATTGATCAATACAAAAGTGTACACTGTATATACGTAAACCTAAAAGCAATTCAAATCTTAATGAAAGTTCCTCAATAAAGGAAAGGTTATCCTAGGCAGCAGACCCTTAAACCTTTACTTTTTAACAGTGCTTTTTTAAAAAAAAACATATTTTTTATGTTATTGCCTGCAAATGTTCCTTTTTACAAACTGGATGTGGCAGACCTATATTGCATTAACGTAAGTAGACAGTAATAGTAAACATAATCCACTTTGTATTAAATACACAACGACACAAAGATGCATAATGGCGTGTACAGGGTTGCATGCTATATGGGCTTGTAAGATGATGGTTGACAAATAAAGGTTATGAAGAGTGGCATATTGAAAGAGACGGAGCAATGTAAGTACATTTCTGCTGATCTCATACATATAAACCTGCTGTGGCAGAGACAGTTGACATTTAGATCTGAACTCTTCCCAGTGGACTTTTTTTGTCTTTACAGTGGATACGGTTTGACACTTTGTTTTGACTGTGACTAAGAAGATTGTCAGAAACCTATCGAAATGGATTGTCTTTTCTCGTTTTCTTCAAGGTCTTATGTGAACCTCTGAATAAAGCAGAGCTAAGAATGAAGAAACAAGATGCTAGATGCTTTAATTGGGAAAGGAACAGATTTAGAATGTTGACTGTTAGACTCTGAAGTGAAGTGTGTGGGAATGTGACCTCACTTAGCTCGGCACACACACACACTCACACATGCATATATAGCATGCAGCGCCTCTGAAAAACTCAATAGAAACACAGTTGCATGCTAATGAGATACACAGGAAACTGAATCTGAGCTTACTCATAACTTACCTCCCTGTGGGAACTATCTAGATAGATCTAGATCTAGATTGATAGATAGACAGACAGACAGCGAGAGAGAGAGAGAGAGAGAGAGAGAGAGAGAGAGAGAGAGATAAAAAGAGATAAAAAGAGAGAGGTACAGAGAGACAGAGACAGAGAGAGAGAGAGAGAGAGAGAGAGAGAGACAGAGAGACAGAGAGACAGAGAGACAGAGAGAGAGAGAGAGAGAGAGAGAGAGAGAGAGAGAGAGAGAGAGAGAGAGAGAGAGAGAGAGAGAGAGAGAGAGAGAGAATAGATGGATGGATTGACCCTAATAAAGTCCTCCTATACTTGGTATAAAGTGAATCTCTTACCAGATTCATGAGATGTTTGTGTTTTCAAAGCCAATCATTTTAAAATAAATTAATAATGAGCCACAATTTCCTGCCTGCACATTAGATCTATATCATTCATGCTTGGATTTGAAATTCTTCTGGTTCGTGTAAAGACCTTATAAATCTCTTCATTTCTATGAGAGACAGTCTACAATATGCACGTTGTATTTTATTCATATAGCAGATGCTGAGATTCAGCCCGAGTCGTGACTCAAAGGGCAGTCAGGGCATGAAAAACACGGTCTGGTTGAAATATGGTTCAGGGTATTGAAAATGTACTCTGGAAAATAACAAATTATTTCAACTCCATAGGGAGTCTGAAGCTCATGTAAGAAAACTTCCTCCCAGGAGAACCGATGGCTAGTTAGCTGACCATTATGGTCTATTATGACCATGTAATGCATTTAGCAGCGTAGGAGTGCTGTATCTACATATGCGAGATGAAATTGCTTGCCGTTTAAGTGGTTTTGGGATTTTAATAAGATGGAAGATAATATTAAGGTTAATTTTAGTCTACGGTCCAGCTGGCAACTTTAAAAAGCCTTAAAACGGCCGTTGTGGTTCATGCTTAGGATTTGGCAGCTATCTGGAATAGCACACTGAGATTTCACATGTCCAGTGCTATAAGCATACTGGACAACAATACATTCTGAGGAAAAAAATCAAACCAGAGAATTCGATACCACACCGAATATGATTCCGAGGCACCAACTCATTTCAACTGTTTTTTTTTATTTATTGTATAAACTACATTTACTTTCAGGAACAAAGATGACTGCTTTGTTCAGGTATCGAGCGTGTCTTTCTTTATCTCTTACCTCTCCCTCAGTCAAGGCCAACCTCTGACGTCACCTAGACAGACCGGCGATCTGTGTGCATGCATGTGTGTGTGCTCGTGTGTTTCGGCCGGCCGGTAATGATGAGCAGATGGTGGTGCGCGCTGATGACCGGAGACTCTCTCGGACTGCACAGGACATCTGTTACGTAGACATTAGCTGCTGTCACACGCACTCCGAGTGCCAGCATTCCGGATCCTGTCACTGCCTGTCACGACGGTCGTGCCCACGAGTCAACAGCGGAATAAGACATCACCTGAGCCAAATACCTAAATCAGGTGTCATAAAAATCAATTTGCATTGTCAACTCTCATTTAAAATTCACAAGACGCAAGCACCATTCCCAAATGTGATGCTCCTGAGATTATATCCGATAAGCCTACATTGAAATGCCTTATTTGGATGTGCATCAACAAACAACATGAGAGCGTCAACACAACTCTTACATTTTTAACGTATCCCACCAAGATGAAAGACGTGCTTCAGAATCAGGCATTCTCAGTCCCTCCTGCCGATTAGTGGCCATTAAGGGGTTGGGTGGGGTTAAAGAAAGAAGATTTTCCTTTTGTTGTACTAAAAGAGGCGGGGTCTTGTCTTCTTCACAGTGACTTCCGGAGGCTGAAGTGGGGTGACATAAGGAAAAGGAGCCTCTTCTCCGGGGCGGTACCGCTGATGGATGCTAGAGGGCGACACTGAGTCGTCATCTGCCGTGGAACTGGGAGAGCGAGCTGAGCGTCAGTACCAGACTGTGAGCAGCACGGATCAGTGCGAGAGAGAGAGGGAGAGGGAGGAACGAATTTGTCGCTACATGCCGCCGCCGTTGCTACTGGTACCACACGGAACATTATAACGCATCGGGCCTCACGGAAAACGGACAACTATATCGGTTTCTTCACGCAGGACGGAATTTACACGATGTACCGTTCGGGAGGCGTGATGCTGGCGCTTCTCGCGGCTCTGCAGGTAAAATTCATGGTGCGGGATGAGGCTGTACGCTCGGGCAGGGGCTCGATGTTTGTGTTGTAGCGATGCTGTCGCATGTTTAACGGTACTCTGCGTACAGTCGATGCGATCATTTGTCTGCGTTTATTACAAATAAACGCCTGCGCTCAGTGTATTCAAATAGGGCGATCGAATTCAATCCTATCAGTGTTCTGTTCGTTTCTAATGATTGAGAAGTCAAGGAGTGTCGGATCTGTTCCGTGTGTAATTCTTGTGTTTCCATACCAAATGTTCCCAACACGTTCCTTCAAATTCGACGTGCGAAGCTACTGGCTTTTTCACATCGTGTAGCCCACAACAACTGTCCGCGTATTGTACCAGCAGCCCCGTTAAACCGTCCCGTGCTGAAACGGAGCCAGGCGCAGATGAATGCGGGTTTTCAAACGCGCCCTCGCTTCTTTTGGCAGGAGACAGAAAGTTGCCCTCGGGGAAGTGATTAGGTCACAACGGTTCCGTCGCGACTGATGAAACGAACGTAACAAGAATCGGTTAACGAACAGCTCATCGAAGTGGCCGCGAGGCTTCGGCTGACTTCATGCTGACCGCATCGCTTGTAGTTGCGCGGATGTGAAATCTCGCGGAGAACAGCGGGTCCGCGCGTAACCCAAATATGAAATATCACTCGGGACCCGAATGAGCGAGCGGGGGAACGAGGCGTGTTGTCGGGTTTGGGGTCTACTGCCCTCGGAATGGCCGAACATGGCTATTTACATGGCAGAATTAACGTTACCGCGTTGAGCACAGTCTGATGTTCTGTATCCGGGATTCTCGAGTTTATTACTGGGAAAATGCGGAGAGATTACTGGCAAATTATAATGTGATGATGGAACCGAACGTTTGAAATCCGCAAACCAATAAAGTTTACAATTGGCAGGCAGCCATTTGGCACGGGTCTGATTTTTTTAATTTGTGGTCAAGAGTAGCACTCCCGATCTCGTAAATGTCATTTTAGGGCACGTTTTTTGAGTGTAACATAAATGTCGCGTTTTACTGCCACTCGTGTTGTTTGTGCGTGTTGTAACGGTTCCACATGTTTAAAGCCCGCTGCCGTGTTCGGGTGGGGGTCGTTGCGCTTCGCATTCTTTCGGAGAGAGAGAGAGAGAGAGCGCGCGGCAATTCATTTAAAATTCAAATTCTTGAACGAGCAGAGGTCGCGAGCTCACGAATCGCATTGCGTTTTATCCTGGACGTCGTTGAGACCACGCTGACCAGCTCTTTATCCCATTTTCACGGGCTTTGCTCCCTCCGTCTCTTTTCCCGTTTGTTTCTCGCTGATTTTTCATGTCAGCAGGGCCGCTGGTGCAGCTCCATCCAGATTCATTCCCTGTGTATGGATGTGCCGAGGCAGCATATTGCTAAGCAATTGCTGACAGGACAGTTTAAAGTCAGATTTTCAAAGCACCCCTGTAGTGGCGGTTTTATGTGGGGCTTTTGCAGATATAACACCAGCGGAAAGACAGCGTGGTATGAACACTATGGAAAACTGATGGGAACACAAACTTCGCTAAAAAAGCTCCACTGTTCTGTCATGGTGGATGATGATCTTTGTCGGAGCGAACGTTTGATCAGTTGTTACGCAGGAGGGCACAAGTCAGCATCCATAGAGCTAGCGAGTAATTAACATGTTTGATAAATTGACCGTGCTTGTATTAACAAACAAGGCCTGCCGCCTTCTTCTTTCCTCTGATCTTCTTCCAAAACAAAGATGTTGTTTCACGGTGCATGCCAGGACGGAAACTCTACCTTTGATCTTATAAAAGCGCACACTAAAAGCCGTATACCTATTTGCCCACGCCGAGATACAGACCATGTGTTTTATCAGATTCTGGCATGCCATTAGATCGCATTAAGATGGAATGACTCTGTGTTTCCTGATAGCATAGGTGGGGAATGAACGGGGCTTTGTCCTTATCCGTAGCCGTTAAACGGCTCTGTCCTCCTAGGTGTGCTTGCCTGTTTTAAGCGTAAGCCATAAAGGGGGATTTGTGACTTGTGTCAGAAGAGTGCCTACACCAGCTGTGAGAGTGTGTGTTTGTGTTTTTATAAGATAAGTGCTCCTCCAGACCGCGCACCGTTGTGTGTTGCCCGTACGGCTCTGCTTTTCTAACGTCTCGCCCTCCTGACCTCATCAGTCTAATTACACCCACCTCAAAATAACAGATGCCCTGGTGCCACAGCGGGGGGGGGGGGGGGGGGGGGAGGAGGGTAAACCATTTGCTGTCCATTGGGAAAGCAAGAAAAGTGGAATAATTCAGAAGCGCATAAAATTGTAATGGATATGGCTGCAATAAACCTTATTAAATGTAGCCGATGCGCCGTGAATTAGTGGGTAATCATTGACGAAATACAATAGTATCGCTAATTCAAAGAGTTCATTTTGCACGTTATCCATGCTCTCGCTGGTTCTTGACGTCTCATCGGGATGCCGTTCTTGAGCAGAGTTCTGCCTCATTTCCGCCGTTTATAGTGAAAGAGCGTGATCATTATGTCCATCGATTCCTCCTGGGATTCGGGATATTTGGCTCTCGCAGGGGTGTATGTTGGCCCGCGCTGAGGGGCGATGTTTATTAATCACCATAAATCAGGGGATTCATTTGTCTGGTGCTCCTTATTTTGGCAGGTGGCAATCCAGGGCACAGGGGCGATGCTGTGTCAGCCGGGTTTCGCTGAGAAAGAGTACAACGTCGTGGGTGATGTCATCGCCGAGGGACAAGTTCTCGTCAAAGGTAATCAAAGATGCTATTTGTACACGTCTTCACAAATAAATGCTGAGTTGATCACATGCGACGCCTTACCAGGGTGCGGTTTCTGTCCTGATTCTCCGCCAGCGAAGAGAGTGTCCGTCAGAAACGGGCGGGGGAAGGGCAAGGCTTTATGTGTGTATGTCAAAGAACGAAGGGGGAGGGAATTAAGTGTTAGTGTTGCTTTAGCAGGGGGTGTTTATGTAAGGGGCTCAGTGTTTTGGAGGAATGTGTTTTGAAGGGTCTCTGTGTGAAATTTTTAGGGGGCTAAATCATCAACCCCCGCCGCGGTCTCGCACACAGATGAAACCCACCCTGCGATCAATAGCATTGATCAAACCAGCCCGTATCCATACAGTCAATCAATGTCATAGATCACACTCAGCGATCCAGCCAATCACATCCCGCCTGGCTCTGTTCACAGAGCACTGGCAGATCTGCAGCTCTGCTGCGGTTGTAAACTTGGGAGGCATTACAACATCTGTGCTTCATGTTTAATTGCTGCTGTGTAAAATGGGCTTAACTGCAAGTTTACATTTCCAGTAGATAAACGAAACTAAACCACCAATTATAACCACGGCTCATTCAGTCAAAATAATTTATATTGTATAATATTTAATAAAATATTTTTGTCCTTGTTTTAAGAAAGCGAATAGATGGTTTTCTTCTATTTGGAAAGTGTTACGTGACTTTTTTCAACCAAAATATTATTTTTATATTTCCATTTTGTTGTTGGCTTATTCGTGAGTTCCCGTGGAAGACGGCAGTCTAGATATACGATTAAACACTTTGAAGAGGCGAGTCTGTTTGTGAGATTACACTGAACACACACAAACACACACAGACCTGTTACAATTACAATATAAGTGATAACCTCCAGCTTTAAATTTCACACAGAGATCCGACATTTCACACCCTGATATGAATTTCCCAACTGTGTACGCGTATGTGTCATGATCTGCTGATGGCCGAGTTACTGGGCTCAGAAAGCCCGGTCATTTGATCTCACTGTTGACTCACTCATTCACTTCCTATGTCCTTTTCAGTAGAAAGGTGAGCGGTATCACATTGCCCACACAAACACAAAAGCGGCTATCATTTCATTACCATTTCAGGCCTCTGTCGAGAATGCCTGTCCGGGTTGTAAGTCAATGTGAACTCTGTTACGCACACTGGCTTTTGCCAATGGACATAAGAATTTGCAAAACACAATTTCTCTCTCTCTGCTTCCTTCTCTCTCCTCCCCTTCACTCTTTGTCCATCTCCCCCCCAACTGGGGACAGGGGGAGTCTCTTGTTAAACATGAGGAGGATGTTTTGTGTCCCTGACACTCATTCATCACGTCCTTTTTAGGCAAATGACTTAGAGATGAAGACTTTCCCTTCTCCCCTGCAGCCTCTCTTTCACTCTCTCTCCCCCTCAGACCCACTCTTTTCTTTTCAAGTGGGACACGGGGATGTACAGTTAGCGCTGATTCGCTGACCCGACTCTGTGATTCTGACCAAAAGAATGTGTTTATGCAGTCTTTACAGTTACTTGAGAATTTGAATTCCGTTCCTTTGAGGCTTGGCGAGATAGTTAAATAAAAGTAAAATAAATTGCAATATTTTTCATCAGTGAGAGGTACCATTATTTTGCTCAGCCGGCTTTTGTTTCCCAGTAGATAGAAAAATATTTAGGGTAGGAAATAAAGTAAAAAGTCTAATCAAGGATGTTCAATACATACAAAGTTTTTTTTTTAACAACCTCACGTGAAAAATGATTAAAGCCGATTCAGGAACATGAATTAAACTTAGGAACTGCTATATTTAAAAGAGAGAAACTATTAAAACATAGTTTTGAGTCTCAAGAGACGGTGTGATCACGAAAATTCAGTTAAGACGCGCGTGCTCTTTAATGGACAAATAAATAAATATGCATACAGATCATCACAAATGTATTAGATTGCTATTGGTTTTCCACATATCAATCCATCTGCTTTTTTCTTTTCTCATATATTTCAAATTTTTCTCCTGTAAGGAGATATGACTTTGAAGTTTTAGGACAAACTTGTTTTACTAGTCGAGTCATTTTGTAACTTTTTTCCTCTCTTGAAACGCCATACTCGATCCCGTTTCAAGCGGGTACGTGCGAATGTCTCTCTCTCTCTCACTCTGTCCTCCTTGTTTTCACAAGAACTCGTTTTTTCTCCTCTTTTGATCTGTTTTAAAACAAGAGAGAACAGATGATCAGAGGAATGCGCAGCGGCTGAGAGGTGATTACTGTATCACGCCGTGCCGAGAGGCGGTGTTTGTTTTTCATCACTTCCGATCAGAGCGAACGAAACAGAACTTTCAGTGCTGCCTGTTTTCAAGAACAAGTCAAAGAAAAGAGCAGAAAAACAATTGAGTCAACAAAGAGAGGGGGAGAGAGTGACGGAAACAGAGAGAGTGTCTTTGTCTGACCCATGGGGGGCTGCTGGTAACAGCGATTGACCAATCAGAGTGCGGCAGCGAGGTCATCAGCATGCGGTTCACTGGCCCTCAATGGGCTGACTGAGGTGGAATTAAAGAACGGTTACGGGAATCCAGACCTTATTAGAGTAAGTGGGGGAGTGAGTGAAAACAGGGGGGGACTCCTGGTGGTTTGTCCCTTTAGTGTTTTTTAAATTTAATATGAAGTACCTAATGAGCTGTCTAAAGATTACCAAGCATGCTATTGTCTTATTTGTTCAGCCACCCAAATGCTTTGTTGTGTGTCTATGCATGTGATAATGAGGTGACATTCTTAATTAAAGAAAAATGCCGAAAAAACCTGGGTGAAGACGGGGTGGGACGATTGTTCTTTACTTAGTTTACCATCAGAATCTGCAGTTGTCCCGTTGACTTAAGTTGAATTCCTTTGACGGCGTGCGTCGCCAGTTTGGCCTTTGCTGTCATGGTTTTTATAATAATAGACAGTTATGCAGAATGGAAATTCTTCATGAAGACTACTTATTGACTATTTATATGTCAAATTGACCTGTGTAGGAACCTATGTAGAATTAGGCTGGTTTGACTTTAACTGACCCTGAGCGGACACATTTACGAGGGGGCGTTTGCATGTTCTTGTATTCAAAATCAGCTAGGTTGAATGCAGAGGAATGGAACTGGACGCTGGGGTCCTAAACATGACATGGTGGGATGCACAAACTACAACAGTAGATACACCACAGCGGCCAAAGACATATAGTCACCTTGGATTTATGAGGTTCTATCTGCATATTAAAAAGGTTTTGAGATATTCGCGTTCCCTTTGACTTTGTAGAGACAACCTTATAGTTTATAATAATATACGCAATGTAAAGAAAAACATCACATGAAGTCAATAAGTTGACTGTGAATAACATAATTATGACAAAAATGTCAGATGGAGCCTTATAATTCCTATGCATCTGTATGGGCGTAGATGGTGTGCTTTAAAAGAGGGATTTCTGTTGATAATCTTCATGCTAATAAAAAACAATGACTTTTACGGTTAGCATTGCTAACCTTATTGAAAATGTATTAACAATACTCTATCTTCTATATATCACCACATATTCTAGTACATTTCATAATGTTTCGGTTTTCTATCATTTCTTTTTGTCTTATTTTATAAATATTTTCTCTTCTCTCGTGTCTCCATACTGCTGCTTTATAAATATAAATTCGCAGAGAGTAAAATACATTTACATAAAAGGACCACTGTTAAAAATAGGCTAAGAATAATCTATAGAACTAATTGACCTTGGTAAGCGACTAGTCAAGTGTTGGAATGACTAGTCGACCAAAGTGACCCAACCCTGGCATAAAAGGTATTGTTTGTTTAAAAAGGCAGAGAGCAGCGATGAGAGTAAAACATGACTTTTAGAAAGCGCAAACCTCTGATCCTCATACGGTCAAAGCTCTGTGTGCTTGACAGTCTCTCTCTCTCTGTAGGATTTGGCCAGATGGACTTCATTACCCTAAATCGATCTAGCAAAACAAAGACCCTAAGAGTATTGATCAGAGCGTATGTGTGAGAGCTTATGCGTATGAGAAAGAAAGCAAGCAAGCAAGCTAGAAAGGATTATTCTTGGGTGGTGAACCTGGGGGAGACAGAAAATAAACCTTTTGAAGGTTATAGTTTAATATTGTTTGAAAGGCCCACGCCATTTTGGGTGGTCTGTACCAGACATTCCAGGATTACCGTGGACCACGAGATCAGCTGCTTACTCATTAATGTCTGTGTGTATGGGCACCTGTTAATGTTGCGTTAAAAATGTGTAAAAAATCTCAGTCTCAGCACCGCAACGTTTCTTTAGTCAGCTGGTGTTGGGCTCCACACTTGTGGGGGGAGGCGTGGAAGCCATCCAATGCGACATCAACCCTTGAGACGGATATTTTTAGACACAAAATCGCAAGCTGTGTTTTTAGATGAGTAAAGAATGACATCAGAAATGACCAGGGTTGTGTTTGTTGGTTATTGCCAAAAGCAACAAAAGAGGTTCACGGAAATCCAAAGCTCGCTGAATTCAGACAGCTTGATGGTGTTGGAATCCAGAGCAAAATCAACCCGGAGTCGAAAGACTTTTAGGCTTTTTCTCCTCTCTCACATGCACGTGTAAGCCCCTTTTTACTGTCGGGGGATTATTATTGGGCGCTTTGGTGTCATGGCAACTGTCTGATTCTATTCTCACAGGCTATTTTGTTGTTGGAGGTCAGGTGACCCGAAAATTCAGTTGTCTCTGTAATTTTCTGCATGGCTTTCTTTCTCGTGCGCTTGCTTTAAAACACACTACGCAAGTTCATTTGGGATGCCCTAGTTTCCGTAGTAATGATGGATTTCTTCCCACTGTGCTGACCGCATTGGCTCAAAGGACGGAAGGGAGAAGAGAGCGGTGGAGAAAAAAAAAATTGGGGGTGGATTGTGTTTTTATACTCAAGTATGTTATTTATCACTGACGTTTAAGACATAATTCACACAATAATAGCGTTTAACCACAGGAAACAGGTGATTATGTGGCGTGTATGCTAATCGCGGTGAGGTTTCGCGGTGAGGCTAAGAGATCCTTATCAGATCGCCAACCCTCGCTGTGTGTATGAGGGCTCATTTATGTACAAGAAATGGCTGCAAGAGGCAGTTTTTGTGTTTTTCCCCTTACTGTGTTATGGCAGGGTGACCGCGGCGAACTAAGCCGTCGGTTCAAAAGCCCACTGCTTACAATCTCACCCACACACACACTGGTCAGCTCTGCTGACCTCTACGTGCCTGGAGTTTGCGGTTGGGTGCATGCCTGGGTGACTGCGTACTGGATCAGTATGAGAACGCGGGGGTGGCTGAACTACACCGAAGTCTGGTTTCAATCAGCAGTCAGGGTTTTGTAGGGGCGGGGGTGATGGAGTGATATGAAGGCTAACTTGAAAGTTTGGAGTGGAATGGAGATTGAGAACATGACGGTGCCAAATAGTTTAGAAGATGTTGGAGGGATGGATGGATCATAATGGATTTTTCCGTATTTAGAGGGTAGTAAGATAGAATAGTACTTTACGTTTGCCCCGGGGGAAATTGAAGAGTTGGAAGTATACATCAATCATAATAGTGAGAGAATAAAAAAAGGGTGTATGTCTATATGTGTGTTCAGATTAGGGGTGTCACAATATACAGGTATTGGCAACAATCATGATAAAAACATGTTAATTGATGATATCATGAAAAAGCTACACGTATGATAATATTGTGTACTACTCAATACCCATTTAAAATGTAATCGCCTCCCTATATGTGTTTTTGAGTGACTGTGAATTTGACTTTATAAAAAATCTGTAGATATTTGAGAATATTGTTGTTGTGAAATCTTTTGCCCACAATAATGGTTTTGTGAAAAGAGATATACAAAATATGTTTTTTACTACACTATTTTCATGTCCAGACGAATACATGATAAGGAAAACCATAAGGATATCTATTGTTAAATCATATTTAATTAGTTTTTTTTTGTATTTAAAAAAATATTTATTTTACCAATGAATTACAATCAGAAAACAAATGTAGGAGTTTGTAAATATTATCACTCTTTCAAACATGTACTAAATCATTTACAATATTATTACACGGATAATATTACCACATCATCAATATTAATGGTTTTTAATATCACCATATCACAATATATGCCAATGCTGGTATATTGGTATAGTCACCCCTAAGTGAAAATATGAAATCGTGACAGCCCTAGTTCAGATGTGTTTGGTCGGGTTAAAGCAAAACAAGCCTGAATGGACTAAAACCAGTTGGTCCACTAGTGGTTGAGGCAACCGACAAACACAAAATAGACCATGAGAATGAAATGTTGGAAACAAATTACTGGAAGGAGATTTGGCTTTCTTTTTTATTCTGGATGGTGGTTGTGAATTCGTGAATCATTCCCAAATCCTGTTAGCACGGCGGCGCAGTTACATAGAAAGGCAATTATGATGTCATCAGTACCATCACAATGATTCACCGTATTCACAAACAAAACACCACCATGCTAAAACAGCACTGTGAATAGAGCAGCTCGTTTCGAGCGCCCGTGTATAGAGGCGCTACTGTGGCCCCTGTCTATTTCATGCTCTGCCAAATCTCTCCTTATTCCATCCTGCAGAGGAAAGATATGGGACACACGCTCGTAGCGTGGATGGTTTAGAATGTCTGTCTGTGGCTCTCTAAATGCTTTATTAGTGTTTATGTTGCCTTGGCTTGTGGCGTGGACGACTACCGCAGACATGAACATGTCAACAGTTCACATACACACTCACGCGCATAAACGCACATTCCGGCAGACGTCGCCAACCGCACCGCTCTTTCATGCCTCTGTCTCGCCACCCATCCGAAAAACACCCTCCCCCTCACCCCTAATCTGTCTGGTATTTGTGTTATTCTAATCTTTATCCATAAAGGGTTACAGTTGTAGGTATTATGACGTGGGAGGTATTCAGATCTGAAGGCCGTTTATTCGATAATGGGGTATGAGGGGTAATCTGGTCCTAATGGCGTCTGACCAAAACAATGCATTTCCTGTTAGCACATATGTGTGTCTGTATGTATGGATTTATTATGCCATCAAGACCCAATGGTTGACAGCTGTAAGTACACCCCTCCATCCCCCTCAACAATCAGGATAAGCCAAGACCGGCATGTCTCAGACCAATGCGTCATTTTTTCCTTTTGTGTGTGTGTCTGGGGGTTCACTTAACTGTAGTTTGGGCACGACAGCGCACCCACAAGTTGGGTAAATCTGTCTGGGGATTTTCAATTGTAAATGATTTATGAATATAATAAAAAAAAATCTTTAAAAACAAACTTTCTGTATAAAGGGTATGTTATGGTCTTATTCTAATTCACTTTATATAAAACGTCATGTGTGCGGGTGATGTTTTGTTGGTTCATGAAGACACTTTAATAGTGTTTTAAAGTGATAGTTTGCCCTAATGTCATTCCGAACCTTTATGACGTTTTTACTACTGCAGAACACAAAAGAAGATATTTTGAAGAATGTTGGTAAGGCCCCATTGACTTACATTGTAAGGAAACATTACCACTGAGACATTTCACAAAATATCTTCTTCAAAAAAGTAATATGTAGGTTTTGTATGACAAAACATGATGACATCATTTGTATTTTCGGGTGAACTCTCCCTTTAATGGACATATAAAAAATGGCAAAAGGTTTGTGTGAGGGTTACCCTCAAGGGGTAGAGCATATCATCGGCTCCAAAACAAAAAAAAACATAGATAACTGTGGTATGTCCTCATTTAGATAAGCTATAGAAACGTGTGTGTGTGTCTTTACAGGAGTTAAGATAGTCTGCGTTAGAGAAGAGACAGCTGGACCGGCTTGCGTCCAGCTCCGGTTTGTTTTAGGTTACTGCAGTATCTGAATGAATGCTCTCCTCTTGTTGTTTATTATTACCCACTTCCCCTCATTTTCCTTCCCTTCACACCTCTGCATCTGCTATCAGCTCACTTGCCTATTTGGGTGTGTCAGCAGCTAAGCGAGGGGAGAGTGTGAAGTGGAATTCTTGCCTTTTCCCGTAAGATGGAGGGATATATTTGGATTGGGGTAAAGCCAGCATGACCTTAATACAGGACAATGGATCGCAGCTGTGCCTTATACGGGTCGTTTTTTTTCAGCACGTACACAACAGGAGAGGAAGACGATGGCTATTAAAAATGATTTCTCTGGTGTTTAATGAGAAAGGACATTAGCTGGTGCAGGAGTCAGTGGGTGCGGGAGGTGATAATTGGACCGGCTCATGTGATTTCTCTTCTCACGCTTAAAGGGATAGGTTACCAAAATAAGAATATTTCATCATTTACTCGCTCCTGTATTGTATTTATTTCTTCCCTTAAAGACAAATGTTGTGAGGCAGGATGTCCAGACAGCCTTTCAATGGAAGTAGATGGTGACTTGGTGAATGTCAAAAGCATCATAAAAGTAGTGCACATGACACATCAAAGGTTTATGCTTAACCTGCTTTGTGGCTGCTGTTTGAGCATTACTTATAATAATAATAATAATAATAATAATAATAATAAGAGAATTTGAGTAAATAATTACTTAAATATTACATTTGTTCATTACACAAGGCTGTCATTTTACTTTGAAAGTCACTTTTATGGTGTTTCTTTTTGCATTATAAATCACTGTCAACTGATGTCTATCACAATAGTGATCCACGGTTTAACAATAGCAACATAGTTAAAACATAGTAACCACAAGTTTGCTATGGTCTCACTATTATAACCATGGTTTAACCATGGTATTAATCTAAATTGTCGAATAAAACAACATAGATACCACACATTACTATCGTTAAACCTTGGTTTGGGTTGAAAAAACTTGTTTTGCAAACATATCATTTTGTGATTTAGTAAAGATAAAAAAAAACAATTAATAATAATATAATTTTAATTCTCGGGTAAAATATTCATTCACAACAGAATGGCAAAATTATTTAAAGAATTGTTCACCTTAAAAACGAAAATCATCATTTATCAATTTAATCTCATTACTGTCATTTAGATCCTGTGTTATTTTCTTCTGAAAAACACAAAAGATATTTAGAAAAATTGTTTGGCAACCAAAAATCGTTGGTTCCCATTGACTTAAATTTTATGGAGACGAAACCAAAGTCAATAGGGACCAACAGTTTTCTGATACACACTTTTTTCAAAATATCTGCCAGAGAAAGCCGGAGAACGTTTGAATGACAAGAGGGCATGTAAATGACGACAGAATTTCATTTTGATGGTGAACTATTCCTTTAATGCTCATTGAGGTGCCATCTCAAGATCTAAAAGAGTGACATCATCTCAGTCTGTCTGTCTATTCTCAGTGTGTGTCTCTCTCCTCATGTCTCATCGTCCCAGATATACCCGTCTTTGTGTTACATTGTTTCACACGGCTTTGAAGCACCGTTTACTAGCGTACACTCTAGCCGTTTTTACACAGCCGTTCCTCAAAGGAGAGCGCCTTTGTGTCTTTTGTTGCATTCTCTGTCTCCCCTCTTCCAAGCCCCACTTTTATTTCACTATCACCTTTCGCTCTTTTATTGCCAGGATACTCTATTACTTGTGTGAATTCCTCGTTTTATCGCGGTACCGCCCATGCGCAGCAGCGCTCTTTAAAATGCCTAAGCACGCAGGTCCGTGGTAGAGGACCATTGCGACCGCTATTACAGCATTTCCCATATGGCCGGAGAGGTGAGAGAGTGGTCTTCCCTCCAGCGAGATTTATTGGCCCCATATTGATGTCCTTGGGCGTTGCCGATTGATTTGACATGGCCGATATTGTTTCGCAAGCTTGGGGGGAGGTGTTTTGCGAGAGCATGCGGCCGAATGAAACTCTATTCCTTGGCTTTTCAAAAACCCTTCCCTTTTGCTCCCGAGCCGGAGGCCTTGGGGTTGTCAGGGGCGACCAGCGTGGCGCTAGGCAACCTGGCCTAATTCGTCCCATTTGGCTGAACGCCGTCGTGCAGGGAGTATTGTTCCTGAGTCAACAGAAAACTTGCTCGTAAAGAGCGAGACGCAAACGTCACCGCACAGCCGGAGACATCTCCAGCTTCTACTACAAATCAAAAGCGCATGCATGTTTGATAGTTCGCGAGCGTGTTACATCTGCGCATAGTTATGAAATTCGAGAATTTTGAAATACATCTCTTGCTTATTTTTCTTCTGCTCAGTTGGTGATAATCCTGACACTCACACAGAAATGTACGCATGCCCCCTTGTACTCGCACACATATCAAAGTACTAAGTCCGTCCTTGTCCGCAATACTGTATCCCACTGTCTCCCCAGCTGTCACTGTTCACACACGAACACACACACAGACTGACATACTTATGCTGACAGACATAAATTACAACAGGAACAAAATGGAATCAGTACTTTGCTCACAGCAGTTTAAAGATGCCCACAAGTCCTCTAAACCAAACACACGTGTAACTTTATTCCTGAGATTTGCCTTCCTGTATTCGCAAAGACAAATCGCTCAGGCGCACACACTGCGGGCTTGGTTATTTGGGTCAGCGCCTGTACAAATCTCATTACACTCCAGTCTGCCATCCTGATGCATTATGGGTAATGTAGTCGTGACCCAGTATTTCAAACAACACCTCGGTGCGACCATTACTTTGTCTCTTTCCTGTCTGCGTGAAACTCAATTTGCCGTAGTTCACTGCAGGTATACTCTTTCTCTCGCCGTCTCTCACGGTGCTTTTGTAAAATGGTGGAGTATTGAATATCTCACAGAGAAGAGTGGGTAAGGAAAGCCGATGCTCATTTCGCGATTTATGTGCGGATGGGTGTATTTGAAACCTCCGCAGTCTCAACGGAATCACGTTTCACACGGTGCACGCATATCGGTGTCACACCTGAGGACAGGTACTTCACTTCCTCACACACCCACTGCTGACAAAACACTATGGGGCCACAATAAGGATGTTTCTTCCTGTACTGCAGGATCTAATGGGCATCTGTTACAAACAGGAGGTTATAGATTTCTGCTGGAGAATAAATCAATATCCACAATTCTCTACCCCTCACCACACTGAAGTGTGTGAAGAGTACGTCGGTGTAGTAGCAAAAGTGGTTCGTTCACAATTCATTTTGCATCGTATTTGTTTCAAGAGTGTTTATTGAGGTCGCTATGCAGATTTTCTGCAAGAAATGTTACAGAATATCATCCCCTCGGGGTCAAATACTAACGTGATTCTCTACAGTGTTTGGGGTTTTGTGTTACACTAGCTCTATGAATTCTTCCAGCGTCTTTTTTGTTTTTTGTTTGCGGGACTGCACCTTTATTGACACAGCGCCATCAGATGTGGTTTTATCGCCCTCGCGGTACGATACGGCATATCAGATGAAGAGACCAAAACGTAAGAAGCACTCTTAAAGAAATAACGCCTGGATGGCAACACATGCACAATGAATTTAATCTGGGCTTGAGCTCAAATCACTGTTATTTTCCGGGAACTCAAGATTTGATGAAGTCTAATCCCGCTTTTGTTTTCTTTTGTTTCGATCTGCGTTTTTTAAATGCAGATTACTATCATTGGTAAATAAATGTGCCCGGGCAAACACACGCCAGCAGGTACACAGATGCACAGATGTATTTAGAAGGATTGAGATTATAAAATGCGTTAGCGTCTCTGGTTTACATTAAATTGTGGCTCAGACAGTGGTTCAGAATGAAAGATGTTTTAACACCCAGATTGTCAACTATTGAAATTTCACAATTTGAGAACTGATTACGGTTGGTTGAACAATCTCCCTAAATGATAGTATCATCTGCATTCAGGCCTGTGAAAGAGTGTGCAGATGTTTGTAATTATTTGCAGTTTGTTATTTCCTGTCAGTCTTTCTGATGCACAATGGAGAGCGATAACAGTGGTCAGTTTTACCCGAATGTGTCTTCAATCGCTCCACACACACACACACACACACACATAATCTGAAGCCTTTATAATCTTTTCCTCCCTCTTTCAACCTCCAATTCATGTTTCCTGTGGTTTACCATCCATTCCACTTTAAACACCAAACCCGCAAGTGCATGTGTGTGTTCATAAACTCAAAATATTAGTCCTCAGATTGTCCGCACAACTTCCTGTTTTAGAGGTTTCTCATTTCCTCATAAAATATCAGGGGATTTTTTACAGTATTCTTTCCCCAGGCCTTGAAAAGTCACACAAGCATTATAAAGGAAATATAAATTGTATTTATGATTTAATAGAGGAGTTTTGTATTTCAAAGAATGAAACTTGCTGACAGGAAATAGTCATGCAAGTGTTCTTTCAGTCAGATCTGTATGAATCACGTGTGAATCATACTGAATTTGAATGACTTTGAAAAGTACTTATCAAGTAGTGTAAACAGCTGGAAATGTCATGGAAATTTGTTGGTCTAAAGGTCTCGTCTTCTATTTGATGTACTTTTCTTTTCCTGCAAGTCAACATGTCTTTCCATTAATATTTCAGCTTTTGTTACAGAACAATACATTGAGAACCCCTCCCTCCCTGAAAAAAAATTTTTTGCTTTCTTTGTAAATACGATGCTTTGTCCTAGTAGATTAGTGCAGTACATTAGTGTTTTGCTGTTGTCTGGATATTATTCAGTGAACGAATCAGAAGTCTTAAATTTGTCCTATCTGAGTGCTGTTTATTTTATTACAGCCTCGTCAGATCGCTTTCAATGGAACCGCCCGCCATTTAAATAAAGCATGTAGAAGCAGAGAGATGCTTTAAAAATAACACAAACTCAGAATCCAATACGGTGTTTTGTCTTTTTATTATTTTAAGTGTCAGCTGAATATTTTGGAGGGGCTCAGGAAAAATCTGGAGGGGCGGTGCACCCCAGACCCGGCCCTGAGTGTAAAGTGTTACATGTGAAGCTTGTCTAAGTTGTTTTTCATCAAGTCTAGTTCTCTCAAAGCAAAACTAAAATCTAGCTCTTTTCTTCGTATATTCATGCTCTATTTAATGTAAGTTTAATAGGTGTAGTTGGAAGCATTACAGCATGTACGGGGAAGGAAGGTTCCTACTGTAATGTGTGTCCATTGATGCGAAAATGTTGTGACCCAGTCAGCGTTCCCAAAGGCAACATTGTCAAATAGGCAATTGTCTGGGGTCTCAAACCTAAATAACGGTAATCCACATGGATGTTTGGTCAGACATTATAATAGACTCCATTTTACAGTGCAATGAAAAAAATACAGCACAACGTGGACAAAACGCAGTATTATTTTGATTTTAATATCATATTTGTATTTATTATTTTTGATGTGTGAAGTCTGCAATTACACATCATTAGCATGCATTCAATAAAACCTTACAGAATGGTTCCATAGAAATAAGCCGGGAAAGGACACACGCAAAATTACTTTTTATTGCGGAGCCATTTTGCAGCGACACGGTCTGATGCGTTTTAAACTATTTCTGGTTAATGGTGAGAGGTGAAGGTGTCGAAACGCCTCTGGATATACACATATTGTGTGCATAATATTAGAAGGAATATTAAGTTTAACGGCTGGAATGCTCATGAAGGCTTAAGATATGCTTGCCAATTAGACAAAGATCTTAAACGCAAGATTTTCGAATTGTTTCTGTGTGTGGATGTGTATGAAGTGATGGAATGGAGTGGCGTGGCGCCCCTGCCATCTGCCGAATGTGTGCGGGTCTGTGCGCGGTCATAAATCCTAAGTGTCCACATACACCAGCAATCTAGGAAGGTCACAGGTTATAATGACATTGCATGCATGTGCGTCTGCACAAACATACACACTGAGCTTTATGTCTGCGCTGAAAAATTTATGATTGGAAAAATAAACAAAAAGCCCTTAGTGCTATAACCCTTTGATTCGGTTAAGTTTGTATGTGACAGGGACTACCCAGCGGATGCTAGAAATGAAGTGTGTAGTATTGTGGTGTGTCCCTTATTTGCATGTCTAGAATCAGTGTAATGTATAAAACACTACTGCACAACATTTGCAAAAAATTCAAATTTTATTCAAACTCTAATCTATGTTTGCACAAAGCAACCAAGCGACACTCAAAAATAAAGTACTTTGGAGGTGTCATGGTGAAGCGGTTGTATTAGATGATAATACCATGGTATTGTGGTAAATACCACGTTTATTGCAGGTATATAGCAATTAGGGTGCCATATGCTATTTACACAGTATTCATTAGATTGGCACATGGTATTTTTATGGTACTGAAGGGTATTTTTAAAAGTACCGTGGTAATCATAGTAGCACGTTTCAACACTTTTTTTGTCAGTGGACTCTGCAGTATTATGCAGAAATTAAATACAGGATCCTGTTGAACCGACAACGCATTACATCGGTGTGAGAAAGGCAACAGGCAGAAAATGAGTGTAATATCAGTGTTCTCTCTGCATGTGTTTGAGTGTGCATGCATTTGCATGCGATCAAGTCATTTAACAGGTTGAGATTGAGCCTAATCAGGCGTGATATTCGCCGTGTTCTTTTGATCTAAATTAAAAATCTGAGCAAATGAGGAAAGGGAGAGGAGGATATTTTAAGAGGGCTGATGTCAAGGGAATGAGCTATAACTGAAGTCATGTCCTGCCTTTGTGTTATGGCGCGAGCAGTACAGTATATTGTGTAGTTATAGCATACATTCAAATTGATAATGAGAAATTCAACATTGTAGAACCTCAGTCCGAGATGTGACTTTATAGAAGTAAAACATTTGTTTTCAAACTGGAAAAGAGTTTCATATTGCTACAGGGCAAAGATGTGGTGGAAAAGATGTAGTATTCAGAACACCGAAGTACTTTTATTTCTAACACTTGAAAGAAGCTTGCGAGCATATAGTTTAATGTGGTCACATCGACGTGTCGGGTGCTTTGTGACAGATGCTGTTTTATGTACAGGAAAGGTTTTTCCCCCAGCTCATAACTTACATTTAGGTTATATTCTTGACTGTAAATGTTCAAAATTCATTTCGCAAAAAGCTCTCCAAAACGCAAGCATGTCACCATTAATCCTCAGACTGACCGGGATCATTGGGTCAGCGTGTTGAACTCTGATTCAGTCTGTTCAGAAACGCTCCGTCCGATTTGAAAACCAGATCAACCGGTTCAATGATAAGAACGATTCTTTCGCCGATCCGGCTCTCACGTTTCTAAGGCCACACGGGTCATATGAACTACTTTTATGGTGCTTTTTAGTCATTTAGTCATCCAACTAACAAACACAATACAACACACTTTCTGTTATACTGAAATGTTGGTTTGTGACAACACACAGGCGGACAAATAATGACAAGATTTCTATATTTGGGTGAACTGCCCCTTTGCACGTGAAAGACACTGTTACTCACCATTAGAATATTTTGGCAACTAATCAATAGCCATTGGCTCATTATGGGAGCTACACATTGTGCCGCTTTCCAAAAGAGATAATAAATCCTTTCACGAGCTGAAAAGCCGTAACAGTTTAATGTGCACTTTAGTTTTAAAATTGATTTCACTCCCGCTGGCATATTTTCTCCGTCATACGTGCGAACGTGTCTGTCTTTTTACATTTGCAGCTTTGGAAGTGCGTTCGAGTTAAACCTAAGTTGCCATGCACACCGAGGGACGTGCCTGAGCAATGGACCCATTAGAAAAGTCATGGAAAAGGGGCGATTATAGGCAGGCGGTACAAAAGGCAGCCATGCCTGGTGCAGAGCGAGGTCCTAAGTGGCACATCCATCTGAATTCCTTCTCAGAAAGGCTCAGTATGTCTCGGAGACCGTGAAAATCCAAACGACTACATTAAGACAGCTATTTTACGCTGCCTCTTGGGGGTGGGGCTCTAAACAAAACTATTTTTCCATTACTATCCTCATTTATGTCGTGCTGCTAATAAAATCTAGAGCCGAGGCGTATTAAAAAGGAGCAAGAGGCCCGTTGGGAGAGAAGAGCAGAGACACTTGGAGCGACGGAGATGTGAAGTTGGTGTTGAATGCTAATTGCTAATGACTGAATAAGACTGCTTACAGAGCACATCGCACCTCTGCTAGCTCACCACATCAGCACTTCGGCTTGAATGTGTCTTCTGTGTTCTGATTTATTACTCGCTGCGTTTTTGGAAATGTCTGAGGGTATCGTTATTCCGTCGCTCTTGCTTGAAATTGCAAACGGTTTACTCTCAAGTCAAGAATGGTTTGGATGATTTGGAGGACAGCGTGAAGAGCAACGGATTCCTCTCAAAGGCGCCTCTAGTACCTGATTATCATCTCGCATACATTCCCATTAATTGACAAAAGCATGTGCGGGGGTCATTCTAACCATCATGGCACCTCATACGTGACTAATTCGGAATGCTGCACATAGGCGACAACTCTGTGCGGCACACAATAGCACTCAAGGCTGTCCGGTTCAGTGAAGTCGGATATTAGCATGTTGCTAGAATAACAGTGCAGTACTCGAATACGCATGACAGAGGATCCAAATAGGCAATGTTTTATTAGACTGGACTGTTTTGTTTCTATATTTGTTTTTTGTTGAATAAATGTTGTTTCAACCACCGTCCTGGGTCTTTTCTAAGTTTATAGGCCCCTTAAAATGACGCATTGCACATTTAGCACGATTGACTTTTCATCACATTGGTCAAGGTGGCAGAAAATGTATTTATTGTGTATTATTATTGTTTATTATTATTTAGAATTGAAATAAATTATCAAGCTTTATGTTCCTTGCTGTATTAATGTTAATGAATCAAATATTTCATGTCGGTTCGCGCCACATGGTCAATACCACCAGACATTAATGTCAGGCCCTTCTGATGATAGAAATGAGGCTGATCTACATAATCAGGTCTAATATGTAAAAAAATCAATAATAAAAACGTTACACACCAAATCTGGCGAAGAAGATTTATGGACTGAAGACGCTATCAAATCTCTTTGAAGGTTCTCTTCATCCGCATCATATTGCCGCTTGAACATCCGTCCTTACATGTCCTTGTTTGTCGAGTGCTTTCAGAAACAACACGCAGAAGCTCCCCCAGATGCAAGTAAATTAATTTTAAACAAACTCGGTCTTAAATTAAATCACCCTTATAATTAAATTAGCTTTCAATGTTTTTTCCCCTTTAACCGTATTTACTCTGGAGACGCGATGAGTAATGCAGCTTTAATGCGCCGCATTAAGCCACACTGCCCGTTCGAGACGCTGAGAGACTGCGTCGGGAAGAAAGACTTAACACGGGCGAAGACACTGTTTTCTCTGTTTCTCCCGTTAGAAGAGCACGGCTCAGTAATGGAAGCAGACAGCGCCGTAGACGTAGAGCCCCTCGCGCCCGAGAACACCCTCCCTCCGCGCTCATGAAAAGTGCACAAGGAAATGCAGCTGCAGGCGAAACTGGCGCCGCCATCTAATAAAACGGCCTTCGTGGAGCCAGATCGTCTCACACACATACAGCATCTCGCCACCTCGCTCACACCTGCCGATCTTTAGCTATCAGGGAAATCATGTTACATTAAACGCATTACGTGACGCCAGGGGTCAGGAAAAAGGGGGTCTTTTCATTTAGATCGCCGGGAATTGAACAATACGGGGGCGCTTGACGTGCAAGGACAGCGGGACTTCCAATATTAAAGATCAGATAAACATAATAATTGCTTGGCCCCTTCAGGTAGTCTTATCTAATAATCAGTAATAAGGTCTCATTGGTTGCTGTGTCTAATAATAGTGACTGATTATTTTTGCCTACTGTATTTCCCTGGGAGGTCCTTACATAATAAACCATGGTTAACAAGACCGAGAGGTGTAATTTACAAACAGACCGGCCTATTTACTATAAGGCACATGAACAAGTTACTTCACGAACATGCAACACAATGTGCACGTGACAAATCAAAGACACGGCCGAGGAGACAAATGTGCAGCAGTCTGTGGGAAAGAAATGTAGTTTGTGCTGACTAGTGAGAGCAACAATTCAGTGCAAGACCTTCAGGCATTTTGAAAAAAGCGCACTGTGCCTTAACAAAGATTTGTAAGCTTCGACAGTGTGTGGGACTTTTCTTTTTTTGTTCACTGTATTGACTGTCCTTCACACCGTCTTCCCAGGTGTTTGAGGTGCGCTTACTTTTTAAAGATTTTTTAAAGTTTGGATTGAAAGTGATAGTAAGGGAAATCGTGGGTGAGGAATGGCTGAAAGTTTACATGTGCCATTTGACCCATATGCGCGCCAGCCAGTGGACCACAGCAGTGCAGGACCGCAGGATTTCCACAGGCTCGGAAATGTCTGAGAATTTTAAAATTGCGGAATCACGTCTGGAAAAGTCAAATAAGATTTTTGAAAAGTCATGTATTCTAAGTAGTCCACCTCATTGCTTTGGTAAAGCAGTTACAAATAACACATAATACAAATAATAAAGCCAAAATATATCTATCGGTGCAACTTTCATGGAGTAAAATCACTTAAAGCCTTCCTTCCAATGGAAACAAATTGTCCCTGGTAAACTGTGAACGGCACAGAATGGTTTGTAATGTTGCCAGGGGTGGTTGTTAAGGACACTGCGCAGAATCGTTGGGTGCAGTGGTCATACAGTATCTGTGCTGTATTGTGAATAAAACACAGTTAAACGATATTTCATTGACCACAGACTGCGTTTAGTGACAACATGACAACTTACCACAAGCTGCTCTTTATAGACCACTTTGCAAGGCGTAAAGCACTTTTGTTTTTACACATATAGTTCAACTTAAATTATACAAATAGTTTTTTTGTTTGATTCTGTTACGAATGTTCTGTTTGTTGTATTTTTATCGTAAATAACCACACGTACACTGCCGCTCTGCCATGTCACGCTAAATCGGGGGCGAGAAATCACGTGCGTCCTCCACCTGGGCCAGATAAGGAGCGCGCCGGCGTTCTGCTGGAAAGATGAAAAATGTCAAAGAAATAAGCGCAGTCGACGTGAGCTCTCTCCCAAACAAATGCGTCCTGATAACGGAGTATCTCTCACTTCTGGGCGTGTAATTGTCTGTCTCTGTTCTCTAATGCAACATAATAAATAAAGCACATTCATTTATGTCTGCAAACCTAATGCGATTCCCTCCTGCGTCGTTCTGCGGATAGCTCTCAACTTTCTCACTTTTCCCTCTCTTCTCCCCTCATCCCTCTCTTTTTTTGTCTCTTCGCCCTCCTGTTCTTCCGTCCCTCAGCACACCTGGGGGCTTGCACGGGATGTCTCAGCATGAATAATGCAGGAGAGCTTTAGAAGTTGTACCTGCTCTCCTTTCCTACTTTCCTTTGCTCTCCTTCCCTCCCGATCAGTCTCTCTCTCCCTCTCTGTGTCTTTCAGTCAGTGTGCGCTTTCCATTTCTCCCCTCGTCCTCACTTTTCAAGTAAAACTATTATTCCCTCGCGGTTGAGCGAGAATGTGATTTCCTGTGTGCTTGTGTTTTTTTCTTTTTTTAGATGTTTGCTGTTTAAAAACAAAAGCAGCCTCACACACTCTCTCTCTCTCTCTTCGCAGTGGCTTTCGTGGACTGTGGCAGAGGTTCCGGCTTGCGCTTCGAGAGCGGAGACCCTGCAGATTTTCGGATAGAGGCCGACGGCACCGTATTCGCCGCACGAACCCTGCTGCTCTCCGACAGGAAGGGGCTAGGCTTGGAGATTAAGGCCAAGGACGTGAACTCTCAGGAGCAGTGGCTGGTTCACGTAAACTTCACCCAGCCCAAGCAGGTATGGAAGTCAGGCCTGAGCGGCATTGCACGCTCCCTTATGAGCGCAGAACTCAAACCTTGCGACAGCAAAAAACGTGTTAATTATAACAGTGTCAGATCGCTTGTGGCATTTCTTAACTAGCCTCGCGCCGCAATTATGCCATCAAACAGCCATTGTGCGAATGTGAGCTTAAAGAATTGTCTCATTCCATCCAAAGCCCTCTGTGACAAAGCTGGGGCACTAATAAAACTATATTAGAAAATTAGCAGAGCGCTAACACGTTGATAGTGGGCCGGTAATTAATGTTTAACGATGCTAAAGAGACATTAAGGCAGGAGGATACATTAGGCGGTGGATATCTGGACCCTCGGCTAGGGAACAGTAACCATATGTCTCATAGCCCTGCCTTCTGCTCTGAGACGGGCAGAATTTACTCTTTATTACTGACGTACATGGGCTAGACGAGGAGAGCGAGAGCAGAGTCGGCAAGGGAGAAAGAGGAGAAGACCAAGATAAGGCTGAGATGGTCAAGGAGAAAAATGAGGAGAGGATGAAGGGTGGGTTTAGACAGGGAGCGATAACGGGAGCCAGCGTGGGAGAATGTGGGAGACAAATAGGAGATATTAAAGCTGCTCGTAGCTGACTGTTTAGCTACGCATCAGAAAATGAATCATTTTGCTCTTGTATAATTAGGGATTGATAGTTTCTGTAATGTCCACAAACATGTGCCGGTGCTCTGGTTCCCAGCATGCACTGCAGAATGAATAAATCATGTGGTTGCATTTTGGGCTATTCTGCTGTTTGTGGTTTTGTTGACACTTTTAGTTACTTGGGTACATTTTGTAGCTTTGGTTTTTGTTCCACATTATTCTTGTTTGAGTGGGGAATCTAACCGATTGAAAGGTATACTGAAATGTATAATGCTTGAGAATATTATGATTGCAAATCGGGATATACGGCAAGTATGCGTGCATAGCTCATTTTTTCCACGTAACACAGTGTAACAGTGTTATGTGTCATAATTTCATTGAAACATGTAAGTGAACGAAGTCAATGGAAACAGAAGGGAATACATGTCAGTGTTGACTTGAAACAAAACACAATGAATTACAATATCATCCACGGTTGTCTTTCGTTTATTGTTTACACAAGGGGTGACCCCGAATAGACGAAGATTCTATGCTTCGATAGGAGGAGCCTGTTTCGACTACCAATCTCACAGTCGAATCATCGCAGAGGTGTTGTGCAATGGGGATCATGCCATTTTATTATATAGGCAGTGGCGTAGCAGACGGCCACGTTCTGCACTGCTAAAAATATTATTTAAGATGTAAAGGAATGGGACATTTTCAGGGTTGGGTACTGAAACCCCCGGCGCATATGAGCGCGAGGTCCGGCTATGACACAGCGCAGGATCGTGTCTCTCCGCGTCTTCTGTGCTGTGAGACCGGTGTAGAGAAGCAGCACGTTCTGCAGGCACCTGCAGATGACTCGCAAATAAATGTGTACAGCGTTTCCAAACATTTCTCACTTACTGAATGCCTGGGCATTTAAATGTGAATAAACACTTTGTCTGTACATGCACGTAGTTTGTTACTGAGACAGTACTTTGCGCTGCATGATACAAAACAATTATAAAGTAATATAACCAAAATCACTGCATATAGGAAGCACGCCGCAGACTTTCAGAGCTTCTGTGCACTGAAAGCAAGCGTGCGAGTCAGGAGGAGAGAGAAAGAGTGCGCAGGAAAAAGAGTTGAAAGGGACTTTTTGACTACTTAAATGGTAAGATCTTATCGCCGCAACTTAATGGGAGGATTGTTTTTTTGGTGCATCAATGTTGCGCTGCTCTTAGCACTGTGTGTGAGATTTGACTATCAGTCGACTATATGCAAAATGTGATAATTCAGATTCAACTTTGTAAATCAAGGTCAAGGATACCCCACTAGCCATAATAGAACAAAAACTTTTATCAAACTTTTACTTAACAACGTTTATTGAATAATTATACAAAATCAATATCACATCAAATGTTATAAAATAACAAAACAAGATCTCATACAAGTACCTTTATTGCAATCACATCTCGGATGTTGTGGGCCTTTGCGTGTATTCATTTTGTTGACAGATTTCTTGAAGTCAATCCCCCATTCTTCTCTTACCAGTAAGCAGTAAGAGTAACAAAAGCAACGGAAGAATAAAAAAAGCGATGAATGCTTTTAAAGCCAGAAGTTTTACATCCAATCACATGAATAATGTTTACACATAAATCAGACAATCCATCTGCAATTTAGTGTAATTCCAACAATTGTGGTCTTGACCGGTCTTGAAATAAAACCCAGAGACCACTAAGTCTGAGACCAAGACAAGACAGAGACTAAAAATGGTCTCGAGACCTGTCTCGAGTACTACAACGCTAGTGATTACCGGCAATATTTCACCTTGTAGAGAAAGAGAGAGAAGATGGGTCAACGAGGAGGAGGCTTAGCTGATATCAAATGAAAGGAAACGGAATGCCTCACAAGCAAACACTCTCTGATATTTGGTGCTTGCATAAATAGATCTGTCTTTGTAAAGCCATTTTTGGTCTAGAAATGAACTCTTAGATGAACGCAACAAGGTTTTTTATTTCTGTGTATCACTAAGAGCAGGAACTGTACTGTAAGTTCAACACATAAACACTGAGCCCGGCAATGTTGCTGACATTTACATATCTTGACATTTTTCAGCCTTTGGATGAGATTGGTTGTAGCCTATAGCTTGATATTTATGTATTTGATAGAACATTACATTAGTGGTGTTTCTCTTTCAATCGTAGGAGGCATCATTTAACCAAACAGCCATCGCTGTCAAGTAGATTCAGCATGTTTGAAAAAGCCGTAAAATATTGTAGATTTAAAATGACAAGAATTATTATTTTATGTTATATATTGTTTTAGGAAAAATTTACCAATACTTTAACGATAAAATATTTGCTAAAATGTTTTAATAAATGAAGATATTACACAGCGTGTGACGAGAACATTTTGAGCAATTGAGCAAATAAATAATTGAATCAGTTTTGAATCACTCTACTGAAACACTTTCAATGAATTGACTGAAAAATCCAAAACCGTATTTACTTCAGTGATGATGCTTTGAAACATATCATTCTTAACTCTAGTACTTAAAGGGACAGTTCGCCCAAAAATAAAAATGCTGTCACCATTTTCTCACCCACAATTTTCCAAATCTGTATACATTTTTTTGATCTGAGGAACACAGAGAAAGATATTTGGAAGAATGCTTGTAACCAAAGAGATCTTGGCTGCCACTCACCTGTTTGGTTCTAAGCATTCTTCCAAATATCTTTCTCTGTGTTCATCGGAACAAAGACATTTACACAGATTAGGAATAACTCGAGGGTGAGTAAATGATGACATTATTTGTATTTGTGGGTGAACTGTCCCTTTAAGAAACGAAAACGTGTCTAATGACATACTCTTTATGAAAATGAATTTCATCAGGCATTGAAATTGTCACAACACCAATGAAAACCTTTGTGAATCAACCGTTTTGACACACATACACAACGCACATTCATTATGTGGGTGATGCTATTGTGGGATTTAATGTTGGAGCAGCGGAGATATTTATGACCCCATTACAGAGGGTAAAATAAATTCTGTAATTATTTTAGACCAGGGCAGATGTGTTGCAAGTGTGTGTTTGTGCGGCGGATCTCCTAATGTGTGTTGACCGAGTGGGTGTTTGTAAATCTAACTGTTGTTCTTTTCTTCCTTTTTCCCAGCTACCGGAGATAGTGTTTCCGAAGCACAGTGTGGTTGTCATGGGCGACGGCAGTGTGAATCGTGTGAAAAGAGACTGGGTCATTCCACCTATCAACGTGCTCGAGAACTCTAGAAAACAATTCCCAGAAGAGCTAGTCAAAGTGAGTACACACGCAGAACAACACCTTATCGCTCGAAAACATACGTTAAATATAAATGGTGGTTCATTCGTTCGATTGCATTGAATGCTCGCCTAAATTGCTTTCTCTGTGTGTTGCAGATCCAGTCAGATAGAGATAAGACTAACACGCTGCGGTACAGTGTTACCGGGCCAGGTGCCGACCAAAACCCCACTGGTCTGTTCATCATCGACGCCATTTCAGGAATCCTGTCCGTTACCAAACCTCTCGACAGGGAACATATCCCCAACTTCCATGTAAGTGTGTGTGTGTGTGTGTGTGTACTGTACAACAGCACATTCTGGATTTTCGATACATTCCATCAAGGATATGAAGAAACACTCTAAAGCGCCCAATAAATTGCGTGTGTCAGGGTTACCATGGCAGCCAGTCTGAGAATGTGACCTTTGACATGTCTTTAATCCACTGTACCGTGAAGAGAAGAGCAGGCAAAATTAAACTCTGAGGAGCTTATCCCAGCACTGAGCCTCATACGGACAGTTTAATTCATTGTGCTCGCGGGGGGCATTCCTCAAATCTGCCCTTTCTTAAGTAAAAACAATCCACGATCTTTCCTAAAAGTAGTTCCATCCTTTTTCCGCCTTGTTTTAATATCCTTTCACTTTACAACCGTCCCTCAGAGGCGGTTAACCTCCCTCAGTGTGCCTAATCCACATTCAGATTCAAATAACCGCAGAGATTACATGAATGTGTAATGATTTACCTCCTAATGGTGCCAAAGGTGGAGCATCAGGCTTCCTTCGGTTAGCTCATGAATATATGCAGCAGACACTGGACTTCCCCAGCACACAAAGTGCAGCAAGGGCTTACAGACCCGAACAATTTTTGAAAATAAGTGTGGTTGTTATTGGCCCCTTTTCCACTCACATAATACCTTGTTTACCACAAAATGATGGTCCTAGACTGTAAAAATTGGTTTAGCGTCAAAACTTTAAACCACTACCTAGATACCACTACCACTACCTTAAAGGGACAGTTCACCCAAAATGAAAATCCCTTCATTTACTCGCCTTTACGTCATTCCAAACCTATATGACTTTCTTTCTTCTGCAGAACACAAAAGAAGATATTGTGAGGAATGTGGGTAACGAATCAGCATTGGCTTTCATTGTATGAACAAAACCACATATCTCAAAATATCTTCTTTTGTGTCCTACAGAAGAAAGTAACATAATGGTTTCGAACCACTTGAATAAATGACAACAGCATTTCTAATTTTGGGTGAACTACCCTTTTAAGAGATAACGTTAAGATGGTGTTGTCAAACAACTCAACTAGCAAAACTAGCACAACTGTGATGCGACGCTTGTATTTGTGGGCTGGTTTTCTGAAACACAGTCAGTTACTTCATCGGTCAGGTATGATGGTTGTAATGTAGCAAACAGGTTCACGGGCCGGGCACGACAACCAGCACCGTTTTGGTGGCAAATTGCTAGATGTTATTCGGATAGCTGCTCTGTTGTTGACTTGAGTGTTTGTTTTCCTATTTTTTGTTTTCACAAGTAGGGTTTATGTAAATGTTAACTGTGCGACTGCATGCTCGTGTCCTCAGCTACGCGCTCATGCAGTGGACATTAACGGGAACCAGATGGAGAACCCCGTCGACATCATCATCAACGTCCTCGACATGAACGACAACAGGCCCGAGTTTGTACATCAGATCTGGAACGGAACCGTAGATGAGGGCGCCAAACCAGGTAAAGTGACATGTTCTCAAAAGTTTGTGATGCATCTGAACCAAACGTTCAGTTTTGGTGAGAGTTGTGACATTTTTATTGTCGTTCTGTAGGTACTTTTGCGATGACCGTGACGGCCCAGGATAAGGATGACCCAACTACAGGCAATGGGATGCTCAGATACAAGATTTTGTCCCAGACGCCAGAAAGTCCCTCCTCAAATATGTTCACTATCAACAATCAGACCGGCAAAATCATCACTGTTGCTGCCGGCCTGGACAGAGAGGTACGGAAGTGTGCAAAAGTATAATGACGACAATAAAACCTTTGAATGGAACACTGTTTTTAACTCATGTTGTTCTCGATGTCGAGCAGAAGGTGCCTCAGTACACCCTGATAATTCAAGCCACTGACATGGAGGGAAACCCAGTGTACGGGCTCTCCAACACGGCTACTGCTGTGATTCGCCTGATGGATGTCAATGACAATGCTCCAGAGTTCACCCGCGAGACTGTAAGACACACTCTCACACTTAAATGCTTTTCTCAAGAAAGCCATCTTTGCTGAAAATCGATCCCTCCATCTCTCTCTGTAGTACCATGGCGAAGTCCCTGAGAACCGTGTGAATGTGATAGTGGCAAATCTCACCGTGACAGACAAAGACGAACCGGGGACTCGGTCGTGGAATGCTGTGTATCGAGTCGTAGCTGGGGATCCGACCGGACTCTTCTCTATCCCCACTGACCCCGTCACCAATGAAGGTCTTGTCACTGTCGTCAAGGTAACGTGACAACAAGAATGAGACCCCCAAAATAATTTGGACTATATAAGCTACATGTAATACTGTTTACCGTCAACGCAATAAATAATAAAATTGTAACAATAAATATTTTTTTTTATGTTTTTAAGACATTAAATGTTTTTTTTTATTAATGATGATAAAAAATTATGACAAAAATGATTATAATCTGTCTTTGGGTACTTAGACACATAAGTGAATTTGAAGGGAAGTGCTTATATTTGCTTGAATTTAATTCTGAAGATGACTACAAAATGGATTGTTGGTTCCGTGCAATGCAATGATTGGATGAATAATCCTATGTGGTTTAAAGATCGAAATACTATTTGAGGCCACTCTGTATACATTCTGTTATTGGGACTTGATGCTATATCCTTAAAGCCCATAGATAAAGCTTCCACCTGCTGTTGAGCTGAGTTATTTGTTTATATGCCTCTTAATTGAGAATGAACCGTTCATTAATTATTATTTTAATATTTTCCTCTATGTATTTAATTGCAACAAGATTTATTTATTGTATTATTTTGCAGCAACATTAACTTGATTGTGTGTTTGTTTGTGTTTTGTGTGTTCTTACGTACAGCCAATTGATTTTGAGATGAATCGATCACTCATGCTGACTGTCGTGGCTGATAATGAGGTCCAACTGGTGAGCGGGATCCATCGCACACGGCAGTCAACGGCCACCGTGTCCATACGTGTCATTGACGTGAACGAAAGCCCAAACTTCGACCCCAACCCCAAACAGATCAAACTGGAAGAGGGTCTTCCACAGTGGTCGATGTTGACGACTTTTACGGCAAACGATCCAGACAGATACATGCAGCAGAGTATTAGGTATGAAATCGCACACACGGGGTTCATATGCATTTTTAATCACATTTTGTGTAAAAACATCCACACATTTTGCAGTTCGCTGAGTAGCGCGTCTCATATTAGTTCCGTTTCATATTTCACATTGGAATAAAAATGTCGATCGGAATGTCAAGTCGAATGCATGGTATTGTTGGTACAGCACCCAGCACAATATTCTCTTTTGTATACTGCCCATTCTGGCAAATGTTGCATGATGTGAACACTGTACATACTCGATTCACTGCAGTAATAAAGCTAGTTTGAACCATCGTTTTCTAAGCCATGTGTTTGCACAATGGTTTTTATATTAAGTGAATCTCAAACACGTGTATTCATGTTTTAAAGGTACTCCAAGTTGTTTGACCCCGCCAATTGGCTGGAGATTGACCCCAACAACGGCCGAATTTCTACTATTGCTGTTCTGGACCGAGAATCTCCCTTCGTCAGAAACAACCTCTACAACGCTACATTCATGGCCTCTGACAACGGTTAGTAGTGAGAAACCTTATTTGGAATAAAAATGTGAAAAAAGCTTAATCGTGAGAATTTATAAATACGAATGACTGATTAGATCTAAAAAACTCAACATATTCATGTTAATGAACAAATTGATAAACGCCCATACGCTCAACTTCTCTCGGTTGTCGTTTCTTTGATTCTCTCTCTTTCTCTAAAGCACACATATGCACATAGACTGCGCTCTGTGTGAATGAGTCTACAGAAGTCTGCTAGCCCCCATTCTACTGCAGTGTTTAACATTCCCTCCTCATCTGAGCTGCGAAACAAACTCCCTCTTTAACGCACACGCTATAAATTTGAAAGCCTGTCCCCAGAAACACTCAGTTAAGCGGAATCTTTGCGCGTTAGCTGCAGCGCGGTGTTGATTGGCTCCCTTTCCTGCTAAGAGACCTTTTAGCATCCAGTCCGATGCTGATTCACGCAACTGATTCAGTAAATTGAAGGATACTTAGTCCTACTTGATTTGTTTGTTTTCAGGGCAGGATCGGATAAAAAAGTGTTGCGAATGCTTGCAGGAGCAGAAGGGATAACCGCTGCTCGGTTAGCGTGCGGCACGTATCCGCTCGTCTTTTAGCAGCTCTTTGTTCATAGATCAGTGAAGTCGAAAGGTCTTTTTCGCTCTCACTCGCTCCAGTTGCGAATATCCAGTCTGTGGTGGTTACGTAAACTCCTGTTTGCAGATAGATTACGAATCTGCACATGGCCAGGTTGACTGACCCTACTGATAAGACCAGCTTTGGCTAACATGAATTTGAAAGCTGGTTCCGGATAGCTTGGTGCAGGTGGACCAGCATTGCCATGTTGCAGACTAAAAATCTTTAACAGGTCTTTATAGTATAGCTAGAATACTAGATTTGGCCTCAGACCCTTCAAAACATGCAAAATCATGATATTTATTGCACATAAAATGGCAAGAGCTGACAGAAATCACCAGTTCCAATCTGATTGGCTGGCTGCAAAACAATTTCCGGGAGTCTGGGTACACAGGTTTTTATCAGTCTGCCGGGAAACAAAGTCCTGTTAACATTTTTACATTTTATCAGGCTTTTAAAAGGATCACTTCTGAGTTTCTTTGGAGACAATAAATAAGATATCCTTGAGCACATCCCCCGCTTTCAATAATAAATCGTTATTGATCGTTTCGTGATCATCTCTTCCCGTTTCAGTGGGTGGTTCTTGGCTATCCCCGATGTGGACCAGCTGTCCCAATTACAAAACACTGGGCTTGTGTTGACTTTCTCTCCATTTCGACAGGTGTCCCACCCGCGAGCGGGACAGGAACTCTACAGATTTACCTGCTGGATATTAACGACAACGCTCCTCGAGTCTTCCCCCAGGAAGCGGAAGTCTGCGAGCGTCCGGAGCCCAACGCCATCAATATCACAGCAGTAGACGGAGATCTCAACCCAAACGCTGGGCCCTACGCCTTCGACCTGCCTAACCGACCCTCCGATATCCGCAGGAACTGGACGCTCACCCGAATCAGTGGTAAGTGACGAAAATTTTCTAGATATTTACTGGAATTAACACATTTGAATTCCTCGGTTTAATGCCTTTGTGGTTTGAAGGTGATCATGCTCAGCTAAGTCTTAAGATCAGCTACCTGGAAAGCGGAATATATGAGGTGCCCATTAGCATCACAGACTCGGGTAACCTGCCCATGTCCAACACGACCTTCCTGCGCATTAAAGTGTGCCAGTGTGATCACCACGGCGACTGCGTGGACATGGAACGCATCATGGCCGCCGGGCTGGGCACTGGAGCCATCATCGCCATACTCATCTGCATCATCATTCTGCTCGGTAAGATAGTTCTGGTTCATTTTGCATCTAGTCTGAAGCTCTTAACAGTTTACAACATTTCCACCAAACAGCTTTTTGAAATGTGTGATTTTTGGTTGGGAAAATAAAAGCACAAAACATCATTGTTAATGCACATATTTTGCCAAGCCATTCCAGCTAACAAATAGGTACTAGGAATGTTTTGCGAACATTCTCATTAAGTTATGAAAACCGGATTTCTGAATGTTTTTAAACATTCCACTTACAATGAAACAATAACATTTATAAAACCAAGGGTTTTATTCAATTCAACAATCATTCAACAATTCACAATGTGCATTGTTCCAAAGCAGCTTTACAGGAGAAAATAAGAAAACCACAGAAAAGGCAAAACACAGCACAGTGCATGGTGTTTATAGAACAAGCTAATTCCCAGTGAGCAAGCCAACACAGCCCTGTGGCAAGGAACCCAAATTCCAATGACAATTAAATGTAGGAAAAAACATCGGAAGAAACCAGTCTCTGCAGGGAGGGCCAGATCCCCTCTGACGTGTCACAGCTGCACTCAATGACTTTGATTAAAAGTTACTGAGTAAATGTTTATAAAAAATTGTGAGAGCTTATTAGTTGTGATTTAGGAAATTTCATTTGTTTTGAAATTACGTTTTTATAACAGTTGCTAGTTTAGAGTGTTTAGCATAATGTTTACAAACCATTCTTTTAACGTTGCTCCCAGATCATTGTTGATAACGTTCCATGTTTTCTGGGATAGTCCTGTCCCAAACTCAAACAAATGGTTCTGCTAGTGTAATGTCGGCCCAGCTTGACCACTGAACCCGTTCGCAGTGACTTGAGACCTAATGTCATTTTGCTCGTTTTATATTGATCTCTCACACTGTCTCTCTCTCTCTCTCTCTCTCTGCAGTGCTGGTGTTGATGTTTGTGATGTGGATGAAGAGACGAGATAAAGAGAGACAGGCCAAGCAGCTCCTGATCGACCCAGAGGATGACGTGCGAGACAACATTCTCAAATACGACGAGGAAGGCGGTGGAGAGGAAGACCAGGTACACCTCCTGTCTCCACCAATGCTGTTAGATGTACACGTGAATTTTAGCGCCGTTTCACTTGATCATGTAGACAATTAGCTTGTTTAAAGGCAGGTTGAGAAGTATTTTTAACATGTCGTCGTGATTTTAATTCGAGCTGTGTGGTGCAATCTCGATGAATATTTTCCAGCGTTCGTTTCACGAGCGCTGCTGTTTCAAAGGCATGGCAAGCAAGAGACTAATTTTAAATTGATGAAGCAGATCCTGTTTTGCCCCGTGGTGTTAGCGCGTATGTGAGAGACTCTTAGACTTGCACATGAGGCACACGTTGCTTTTTGAGAAGGTGTCTCAGTGCTCTGCCGTGCCAACAGAAAACGCATACATACACGTTGGATGTTTATGACGGACATCTATACTGAGCTAATGATATTTATTTTTGATAAACTTAACCTTTGGACAACCCTGTTTGCATTTTTACATTTTTATTAGGACAACGTTTTGTTTATTAAGTAATCTTTCGTTTAATGTACATCTATAAGAAGATGGATTTTACAACGATAGGATTTGTGGTGGCGAGACCTCCGAATTAGAAACCAATTTCAGCATTTTATACATGAGTCATTGTATAATGTACCAGGATGTACCCAAATGTCCCCAAAGGGAGGTTTTGTCAGCTTCAGCTTGCTTCCAGGAACAAATTTGTCCCCCAAGTATAACAAAGTAAACCCACACACGTCGCAAAGCAAATTAAAATGAAAGTGCTTCGGTCACCAGCACTGACACTAATGTTTCCAGACAGTCCAGGGCTTTTAGCAAACTCCTAACCCCACGTGTGTTTGTCTCATCTATCTGTGCTTCTGTAGGACTATGATCTGAGTCAGTTGCAGCAGCCCGATACTCTGGAGCCAGACTTGATCAAGCCCGTCGGGATCCGCCGTCTGGATGAGCGGCCCATGCACTCCGAGCCCAACTACCCCATCCGCTCGGCCGCACCCCACCCTGGAGACATCGGAGAGTTCATCCACGAGGTACGCCCATTCGGCCTATCGTCTGAAGCACAGCCATATAAAATGGCTCGATGGCACCAGTGATAAGACTTAATGGTGATTGATTGGTTAATTGGACCGAGATCCTTTTAGTTTCGTTCGTCATTAGCCAGGCTTAGGGATTCAATATCTCCAGCTACAGTCTGTGGATATTCACCCTCCCACACACCCACCCACTGCGCACACATGCAGACCTCACGGGCTTTCGCCAGCGTTACTGCATTCAAAGCGATGTGAGATTAGTGAGAAACTGCTTAAATCAGTAATGAATTAAACATTACTGCTAAATGTAAGAAGAAGCCTTGCTTTGAAGACAGACAGGCTTTAGAAGTCGACGTATGGCAATCTGTCGGGATGATCTATATTTTCGAGACAAAATGTTAGGATTTATTTTGGCCGTATAACATGACTCGCAACGTTGGCAAAGTCCATTACGTATGTGTTGGCTTTACGTAAAGTTGAGTGGAAAGCTGAGTTTTGTTTATAGTCATTTCGTGTCTGTAGAAAGATTTGTTTGGACAAGCGAATGTGTAGGATTCAGTGTAGAGTGTTGTGTCAAGCGAATGACTATAGAATGTTTAGTCTGCGTCAGTGTTCAGTCTGGACAATGTTTTGCCAAGAACTGAACTTTATTTGTTGAATTTGGCTGTGTTTTAAAAGACTGTCCATGTTTTACTGCAGGTTTGCTCGAGCATCTTCTGTTGGATCACAATAATGGCCACCAACTTGACTGAAATGTAGAACTGTCAACATTATTTAATATGCATTTAAAATATATAAAAATAATACTTATTACCAATTTTCATATATTGACAAATACTTTAACTACAATAATGTATGGCAATGTATTATTTCATATATTGCATTGTGTTTTCCAAAACAATCATATATATTTGTCAGACTCTATTTCGATATCTGAAACACAACATAAGCTTGTCTTTTAAATGTAGTTTGTAGTAATTTTAGACCATCCATATCGCTGCTATCCTTTCGAAAGCTTGTATCTCCACAGTTTGTGATTTTAATCATTATTAGTCACCCTTTATGTCAGTTTTCTGAAAAACAGGGAATTTGGATATACAAGGTTTCAGAAGGACAACGGCGAAATGCAATGATGGTTAATGCATTTAAATGCAGCTATAATGCGCACAAATGTTATCTAGACAGCTTTTTGGATTTAAACAGGTCGTTGTGTCCTGTCAGTGGAACGTTTGTGCCAGTATCGCATTCTTACAAAACCCCCCTCTCTGCATATATCCTCTTCTCGTTCTGAAGTCATCCGTGCATTAAAGTAGCCCCCATCCATTGCTCGACCAAGAGTGTTCTGCGTGCCGTTGTTTAATCGAGCGATCTTTCAGCGACTGTGCTTAGCTGTGCTGATTCCACAACTCTACTGCTTAGAAACGCTTTCGCCCCAGCCCAGCATCTGTTGGCACGGCGACCCCAATCCTTTTCTGCTTTCATCTCCTCCCATTTCCCTCCTCCTTCTCTTTTGCCTTTTCATTTTCTCCTGTGCATCGCCCACTTATAACGTATAGCGCATAATCAGAACGTGTTTGAGGAAGGCAATTAATTGGATTGAATTTGTTCACACAGTAGCAAAAATCTCACGGTTCTCAATAGCTATTACGACAGCACAGTCAAATGTTATTTTTTATTATACTTTAGGTTCTAAGCAATTAAATAGTCACAAAATAAATCACAAAAGTGACTCACATTTCAAATGACTGTTTATTAATACTAGTCTTCTTTTCATGTCCCACAGGGTCTAAAGGCAGCCGACACGGACCCAACGGCCCCTCCGTACGACTCGCTGCTGGTCTTCGACTACGAGGGCAGCGGCTCCACGGCCGGATCGCTCAGCTCTCTTCATTCCTCCAGCAGTGGAGGCGACCAGGACTATGACTACCTCAACGAATGGGGCCCCCGCTTCCGCAAACTCGCCGACATGTACGGAGGCAACGACGACTAGCTTACGTCATCACCGCAGGACCAGAGACGGAGGAAGGACGGAGATAGTTAAAAGAAAACAACATCAAAAAAACAGTGCGGCACTTTTTTTTTTATCGCGGGGCGTGGACAGTGTGCAGAATCAAAACAATGAAGAAACCAATATACCCTAGAGAGAATAAAGACACAGAAACGAAGAGAAAGGAAGGGGAAGGAAGATCACCATGGCAACCAAACCTGGTCTCTCCGAGGCCCTCTGTTATAGATAGAGGGGGCCTAATGAAGGAAATGTGACTCGTTTCGGTTCAGTCCAGGATTTTTTTGCCTAAATTTGAAGGATTATCGGTACGAACGCTTTGAAGGAACACTTGAAGGACGTTAAAATGAATGCTAAGTTACACTTGAATCTCACAGTACAGAAGCACTGGGATATTACGTGCCTTTTTGTACATTTTTGTTTTTACATTTTTCTTTCTTCCTTTTGGTCCTTGTTTATTTGATCTGATGTTGTTTTTCTGTTCAGCGGCTTTGATGGCTCAGAGTTTTGGAGTGTTCTTGTCGTGAGCCTGTTTATGATGTTTATGCTTCTACACGCTTTTGTTTGCGTTTCTCACCGTCACGCTGTTCGTTCACGTCACAAAGACTTTGGGAGAACGAGAACGTTTAGAAAGAACAGCTTTGTACAGTATGCTAGACAATAGATTTCAGTTTATTGTTTTTATTGGGGTTTCCTTTTTTATATCCATACTTTTTCCACCAAAACGTTAACTTATGCAGCCAATTGCAAATGAGAGATAAACATCAGAATTATTTGGTAGCAGAACTCGTCGTTTTGTTCTTTTATTTCCTCTCTTGGCATTTTTTGAAGTGATTTAGTATTTTGCAAAGATGAAAACATTCTGTTTTTTCAAATGTCATCTGCCTTAGTCATCCTGGTATTCTTTCATGCCTGGTATTTCATTTTTTACTCCACTGTAAATTAAATGGTGTGTACATAGTTTTTTGTTTCGTTTTTTCTCTTTTGATGTAGTCTATGAAGAAGAACAGGGCGTGAAGAACTTGTATATGTACAATTTGGACTACAGACATAAGGATTTTTGCATGTTTTTATCTTTTCCGTATAAAACAGTCTTTCTGAAATTTATTTACACACAAATAAAGAAATGCCCACCTATAAGGAGACGAAGAGACTGGAGCGAGAAAGTGAGAAGGTAGTTTGGTCCAGATACCTGTTACTTTCATCCTTCCCCTTTCATTCTAACTAACATTCCCGCTTAGTTTCGCCTTTCGGCCCAGCTGAGGACCTTCCATTTGATCATTGTCTGATTTCATTGCTTGACGTCTATTGTCAAGGATCTTCTACTTCTCGCTTTGTTCTTCTCTTCTGCGTTCTTCATTTCCATCGTCTTTTCCCCTGGGCCTCTCTTATGGATCAAAGAGGTCGAGTGACGCTCAAGGCTCTGAGGCCATATTTCTAAATGCACCACTCCTTTGGGATCTTCGTTTTCGGACTAAACTTTAGTGGTGGACTGAAGCCCCCATGACAAATGGTCTCTGCCTGTCAGAGAACCGTATTGGTGTGTGTGTGTGTGTGTATTACTGGATGCATTCAGAGAGGACCTGTGTAGCGCCAATTACAAGAGCAGAAGACCGGTCCGCTCATGAGGCTGACAGCCATATAATGATCAACAGCTTTTTAATGAACGACGGCTGTCCAGAGTTCGGTGGGCTCTGTTTGCAATTACTTGTTGATATTATGACCCGTTGCAGCCCAGATGACCAATAAAAGTCTAATTTTGGAAATGTTGATTTGTTTGCTTTCTTTGGTAGATAAATATATTTGATCGGTAACCTTGACAACTATGTCACTGGCTACTCTACATAGGCCTTTTAAGACAGCGTTTTCTTTTGGTTTTACTGTAGTTTATTCATATTTCATTATTATAATATTTTGGTTTTCATGTTAACATTCTTCAAAATATCTTCTTTCGTGTTTTGCAGAAGAAAGTAATAAAAGTTCAATATGACAAGAGGGTGAGTAAATGATGACAGAACTGACATTTTTGGGTACTATACCTTTAATTGTAGGTTTTTTTTGTCATTTTTATGTCGTTTTGCCATTTTTATTGCTATATAAGTTAAGTTTTATATACATTTAATGATTTTACTACCATTTTGGTTTATTGCTGAGGAAACATTTCTACGTTTTATAATTAATATTTAGGCCGATGTTTTATTTGATGTCAATTAACAGAAGTTTTTAGTTTTAGTAAACCGTAATAACCTTTTGGAGCTGATTTCTATATATCCAACCTGGTGACGTGGTTGTTCGACCTACTCTAATATTCCATAGACCACCTTGAAAACTATTGCTGGTCTAGGATGGTCTACCAACTAGACATCCGCTCAAAGTTCCAAAAAAACATCAAACATAGGCTAAACACCACGCAGCACCGTATGTTTTTGTATACTCAACATACTCTTGCCTCATCTGCTATCTCGGGTTTATATTTTAAAGCTTGTCGCAGTGCATTCTTGGGTTCCCCTCTCTATGATTTTCATGTTAAAATTTGGTTGGTAGAATTTCTATAAAAGATATGGTATAAACAAAAAAGAAGAAGAACTCAGATGCTTACCTACTGTATAATGCATACTACACTTGTAGGAAGCTCATTTGGTTTGGAGCAGAGCAACTGTATATACATGCTTAATGGGTTCCATTATATGGGAAAAAAAGAAATGCTGGCATACTTTGACCTCAAAAGTGATGGCTGGCAGCTGGGTCATTATCTGGGTCTGTGTGTGCCTGCCTCCATCATTTCAAGTCAGTCTACAATAGACGTACACAAACTTGTGTATTTCTCTACTCGCTTCGGGGCTATCCTCCGCTCCTCCTCCTCTATCTAAAATTCTCCAGGGACTCAGATTATTGTGCCAACATCAAAGTCTGCCCTCCCAACGTCCCACAGTGTTTGAATGAGAGGACTAAAAAGTAGAAGTCGAGTTGCTTAAGGTCACATGAAGGATGGGGAATAAGCCTTTTTCTCTTGCTATCTCCTTCATTCCACATTTCTGCACTATGCACACACGCGTACTTTATATATCCTTCCTATTTTTTTATATGTAGATGTACTAACTTCCAACCCCCTCTTTCTCTCTGCCCTTTGTTTCAGATTTTTTTGTGCTTGGTTTTGTCAGTAATGGTCTGGGCGGTCCAGTGGAACACTTGATCCTTTGTTATGCTAGAGGGATACGCTCATGTGTTGTGTATATACAAACATAACAGAGAGAGAAGGAAGGCTTGTGAGAGCCGCAGGATTTACGAGTACATATCCAATCCAGGCAGATGTATATAAAGTGCGCAAAGGCAAAAGGGAGGACTGTGTGTAAATGTAAAGACAGAGTGTGTGAAGGGTAGTTTTTGAGCCTCTAAAAATAGGACTTCAGTGCTGGCTGGAGGATGGAGATGACATTGATCAACTGATACAGAGAGAAGAACTCTCAACCCCCATCTCTCTATCTTTCCTGAGGTCTTAACTCTGCCTTTTACATTCCTGCAATGCCAGGGTCAAACCCAATCGACAGTCTGTGTGTATTTGTGCAATGCCTATGCATTTTGGGGCTTTGTGTGTATGACTCATATTTTCCATTGTGCTGCATCGGTATCCAACTGAAAAGATTTGTTTGTGATCCACAGTACATGGCAGAATAATGAGTAACATTTACACATTTTACCACAAGAAACAAAAATTCTGTCATTACGTACTTCCCCTCGTTTTCTTCCTTGGAACTCCAAATCTGAACAGACCCGATGTTTGATTCAAGCGCAATGGCAGGGGCAAGTTTCCATTGAATAATGATTTAGACTTTGCGTTTCGTGTTGAGTCTTACTGTATGACGTTGTGGAATACTCGATTCTGATTGGTTAGTCGAAACGTCTCAGGTTCATAACCCAGATCATGTTTAATGTATCACTCGGTTGTCTCTTTTACCTAAAGAAAATACCTGCTGCCAAAATATTTCACATTTATGGCTAAAATACACTTTAAGACTTTTGTTCCGAATTTTCCCAGATTTTCAGTCTGAACTTGTTGCAGAATGTCAGTTAGTGTGTTTCTGTCTGAAACTAAAAAGTCTGCAAGTGTATGTCTAGTTTGAAAAAAATCACAGTGTCCTCGGGCATGGGGGTCCTGATTTATCCGGATTTAATCGGATAGATTTGCATTATTCCCTATGAGCCACGTTCATGGTGCGTTTTTGATATTTCTTAGATTGACATCATTCGCTTTTTTATATGTAAGAGCTCCTAGGATGATCTTTAAAGGCCATTTGTGGTCCATGTGGGTTTAAACATGGTGGTTGATAAATAATGAAATAATGTTCATTCTTTGTGAACGTTTATTTTCAATTATGAACGATAAACAGGCCTTTTAATATATGAAGAGTTTATTTCCAAAAAGAAGTAAAATCATATTTTTATTATGTTATCGGGTTTTTATTGTGTTGTATTTTGAGTTACTATGCCTTAAATCAAAACAAATCATCCGTAGGTTGATTGATATTCATTGGAATGCACAATAAAAAACATGATCTCTTTTTGGAAATAAACTCTTCAAACAGGCTAAAACACCGTGTGGTCAGAGAGATTCAGCGCCCCCACATGGCCGCTAACGCCGGTGGTAATGTATTCCACTGAAGCATCCAGACAAGGACTTTTTTTCACCATCATTATTTTGCACTACAAGACAAATCATTTAACCGACATTCGAGATGTAATCACCTGCAATTCAACAGGTAATCACCTGTTACCTCGACATGCACAGCCCGATCACATGACAAAGCGAATGAGGCAGTACATTATTTTGGCTTGATGTCCGAGGATATGGCCCAGAGAATAAACAAGAGCTTCTCTCTCCCTGTCCACATTGATGTGAGTGGACACCAGAGGCCGATTTAGCCAGCTATATCATTGTACTGACAAGGTCTGCCCACAGCTCCAGGAAACAGTGCCAGTCACATAATGCAGTTTTGGTTGTGGTCTTTTAAGATGGCGAGTAAATCCGAGTTCTATTTCATTTTGTGTCTGCTTACTAATAGCCTACATATCATGGTTTAACATAGAGCCCTATTTTGTAACTTATTGATTTCATCGATAAACAGTTTAAAGGGATACTTCACCCAAAAATGAACATTCTGTCATCATTTACTCACCTTCGAGTTGCTCCAAATCTGTATACATTTCTTTCAGAATGCTTATAACCAGACAGATGTTGCCCCCCATTGACTACCATAGTTGGAAAGAATAAGTGCCCCTGAACTGTTTGTTGTCTTTACATTCTTCAAAATGTCTACTTTTGTGTTCAACAGAGCAAAAAAAACAATCAAGTAATGGGGGGCAAAATCTGTTCAAATATCTTTCTCTGTGTTCATCAGAACAAATACATTTATACAGATTTAGCACTGGAAGGTGAGAAAATGAGGACAGCATTTTTGCCTGAATGATCCCTTTAAAACTACATGATATAAAAGAAATACAATCATCGAATATACTTTTAATGTCTATTGTTTATCCTAAATAGAATACTGGTCTCATTTGCTTCAATTTTTTGTACTTTTTAGAAGGATCATCTGAGACAAAGTTGGTACTTCAACAAAACATAACCACAAACTCCATTAGGTCCCCGAGCTATTAAAACAACCCAAGAGCTGTAAAATTTTACTCAGAGTAAGCACATTGTGCATATATGTGTATTTTGTGAGTGTGAACAGTTGAATAGTTTTATAGTGGGTTCACAACAGCAATCTGCTGGGTCGGGAAATGCGTCTTAATGTTCATAATGACATAATCCAGAAATTGGAGCATTACATTTAGCAGACCCGAACCAACAGAAAGGAAAGAAAGCAGACCTACATCAATTTAACGGGCGGAAATAAAGCCCTTGTGTCTGTGAATGCTCCTAAAGGATAATGGATCCTTAAAAAGGCACGTAACCTAATATAAAAGCAGAATACCACTGACTTAAAAGTAAGACTTCACTTTCAGACAGGAAAATGTTATTATTTCTGCTGAGGTGAAGACGGAGTCTTCGAGAGCACATCATGCTTGTTTATGTGTGCGGCTGAGGACAGTGAATGCGTGCTGGTGCTCGAGATTTGGGTCATGTCCTCCTACTCCTCTAGACAAGAGACATTTTATTACATACAGTATGACATTTCTCTTTGTTTCTTTGCTTTTCATTTCCTTTCATAAAGGTGAAGCTTGTAATTTTGTTTGTCAAGTCAAGTTACTTTCTCAGATCCCACTTTAATGTGCAGTGTCAGCTATTATTTACACTGAGGCTCTGTGATACTATCAAAAGTTGACGATTACTGGCCTGTGCTTTTGGATAAAAGTAAACAGATGGTTGACTAGGAATTGAAGCATTGTTTGTGTCATTTAGTTTTCGTATTTATAGTTTGGTCCACAATTCTTAAACCAGGAACCAGTGTGGCTCAATCCCAACATATAAAATCATGTCCCACCCTAAACTTTTTTATTCATGAGAAACAACCTGAAAATTGCTGTTTCCATTACCCTTCAAATTGCACAAGCTGGATTTATGAATTAAAAATACACCCGATGGCAATTCGAAAATGCAGAGTTCACGAGGGAATTGCAGGGGGTTCATGGGGGACACGGCATGCCTCCAGTGCACATTATTATATTAAACATTATTAAAAAAATATTGCAAAAAAAGTTTAGAAATAACAATAGGTATGTCAAATATTGTACCTATAATATATGTACATTTGCTATGATTTAAATATTTACATCCTCTCAAAGGGGTTCGGCAGATGCAATGGAAACAGGTATCTACCGGTCACATGGCCTATCAGAAGTCACAATATAATTTTTTGAAGATGGCACTGGATGGGCTAGATTTCCCGTCACACTTCCTCACTGTTAGTTCGCAACCCACCTGAAAATTCAAAGACGAAGTTTTGCAAGAATGAGCCGTGTAACATCGTTTCGAAATTATTTATTTTAGGCATGTCGAAAATATAATATATAGCATAAGTTTTGTCCAAATGTGTAATGGAAACCCAGCTAATCACATTACGAAATTATGACTTACTCAGAGCCAAACATGCATCTATTCTTTCTTAACCACAAAAAGCCCATTAATAAAGCACCGCTTTATGAAAATCTTACATTGTACCATTTTTCTATTTTCACCATCACTTATATCAAGATATAATGCAGCCCAGCAAAGCCTTGCTGCAATATCTCTCTCTCTCTCTCTCTCTCTCTCTCTCTCTCTCTCTCTCTCTCTCTCTCTCTCTCTCTCTCTCTCTCTCTCTCTCTCTCTCTCTCTCTCTCTCTATTTTTCTCTCTCTGTCCTTTCTCTTCTAGATTATAGACCCTAGTAATGTTATCTATATAGCTTTATTCCATTGAGATGTGGGGGAGGGATCTTAATGCTCCAACATAACATTACAATCACTATTTCAGTTTTCATTTTGTTCGGATTTGTGGGCTGTTTTGAGCATTTATTTATGTTTTTCTAGCTTCCATTTCACCTTGTCGTTCATAAAGGCTTCGGCTATATTCTTCAAAACCGCATGCTTGAGTCTAAAACGCTATCTAGACGTGGAAACATTCAGTTTCACCCTGCAGCTTTTCACAGGGGGATAAAAAATGAATCAAGTCAGCTACACATCAGAACGCTGAATATTTAATGCTTCAAATAGAGACCAGTGCAACAGTATAGTAACTCTTTTAATTATTGTAGGCTAAAAGAATTTGATATGTCCATGTATCTCTCCTCTTCTCATTTCATTCACACTACCAATCCACTGTGTGTTCGTTTGTTGCCTCAGGGGGAATTTTCTTTCTTGGTTGTGGGCTTTGGAAAAATGTTTTTTTTTGGAAGTTGGATTCTAGCTTTATTGTCTTCCATCTTGCAGCAAATCCCAGTGGGCAGTTGGTAGACCATGCATTATAGAGCATATCTTCACTTCTCTGCACGGCTTAGCATCACTGGGCTGCCTTCGGTTCATTGCAATACCAGCAGATCAAACATTCAATGCACTTACCAAGAAACTCATGAGACATAATGGAGTTATGTTTCAGTTATACCTCATTTAATTCCATTTAAACTAAACTATCTTAGGTGTTTATCCTAGACAAAAATAAGACAATTCTCCACATATAGTATAGTGCAAATGATTTGATCTTGAAGGAATTCTATTAAATAACTCCTTAGAATAAAACCTTAGAATTTCTGACTTGAAAATATGATATTTTGAGGAATGTTGGAACCCAAACAATGACAGCATCCATTCACTTTTACTGTATGGAGACAATACCAATGCAGGTCAATGGATGTTAGGTTACCAATATTCTTCAAACTCTTTCTTTTGTGTTTTGCAAAAGAAAGTAATACAGGTTTGAAATGACAAGAGGGTGAGTAATGATAACAGAATTTTCATTTTTGGGTAAACTATCCTTTTAATATCAGTGTCGTCTAGAAGAAATAAATGACATTATTTTAGAGTGAGATTTTACTCGTAATATTTCTTTACTGTGGGTATGCAAGTTCACAAAAGACCAACCAAAATGTAACTGGTTTAGCCTACACCAGGGGCATACAGTAAGAATGATTTGCCATTTGGGTGGGCCTATGAAAAAATTAGCAGGCCAACTGGCAATTTGGCTTCTCTGTTCATATTATACACAATTGTGCATTGATGGAGTGGACATTAGTGCAAACTGATGCTCGGTTCCAAAGCCTGGTAAGCTGCCTACAGAGGCAACACATTAGGCTTGATCCCAATGCTTTTGGTAGACTGTTCCAAATGGTTTAAAAAATATTACTCTATTATCCTGCTTTCTACCTTGTGCAAGCCAAATTATAAGGCAACATTACATCTAGAATTTTTGAAGGGTATCACAAAATATTTTGCGACTATGTGAACAATCCTAATTGTAAGTACAATAAAAACGCTGGGTTATTTTCAACCGAGGGTTGGGTCAAAGGGGACAAACCAACCGTTGTATTACAAATTAACCCATGCTGTGTCGTTTCAAGACAAAATACTGGTTTGATGGGTCAAATTATTTAATTTTACTCAAAGGTTGTGTTTGTATTTTTTCCACCCTAAGCTGATATGAAGATAACCCAGCAATTTCAGAGTGTCTACTTTGAAAATGCAGATTAATAATTGTATGTGTTTATTATGCTAATAAGTCTATTAGCTTAGCAACACATGGCACTCCCAGTAGGCACATGTTCCTCCACTAGCTTTTGGAACAGAAAACAAATGCCTTCCATTGACACTTCACGTTGTAGACTTTTATTATGTTTGAATCACAGTTTTGACACGAAGCTTTAGTTATTACGTAAGCTGATGTATTGTTTTGTGGTAATGCGAAACACCATTTGCTGAAGTGTTGAGGGTTGGAGCGTGGAGTGTGATTATGGGAGATCTGGCTGTGGGGGAGAATACTGCAAAAGATCTCCTGCTGGGAGACAGTATGTCTGAGGAACACAACAGGAGCCCGGGGGCCCGGACATGCACGATAGGTTTGATGGTGCATTTGTGCTGTAACGTCAGAATATACAACTCCACGTCGGTTTGGATCTAATTGCCTGATGCTTGATACTTCTGCAATGTCCTAATTTAAAAAAAAACATTAGGTTCTGTTGCTGGTGTTGTTCCTCATATTTCTGCAGGGTGTGTGTGTGTTGTCTTACCTGACCATCTGGAGAGTACCCTCCCTGACCCAGCAGCCATCTGGGTACAGTCCAGGACCCACCTCCATTCTGTTACCATCTGACACTCCACACACACCAGCGAGAAAAGTTTCAGACTAATTTCCCTAATATCACGATGATTTGAAAAGGTACACATCAATATACAGCAGAGGAAAGAATTAAGGGTCCAATGTGTCATTTTTTGAAGGCTCCATTGACAGAAATGCAATATAATATACATACCTATCTTTAGAGGTGTGTAAAGACCTTACGTAATAAAGCATTTTTATTACCTCAGAATGAGCTATTTTTATCTACATTGGAGGTCTGCAACCCGACCGGAGCCCGTCGTGGCCCGAAAAATTAGCAGGCTTCGGGTTGGGTTAATGTTTAATGATTGGCCTCGGGTACGGGTTTGTTACTAAAGAATATATAGGCTATATAAAAACAAGTTTGCGTGTTTGCTGCATTGTGACCACAAAACACATGAGAGAAAACACACACACAAAACACTTTTTCGCATTAAACAGTTCTGCGCATGTGCTACTGCCTCCCGCTCTTGTCCTCGTTGTCACAACACAGCAGGTGATGGTAAGATGAGTGCAATAAAGCAGAATATTAGCGATGGAAAGCGTATAACAGTTCCAAATGATGCAGGGAAAGCTGCACTCTGAGAGAATGATGGTCTTGTCATTACTGCCAAGACTGGCCCGTAGTATCCCCAGCATCCCTGCAAGTAACGTTAGCAACAGCGAGAGGAACTTCAGTGCAGCTTTTAATCAGAGGAGGACGGCGCTTAAACCATCAACAGTCGTTTTTTTGACCTGTTCACCCAAAAAAAAGCAGCTTTTTTCAACAAAAAAAATGCAGCCTGTTAAAAGCACTTCAGGTTGGGTCGGTTTCGAGTCGGGTTCAGGCTTTAAATGTAATGGTAGAGCTGGGTTGGGTTAAACAATCTCGGGTACGGGCCGGGTTCGGGCTTTCGTTTAAAGCCTGTGCAGACCTACATGCAACGTGGGTCCCCTTGCATGGAATTCGCCATGTTGTTTAGCCCTGCTCTACAGAGCGTTTCGAAAATACATTATCTTCTTTGGCAAAGAAACGAAAACTTGATGACATCTGTCCTGTGTCAGTCACCGGTGGTTGCAATTCACAACCATACCACTAGACGCTGCCGAATTTCATACACCGGACCTTTAAGGGAGCACTTGATAATTATTTTCAGGCTTTCCTAAATTACCATTTATAGGTAAAATTATGATTTTTGTTTAATCCTGTGAACTACTGATAAGATTTCCTTCATATTTCATACGACAATATTGTTTCACAATTGAAACCAGACAAACTGATCAAAATAACAAAAAGACACAATGTTTGCATAGCTTGAATAAGTTGATATTAATTTTTCGACAACACAATACTAATGTTTTTACATGTATTTTAGGATTAGTTAAAAATAATATTTGAAAAGTTTGGTTCCAAAACGAGAGAACCCCATTTTTGTTTTTAATAAAACATATATTTTTTTGTGCATTTCAATTACTATCACTCAAACTGCAGTTTATTTGTTTTCATTTGAGCCATTATAACCCTAACACAGGAAAACATAATAAAAAACAATTACATTAAGTCATTTATCAGACGCTTTTATCCAAAGAGTTCGAGGAGCAATAAGTGATATGTCATAAAAGAGCAATAGTACATTAGGTGCTAAAAACATGATTTTTGGATTTATTTTAAAACTGAGTTATCTCATTTTATCTCATCCAAATAAAAACACTCACAGGATCTTTCTCAGTCTTTCACATTGGTTTTGGTGACCATTTCATTCCTAAGGTTTGTTTCTGTTGAAATTCAACAGACTCTGTACTGAAATTGACACAATACATACATATTTATGTATTGAGTGGTCTTTTTCCACAGGTGCATGCTTGTATGTGCATTTACATGTTTTTTTGCATCGGAAAGACTTAAAGTGAATGACATGGTGCATCACGCACACTGCATTCGATAAATATAATGTCTGCACATTGTATGCTCTCACAATCACAATCACAGACACAATACAATATGTCAAATATAGAGTTATGTGAGGAATTTGTGTGTGTCCATGGGCTCTTTTCCCTTGTCTTGACAACCCATGTTGGTGTGCTAGTTCTCTAATCAGTAGATTTAAAGATAAAAGTATCTCCAATGGGACTTCATGTATCTCATTATTAAAAACGCCTTTTCAAAGTTCCTGTACTTCCCCACAGCGCAAACTGTTATTCTAATGAGATGGGTTTGACCTATGTCACGGAGACCGCTGTCCTTAAAGCTCATGTGCTCCTGAGGCCTGCGTATCCTTCCTCATTTCCTATTCTGGCCTGAACAGGCTTGTCATCCGTGTGCCTTTCTAGAGATTGTAAATATTAAGCTCCTTAAAGGGAATGGACTGTCTCAGAAACTCTGCAATTTCAAAAAGCAAGACAAGTTTTAAACCATCATTTGCGAGAACCTTATAATGCGCAAACATGTTGGCATGTGGAAGGTTAACGGCGGCTTTCGGAAGTAATTGGTTCTCGGGGAAGATGCTAACCTTTTCAGATAACAAATAAGATTGCAAATAAGATCGGCGTGTGTATGTGCGGGCCCTTTCGCAACACACAGGCAGAGTTATAAAAACAATTGAAAATATGCATCGGGGAATGCTAACCTCAGACAAGCACCCTTGCATTAGCTTTTCAACCACTGGAGAAAGCATTGATTGCTGCCACAAAAACTAATTAAAGAAGCATTTGCTGTGCATTCCCTAATCAGGGGAAAACTTTTAAAGAGAGCAGCTTTGCATGTCATTAGCTTCCATAAGAGAAACCCTTGCGAGAGGCTAATTGAACACAGTTGCCTGCGAGCAGACACTGCTACGACTGCGCTAGTTTTATTGAGAGATTTTAGCTTTAGCATTTATTTAGCCAGTGAAGGGGAATAAAGCTGCAGGAGGCTGAAATCATCATGGGATGAACGCTAATAACCAGGCCTTCGCGTCTAGCTAATGGGCGCCGTGCCCCAAACACACACTCCTAGAGAACAATACTTGAAAGGCACAACCGGTCACACACAGATAAATAAATATAATTTCATCTCAAAATTGCGCGTAAGCCTCTTGAATAAAATAAGCGAGAGCACAGCGGACTTTCAAGGAAATTGGAAAGTCGTTTGAGCTAGATGTGGCATAACTAGATTTGCTATCTAGAACTGCAGAACGTATAACTATGTCAGATTTAGCACTATAGGGGCTAGCTGAGTCAAACACAACGTTTGGGTGTCCGAGAGTTTGCGTTTGTCTAGTAGTGGTTTTATATGTTGGTTTTGAAGGGATTGTTTTAAACCCGTCCAAACAAAAATAACAATATCGCCATACGCTTTTATAGTAAAAGGCAAAACCATGGTTTTCCTACATTAACCATGGTTTATTTTCGTAAGGGTTTTGCTACGTGTTAAAGGTCCAGTCAATAATATCTAGCAACCGATGACTCCACCCCTCCCCCTCCCTTTCGAAACACTACGACGGCTGATAGAACATGGCGAATTAAATGCAATGGCCGCGGTCTAATAGGTAATAAAAACACAACGCTTTATTGTGTAAGCTCTTTATACACATCTGAAGGCATTGCTCAATCAATAGATCATCCCAAAAATTACACACTTTAATTAAGTGCAGAACACAGAAGAAGATATTTTGAAGAATGTTTGTAGCCAACCAACATTGGCCCCATTGACTTTCACTGTATGGACACAAAACTCCTAAGACATTTCTCAGAAATCTTCTTGTGTGTTCCACAGACAAATACGGGTTTTGAAAAATTTCAGGGTGAATTAGTGATTTTATAATTTTTTGTCTGTGGGAACTATCAATTAAAGGAATAGTTCACCATAAAAATGAAAATTCTGTCATCATTTAGCCACCCTGATGTCATTTTAACCTGTTTGATTTTCTTTCTTCTGCAAAACACAAAATAAGATATTTTGAGAAATGTTGGTAACCAAAAACCGTTGGTCCCTATTGACACAAAACCAATGCATGTCAATGGGGATCAACAGCTTTCTATTACCAACATTTTTCAAAACATCTTCTTTGTCTTCTGCAGAAGAAAGAAAGTCATACATGTTTGAAATGACTAGAGGGTGTGTAATAATGACAGCATTTTCATTTTGAAGAATAACTATTCCTTTTAAGTAGACATGTACAACCATTTACTCAGAGAGCTATAACCTGCAGTATAACGAAAGCAGATTTAAAAAAAGTTGAAACTCTTTTCTCAAGGGTTTTCTTTTCATAAGTCGGCAACTAGCATTGGCCTCCTTTACACCAAACCACTAGACACTTTCTCTTCTAGAAACACCAGATAAGCTATAATAGCCAGAAAGTTTCTAAGTCCACATAAAACTTTGAAGACGTTTCATAATATCTGGAAGATCCAGGAGCAACATCTAAATTATAAACGTGATATTTGACATCCAGTGCACTTCATCTTCTAATCATACACGCTTCAGCCAGTTTTAGAGTTTTTTTGATGTTCAAACTTTCAGCAGTTCTTGGAGCCATTTCAGTAGAACCAGTGAACAGACGACCGCTGCCGACTCTAAATGAGCAACCCTGGCCTTTAGATTTGATTTCTTGCCATCTTTCAAGCAGTGATTTAGACTTTCCTTCTCAAAGAACGTTCTAGATCACAACCCTTATAGGAGACCAGGCTTCAGTAATTTCCAGAAATGCTGAAGTTGGAGAGAAACTTCAGCTGTCATAAAGTGAAACTGCTTCTTGCCCTGTGGTCACCTATCATAAGTGATGTATATCACCCTATCATTGTCTTAAGGCGGAGGGATAAATCCTTGGAATAAAATCCATAATGAAACTCCTGTCAGAACATTGTGACTCTCTAAGGGCTGGGTTACATCATTTTTGGGGCTGGATTTCACCGCTGCATCTGCACGGCATGTTTGATGTGCTCAAATTGCTCATATCTCTCTTAATGTGCTCTGCAGTGGGCCATTGTCTCGGAAGCTCTCATTAGATGAACTGCCTGTTAGTCTGCATCAAACCCACATGCGTTCCCTACTGAAAAATACATTGCTTATGGTGGGAGTTCGATTGCATATAAACATACTGGGGAGATTTCACTAAGAGTGGTACGCAAATCTCTTCGCCGTATTCGCCAACCACCCACAATTCAGTTTATGTCTGCACAGCGTCGTATTTAAAAATCACTAGCTGTCATTCTTTTAAGCACAAACATGTGCAATGAAAACGAGGCTTTTTATTGATTTAATATTTACTGATTTATTATCATTTATTATGTCTTATTTACTAAACTATACAATTTACTTTACAATTACTATTTATCGACAATAATTCATGACGTGATGAATTAATAATGGAGAAGAGTATTGAGATGTTTCTCCAGATTGATCAGACTTTGGAGCTTTGACTGAAGTGCCTGGATTGCAAAGCGATGATAATCATCAACGAATCGCCAACTAATCATCCATTTTGGCTTCCAACAATAACATTATCGAGGTGAAAAGGTTATTATGCTTCATTCCATTTTACCAGGATTGACAGCGGTGGAGTTTATAATACAAGTTATTTATGTTGTTTCATAAGTCAATAAATAATAATCATCTCCAATAGCAGCCCTATTGTACAGTCCTAGTAAAGTATTAACATTCACATTCACCTTACCCAAAGCAATTTACAGTGCACTCAAGATATCTATTTTCAGTATATGTTACCTGGTAATCAAACCCTCAACCTTTTGCACTTCTAACCAGTTGAGCTACAAGAACACAAAGGAGCCCCAAACAACTGCCCGGCGCATTCTTCACACCCAACACTCAACCATCCTGCAAGATGGGGAATTGCGACGCTAAAATTACGTTCAGCACTGGTTTTGTGGGCGTGTTTGCATAATTCCTCCAGTGAATCGGGTGCTTGAACAGACAGCACGTGCAAAATAAAGCGGGTGCAATTCATTCTAAGTGAATTTCACCCACTGCGTGGGAGACGCAATGTTACAGAAGAAAGTGGTCTTTGATGCCCAAAATTAAGCCAAATCCCAAAACATACACGCTATCTGGTTTTTATGTAAACATCTCAACTATACTTAGGTCTCTTTTTCTTTTGAATTCTTGCACACGTGTTCATTGTTTCAGTGCATATCAATTTGTTAGTTCCTGTACATTTGCCTGCTAAATTGCTCTACTACCCCTCAGCTATGAGCTTAACTCTTCTTGTTGGCTCATTTGAGTCTCATTCCAGTGCTTGGGAATGACGATAATCAGCATTATGTTATATTCCTATTCACCTATTATATTCAACAAATTCCGTTGTTCCCTTATCTCCTTTGCCGTTTTCTGCAAGACATTATGGCACCCAGTCGCATTCAAGAAGTAAGGATTGAATGAAAATGAATTTAATCTAATGAAGTTGAATTGAATTGAAAGCCTGTATTGTAAATGTATTGTGTTGTATAGGTTTCGATATCAAAGTTGCAATTAAAACTAGAGTTTATAGTGAATAAAATTCTGTTTTTTGAAAGTCAATAAAATTATGTTATTTGAGAAACTTTATCCTATATTCGATATGATTTTCTTGTGTTAGAACTTCGAGGAACAATTCCAGATCGGGCCCAGGCTCCGAGACTTCCTCCTTGTTTTTAAAAAAGACAAAGAGCAAACAACTTTATTGGGTTTTCTTCATCCTAGTCTTGTTTCTCAGTAATAATCCTCTGAGATAAAATGTGTTTTGGACCTTTGCGTTTTCTGCAGATAGGTACATGGTAGATGGAAGAAGATTAACCCAGAGAGGCCGTGTCTGCTTCAGTGTATCCTGTTGTTCCGCTCTAGGTGTTTCACCCAGTGCTGATAAGATGAGGTGTGTGAGAAGAGTCAAGGAATGCTGCAAGACTGCAGATCTATATGAATTAAAGGAGGACAAATAGTCCACACACAACTCAGTATGAGTGGTGGGCATGTGGGTGGTTAGGTACATGTAAGCTTCGGGGGCAAGTCTTCTGAATATCTGACTTCTTTTGCAATAGTAATAAAGAAGTTTTGATTTTTTTTTTGGAGGGCTATGTCATGACTTCAGATCGTTTTTCGAGCTTGTGCGTATGAGAGAGATTGAGAAAGAGCTCAGTTCTGCTCCAAGACCATGAACAGGATTTAAGATCCTGTGGGAATGCTGTTGCTCTGCTCTATCACTTTGTGACAATTCCACCTCGGACAGAACCAGCACTAAGCAGCCGCACACACATTGTGAGAGTCCAGCTTCTTATCAGATGAGATTTTGATGGGTTAATTTGATCGCTCCCTCGGGATTAAGTGCTGGATCTTCTAGCGGGGTGTAGTCTGCCAATTTGGACACCAATTTTAGACATCCATCTGAAACAACCACAGTTGGGTTTCTAACGGCAACACTTGCACATTCACACAAAACTGACACACGCTGCCTGCTGCAGAGTTGCAATTTGAGGCACATCTGCTGCAGCTGTGTGCTTTTGCACTGCATCATTAGGCTGCTTTGCGGAGACGTTTGGCAAATTGTCTTTATCTCTGATAGTTCCTCGGGTGTCAGTCTCTCTTTTGATACCTTACTTGTTTGGAATGGAAACCACATTTTAAACATACGTTCAGAATGAAATGGAAACCGCAACCCTAACCAGAGTCTGTCTTATTTGCATAGTTACTTTTTGGTCTGCCATAATTTATCTTCCGTGCTGCTTTAGAAGCTTGACATTGAGGTGGTATGAGTATTGTTGGCTCGTGTATGATAAATTGCTTGTGAGTCGCGTTGGATAAAACTATCTGCTTTACTTGGTGAAAACTATACTGACTACACATACTGTATATTAGGGGAGATAGTTCACTCGAAGATAAAATGCTGTCTTCATTCAATGACCTAGTTTCTTTTGTTAAACAGAAAATAGATATTTGGAAAAATACCTTTTTTGTGTCCATACAATGGATGTTAATGAGGGGCAACATTGTTTGGTTACTGCATTTTTCAAAATATCGTCTTTTGTGATCTGCAGAAAGTCATAGAGGTTTGGAATTACATGAAAATTAGTTTTATGTAAACGCCTTTAATTGAGACTTCAGTGAAAATGAAAACATTTTCTTTTGCATTTTGAATATTTTGCATTTTTATTTTTTAAGTCTAAAAAACCTTGACTATTGCAACCGTATTTTGCTTTAGGTCATTTACGTGCATTTTAATGTACTTCAGTCAGTGTGCTTTGTATGTATTTCTGCACATTTTGACAAATGCAGTAGATCATCCAGGTATTCCGGGCATACAGTACAGACAATTTGCATAATGTGTAAAATGTATGTACTATATACCGCAGAAATAATGAGAGTAGTATGAAAGCCAGAGCGAACAGCCTCTAACTTCATAAATTCATTCTTCTCATGACCTGACAATAACTGGCATCAGATGAGTCTCCATGAATAACCATGTCCCAACTAACAGCAGTATATCTCTCCCTTGCAGTCGCTCTCATTCTTTCTGACTGCACTGATAGGATGTGTTGGTGGCGCCCCATGGCAACGCTCTGTCTGATCACATGGGCAGCACTAACAGCTGAAGAGGACTGATGCTATGTCCTTCATGTCTCAACACACATGGACCCATGCACTGAGAATAGGATTAGTTCTCAGTGAGAGTGGGTGTCTATGTGTGATGTCTTTCATGTGGTCATAAGACACACTCTGGGCCGTAGATGAAAGGGATCCTTTTGTCATGTGTCAAGATCGGTTTTATCTATCCAACAACAACTGAACTATCCAACACACACACATACAGAGAGACTGACTTAGTTTTCTTTCAGGATGACCATTCGGTAACAAGGTGTGTATACCGTCTCGTAATTATGTTTTATTTTTGTCATCAAAGATGGACATCTTTTATTGTAATAATGTATATGCATATATGACTACAAAGATTCACTAATTCACTTAGAATGGGCTGCTGATAGCACCATATATTAAAACCTGCTGTCTGTGTTGTTTCAGTGCCTGACTCACTAGAGAAATTATGTGAATCCGGTAGCAGCACAAACATAGTCACAGAATAAGTGCTAAAGCAATTTGCATGTTTTAATTGGATACAGAAAACTGTAGGCTACCGCAATTTACATTTATGCATTTGGCAGACACTTTCATTCAAAGCAACTTACAGTACATTGAAAGGTTTACGTTTTCGTTTTTGGGTTCCCTGGGAGTCATGTAATACCGGTAGAGCTTCAGGAACTCAATCTGGAATGTTTTACCGAGACCGTACAGCATCACTTGACCACTGGGAGCCCAAAGTACTTAAAGGGACAGTTCACCCAAAAAAAACATATTCTGTCATCACCCAATGGTAGTCAAAAGTGCCCCAGAACTGTTTACTTTCCTACATTCTTCAAAATATCTTTTTTCGTGTTTAACAGAACAAATAAATGTTGAAAGCATTTTTTCCACTATGGTAGTCAATATTGGCCAATAACTGTTTGATTACAAGCATTCTTCCAAATATCTTCCTCTGTGTTCATCAGATCATAGACATTTATACAGATTTGGAACGACTTGGTGGTAAGCAAATCAAGAGAGAATTTTTTATCTTTGGGTGAACTGTTCCTTTAAGCACAGTAATGTGTGGATCTACTTTTACACTCGGCCATATTTGTTTGAGGGTGATAAAGGATGACAGAACATTTTTGAGTGAACTATCCCTTGAAAGATATCAGTTGACAGATTGTTCCTAACATCATGTATGTTGATTTTAGAAAAATAAAATTACTTTAGCCGGATTTTCAAATAGAATACAAATCGGTGCTGCCATGCTGACTTTTTAAATAAGGTTGAAAACAATAACTAAATATATTTTGTGATATCATTTATGTCTTGTGTTAAGCCTTTTATTTGTATATGTCTTCTTTTCTGTTAGCCTTTTGGTTCCTTTTCTTAGTTTCCTGTCTCTCCATTGACTGATCCCAAGTGAGTCTTGTTTATTTAATGTATTTTCCTTCTCTTTGTGTATTTATGCCCGCAGGTTTGCTTTTCTTGTGGATGACTGTTGAACGTTTTCTTTGTTCAGTTTCTGTAATTGTTTATTTGTTACATCAGTTAAACCACAAAAGGGTTCTTCAACTCATCTCACAAGTGTTTTATGTTAAAACTATTCAGAACTATTCATTGCGACTGGATTGCAGGTGGCTATTATAAATTGTTTTGATACTCAAATCCTGGAGCGCAAAAGTGATGCAACTGTTGCCGCAGTGTGTTTGAAGATGCACAAATGTATTTGCTTTATTAGTTTTATACGTTCTTTGTTTTTTCTGGTTCGCTCACAGACAATATTAGCTCATAATCTGCCTCCCTCCGTGAACATGAATAATGAATAAAGTTAATAACATTCATTTATCCTATTCATTCTACAAAGTCTCAGCAGATTGGGTTCCAGGCGTTCATCTCATGTCTTTGTGCGACCGTTCTTCATTAAACCTTTATTTCTTTAGCATGAAGGCCTTTTATTTCATTCTTGTATGAATGCTCAAAGTCAGACAAAAGACAAGCTTTGAAAAAACGAATACATTTTGTCTCTACCCTGCATGATTTTAGATCTCAACATTAAGACCACATGTGTAAACGTGTTAGTCTTAATAAAGTGGATGTGCACTGTGGACAAGAGCTTGATATTATCTAAGCTGGTACTTTTTTTAAGCCATAAAGGTCATGGTATATTATTTCAACATACACACTGATTCATTCAAACTCGGTTCCCAGATAGCCGAGGTACGTTTATAAAATTTCTGCCAAAGATCCGAAAACATTTGCTGTGTGGAAAAATCTGAATTGGGAAAAGCAGTTTTACATACAGGTGCATTCTAAATGAAACACATCTTACTGTGTATATTATACAGTGGTAATGTTTCTCCATGATAGCTGAAAATGCATTAACTTAAACACCATATGCAAAAGCGTCACATAGTTTACTAATATTGACTGCTTTTATTCATTATTTACTCAAGCATTTCAAAAACTAAATTGTTTTATTTTTATTTATTTAGTTTTCTAAAACAATAAACAAGAACATTTTATAAAAACTATTCGTTCAAGTGACATTAAACTTTTGAATGATATTGTATATAGACTCGGTTCTGTTAGTGTTGGTGGTATGGTTCTGGTCTCGGAAAACTCCACACCTCTCCCTGCAGCCATGCATGGTCAAAGCGAGCAGAGCTGAGAATAATGGCACAGATCCAGCGAGTGACATTACAATATGAAATGCATGACTTAATTTGCGTAACGTGTATTGATCGGGCACTTGATAAACATTAACACAAAAAAACATTAAATATAGACTTTGATAGCTGAGAGCTGAAATCAACACATCATAAGACAGAATTTTGCAATGAGAGATATCATGACCTGCCTGTCTGAACTAACATGATTGTTTTAACCTTTTTTTCCAACGTTACCTTTATCACATCACATTTTGCTTCAGTTTAACGTTTAAATTAACTTGATAACAGCAGAATTTAATACAAATGTTTAGGTTTCAAAATAAACCGACACAGCCTTAAATACTTCTTTTGATATAGGTTATAAATACAATATATAAATGAATACTTGCGGTTTATGTATTAAAAGTTGTGCCGAGTGACAAGAAATAAAGTAATTGAGTGACACGAGAAAAGGGGGAAATTCGTGTCCATGAACACGAATCAATAGATTCCTATTTCGTACCTATGCCATGAACTGCCTTGAGACTGGGTTGGATAAACACATTCACATCAATTAATATAACATGTAGTGTCAGTGCAGTACTGCCCTTGAAACTTTCTCAATGTACTTGAACTGTTCGGATCAATATTCAAATATCTTTAAATCTAATACTTGCGTAACATACATCCGCAGTCGGCACATTGCAAATTTTCATCTAATCAGCATTACTTGATGTATAACCGGTATTCGGCCCATGCCTATAGCCAACATTAGATAACAATGAACAATTTAGTTTTTCTGCATTTATATTGTCAAAACAGTTATTCATGTTAGTCAAAGATTCTATTGAGATTATAGAATGAAGCTATGAATGTCTGTTGTCATATATTATAATGTGATCACACTAAAAAAGGTCAAAATTCTCAACCACATTCCCAAGTGCTCAACGAATTTAGATGGGCGTACCTAATACTCATAAAATTAAATAATTCATTTATATGTATCATTTTTGTATATAATTTAGCAAAATTCACGTAACCGCACCACAAGGTGTGTGCCTCGCTTTGTGTCCAGTGTTCTGTTTAAGGACAAAGATCAAAGTTTTGTCACCGCAGTGAGAATGTAGGGTTTTTGTTGTGAGTTTTTGAAATTATAACAGTTATCCTATTTCAATATATTTTGACTTTTGGACTCACAACGCTCGGGAGCTAAGCCTATATTTGGATCACACAAATCGCACCCACCACTGGAATCAAATTGTATGAATAAATGGATGTGTTTTATCAGGATAGGTAATACTAAACATCAGGACACGAAATTTTAATTCTTACGAATATAAAAATGTATAATTTTGCCGTCAACCACAAAACGTATTGAAAACACGAAACGTATGACAAAATTTGCGTGATCAAACTGATTTTGAAAGCTGTATTTATTTTTTTTATTTTGAGGGTAAGCTACATTTTAGCTTAGCAATAACATAATAAAACGCCAGATAATAAGTTGCTAGGCAACAGTGGCGCAAATCTTCAATGAGCGCTGAAGTGATACAGTGTCTGTAATGAATACGGTCAATTTGACCGCCATGGCAGTTCGAGGTAGACATACTCAGAACTCTTTTGTTTTTATGTAACTTTAATAAAACAACGTTAGCATATTGTTACTTATTTTTATTGGAAATTTGCTAGAAATATTGTTAGTAAACAAAAAGGATCATAAAATTACAAAATATTTTAAGTCTTAAGATTTTGTAGTAAATAGATACTTGCTCAGTTATGCAAACACAAATATTCATGTGCACAAAGAAATATACTGTAATACTAATCAGATTTAGTGTCTGAGGAATGAATTGAAATAAACATGCGTGTGTAAGAGTGTTTATTGTTCTCCATAGTTCATTTATCACACTTTTCTGTGCCCTGTGTAATGTTCTGGCATGTGGTTGTTTGGAATTAGTGGAACAAAGCAAGCCGTTCTAAAGCTCGATTACCCTATTTTGAATTATTAAGACATGAGAGGACACACACACACACACACACACAAATACACACACTAGGCTAGATAATGAGATACTGATATGCCCCCTTTGTTCCATTTGTGTCATTTCTCCTCATTCATTTGTAATCTGTGTATATTAGCATGACACATATAAAGACAGAGCATCACTGTATTTGGGCTAAAGTACAAAAATACTGTCTGCTCTGTCTGACGTTTTATTACAGTATTCAACAATTTTTCAGTCAGTGAATCTTTGCTGCAGGGTTATGCTGCCTCTTCTATAATAACATCCATTAAACCAATAAACCCAATGGCTTGTTTGACAGTGGTGTTAATTAACTCGCAACACAAAGACAAACAAATTCACTTAGCAGGATGTGAGGTACCAAATGACAGCCAAATTTACTGGGATCGCACATAATTGAGCTAAGCTATGTTGTGGGTTGTTTCAGCAGTCGATGGACAACATTTCACATTTATGCCACTGGCGAACGCTTTTGACGGAAATGACTTTCAACTTTGTTTTGGGTATATTTTATCCCTAGGGTTCGAAACCATGACCTTTGTGTTGCTGGCACAATGCACTAACATTCGAGCCATGGGAACAAAGGACGTTTTTATTTCTGCCAAACAGCATCCGTTACTGTGGTAAATCGAGATGTGTACTTGTGGTACAATTGTTGGGTTTAGTATAAAATCAATTATTTCAATAGCTATATACAAATCTACTGTAAAATATCATACTGTACAATCGGTCTATATGTCAACAATGTTTAACAGCAACAAAATATTAAGAAATAAATTCCAGCACTATGCCAAGCATCAATATGTCATTTGAGAATTGTTGCATACTGATTTTCTTTCAAAATGAAAGTGAATAGTATGATAGCAGGCTATTTGATACACTGCGAGAGGGGGATATCATATACCAAGAGAGAGAGAGATATTCATCTGTGAACAACAAGCTTCCCGCTGATCACAAAGGATTACTTATAATCAAATTTTCTACTCTCTGCTTTGTTCTACTCTTTCTCTCTTAGAGTGGGAAGCAACCATTCTTTTGTGATTCCACCAGCTTCTTTAAAATCCCCAGACACGCACAAGCTACGGAGCGCGGCAACCCATCCCATAATTACTGCCTTGTCACCATGGTGAAAGAGGAACTAATGAGGCCAAAGTAAGTTCGCTGTCACCTTTCTTTTTTAAAACATCCCCCCTCTCTCTCTCTCTCTCTCTCTCTCTCTCTCTCTCCTGCTTTCCCTAAATCTTGTTTTCTCCTGGCTACTTCGTTGTGGAGAGAGGTAAGTAAAAAAGTTTGTACTTTATTATTATATTTATAACATTTAGAATTATTGTAGATTAAAGCTTCTAAGAGAGTACAAATATATAATAAAGATTCCGTGAAAGCGGTCCCGTATCGTATGCTAGATTCCAATACAATAGTTTGAGAAACAGGCTGAACTTTAAAGGACTTTCACATAGTGTTTGAACAAATGTAGAGTGTGTAAACAACCACCCTATAATGCTTAAAATGCAGCCATTCCTTTTTTATAATCCCCATAAATGAGAAACTATGTCTGAAAACATCAATTTTTCTGCCTGATGTGATGCCACGTGAGGGCAAGCCCCACCCTCACGATTCGATTCAGAATCGATTCTTAGTGTCTCGATTCGATTCAGAATCGATTCTTAGTGTCTCGATTCGATTCAAAATCGATTCTTAGTGTCTCGATTCGATTCAGAATAGATTCTTAGTGTCTCGATTCGATTCGGAATCGATTCTTTGTGTCTCGATTCGATTCAGAATCGATTCTTAGTGTCTCGGTTCGATTAAAAAACGATTCTACTGTCTCGATTTGATTCAAAATCGATTCTTAGTGTCTCGATTCGATTCAAAAACGATTCTTAGTGTCTCAATTCGATTCAAAATCGATTCTTCGTGTCTCGATTCGATTCAAAATCGATTCTTGGTGTCTCGATTCGATTCAGAATCGATTCTTAGTGTCTCGATTCGATTCAGAATCGATTCTTAGTGTCTCGAGTCGATACAAAATCAATTCTTGGTGTCTTGAGTCGATTCAGACTCGATTCTTTGTGTACTTATTCTTGTATTTAATATTGAAGATGTCATCGCATCACGTTTGCGCTCGGAGTCTGACTAGCGTTGGTACTTTGGCTAACTACTTTTTGCCGAGTGCCCAGTAAAGCCATTCTCATTGACGTACATAATAGTAATTAAACGCTACTCATTAGTGCTGTATGTTAAACGACAAAATCATCATAGATAATAGATCATAAAAGAGTGGTTGGTTTAATATATTAGTCCCGCGCAAAGACTAAGCGCGTCCGTCTGGCATCCAAACTGTGCATATTTACAGAAGTTATGTTCATGTTCCGAAGTCTAAGTTTTGCAACTACTGACACGTCACCTGAGAATTCTTTTTTGAAAAATTGAACATGCGCTGTTTCTCCCTGCCGCTCACTCACTGCACAGAGCAGATTCAGAGAAAGATCCTAAAAATTTATTTCGTTGATCCTTTAGTCCTACAGAGCTGAATGTATTTGGATTTGTATCGTTCTCTATTGCTCCTATATAGCTCATAAAAGGTCCGGGTGCTGCACCGCTCTAGCAGTTGACTTCCGCCTTATTCGTTCCAAAGACATCACGTTATTATATTTAGTAACGTTTAAAAAACAGATTTTGTTTAAATTTGTGAATCGATTCGAATCGCTGGCGGATTGAATCGATATTCATCGAGAATTTTTTTTCTCCCGCCCCTTCAGCTCACTATTGGTTGCGAATCTTACCTGTTTGCTTAGATCCTCACACAAGTGAGGCGCTTGCAGTAGAGGTCTTCATGGGTCCACTTAGAACCGAAAACCCGAGGTCCGGCCCGAGACCCGAGCGGGTTCGGGTCTTAAAGATTCACGGGAGCTTCGGACACGGGTCGGGTATATTATTAGTGTCTTCGGGTCTCGGGTAATGTAAAGTAAAAAAATGTTTTGCTTAATTGACCCGAGGAAGACCCGAACTATCCTGTACAATAACAGCGCGTCGCTTGTGTGTGTGCGTGTAGTTACCAACTCTCCTCCAACCCTCAGCCGATCGGTTGAAAGCCACGCAAATCTTCCGAAAGTCGCGGTGATCTGAAATCACCTTAGAATTGAAATCCCGAAGTTTCCAACACTGCAGGGGTTTGCACTCGATGTAGTTACCATCGTATTCAGGAAAAACATACTTCCACCAGGCGACCAGAAGTAGATATTAAAAGACGCGCACATTTCAGTACTACGTGGTTTGGAACACATTGTTGAGACAGAATGTTCGCGCGAGTGGTTGCCATGTCGTCACTTATTTAGATTTGATTCAGCTAAAACTGGCAAAACCCATTTAGCCCATTTATAGTTTGCGCAATTTGCCAGAGCAAAACAAGAGGATCAACATGTTAATTGCCATATCAATTTCATTAATAAACGTCGGTTTACATTCAGGTCTAGTCGGGTTTAAAAAATATATACGATGGGTCGGACTCGGGTCTAACGTTATCGGGTCTGTCTCGGGTCGGGGCTTTAAAATAAAAACGTTATCGGGTCTGTCTCGGGTCGGGGCTTTAAAATAAAAACGTTATCGGGTCTGTCTCGGGTCGGGGCTTTAAAATAAAAACGTTATCGGGTCTGTCTCGGGTCGGGGCTTTAAAATAAAAACGTTATCGGGTCTGTCTCGGGTCGGGGCTTTAAAATAAAAACGTTATCGGGTCTGTCTCGGGTCGGGGCTTTAAAATAAAAACGTTATCGGGTCTGTCTCGGGTCGGGGCTTTAAAATAAAAACGTTATCGGGTCTGTCTCGGGTCGGGGCTTTAAAATAAAAACGTTATCGGGTCTGTCTCGGGTCGGGGCTTTAAAATAAAAACGTTATCGGGTCTGTCTCGGGTCGGGGCTTTAAAATAAAAACGTTATCGGGTCTGTCTCGGGCTCGGGTAAAAAGTGATTCGGGTCATTTCAGGGCGGGTAAAGATCTTTGGACCCGAGAAGACCTCTAGCTTGCAGTGCCATTCGTAATCTCCTAACTAGAACAACATGTGAACAACATTAGAAGCGTAATGAGATAGATAGAAGACTATCCCGTCCGTTTTTACTTTCTCTTTATTTCACACTGGTAAATACAGGTAAATGTATATATATTTAAAACAAATCTGAATTAAAGGTAAGGTAGCTTGACTGGTAATGTAAACCAAACATGCTTTTGATCTATTCGTGTCCAGTGATACGTAAATGGACATGAATGATTACTTTGCATCCATAAAAAAATGACCGTGGTTCAAAACAAAAACCCCATGGTTTTACTAAAGTTAAAACAACACATAAAACAACATGTAATAAAATCATGGTTTTGCCAATAATAATCAACGTACCAAAAACATGGTTACTACCCTTTTTCCACACAACAGAACGTGGTTACTTTAGTAATGGTGGTTTACTGTATGTGGTACAATCGACCAATGCAGTGGAATTTAATGTTAAACAATGTGAATTATGTTCTTGAGCCTTCTGACTGATCTGAGCTTAAACTCTACATATACATATTGGACACTTACAGTATATTGTGTCCCCTTTAATTCACTTGGCACTAAAAACCTTGACATCCTAGCTGGCATTCATTGACACACTCACGCTGTAGATTTTTGGAGAATGGATCATTCGTTTCAATTAATCATGGACTAAATCGAGAGTCTGACAGTCTGAATGATTTATTCACAAACCAGAATTAACTGATCCATTAGCAACAGTTATTCAGCAGAGGGGAAGATATTCAGTGATTTTTTTCATCAGTTGTATGACCTGAATGATAGCACACAAATCTTTTACATGATACTTTTAGCATGTGTGTCAGTTTTGAAGCTTGATGTTATTCCCATTATTGCAAAGAGAAACAGAAGTATTTTCTTGAAAATGTCTCCTGTTGTGATCCGTGGTTTGCAATGACACGCAAGCAAATTATGATTTTCATTTGTAGTTAAACAACTTTTCTAATAGTATGTCCCTGCACCATAGGAGCCGCAGTAAAAGCTCTCAATACAATCGGCAGTAGATAGTTTAGAAGGTTCTGTTTCTGCTATTAAACTTCTGGACTGTTTGCATACGATTACTAGCTGTGGTCACTTCAGAAGAATCCATTTACTGCTTTAAACGTGGATGTTTCTTTCTGGTTCTGTGAGGAAAGACAGAGCACTTGCATGTTTCTGCGGATGGTGTCCACTAATCATTCAGCTTATCATGAGGTATTTGGAGAGGGGCAATCTTCCAAGAAGAACCCGCCCACACTTTCACGCTCTCTTGTGTGCGCACAAAACATGATTCTCAATAAGGTCTTTAATGGATGCGAGTGAAATGAAAAAGAGAAATGAGTCTGAGCTAACCAAAGCAGGGGAGAAAGACAAAGGAACTTTCAGAAAATAGCTGATGATTGTTTATAAAGAACACAAAAAAAGATTTTTGTACTTTACAGTGTTTGTACTACAGCAGGGGTGTTTTGTATGAGGAGGCAAAGAAGCTAGGCTTGTGAAAATGGTCACCATTGCAAAAAAAAACTAGCCTACAAGTGCCAAATTTGCCAACAACAGCGTTGTAAGCATGTACAGCACCAATTTTTCTGAGATCCACAAGGGTGTTGTCATTGTCTACAATCACACAGTATTTGGGATTGACAGTTATTTATTGTTGACTACTGTTGTTCACTCAACAGCTGATAGGATTGAATTCCGCCTCTATGACCGTGTTGTCAGGGCCACATAATCTGAGACCAAGTCAAAACCAAGACCAGATTGTGTAAAGACCAAGACAACATAGAGACTTCAAGTGCTTGAGACCAAGACAAAGCAAGGGTGAGAATGAGTCAAGACCATAGACTGTTAAAAAGATGGACACCGCGAAACCTTCCATTGTAATGAATTGTTTATTAACGTGCGACGATATGCGCTGACACGTTACGCAATAACGTCAGTTTGGAGCCTGGGCATGCGCAGAAGGACTCGCCAGTAGAGCCAGAATCTGCGCAGAAGTGAGAACAAAGTGGAGCGCAGTATTAAGGTCCTGCCCATATTCCCTGTTGACTCAATGGTAAACGAAGAAATCATGTTACCACACCCCTTTTTATAACATCTTATGTCTTACTTAAAAACAACTAAAATAACATAAAACATCTTTGGAAAAAATATTTGAAGTGTAATTGGATTTTATAGTTTGGCTCCTGTCCCATTCGTTTAAATGGTTTATGACCTGTTCTGCAGCCACTAGGGAACGATCAATGAGCCGGCAGCTTCACTTTTCAGGACGTGTGAGGGCCCCCTGGTCAAGTCCAAGTTCAGGACTCCTCAAATTCTTCTAAAAGATCCATGTAACCCTACACACAAATAAAAAATATTTAAAGGGGTCATTTGACGCGGCTATAACGTATATTATTGTTTGCTTTAGATGTAATGCAATGTGTATTTACGATTTAAGGTTTAAAAACGCTGTATTTTCCACATACCGTGTATGTTTGTATCTCCTCTTTGCTCCGCCTCTCTGAAACGCGCTGATATTTTACAAAGCTCGTCCAGTTCACTAGTGCGTAGTGATTGGTCGAATACTACACGGAAATGTAATGCCTCTTACCATATTAGGAACATCAGCTTCCAAAACTACTGACAGGTGATAAAATGGCATCGATCCTTTCTTATCAATTCGAGCACGAATCTGATATCTGAAAAATGAGATCAAGCTGATACAAGCATGCATTACAGCAGGGAATGGAAACATAATAAATACCGCGAGTGCTTCGGCCCTTCTTGATCAACCAGTGTTACGCCATGTCTCGTCGCGACTCAACAAAGACAATAAACCCCATTATAAACACGACAGATGGAACATAATTACTTATTTTTAGGACTTATGTTGTCTTTTTTCAAAATTGCGCGCTTGTCTGCATTTGCAGATCACACAAAGAAACAACAACATCAAACTCACCTTGCTTTAGAAAATATATATGAAAATATACTTACAGGCTGTGAATCTGAAGCGCCAGACAGTCCTTGCGGAGTTCTAACTGTTGGAATTTCCCCACTTTTTGACAAAAGCTTCCTTGCATAGCTGGTCTTGATCTCTCCCAGATTCGCGAAACAATTGTTGGTGAAATGCTTTGCACAAGAGGCTTTGAGAGGCCTAGACCAAGACAAGACCAAGGCAGGCCGAGACCGAGTCAATATGTGTTCAAAAGATCCACAACACACTAAAAAGTCATAATAAAATAATAAAAGAAGTAAATTGGGTATAATATTGTGCAGAAGTGTATGGGTGGGATGTTTTATGTTCAATGTTTTATCATCCATGACCTACTGTAACATATTAAAATTTTTGTGCAGGTACAAATTCCAACAACTAAACATTAATAAAGGTAAATACCCAACATACTGTGGATTTAAGTCTGTGACCTTTAACAAAACAAAACATTCAGTGACTTATTTAGTTACATTACTTTTTTCGTTGCTCAGAAATGCACAAACGTTCAGATGTGTTCTAGATTTGTTTGGGACTTGCTAAAATAGTACAAAAACTTGTTTAATTGCATCTAAAACACTAAGTAAAAAGTCACTGTATTAACTCAAGGTTTATTGAATAATTATACAATATCAATATCACATTATACAAGTATCTGAAGTAAGTCAGGCTTACAAGTACCTTTTTTACAATCACATCTCGGATGTTGTGGGCCTTTGTGTGTATTCATTTTGTTGACAGATTTCTTGTAGTCAATCCCCCATTCTTCTCTTACCAGTAAGCAGTAAGAGTAACAAAAGTACCAAAAGAATCAAATAAGGAACAAGTGGTGAATGCTTTTAAAGCCAGAAGTTTTACATCCAATCACATGAATGATGTTAACACATAAATCAGACAATCCATCAGCAATTTAGTGTAATTCCAACAATTGTGGTCTTGAAATAAAACCCAGAGACCACTAAGTCTGAGACCAAGGCCAAAGACAATTGAGACATAGAAAAGATCAAGACCATCAAAAAATGGTCTTCAGACCGGTCCGGAGTACTACAACACTAGATATATTTAAATCTCTTGAATCTGAGGCTGAATAAATATCCAAATATTGAGAAAAATCGCCTTTAAAGTTGCTGATCAGAGTCGCTGTAGCAGGCCGTTGTTAAGAAGAAACAGGTTTGTTTTAACCCTCTCTATTGGATTAGCCCTTTAACAACATTGTGGAGAGTAGAAAAACCTGAAACCTTGAGTGGGTGATTCCCAAAGAGAGGGCAGCAGCGAGTGAAGTTTGTAGATGTGTTTCCGGTGTTTTGCTGCATCTAATCACAAAATAAAGTTTTGTTATATTTACTGAACGAAATTTACAAAATATTTTCATGGAACATGATCTTTACTTAATATCCCAAACAGTGTATTTTTGGCCATTACTACAAATGTTCCCGTGCTTAAGACTGATTTTGTGGAATCTGCAATTCATTTCTGACCCGGCACTGCAGTAATAGCAGAAATCGGATTAGAATAAGTTATTGATTGCATTTAAAGCAGCTGAAGTTTAAATCCAGTTACGTTTATGAAGCTTCACATACAGTCACATTATTGAAATAAATCAGACATAACGGGGCACATGAGTGCACCTGAGAACATTATTGATAAACTGGTAACGGTGTTGATAACAGATAAATCAGACAATGCACCGGCCGTTTAGTGATATCTCTACAGTTGTGGACTTGACTGGTCCTGAAAGACCAAGTAGAAATGTGGTCTAGATTGAGACATTTTAACACAAGTGACCAAATAACCAAAGTCCATCTCCTTTTCTTGCAAAAGACATGAATAATGCCACAAGCCAGGTTTCCATCAAAACGTAATGTTTGTTATAATGCTTGAACATCAAGTTTCTTCAAGACTTGTTTAGGGGTTTTCAAACTTTACCATGCGAGGGACCCCAACTATGATTAATCTTTTGTGAGGACACCTTCCTAAATTACATATTATTTAATGTTTTTGTATAAAAAGTGTGATATTGTAAAGACAACATATTAAATAATTGCCTAAAATAGGAGTAATTGGATACAAAAATCTGAGCAGAAAGATGTTCAATTCAAATGTATTTGTACTGTAGCAATTTTCATTCAAGACTACTATACAAAGCCCAGTGAGTGAAATAAAGGGAACTGTTGTAAGAGAAACTCACTATTAAGAAATAAAAAATATTGGAAACTTTAGAAGTGTTCATATTTATTTATTTGTCTTTTTATTTCTCTGAGATTTTCTGGAGGCCCCCTGGGGGTCCTCGGGACCCAGTTTGAAAACCCCTGGTACTGATAACCTAGTAACAAACAGTACATTTCAAAAAGACACCATCATAACCATAGTGAAAGTATGTAAATATTAAAAATGGTAATTTACACAACACAAGACTCATTATGACTGTCACCATCTATTTATAAACAAGTACAGCTGGAGGGTGAGTTAATTCATCAAATGTTAAACAACTGAAAGACGGTTTTGCTTTTATTTAGTTTTAGTAGAATGTTACAAATTATGTTCAAAACCGCACAAACGTGATGAAATGTTCATGTTATTCCTCTGGTAAGGTTTCCTAATAAAAACCGCAAAAATATAATGATATTGTTGCATTTTGAAGCTGTGTATACATAAATTAAAATCAGACTAAATATCAAAAGCGGACATGCACTTATTCCTCATCTCCAATATTTTCCACTGATATGCAGATATTGCATGTCTGAATATACTTAGCAAATATGCAGTCTTTTTAATATCACTGCCTCTAAGTGTTTATCCCAAAATATTTCAGATAGATTGGAGAATGACCTCTACACTTGAGATGATAACATAATGATGTTTACTTTCTCAAAATGAGATTTTGAGAAATGTCTTTCATAAGCAGTACAATAACGCTTTGACCTCTAGAAATATTTGTCACATTTATCAGCAACACCGCAGTGTTTTTAATAAATTTGCAAGGACAACAGCAAAATAAGCTTTTCCCCTTTCCAGAATGCATCAATGTCCAATTCTTTTCTCTTCAACAATGCTGCCATTCTTCTGAAAGCTTCTGTTGACCGTGAAAATGAAACCGTGATTAAACATTGTTCAACTTTACAAGGCTGAGTACAAGTTTCACAAGAGATATCTCATTTACAATGCTGAAAAGGCTCATTTTGTGGCTTGTCAGGATTGAAACATTATGGACTCTGTCACTTGTAGTCATGACAGTACACTCTGCCTCTACCACTATCCATCAGGGCTGTCAAATACCCACAATGCCCGCAGGGTACCAAGCCATGGTGACTCCAAAAGAATCCTGTCTTCCTTGTTTTCCTGTCTCTCTTCCCCAACACACACACCCATGCCTCTACGCACTTGCTCTTGGTTCGGCTCTGTTGTAACCCTTTTAATGATAGTGTCCATTGTTATATCGGGAGGTGTGAGGGTCGTTTTAAACTGAGCTGAAATGTATTCCCTCCAGCGGTGACCTCAACCAACCCAGTGGCTGCATTCTTTCCCCCAAGATTCCATTATTCATCGACTGAAATTAATAACTATCATTGTGTCCCTGAGCCTTGTGTATGTGTGTGTCTGCTGGCCCGAGGCTGTGATCTTCTTTTTGACGGACAAGAACAGGAAATGAGCTTGTGCCATGGCTTGTACAGAGGGATTCTGAGCCTCCAATCCCAGCTGCGGTCATGATGTATGTCGTACTCCGCAGGAGAGCAGGGGAAGTGGTTTGTTTATTTTTGTTACTGTGAGAGCTCCTGGAGGTTCACATGCGGACAAAAAATAGTACTTACTTCTCCTTTGGGTTATTTTTGTGCTATGAGACACACTCTCTGACCCGTCATAGTCGACCCCATATGCAGATCATAGGCAGCTTCTGTAGAGCATGTACTGTCCTGCAGTAACACAATGAGCGGCTTTCACATCATGGTCACCCCAGCTGCAGCAAGTGGCTCATCAAGAAATATATGAATAAAGCTCAATTCTCATTCAAAGAACACAGAGCAAAGAACAGTCATGAACTATGACTCACAGTCAGAGACAGATGGAGTGTGTGCGTGTGCATGCATGTGCGTGTGTGTCCTACAGTGTGGGACAAAGATAGCAATACTAGTCATTTTTTGACCTTATGGGGAAATGTTTTGGTCCCCTTGAGGAAAAAAGCTTATCGATCGAACTAAACTTTATTTGAAAATGAAAAAATGCAGAAATGTTTTTGTGATGATAAGGTTTAGGGTGATGTCTATGGAAAGTGTGTGTATTCATTTTGGATTCATAAACACTGTATATTTAAGAAAAATATAAATGTAATTTATGTAATTTGAATTATACTGTATATAAATATTAAAGCGGCCATAACTCAGACAGTTTCTGTATTCTGTTCTGTATCTCATGTTAATCTTGAGTACTTAAAGAATAATACTGCACCCTTCAAATGTCCGCAAAGTCTTTAGTTTGATAAAAAAGACTGATACAGCTGAACGATTTTTTTTTCAGAAAACATGCAACGCGTTTGGGGGTAGGGGGCGGAACTAAAGCACGTGCGCACACATTGCCAAGAATTCACAGACAGAATTTTCATTCATCGCGTGCAGTTCATGTCCAGAATATTTTAGCGCTGGGCCCCCCTCCATCTATCAGTTTCAAACGATCTCCAAATCCAGCCTTATATCCACCATTTTTATAACATTCATTAACAATATGCAGCGAACAAAAAAACACATCAGAACTTTGCGATCATAGTGCTCTCTCTCTCTCTCTCTCTCTCTCTCCTGCACACAAGTGGAAGTAACTTTTGCGCATGCTCCTTCTCCCGCACTCCATGGTTGATGTGTGGACATGCCGCATTCTGTTCTGAGAGAATCGTCCAATAAGGGACTAAGGAAAAGTTGTTGCGTCGCGATTTTTGATGTTCAAAAAAACTTTCTGAAACCTGTAAGAACACTGGGGGAGTGTATCGAGCACAGAAATACTACGTAATATGTCCAACTCTTTTTTTAACAAGTTGACCATGTTAAGCAGGAGAAGACAACACGTTTAACATCGTAAAGAAGTCAGAATGCAAGACACACCGTTGCACCACCCCTTTAATATTATGGCTTTCAAACAATTCACTTTCTTCGTTACACAATAAAGTATTGTGTTTGCATAATATATGTCTGTGCACTGTGCTTATTTATTTTGTGATCATAAACATATACATATTTTAGAAAATCTACATGTACATATTAATTACGGGCTCTCAAGCGATTCATTGCGATTAATCACATCCAATAAGAATGTTAATATAAAAATGAATAAAGATTCATATATGATTTTAATTATTATTAAAACTAAATATAAATCAATACATGTAAATATTTTCTAAATATGTATGCGTGTATGCATGTGTCAATAAATACAAAATGTATATGCACATTACGCAGACATATATTAAGTTAATCGTGTGAATGCCCTAATATTATATTTATATATAATTCTTCAAATTACATCAAATCAATTTTTTTATTTTTCTTAAATTGATGTGTATGTATATTCATTTTGGATTTATAAACCCACAGTGCACAGACATGTATTATGTAATCTCAAACTTTTATTCTGGATGCGATTAAATGCGATTAATCATGCAACAAGCGCTGCCTGGTCTTCTAGCCCTCCCAAAACCCTTTAAAAAAAACTAACCCAGACCAGCCTGACAAACCATAGGCTAGTTTAAACCCAGCAAGGTTATGCAAGTGTGTGTGTAAGCAAAAAGGAATTGCCAGATCATTGACCTTGTGCCAGATTTCGCTGCAACTGGCAGTTTTGCATTGCTTTGTGTGTGCGTGCACATTTCAGTCTCTTTAATTCAAAAGGATATAAAGCCCCAGCCTTCACAGATGTTGGAGAGATTCGGTGGTGACAGCTGCGATCCCACTAACATCCTGAAACTTCATATCCAATAAGGGAAAGATAAGAAATAAAACGAGGGAGAGAAAGGAGAGAGGAGGATTTCTGAATTATTGAGTGTTTACGCTCCAACCTCCGTTTATAACACGCTCGAATCATACATCAAAGATGTTAATAAGTGGAAATCTGCTCCTGGAATTGATTTATATTCAGAATGTAAATCAGATGGAGGAGCTATGCATCCACCACATAAGTTTAACGTTTAGTTTTAGCTGCACCATTACTGTATATATTAAGAAGTCGGTACTTTTTTGTTTGTTGTGCCATCTGTCTTTAATATAAACCTTTAGAAGGCTTGGAGTAAATGGATATTTTTGCGCATAGCTTAAACCTTGTGATATCACCTGACTAGTTTTCTTTCTTGTGGTGGCGCATTTTCCATTGAAACAGGAAGTGGTTGTGACATTGAAGGCCTTTCTAAAAGTAATTGATTGGACAAAAATTGTGGTTCAGATTTGTCATCAATTCTATTGAAAGGTTCACTCAAAAAGGGGATTTTTTTTATAATTTACTCTTCTTATGTCATTTCAAAATTGTATTACTTTCTTCCGTAGAAAATAAGATATTTTGAAGACCGCTGGTAACCAACAAAATTGGCTCCCATTGACTTCCATTGTATGGACAAAAAAAAACCTAAATATTTTTCAAAATATCTTCTCATGTGTTCCACAGAAGAAAGTCACATACACGTTTTGATTGACATGAGGGTGAATAAATCAGGTTTTTTTCTTTTTGGGTGGACTATCCCTTTAACCAGATCTCCAATCTGGATTTTAAGGAGGCCCCATTTACACTACATGGTTCAAATGACTCAGTTCCAATTTTTCCTCTCATGTCGCACAGATGGTACAGTATATGACCCAAGAATGTGTAGACAATTGAAAGCACATAGATTTTGATATTGTGGTGTGGGATATTTACCCCCAGAGTTTCCTCGGGCCATCTCAAAATGGTAGATGACAATTAAAAAAACATAACATATTTCTTGTATGTATTATCTGTCAAATGAATCTAAAAAGGTAAAAATGATGCATGCAATGAACTATGAGTATATTACTAGAATAATTGTTGGCCAGCCAGAACGTGTGATTGCAACCCAGTTTAGTTGGCCTAGTATCAGGCCTGTGTTTGCAACAACTTCATATCCTCTGTTTTTACTTCTTTTGTGGCTTAAACTGGGTCAGTATGTCTACTTGTCTACAAGTGTACAGTGCAAATGCAGAAATAGGACACAGGTCACTTTAAAATGATGATGTAAATTGGTCATAAAAAAACAGAAACAGCCCATAAATCAGTATTGGTCATTACGACCAGTGGAAATGCACCATCCATGTTCTTGAAACAAGGAATAGTCTCAAATAAATTCTCAACAAATCAAATGCATTGAACGGAAGAATTCTTTAGATACAGTAGAATTTAACTTCTAGTTGTAATGATTCTGCCCTCTCTTGTCTTGATTTTCTAGTTTAGTGGAGAGAGACGTATTATTGCCAATCAGGACATAATATGTGTTCTTTCCATTCTCGTCATTGGCTCCGCCCCTCTCGTTCCTAGTATTGCTTTCCACCAGTGTCTCATTCCCCACACCTGCCCATTGTTATATCATTTGTTAGTTTCCCTATTTAATGCACTCTTGTCCATTGACTTGTATTTGTTCTTTGTTCAAAGTTCTGTTGTTCGTGGTCCTGTACGTATATTTCCAAGGTCCTTGTTTGGTTTTCCTGGTTGTTTATTTTTGCTCCCCCTTGTGGGAAGTATTTGTTTTCTGTTCTGATATTTAGTTTGGCTAGTGTTTTTCCACATCGTGGGTGTTTGTTTTGTATTTATAATTAAAGTCTGTTTACCCATTCATCCCTGCTGCCTGCACTTGGGTTCTTCCACCACATGACCATAAGAAACCTAAAAACAAAGATATGTTTTGCCTTAACATTGTTAAAGTAAACTTTTCAGAAGTTGTTCTTCAGACTTTGTTCAACCTAAATGTGATGCTGTTGCCGCATTTGTTTTCACTTGGGTGTTAAATGCTTAATGTCCTGCAAGCAGCACAGCCTTTGTGTGTGGGCTCTAACTGGACCACTGCACGGGTTCAGTGGGACAGGGGCTCGCACGCGCACAAACACAGTACAGAATTATACAGATGCTTTCAACCAGGTCCAACCAGATAACCTAATAGCTGTTCACACAATCAGATATATTTAGATTCTCAGTATTGATGGTACATCTCTCTCCCACAGGCTTTTGCACAGAACTTCCGATGTTTTAGCAAGTCCCAGTAAAGAGCAGGACAGGCATATTTGCTTTGTATTCTACCTCATCTCTCCTCTGTTACTCCCCATAGAGGAACATAGACAGACATGAAGAGATAGTGAGCTCGTAGAGTTTGTTCTCCCTCTCATAGCTCTGGGAGTCGAAGAGTGCTGGTTTTTTAAGGAAGCCGTGGACTGGTTTTTAATGGGTTAATATTTTGGGTGTGAGTGTGAACCAAACCATTCATAGTTACTGTATTCCATTCAAGATCCAGAGCAACCAGCAGGTAATAATTAACTATAATATATAATTAACTGGCAAGAGCTCTGACCCTGACCTTTGGCCAACATCAGCTCAAATTTAAGAGCAGGACAGTGAACAGACTACTATTAAAATAAACATTAACCCTCATACTGGTTGAGGTCTCAGAGCCCCTAATGTAAAACATAAAATAATAACAGTAGTTATAAAATCAACCTTACCGTACATCTTGAAAGTGGGTACACTCCTCTAAATCTACTGTACATTTAAATCAGTTGCATTTATTCATATTTTATTTATAGATCAGGTAACCGATTTACTACTTAGAGAGGATTTATGAATGTTGATGATCTTCCATAAAAACAGATAATTTAATAATATTTCTCCATCTATCGAAATGGCCTAAAGGGTCTCTCAGACAAGAAACAGAACATGGGGGCTAATGTAATTCAGTCATGACCAGATGTTAAAATGGGGCTTCCCGCCAGTGTGCGGCTCTTCTGGTGTTATGGTGCCGCATCCCCTCGTGCCCCAGTATAAACTCTAGTTTATAAGTAGTAACTTGACTTTTTTTGTCAGTGTATACACTTACACTGATAATCGCAGAAAAACTGATCTATATGCAATGTAGTAACCCCAGTCGCGCACTGCCTATTTGCCTATATGACACGTGGTGCTGCTTTTAGTCTGAGACGCACTGCTGTTTTAACGTTTCAAGTCATAATGAGCTGTTTGCGAAGACTTCCAAATGATGTCATTTTAATCAAATTCAAGCATTAAAAGCTGTTTTGATTTTATAGACTGAAGGCATCTAGAATGTTTATGATCAGAATTGTATTGTTCATAGCAGAGGGATCAACTTATATTTGACAGTTTGTCAATTAATAAGAGTAGGCCCTATAAGCTTTGTATACACACCCACATAGCCCACCCACATAACAAATTTCAATTTAACCTCCGGTCACGACAACTCTCTGGATACATTTTGGTATGTTAGTGGTTATGACATGTCAGTGTATTTGGTCTTGGCTTTGGGACAGCAAGTATGAATTCTTGCTACCGCTAATAAACATGCTGCTACGCATACAAGTGATCCTACTTCAATTTTATAAAGGGATTCTTCACCCAAAAATGAAAATTCTGTCATCATTTACTCACCAGAAACATATGTGGAAGAATGCTTATAAGCAAACAAATTGCCCCCCATTGACTAGCATATAGGAAAAAATACAATAGTAGTCAAAAGTGCCCCAGAACCATTTGCTGTCCTACATTCTACAAAATGTCTTCTTTTGTGTTTAACAGAACAAAATAAAGATACAGTGATTTTTCCTACTGTATAAGTCAATCTGTTTGGTTATATGATCCGGCTATATGTGTTTGGTTATTAGCATTCTTCCAGATATCTTTCTGGTGAGTAAATGATGACAGAATTGTCATTTTTGGGTGAAGTATCCCTATAAGCACAAAATATCATAAGCAGGTCTAGACAGGTGGCACTGGGGGTGGAAGCGGATGATTGATAGAGTTATGATAATTCTTTGCCATACTGCCTACGGAACAAATGTGCATTATTATTATTTATTTGACTTTGACATTAAACTTACATTGGACAAACTGTAGAAGCGTTAAGCACATATTCAAATTTTCAACACCTGTCCACAGGAGGCTTTTTAAACAAACAAACAAACAAAACAATAAGAAATTATATGAAAACTACCAGAATGAATAACAAACCAAATAAAAATATATACCATAAGATTACGAAAGACAATAGTATTATAAGTGATTGCATTTCATAAACTGTAAATCTTGATGACGCTGTGAAGAAGCGTGGACTGGAGTGATGGAAGTCTTGACTTTCACTGCCAATGGAAATCAATCTGACCGGACTCACAAATGACTATCATGGATGATGTTATAAAATTAAATAGTTAATTTAATTTATAAAGCAACAGAATGGTTTAATAGAAAAAAGGGGTTTAATATCTTTTTTTTTTACTTCAAGCTAGATGCTAGACGTACAACCTCAAATTTTTCATGATCCTCACTGTAATGCCATTGGCTGGTGTCCCTCTTCACGCATAAACGTTACACCGGTTAAAACTTATTGGTCATGCAACCGCTGGAGGACATCACGCAGAGACTGCGCCTACACGTCTTTAGCCCCGCCCATTGGAACGCCCTCAGGAGGTCGGCTTTCTTTGGAAATAATCGTACAGCTGTATCTGTCTTCTGAAAATGAGAGAAAACTAAACACTTTTCATAGATATGAAGAACACAATAGTACTCTTCAAGTACTCAAGATTAACATAAGATTGGCAGAACCGGCTTATTTTACCCCTCCTTTAAATATTTTATGTAGACAAAATATATCACACTGTGGTAATAGTTTTGGATATTCTAATTCATTTTAATGCATAAAATCATACATATTGTGCTTTTTGAAAGTCAGAGGTTTGAGTCGTTTCATTGACGTCTAAAAGTGTAGCAAAAAAAGTTTTATTACTGCACAGTAAATTCACATAATTTTTAACATTAATACCATGTTTATGGCCAAAAGGATGCTGAACATCTGTACCTTATGAATATTAACATATCCAGACTTGTTTTGAAGACAATATCTGCACAAGTGTGCCCTGCAAAGCTGAGGCCCTTTGAGCTATCGGTGGCGTTTAATCATCTAATTGTGTTATCGGGTTGTGTACTACCCCTGAACACGCACACTCTATTATTGGTTTGCTCGTGGTGGAGAAGGTCTCATCGGATTTGCGCTGTGTGCTTGAACGTGTGGTGTTTGTTCCAGAACAAGCTGCTCAAAACATGCGTACGTTTGATTAAAACATGGATGTGCATTTACTGTGAGTGACAGGTGGATGTTAGCTTCAGGGACTAGCTCAGAAAAGGACTTCATTTAAAGGGAGTCTCACGTACACACCTTGTATAGAACAGGTTTTTCAAGTGACTTTGCTTCAATGCATTGTGGATTTCCTGTGACCGTAACCACGGTGACTGGTCCAAAAGGGACGTCTCCAGCCGACCGTGATTGATGATTGATGGATATGATAGATGGCTTTCATGTGTATATGTGTGTGCATGTGTTTTTGCGAGCAAGAACAGCAAAAAACTGCATTGCGTGGCTGTCACGAGGTGTTAGTAGATGCGGAGGGTTAAATAACATTCTCTTTGACCTGAGACGTGGCGAGGTTAAGCTGAAGATGTTACTTGCGGATGAAAGGTTATGAATTAATCGGTTTTGGCGTTTACTGATGTGTTGAGGGGCATTTCATGGAAAACATGTGGGCAGACGGTGCGGTTAGAAGACAGCTAAAAATGTTTCGCATTCATTGCGTTTGATAACAAATTTATCAAACCATCTACAAATAAATGATGTATTATAAACACAATTTCTGCATTTTATAGTATATGCTTTTGTCATGTATTTTAAAGTAAATTATACTTGGTTTGATATAAAGCCAAACAAATCTATTGAAATTGATCAATTGAGTCAAGTACTGCACTTTTGGGACCACTGTATTGTACAGTGTCTGCTAAAGCACAATTAAAAAGCTCACAATCTAAATACAGAACTTTCACTGAAAGCAAAGCAACTGTATTATGAAAGTGAGGCCGGTCTATTGATGGTTTTAATGAGACTTCCAGATACCCTGCCATGTTCTCCAAGAACCCAGCATGGCACCATCTTCAGACCGAACAGCACAGAGAATGCTGTAATTGGGCCGCAGTTGACTCCACAAGCCACGTGGAGATATCTTCTATAGTTTGCGTGATGACCATTGAGGACCAATGGTGGATGTTTAATATGATTCATTTCAATTACACACCGCCGCTAAAGGAATTAGCATCGCTTAGAGCACGCCGTCAAAACCGCAGAGAAGCGCCTGACAGGGCTTAGAGCCTTGCAGATCAAAGAACACCTGCATGAATAAAAATGATCATTTATATGTATGAATAAGAATGAAATATTGATATTTTCTGGGGAAAGATTTTGCGTGCTGTATGGCTGAACTACTTTGAAGAGAGTGTCTTTGAAACGGGAGCTTTGATTGGTCGGACGGCGCGGGCACACAGGGTGACGGTCTCTGTGGAGCTGTGGAGGGCCGCTGTGAAAAACAACATCCCCATCCTTGAGCAGTCAGCATGTCAACTTCAAACAGGGCTGTAAACATCATGCACACAAGCTTACGGGCACCGGTATGTGCACACATATACGCCTACGTTCTTCACAAACGTCTCCTTAAACAACATGCTACATACACATTGAGGCGATGCACATACAAAAAAGAACACTACGTGTTTCTTGTTTCTCTGAATAAACGTCCGTTAAGTGATTTCTTTAGCTTGTTTCAATTAGTTGCATATACTGTAGCTACAGGTGTGGAATCTGAAAGAGCGAACGACGAGAGTGTGCGAGTATATTCACGTTAAAACTATTTTTAAAGGGTGCCAAATGACTGTATTGAGAGATAAAATGAAAGAGTACAGGAGAAAGAAAGCAGTGTGAAGGCTGTGATAGGCGCGTATGGCAGCGGTGTTGGGAGAACAGAATGCCATTGATCATTGTGTTGATTAACAGGAAACAGAGGCCTGTTGTCTTCTGTGCTCCCCTTCAGTTTATTTATTTCTTCCTTTATAGCCATTTCCTTTATTCTGGTGGAATTGAGGAAGGTAAAATACGTTGCCTCCGTACAAACAACTGGATTGTTTCCGTGAAGGAGATTAAAATAGACGTGATTCAGCCTTGGAGTGTTTAGGCAGTTTGTTAGATTTAGGCAGAAACACAGAGACTTTTATAAAAAAAAGTCACAGTTTTGTTTATTCTATAATACAAACATTCATCCATACATCATTTGCAGCTGTTTTATGTATTAGCTGTTCTTCACCTTCTGTTAAAAGATCGGTCAACCCAAAAATACAAATTCTGTCACGATGTTTCCTGTTTGCTTTATTTCTCTTTGAAATGCAAAAGTAGAACATTTGCACGTTTCATTACACAGCTCTTACTGTAAAATGACAGGTAACAATAATGGCTAGAGACAGTCATATTTATAACAAAAAGGTTGATAATGTAATCCAAATATGTTTAAAGATTACTCAATTTTGCGAGCAGCAGGTATTTTATAAAATAGAACATTTCTGCTGTTGCCACTAGGGTAGCATCTACGTTCTACCTATCATTACTGTACAGAGTTACATATTGCTGAGGCGGTCAATGTTAATGTCATGTGGTCATTTTGATGTGTTTTTTATTTTCTGGTGTAACATTTGATTGTTGGTGTTGTATGTGTATCTGATATAATCCACAGCTAGCCGTGCGTTAAATGCACGATGTTAAGGCCAAGAACTACCCAATGAGAAGCAGCGGTTATATAACGCACGGCTAGCTGTGGGTTATTCCCCTTATACCATGATCATTTGCCAAGTTAAAGCTTTTATTGATGTTTACAGTGCAATTTTAGATCAAACAGGTGAAAATCATCAGTTATATTGTAAGGTAATTTCAAATGTAATTTAACTGACTAGAGCTACCCGTGCGTTAATGGTTTTCGTTGCACACCTTCCAGCCAATCAGAATCCTGTATTCAAACAGACCATGATATAATTATTTAGAATTGACAGTTGTGGATGGAAGTAATGTAAGCTTAACTAATGTAAGCTACTTACATTTCTTGAAATATAAGTTAAAAAGTTTGATTTGTTTGTGTATTTAATAGTGAAATACCTCCACTGGTGTCATACAATATATAGACACCGCATTGCCCACTGAGTTGTACGTCAACTTTGCTGCTATATTGGACATGTCAAGACTGCCTGATAAAAACATACAGGGGATGCATGTAAAGTTAATAATGTATGCAAGTAAACAGGGGAGCTGCAGTTTTTCTGAATGGAAGGCACAATAACGTTTAGATTTCTTGACCGATTTTAATGCTTGACAGTCTTGAGGTATCATAACTTTTTATTACAAATTATAATTTTCTGGAAATTACTGGAACATAGGTCATAACTGCATTGAAATATTTGCTTGTCCAGGAAAAGACCTGCAGCTCCCCTTTATATGTTTTCAGGGCAGTTTGGTCCTCCCCAATAAAGTTGACATATCACATCGACTGGGCCACCGTGGCTTCAATGCAATCTTTTGCTAGCGTGGTTGAGAAAATGAAATATTTTAATGGCATTTACACTTTTCAGGGAAATCAACCTGTTAATGGCTTGTCCCTACATAAGCTGGGATTGGAGAAAATATTTTAACATCAAAAGATATTTAAAGTCTGCATTTGCCGGTGAAATCATCATCATCTCTCTAGAGTACTGTAAGAGCTTTCCGTTTATCTTCTTGTAATGTGTGGGTAATGCTAATCCGTACGAGTTGACATAGCAGTGCCACATCTTTAAAAACAGAGAAAATCAACAACATGTTTCTGGTTGACAGGATAAGACTCGCTATCATTCGGTTATGTTTTCTCTCGGTGTCTCTGAGAAAATTATTTTGCCTTTTTTATCTTCTCTTCCTGACACCCAATCAAACGACTGTGCTGTCATATGAAATGTGTATGTTTGTGTGGGTGTATAGTGTATACTAGTACTGTTGAAATAGCTGTAAGAATGTGCAAGTTTCAATAAGTGTTGGGACAAAACACTATTGACATGCTACTCTTAATTTCCGAGTGCGTGATGCAATTATTTTTCCAACAAAGGTGAATTAGGAAGAAGCTCATAGCTTACATAGTGCTTGCAGTTTTTCAAGCTGCCCCTTTAGTAACCTTGAATAGAATCCTGACAGGTTTTTAATTATGTTTTTAATTAAAAATTGAAATTTTGTCGAGCTGTGAACTGTAAAAATGGAGCTAAGGTTTTTCATCTTATTTGACCTTCATCTGGACAAGGAGCAAAACATCACAGAACTATCTCCATAAACAATGGCATGAGGTTCCTGCAGTTAAGTGCTTTGAGAGGCAATGAGCTTTATTGATGTAAATGGAAAATGAATTACATTCATCTGCACTGTAATTGATCGCCGATAGGCCCTCAACCTTCTTTCATATGTACAGACGGAATAAATACAAAGAGAAATTTGATTTTTATATTCCCCCTTTAGAAATCTGAGAATTCAGCTCCGCTCACGCTTATGTTTTTATAATGACTTGACTCGCTTTCACAGTTGGCATGTTTCCTTGAAGAAATAGATCTTCTGAAAATGAACTTTTAAGAAGATCACTATTGACATGTATCATTATTTACGCATATACATGTCATTCTTGGCTTTCTTTGATGTTTGGAACCATAATGCAATTTTCTTAAGTGTTTTTGGCGGAGGTTATGGTTACAACAGGAGTGTACTGTGAGTACCTCAGGCTTTAAAGGGACACAGGTTTAGTCACAAGTTTAGATTTTGTTGCTGGGCAGGTGCATTGGTTAAACGGGTTCAGCGAATTTTGGGTGCTTTGAACTCATCATTGGGTCAAAAATGGACAAACCCAACCGTTGGGTTATAAATACTGTATATGAGTTGTTTCAACCCAAAATGCTGGGTTGTTTTAACCCATTGTTGGGTTTAAAGGAGTAGTTAACTTCAAAATAAGCTCCTATTGACTTTCCATAGTTGCTTGTAATTCCTTTGAACTACTCCTTTAACATATTTTAGAGCGTATTGTCAAAAATGTGTGTGTTTGCGTTCTATTTTGTCTCCTATCAAATTCACTGCGAATGATTTCCAGCATCATCAACAGGGCGTAAAAAATCCACGCGCACATCCCACACATACACAAGAGCAAACAAGTTATTTCATTGATCTTGCCTTGAGGTCCGTTCATGTTTGGCAAATGTACACAGGTTATATCCTTGTTTGCATATGAGTGTGTGGAAAGCCCTTTGAGGGTGCAGATGTCCAACTACTTTGTATGAGCATGAACCACTAATATCCTTTCATGTTAACAAGCATGTTCCTTCAACAGCTCTTACCTCTAATGAGGCAGTGAAACCTTTATCTTAATCAGTCTCCATATTTGTACATCTCGTGGATTGCTGGTACACCAGCACTGTATAGACACCCTGTACTGTACACGCCACACTTCCTGAACATGGACTTCTTCTATATACAAGCAACTTTCATGCTATATTGAAGGATTTGTCATCTCTGACTGCACCTGATTATTTTCTTTATTTTGTTTTGTGTGGTAAAGTTTGGCAGTGTTTTGTGGGAGGTAAACAATATGAAAGAACAAGAATTTATAACACACCTGGAGGAGGATTATGTTGGAGCATATGAAGGCCTGTCTGTTGGACCTGAGTTTGTGAATTCAGGGAAAATATGGTGATGTTCATAGATCTGTCTGTATCATAACCAAATAGTAGAAACATTATGACGCATTAATATGAATTACAATTGCACAACGTGAGACGAGAAAAACTGTCAACACAGAACGTGTACTGCTTACAAATGCAAACGCATAGGCTATCTGAGATTCAGTTGTACAAATAAAACTGAAATGTTCAAATGAAAATGAAAAGAAATGTAATACGGAAATATAAAGATTCTGCGCTATTTCTAGGTTACCTATGAAGTAAGAAATGTGTGATGCTGACAATGTTAACCTGTTTGTCCAAGAGGTTAGATTACTTTAGCAAAGGACTTGGATAAACTTAATCACTAGGTTTTGCAAACCTTTTGACCCGGGTGCATGCTGGGTACACCAAATACTAAGAAACCAATTTCATTTTGAAATGAAATATTATGCTAATGATCTCATTTATTACTGAAAACACAATACATTTGGAAAACACATGTCTACTCAGACTTTCTGAACCCGAACCCGAAGGATAGCATTGCTGAATAAATAGCCACAAGAGCACACTGAAAATCGATAATTCAAAAGTATCTTCAAATGCCTGACCATCAGCTGTGAAAATGAGGTCACAAAGAGACTCTGTGTGTAGGATGCAGAACCACAGGGCTTTGAGCCTGAGCGCTTCAGCCAAACAGAAGCGTGAGGCACACAGAGTTCATGTAGCATTCATAGGACAGAGGTCTCTCATGTTATTTCTGCTTCTGAGGAGGAAGCAGGACAGATGTCTTAGCGTGTGTCTCCTACTGTCCCTCTTACATGATTCAGACATATAGAAAAGTCATTCCGATACGGGATTTCTAAGAAACGTAGGAGCAATTGCAACAGGGAATAGTTGTTTGTTCATTAATACAGTATATAAGCTCAGAAGGTCATCTACGTAGATGTTTTTATTGACTGCGTGAGTATGCATTTTGAGTTTTTTCAATCCAGCTCTATTTCTGTTCGCAACACGCAGCGTATATTTTTATATAAAAAATGCAAATGTACAGTATCATCAAATAATCCCGGGAGCAAACTAAATAGAGCATTGCAAATAACATAAAACTACATGAAGTGCTTGTATTTTAAACCTGAATGGAAGGAAGTTTCTTATTAAGATTGAGAAATGATCTTTCTGCAGTTGCTGAATTAATATCCTTGGAATACCAAGCATAGCCTTAAGTGCGATTTATACTTCTGTGTCGGACCTACGCCGTAGCCTTTGCGGAGCCGCCCCGTAGGATGACGCGCACCTCTCCAAAAAGGTAATAATGTATCAATTTGACGTGGCCCACTAGCACTGTGATTTGTCTGCTTGAACCCCTCCTTCAGGTCTAAAAACTCTGCAAATAGCATCACGTTTAAACGCTTTTCCGAATGAATTATCCAAATAAATTATTTGTATTTCTGTATTTAATAACTCAAGTCATAACTCATAACTTGGTTACAACAGCACAACCGTAGATACTGATGACTAGTGGTCATCCATTTAATAATTTTGATAAACATAACTCTAAATACACTCTATTATTATTGCATAACAGTACTTTGTTTTCCGTGTGGTGTAAAAACTGAATGTTTAACTCTGAATAAGCTAGATGGAATGAATTTCAGGAAGCAGCAGCATGGAAGCAGAATGGAGTTTAATTCATTAGTGGAATGGATTTGACTGACGGCGGTCTGTAAAATGAACGGCATGCGCTAAATTAGAGACGGTAAGTGGGTCCAAGTGAGTGGGTCCAATATTATTGGTCTTAAAAAGTGGGATGGTCCTGTCCCACCTACATACAATGGTTCAGATGCCCATGCCCCCAACCTAGTTTACATCAGATTAATAATTGGTTATAATTGGTACAACAGGAATTTTGCACAATACTTGAAATTGGATCAAAACCACAGCAAAAATTAATATGCTTTCTTGAAAAGGTTAAATATTTCATTGATTAGAAGTGAATTATAATGAATTAAGTCATTACTAAAATAAAGAAAAAGAAATAAATAATAATATAGTAAATAATTTACAATAACAAATAAAAACAAAAATATAGACATTTATAAAGATAAAAGGTATCAGATAAAACTAATTTGAAAAGTAATGTGAAAATAAAAATACTTTTTACTGGCACAGTATTCCCTTCATGATTAGATAAAAAAATGCATTATAACTTATTTAATGCTGTGGGGCTTAGTGTCATGAATCTGCCTTCATGTCATGTCTATTCTTGGTCTTGAGGCAGATTCATGACAAAGCCTTGTGTTTTATGTGAGAGAGAGAGATGTTGGCTATCGGCTTTCTATGCTCTCTCTCTGGTCCGTGTCTTTGTTCCCGCCATCTCGTTTCCTCGTTAACCTTCCCTGAGTGTGTCATTACCCGCACCTGACCCTTGTCAATTATCCTCTGTTTGTTTCCCCTATAAAACATCCTCGTGTTCATTGTCCTGTGCTCGTTCATTGTATACTGACCCTGTATTTTGTACCTTGTCCGTGTATGCTGTTCCCAGTCATTGTTCTTGTACATTGTATTTCGGTGATTGAGTCTAGTCTTGTCCTTAGTGTTTATTTTTCCCAGTTTAGTTGTCGAGGTCCTGATTATTATTTAACTTATTGTCTTGTTTTACCCCCTTGTGGGTTTTTGTTTTGTGCTTATTTTTATATTAAATTCCTTGTTTACCCCATCATCCCCGTGTTTTGCTGCCTGCACTTGGGTTCTCCTTTCACGTTCCTGACAGAATGAACGAGCCCGAACAGAACCCAGCAGGCAGCTTGGAGGTAAGACGAGCAACCCAGGCTCATCGCCTCCTCCGTTTACGCCAGGGGCACTCTGATGTCCTGGAGTTTGCGGACCGTTTTTTTGAGACTGCAGGGGAGATGGTCCACAATGAGCAGGAGCAGATGGTCCTGTTCAATGGCGGCCTCAACCAACCTCTAGCGGGGTGGGAGATGAAGATGCTGAGACTGCTGGGCTTCACTGACTTGATCAGGTATGCCATGAATCGTCCGGAGCCCAGTGTCTCAGCTCAACCCAGTCTTTCCCCCCCGCTGGCCGCCATCCCCGAGGGCCGTACCCTACAAATCGGGGTTGTGGGCCTCTCCTCACCCTCCGCACCCTTCGCCTCGTCCAGCACGGAGCTAGCCATGCTCCCCACTGCTTCTCCGCAACCGACTACACCCACCGTGAGCCGGTCGAAGAAGAAGAAGCCGAGGAGGGGTGTAATGTCCAGCCCGAAGTTCCAGCCGGAGGAGAACACCGGGGCTCAGCCCAAATATTTTTTGGGGGGGCGTCATACGGGCAGGAGGGCCCCGTCCAGCGGGCCTCCTGATGTCCCGTCAAGTCCGGTGGTCCCGGTGGTCCCGTCAAGTCCGGTGGTCCCGGTGGTCCCGTCAAGTCCGGTGGTCCCGGTGGTCCCGTCAAGTCCGGTGGTCCCGGTGGTCCCGTCAAGTCCGGTGGTCCCGGTGGTCCCGTCAAGTCCGGTGGTCCCGGTGGTCCCGTCAAGTCCGGTGGTCCCGGTGGTCCCGTCAAGTCCGGTGGTCCCAAGTCCGGTGGTCCCAAGTCCGGTGGTCCCAAGTCCGGTGGTCCCAAGTCCGGTGGTCCCAAGTCCGGTGGTCCCAAGTCCGGTGGTCCCAAGTCCGGTGGTCCCAAGTCCGGTGGTCCCAAGTCCGGTGGTCCCAAGTCCGGTGGTCCCAAGTCCGGTGGTCCCAAGTCCGGTGGTCCCAAGTCCGGTGGTCCCAAGTCCGGTGGTCCCAAGTCCGGTGGTCCCAAGTCCGGTGGTCCCAAGTCCGGTGGTCCCAAGTCCGGTGGTCCCAAGTCCGGTGGTCCCAAGTCCGGTGGTCCCAAGTCCGGTGGTCCCAAGTCCGGTGGTCCCAAGTCCGGTGGTCCCAAGTCCGGTGGTCCCAAGTCCACCCACCCCAGTTTCAAGTCCTGCCCAGCCGGCCTTCCAGCCGGCGTCAAGTCCTGCCCAGCCGGCCTTCCAGCCGGCGTCAAGTCCTGCCCAGCCGGCCTTCCAGCCGGCGTCAAGTCCTGCCCAGCCGGCCTTCCAGCCGGCGTCAAGTCCTGCCCTGCCGGCCTTCCAGCCGGCGTCAAGTCCTGCCCTGCCGGCCTTCCAGCCGGCGCCAAGTCCTGCACCAAGTCCTGCCCTGCCGGCGGCTCAGCCGGCCTTCCAGCCGGTACCCAGTCCGGCACTTATGCCGGGAACAAGAACAGTTCTCCCGAGGACTTCTTCCATCAAGTCCCCGGGGACTCCACGCTCTCGAGCGCCCCCGGGAACTAGGACTGTTCCCCCTTGTCCCACTGGACTTCCCCCCATGAACTTTGTTGTTCCCCCTCCCCCCCCTCCCTTGTTTGTTATTTTTATTATTTCATCCCAACCCTTTTGTAATGTATTCGTGTCTGCCCTTGATCTTGTTTATGTTTTGCCTTGTCTTGTGTTCCCAGTCTGCCTTGTCTTGTTAGTCTACCCCTTGATGAACACCTGGAGGTGTTCATTAAAGGGGGGGCTTCTGTCATGAATCTGCCTTCATGTCATGTCTATTCTTGGTCTTGAGGCAGATTCATGACAAAGCCTTGTGTTTTATGTGAGAGAGAGAGATGTTGGCTATCGGCTTTCTATGCTCTCTCTCTGGTCCGTGTCTTTGTTCCCGCCATCTCGTTTCCTCGTTAACCTTCCCTGAGTGTGTCATTACCCGCACCTGACCCTTGTCAATTATCCTCTGTTTGTTTCCCCTATAAAACATCCTCGTGTTCATTGTCCTGTGCTCGTTCATTGTATACTGACCCTGTATTTTGTACCTTGTCCGTGTATGCTGTTCCCAGTCATTGTTCTTGTACATTGTATTTCGGTGATTGAGTCTAGTCTTGTCCTTAGTGTTTATTTTTCCCAGTTTAGTTGTCGAGGTCCTGATTATTATTTAACTTATTGTCTTGTTTTACCCCCTTGTGGGTTTTTGTTTTGTGCTTATTTTTATATTAAATTCCTTGTTTACCCCATCATCCCCGTGTTTTGCTGCCTGCACTTGGGTTCTCCTTTCACGTTCCTGACACTTAGACTACAGCAGGTCTAAAATTAAAACAAGCTGTACAGTTTCTTATTTTCTTTCTAACTTTGTTTATTTATAAGTGTAGAGGGCTTATCAACCATACCAAAATTATCCAGCCAAGAACAGTGAGTGCCTTTTCAATAGTGTTGTTTGATTCACAACAAACTGGCATGTCAGACAGTTTGTTTGTTTTTCTTGTTTAAATGAGCTTATGTACGGCCAAAACAAGCTGCAATCGAAACCAGACATAAAGGGATAGTTCACCAAAAAATTTAAATTCTGTCATCATTTATTCTAACAAATCTTAAAAATAATATTATTCATCTGTATTTGACAAACACATATATTTTGAAAATACAAGTATTATATTTATATATAACTATTCAGGTAATCTGCATTAAGCAGCCTGATCTTTTATGAAAGTAAATTATATATTTGTGTCAAGAATGGATTTGAAAAATGCATGTGGGTACAACTGCAATAGCAAACTGGAAGTTCTGTTCACACAAAGAAGTAAGACCCAGAGATTTGTATTCATGTTAAAAGACATGGACAAACAATGAATGAGGTTCTTGTTGTAATAGTCCTCGCGCACGGCTGTTGTATCTGTGTACTGTATGAAGATCTGCTGTTCTGTGCATAGTTTTTGTCATGCTGTTTATATTGCAAAACACCAGCGTGTTTGAATCTGGTTTTATATCCAGAGTCTACTGTATACACCCTAATCTCTGAACCCCAAAAAGTAATCGCAAACCCACCAACCTGAACAGATGGTGTGTTTGTGTGTAAGAGTGTTTCTGTGAAATTGTGCAATATTTCTCCTCCCTCAGAAATGATTTTCAGGGATATTTCCCTCCCTCTGCAATGACAGATTGTGTGAGTGTTTATCTTTATGAGACTGAGAGGGTGTGTGTTTCATTATTTAAAAGTATGCACACTTTACACTGACAGCTGATGAGAAGGGAAAGAGAGGAAGCATTGCTTTCTGTGGAGGCTGTGTCTCTTTTTTCCAGTGATCCAATAGTGATTTGCATTTCAGTGTGCTGCCAAGAAACATGTAAACACACACACACACATAACCAGCAGCTCTCTGAATTTGAATTCCGCATTAGAAGTTAAGTAGCATTTAAAGTTTTGAGTATGCGTTCTAAACCCTTTAACTGTGTTGGTGTTTATTGAGGGAATTAAAGCAGCGCAGCACTGATTCAGTTCTCACAATCTGAACAATACACACACGGAGGGTCACATGCCAGCATCCCTTGTCATGACAACCAATGCGTCATAAAATATAATTGTAATTTTATAATCTACGTCAAGCTGTTTTATAAGGGGAAAATACTGTAAATTGGTATACAGTATGGGTCAACCCAGTATCATGTCAAAGCGTGCAACAGACACGCCGGTCCACTCGAAAATGCGTGTCAGTAGTCAGGTTTCCTTACCCTTCAAAATGTGCAAATTGAAATAGCGCATTGAAAATACGGCCGATGGAAACACGTAAATTTCGCAAAAACAACACTTTAATAGCATAACATAATTTAATGGAAATGCAGTCATTCTGCTATATTGTTATAATGGAATTTAGAAAACATTGCTTAAATTGTGCGCAAATCTGTAATGGAAACCTGGCTAGTGTCACGCTTTGACTCTTCTAGGCGTGAACATGACACGCTCAGTTCGTTGCACTTGAAAAGCTAAAACGATTTTAAAAATACGTTTCATTGTAGTTTTATATAAAATAATAGATATTTTAGAGCCAAAACATACCGCGAAAAGTCATGTGACTTTTTAGATGCCACTTGACTTGTAAATAGACAAAAAGTGTTTCAATTGCAGTTTTGCAAAATATGCGTAAATGGGAGGCCTAAATGGGAGTTTTTGCGAAATTGACGTGTTTCCATTGGGTGTATTTTCAATTTGCTCATTTTGAAGGGTAATGGAAACCTGGCTACACACGCACTTTCGAGTGGACCGGCGTGTCTGTTACACGCTCTGGTGTTACAACGGTTGTATGGGTAGTTGAAAGTAATTGTGTCCTATGGAGTGAGAGGAAAATGTTGATAAAAACTCACAATGAAGACAAATCTCTTGAATGCTATGTTATATTAAAATAGAAATATTAATAATATAACATAATATATCATTAACAGTTTGTTTTTAAATGATTCTTTTAAGTTTGTCAACTACCCAAATACATTATGGATTACATAAAATAGAAGGATTACAGTATGATTTCTCACAAACTTTAGATCATTTTAGACATTTGTATGGATTACTTGGTTCTCGCCATGTTGCCGTAAATGATGCAATGGCATTAAAAATAAATAAAGAAATACAACAAACAAAAATACGTTTACATTTGTTAAATGGGGAAAAATTATATGTGCAACATCCTGGTGAAGATTTTGAGACCGAAAGTGTAAAGCAAGGGAGAGTTAAATAAAATGCATTTTCTCGTAAGTATTCCAAGTTTTTCTCTGCCTTCGTAGAGCACAGTCGATTTCTGAGTTACGTTGCAGTATTAGAGTGCATTACACATTCTCGCTGTTGGCCCACAGCTGAAGTCACGGGTGATGTGGTGCTTCACACTTTGGGCAGAAATCCCATTACAGAGAACAAGCTTTCACCTCAGAAACTCTCCAACAAACTGAAACTTAATATCACAAGGTTACAAGCTGTGTATCATCCACACTCGCATGCGCGCACACTCGGCAGGCCGTGTATAGGCGGCGTGAGCCAGGCGCTTCTCAGATACCAGAGTTCAACAGGCCCACCTAAAGTTAGATTCACAGAGAGACCGGGATAGGCAATTTAGAAAGTCAGCGAGTTACAGAGATACAGACATAGAGTGAGTGAAGGATAAAAAGTAAATCCTTATTCATCTCGCATCGATTCTTCTCAGTTTCCTTATCTCTGTGCGGAATATGTCTCTTTCTCTCCATTTACGAGCTCCTTGGATGGAGAGACCGCACTGTAAGATGCTGTGTTGCCAGCGATTGGGTTGAGCTTACAGGGATGGGAAATGAGAGCGCAGCTGTCAGACTCTCTACTTTTCAGTGTGTCTGCCAACTGCTATCTGCCCCCTTCTAGTTTGGATACCTAATTGAAACGTGTTCTTTCATAAAGCAAGTTTGAAATGCACAGTGATGGAATCATAAGCATATTGCACAAAAATTAAAATTATGAATATTTATAAATCAAACTATTTAATCGCCTCTTTTTTTTAAACTGCTTGTATTTCTTTCTTTTACACAAAATAAAACATTTTCTATAATTCTATTTCCCTCACAATTTATGGTTCCACATAACATCAGCATAGTACTGCTTTCATTATACAGTAGAGGCCAAAAGTGATGTCCGGGGTATAATATTTGCTTTAATGCCCCCTGAGGTTCAGTCAAACCATACAATATGAAAATATATTGTACAAAATGGACACAACATAAAACTCCTCAAGGATTTATTAGACAAATTATTTGGCAAAAAGGCAAAACACAGTGTATCCTGAATATGCTGTAACCTTGATGTCCAAATCCGTTGTTTTTCAGGAAATGGAAAAATACTATAATCTTATATCAAAACCCAGTGACAACATAAAGGGTGACTAATAATAATGATATGTGGCAAAAATAAATAAAAATAACAAAATACTATATTTTAGAAGACGATATGAAAAAGGCTGCAATTTTATCAACTGATAATATTTGTTGATCTTTTCATGTTTTGTTAGCATTCTCCTGAGGTGTGTTTATAAACGTTGCATGTGTTTTTGTTAAAGCCTCAGTTATTTTCAAAGCTGAGCTTTAAACTCCAGACACACCAATATTAAATAAGCGTTTTGAATAAGGAGCGAATATGTCATTTATCAGTTGGACATAACAATAATTGACATTAGCAAAAATTGACATTATACTACATATTTTAAATGATGTAAAGTATAATTTTGAATGCTTCAACGTTGCAAGTTTCAGCAACTATGCAAGCATTGCCTAGAGCTGCGATCAAACAGAAACCAGCCATGAGTGTGGGTGTACTGTGTTTCTGTATGTGTGTCTAAGCAATTTTCGAATTCACCAAGGACGAATGATAAACAGCAACTCTAGGATTAAGAGATTTGGTGGACGAAAAGCAAATTGATGTGTGAGTGCGCCAACGCTGAAAGGTGCTTGTTTTTCGCTTAAAACCTGAAAAACAATGTCCACGTTCCGCACACAATGGCAACGTTTTAATCCTTATACTCCACTCTGAGCACCACTCATTAATATGGTAATATCAGTCATTTAATATTGGACAGCAAATTATATAACCTGCCGTCAAAACCCTGCAATTCTCTGCGCTTGTTAAAGGCTGTGTATGTGTGTGTGTACTAATACCAAGAAAAGTGCTGATTAGCTCCGGTCCGCGAATGATTAATTAATACCAAACACGCATTTCCATTTTATAGTTTCCTATCAATTATTGAGGTGAGATGCATTTTAATGAACTGCGGCTGAGGTGTGGGTTCGTGAGCGCGCGTACACATTCGTATAGTTTGTGGGTAGCTCGCTGCTTGCGTACGGTCTTATTAAAACACACGTTCCTCTCAGCTAATGTTTATCTTCAGCAGTAGAAAATAATGACTTCATTCCTTCTGTCTGTCACATGCCACCCACACCGTGAGTTTGATTAGTTTGTGTGTGCCCCTGTAACTTTATTACTTTACGAGGTTCATTAATGAGTCTCATCTTTAAGTGCGGCCTATGTGACTCTATATTGTGCACTGTGTAAAGCTAGTGGTCAGATTGAATTTAGTTGTGTTGTTTAAGGGTTGAAAGATGTTTTCTTGTTGTGTAGTGGTTGGAAGACGGGCGGATAATGTGAGGTTAAAGGTTCAACCCCCCCAAGAGTTGATTCATGAATTAGTGTATGAGCATTGTGTCCTTGATCGAGACGGTTAACCTCACCTTGCTCTAGGGGGAATGTCATTGTAACCAGAGTACTGTAAAGCCCTTTGCATTAAAAGCATCAACTAAATGACTAATTACTGTGCTTTGAAATTCGTGGGAGAGCCAATTTTCTAAAAATGATGCCATGAAACCTAAAACAGAAACGGAATGTAACTTCCTTGCTTCATTTAATATATGCAGATTCATTAATATGCAAATGAGTCTCCGCCTCCACTCCATCACACCAGCTCAGACAATCAGTTTGAATATGCAATATTGTCCCCGCCTCCGTTAAATTGCATGAGCTCGGGTCCATTGATTATAGATGCCTCATTCGATGTTTGAGCAGCGTGTGCTCGTGTTGCAGAAGCAGAGCTGAAACAGTGCCGAGTCTATGCGCAATCCTCAATATCTATGGCTCAAATCTGGTGACTAGTTAAAGGGTTATGATGACGTAAATAGACGCAGTTTCAAACTGCATTTTTTAAACTGTCTTTGGTAAAAGTTTTATGGAGAAAAGTTTAAATGATGAATTTGAACATGGTTGATCTCAAAACATTAAAAAAACAACATGGACATAAACAACATTAAAAACTAGTTTCCACCTAAGCGGGACTTTGTATCTGTTAACATTAGTTGATGCACAGCAAACAAACATGAATAACTATTATATAATAACAAAATTATCTGCTGTACATTAAAGGTCCTGTGTGTAATTTTTGGGATGATCTTTTGATAGAAATGCAATATAATATACATAACTATGTGTTCAGAGGTGTATAAAGAGCTTACACAATGAAGCGTTATGTTTTTATTACCTTAGAATGAGCTGTTTCTATCTACATACACCGTGGGTCCCCTTGCATGAAATTCGCCATGTTCTGTCAGCCGTCGTGGTGTTTCGAAAGGGATGGGTGGAGTTAACGGTTGGTTGCAATTCGCAAACTTGCCACTAGATTTCACTGACTGAACCTTTAACAAACATTACCAAAGATTAGGCTATTACTTTATATGGTAAACCACATTACATTTACATTTAGCAGACGCTTTTATCCCAAGCGACTTACAAAGAATACAGGGAGCAATAGCGATATGTCATAGTACAATAGGTGCTAATACAAAGTTACTAGTTTCAAGCTAGACCACTACCTGTTGAGAGAAGAGAGAGGGTTAGTGTACTTTTTTCATTTGTCTGTCAAGTATTCACAGAAGACATGGGCTTTAAGTAGTTTTTTGAAGGTTGTGAGAGATGTGGTTGATCAGACTGAGTTAGGAAAATGTTCCACCAGGAAGGAGTTGTGAAGGAGAATGAGTCATATTGATCACTTTTAACTCAAATTGTCTTGTTTCCCATAGTTGTATTTTAGTTATAGTCATATTTAAATAATATTTAATATATCTAGCAATGTGTCAATAAGTATTTCCAAGGGTTAGGATTAAGATGCCACTAACCTAACATTTTGTGAATGTGTAGAAGATAGTAAATATAATTTTCTTGGTATAAATGATTGAGATTATGAAGGATCTTTACTCACTTGTAAAGTCTGAGTGTACGTGTGTTGTCTTTTGCCAATCTGCAATGAAGAAGTTGCAGAAATGAGTGAGTCGTCATTGGGCCTGTAAAGATGAGCTGACAGCTTTAACTTTCCCCTGCTGTTTTATTTAACAGCACAGGGCCAAGTGCAAGTGCGTTCACTGTCAAACCAAATCCGCTATGAATGAGACAGATGAGCAGATTTACTCAATGCTAACTAGAGCCCTTGTGCCTCTCAGTGCGCAAGTGTGCGTGGCGAAACGGGAGAAACGGATGACCCCCGCTTTCCTCTATCATATTTATTTCTCTCTCTCGCTCTTTTTCTTTCACCCTGCAAGATTTGCAGGTCTTTGTTGTAGACTATCTAATATTTGTTATCATGAGATTCCACAGGCGCAGCTCGGCCTTGCCATACGTTGACATAATGAATCCAAATAAATCCCTTTCGTTGGATACTTCTAGTGCCGTTGTAGTGCCCATCCTGGAAAGCAGAGAGGTGTGCAACAGCTAGATAAGGTGAGCCGGGGTGGTAGAGAGCGGATGAGGTGGAAGGTAGGAGAGCGGGATGAGGTTTTAGAAATGTCTGGGAATTCCATGTTAAAGCTTTTTCACCTGAAGAATGAGGTATCGTTGGCTTTATGGGTTAAATGACAAATCCAATCCAATGCAGCTTCTATCAGTAGCACTTCTATCATAGATGTATGGGTCCATATTTAGGCCGGATCTGGTGAGCGTTGTTCCACTTAAAAGATCTTAGGGCCACTGGCACATGGAAGGGTAACAGCAATGTAGAAATATTTGTTATTGTGTTATGAACCACTTTTGCTCAAAATTGGCTGGTTGGATAATTATATTGTTATGTTTATACATAGTTGTCAAAAATCTGAAAATGTATCTGGCCTACTATTTTCTAGCCGGTCTTCTTTCCGGTGTTGATATATTAGAGAAGCATCCATATCATCACCTCTTTTTAGCCAGTAGGCTTTAGTTATTTCACACCAATGACACATGACTGACTTGGTTGCCAGTGGTATTGGGGTGGCCATATTTTTATTGTGAGCATTTAACTGAAATGAAGTGCAGTAGAAACAGCAATATGTTGTCAATAGAAAATATTAATACTTAAATGTAAAAAAAATTTTTTATATGAAATAGAAGGATCTAATAAATATTTTTTTCTGTTATACACGTAAAGTAAATAGATTAAAGGTCCAGTGTATACAATTTAGCGGAATGTAGTGGTGAGGTTGTGAATTGCAACCAACAGCCGCCTCCCCCCTCCCTTTCAAAGCATTACAGTGGCTGACGCTTTGCCAAAGTAGATAACGTATTAACAAAACGCATTCTGTAGAGCAATTTGTCCATTTAGGGCTACTGTAGAAACAACATGGCGAACTCCATGAAAAGGGACCCGCGGATTATATAGATAGAAATAGCTCATTCTTAGGTAATAAAAACATAATGCTTCATTAGTCTTTATACACCTCTGAACACATAGTTATGTATATTATATTGCATTTCTTTCAATAGATCCTCAATAATGTCCCCTTTAAAGGCATTCAACTTTATTTTTTATTTCATAGAGAAAACCATGCATTACTAACAAGTAACAAACAAAAAGCCTTTTACTTATACATTATACATTTAAAAATGAAGGTAATAATATTAAACTCAAGCGCTCCCTTATTGACCTTCTACAATGTTTCAGCGAGAAAATAGCCTTTTTGATGTAACCTTGAAACACATTAGCATATGAAGAGAAATGGATAGACACCATTAAAATGGTCATTAAAGCATCACATATACTCACCGTTTCTGTCATTACCACATATGCCAGAAACTGTATAATACTCGCTAACGCTTTATAATGATTCCATTATGCATCCAGGAGATACACAGAAGACAACAGAGGTCATTATCTGATCCGAACCTGAGAGCGAGACCAGTGTCCATCCATCACCAACAAATACACGCAGCCTTCTGAAAGGGCATTTGTCTTTTGTAGTTTAGAAATACACACCGCACACACATACAGCATTGTTAAATATCAGAGCAACATTGTTAATCTGCAATGATTTCTTGCTCCATCAGACAGAGATATTGATGAATGCCTTTATTACTGGGAGTTTAGTCTATTGTAATTCTGCACGCGCCAGCAGGAAGGATAGAAAGTGAGATTCGCTTTACACTTTGTTCACAGTCTTCCAATTCAATGCAGAACTTATAATTTCTTGTTGTGGTGTTCAGACGCAGTAGGGTTGTAAATAAATACACATCTGTTACATACTGCTGCGATATGTCTCAAATAGCCTTGAGCTGCTTTTTCCAAATTTAAGGATAAACGATTTATGGGATTTTTCTTTGTTTTCTATAGATTTGAATCCATGGAGGTTTCTTTAAAATTTATATAAACTTTAAGGGGCGGTTTCCCGGACAGGGATTATTTTAAACCAGGATTTAAATTAAAATAGGACCTTTACAGTAAGCAGTTTTAACAAACATTCCTTACTGAAAACATTACTTGTGTGCATTTTAAGCCAACACAAAAGGCACTGATGTATTTTAAGATATGTCAGTACAAGTTGTTTTCAGTTTGGACAGCTCTTACCCTTATTTTAGTCTAGGACTAGTCTAATCCCTTTCCGGGAAACCACCCCTAAGTGTGTGTATTCATTCATTGTCATGTCTCTCATCTGTATTATTTCCTTCTTATGTATATTTAATAATCCTTTTGTCCTTGCTTTTCATCTCTCTTTTCATTATGTCAACCATCAACCCATTTCTCATGCATTTTTCTCATGATTTTCCAATACTGAACGGAACAGAGTGCTACATAGACTATATCTTTTACTCCATTTTATATGAATTTGTATTCAGCCTGACTGAAACCAGGAAACCAGCTGGGTCCTATGATATCTTGCAGGATTTCGACTTCGGTAAATCTTCATTTGCCGATTCCCTTACTCACTCAAGAAGCCTTGGGATCTAAACCTATTACCTTTCGATTGGCAACCACCCACACCGACGTTCTTAATGTCCTCACTGATTGGACATAACAGCAGAAGCAGAAGAAAAGAAGGAAGCAGTTCATAACCTCTACGTCATTCTCCTTCTCCCCATACAGCATCGCGCCCCCCTCTTTCACTGCCTCATAACCAGCAATTCAGCCAAGGATAATCACTTTTGTACTTCAGACAGAAAATGATGTTCAGTAGAGAGCAAGAGGGAGGACAGAGAACACTGATATTAGGTTCCTGCCGAGCATAGCAGGACACTTATCTTCTCAAGTGGAGAAGATGCAGTGGAAGTAGAGGTGCGCTCTACCGGAGGAGAAATGGACGATTTATTGACAGAGCTTTTGAGGACAAGTAGGGAGAGGCGAGACAGTGGCGGGAGGTCTCAGGAATTATTTTTCCTGTCGAGTCGAGAGCTTGTCCCCATGGTTACACTGGTTGCAGCTTTAGAACGCTATGGGGAGTCATGAGTCAGACGGGACTAGATTACCTGGGCCCTGTTATTATTATCTGACCATTCATCTCTCCTCACACTCGCATACACACAGACTACTGCCTGCGCCTATCTCGCCACAGCACCCCCTGTAGAGTACAAAACCTCTTTCTATTGCAAACAAATACACATACAGTACGAGTTAAGTTCACGAGAAGACACACCTCAGTTACTGGAACCCATGTTCAGATTTGTTATTTGGACCTTCAGAGGGGATTACGGAAGTTGGCGGATTTTGAATCTCTCTATATTTGCTGGTAAGGTATTAGGAAAAGAACTCGACTGAACAATAAGTACACCGGAGGCTTATTTAAAGGAGAAGTGTAAGCAGGGCAGCTTTATCTAAAATGCAGCCTGCATACACAAAGCAAAACACATACACACAGAGATTCTCTTCTGAGCAACTTTTACAGCCGATACTGCGACAGGAAATTTTGTCCACAATTTACAGAAAATATGTTCCAAACTGATCTCACAGGAAAACGTAACTATTTTACCAGGTGGAAATTTAGTGCAAAAAACGTATACAAAACCGTATGATTGTTTAAAGGTCCAGTGTATGAAAGCAGTGAGGTTGGGAACCAACGGCTCACTCCTTTCGAAGCACTACGGTGGCTGAAACAGACATGACATGTTGTCACGTTTTGGCCTCTTTTCTCGAAGGAGATAGTGTTTTTCTGAAACACACTCTGTAGAGCAGTTTGTCCGTTAAGGGCTACTGTAGAAATCAAATGGCGAATTCCATGTAAGGGGACCCGCGGAGAATGTAGCTAGATATAGCTCATTCTAAGATTATAAAAACATAACGCTTCATCATGTGAGGTCATTATACACCTCTAAAAAAATATAGTTGTGTATATTATATTGAATTTCTGTCAATACGTCCTCCAAATAAATACACATTTGACCTTTAAAAATCAGGGATGAAGCCCCTAAATAAACCTCTCATGATCGCACAGTCATAAAAATTATTGTCATTGCAAAAACATTGCAAATTGCCATTAGATTACGTTCGAACATCGCAAGTTATTGTTTGATATGACAAAATTCTTCGTTTTTTTGAACATCTAGGCATTTATGCCAAAATATCCCTGTGATGCATTTTAAAGTCAGCCATTTCTTCCCATGTACTTGGCAGTTTTTCGAACAGAAGTGGTCCATATTTCTTAAATCTGATGCGATGTTGTGTTTTGATGAACAAGGGAGTGAAGATCACTTCAAAAGTTCGTGAAGAAAGTCTGAGGAGCGCACGGATCACCAGAACAGAGTGAAAATGCGAAAATAACGAGAGAATTATTACACATATACTGATACAAATAGAGTATAAATAACTCGGAGAACGCTAGGAATGTGTGTGTTTCCCAGCAACTCATCAAAGCTTTGGAACGAGAGCTTCTGCTTTTGGGTTTGCAACTGGAAACAGTTTGATCACTTTCTGTCTTTTATTCATTAATTATTTATTTTCGCTTTTTTTAAGGCGATGAAAGCAAGATCCCCTGTGATCCCAACTTGGAGTTAAGCATGCAGGTTACCCAGAATCATGAAAGAAGTCCCGCGATGGAAAATCATTACACCAGCCACGCACATCATAAAGACCAAAGTAATGAGCTTGAGCTCCTTATAACCAGATTATTAAGCAGCACTGTAGCAATAATAGAAACCAGCCATCTACTCATGAACCAGAGCCAATTTACATATTAGCAAAATTGCATTAGTCAACAGAATCGTGCATGCCCTCCAATTAGCCACGAAAAAGAGCAAAAAGAGAAGTCGTACAAAGTGTGGTGTTTTTCGACCGTGTGACAGAACCCAATCCTGTCCGTCCTGAGAAGGGTTCTTAACACCGTACCCTCTATAATAAGTCCCAGAAGATGAACGGGGAGAGAGAATGAAGGAGAGGCACGGGAGAGACAGAGAGGTGGAGAGAGGGTTGGGGGATGAGAGTAAACTGGCAACATTTGCTGTGCTCTGGCAAACGGGCTGAACGAAATTCCATCAGTGCCAGGCCTGCCAAGAGACTCCACTTATCTATAGAGAGCAGGTGCGCGTGTGTGTGCACGTGTGTGTCTGAAAGCATGAGGCGTGAGGTATGAGTCAACAGGGAGTGTGCTGTTCCCTTTGAGCCTTCGTTTGGCGAGGAGGAGGGAGCTGAACAGACAAAACGCTTTTAAATGCTTAGTAACCAGGCGTCCGTTTTCTCAAAGCATAGCGAAAGATTTCCATTTAAAATGAGCTGCCATGTCCATCTAAGGCATCGACGCGTACTCTCTCCCTGACAAACACAGATTTTTTTTTATATTTTAATAACGCTTCATTGTCTTTGGTGCATATTAAAAACAGCATTTTGTAACTTTTTGCCCATCTGTTTGAAACAAAGTTGCAGGTCACGTAGCTCTCGTCAAACTGACATTTTCCTCGAAAACATAACCGATAGCTCAACTTACTGTATAAATCTTTATTCAAAGCCTACCGTTGTGAATCAAGATGTGGAGACAATTTTGCACTTAAAATTGTCAGTGTACATGCTCCATAACTGACTTTTTAAACCCACAATGTATGGATTGAAGTTTTATGTATAGTCTTTTTCCAAAGCTCACTGTACCGCACTGGCTGGCTGTAGCTCAGCTCAGTCAGAACTGATGTGAGAATTAGATTTTACACCTCAGACTGTTTTATATTTCCCCTGCTCGCTCTCCCTCTATTCAATTCAGTCAATTCAATTAAAAAAATGGCTTTATTGCATGACTGCCGACAATATATTCAATACCATTTCCTCTGTCCCAAGATGGGAGATGTAACAACTGAGCAATGTTTAGATACAAAAAGAGCAGTAATTGTACGTATATTAAATTGCAAAAAAATACAATAGTTAGTGAATGGCAAAAGCATATCATATTCAATTGTCCAGTATATTATAAACAAATCGGATTTTATTCAACATAAATCTTTATTTTTTACAGTGTACAGCCTCAGAAGAAATTAAGAGACTATTACAAATTCTTATTTGAACATTACAATTTCACCAAAATCAAACCTCAGGAGTGACATAGTCATCCAACACCAATGTGAAAGACTGAGAGCATGACAAGATACACTGTTAACGATTTGCTTGTATTTTTACAGTAACTTACTGGCAGCACGGTTGCCAGTAAGTTACTGTATTTTGATTTACAGTGCTGTACTGTAATAGATTACTACAGTACAAAAAAATATTGCTGTATAGATACAACACAGTACTTTACTGTATTTTTACTATATTTTTACTGCAATTTACTGTAATACCTATATTGACAAATTACTATTTAATTCGTATTGGCAATAATTACAAATATTATTATATATTTTAGCTAGTTTGGATATAAATCTGTAGTTATTAATATTATAAAACTGCTATACTTGACATTATGAATCAAAAGGCAATCCAGGCAAATTTTTTATTGAATCATTTCATTGAAAAAAAAAGTATTAAAACATTTAAAACAGTATTGAAGAATGATGTATTACATTAACAACATATAATGACTATGTACAGTAGTCAACATTTAAAGTGGATCAAAAAGGCGAGAACAATACCTATTCTTGTAACTTTTTTGACCCACTTCAAATGTTGACTACTATATATATTACAACATGTAAGTGAGCAAAAATATTCATACATTACATATCAAAACAAACAATAGCAACAAAGTGACAGGTGTCATCTAACACTGGCAAAGAAAACACTGGTCTGTAGTTAAAATGTTCCATTCAAACTGAGTGTCGTGTGTAAGAGTGTTGTGTGTGGCTGTGTGAGAGTGTTGTGTGTGAGAGTGTTGTGTGTGGCTGTGTGAGAGTGTTGTGTGTGAGAGTGTTGTGTGTGGCTGTGTGAGAGTGTTGTGTGTGAGAGTGTTGTGTGGTGCTGTGTGAGAGTGTTGTGCGCGGGTGTGTGAGAGTGTTGTGTGTGAGAGTGTTGTGTGTGGCTGTGTGAGAGTGTTGTGTGTGAGAGTGTTGTGTGGTGCTGTGTGAGAGTGTTGTGCGCGGGTGTGTGAGAGTGTTGTGTGGTGCTGTGTGAGAGTGTTGTGTGGGTGTGGGTATTTTTGTCGAGAAACTACATGACTTGCAGTTGTAACTGGACATCCTGGGATGACTTGCTTGGTTTAAAAATGACCAAATCCAGCCAAAATATCAATGGTGAGACTGTAACACAAAAAGCCAAAAATAACAAAATCTGTTAGCCATAGAAATAATTACAAATTGTGAAGTAAATGGTGAAATAAAATTCATTAACACTTTACTATAAGGTTTTATTCCATAACATTTATTAATGGTTTAGATAATATGAACAAACAATGAACAATATATTTTTCAACATTAATAATATTTGAGAATTCATTATGAATTAACTAATGTGAACAGCGATAAATTGATTGATTTAAAAATGTATTGCCAAATGTTAAAATGTATTAACATCCTATGTTAACAAATATAACCTTATTGTAAGTGTTACTAAAAAGTCAGAAGTAAAACCAGAAACAGATTTGAATAAAAGTTGTATTATAAATACATGGTGAATACTTACAGAAACTCATAAGCCCAGGGTGCAAAAGTGGACCAAACTGTGACGTTAGAGCTGTAAGAAAAAATATATAATGATATGTTACTTGCTGAAATTTAGAAACCATTCTGTTTATTATATACGCTTAAGATAGTCAATCAGAAATGTAGCAAAATGATCATTTAAATGTTTTCCCCTGTATACATTAACATTAAGAGTTCAAATATTTGGGATTGCATTTTCTATACCGCAAAAGTCAATGTGTTTTTGGAAATGCATTTAAAGCTGATCGCGCTCCTCTTTCCGTACAGCGTCATTACGTAAAGGCGGAGTCAGCAGCGCTCTTTAGCAAAGTACGAGCATTGATTTGAGGTGTTGGAAGCAATATCGCTACAAATATATTGTCATACAAAACTTTTTGGCCAACTGAATGTAAAACACTCTAAAGAACATCATATCTGCTTCTGCGGATATACCGTAAATACAGAAATAAGCGCCGCAAACACATTTATAAATCTGTTAGTAATGAAATCTGTATGGATCGCACTCATCACAGTTAAATATGACGTGTGTGGGCTACTTTACAGTGACTTTGTTATTTCGTATGAGATTTATTTAGGAGGAATCTTAGTTGAATTGGTCAAAGATTATTTTATCTGAACACAAACGCGAGTTTTTCTATTACCAAATACAAGTCGGTTTACCTAGCTCGCCATTATAAACGAACTTCAACTATTCGACAGAAAATAAACTCACCAAAACCCTCATAAATGGTTGAAATAATCCTATATTCATTAAGTGAGATGTGTAAAACGGGTTTAAGCAGTGGGCTGACTTAGTTTAATTTCTGAGGAACGTGGAATGAGAGAGATATGGTCGTTTGTTGGCGACCATATCTCTCTCATTCCACGTTTAAAACAACACTGTGACAAACTGTTGTGCAAAATACAAAAACAAAATAATTTTTTTGTATGAAACACATAAAATAAACCAAACTAAAAACTTACCAAACAGCCAGAAATCGATTATCCTCCTCCAGCTGCAGCCAGGATGGGCTCTGTGTGATTTGACGTGATGACGTTGTGGCACACTTTCGTTACACGTTACAGCATTTTAGAATTTTTTCTGTACAAATATGATTTTCCAGTTCAAGTCAATGAACTGTTTTTCTTTGCTTTTTTCAATGTTTCTCCAGTTTTCATTTTCTGCAAAAATATTGAAAATTAAATATTGACATTTGGGAGAAATATTGTTAGTAATTCACAGAATGAAACAAAAATTATCATTTTACCTAAAAAAATACCTACAAATAGTCAATTAAGAAAAAATTATTGTCAAATGGTCTCTTCATATTTTTTGTGGCTTATGTATCTTTATGTGTGGATTGAAAATCTGAACAAAATTTGGAGATAAGATTGCCCACGGTGTTTGTGAACATACTGACGTTACTTTACACAAACACATATAGAAGGTCACTGTATACTTATAATACTATACACTGCTATATATAATAGTATATATCTTGCTGTTGCATGTTAAAATGTTTCTTGATATCAGTGCTGCTCTATATTCCAACTTCAAGTATTATCCAAGTATTCAAGTATTGTTTATGATGTTTGTAAATTTCTCCATTAAAATATCCCTCACTGTTAACATTGAAAAATGATGGCACAGCGAGAACACACTCTTTCTTCTGTTTAAATCTCCGTCTGCACTCTCTCTAGACTCCAGTCGATGAGCCTGCACTTGGTGAGGATTCATCTCAGCTTTCTGTCCTGACAGTAAAATGGCATCGTACTCAATTTATAGTTTGTTTTCAAGGGTCTGATCAATTGTAATATATTTCACATTTGGTTGCATCATTCCAGTGTTCCAAATAATTGCTTTTAGATTCCTTGGTGATTGTTTCTGATGTGTGGGTGGTGTTGTGAGACCGGTTAGTGTTAGTATTGTTAGGTGGGCTAGTGAGTCTCAGAGCCAGCTAGGTTTCAATGTATTTCAATGTTATTCAGAGTTGTTTTGGTGCATTCTTTTTTAATAGCTTATTTATAGTCAGTGGGAATTTATTCGTGCTTTGTCTTTTTAGCACACATTTGAACTAATAACTGAGTCTGTCTCATGCGGTATGTTACATGAATACAGTATAGTGGTTTGAATCACACTGTGAAACATTGCAGCGGATTGAAATTTATTCTGTGGTTTTCAATTCTTCTGCATTTTTAGTAGTTTATTCACTACCAAACTCCATGATGCAGTGATAATTGGGCCAAGGTAAGTATACTGCATTGTGTGCTCTGGGCAGTGCTGCCTAAAGTAATTTGGTATCTGTGCTTCTGACATTTTCGAGAGACTGTAATGTTTTTTTTTAGGTTTTCTGCCAGGATCCATTTCTGACAGTGGTTGTCTAACGGCTCCAGATTCTGTAGTCCCTTAAGGGACGAGGCGTACAGCACTGGGTCATCTGCATATACAGAAGTTAGATTGTATTGAATTGTAGAGTGAAAAAATAGGATAGCACCCTCAGACAACACAACATAATCCACCGTGTATACAAGTGCACAGCCGCGAGAAGAAACACTGACAAAGAACTAACGCAAAATGTAGGTGAACACGAAACAAAAGAAGCATATGTTTGTCTTCACATGCATTGCAGGGATGGGGGTGGTGTGTGTGTATATAGAGGATGAGCACCCGAAGGCAGAGACATAAATCGGTGCCTATGCCTGAAAATATACAGGTTTAATTTATCTCTGCTATTGTAAATTGGGGTTATTAGTCCTTGACTGCAGATTGGGCGGAACATGAAGTATAGCAAGCACAAGGCTGAATGGTAGTGACTCGGGTGAAAGGATTTCACTGGTGGTGCAAGGCCACAATATTATGCTTTTTAGATGTACAAAGCAATATAGACACAGCAAGCATACCGAGTATTTTATGTTAACATCATATTTTTCTGCAACACGTTTCATTTTTTTCATTGGAAAAAATCTGTATCTCAGCAGGTTCCCTGCAACACCCCTGATATAATTGTAGATTTTTTTTAAGTGGGTGCAGGACTTCATTTATGTAAGTGGGGATATCAAAATAAAGTTAAATGTGACGTATTATACCAAAATATTATTCAGTGAACTTCCAAATTCATAAAACATTTTGACCAAATCAAACGCTTTGACCTGACCATATTTAGGGCCCGAGCACGAAAGAGCAAGCCACCGGCTTGCTCTGCAGTGCAGAGCCCTATTGTTTCTGTGTTGTTTATTATTATTAGGGCCCGAGCACGAAAGAGCAAGCCACCGGCTTGCTCTGCAGTGCAGAGCCCTATTGTTTCTGTGTTGTTTATTATTAGGGCCCGAGCACGAAAGAGCAAGCCACCGGCTTGCTCTGCAGTGCAGAGCCCTATTGTTTCTGTGTTGTTTATTATTATTATTATTATTATTAGGGCCCGAGCACGAAAGAGCAAGCCACCGGCTTGCTCTGCAGTGCAGAGCCCTATTGTTTCTGTGTTGTTTATTATTATTATTATTATTATTATTATTCTTCTGATGCCGCTTTGATCGATAATTTGAAGGCCTAAACATGCTCTAAAACTCACAATACTTTGCACGCGCATCAGACGTTGCAGAACTTGGCGTTTGATATGGGTTTTAAAACTAGGCGTGGCAAAATGGCTCTCTAGCGCCACCTAGAACTGCTCAGACCGATCCGCAAAAGGTACATGCACCAAACTTGGTAGACACGTGTAACATCCCGGATCATGAAGAAAAGCCTCTTGGGGCATATCCCTAAACCGAACAGGAAATCCGTTATTTTACATTTTCTGTGTTATTGCGCAATATTTTGCAATTTCAAGCGGTCGTACTTTGACGAACTCCTCCTAGAGTTTTTATCCGATCGACATCAAATTGGTGTCATTCTCATCTTAAGGCCTTTGCGACGCTAAATTGCGGAGATCTAGAGTTTTCATGGGGAATCGTGACCCTGGCGGCCTGCCAAAGTTTGCCGTTTTTTCATGAACAGGAAGTTGATGTAACTCAGGCATTCAATGTCCCACAGGCCACAGACTTCACACATTTGTTCAAAGTCCTGGCCTGAATACATCTACATGGCATCTACATCTACATCTCCATTCATATGCAGTTATAGCGCCACCTGCAGGAATCAGGAAATGGCATGTTTTATACAGTTTTTAAATGCTCATAGAGATTCAAACAGGAAGTTGATGTAACTCAGGCATTGACTGTCCTACAGGCCACAGACTTCATACATTTGTTCAAAGTCCTGGCCTGAATACATCTACATGGTAATATTCCAATAGTTATAGCGCCACCAGCTGGCAACAGGAATTATGACACGTAAAAATAAATAACAAATACTACTGTAATTCGCCAGCATTAATTGCATCACCATTATTTTCTTTTTTTCTCTACATGGCAATATCCAGATACAGTTATAGCGCCACCTGCAGGAAACAGGAAATGGCATGTTTTTAACTGCTCGTACAGATTCAAACAGGTCAGCCTCATATTTGAACAGTATAGCCAGTGTGATCTTCAGACCTTTGTGATGGTACATTGAAATCTCCTGACTTTCCTTTGAGGGGCGTGTCCGTGGTGGCCTGACAAAGTTTGATGTTTCGCCATGAAACATGAAGCTACAGTAACTCAAGTACACGATATCCGACCGGCCTCACACTTCACGTGTTCGACGAGAGTCCTGTCCTGAACGCATATCCACGTCAGTGTTCACCAAAAGTCATAGCGCCACCAGCTGGCAATAGGAAATATTGCAGGAAACATTAAGCTACAGTAACTCAGGCACACAATATCCATCCGGCCTCACACTTCACATGTTTGATAAGAGTCCTGGCCTGAACACATATCCATGTCAGTAGACCTTTAGTAATAGCGCCACCAGCTGGCAATAGGAAATATTGCAGGAAACATGAAGCTATATTGCAGCTGAGGCACACGATATCCATCCAGCCTCACACTTCACATGTTTGATAATAGTCCTGGCCTGAACACATATCCATGTCAGTAGACCTTTAGTAATAGCGCCACCAGCTGGCAATAGGAAATATGGCACAGAAAAATCTATAATGAAACTCCCTGTATGCAAGTTGCATACCTTTCACTGTTCCTCATGCCGACGGTTGTGGTTGAACATGGTTGCGGTGCATGCCCGAGGGCCCGCACATCGCTGCTCGCAGCTTTAATTATTATTATTATTCTTCTGATGCCGCTTTGATCGATAATTTGAAGGCCTAAACATGCTCTAAAACTCACAATACTTTGCACGCGCATCAGACGTTGCAGAACTTGGCGTTTGATATGGGTTTTAAAACTAGGCGTGGCAAAATGGCTCTCTAGCGCCACCTAGAACTGCCCAGACCGATCCGCAAAAGGTACATGCACCAAACTTGGTAGACACGTGTAACACCCCGGATCATGAAGAAAAGCCTCTTGGGGCATATCCCTAAACCGAACAGGAAATCCGTTATTTTAAATTTTCGGTGTTATTGCGCAATATTTTGCAATTTCATGCTGTCGTACTTTGACGAACTCCTCCCAGAGTTTTTATCCGATCGACATCATATTGGTGTCATTCTCATCTTAAGGCCTTTGCGACGCTAAATTGCGGAGATCTAGAGTTTTCATGGGGAATCATGACCCTGGCGGCCTCCCAAAGTTTGGCGTTTTTTCATGAACAGGAAGTTGATGTAACTCAGGCATTCAATGTTCCACAGGCCACAGACTTCACACATTTGTTCAAAGTCCTGGCCTGAATACATCTACATGGCATCTACATCTACATCTCCATTCATATACAGTTATAGCGCCACCTGCAGGAATCAGGAAATGGCATGTTTTATACAGTTTTTAAATGCTCATAGAGATTCAAACAGGAAGTTGATGTAACTCAGGCATTGAATGTCCTACAGGCCACAGACTTCATACATTTGTTCAAAGTCCTGGCCTGAATACATCTACATGGTAATATTCCAATAGTTATAGCGCCACCAGCTGGCAACAGGAATTATGACACGTAAAAATAAATAACAAATACTACTGTAATTCGCCAGCATTAATTGTATCACCATTATTTTCTTTTTTTCTCTACATGGCAATATCCAGATACAGTTATAGCGCCACCTGCAGGAAACAGGAAATGGCATGTTTTTAACTGCTCGTACAGATTCAAACAGGTCAGCCTCATATTTGAACAGTATAGCCAGTGTGATCTTCACACCTTTGTGATGGTACTTTGAAATCTCCTGACTTTCCTTTGAGGGGCGTGTCCGTGGTGGCCTGACAAAGTTTGATGTTTCGCCATGAAACATGAAGCTACAGTAACTCAAGGACACGATATCCGACCGGCCTCACACTTCACGTGTTCTACGAGAGTCCTGTCCTGAACGCATATCCACGTCAGTGTTCACCAAAAGTCATAGCGCCACCAGCTGGCAATAGGAAATATTGCAGGAAACATGAAGCTACAGTAACTCAGGCACACAATATCCATCCAGCCTCACACTTCACATGTTTGATAATAGTCCTGGCCTGAAAGCATTTCCATGTCAGTAGACCTTTAGTAATAGCGCCACCAGCTGTCAATAGGAAATATGGCACAGAAAAATCTATTATGTAACTCCCTGTATGCAAGTTGCATACCTTTCATTGTTCCTGATTCCGACGGTTGTGGTTGAACATGGTTGCGGTGCATGCCCGAGGGCCCGCACATCGCTGCTCGCAGCTTTAATTATTATTATTATTATTATTATTATTCTTCTGATGTCGCTTTGATCGATAATTTGAAGGCCTAAACATGCTCTAAAACTCACAATACTTTGCACGTGCATCAGACGTTGCAGAACTTGGCGTTTGATATGGGTTTTAAAACTAGGCGTGGCAAAATGGCTCTCTAGCGCCACCTAGAACTGCCCAGACCGATCCGCAAAAGGTACATGCACCAAACTTGGTAGACACGTGTAACACCCCGGATCATGAAGAAAAGCCTCTTGGGGCATATCCCTAAACCGAACAGGAAATCCGTTATTTTAAATTTTCTGTGTTATTGCGCAATATTTTGCAATTTCAAGCTGTCGTACTTTGACGAACTCCTCCTAGAGTTTTTATCCGATCGACATCATATTGGTGTCATTCTCATCTTAAGGCCTTTGCGACGCTAAATTGCGGAGATCTAGAGTTTTCATGTGGAATCGTGACCCTGGCGGCCTCCCAAAGTTTGGCGTTTTTTCATGAACAGGAAGTTGATGTAACTCAGGCATTCAATGTCCCACAGGCCACAGACTTCACACATTTGTTCAAAGTCCTGGCCTGAATACATCTACATGGCATCTACATCTACATCTCCATTCATATACAGTTATAGCGCCACCTGCAGGAATCAGGAAATGGCATGTTTTATACAGTTTTTAAATGCTCATATAGATTCAAACAGGAAGTTGATGTAACTCAGGCATTGAATGTCCCACAGGCCACAGACTTCATACATTTGTTCAAAGTCCTGGCCTGAATACATCTACATGGTAATATTCCAATAGTTATAGCGCCACCAGCTGGCAACAGGAATTATGACACGTAAAAATTAATAACAAATACTTCTGTAATTCGCCAGCATTAATTGTATCACCATTATTTTCTTTTTTTCTCTACATGGCAATATCCAGATACAGTTATAGCGCCACCTGCAGGAAACAGGAATTGGCATGTTTTTAACTGCTCGTACAGATTCAAACAGGTCAGCCTCATATTTGAACAGTATAGCCAGTGTGATCTTCACACCTTTGTGATGGTACATTGAAATCTCCTGACTTTCCTTTGAGGGGCGTGTCCGTGGTGGCCTGACAAAGTTTAATGTTTCGCCATGAAACATGAAGCTATAGTAACTCAGGCACACGATATCCGACCGGCCTCAAACTTCACGTGTTCGACGAGAGTCCTGTCCTGAACGCATATCCACGTCAGTGTTCACCAAAAGTCATAGCGCCACCATATGGCAATAGTAAATATGGCACGGAAAAACCTATAATGGAACTCCCTGTTTGCAAGTTGCATACATTTCACAGTTCCTAATGCCGACGGTTGTGGTTGAACATGTTTGCGGTGCATGCCCGAGGGCCCGCACATCGCTGCTCGCAGCTTTAATTAGGGCCCGAGCACGAAAGAGCAAGCCACCGGCTTGCTCTGCAGTGCAGAGCCCTATTGTTTCTGTGTTGTTTATTAGGGCCCGAGCACGAAAGAGCAAGCCACCGGCTTGCTCTGCAGTGCAGAGCCCTATTGTTTCTGTGTTGTTTATTATTATTATTATTATTATTATTATTATTATTATTATTATTATTCTTCTGATGCCGCTTTGATCGATAATTTGAAGGCCTAAACATGCTCTAAAACTCACAATACTTTGCACGCGCATCAGACGTTGCAGAACTTGGCGTTTGATATGGGTTTTAAAACTAGGTGTGGCAAAATGGCTCTCTAGCGCCACCTAGAAATGCCCAGACCGATCCGCAAAAGGTACATGCACCAAACTTGGTAGACACGTGTAACACCCCGGATCATGAAGAAAAGCCTCTTGGGGCATATCCCTAAACCGAACAGGAAATCCGTTATTTTAAATTTTCGGTGTTATTGCGCAATATTTTGCAATTTCATGCGGTCGTACTTTGACGAACTCCTCCTAGAGTTTTTATCCTATCGACATCATATTGGTGTCATTCTCATCTTAAGGCCTTTGCGACGCTAAATTGCGGAGATCTAGAGTTTTCATGGGGAATCGTGACCCTGGCGGCCTCCCAAAGTTTGCCGTTTTTTCATGAACAGGAAGTTGATGTAACTCAGGCATTCAATGTCCCACAGGCCACAGACTTCACACATTTGTTCAAAGTCCTGGCCTGAATACATCTACATGGCATCTACATCTACATCTCCATTCAGATACAGTTATAGCGCCACCTGCAGGAATCAGGAAATGGCATGTTTTATACAGTTTTTAAATGCTCATAGAGATTCAAACAGGAAGTTGATGTAACTCAGGCATTGAATGTCCTACAGGCCACAGACTTCATACATTTGTTCAAAGTCCTGGCCTGAATACATCTACATGGTAATATTCCAATAGTTATAGCGCCACCAGCTGGCAACAGGAATTATGACACGTAAAAATAAATAACAAATACTACTGTAATTCGCCAGCATTAATTGTATCCCCATTATTTAATTTTTTTCTCTACATGGCAATATCCAGATACAGTTATAGCGCCACCTGCAGGAAACAGGAAATGGCATGTTTTTAACTGCTCGTAGAGATTCATACAGGTCAGCCTCATATTTGAACAGTATAGCCAGTGTGATCTTCACACCTTTGCGATGGTACATTGAAATCTGCTGACATTCTTTGAGGGGCGTGTCCGTGGTGGCCTGACAAAGTTTGATGTTTCGCCATGAAACATGAAGCTACAGTAACTCAGGCACACGATATCCGACCGGCCTCAAACTTCACGTGTTCTACGAGAGTCCTGTCCTGAACGCATATCCACGTCAGTGTTCACCAAAAGTAATAGCGCCACCAGCTGGCAATAGGAAATATTGCAGGAAACATGAAGCTATATTGCAGCTGAGGCACACGATATCCATCCAGCCTCACAGTTCACATGTTTGATAAAAGTCCTGGCCTGAACACATATCCATGTCATTAGACCTTTAGTAATAGCGCCACCAGCTGGCAATAGGAAATATGGCACAGAAAAATCTATAATGAAACTCCCTGTATGCAAGTTGCATACCTTTCATTGTTCCTGATTCTGACGGTTGTGGTTGAACATGGTTGCGGTGCATGCCCGAGGGCCCGCACATCGCTGCTCGCAGCTTTAATTATTATTATTATTCTTCTTCTTCTTCTTCCGAATCCGCTTTGATCGATAATTTGAAGGCCTAAACATGCTCTAAAACTCACAATACTTTGCACGCGCATCAGACGTTGCAGAACTTGGCGTTTGAAATGGGTTTTAAAACTAGGCGTGGCAAAATGGCTCTCTAGCGCCACCTAGAACTGCCCAGACCGATCCGCAAAAGGTACATGCACCAAACTTGGTAGACACGTGTAACACCCCGGATCATGAAGAAAAGCCTCTTGGGGAATATCCCTAAACCGAACAGGAAATCCGTTATTTTAAATTTTCGGTGTTATTGCGCAATATTTTGCAATTTCAAGCTGTCGTACTTTGACGAACTCCTCCTAGAGTTTTTATCCGATCGACATCATATTGGTGTCATTCTCATCTTAAGGCCTTTCCGACGCTAAATTGCGGAGATCTAGAGTTTTCATGGGGAATCGTGACCCTGGCGGCCTCCCAAAGTTTGGCGTTTTTTCATGAACAGGAAGTTGATGTAACTCAGGCATTCAATGTCCCACAGGCCACAGACTTCACACATTTGAACAAAGTCCTGGCCTGAATACATCTAAATGGCATCTACATCTACATCTACATTCATATACAGTTATAGCGCCACCTGCAGGAATCAGGAAATGGCATGTTTTATACAGTTTTTAAATGCTCATAGAGATTCAAACAGGAAGTTGATGTAACTCAGGCATTGAATGTCCTACAGGCCACAGACTTCATACATTTGTTCAAGGTCCTGGCCTGAGTACATCTACATGGTTATATTCCAATACAGTTATAGCGCCACCAGCTGGCAACAGGAATTATGACACGTAAAAATAAATAACATATGTAATTTGCCAGCATTAATTGTATCACCATTATTTTTTTTTCTCTACATGGCAATATCCAGATACAGTTATAGCGCCACCTGCAGGAAACAGGAAATGGCATGTTTTTAACTGCTCGTACAGATTCAAACAGGTCAGCCTCATATTTGAACAGTATAGCCAGTATGATCTTCACACCTTTGCGATGGTACATTGAAATCTCCTGACTTTCCTTTGAGGGGCGTGTCCGTGGTGGCCTGACAAAGTTTGATGTTTCGCCATGAAACATGAAGCTACAGTAACTCAAGGACACGATATCCGACCGGCCTCACAATTCACGTGTTCTACGAGAGTCCTGTCCTGAACGCATATCCACGTCAGTGTTCACCAAAAGTCATAGCGCCACCAGCTGGCAATAGGAAATATTGCAGGAAACATTAAGCTACAGTAACTCAGGCACACAATATCCATCCGGCCTCACACTTCACATGTTTGATAATAGTCCTGGCCTGAACACATATCCATGTCAGTAGACCTTTAGTAATAGCGCCACCAGCTGGCAATAGGAAATATGGCACAGAAAAATCTATAATGTAACTCCCTGTATGCAAGTTGCATGCCTTTCATTGTTCCTGATTCCGACGGTTGTGGTTGAACATGGTTGCGGTGCATGCCCGAGGGCCCGCACATCGCTGCTCGCAGCTTTAATTCTTCTTCTTCTTCTTCCGAATCCGCTTTGATCGATAATTTGAAGGCCTAAACATGCTCTAAAACTCACAATACTTTGCACGCGCATCAGACGTTGTAGAACTTGGCGTTTGAAATGGGTTTTAAAACTAGGCGTGGCAAAATGGCTCTCTAGCGCCACCTAGAACTGCCCAGACCGATCCGCAAAAGGTACATGCAACAAACTTGGTAGACACGTGTAACACCCCGGATCATGAAGAAAAGCCTCTTGGGGCATATCCCTAAACCGAACAGGAAATCCGTTATTTTAAGTTTTCGGTGTTATTGCGCAATATTTTGCAATTTCAAGTTGTCGTACTTTGACGAACTCCTCCCAGAGTTTTTATCCGATCGACATCATATTGGTGTCATTCTCATCTTAAGGCCTTTGCGACGCTAAATTGCGGAGATCTAGAGTTTTCATGGGGAATCGTGACCCTGGCGGCCTGCCAAAGTTTGGCGTTTTTTCATGAACAGGAAGTTGATGTAACTCAGGCATTCAATGTCCCACAGGCCACAGACTTCACACATTTGTTCAAAGTCCTGGCCTGAATACATCTACATGGCATCTACATCTATATCTCCATTCAGATACAGTTATAGCGCCACCTGCAGGAATCAGGAAATGGCATGTTTTATACAGTTTTTAAATGCTCATAGAGATTCAAACAGGAAGTTGATGTAACTCAGGCATTGAATGTCCCACAGGCCACAGACTTCATACATTTGTTCAAAGTCCTGGCCTGAATACATCTATATGGTAATATTCCAATAGTCATAGCGCCACCAGCTGGCAATAGGAAATATTGCAGGAAACATGAAGCTATATTGTAGCTTAGGCACACGATATCCATCCAGCCTCACACTTCACATGTTTGATAATAGTCCTGGCCTGAACACATATCCATGTCAATAGACCTTTAGTAATAGCGCCACCAGCTGGCAATAGGAAATATGGCACAGAAAAATTTATAATGTAACTCCCTGTATGCAAGTTGCTTACCTTTCACTGTTCCTCATGCCGACGGTTGTGGTTGAACATGGTTGCGGTGCATGCCCGAGGGCCCGCACATCGCTGCTCGCAGCTTTAATTGCTTTTGTGTTTTGTTTCTTTAATAGCTAGTGCAACTTTTTCACAACAGACTAAACAAAATTAATGTATTGCTTGGTTATTGGTATTATGTAGTTATTTACTTAAACAGGGACAGTTCACCCAAAAAAGAAAATTCTGTCACCATTTACTCACCCTAAAGGGTTCTAAACCTGTATCATTTTTCTTGTTTTGCTGAACACAAGGGACCAAACAGATCTCATCCCCCATTTACTGCCATAGTAGGAAAAAATAAATACTATGGGAGTAAGTGGGGGATGAAATCTGTTTGGTAAATGACAGAGTTTTCATTTTTAGTTGAACTGTCCCTTTAAATTTAACAGCTGACAGCTATTCAACCTATTCTATTACATACCATTACATAGTTCTTGTCATATTTTTTACCATTCTCTAAATTATAGCGAATAAACTATATATAATATAGATAATGTAAGACGTGTTGAAGGTGTCCGAATTTTGTTTGGTTTAACTGTTTTTGAACTATTTGCACATTTATTTTAATAATAAAATAAATTTTGTCGATCTAATTTAAAAAGTAAAACGTTGCTGAAGACTTCCCTGCATGCTTTGAGTGGGACTGGATAGTGAGGGTAAAGGTCAAAATAATGTGTATTTTATCTAAAATAAAGTATAAATAAGTCAGTTGACAAATAATTGTTTTTAGTGAAGGATTATAGCCTTGAGATAAATTAATTTTTACAGCCAATGTTGTTACAAGCAAAAAACTAAAAGCTTAAATGATTACGTTCCCCCTAAAGATAAAAACAAAATAACAATTGACACAAAAACTGCAATAGGTTCCTTATTTCTTCTTTTATGGGTTCTGCTAATTTTATTTGACCCCAATTTAAGATTTATTTCTTTACATTTTCTTCTTACGGCTTCAATAAATATCAAAGACACTTATTGTAAAGGTTCTGCCCCATCTTGTCTTGCTTTTCTTGACATAGTGGCAGAATCCTGACAGAACCTCATGTTTGATATGGAGAGGAACATTTTATTGTTTATCATGACATAATTTGCGTTTCATTACCCACACCTGCCCTTTGTTATCTCCTTTGTTAGTCTCCCTATTTAATGCCCTCATATCTATTGACCTGTGCATGTTCGTTGTGCTATGTTGTGTTGGTTCCCTGACTTGCCATGTCCGTTGCCAACCCTTATCGTGTTTGTTAAGACGTTGTGTCGCTGTTCATATTTAGTTATTTTTTGCCCCCTTGTGGGAAGTGTTTTGGTTTGGATTCTTGTTCTGTTATGCGACCCTGACGCTTATAAAGACAACCATGAAGAGACTTCGGTAACACTTTACCAAAAGATGCTATTTCTAAGCAATTAGTTGATGCATTAGCTAAAATAAACTAACAATTAACAATACAAATACTGCATTTATAAAATGTTAGTTCATGTTAATTTTTGCATTTACTAGTTGATTTTTAAATCCAACGTTGTCACTGTTAACATTAATGTAGAATGAATAACTGTGCTGACATGAACATTAACCGTGATTAATGAATACTGAAAAACTAAATTGTTCATTGTTAGTGTGCCACCCTGTTCGTGTAGTCACAGAAATGGTATTCAGTATTTGTTCTTTTCTGGTGCTGTCTATGAGATCGTCTGGGTATTTGTAGTGTCGATTAAATGAATGTTATAATGCCCAATGATGATGTGTAGCGCTGTCCGGAGACAGCAGGGGCGAGATGCTGCGTTGACTGTGGGGTAAAGGGTGAGTCGCGAAGAAGAGAGCATTACGAGAACGACACCATGATGTAAAGCAGCACAACTGTGTCTTTCCTTATTTCTCTTTTACAGAAAACAACTGCAGCATCGCCAGTTGCACGTCGGGCATGCTACATAGGCTAATGTTAGCTAGTGCATACTGTTAACAAATAGCGCCTTATTGTAAAGTGTTGTATTGTAAGAACCTTCTTGAGAAATGTCTTTTCCCAAGAACATCCTAATAATAAACCCAATCAGATGACAATTTCTAAATTGTTGAAGACTTATTTCTTCCGTGAGCACTGATTTCCTTTCCCTCAGGTCCACTTAAACTGTTCGAGTTTTTGCACCAAAAGTTATAATTTACTTTTCATTGACATTTTCCACCCTTCCTCTCTGACCCTTGAAATGTGCGGCATGAACTGTTAATGTCGAGGCTTGAAATGTTCCGGCCCTTGTTAAAAATAGACACCCAGACATTCTTTCCTAACACTGGGATTCTTCAAAGGGTAGACAGAGTGGCAAGTGCTACACACAACCTGGCAAAGCACAAGGGTTGACAGACGCATATTTTTAGTTCTTCTGGCATTTAGGAATGATAAAATCTATCCATTCTCCTTATTACAGTACCTCACCGTAACTGGCCAGGCCACATGTCAGAACGCTTGTGAAACTGTGAATGTGAGCAAACCTAAGGGTCCTATCATAAATCAAGCTTTCCTTGGTCTTTTGACATAGATAGTTTGTTATATATAAACATATACCGCAACAATCTCCCCAGTCAAGAAAGAGAATTATGAAACCAAGCTACGAAATAAAGTAATTATCTACTTCCTCCACATTTTGACATCAAACTGTTGAGTGTCAGTGCAGGACTGTCTTCATACCAACACATCAATGCCTACTTTGACATCATTGCCACCTCGGCCCACCTACTGGTTCCCAGCAGATGAAGTGATTAGAACATAGCAGCACAGCCACTATTTCTACACATCAATACGGTACTAATAGGGCTTGTTCACACAGGAAAAGTGTTTCCTTCATGTTTAAAGCTGCAATCTGTAACTTTCCTTGAATAAAAATAAACAAAAATCGGTTTTCAAAACTTTCACCTTACCTTTACCTGAAACGCAAATATAAGCTAACAGTAATTTTGTGTAAGTTATTATGTAATATCTGATTTGACGGGAAGTGGAAGTTGGAGGTTACTTGACTTCAAAGGATGTAAAGCACTGTAATAGCTGTAATTTTATTGTTTTATTTTACAGAATTTTCACATACACTGTAAACCCGGATAAGTAGAATCTACTTAAAAAAATCAAGGTAACTCGTTGCCTTAAAATTTTTAAGTAATGAAGCATTAGTTGAATAAGTAAAGTAGACTACGTTCAATGTACTTGAGCCCATAATGGAATGGAATAGAATATTTAAGTTCAATGTACCAATAACCGAGTTACAGTAACTGAAGATACTTAGTTTAAACAATCATTCCCCACCCATTTATTTAACTCTGCTTGTTAAGTAAGCATTACTCCATTACCAATTTAACTAAATTGTATATTCTATTCAACTTATTTCTAACTCAAAATATGTCTTTCAATTAATAGAACCGTGTAGAATACATAGATGCAACTGCAACATTACATTGATCCAATTTTCTTTTTATTGAACATGTCTTTTTATTAGCAACAAAAGAAACATTTACATTTATTCATTTGGCAGACGCTTTTATCGCGCTTTTTAAGTGACTTACAGGTAGTTTTTTTACAGTGGCACATTACTGCAGAGCAATCAGGTGCTAAAGTTACATGAACTAAGGAAAAGTTACCTTTAGCTAATTTGAGTACTATTTTAAATTGACTTGAACACAATAGCCAACAAGCTAACATTAGCTAAATAACAAAAACTTGAGGAGGCATGACAGTAGTTAACTAACAACGAATAAAAAAATAAAAATCAAGAAATTAAAGCTAATTAGCTTTATGTTAGCTAGTCTGCACCAATTTACCAGGATGTTCGCAGTTCTCTGGCTAGCTGCTTCACCGTCTCAACTTTAGCTGTCTGGAAGCAACAGAGTAAAATGGTTCAGAGCGGACATATCAGCTCGGTATCACTTTAAACGCATGTAGAGATTACCTGGCCAGCAGTCTATTGTCTGAACGAGTACATTACCCGGACATCGGGCGGACTCGAAGTGTACCCAAAGCAGACGGTCGCCGGACACGTCGGAGCAAAGCTAAATTTATTTGACTCAGTCGTAGTCACACAATAGAATCAGCTAACAAGGCAGCTGGTATTTCCGCCAACTTACCGGGACGTTCGATGTTCGGGGGCTGAGCTAACTTTAGCTGCTTCAGGTGTCAGGCTCAGCTCAACTTGCATTAGCTGTCTGGGAGCGACATACAATTTCCGTTACGGGCACTAGCTAACATTACCAGTGAAGACATACGTTAGCTAGAAGAGTGTGGGGCAGAGTTAGCTCTATAGCTACCCTGCTAACCTGTTAATAACTAGCAAAGTTCGTTTTTCTGTTTTTTTTTCAAATAACTGCAGTACTATTGAAATGAAACTTTGATATACAGATATATATCTGATAGATACTTTGAGTTATATCAAAGTATCATTTCAATAGTGCTGTCCCCATGAAAAGATATAATAAAATATTTGTACAAATGTGAGGGGTGAACTCACTTTCGAGATGTACTGCTAGCTAATTTACATCAGCTAGCAGTCGGGACTGCAACGGCATGCAACCAGTGCCAGGTTCCAACTTACCGTTTTGTGTCTGAACTCGGTTTATTCACAGAAGGCTTCAAACTTCGGTGAATGAACAACTTGCTTGCTATAATGGCAATTTAGATACAGGTGTCTTTGTTTCCGTCTCTGTTCTGTCTCAAAAGTCACTCAACTCAATTTTTGCCGGTTGTGACGTCAATGAGTTGGTATTAGTAACAGGCAAAACTTGATGATATTGAGTTGTTTGAGCTCAAACACATAATTACAATAAGATAGGCCATTAAAAAGTACAGTTTACTCAGAATTCTTAATTAATGTAAAGAAATAACACACGTTTAAGTTTGTTTGAGTAGAAACTACTGAATCGACTTAAAAACACAATTACAATAAGAAAGGACATGAAAAAGTTAAGCTTAATCAGAATTAACAAGTAATGTAAACAAATTAGACACATTTAAGTAATATGAACTCAATCTGTTTGAGTTGAATCAAAATCTGGGTTTACAGTGTATTTTTGAAATGCTGTAAAAAATGTAATGACAAATCAATATTGTAAATACAAATGACAAATTACAGAAAAAAAAAATTTTTGGTCCTAAAAAAGGTTTTTCTTAGATCTAACCTGCCATTTCTAAAGAGAGATGGCGACAAAGAGGCAACAGTTATGGATTGCAGTTTTAATTTATGTGTTTTGTAAACATGCTAGATCATGTCTTTGTTGTTTTGTCGTCTCGTTGTTTTCATTCAGCTTGTAGTGCCTTGAGTGTCTTTTGTTTATAAGATGCTGTGTCAAGTTGAAAGAAGTCCACAAACACGTCCCAGTACCCCGCATTCCCTGGCGGCACATCTAACTGTTTCGAATGCAAGAATGTGTCTGTCTGTGTTGTTTATAAACCTGATACATTGAAAACTTTAACTTTTCTGAATGCTTCTCAAATCACCAACCTTTTTTCAAGTTGTATGTGCTGAATGTGCCCGGCGTGCATGAACGACTTGGTGAAACGTACTTTAGTTGCCATGATGATGAGATAATTGGAAACTGCCCAAACCTTCTGCTCTTAATGACTGTGGAAAACCACTTATTTTGGAGAAATAGCTTATTTTTACAAAAGATTTGATCATTTGTTAATCAGTCACATGATGAGGTATGCTTTCAAAGATTTTATTTTCTATTTTAAAATATGTATGGCCCTTTAGAAAGATACAGTAGGCTTTTAAAGTGCAATGAATTCTTATCTTATCTTATCTTGATGGAATTTCTTTTTTAATTAAAGTTATATGACCCATTTAAATAATGCATAAATAATAAATTACAACTCAATCTACTTCTGTTTTGTACTATTCTGCACTTCTGAATCACGTCCTTATTATTTATATTCATTCTAAATTTCATGATGCAGCAACACTCTGTTTTGTCTTTACAGCCCATCATTTGTATTTGTATATTTTCTCCGAGTCACTTTAGATACAAGTGTCTGCTCAAAGAATCAATGTAAATGCCAGCGTTGTCTATAACGCTCGTGTCTACTTTTATTAAATCGGAAAGCTGGGGAAATGTGATTAAATTACTGATGCATTTATACAGTGTCCGGAGATTTATATCTCAGACAGCAGATGACATATATAAAAGTATGTGTTTGTGTTTGTGTGTGTAAGTGTGCATGCTCAGTGAAGTGTCTCAGCTCACAGCGGTCCTCGGTGGACCGGCAGTTTGTCAGCAGCATGGTAACGGGGTCATGCTCTGAAAATGGGCATCGATTGGATGAGCTCTGTGGTCACGCTACGCCGAGTGTCAAACACACATTCACACATTAATACACAAATCACACACCAGTGAAGTGTACACCAGCACACACACAACAAACATGAGAAACAGCTTTTAGCCAGTTTTGGACTGTTTCTTCAGTTTTTTTCACTATCAGAGATCATAGTGTGTATCTATTAGACTAGCTGTTTCAAGAAGTGCCCATTGTGGTTCCTTAAAGGGATACTCCACCCAAAACCTGTATACATTTCTTGGTTCTATTAAACACAAAGAAAGACACTGAAAACCCCAATGTTGTTATTAATTAAAAAACGTAAAGTTATAAAAACTTTACATTACTTAAACTAGATTGTTTTGGCATCAAAACTTAAAAAGGTTCTTTCAAATTAAGATTTTAAGTGTACCTAACTCAAATTATTAATTTATTTAAACAATTTTTTATTCAATGTCTCTGTAATATAATTGGTTGTGCAATAAACTTGCTTGTTGTTAAAATTCTGCCTGACAACTGCGTTCATTGGTCAATGGTCGACGTGAAGTTCTTAACGCAGCAGGCCAGATAAGCACCGACAGGAAAACCGTCTAAAATAAGTTTGAAAGTGAAATTGCTTAGTATGTCGAATAAAACCAATATATACTCAATTCCTAACTGTCTTACACTTTTTATTGAAATGCTATTTGCTAAGTAAAAACACTTCCTCTTTTCACTCCGGCAGCGGCACTAGCAGACAGACGGTCATCGTAAACGCAGCGAAATGTAAGAGTGTCTTCGTAATTAAGACGAATCAATTTAATGTTAATAGTAAAATATGTTTGTACATTTTCCTTAGTTTCCTTTATAAGGTTTTGATTTTAGAGTGATTGAAAAATTTTAAACACTTCTGAAATACTAACGTTGCTTCTATTGATACAATATTTTTTCTTACTATGGTAGTCAATGATGTAGCAGAAATGTCGATTTCCATTTTTCCAAATATCTTTATTTGTGTTCATCAGAACAAAGAAATGTATACAGGTTTGGAACAACCTGAGGATGAGTAAATGATGACAGAATAAAACATTTTGGGTGGAGTATACCTTAAAAAAACACTTGTGTGACTCATAACAGAAGTGCATCACATTGCTTAAGAAGCTCCATTTAACATGTAACTTTTAAAGCTGAAATTTGAATAAATACGCTTAATTGTTTAAATAAACCAAAAAAATGTAACTATTAACTTTTCCAACAAAACTAACCGAGGGTTGATATTTTCTAAAAGTGCATGCATTACCTGAAATTGTTCGACTGCACATGCAATACAACAGGGCATATTACAAACAAAGTTATTGGCACACAATGCTGCTGCATGAAGGAAGTAGCATGTTTCAAAAACAGTTGAGCTAGTTTCAGAAAACCCAAAATGCTCATAGAGACAGAGAGAGATATAGAGAGGGAGGACAGGGATAGGCGAAGAAACTAGCAACTAAGATAAGATGCTATAAAACAGTGACAGGTTACATTCTTGTCCGATGAAATCCAAAGGTGGGGTGACAAGGTCGCAGTCGGCAATGGATAGCTCCTTAATTAAAAGCTGGTGTGTGTGTGTGCGTGCGTGCGTGCGTGCTTGCGTGCGTGTGTGTGTGCGTGCACGTGTGTGTGTGTGGTTTGACAGGGCGTGCGAGACTTTCTAATTAGCCTAGGCCAGATAAAAGCCAAAATACCTGCTCCTTGTGGCATTCACTCTCTATCACTCTCTCTCAGTATCTCTCACTATCTCTCCATTCCTCTTTGAATGTGTCAGTGTAATTACGGCCTCTGTGATCTGTCTGACAGCTGTTTAATGTCAGGGAATCAAGGGGGGAAAGGTCATCCTTTTTGTAGGTGTGTGTGTCGGGGGGTGTGGGTGTGTTTGTGCGCAAGTGTCTTTCTCATTAAGCCCAGCACTGCAATAACCTTCTATTGCTTGATGCCTTTTGCAAATAGCCATTGAACATGAAATTGGATTACATTTGAGGGAGGTGTCTAGGAAACAAGATGCAAAATAAAGAGATTGATTCTGCTCCCTATTTAGCCGCAATAATCCTTTAGACACTTGACATACCTTAGAGGAGAAGGGAAAATGTTATTCAGGATACGTGCAATATGAAATGCATATGGATGTATAGCTTAATGCACTTTAGTTTGATTTACGCTGTAAAAAACGTAGTTACTGAAGTTTTTTATTGGCAAATGATCAATTTTGACAATAAAAAATGGTCCGGTTTCCCGGACAGGGCTTAAGACTAGTCCCAGACTAATTCAAAGGAAAACAACTTGCATTGGCATATCTTAAAATATATTAGAGTGATATATTTGACTCAACATTCACACAGTAATGTTTGTTGTAAAGATTTTTTAAAACGCCTTAAATATCCTAATTTAGCTAAGGCCTAGTCCTGGTTTAGGCCAATCCCTGTATGGGAAACAGCCCCTAAATGTACAAAAATGAGTCAGTTAAACAATTATTGGCATTGTGTTAATACTACACATATTTGAATATCATTAATAATTCAGCACCTGTTTAACATTTTGCCTAAAAAGGGACAATCCACCCAACTGAGATTTCTGGGGCACCTTTGACTACCATAGTTGTATATATATTTTTAGGAAAACAAAAAGGGTCACCTTTGATTACCAATCTCAGTTAGAAGAACATTCTTCTAAATATATTTATTTGTGTTCAACGGAAGAAAGAAATCTATACAGGTTGGAACCACTCGTGGTTGAGTAAATGAAGACAGAATTATTTGGGTGAAATGTCCCTTTAAGAGTCACAATGGTTACAAACTCTATTTCTCTCTGCCTCCCTACACTCTTATTTTGAGTGTGATTCATTGGTCAAACAGGAGAAAACACACACAAGAACAAAACTAAACATGAAATTGACCGATAGCGTTTATGTATTTAAAGGGATACTCCACCCAAAAATGAAAATTCTCTCATGAATTACTCATCCTCCAGTTGTTCCAAACCTGTATACATTTATTTGTTGGGCTGAAGACAAAGGAAGATATTTGAAAGAATGTTAGCAAACCATTCTGTAGCACCTTTGACTACCATTTGAATTGTTCCTATACTAGTCAATGTTGCTCCAGAACTTTGAGTTGCTAACATTCTTCCAAAAATCTTTCTTTGTGTTCAACCCAACGAAACAATTATACAGGTTTGGAACAACTAGAGGGCAAGTAATTCATGACAGTTTTGACAATTTTGGGTAAACATTTGACATAAAAACAACATTTGGTTACATATTGTGTCAATATCGTTGTTGTGAATCTTTTTGCCTACAATTATCAGGCACTTAAAATGTTATATATTGCTTTTTAATACTCGGTTAGACAAAATCCTATTTTTAGATCATCTCTTTCATTAGTTAATAAATGATCAGTGGGCTTAAAGGAAAACCGCAGCACTGCATGCCGTGATTAACCAATCAGAACCGAATATTTTTTGAATAGCCACTTTAAAAAAGTGTAACATAACGTTTTATGTCAATAATGTCAAATCTGAAAGCTCTTATCTGTCTTGTTGCTCATTGCAGCGTAGCAAGTTTCATACTCGTCATTGAAACATTTAAAGTTGTTCCAAATACTTTGAGAGAATCCTCTAAACTGGCAATATCATTCACCACACGGATTCACGAGACTGCGCTGTGTGGAAAGAAAACACATGAGATTCATTACAACCACCAGCTATTGTTGGTATCAAAATGAGAACTGACTTAATTGACATTTTAACCACATTTTGTTACAATTAATTTCTGTTGCCACACTTGTGAGACCACACAAAATAAATATCTCTGTTCAGATGTTTATTTATGGCTCGCGTACTTTGCCCAAAGGAATTCTGGCAGTATTTGGAGAAATTGCTCATATTTTAAAGATTTCATTTAATTAACTGATAGATTGAGTTCATAAACAGCCTCCCTGGCAACTGAGACGCAAAACCAACATCAGAATGTTCCTTAAAGTCGGCATGAAATGGAAATCGCGATGGCGTTATCTTCCCAATTGCGACATATGTAATGGCTTCTGGATTGGGAAGAATGTAGGGCGGGGCTTGATTTTTCAGGAATCGAAGGGATCATTGGACTGTCAATATACTCCCGCCCTCGTACCGAGATGTTTCGGATTTAAAAATAAATAAATAAATAAATGCACTGATTAATTATTTATAAAAAAAGTCTAAAATGTAAAAAAGTCTAAACATAGATGTTAAAAGCAGACATATAAACATTTTAAGTTTAAAGTTTGGGATAGGGTGGCATTCCCCGTACCCTTTCCATGTTTTCAGGTGCTTGTATAAATAAATGTCTGTGTAAGTGTTGCGTGAAGCATGCATTTCCTCTCTTACTCAACAGAGGGCAGTGTGACATGTGAGAACATTACATTATTTCTGGGCACTTTGTCAGCATGTTTGTCAGTGTTTCAGAGAGAGAGGGAGAGAGAGAGATTTTTCCATTCCTCATTACACCATCTGTCTAATTAAATGACTGAATTCTCTGGAGCATCATTTACACTATAAAACCATCATATACCTGTAACATAGAATTAGGCCGTTTTCAAATGTATGTCCTTGCTCATGCTGTCCACAGAGTCATACTGATGTGTGAGTGTGGGTTTGTGTGTTCGTGGGTACGTGCGTGCATGTGTGCGTTCGTGTGTCTTATGACAGGCAGATCCCGCTGTATCAGGAGGTTAATTAAAGCTGTTGTCCTGCCCTGCTCAAGAAAGGAGAAGGTGAATAAAAGGTCATTCACAGCAGTGAATTTTTACTGAATCGATTTGCAGACCTTTCAGCGCCAGCTAGGACCCTCTAACCAGAGCCGAGCTTATCTACAGCCTAATATAATACGGGGATAGCTGTGCAGTCAAATAATCGACTTAAATCGTTCATCCAAGAAGCATAAAATCTGAAATTGTAAAATCTAAAAGTGTATGACATTCAAGACTATTGCTGCAATTGTGCTCGATGTTATCTCACTTAAAGGTCCAGTGTATGAAAGTAAGCGGCATCTAGTGGCTCACTCCACCCCTCCCATTCGAAGCACAACAGATGTCATCACGTTTTTGCTTTTTTGCCAAAGGACATAACGTATTTACGAAACACGCTCTGTTGAGCAGTTTGTCTGTTTCGAGCTACTGTAGAAACCGGGGGACCCGTGGTGTATGCAGATAAATACATACATACAATTAAAACAACGCCTCATTATTTAGGGTCTTTTACATGTATATTATGCTGCATTTCTTTCTCCAAAAGCACCTTTAAGTACACTTAAAATCATTTAAAATGCAAATAATCTTATATTTTAAAATTGTACTGTATTAATATCAATGCATGCTAATATCTCACCACCTTTTTTCTTATTACTGCAGGAAACATGGCAGGAAATCGTCATGCATGAGATTATTCCCCAAGCCTGCATGAGCCAATGCTTGTTTGCACATTCAAATGAGTGTGCAAGAGCAGGGATTTTCGTACACAATCCGATTGCACTATAGATCCAGATACAGCCTAAACCTGGCAGGCAGGCTGAATGCAAGGAACTGTGAAGAACATGTTGATGAAATATAAGATCGACTTGGCAAGGAACCATATTGATGGTCAAATGTCAAAAGCATGTCAAACCTTTCAGACAGATGAAGTCTTCCTTCATGTCTATCCCACAGGCTTATCGATAAACCTGCATGCTCATTAAACTGCGAGTGAGACCCGTCGTCAACAACAGCACGGCACGAGGAGCTGTCGCCCGGCGAGCCGGGCCACCGAGGGAATTAGGCTGCTAAATTAAAGAAGAGCCCGTCTGCTGGAGATATCTTCCCAGTTCCTGTGCTATAAGGCTGAACACTTCATATCTCATGGGATAACAGGATGGAAACTTTTAATCCACCATCTCAGATGGGAATGCACCTTGTAGTTAACATATGTGTGATTGTTTAATCTGAAGTACTTGTATACTATACACTCTTAAAAATAAAGGTTGTATGCTTCTGTTGCACAAAAGCGACTTTGTAGTGGAAAGGGGTTCTTCAGACCATATTAAAAGAATACAGAGCTTTAAAGAAGCTCTTTAGGGAACCAGAAATGATTCTTCTATGGCATTGCTGAGGGAAAAACTACAGTTAAACCCCCTTCCACACCATGTCAATCTTAAAACAACTAAAAGAGAGTGTTTTTTTAATCAAATAATTCTTTCCACTTTTGCTTCAAAGTAGATAACCAGCACACTGGTTTAAAACAACCCAATTTGTTGTATTAAGAGTAGATTAGCATAGATGAAATGACACTATAGCAATATACTCAACCTTATATAAAAGGGGGATTTTTGGATGTTCGATGATGTTGTTTAACAGTTTGAAAGAGAATGTAACAATGAATATTACATCATGTAGATTAATTTCCGAATGGCTTACAGTAGTGTTTGATATGTCCTCTTTTTGGTTTAATGACAGTATGCATCCAAGCTGGCAAGGGCTCCACGAGTTTATGCAAATCCTGATGATCCATTTCATCCCAGAGTTATTGAATGTTCCACACAGCATCTTTTGTGCTTCAACAGAAGCCAGGCAATCTTTCTGTTTACTTCAAGGTTTAAATGGAAATTGAATCGAATGATCCAAGCATCCAAGCATTATAAATTAAATTCACTTACTTTGTTGGTAGCTACAAAACATTGTACTGCGTCACCTTTTAAATACAACACAATCCAACACAATTTCACGGGAATTGTGAGATTATGATTTCGCACAATCTTATTCAGATGTTTTATTGCCACCTGCTTTTGCACCAGTGATGTTAGGTTTAGGGGCGGGGCTTCAGTATTGCATTTTATTTATAATTCTATGGTTTTTGTACGATTTAGGACATTCATGTGAATTTTCATATGAATTAAAATAGTTACCAACATGGTGGCTAATTCCCATGAATTTGTATGATCTCATTCATATTTTTTAGTCCTATCGGCTTTGGAGCAAGTGATTTTTCATGTAAATTCATATGAATTAATGAAAGTTTAACGTTAGGCTGGTTAAACTTCAACACCACCATGGATGCCAATCTTCCGCATAGATTATTACATATACGGTACATTTATGTTTTTTGAAAAAGTTTGTTGTGAAAAATAATCTGATAATCTAACGTAGAGAATTTATTTTTTCAATATTTTAAATTCACTTCAAATGTAAGAATGCAAAAAAATGATAAAAAATATTTGCGTGAAATATGTATATGTGTATATTGTTTTGTATCACTACTGTATGGCTGGACAATTAGTTAACGCATTAGCTAACCAACTAAAAATGAACAAAACTTGTATTAAAAGAGTAATTGGTTTTCCATAGTCATTTTTATTCCTACTATGGAAAGTCAACGGGGGCTTATTTTAAATCGAAATACTCCTTTAATCTTAGTTCATGTTCATTTGAACATTTACTTCTATATTTTTGTAATAAAATACTGTAAAAGTTAACATAGTTAATGCACCATGAACTAACGTTAAGACATGCTGAAAGTTCACGGTAGTTAATGCATTTACTAATGTTGTTAGCCTATCAAATACAACCTTTTTTATTCCAAACACAAAACTGACAAAACATTTGAATAATAACAACGTATAATAAAGCGAAATTGCAAAGCGCAACATAGCACTGTTGAAGTTGAAAGGGCTGCGTGTACAGTACGGCTATTCCCTTAGCACACTCATACACCCAAACACAAAGTTCCAGGGCAGCTCTGTAGCTCAGAGCAGTATAGAAGTCTGTAGCTATGGTAACTTATCGGGAGAAGAGCTAAATTGCTAAATGAGTATTGAGTGAATCGAGTGTATGTCCGGGATATCTGATTTATATTTTCTCCTCCACGGTAATCTCACTTGGTCTTTCTCTTTCTGTCTGTCTGACGGTCGGTCAGTCGCTCTCTGTTGATGCTTACACAGTTGGGGTTTGTTTGGTGAAGATGTAAACTCGCTCATGCAGTACGATCTTTTCTGCCTCTGTTCTCCTGGTTTGTGTGAAGGGATATCTGCATTCTCGCCAGAACCAGACGAGATTTCACAAATGCTATTGATCCATAGTTTTTTTCGTACTTTCTCTCAGGCTCTCTCGCTCGCTGTGACGAGTGCTCAGGGATTGCCCCCCAACACCAAATGTCAGGTGTTAACTAGCCAAGCATGAAGAGGAGAGTGAGCCGAGCTTTCTGGGGTTTAACTTCGTTTCCCCTGTAATAGCCGACTCTTGCTGACAGGAGCGAAACGCACACACACACACAAGGCACACTGCATAATCATAAAGAACAAAAGGTTTTGTTCACATTCAAAATGTCACCAAAGCATTTCTCCTCCAAGAGAGCAGTTTTCTGGATGGAAGGGAGAGTGGCGACTGATTGGGACTTTAAAGGTTAGTTCTTTGTTCACATGCTTAAGCCAGACAGGCAGACTGGGATATTGATTTGTTTTTTGTGTAAATGTGGTTAGCTGAAACATCTCTCTTATTTGTGCTCTCTCTCTGTCTTTCTCTCTGCATTTATCAAAAGTAGTCCACCTTATACTAAAGTGACAATGAAATATAGCTTGGATTTTTAATCCAATTGAAGGTCATTTTTTATATCGCTGATGTCTCTCTAAAACCTTGTATCTCCATGTTGTGTTATATGTATTATTATATACTGTATAACCAATCACCTATACCAATCTAACCAATAAAAAGTACTTGTCAACTTTGACAAAACAGTATGACAAAATAGTGGGGTTATTTTTCATTTCTTGCAAAACAGCAAATTTGGACATCCAAGGTATCGGAAGGGCAACAACGATATATCGGGGTTACACTGAATTGCACCGAATGATTCTTGTGACATGATTTAAAAAAAATCGAATACTCTATAGATTCATATTGTCTTAATGTCCCTGACTACTAAATGCTATTAAACGAAACCCCAACTCACCATGATATTACCGTATGTGACAACATGCCCCAATTAGAAAATGCAATGATTGTTTTGCCTTTTTTTGGCCCTGAAACAACTTTGCACCACAAAATACAAAAACTGTATTTGTGTTTTGTAAAGTTGCATAAAAGAACAACGTGTGATTTAATAAATGAGAATACAACTCAACTGTTTATTTAAATCCCCCATAAAAAAGTTTCACTTTGCCTTAAAGTGATAGCTCACCCAAAAATGCCCTCTTGTCGTTTCAAACCTCTATGACTGTCCTTGTTCTGCAGAACACAAAAGAAGATATTTTGAAGAATGTTTGTCAGCGAACAATGGTGGTACTCCTTTACTTCGATTGTATTGACAAAAAAACAATGCCAAAGTCAATTTGTCAGTTTGTTCGGTCACCAACATTCTTCAAAATATCTACTTTTGTGTTCCCCAGAACAAAGTAAGTCATATTTCTTCTGAAATGACAAGAGGGTGGCTAAATGACGACAACATTTTCCTATTTGGGTGAACTATCCCTTTAATGTATCGTTGTGTATTTTTATCGTATTTTTCCAGAAATGTTGAAATTTTACTTTGAAGAAGAGAAAATTATCCTGACTCTGATTTATAAAAGTTCAGAAAGGGTTTCAAACTAACTCACAAAAATCACGGCTGGAAAAACGAAACAAGCATTTGTTATGTGTAATTAGACTGTTGACCGATGGCTTATATTTACTAATAGCCCTTGTGACTATTAGCCCCAATCTTCCTTAGACATTACTTTACAACTGTGCGATCATTTCTGTTGTAGAAAGTCCTTTCATCAACAAGCATATATGATGCTTGCCAGCTGGATTTGTATGCATGAGCGTGCGTATACGTGTGTTAAATGTGTGAGATGGATACGCTGCCATCTCCTACCGAGCGGAGCTAGAGAAGCAATAATTAGCGTAATTCTTTTCCCTGAACCCATGGGTTTAATTAGTCACACTGACTCACTGATGACTCAAGCTTTTCATCAATCCCTCCACCAAAATAAAATTAAGTCTCATCCTGATCTATCTCCACCTTTCAACCATCAGAGCAGCGTCGCCGCAGACTACACAGATGACATCATGTTAACTCACAGTAGACTATGATGGCTCAATCTTCATTGGAGGCTTTGTCAGACGGAAAGTCGGAAGGGTACAAAGGGATAAATGATTAGGCAAAAGATGACTACCTGCTCTCATTGTAGCACACTACACACTACATTTCCCATGGCTCATCTCTAATTGCTTCTATCGAGGATATAATGGCAGACATCAAAGGAAGGCTGATGAGTAGATGACGTTGATCAAATAGAGCAAAATGGAGCAAGCATGGGAGAAAGTGTACAGCAGGGGTGCCTAAAATGGACCGCTGGCCACCTGCCGCCCACCAGCATTATTCAATTTCTCTTGCAGGTTAATTTTCGCAATGTAATTAGGTTTGGCCCGCTAGGAGAAATAAAGAAATGCAGTGCCTTACTTTCAATACACAAGCTGCTGCCGTTATAGAAAAACACAACTTGAAAAATAGGATTTCACAGGCTTTCCTAGTTTCTAAGTGATTGAGAGTTTGTGTAAATGTGTAAAAAAAGACAGGAAGCGTGTAGCAAAACAAACTTATAGAGTTCAAGCATATGATTTAAGACTTGCAGTCATTCAAAGAAATTGGTTCTGAAGCCATTTCTGTATATTTAATCACTGAACTCATTCAAAGTTTAATGAAATAAGTATTTGATACAATAGAAAAATAGAACTTAATATTTGGTAATGAAACCTTTCTTTGTTTGGGATTGTACTCATCCTTCTGCCTCCAAACACAGCAAGTGGAGTTTATACCAAAAAGTTATATTTTGTTCTCATCTGAACACATGACCTTCTCTCATGCCTCCTCTGGATCATTCAGGTGGTTTTTGGCAAACTTCATACGAGCCTTGACATGTGCTGGCTAGAGCAGGGGCACCTTGCAAATGCTGCAGGATTTTAATGCATGGCGGTGTAGTGTGTTACTAATGGTAACCATTGAGACTTTGGTCCCAGCTCTTCAGGTCATTGACCATGTCCTCTGGTGTAGTTCTAGGCTGATCACTCACCTTTCTCAGGATCATTGACACTCCACGAGGCGAGATCTTGCATGGAGCCCCAGTCCGGGGGAGATTGACAGTCATCTTGAATTTCTTCCATTTTCTATTGATTGCGCCAAGAGTTGTCCCGTAGCCCAGCCTTGTGCAGGTCTACAATTTTGTCCCTTGTGTCATTAGAAAGTTCTTTGGTCTTGCCCATAGTGGGGAGGTTGGAGTCTTATTGATTGAGTTTGTGAACAGGTTGCTTTATACAGGTAACGAGTTTAAACAGATGCAATAAATACAGGTAATGAGTGGAGGACAGGAAGCTTCTTAAAGACAAAGTAACAGGTCTGTGAGAGCCAGAATTCTTGCTGGTTGGTAGGTGATCAAATACTTATTTCATGCAATAAAAATGGAAATAAATTATTTAAGAATTTTCAATTGAGGTGTACCTACAATGACAATTACAGATTTCTCCATTCTTTGTAAGTGGGAAAACTTGGAAAATTGGCACTGTATCAAATACTTATTTGCTCCATTATATAAATTTAATATATTATAGTATTTAGTAAAAATGTATAAATATAAATAAATTATTTTGGTAAGTTATCCCCTTAAATGTTCCATAATATTGATGGATTGAGACCTTCAAAAAGTAACTTGCAATTTCTAAAGGTTTATTTTCTTAGCATTTTGTTGTTTTGGAATACAGGGTATGATGTAATTTCTTGTTTATTCAACTCATGGTTCAATCGAATATTTCATCCATCATTCTTCAGACAGAAACATCCAGTAGCACGAAATCAAGACGCCTACATTTTCCAATGTTATTGTACATGCTGTTTCCTATACTTCGCATCATCTCCACAGCTACACACCAAAAACAGACAACCTGATTGTAGTCATTACGAATTGCCTGTAGTGTATAATATAACAAAATAGCTGCAAATTGTATGAGTTTGTCATTGAGCTTAGCCTTTTATCTGCCTTATACTATACAGTGAGTATTGAAGTAAGCTAAAGCACCAACCCAGAGTTCAGACTTCTGTGATCTCTCTCACTTTCCGCTTCCCTCGTCCCTCATTCCCCGACTTTAATTACTGCGAGACTGACTTCATACACCTTCACAGGAGGGCCAGTTAGACTCAGTATCTAGTTTGAGAGAGACTCCGTGTTTGAGAATGAAAGCAGTTGTACTCATTGATATTTGCCAATTTACCAATTTCACTCTTACTTCCTCTCTTTTCATCTTAACGTATATGCGCTTCATCAGATCTGAGTCTTACCCGACTTTTTTATTGACAAGGATAAAGATTTCTCTAGGGAAACCGGAGACATTCCATAGTTATAGTATTCATGGTTTTCATAGGGACTATTCGTATGCGAGAGACAAAATAGACAGAGACAGGCAACTTCAAAATGTCTTTACCTTATACTTGGTTAAGTAATACCTTGTTTGTTCCAAAAATAAAATAAATTTGCAACTATAAAGCGGGATTTTAGTTTTAATTTGTAGGCGTTTCGAAAAACAGACGAAATTGGCTTAATCGCTATATGTCAGCGTGCGAACCATTTGTAGTTTTTTAACGTTTTTCTGATATGTTTCGCAGATTGTTTTGGTTGCGTAGTGTGAATTGGAGCTGATGCATGTTCCAAAGGTGACCTTGAGTCTAATGACTGGCAATAAAATATTAGGGAATATTTCTACGTCCACAATCGGCCTTGTTTGCCACTAACCAAGGTTCATATCACATTGGAAACCAATGTTTGTTTGCAAATCACACTCGTTGCCCATTCATACCAAACACCTGACATCTCTTGTAAAGAATGTGACACTTGGACGCGTGCGTTATCACACCCTGAAAGTCTCTCACTTCACCATCTGTTCACTAAGTAGATGGCGTTCTTGAAAGTCACAAAGCAAAAGTTAAGATATGCACAAACAGTTTCTTGGGTTTTCAAAACTGTGAAGGCAAATCCCAACTCAGCATGAGGACAAAAGGCAATTTACAAATTTGCATTTGTTTTGCTACATGAGGCTGCCTGAAGTATTTCGCAAGCAAGCTAATTAAACCTAAAATGCAGAAGAAATATTTCACATGCCCTGAAAAATGAATTGCTCGGTCAGCCATTTGTTTACATTCGCACTTGATCAAGTGAGATTACATATTGTTTAAAAGTGTGAAGCGCACATGTTATTATTGTGATATCATAATATAACGATTCTTAGAAAGTAAATGTCTGTTTTTCTTTTTTCTTTCCATATAACCGGGAGTTGTGTCAAAATCATCAGTTCATTTTTTGAGAGAGAGGGTGTGTGTTTGTTAAAAAGTAAGCTGTTTAACAGTTGTTCCAAAATATTTTTGTTGTCAACCAACTTCGAAACATCTGTAAAGTCTAACTGAACACTCCGGTTAATGAGGGGGACCTCCAGGAATACTCGTCTCAGTCTGGTTTGTTTTGTTTACTGTGAAACATTGTTTCATCATATTTTTCGGTGTCTTATAAAACTGTTCCAATAGGGAGCTGCTTAAAGTTCCTCTGCCAAAAATCCAGAAAAGTTCAGTTGAATAGCTGTGGCATAGATAGTTGATGAGATGATGACCTTATTTTGACGACAGCTGAATCTAAAGAACCTACTGACAGTGAGATCACATGACCGCGAGGGCCCACCGACTGTAGGGTCTGATAACTGTTAATGTCTGATAGATTGCAAGGACCGGATCACTGCTGTAATTGAGTTGTGTCAATGGATTTCTAAATCTTAAAAATTAAGTATTTTAACTTGAACTTGAACATAATTTTGAACAATTATGATGCTGTAATGTATAAATCATATCAATGAAAAAAGCAGCTGTATATTAAATGAATGGATAATATGCTTTGGCATGTAAAAGAGATCATGTAATTATAGTAAGTCATGTAAGAGAGGGTGACCTGTTACATTTTCTGTCCTCACAGTCTGTGTTTTAGGATTTGTTTACCAGTTATAGCTTTTTCTGTGTCCTGATATGTATTTTTATTACAGATTATTGCCCATAAGGCCAGATGTTCATAGCAATATAGTGCCAGTACCTTGGTATCTAATTTTATCTTTCTGAGAGAAACACATAATCATAGGGAAGGAGACAGAGGGATTCTGGCCAGGGAATTGTTACTCCCATGTTACTGAATTTTTTATGTATCATTGAACTTTGATTGTTTTTGTTTCTCAATAATTCAGTGTCTATTCACAGTGAGCAACCACCAATCAAACCGCTATAAATCTAATGGAGCGAAGCTTGCTGTCTAATTTAGACAGCAAATTATTTCATAACAAACAAAGAACCATTTTTATTCAATTTATGTTTTACAAAAATGAGCAGGTGTGTTGAACATTATGAATGCTGAATTTCGAAAACTGTCACTCGGGAAGATTTTATCTTCAATAAGTGATTCTGATTCTCTCACCCAAACTGATCTGTTCATTTTCCACGTGCATTATTGTGGTCTCTGTGTGTTTTCATGTACAGCAAAATGAAGATATATTTTATGTATATGCAAATAGCGACTTATAATAGATGGTATCCTGTTTCTGTTTTCAATACTAATCTACTGGAGAATCAGAATTGAATCGTGATGTTGATCAAATGACACACTAAGAGTTTGTCGGTCCATCTTTAATCTGTCCAGTTGATCCACTGTGTGTCTGATAACAGAGTAGATTACCACTGACCAGGGGTTAAATGTTTGGAGACACTGAGCATATTGTCTTTGTAAGTGGCGAGTAATCCTTTGGCCATGCCTCTCTTCCCCTAAACACACATGCTTTTGCACTTAACGCTTGCACAGTTACACTTAATTCACTTCTGCTGAAAAGACCAGCTGTAGGAAACATATGGCTATGTCTTTACCACAGCTAATATTACCCACAATAGCTTTTGTTACCTGGATTTCCTGTGACCTCTTGGTCTTTACATTGTTAGCAATTTAGTAGGTGTGTTTTGCATCAAGTGATCAGAGTACACACTCTAAAACTGAAATTTTGCGGTTTCATTTGAAAGTATACAGTAAAATACAGTAAAACTGTTAAACTACAGTAATAAGCAGCAAATTTACATGTTGGTTGTAAACTAACATGATTAACATGTAGGGCACTTAGCAAAAAACTAGCAAAAAACAGCATTGCGCCAAGTGTATGATCGGGCCCCAAAATGTACGAAAAAAATAAAAGGAAATTCAGGTGCCCCATCTGCTAGAATGTTATTGTTTTATGGCTATTTTGGGCGAGGTAGAAAATTTAAAGTACACTTCAATAGCTAGCATTTAGTTATGTTTTTTTCCAAATTGATTAGTCAGGTGGCATTTCCAGAATGCTTGTATTTTATGTAAAGGCATTAGGATTTCATTGTTTCCAATAAAGACACATCACAATTAAAACAACATCACTTCATTAGGTTTTTTTTCTTATTGTTACATGTTATGTGGCTTTATTATGAATACCCATTACTGAATGAGCTTGACGTGTTTATTTTGCCTCAGAAATGCTAAATGTGTAATAAAATGAAGATTCATTATTATGACTGCTTGGATCTTGGCAATCATTATAATCACTGCCATTATTAAGGCAGGCAGGAGGTCTGTGCTTTGCAAAGCATAAGATTGCTCTAGATTGTATGATTTAATAAAAGAAACGATTGAGTATGGATTTATAAAAGCACTAAAACAGGTTCAGAACCATATGGGACATTAATAAGTGTGGGGATTGTTTAGAATTGACTCCTGCCTTACAGGTATGAGGAGTCTGGAGAGCAGAGATCAGGAAGAAAACAGCTTTGAGCCAGTGAGATTTTAGTAATATCACTGCTGGTACAGAAAGTGCTAGACAGTCTGTGATTTACAGATGCTTGTTTATGCAGTTTTCTATTTAAAGATGAGTGCAGTTCTTTCATGTGTTTGTGCATTGTCTCTTGAAACAAGGCACGAATCGTTTCTTGAGCTATATTGGGCAATTTTCTGGTTATTTCTGACTCATAGACGGGTAATATCTGGGGGAGGGGCATTCTCATTCAAAAAAGCATTTTTATTGGATAAAAATATGTACACACTCCTGAATGCAATATGTTTGATCAATCATTTGGTTTGTTTACCCAGAAAAGTTATTTTAAATGCTTTGAGTGTTCTTTGAACGTCTTCAAAAGAAGTGAATGGGCACAGCAAGGGTGTACACAGCGACACGGTTATAATAAGGCATTGATGGAGGGTTAAATGCAAAAGCAATGACCCCATGTTTCATTCAATTTGTGAATTATACATTAAAGCGGAAAGCACATTCAAGGTCCAGTCTATAAAACTTAGCAGCATCTAGTGATGAGGTTGCGAATTGCAACCAACTGCTCACTTCACCGCTCCACTATGGTGGCTGACACAGGACTAAGATGTTGTCACGTTTACGCTTCTTTGCTGAAGAAGATCACGTATATATTTACGAAACGGGCTCTGTAGATCAGTTTGTCCGTTTAGGGTTAAGTAAACAACATGGCAAATCCACGACACGTATGTGGATAGAATAAGATTATAAAAACATAATGCTTCATAATGTAAGGTCTTTATACACCTCTGAATATATATGTATATGTTGTTACGTATACAATATTGCTTTAATTACAAATTAAAGTGACAATGGGACCCCACATTTGTATTTGTTATCATTGACCAACTAAAAGGCTAAACACAAAATCAACTAAATGAAAGATGGGCTAAAATATTTGTATCTGTTTTAATATCATTATCATGAATTATTTTGGTCACAATAATCATGTATTGTTTTTCATGACAGTCAACCCTATACAACAAAAATGCATTTAATAAAAAATTGCCTGAACTGCTTTGAAAGTGTAATTATTATGTGCAACCCTATAATTACGAAAAAACTATGGATTAAAGTCTCAGATTTTGACTTCACGGTGTAACATTTTTTTAAATCTAATTATCACAAATAAAGCTGGAAAATAACAAATAAGGTAAATAAAAAAATTTAAACAAAAGAGGAGCCATCTGGTGTACGTAGGTGTGATGTACCTGTTCTGACAGCAACACAAACTCTCAAAAACTCTTGAGAAGAAAAGTCATGATAATTAAGTTGTTCGAGCAGTGAAATAAAAAGAATGAGAAGTGATTGTTTCTTTTCTATGTTGATTTTAATTTACATTTACATTTATTCATTTGGCAGACGCTTTTATCCAAAGCGATTTACAAGTAGTTATTGTTTTTATACAGTGGCACATTACTGCAGAGCAATCAGGGGTAAGGTGCCTTGCTCAAGGGCCCTTCAGTCATGACCTGCTGGCACTGAGATTAGAACCGGCAACCCTCTGATCACAAGCCCAACGCTCTAACCATTAGGCCACAGCTGACCTTAATAAAAGTTTTGAAAAAAAACACAGGGAAAGTGGCGGCAGGTAACATGAATGAAACACTAAAGGAAAGCTAACAGGAGGATTGCACGAGGCAGGTGAGGGGAATGAAACACTAAGGGAAAGATGGAACAGGGCTGGTGACAAGACTAACACTAATGGGCCGCTAACAGGGAAACAAGGGGGCGGGGCTAAAGGACGCGACACCGGAGAGAGAGCATGGCGTGACAAACCAAAGCAATGCTCTTTCTCCACACAAAACACATGGGACTGACATGATCCTGCCACAAGACTCAAAAACCAAGACAAGGAGAGGCAGTATCATGACAGAGCCCCCGTCTTAAAGAACTCCTCCAGGAGTTCTTCAAGATCACACTAGACATGACATGACTGACAGACAGGAGGACAGACACCATAAACACAGAACAGAACACACTAAGGGCAGGGCTGACATGAGTAAAAAGGGATTGGGGTTGGACAATAAAATAAACATCAATGGGAAGGGGGGAGGCGGAATGGGTGGGACAAACTTGGGAACACTATAACTGGGTGGGGACTTAGGAGGGACAGGACCCTGCTTCCTAGAGCTGGGCAGAGGGGTGGGGTAGTAAGGTCTGGTCATGGTAGGGATACCTTTCTTAGAGTGGGAGGAACTAGAAGGGGTAGGGCAAGACAGGACGGGCGTAGTAGGGAACGGCTGGGGCAAGGCCGACTGGGCTGTAGGTTGGAGGCCCGGCTGAGAAACCGGCTGGAGGGCCGGCTGAGACACCGGCAGGAAGGCCGGCTGAGACATCGGCAGGAAGGCCGGCTGAGAAGGACTGGGTGCAGGAGGGACCACATGACTTGACGCCTGGGCAGGGCTGGATACCTACTGCTGGGCAGGACAGGACGGTGCCCCTCTCCTCTGCTTCTTCCTCTTTGACCGGCTCACAGGACGTGTGGCCGGCAGCATAGTAGCCGTGGGGGACCCGACTATCTCTGTGCTGGAAGAGTTGGACGGGGAGTCCCACGACTCCCTCTGTCCACGCCTACCACGGAGGCTAGCTGGTGGTGGAGCAGAGGGTGAGGAGAGGCCCACCGCCCCGATTTGCAGGGTATGGCCCTCGGGGATGGCGGCCAGCGGGGTGGAAAAACTGGGCTGGACTGAGAAACTGGGCTCCGGCCGATTCATGGCATACCTGATCAGGTCTGTGAAGCCCAGCGGTCTCAGCATCTGCATTTCCCACCGCGCTAGTGGTCGGTTGAGACCGCCATTGAACAGGACCATCTGTTCCTGCTCACTGTGGACCATCTCCCCTGCCACCTCAAAGAAGCGGTCCGCAAACTCCAATACATCACAGTGCCCCTGGCGTAACCGGAGGAGGCGATGAGCCTGGGTCGCTCGTCTTGCCTCCATCTTGCCTGCTCGGTTCGAAGTTGGTCTGTTCATTCTGTTATGAGGTATGGACAGAACCCAAGAGAGCATGGCGTGACAAACCAAAACAATGCTCTTTCTCCACACAAAACACATGGGACTGACATGATCCTGCCACAAGACTCGAAAAACAAGACAAGGAGAGGCAGGATCATGACACAAAGTATGTGAAAATTCTGTAAAATAAAACAGTAACATTTTGTAAAATTTGAGTTTTATTACCGTGTAGAAGAACTTAAATCGTTTATTATTCCATAGAAAAAAAGGTTTTCTTTGGTGAAAAATAACAGCATAAAGATCATTCTCTGTAATTTATCTCGTGTATTGATATTATAGTTTTGACTTGTTGCAGTAAATTGATATATACTCTGTTAAACGGTTAAAACCAAATACAGTTGCTCCTACAGTACGTTACAAAAACTTTGCTTGGATTATTCAAAGGGAAAAGGTTACAATTTTTCGCCTTGGATTTTTCAGAGGTTATGTCAAGGGTGTTTACATAGCCAGCGTGTGACATTAAAAATTGTTGAGACTGACATCGCTGTGTATCCATACTTCTTCAGTTAAACAAAAAGCTTCCCTTAAGGCCTGACATTTGAAATGTACGTGTGTTTGTTGTGTGACTTCCATTCATGTATCTAGGACAGGTAATAGAGATTACAGCTCTTACCGTGCATGTGTGTGGGTATACCATACCGCTTGTAGGCGTTTGCATGTATGCGATGCCTCGCCGTGGGTGGAATATTTACCTCCTTTCCCTCGGGTGAGAAGTTCACTATAAATCACTCTGCTTTCTGATTGGTTTGAGCGACTTTTGCAAAACACAGTCTGACCTCAATAATGGCGCAGGCCGTTGCTTATAAACAAAACTAATGGAGTATTGAACTTTGATACAGCGCTGGCCAGGTCTAATCTAACATACAGTCTCACGGCATTATTAGACGAGGTCTGGAGCAAGCGGGTTTAGCCCAGTCAGCCCGATGCAGACGAAAATGTTTTCATGCAGGGACTCGGTCTCATCAAAAGCTATCAGCATAAAATCAGTTCCCTTTGCACTACTCTGCAAACACACTGTACATCTAAGATGAATAAAACATTAGACACACCAACAAGCTCCCTGATCAATGAGGGCTGAGGTTAGCTGAGCCAAGGGTAGCGTGGGCCGAGTGTGTGTCACGCACACGTGTGTGTTTGATCGTGTGGATAATGAGTCCTAGATAAAAGCGTGTGAGGATGTCGTCCGGTCCTGTGTATTTATGGATACTTATTTAGTCACAAACACACATCGCGAGATATCACAGGACGCCAGAGATAAGCAACTCCCTCAGCCGAAAAATACACAGACTCGTGGCTTTGTGGCTGCCTGGAGAGGTGGATAAAAGGAAAATATAACACAAGAGAACGCGGCTTTGATAAACTGATGATTCTCTTTTTTCTCAGCAGTGACACAATGGCGTTCAAACAGAAGGACGGTTGGATGAAGGCAAATCCTGCTGTGAGTTTGCCAACGAAATGAGAAAAGTTTCAAAAAATCTATATTGAAACTGACAAATAAGGATTGCTCAAATGTTTTGTACTGTGTGTAAACAAAAGAAATGGCTTTTCGCGTGAAATTGCATGTACAATAGGTAATGAAAATGAAATTATTCCCGCTAATCTGCCATTCATCAGAATAATCACTTAATCCTGAAGATTTGGATTGGTATTTTCTAATTGGATTATTTAATTGTGCACAAAAATTTGACATTATTTACTACATGAATGGCGAGCCGATCAGGAGTCATCAAAATCAATGAATGATCTTAAAATATCTCGCTTTCCGACAGTCTCCAAACAGACCATAAAGCAGAGATGTCTTAGCACTGCTAGGCAGAACCCAGACTGGCTGTTCTGACCTAATACCTGCTCTAAATACAAACGCTGTCAATAAACGTGTTCATTACTTCTTATCTGTCATCTGATTCCGAAGGTTTTATTCAATGTCTATTGGAAAAAGCAAATGTTGCGTTAAATAGGCTAACATTGACAAAACATTTATAGCTTGGGTTCGATAAGGCTGAATTTTCTATATGCCAATTAATAACTGAAGCAATAAATTGTGATTAAAAAGTACTAGGAACCTTAAGGAGTCGACTTGTAATCCCATTATGTGAAAAAGCTCAACAAACCTTAAAACTTTAGATGAATACATATGAAAGCTATTCATATTCGCTCTGAATTTATTATCCTTTTCTACTTTTTTTCTCTCATATTTGCATCAGCACATCCCATCACTCAGCCCACTAGGCTTGTGTAAAGATGGCAGAAAATTGAGAATTAAGACCGTGTGCTTGATTCAAAATTCTCATCAGCAAAACCAACAAAAACTTCTGTCAGCAGACCAACACAAATCCTCTATCCTTGTTCCGATTTGCACTTATATTAATTACTTCAGATATCCGTCCAAGTGTGAGTATCTGAAACTTTTAGAAAATGGAAACACGTCTGGAACCCATGATTTGGTACCTTATTGATCAAAGTCATGGCAAGTAATTGACTTTTGAGATGCTTTTCTGCCTATTTGGCTTAGTTCATTTATTTTTTTCAATAAGAATATTCTCAAAAGAGTTCCAGCACGGATTGGCTCAACAATGTAACTAAGGCTCAAGAAATTATAATGGTGAACTTGGGTCTAGTCAATAGTAATTATCTTCTGAGTACTATAATTTCTCATATGTTTCAGGATGCACAGGACAGTATAGAAATCTTAAATATGTGAGGCCTTATATTTAGCCAGGCAGACATTATTGCAAAATGAACGGATCAGTTATCACCCTGAAGGGTTTATTGTGTAATAATAACCACCTGACTGTACTTTTAATACATATGGATGTGATACATTTATTACTGTTGCATTAGATCAATATCAAACTCAGCAGGCTGTGATTAATTCACAGCCGTGTCATAATACATTCTTCTTCAGGTGATATCGCTTTTAATATCTGAGTGCTGAAAGTCATGATTGACAAACTGTACTGTCTAATAATAGATATTTAATAAAATCATGCAAAATCCATTACATAGAAACACCTTTATTGCATATATTAATTCTTCAGTAACAATTTGTTTCGAACAGGCCCCAGCACTGAGCTGGCTCAACAATTTTCTGGTTGGGCGGATAACCATAGTTACTTGCATGCATCACTTTTTTTATTTTTCTGTGATTAAATTGCAGATCTTTACTTAATAGATTATACAAATAAGAAGTATTTCATTTTTAATTATTTTCTAATGTCAGCTGGGTATGTTTGGAAGACCCAAGAAAAATCTGGGGGGGACACAGCTCAGCACCTTTAGAGCAACAAAAAAAAGCTTCTGTAAGTTCATTTGAGTCTGTAAGAATGAGCTGCCGTTATCTTTTTATATTAATGTGTGTGAAATGCTCAGGCCTTGATGCCTCCAATCCTATTTAGATTTTATCTAGATATAATCCTATCTTTTAGGGGTGAATGATTTCATAGGGACCAACACCAAAGATCATAGCTAAAAGCAGCTCCTATCTCTGTTACGATTAAATTAAATGCGATGACCAAAACTACACATACAAAATGTACAATTCTTATCATTGGCTTCGTACTTTATAGTATTATAGAACATCCGGACAGACACTATTCTAACAGTACATTCTGATAATTGTGAATCCTTACTATACGAATACAGATATGTTTGTTTAGGCAATTACTTATTTTTCACAATTTGAAATGACAGCTGATATATCATGGTTAGGTCCTAGCCATATATTGTGGGTGTAAAATTGACAGCTGTTGTCAAAGCGTGTTTTCACGCAGAAAAGATTCTTCATAAAATGTAGGCAGATTGGCCAGTGTTTACCACAATAAAGCACCTGTTTGCCTATCATTTTATACCTGGAAAGATTGAAGGAAAATGGAAGAGGTGAAAGGCGGAGAAATAAGGATGGAGAATAGAAAGACAGCTCAAGAATAAAGGAAAAGTGAGAGAGATTTGAGGTGAGGGTGCAATAAAGTTAGTGACGGCTATGCCTGTTACCTGTCAACAGCTTGTCTTAGCTGCCAGAGTCGGCAAGGCATGCAAGCAAAGTGTGTGTGTGTGTGTGTGTGTGTGTGTGTGTGTGTGTGTGTGTGTGTGTGTGTGTGTGTGTGTATGTGTGTGTGCTCGGTGTGTACTTGTGGGGTCCCCACAGTGATAGTAAAAGTCTCACAAACTTACATTGCGGGGACCAATGAATGGTCCCCACAATTCAAATGGATTATTAAACATACTAAATGATGTTTATTTGAAAATGTAAAAAAGTTTAATGTGATGGATAGGTTTTGGGGTCGGGTTAGGGGAAGGCAATAGAATATCCAGTTTAAAAATCATTACGCCTATGGAAATATATAAAACCTTATATGTTTTTGTGTCCATGTTTTTATATCCCAGTGTTGACTTTGGACATTGAAGTCCCTATGGGCAAAAAAACGTATAAATTGTACAGACTGATAATTTTTGAATATCTAAAAATGCTAAAAGTTTTCTGTGATCTTTAAGTTTAGGGGTAGGGGATAAAATATACAGTTTGTACAGTATAAAAATCATTATGCCTATGGACTGTCCCCACGGAGAATATAAACCAGAGTGTGTGTGTCATAACAAGTATTTCAATTTGTTTTTATTTAGTATCTTTTAAATAAGATTGAAAAGCTAAGTGATCCAATATAGTAAGATTTGTTTTTAATGTAACGTGTTGAATTAAGTTAATTTTTCTTTCTTTATACCGTTTCTTGTTTCAGTATAAACATCTCTAAAGAAATGAAAAAAATATTTTTGCTAACAAGAAACTTAAGATATTAAAGTAAATTTAGCTTGTTTTAAAGATGTCAAGATATTTTTGTTGGAAGATAAAGCAAAAATACAGATTAAAAATCATTTGCATTGTAGAAAAGAAATATGAGGATAGGATAGTGAGGGGCAATTATAAAAGAAAATTGAACAGACGGATGATGATGCAAGTTTATTCTAGTGTGAATCAAGTATGCGTATTGTGGCTTTTATGGACGGAGAGTTGCATAAATCAGAGGAGATGAGTATTGTTATACTTGGAGTTGTCTGTGTTTAAGGACTGAGCTCACTCACAGAGCCCCTGGGAGATTTACACACGCACACACGCAATTTATTTTACATTGACAGATCGGGCTGAAATATGAAATCGTTCTGGACATGGGCTGCACTGTTGGCAGGAGCCCTGTATGTGTGTATGTGTGCATATCTGAGTTTAGATTTTGGAGAGAAGGAGAGCGGATTGAAGGGGAAAGGATCAAAACAACGCGAGCGAGCTCTTTGGAGAACGCAGGCGAAAGAAAGACCAAGAATTGAACAAAACCAAACAGCAGACGACAAAGATATACTGTGAATAGAAAAATTATAAAAGGCCATTTGCAACTGTTTTAGCATAAATTTAAAACTATTGAACTAAAACATTTCCTGAGATTGAGATTGAGTAAAAGCAAAATAAACAATAATAAGCTAAATAAATAAAGATTATAGTCATCGGGCAAGCATCACATGCCAGAAGAACCTGTGCTTGTGTGGGAGAAGACATCCTGCCTGCAGATGGTGATTTGGATGCGATGCCAAAGGTGACTGATACACTGATAACAAAGCAAGAAAACAAACTAAGAAAAAAGCGAGAAAGTGAGAGATTTCTCACAAACTAAATCACGGTGGCTAATAATGCCCGAAACACTTGTCATTCTGTCGAAAACATGTAACTTTTATGTCCCTCATGCTCAATTGGTAGTGCATGATGCTATAGCAACATCCCGGTCATGGGCTCGATTCTCAGAAAATGGACACTGATGGGATGAATATACTGTACATTAAATGCATGTTAAGACACAACCCGTATTACAATTCTATGTTATGCTACCCGTGATGCACGGCGGTTAACGTTGACTCCCATTAGGCCTTATACGGGGACCACTCCCTGTTGGCATAGACACCAGTGAGACCTAGCTTCTCATTAGGTCTCTTAATGTCTCCCTATATTTCATTTTGCTCCCTTTCACATTAGACATCTTTCATTTATGTGTAAAATGCAGGCAGGGTGCCCTCATATCGGCTTCGGCTTACTGTTACTCCTTCCTTTTATCTCCATCCACCCACTCTTCTTATCTTTTCTCTGTAGATGCCTGTCGCTTTTGCTTAAAGTCATTATAGTTCAGTCACAATATATATATCTCTCTTTCTCTCTCTCTCTTTCTCTCTCGTTATCTCGGGCCCTCCTACAGACTTCCTCTTCCTTTCCTATTAGTGTCGCTCTGTAACCTAGCAACGGACAGGCTGTTTAATCAACAGACAGATTCAGTGATGATGAAACTCTGAAAAAGGACATCTGCCTGAAAGTATCTTTGACACCGTATGGATACGGGTGCACTTTTTGGTCCTAGTTAAACATTAATACACACGTTATACTGTGAGTGTCGAAAGAGCAGAGAGAGGGCACCGTGATGGGCGTGATGGAAAACTATCTTATATACTGGACATGTCTCCACAATCCGAATGAGACCCGTGTGATTGTGGCACATTCATGAAGAGACAAGCTTGCTGGTTTAGTGTTTATCTGTACGGTTGTTGTGTGCGTGGTTTTTTTGTCCGCGCTGTTTTGTATAGTTTAAATCTATGTTGTTCTGAAAAATAACATTGAATGAGATTTACACATAAATGTCTACTGCCTGTTCTCTGCTTTACCACTCTCTCTCTCTCTCTCTCTCTCTCTCTCTCTCTCTCTCTCTCGCCCACTCGCTCAGTCAAGGAAAGCTCAAGAGTAAATGGTTATCATTTAATTGAGGCTGTTTCTCTTTATTTTCCCTCCCCTCTCCAGCTCTCTATCGTACTTTCTGTCATCTGTCTGCCAGACTGCGAGAAATCAGGCTAGACTAGAAGAACAGCATGACGCCTGCCCTGACACACACATGAATCCCACATAAACAGAAATGTGCTGCGCAAGGTTGCGCAAAGATTTAACATTTTAAACACATCAACATTTAAAAATGAACTGTCTTTAAATTTGTGAGATAGAATTGGAAATTTGAACAGGGATGTCCGTCCATGCACTGTTTAGTCTTTACAGGGCATACAGGGAGTGCGGGGGGCTTCCCAAAGCATGTTGATTTGGAAATGAAATTTAAACGACACATGAAATTTACTGTAAGTTCAGAACAGACACAAAACTGAGAAGTTAAAAAATTCTTTTGTAATACTGTATATAAATCTATTTCATTTTAACTGTTAAGGCATATTTCTCTGAATATAATGGTATTATACTGTCAGAACTATTAACAGCTGTCAGATTGTTAACGTTTTTTACTTTAGCTCCACTTAAGACATTGTGAAACCCTGTTTCAACTCCGTCATTTGACATATCAAATGTATTCGCACAATCCTGTTGAACCAACCACCATCGCATCATGTCACTGTTTTTGTTTGTTGTTTGTTTTTCTTTTACTTTAACAGATGAGAAGAAGGTGTGTGCATTACGGGTTTGCTTTATGTCTATATTTAGCTCACAGAAAAATAAAACATCTCCTTGCAAACCAGAGGACATGCATCTTATTTATGTACCTTTCACCCATCTCTGCAGAATACAAACACAAATGCAAACTCAGAGACACCAAGCCGTCTTCTATAATTTATTGTGGCATTTATTATTCAGAGTTTGGTCTTGACTCTGAAATGCTTTAGCCCTTATCTCTAAAGGTCCCTGAAACGTTTGAGGAATGTCTACAATGAGAGATCTGTGTGTATCTGTGTCTGTCAGCGTGTTTGTTTTGCTTAGAATTGTGTGCGTGTGTCTGTCTGTGTGTGTTTTAACAGGGTTTTATCTCGGTTTTGTAGTGTACTGCTGCCACCTGGAGGTTGCTACTAGCAATTCTTTCTAAAGGCATTATAATATAATCACGTCACACAGTGTTGTCGCTAGACGTCAGTGTAGAGCATCATCAAAAACGTTGAGGGGGCTTTCTCTGATTTGTTTGGGGGGAGTTTATCACTTTGTGATATGACATTTTAACAGCTTAGATGTATTTGTTTTTCATTGTTTTTAAAGCATAAAAATATCCGTGGGCATCTTACATCCAAAATAGCATAATGTATCAGACCTAGCCCTGTCTGACTCCTGATCCCTGACATATTTTAATATTATTTCTGGAAAAACTGGTGCTAAAATATAAATGTAAATTAAATCAGGGCATCATCCAATGATACATGTATACTGTAAGTATCCCAACCATGTGATTTGTTCGGACGCCTTGTTAAGATATCTGTGAAAGGTGAGATGATTCAGTTGATCTGATAAGCGGTGGGTGCCAGTTAGCTGGGCTATCTACAGTTGACACCCCCTGCGGAGCGGCAACCCACCTACAGGCATGACATTAATGATCCTACTGATGAAAAGTTGATCTTGACATCAGAAAGGTTAAAAATACACTCAGGTGAAGAGTCCTGTGGCTTAGAAAGTAGAGCATGATGCCAGCCACGGCGTGCATAAACCGATTTTAAGTTTTTTAACCATTAAATACAATTTTAAGTAGCTCTTGCAAAGAGTAAAAACTGAAGAGAACCCTGAAGAAAAAAGATAAGAAATAAAAACTGAAGTCTAATACAATGTCACGTTGTTGTGTGTTTGTAATGAGAATGCGATATAGTGAAATTCCAATTATGTAACATCTATAATACCTAAACAGGCATTTAATTCTGACAAACAGAAAATATCATGTGTTGGAGGCCCAAGTTATTTCCTTATAATTAGTGTAAAATTCACCATCAGCCCACTGCCATGGGATCAAAGGCAGTTTCCTCCATTTCCCTTAAGGCAAACATGATCTGCTGCCAACCTGAGCTGGTTGTCTTTGGGATTCACGCATGAGATCTCAACAATAGGTCACACTACAACCGGCAAGTGTCCATTACATTACTAAGGTCTACAGCGCAGATCTGAAGTGATGTTTTAGGAGCGCACACACCCTGGGCAGATGATGGCTCGGTTGCTACTCTTGGACATTGGGAGCACGTAAACAAACATATTGTGTAGGCCTATCTATGAAAATAAAATGTGGTGCCACTTTGTATTGGGTGTCTTTAATTACTATTTACTTTGTAGTTAACCATCTATAACTACAGTCATGGCAAAAATTGTTGGCACCCCTGAAATCAAGTATTTTTCACAGAAAACTATTGCATTTACACATGTTTTGCTATACACATGTTTATACCCTTTGTGTGTATTGGAACAAAACCAAAAAAAGGAGGGAAAATAGCTAATTTGACATAATGTACCACACAACTCCAAAAATGACCTGGACAAAATAGTTGGCACCCTTTCAAAATTGTGGATAAATAAGATTGTTTCATGCATGTGATGCTCCTTTAAACTCACCTGGGGCAAGTAACAGGTGTGGGCAATATAAAAATCACACCTGAAAGCAGATAAAAAGAAGAGAAATTGACTTATTCTTTGCATTGTGTGTCTGTGTGTGCCACACTAAGCATGGACAACAGAAAGAGGAGAAGAGAAATGTCTGAGGACTTGAGAACCAAAATTATGGAAAAATATCAACAATCTGAAGGTTACAAGTCCATTTCCAGTGATCTAGATGTTTCTTTGTCCACTGTGCGCAACATTATCAAGAAGTTTGCAACCCATGGCACTGTAGCTAATCTCCCTGGACGAGGACGGAAGAGAAAAATGTATAAAAGGTTGTAACGCAGGATAGTCTGGATGGTGGATAAGCAGCCCCAAACAAGTTCCAAAGAAATTCAAGCTGTCCTGCAGGCTCAGGGTGCATCAGTGTCAGCGCAAACTATCCGTCGACATTTAAATGAAATGAAACGCTATGGCAGGAGACCCAGGAGGACCCCACTGCTGACACAGAGACATAAAAAAGCAAGACTACAGTTTGCCAAAATGTACTTGAGTAAGCCAAAATCCTTCCGGGAAAACGTCTTGTGAAAAGACGAGACCAAAATAGAGCATTTTGGTAAAGCACATCATTCTACTGTTTACCGAAAACGGAATGAGGCCTACAAAGAAAAGAACACAGTACCACAGTTCAAAAATAGTACAAATATGGTGAAGGTTGAAATATGTTTTGGGGTTGTTTTGCTGCCTCTGGCACTGGGTGCCTTGACTGTGTGCAAGGCATAATGAAATCTTAGGATTACCAAAGGATTTTGGGTCGCAATGTAGGGCCCAGTGTCAGAAAGCTGGGTTTGCATCGGAGATCGTGGGTCTTCCAACAGGACAATGACCCCAAACATACTTCAAAAAGCACCCAGAAATGGATGGCAAAAAAGCGCTGGAGAGTTCTGAAGTGGCCAGCAATGAGTCCAGATCTAAATCCCATTGAACACCTGTGGAGAGATCTTAAAATTGCTGTTGGGAAAAGGCGCCGTTCCAATATGAGAGACGTGGAGCAGTTTGCAAAGGAAGAGTGGTCCAAAATTCAGGGTGAGAGGTGTAAGAAGTTTATTGATTGTTATAGGAAGCGATTGATTTCAGTTATTTTTTCCAAAGGGTGTGCAACCAAATATTAAGGTAAGGGTGCCAATAATTTTGTCCAGTTCATTTTTGGAGTTTTCTGTGACATTTTGTCAAATAAGCTTTTTTCCCTCCTTGTTTTCGTTTTGTTCCAATACACACAAAGGGAATAAACATGTGTATAGCAAAACATGTGTTAATGCAATACTTTTCTGTGAGAAAAACTAGATTTTCTGAACGTATTTCAGGGGTGCCATGACTGTATCTAAAACTATTAAATCATTTCTGTATGAAATCACATGAATTATAGGCTTACATTTTTTTTAAACTTCAACGAAACAAAAATTAGAATGGTTGCCCTTAGCAATAAATTTGTGAAATAAATTTGAGATGAGGCAACTTAAATCATTATCTTAAAAAATAAACTAAAACTACGATGAAAATAAATGTAACATAATATAAATAAATAATAAAATGGTAAAAAAACTGAACAAAATGGCCAGAACTAACATGAAAACTATACAAAAAAATCAGTTCAAAATATTAATAGACCTACAATAAAACTAAAGAGAAGTTAAATCACTACATGCTATACATACATGTACATAAGAAAACCCATTGTGTATTGTACATACCGATACATACATTACATTACATAAAGTGGGGCCTAAAATGCTCTCTAAAACCTCAATTGAACCTACAATTGTATAAATGTACAGACATTTAACATTGTTTATCTGTAGACGTTACCACAATGTGGTAACAATATTCCCACATTGTTGCACATATGCATGGTGTGTTTTATTGATTTATTTTGCATGATCTGCATATCTCCCACCTTCATTATCCCTCAAAAGTTCAAATACAAATTCCTTCATAATTGTTCTCCCCACAAAGAGAGCAATCTCGACGCAATGATCGCTCAATAGTGCATAAATCCTTCCTGCATTGTTTACGAATTTCATGGATATTAGTGGAGATGTGTATGTATCTGCATTAGTTTTCTTGTAAATCAGAAGTAAAAGATATCAGGGATGACTTTTAATGATGTATTATTGCATCTGTTAAAAAGTAAGAGGGCATGCTTTAACAATTCACAGAGAGAGAGAGAGAGAGAGAGAGAGAGAGAGAGAGAGAGATGTGGAACTGTGACAGAACAGTTAGTTAATTGTTCGTCATTACTGCAGGACAAACATGTATACTGGCAGAACCTGAATGGAAATTGTGTTTACACTTTGTGCACAAACACACAATGAGTAATTGTTTCTTAGTCTCCTACTAATGAGGACATCAAGAGCTGAGATTAGATAACACGTTCACACGCTGACAGTGAAATGCATAAAGAATATTTTATTATTTACTAAACTGCATCCTAATGAATGTTCGGGAGGCGCATGTTCATTAATTCTGCCAATCACAAGGAAGATACAGACCATTTCAGTGACTGCGATTCTGATTTTAAAATGTACTATTTATAGGTGTTTAGGTTAAATTATCATTTTGGTTTTATTCTGTGAACTACTAGCTACTTTACAGAATTTCAAATAAAAATATTGTTTCTGTTTGCAGAAAATGAAAACAGGAGAAACGGAAAAGACGCTCTTTACTTTTTCGGACCTCAAAAACTGCAAAGTAAACAAGTTCTATTATTTACATCTAAGAAATTCACCTGTAATATTTGTACATGTATTTGGGAAAGTTCAAAAACATTTTTGCAAGTGATAATCACAGTTTTTGTGTGTCTTGTCATGCCTTTTCAGTTTTACACGTTGCTTTTTTGATTTATTGTCACTCCTGAGGTTTGATTTTGTAAAAATTCAACAGACAATGGGCTGGAATGGCCATAATACTTCTAGAAATGCTGATTACATGACAATTTGGAATGGTCTTAATTTTTATCCGCAGCTGGATAAACAGCTGTCAATTCTTCTGGCATCCCCCCAACAGTCCAAATGTCTTATCTCAAATGTAATAGACCTTGCAGAGGACATCTGATTGATTCTGATAGACAGGCATTGCAATCACTAAAAAAACACCACTGTTTTATAGTCATCCAGTCCATTAACCGAGATCAACATGCTTAAAAGAAACATTCAATGATGGGCTGGACTGTTTTTATTATATTGTGTTGTGTGAGTGATACGTATGTTTCAACATCAGGAGTGTGCTTCTGTTGCAATCGTGTTAACATGCAATGTGCGTAAGACGCTAAGTATAAAATAATTTAAATAGCAAACTGGACTCGCAATACATTGATGAATCATGTCAAATTAAAAATAATATAATTATTCATAAACGAGCAGAGTACATCCCGTTCCAATGTTTGTATGACAGCCAGCATGTCATACTATACTTTTATTGTCGTAGATGTTATAAATGTTTCCTGTATGTTCATTGTGATTTGTTAAAAACATCAAAATTGCTTTCTAGAGTAAACAAACTAGAAGGTGTTATGATGACACAGCCAATATGGATTCATTCATAATAAAGCAGAAAATAACTTGTATTCATGTAACATGACTGCATTCATTTCACTGCAAAATTTGCGTTACAATATTTTACTGTAAAATTAACACATTCAAGCAAGTCATATGGGTATAAAATACTGTATATTCAGTGCCCTACATATCCTGCATGCAAAACATGAATTATACTTGTAGAATTCCAGAGTCTAAAGCACTGAGGCAGAGTTTAATAATGTTAATTTATTTGACAGCCTTCTTGCTGTTTGGCCTTTGACAGTATTTCAGATTAAATGAAACTTTGAATATGATTAATAGGCATATCAGTACAATTCATTAGCCAATAAAGATAGAAATTGATCTTACACTGCAAGTAGTCAAGCAAGCTTTGCAGATGGACAAGCACTCAATGATCCTTAAGAGATATTTTAAGATTAACGCTATGAACTGTAACTTATGCAACACATTGCACATTACATTCCTGTTTGCACATCCTGTAGCATACACTTGAACTCCACACTGCTCCCTTAACATTTATAAAGATAATGCATGAAAATATTCTGTTTATGCTTTATACTCTGTTTTACATTCTTTCTACACTTTTAGATTCCCAGTGTTTTTTTAAATGTGCCGTGTGATATTAATGAGGATCTATTGCTAGAAATTCAATATAATATGCATATGTCTTCAGATGTGTATAAAGACCTTACATAATGAAGCAGTATTTTTTATTACCTTAGAATGGGCATTCTTCTATCTATACGGTATCCCAAAACGTTCAAATTGTTCTATTGGGCACGTTTTGTAAGTACGTTATTCCTTTCGGCAAAGAAGCGAAAACGTGACGGCAGTATTACTTAGAAAGGAAGGGGTAGAGTGATCCGTTGGTTGCAATCTCGTTGGTTGCTATCTCACCGCTAGAAGCCGCTAAAATCCCCATGTGGCACCTTAATTCCTGTTTTTATCCAAAATTCCTGTTTTTGATTTAGATTTCTACTTATAAACCTTTATACACCAGACACACTTTTTCGCATCGCGCAGCGCCACGTCCGGTGTCGACACGGCGTAACTTAAATTAAAATTTTGTAAGCTTTCAACTGGATAACTGGTTGTAATTCAAAGGCCTAAATATTTTTGGAACAACATCAAAAATAACTTGAATAGTAATTTCGTTATGGAAGTGCCCTAAATTGGTACATTTTTGGAGGATGGTTGTCTGTACCCTAAGTAACATCAGAAAAATTCAAATACCATGCATTGCAAAACTTTGTATTCTGGGGATATACCCAGATCCTCTTTCTATCAATAACCATCAGAAGATCCTTATCGACTTTGGCCTTCTGCGAGCCAGGAGGATTGTTGCTCTGAGTTGGAAAGAGACTGAAAAATCCTCTGCACAATCTTGGATTATGGAGATGGCAATGTGTGTTACTTTAGAGAAGTTAACACATTACAAGGGGCGAAGCGCAGCAATTTGAAGAGATGTGGGTATAAATGTTTTGAGTGTGACATATTTTTGTTCTGTTTTGTTTTATTTGAATTACTGCTGCTTTGATCAACATATTTAGAAGGTTTTTGGTTTCCTTTTGGTGACATAATAAAAAAATAGTAATTTTGAGAGACGAGAGTTATTTTATTTTTCTACATTCTAAGAAATTGGTCAAATGTGTATTCTAGAGACCTTTCCAGTAGTTTGTCATGAATATGTAATAAAATGTAGATTTTTAAGTACACTTAAGTGTTCCACTGAAGAAACCAAGGTGTCCTTTAAAATGACTTACTTTGTTATTGTTTAAATTGCACTTTTTAGTATTATAACTATGTTGTATTCTATCACTTCTTTTCTTTTACATTCTATTACTTGCACAGTCTAAGAAAAGCTGACCAGACATTTCCCCACAGGTAGAATAATGTGTAACTGTAGGCCTATATGTAATAAATAATCAAATTAAATGAATTGAAATATATTATTATAGACCTCAAACACCACACTATGTGTGATAAAATGAGGGGTGAGTTGTGTCATCTGTCGTATATGGCTTATGGCTCTGTTGGTCATGCTGGGCATTCAGTTCACTGTGATTTGATGAAGAAGAGCCGGTAACAGGACACTCAGAAAGGAGTCCATGGACAGCTGGACAGTCTGCAGAAGGCATGTCAGTGTGCGGAGCCCTCGATCGATGCAGGTGCGTTGAAGACGTTCATTTGTAAAATGTGCATCTATAGGCTATTATTAACACCTACTGTACAGCTTAGTTTGAGCTTTTTATTTAAAAGTTTTCGTTTAAGAGATCCTTCATAAATCAGATGTGAATATTTCTTTAAAATATGTTTGACCTATATTTAATATGTTCTTGATATGATCCACTGAAGTGGGCACGTGTCTGCATGTGTTGATTTCTCTGAGAGCATTCGTGACCCTGTTTAAAGTCCTGCTGTATTGTTTGTCCTTATAAAAAATTTTTTTTGCCGGTAAACACTTTAATGGAGGATGGAGTTGTTTTTATCACCAGCAAGCAGATAATGATTTGTTTACCAGTCGTGTTTAATGAATCTTAATGGTTTTATTTGAGAATTGAGGAAATGTTTGTGAATCAGAGGGAGGAGATGCTGAGGACTTTCAGACATGTGTTAAAGAAAGGATGCGCTGTAGTTCACACACACACCGCAGTTAAACCAGCACGCCTACAGTATATTCTCGTGACTGCGTTTGCGGTAGACTTCACCCGCAGACAGGATGCGTGTTCAGGGATGAGAAAAGCGTATTCGCACGTCTCGGCTTCGGATAAAAGGTGTGGTTGTCTTCGGTAAGTTTGTCGGTTTTTTGTCGCGTTGCTTTGGAAACGGATGTTGCTGAGCAAGTCCAAATTTGGACTGGTGTATGGAAAGTTTGACGCACCTGACAGAGAAGATGCTGGATATACGAAATGATCGTATTTCAATAAAACATCGTCGTTTGGTTAGACAACGATGAGTTATGAACCCGCACGAGAGAATACGGTTAAAAAGTGTTATATTGTTATTTTTACAAGAACACCATTATTCATTCATTTATGTGTTTATGTGTTCATGTTGTTAGGATTTCAGCTAATTGGTTAACAACATCGAAGAATGTAAGCCAACATAGGCTAACCACAGTTTATTTATTTAATCATTTCATTAGTGAAAACAATGTCGCCGTCACTATTTGTGCGTTTTGCTGTTGCAGATTGAACACTCGCTGTTTGGTTATTAATACACACGCTGTGTTTATGAATCTTTCTGTTATTTTTTGTGTGCTCTTTGGGTTCCTAATTGGATGAATTTCCACTTGAAATGAGCTCACAGATGAACTGCAAAGAGACACTTTTAAGAGATATAACGTTGCCCTTTAAAAACACCATGATAATCATTTTAATGAACATTATAGTAGAATTATCTCCTCTTTCCTGGATTTAGTCGGAAAAAATAAAGTTCACTCTTCAAAAAGGTGCTTCAAGATGGCACAGAATAACCATTTTTGACTGAATGGTTCCGAAGAACCTTGTTTCATAAAAGTGGTGGGAAGATTGTGAAAAGAAAGAAATGGTTTGACTAAATTGTTTCGTCAGAATGAAGAATCTTTAGTAGCACTTTTTTTCAAGAGTGTTCACTGAAAGTTTCTTTGTCAGAACCATACACCTCCATAAGACCTTTCTGTTACACAAAAGGCTCTTTGTAGTGGAAAACATACTGTTAAAAGTTTTTTTAACTGAATGGTTCTTCTTTGGCATCACAGCAAAAAAAAGCAATAATCCTCTCTGTTAAATACAGTTTTGCTTTTGTGTACAAATAATAACACAGGTGTTTATATGCTTACTTTGTGTCCCTTCAAGGAGGTGTGTATCATCCTGCTCATGCAATAACACTGTCATGGCCGCCTTCAAGGGTGTGTGGACACAGGAATTCTGGCGAGCCGTTTTGGGGGAGTTCCTCGCCATGTTAATATTTGTGCTGCTCAGTCTGGGATCCACCATCAACTGGTCGGCAAAAGAAGATAAGCCTTCCCCTCCTGATCTTGTCCTCATTTCTCTGTGCTTTGGCTTGTCCATCGCGACCCTCGTCCAGTGTTTTGGCCACATCAGTGGTGCCCATATCAACCCGGCTGTTACGGCAGCAATGGTCGCCACACGGAAGCTGAGTCTGGCAAAGGCTGTGTTTTATCTGTTGGCACAGTGTCTGGGGGCATTGGTGGGGGCAGCGATCCTGTATGGGGTGACCCCTGCATCAGTGAGAGGAGGAATGGGAGTTACTTCTGTGAGTTTGATTTTAGGCCCGGTTTCAAAGACAAGGCTTGGATGACGACAGGACTAGGCCTTAGTTAGATTATGATATTTAAATTGTTTTTATAAACCTGCCTTAGAAAAAGACATCCCTGGTGTGAATCTTGAAACAAAACAGTGACATCTACATGTTTTAAGATGTAAGACGGGTCAAACTTGCATTTTAGTCTGTAAAACCAGGCATTAAAGTTTCAACTGTACATAAAGCTGCAAATCGTAACTTTTGTCTCTATATCGCCATCTCTGTTTGAACCGTAAAATTGCAGTTTACTTATATTTACATGACCTTAAAAATAACTTATATTTTCCACAAAATTAAACCTAAGTGTTCAAAATATAAATTATTGTAAACTTACTGTTGTGAATCAAGGCTTTTTAACATTTAGGAATTTTAACAAAAAAAACGTACTTATTGCAGCTTTAACTGTTATTGTTCTTAAAGGTACAGTCTACCCAAAAATATATGCTATATTTTTTCATATAATATAAATAATAATTTACTTCACCCTTCATTCCATACAAACAACTCACTCTCGCCCCCTGTAGGTCAATCCTGAAATCTCCACTGGCCATGCAATTGTGATTGAACTCATAATCACCTTTGAGCTCGTTTTCACCGTCTTTGCCACGTGTGATACCAAACGCAGTGATCCCAAAGGTTCGGCGGCATTGGCGATTGGCCTGTCAGTGTGCATTGGTCATCTGTTTGCTGTGAGTATCCAAATTTTATAGCTTTTAGAAAACAGGACATTTTTTAATTGCTTGGTTCTTTTCTGAGATATTTCTAATGAGCTTAAACAGTTTTGAGAGAATCCAAAGTTTCATCCAGCACTGTCAAGCACATTTTTAAACAGTGCTTGAAGATCTTTATCCTGTACAGATCAATCCCTTGAGAGCGTATCTGCTCTGTTTTACGGGCTGCACTTTCCTGTGGAGAATCTGTGCCCTAGCTACAATCCCATGTGATAAAATTAACTCCATGCAAAAAGTCCCAGCAGAATTTCCAAAGAGGTGTTTTTACGAAGTCGTCTACGTTGTTAGGGATGTTGGCATGAGAGCAAAATGTCTCCCTCTTGGATTCGGGCCTGACATTATGACAACATATTAAAAAGACCAAACACTCTCAAATCACTCTTGCATATCGTCTTCTCTTCTGTTTCTTTGCATTTTACATACTACTGTTCAGTTTGCTTTCGTTGACCAACGTTTGCCTCTGTTGTGATCACATCACAAGTGCACATATTTAGTATAATGCAATGTAAGTCGCTTTGGATTAAAGCGTCTGCCAAATGCATAAATGTAATGTAAATGTGATCTTGTATCTTTTGTTTTGTCATTGTGTCTCATTTCATGATCAATGTAGAAAGTCTTGTCTGTGCATTACAGATCCCGTACACAGGAGCCAGTATGAATCCGGCTCGCTCTTTTGGGCCTGCGATCATCATGGGAAAATGGCACGATCACTGGGTGAGATTCACTGTACACAGTGGGTTCGTGCAGATTCTTAGTTGATGTTTATGTGCACAAAGATTGAAGGTCAGAATTGAGTTTAGAACTATGGTATGATTGATGGGACTTTTAAAATGTTTCTGATTTAGTGCCAGAACATTTTTGAGAAGGACTAACTGTGTCTTGCACAGCAAGAACTTTCACTGAGTTCATCTCTGACCTATCAGGTTGCTTTAAATTTAAATAAATATGTAAACGGATTGTAACTTGTATGCCTATATGTCTAAAAATGGGGACAGAGCATAAAAACACAAAACATTTATTAAAGCATTATTATGCCACTATAATGGAAACCTATGGGTGCACTATTTACGCCGTTTCTTGAGACTTCTGACTTAGTTTGGTTCGTATTTGGGCGCATGTTATTTCACTATGAGTGATGCTTGCTGTCCTCACTGCCGCTGTAACATTAGAAAGGTCAGAACATCTCCTTCATGGAGTGTTTAATACACCTAGCATGTTACACATGCTTTTTAAAGGCTGGGTGTGGGTTTCATCAATGGAAGATTTAGGAGATATCACTGTAAGGAGAGATGGGATACTTGAGAGACTCACAGGCATAAATCAGAGACAATGCCAAATAAATGCTTAACGGTCAGCTGGTTCACCCGGTGATAGCTGCTGGAATATAATAGCTTGGAAATAATGACGAAACAACTAAAACTGTATGCGTAACCAATATACATCTGCAAATCAGTTTTGTTCGTGGCACTTGGAAAGCAATGAGCAGAACAGTGCTTTGATTTCTGTGTTTCTTTTTTTCGTAAATTACTTTTAGAGACTAAGACGCGCATATTGCGCAATTTTAGTTCTGTTTTCAGTACAGTTTCTTATTGTATTCACCACTTGTTTGTTATTGTGACTTCCTCGATAAATCTCTTAAATAGCACAACAGCAAAACAGCTGTTTTTGGTCTCTTTACATGTCACTTAAAGAATGTCTTAACTGTTCTTAGTAATAATAAGATGTTTGAACCACAGTGAATGTGGATTCCCCAAGCTTGTGGTGAACTTTGTCCACTTCATCCTAGCATGATTTCATAATATGCCAAAGAACATTTTGTATGATTCAATGTAATTTATATTCATATAGTCAATGTCATGAATTCTTAAAAATAGTGCCAAATTATTAATACTTAATTTTTTGGTACTTTATAAAATCCTAAAACCTTTTTATTTTGTCAGGTTATATTAAGTTAAAAATTTTTTATATACATCTTTTTCTGTGTTTACAACAGACAACTTAACAAGATTCATCCTTTGTCTTTTATCTCTCTCTCTCTCTCTCTCTCTCTCTCTCTCTCAGGTGTACTGGGTGGGCCCTCTAATAGGGGGTGTACTAGCTGCCACTGTGTATGAATATTTATTTTGTCCTGACCCTGACCTGAAGCGTCGCTATGTTGACGTCCTCTCCAAGAGCCCCTTCCAAATCGACCCGTATCGGGTGGTGGACACTGATGCTTTCCCCAACGATCAAGCTCAGCTTATGGTCAAGCAGGCCACGATCAGAGTGTTGGACATGGAGAGGGAGAAGAAGAAGAGAGAATCGACTGGAGAGGTGTTGTCATCTGTATGACTAGTAAGACGCACTGAGAAGGAACCACAAAACAATGAAGAGCTCAAGGAGACAGATTTGATCTAGTCACGGTGTGTCAAATCTGCTACGAAAATACACCTGACTAGCAATGAGCTAAAAACTACCTTAAAGTCAGGTTTCACACATAATTTGTAATAACTTTTGTAATGGCCATACACAGGATACAGCCATATTGTCAATAGAACCCGCTATGATGTTTTTCCCTATTCTTGTGCATTTCTTCAGCAAATGCATCCTAATTTATCCTCAGTAAGTCAAATACCTGAGGAGTCTGACACGGGTAACAGTTTTGTTTGGTCTACATGTTATTTCCAGCACTATCAGGGATCATGATTAGATCATAACCATTGTAATTCAAAGGCCTATAATTTTTCTTCTCAGTGCACTCTATGTGAATAATCCCCTTCACTCCCATGCATGCCATACTGTACGGAGAACTTTTAGTTATGAAGGTTAATGTTTGGAATGTTACTTTAGTAATATGTAGTATTGCAACTTTTATGAATTAAGTACCTTCTATTTGATATTTGATGCTTTCAGGTTTTTGCATATCCGACTTTATATATGATGGACATGTGCACAAAACAAAATCTTAAAGAACACAATTTCAAAAACATATACAACTTTTAATAGTGTAATATCTTAAAAAAAACATTTTTGATTAATAGGTAAGTGATTTATAAATTTTTTTATTCAGTTTACAGTCAAGCTTCACAAATTAAGTTTTTACATAATAACTTTGTGTTAGCCAATTCTGTTGATTACCCAAAAATGTTATTAAAACTACTTGTTGCATAGCTTATATAACTAATAATCGAAATCAAAAAAAATATTTATGTACATTGCATTGTGCCTACCTGTAATTATTATAATCTGAGCATCTTTTCATTCTAACACCGAGTGAAATGTTTAATGTATATACTCTTTTTACCAGCAGAGGGCAGCATACACTAAATCATCGCTGCCCACCAGAGATCCCAATAACACTTTGATTATCTTTTTTATAACAGATTTGTTTATCTTTTATTGACAGATTTTTCTTTCGTTTTCGTGAACTTAGAGGAGGGACCTTCAGCTCCTCTCTTTGGTGTACGATCAATACTCCCGATTAAATACAGTAAGCAGGGCACACCTTTTTTTAAGTAAAGGCTTTTTATATATAGCCAATGACACGTCCTTTGATTTTTCTGGGTGTGTAAAAGGGGGAGGAAGAGGGAATCAAATTGCAATAAAAGTGTTTATATTTATAATTAAGAATGTGGTAAATCCCAAGGGTGCTGACGGCATGACAGCATCCCATTCTTCAATGCCTCCCTCAGCTATTTATTAAAATTTAAATCTTAATTGCTCCATTTAATTTAATTGGAGAAAGAAAAAAATCTCAGTAGTTAGTGTGTTGAAATATTTATTTTCCCATGAGTCTACAGAGGAGATTCTCTAGCACAATGCACGTAGAAAGCTACCCAGACTACTCGCTATTCCAGCATCAAACACTTGCGTGTGCATGTGTGAATGTGCATTAATCCGGTTTAACAGCCTTAAAAGTTATAACAGAAGTGATGAAAATTGCAAAAGCATAGACAGTCAAACAGATGCATACCTAGACACACACAGACACATGTGTAAGGCACAAAGGAAGGAAGTTGCATTCTGTGACAGTTGAAACAGGGCCAGGGGCTGAACACAATAAACATTCTCAATATGAATATTCATACAAGCTCACACTTTTGGTTTTGTGTAATATAAAGCAGGCCAATGAATATTCCTGGAGACAAATTCACTGTATGTGGAAGGTTGTGTCTATTTCTTTAAGTATTGCATTCCACCCGGAGTGTTTAAATGGGACCTGAGGAGTTAAGCTTACTGACCTTTATGTAAATTGGCTTTCCGAGTGACAAATCTTAAATGAATGAAATCAGGTATGAAATAAAATTATTCAGGCTAACTTTAAAACCTTCTGTCTTGTGAAATGTTTATGTTGAATGGGTTTTTGCAGGTAAACTGACTCCTAATTATTCATTATATCCTATAGACATATCAGATCCAAATACACACAATGATTGACAGGCCACAAACATGTTTGTTTGGCTTAGCTTTGTCCCATCTAAAACCAGCCTGGATTACTTGTATTATCTGATTTCCAAGTCTGGGCCGGGATTCCCAAAACATTCGTATCACGGCGTTGTTTTAAAGAATGACGTAGCATTAAGAGGGTTTTGGGAAACCCAGTCCTGATCTCCTGAAAAAGTGCCCAAAACCCCAAAAGCGCCTTAACCCGTCCAACAAACCAGTTGGGACAAGCTGGTAAACTGGCAAATACAAACAAACTAAGCGGTTGCCCGCCACAGAAGTGTTTTTATTTATTTATTCCAATTTATTTATTATATTTACATTCATGTATTTGGGGGACTCTTCAAAGCACCTTAAAAGGGCATTCATGGTACATTTTACAAAATTGTATGTTGGCATCGAACCTGCCATCTTGGCTCTGCACACTAGTCACTAGTTTAGCTACAGTATAGGAATCCATTTCAATTATATACATCGACACTTTCACAGCTTTGAATACTGCTTTTCCCATCATCCGTTTCATAATAAAAGTTTAACACAAAGCAAAACACTCTAGCCTTCATTCTAACTCTATCAGATCAACCTCGGGGATTTATACCCCGGCAAACACAGACAGTTTTTCTCTCATACAGTACATCAGCCAAACGCACCATGCAGAGATCCAAAGAAATAGCCTTTACTTAGGGAATTCTGAATTTTAAATGGCAAATCAAGCATTTAACACTTTCAACCTCCTAATAATTTATACAATAAACAGGAGCCTAAGTCACTTCCTTAATAATTTAGACATAAGCTAATGTTGATTTATTCAGCAGGGCTAGTGCCAGCAGGAGACCCGCAGGAGCTGAAATGTGTATTAAAGTAGGACAGAGGCAGCCGGCGCCATAATAACATTTGGATAATTTTATTATGGCTCACGGCTCAGTTCATTTCCCCTTCTGCTCGCTGCATGAAATTGTTTGATTCTCACAGTGCCTGGAGTGAACTGAGAAGGTGCCACACGAGCACGTAAACATATGCAAAACACACTTTTTTCGCGCAGTTCGCGCACCTTCTCCCTCATACCTCCATTCCTGTGATGCGCACACACCTTTTCACATAAACACACACAAATGGGTCTCATGGTTCCACCTGACAACCTGAGACACACAGAGAACAGGCAGATAAATGATGTGTCTCATTACCAGAGATGTGGAAGAGTGGCAGCGCTTTCAATGAGAATGGACTGAGATTAATACCCTCTATCAGCCTTTATTCTGTCAGGGAGACAGACAGCGAGACTTGGAGAGAGCGAGGGGAAAGAAGAAAATCGGGTGCACGTGCATTTGTTCAACTAAAGATAAAACGCTGATGGTAAGATCAGTCTGCATAGAGAGACACTGGAACACAGCAGTCAGCCATAATGCTCTGGCCTCAGGGTTCTATGCGTTGACGCCTTATTGTCACTTCTGTCTCTTTACTACCTTTTCTTTCACTTGAATAATATTTACATCACATCACAACAAGCACGTGTTTGTCTGTGAGTGTGCATTTATTTAATATGACATGTTTTATTATTTCTGTCCTTGCCAATGAAAGGAACCCGATCAACAAGTCACACCAAAAAGCGCCCAAACTTCACGCTTTGTTCCACTTACAATTTTTTACCAGACACAGGTAGGCATTAGAGCAACAAAATGCCATAGGTTTCCATCTGTGCACTGGCCCTCTTCCCCTCTGTGAGCGCGCCTGTGCGCGCGCACGCATCATCCATTTGCAGGAAGCGCCTGCGGCAGCGTTCCATCAAAACTAATCATAACCATTCAAATCTGCCTCCCCGCTGCAAGATGTAGGAAGGAGGACGACTGTTTTAGGCAGAAAAACACCAGAGCCTTTTTTAAAGCCTAGAATAAGACAAATTGCACATCTTTTTTGCTCGTTCGTGCCATCGGTTAATTCACTAGTTGTCCTGAAGTGAGCAGAGATCTGCAGGGGCGTTTGTTTCAGAGTGCGCGCTCTCTCTGTCTTTCTTTCTCTCTTTCTCTCTCTCTCTCTCTCTCTCTCTCTCTCTCTCTCTCTCTCTCTCTCTCTCTCTCTCTCTCTCTCTCTCTCTCTCTCTCTCTCTCTATCCGGGTCTGGCCCAGAGGGGTTGTGAAACCCCTGGAGCGACTACCAGTGATTTCAGCTTCAGCTACCTTCAGCTGGGCTCCATTCCTCGGCGTTTGAGCGAGGGGCGCGGACAGGAGCCCAAACGTAAAGGTGACACGTCGCTGGATGTCCCATGTTCCAGGTGAGAAGCGCCGGATTGGGTTTTGTGGGTTTTTTTCCTACAGAGAGTGAGGTAGTGGAAGTGGGTCTTCAGAGCGCAGCTGCGTGTACGCATGTGCCAGAGGATGAGCGCGTTTGGGACAAAAATATGTATCTTCTTAGTCGCTCGCCGATGTGTAGAATAGCGAACAGCACTTGAAATAGTTCAGGCGGTGTCATGTGTTGAAACTGTCCTGTAGCGTTGATTCATATTATTGGCTCGATGTAGAAGCCTAATGGCGTCCTTGATTCGGTTTCGCGATGCGCTGTGATAAGTCTGGCTATATTTAAACGCATTTGCGATGTCTGCTAATGTGGGATAGGTTTGTTAATACACGCTTTTAGGGACGGCGTTCGAGATGTCGCTGCGATGTCGGTGCTTTTGTTATACATGCATTGTTTATTTGGGTTTACGTCAAATCGGAAAAGTGTGCGTTCGAACGAATTCGCAACACTTTTAATGTTGTTTTTTATCATTTGTATTCGTTGACTATTGTGTTTGCAAGTCCTCTAAACATCTAGCAACCATTCCATCGTCTTCTGTAATGTGCTACAGATGCCGCACACCAAGCACGAGCGAGAGGAACAAGATGCGTGTGCTTATGTTACAACAGCGTCAAACGTAAAGATGCACTGCGTTAAGTGTTGCGCCGTGTTCACTTTTGTTAGAACTGTTTCTAGAAGTTTGTTGCGTTGTCTCACTGCTGTTCACCCCAGTGATACAACAACTCGTAGATATGCTTTTGGCATTTCAGTTGTCAGATATGCCCCCTATACCTGGTCGAGGGTCTTATCAAATGGATATTCTTGTGCACTAGAGGGGGCTTTATGTTGTTATGCCTTGCTTTTACATGCCCAAGTCTGTAATGGAATGGCTGTGCATCTATCTATCTATCTATCTATCTATCTATCTATCTATCTATCTATCTATCTATCTATCTATCTATCTATCTATCTATCTATCTATCTATCTATCTATCATCACGTTTAAAAACCTTTAGGAAATTTTTATTTGTGCCTCCCTTATTCTTTGTTAATAATAAAGATGCACTTCTCTATTATTATCATAGCTACTACAGTGTAAATACTTATTCCATTGTCTGCTTTTAAAAAATATATTAAACTTAGTTGAATTTAGTTAAGTTGAATCTCATATCACTTATAAAAAGTATTGCTTACAACTTTTTCAGTCTGCACAGTAAAATCCCCAGTGTTAAAAAAGGTCAAATTAACTCACAGTGTATATATTATCCACATTTTGAGAGTGTGGATTATATATATACACTGTGAGAGTGTTAATTTGGCCAATTTTAACACTGGCGATGTTACTGTGTGTTACAGCAAGGGAGCGCTGTGCCTGCTGAAAAGTTCCCTCAGTGACATAAGAGCTTTGATTCATCGATTCTCCAAATAGGATTTGACATTACATGACAAATAATTATTGTTGTAGCATTAAAGCGAGTGGAAATGACAGAAATGCTGAATGCAGTGATATTATAGTGAGCTGTGTAAGTGGCCTACAGCAATGCAGGTTGCTGTTTGCCTAAAGAGGAAAAACGAAGGAATAAAGCACTGACTAGAATCCGTATTTGTGTCCATGACACAGCACAGATTCATCTGTTAAATCTGGAAGAAGTCTTGTATAACTTAAGGGGATCATAAAGTACACATGTAATTGGTCTTGCAAAGAACACAAGCATTCCTGTGCGGAACACAATCAACCAGTAAAATGCACATGGACACAATGGATTGCGTGCGACGTGCTGAAAAACAGATGCTGAATCGCTGCCCACGATCTGAGTTTTATAGATTATTCAACATGTTAATGTGAGCTTGGATTCACCTCAAACACAGGTTACTAATCCTCACCCTCTTCACCGGTTTTCCAACACATCCATATTTATACCCAGGCACCTATGAATATGGATAGGATTAAAACCAAGAATGCGCAAGATGTTATGTCGAAGGCGCCGCACCAGAAAAACCACGACCGTAGACCAAACAGGCTACTTTTATCAGTCAATGGGAATCCAACCCATGACCTCATCGTTTTTCGTGTGAATGAGTGATCCACTTAAAAATTGCGCAGATACATGTCATGGTGGACCAACAAACCCAACAGGTGCTATATTCAAAAGCGACGTGCATCGCCAGGACTTCACCCTGATGTACACACTCGAATATGGTTTCCATCTCTCTCCGAGCTGTACATACCCAGACACACTCACACATTCAGTAGTTACTCTTTTTTTTGGACAGCCCCGGGCACTGGCAGTAGGTTCAGCTATATCGCACCTTGGTGTTCCTCTCTCTCTCTTTCATTCTCTCCCAAGCCTCGGAGGAAGAGGCGATTTGTGATGCTGCGCTCACACTGTTTTTTAAAAAAGTGCTTCCTCTGAACTTCTCTATCTCTTTAGATTAGTCAGGGAACAAATTACCTGCCTGCACATAAAAAGCCCCTCTCCAATCCTCCACACAGCCATGTAACGAGCCTGATCTCCCTTTTGAAGAGTGGGCATGTTATTTTCCCTCTCGCCCGCAGGCTACCCTGCCATGCAAATGATTATGAAATTAAATTTAAAACTATACATGTATTCAGCCTCTCTCTTATCGCTATCTGCACAAAGCGCATACAAATCAGGCCGGGATCAGGGCCCCGGCTCAGGACTGCACTTTAAAGCTTTGCTAATTGCTAATTGGGTATCTAGGTGTGAAATGGGCTCTGCTAACGAGAATTTAAAACATGGAAAAGGATGGCTTATTTATTTATTTCATGCTCCTGCTTTCTCTCACTCACACTCTCTCTCTCTTCTTCCCTTTGAGAGATGTCAGAGCTGTTTCTGGTGACGTGCCTGTGGGCACAAATGACAGAATAAGACAAAAGAAGAGAGGTCTCTCATTTCAAAATGGAGGCACGGGGATATATCTGTGTGCTCTGCGGAGTAGTGAAATGAGATACACGACCCGCGTTAGATTCGATGGTGGTAGCGCAACGATTAGAAGCTTGGGCTTCGAACAAAGCTTGCGGCTTCGGTTTTTAGCTGGGGGTAACCCGGGAACTTGAGTTACTGAGATCACAATCTTGCTACATTCACACCGTGGCCTTGAGCGAGGGACTTTACCCCAGGTTTCTTCCAGGGAACTGTGTGCAGTTTCTATAGTAGCTGTACCTCGGGCGCTCCAGCACTGCAGAATTTAGGTCTAATTTGACACACCCCTTTCAGGTCTTCTTGGAGTGCTCTGCTTATAAACTGAAGCAGCGCCGGGCGGAATGATGGAATATGTTGTTAGAGATTTTTCTATTCCGCGTAATGCAAATAAGTAGGCGTGGTTTACTCGGCGCTCTGCAAGTTGGGAGTTATGATGAAAAAATAACAAAGTAACAAATCATCTAAGCTGAAGAGTTGAATGGGCTGTGTTCCCAACATCTTTAAAGTATGTGAAAAGCAGTACGTCAAATGAGTATCTAAATAGTAACTTTATTATTTGATCACAGGAGTTTGACTAAACTTTAGATGATAAAAACATTAAAGGTCCAACGTGTCATTTTTTTGGGAGGCTCTATTGACAGAAATGTAATATACAATGTGTGTTCAGAGGGGTGTAAAGACCTTAAATAATTAAGCGTTATGTTTTTATTACCTTAGAATAAGCTATTTCTATCTACATACACCGCGGGTCCCCTTTCATGGAGTTCACCATTTTGTTTCTACAGTAGCTCTAAACGGACAAACTGCTCTAGAGAGCATGTTTCGTAAATGGGTGTTTCTGCAAATGGCAGGCAACCCAGCAGTGAAATTTTATATTCAAATTTTGTCATATGACACTTTAAAAATATATTCACAGTTTGACACAGCTTGAAAGAAAATAGAATAAATGATTAATGTGATTTAATATAAAATTATATAGAATTTATAGCCACAGCTCTGGTCACATGTTAAATAAGATAATTGAATTACAATTTGACATCATTTTTAATTGAATTGTTTAATATACACATTAATTAAAAGCATTTGAAATGTTTTTGTATATTTTACTATATAATTTTTATAATTTTATGAAGTAAATGTGCCTGTCAGTGTCCCACACTTTTCAGTCCTTACAGTGAAAAAGGCTTTTATAAAGAAGTTTTATCAAAGACAAACAAGTTTCTATGGAAACAGAAATTACCACATGAGCATATTGCTGACAGATTAGACCACCTCACTACCTCACTCACAAGATCCCAAAAATATAAGGTAAATTTAATATTTTCTGTGTCAGTATTTATTTTGTGTCCTTACCATGCAGCTTAGTTATTCTGTACTTTGAACTACATTTTTAAAATAAATGTATATTACTGTTTAATTCATGTATATTAAGATGCTTTTGTGGTTGTCATTAATACATCATAGGTTAAGGCACGTATACGTCACAAGATGATGCCAGCATGCGATAAATGTAATATCTACTGTATACTGCTATACTACATTTGCATACCTAATAAAACTTTTCCAACTGTATTCAAAGCTATCCAAAATGTTTAGTCCTGTAGTGCACAATACATTGTAAGCTAAACAAATGTTTTTACAGGGAAAAACTGGCAGCTGTGGTTGCTAGAAAACATCTGTAAAGATACAGTAAGTTTGTAAAAAAACGTGACAGTTTGATAATAAAACATCCTGATGTACTGTACATAACATAATCGGTAAGAAATATAAGAAACATAATTCTTAAAATGATCTGGTTTTAGCATGAAGAAGTTGGTTTTACACTGTAGAAAGTAGTAATTGGGATGTGCTTAAAGAATATTCACAAGGCTCTGACTGTATAAAGTTAATGAGTCAGATGATCACTGTTGATTCGCTGATGGATGAATAGAGCTGTTTTTTAACCTTCCTATAGCTTTGAGCCCTACTGAGCTCTAAAATCCGCTTCCTCATGCGTTGCCTTTCTCTGAGGCGCAGAGCCGGAGACAAACATCTGCCTTATTCTCCAGAGCCAAACCTCAGCTCTGTGCTGTTCATACTGAGACAGCGGTAGCCTCGGGGTGCTCACGACACACACACAAAAACAGGAGAAGAGAGACAGAAGAGAGAGAGGCGTGAATGTAGAAGCACTTAGAAATGTGTTCTGGATCAAGGTCACTAATATATAATGATCTTATATTAGTGGGTGAGTGTAGGAATCAAATGACATTTTTTTAAAGGGTGTGTTTAGAAGTGGTTCGTGGATTTTTATTCACTGGGCCAAAAGCAATCATATATGGAGTACGCTAGAATCATTCATACATACAAATATCAATGCGTTAAAATTGTGAAAATAATTATCCTACATTTGTTCCAAACCCATATGTTGTTACTTTTATTTAAATTATTAAAGAATTTTCGAACAGCTTCTTTATCATCAATAAAACGACACTATATTATATCATTTTTCTATCACTAACAAAAAACACCACAAGAGCTGTCCATAAAAGGCATGATGTGTTTGGTGTGAGGAGCAGATTGAAATTTCAGGCTGTTGTTTACAGATATTGTGCCTTTCCAGTGAGCTGGAACTGGATCATTGAATCATCGAGTTGAACTCAAACAGATTACGTTGGTTTGTAAATTAATCATTCATCCTGATTTATAAACAGGACCAGAATTTGGTTGAAGAGTCAAAAAACAACAACAATGAATCCACAAATGGGACTGATCCAGTTCTTGACTTCAGCTCACTGGCTATAAGGGGTAGTTCATCCCAAATAGAACATTCGGTCATCATTTACTCACCCTTAAAGGAACAGTTCACCCCAAAATGAAATTCGGTCATCATACTTACTCACTCACAAGTTGTTATAAAATTTTTTATAAATGTGTTTGTTGTGTTGAACATGACCGAGGTAAATATTTTAAAGAACTTACAATGTCAAAAGTACCCCAGAGCCAGAACTGTTTGCTTTTCTACATTCTTCAAAATATCTTAATATATAAAGCAATTCTTTTTACTATGGTAGTCAATGACAGCCAAGAAATGTTTGGTTACAAGCATTCTTCCAAATATCTTGCTCTCTGTTCCTCTATACAAATTTAGAACAACCTGAGGGTGAGTAAATGATGAATTTTGGGTGTCATTGTAAACGGCTTCTTGAAGATTCTTCAAAATTTCTACATTTGGGCTCCACAGAAAAAATAACAGGGTTTTTTTAACAATCCAAGAGGAAATAATGATGGACATGTCATTATGGGTAAACGACTATAATGTAAGCCCTCACCTTTTAGGCTTCATTCACATTATAAACACTTTCTTGCTACACAGAACATCAGCAAAAACAAAACAAGAAGGTCTGCGGTAAGCAAACTGCATTCGTAAGTCACAACACATACCACATCTAAATAGCAGAAGATACAATCCAGTCATACTAACACATTATTAACAAAATCAGCGCATTTTTACATAGTATGTCCCTACTGGCCATAATTGTTCACACGCAGGGTGTGCAGTGCAGACATTATCCTTAAAATACACAGAAATATCAAGTATATTATCACACCTTTGTTCCCTCTCCCATCTGGCACATTCTCTCTCTCACAAAAGGCTGCATTCTCACATAGCCATAGAAAGATATAAAAGTATATGGATGGCCTAAGGGATAGACATGATCACAGCTGCTACTGGAAACTCCAAAATAAAGTAAGCCTGCCCGGGCTTCATAGCCCTTTAATAATAAGCAGGTGTGTATCTGTGCGGGCGAGCGTGTATAGTTGGGCATCTGTAAAGCATAATTGCAAATGTATTGCCTCGCTGCGGTCCAATATAGAGTATAGCTGACTGTGCTTTTCCCCTCTCGCTTTAGCTCTCTTTCTGAACGTGTGTGGGAGCATAGCTTTCATTTAGAGGGTTTTAGCTCCACTTAACTGCACCTTTAAGAGCGCGTTCCTGTTCTCGTAGCTGAAGGTCACTAAAACACACCAAAAGCTCTCAGCGCTGCGGTCCAATATAGCGCATGCGCACTGCCTCGGGACTCATACATTGTCAGACTGCAATATGGCGAGAATGCCTGGCAGCGGGGACCACTGCTGTAGTGATGTACCGGACCCGATGTCAGGGGATCGAGAGAGACTCGAAGGCTCGGGAGATGGAGAAGGGGAAGAGGAGGGAGAAATTCAGGAGATCCAGATTACAGGGGAAGAGGGAGAAGTGTCAGAAGAAGAAGCCGAGTTGGAGTGGGAGGAGTGCGGGGAGCCCGACAGCTGCGCTACCGTGGAAACGGGGGAAGCGGTCCTTATGCGGAATACAGACCAGCACTGCGGGGACGAGCCCGAGTCCGTGGACCCGTTTTTCGCAGCTTTAGACTCTGAATCCGAGGGAGACATGCACCGCTCCAGGCTCAGCGAGAACACGCGCTTGGCAACCCGATACGCGGTGCGAATCTTCAGGGAATACCTGACTGAGAAGGCGCAAAGTACGGACTTTGAGGGCATGGAAAAGAACGCGCTCTGCAAAGTGCTGCGCTCTTTCTATTCCGAGGCGCGCTCCAAAAGCGGCCAGCTGTACAGCAAGTCTTCTCTCATCAGCATCCGGAGCTCGCTCAACCGGTACCTCAACGAACCCCCCTTCTGCCGCACGCTGGACCTCACCAAAGACCCCGAGCTGCGCAGCGCCAACCTCGCGCTCGCCGCGGTCATACGCAAACTAGAAGAGCAGGGCGCCGGTCCCGTGGTGCAGAAGCAAGCCATTACGCGTTCCGACCTGAGAAAACTATACACTTCGGCGGTGTTCAGCGCCTGCTCGCCATTCGGGCTTCTCAATAAAGTGTGGTTCGAGACTTGTATGTACTTCTGCACGAGGGGGCGGGAGAATCAGCGCGAGCTAGAGGAGGACTCTTTCGGGCTGGCCATGGATGAGGACGGAAGAAAGTTTGTCTACTTTAAAGCTCTCGGGCCGTATCACAAGTCTCGTTCCGCCTCCTGGACTAAAAAAAGATCCGACACGGATGATGACAACCTTCCACGCATGTACGAGACGGGCACGGAGTTTTGTCCGTACGCGAGCTTCGTGAAGTACCTCTCCAAGCGCAATCCTCTCTGTAAGGCTTTTTTCCAGCGCCCGCGGGATCACTGCGGCGAGAGCGACACGACTTGGTACGAGAATAAAGCCATCGGAAAAAACCTGCTGGGCACAAGAATGCAGATGCTCTCGCGGGCCGCCAAACTCTCAAAGACCTATACCAACCACTGCATCGGCGCCGTCTCCATAGCAACGCTCAACGGCATTGCGGGCATCGGGTCAACGTTGGCGCCTCTCCGGGTCTCCCCGGAAACGGTCAACGGAACGTGCCATCCGCATCACTTGCAGCACGTACTGTCCTGCGCGCAGGACTGCGAGGACGTGTCCGAGCTCAAACCGCAGAAAGTGATCAAACGCCCGCGGCCGCTGGTCTATCCGATCGGCGTTTCAGGACCAGGGCCAGGGGCATCACCAAAAAGACTTTGCGCGCGCTCTGCGGTTGAGCGCGCGGGCACTCCGAGTGTCACCCCGCTGGTCACGTCTCTTTGCGAACCCAACGGAGACATCCCTCATATGCTTCACTCACAGGTAATGACCGTTTCACGTTTTTTTGCAGCTCCGTATGAAATCTAATATTTTGGGCTGGAATAAAAGTTTGTATCAATTGTATCACGCCAAGTATTTATGCAAATAAACGAATAAAAGGAACAACTGTAAGTTGTCATATTTGACTCATGTCTGTCATATTGTGTCCTTTTTGGATAAAACATTTGTCATCAAACCTTCCTAGGGGTGCATTCTTTTATTGTAATGTTATTTTAACAGTATGGTGTATATTGTTTGTGTGTTTTGTTTTGTTTTTGAGACAAAGTACTTAGTCTCAAAGGCAAACCCGAATAATGTCACTGGTCCTACCATTAACCAAACTAAGATTCTTTGCTCATTGATCTTTTTCTATTTGTTAGATTGTTTTTGTTAATTTCTCTGTCATTTTAGATCTAGCTGTTAAGTTTATAACTAAACATCCGCATTTCTCCTTGTGCTTCTTGTCTTTAAAAGTCAGCACAATCTATGCTTGGAGGCCACAGCAAAAGCTACCAGCGGTCCATTGGGGATGCGTTTATGATTGATATCTTCATATCTTAGTGTATTATTGTGCTGTGTAAGTAGGCTATGTGAAAACAGGCAGTGACTTTTTCTTTAAGGCCTTTACCCTTAGCATGAAGGTGAGTGTGAAAAATAAAGACATTCTTTGCCTGCGGAGGAATGAGCTAATATTGCACCTGTGCAGAGCTTAAACAAAACCAATGACTCCTAAACACCCTAAACTGAGAAGAGCTGTTTGTAGTGGGTCAAGTGTGTACTTCAGCTGCATTACACTACATAAATGCCCAGAATCAAACGAACACAGTGCTCCAGTAAAAGCATCACACATACCCACTCATGCATGTTTGCTCTTAAATACACAAATTATTTTTATCCTCAGGTGTTTACGCTTGTCCATGTTGTACACTTTCAGCTGTGCTCTTAATATATTTGCTAAAGTATTTTGTGCTGTTCTTTTTCTGTGCGTGGTAGTTAAATCCACAGCATGCTTGTCAAAGTTTGTGTCGGGGTAACAATTGATTAGGGCCCCCCACAGGGGGGATAGAGTATTGAATATACTAAGACAATATTGACCTAACCCTTTATCTAACTATATGCCTTTTACACCTAGTCTAAAATTTGAGACATTTTTACAGTTATTAACTGCAAGTTTGTTTACGCTTTTATTTTGGACTAGTTGGGAAAGTGATTCAGATCTTTCCTGACATGATTTTTAGCACTTTTGTATAATGTGCCAGATTTATATTGAATTGTTAACTTAAATATGAAATAAATGATGTAATATTTAAACCCGTTAAATAATTAAATAATCAATCAATATATTAATGCCCGGTTTCACGACTTAAGACTAGTCCCAGACTAAAATGAAAGTTTGAGCTTTCTCAACTGAAAACAAATTGCTCTGACATATCTTAAAATATCCCATTGCCATTGTTTTGTCTCAAGATGCACACCAGTGATATTTTTATCAAAGCATTTTAATAAAAGCGACTTAAATATCCTAATTTAACTAAGGCATAGTCCTGGCTTATGATGATCCTTGTCTGTGAAACCAGGCCTTTATGTTAAATATATTGAATTGTAAAGTTTTTGTTAAACTCTTTTTATTTAAAAAATATATATTTTAATTGTGTAATATTAGCTGTAAATTTTGACAGTAATAATTTTATACTGTGAAACTATAAAAAATAGAATAGCTGAACATTTTAGCTGTACTTTTTAACAGCAAAATGAATATAAACTATTCTGCCCTACAAAGGCAAAATACCTTAACTCGAATGACTATATATTTTTATTTGTTATTTTTTCATGGGCTTTTCAAATTTAGAACCAATTATATCCACAAGATAAAGGAGGTCTTGAATGTCCCAAAAATATTAATAAAAAACTTTACTGGCTTTTGCCTTTGCATGGCAGTATTGTTCTAACAATTTAATAAAATGCTAGCCAGTTTTTTAACAATAAAATGACCTGACCTGTTTTAATAAACAATAATCTTCTCACAAAACTAAAAACTCAATGCCAGTTACAGAAACACATGTAGATTAATATTACTCCATAACAAGACAGCTTTTGCCCAATAGGGCAAATGAAAGTTCTGTTAACTGATGAAAATCTTTCTCCCACTGACCCCGTGCCAGTGATCCATCCTCATTATTGAGCCCTGATATAATGGACTATGAAGCACACACAGACCTCTATATCTCACTATATCTCCTTGCATCTCAAATTACAAAGAAATATGCTTCATATACAGCAATATTTTTATACATTGTTGATTTCTTTTCACAATAAAATATGTTTTAGTAGGCATTAGCAAGAACTAAAATCATGTGACACAAGAATTTTTGGTGCATGAATATCACACTGCCACTGTATTGTCACTTTATTAGAATGTGCTTATTTACAGCACTGTTCCTATAAAACGCGGAACCGTTTTAATGCTTTTTCAATAAACCGAACTGGCTTTGCTCTTTAAACTATCACATCACATTTACATTTTTATTGTGTTTATACACTTTGTATATGTGCATGTGTGTGTACACACAATATCTCTATATAATAGCAAATATTCTACCATATGATATAATTTCTTCACTCTAAACTTACCAGAAAAAAACATCAACTTTCTTTTAAAGATGAGACAAAGACTTTTGACCTAAGTCAGTTCCCCTAAAGGCATCAGACGCATTTCAGCCACATTAGAAAACTGCACCCGCTAAAACATTCAGTTGTGCCAGATATGTTTATCATTAGTGTTTTAATGTTTTAGCCCGAATGCATGTTTACTTGCACATGCTCTGTGTATCATCAAGGGTTAATGCCTGTTTTTTCAGGTCGCTGTATCAGGCAGCCTGATAAACTCATTCTCCAAGACAGCAGAATAAGATAGCTACTCAGCTCTGGGCGAGAAAGCCATTGATATATGCACGTACACAAGCACGCTTATGTTACAGTTTGTGCTTTTTCCATCTTTTAAAAAGAAAGTTTGCCTGTGGCGGTTTCATTGTGCCTCAGTAGATAGTGACCACCGCAGAGATTTAGCAAACCTATAGATAATGTCAGACATGAGCCAATGGAATTAGAGACTTGATGAGGGTGCAGCTACAAAAAAGATATGTGCACTTCTGTATATTCTAACAGTATGTTCTAGGTTATAAGGCAAGATAAATAATATTGGGGTTTTTTAAAGGGGGAGGAGCCACCCAATATGTTCCGCCCTAATTTCCTGTTAGAATGAATTTAAGTCAATGCATTGAACAAAGATGCACATTTCAAGTCACTTTAATATCACTAAGATGCTGAGATTTTTTAGATGTTAAAATACTTTTTTCAGTTAATGGGAACAATAATTTGAAGGAATAGTTCACCTTTAAACTTAAAATGTTGTCATCATTTACTCACCCTTTTGTCGTTTTAAACCTGTGTGATTGTCTTTCTTCTGCATAACACAAAAGAAGATATTTAGAAAAATTTTAATTACCAAAAACCGGTGGTCCCCATTGACTTCTATTTAATGGATACTTGTCTTATTGTTCCAAGGTTACCAGGGCGGGCAGGACGCAGTCCAAGGTTACTAGAGCGGGCAGGATGCAGTACCTGCCCAGACCTGACAAAAGCTGTGATGATAGAGCTGGACAAAGGTCGTGGCGACTCTACAAAATTTCTTCTGCTATTAGATTATTAATGATAATAATCTTAAATAAAAACAATTTTGCAAGCACTGTCGAGCTTATGCAGAGGCTGCAGCTTTTGCGAGAGGGGAACTGGAATCCCCTGGTTAGGCCTTGGTTCCCTCTGAGGTTTTTTTTCTCCTCCAATGGAGGTTTGGGTTCCTCGCCACCGTTTTCATACTCTTTGCACTGTTTGCCTGGCTGCTAGAATTTTATAGTTTTATTTAATTAAGACTGCATATAGGAATTTATAGTCTGTCTGTGCTTTGACCTTATATGTTTTGCTTATAGTTAATTTTTTCTTGTGCAGCTGCTTTGTAACAATGAAAATTGTAAATAGCGCTATATTAATAAAGCTGACAATGGACACAAAACCAATGCAAGTCAATGGGGACCAACGGTTTTCTGTTACATTTTTCAAAATATTTTTTGTGTTATAGGTTTAAAACGACAAGAGGGTGTGTAAATAATGACAATTTTTATTTTAAAGTTGAACTATTCCTTTAAGTTTAATTTAACATGAATTCAAAAAAACAATGATTTACCTTCTCAATACCCATTTCTGTTGTTATTGTGCAGATTTCAAAAAATGTAAATGGTCACAGTTCTTAAAAACTTTGTCTTGCTTGGTGCAATAGATCATATTCAAATTCCAGGGAAAACACACTGATCAAATATCTTGAATACAATATAAGTTGCAAATGCATATATAAAAAATGCAACTATAGCTAAACTGATAGCAAACAGATTTTGAATGTTAAACGAGCGGCTCGCACCGTTCCAACATGGCGGACAACCAGATGCTAATGCAGCATCTAGTTATTTATGTATGGATTGTAGCAGTGCAACATATTTAATCTTATTAATTTTGCTGTCATTTTAGTTTTTATGTTAAATAATAATATAAAATTGTATGCATGCTTACTTTTCATCTATTTTTATCAGTTTATATTCAGTAAATAAAAAGTTGTTTCCAAAGTCGATAAGTACCTTAACCCCATTTCTATTTTTAGTTTTTTTACTTCCATCCAATCACTACATGGGCACCTGTTTTTTCACGTTTCAATACATTTCTAAATGAATGAATAAAGTCCATCTAAGATAAAAAAATCTCAGAAATTCTCTCCTTTTCTTAAATTAAATGGCTCACACCATTTTATGTTGACTGTTTAAACCTTCTGTCACAAATAATTATCTTGAGACTGACTTTTCTCAACTACAGTGATATTTCTTCTTCCCCAGGAGAATCGCAGCAACAGTGTGGGCATGTCGACTCGGCCTCTCTTGGCACATTCGCCTGCCTCGCCGCTGGGCACAGCTGGCATCCCCACACCTGCACAGCTTACGAAGACCAATGCACCAGTGCATATCGACGTAGGGGGTCACATGTATACCAGCAGCCTGGCCACATTAACCAAATACCCAGAATCCAGGTATGATGCAAATACAACTGAACTACCAGCAATAGTCCCTGTATTTGGGTTTTTCTAACAAAGAATGATGACCACAGCAATCTGTGTCTCTCGCTGTATATGATGAACGACTGCTATCATTTCCCATTTTTCAGATATCTTCCCCCAACTATTGAAACATTTTATTCCTGTTATTTTTCCACCACATATAATGTATCTGGCAGTCTGCCTTAACTTTTTCAAACAGATGTCATACTTTCAACATGCTTGCTTGATGCGCTTGCTCCGTATGTCTGTTTGTGTAGATGTGTGTAGCTTGTCTGTGCTCATTAGCTCACTGACCGCTATATTTCTGCAATGCCAAAGAGCATTATTGTCTTGTAGCCGCTGACTGAGCTAAACATCAGAGCACAGGCCAAAAGAAGCCCGAGGCGCTTTGAGCCAGACCAGGATCCTGTCTCACAACTGCTCACATGTCTCGCACAGTTTTAGCTTCCCACTGCTTCTTACCGTGTCATTTAAATGCACAGCATCTCACATTATCTCACGCAAGCATCGCACGGCTTTAATCACATCTACATGTTCTCAGATCAGATGTAGCATAATTTAGGAAACGGCTTGGGCCGATGGTAAAATCTGCCTGTATTTTGGTCAAGTAGAGGTTTTTGAGAAAGGCGTAGGCATATCTAACACTGACAGTTGTGATCTGTTTCACCCTCGGCTACTTTATTGCAAACAACATCAATATGACACACACTCATCAGAGAGCCAGAATAAAGGGCGCTGCATGATGGCATTTGTGTCGTCAGGAGTAACGTTGGCTACTGCCTACAGCTATGCCCTGTCTGAAACTGATGCAAGATATCGTTTGGGCAGAATCAGTGCTGACCGAATGCACTTTCAGTGAATTTAAAACGTTATCAAAATTTTAGATTATTAAAGGGGTCATATGACACTGCTAAAACGAATATTATTGTTTGTTTTAGATGCAATGCAATATGTACACAAGATTTAAGGTCAGTTAACCAGTGCGTAGTGATGTTACAGAAATGTAACGCTTCTTACCATATTTGGAACATCAGGTTCCAAAGCAATTTTACTGACAGGTACGCCCACCTTACTTGCGGATACATTTAGGCAGTCATAGTCAAATCATACCACGAACTGACGTAGATTTGTGGGGGTGTGGTTACACAAGGTATTTCAGGCAGGTATGGGTGAGCATCTTTTGTTACGACACTTTAATTTTTGCAATTGTACCTGTTTAGTTCATGCATGGGCAACTTATAACACGCCAAATACACTGAAAAACACGTATTCGTGCCATTATTGCTTTATTAGAACGACAAACGTATCATTTGCGTGATTCAGAGTCGACTCCTTTTTCCCAAAGCCAACTTTGTTATTCGTTCACTTTCTTCTTTGCATCTTGGCAGACTGCTTACATTCACATACAGCAACATTACACACTGCATGAAATGTAATTTTAAGGACATTGTAATAGTTACTCTTAACCTAATTGTCATATTTAAAAAATATATAAAGTGTCTTGGCAAGATGATTGTACAGACTTTAAGATTGTACAGCTTTTATTTTGTATTTCTCTCTAACAGGATTGGCCGTTTGTTTGATGGCACAGAGCCCATCGTATTGGACAGCCTGAAGCAGCATTATTTTATAGATCGGGACGGACACATGTTCCGCTACATATTAAACTTCCTCAGGACCTCAAAACTGCTCATCCCAGATGACTTTAAAGTAAGACTTTAAAACTGCATACTTACTGTTAACAGAAAAATAAGGAAAACCAATTTTACTTTTGTTAATGTTTACCTCAAATCAATGATGTAAAGTAATTCAAAATGGTGCTTCATTACTACAGTTTAAAGCATCATCTAGTAGTGATGTTGCAAAATGCAACCAACGGCTCACTCCACCCCTCCCTTTCAAAGCATTACAGTGGCTGACACCGGGCTAAGATGTCGTCACGTTTTTCGCTTCTTTGCATAAGGAGATCATGTATTTACAAAATACGCTCTGTAGAGCAGTTTGTCCATTTAAGGCTACTGTAGAAACAAAATGGTGAATTCCATGTAAGGGGACCCGCGGTGAATATAGATAGAAATAGCTCATTCTAAGGTAATAAAAACATAACCCTTCTTTATTTAAGGTCTTTATACACCTCTGAAGACAGTTATGTGCGGTATATTATATTGCATTTCTGCCAATATGTCCTTCAAATGACACACAGCACCTTTAAAAATTATTTCGTGAAATGTTTACTTAGTTTACTTGGCAGCAAACTGTTTAAACTTTTAAAAACTTTGGGCAGTTTCCCAGACAGGGCTTGAGCCTTGTCAAAAAATAAAAAGCATGTTGTGGCAGTCTAAACTGAGCACTGACATATCTTATATATATATACTGTTTTATCTCAAGATGCACACCATAAATGTTTTATTCTAAGGCACGTTTATGAAAGCTACTTAAATTTCCCAATTTATCTAAGGCTTACTCTTGGATTAATGTAAACCCTGTCTGGAAAGTGGAAACCGCCCCTTTGACTCCTACTTAACTGTTATTATGTTCCCATAAAAAACACTGTATGTCTTTCAGCCCTTGGTTTGCATTAAAAAATTGTAAATGTGATCCGTTTATAATGGAACCTTAACGGGAAAGATGGCTGGAGGATTTCAAAGGATTGTGATTTCTATGTTTTTGTTAAAGCCTTAGTTACAGTATGTTTAGCTTTTTTCAGACGTGATTTTAATTGCTATTCCTGTGGGTGGAGTTTGTTCTTAGTATACAGCGCTTTTGAATACTTAGGTTGTGATGCTTACAGTAACTTTCTTGTCTCATCCTCCTCCAGGAGAAAATCTATTCATCTTGTTTATTACCTATCCTATGTATTATGCTTCGATGCCAATGGGGATATGTGCAGTTTTGGAATCTGGACACCATGAAAATGGTCCATAATTCACTTCATATTTCTTCTTTTTCTCAGTTTTTGTATACAGTAGCTTTAGCAGACTTGGAAAAAAAGTCATAAGATTTTATTGTATTTGTTATTAGGTTTCATTTTGGAGCCCGACAGCCTCTTGTGACTGTTGTTGTATATCAGGTCATGAGTTTCATACTGAAAGAATGCACACACTCATAGACATTACAGTTTGAATAAAATGAATAGTCATAATCGTATGATTGGTCTGTTTAGGACTACTCTCTGCTGTACGAGGAGGCCCGATATTTCCAACTTCAGCCACTGAAGACCGAGCTTGAGCGCTGGCGTTCCGAGCAGGACTCTAAGTACACATCACGCATGTGTGAGTGCGTGGTAGTGCGCGTGGCCCCCGAGCTGGGAGAGAGGATAACACTCAGCGGCGATAAAGCCCTCATTGAGGACATCTTCCCGGAGATAGGAGACGTCATGTGCAACTCCGTGAACGCGGGCTGGAACCATGATTCCACTCATGTCATCCGATTTCCTCTTAATGGATACTGCCACCTCAACTCCGTACAGGTGTGTAATACCTACTTACATGGACCAGATGAAAAAATTATTCACTTTTGTCTGGTTGCGGAAACTTTACACATTGACACAATGGTGTTGATTCAATACATAAATGAATAAAGAATTTGAGCTCAATGTTTCCTATTCTGTGCATTGTTACCATTTCATTCTGTGTGTGTGTGTGCATGCATGCATGTGTGTGTGTGTGTCTAGAGGCTGTCTAATCCTGTTTGGTTATTAAATCTTTTGGCCCCTGGCATTCGCCGTCACACTAATGGAAGCAGGAGATTGAGAAATGTAGAGGCACAAGACTGCAAAAAAATGGGAAGACAGAAGGTTGAAGGACAAAAGCATTATAGAAGGAAAGAGACACAGACTTGTAACCTTAACTTTGACCTGTAAACTGGGGTGAGAAAAATACGGAAAAATGGTGGATGAACGTGAGTGTAGAGAGTGAAGAGTGAAGGATGCTGTGCTGGAGAGGACCAGCAGAAAGAGACGTCCTCAAGCCACAGTAATGCAATGTGATCTTATAGATCTATGAGGCGAATGTCTGCAGGACTGAAGGATCTAAGAGTGTGAAAGCAGAAGACAGAAACAGATGCAACAGACAGATATCCTATTTTTCGCCTTAAGTCTTGTGTTGAAAAATGCAAGATAAAAAATAGCTGTTTGTAAGCATAACAGAAACGCTGTGGTATGTATTTGTGTGATGTCACTGGAATGGGAGGTACTTGAAAAATTATGCTGATTATCCGATATAACATGTAATTATAGTAAATAGGTGATTTTTTCTGCATGTGATACTTTGCTGTCATTTAAACCGAACATATTCTGCGCTGTTTCTGCAGACAGATAATTCTGTGTTTTGCTTGTTTATTTGTTATAAACGCTTTAATGTTCTGCCGTGTGTGGGGATATGTTCATCAGGTTCTGGAGCGTCTGCAGCAGAGAGGTTTTGAGATTGCCGCTTCTTGTGGAGGCGGTGTGGACACAACCCAGTTCAGCGAGTACGTACTGAGGAGAGAGGTGAAACGAAGTCACCGTGGGGTCACAACCTCCGTCATTCGAATCAAACAGGAACCACTGGATTAGTTGTCCAATCATACGGAAAAAAAGAAACTGGGTATTTTTAACTGAATATAAGGGATGTTTTGATTTTTTTTGTTTTGTTTATCTTATAGTCCTAAAGGACTTTTTCATGGGTACTGTTCGGAATAAACAGTTTAAAGAAGGAAATGTTTTGTTTAAAAAGCTCCCTGGTGATGTCGATCTCCGAATGATTTCCTTTGTGATGGTTTGTTTTAAAACGTCAAGACTGCACCTTTGCCAGATTTGTCTTCAGGATGACGGCTTGGAGGGAAAGAAGCTGACGTTAGACTCTATGTACTGTATGACATCTTGTAAAGAATTTCATCAGCCAAACTTACTTAATAACCTGTTTGATGAATCATTTATGTTGCTCATCTTGAAGTGTTTCTCTCATGAATATCTCATCACACAGGAATAGCAGCTCTAGCTCCATGACACCTTTACTTAGAGAAATACATGATATAAACACACACAAACAAATGATAAGCAACAGCAGTGATTTTTGTATTTTGGGGAACCTTTATTTAGTTAAACACAGTCCAGATGATACAACGTATTTCATTATTAAATAAGATATTTCTTCCTTAAATAAGGATTATTTTTTAAGTTTGGTATTTTACCAAGGGGGGCTCCTCTCTTATTGCAAAAGTCAGTCAGGTCGGTTTAATTTGTGTAATTTGAGAAAAAAGTAATTAAAATGTTAAGGAAAGTTGTTTTTTATTCATTTATTAACTATAAATTGACAGGTTTGACTGGATATAGACCTAAAACTGCTTCACAATCCACGAGAATAAAGTTTGAGAAGAATGTAATGTGACATTGTTAATAAAAGTTTCTAAAAATGACCTTGGCTCGTTCATTAGCACTCTTTAAAAAATGTAGAACCGTATACACAGTATAATCAGAATCCATGTGCTTTAATTATTTATTTAATTAAATACGAAAATTGTCAAGTTCTTTTAATTTGTATTTTACGTCATGATTACTCGGACGTAGTTGACGTAATATTGAACAGGTGGGGTCAATGAGCTGGTGTCGGCAAACAGCGCGAGATTTGTTTGTTCCTTTTTACGCGCATAAGTTTTGTTCGTAAAGACGCACAGATGGGAAGACGCGTGTAAGTTGTGTTTACAAGCACAGTATAAACACATAAATAATGGCAGAAACGTCGGTCTCAAACGAGCTAAACAACAATAACACCTTTGAGAAAACAGATGAAGTGTCCGCTGAAGCGTTTAAAGAGCGAGGTGACGGCGAAGAGTCTTTGCAAACCAAACAAACCGCGTCAGGGAAGGAAAACGAGACGTCAAACCACGACACATCTAAAAGCAGCAGCTCGGATTCAGCTTCTCGTTACGAAGAAAGCGAACCGCCGAAACAAAACGAAGCACAACAGCCTGTGACTTCATGTAGTCTATCGGTTTCATCCGAACCTCCTGTGACTCCATCAGTTTCATCCGAACCTCCTGTGACTCCATCAGTTTCATCCGAACCTCCTGTGACTCCATCAGTTTCATCCGAACCTCCTGTGACTCCATCAGTTTCATCCGAACCTCCTGTGACTCCATCAGTTTCATCCGAACCTCCTCCTAAGATCATTGCTGGCACTGCACACGTCAGATCCACCACACCATTGGTGGTAGGTGCCAGGGTTGTGACCGCTGCATCCGGTGTGCAGGGGTCGGGGGCGACCGGCTTGGCATTGGTTCATCAAACTGCAAAGGTAGCCGTGAACCAGCCCAGGGTCACCACCCTGACGCCAGCCGTGACATTGTCGAGGATTTCCACCCCGCCGCAAAATATGACCGTGACACGTGCCCCCGTGCCACTGCAGCTGCCTGCCAACTTCCAGGTCCCTCAGGGTAAGTTTTGGACGTGTTTGGCAACTTTGCATCCTTCAGGAATTTTGATTTCTTCACCTTGCTGTAGTGTCATAATGTCATTCTCTCTCTGGCCCACGTGTGAAGGAATGGTGTTAATCCGCAGTGACAGTGGGCAGTTGATGTTGGTATCTCAGCAGGCTTTGGCCCAAGCGCAGGCTCAAGGAATGCTGCCAAAACCACCGAATGCTTCAGCTATAGTTAGACCTTCATCCACCCAGGTGTGTGTGTGTGTTATTTTGATCACTGTTTGATGTCTGGAAATGAAATCAAATGGTTCTGTAAAACAACAATGTATGAAACGTTCCATATTTAAAGAAATGCATTCGCGCTAGTTGATGTCTCGTATCTCCTCACAGGCAACTGCTACACCCATCATCCGAGTTTCTCTCCCCGCTTCGACCACTACCAACTTCAAACCTAACCCAACTACTGTAACCGTTCAGAACACAAGGACCACAGGGGCCGCTATATTCACACCATCCAGTTCGACAGGAACAACCATCATTAAACCAGGCAGTGTTACAGGAACTGCGGTCAAAAAGCTCAACTCCACTGTGGGGACCGTTATCAAAGGCAGTCAAATGACTCCAAACAGCAGCACAGCGGGGACCTTTAACCAGAGGAGTAGTTCTGTCAGCGCAGCAACTGTAATTAATTCCCCGGCTGTAAAGGTATTACTCACTTTGGCTACATCAATTATTGATCCGAACGACAAAACAAAAAAATGATTCATACGCTGACTTCAGGGCGATATCTTGACTGACGTGCATTGTTGGCTGCAAGTTTCCTTCGGGTCATTATTTCCTATATCTCATTAATCTGCTTAACCACGTCTATATATCATTTGTCTAGTCTACGGGAAAATGCGCTCCTGGTCAGGGTAACGCCCCACGTATGGTTTGTCCCAACACACAATCCAGATCCAACACAAACACATCCTCAACCCCAGTCACCGTTACGGCGGTAAGTTATATACTGACGAATGGCTTTGACGTTGATTTTGAAAAACGTTCATTTTTGTTTTGTCTTTATTGTCAGGACACCCTCGAGAACGTGAAGAAGTGTAAGAACTTCCTGGTCACTCTAATGAAGCTAGCGTCGAGTGGCACTCGCTCGGCCAACATGGCTCAAAACGTCAAAGCGCTTGTTAAAGGCCTGCTGGTGTGATGTCACTTCCTGCTCTCATGATTAACGTGTCATATATATTAAAATGCTTTAGTTTAATGTGCTGTCTTCCCTATGTGTAGGATGGGAAGCTAGAGGCGGAAGAGTTTACTGAAAAACTCTACATGGAGCTCAAGTCTTCCCCTCAGCCATATCTGGTGCCTTTCCTGAAGGTGATTTCAGCCATTTTTAAAGCTTTTACAAAGTCATTAATGAAGGCAATGACCTCATTTTGACCCGTTTTTCAATTTAAATCTTTTATCCGACCTCCATAGCTTTATATGAATGAAACTCTCTGCCAAATGGCTCCTTTAAGAGACGGGTCTATATACCTGGAGATGCAGAATGTTGACGCGGATGTGTTCTCTCATTTAGAGAAGCCTGCCAGCTGTGCGTCAACTCACCCCAAACTCGCAGCTTTTCATTCAGCAGTGTGAACAACTCAAGCCCTCGGATTCAACCAATGCTGCAACCCAGAAGCCCGCCTCCTCTTTCAGCTCCTCCCTTAAATCCACACAGCCAACCAGAACTGCTCAGCTGGTAAGCCTCTGCCCATTTTCATAACGGCGTGTAATTTATCAGGAAGATGATTTTAGGGGTTTGCATATATGAAACGACGTGAGTAATTTCATAATAACGAAAACAAATGATCTTTCAGTGTTGGCCTTTTTCTATGGAAACAAACCCGGTAGAGCATAATTTCTTTAATAATCTATAGTCGTTTGTTTTAACATTACATGCATAAGAGCAGTGAAGAGACACTTACTTAAGTGACCTTTAGGCAAGGAGGAATTAAATGAGGTACAGCATTCAACACAGCAGAAGGAATTATATGCATTTTATAAATATTTGTTTAGACTGTGATGAGTTTACTATGGCATCATTTTACCTGCCATGTGAAAAATAATCTTGACATGCTTGCGTCTAAGAACCCACTGTGATACAGGTGTCACAAACACTGGTGATGATCTGGAAAGGTCTGTTCAAAGATTTATCCTTTGACCTTTATTCATGAAGTCTAGTCTAGATTGCGTGTCCAATTTTGTCCAAAATTGTGGTTTGCCTGATATAAACATGCTGTGGCATCAACCCATTTAACAATTGTAATGTAGTAATGTCCTGTATTAAATCGAATTTTTTAACAAATTGATATAAAACAGGTTACATAAATATTGTGGTGATTTTCACATCAGCCTGTAGACCATCAAACGGTTAATAATAAAGACAGTTTCATCGGATATCATATAATATAACTATTTATAATTTTTATTTAGCTTGTGTGCATTTTAATGAATAATATTATTTTGTATAATAATTGTATTAAATTAACGATTTGTTGATTTTTATTGTATGTTAATTTTAATAAATAGCAATTTGTTGAATAGGTCCTGTAGTTTGGTGCGATTTAAAGAAAGCGTATGGTACTTCGCAAGTTTAGCTAAGTAACAGTTATTCTCGGTTTCTTTTGATTGTTATGAGAGATAATCTACAGGCACTATTGTTTGTGAATGTGTACCGGAAGTTAAGGGCAGCACAAATGCTCCGTAACGTTTATTTATGTTGTTGCTTTGAAACCGTCTATAACCTTTTCTTATATGTATCAATATGAAAAAATGGCTGACATCTTATAATGAATTAGTAAATATATCAACTAACTTGAACTATCAATGATCATTTATTATTCTTTGTTAATGTTAGTTAAGGCCAATATGATACGTTTTTTTTTTGTAATGAACTACTGCTGGGTTCACACTAACCGTGATTAAATTACATACAAGGTCAATGCAAAGATGAGAGTTGAAGCAAACTTGTGCCAGGCGATGCGAGTTGGGCAGCGTGATTGACGTCTTCCACCCAAGTTGAAAAGTTTCATCTTGAGCGAGAAATTCACGCAAAGAGCACATTGATTCAAATGGTTTGACGGGTCTGTATGTGTGAAGACACTCCCCATCGTGTGATGTCTTTCCCGTCACTCACACAAACAAACGTTTCCCTTGAATCATAAAGCGCATGGAACGTGATTATTGGCTGCAGCACAAGTACTCACTGGTACATCTTACACCGCAATTCCTTAAAATACGGTTTCTGGAATTTAGTATGTTTGATCCTAAGTGCACAATCCTGATGTTTTATGTAATAACAGAATTAGATGTTCATGTGTTAGAGAGAGAGAGACTCTAATTTCACACCGTCTCCTTCCCAGCGCACTGGTTCATTTTTGTGACAGCCTCCCCTCACTTTGTCTTCATTTCCTGGTTAACTCACCACCGCCCACGGTATACAGGCTAATTCACTTAAAACCACCAGTATCCCACAAGCTCTAGCACAGCCAAATTAGTTTTACACCCGAGACAAAGATGCATGAGTCTTACCCCATTTCTTACCAGGAATGTCATGTTATCGTATTCAAATAATGTCATGATTTGTTTTTCTCTAATCTAATATCACCATTTTATTGGACGTCTTGATGGATTTCCACAGAAATATGGAAGCTCATTTTGCATACACCTGAATAGACCCCAGAGATTTTGATTACTTGAGAGAATCAGAAAGTGTTCCTCCTAATGCTCGACACGAATGGCTTCAAGGTGGCTCAGACACACCATAGTTTCTTTAAATATTTCATATGCATCATTTTTGTGTCTGTGCTGCATTATTCAGGAATGCCAATTGAGACTCTGACGACTTATCGCTTTAACTTTTTGGCAGTTGGTTCAGCAACCCAGAGGAGTAATCGTCCAGCAGTCTGTTACATCATCAACACAGGTGGTCCTACCTCCGCAGACCCAGTCTCAACCCAAACCGCTGATCATTCAAACCAAAACTCATCCAAAAGGTTTAAGCTCCATGTATATCCTTTCATAATGTAGACATTGTGTGATTACATGGATGTGTCATTTTTACTGACTGTGGCTTAATTTGCCGCAAGACTAGGTGAGTTTTATTACTTTCTGCTTCTTTCTCCTCCAAATGTCCCAATTCATTTCTAGCTGATAAAAATATCTGTATTTCCATTCTGTCAGGTGCTGTCGTGCGGCCTTTCCTTCAGGCGTCTAAAACGCACTTTCCTCAGCCGGCCCTTGCAGCACAGACGCACGGCTTCAAGGACAGCACCCCAGGCTCTTTCCGGTAATAGCTCTGACTCGTGGCCATTCTCAGGCGCTCTGTGTGTGTAGTTTCTTTTAAGGGTGAGTGTACGTGTAAGGCAGTTTTGTTGCTGTAGATTTGGTTTCCTGATAAACTGCATCAGTTGATTGGTCCGTGACACACACACACACAGGCATTTTCCTAAGAGGTAAGAAAGTCAGTGGCGCCTCAAGCCATGCGGAAAAGAAATAATTGGCGAGTACAAAAAGAAAATGATACAAAATGTGAAAGGTAGTGGTGTACAGCACTTTTAGACACTAATAATAGCTGTATAACAGCTACTAGTAATCCATTAGAGAAAATGAAAATTCTGTCATTTATTCACCCTCTTGTTACTTTTCTCTTCTACACAACAGATATTTTGACAAATGTTGGTAACCGAACAATGGCAGTTCCTATTGACTTGTATTGGTTTTGTGAAATGAGTGAATGATTATAGAATTAAAAAATCATAAACATGATTTAACATAAACATTAATAACAATACAGTAGTCGTTGCTTATGAAACATAACATCGCAGTAAGACTTTAACCTGGAAATTGTCATAGAAAATAGAACATGAGATGACATTGGAAGGAACCTAATTTCTGAAGCCACGCCACACTTTTGATCAAAGTAATTTGTAGAGAAAGCAGTTGGATTTAATTTTATGCTCATGTGCATTTGTTGCTCTTCATTTAGAGATGACGACGACATTAATGATGTGGCGTCCATGGCAGGAGTGAACGTGAGTGAGGAGAACGCTCGTATCTTGGCCTCTGGCTCTGAGCTCGTGGGATCAGTGATCCGCTCCTGTCAAGAGGAGCCCTTTTTATTCCCATCAGCCCTCCAGACACGAGTGCTGCACATCGGTAATTTCACTCAGCCCAGTCAAAACCAGCTACTAGAATCTTACTATCTGTATCTTTATATATATATGGATAATTCACCCAAAAATTTTAATTGTCATTATTTAGTCACACCTGTCTTTTCAAACCTTTATGACTTTCTTCCACAGAACATAAAAGATATTTTGAAGAATGTTGGTAACCCAACAGCAGTAGACCCCATTCATTTCTATTTAATGGACACAAAACCAATGCAAGTGAATGGGGACCGGTTAACAAGATTCTTCAAAATATGTTCTTTTGTGTTCTGCGGCTGAATGAAAGTCATACAGGTTTGAAATGACAAGAGGGTGAGTGAATAATGACAGAATTTTTATTTTTGGGTGAACTGTCACTTTCATATTCAATTCCAGTAAATGCAAGTCTCGTTTTGTCCTACATTTCATAGACCGTTGCATCGGACACACGCACCTGGCCCGGAGGTAACTTCCGGTCTGTGTTTGCTTATAACTATTTATTTTATATTTAAATTATGTTAATATGAATTATATTAAATTACCTACTTAACAGATCTACTGGAAGTTAAATACTGGGCCACATATCGTTTATGTTGTTGCTGCTGAATAACTGTACATACACCCATAGTGCACTTAAAAGTTGGGAAAGGCCCCTTATTGTTGCATGCAAACTACACCAGGGGCCAAAAGTGATGTCTACCTTAATCTCTGTGTCCTTTATTTATCATATTATTAAAGGGATACTTTACCCAAAAATGAAGAACTCACCTTCCAGTTCTTCCAAATCTGTTAACACAATTTCTTTGTTCTGATGAACACAGAGAAAGATATTTGTTAGAATGCTTATATCCAGATAGATCTAGTCATTGACTCCCATAGTAGGAAAAAATACAATGGTAGTCAAAAGTGCCCCAGAACTGTTTGCTGTTCTACATTCTTCAACATCTCCTCTTTTGTGTTCAACAGAACAAAAAAATGATAAAGTAATATTTCCTACTATGGGAGTCAATGGGGGCAAGATATGTTTGGTTATAAGCATTCTTCAAAATATCTTTCTCTGTGTTCATCAGAAAAGAAAGGTGAGTAAATGATAACAGAATTCAATTTTGAGTGAAGTATCCCTTTAAGAATGTATTCAATATCTTGAATGCCTGTTTTGTAGTTGGGGTAGGCGTGTGAACTGAAGCTCAGCTTTGAGATGAATTAAGCAAGACGCTGTAAAACATGACATGACACTTGCAAACTTGTCAAGGCCGAGAAAATAAATACAATATAGCTGATAACTGTTAATATTAGATTTTTTATAGAATAGAATAAACCATAATGTCTGTGCTAAATTGTCAGATAAATACCTTAAAGGCCAGTTCACCCAAAAATTTAAATGAGTATTTATTCAACCATGTCATTTAAAACGGGTATGACTCTTTCTTCTGTGGAACACAAAAGATTACATTTTAAGAAATGTCTCCGTGGTGTTCTGTCTATACAATGGAAGTCAATGGAGGCCAATGTTTTTTGGTTACCGACATTCTATGTTCTACAAAGGAAAGCAAGTTGCAAATAATGTGATAATTTTCTTTTTTGGGTAAACTTTCCCTTTAACCAAGTTCAGTATTTTTAATTGTTTTTCATAAAGCTCATATTTTGATGCCTTAATTGAAACTCAGGTCATTTAAAACAAATATGCCCTCCGAACATCACTTCTGGCCACTACTGGATGTTGTGGAGATGTCAACTTGTCGAAAGAAATTGCCTTTTCAGTATTAAAGTAAAATCCTGGAACAAATTTTTGCTCTTCCAGTCAACTTTATTCGGTGTTATGCAATACAGAGAATATGAAGCTGATGTAACGCCCTATGTTGCAGTGCTGCCGCCATCTTGGGAGGCTCATACTCCACTGCAGTTACTTGTTTTGTTTGATATATGGAGAAATCTGAACAACTCTGCATAATGCTATTGCAGTTTTTACAGCTAGACAGACCTACCTTAGTTGTATTTACTAATGAAACAAGAAAAACTAAAATGCGATCCTCCCAAGATGGTGCAACATTCTCTATACTGCCATTCCCCAACACACTGCTTTGCTGACCCAAGCTACAGTCTTTATCACATTGAATAAAGATACGCCAGTGAGTTGGGTAAGCGAGACGATTGCATGTCTCCTTCTCTGTTTGTCAAAGTGGGTTCACCTCCCTCAGTTCTGCCTCGACGCTGAACATCCTGTCTGTGTTTTTTGGGGCATATGTTGCAGTGTGTTGTGACAGACACGGAGCGCAGGCTCTGTCTTTGATCAGTGGTATCTCTGACGAACCCGTTCTGCTTAATCAGTATGCTAATGACTGCTGAGGCGCGCAAAGTTGCCAGAGTGGCAGGAATCCACTCAACTGCACTGATCAAAAAAGTGTCTGAACAAGGGAGAGAAAGGACGAGAGAGAGAGAGATAGCCAGGAGGTATGGGGAGTCGTGCGGAGGAGGTGGAGATGGGAAGGGAGAAAGTGGAAATAAAAGAGACAGGCTTGGCCTCCAAGGAACACGGTTAGCATCAGCAGAAAGGGCAAAAATGAGATGGCGTTGGAATGTTTGCAGATGTCTGTCTACTCGGCAAGAGTAACAGGCCATCAGGAACAAAGCACGTCTGACGTTGTGGAAATCTGAACACAATGTAAACAGTACAGGAAAACATCTAAATTCCAGCTGAATGAAAACATTCGCTTCCAAGTCCCCCGTGATCTTTTATTCTGTCAGGCGTTTAATGGGTCTATTCAAAAGCTCAATTAGAACAAGATATACCGGATTTTTAAAGAACTACAGCCACATGGACACTGTGGCTACATGGGGATAAAAAAGGGTAAGCGTACACGGACTGTTCCAGAGGGGCCGGACGATTTGTGGGTGGGCTGGCCAGATGTATATACAACATAAAAAAAGTTATGTTTAAAATAAAGACAAGGTTTCTGACCAAAAGTTATGTCGGATGGGCATATTTGTACAGTTTCTGCTTTTAATGCTCCCCCAGGTTAAATTAAACCATCAAAATATGAGGTGTATGGTATAAAATGTAGACACACATTCTTAAAATTAAAGGTGCTTCAAGATGCCATTGGAGAATCTTTTTTGTCTAAATGGTTGCATTAAGAACCTTCAACATCTGAAGAATGTTCTGTTTCACAAAAGTAATTTTTTTGGACAGAGATGTTCTTCAGATTCTAAAAAGGTGAAAAGAGATGGTTCTATAAAGAACCTTGACCCAATGTTTCTATTGCATCGCTGTGATGAAGCTTTTAAGCACCTTTAGTTTAGTGCAACTTGGTTGAGTTCTATATTTTAAAACATGACATGATTAAATCAGGGAAAATAGGCTTTATTTTAATATGAATAACAAATACAATTTTGCTAGATGTTTTTCTATGTATTTTTTATTTATATTTTGTTGATCTTCTTTTACTACAGCAGTCATTCTGACTGGCCTCGACTCAATAAGCTTTGCACACATTTTTTGCCAAGCATTACATTTTTGTCAAAGCTGAGCTTCAATGATGTTCAACAATTTATCGCCTCCCAGAATTAAAGTTTGTGTTTACATAATATATGTCTGTGCACTGTGAACTTTTTATTTATAAAAACATACACATACATGTTTAAGAGAAATATATTATAAAAAGAAATCATGTTGATCTATAATCTAAATGAGTGTATACATGCTTATATTTCCTTAATGTGTACGTGTTTGTGTTAATGAACACAAAATAAATATGCACAGTGTACAGACATGTTTTTATGTAAGCAAACTTATTCTGGATACGATGAATCGTCGAGCAGCTCTATTAATATATCTAGGATTAAATGTTTCCATAAAAAGCAAAGATTTCAATTTTCCAAAGGTTGACATCACTTTTGGCCTGTTATCATTGTTTTGTAGAGCAGCACTGGACACGTTATACTTTTCTGTGAAACATTTTCAAGATTGTAGATATATGCACTTTGAAATTTTCATTTTTAAGAGTTCGCCTTAAGCAAAACGCCAATGCCAAGAGAACACTGTGCGGAGGTGTTATATTTTGTTTAATACATTAACACTGTGTGTTTGCATTTGTGTGTGGACAGGTGGTTCTCTGGGTGTCACAGAGGTATGTCCTGAAGTTCTTGAAAAGCTCTCTCTGGCAACACAAAAGAGACTAAGAGACCTGCTGGAGAAGCTCACTGCTGTGGCACAACATCGTCAGATCTCCTATAAGGTATGACCTTACAAAAACACATGGATATTTGTACACATTGGCTAGAATAATGGCAGTTGTCCACATTAAATGTTGACTTTAGGAAATGTCTTTATTAGAATTGTCACACACAATTCTTTTTGTTCCTGACATTCAAAGCTGCAGTATGTCACCTTTGCCTCTATGTCTCCATCTCTGTTTAAATTAAAATTAAATTAAAGACATGGCCACACAATTGTACCTGACAGCTCAACTTATAAATCATTATGAAAGAATAGTCTCCATCACCATCAAGCTGCTTAAATAGTGTTTTGCAGGGTTAGCCAATAGCCAAGTTTTTGTTACTGTGCTAAAAGCTTTCTAAAGTCTACACAAATGGTTACCATTGTGCATTGAGTCCATTAATTTCAATGCATCTCAGAGCGTGGTCTACGTATTTCCTGTTAAATCTCAGGGTGCTAAAGCTCTTCATTTATAGCAAATGTGCCTTACCAGTGCAATGTTTTTTAGGGAATAAACGAGTATTATAAATTGTTAAAATACATCTCATTGTTAAATATTATATATTAAGCATGTCACAGTGCTATAATACAAAACTTAAGTTTATTCCGGCATGGCTGTGTCCCGTTTTATGAAGCTTTAGTCAAGTTATGAGCATGGATTTACTTATTACATGTAAGGATTTAAAGATGAACTGGTACTACAGTTTGTCATCACTTCAAGTGTGAAAATATCATTTTTTTAGGTAAAATGCTAATACAAAAACTATTAAAATACATAAAACAAATGTCTTTGAACTTTTAAGTTCAAAGTAAAATATTTTTAAATGATTAAAATGAATGGTCTTATATGACATTCTCACAATACACAGTAAAATGCTCAATATTTCCAAAGATGTTATCCCTCTTAGCCCATTTTTCATTTTTCTTGTTAACAGTACGACTTTAGCTGTTTTAATTTAGTGTATTTTTAAGACATTCTTTGGTGTGTCCTGCTCCTAAACTTTGTGGCTTCTCTGACTTTATCATAATTCATGTCGTACTCTTGCCGATCTCTTCTGTCATCTGATTCTGACTGGGAGAAAATACATATATCATTAATGATTTGAGAATCACACTCGTAACATAACAATGGGATGTGAAAACATGTAGGAAAAAACATCAAAATTCAAGTTACTGGCATCAACGTAAAATGAATTGTTACATGACAAATTAAAAACCCATTCAATATTTAAACAACATGTATACCTTTTAAAAGCAAAGCGATGTCTCTTTCTTCACAGCAAACCTGTATATCAGAGCCTTATAACAGATGTAAACAAATGTGGCTTCCGGGGAACTGTTATTAATATCTGTACCTTTAAACAACATTTTTGTATGAACCTGCAAAGGAATTGAAGTCCTCAAATAAATAATAAACTCTCTGTAAAGACGATGTCATTCTGTGTTATCAAGCCTTAGCTTGGATGCTATTAGCAAATCTGGATGTCCATGTATTTTTAAACGTGTAGTTTAAAGTGCTACTCCATTTTACTAGACCGGGGCAGCTGACCGTCTCACAATGCTGACGAACATTGTTTATTGTAATCCGGCAAACTTTATGTAAGCAGCGAGTACAAACATTCGTCTTCTCCTGTGTCATGTTTACAACTCGAGATGACTGGCTACCGGTGGGGCAGCAGATGTTTTCTCACACCCTGAGTGTAAATGTGGAAGTGACCGTGCATAGAGTACATTGTGTGTCTTTTTGAACACTTAACGGTGTGTGTTTCCTGTGATCCAAGCGGCTTCCTCTGCTGTTTATCTATTAAATGTGACCTCATGACTAGTTATATTTCTTCTTAATAATCCAGGCATTTTTCAGGTATGATTTGCATAAGAATCGTGTGTCCTGGTTGAAAGCTATCGCTGTGTGTGCTTTTCCTGTGTTGAGGATGATTGGCGCTACAGTCAGAGCAGTGACACACGTTCTCAGCTAAAGTTCCTGGAGCAGCTGGAGAGACTGGAGAAACAGAGACGAGAGGAAGAAGAGCGAGAAGCATTGCTCCGCATCGCCAGGGTAACGACACTCACAGCTGTTTGTGTTCAGAAGTGAATAAACACGAACATAACCTGTTTTTTTTTTTGTTTGTAGAGTCGCTCAAACAATGAAGACCCTGATCAGCTGCGTCTGAAACAGAGAGCCAAAGAGGTGGATGTCTGTGTGTTTGTGTAAATTGAAAAAATAATCCGTCTCCTCTCCACAACCAGTTTTTCATTCCTTCTGCTCTCTTGTATAGCAATGAGGACAATCAATGCTCTTCATAAAGTCCCGTTTGTGCCCCACATAGACAGCTTCACACACGCACATATACACATACCCTGGAGACAAGGCTCCCTAATTGGGGGCTCATTTTAATTGAGTCTAATATTGGGTCTGGAATTGAAGCCTGGGGCGAAACGGGGAACAGAATGTAATGAAAGCCCTCTGGAAGAGTTGTGTGTCTGTTGACAAGGTAACGCTCATTTACTCGGGCTCCCTAACACACGGTGTACACCCATGACACGTACACATGTGTTTTTTGTCATAGGGTATGGGTCAAATGAATAGTGCAGATATATTAGAGATGTATCGCCACAGCTTTGACAATTTCTGGAGTCACCAGAAATGGATTTTATTTGTTACTGCTGGTTTTCTATTTTTATTTAGAGTTTTACCCCTTTGTTTTAGATGCAGCAGTTGGAGTTGGCACAGACGGAGCACAGAGATGCCAATTTGGCAGCGCTGGCAGCCCTTGGGCCCCGTAAGAGGAAACCTCTTGAGGCACCTGGCCCAGGGACCAACCAGGTACCTGCATGTGTCTATACAACCACCCTTTTTGTGTCGAGTTTTCCTGTGTACCCTTTACAAAATGTGTTCGAGATAATCACTTGCACACATAAACAGCCTGTGAAAAAAGTTTAGTCCTGCTTTTTGGATTTTCTGTCTATATTTAGCCAAGCAATGTTTACACTTGTGGCTTGAGTTAAAATCACGTGACCGCCGAACAACTTTTTTCTTGGTTTACACACGCTTCAGCTTTATCCGTATCATAGTGTGTGAAAATGTAAATGATTTTTTTATGAGCTTTATAAGGAAAATGGGCCGTGTTGAGGAAAAGATCGAACAAAAGAACTGAGGATTGGATGTTAGTTTAGTTTAATTAGTTTTTACATTCGTGAATTCCTTGTCCTTTAGGCAGAGCAGAATGCTAATAAGTGAAAAGATGGTTTTGAGTTTTGTATGCTTAAATTACAAAGCCCGAGGAAGTTTTTATTTTCGCCACTTTTTGACGTTTCGTTTCGGTTTAAATATGCATCTCTATTGTTTTCTGGGTCTTTCTTTGCAGAATACAGTTGTTCTTCATAGAGATGCATAAGTTTAAAGGACTTCACTTTTGTCTGCCATCGTTTACCCAGTTTCAAATCAGTTTTTTCTGTAAACACAAAATATGTTTTGAAAAACGTTGATAACCGAACAATGGTGGTACCGATTGACTTTCATTGGTTTTATGTCCATTTGATATAAGTGAATCGGGGGCGCTGCTGTTTGCTAACCAACATTCTTTAAAATATCTAATTTTGTGTTCTGCAGAAGAAAGGTTTGAAATGACATCATTTACATGTATTGTATTTTCTATTCCAGGATCTAGGTGAGTTTCCCCTTTAAAGTTACATTTTCTTTAAATCTCTTTCTGATAATTGAATGATTCCTCAAAGGATATAAAATACCACTTTCTTATTGGTTAAACCGCATAGATGCGTGTGGCTAAAGGTGGTTCTTGTTTTTATTCGCCCTTCAGTTGTTAGGTCGGTACGGACAGTTTTCGATTCAGAGACCACCAATACGAGTCACTTTGAGAGATCTGATTTTCTGCATGGAGCAAGACCCAACACTCAGACACACTCTCATGATATATAAAACATATTTACAATAGACACACACACTTATGCAACTGAACTCATACCTCAACGGTGTGTCATTACCAAGATAGCAAAGATAATTAATTTAATTTTGAGTCAATGTTAAATTGACACATTCAGATATCATAGAATTGGTTTAAATCAAAGTTATAATGTAAAAAAATACACTGTTGTTTTTGTAAGTTTTGTCCCATCGTTGTGCTGACTTATAAAATAATTGTGCTGTTGACTGTATTTAGTATGTATGATATAAACATTAAGATTGTATCCACTTTGTAAAGAATCACAAGAGATTAAACACTTAGCAGGAGCTTTTGTGTGTCTCGGTTCATACCACTGTGTGTTCATTCATTGCGTCTCAAGACTTACTCCGAAATTGCTTTAACCACATAGCTGACACAACCATGTTTGAAATGTCGTAACAGACTGACTGTTATTGCATTTTCAAAGTCAATCGAGGCTTGTGTACAGAGGTCTGTACGAGCTCCAGGGCAGTTCGTGCCCTTACTTAGGCCAAACCAATCGGCACAAAACACTGCCTCGGGGACCACAACTAACCAATCACACTAAACTGCCATAGGCGTTAAAATCAACCAATCACATAGATACCAGAAATAACCAATACGAGCAGGATAAGCCATTCTTGTCCAAATCTGGATAAACAATTACCTTAGAATTTGAGACTGACCAATTGAAAGTCAAGTAAAAATGTTTTTCTGTGACAAGATCAAGATAACAATTGAACAGAGCATCACTTTTTAATTTACTCCTAAATGATTTAAGTTAAAGGCTATCCAATGTCACAGTTGCATAGGGTTTACCTCTACTTCCCCTCAAACATCTTTGCATTTTTAAATTGAATGTTCTTTAAAAAGAGCCCCTTTAATGTATGCCTTGCCACAACCGCAGAAACTTAAATACTCTGTGTGCTTGCCCGAGGTACAGGATTCCGAAATATTCCATTACCTCTGAATAATCATGAATGAGATGCTGGGAGCTAAATATTGATAGGCCTGCAGCGTTCACAGTCCCCAGTGTGTGCGCATGCTATTCAGCGGTATGCCAATACACGCTCACAATACAAAGTCAGAAACTAGCCAAAAATTCAAGCACAAAATGTGCTTTTTCGCAACACAAAAAGACGCAGCTCATGTACATTAAAACACATCCGGGTTCACCCATCAGTCTTTTCATCAAGGACATTTCACGACCCTTCATACTAACTAATGGATAAACACTTCGTGCACGACAGACACGATGAGAAGCAGCTGAAATCGTTCCAGACTGCAGCTCTTCAATTCAATGAATTATTGATCGTATCATCAGCCGCACGCGCTGTTAACCAGCACACATCAAAGGCGCAGAGACCGAACGTGTGCGTTCTAGTGTTTCCGTTCTTCTGGCAGCGCGTCAAATGGAGGAAGACGGAGGTAATTTTCCCGATGATGATTATGCATGAGCGCTCTCATAAAAACAAATATGTTTTTAATGTTATCGAAGACCCGTTTCCCATTCTTGCAGAGAGATGTTGAGTTCCCGTCCCAAACTTTTTAGAATTACAACTAAAAATGCAACGTTTCCATCGCATAAATGAAAACAAATCAATCCGTGCGTACAAATCAAAATGGTTTATTGGGATAATCGGACCAGAGCACATTCTCCCAGAATTCTGTAGTGCAGAGATGCTTTACAAAAGTGACCAGGACTGAAATACAGCGCAATCCTGTTTTTCTTGGTAAACCCAAACCCTTAGCATGCTTTCACTAAATGGGTTTTCCCAGAAAGCATATATTGTATACATTGTCAGCGGATATTATATCTGTTGTAATGAACATATTCTGGGACCAGCAGAAGACTGAGAGATTGTGCTCTCAGCAGATGAGAGGTGGGGGAGTAGAGTAAGTGTGGGCCTTCTGCCTGTATAAACAAAATTAAGAGAGGAAGTATGCGGTCACGAAATTGATTTATGAAGACTTCTTTTGCTTTTTCTTCTCTGCCTCCTCCTCTTTCTCCTTTTCTATTTCAGCCACCAGTGTTTCGATCTCTTTGGACTCCAGAATCTAGAGAAGGAGAGAGAGGGGAGCACCCAATGTGTCATGTGACTGAAAACTACTTGAATAAAAATAAAATGATGTCAGCTTGGTTTTCATCACTCTCGTATGCCATAAAAGCATCTGCGATGCTCAATTAATTAAAGCAATCTTGTTTCATTACTGAATCAATATAGGAAACTTTTTACTTCATATTTCAAATGCTAAGCTTTTGAAGGAACGGTTCATCCAAAAACAAAAGGTCTGTCTTCATTTACTCACCCTCAAGTTGATCCAAATCTGTATTAATAACTTTCTCGTGTTCGTTGAAGAATGTTTGTAGCCAAACAGTTCTTGGCCACCATCCACTACCACAGTAGGAAAAATTTACTTCAACAATTTCGTTGTTCTGTAGGAAAGCAAACAGTTTTGGGGCACTTTTGACTCCCATAGTAGGAAAAATTACAATGATAGTCAAAAGTGCCCCAAAACTGTTTGCTTTCCTACAGAACAGTCAATGGGTATGGTGTCCAAGAAGTGTTTAGCATTTAGCATTCTTCCAAATATCTTATACCCTGGGTTAATCAGAACAAAATCATTTATTCAGATTTGGAACATTTGTTGTGTCATTGAGTTGATGACCAAATGTTTCTTTTTGTGTGAAATATCCCTTTAAGCTAGAAAATAAATCAAGTCTTGGCACAGGTGTCTATGGCACAGGATGGACATCAAGTACATCATACATTTGTCCTAGCGTGTGTCAAAATATCCTGACATCATACCTACAGCACGGATTGACATGATGAACTATTCCCTTCCTAGTGAGTGAGTTAATGTATTACCTTTAGGGGCTGGTTTCTTCGGATAACAGCCAGCTCGATGTTCTTGCCCCCAGATTGCACAACCTGTGTGGCACAGATCATATACAATTCCTCAATCAAACATGTTACATCCTGTCAGCTAGGGCAGGGCATCGATTGTGATGTTCCAATTCGATTCCGATTCACAAGCTCTCGATTCAAGTCAATGAATACACATTTAATACAAATCCTCAGTAAACATCAGACTTATGAAGGACTAAAAAAATTAAAAGAAGAGCCGCAAACAAGTACGTTACATTTTAAACACATTTGGGTATATTGAAATGGAAGTGTCACATACCTTGATCAAACAGGATCAGTAAATGTAAATTTTACATTTAAGATAAGGTATAAAAACAAAATGTCACAAAAATTTGCTGTAAAGAGAGGCTTGCATTCATGTGAACCGCTATCTTTTATGTAAAGGTGATATTAAAATCGACAACACACCACCCGCCGCATCTGTCATGTTAATTAAGCAATAAATGACCAAAATGCTCCCCATTGTAAAAAGACAAGTAACACTTAGTGGAAAGTAGTAGTGATGACATTCGCATTAAAAAATGTTCAGTGCGAGGAAATATGAAAGAAAAAGTCAATTCACGCCTTCTGAGAATAATTATTTACATTTTTCAACCGAGCCCTACTGTCAGCTGTGTGATGTGAGAATGTGTTTTGTGTGCATGTAACCATGGACTGACCTCTAGTAAGGCTTTGATGGCCAGTTTGATGGCATCATTATCACTAGTGATGGCGTCCTCTGTGTAGTTTTTCTCCAGAAACTCCCTCACCGTCTTAGCACTGCGCCCGATCGCATTTGCCTGATGACGCAGATGAGATCAATCACACGAAAGGGATATAGAATAAAGGTTCACTCAATCACGGTCTCAGAAGGCATCTATGCTACTACTTTACCTTCCATGCATGGTATGTTCCAGAGGGATCTGTCTGATATAGACGTGGGGTTCCGTCATAGTCAAAACCCACAATAAGTGCAGAGATACCAAAGGGACGGCGTCCGTTGCTTTGAGTGTACCTCTATGAAATGAGCAAAATACAATAAAATATATATATACACACACACACACAACAATATTAGTAGGATGCTCTTAATTTGAAAAAGACGACTAAAGTACGTCAGCTTTTGATGTAACAAATTTTTCTATCACGATAATTGCAGGAACTTTTATTGCTGTATAATACTTTATCATCACAGTATTGAATTAAACAGGTTAATTCAGCTTTGTGTCATCATAATAATATAATTATAAAGCAAAAGAGTTGTTTGCTTTTCATTAAAAAATAAATTATCAACACTTTTTCAATGTCTGCGAAAAGTTTTATCTGGGCTGGCAAAATATTTGACCTCGGCCCATGCTTTTATTATGCTGTCATCACTGTCATGTCATACCGGTTTTAGAAATGCTCCAATCAGGGTTTTTCCAGTCTACCGACTACATATTTCTTGTCATTGTGATCAGCTAACATCAATCCTAAACCTTCAAGCTTTATATAACTGATATGTAAACTTTTGAATCCCAGTCACTGTTGTTACCCTTGTATTTTCAAGGTTAAATAATAGCACATATGTAGCCTAGGTTCTTTTATTGACAGTAATAATGCATACTAGGGCTGTCAAACGATTAATAATGTGTCTACATAATACATGTCTGTGTACAGTGCATATACATTTTTCATTTATAAACAAGTATAAAGTTCCTAAACATTTAAATGTGTACATGTATTTAATTTCAACTGTATAATGTAAATATATAAATATTTATTCATTTATATATTTTTATTAAGTATACACATGTATGTATGCTTTTATAAATACAACATTATATGTACAATACAGACATTTATTATGTTAACGCAAACTTTTATTTTGGATGCGATGAATCGTTTGACAGCCTTAATGTAAACTATATCATACTGAACAAAATTCCATCTGAATAATTGGACAAAAATAAACAAACACTTCAACCTAAATTGGTTTGTGAGATTGGCCACATTTAGCGAGTAAGGATCTAGTTATAGTGTGTGATTATTGACTGATACCCATCAGCCGATCGATCTGAGCATCCCTAGGCTTTAACTATTCATACTTGAATCCAGAGGAATTTTCGTTCAGCTCCTTACATTCAGCACACATGCAGCATCTGGCACATGTTTGATCTGCGTTAGTGAAGAAGAGAATAATACATTACCTGTTTGAGTGTGGCAATGTAGCGGGTGATGTACTCTACAGTAACTGGGTCCTCGACTGTGAGCCTGTGACTCTGGCACTCAACTCTTGCTCTGTTAATGACAATCCTGGCATCTGCAGTGAGACCTGAACAACACACAAAAAAAAGATTTTTTCAGTGTTACTGAAAATTATGCCGTTTTCTGCCCTAATGCACCAAAGTCATGCCTAAACTTTCACTTTCAATAGGTAATATGTTGGAACGGGACAGTGACCTGTATTTTTACAAGATCTTTAAGAATTCTTTTAAATGATAGTGTATCATGGTTTATAAGATGCTCATGTATATACAGAGGGGAAATAATTATTTGATCCCTAGTCGATTTGGTAAGTTTGCCTGCTTACAAAGAAATGAAGGGTCTATAATTTGGTAGGTTTATTTTAACTGATAGAACCCAAATATCAATGTATAGAAAGGTTATAAAATTATTTGCATTTCAGTCAGTGAAATAAGTATTTGATCCCCTACCAACCAGCAAGAATTCTCGTCAGCTTGTTATGTATATAAAGATGCCTGCCAACAGAATCTGTATCCTTCATTTCCACATCCACCACCATGGTCAAAACCAAATACATTTCAAAGGATTTCAGGGACAAGATTGTAGACCTGCACAAACCTTGAATAGGCTAAAGACATAACCTTGGTGAGAAGGAGACATCTGTTGGTGCGATTATTTATTATTATTTGGAAATAGAAGACATACAAAATAATTATCCTTGGTCTGGAGCTCCCTGCAAGATTTCCCCAATGGGGAAAAGATGACCATGAGAAAGGTTAAAGATCAGCCCAGAACTACACGGAAGAAGCTTGTTAATGAATTCAAGACAGTTGGGATCACAGTTAGCAAGCAAACCATTGGTAACACGCTATATCACAAATTATTGGAATCCTGAAGCACCAGCAAGGTCCTGCTCAAGGCTTGCCTGGCTCGTCTGAAGTTTGACAATGAACATCAAATGATTCAGAAAAGGCTTTGGAGAAAGTACTGTGGTTAAACGGGAAGAAAATTGACTCCTGTTTTTGGAGGGAGAGAAATGCTGACTATGACCTCAAGAACACCACCCCTACAGAGAAGCACAGTGCTGGAAACATTATGCTTTAGGTCTTTCTCTCTACTCAGGTACAGGATGACATCACCTCATTGACGGGCTGAGAGACGGGCCCATGTACCGTAAAATATTGGGCAAGAACCACCTCCCCTTAACTAGATCACTGAAGATGGGTCGTGGATGTCCCTTTAACGTGACAAAGACACAAAACACATTGCCGAGACAACCAAAGAGCAGCTTAAGGAGAAGCACATTAAATGTCCTAGCCAGTCTCTAGACCCTAGTCCTCTAGAGAATACAACTTAAACTTGCCGAGGGACAGCCACGTAACCTTAAAGATTCATAGAGGAGTGGACTCAAATGTATCCTGACACACGTGCAAACCTGGTGAACTACTATCCGAAATGTCTGACCTCTGACCTCAACAAGGGTTTCTCCAGTGAGAACAAAGTTATGTTTTGCTCATATCCAATACTTATTTCAATGACTGAAATGCAAATCAATTTATAACCTTTATATAACATTTTTTCCCTTGATGTTTTATATTTTGTCTCTATCGGTTAAAATAAACCCACCATCAAAATTATAAACTTAAATGTTACTTATATTTTCAAAATGGATGACTTTGATTTAATAATGCAAAAGGTGCATTCAATAAGAACCTGCATAGAAAGAAACTCTCCCAATTTTAAAGAACATTTTAATGTGACACCTCAAGAGGTTAGCTCATACAATTAAAGTATTTGAGCAAATTCTAGGGTGACTTTCCAGAAGTTGCTCAGAAAACATGCTTTGGACAATTCTTTTCATACAGTTACATTTGTGTTTTATTCCATCTAATATGTTAAAATAAATATCAAAACGCGTACAAGTGACCCCAAACCTTAAAACAGTGGTGTGTCTGGAAAAACAGCAAAATATACAAACAGCTTAAGCACGTTTTAAGTTCAAGGCTATGAAAATGAGGTTTACCTGCAAAGGCCATGCACACATGCTCATCCAGGGCACAGATCTTCCTGACGGTTCTCTCCTCCTGAAGCTTTGCCACAGACTTCTTTTCAACACCCAGGACAACAATATCTTTACCCCTGATTCCAACCTTTAAAATAAAATGTGTTAAACCTTAGAATGCTTTTATATATTTAGATGCACGAAACGTTTAAAGTCGAGGCAGTTACGCTTTACTGCAAGAAACTTTTGGTCTGATCAAACTGTGGGCTTTCATCGCCCTCTATAGGACAAACAGGTAACCGCATCCAGAGAGTTGAAAGTGAAACTTTAAGCGTCATCTTGTAAAGGTCTAATAAAACTTAACACAAATAACTATTTCAAATTGGATGTTTTATTTTTGTATTCCCTGAGATCTGAAAGGTACCTGGGACAGTTGCAATTTCATTCATAAGTTGGCTAACGTTAAGTTAGATTCCTGCATCCCAAGTTCATCCATTCTAAGGTTCATTGTAGCAGTAAACGGTGCAGTGGTGTGTCAGACTTGAGATGAGCGTTAAAAGTATTTATTATAATAATCACTATAAGTTCAAAGGATGTGTTTCAATTTAAAAGCTGCAGGATAGCCCATGCTAATATTAGCCGCAACATGCAAGTCACGCTTAGCTGCTGCATCTCTATCAGAACACCGCTGCATATAAAGTCAATTATTCAAGTGTTTCCACGGAAGTCATTACCAACAACAATGTTTATCAATGTATGTATCCCTTGTTTATCATAAACCTTTATGAAGCAGTCACGAGTCTGTTCGTTTGTGTAGCCGTTAGCTACCACGCTAGCACTTGTTCATATCTTGTAAATAACTCACAGCTGTGGAGCCCTTCTTTACAGCCTCCTGAGCATATTCCACTTGAAACAGGTGACCGTCCGGAGAAAAAACTGTAATAGCTCTGTCGTATCTTGCAGCCATTTCTGCACACTTAATGCAAACGTACAAGTGATAGCAAAGAGTTTAGAGACACCTCCGTTTCACAGAAGAGGTTTCGAAATGAAAGCGCATGCGCGGGAACGGCACGCATTGAATCGTGGGACTTGTAGGATGTTGTGTTGCGATATAAAGGAATTGTTGCGTTTTGATCAGCGACAAAAACGTTTTTTTATTTTATATATTTATTTTTGTCCTAAACTATGTTTATTTATTAATAGTTGAGAAACTGTATTTGGTTTGCCATTAATACAAAATATAGCTTAAATATAGGCTAAATGGTGTTCAGACACACTTTTAAAGGTCCAGCTTGTCATTTTTGGAGAATCTATTGACAGAAATAAAGTAAACATAACTATGTGTTTAGAGGTGTATAAAGAGCTTACATAATGAAGCGTTGTGTTTTTATTACATAAGAATGAGCTATTTCTATCTATATACACTGCGGGTCCCCTTACATGGAATTCGCCATGTTTCTATAGTGGCTCTAAACAGACGTACTGAAATCGCATTGGAATGATGTCATCTTCTTCTGCCAAGAAGGGAAAACGTGACAACATCTTTGTCCTGTGTCAGCCACCTTAGTGTTTCGAAAGGGAGGGGCGAGCAGTGGAGTGAGCCGTTGGTTGCAATTCGCAACATCACCACTAGATGCTGCTACATTTCACACACTGTGCTTTTGGGACGATAAGACACAGTTTTGACCTGAACTACTATATAAAAATATTTTTATAATCATTTCAATATGTATTTTGATTTATTTTTTTGTGTTTTTTATTTATCATCTTTTACACTCAAAGTGTGTTACTACAAAGAATTGTAAACCCTTTCCCCCAGAGGTTAGTGGGCTAACAGGGCTTTGTTTGCCAACAGGGGTCCAGTGAAGATATGTGTCAAGATAAAGACAAATCAAATCAAGAAAAGCATCACTAACTACTCTTCATTTTTCTTTTCTGATTAAAAAATATATAAAGCTACATTAAAAGCTGTACATTTATGCAGAACAAAGCCATTTAATTACAAAAAATGTTTTTAGGGATACACCGCCCCAAAATGAAAATGCTGTCATGCATTACTGCCCATCCAAGTCTGCTTTGTTCTGTTGGCTTAAAATACACACAAGTAATTTTTTTAAGGCATGTTACTACTTAAATGTCCTAATTTAATTAAAGCCTAGTCCTGGTTTATGATAATCCCTGTTGGGACACCGCCCCAAATCTCAAACTCGAATTTGGAGTCAATTGTCTCGCCAATGCAGATGAAACTGATCTTTGGTGTATGTGTCCGTGAGAGGTTTGTTGTGATGCAGTTAACTTCCTTTTACCTTGGTTACATTTAATCTGGTTTATTCTTTCATGGCAATAGTGTAGGTTTATATTTGGCTGTTTAAATAAAAAATGTTAAGCTTCATTAAAAAACGTAACTTCTCATTAAAGGGCATTTTGTAACAAATTTTCTTCATTAAATAGAACAAAGATTTGTATTTTGTTAGATGAAGTACTAAAATGATTGGTTAAGGATGCAATAACAGTCATTGCATAACATTATTGAGTGTTGAAAATTGGGCTTTGTTACTGATGCTTTTTCTAACATATTTGAAAAGATATAGTACTGTGTACAGATGTGTTACTTCAGAAAAACTAAAACATTAAGTGGCCAGGTAGTCAATTCATGAAGGTCTTAAATGAATATGTGTTGCATTTATGGTCTGCATCATATGCAGTTTACTGAGACAAGTTGTACAAATCTGATCAAGATATTTAGCTCTGTGGATGTCACTCGGAGCGATTCAACCATCTCAATGTCATGTTCTGTGATATCATATAAACCTTGAACAGTTTTAAACACATGTAAGACAGCATGTTGTCTTTGACAAGTACTTCTAGAAGTACCAACACTTTCATGCTTGTACATCAAAGGCCATTATGGTGCCACCAAACCTCTCATCAATGCTTCATCAAGAGCAAGGTAAACCTGCAGAGAACCAACCACACATCTCCCGCACCTTATTAAAAATGTCCTTTTAATTAAATTCAACAAATAAGAATACATTAAACTAAATATGATGCAACTGGGAATACTGGGTTTTGTGTACTGAGACCATGGAGCAGTGTTCAAAGAGATAGAAATGCCCACCCACTAGTGTTCCTTAGCTGTGTATTCCCTCAAACCAAACTAATGAGGACCTTCTGTGGTGCTTGCTAATGCTCACAACCTCAGCGGTTCTTTCGGGAGTCACCTGTGTGGGACACAAGAGGCTCTCTAATAACATGTCACAACTATTCTAACTAAACCAGGTTGTGGGGGTATAAAGTGTATATCTGTGTTCATTCAAAAAAGTTCTGCTGTTGCGTGTAAATTAGAGTTGTGTTTAAAAGTAAAAAAATAGGATTCCACCAAGGTACAGCATAGGTAAAAAGTACCTCAAATGATCCCATTTAAACTGCTTGACTTTGACCTCAATTACAGAACTACTAATGTAAAGTCTCCTTTTCATTTCCGACTCGGTCTAGATCAGGCCGCACGGTTTACAGACTGAGCTGCAGGATCATCATCCGAGAAATCAGCTTCATCTCTGTCTCTGTAATTAGATGATTAATAAAAATTAACCTTCAGGGTTCATTAATAACCCACAATAATTAATCTTGATGTCCTGATGTAAAAAATGCCCAACTCTTTTTTTTCATTTGCTGCGGTGAGATGTTCATAAAGATAATTGGCTCTTGAGATTGCCTACACTGTAGATTATGTGCGGATAATCATTTTGTCCCTCATGAGCACCCTCTGTTGGAATACGTTATGGAATCTCTGGAGGAAACTATTTTTAAGTTTTAATAATACCCATTACATGTTTGATGCTGGGTTGGTCTAATGCAGTTCAGTCCTCTGGGATAAGTGTGCTTTATGAGATACCGGTAACTGAGCCTGAATCTGTTTCTATAGCTCTGTAAGAACATTTAAGGTTTTGAGGTTGACACTTCAATATGCTATCATGTTGAGGAGCTGTTTATAAACAAAAAACGTTGAAACTTGAAAACACATTTTAATGATGATCATTTAAAAGGCCAAACCAAAAACACTATGGACAGAATGTATTGATAAAATCTTCTGAATACTTTCTCGACTGAGAGGGAGCAGTATACTTTATGAGTGCTATGGTCTATATCTGCTATTTATTTCTTTTTCATTTTATTCATTTTCTTATTTGTACTTATTTTTTAACATACAATTTTTGAATATATAAATAATGATTTAGTTCATTCATTTATTTTGATATACAAACTCTGGTCTTGTATACAAAAAATCCAGGGAAAAAATGACAGCTATGGCAACTAGGTACCAAAAACACTATGGACAGAATTTAATGACAAAAGCGTCTGAATATTATCTTGATAAGGTGTTCATGTGCTTTAAAAGTAAGCAAGTAGGTCTCCTAGACGTGTGCTATTGGTCTATATCTGTTATTTATTTATTTTTCATTTTATTCATTTATTTGTACTTATATTTTTTACATTATATAATTGCATATATAAATAATTATAATGAAATGAAAAATACAGCTAATTTTTGGTCTTGTAACAAAGAAATCCTGTAAAAACTCTTAACAAAAAATACAGCTTTCATGTTTTTCTTGTTAATTTGGAGGTTTCTTCTTTCTAGAATACGTGAAAAATCGGAAAAAATAAACATAATTCTATAAAATTACAGGTTTTATATTACACGTGAAAAACCGGTTTAAAAAATGTAAAATTCAGTAAAAGTACAGTTTTTTACAGTGTCAAAAATGGTATGATGTTTGTTCTAAAATAAAACACACACACACACACACACACACACACTTAAATGTTAATTAACAATGTACTGTATATTCCTCACATTTGAGGGCCCAAAGATCCTGGATACATTATGCAGCAGTTGAATGCAGTTATCTGGATTTATACCGCAGGAATAAATCAATAAAAATATTATTTACAGCAATGTCAGAAAAGTCAATCCCAATAGAACATGACTCTCAGAAGAAAAGCTGTCTGTCTTTCTCTTGCAAGACGCGCAATGTTCTGCGTTCAAGAATTTTTCAGATGTTTATCAAAAGAACAATCCAGGGAAATAATTGACTTTGCAGATTCACAGCAAACTATTTGTTTTAGAAACAATAATGAAACCAAGAGATGCTTGAAGATATGAATCAGAACTAACAGCTATCTCCTCTAGAGATGCTCTGATTGGCTGATACATTATTTCCTTCAGGATTTCCTTAGCGCAAAGGTTGCCTTTGCATGTCAATACTGTCTATTTACAGCTACACTATAGACCTACCGACCTACACTAGACATGCACATCTGTCCACGTTCACGAATACTCTACAGTCTTTCTTTTCCTGTTAGACGGTGCATTTTAAAGCATGTCAATTCTGATGATGACCATTCCCCATACATACAATATGTAGTCAGAAGTAATTTGACCTACACAAACAGAGTTCCTGCTGGCAGCACAGAACATGGCAGATTGATGTTTTTGTGTCTGTGTTACAACCTGCCCACTTTTATTCACAAAACAGTCACAGGCAAGTGTCTCGGCATCTAATTCAAAACTCATTAGAAACATGCAATTGCAGAGCTCACTCCCAATGGGATACAGCTTTCTAATCAATGTTCCCCACTGCAAAGCCCATCCAACGGGGCGGCTCATAACTAACGTTTCCACAGAGAAATTAAAATGAGGTGTCATTATGAATGGAGATGCTCCTCTGATGATTTCATTAAGACGGTACCATATGTCTGATGGTATATTATATACAGAGAGAATATCATAGGAGGTTTTTCCCTGAATATGTCATTTCTTTTACTATCATAAAAATGACATATCCATAATCAATCGACAAGAACGCTCAGTTACTTATCTATACGTTACATGCATTTTATTGTTTTATTGTGTAGTGAGGGAGAGCGAGAGAGAGAGAGAGAGAGAGAGAGAGAGAGAGAGAGAGAGAGCGAGCGATTACGCATCTCCAGCGCGTCCCCGGTGGCGCAGAGCGTCTATAGAGTCATTCCGCTGGTATAGGCGGGGGCGAGCCCCTTTGCCCGTGATATTAGTATGTGGTTTTCCGCTGTTCCAGTCGTAAAAACAACTCGCTTGTTTCGCGTCTCGTCTTCCTCTTCTTCGGCGTTTACAGCGGACGGCAACTTAACGGGTTTATAGTGAATAAGGCTGAAGTCATTTAGAATGTCTCGTCGAAAGCAGGCGAAGCCCAGATCTCTGAAAGGTATGAAACCATAAAATGCTTTTTTTATTGCACACGGCTAAAGCGCATATGATGTCTACTTGTGTTTAATAGAATCGTACCACTGCACTATAGATTTATTGACCTTCATACTTTACATGTGGCTTCGGATCAATGTTGCGGCAAAGAACTTAAAACCAAAGGTTGTTCTTTTAGATCAGAACTTTAGTTTCACTTTTATTGCATTTCAGAAAGGATTTGACATCACTCACGCACGCGATGCATTATAATGTATTCCGATACAGACGTATTGTCCATAATAAGCGCGTTTTAATAGTATTGGGCCATTAAAACAAGTTTTAAAAGTACGGTGGCAGTCAGGAGACCATAAACTAGTAACCAAATATGCTGAACTGTGATTTTCTCTTACTCGAAATGAATGAAGTTGCGGAAGCTTGAAATGTATCAGTGTGTGTGTGGTTTCGTGTCCCCTAAATGATGGTTTAAAGTCTGATTCTCTTAAATATAAATATAAAGGTTTAAGAGATAGAATATAGGCCTGCCGTGTGTATCAATGTCTACGTAAAGTCCGCACAATTTATATATAAACGTGTATATGTGTTTTTGTGCATGTCTGAGAGAGTTTTCGAATGACAACTCTCAGTGGTTTTCATACCTGTGAATAAAGGCTAGTCCATTTTCATATTCTTTTAAATCTCATGTGGATGTGTTATCTGTCACCTGAAATCACAATGAATGTGTGTTTGCATGAAGCACAATGAATAGAAGATGTTTATTTATTAATAATGTAATTATATTATTTTCATACAATAATAAATGGTAATGAATAAATATTTGAAGACTTTTGTCCCAAAATGAGAAAACGCCTTTAAAAAAGAAATTCATGAATCATGTTTTTGTTGTGTTTTACTGTGTTGTGTTAGTAAGCTGTATTTGATTGTTATTATGGCTTAAATCATAACAAACCGGGTGCAGTATGATTGGAATGCACAATAAAAGGACTGTCTCATTACGGTTATCTCATTTTGGAAACAAACTCTTCATTTGTAATCAAATAATACAAATATATTCAAATAGGCGCATCGTTTCTGCATAAGTCTTGATCTTTGCACAATAGTTGTATATTTTATTTGTTTCTTTATTGTTCCTTGTAGGAATGATTCACTCAGGTGGGCTTGTTATTATTCAAACCTAAAAACTGACAAATATGCAAACGAAAGTTGAGTATTTCAAACACTGTGTCATGTCTTCTGTGCGCCCTCTATTTAAAGAGCAAACGTACACTGGAGTCTGCTCCCCTGCTGGATGAAAAATAGATCAAGATACTGTTATTTGTTTACTCTTAGCCTTTTTCAGGGCACAGGTGTGCCATAGTTTACCAGATGGAACACAAGAGGCAATAAAAAATGTACCCAAAGCTATTTACTCAAAAGCACTTGATTTTATCAGGGTTTTATGTTGTTGCACTTTTTTACGGGTGTTTCTTGCATTGTAAACTGTGATTGGCCTCTTCACAGGTCATGATGGCAGAATACATGTTATGGATGACAGCAAGTGCGGAGGGAAAAAACGGTGCTATAGTGAGAAAAGAAAAGAAACAGATGAGGAAAAGAAAAGACATGAGCAAGATAAAGATGAAGGTGCGAAAAAGCCTACATCAGGCATACAGTACATAAGTATACTCTTTATAGACACATTAATGTCTCTCTTTTGTCCCTAAGTAGTTTACATTTACTTTGTCTTGAATGACAATAATTTTTCAGTCTACTTTACGTTAATCAACTGTATATTTACTGTATACTATTTACAGCATATGCAAATTTGTCCTATGGTGTGACAGCAAAAATTTTGAAAAAAACTAACAATAAAGGTAAATCTCTTATGATATATATATATATATATATATATATATATATATATATATATATATATATATATAAATAATAACATAAAACCGTTTGTTTTCTACATTTTGCTATGTCACACCATAGGACATGTACGATTTATTAGTCAACCACCCACATTCACTCCTGTGTATTTACTGTGGATATTTACTCTTTTTTCCGAATTCCCTAGATAGTCAGATTAAAAAAGAACAGAGACCGCCAGGGTGTTAGATTCAGGCTTTAGTGTTCCTCTGTGCGAATGTGTGACCTTTGAATTAGGTATATTTGCAATTCCCTCTTCGCACACAAACGAAAATGAATCATGCCTTTACAAGTGATTTCAGATTTATGACATTTGAATTGCAAATCTTGTAAAGTTCATGTTTTTTATATGTTTGGCTTTTAAACAGATACATAAATGCTTTGATTCAGTGTATTATGTGGTATCATGTTTTGGGTTTGTTTTTTCTCTTTCATACGCTTAGTACTTTAAGGTACGGTAGGTTTACTCCTTTTGTTCACAATGTGGAGCCGATCTGCTCACACTGACAGCAATTTTGGTCACAGTGGGACTGCTCATTATGTGACAACATACTGAGCTAATTACATTAAAACGAAGTGTGAAAAAGAGCATCCAATTCATATTTTTGGTGTTTAGTCGACCATTATGAGGCATGGCTTATCTTTTGACCTGCCAGACTTTTGCAACCTAGAAAACATTTCAAACGCAATCGCAGACTGGTTTTGAAGATTTGTTTACTATATTTTATGCAAACATTTTCCTCGTTTCTCTCTTCATAGAAATACCTAATGATCACACCTCCGCTGACCATGAAGATGGACGTGACCTTGGATTTAAAGTGGCAGATCCGCCTAAATGCACCAGAGGAGAGACATTTAAGGATCGTCAGATTCCAAGTCAGTGGGAAAGAGTCAACACCGTTTTGAAAATATCCAAACCATATACCAGCAGTGAAACCACCATAAAAAGCAAACAGGCCTTCAGTGATCAATATGAGCAGATCTGTGGAATGTCCTCTCATCACCTCACTGTTCTAGATGATCTACAGAACAACATCGGGAACTTTGAGGACAAGCAAACTCAAAATTGTGCTTTTAAAGATAACAGTTTATCAGCCCTCTCACCAGCATGCACCTGTGCATCGCATGCCACCCCAAATTCCAGCTTATCCAGTCCAGCCACACCAACAACTGCAGAATTGACGTTTCAACCAATGGCACCATGTGGAGTGAAAAGAAAGCCTTCCTTTGTGTCAAACAATGTTAACGTAATCCAATCCTCTAAAAAGCTCAAGGTTTTAAATAACTGTGTTGCTCTTCACAACCACATAGACCCGAAAGCACATCAACGGACCACGGACAAGAAGATCTTACATTTTCCATCTGAACCAAAGGAACACCAAAAAGAGGGTAATGTCATGTTGGGTCACACTGTGTTGCTTGAAGCAGCAATCACAGCAGCAGTTCAGACTGTCCTTCAGTGTAGCTTCTGTCCCACATCTTTAAGAGATCTGAAGGAACTTCAGGAACATGTTCGGCAGTCACACAACTCGGCTGTAATCGAGAGCAATGTCTTCTTCTGCTCACACTGCCTCCGAGGGTTCCTGATGAAGGAAACACTAGATAATCATGTGAAACAGACTCACTGTAGAGCACCTGATCTAGACCTTCTAGAAGACACGGAAGGAAGGGCTTTGCTTTTCTGTCCCCACTGCACACATTTACCTGCATTTGGCAGTAAACTCAAATTAATGCAGCATCTCAAAAAGACGCACAAGATGGATCTTTGGGAGGAGAAAAGGACACTGGGTTTGACTTCCCCCAAGGCAAACAAGAGTCCAGCTGAAAACACTGACCAACCCTCAACCGATTTTATCTGTGACTATTGTGGGGCTAAATATACCAGTCTGGATCTGTTTCAAACACACTTAAGCTCTCATTTGAAAGGTTTACTACCCAAGCATACTTGCACAGAGTGCTTCGAAGATTTCCCAAATCAGGAATCTTTGAACGAGCATACAATTTCTCATTTTAGTCATACATCTACTCTCTACACGTGTGAGAGCTGTAGTAAGTCCTTCACCAGCGTCAAAGACCTACACGCGCACCTACTTGAGATGCACACCCTCATGCTTTACCGCTGTTCCATCTGCCAGCAGGCATTTAGCTCTAAGGTGTCAATTCAGATTCACCTGGCCTCCAAACACAGCAACACGAGAACAACGTTCCACTGTACGTCATGCGAATGGGACTTCAAGCATGAGCGTGACTTGCACTTACACGTTCAACAGAAACATCTAGACAAACAATGCAAGGTATACTCCTGTATCTTCTGCACAGAGACCTTCAACACCGACATTGAGCTGCAGTGTCATATCACCACACATAGCGACAAATGCGATCCCTGCGTTTGTACCAAGACCAGCTCTCCCCTCGAGGTGCCCTTACACGAGAAACTCTGTGCCAAGAGCCGGAGCACCGAAGGTAGCAACGTGACCCCTCCACCTGTCTCCGAACCAGTTGCCAAGGACAGCGTTGGAACGCTGCCAGCGGATAATGAAATAAGAGATGGTACGGAATCGCTGTTCAGCCCTGAAAGCAAAGGGAAGGTGAATATGAACGATCCGATGTTCGCCTGCGAAATCTGTGGCGCCTCGTACACCATGCAGGCCCTGCTGGCTAACCACCAGCTGCGAGATCACCGAATCCAGCCTGGGGAGAGCGGCACTGTCAAACGCAAAGTGGAGGCCATCCAAGGGAGCCACAAATGCAAAGACTGTTCCAAGACCTTCTTCACAGAGATGGCACTGTGGGAGCACGTCCAGACTCATCTAGGCCCCACCAAGCACTGCCAATGCCCCATATGTGGAGAGCGTTTCCCTTCATTGCTTACTCTGACTGAACACAAGGTCACCCACAGCAGGAGCCTGGACACAGGCAACTGCCGCATCTGCAAGCTTCCTCTTCACAGTGAGGAAGACTTCCTGGAACACTGTCAGAGGCACCCCGACCTGCACAACTCGCTGACGGGCTTCCGCTGCGTAGTGTGCATGCAGACTGTCACCTCCACTATCGAGCTGAAAATTCACGGAACCTTCCACATGCAGAAGGTGCAGGGGGACGGTATGACCAACGGATGCGCAGAACCCTTCGACCCCAATCCTGACCTCAAAATCTGCTCGAGTGGTGCTCAGCGGGAAACGTTGAGTATGAATGGGAGTATGTTTGAACACAGATTTAGAGATAGTAAGACTTATATGTCTGTGGTGAACTGCTGTTCGGCAACGGCTCTCATTCCAGAGGAGAGAACTAATAAGAACGCTCTCACTCAGACCACAACAGTTTGAGTCTGTGTTGAGACTATGAAATAATCACTTAAAGACTACAAATGTACTCCGATTTGTGTGTTTGTATTTAAGCCATACAAGTGTTTAAATACTTTTTAATACACGATTATCTAGAGCAAAATAAACAAATATTATCACCGTATCTAATGGAAAAAAAAAACGAATATGATAAGTCACTTCATTTTTTAGTTTGTTATTTTCTTTTTGGGCCAATAAATCAGACTCAAAATACAAGTGTAGGGAGGCGGAAAGAGTTTGTATGTAAATTATTTACAATATTATTGACACAGTATCAATATTCATGGTTTTTAATATGGGTCATGGTCAATACCGCTATATTGTGACACCCATAGATGTGTGAAGAAAACAAGAAAAAAAGAGAGGGGTTTTGGAAACATTTAGCGAATGATTAATTCTCCCAAGTGAAAGGCTAATCTTCATTGGATAGTTGTGGGGTTCTTCAAGGGATTTTTTCCTCTCTCTTCGTAACATTTAAAGATAAATCCTTGCGTTAAGAAATGGAAGTGGATCTATGATGGATCTTGGCTATCCAGACAGTAATGAGTTGTTGCTGATGACTGGAGCTGAAGATACACAGAGGGGCAGGAAAGAGGATGAAATGTGGGCAGAGGGACTTGATGTTCTGAGGGAGAGAGTCATTAGCAAGGCACTATCTAATTGAAATCTGAGCAGCCCTCTTGGTAAACTTTATGGATTAGATGTAGGGCTTTTGGGGCAATGACATCTGATAATCACAAAACAGTTTTATTATAATGTATTTATTGAGCATTTTTATAACATATTTTCAGTCAAATGGTTTCATTTTATTTTCATAAATTTGCATCTTGTTATGTATTGTATAACTGTATGTTGTACTCTATCGAAGTAAATTGTCCTTATGGGTAAATGGGCATGCAAGTGTTGTAGTTTTCAGATCTTCATTATAGATGAAAAGTATGTGGTATGTCTGTATACAGTACTGTAGTACACCCTGGATTCTTCTGGATCAATGAAGTCAATATTAGTGTGATTGAGTCATTGTGTGTATTTTCATTAAAACAGTTCAAATTCATCCATTAAAATGATACAACTGCATGTTGTATTTAATTGTAATAATGTTTTGCAGTTGCAAGAGATTCATTCATAATACATAAAGAGGAAATGTTTTTTCCTCCATGTATTATTGTAGGAAAGGTTTCAGGTTTCGCTTGATATTATTTTACGAGATTCAGGAGTTTTTTACTTCTTTCACATAGGGTGTTTCTTCTTTTATTTTTTCATTTAATAAATAGCAGTACACCTGTACACAATATATTATTTAGTTACCCTTTGTCCGTAGAAACTGCGTTAAAAAGGTGTAATGAAGAACAAACCATTGTTAAATTCCAGCATTGAAGTGATGAAAATGAAAATGATGTCATCATTTTCTCACCCTCCTGTCATTTCTTTATGACTTTCTTTTAGATATTTAGATGAAAGTTGGTAACCGAACAGCACCGGCCCCCATTCACTTCTATCGTATGGATACAAAACCAATGCAAGTGCATGTGGGCCAGTTAACAACATTCTTCAAAATATCTTCTTTTATGTCCTGTAGAAGAAAGAAAGTCATACAGGTTTGAACTGATAAGAGGGTGATGATATTTTTATGTGAACTATCACTTTAATTGTCTTTCTCTGCGTGTGCGTGCGTTTGTTTGAAAGGGGAAATTAGATAATAATAGGGTCATGGAGCTGGAAACCACAAAAGACACACTGCTGACTGGTCTGGAAATACCCTCATGACAGCAGCTGTGATTTGACCGCAGGAAGGAAAAGCAACATCATTTTGGACACGCCTGTTCAAACATTTGTCCGAAAAGTGCTGTTACTACATCTGGTAGATTGGCGTTACAAAATTCTGTAAATTGACTTAACCACAGTCTATGTATTCAGATGTTCCTTCTGAACACCCAATGTTTGATCTTGTGTCACCTATCTGTGTGCATCTGTCTACTAATCCTTCTGTCTTTGCATAACTGCATTACAAAAAGTGACTATATTTATCATGACAAGAGGCAGAATCAAATGAAACATAGATATATAGAAATCCAGAAAGATACACTTAAGCAAGATAGTGGGTCTATATACATTTACATTATGTTTTTATCTGCAACCTGGTATTCGTTTTTTGCTTGTCGGGCATTAAGCCAAGATAAAGTCGACTGTGAAAACATGATTCTGGGTAATGCCCGGACCATCTGTCAATACCTGTCTCCTGAGTGAGCCGAATGTGGAAAAGTGACAAAATATATGGCGCTGTTAGAATGGGCTTCATTTGATTCAATATATTTGACGTTGCACGTCCTAGAACAGGATTGTGGAGTAAAAATATTAAGGTTGATTGGATGAGTCAAAATTTAGCATATGGGTAGAGGATGCATACAGCAACCTTCATAAACATTATCTTTTGTTCCCTACACTTTATATCAATGACTCTCATGTATACGGGAATGTATTTTTCTAATTCCCTTATCATTTTTTACATGATCTTGTGGGTGACACAAGATCATGTACTCTGTGTATTCATGCCCATAACAATTACATATTAGCCTTCTAATAATAATAGTAATAAAAGAAAGTAGAAATGTGATTTGTAAATATATCATTCAAAGCATTTAATGTCAACACGTGTTGTGACTGTCTTAAGCGTTGCGAGGAATGTGTTGCGGATGAGAGGGATTATCAATGATTATAAATAAATTAGGGCAGCATCCCATTCTCAGTGTAAACCTTCAATGAGACCGGGTCATGCCCTGCACAGGACAGACTCTGTTCTTCTACCCGATTCCTTTCTGCAATGGTATGTCTCCACAGCAGGTGGCACCACTGCATTAAAGCACTTGTATGTCGTATTTAATACAGTTCTTAAAGCTGACTAAGAACCTTTATGTGTTTTGGTTACATGTGCACTTCTACATATTACAGCATGTCGATATCCGGCCTGGGATGGGAACTGGGGTAAAAGGTTTGTTCTTACTAAAGGAGTTCAACATGACATCTAACGCAGTGTGCATGGCTGACACCTTCAACCATCACAGTATTTCTGCATCCTGCAGGCTAGTGTCTCCAATACAGATTGAACACTGATACACAGACAGTCCTGTGGTTGAACATACTCTACTGTAGTTTGACATTCAGATGAATGTGAAACTTATCAAGAAACTGTGTACATGTTTTGTGTGTTTTAAAGCTCGCTGTTGTTCACGAATTAAGGTAACACAGTGAAAGTTGGACAACATTGTCCTCTACTGGCCATGACGTGAACATACTGGATTTTGTTGGTCTTCTAGATGATTTAGTCAATGTTTTAGATTGCCAGTTTTGAGTTATAATAGCCAGCAAATACAAATATTTCATAGTGTGATGTTTACGAGGATGCTGCTAAATATAATTACAATAAAGTTAAATTAAAATAATTTTGTATTACCCCCCCACCCTCATAAATAGCCATGAACTAATTTAAGGATAAAAAAAGACATCAAACTAATGAAGGTTTGTACGGATCAAGTGATCATCTCACTATCAAGACAAGCAGGTGGCGCTGCGAATGTATTAACAAATAAAAAAATGCAACCAAAATGCCTCTTGAGATGCTCTTGTTCAGCATCTGGGGGAAATATGAATGTAAGCGTTCCTTTATTTGTGTTTGGAAGATGGGCGTGTCACATTGTGCACACTGAGCTGTAAATAAATGTGGAAATGACCGCACAGAAGCAAGATAAAAGACATTGAATTTAGCATGTAACCAAAATATTTTCGAACCGTCGGACCATTCATCACACACATTCAGTGAAATAAATCTAAAAAGAGAATGATGGTGTACAGTACACATTTTTCTCCGATGTTAAAGACACTAGTTTTTTGTTTATTTATTAATAATTCACATGTCTTGAAACATTAAGCGAGCAAACTACACCAGAAAGAAAGATTTTATTTAAAGATACCACACTCACGTACTATACACAACTATAAAGGCTATATACCAGGTGCCATGGACCCGACCAGTTATATCTAATGCGTAAATGACCAAAAGGTATGCCAGGTCAGTTTGTTGTTGTTATATTTATTTACAAAAAAACAACAACACACATGCAGCCTGTCTCAGACAGATGCCCAGTGCCTTCCAACAGTGGCAGGTACAGCTGGGGTAAATGTTTTCTATTGGTTGAGGACAGATGCCGTCTACTTAAAGATTCATTGAGGGACCAATTAGAAACCCATCTTGGTCAGGTATAAGGTTAATTATTCAAGATGTTCATGATGGAAGGAGACAGCAGACATACATACAGGATGACTATGTGGTTGTCTGGCTTTTGAAGATGCAGCGTGACAGACACAAGAACATTCTTTGCATATGATAAGCGTGTCAAAGGCAGGATGTTGTACTGGTGCATTTACCAGAAAAGCTGTTTATGAAAACCTGTCAAAAATGTCATAACCAAAAACGAGATAGCATTCAAAATCTTTTGAATATGCCTGAATCGTATGAATATATCAAAGTTGTGATTTTTCTATTTTTCTTTGTTATTTAAAAAAGTGGTAAGTGTGACAAATTATGAGAGTCTAATTTAATATATAAAACCGTTATTTGTGTTATTATAATGTGTTACATTTGAAATATCACAAGATTTTAGACTAGAAAAGTTTAGAAACATCAACATAATGCTGTCTATGAACTGTCCAACAATGCTTCTCAACATAAATAAATAATATTTACAATAAAAACACATTGAACACATTGAAAACATACCCTACTACAGTGATTATCACTTGTACTCCCCTAGATGGATAGAACGTTTCCAATTCATTTCTTTTAGTTTTTTCTAAATATACTTTGATTAACCCAAATAATATAACCATCTATTCCAAGTACGAAACCAACTGCAGCTATGTGACATTTCAGTGGCGTGGCCCAACTGTGTCTTCACCAGAGGAAACTACAAAACGGATTGTGGTGGGCTGTGGGAGAATTCCCTCCCCAGATTTTTCTTGGGCACCTCCAAAAATATCCAGCCAACAATTTAAAAATATGAAACATTAAAAACTTGTAATTTATATCATTTTTATGATGCATTTATTTGTATTTGTGTGAAATACACGGTCATTGGAGTTTCCTAAACAGGACAAAACAATGTATGCAAAAGTCAAAAGTAATATATCTGTCACACAAATGTTGAGAAAACTTTAAGATGGAAGTAAAAAATGAGGTGTGAAATACCACAGTGATCTAAGATTATCGTCTCATTCCCAGTTGCCTCATGAAGTTCTACTATATACAAAACAAAACTCAAAGAGATACAAAACCTTGATATCTTCCTCAACTAGTCCAAGTGACAAAATGACTATAAACCCATTTACGATTTTAGACTGAAACAGTAGAAGCTGTCCTCATTTCATCCTCCTTTGTAAGAACAGGTCCAAAATTGCTTTTGGAACTGTGCATGTTATGTTGGCTACTGTGTATTGAGGGTGGAATCAAGGTCATTTTGCTACACATCTCTCCCATGCTTTTTCTTATCTCCTCGCGTATGTTATTACTCGAGAGGACGTAGAGAAGGGGGTTAATAGCGCTATTAAAGGTGGACAAACCCAAAGAGATTTTGTAGGGCGTGTAAACATGGTGCTCAAAGTGGCACTCCTTCTGCAGCTCTGGGAAGTGGTAGGTAACAGCACGTATAAGCAATATAATGTGATAAGGAGCAAAACAAATTAAAAACAGCGCCACGACCGCCACAGCCAGGTAGCGAACTTTCCCTTTCTGATTGGGCTGGAGTCCGGTGCTGGCCTGCACGTTGGCAAGAATAGCCCTGTTGGTGAAGATCAGGACAGCCAGAGGACCGCAAAAACCAATGCAGAAGCGGGCATAGTTGAATCCTGTAACCATCGCTGTGTTCTGGCCCGGCTCAAAGCAGCGACGACTGCCCTCGGCTGCATCACCCTCCCGCATAATAAAGACAGGCAGGTGAGCCAAGCCCACCACCAGGTAGACGGAAAACGCTATGAGAGATGCGATCCCTTTACGGCGAAGGCCCCGAGATTCAATAGCATGGACCACCGCCACGTAGCGGTCGATGGAAATACAGCAAAGCAGAAATATGCTAATGTACATGTTGTTGAAAAAAACAAAGCCGGTCACTTTGCAAGCCATAGAGCTCCAGGGCCACAAGTGGTTTTCGTTGACGTACACAGCCCACAATGGCAGCGTTAACAGGTAGGTGAGATCACACACGGATAGGCTTAGTAGGTAGATCCCAAGAACGTTCTTACGACGCACTTGGTGGATGGTGAGGTAGACGGTGACCAGGTTGGCAGGTAGACCGATGATGAAAACCATGATGTAAAGCACCAGTAGAGGAATCCGGTCCTCCTTGTATGGCACTTCGCAGTGCATGATCACAGACTGATTCATGGTTGTCATAATGCTCTGTGTGGCACTGGATTCATGCATCATTTCTGGGGACCAGAATTAACAATGACTATTATTGAACAAACATTTATTCGGAATATAATAGGTGGGTGATTCTCACGATATCTCGATTTCCAAGATGTCAAATATGACATCAAATAATGGATTAACAATTTGCCTTTTTAGACATTAAAAACAAGTTCTGACAAGTTTAAAAGTATTACTTAAAAACACATTTTTCAACAGTTTTCTTTAAATAACACCTTAAATTCTCATCACCGTACCACTGTAAAAATGTCAATAGCAATAAGTCATGATGCCTAAGCAAGTTTTAATTCATCATACATAATAAGACGTTAATAAAGTGTTTTTATATAAAATGATAAATTCTTTGAAATGTGAAAACAACCTCTTACAGTAAGGATAATCGTATTGTCGTGTTAAAGTACGAAAATTTTTAACTTTTCAACTTTTAACCACAGAAATATAAAGAAATCCGTTGACTTCCATGTTAGGAAAAAATACAATGCTAGTCAAAAGTGCTCCAGTTTTATTTTCCTACATTCTTCAAAATGTCTTCTTTTGTGTTCTACCATGGGAGTCAATGGGGGGCAAGATCTGTTTGGTTATAAGCATTCTTCCACATATCTTTCTCTGTGTTCATCAGAACAAAGACATTTATATGGATTTGGAACAACTGAAAGGCGAGTACATGATGATAGAATTTTCATTTTTTGGTGAAGTATCCCTTTAAATTCTGTATTTAAAGAGTACTGCACTTGTCAAGGTTTAGAATGATGTCCAATACAGTATGTCCAATGTTCATGCAAGCATTCATTTGACAAAAGCCTTTACCCCTTTCACCACCGGACAAAAGCAGGAGGACAAATCGCACTCAAGAGTCCAATCTAACCATGTGACACATGACCTGTAGTGTATCTGTACCAGCCAGGATACCAAAAAAACATCTATAAGTAGACAGTAGAAAAAAGTCCCACAGTAATGGATTTAATAGTTATAATGGGAATTATGTTGTTTTAAAGGAAACTATAATGGTCTCTAGTGGTAATGTCTTGGGATCCGTGGGATGACATGATATCTGGCAGATGGAAATCAGTAAACAATTAAATTAAATCCTCAATTAATTCCAGGACCAAAGCCCAAAACACAAAGGAGTTTTGTAACGTTTATAGGAAAAAATATGATGTGGAAACCATTAGAATTTGTGGGTTTTTTAAGGAAACCATTAGAATTTGTGTTTTTTTTATGGAAACCATTAGAATTTGTGGGTTTTTTATGGAAACCATTAGAATTTGTGGTTTTTCTATGGAAACCATTAGAATTTGTGTTTTTTTAAATGGAAACCATTAGAATTTGTGTTTTTTTTTATGGAAACCATTAGAATTTGTGGGTTTTTTATGGAAACCATTAGAATTTGTGGGTTTTTTATGGAAACCATTAGAATTTGTGGTTTTTCTATGGAAACCATTAGAATTTGTGTTTTTTTAAATGGAAACCATTAGAATTTGTGGTTTTTTTATGGAAACCATTAGAATTTGTGGTTTTTCTATGGAAACCATTAGAATTTGTGTTTTTTTAAATGGAAACCATTAGAATTTGTGTTTTTTTTATGGAAACCATTAGAATTTGTGGTTTTTCTATGGAAACCATTAGAATTTGTGTTTTTTTAAATGGAAACCATTAGAATTTGTGTTTTTTTTGGAAACCATTAGAATTTGTAGTAGACTGTTTTTTTATTAGCGGGGAGGAAGGAGAAAATAAAGTGCTTTGTAGTTGGAAACAGGTTGCCAAAGGATTGCATCTCATTGCTTTGTGCATCATGCGGAGGTCTTACATCAGAGACGAATAAAAGTACAAACCGAGACCAAAGGAAGTTATTGAGAAAGAGGTTTTCAACATCCCAACAGTTGAACCGCCAAGCCACCCACATTTACGAGGAATAAAGCTGACTACACATATATTCATTGAAGATGATAAGAATGTCCGAAACGTTGCCGAGAATTGTGCAAATGGTGCATGCAATGTTCACTTCGGAAGACACGATACGAGAATGAAGGAAACTATGAGTATCGTGTTTGGTGACCTACTTCATTCATTAAAAACACTTAAAACACCACACGAGGGTTTCTGGTAAGATGAAATGCCCCTTTCTCGCGCTCGGGCAGATTCTCACAAGCTCAAACACGACCATGATATGCTCAGTAAAACATGCCAAGCGTTCAGTTTGTATTATCTTATATGAAGTAGCTAATATAAAAACAAAACAAGCTAATACACCCAGATGAGAAAAATGAGTCTAAATTAAGCTGACAACCACATTAAATATTCACGACTTTCTTTGTTTTACACGAACGTCCAACATATAAAAACGTGAACGATATTTTAATTCATTTCTTCCTTCTTTTGTACGAAACACGTCACGCCCTCACTAATAAACACAAACGTGAAGCAGGCGTGTAAAACACACAAGTTACACACTGTGTATTCGCAACATTTGTGTGTGACAAAAATACTATCATCTATGATACAAATCTTACCTCACGCTGTTGGGATATGGGGCACAAGCATCCATCACCACCAAATCCAGCGGAGTGGAGATTGAGAACATCACCGTCACTCGTGCAATGCTGAGACTGAGGCAGCACGGCCACGTGATCGGCACACGTCTGCTTTCGCTTACGTTTGAAATCTAGGATGAATATAACTTGAACTCCCTCCGTCTCTCGATTTTACAAGTGAAATGAGAGAAATAAATCCGTTTATATGAAGCGACTTCATTTAACATCACGCAAAGTATACGGAGCAATCTTGAAGTGCTGTACCAATGCAAACATTGAGAGTTAAAGACCGCACTTGAAATGAACAGTATAGCTGAGACTGTCTTGAGATGTTTTGGGAGCACACAGCTTGGCCTGTAAGGAATTGAATAGTGCGTCTTATTTTTCACAACATACATTTGATCTTAAATATTATACATTTGAATAGTGATGATTCAAAGCCCCCTTAAATGACATCACAGAAAAGTCCTACACATTTCTTGTTTGACCTCACTTCATTGTAACTGTTATTGGCAACCTGAGACAACACTTGGAAGACAATAACAAACACACAATCTTTAAGTTTTTTTTATTAAAACAAATCAGTCACATATTCGTATGCCATACGTCATCGTATCATATTCTTGTCACATTTAAAAACCAGAGGAAGAGGAATGTTCATCAATAAATACACGTTTGAATGGAAAGATATAAGAGGTCGAGCGATGAAGAATATGTTGCACACTTCATCCATTTGTATGTTTTTGTGTTTAAATAGTGTTCACCTGTAGAGTTGGCAGAAGGACACTTGGCAGATTCACAATAATATTGAGCAAACTATACATTTGCGAGATAATGACTCCATCTGACGAAGCGGATGTTGATGCCCTGGTGATGCTGAAGATCTCCGTCCTGTTTGCCTGGCTTTAACTGTAAGACTCATAATAAGCAGCTGTATGAGGTTTTTGTGAAATATTGTCTATGTCGTCTTTAACAGCACATCGCTGCATGCTTTGTGTCAGGGTCCGTGTCAGTTTTTCCATCTGATTTGCTGAAGCGAATAAAAGGGCATGTGTCATTTTAGTTGCAATGTTAAAAAATAACTATATATATATCAATAGCCAGAACAGAATAATAAAATATACAATAAGATATAAGCTATTTGTTCAAAATGTGTCAATGCATTAGCTATTCTACAGCATTTATTAATATTAAATTCATGTTAATTTCATAATTTACTAATATATTATTAAAATCAATTGTTGTCACTGTTAACATGAGTTAATGCACCAAAAACTTACTTGAATTACTGTACTGGTATTACAGGATTAATAAATGCAATAAAAATATAATGTTAGCCAAAACATTTACTCATGTTAACTAATAGCACCTTATTGTAAAGTGTTACCAATGTTTTCTATGTATAATCTTCACATTTATCATTTTGGAATGAAAATAAAAAGATTGCCAAGGATTTTTCAATTAAAATGGATTGGGAAGTGAAAATGTGCCATTTAATTATAATAAACGTTCATGACCCTATTATAAGGTATTGATCAATCATGTTACAGTCATTTCTACTCCTGTTATCCAGCACCTCTTACTCACACTGTCATGTAACACCCTGGCTCTATTTTGAAATCATGAAAATTCTAAAGAAATGGCTATTCTCCTCCTCTTACCCCATTGCTGAGGATTATTTGGACCTTCCTGTACTCAGCAGAGTCTCGCTCCAGCTTTGCTCCGTACACAACAAGTTGCTGGCGGTCCTTCAGGTCCCTGTACGTCTGAAGGATAAAATGTGCTTAGTTGATCACATTCAGATCCCATAAAGCGGAAAAAATCAGGAACTGAAAGAAAAACTCACATTGATGACAATATCATGGCATTTATACTTCAAAGCCATACTGAGCTTGACCTCTGTGTCATCAATGAGGTTGACATATTCCTGCAGAACCTGCACATCAAGCAAAACTGCATTATAATGCGATTCTCATTGCTTATTGATTTATCACAAGGCACCATGGGAAGGTGGAGGGCAGGGAGATAAACTGGGGTACCGATATAGGTGCGTTGTTTTTGTGCAGGATGTCCACCACTTTGTGAAAGCCAATGGGGGATCTCTTCTTGGTGTAGCCAAGCCAGTTTTTGGTGTTGAACAAACTATCCACATCAAACCATGATTTTAATTTTGCTCTCGCGCCAAGAGCTGTTAGAATGTACTGCTTTTCTGAAATCTGTCAGAGAAAATTTGGTAAAGTTTTTGACAAAAAGTGAAAGGAACTCCTTCCCAGAAGGAAAATGTTACCAAACACGGTTTTGAATGACTAGCTGATATACAGTAGGCAAAGGTTGGCTACTTTATTAAAGGCAAAAATAAAAGTTGTCAATATTATTTTAAAATGTGGAAAATAGTGAAATGTAAAGATAAGAATGTTTTCAGCAGGTTAATAGATAATAAATAGTACAGGTACAATTATATTATAATAAGACTGTCTCACCCTGAAGGTTTTTCTAATGTTTGCTGGGCTGCTGTAAGTTCCCTAAAGTTAAAAAAAACTATTAAAAGCTGTTGTACATATGCCATGAGAACTGAAACTAAAACCAACATTACAAATTAAACTTTTAATATTAACTTTTTTTCTTAAACGGATCCATTAGAATGTGTATATATAGCTGTGGCCAAAAGTGATGTCCAACTGAAATCTTTACTCTTTATTCAAATGTATTTTTAAAGACTCATTGAAGAAATTGTATTCATGTTTCCTAGTTGTGTTTGGACTATAAACTGAAGCTAAACTTTGAGAAGAATTTGAAGAGGCTTGACAAAAGATAAGTTTACAAAGACATAACCAAGGGGAATGACTATAATTCCACAAGAGAGGATACACAAATATAAGCCTTTTGTTTTTTTTATTCATTATGTTGTTGCTATATTTGAATAAAACCATGGTTCTGTAATACGGTATTTTGCCATTATGTCAAATATTTTTAGTAATGTTTAGTAGGTCCATTTTGTACCAAACATATTTTGATTGTTTATTGTCCCCAGAGGGACATTAAAAGCAAATATTTTGCAAATATGAGCACCGGACATCACTTTAGTCAACTACTGTATAAACACTCCATCAGATAAAACAGTCGTTTCTGAATAGAAGTGCAAAATGTACCTCAGACTCTCCATAATGGTAAAAGCAGGAGTAGTATAGTGTGGTGATGATCGGCATATTTAAGATAGATGCTTTCCTTGGAAACTTTTTAAAGATTTCACCATCTGCCTTCTTGTCACTGGCCTGAAAAGCAAACACACCTATTATATACATTCCAGAATTTCAGCAATGGGAGAAAATCTGCCCTGGAAGACAAGTACATGTACCTGCATGTTAAACAACAGCCGGTTACACTTTATTTGACATTTGACATATTTAAGTACAGAGTAATAATAATGAACTACATGCACTTACTATCGGGTTAGTGTAGTAAATACAAGTAACATATGTAACAAGGGAGCTTTAAGATGAAGTGTTACCCAACAGACTGACATCAAAGTAACAAATGTTGATATTGTACAACCAACGGTTGGAAACTACAATTCTACTATGCCATAGGAAAAGTGTCCAAGCCTTTTAAATCACAACCCATTAAAATAAAGGAAACATCTGCTTTGCAACCCAATTTGGAGGAAGGAGCCTATCCTATTCACTATCATCAGTACATAGACAAGAGACCCATAACCCTGCACTTCACATGTAGAAAAGAGGAAGACTGGGGAGGTAAAGAGGAAATACCCCATTAACTGTAAAGTAAGGTGGGGTTCTTTTCTCTGTTCCTGCTTTAAATAAAGGAACAGAGACCCAATGAAGGTCTTGTGTGTAGTGTTTCTTAAGGAACTTAAATAACCTTTTCTTCTTTTCTCCAGGTGAACATCCAGATCAACTATTTGGAATAGTTCACCCCAAAACAATGTTTTTTTTATTTAATCCATATTTTTTTAATTTTAATGGATGTCTATACCAAATACATGCAGAAGGTCCTTCACCTCAATGATGATTTGTCTCTCGAGGAGTGTATAGTGGTCTTGAACATGAGTGGCATCGTCTTGAGAAAAAGGAAGGCTGAAAAACAAAATCAAAGCGATCTGTTTGTCAGAGATGGAAGGTAACCTGGAACTCTACTGCACTGCATTGACAGATCACTACAGCTTACGGGCCTCATTAATGTTTACCTGAGGCAACTTCGGAGGAAATCTCTTCTTCTGCCTTCGTCCTTAATACCAAAGTGTTCTTTGTATTGAATTAACTGTTACAAAGGCAGAGAGTTTAGGGCATATGTTAGCTAAAAACTAAGACATTATAGCTTACAGAAGACACAAACTTGTAACGTATCAACAGAACTTCCACTTTATTTGACCATTTCACTTGATATAATTATCAGCGACAAGATCAGAAAATCTAAATTATGATTATTTATTTAAAGTTACATGCTTCCTTTTTTACGTTTTAAAAGCTTTAGAAACCAATTTCAGCTTTGACAAAAATAAAATAATTTGTTATGTGAATATTGACATGCATTAAAGCAAAGAGAATAGTGAAAGATGTTAAATGAGTAACTACTGTAAGTCCAATTTGCACCACCATACATACCGCCATATCTTCTGTCCTGCCGAGAGCCCTTAAACAATGTCCAAAGCAACACAGATAAAGAAGCGGTCAATTATTTAAATAAAATACACTGTACGCAGGTTGTTGACAGATTAAAGCGCAAATGTGTCCTATTGTGTGACAGCTAAAGTTTTAAAGAAAAACAACAACAATGAAGATAAATCTTTCTTTTGTTAGTTTATATAAAACAATGTAATATTAACAGTTTGTTTTCTAAATGATGTCACACCATTGTACGCATGCATGATTAACTACCCATATAACAATACAACTTTTCAAATCAACCAATTAAATGCAAATACTGGCAAATAAATTGTTGCATTGTAAACGGTTTAAACATTCTCAAAAGTAAACTTACTTCAGTAACTCCACCAAAAGCTTCTGTTCTCCCATCTCTTTTAAATAGTGAACGTAATGACGCAGAGCCACATCTCTGGACATCAACTCTCGAAAGAGGATTTCTGCATTCATAACAAATACGATTTTAAAGAAATTCTTCACATGTTGAAAAACGGAGGAACTCGTGAGCATATACTGCGATATTTCTCACCTTTATTTAAAGACTTTTTTAAATAAATCAAGACCTGAAACAGGAAAATGCAAAAAGGATGTGAATAATTGAACTAAAAAAACAAATGGTGTTATCGTATTACCATATATATAACAATAAGTGACATGATGATGCCATTGGTCATGCGATGCTCACAGCAGCGATGACATTGCCATCATAAAGAGCAACTGCTTCATCCAGAAGCAAAAGTTTGTCCTGCAGGGAGCGGAACTTCTCCAGCGAGTACGCCTTTTGAGAAAGCAAAATTAACAAAACATTTGGATATCGATAACAAACTTGTGAAAATGACTTTCTAGTGCCATAGCTACAATTTATAGATCTTTACTGCCCCCTACCCGTCCTTTCTGCATTCTTCTCACTGTTTCCTCAGGACTCAGGTCGCTGACAAATTCCTGTCATCATTTTTATTTCAAAATAAATCAATGTTAGAATAATATGAAACAAACATAATAAGAATCACGCACTGGAAAATCTCCACTACTTTATCCTCTACATAGATTTTATATGCATTTTTGTAATTACCTTTCCATCAAATTTGGGTTTTCGCAGCTCTGGCGCATATGTTCTTATAGATGTTTCACTGAAAGCTTGAAAACAATGAACGCTCACACTTTACTATAATACAGAATTTAGACTATAATCATACTTAATACTTCAGTGATTTGAACTCACACTCTGAGAAGGACTGAAAACCACTCGATTTACTTTTTGCTGAAAATAAAAACAGATAAGAGAATAACTACATGTGTACTTCACTACTAAACCAAAACATTCATGACCAGTGTAGATTACCTCTAAACAGAGAGCTCAGCGAGTATCCAGATCCCTGTTTGGACAGTGAAGGGGTGGTGTCTATTTTGGGAAAGCCCTGTTCACTGCCTGGGTTAATGGAGGCAGTCTCTTTAACCGACCAAGAGATACCTACAAACAAACACCCGTGAGCTTTAAACACCAAGCAGAAGGAATCTAGACAAAAACAGATATCAGAAAGACGACATACTTCCCACAGGTTCTCCACTCCAAGTGACTTTCTCAAATTCATCCTCTTCATCATCCACATCCATCATAAGGCTGTTGACGGCCCGTTTAGACTCTTTAAGCTGTGAAATGAGAACAAAACACAGTCTGGATAATAGAGCCCGTGTAAAGGTGTTAGAGCCACGGGCCATTCTGTCCAGTCATGCAGTTAAACGGGGCGGTGGACTGTCTTCATAGGGCTCCGGAGAATCACCATGAACTTACCCGTGAAAACTCATCGTCTTCATCGTCAAATGTGAAAGCTTTTAATTTGGACCTGTCCCAGTACTCGTCATCTTCTGGCTTGGCTCGTGTCATCTAAAAAGAACATAAACACCACTGTTTACTCACAGCTAGTGACCCTTCATCTCAAACTACACCTACGATCATACGGAGATTCGCTAACAATGCCATTTAACCAGTATTGATAACCGGAATTATAATGATGTGCACATTTGATCATAAATAGTCAAAAAAGCATGATACGATTGATACATAACAGACTAACCTTCCTCCACACGAAACGTCAGATTTGCGTCTCGTTACTTCCTGGTACCAACATGCCGCCAAAATAAAAGTCTGACGCATAAAAGCACGCGAAACATCGGAATTGCGCAGTTTTCTTTAAGTTGTTTTAACGAATTCATTTTGTTTGTTCAAATTTTACCTACATAAAACACTTTTGTAAACTATAGTATATTACAATTATTATATAATCAAAATAAGTTCACTATATTTTTACTGTAAGGGAAATTGAGAACCTGTTGTAGTTGGCTATAGTCATACTGTACAGTAAGGTTCAAACACTTACTACAATTTAACTACAGTTCACTAAACACTACAGCATGGTTACTAAAGTAACTAGTATAGTAAATTCTGCACACAGTATAGACATATACATATAAAAGGTCATATTAGCCTATTATTTGTTACTGCTGATCCCTTTACCTTTAACCGGTGTCTATGTAGTATTTTTTTGCCTTAAACATTTAGCCTAAGTTGTGTCTTAAAAATGAATAAAATTGTGCTTTAATTTAAGAATTTGATTTTAGAAGAGATGTGGGGAATGTCATCGCTTGTTGAAATAAGACATTCCCCTTACTCCTTTAGATACATAGTGTTGTGCATGTACAGTAACTGCGTGTACAGTACAGTACGATTATTTACATTTTCTACTATTATAATTTAGAAAGGGTAACATAACTGCAGAACTCAGTATTCTACGGAGCCAAAAGAAACACAAAATAATGTTTGTCAAAATAATCTTTTGACCGAACCCTCACTTTGTATTTTGCTTTCTTTAGGAGAGCTTATTGGAGTTGACCATTTCCTGACCAGGCACTTGAGAGGTTAGACCTTCTTTTCTAGTACCTTAGAATAATGTCAGTAAAAAATAGTTTATTTGTTGATTTCACCATTTCCAAAGACATCCTTTGAATGCATTCTGCAGACAGCAAACAAATATTTGACTTTATCAGGCTGTGGACAACGAAAATGTGTCCGCGATGGACAACCTGGCAGAATATCTTGTGGTGCTGAGGAATGTAATTGTCACTTTTTATTTGTTGATCCTGTTAAGCAAGCAATTCAATACGTTTAAAGACAAATCTTCACGCCAGCCCATGCCCTTCCTACTGAAAGTCCCTCCAGACCCTCTGTCACTCTTGCCCTACCCCTGCTTTCATAGTTTCTGTTGTCCCTACACCATAGCCACCCCTTTGATAACCCGCCAGAGTTGCCCCAACATCTTCTGCAACACTCCAGCCACAGCATAAACGGAGCACTTGTACAAAATGCAGAGACTGGATACAGAAGGTACAAAGGCACTAGTTACTGCCCAATTACAGAGACATTGACAAAAGAACAGCGGCATGAGCAAATTTAAAGGAAATGGTTGTTTACACCTTAATAGTTTTTTAATAGACTTATATATATATATGGGTCATAATACTGAAATGTATAAATGTGTTAATTTTGTTTGTTTTTTGTGAGTACCGCCGATGGTCATTTTATTTCGGTATTCAGTATGTTGTACTTCATAAAGAAACCGTATAAATTATAGCGAAACAACTTTACGAAAATGTGTTACATCGTGTTATATTACTTGCATGTAATACATTAGTAAAATACAGTGCCATCACAGTTGTGTTTGAAGATATTAATGATCAAAAATTCTTCTTTAATAATGTGAATATCATCTGGGAGTTTAGCAGCAGTCATGATCTGAAAGTTTTCCCATCCTTATGTTCCAAACTGACATCCATCCCTGTTCTCTGAACCCGCCTCTTTCTCTGCAGGGGTGAGGGGTCCAACACTTCAATGTGACTTCAACTCATCCAAAACAGATCGATCACTATAACTATAGCGCAGGTAGGAATATCGACAAGAACACTTTCCAAAAACATACAGATTTAACAAAAAAGCACGACAGGTACTCTTTTATTGTTTGTTCAAATTTATGTGGCTAACAAGTCAATAATTACAAAGATTTCAACCTGTGATTTTTTTTCTCTTTCAAAGTAAAAGCAGTAGTGTTCTGGGGATAATCTTTCATCCGATGAAGCAGAAAAGTGAAGTATGGGGAAAGTCAGGAAAAACAGAAAATAAAACATTCACACAAAATCAAATCCTGGGACTAAAACGTGTGCAAGGTTCTTACAGTGTTTAAGAAGGGCAGGGGCCAAAATAATACATTACCATCAGCCTTAATAAAACCACTGAAATGCTTGAGCGGACAGTTTATTACTGAAAAGAAAGTTGGCACAGAAGGCACACGCGAGTGATAATGGATATGCCAGCCATGCCTACATTTCCTACGTCCTCCTCAGGTATCAACAAACATATTCATATCAGCATCCCGATAGGAGTCTTTAACAGTGAAATGTCCCATTGAGAGGTTGACGTATATAAAACATCATAAACCAGAGTCAGAGCGTGGCTATGGTGAGATAACCTTATCACATATATCTTTTTTTACTTTTCTTTTTAAATAGAGCATACAAAGCAGCAGCTTGAGAGGAACTACTGATATCCTATGAATAATCTGAGCAGTGTGCCGTTCTCTTTTTTTAGTCATTATTATTATTATTATAACACTTATCTCTATGTAAAGTCTGTTCCTTTTGTTGCTTTCTTTATCTCCTCGTGATAAGCAGTGTCGCACCGACTAGATATTTTTGTGGGAAACATCTAAGTTAAAACTGTAATATTATAAAGGCTGGTTTAAAATGTAGAACTGGAGAGAGAGAGAGACATTTTACAACAGTAAAAGTGCTCTCTGGTTTGTTTTAAAACCCACAAAGTCAGACGCAGATCATGATCTATTGCTCATGAGATGAGGCGAGCTGTTTCACTGGTCCCTGAAGCACAGTGTGGAATTGTTACACTTGGTTTATATACGAATGTCACTATATGTCACAGTTCGTTCTTCCGATCTGCTTCTCTCTTCAGCCCCCCCTTGATGTGTGTTGAACTTCTTGATAATATACAATATATATTTTAAAACAGCGTAAGAAGTCTCTTTTCCTTCTCTGCGAAGGGAAGCTAATAATCCTCCACGACAGATCAGTTCAAGAGCGGTTCTGACACAGCAGATGCATCTGTTCATTTCCTAAAGTAATTAACAAAAAAAAACTTGCAGGAGCGTGGCATGAAATTAAGATTTAAAATAAAAAATGTCCATCATACTGCTAAATCTGACCATGTTTGTGATAATACCACAACATCTCCACCAGAGGGCAGACTTTTTGGATCGCAGGGATGTGTTGGCAGCACACACCAATAGGAGAGCGTTCCACTCGTGTTGATACGTCGTCTCTGCCGCATCCACCCGGCAGCAGGAACAGGGGGTAAAGTTTAGGCCCTCGTGGTGGATGAGCAGGAGAGTCTTGGCACTTCACAAATCGTCCTAGCAGAGCGGATGGATACGTGTGGTGCCTGATGTGTGCGCAGCGGGAGAAATGGGACGTCGTTCTCGCTCAGCTGTCCAGGCTTTGATCCAGGCTGTCCAGAGTGAGCTGACTGCGGTGGGGAGAGTTGGGGCTCGGGGGGCTGCTGGGGTTGGAGCTGTTGGAGGGGGTGGAGTGTTTGGTGGAATCAGAGTCAGGCTGCAGGAGGAATAAACAGACAGGATTGTAAAGTAGCCGAGACTGGTTTATTATCTACGATGCATTGACTTTCAAATGGGGCTATTTATATCCTCTCCTGATATGCCACCACCCTGTAGAGCTCTCATAAACTGTATCTGCTTAAGAAATCCTGAAGACCTTGAATAGCTGGTTTAGGTGTGTTTGATGTGGTAAACTCTGCGGGATGGTGGGCTCCCATGAGTGGATTTAAACAGCCCCAACGGTATGGATGTGAGGTCAGATTCTCACAACTCGAAATACTAATTCTCAGAAAATGTTTTTATTACCAATATATTGAATCATCTGTTTTTATTTGACTAAACCCTGATGATAGAGACCCGACATCAGAAATATATCAGTCTATGCATGAGCTCTATTCTAAAAGAGTGATAGTTCACTTCCTTCCTTGCGCAGAACACAAAAGAAGATATTTTGAAGAATGTTGTTAACTGGCCCCAGTTCACTTGCACTTGTTTAGTGTCCATACGATAGAAGTGACTGGGGTCCAGTGCTGTTCGGTTACCAACTTTCTCTTAAAAATATCTTCTTTTGTGTTCTGCGGAAGAAAGAAAGTCATAAAGGGGTGAAATGACAAGAGGGTGAGAAAATGATGACAGAAATTACATTTGTGGGTGAACTATCACTTAAACATGGCAGGATGTTTGTGAAATGAAATGCACAAACCAGAAGAAGGGATGCAGGAAAAACAGAGAAGGGATACCTCTTTATAGACCATAAATGAGTTGCTATATTTAAATGTTCATGTCTCCGTTTATGAGCAATGTGGACAGGTATGGATGTGACAATTCACTTACCACACCATTAAAAACTTCAGACTACATTACACCATTTGTTGGTTATTATTACTTCTGGTTTTCACATTCTAATTCACAGAAATCCTACAAAGTATGTCATCTCTCAAAAACGTGCGTCCTTTTTTAAATAGATACTTGTGCATAGGCTGGTATAATATATTGGTAATAAATACATTCTCTAAGATTGATATATCAAGTTTTGACTGCAAATGTCACATCCATAATGCTGGAATTGCCCATGAGACACCTCAATTTGGCAAGACCCGAGAGACTCAAAGCAGGATTCAGCAACACATCTTGGAGAAACTTTGGCTTTGTTTACCACCTGTTACCAGTCCTTACAATTTAAGCTCCCAGCATCAAATTGACAAAGTGAGAATGGGATCGAAATGCTCTCAGAATAACGACATTACCAGGGGTAAATCCATGAGAACCTGCATGCCATCACCCGGGCCCATGTGAGCAACGTGGTTGAAGTTGGTGGGGTTGGAGATCAGCTTTGATCTCATCTCAGGATCCCTCAGCATTTCCCTATAAAACAAATAGAGAAATAATGTAACGCATAGAAGTGCAGATGTGATGTGTGAAATCAGCATCTTGAAGCTTTCTGACCTTCTCTGCTGTAGCCGCTCCTCATCTGGCACTTTAAAGAGGAACTTCCTCTTACTGCGTGTCCTCACCATCAACTTCTTGCTGTTGTCTGAGGTCTCAGGGATGGCCAGTTCACAGCCCTCTGCAAAAACAACAGAGAAAGGAGTGGAATTTGGAACTTAAACATTTTTGTTATAGTTAACATTGAGGCTCATGTCATACACATTATAGTACTGTGTCCTATTATCATAGGGACACGAAGTTATTTTTAAAACAAACGCAATAAAAACATGGCCAATGAATTCGACATTTTCTCTTTGACACATTTTCCAATGTTGGGTAAATAAAGTCAATGCTGGAGACGGCTCATCATAGACCACAGGCGTAAGCTCACAGCCGCGGGTGTCTGAACGTACAGTGGAACATGTTCGCAGCGAGCCTGGAGGAGGTGTGAGGTCATTTCGGTTTACTAAACAAAAGCGTCTTTATCGAGAGGGCAATCTGCCAGTGTGGGTAGGAAGTGAATTGTAAATGGAGCAGAAAGGGTGGAGCCATACATTTGGTTACCTGGATAACTCTTATAGAGTCATCTACGACTAAGATCTGTTGAACTTTGCCCGAAATGTCAAGTATGAGCATGTGTGAGCCTGCTAATATACATCCCTCTGTCACAGGAAGCTGATGATTGACACTTTATGGAAGGCATAATTCGTTATCTGTGGATTACTGTAAGAGACTAGCCATAATTTCATCATTTAAATGAACAGTTTCTTTAAATCTGTAAACATCTTGTTCCGATGAACACAAAGACATTTGGAAGAATGCTTGCCATTAACTACCATAGTAGGAAAAATTAAGAGGCTAGTCGAAAGTTTCCCAGAACTGTTTGATTTCCTACATTCTTCAAAATGGCCTTTGCTTGTGTTCAACAAAGACATTTATAAAATATTTGTTCCAACCATTGGTAGTCAATGGTGGCCAAGAACTGTTTACAAGCTTGTGTCACGCGCATTTTTCCAAATATTTTTCTCTTGAGGGTAAGTGAATGATGAATTTCATTTTTTTGGTGGACTTTAAGCCAACATAACATTCAGAAAACAAGTGTATGGAGGGGTGGGATCAGACCTGAGGAGTTGTTGCTGAAGTAGATAAGATGGGGCTGCTCGTTGCCCAACATGTTCAGACTGCCCTCCACATTCAGGGGTCGAATCTACAGACAGTCCACAGTTATATCAGTTTTCAAATTATAACTATAAAGAATGTTAAAAACCCAAATAACTTCATTACCTATAAAACAACTAAAATACATTAGAAAACTTCACTCACCTTTCTTAAAGAAATGGTCTGGACCCATTCTGTAGTGTGAACATCAAACACATCCACTCCATAATCACTGTACACGGTCAAGTAGTTGGAATTTGAACCTATAAAGAGTAAATGTGCATTTATATATACCATATTTCATATTTATGATCAGACTGCGCTAGATGAAACATTCTGTGTTTCTTAAAGACTGACTGACCTGCTGTAAAACTTATTTTGTGTCTTAAACAGACGCAAGATGACAAGATTTTCATTTCACAGCCAATCACAACAAAAACATCTGGACGTGTTCGCTGTTTGCATGCTTCCTCACGCTCGTAACACGGCTGAAGAACGTTAATATATGGACACACATTTCATGTTTTCATGACTACAGTGACGTTTCTCAAGATGGGATTCTTGTTACAGTTGTCTTGTCTGAACTTGACAGATTTGTAATGAAATAGCCAATGTTTCTTAACTTCTATAATCAATCTTTCCTAGGCTTGTCCATGTATGATGTAGAATAAACATGAGAATTGGGTTTTTGGTCAAATGAGTGGAATTTGGTCACAATGCAATTTTTTTTTTATAAATGTAAGTAAATGCATATTGCTTGTCGCAAATTCTTAACACAGTTGCTTTGATACTCAAATACATGGGCTCTCAAACTTATTTGCAAAGCCCACTTGTGTAGGGGGCCCCCAAATTAAAACGTATAATTTTAAACTCAGACTAAATAAACCAAAATTAATACATTTATTTACTAAGGTTATGAACTATTATCTTTTAGCTGTTGGTTTTATTTTATTATGCTTGATTGCCACGAATTTATGATGCATTTCAATATTTCGATAAATGGCACAAAACCTGTGGAACCCCCTGGATCCGTGTTGGGGCCTCCCAGTATGAGAACCCCTGCTCTAATAATTTGCCTGACACTTACTGAAAGCAAGCGGTATGGCTGGCCACATCAGCTCATGCGTTCGAGACCTCCGTCCCTGAGCGTCCACGTACACTCCCAGTTGATTGAAGCACAGCAGAAATTCATTGGCCCCTACTTCCATAGCGTGCATGGCGTCCAGGGGCGGTTGGGCCAAAAACGCTAGCGAGGGGTCTGCGGGGCTCACCAGACTCACGGGGGAAGACTCTCCCTGCATGGCCAGCAAAGCAAAGCCTGATGGGTAACCCACGCACAGCCGGTCACGGACGATTCGGAGCCACTGGGCGATACCGGGTGCCTGCACCTCCCACAGTTTGCGATGGTGAGGCTTTGCACGTGTGATTTCGTAGCAGAGGACCTGTCGCTTCACAGCAGCCAGAAGACACGCTGGGCCACCAGGGCGTAGGGTACCTATGGTCATAGCCTGGCAGCCTTTTGTTTCTGTGAGTTTGGCATCGAAAGCGGCTTCGACACCATCTAATGCCGCCCAGGGGTATAAATGGACGTGACGGTTCCGGCCGCAAAGCAAGGCCACCATCTTCTCTTTTGGAATGAGCTCAATCTGGCAGACCTTTTTGCAGTCGGCGGCACGAACGATGACTAAAAGAGGATTATGGGTAATTAGCAGAAGGTTCTGGAACAGTTTAAGATGAAAATAATGGCGGAAAACAAAGTAGCAGAAAGAACTTTACCATCTCTGGTGATCTCAACTACAAACAGGCCGTCTTCGGTCCCCAAGGCAACTCGCTCTCGATCTTCAGAGATAAAAGCATTTCAGGAGAGATCCAAACAGAACAGACAGATTGTGAATGTGGGCTCTTTCTCACACAAACACCTTTAAACCTGACATCACATGAAGTACCACGGCACTCACCTAAGATGGCAGCTGAGAGTGTTGTTTTGATGGCGGGAAGGCTGCTGTCGTAAGCCTCGTGCAGAAGATGAACCACACGGTTCTTCAGGCGGTTCTTGGCCAAGATGTTCTGCAGACCCTCCAGGATTCCCACCCACTTCCTCTTCTCCGCCTCGCTCTCGGCCAAAAGCAGCAGAGGCACCGGTTGGATTAAGGAGTTTAGTGCGGATGATGTTACCTGCACAGTTCAGAAAATAAAATAAAAGTCAATTTTCAAAATGATGCACACACATGCAATAATAACAATACGTTTTTTAGGAGCATACCCTGAATATGCAAGGAATGTCTTTACGGCTGGCATGGATCACATCAGAGGCCAACACAGAGCTTACAGAAAAGCCCTCATCTCTGGAAGAACAAGGGACAGTAACAATAGTTACTAAAATAAAAAAAAACAATTCAAGACATACTTTTTTTCATACAAACTATTGGTAAATAGTGAACTTGAGAATCAATATTTAGAAAATGTATCTGTTTATTCCTTATATTGATGACAAAACAAAAGCTATTATGTCAAAGATGGCGCTGTCAGCCTATCAGTGAAATGGCACCTGTCACAAAAACAAAGCACAAAACTTGTTTCCACAGTTTTGGCTGTGGGGTTTGAGGCAACAAATATTTCAGAATTCTGTCAGTCAGTCACTTACTCACCTCCGAGTATTACATTTACTTTACATCATTATCTGACCTGAGTGTACGTGATGAGAGAACATGACTAATTCTGACCTCAAGTCGAGGACTTGACTGGCCATAACAACCGGCTGAGTGGACTTCCCTTCAGGCACCTCGTAGAGGAAGAGTTTACAGTCACACACTACAGCGTAGGCTCTCTGCCAGCCCTTCTTCACTCCTGTGGGTTTTGGGATCTGAAAAACACAAAATAAATGTTAGGTTAACAATGGAATTTTATCAATGCACAAATCTTCAATAGTAAAATATTATTCAAGTTTGTTTTTAATGAACGTGTTTCTAATATCATCATTCAACCCTAAAAATAAAAATAAACTGTTACTACAATATTATCCTCACCCTGACAAAGCCTTTGTAAGCTGTGCCAATGCCTCTCTGCACATCAATACCCAGAGGTCTCTTAGCCTGCTCCGGAGGAATGGGGCAAAGCTGTGGCGCGTTGTCTTTACACAACACGTGGCAGATGAAAGAGCATACTATAAGAGACGAGGACAGATACAATGAGGAACTGGTGATTTAACCTTCACACACACACGCACAGTTCAAAAGAAACGACTCTTTATACAAATGAAACATTTTCATTGCCTTCTGATCAAACCTAGCTCGCAACTAATGTTAAGATCAAAAGCTCTTTATCTTCTCCATAAAACCTGCCAGTTTGGTTTTCTTATCAAAGACATTTTTTATCCTTCAGTGACACCCGGCTGGCTTACCTTCGCAGGCGTAGCCTTGTCGGATCTGACCCACCATAAGTGAGGTACAGTGAGTGCATTGGGTCGGGCTGGAGAAGGTCTTGATGCTCAGCTGGTGAGCTTTAGGCTGTTGACACAGACAAATTGTGAACAGTTTGAGCAATAAGTAAAAACTGAAACCAAAAGGCAGAGCCGAGGATGGAAATGGATGGATTGGCGAATGAATCTGTACCTTTGGTGCACTGAGAGTGGGCTGATAAAGTGGAGACGGTGCATTAGTGGTAGCTTGAGGCCTCGCTGGTTCCTGGAGTATTAAAAAACAGTTACAGAGCATCTTCTAAGAAAGCAAATGGTGGATATAAAACATTTAAATGTTACGTTTCAGTCAGCTTTTTTTGATTTGTCAAGCTTTTTCCCACCGAGGATTAACCAGGAACTGACTAAATCAATGACTGATGTATCAGACAGGACCTCTAAGAGTGATGGAATGTAATAGGAAGCGTGAGGAGGTGGACACTCACATCCTGTTCTGAAGCCACCGCTGGTGAGGTTTCTGACTTCTGGGGTGTGGTATCCAAATCACCAATAGAGCTCGTCTGAGGGGAAAGACGACATGAGTGAAATAGCCCAAAACGTGTGAGTTACATTTCTGGCGTGCTATTTTTACTCCATCTACACAACATATTTTGTCCTACAGCTTCCTGTTGCTCACAATTATGATAAAACATCCTTTAACCCCCACCAATTGATATTTACAAATCAAAAGCCACACATACTGTACATTATCACAGAATTGTTCAAATATATTAGATTACATAAGTGTTCAGAGGTCACATGCTTACATGTGAAAATCATGAGAGGATCACAAGTTTAAGCCCTATTTATAGATGATGCTCTGATCGTATAGCTCAGCAGGACCTCTGAATAGAATTCACTCAATTTAATTGAATTTACTAAACTAGAATTGACAGTTTCTGAAGAAATTGTGAATGGTTGACGGGGTTGATACTTGTGTAAAACCCCCTTTTTTTGTAGGACACAAAAGAAGATATTTTGAGAAATAGTTTTGTGGTTTTGTCCATACAATGGAAGTCAATGTGGTCCAATGTTGTTTGGTTATCAACATTCTTCCAAGTTTCTTTTGTGTCGTAAAGAAGAAAGATTTTTCCTCCGTATGCATTTCTTCTACAGCATAGTGTGACAAGTTATGTGCTGTAGTATAGTAAGGAGTTTGTTGACGCTTCCTAAACCGTTAGCATGTGCATTAGTCTTATCAAACATCGCTTATCACATGTGGGTTTGTGATTTTTGGCGGAACACATGAACTTTGCAGTGTATAACTCAAACCCAAATGCCTTTGTAAAACCAAACACTAAAACAACATTCAGGCATCCAATAAAACTCTAAAATAACAACGTTTAGCAAGCACACACATTCGAATGTGAACTAAATATGTCTGTCACAAATGAATGCACACAATAATGAGTGACAGAAAAGGGAATTCACATCAAACTCCCTTTACAATCTATTATTTGTTTAACAGACAAGCAAGCACATCCTCGCAAAACTCATCTCTGTCTATGGACTCTTATAAATAACACTGATACGCCCCCCATAATTGACTAACATTTCCTTTATTTAATTCGATTTGTTGTACGGCCGGTTGTCTCAATCATTCAGTCCACATTACGAATACTCTGAGAGTTAACCAACATGATTTGGTGCCTTAACAGTCTAGTCAAATGAAAAGTGATGTTATTTGCGCTAGGGCTTTAACAGGTTAGAAGGCAATAGAATGGTTAATGCTAACAGGGGAATGCTAATTCTGAGTCATGCTCCAAGCATTTTCGCACGCTAACATTTAGCACCTACGATTAGATTGTGCTGGATCTATCATCTGGATGCATTACGACAGGAAAAAGAGGGCCAGCAGACAAAAAAATTGAATCAACAGGTTGGCGTGCTGGTCAGGCTGTAAACTGTAAAGCGATTTATATTTTGTATTAAAAGTTAAATTCCAATGATTTCAATCAATGCTACGTTTAGACAGAAAGTACAAGGAGCAGCACTAAACTTCATTTTACTTTTTGTCAAAAAAGTGTTTTTTTGTCTGCTGACAGATGACTCCCGAGGTTACAGGTCACAGAGGGAGGAGCTTTGTTCACACTTACTGCATCCCAAAGCGCAAGCAGAGATGATGCGGATGAGGAGGATACGCAGTCCTTTTTTATGAGGGGGACAAAAATGAGATGACAGGTAATACAGTTTTACTTGTTGTTTTGAACTTTCTTTGACTTGTTCTCCACACAACCTGTAGATCACGTCCACTTTTCTAAACTGAAGCATGGAAGCCCTTTCCTGATGAGGCATTATTGAAACAGAGCTCTGGACGCCTATAATCATCGTTTGCCTTGATCTGTGATTGGATGATCGTCAGTGCATGATGGGTCATTGGGAACTGAAATGACTCTATAATTGTAGTAAGTTCATCACACTCCGTCATTAGCTGCTGTTCCAATGTAATCTTTTGAGTGCGCTACATAAGAGCTAACAGGGAGTCTGAGTGGTCTCATCAGCGCTTCCTCTTGTACATCAATGCCGTTTTACATGATATGTGGTAACCTTGAGTGTTCGGCTTATTTTTAAAATGGAAGGAAAACGGCAGAACAGACCCAACACTGTTAATCTAGCGGTGTCTGAAATCGACTGTGTTCCCTATATAGTGCACTATATATGTTTACAATACCTTATATAAGAGTGAATGTGGATACAACAAACATATAAACTCCAATCATCATCAATCATTTAAGTTCTATTTGTTCTATTAATCAACTTTATAATTATTATATTTTAAGTTTTCCTGTGGCTCAGTGGTTAGAGCATGGCGCTAGTAACGCCAATGTCATGAGTTCAAAAAATGACAAACATTGCCTCATCACAGTCCATTTCGTTCACTTGCATTATCTTTACTAGCTTTTATATCTATGTAAAAAGACTATGTCTATAGATTGCCCGGCGCAAACGTGCTGCCCATAGCAAGCCATGTAAAACACATGAAAGAGTGTTGTGATTGAGTGCATCAGAGATCCCCAGAACCAGTATTAACCCGTCAGTGTCTCGACGTTTAAAAGCCGCAGTCTTCTCCCGAGTTTAATGTGGCTACATTAGACATTACCTCATCGTTCTGATAAACAACTAACTAGTTCTCTGATGTTCTGAGGTCCGGAGATTATTATAATGATGACATGGACAAAGAGAGGCTTGTTCAAGGCTCGTGAGGCAGTAATGCATCATCAGATGCATCAGCCAGATATAATGAGAAACACTCACTCTGAATGTCAGGTCATGAGCGAGGGGGGAGGTATTGAAGTACTCGAAGATGGAGTCCTGAAAGTCTGGCAGCTTCAGGCCTACAGATGAGAGAAAACCAAATTGTAAGGAAGGAAATTAAACCAAGCAAAAAAATTATTACAAATTTTCATTAGTTTTTTACCTTTGTCTGTCCGTGAGCGGCTATCCTCCATTTCCTTCTGCAAGTTCTCCATCTGTTCTTCCAGCTCTCTGTTCTTGGCCTCAGTATCCTTCAGTTTGCTGTAGGTCAAGAGAGACCAAACAGTGCGTCACAACAAACAGTATGGACAACAGTTTAAAGTTTCCCATTCCCTAGACTTAAACCCGCAACTTTCAAATTTAAGACATCTGAAGAACTTTCAGCTACTTTTTTCTGACTTTACTTGGGCCTAGTCCACATAGTACACAGGGATTTTTATAAACTGAGCGTTCATTTTTCGTATAAAAATTTTGCGTCCACACGAAAATGCAAAAAGCGCTATAAAGCGCTGTCAAAAGTATGCCAAGCCAACAGTTGGCGATATAACCAAAAGTCTAAAGCCGTGTTGGCCAAACAGAAGCCTGGAATCTGATGTCAAATAAAGGAGGTGGTCAAATCTTCGGTATCACCGTCTACACGACAACACTGAATCCGGAGTTTCTAATCTTCACCCTGACAGGAGTTATTTTTTTTAAAAGTCTGGTTTCAGTGACCGAGTACTGCTTTTGCGTGTGGACGAAATGCCAAACCTGTGTTTGTGTGGACAGAGCCTCATACAGACCCAACTGCTGCTACTTAGCCGAGTTTATCAACACCTTTCTGAATATATTAAAAGATTGTCTATTACAGCACAATCAAAGACCGACCTCTCAAATGAGATGTTGGCCGCTTTGACCTTGCGCAGCTCTTCCTGAACCAGTTGCTTGGCACGGATTTCTGCTTCTAAGGCCGACTGCAGTTCCAGACGTGCAGACATGTCCAATTTCTGACTGCGACGCACCTTCCACAAGGGATCCTGTAAAGGAAAGGACATGCAGTTTATAAACTAAGCCATTTTTTTCCGTTAGCTTAACTCTGAAGCATATATTCCTTAAAGATGGTCAAGATGTTGCGTTCACACCGCCAGTGATTTTGCTGTGTGTCACTAGTCTCTGTCTATCAGGTCGATGATTCTGGTTGTCTTTTTACCAGTAAGAAGCTGCAGTAACTGATGAAAGATGGATGACGTGAGCTCAATGGACGTAGCTCCAAAAAGTGGCTCATTTGCATAAAGTTGAACAATTCTCAACTTTCTTGTGTTGCTGGCCACGGCCACTTGCCGTCATGTCACTAGCCCGTTTTCCATCACCCTGGTTTTATGTGCATTTTGAAGTTTCACATCGAACACAAAATAAAATCCCTTAATTTACCCAAAAAACTTTACGCTCGCTTGAGGTGGCTTTTCTTTTTCGCAAAAAACAGATAGGAATAGGAAATGGAAATGCATTTGCCGAATAAATTTTTACTAAGCAAACATAAAACCATAGGAGGTTGTTACCGCTGATGGTGTCTTTCTGGTTTCTGGTCTTTTTATTAACTGTTTTGCTAAGATCACTCACCAATTTCGCATTGGTTTTTCCTTCTGTTATTGCGAACTTTGTAAAGATTTGAATCCTGTTTTGATAGAAACCTGGCTTCTGTCGCTAGGCTGCTATTGAAATGAATGTCGCCACCATTCGTTGACTGTGTGAAAGGGACTTAAAGGACAAGAAAGGCCAAAAAATACATAGACCTTTAAATTCTGTCACTTCGAAACTAACTATATAATGTATTACTTCTTTTAATATCAAACATGTATTGTAACCATTAAATTGTTGACTAAATTCTACAACAAACCAGCATACATGAAAAATTATACCCAAATAGACTCCACCACATAACACAGACCTCAAAATCCCGCCTAGCAAAAATAAAACGTAATCCCCTAAAATGCATTCGCCATAAACCCAAGGACTCGCGAGAGGCTTATCTTAGATCGCCAACAGTTTAATAGCTATTGATCTCAGCTGTCAGCAAACCATTCCAGCACCTACATGTGTGGCTACACAACAAGATAGAGATTGACAAAAGAAAAACAGCCAATGGCTGAAGGACAGCTGAATATTGTGGAGTAAAAAAAGAGGATTACGTCTATTTTACTGTTCAAACACATGATCTGATGATGGCACATGCGCGTAGCTTCAGCCTATGTGTCTTCACAGCTGATGGGAAGTGGGCAGCAGCGATGGGCATTTATGGGATGTTACTGGCAGAACTCATCAGCTTTACATTAGTGCTCTGAGACTGCAGGCCCTCTTAAACCGTCCAGATTGGCTCTTAAACACTCACGGTCTGGTTTTATACTGAGGAACTCAGTCTTTTGTCTAAGATTGTCCAGTTAATGAGTTCTCAGTAAGACAGATCTGATATCCATCCAACAGCGTGCAGGCGGAAAGTGAAGCGTATACACACTGACCTCAGAAGATCGATGGCCTTTACTGAAATGTTTTTCGTGTTTTATGAATTATGTTTAGCAAATGGGGAGATGATGCAGCACTTCCATTCATCTGCCCTTTGAGGTTTTCATGTTTTCTTTTTATAAATCCCTGTGATATTGTTTGATAGGTTTAGTTACATTACAGCCATTCACTATAATGCTAGTTAGTGGGAAATGGTATGGGGGGGATTTTCATTCTACAGAGCATTTGATTGGACAGAAATCTGTGTAGTGTAAGATGAGTCATCAGTATGTTTGGGATTTTTTGACATCAAACGCTATACATTGGAAAAATCTGCTTTAAAATGAGTTGTCAGCATTAAGCATACAGTTTTTTTTTTCAAACATTACAAACATGGACTAAAAGCCACAAGACTTCACTTTGATGTCACATGATCAAACAGGCCTGGACAGATGAATGACAGATTGATTGGCCAGCAGCCAACAAGACAATCTTGAGCTCCGCCTGAAGGTTTGCTGGAAGCACTCACCCGCTTGGTGACCCGTGGTGCCACCATAGACCTATGGGCCGGGATGTTTACTCCAGAACCTTGCTGATATAGTAATCAAAGTGACCAAACATGAACAAAGACACAGAATTGAACAGATCTATTCATCAGATTCCCTTAAGAAACATTAGTGGAATTACAAAGTGATGTCGAGTCATACTCAGACAACAAATGCTTTGTCTAGAAACTATCTTCAAATAAACAAAACCACAACAGGACATTCTTTATTCAATGTAATTTAAAATAAGGTCAGTGACACCATGCATGGGAACTTTATGACATACTTTATCAGTTGCGAAGCTCAAAAGATGTCTATGTTTACCCCATCTTGCAGCAACCCAACAATGAAGTCAATTAGTAAGTAAATATGTGAATAAGCAAAACTGATCAGATCTGGATTCAAGCCAAACCTTCTTGGCGACAGATCAATAGTTCTCATCAGCAGATCCCAATATGGCAATTACAGTCATTACTTTCCTTTTTTGGAAACATACTAATGTCAATCCCCTTCCTACAGTTTGTCCTGAACCTCCTTCAGGATAATAACTCAAACGTGACCCTCACTCACCTACAACACTAACATGTCACTTCCCTTCGGTCAATTTCCATTAGATTTGCGATTTAAAGCGCTCAACAGAACATGCTTATCTTGATCTTAATTTTATCAGCCCAGGCTGTTACTGTGCTATGGCTCAAAGGAGTTACAGAGAAAAAGAGAGAGATTTCCACTGACTGACAAATTTAGTAGTAGTCTCCCAGAGAGACGGGAAAGTGGAGCATAACAGCAGATCAACCGTTGAACTGGTTGCTCATGCAGCTGTGAGAACGTGTTGTGAAAATCAGAGATAGTGATGTTTACCAGCGTTCTGGAACCCAGACTGGAGCTACGCAGAGACTCCAACTCCTCCGTCATCTTGGAGGCCAAAGCCTGAAGGTATCCACGTGCATCTTTCTCATCGCTGACCCTTTAAAAACACACATATTCATGGTTTTGAAAAACACATTCATTCAAGCGCTTCACAGGCAAGCCAATACTGTATTTTATTTATGTGTGTGATCTTTCACACCATTGGATGATCTCGGCGATCTGTGCTTCCCAGTGTGCAACGCTCTCTTTTTTAGATGCTAGATCCTGGAGCTCATCCTCCAGCTGCCTGTTCTGAGCGGTCAACTTGTCCACGAATGTGCAGAGCTGAAAATTTAGATTTGAGTGGAAATGGTCACACGATGTCACTCAAACAAACAAACAAACAAACAAACTCAATGCTGCTTCAAGCTAAAAAGAAAGAGATACCCTGTCTGTTTCTGCGGTGAGTTTGCGGTTTTCCTCTGCCAGATGATTGCGTTCACGTTCATACTCGTCTTTCAGGGTGCCTGTGGCCTCGTCCATCTCAGTTTGCCTGTGGATTGGGAGAGAACAAGCGGTCAAGGTTTTTAAAATGTATTTTAGACAATATTAACTTCGGAATTAGGGCTGCAATGTATAACAAATATTGCAACAGATTTCGCAATAGTTCGCAATAACTGAATGATTTTCAATTTAAAAATATCAATGCAAATTGCAGATAGGTAGTATTTAACGGTGCAATGTGTGATATTTAAAAGGATTTATTGAAAGAAATATAATATACATGACTATGTTTTCAGAGGTCTATAAAGACCTTAAATGAATGGAGCGTTATGTTGTTATTACCTTTGAATATGCTATTTCTATCTACAAACCGCAGGTCCCTTTGCATGGAATTCGCCATGTTTTTCAACAGTAGCTTAAAACGGACAAACTGCTCTACCGAGTGCGTGTCTTTAATATGTTATCATCTTCGTCAAAGAAGCAAAAAACGAGACAACATCTTAAGTATTGTGTTAGCCGCCATAGTACTTGGAAAGGGAGGGGTTATAATTCAGTTATAATATATTTTGATATCATTTAAACTATTTTTAAACTATCGCAATTTTCTTCAACATAGCCATTAACTCAACAGTAACTTAAACCTTAATTGATGAAAATGTGTCATTTATAAACCAGCTAACTTGTAGGCTAATTTTGATCATCTTGAAGAAGCTATCGATTCACAGGCCTGTCTAACATATATCGACCCATCAGTAATTGTTTTTGCTAACAATCCTCACCGCTCTCTCTTGGCCTTTTCCAGTTTGTCTTTGAGCACCATCAGCTCTTTTTGCGTTGACAGCTGCTGGCTCTCTGAGTCCCGAAGCTCCTTTCTCAGGTTCTTCAGCTCTGTAGTGTGAGAAGCTTCACGCCTTACCAGCTCCTCTTCATAGAAAAGCACTTTTTTATCCAGCTCCGACTTCACCTTGGTGAGCTCCTGCTGGGTCTCTGACCCGAGGCCTGATGCACGACCGCTTCCCTGCTTCACCTGAGAGAAAGAGAGAGATCAGCGTTATCAGCTGAGCTACTGGAAAACTACACGATGGCTGAAAATGATCGGAGTGTGAAAGATGTGACCTCTGACCTTGAGTGTTTCCAACTCGCCCTCCAATTGTTTGGAGTAGACTTCACTGTGCTCTCTGAGCTTACGCTCCTTGGAGGCTTCGGCACGCGCGTCCTCCAGCTGAGATTCCAGCTAAACAAAAACAACTCACATTGGTCATTCTTTTACCCATAAAACCTTTACTTTTGACCTAATCACAACCAGTCACACATGCTGTGTGTCAAGTTTCATTTTGATCTGAAGGACGAAAGACTTCCTGACATCAAAAGTTCCCATAAGAAAAGCAACAATTCTTAAAGCAACAATTCATGTCACAATATACATCCTCCCAAAGTCTTGTTTAAAAGAGACCAATAAAACGAGACAAAGAAAGAGAAAGTAAAAACTGGGCAGCTGGGAGTGCGGAAAGCCCTTGATTCCCCAAACCCGCAGCATTCAGCAGTGAGCCTGAACCACGGTCAGTGTCGCTCATCTGGCTTTAGTTAGCCACCGAGGTCTAAAGAAGGTCACGGGGTCTGTGAGCCTGGTCTTCAGGGAGAGGAGGCGGCGTGGAGGGCTGTCGAGAAAGGGGCGTGAAGACATTCCTCTCTTCGTCTAGGGAGATCCGGAGCTGCCGAGCTAAACTGAGGAGTTGCATTCCCGGCTTCTCTACGAAGCATGATTGATGATGTTGAAAAATGTGCTGCGTTCCAAAACCTTGTTTCCATTTGAATAACATGTTGGTGCCGAGTCATAAACACTTGACGGTAGCCAGACCGATAGTTTGGAATACCAGGACGAGGCATGGAGCGCAAATGCATCTTCATGACTGAAAGCCTGGGACAATTAATCTTCATTTGCTTTTAAAACAGATACTGAAAAGATCATAACATTACAAGAGGGGCCGTGACCCTGACCCTTTCAATCTTGGTAAAATCTTCGCGCCCTTTGAATAATGTCGCTAACAGGTCCGTCATAAGCATCCACGCTGTTCACGCATGTGCCTTCTTGCGTTCTTACATCCGCCTGGATTTTTTACCTTTTCTTAATATATAGATACAAAACAATGTGCTGTGAAACCTTCAGATTGATTTATTCATTCTACCTGCAAGAACAGGCCCTAACAAACCGCCCACGTTAGTGAAGCCCCTCCCCCTGCCGCTCACCTCCTTGCGGGCCTTCTCAGTTTTGCGGATGTCCTGCCGCATGGCATCGAGCTTCTGCATAACCACCTCCATCTCCTCTTCCTTGTCCCGGAGCTGCCGCGACAGACGCTGCTTTTGAGAGCGCAGCTCGGCCATGCGCTCATTCACCTCGGAGAACTCCTGCATGGCCAGTTTCCTCTGCTGGTGGGCGTCCTTCAGCTCCTTGGTCTGAGACTTAAGGCGGTCCAGAGACTCCACAAGTTGCTGAAAGGCAAAGAAGAGCGATGGATTTTAGCAGTGGTAGAGAATGAAGAAGGCCAGAGAGAGAAGAGCACAGGTGCATGGATCTGAGATGAAAGCAGAGAAACCGATGTGTGGATTAGTGTGTGTGAGAGGAGCTGTGGAAGAAGAGAAAAAGCGCAGCCGCGTCAGGAGAGACGGAACTGAAAAGGAGGCTGAGTGAAAAATAGAAATTGTCAGGAGAATTGGGGTTGTGAGCTAGAAAAGCGTACCCGGCCTCGTAAGGACGACATTAAAACAGAAAATTGGTCAAATAAAATAAAAGTATTAGAAGTTTTATTAACGGCAGATATTGCTCTTAAACTGCTCTTGGTGTGCTTCAGCCAATCAGGGCTCACGGTCAACAGTCAAGGGGAACAGGCCGACAAATCAGATTAGCTAAAAAAATTTGAGTGCGTGTTGAGAATTTTGACCTACCCTATGTAAGAGGGTGATGACATTAAGTGTGATGAAGGGGGCCAGTGTTTAGAAACGTCCTGATTTTAATAGGCTGACGGCTGTTTCATACCGCACGAGTAAACGGTACTAAAGCAGCACGTAGGCAGACCAGAGTTTGCATGTCTTCATTTGAAATACATGTAAGAGCTTTCAGTGCAGACTGATCTGGTTTGGTTTATTCATATTTGTAATTCTCTTTCTTGCCTTGTTTCAGTTATAGACAGTTAAAAGAGTTTTCATCCGTTTCTCAAAGGAAACGAAGGAAAGAAGGATTGTCAGCATGATGGGATAGTGTTCCCTTTCAACATACAGTAAGAATTAACAAAGCATATTCTGTGTTTATGTACTGGTATAGATGGACGCACGTACCTGGCAGAAGTTCTGGTTTGTGTTGTATTAATATTTTACTGTATGTTAATTGTATTAAATGACATTAAACTACTCAACAGTTATTGATTCTTTGTGTAGGGCTGCTGGAAGTGAAGTTTGGGGCACATAACGTTTGTTTACGTTGTTACAGCTGAAACAGTCTATAGTAACAATTTCAGGAGGTGGTGTTCAATTTATGTAGTATAAATAACCCTCTAAAAGTAGTATTTAGATTTAAAGGTAGGGCAACAGGTTTGAGGAACATATAATAATACACATGATATAATTATACACATGATAATAAAAACGTTTTTAGAGGATTAAAAAAATTCTGTAGAGAACAAAAAACATGAAGGTAAATGGTTTAGGTTAATCCATTTCAGAGGATAAACTCCATAGCTATTCATACCTTATGAATCTCCTCTTTTTCATGCCTTAGAGCTCTGACTTGCTTGTCCAGGGCCTTTAGTTTAGTGGAGGAACTTTCAAAGTCCTGTCGAAGAGTCACAGCCTCCTCCAGCTGATGCTCCAGCCTATCAGAGTCTGAGGAGGGACCAATCATTGAGAGTGAGCTTGGATGTGATTGGTTACCGGTTCAAAAGTTTACAAACAGCGCATCTGGATAATTAAATGGATTAATATCCAATATGATATTTCCCTTTTTATTTTATTGAAGGTTTTTTCAAGGTTTTTCCTAAAGCTCTCCTTTAAACAATGAGTAAATCTATAAATAATGTTTTTTATGTTTATTTTAATGCAACTTAAGTTACAGTTCTTATAAAACACCATTACTTGAACAATATTAGACGGAAGTGCTAGATATACAGCATTCGCAGGTACATTTAAAATAATTATAAGACGAATTTTGTCAAAATGATGGCACGTTTGTGCACATTTTTGCTTAAGTCTTTGAAGTTTAAATGGTTATGAAATGGAAATACTCACTTGACTTTGAAATTATATTTACAGGTTAAAATAAACCTGCAGGGTTCCTACACATTTCCATTTCAGAATTCCATACTTTTCCAGACTCAAACATACAGACTCCCTGGAAGACTTTTCAGAACATATTTAACATCTGAAAAAAGTTGGGGTTTGAAAAATCTAACGTTCAATAAAGAAGGTCAAGGGATATTAAATAATATTTAATAATTTTTAGCCAAATAATCAGTGGACTGTTGTAGCTATACCTCACGAGTTCACAAATAAATGAACACCAAACCGAGACGTGTTCAATGCACAACATTTTATTGGAATTTTGTGAAATATTAAGAACAATTTAAGATTTTAGAAGAACTAGTGCGCAAATTAGATAACAATAGCTAAAACCAGGTCTGTCTTTTTATGTTTTTCAGTGATGAGTTAACACGTGGTCAATTTATATGTGCATTTATCCAAATTGGAATACAATTAATCTTTCAAGATAATTTGGGTTTGGATTGACCTTTTCAGTAGCTACAGACACAGACATCAAATTTCAAAAGTTGAAGATACTTGTTTTTAATTTAAAATAGGTAAAATAATATAGAAAGAGAATTAAAGAACAAGAATTCATTGATGTGTTTGAAATATTTGCAAATAATATTGTTTTAATAGCCTAAACACATACTAGAGTCAAAGCCATGCGGTTTAGGATGAAATGGTGAAGGTCTGGTCATGTTTTAGTCTCGTTCCATTATTTTGTTGTTTGCATTATTGGATATTACAATCAGCCATTTAGTCAGGTTCATTATTTAAATGTTGACGGGTGTTAAGCACGCTCAAATTGGGAAAGCAAACTCCGGAGCGCTCTGGAAAGAGGGAGAAAGCAACACACCCAGCGTTTTTGCACGAGTTTATAGACGTTTAAAACGTTTAGCTACGTGCCCTTTCACAATTGGCTTTCCTTGAGCTTCCGGCCTCTTTCATTTGATTGGACCGTAATCATCGGCTTCCTTCATTTGATTGGCCAACTCGATCAGAGAGCGCTGTTGGACAGCTGAGGTAGACTAGATCCGAGATCAGTTATCTAGGCGTTTAGTACAATATTAGCGGCACAAAATCAAGTTCTGTCCTTTTGACTTTTATTGCATACCATGGAAAAACTACCCGGACATCAGGGACCTAAAGGGTGGCTACAACAGTAGGTGGAGCCCTAACTGCGTAACATCCAATCGCAGGAAAGTTCACCAGCAGATTTGTCTAGCGCCGATCGTTTGACAGAGCTCCAAACTTCATAAAAATACTTTTGTTATCAGAAATTATTTTATTATCAGAAACTTTAGATTTTAGAAAACTGAAGTGTCAATAGTGTGGAAACTCGTAATTTTCTCCATACTCAATTACATTTTTTCCATACTAATCCAGACCTGGAAACAATCAAAAACAAATCCATACTTTTCTAAAACGCGTAGGAACCCCGAACCTGTGAAATGCAAGTCATGCACCAGGGTAAAAATCTCTCTCTTAACTGCATTAAATGGCAAAGCAATCTGTCAAAGCACCATTGCATTTAACATTGCAACCCACATGAAACTCAATGCTTATGACTCTCTCTAAGGCTAACGTGCTCTGGGCAACTTAGGTTGTGAATATTGTTTTAGCTTTTTGCTATTTTTAGTGATGCAAAGTGAGGTTGATGATTTTATTTAACGGTTTTTAAAAATTTTACCAAATCATTGATGAAATTAAAACATATGACCACATAATCAAATTGAATCATTCTGATAAATAAAAGTGTCAATGACTTAAAACCCTGAAACAAAAACATATCGTGTCAGTTTTCTAAGAATGTGAGTTCATAGCTTTAAATAACAACTTGGACATGGACTCAATATATATATATATATATATATATATATACACCATAGTCTAATGTAATAAGTCTATAATGTAATATCCCTAACAGTAAAGGCAACCTCTCACCTGCCAGTTTCTTCTTCAGTCGATCGATTTCCTCATTGAGTTTTTTAATCTCTTTATCACGGCCAAGTGTACCAGCTCCGCGCCCAGAGCCATGAAGAGACTGAACAGCCTGAGTGGATTCTGGGAAATCACGTGTAGAGAAAACAAACTTTACACAATGTTTTACTACTTACAGTTAAAATGCTGTAGTCAAATGCAAGGCTGAGAACCTCTGCACAGAACTATCAACACTACTTAATGTCATAAAAAGTACAGTGTAATGTCTCCAAGAGATAACAGATTGAGTTATTACCCTGCAGCTTGCGACTCAGCTCCTGTTTTTCTTGCTCCAGGCAGCGAATCCTCTTCTCGAAGGCCTCCACCTGCAACCCCCCGTCTTGGAGATCTTCCCCGGCACCTCCGTCCGTAAATGCCACTCTGCTTAAGCTCCCTCGGTCTGAGAAGCAGCTCTCTGTGGTGTAGGTGAAGCCCACAAAGGGCAGGTGCTGCCCGGTGAAACCTGTATGCGAGACTGGCGGAACGATGTCCTGTTGGAGCACAGAGGTTAAAAATGTAAAAAAACGCTGTCACATTGTTAAAAAATATAATGCTTGAACGTTTCTGAGTGACACCAACCGGGTTTTTCAGCACATCGTCGTCCACATCAAAGTTTGAGGTGTCCGAAGGAGAGCTCACGTCAGGGATGTACGGAGCCTCTGTGTTGCGGATGTTTTCCCAGTTGATGCCTGCAAAGAACGGGTGTTTCTTGAAATCCTCGATGCCTTGCTGCCCCAGCCTGCGCTCTCTGCTGCAGATCAGCCGTTGGATCAGGTCTTTAGCATCTTCAGACACATCTGTGATGTGGGAGGGGAACTGGAAACGCTCCTGAATAGAAGAAATCACTTTGTTAAGAAATCCGACGATGGATTTAAGATTTTAAGAACCCTACTCTGAGAAGGTATGAATTGGGGGTTTGTGTTGCTCTAATGTATGACCAAGTATGTTTTGCTTTCTTACAGATGACTGGGCTGAGCCAGTTTACAAGAAAAAAAATGATGCCTACCTCATGGTTCATGATCTTTCCGTATGTCTCCACCAAGGACTCGGCATAGAAGGGCGTCTCGCCATACAGCATCTCGTACATGCAGACCCCTAGAGACCACCAGTCACACTCTGGTCCATACTTCCCCATGCCATCCTCCATGGCCTGCAGGATCTCTGGAGAGATGTAGTCCGGTGTGCCCACAGCCACTGAAGACTGGACCTATTCAGAAGAAAAACAGGAAGTGACGTCACAAATGAGCTGCATTTAAATAAAGCCATAGAGTAAATAAAGCTATAGACATGAACCAAGACAAACAAAACAAAATCATGAATTTTCAGAACATTGCGGGTATGAAATGCGCACTAAGCCAACTCTTACTCAAGCAGACTCATAAAACATGAACTAAATACACACACAAAGCCCTCAAAACATTCTTAACCTCTTGACCTTGGGTTATTTTTGGAGAATGATTAATTGATCTTGCACTCATGGGTGTGTACAAGGTTTCTGGTACAAAAAATGATCTCTTGAACAGGCATGTTTCATCCATCAAGACGCCTCTGACTACCAACAGCTATGTGTTTATCCTATATGCAAAAGTGGAATATCGCATAGAACTTTCATTTAAATGAGTCAATCATAACTTTCTGACAAGCTGGTGCCACTCGTCACTAAGAAAAATAGAAGTTTCAGCAATAGGAGAAGCTCTTTTTATAAATAGTACTCATAATGATTTGCTCCTCAGTGTGCAGACGAAATGCAATAATCACTGTCATGTTATCTTCCTTTCAGAGGCAGATGCCTCTTCAGGAACGCTGTTGTGTACTCATAATGTGAATGAACAAATCACAGCTGTCAAGTTAACAATTTGTCCAATAAAGGGGGTCCTATCTAAAGTAAACATCCCAACCTCCTCATTTAACAGGAAATACATCGTAGAAAAACAACCGTGGCCTGAGGAGTCAGAGCGATCGATACCGTGACTCATCATGAGTGCATTTCCAAGAACTGGTAAGAGTGAAATTCCAAATTCGTGAGCTTAAAGGTCCAGTGTATGAAATTTAGAGGCTTCTAGTGGTGAAGTTGGGAACAGCAACCAACGTCTCACTCCACACCGCCCTTTCCAAGCACTACGGTGGATGACACAGAACTAAGATGTCGTCAAGGAGATACTGTACAGCAGTCTGTCCATTAAGGGCTACTCTAAAAAAAAAGCTGAATTCCATGTAAGGGGACCCGCGGTCTATGTAGATAGAAATAGCTAAATTAAGGTAATAAAAACATAACGCTTCATTATGTCAAATCTTTATACACATCTGAAGACATTGTTTAGGGAAATGTTAACGTCTTTGACTCGCATAACTAAGACGTTTACAAATGTGTTTTAGGTCCATAGAAAGCACAATAAATGCAAGTAAAATGTCTACTTTATGGCTTTTATGGTCTACTTTATGTTTTTGGAGAATAAAATGTCAAAATCTGGATGAAATAATGATACATTGTCAGACACATGTATGTACAAATTAAAAGAAAATGCTTATTCTGACTTGTACATATAAAAAAGAAATAAAAGAATAAAGGAGTATGTTACATTTTATTATACTTTAAATGAGTAAGAAAATACTTATTGGCAAATTATTTAGTATTTGGGTTGAAAGTAGTCTTTTGATATGTCATAAATAGATTTTTGTGGTAAATATGTCTGACAAGATTGTTACACAATTACATTTTAGAAAAATGTAGGAAAAAGTTCATTTTAAGGTAGTAAAAACATAACACTTCATTGTGTAAGCTCTTTATAATAACAAAGTTATGTATATTATATTGCATTTCTATCAATAGCAAATTTGTACCGCAAATTTCACACTGGACCTTTAAGTGTAGATATCCACAAACCCAGAGAATCAGTGCTGGAAAACCCAAACTGTATTTTTAACAGAAGAATCTGATCCAGGTATTAGAGCTGTTGGTTATGGAACACTTGTTCAATCCTTTCTACATGCAGCTGGCACACAGGAAGCACGCAAACAGCAGCAGATAAAAGCTGTATTGGCCTTGGCGGTGTTATCGGTGCACTATGGTGACTCATCAGTCTGTGAGCGAGAGGGGTGGGCAGTGAGGGGTTTTCTCATTAGCCCTCCCTTTCTAGGGCAGCAGGGCCAAAAACCAACTCTATCAATGTCAGGAACACACAGAGGAGAGGGCAGAGGGGAGACCACCCTGTTGGGGTGACAAACACGGTGCGGTTTATGTGTGACACTGTGAATCTTTATCCCATACTCACCGTTCCATCATGCATCATTTTCAGACAGGAGCCGAAGTCGGCGAGACGAATGTGACCGTTCATGTCTAGCAAAACGTTGTCAGGTTTGATGTCCCTGTGAAACACAAAACAAAAAATTCGTATTCAACTTATTTAAGGTAACTTTCAATTCCGTTGTACTATTTTTATTTTTTGGAACACATTGCAGTTATATAAACCAACTGATTTTGCCCTGCGCTGGGACGCATTTTTAATCCAGTGGGCACTGCACCCCGAATCTACCGCTCTCCAGGGTGGCTGTTTCTCCATGCCCAACCAATGCCCTGCTCTCCATGTAAACAGCCGGCCTTTGTTCACCCTCCTTCACTATTTTTTCTCACACACACACAGTCCCTGTCTCTCTATGACTGGGCCACACACACAGTGCCCTCTGTTCCACAATCCTGGCACCATGGTGAGCACAGCGGGTACAGAGTAAACACGGTGTCAAAACTCATCACGCTATAACTAGCCAGACACACCCTAACACAAACACGCTCACAAATAACACTATTCACAACCTCACAGAGGCTGTCCAACAGGCTCAGCGTAAGCAACACTGGCCGACACATGTTTTTAAGAGCTCCGTCATTACTGCAGTCAGCTGCAGTGCACGGGCAGGCTGGTCACCAATGGTGCCAGTGCACTCCTTATTTATTCCACAGAGAGATAGAGAAAATAAAAAACACCACATTCAATGATTTCTTTCAACAGCTGCAAAATATTTTGGAGCACTCGTGTGGATATTATTATATTTAAACACACAATAATAATAGGTAATATCTAATATTCCAAGTAACACACACGCATGCACGCGCGCGCGCTGAGGTGGCCGAATGATCCGCACGCAAAAATCTAGTTTTACTCAGCAAGAACAAAGATTTGGGGAAATTCCTGATAAATAAAGTAAGGTGGGCTGTTGTGATTGGCTGGGGTAATATAGTACAAACTGCTACTGGTGTCAGAAGGGAAGCACCACTGAAAGAAGGAAAAGGAGGCTCAGCTGGACCGGATGGCAGCCCAGTACAAGCAGACAGGAAAAGGCCTCTGAACCTGATCTGTAGGCTAGAACAAACCAACAGACATCTGCAATTATTTCATTACATGCATTATGTGCAGATGAGCGATGTGAGCCTCTATCAGGACCAATGAACACTCGGTCTTGCTTGTCTGCGTGTTTATATACTTGAGGTCAATCACTGTTCCAACGTGTTTTGTCTAGATCTGTTCTTGCGTGAATGATTTTTAACCTTCGGCAAAAAGTGTGGTCCACAATGCAGCTTATTTCTGCTAAAACTGCCTACTTGGACAGGAAGGGGTTGCCTTCATATGGTCCATGAACATTCTGTCTCCATGAAACGAACTAAAAATACTTGGCATTCTGATTTTAGTTACATAAAGTTGTTTCACCTGTGTACATAGCGCTGCTGGTGGATGGAGTGGATGGCAAGCACCATCTCCGCCACATAGAACTTGGCCATGTCCTCCGGGAGTCGGTCCTCAAACTTACTAAGCAGAGTTAGCAGGTCACCACCCACGTAATAATCCATCACCAAGTACTGCGGGTGGAGAAAATCATCTTTCATCACACAGACACTGACTCAGCATTTCGCACTTTTGACTGAAAGACATCTAAGAATAGAACAGTTTTATTGAACATTGCTATTAAAGGGATAGTTCACCCAAAAATGACAGTTGTGCCACTATTTCCCCCCCCTCTTGTCATTTTAAACCTGTATGACTTACGTTGTTCTGCAAAACACAATCTAAGATATTGAGAAGAATGTTGGTAACCAATGGGTCCCGCTGTTGTTTCGGATACCAACATTCTTCTCAATATCTTATATGTGTTCATACAGGTTTGAAACGCCAAGAGGTTGAGTAAATGATACGTTTTCATGTTTGGCTGAGCTTTCCCTTTAATTGTGTTTAGTGATGTTATGGGATTTATGGGTGCTTTTAGTGGAGATGCACACCAGGTAGTTGTCATCCTGGAAGGCATAATGGAGCGTGGTGATCCACTGGCAGTCTCCATTCACCAGGACTTCCCGCTCTTCTCTGAAACACGCCGTCTACAGAAGATGCAAACAGATTTATTGAATGTCATCGTAAACACTTTTATATTTATTTAAAACACAACTTTTTTGGGTTTAAGCACACACAAGGCCACATGTTATAGCCCCAGTTTTTAGGGATCAAGCACAATTTGGTAGATCACTCAATAAATGGTGCATAGGCAAAGTCTAGAGTGTCTGTAGGGTGTCATTTAGCAGACGCTTTTATCCAAATCTTGATATCTGTGGGGATTTAATAGGGAGCTATTTTCTCCTAAAAGTTGAATGGCCAATAACGGTAAATTATCGACCGTGTCGGTACCGGCCGATAAATGGTAATTGTTTATGTCATCATTTCGCTGATAAAATTATGAATCATTTCTTTTGGTTAAACCACTTCAGCTGCACGCTGCTCACAGTTAAAATACAGTACAGTCATGTCTTTCTGTCGTGCTCATTCAGCCTATTCCAGACATTTTTTGAAGTTAAAGAATCTTGAATTATTGGCTTGGTACATGATTTTCAGAGGGAAAAGAAATTTCAGTGTCAGAAAATGTTATATTAATGTTTAAATACTATATATCGGCAAATATATCAGTTATTGGCTTCCAACACAAAAGAATAATCGGTTATCGGCCAAAATTTACATATAGGTGGATCCCTACCAATTACAGATTTCCTTTATATAGAAATACTCACACAAACTTATAATTCTCTTGCTAACGGTGGCTAGATTTCAATAAAGTGTTCATTGCATAATTATCCATTTATTTTATTAATTCATTATTGCATTTGTGAGCATTAGCAGGAAGGTCTTCACCTCGGCCCTCTTTAGCATCTCCCACTTGTTGAGGATCTTCATGGCATAAACCCGCTCTGTGTGTTTCATCTTCACCACAGCCACCTGCGGATGAGAGATGGGGGGGTTAGTCAATGCATACAATCAAACCAAAACTCAGCTTGATTCAGGAGCTTTGGGGAATCATACATTTTTTTTTCGCCTTTATTTATTCATTTATGCACCCATGGCCCACTTAGAGCAAAATCCCTGCAGGGAAAGTAAGTCTCTGAATGAGATGCTTCTGATCTTTGATGATTCTGAAAGGCAAATAACAGGAACGCTGAGATTTGAGATGGAAGAGGGGGTGGCACTCGAGGACAACAAATGTCAAAAGCGGGTGTGTGAGAGTGATTAAGGTCTTCCCTTCAGGAGGAATATTAGGAAAGTGACTCGCTGCAGAGGAGTGTCCTACTAGAGGTTATTCACTTTTTAGGGTGGAGAAAGATAACACCCAGCCTGCAGGAGGACACACCAGCCTGGGAACGGACGCAGAGCATGAATGCAGTGAGGGACTGCGCTGTTATTGGTGACAAGAGTTTGCTTTTATTTTTACGATAAGTCAAGGATTTCAATGAAATTAGACAAAGGAACTTAACAGTAACATGATCTGCTGTTGTTCATCAATTCAAACCAAAATGGTCTAAAAAGCACAGAGTACTACAGATGGATAGAGATAAGAGGGTGGGCACCACAATAACACAGTGGACACATCAATGACAGGATGAACAAAACATATACATTTCTTTTAGAACATACAAAAAACATTTAATCTTTTATTCAAATAAATGCAATATTACTATAAAGAAACAGTACGGTATATACCGTTACAGCAGAATAAAATGTCAAATGCAAGAGATTTGCCATGGAATGTGCTCTTATAGCAAAGAAACGTGAATTAATCCACAAACTAAATCGAATCAAATAAATACTTGAAACACAATAAATGTTCGTGCATGTATTCATATGAATTTGTTATACATATGGTCTGTCTTCCTATTGTATACATATTGTGAGCATTTATTTGAATTAATAATGAATGAATAATTAATTAATTAATAAATTAATCTAAGAACGATGAGGCGTGTTATGTTTCTGTATAATATTAAATATTGCTACCGTGAAATATATTGTTACTATGAAATAATATAAAGTTCATTGACATTTCAAAGCCTGAAAAAAATTACGTAGTGCAACATTTCATTTTTGCATTTGCGGATGCGTTTTAAAGTAGAGGACAAAATTACTAGTACATTCAATAAACAAATATTTAAAGAGTTACATTTGACTTTTAGGTGGATAAAAGAAGTACTCTTTTAGATTAAATATTAGAAATCGGGTGACATGTAATATTATTAATTCCATAACTTGTACTTGAAATTAAAAGTCCGAATTGTATGAATGACCTCTTTATTAGGGCTCCCCTTGCCTACAAAATATCAAGGTTAAATATTTATATTTTTAAACGTGCTGTATCACCGTCAGCCACATAACATGCAAGGACCAATGCCGTCAAATCTGGTGTTCCACGTCGTGTTGCAGCGAACTTCTACAAGGTGGCGAGGACGATTTAAGACATTTTGATCCTCACACAAAGCCTCAAGATATTAAGAACTTGACAGTGTCTGGTCACAACATGCTTTTATTGCACAAATAAACAGCTAGAAATTATTCAAATAAATTTTATTTGTATAATGTTTGAGATTTAGATTTATAGAAACTGGTATGACCACTGTTTGACCACTTTATTATTATGCTATCGTCCACTAACTGGCTATTTGTGACGGCTCTGCATGCTTACGTTAAGTGGTGTCGCGAACCTCCCTGTACTTTGCCTTAGAGCTCGGGAGGCATCACATGATGTGTGTTTACCCTCAATGTTACCGGCACATGCACCCACACCCGCATACCTGAGTGCAATGTGCTGCTTCAGCACTGTACAAACTGCAACTTTGCATACTAACGGCAAACAACAAGCTGTGCTGGCGTTTTCGATGACTCCACCGCCTTTGATGTCCTTCGCCGTGTATGCGCACGTATCAAAGTATTTGAAAAGTACACTTTGACGACAAAATCTAACAGAGGCTTAATCACACACACACACACACACACACACACACACACAGTGTCTTTATCATTTAGCCTTCTAACCACACCAGATAACTGACCTCATTACAAAAACAAACCAAACCCAGAGCGCTCAGAAACCCCCCGATTCCTCCTCCCACCATGTGTCCTGTTCTCTTTCCCTCTCTCCTTTTTTAGACACACGTTTCCACAAAGACAGTCAGCCTGACCTGATTCAAAACGCAGGGGAGGCACATGAAGAAACAGAGAGGGTGGGTGACCAGTGTGGACAACATGATTGGACGAGTCACAGTTATGCTACTAATCCATGTCAGAGATCGTGTATGTTAACTGTAAGGTCCTGAGGGTTCAGAGCGAAGCTACCTTGCGACAAGGAGGACGCAACGATTGCATCATTGTAAATAAGTAATGCATAATTCAAAAAGGCTTTGAGGTTTATTGCACAAAACTAACATATGTCTTGCCAAAATCATCATTATTAAACAATTTGCATTATCATTGTAAAACTATTATTTCAAAACGATAATCAATTCCAAAATAAATGTAGTGTGTTTATTATATGTATATAAATATTTCTTTATTTATATATATACATTACAATACATGGCACACAAATATGTATATAATCATAAACATTTATTTTGGAATCGATTAATCCCAATAAATCTATTTGAAAGCACGAAAAATGATTCCATATCGCAACATATTAAAGAGTAATAATTAAACATTGTAGTTTTGGCTCTTATCATTTTCTTTCTTTCCGATGAAGGTTTTCCAAAGAAATGTTTTACTAGGCTTCTCCGGGGTACAAATTGTACCCCACCTCTTGTTACATACTAGATTTAAAATAGGCCGGGCCCAAATAATAAAACAATTCAAGAACGACGCTTTGGAGACAGCCCTGCAGTAATATCAACTGCAAAAGTTGTACTCTTGCAGTCGGCGAATCTGTCTTAATGTTGTAATAGATAAAACAATATGCAGATTTTAATTACATCAGCATCCCTTTAAAAAAACAGTAGCGGTCATTTCTTTCTAAATCAATAGGGAGGTCTAGATCAGCGATGATGTACTTTGAGCTAATCATTCATAAAATGAGTGATTCAGTGCAACTCAATACAACAGATAAAGAGATCAACGTTTATCCTCCGCACGTAGAGCTTTGACTGTTCAGCTGTCCTAAGAGGTCTGTTTTATCTGCCCTATAATGACTCACGGTGACATTATGTAAAAATCTCAGTTCCCTTGCGTCCACTCCCTGTTCCATGTTTTTCTTTCTTATTCTATTCAACAGAGCAATTATTCAAGGTAAAAATCAGGCGAGGCAGAGAGGAGTGCCAACCAATGACACTACCGCATAAGCTAGACTTTAAAGTTATACTTCATTGTATGTCGACAAAGATTCAGCTAAACAGAATTGACATGAGGTTCACTTTTCGGTCGACAATTCCTGTAAAAGCAGTCCCGAATTCCAGGCCTTTAGCTGGGCCGCCGCTAAATCAATCATAAACAGGAAATGCAAAAGATTTATCTGGAAGTACATCCTGTAACGTAAAAGCGACAGGAAACCATTGGGAAAGGGAACAAAACAGCAGCACAATGTTAACACGTGAGCATGAGCGCTCTGAAACCAACACAAGCTACAACGCCGCCTAACAATAGTCTGGCTTGATGACAGAAACGCTGCAATAAAAAAAAGTCATCACTAGAGCCACATGACTCAATCTAAAAAATAGTTCACGGACTGAGGAGAAAGGTTATTAAGGTCTCGGTTACTGAGGAGGGGACGATGAACGGCACAAACCGCAGAACACTATTTTGGTCGAAGTAACTCCTCAGAGACGTCCTGGTTTCCCGAGCCTTTCCTGAAAGCTGCTTCGTCCTGCCTCGCTTCCTGTGCCACCGCTGACATTCCTGCCAGAAATCTATTGTAAGGAGAACTCTGTTGTAAGGGGTGTTAGATGAGCATCTCATCAGTTCCAATGAACCTCCTCTTTCCTGCCTCTTCAATCGTCAGTCTAGAGACCGAAAGCATCAGGAACAATCAAAACATTTGAATATGGGGAAAGGTGTTTCCCCTAGGTTTACGGCTTGGGGGGGGTCTCTATATTTTTTGCGGCGGAGGTCCGTATAATACTTTTTAAAATAAATGATGTTAAATCTATCGAGCGAATGTTTTTTCAGGCCATTTACTTTATATTCTGATAGCCACAGACTATATGAAACATAGAAGGTCTGGTAACTGAGAAAATGTGTAGTAGGCTCTGATGCTGAAGCGAAGTCCTAGTGGTGTATTTTAATATTTAAAAACTGACAACAAAATGTAACAACTGAAATGAATATATCATGAGCAGGAGTACGTACAAAGTTACTAACTTCCCAAAGTTATTAACTAAGCGAAATAAAGATATTCCAAGATATAGCGGAAAAATATAATCAACATAAATGTCCAGTTTATGTAGACGTTGCTCAATTTAAACCACAGAAATAGTCAGATTTCTTTAATGGTTGAACATGTCTTGCGGTCCGGATTGAACGAGGGATAAGCTGGGTGAAAACCTGTCATCAGGTGGTAACTGGACTTTTGCTTTGTCAGCGAATGTTGCCATTTTCACCACCCTGGGAGTAATTTTTATTATCTGCTTTTCAGGTGGTTGACGCAACATATTTTCCCACGCTCTCTGTCCGCTGTGCTTACCTTTGTATTTACGCTCACGTGTCTGTGTGTGTGTGCGTGTGCATCGGGTCGGAACTTGATTCAGAGAACTGAGGAGATTGGTAAAGGCGCGACCACGTAGAAATGACATGCCGCCATGTAAATAAGATAAATAACATTATGATGTTTAGTTGGTTTTGTACGAGAAAAAGGTATAGACATGTTATATATGAAAGGTAACCTTAAATGACTTCTCTTGTGATCTGATGCTACATAACATTTTTTGTTAACTTGACCTTCAAGGGGGGCAGGAAGTTCCGTTGGAGAGGCGGGGCGCCCCCCTAAGGTAATTGTAGGGGAAACACTGGGGGAACGTATGCTTGGTCACATGACTACGGAGCCACTGAAATAAAATCTTAATCACCTTCTAAATCTAAAATGAAGCATCAAACATTCTTTTGAAAGTTGACCTCCGCTCGTATAAAAACAGAAGTATTGAATTGGATTTATTCTGCTAAGGAAGTGAGTCATGAAATGAGCATTCATTTACTTACAAGGGAGGTTTAATGAAGGGAGAAATGTGTGACACAGCGGAATGCTTCTCACCAAATTAGGAAATATCCGATCATATGTGGCACCACACAATAAACTCATCTTAACCTCCAGAAATAAAGCAGAACGCATGGCTGCTGTCCTTCTGAAGCCTCGTATCTCCATATTTTGTGATTTGAATTTTTATTTAATTTTAATTAGTCAACCTTTATATTTGTCACTGGGTTTTACAAATATCAGAAGGACAGCCGCGATATAATATAAATACCTAAATGACATGCTTTTTAACTAAAGAGTTTTCCACTAAGGAACAATGAAGAACTAAGGAACAAGAGTAGATGTCTTTTTTCATTTTCTGTTCTACCAAGTGGCACAGAAAAAGAAAGGTACTTTGGGTGTGATAACAATAAAAGCCTTTAACTTCAGGAACGAGTAGCACATTTTGCTGTAAAACAAACCTTCCATCCAAAATACCTAGATTTGTGCCGGCCCAAGTATAGCAGTCAAGGGCCAGGCTGGGACCCCTGAGAACTGGCAGGGGGGAGAGAAGGGAAAATAAGATGAGAGGAAGGGGTTAGCTTGCGGTTTTCGATAAGATGTTTGAGGGCTACACAAATACCTCCCTAATATTTTGGGGTTTTCGTTGGACATTCGAAATGGGTCATGAAAACAAAGCTTGCAAATACCAAAACAAACCACACAATATGGCAAAGTCTGAAGTGATTTCAAAGGTGATTTCCCTGCGCTTTGAAGCATGCCAAAAAGGCTGCTTGATTTGGGAGGCTGTTCAGCGGAACAAGAGGCTTGACGACACAAAGGTCCGGAGTATCTTACCTCTCCAAATGCTCCCCGGCCAATCACTTTCAGCATTTCAAAGTCTTCTCGGTGAAGGCGCATCTCCTTCAAGGTGGTCGTGAATGGCTTAACTGCAGAGAGAGAGAAAGAGAGTTACCTTCTTATCTCAAGTAGCATCATCCCTTAACTTCTAAGGAAAGGCTATCAAAAGATTAAAGATGGTTCGTTACATAATATGATTTTAAAATCAATTTCTTTAAAAGAAATACAGTCAAAACGTCAATAAGTTCTCAACCACAAACATTTCCAAGACATTTCCGTTGAAAAGCCCTAACGTGTTTTTTTTTTCAACGACTATTTACGGTTTAATAAAACCTTTTGCATGTAAAGTAATATGAACATAAATAAACATTTTAACAAAATAGAGCTAAACCCTAAAAGGAATTTTGTAACATAGAAAAAAAACATTAAATTTATTACATTTTAATTAAATTATCAATTACATTAAACAGACATCATATTTTTTGTATAGCGAAATATTATATCACGATATTTTGTTACTACCGCTAACAAATAACAAAAAATGTGTGTATTATGGATAATGTTTTGATAAGAGTTTAGATTGCAAGATGACAGCCGAGGCACTGATGACGGATCAACTTAGCGATAACAAAGACATGAAACAAACAATGCATCCTAAACAGTGTACACCACATATCATGTTGTTAAACTGTCCTCCCTCCTGCCTTACGAGGCACCTCTGGGGGGCTGGCGATCACCCAAGACACAGCTGAGCCGTCCCGAGTGCGTCGCCATATGAGGACATACGCCTGAGTCTCATGCTGTTACAAAAGGCATTTTTACTCATAAAGATCCAGAACTCCAAACACACACTAGGGCTGCGGCTCGGTCGGAACCACACGCTCAGAGCTGCATGGAAAGAACATCATCTGCTTTTAATCAGAATATTCCTCATTGTGACGCAGCATCTACTGACAGTTTGACAGTCCAGAGTATGCAAGGAAAGCCCGCCTACGCGCCACTCCAAAGTCACCAACTACAGGATCATAGAAAATAGTGAAGCTGTATTGCTCATTCAGGAATGAAGCGGTCGCTTGATAACATTAATTTACAAGATGTTTATGGGTAGTACTTTATAACGTTGATTCATGAACTGCTGGTGTTTTACTGTACAAACAACGGGTAAAACCAGAAGTGGTTCTCCAGCACCTTGGGGCATACAGATTATCAAAAGGGAATTTACGATGTGATTGGCTGGCTTCTGCTTGATTTGGTGGGGTTGGAACAATGCACTGTTTACAACGTTTCAAAGTTAACGAAACGAATAAAACCATAAGAAAGACGCACTGGATTTTGATTTGTAGGTATTTAGCGGAAAGGTATTTCCCACTGACAAGCTCCATGTTTATTATGATCATGTTCACTATATGGGCCAAACGCTTATACACTAGCATACATAATACTTTTAATCACTCCTTGGGCAAAAAAACAATGTTTCTTATTCAAAATGATATGCTTTGTTTTGCATACATGTAATCTGATAATCCTCTCAGCCCCCCACACCCAAATATAATGAGGCATTCCTCTTAGTCTCTAGGTCATTTATATGGCTGCGACGGTTTTTAATGGTGGTGGTAATGGACAAATTCACTGCGGTGGTTGGGAAATATATATATATATATATATATATATATATATATATATATATAAATAACATAATAAATAGTATTTATATTATTATATTTGCGAGTAGCAACCGCGTGACGAGTGAAGGAGAAATAAATATAGACTTTGAAATATAATATATGAAATAAATGAGGATGAAACATCCGTCTGTCTTTAATGCGCACATCCATCAGTGAAATGGTACACTACACCATATAAAACATTGAAATAAACAGTGAAAACATGACATCAGAAAGTGAAATATTAAATCGCGTAATAACCCTTACAGACCTAAACAATTCTATTTGAAACAAACGGCTTAAACCTTCCTCGGCTTTCCTATTCAGATTGCCATAAAAAAAGTTACTTTCCTATTCGTTGATGGAAAACTAAAACGTTGACATTGTCCAGATGAAGATGTGTACAGCCGCACTAAATGCTCGATCAGAAGATGTGCTCAAAGCACAAATGAATAACGTCCGATGTTTCTCTGCAGCAGCGGCGACTCGCGTGCACTACGTCACCGAGCAAGTGGGTCATAGCCAGTTTTGATTTTATGTATGTTTTCACAACAAGATCCGTTCCAGAACGCGGAGAATAAACTGGGTTTTGCCGAGCAGGCCGCGCACGACTACGCCAACGGAAACGTATGCTAATACTTTCTGTGTTAATGTAAAATCTTGTAAATAAAACCACCCACAACTAAAGGGTATAAAAATAAATACTTAACGCAACTGTGACAGATATAAGTGTAATAATAAGGACCGTGTTTGAGGTGCACTATACCGTCGGTGGCAGTTCACCATCGCCACGACACTTTACCATCGTGGTGGTGCCAAATAACCAATTCGGTACAAACACAAACATATCCACTATTAATAATGTTTCAATGAAACTTTAAAACACACTTTTCAAAATTCTTGCTTGCAATAAACGTTTTGTCCAAATGCAAATAATGTGCCGTTCACACTATGATGACAATTATATCTTTAATGATAACTACATTAATGCCAACACCATCAGGCAATTACAATGACGTCCATAGTGTAAACAGGCCCTACATATACATTACGTTTATGCATTTAGCAGACGCTTTTACCCAAAGCGACCTATACATTACATTTTATTAATATGTGACCCTTATATTAGTGAGTTCACCCAAACATTTTAATTATTTTATTCACTCACCCTGCTGAATGACTGGTAAGAACTAGAAGAATATTGATAACCAAACAACATTAAACCTTCCATTTTATAGATCCCAAACCATTGAGATAATGTCTCAAAATATGTGGATCTCTTTAACACTACAATCTGAAGAAAGAAGCCGAGCGTGGGCTGGTCATTTGCCTAATAGCCTGATCAATACGTCTGTCGACTGAAAGGAGTCAAATGGATCCTTGGAAGACGCCTTCTGCCATTTGACCTGCCATTTGGCTTCTGCTTTTCAAAGTCAGGTCCGTTAACAAATGAGCCAAAGCTGGCAAACAGACAGGTGTGAAAAATAAAGACTTCGAGGACATCACTACTACAATACAAGTATAACACACCTGCTATCCAATAGGGTTAAGATAACACTGAGTAACTGCAAGCCATATAGAACTTGACTCTCAATCCTATACCACTTACTGAACTGAAAGAGATTTATGCAGGATCATGAACAGTCCATCAAACGTGATGCGAGAGGTCTGTGTGTAGCCAATGAAGCCAAAAAAGCTATAAAAACCTCTAGTAAACCTGACCCATCACTCACTGAGACCGCTACATCCCTCAAAAATACCTTCACGCACCTCATCATCGCATGATGTACTCATGGAGGACAGGCTTGCCCTGACATATTAAAGCTCAGAGGTTTATGAGCTTAAAATAGACTGCTTTATCCCTTGCGTCTGCTCGAGCCGAGCATCTCCGATCCATATGACACAATTAAATATTTAACAATGATGACCGGTCACTAACGCCACACAGAAATGTTCTGCACGGTTATCATAGCCATTAAATGTCATTTATTTACGCCCATGGGGTTCAAAACTGAATATATTTTGAGTTGTGTTCGTACAATAAAAGTCAATGAGGGACAATGATGTTTGGAAACTAACGTTCTTCGAAATGTATTTAAGGTTCTGGAGAAGAAAGTATGTAGTTGTATCTGCTTGTTCCAGGACCTCTTCAAAAATGGCTTTATTTTTGCAAATCCGTGTGGTGATGCTGGTCATACAGGAATGACTTCCTTCACCTTTGAAAACACTGACCTCAAGCAATGACTTCTTAAATCAATCAGAGAAAGCTAACCGCTCTGTGCTGGCATACCACAGAAACAGAAAGCGGCTCTGTTCCAAACAAATGGTGATTTGAATGACTTCGGGATGGAAATTTTCCCAGCACCACGCGTCTCTGAGCTTACTAGAGATGAGTGTTTCCAAAACATCCTGAATGTATGACCGACGAAACGGAACAGCCCTCCGTAAAACCACGCCGCTAACAGACACAGCAGCGATCACATTCATAGCCAACAGATTCATTCATCGTAAGTGAAAGTTCACAACAAAGATGAGAAGACTGTCAGGAGTGCAAAATAATAAACATGCATGTTAATCCTCATCTGCTCCCGTTCATTTGCCATAACAGGGCTTTAGTCTAAAATTTGCATATTGGGGGAACTATACATAGTCTGAAACATGTTTACTTCATATTTCTTTATACAGACAGATCATTTTCACGCAACAAATCTTTGTTTCTTCGCCGTTTGCTCTTATGACTGCAGGTGTCTCCTGGGTCCCTTACACCAGACACTCGCAGAAGATGACCACTTGCATGGTTCTGATTATGCTTCACATCTTAACTGGGCAGGTTTGAAACAAAACTAACGGTTGCAGTTTGTAGTGCGGACAAATCCGAGTGTGCGCTTCGATCGGTCACAATGGTAAAAAAATGTCGCTTATTTGCGCATATACAAAAAGAAACGCTATGTTGTTTTTCATCAAACTGCCCTGCATTCCATGTATTTTAATCTGTTTATATGTAAATACTGTGTCGGTGTTAATCAGTTGTATCATTCTTTAAAGACTTCTTCAAGCAATCTGTAGATGTCAGGCAAATGTATCAATCTTTCAAAAGACCTTTAATTGCAGGTGTCACCTTATGAGTTTGTTTTACTGTATAAATATTTCATATTTATGCAAGTCACTTCAATGCATCAAAACTTAAATGTTTAACTTTTACATTTGAAGTAAAACAAAACAAAAGTAACCACTATAATTTACCTATGGTAATTGTTAAAAATTCCTTCATTGATATGTAAGAGAATGACGATTTATCCAGAATCGATTTATAGATATGTATGGAAAAACAAATACATGTCTATTGTCATCATACATTTTTGATGAACCTGGAGCCCTAGAATGATTTAATATGTAACAAAGTGTTACACACATACATGAGAAACAAAAATGACTTTGATGATTTAATATATATATATATATTGACCATATATTTACATATGTATTAATGTGTTGAAATTCATTGTATGTGCAATGAGAAAATAAATCTACTATAATCTAATGCAAATGAGTGTGCATTAAACTTTGTAAGCAATAAAATAAATAAAATATGTCCAATTATCAGTGCAACGAATAATAATTTAATAATTATTAAGCATCATGACTTCGTTTACCTAAAAGTTTCTCAAGTCAGACTACTCTTAACAAGCACACAATGAGATCATTAGATAAAAAAATCGTGCAATAATTTAATTGGATAATTGTTTTGCTTGTGTGTGTTACTTTTGTAGTTACCTGGCTAACAGACACAAATGCATATAAAAAGGGTGGACTTTAGGACCATGTTTGGCATTGTAGCTCAAAGTGCTCCTCAAGATACTGATTCTCCCTAGTAACATCTTTTATTTATTAATTGGCTATGTGCACATCCTAACAAGTGTGCCATAAATTAGCATATTTATAAAAAGCTTTAACCTAAATGTTTCGTACTGAATATAAATGATGTCAATGTAACTCATTAAAAATACTCCAGCACCTTGTTAAGTTAGGTCTGGTATTTCAGAGCAGCAGGATACAACTGGCTTAAACCAATGCACCAGTATGTGAGCATATGCATAATACATTCGTTTGAAAGCCTGTGCACCACTGCATTGCTCCGCATGTAGTTTTTCATGTTATAGAGTAGATGAACCTTGATTCAATGAGTGACAGGCAAACCTGTGATGAGATCGCAGACTGGAGCCAAGAAGACCAGCAGAAAATAGAGACTGCCATCATCATTTCACGAGACGCTGGACTAGAGATGTAACTGTATGAAAATTTCACATCACGGTGAACAAAATGATCACGTTTATCAGTATTATATATATGTGCTGGACATTTCCAAAAAACTGATGCAAAGTTTTATATTGATGTGACTTTCTAAATGTACGTATTGTTGTCATAAACGTCAAATAAATAACATTAATATTCATTCTGGCACAATGGGGTCATTAAGTAAGTTTCTTGTTCAGGTTGAACACAACACGAAGTAAATCAGACATGCATTTAAACGCTACACAAATCAGAAAATCATCTTTCTGTATGTGTCGTGTGTTCGTGTGTAATCGGGTGTACTTTAGGACCCAGAAGACACCTCCAGTCAGGTGCGGACTAACACAGACAGGGGCCCCTAGGCTGCAGTTTGGCTGAGGCCCCCCGTTAGGTGCCTTTCAGGTGCGTTTAACGCTTGCGGTTTATTCAGAACGGAGCATGGTTTGCATGCAAAATCGCAAATGTAAAAGCTGTCACACAAACTCGGGTGCGCACAAGGGTACCTTGCGCATGCGCTTTAGCCGATTACAACGTATTTAAAACAAACGTAAGCGATGAAAGCGTTGGTAATTCACCTTGGATTTGAGCAAGAGTGAGCCTGCATTGTTTTGAGTGTTGCAAGTGAAATCAGAGTGGCAAATGAATGGCAATACGACGCTTCCAGATTTAGAAAATTAATAAGAAATAGTCTGTTTGCGAGCTAAGGATCCTGCTGAAGTTGTTTTAACCGCAGCACCGATGTTAGCCAATGCGAGCTGCCAGTCCTCATGCTGCTATCTTAGTCACGTTGTTCTTTTAACCTTTGTACTTTCCACTATTGTACCTTCTTTATGACATTCTGCCGCTATGCCGTCTAGCAATAGCGGTGACGTAAATCAAAATGAGTGACATGATTTTCCCTGCAGCTGATTGGACAAATGTCACATCTATCAAGCAGCTGCTTATTTTTGTGTTATATTTCTTATGGACTAATTTTTCCTTCAAAGCTTCAAAATCATCTGTCTGTCTAAAGAAATATGAAGTAAACGTGTTTCAGAATATGTATAGTTCCCCCAATATGCACATTTTGGACTAAAAGCCCTGTGATTGCAAATGAACGGGAGAAGATGAGGATTAACATGCATGTCTCATATCAATAACATTATTTTGCTTGTTTATTTGAATGAACAAAACCTGCGTTTTATAATACCTCTGTTGTACTGTTGCTAACTTTGGCTGACGCCGGACAGTATTTACCGCTAGTAACATTAAGTTGGTACGGTGTAATGATAACTAAAATATGGTGTGATATTACTAATGTTGGATGTTTTTATCGTGGTTTATCAAAAACCCGGTAATCTTTACATTCCCACGCTGGACCAACAATGGATTTAAAACACAGAGCTCCTTCAGAACCAAGCTACATCGGAAGATAGTAAATAACATCTGGGCCTGCTCCCCAATCATAGGTCTTCATTAGACGACTGACATATTCAAGCCGCAAAACCTAGATGCATGCTGGTGGAGCCATGCTTACTCATCTACGACAAACTAGGTCAAATGAAAAAGTTTAAAACTTTCCCTGGATCATGCCCTGTCCAAGGCAGCACAGTACCGGTATCAACTGCAAACAGATATGTCTTCGTTTTTATTGAAGAATACAGATTCAGTAAACATCATTTTGAACTGGCCTATGCAATAAATCGTAAACAAGATTGTGGTAAAACTATTATTGTGCCACATTTAGGCCTGTCGCGATATCATCTTTTTGTTGGCGATTCATTGGATCAGAAATAATGATATTCGATATTATTGTCATTTTATAAATATTTTATGCCACCGAATAAGTAATGATATAGTATTACAAGTACAGAACAAATACAGAACATACATATGCCATGACATTTTTAACTGAACTGTCTGTAAGACCTCTCTCTCGAGCTCGCAATGCGGCTTTTGTTTTAATAAGTTGTGCTGCTGTTTTCGTTACCTTCGCATTTAAAGAGTAGAGCGTTTTGTTTACGCGCACCTTTATTTTCATATTGGAGTGGGAGGTTAGCGGCTTTGACACCAGTCGATTACGATTCTGGACTGGCTTTATTCATCAGAATAACACAGTATAACTCCTCGAGTCTTTACACCTGCCGCTGTCCGCCCCGTATGTGCTTTTGACACACAGACACAGGGCAGAGCTAACAGAGACAGCGCGATCATATTCAAATGTTAATGTCATTCATTTTTATGCAAATACTGCATTTATAAACACAATGGCGAGATTGCATCACCAAAAACTACAGATGTCAAGTTTATATATATCGTGCAATATGTCGATAAATCTATCGCGACACGCCTAGCCAAATTTTTTTTTTCATTTCTAGTGTTAAAAAGACAAGTATTATTAATTATTTAATTCAATAAGTAATCGTATTAATTTAATGTGATGTCAATATTGTGATGATATTTTTTTGTCATGATCGAGAAGCCCTACTATAACTGTAACAGACCATTTCAAAGAAATATCCAGTTCAATTAACGATAAAGAGAGAATATAACAGCTGTCTTAAGCGAATGCAACTAAAATGCCTTTGGTTATGCGAGCTACAAATACAAAACAATAAATCTCATTGTTTCTGTACAACACCGATGAAGCTTGACATATACAGGATTCACGACCAAAGGAATATATTATGCCATTAAATGGGCTTTCAAAATTAGGTGATTTTTCTGAATGGTCATTTATTAAACCAATCTGACCATTGACCACACTAGTCCACCTATAGTCCCATGCCTCTTCTGGGCCATACTTTGGGGGCAATACAAATCTCTTTAAAACGATTTACATGGCACCCTCAGGCTGCTATTTCCAGTCATACAAGTACAGCGCTGGAGGAAATCTCCAAAACGGTTTTCCACAGTCACATTCCAATAACATATTTAAGCTCATAAATAACATCTCATAACAAGCTCATAAATAACATCTGAAGACAATAAATCATAAATGACTATTATTTGGCTCGAAGTATTTTTCAGGCCATTTCGGTTGCACGTGTGTTCAACAGTTACAAATTAGCAACTGGCTGTTTTCCATTCCCATAGACACTAGGTGATGCGATCTCTACTTTAATGTTGGACTTTGTACAAACCACTTGTTTGTTTCATTATATTACTATGTCTCAGCAAATAAATATATAATTACTACACAATAAATATCAAATACATTTTCAGCCCAAAAGTATCCACAGGCAAATCTAGCGCACAGCCCATGAGACTGAAGAAACCCTGGTCCCGTCAATATCACAACGAGTGCTTTATTGATGCGTTCTATCAGCGAGCGAGGCTGACAGCCACTAAATGGCTTATTAAACATTGATAAGTCATCCCCAGACAGTTCCAACCGATCAGAGGATGAAGGAGACGTGGGGGAGGTTCGGCCGATGGCAGGAGGTAAAAGCATAAGGACCCCGCCCAGGGTTAATCCATTATCCAGCACCAGCTGCCACACTCTCCCAGCCCCCATCAAACCAACCATTTACTGGCAGCTTCCTGCTGAGGCGGCTCACTGCCAGGCAGACCAGCGGCGGGCGCGTGCCTAAATCCCTAGTTGTGGGGTGAGCGTGTATGATTTCAGTCATTTAGAATTGGGTGAGGAGGCACAGGTTAAAGTTAGGGACTGTGGAGATCTTAAGGGGGTTCCTCTGGGAAACTTTCTTTTTAAGAAGGTCAGCCAGTGTTATAGGAAGGCTTTAGGTCTAAATCTTATCTGAAACATGATAAGGCCTAGTAGTTGCCAGTGAACGTATGCAATGGTTTCATGAATCAGGCATTTAAAACAGGCATGCGATTTTAATCGAATGTAAATTGCGGTATAACACATTTCTACAATTTTCCCCAAATAAAGCCAATAGAACTCTCATCCTTGTGGTAACGGGTGTATGTATTATGCTGATGAAATGTATTTAACATCCACACTTGATTTTACATTCAGCATCCACACTCTCCATTATTGCTGTTTTCTCAAGTAGAGATTTCTGCAGAACAAATTATAATACTTCCTCGTATTAGTCATCCACTTCTCCAAAATAAGTTTACGTGACACTGAGAAAAGCACAATATAACCACATTATTACCATCATCCTTCCGCACCGATCAAGCTGCAAGACACATATGGAGCTTTAAATCCAGTAACTTTACCAAAGTGTTTTGATGTCACTATTTAAAAAAAAGATTTATGAAACACATAGGGTCAGTTTCTTAGAGAGGGATTATCTTAAACCACTCATAGTCATAGTTTAATTTGGATATTCAAGTAAAAGTATTACTTTTAAGATGCAATGCGTTACTTTTGTCTCTCTTTCGCCATCTCTGTTAAAGATGTAAAACTGCAGATTACTTAACATAAAGGGCGAATTATGGTTCCGTGTCAGACCTGCAACATTTGGTTTTTTATTTACACTTGTGCGTTTTTGTCCGCGCCAACTTGCAATTAAACATGCTGACCTCAAGTAAACAGTACCCACAGGCATGTTTGTTGGCCGGATCAAGGCAATCACCGAAGACGACGTTTTATTCAGCAATAAACACCGCAAACTTGAAGCGTGACTGCTGGTGAGTCACCCGAAATGATCCGCTAACGTGAGCTACTGCATAATGTGAAATGCAACAAAGCCAAAAGAAACCAGCGCTGTTCCGATTAGAGAAGTGATGAAGTGAGTCATACAGTACATTAAAAGATTGAATGACATACTAAAGATCAAACAAAGTATGTAATTTGCATGATCAAAGAAATGCTATACAGTTTATGTTATATGGCTTTTAGAAAGATTCAGTATATCTCATCCATTAATGTCTCAAGCAAAGTTAGTGCAGCTTCAAAGAGACATGAGCCAACGGCGTTTGAGTGCGAGTTCTCTCAGAGCGTTTCGTTGGCTGAATGTACACGCCCTTCACTGAACGAACGAGTCAATTGAGTCAAAATGAGACTGAACTAGTACATGTCGTTCATGGTGTAATATTCTCTGCGTTTCAACAGTGCATATCCAGTAGTTACTCAACTTTTCTGAAATATACAGGTAATGACCTGGTTTAATTTCATTGTAAACCTGCATTACAGAAGGTTCAGTTAAGCCTTAAAATGTTAAAATACTTTATTGAGTTGTATGTGAAACAAAAAAGTAACTGATATTGTTTATAAAAATTATTAAATTGTGATCATATCGTGATGCGTATTGCATCATGAACCCAGCATCGAGATATGTACCAAATCGTGAGCTGTGTGTTTTGTTACACCCCTCTTACATAACCTTGATGGTTACTATTATGAATGGGTGTAAAATAAGAAGAAAGGGTTAGATAAGTACACTGCTTGTTTTTGTACTTGCTCAATAATGTATTTTGACAGTAAGCAGAATGCACCTTTAACAAATTTGATCAAACCAAAAATGTTACATACACATTCAGCATAACAGTATGGTGGATGTATTCATAAAAGCAAGCTGATTAAATCCGAGCATTGAGGCAGTTAACTGCACACAACCATCATTACTCAACACTTCAAAACTACGATGGCTTCTGCTGCTTAAATCATTTTAACCAAGGTCATCATTGAAAGTTAGAATAACACTAACATTATGTAAGACTACAACATTTGTCAACGGATCCAGCAATATCTACCAAAACAGACACAATTATTTACAGACATTAAATCAGATTCCAGGGCTGTGTTACACAATAATGAAGATGTAGAAGGCAAAAATAAGCCCAAAGAAAGAAAATCTGTTGCCTCCCACCACTAGTGGAATGATGGTAGCAGTCACCAATCGGATGAATGGGTCAGTGGCTTTCCAAAATGACAATACATGGATTCTCAGGAATGGAGCCTCTGTGTTATTCATTCCTCAGCTGTTGAGGCAGACATTTACGCAAGTCACATCCATCATGTACAACATGGTGTTTCTCTGGGTCAAAAAGAAACAAAAACACATGTGTCCAGTCCAAATGGTACTTTCGTGCGAACTAGAAAAACTGCACACAACACAAATTCCATGTTTGGATCTATAACAGAGAACAAGATTATATAGAAAACATCTCCAAAATCGATCGTGTATTATACAGAAAGCTGATCACATAGTTGATCTAGAGGAGAAACCTGAGCAGTTCATTATATCCAATACTTAAAGGTTTTCAATATTGCAAATGTTATTCCTCTAAACTCTTAACCCACTGTTCTGAACATTTCAGTGCATCTGCAACATGTCACACAGAGCAGGAAAGAATGAACAGCATTCAGCTGGAGTTCAAATATCCTCCGGGGTTGGCACGTAACTAATGAAGATCCTGTCCATGTCGTCTTATTGTGAAATGTTGTGAGGGAGTGCAGGAACATGCTTAGCGGTTACAACAAAACAGCCACCGTATGTGGGCGAGTCAAAGAGCTTGGGGGTGAAGAAAAACATATATTGGAGTTGTTTGGGCATGACGGATCTAAATCTGTTTGATGGAATGACCATGGACGAGAAAAGCCATGTTCACCTTTGCTCTGGATCAAGTGAAAAAGAAAAACCGTTGGCAAGAACAATGACGTTCCAGTACAATTTGTGCTCAAGATCCTTTAAAAAAACACTTACAAAAGGTGCATGTGTCAATATATGACACATATATATTTTTTTCCTTACCCTTAATAAGTCCTTAACCATTAAAGATACAGTTTGTAATAAATACCGCTTTAGGGTGCATGATCAAAACAGCAATGACGTTGCTTGATGTCTCTGTGAATGAGCGTGGAATGATGGGATCTGTTGTCTTCAGCTCCACGGCTGAAGTTTATCAATCAGACGGGAACGAGAAATCATGTTAGCGGATGAGGTAAAGTAATGAAGCTTTATAATTGTAGTCCATTAATAAGTGACTAGCTAGTGGCTAGCTAGACACTACTTCCGCATTTGTCCACGACACTGTTGTCATGCGGTTTCTACGTCAGTTAAGGCTTTTACAAAGGGAAACGTGAATATGACGCGATTGACAGGCGACTGCACAGCCCCATTTCACTGTGGGGATTTTCTCACGATTTACAAGTTGTTGGAAATGTTTTAGATCTTGTAAGTACTCAGCTGAACAAGATATACAACACTGGCCTAGTAGTTTTTGGAAATTTTACTGTAAAATTGTTACAAACTGTACCTTTAACTGATAGTAATAAAATATCAAATCACAATTAAATTGTATGAGTTTCTGTGAGCCAATACAACCACCAACAGATTTTTATTTTCCTGTAGCTCAGTGGTTAGAACATGGCACTAGCAATGACAAGGTCGTGGGTTCGATCCCAGCAATTTGCACATACTTAGAAACAAACGTATTGTATAATGCAATTATTATTAATGTAAGTCGCTTTTGCTAAGTGTCTGCCAAAGTGCATGAATGTAATGTAAATGTAAACTTAAAAACTAGAGATGCACTGATATTTCAGGCCAGTAATTGGTATCAGTCGATGTTTTCACAGCTATAATTAATGTCTTAATAATGAATTCATTAAACTCATTGCTTAGACAAGTCGGAAAATATATAGTTTCACAATGCTATGTGAGGCATGCAAGCGGAGACGTCACAAATAAGGCTTTAACTAAAGCACGAGAGAGCCGGATGGCTAATCTGTGTCATGCTTGCAGCCATTAGTTTAAAAGCGGGGGGGGGGGGGGGGTTCAGGGGGAGGGGAGATCGCCTTGTGTTGGGGGAGGATATTAGCAGGAATGAATGGAATTCTCCTCAGTCCAGCCAAAGCTTTAGGTCAGGTGACTTCAATTCCTGAGGGACACCAACATTGCAACATCGTATGATCCTCTGAAGCATTACCGTTATAAGCTTGCGCGCGCCGCGTTGTGAATGGCAATGCATGAAAACCCCTCGCTCTGCCTCTTTCGTGCATCCAGCAGTAAATATCTGGGCTGAACACCATTTGTTTCGAGAGGCATTCCTGACACAGGCCCTGTCCTGACTCTTCTCCTAAAGCATGCGGAGAACATGTCAGAGTGGTATGCGTCGATTCAGGGTGGCCTGTGTTGATGCCTCACACCGTATAGGCTATTTGGGCATATGGTGGTTCAAAGCCAGCAAGAGCTGTTGTTCTGGACAAGGACATACCAGACATTTTCAAAGAAGTAGGACTTCTAACTCATTTCCTCCTTTCAAGAGTAAAGCGTAACCCAGGGCTGGACTTGTCTCAGCCTAATTATTGAAGACTTAAGCCATGTTCACACTTGACTTCTTTTTTGAAGCTGCTAGCGTCTGTCTTACGTTATTCATTTTATCAGCACCTATTTCTGCAGCTCAGAGCATCTTTTGAGGTTGAAAAACTTTTCTGAAAAAACACCCGTCCCATGTCAAGCATCGTTTTCACAGCTTACCAATGACATAGACGTGTCGTTTCCATAACAAATAGCGGTCGACCGAGATTTGAGAAGAGCTCCCTATTTTTGATAAACATTTACTTTTAATCAAAGTCACTGAGTGCAGCTGTGACACGTCAGAGGGGATCTGGCCCTCCCTGCAGAGACTGGTTTCTGCTGATTTGTTTTTCAGGACTGGGCTGTGTTGGCTTGCTCACTGGGAGACTGCATTTATTAGTTATTATTATTTACTAGAATGATTTAGCTTGTTCTATAAACACCATGCACTGTGCTGTGCTTTACCTTTTCTGTGTTTTTCTCCTCGTTTTCTCATTGTGCAAAGCACTATATAAAATACCATTTTATTTAACCATCCTCGGGTTTTGCCACATTTCACAAACACACCACTTATTGATGGCTGTCATTGGGTGTCAGGATTTTTAGTCGATTCTTTGCAGCGCTACCCATTTTGGCCACCTCTATTTGTGGTGCACTTAAAGGCGTGCGTTTACATTCAAAGTGTTTCCTCTAGATGCTGCCACCTTCATGAGGCAAAGTTTACAGATCCCTGTTAGCATTGGGTCTAAATCCAAAATATCTTCAAATAGACACTTTTGCATTTCGCTTTAAAACCAAATCTTCTGCCATCATTTTATCCATTAGCCCTGCCTGACTCTCCTCACGTGAGGAATTCAATCTGAAACCTGCTGATGATCTTTACAGCGACACTCTTCCCGCTAAATTGAGAAGACGCATTCTGGCGCATTATTGTAGTCACTAACTGAATAAAGTGCTTTATTGCCCTAAAACTTAAAGACGACGGTGGGGACGGTGCAGCAGTGGACAAGTGATTTAACCGGTAAGAGGGTTAAACACTGTGTAACAGCGAAAACACTGACTATGGCGACAAGCCTACATATCACATTGCATTCGCGTACAGTTGACTTGTGCTCGATACCTCAATTGAAAAAATTAATGACTTGTTGATGAATTGTTTTGTTGCTTTAAAATGCCGTTAGTGTGTGAAAACCAGAAACTCTTTCAGTCGCAAAGACTGAAGCGGCTAGAACATATGTGAGTGCGTAAACTATAAAATTAACAGTCTAAAACGTTTATTTGTTTACTATGGCTAATTAGCATACAATTGCTGATCTTGCTGTGCTGAGCAGCAGTTTTATTGCACGACGTCATGAGGTTTCAAATTAGGCAACCCAGAAGGTTCTCAAAAAACTATATAGTTCAGCTTAAAGATGTTTTCATTAATGAGGATGGTGTTATTTAACATATCCTGAGAGCAAGAAATAAATGCTTGGCAAGGCCTTTAAAACAGTGTGTGCATGTCAGAACTTCGATCAGGAATGTCCTGAAAAGGAGAAAACAAAAAACCTCAGCAGGTGCGAGACTTAAAGAGTTGCAGAGCTGCAAAGAGTGCTGGCGTATAAACAGACGACACGGCCAAAACAATCCAAGCTTACATTGCCGATCCAACAACTTTTCCCCTTTCCCCGGCCAGCAGAGTCCAATTAAGTCTCTGGAGTCATTGATTAAATTCACTGGCAATTCTACACAAATATAACACAAGCAAAGTGACAGCTTTTTAGTGTATAACTCCACTTAAAATGTTGATTCATGATGCAGTTACTGAAGCCGTCTTAACGGTCTTCCCATACAGTTTTTTTTAAATGGTATTGTTTTATTTCGAAAGTCCGTTGCTCCCTGGCTCCGAAATGTACAGCCAAACCAAGGGTCACAGAAGGGGTGGGATGTTGATCGGTATTGGCTGGGGAATGGCTTCACCATACGTCTGAACCAATGAGAGCACTGGGGTTGGCCTAAGTCTGCTGAAGCATTCACATGAACTGAATGGAAAGGTACCGAACTCCTACATGGACATTTCGTTATAAATCTTGTGCTAACGGCGGAGTTGATCGAACAAACCACTCCATTCCCTCTCAACTCCTTCAGCCATGCGCTTATCTATCAGTGCACTCGCCCCACAAAGACGTGTGATGCATGAGTGTAAGAGGTTCATTTATTGCAATTAACGATAAAGCGAAAGGAAATCAAATGCCTGCAGAATACAAAAATGTCCCCGGCTAGGGTACAAAACAGCAACGATAACGAATTGTGTTGCATGTATTGTACGCAGTGTGAGACTTTAAAGGTCCAGTCAGTAATATCTAGTGGCAAGGTTGCAAATTGAAACCAACCGCTCACTCCACCCCTCCCTTTTAAAACATTACGACGGCTGACAGAACATGGCGAATTTCATGCAAGGGTACCCGCAGTGTATGTAGATAGATATTGTTCATTTTAAGGTAATAACAACATAACGCTTCGTTGTGTTTAAACTTTAAATACAGTACACTGTACACTTTGTGTTGAAATAGTGTTGAAAGCGAGTTTATGTATAAGCATTAAAATAAATAATCATTATAACTTGTTTTTCTATGTGAAACTAGACAGAATGCCAATACCATGCAGTGGCAGATAGCTTTTTGGTTTTATATTTAATTTGATTATAATAATGTTTAAGTTGAGATTTACAAGAAAAAGTGTTAAGTTAAAATTGTTAATGCTACCAAGTAAGGAAATACGGTTGTAAAAAAAGCACACTATCCTTTTAAAGTGTTAGCAAACCAAATCTTATTGCACGTTTGTTCATATTCACAAAACACAAGAATTTGCACTTTAAGGTTTATTTTCATCTTGTCTTTATTTGCTTATTTTTTCTGTGAAGATCTGGCAACCCTGGCAACTTTTTGACTTATTTTTATTTAGAGCAACCAAGCAACAAACATGCAACATAATGTGCAGCACCTGGTTGTGGAAGCACACAGTCGCTTCCTTCGGAAAATGATATTAGGAATGCGTGAAGTTCATCTTTAAAGACGTCCCAGCTCAGGTGGGTAAATCCTTGAGCGTTTGTTCGCTTCATTTCACCACGGATACAATTTGACTTTTTTAACGTAAAACCATGCGAGCTTCATAAGTAGACCTCAGACAACAGTATAAAACAATAATAATTCTAATAATAGTCTTAAGACTAAATACAAAGTCTACGTACAGTGCTAAGTAGGGATGCTCCGATCCACCTTTTTTGCTTCCGATACCGATTCCGATACCTGAGATTCAGTATTGGCCGATACAGAGTACCGATCCGATACTAAGGTAAAAAATTTAAAGTGCACAATTACTTAATAAACTATGTGCATTGCTGTGCAAGACATCAGGATCGACTTAACATACATTTCCTGACCCCGTAAAACAAAATAACAAACTAATGATTCACAAATTTAGTAAATAGTTTATTAAACCAGCACCGGTGCAAAACAAATGAAAATAAAACAAAAGTGTTCACTATCTTTGGACAAAAGACATTCAAAATTAAAGTGCAAATTAAGCAGCTGAATATAACAATTGCTTCACTAGCTTGATAAACGGGTATAAATAAATGGAATCAAAATCTCTTAATAATTTTTAAGAAAGTGCAAAAATAATTTAAAAATCAATTCGCAATAAAGCAGCTGAAATTGAGCAAAAAAATAATAGCTTTACTGCTTTAGATATTCAAAATAACATGAATCAGATCTTTTTAATGCTTTAGTCACTAAAGCAAAGTCCACTTAACTAAACTAAAGTTTAGTGAAAATAAAATTTAACATCCAACACAGAAACAGATGAATAAAACACTAGCTTCCCTAGCTTAGTAAAACTGCACATGTTTGTTGCATTTAACGTGGCATTTTGTGGCACAAAATTCTCATCCAACCAGTGTGCGGTTAAACTTAAAAGCGACACGGGGGACACGTCGCAGCTCCAGATATCTCTTGTAAAACTCACCGCATTGACATCTTTAATTTTTTCGGATATGTGTTTGCAGACTTTTCGGTACAGTTCAAGGTAGAGTTAAATATTTACGCTTCGGCGTGTCGTACTGCGGCTCCAGGTGGTTTATAAGGAGTCTGAAGCCATTATTCGCAACGACGGACAGCGGTTGCCCATCCATAACAATGAAAGCGGTGGAACTTATTGGCGTAGCTGTTGTAAAATAACTCCAAATGACAGATATTTTGGTTCGCTCCATGCTGTTCGCTGCTATATGTATACTTGTTCACGTGCACTACGTACAGAGCACGTTGCTAGCGTATGATGTCGCACGTTGCTAGCGTATGATGTCACACGTTGCGCAAAGCACAGCCGCCCACGAGAGAGTTTAAGCGCCGGTGTCTCCATGAACTTTTACATCGTCTAGCACAAATTTTATGTCAGATCGGGTCTCTGTGACAAATTGCACCGATACCCGATCTAGAATTTTATTCAGTATCGACGCCGATACCCGATACAAATATCGGATCGGAGCATCCCTAGTGCTAAGTGAATATTACATTGCTGGGAGACATGATAGATTTAGATCACCGGGCCTTAAATAAAAAATTGGTTTCTTATATGGGTCCAACAAGATCAGTACCATCTGCATTTCACAAAACCCAGATCTGCTACTAGTTACTTGACAGTCACAAGGTACACATACCCGCCGCTATAGATTAATACAAGATGCGCTTAAGAGGAGGATCTATGAAGACCTTAGTTATATGGCTATGTTTTCACTGTGAAAGAAGTTTACAAAAATGACTAAAATGTAAATGTAAAAGACTAATGAGCAGGTATTCATCGAAACACAAAGCTATACGCAACAGTTACCAGTTGATATAACAGCGATCTCCGCTCAACTTAATTGTGCAGCCCTCATGTTATCATTACTGCAAAAGTAGGCTAGTCAAACAGCATCTCCCACCAGAGGGAATATAATGCCCGACTGATGTAAACAAACACAAGTGTGCTGTGTGTAGCCCGAAACGATGGTTCTACATCACAAGGTCAGGGTTTTTCATCAAATTCTTTTGAAATCCAGAGGAAGCTCAAGAGGGCGGAATCCTCAGTTTAACACCCTGCTGCAGCACAGCAGGCTCGACTAGAAGCAGCTATGATGTTTGAGGCTGGCGCTGATAAACAGCGCTGATCTCATGTGCAAATGCCAGCTGGGAAGGCAGGTAGTGTTTGCTTTGCGCAGCCTTACTCCCTACTTTAAAAGGCTGAAACACAATAGAGAAGCATAACCTGCTTTGCAGCTTTGTTAGGACAGTAGCGTGAACTGTATATGGTACATTGCAGCTTGTGTACGTACACTGGGAGAAGGTTGAAAGTCTGGGTGTGACTGATGGGGCACGGCTAGCAATGGCAAGATAAAGTTCACTTGCGTTTATACTGCATTAAGGCAAAAGCCTTTTCTCAATATATAGACATTTTCAGAAACGTCTCGGTGGTACCTATTCTACACAGGTTGGAGCATGGGGTGGTTACTTGGTCTTTTGCAAAAAATCATAACACAACAACATTCGCTGTTGTGTTCTTGCCTGAGAAAACTCCAAGAAAGTCGCTAGTCGATATAGCAAAATCAGTCCACATCGGCACAATAGATTAAAGTGCCCCAAGCATGTCTTTCACTTGTAACAATGCTCCCAAATACAATACGAAATATCAAATGGCACATAAAGTAGTCGGCGTGGAGTAAGTCTGTGCATCTAGCAACTGTGACAACATTGAGCGCTCACGTCAAAACCTGCCACGAAGGGTAAATACTGGCAGATGCGTTTATTCGGCTTAATCCTCGCTTTGAATTAGTCTTCAGTCTGCTGTCATGGAGGAAGTCAGGCATAAACACCTGCATACCGCTCACTCTATTGCCCACTGAACTTGGCAAGCCAGCTCATTCCGTTATGCCACGTCTGAGAGCTCACATGAATAGGACTCAGTGGGATCTTGTGAAGACCTGAGGAAACCAATATTAAGGTCTCATGTTAGCTTTGAGGCTTATTTTATGCTTGAAATCCAAAATGTTGACAAATCTGTCTCTTTAAATGACGTATGTAAGGTATAATACTTTAATATTGATTTCCTCATCACAACATGTGTTTCTTTTCCGTGTACATGGCTGTATGTAAACAAGTGGGTGTGGCTACCTTACTCATCTTGTCTCCTGCACGTAAGCTCAAGCGTGATGCTTCACATGAATGTGATAGAATCTTGCAGAAAAACAGAGATCAAACCAATCCCAGGCAGAAGACGGAGCTTATTACACAGCTAAATGAAAGTTTATATCATCATCAATAAGTCCTTTATATAAGGTATAGGCTTTTTTTATTACATCACTAACCCCTAGACACATTCAAAGTCTCTTTCAAATGCTCCCTAGAATGAGAATGCCCCTCCACCAATAACAAAACTGCATTTGACTAACAAGTAGCTTTGAGGTCCTACTGGCTATTTAAATAAACCAAAAAAGTCCCTTAAACTGACAAAAGAAGAACTTAACAGCAACTCCAAGCTAACTTATTTGGAGATATAAGTCATAAATTCTTAAACTAGCCGAGTTTGACTTCCTGTTAGGCTCCTACGGATAAAGTGGATTCACGCAAAATAACACTACTTCAGGTTCATTAGCATTTCTTGTGCAACACCAACCAGGAATTTCTCCAGTCTGCGCTCGTCCTCGCAGAACTTGGAAAAGTGCCCTAGCGAGATGAAATAGACTGTGAACTAACAGATACAGTCAATACCAGAATGTCTCATGGTCAATATGTCTGTCGGCGATAACGAGGTGCAAATCTCATACTAGGGATCTTAGAAACAAAACGTGTTTATAACTTAAAACTGAAGAATGTGGCTTTTGCGAAATAAGTTGGCATCCGCTGGCCAGATGAAAATACACTATGGAACGCCTGAAATGTTTGCTGAAAAGTAATTTAAAGATCTCTGCTTAAGAGACGCTTATAAAGAGCAGCCACCCCTGCCAATAGTGCACTTAGAGCTGTGTTTAACCAGCACAAGCAAAACACCCTACATGATAATCATTAACATCCACCATCATAAGAGAGCGTGTGGCCTACCGACAGGAAAGTGGGTCATACTACAGCTTGCTCACGGTGATGGGATGTGAGGTGGCACCTGCTTGTGACGGGTTTCTCGAGGACAGTGGCAGTCTTACAGGAGCAGACACACTGTGGTGTAATCTCATTACTGACGTCAACCAAACACTCAGGACTGAATCCAGTAACTATACTGGCCAACCGCAACCAGTGCGACCAGGAAGGGTCGGACAAAAGGACTTCCCACCTTCGTTCCTGTTTCTTTCCGGTTTACACTTTAATCTGAATCTACTAATTTAAGAGATGATCACCTTAAATGAAGGATCATAGGTTTAAGGTCAAATCCATGATTTTGTGCCACTAATGCAATGCTCAACCAATTGAGCTACAATAACAGCTTTTCCCGAGTGTTCTCATATTGACGTTGGAAAGGCGCTATATCAATACAAATTACGATTATTATTTTTTACTGGTGACTTTACGAAAATAAGAAAAAATGGATTACACCCATGTTGATATTTTTGACATGGGGGGGGGGGACGTAGCCCTACACAAGTGTCTGTTCAAACAAGTAAATACCCTTTAAAAACGTACAACCGAAACAATCACAATTAAAACATGAAGCAGGAATCGCTTTGTTCACCTCACAATGGTGAAGTGCATCTCTGTAGTTACAAATAGGCCCATATCCATATCTGCTGAAGGGTATTGACGCTGCGATACCACATGACAAGTATTGTCCCATCAACCAGGCCAAGAATCCCAAGACAACACCATGCCAGTCATTCTGACAAACGTGCCTTACAGATGCCCGGTGTTTATTAATGAAATATGCTCAAATAGTGAAACTTACCCCATTCCAAAAACTCAGTCACGTGTTTTTCCCGTTTTAGGGGCGAGTTGCTGCACTCGTTGTATAAACATATGAGAATATCCAGCAGCGTCTCCACACTCAGCGACTTCTCGTTCTTCTGATGGCCATCCAGCAGCAACTGCTCCAACTTCTTCAGGCGCACCTTTGCAGACATTTTCTACCAATTTTGCGTCGCGACCACCACGCAAGGATCCAGAAACGATACAAAATAACGATATTCACGTGTGATATAACGGAGATTACCGTGCGCCCACCCAACAGAAATCGTATTTAGGATGTGACTGATTTCCGTGGAGCTCTGAAGTCCCAGACTCCAACTGCTAGCCAGCCATCCAGCTAGCCAGCTAGCAAAATGTGCCCAACATAGTGCTCAGATAAACGCTGATCTAAGGCGCTCGACCCCGCTGTTGTGCACTGGTTTCTACGGTTTCCACCCCTCCTCAATCTCGGGGCCCCGTCGGCTTCATTCGGCTTAATCCCGGCAAATCTGTACTTTCCACTTTGCGGGATGCGTCGGGGCTTTTCCTCCCGTAGAATATCAGAACGACTGGACGCTCAGCTGGAAATGTCCGATATTGAACTTCCTCGCGAAGATTCAGACACCTTTAACCTACGCAAATGAGCACCCCAAAACCGGGAGTGGGTGCTTTGTCAAACAGTGGGAGAAACCTCGCGTGCTAGCCGGTGTGGCTCTCGGTGAAGCCGAACATGGCTGCATTCGTGTTCAGCCTTCGTTCTGCGCTCCCGAACGGACGAAGAATCCAGACCCGGGATAGCAGAGCCCTGCCCACCCGCACCGGAAGCGTCGGGGTTGTATGACGTCATTGTGTGATTGACACCGGGAGCAAGCTTGCACTGACCTCATCAGGAGCTCGGATCTTATTGTCAGACTTTATCTATTTATCTATCTATTTAGCTTGAGTTTGTCATGTGAAATACATGAAACCTTGCTCACATGGCCTAATCGTTGAAGAGAATTTGCAAATGACTTGAGTTGCTCTTCTTATGCCGTTTTTCTGTCTTAATATATTGCATTTTACGATAATTATATGTCATAATTGTAATATACATAAACTGACTTATCAGCAATCTTACGTTTCAACGGTATTTTCGGTTTTCATTCAGTAAACTGATCTCGAGGCATGACACACGTGTTGAGATCTGGAATAAGGAAGGGGGATTTTATCAGAATTGTAACAAGCTCACAACAAAGCTGTATTTAAACATATCTGGAGTAATTACAGCTGTCTCGGGATAGAAAACAAAGGATTGCAAAGCGCGAGCGTGAAATGATACAATCATTGGACATGAAGAAAAAGGGCTGACCTCCAGAACAAAGTTCAAGGCATCTGAAGGAACACAGAGACCCTGACCCGATAGCCCTATAGCAATTACAATACAGTGTTATAACTGCGTTGGCATTCATTAACCCAGTAGTTTGTGTCCTTTACCCATATCACTGCAATCTGTTCTCATGGTTCAAATATTATATTTAACCATTTGACCCATAGTTTATTTCCATAAAAATATGTACTTCATATTTTCCAAAGAGCATTGTATGCACAAAATGTAATAATAAATTACACATATTAATGTGTAAGGCAACATGGCTGTGATTCCTAAATATATAGACTGTAGTGTGGATTGTCATTTAGACCGATTTTTTAATGCATCACATACTTGTAACCCACCCAACTGTACCTTACCCACCACCAAAGCACAGACCCCAAGCATCACACTGTGAATAGCTTGAAAACATTGCCCTCTTCTGGTGAAAACGAACTGTCGTATTTTCGTCTCCTGGCACCTCCCACTGAGCCTTTTTATCCAAGATGAATTGCACGAAGCTTTGGGAGGCAGAACGGCGTTAGCGCCTGTTCAATACTTTATAAGCAGCGAGGTCCGAGCATCTGCGAGGTCTCGTAAGTGTCAGGACGGATTATTTTTGCTGCCTCTTACTTATATTCTAGTATCCTGGAGCGTTTGGGGGACACTCTAGCTAAGAAAAATGGTCACCCTGGAGAGCTTATTTGAACACTGTGATTTTCCTTTTTTATCTATATTTCCCAGAGCCTTTGTGACTAACAAAACAGACCCCATGCTATACTCATTCACCGCATCTTGAATGTCCTGCTTTACCTTTCGTTCCTCTCATCCAATCACCCTCATACAGCCTCTGTTGCCAAGCAATACGAATTCACAGAGGGAAGTCCTTTCTAAAGAGCTAAACAGCTCTAACTGTGAGCTGCTAAATATGGTAGTGGCAACCTTTGTAGTTGTTTTATTAAACTTCAACAAAACAAACCAAAGTACAGAAGTGCATATAAAGTGAAAACATATGTTAACATATGTTAAGGAACTGCTGTTCATGAAGGCAGTTTTTCAAGAGGAAATAAGAAAGACTTTGTGTTATTTACATACATAAATCTGTCATTTAGCAAACATTATTTAAATGAACAATATAGTATTATTTCCCAATATTTTATATGGGTTGTTGCTGTTTATTGTGCAAGAACAGGGGCTTTCAAACTGGGGTCCATAAAGCCCCAGGGGGCCTCGAGAATGTTCTAAGAAAAGAAATGTAAGTCTTTATATTTTCTTCCTTGCTGCATACATATTTTCCAAAATTGTTTAAATATATATATATATATATTTCCTTGTGAGTTTTTCCTCACTATACAATATTTCACTTAGGGTTGTATGGCAATACATTTTTGTAAAGCTGACCTGAAACAAGATTACAAGATACAGAACAATTTAAATTACAAATGTTTCTCTTCAGGTTTATACTTCCAACATTACTGTAATAACAGCCAGTTATTTGTTGCCTTTGTAATATTACACTTCATATTTCTCGTAGATAGTTTACATTTTTATTTATACAAACCCTGCCGTCGTAAGTGTCATGCTAAGAGTTCATGTCCAAACTGTTGTGGCTGACATCTCGATAATATTTCTGCAGTACATTGCAGCATATAGTTTGGCATGTGGCATGAATGTGAAGTTGGTACCTGCTTTTGGTTTGTCACATTCGTTGTGCTCCAGAGGGAGCACCGGAGCTTTGCATCTGTTATCAGCACAGGGGTCAGATTCATTCATGACCGTGGCAAAAGAACAAAACGCATTACTTTAGGCACTTCCAATATTGCAATAATTAATCTAAGTGATAGCCTACCTACAACATAAAAAGTATTGTTTTCATTTGTAAATATTTTATTTAATTGAATGGAATTACCATTCAAAATTGAACACAGTAATAATCCAATTAATGAATCTTGAGCATTCATTATTGGTTGGCATGTATCGCTACAGAAACATACAATAACAAATTGCATTTAATAAATACGTAACACTTTTTACATTTAAAAGTTAAAAAAACCCTGGTTACTGCTAGTTAATTATTATTATAACTGTACTGTGGCTTGGTAAAATAACGTTTTGTTTCCTGAAAATGTTAAATGCTACATGGTCTACCTAATAAAATGAAAATGAGTTTTTTTCACAATGTTGGAGGAAATGTGGAGACATATTTTGCTCACATATTATGGGAATGTCCCAAAATACAAAAGTATTGGCAGGGAATTAAAAGCAGTGGTGTAAAGTATTGGAGTAAATGTAATACTGTAGTTAAGTATCTTTTTGAACTTGACTACATTTTTTAACAAGAATATGTACTTTTTACTCCACTACATTTGTAATGACTAATGCAATAACACATTACATTTACAGTTTATTTTTGCAACAGAATAATTAATATTACCATCTAAAGGGCATTGAAGATATCATACTATATCTTGTGGATTTTGCTCTTACTTACTAAAGCTTGTCAACATGGTTTATGTGAATACGAGAGCACAATCAGTTAGTTCTCAATCGCTGGCGGTTTATATGTGAAATGAGGACATGACTGCAGCTGGCGCTGAGGGGAAAACCAGCATGTCCAGTGCATTTTAATTTTTAATTTGACTGAACATTATTTTATATATAAAATAAAATTTAGACCTTTTTGGAGGAGTTTGGTCCCCTTATGAGCACTTGAGCTTAAATGAAACTTGGGTGTTCGTAATAGACGTAGGTTATTGTGTCGACCTTGATTTGTTGCAATTTAGAGGTGTTCAGTATTATTATATGGTATGGTTAAAATCATATACTCTAAGGCTTTTACTCAAGTCGTTTTGGAATTTGTAACTTATAATGGAGTAATTGTCGGTGCGAGGTGTGTACTTTTACTCAAGTATGGTTTTCATGTACTCTTGTAAAATGGTGGGAAGAGACATACGTACCAATGCACCCTGTGCTTTTTTACTTGAGGGTTTCCCCTCGGATCAGTTTAGTAATTCTCACTTATGTATACTGCATTTTTTGTTAAAGTTAGCCAGGAAGACAATAACAGCAAACTGTACTTTTTTTATTACATTCTTGTCAAGTCCTATGGTTTGACTTTCCTTGAGTTTATTATTATTATTTTACTGTATCAGTGTTATGTTTAATAAAAAATAAAAAAGTTAAATGCCCTCGGATTTAAAAGGGGCTCCGAAAGCATCTGCTAAAATTAATATGTGTTAATACATATTTCTGGTCCTGTCATAAATTGCTCTCCATCGAGTTGTTCCAAACCTTTTACTTTTCCTTGTTCTGTTGAACACAAACAAAGGGTTGAAAAAAAAGAGTAGAAAAATTAAGAAAAACAATTTCATAGTAGACTTTTTTTCTATTATGGTAGACAATGGTTCCCCAGAAATCTCAGTTGCAAATATCTTTTTTTGTGTTCAACGGAACTAAGACATGATACAGGTTTGTTACAACTTGAGGATGAGTAATTTCCTGACAGAATGTTTCATCTCTTTAAGGCTTGTTTTAATTTGATTTTCCTCTTGATAGTCATCAAACATAAAGATAATAAATGAATTTTTTGTTAATTACTTTTTCTCATAGCCTTCAGTCTGAGAACATCGCAGAAGCCGAAGGAAAGAAGAGGCCTGAAGTGTTTATTGGCCGAGTGAATAGAAAGTGTCAGAAAACTAGTGACTTTATGAGATAGCACAATTACTACAGTAAAGGTCATTGTGCCCCCCACGCACGTTCCTCATTCACAGGGACAGAGCAGTTGCATCAAAGAATGAACTGGGAACTAAAGAATAAGGTCTAGCTGTCTATTACTCAAGAAAAGTCTGAGTGAACCTGTGAACCCCAAGAACCTTTTGTTGAAACGATGTCCAGCATCAAATAGGTTTGAAAGACCCCATCTTAATTATGACGAAATCCTTTCCTTTCTTATCTGTGCTGGAGGAACAGATGATGCACTGAAACGACACTGCCTCTCTGTGTTTAAAAATTAACCTTCGCAGAGGTATATGTGTCAAAACCGATACCTTTCCTTGTCAAGTTACAGAGCCACTGGAAAAATCTGCTCGCCAAGAGCATGTGGTCTGGATCCTGTGCTGTGAGATGATCACTTAAAAAGGAGCATCTCCTTTCACCTGTAACTTACTGTGACATCGGCATCAACGTCATCAGGTTCGAGCCAATAGGAATGCTAATGTGTGGTCCTGTGAACTCTGAGCTTTATACATGGTGTGGTCAATCGGGCTGTGCAATCTGACACGCACGTTTCAGCACACAAGACACCCGTCTGAAGTGTGAACGCCGCATGTCTTGACTTTTTCCATCACCACTCTGGTTTCAAATACTCAAGCAGAATTCATATTTTCTCTGTAAGGACATTTTGCATTAAACGGGTTTCCAAATGGTATGGGAACATTCCATCAAAATAGCCCCGATGAGTTGTTTAGTGTAGACTATTTAGAATTGTATGTTCCAAAAGAAACCCTTTTCCAAAACATATCTCTAAAACGTCATCGATTCTGATTTATAATCTATCTTCCACACCGAGACACAACTGTAACCAGAGCACTACAACTAATCACAACGTGAGGTTTCCACCTACCACACCACACACGTGCGCGCTCGCGCGCAGACGGCCGTGCTCTTGTGACTCGGGTGGCTGCGCGTGAAATTACAGTCGCGCTCTCGGTCGTGCGCTCTGAAGTGACTGGCGTGGAAATCTTCAGTCTGCTTCGCTGCACATCCACTGGAAAGCGCAACAGTCACGGGCTTTTAGAAGAGAAGCAACACTTCTGAAGGCGACAGGTATGGACACTTCACACACATGCCCTCATTCAGTCATCTTTTCAGGATGTGTTGCGATATATAGACAGCTTTTATTTCGGAAAAAAATGAATCGGGTTCTTTGCAACATAAATACCATTGAGAGAGTTCTGTTACAGGGTTGCCTTTATTACGCATTTAAAGTGCAAAGCAAACGAGGGAAAATGTACGATTGCGCGCAGCATTGGACTGTATTGCGAACGCATTGTGTTATTTGCATTACTGTATGCATTCAGACTCAGCCTCTTATTAGTGTAGATAGATACAACAAGCTGGAACTCACCTTTTCTATCTTTGCCAGACAAACATTCAGATGTGTCTTATTGAAAGTTTAATGGAAAACGCAACATGATTTCGTTTGGGAGTTTTTGCTATTAACGCGTCATCAGATGTCTCCAACTTTGCATGGAATTGTGTATTTGTTTTGTGACTTTAGCTTTTTTTTTTTTTTTTTTGCTACGCAGTTATTCTCAACAGACACTTATTTGACAGCTAGCCTGTTATTTGACGTGTTGGGTTTACCTGTGAGTGGTTTGTGGTTAGGAATGTTTATAGTTGTGAGATTATCAGTGAGGTTTTGAAGTCGATTCAAGCTGACCGTTTCGCCTAGATTTGGGTAAGATTTTCCATTTCCATGCCACCAGGAAAGAGGTGAACTCTTTGCACCCTGTCGCATTAAATTATTCAGAACCCATCTCTATTTTTCACCCTGAAACACCGAGCCATGCAAAGCGAGACTTTTTTAATGGTTGAAGACTAAAAATCAATGTTACCAACATTCATATCCTTTCACCACTACTGCTGGTACGTTTTTGACAGCATGGGACTCTTTCTAAACTATGCACAAAAGTGCAATGACTCCCTTTACATGGTGCACAGTGTTTTTCGGTTGTCCTTCTAAAAATATTTTGAAGTCTTTGTGTGGTCGCCTACAAAGCCGGTGTTCCAGTGCTTTGTCTCACTATAAATGGCACCGAGCACACGCACAGCCCTTTGATCCCTCACTCGAGTCCCCTTTTGTCTTTGCCGCTCACTTTTACCAATGCAAAATTCAGAATGCTAACAAGGGTATCCATAGAGTGAGCAATGTTTGTTGGTCGCCATCAACATAGCCAACATGAATAATAGGTCCATTTTTAAACCAACATTAAAGGGGGAAACATAAACAGCTTAGTTTCTTTATCTGTGTGTCATCTAGCATGTGCGATACTAATAAATATCAATGGGGCTTTCGGTAAAAATGAAAAGGTTTATTTATTTATGTGTATCAAATGATTTTTCATGGTCAAGCTTTGAACTGTGATCTTTGATACAATCCCTAAAGGTCGATGGTTCACTTTCATAAGCCGTAGACTGACCGCTCTTTAGTTACTTTCTTTATCGTTTCATTTTCATTAGCCTGTATTCCTTTTTCTTCTATATATTGATTATTTCTTTCATCTGCTCACCCTCAGTTTTTCCACAGTTTTCCCGAATGGAATCACTGATAATGGCAGGGAGTATAATATCCCTTCTCCTGAAACCCCAGGTTCTCATAATGAAATGTGGCTGATCTGTAGTGAATAACTCATCTCTCACCTCCGTCACTTTAGACCTTTACTATTCCCTGTTACATCAAAGCACCTGAAACATTATGGTCTCCTCACACGCCTTATCTCAGATCGGCAAAGCCTAGATATTGGTTTTATTCATGCAAATGATCAGGTGATAGCACATCTCCCATCAGATTTAAAAGCATAGGCTGCATTTGATAAAGAGAGTGACAGGGTCGGTACACATAGATGATGAACATTAACAAATGAAGAGCTTTGCATGTACTGTGTGCATACGTTCTTGATCCAATTGAACGAGAATGAATAACTAACTCGATTGTTATTGTATTAAAGAATACTGTGTCATGATGGTTTTTGAGTACGATAGTTCTTGAGTCACCCGGACTTCGTCATATGCACAGGACGGTGTGCATGTGCCATGTGGAGGGCTGAGGAACCAGCAGGACCACCAGCTGGTCCAAATCTCATTTCAGACGGATTGTGTGGCAATTCAGATTGATTATGCAAGAATCACGCCAAAATCTTTTTAGTCAGTAGTTAATATGCTGCAGGTGCATCTGTGTACGAGTATTAGAAAAATAAATAGCAGGAAGCTTTATATTTTGACAGCTATGGCAGAATCCAGGGAAATTTGGATTACCTGGGACACATATGAGTTAATCTGACTCATTAAAGGGGTCGGCGCAAAATACATGTTGCCCATGCGTGTATTAGACACGTAAAATTGCAAACATTAAAGTGTCGTAACAAAAGATGCATTCTATCTAAAAGCGAATGCTCACCCAGACCTGCCTGCAAGAACTTGTGTAACCACACCCCCACAAATCTACGTCAGTTCGTGGTATGATTTGACTAAGACACGCCCAAATGTATACACATTTAAGGTGGGCGTACCTGTGAGTACAATTGCTTTGTAACCTGATGTTCCAAATATTTCTGCGTTACATTTCTGTCACACGCTTGCAGTATTCAACCAATCACTACGCACTGGTCAGAGAGGCGGCGTAAAGAGGAGATACCGCGTTTTTTAACCTTAAATCGTGTATACACATTGCATTACATCTAACACAAACCAACGACCCCTTTAAAAAAAGCCTGTTATACACACAACACTTGTAAACATGTAAACAGACCAATTTGTTTCATTTTGAATGCATTGAATGTAAATGTTATGCAGAATGTATTGCATCTATGCACTAAACAAGACTATTTAAAGTGGAACCGAAATTTAATCGTTTCAGGTATTGCTCGCAATTGAATGTTCAGCATTATTACATTTTCATGTCTCAGATGAGTTTGGCATTCAGAATGAATCAGAGACAATCTCTGATACTATTGCTACCCGCCTCATGTGCACTCGCTCTTGATTTTAGCAATGAGTAATTTCCTTCGAAAATGTTAGAAAAGCTGATTTGAATAACAAAACTATGTGAAAACATGCTCCGCGTGCAAGGGCCGCTTCGATTGGCTGGATGGCTTCGGCTGAATCTTTTCATAGATGAGAAAATAACCCAGCTGTGGTTATCGCAGGTGGCTCAAGTGAATCAGTTTCTTCCACATTCATAAGCAAATGAGTGGACTCGCTGACACTATTCGAGTGTAAATTCACTTCCTCTCGACTTCTGCAGGTCTAAGTGTGTCACTGGGCAGTATGACGGATGTGATGAACAGCTGTGATTCCACAGTGGGAGATTTCAGTGTGACCGGTTCATCTGAGGAACAAGACATCTCTTTTCAGGTGAGCTTCTGTTCTTTAAGGTGAACTAATTCATGGCATGAATATGATACCATTTGGTTTCCTGCAGCACAAATGTCATGTTTTTTGTTGTGGGAAGAACTGTTTATTTATATGTAAACATAATGTAATAATAAACTATTATATAACATCAAATTAACTTGGTTTTTTAACACACGAGTCAATGCAAATCATCTGTGTTGGACAGAACCTTGTATCTCCATATTTTGTGACTTTTATTTTTCCATTAACCATTAATCGTCAGCCTTTATGTTTGTCTGTGAGTAAAATTATTATAAAGAGCTTGTCAACTTGTACTTCGTTTAATTAAAACAAATGTATAAAAAATATCCAAAAACGTTTTGGAGATACAAGGTTCCCCCAACATCGTAATATTTTATTTTAAATAATCTGGTTGACACCCCGTAATAGTAAACACCTGTGTAACATTTTGCCTATAACATGCTATAGACGTATAGCATTATTTATTTATACTATTTCAACACATATTGCAATAATACCATTTAATCCCTTCACTAAGTGTATTTATTTTTGTTTTTTTGACAAATTATTATTCTCCAACACAATCTCACAGCAAAAAAAGTAACTATTTTACGATATGGCTAATTTGTATGAATTTGTACGATGTCATTCGTAAATTTGTATGCGATTTGCTTTCGCGCCAGTCGCATTAGACACAATAATCAGGTAGCAAAAGCCCTTATTCATGTGACAGCCCTCATTCAATATTGTCCTACTTTTTGGAAAAAATGGATTGCATATAAATCTTCCACTTAAAGAGTTTCAGCCAGTTTTGTCTCTCTTTTTATGGACAGTGCCTCACATGAATGTGTTATTTAAGCTGTAGGGAAAGTTTGAACACAACATCAACAAGTGAATATATTTTCACGCAAGCACATGAACACCCCCACTTTCCTCTCTGGTTACCTGATGACTGATAGGATGACTGTGGACGGGCTCTATTTCTGACGTTACCTCCATGATTTCAGCCTGATTATCGTCCCTTTCATTTAACTCATATCACTGCAAAAGGCCAATCAGATGCCTGCCTGCACAGGATGCCTGTATGCATTCATATCCTTCACAGATACCCGAGAGACTCGAAAGGATACAATCTTTTCAGGAAACGATCATCATTATCCTCTCTGTACCACAGGATGAGCAGTGAGTGCCATTAATGCCTGCTGAATGAACCCTGTGTATCAGTCTGTCTTTTTCTCGTGTCGTGTTAGCCAGCAGTGGGCTTTTTCCTTGCTGTGTAAACCAACATGCCAATGCACACCACGTATGACAGAGCTTCAGGCCAGAAGACGGAGCTGTTACTTGCCCACTCCAGCCAAGGCTGTATTTATGTTGTCTGTTTAGCTTGTGTGCACATAGAGCTGCTGTTGAGTGGGCAGAGGTGAGAAAGAGTGAGGGGACGTACACACACGATTCCTTTTTTGCATTCAAAACAGCAGAATAAAGCAGAATAAACTGCCACGTAAGCAGAGATAAAACAAAACAAAAATTACAGATATGTATTTATTTTTCATTTATTATTGAAATACTGAATTATTATTCCACTTGACGAACTCCAGTCTCAAAATACATGTCCTTTACAATATCATTTTAGACATGATGGATGTTGTGGACGCTGCACACTGGTGGCGGTTGAGGAGAGACCCCTCTCATATTATTGCTATGGGTATAGAGCAATACACAGTGCTATATAAATGCCTCATTCATTCATGTTCTCAGACCATTCAAGGCTCTCCTTATACCCACATGATCACACGCACACAAGCAAGCAGACGCACACTCAAGACGCTCTTGTTCCCACTTTAATTCAGGAGCAATAATCATACACAATATGAGTCATATCCTACTCCCATGAACTCTAAACAAGCCTGTGCCATGGAAGTAGGACTCAGGCATGGCATGAGGTGAATGCCAAACACCTCATTAATAGAGATCCAGCAGCTCTTGATAGAAACGCTGGGTGAACATGCTTGAGGGCGCTTTCGTAAATGAATATTTACTCCTATTAGAAACGATTGCCTAGGAAGCAGCCGCTGTCTGCATTTAATTTAATGCAAAAAACCTCCCAGGTAGATATTGCCATTGAATGTCTGTTAGATTAAACCAGATTTTTAAAATCGTAACCGCGCAGAACAACATGAATTCCCACACGGTTTTGATGTTGGTGGAGCAGATACATAAATATAATAGGAAAGTGAAACTCTTTTTGTTGTCTACACATGACAGATCTTCCCAGATTCCCATGAACGGTTTCCCAAACTTTCCAAACGTTTGCCATCCATCGTGGTGGAACCCACCGAGAGCGGGGAGGTGGAGAGCGGAGAACTTCGCTGGCCACCCGATGATCTGAGCCCTACAGATGACCCAAGAGACAAACAGGCCCAGGCTGCAAGTAAGCTCCATCACACTAGACACACTAATTATGCTAAATGTTAATACACACCGCAACAAACAAGTAACATCATAAAAAGTGACAGGGACATTGTGTGATATACTGCTTACTTTGCTTAACACTCCAAATAATCACAGGTTTAAAGTTATATTCTTATTCTATGCACGATAAAGGTGCTTTATACAAAGTCTAGTGACACTGCACCTTTTGGTAGTTGTACTTCAGATGATCATTGAGTCGAAACTGTTTCAGTAGCTCGACTAAAGAATGATTGTAAAGATGTTGATATACGGTATGTGGTTTGTATTTTCAGGTGATAAACCCACAGAAGACAGCAAAGAGGTCAGTAGGGGGGTGGAAAACTAATGGACAACGGTTCCTGTGAAGGTCTTCATCGTGGACAGGAGTGAACGGGAGACTTCACCAGTTAGGTCTGCCTATCATCCACACTAGAGCCGCCCACCTGTTGACCTCCACTCCCCTAGGTGGAGCCGAGGCCCAAGAGACTGTCTTAACTAGCTCATGTGCCAAACTCTAGTGGTAGTCAGCTGCTGTGATTGAGTTGTAAATGATCTCCACCAACGTAATAATCCATGATACCCATTAAAACGCATCTACTGTATGCCTGACACATTCCAGATTGGCATTCACTTGTGTATTTATTTGCTTTGAACCAAAGTCTGTCCTTTCTTCCTGTCAGAAGTGCGTAGCTTCACGATCCTAATTTGATGTATTATATTTATACCATGTGCACATTAAGTGAATTTCAAGTCATGTAAATAAACTACAGTGCTATGGAAATGGCAGCTTCACCAATGTAGATTTCCAACCCCATGTACGGCAGATTACATCTTTCAGTTTGTCTTCTCGGTCACTCTTACATTCTGCGTTGTCAAAAAGTAGTAGAGGCACCTTATATAATAAGCCTTCCAGATACTTGCACATATTTCATTTGTATAAATTCTCTGTTTAGCACATTGCTGGGTTCAGCTTATGAGTGTTTGTCTGAACTGCTGTAAATGCAGCTTTTCGCCTTGTAGTTACTGTTCTTAATTTCAATGACATTACTGTTTGTACGAACAGCATGTTTGGACTCTCATTCTTCAATCCGTCATATGTATCTGTCACCTTCCTTAGGAAAATCGCTTGAGATATATTATAAATAGAAATATAAAAGTAGAAATTCTTTGCGTTTTTCTTGCAACAACATAGTATTATGCAAGCCAGGCAAGCAGTTGGCATGTCACTTTGTAAAGAAACAATACGTGCATGCACACTTATGCATTTTCTGCAGAGCGGTGAATACACTCAAACAAGATGGAGAAAGCATCAAGCAATTCAAAGTGTTAAACACAGTCCTTCAGTCCAGTCCAGGGCTATCCAAACTTTTTTATTTAGGACCCACCTGAAATCAGCCACAGAAATAATGAAGACAAATTATTTTAATTTCATTCAGTTTTTCTGAATTCACAGTTTATTATGTAATATTATCAAACTAACACTTTAAACTAAAATATTGTTTCTATTTGCATTTGTAGAAAATGAAAACAGGCCAAAATAACAGAAAAGATGCTCTGTATCTTTGAAGACCTATTCATATTCATATTCACGTTTAAGCAATACATGTGTAATATTTGTACATTTAGGTAAAGTTCCCAAAACATTGTATGTGATAAAAGGTTTCTCACAGATTTCATGTGTCTTGTCATGCTGTCAGTCTTTCACATTGCTGTTGGATGACTTTATGTCACTCCTGAGGTTTGATTTTGGTGTCATTTAACAGAAAATTTGGAATGGTCTCTTAAATTTCTCCCACAGTTGAATTTCAAGACCCATAAAAATATTGATATGGACATGTGGGGGATTACACGTTTTTGTTCTCTTTTAGAAGAAATTAGTTTGTAGTTCCTTTGCGATTGTGTGAATGAAATATAATTTTAATTGCAAAACCATTAAGATATTAAAACCATTATTTGGACTAAATTAAAAGTCTACATTTCACGACCCAGTGTTTTCCCACTCTGTGACCCACCCGTTTGAAAACCTCTGCTAATCTGCCATTGTTGTAGTGTAATTCAAGCATCAATGCTGACAGACTGAACATGTAATATGCATGTACATGATGTCACCATTTTGGAAAATTCCGATTTTTTGTAGTTAACATGGAGACAATTACACTATCATTTGAAAGTTTGCCTTCAGGTCCGAAAGGCATAAAACGGAGTCATGGAAACCTGCCCTAGGTGCTGAATGTCTTTAAGCTCTGCCTGTTGAACTAAAAATAATGCACATTATTTCAACAGAACCAGCTGACAAAATGAGCATATTACATGTCACGAGACATGTGAGAATCAATGAGATTCAAAGTTATAAAAGTACCACCATATTTGACTTTAGTGCTATTATCGGTTTCTTTAATAGTTTTATTGCCACAATTGTATTGTTTTGCTTATATTGACCCACTAGAGTAATTTGGATTACTTAAGGCTTTCAGAGTTTTTCAGAAAACCTTTTTGAGCGTAAAAGAATATCATGACAGCATTTTTGACAGCTTTGTTTCTGTTCAACTGAAGAAACCAAGTCATTTTTTGATCTGTTTAAAATGAAGTGCTTCATTCAGCCGTTTCCCACAATGCATTACCCTGACCTTTTCCGGAGCTCGGGTTTGCTACCTCCTCTATAAATGAATCAGAGAACCATCTATGTTCAGGTGGAGAGAACTGTCACTTCGGCGTACACTCCCTGGGCACACATAAAGTCCATCGTCAGTGAGAAAGGTGGCTCCTGGGAAATGAGACTCTGCCATCTACAGTAGGTAGTACTGACCTGACAAGCTTGAAATTATTTTCACTCCATTTTCTCCCACAGAATGCTCCTGGCAGAGCGACGTTGTTCAGAGCTGCGGGTTCTGAAAATAAACCCATCACTCTCTAAAGAAACTCAAAGACACCGAAGCTCGCTCTGGTGTGTTACTGTTGTTCCCCATCAAGGAAGCTGCTGGTATGAGTCGGCTCTGATTATAAGTGTTCCTACGCATTCTCGTGCACCCACATGCACAAAGATACACAACTACATTCAAAACACCAGCCAACACATTGTATCTTGAAGGATTTTGGGGGGCTCTATATGAATAAGGAAGGTTGCAACTGTAGGTGGACCACACACTTCTTCATTGTTTAATTACTTAAAAGACGATTGCTGTAGAACAAATGTCGTTCTTGATTCAGCCTCCATTTAGTTCTCGAATTAGTACCGCCCGCTCTTCTGGTTTAGTCTTTCAGATTATTAAAGCCCCTTTAACTCCCTGTTCAAAAGGAGTTTCAAACCCACACCAACTCCGCTTCCATAATATGTCAATAGGCACTGACAGCGAGACGCATGGCATCTACTTATTATAAAGCGAACATTACACACCTGTTCCGTTGCTCAGTCCCACACCACCCACCTCCATTTTGTCTTTTTTATTTATTTAATCTCTCTCATTCTCTCGCTCATTTGCCGGAGAGCTCTTCTGATGTGCTTGTCTTTTGGGAATTTGAGCAGTGGTGTTACCATAGCAACCACCTTGTCAAGCAGCCATCAGAGCCGTGTCTTTCTCCAGTGTCTGAGGGCTCCTCCCCACTGACCTACTCACAACGTTTGACCTTATCGCAATACACTTTCCTGCTATATTAGTGCCACTGTTAATAAGAGTTGAGAATAGTGTACTGTTTCTTTGAGAGCTTTAAAGTGCTGTTGAAACTTAGCGTGATTGGTTGGATGTGGGAAGGCTCTGGTGGAGCTTGTTGTAAAGTGTTAACTTCAAAGTAGACCAAAGTGCCTGCTGCGAGCATTAAGTTATGCAGTATCAGTCTTCACTGACCTTTCTGTCACTCATACCTCCACACAAATCTGAGCATTAAAAATCTAGGGCCCTATCGTACACCCGGTGCAATGCGGCACAGGGCGCAGCGCAAGTGTTTTTGCTAGTTTCAGCCCGATGCAGATCGAATTTTCCAGTCCTGCGCTGGGTTGTTTAAATATCAAATGCATTTGCGCTCATTTGTGTCCCCATGGGCGTGTTGGTCTAAAAAAGGGGTGTGCTCAGGCGCATTTTGTTGGTGCGTTGCTATTTTGACTGAAAAAAGACTGCGTCATAGACCAAGTCAAACCTGGTCTAAAGTCTGAAGTCAATGCCGCAATATTTATTTAGTTATTTAAAGAGCATGTTAGGAATATGCGCCGATTGCAAATTCTGCATATTACACACATAGGGACGCGCAGAAGCACACAATAATCCCAATTTTACAAAAATGAATTACAATGTAAAACATAATTATTGTGGACATAAAGAAAAAAATCCGGCTTGTACTGTATATGGTCTGTTGGCGCGCTTTAACCTCTCACACGAGTGTCTGCTCTTCCAAATTCTGCCGTGTAAATAGCGAATCCGCCATGGCATGAGTGCTACTGGCTCTTAAAGGGAATGGAAGATTACACTCTGATTGGTTTATTGCACGTTACGCCCAAAAAACACCCATTACTCATTAAGAGAATCGGGACAAACCATTTAGACCATGCGTCCAGGCGCACTTACCGTTTTCCCGCTGTTAAACTAGCAAAAGTGGATTCAGACACGTCCTGAGTGCACCTGTGCCGTCCGCTTTAAACCATGCGCTTAGATCGTGAAAATAGGGCCCCTAAAGTTTTATTTAGTGGCTTGCATCCTTTGTGTAATTGTTAGCACAGTTCATACCTAGAAATAGTGTTTTCAATGTTTTTTGCCCTTAAGCCTAGCAAAATTATAAGTGTGGTTTAATGCAATAAATTGGAGGAGGAATTCAGAAGCTTCTGATGGCTGCTGTGTTGATGAGTCATCCTGCACCGCAAACATTTTCGTCCAATCAAATTCTCTCTAGAATGAGAGAATAACTCAAGATTTAAATTTACAATCAGGATACTTTTCAGATGTCTAAGTTGTGGGGTCAATTTGATGAAGGAGTATAGAACGATGGAAGCTGTCTTCACGCCACTGCTGATAGAAATCATCTGACGGGACTCATAAATCATGGTCATGGATGACGTAATAAAATAAAGTTTTATAATAGTTATATTATAACTTAAGCCAACAGAGTCGTTTGCTGGAAACAACAACAAAGTGGCATGCTAGTTGCTATAACTACATCCTTTTTGGTGTGTTCGGTACAGAATTATCATGTATGACATCAAATTATCGTAGGAGCGAAGGGTTTCTCCGACAGTATTTGATATCATATGCCGATTGGCCTGTGCAGTGCCTCATGAAGTCGAACACAGCTATGATTTCTAAGGTACTAAAATTGCTTTGATGACATTGTCAGACATTCCTTTTTTACGCAAGGAACAAGACGTTACATTGGTTCAAATTGAAAATTTCTCATGATTCAAACGTTGATAGAAACGGTATAATCCGCTGCTTTCAAGCTGAGGCACACTGATATCACAGAGGAGCAATTCTGAAGAGTAATTTACAAAGGAGAGAGAGAGAGAGGTGATATTGGATGACAGAAAGTTCAAAAACATCAAAAGAGAACAAATGACGTTCTTTGTTCTGTCTCTTGAGCTGCAGAAATAAATAGCTTGAGGTGAAATGTCGACATATGAAATTACTTCACAATCTCGCCTTGTGTGGTTCCATCTTCTATTGTGTATCCAGCGAGCTCCTATTGTGCAGCGTTCCTTGATTTCCCTGCTGAGGTCAAATGGTAATGAACAAAGAAGATGAGAGAAGATGTGCAATTCAGATTTTATCAATCTGAAATATGGCAGCGTTCACACATGATACATTTGAAGATCAAAGTGCTTCATTGATCTTTCACTAAATGTTATTATTTCTTTCAGAGATGCATTTAACCATGCAATCTATAATCTGATAATGTATTGAGAAACATGTATTTACTCACTTCACATGTGGTTTTACTGATCTCCTGATGACAAACTGTTTGCACCACATCTACCTACAGTAATATTAGCTTTCTCTCACCTGAAACTATGATGAATATGACGTGTACATACTAAAACTGTGAATTGGGCTCTTAAATCCACCTTGACATCATGTGTTACTGGGTTTGGGGTGAAGGGTTCTTAGGCAGTTCCTCTCCACCATGGGGTCGCAGCGCTTCATGATGTGCAGCTCAACTGGGATCAAAGAACACACGCTGAGTCAAAGTTCACATTGCTACCTGCCAGCCAAACAGATGCCACACTAAAATAACAGCTGATATTTACGGTGGAAATGTCAAACCCAGTTGTTGCTTCCAGCTGTGCTGAGCTCTGGCTGGGTTCCTTGCACACAGACTCACAATGGTTGGGAGTATTATGTAATGGGATTTTAGCTGTATTGGAATATGAAAATCAAACTTGTTCAACACCATATTTACAAGATGAAAAACTATATAAGAACTAAATAAAAAGTCAGATATGATGACGAAGACTGTGACGAAACACTTCAGTCAACAAATAAAAATGTTAGGGAGGGACGAATGGAGAAGAGATCCAATCAGAACAACTCTTTTTGTGGGACAAGTTGGGTAGAAAGGAGTAAAAATTATTCATGCAAAATGTTACATTTAATAATAATATTAACAAGTACAAAATTCTAAAGCTGATGTCAACCCCCCGCCTCATTGTTTATTGCCACAAACTGAAAATGATTAGACAGGTATGAACGAAACCATTTTAATAATACTCCACTAACAGTAAAATAATTGAAGTCTAAATTCCTTCGAAGTCTAAAAAAGTCTATGTAAAAATATTCTGTGGTCAATGGTGTCAAAAGCAGACTAAGATCTAACAGCAAAAGCAATGAGATGCACCACGATCAAATGCCAAAAGCGAAACATTTGTAACTCTGATCAGAGCAGTCTCTGTGCTATGATATGCTCTAAATCCTGACTGGAATTCTTCACAGATGTCATAAAGGTTTATATTTGTTAGGAGAGATGCATTTATGGCCATTATGGCCTTCCATACACTCTCTCCGGTCTTGTCTCTGTTCCCTCCCTCTCATCTCCTTGTTATTGATTCATGCCCTACACCTGTTCCCCTCTTGATTTGATCCCTTATTTAATGCCCTCTTCTCTTCTGTCTTGTGCTGGGTCATTGTGAGTTCTTGTGCCTTGTCAGTATAGTCTTGTGTAGTTATTTGTAGTTCTTGTTCAAAGTGAATTTTAGTCTTGTTTGAGTGTAGTTAGTCTTAGTCTTAGTCTTTGTCCAGTCCAGTCTTGTTATTATATTCCCCTGTTTTGTTTTGTTACCCTCTCGTTTTTGTTGTTTTTTAATATTAAAGTCCTGTTAACCCCTTACCCGCTGTCTGCACCTGGGTCCTCTGTCCTTCCCCCGATCATGACATATGAAGCAGAGGATCTGTACTTTCAAGGATGATCTAATGATTTTAGACAATATTTGCATTTGCTCTTTTCTCTAATATTATCAATTTTACTTATAAAGAAGTTCAGAAAATCATCACTACTATGCTGATGTCTAACATCTGAAGAAGCTGATGATTGTTTTTTGTTAATTTAGCCACTGCCTTAAATAGAAACCTATGGTTGTGCTGATTTTCTTCTATTATTGAAGACCTTTTTTTGGCTTTCCTGCATGTTAAAGGGAACCCAGTGTATAGAGACATGTATGTCTTAATGCATTGTAATAGCCTTACACTAATAGCATTTATCGTTAGAAACGTATAAAAAAAATTCAATTCTTACGTAAAATGGTTGCTCGCCCAGCTACGCCGCCAACCAAACATTAGACACACTAATCAGTTCTTCAGTAAATATAAGGTTCTGTAGGATTACTGAAGAACTGACTATATAGGCCTATATAATGCTAAAATCAGAAAGAAAATAAAGACGCTATTTGGTGTATTTTCATACATTTTAATATTGTTTGTCAGAAACAAGATTTTGACTTTTTTATGTTGATTTATCAACATCAGTAGCCTAACGTTATTGTCTTCTCTCCCTCGGTCATCACGTGTGCTCTAATTCACAATAAATAACCAAATCGCAAGCATTTTATAATTGTATTTATCAGTATATTCTCATGATGTATAGTTATCACTATATCTCTTTATTCTCATAAAGTATATGATTATGGTGGATGCCGATGTCTTAAATAGTCTTAAATATCTTAAAGGCGGACGTTTAAAGCTTTTATTTAAAGCACGTTTACCTTGAACACCTTACTGATACTGAACACGTTCTTTTATAGCAGGTAGGCTGGCTTGTGTCAAGAAGACATACACTTTCCATTCACCTTTCAGGAAGTCAAATTTGCTAACAAATTGTGCAGAGCCAACACAATCTACACATTCATCAATTTTGGGTAGGGGGAAACAACCAGGTTCTGTCAATTAAGCTTCCTTTAATCAGTGCAAAAGCTGTAAGAATAATCATGTTTGCTCCAAGAATAATTACTGGGTTATAAGTAGATAATACACCTCTTTCTGAATCAACTTCTATTTCATAGGATTAACTCGATATGGAAGTTTTTTTCAGGCTGAGCCATACCAACATTGATGCCATGCTCAATGGGATGAGTTTGGGAAGGAACATCATTGAAGAGAGAGGGTAATGAACTTACCAACCTAATTATACCTGTCTTCTCTGGATCATATAGATGGGACAAATAATCAGATAAATTGACAGGAACCTCAGAATTGGTGAAACGACCCTCTACTGTACCTCGGTAAGGACCATTCTTCTCGAGACTGTCACCCGCCTCTACAGAAGCCGTCACAATTTCCCATGACAAAGAAGGTACAGGAGTCACACAAGACTTCAAAAAGTTATTATAAAAAGCCTGTGTTTTCTTTTGGCGTGGGTCGCACGAATCTGAATCTCAAGTTTGTGCTTCTAGGTAACTGCAAAGTGCATTTTTCGTGATAAAAGATTGAACCCCACTCTGGTTCAGTTTGCCCATTCAAGAGGGTCTGTTTAGCTATGAGAGGAAGAAGCCTGCGTGAGAGATTTTAATGTGCATCATCCCGAGGCGTTGTGTATTTTATGCACTCTGCTGCTGGTCTAAGCTGTATAACTCATTGCCAAAGCAAACAAGAGCATTTACGAGGATCTTAACTGTCTACCTATTTGGGCCCCTTAGAATGAGTCAAAGGTGTAAGAAAACCTTGTTTAGATGGAAATGGTGCTTTAACGTGCACGTGTGACTCGAACGTCCAGCAAAAAGGATCGGAGTCTCGGAGCCCCAGGGGTGCCGAGCGGGGTCCGGGGCATCAGAGCGGCGTTTAGGCGACAAGGTGGATAGGTAGGTGCTCTGTGGAAGGAGGCGTGGCCAGTAGGACGCCCCACCCCGAATAGGCATCATGGGGTGCCTCGTGTACACCTACGTGCCTAGTTTACGCGGGGGTCCGAAGCCCGCCCATAGGCTGCAAGGGGCAAGCCTAGGCGCCCGTCAGGAGGCCCGATCGACGTGCGTCGTATAGGTTTGGGGCGTACATCCTGGAGTCATTCCGGGGCGCGTGAGGGACGTGTTGCTGCGAATGCTCACTGGGTTCCTGAACTGGTGAGGAAGTGCACGTAGCAGGTGGTCAATGATCCCATTTTCAGCCACCTGGGAGGCTGTAGACTCTTCCGCCAGCAGCCAGAGGTGTGCGATCCGCGTCAGCTGGACTGCTTGGACTCAGACGGGGAGGTGCTCATCGTAAAACCATTGGTGGAACTGTTTAGCCGCTGCCACCAGCGACAACCCCACCTGAGCGAGGATCTCTCCCTTAAGCCTCTCGTAGTCGTCGTTGTGCGGAGGTTGGAGAGAGAAATAGGCACCGGTCAGGAAGGAGGCCAGGAGCCACACCCACTCAGTCTCTTGAGTAACGATGACCTTGAACGTATGGAGGTAGGCGTCGATATCATCGAGCTCGGTCAGCTTGTTCAAGTGATGGTGAGCACTGATGCGTTTGTCGGGAAGGTGTAGTCGAGCCGCGGAAGCCTGCAGCGTCTAGAACGAGTGTTCCAGCCTCTCCTGCCGGCAGGTGAGCTGCTCCGTAAAACTGATGCTGTTTGGTGGATATGTCCGTGAGGTGGCAGATGATTTCTTCCATCTCCACCGGCCATCTGGGAAACACAAGAGCGAGTGTGAGAGAGATAGAGAGCGGGTTCCTGTGGATGAGATGGCAGATGGTATTGATAACCGTGTCTGGCCTAAGCCCGCATTCTCTACCATCTGTGGCGGGCAGAATGCACAGTAGGTCACGGTTTTAGACCCGGAGGATGATTTAAAGAAGTGTGGTGAAACTGTGTGGTGAGAGCCATTGGGGAATTAGCTCTGTCCGTTCCTGGCATGCTTCCTGTTGTGAAAAGGTCCCGGGGTGTGCGTGAGGATATGGTGGTGTCTGCCGATCATTAGCCGCTGGTCTCTGCTAGAAGGGCAATTTGATCTAAATAATGCAGCCTTAATTATACCTCATAGAGTTAGCATATACAGCGCCAAGAGCAGAGGCCTTGAAACTGAGCCGTACTGGAGTAGTGATTTGCGTGACACCTCATTGTTTATTGCTGCAAACTGAAAACGGTTAGATAGGTATGAACGAAACATTTTAATGCTATTCCGCTAAAGCCAACATCATTTTAACGTCTATGTTAAAGTATACTGTGGTTAATGGTGTCAAAGTGGTGTAATATCAGCCACATATGCTTTAGGGACAGTTCCTGATGGCAGATATGAGTTAATAATACAATGCAGAGGATCTATAATTTCAGAGAGCATCTTTTTCAATAAAGAATAAAATTCACGTATGCTGTGACTCCACCACTCTAGCCAAGGGTTTTACGAGCCTTTCTGAAGATTGTGACTACATTCAGTGGATTAAGGTGCCAATTCGTGTTCAGGGTCACACGCTCGATCTTATCCCACGGTTTACCTTTCTCAGGTTATCAATTGGTGGAACACCTGAGTTTTTCTGATCATAGGCCTTTCGTTTTCAATGTTGATCTCTCATGTCATACTACTGCACCTGTTAAATCTGTTAAATGGTAACAAGTCGACTTATCTTGTACAGTGTCTTCTGGTGCCTTTGCTACAGTCTTCAGTGAAGACACTTCAGACAAGCGAAGAAAGCCTGTCAGAAATCCTCTATTGAGTTTCTAGCTAAAACCTAAGATCTTGATACTGTCACGCCCTGTTGCTGGTGTCTCGGTTCGCCACCTGAGGGCGCCATGCCATTCTGTGTTCTCTCTGTATTTTATAAGGACTTCAGTTCCCATTATTCTTTGTCTTGTTATCATCTATTGGTTTTACTTGTGTCTCATTACCGCTTTGTCCCTTGATCTGTGTATATATAGCCCTTATGTTCAGTTGTCTGGTGTGTATCGTTTTTGTACGTTAACCCGTACAAAATATACTCTTGACAAGTTTGCTCCCATAAGAATTAAGCATCAGAAAAATAAATCTGAACCATGGCTGAACAGTCACACCACCATCTTAGACAAACTCATAGATGAGTAGAAAGCAGATGGAAAAAGGATAAGTGCCCTACGAGTTATATTTCTTATACGAGTCTTTTTGAATAATGTGTTTATTGTTTTGATTTTACAAACAGGAAACACTTTTCCATTTCGTCACAGTTTTTCCCCACCCCAACAAAAGAACACATCACTCTCTTCTCCCATATAGAAAAATCCAGAAGTCTCAAAAGAGAATCACTCTAAATGCAAAACAGATATTGCAAGGTACCCAATAAAACATACTTTACTGTACTTTACACATAAAAGTTACATATCCAGCAAGACAAACTTAAAACAAAAAATACTAATACATAGTTACACATCCTGTAATAAATGACCAATATTACTGTTTTTAATGTAGTAATTAAACAGCTTCAGCATTTCTTCATAAACGCCCAATTTGTTTTTAATAAAATAAGTAATTTTTTCCATATACTGTGCCATGAATTTAGGGAGTCTTTAATATCATACCAACACGCTCTTAAAGCTCCAACTACTTTTCTGAGATAATCACTAAAAACTCCCACAACTCAGAGACCTCATTAGTATTTTAAACACCATTTTGAACCCAGTAGGCAACACTGTATCGGCTCAAATATTTTGTACATAAATTAGTATCTATCAGGCAGTCCATAACTGCTTCGTATGCTTATATCGAAGATTCTACTCTGCCTGCTATGTTTCTGTATTCGTTTGAGCCAGTGACCATACCTCTCTTGACAGACGTGGTTGTTAAGCTAAAGTCCACAACCTCCCCTCTTGATACTGTTTCTACTCTTTTTTTTAAACAGTGTTGATAGTGTAACGATATTGTTGGTCCATGGGTTCTTTCCCTTGTTCCCGTCTTTTGTAAGCAGGCCATGTTGAGTCCAGTATTGAAAGTGCGTAATCTACGTATATAGTACTGATCTATCAAGTTTTAGACCCATCTCTAATTTGCCTTTTATATCAAAGATTCTACCCTTCCTTGAACCGCCACCTTAACGTGGTGGAGGGGTTTGAGTACCCGAGTGACCCTAGGAGCTATGTTGTCGGGGGCTATATGCCCCTGGTAGGGCCTCCCAAGGCAAACAGGTCCTAGGCGACGGGTCAGACTAAGAGTGGTTCAAAAACCCCATATGATGTTTACAAAAACAAGGACCGTGACGTCGCCCGGTATGGCGCAACCGGGGCACCACCCTGGAGCCAGGCCCGGGGTCGGTGCTCGTATGCGAGCGCCTGGTGGCCGGGCCTTTCCCCACGGGGTCCGGCCGGGCTCAGCCCGAAGGAGCGACGTGGGGCCGCCTTCCCGTGGGCTCACCACGTGCGGGAGGGACCATAGGGGGTCGGTGCATTGTGGATCGGGCGGCAGTCGGAGGAGAGTGCCTCGACAGCCCGATCCCTGGACACGGAAGCTAGCTCTAGGGACGTGGAATGTCACCTCGCTGGCGGGGAAGGAGCCTGAGATGGTGCGGGAGGTTGAGAGGTTCCGACTAGAGATAGTCGGGATCACCTCTACGCATGGCTTGGGCTCTGGAACCACACTCCTCGAGAGAGGATGGACACTTCATCACTCTGGAGTTGCCCATGGTGAGAGGCGGCGGGCTGGTGTGGGTCTGCTTATAGCCCCCCAGCTCTCCCGCCATGTGTTGGAGTTTACCCCGGTGAACGAGAGGGTCGTTTCCCTGCGCCTACGGGTCGGGGTTAGGTCTCTCACTGTTGTTTGTGCCTACGGGCCGAACGGCAGTGCAGAGTACCCGACCTTCTTGGAGTCTCTGGGAGGTGTGCTGGAAAGTGCTCCGACTGGGGACTCCGTCATCCTACTGGGGGACTTCAACGCCCATGTCGGCAACGACAGTGACACCTGGAGGGGCGTGATTGGGAGGAACGGCCCCCCTGATCTGAACCCGAGCGGTGTTCAGTTATTGGACTTCTGTGCTAGTCACAGTTTGTCTATAACGAACACCATGTTCAAGCATAAGGGTGTCCATCAGTGCACGTGGCACCAGGACATCCTAGGCCGCAGGTCGATGATCGACTTTGTGGTCGTTTCATCTGACCTGCGACCATATGTTTTGGACACTCGGGTTAAGAGAGGGGCGGAGCTGTCAACTGATCACCACCTGGTGGTGAGTTGGATCCGATGGCAGGAGAGGAAGCTGGACAGACTCGGCAGACCCAAACGTACTGTAAGGGTCTGCTGGGAACGCCTGGCCGAGTCTCCTGTCAGAGAGATCTTTAACTCCCACCTCCGGCAGAGCTTCAACCAGATCCCGAGGGAGGCTGGAGACATTGAGTCCGAGTGGACCATGTTCTCCGCCTCCATTGTCGAAGCGGCCACTCGGAGCTGTGGCCGTAAGGTCTCCGGTGCCTGTCGAGGCGGGAATCCCCGAACCCGGTGGTGGACACCGGAAGTAAGGGAAACCGTCAAGCTGAAGAAGGAGTCTTATCGGGCCTGGTTGGCTTGTGGGACTCCTGAGGCAGCTGACAGGTACCGGCAGGCCAAGCGGACTGCTGCCCGGGTGGTTGTGGAGGCAAAAACTCGGGCCTGGGAGGAGTTTGGTGAGGCCATGGAGAAGGACTATCGACTGGCCTCGAAGAGATTCTGGCAAACCGTCCGGCGCCTCAGGAGAGGGAAACAGTGCCCTACCAATGCTGTTTACAGTGGAGGTGGGAGGCTGTTGACCTCAACTGGGGATGTCGTCGGTCGGTGGAAGGAGTACTTCGAGGATCTCCTCAATCCCACCGTCACGTCCTCCATTGAGGAAGCAGAGGCTGAGGGCTCAGAGGTGGACTCGTCCATCACCCAAGCCGAAGTCACTGAGGTAGTCAAGAAACTCCTCAGTGGCAGGGCACCGGGGGTGGATGAGATTCGCCCTGAGTACCTCAAGTCTCTGGATGATGTGGGGCTGTCTTGGCTGACACGCCTCTGCAGCATCGCGTGGCGGTCGGGGACAGTGCCTCTGGGATGGCAGACCGGGGTGGTGGTCCCTCTTTTTAAGAAGGGGGACCGGAGGGTGTGTTCCAACTACAGGGGGATCACACTTCTCAGCCTTCCCGGGAAAGTCTATGCCAGGGTACTGGAGAGGAGAATACGGCCGATAGTAGAACCTCGGATTCAGGAGGAACAGTGTGGTTTTCGTCCAGGCCGTGGAACGCTGGACCAGCTCTACACCCTCTACAGGGTGCTGGAGGGTGCATGGGAGTTTGCTCAACCAATCCACATGTGTTTTGTGGATTTGGAGAAAGCATTCGACTGTGTCCCTCGCGGCATCCTGTGGAGGGTGCTTCGGGAGTATGGGGTCTGTGGTCCTTTGCTAAGGGCTGTCAGGTCCCTGTACGACCGAAGCAGGAGCTTGGTTCGCATTGCCGGCAGTAAGTCGGACCTGTTCCCAGTGCATGTCGGACTCCGGCAGGGCTGCCCTTTGTCACCGGTTCTGTTCGTAATTTTTATGGACAGAATTTCTAGGCGCAGCCGGGGGCCGGAGGGTGTCAGGTTTGGGGACCACACGATCTCGTCTCTGCTATTTGCGGATGATGTCGTCGTGTTGGCCCCTTCAAACCAGGACCTTCAGCATGCACTGGGACGGTTTACAGCAGAGTGTGAAGCGGCTGGAATGAAAATCAGTACCTCCAAATCCGAGGCCATGGTCCTCAGTCGGAAAAGGGTGGCTTGCCCACTTCAGGTTGGTGGAGAGTTCCTTCCTCAAGTGGAGGAGTTTAAGTATCTCGGGGTCTTGTTCACGAGTGAGGGGAGGAGGGAACGGGAGATTGACAGACGGATCGGTGCAGCTTCTGCAGTAATGCGGTCGATGTACCGGTCCGTCGTGGTGAAGAAAGAGCTGAGCCGCAAGGCGAAGCTCTCAATTTACCGGTCAATCTACGTTCCTACTCTCACCTATGGTCATGAGCTTTGGGTCATGACCGAAAGGACAAGATCCCGGATACAGGCGGCTGAAATGAGCTTCCTCCGCAGGGTGGCTGGGCGATCCCTTAGAGATAGGGTGAGAAGCTCGGTCACCCGTGAGGAGCTCGGAGTAGAGCCGCTGCTCCTCCACATCGAGAGGGGTCAGCTGAGGTGGCTTGGGCATCTGTTACGGATGCCTACTGGACGCCTTCCTCGGAAGGTGTTCCAGGCCCGTCCGACCGGGAGGAGACCCCGGGGAAGACCTAGGACACGCTGGTGGGACTATGTCTCCCGGCTGGCCTGGGAACGCCTCGGTGTCCCCCCGGAAGAGCTGGAGGAAGTGTCTAGGGTGAGGGATGTCTGGGCATCTCTGCTTAGACTGCTGCCCCCGCGACCCGGCCCCGGATAAGCGGAAGAAAATGGATGGAAATGGATGGATGGATCAAAGATTCTAGAAAAATGTGTTTTAATGCATCTACAGAGTTTCCTTGAGACCAACAGTGTTCTTGATGTAGTGGGATATGTTTTACGGGTAGGCCCCACTAGGTGGTGTGAACTGTCTGTTCCAGGTTGAGCCTGGGAGTAACCAGCTGGTTGCCTATGAATTTGATTAGAGTGGCCTTAAGAGATCTAGCTATTCTGAGCCACTCTGTGGTGAATGCTGGTACCCGTGGGAATTGTGTAGTGTGGGTCTTTGCTGTCGTGTTTCCAACTACCCAGGTATGGGCTGATTATTAACTGTGGTGAGTTGTGTGCAATAGTCATCAGTGACGCTCATATTATGATTGTTTGCAGGGGCAGTGCAGAGTGGGATGTTCGTATGATACGGCTATCTCCGTATGTTGGTTGAATGCCATCGGAGAGACACAGCCCTTGTTATAACCCCACAGTGGTCTTTTCGGGTTGGCACGGACAGATCCGTACTACGTGTTTTGACTTATTTTGTTTAGTAAGATTTAGTTTGTTTGTTTTGTTTAGTTTTTTCCTTTGCTTTTGTTTCAAAGTGACTACCAGGGCACAAATATGTGTTTCGTGGGTCATTCGGCCTGAGTAAAATACATTTGCCCCAGGTTTATCTCTTAGTTCCAGATATGTATCAAGCAACGGATGTAATGCATTCTTCTGTTCTATGAAGGGTTTGTAGCGTATAATATACTTTATGCTGTGGACTATCTTAGAAGTTGATCACATGGCATCGGCCTCTGATTCACTTTTTGGGCGTGATTTGGTTTTCTGTGACGATCACCTGTGAGTGCAGCATTTGGGTTGGTTAAAGTGGGGTGCTGTTGAGCAGGTGGTTTAGGCTTCCCTGTGCGACTAATCTTCTTTGGAGGTTGTCCTCAGCCTTCAACATTCCTCCATGAGAGAACTGATCACTTACTTACCGTCCTGCTTATATGTTGAAGGTTTTGATGATTTACAACAATTTGTGAAATTAAGAGGTACATGTACTGTCAGTGCTAACGTATACTTACCGAATGTCCTATGCTATTTCAATGTCCTGATTATGCTACAACTCCTTGCGTGTGTCATGACCATGTATGGTTGAGTGTTCATTTGTGCTGGCTAAAAGTGTTGTTATTCTGACCGTTAAAGTGATATTTTATGGGATTTTCCATCCTAGAGCTGTAATAAATTTGTAACTGTTTGACTTCTACCTGTGTCTCAACTTCCTGGTCACTGTGCACTTGCGTGCCTAAAGTTTGTGGTGTTTTAAAATCTTGAGGTGATAGTCCCCAGGTGGCGTAGTTGGTTCTTCCTATTAAATTGCCCGTCTGGTCACATTGATAAATTTCAGTCTGGTTTCTGAACAATCATAATACTGAATCTACACTACACTACACTACTAAGTGTTGAATGATGTCTTAGTACAGGTAATATCCCCCCTGGTGAGCAAAACGAGTGCAGCCAGTGTTGTAAACAATGGAGAGGAATGAAAAATTTCAATAGAGAAATAAACATTTGGGAGAACCCAGGCCTGCCAGCCAGGGGAACCAGTTCTCATAAAGCACTACTGCTGCATCTCTGCAAGTTTGACAGTGCTTGCACAACTAGGCTGGATGAACAAACAAACAAAAAAATAAATAAAAATGGTAGATGATAGATGTAATATTCTAAAAGCTAAATGCAGTTACAATTTTGTTGGGTAGTGAGGATCATAAGTTTCAGGGGGGGTGGAAATGTGACAGTTAGGTGAAACAAAACTGCCCCAAAATGACCTCAACCCATTTTCAATAATATCCTCAACTACACTCAACTTAAAATTTAAATCGTGATTTTACCATTTTCATTGTTACAAAGCAGCTTTACCTTTACATCCATGTTGCACTGTGCTGAATTTTTCAGAAATGTGTCATCCAGATTGTAATTCTGTTCCATCAGATGTCATTCTTCCGTTGGAAACCAGCACACTGGAAAGCAGAAACTGTCAATTGGTGCAAGCTGTGATCGTTTGGCATCCGTGGAGCACAAGTTTCTTCGTGCTTTGGGTTTCTGGCATGAGCAATCCAGATACGACACAGATGATTATGTTGTCATAATGTGGGATATTATTAAAGAAGGTAATAATTCTGTGTTTTAACTTCTATATCTTAACCACTTTCTAAAATAGTGTTTCCCGTAACATTCAATATTATTTGTACTGTCTGTCTTTTATGTAGGTCACGCTCACAACTTCCTAAAACGCAGTGACAAGGTATCAACCTCCCGTTGTGCCGTATGACTACAATTCTCTTTTGCAGTACAGTAAGGCATACTACAACAAAGACAAAGAGCCAACCATCGTCACCAAGATACCAGAATTCATGGATGTGATCGGCCAGCGGATGGAGTTGGTCAAGCTCAACAGGATGGACCTGCTCAAGCTCAACAGGCTATATAACTGCAGTACGTTTATGATTCCAACTCATATTGTTCTTTGTTTGGTTTTGAGTTCTGCAGATGATTAGCTGACATTGATTTATGGTTAATAATCCTCTATTATTATTTATAAATTTATATTGACATTAACCTAACTGATAAAATAAAGGATAGTTGAATTATTATCTATAATTATGGTCAACATCTCCCCCCCCCCTTAATCCCCTTTTCCTTCAATAATTATTTCAGGTGCAGGGTTAACTTTTCTGGACTCATGCCAGTTTGAACAGCCAAACATCTGTGGTTGGATCCAGGGTGAAGGTGGGAATGCCAAGTGGACTCGAGTACAAACAGCAGAGGGGGGTCCAAAAACAGACTTTACCGTTCTGGGTCAATGTCAAGGTATGGACAATTCAACTAAATTTTATTTATACAGCGCTTTTCACAATGTGCATTCTTCCAAAGCAACTTTACAGGAGAAAATAAGAAACACTGAAAAACACAAAAAGGTAAACCCTGCGTGGTGTTTACAAAACAAGCAAGATTATTCTAGTAAATATTATGTAATAAATGTCTCCCTTTGAGTTATTTAGCATATTTTGCATTAACTGAATGCTTGGCTGTAAAAATGTGTCCTTAAGATGTTATTTTAACTATTTGATTCTAGATTATCATCTTTATGCCGATGACATCCAGCTATATATTTATTTTAGCCCTGATAGTCTAGATAAACTGTCAGTTCTGCAGAACTGTCTAGCGGCCATTAACAAATGGACGGCAGACAATATTCTTCAACTTAATAATAACTAAGATGATGATTTTTGCCCCTGATAATATTACTCTTAAGCAGTTTATGGGGGGTTTAGTACGGTCTGACCGCAGTGACATAAGAATCATGGGTGTCATCTTTGACAGAGCTGCCTGCTTTAACAGTCATGTAAAGTCTGTAGTTATGGAGATGCTTTCCCAGTCCTTTATTTCATCTCGATTGGATTATTACAATGTCCTGTATACTTGTTTGAACAAATCGTATTTGTAACGACTCCAAGATGTACAGAATGCAGCTGCAAGACTTTTGACTAGTTCTAGCAAGAGGTCCCACATTACTCCTGTACTTAAAGACCTTCATTGGCTCCCTATTGCTTTAAGAGTGCAGTTTAAAATGTTAGTAATTACTTATAGAGTCTTGCATGGTCAGATACCTTCCTATATTCAGGATCCTGGTCTGTCTTTAAGGTCCTCTGACCGGGACCTTCTAACAATCCCTAGAACACGTCTTAAGACGGAAGGTGACCGTGCTTTTTGTGCTGTGTCTCCAAGGCTATGGAACTCGCTCCCTCTAATACTGAGATCAATGGGCTCTGTAGGCTCTTCAAAAAAACACCTTAAGACGCACCTTTTTGGACAAGCATTTAATTCATAAATACAGTTGAGCGGTTCTCAAATTTTGAGACATTTGGTTGATTTTGTTGAGAAGTTTTTTTGTTGTTATGTTTTTAGTTTATATTTGCCTATATATATGCTTGATATGTTTTTCTGATAGTGTTGTAAAGCACTTTGTGATTCCTTGTCTGTGAAAGGTGCTTCATAAATACATTTTACTTACTTATTACTTAAATTGGGAGAATGGAACGAAAATGTCTAGTAAACATAATTGAAATATAAAAGACAACTCCAGTTTTGCATTTAATGAGGTATTCCAGAACAGTGTCTGTTGAATTTTAACAAAAACATACCTTAGGAATACCTTATTTCACCAACAGAAATGCAAACGCCAGAGAGAATGCACAGATCCATGAAAGTTGAAAAAAGGGAATATTGCATTAAATTTTCATTTTGAACGGAACCTAAAACATTAGTGTTGTGTTAAGCATGAATATCGCTGCTGTCCTTCTGAAACCTTGTATCTCCATATTTTGTGACTCTTGTTTTTTTGCCATAATTTATTATTATTAGTCACCATTTATGTTTTTACAAATATCTAATCAATATAAAGTATTTAAAAGTGTTTCTCAACGTTGACAACACAGTATGTAATCATTTAAACAGTACAGTGTTTCTTCAATATTATGAAAAACAGCGAATTTGGACATATGAGGTTGCAGAAGGACAGTGATGATATAAACTTGTTTTCTATGCAGTATTCAACTTCTACATCTATATCACTGAATCACAGAATGAAACAATAATAACCAATTTACCTAATCACGTTCCTATAGAAAGTAAATCAGAAAAACTGAAAATATTCAATATTATGTTTTTTCTGTGGTTTAAGATTCATTCTGTGCATTAACATTTACAAGCGCTGAACTTTTAATGCACTCCTATCATTACTTTTGGCATTACAAACTGCTAAATTGCTGTATTTTTGTACATCACAATGATTTGTTTCATAATGTAGTTATGGTGGCACTTTGGTCTTCATGATAAACGTTTATTGATACCATAGAGTGCCATAAAGAAACTATTATTCGTCATTGCCCTTTGGTAGCCTCTTCTTGTCAAAGCAGCATAACTTGCAATAAGTTTCTAAATGAACTTTGATCTCTCCATATGAGGGGGAGATCTGGCAAAACTGAAGTATGTCTTAGCATTGTCTAATAAAAGTTTTCATTTGCCAGGTTTTGGGTACTTCATGCATTTCAGCACATTGACAGGACATCACGGAGACAAGGCTTACCTGGAAAGTCGTCTCTTTTATCCCACCAGAGGCTTCAAGTGCCTGCAATTCTATCATTACAGCGGGGGCGATGATGATGAACTAAACATCTGGGTGCGTGTGTACGCCGATGAAGAATCCAAAGGGGACCTGAAATTCGTTTAGACAATAAGCAGTAAAAAATCTTCACCTCAAACAAAATGTATAAGTTTTAGCTTTCTGAATATATCTATTATGCGTTATTCTTTATATTTTACTAGGTGGACCTCAAAACTCCTGGGTGCTGTACCATGTGAACCTACAGGTATCTCAAATATTCAGGGTGGTGTTCGAAGGGGTTAAAGGACATAATGCATCAAAAGGCGGTCTGTCTCTGGATGACATCAACCTTTCGGAGACGCAATGTCCTCAACACTCTTGCCGTATTCATGACTTTTCCATCCTTCTCGCCACAACAAAAATAGGTTCCAAAATCTTCAGTCCACCCTTCGTGTCCAGGGAAGGTTACTCTTTTCAGGTTAGCCTGTACATTAACAACATGGCGGCTAGCCCAGATAAGATGGCAATCTACTTCCACTTGACTTCCGGACCTAATGATGAGCATCTTAAATGGCCGTGTCCGTGGCGACAAGCTTCCATGGAGATGATGGACCAGACTCCAGACATCCAAAAACGCATGAACAACCTGAGGATGGTCACTACAGATCCAACTAAGACCTCCACTGATTGCAAGATTAAAACTATGGAGTTAAAAAGCAATTGAGATCTATAGTGCAGAAACAGCTGTTGGCATCTTAATGCTTTAATACAGAACATGTTTTCTTTGTGGAGCTGCTGGTAATGTGGAATATTTATGGGACGACCCACGAAAAGTTGGAAGTCTGGTCACTGACTCTGATGGCAATTCATACTATCGGGGCCCGGTTATGGCGCCAGCAATTTCATCACCCAAACATTTTAAAGGCCGAAGCTTTATTAAAGGAAATGACGTGATATTTCTCCTGTCTCTTGAAGGTTTGCTTTTTAAGATGTTTTTAGAAAAACCAACCATAGTTTAACCCACACCGGCAAAGTACATACAAAACAAGTATGCTAACCATGCTTAATGTTGAATTGTTTTCAATTGATGCAACTGGACTTTTGAAGAAGCAGTTGAACCAGGGATTGATGACTCAGTGACAGCTTTCACCGGCAGTTCAACAGCAACGTTGACGGTAAGCGTCTTTGTGGCAGCTGCCATGTTCATGGCTGTTGCTGTGGGCGCACTGTACTATGTGTGGAGAGTTCAGAAATAACTAATGGGAAGAGATGGAGAGGCGGAACCAGCGAGGAAAGATGGCTGTGAGTATCCACAAGTTTATTAAAGGTCCAGTGTTCAATTTTTTTTAAAGATCTATTGACAGAAATTCTTTATAATATGACCGACCATTCACACGCACTGCGTCCCAATCCGCATACTATCCGACCTAAATAATATTCGAAAATAGAATTAGTATGTTGAAAAGAGTATTCCAAAGATTCCCAGATGGTCTACTACTTTCGGTAGAAATTCGAAGTGCAGATTTAATGCACACTCTTAAGGCTAATATCACATGAGTGATAACGTTACATATTCCGTTCGCGTCGCAATGGGAGTGTGTCCCATTTCAACAATTTGCTCACAAATTTAAATGCTGCTATTGGACTATTAAAGGTAGGCTAAATGTCATATGCGACCAATCATAAGCAAGCCTTCCAACGAGCCGTGTAATAAAAGCATATAACATGATGTTTTTGGTTTGAACTTGTTCTTTATGTGCTATGATGAAAAATAAGGGCCAGTAGAGGAAGGAGGATTGACATTATGATGAGATTGAATTGAAGCCTTTTTTATGTCTTATGATTAAAAAATATGATTTCAGGAAATCATGCAATTCGCAACCTTAACAACTAAATTTCACACGCCGGACCCTTTATCCTAATACTAATAAGTGTAATATTAAACAATAAATGATATGTACATAATATGTACTCTGTTCTATTATATCTATGGTACATTTACTCCAAGTTTCTGATTTATTTTACAGAAGCCCAAATATCCATTTTAAAAGACCTGGACTACACTATATAATCTCACTGCAGAAGACTTCTCAAACCCCCAATGATGACATTATTGTTAAGTGCAATAACAGGGTGTCCGTGGGGTCTAAAAAGAATTAAGTTGAGAGAAAATTTAGGCCTTTAAAAAAGTATTAAAGTTTTCCAAGGTATTACATTCTGTATCTTTTCATATTTGTCCAAAGTTGGTCATATGCTAAAGTTTGCCTGAATTTAAGAATTACGTAGGCGACTAGTAGGAGGTCCATTAACACCCAGTTTAAGCAACATTGTTGACTCTAATGGGGAAAAGAACGTTTTCTTCTCCATGTGTCGGAAGGCGAGTAGCGTAGCCCCTTTCTTGTTTAATAAACCCGGCATCGGGTTAGTCACTCAAGTCTCTGTTTTTTGTTCCCACCCTTCTGAATTATGTTGTATTAATACGGAGTTATAACAAACTAGACGGTTTAATCTTGCAATCAGTATATAGTTAATGAAAGTTAAAGTGTGGCCGATGCATGTGTGGTGATGTGCATTGAAATAGTCTTAAAGTATTCAATTTAGCTCCATGATTTCTGTATACACCCTAAATAAATAAAATTAATGTAAATACAACTTCCTGGAACCTGCCATAGTGCATAATCTCAAAGATTAGCGTCACACTAATGGAAAACAAAATTCAGTCATTGATGCTCACGCTGTTTATTTGTGATTTTTTTTCGAGTGTGTAACAAATAGGTGTTGTAATACAAAAGTTGTTTTTCAAATAAATTAAGACGCCATTGCTCTTCCCTCAGATGAGGAAAACCACATTCTCTGATACCATGACCTGGTTGTCATCCTGCATGCGTTCCAGCAGTAGATTGATCTCGTTCTGGTCAAACTCCTCTTCCTGGCCTTTATTAATGTGAGTCAGAAGCTCAGGCACTGCCACAGACTGAGACCTGGTCACTTTAAAGGCTTTCAGCAGGGCAGTCTTAAACACTTTCATTCTGTAAGGTCATAAAAAATGAACAATATTGGCCCAGTTTACAGTATATGGCAGGGATAGTGAAAGGGATATGGATATACCTGTCCAAGCTGATGTCACCTTTCTTCCTCTGACTGCTCTTCTGAGATGCTGGCTTGCTCTTCTGACTGGGTTGAGCTGCCAAATACACACTTTACATGTAAACTGAAACAGCCGAATAGAGCGGACACTGTATCGCCGGCTACCTACTGTTTTCATCATTTGTGAAATCATAAGGATCGGAGTCCTCTCCATCCTGTGTCATTTCCACATCATCATCTTTAGAGATGCGAGACCGCTTCCTGTAAACCAAATATACAGGGTAGAAATGGTAAAGGCGGTCATATTTATTCAAATTATGACATCACTACATTTCACAAACCGTAGATTTCTTTGACTTTCGGTCTCCTGGCTTTGGGAAACCTCAATCTCAGACTCTTCAGGAACTTTTCTCTTTTTAACCTTCTCCAGAATCTACAAAATCAAATTAGACTGAATTCAGATACACAACAGAGCCAAGCGTGTATTTTAGTATCGGCTATGCAGGATCAGTTCTGTTGCCTTTTTAAAATAAGCGAACTGCATGAGTTCCAGCGCAGCCTCTGCATCTCCAAGGTCAGTGGTTTTACTCATGCGGGCCTTGGCATGGGCTGTGGCCAATCGGATCATAGTCTCCAGAGCTCGAGCGGTCACAGGTATCGTCTGTGGATACAAAGACAGTCCGTCTACAACAAACCAATCAATTCCTTAGAAGTTATTGCTTTTTAGGTAATTGCCTACATGACTGCTCACGCAAGGATGAAGAACGCAATAAACGCAAGTCACAGCTCGACGATCAGATCATACAGGTATAGTCTAAGAACAGAAATTGTGAGCTTTGGCTTTATAAAACGGGATGTATAAAAACTGCATTTTGAAATGGAACTGGCAGCAGAAGGTGAGAAGTTTACAGATGCTCCGCCCAAGCAAATTAACTTACGTCATTTGAGATGGATAGTCAATAAAGGGCGGCAGTGCATTTTCAGATTTGAACCAAACATTATGAGGGCACATGAATTAAAAGGTTAATGACCCAAACAGACAAACTATTTACAATAAATACTGGAATATTTCACTAGGACAGTACCGTTGACTCTTAACTAACCAATGTATGGCAGAGGAGAATTTTTTTTTGCAAAATCTACTTGTTGCAAATGTACAGTTCTGTTTGATGACGCTTTAAACACTTTATTAAAAGTGATCTGGCTAATACAGACCCTGGCCGAATCACTGTTGACTTGGTCATGACTCCGGAGTCTGGAATACTCCTCTGCTATGTAGTCTGACGCCTCTTGGGTCAGAACCGGCTTCACCAGTTTAGCGACATGGATGTACTTTCTGATAAACTCCATGGTTACAATCTTCTCCCTTTAAGATAAATGTTACGCTATTAAGATTTGTACTTCTAATAAGAATTCAACCCATCATTCAAGTGATTCAAAAGTGTGGTTAATGAGAAAACCTAAAAGAAAAAAAGTACTTTTTCCTCCTGTGGCCATGCAGGAGATTGTCTTTTTTCTCATAGATCTGTAGCTCCTGTTCAGCTGCTTCCGTGATGTTTGGATCCTCGGTGGTAAAAACATCCACCGTACTGCCCAGTGGCATTGCTGTCGGTAGACTGAGTGTCAGTGGATTAAATCTTAATATTTGAGCAAGTTTAACAGAATTTCAATAATTGTATAAGATAAAATAACCATTACTGTAAGTTCTACAACAGGTTAATGAAATCTGTTTTGTTTAAAATGTTATGTTAATAATGCAATTAAATGTCCAATTTAGTTAGCAAACATGTATAACCGTGTTTAACAGCGTTGTGTCAAATTGTTGATACTTTGTAACTTTATCGCACTTGTCATTGTTGCCTTGCTAAGACAAAACAGTTTTTTCAATATTCTAATTCGCTTTGGATAAGGGTATACAAAATGCCTAAATGTATTAAAGAATTATCGATTTATTAGAGATAGACAACTTGGAACAACCAAAAATTCTACTTGTTAGGTTGATCAAAACTTCGGTTAGGTTCATTTTAACAACCACTGATCTATGTGATGTCCTTCATGCTAATAAACTACAGATGGTGCACTAACCTGCTCCTTCTTGCTCCCCTGGTGCTCGGTAACGGTGCATACGTAGCACATGCTCTGAGATTTCCTTATCGCTTTCTGGATCCATATTATCCAGAACAATGAAGAGCAGGTCGAATCGGGAGAGCAGGGAATCCTGGAGCCCGATATTCTCCATTGGGGTTTTATACTGGTCATACTGGGTGACAAAAAGTGGGATTAATGTACAGTATAAAAAATATTTAGGTTCAGGTTTCAGGTTCTGCATTACTGCAAGCAAGATCAATATTTACCCTTCCATACACTGGGTTAGCAGCAGCTAACACACTGCAGCGAGCGTTAAGCCTCGCCTGAATCCCCGCCTTTGAAATGGTGACCCTACCCTGCTCCATCACCTCATGGATGGCTGTTCGGTCCATGTCAGACATCTTATCAAATTCATCAATGCACACCACTCCTCTGTCAGCGAGCACCATGGCTCCTGCCTCCAAGCGACGCTCACCTAGATTTGCCAAAAATTAGAAAACGATGGTAAATGAACATTTTACTGGACTCCCACGGTCCACCATTGGTCAGACCTTGTGTTTTGCTGGCCATGTTAACTTTAAGCAGACTTTGTATGGATTTAGGAAGGTGTGTTACCCGTCTCTTGATCAGTGGTGACGGCAGCCGTCAGACCCACTCCAGTTGAGCCTCGTCCTGTTGTGGGAATCGCTCTTGGTGCCGTAAACAAAACATACCGCAATAACTGAGATTTCGCCACTGAAGGATCACCTAAAAATAATTTGAATCAAAATGAGACCGTAAACCAAGTCAGGATTTTAAAAGCAAGAATAACCCACCATAATACATCACAAACCTATAAGCAGAATATTAATATCCCCTCTGATGCGTGTGCCATTCTCCAGATTGGTTTCATTGCCACCCAACAGAAGACACAGAATGGCTTTCTTTATGTACTCATGGCCGTGGATGCTGGGAGCCAAAGAATTACTCAGCTGCTCGAAGACATCCTGAAAAATTCCAACAGTCTTAAGTCGCATAGAACAGATGAACTTGGTCAACATAGTATAAACCAGATCAAAACTAATACACTGTACAACTGAATAAACCAGCACAGCTCTTACTTTAGAATGAGTTTTGCAAAACTTCTTTATCTTGGCAACATCGTCTGCAGAAAATGTTGGCACGATCTCCTTACTCATACGTTTCACGTTGTTAGCCAACATGATTGTTCTGCAGGGAATCACAAGTCAGGACCAAAAATGTCAACGTACAGTACACTTAAATGTACAGTAGATAACTTGCGAGGTTCCAAACACACACCTGAAGGTTCCTGAAGTGAAGCCACCCTGTTTTGCAGGTAAGCATCGGTAGACACCTACAATCTGCACACGGTCACCTGGTTTCACCTTATCGACAAGGTCATCGTTTGCAATGATGTCGACCGAACGTGGCAGCTGCCCAGCGGGGGCTTTCTCTGGCATCTCCTGAATGGTGAGTGTCTGGTGGTCCTTATAGCAGCACAGCCCAAACTCTGTCTCCAGGGGATTGTTTTCTTCATCCTAAATATACAAAGAATCTGTATGTCATGTCATTGCAGAATTAAACAAGTGAGAGTTAACATTACCGTTATCTTATTAGCCAATCATGTCCTCTTGATTTTGTTAAAAATGTGTCAACGTAAAGATTCTCTCTCTCACCTCAGTACTGTTTTTAAAATCTAGCGTATATTGTTCGTTCTGGCAGGAAAATCCAGTCAAGCCCACATCAACTGATCTTCATCTAGCTATCGAAATAAGATGCTATCACAGCTTCCCTTTTAAAATCCATAGAGATATCAGATTGCTTTTCACGTTGCTCAAGAGCAAATTACCCTCCTCCATCCCCAGCTCCACCTACCATTTACAATCGGGACTCGACTTCTCTTATTCCTTTTCATAAGTTTTAATTACTTACATTTGTTACACTTAAATGTCATTAAGAACTACTGACATCTGTTGTTCGGTTATCGCTGCACTCCCTGCTTATTATTCATGCTGGCTGCATGGATGGGCAGAACAGAACAGATTCAGAACAGAACATTACCGCCAATCTAAACTGTGTGCTAATTGTTAATCATTTTGACAGTAGTGAACCTGACAGAAATGCTTATCATGTAAAGCTGCTTTGCACCAATGCAAAATTGTGAAAATGCTATAGAAATACAGAAAATTTTAAATGTCCTTTAAATAAACAACATCAGCACGTTTACACCAAACGCACAACTCACTTTTGTTGGATAGATGGCGCTGGAAGGAAAAGCGTCCAATGAGGTAAGATCTGTGTATTTTCGCTCCAAGGTTTTCTTGGTGGCTGGACAGTAGTGGACACTGCGCATTATCTTGGGCCTGACCAATGAACCTACAGTCACAACAAAACAACCTGTGGTTTCCGGTTTTCAACTATGACGGAGTTAGGTTTAACTCAAACCTAATCCTGGTGGTCTAATATGTTAGATTAAGGACACAATATCAAACAGAACCACTTTTGAATATACTGTAGAAACAGTCTAATCCTAAATTACAATATTACAAACTGTAGTTAAAATACAGCAATGATAATATATAGAATGAATTAATTTCACTTACATTTGGTCACAATACCCTCCACGCACACAAGGTTTCCCAAAAAACGTGCACTTAGAGTTCGCGGAGAGACATGTTTGCTCCCAAAACTGCCCTCAAAGCCAACATGGAACTCCTCAAATTGTTTTGCATAAGTGGCATCTATTGAAGCCACAAGATCCTTCAGGGCTCTCTGAAACGCCACCAGCTCAACAAAGGCATTCTTCAGTAATCTATTGAGGGCACAGTCCACAAACAAAGCATTAATCATATCATTGGGCCACTTGACAGACTCAAGGACAATGTAGTAAATCTGTCTAAAAATCTGTGTGAAATGAAAACAACCAATTTTCAAAATACTCACTCTTTGGCTCTTTTTTCACTTTTCCGTCGCAGATCATTGATGTTTACAATAAGTCGACACTGGCCCTCAGATACCATACTTCTCACCTTTTCATGATAGATACCCTGGTCTTGCTATAAATTACAAAAATACATGTGACCCTGTCAATGTAACAAAAATACATGTGACCCTGTTGATGTGACCCTGTCGATGTACCAGAGAAAAACATAAAAGTGTGAGAAGTCAAAAGTAATGAGTAAGGAATATAAATAAGAGCATTTACATCATCATCCAGAAAGTCCAGATATTCTCTCTGAGATTCTCTCAGTTCGAGATCCTCGAAGCTAGGATCCATTTTCAATACAACTGCACCAGAACCAACAAAAAAATTAAGTCAAATTATTGGAGTTTTGACATTGAAATTTGGAGACTGATAATGCAGATGCCGTGATCTTCTCTTTCAGTGTGCAATCTCTTACCCCTGGCAAATGTACACAGTTGAGGCGATCTCAGGAAGGAGTCTTGTTTGCAGTCATTTCATTTGGCCATAATTCTCAGTACATTGGGGAAAAAGAAGCCAAACGACTGTCTCAAACAACAGGTGAGGGCACAGGCCTGCCAATTAATTATGTTAATTAGGCTCATTAATCTATTAAAAAACAATATAACAACATAGCCCTCCTTACAGCCCACATAGCTGTTGAATAAAAACTCATTTAAGAAAGCTATTTCAACTCAAGCACACTCTCGATGGACTAAAAATAACAAACTGTTTGTTTTACACCATGGGTTGGTTCATGAGGGAATTTCAGGGGGTTTGTGAGGTGCTGGTACACTTTGTCTTTACAAATATTAAGCGCTAAGAAATGTTTAGAAAAACAATAGATATGTTTGTATGTATACAACTTATAAAACAGATCAAAATAAATGTTTTTGAAGTTAAACATGCAAATGTGGTGGTGTGGGGATAAAAAGCTCACCAGCATGTGGTAAAAAGCACATATTTGATACAAATACTTTAGATGAAAGTCTACTTGTTCAAAATGATGATCACTTTTGCAAATGTATTTATCTCTTTGCAAATGTATTTATCTCTTTTTTGTTTATTTCAATAAATAAAAGAATGTATTTTTGTTCAATAATTATTTTGTCATTAAAATATGTTAATATCACAATACATAAAAAACTGAAACGATAAAAACTATAGATTTTGAAGGCATTGGAGATCTCAAAATAATGTTATATGTTTACAGTAGTAACAAATTATATTTTATAATATTAGGATTATTATAATATTTTAAATATAATGGTTCATTATAAAAAGGGATTGTATCGCACACACATCTTAATATATGATATTGAATATAATCCTGTCATGTCAACAAATGGAAACATCAGCCAGCTGTTTATCATCACGTTTATTTAGTGTGCCTATAGGCTTTAGCCCCAAGAACCGTAAGGCTTTTTACCCCAAATACCATTCTTGTACATTTTCTTATGTTATTGGAAAAATAGCTGCTTTAATTCACTTGAACAAAACTGAAAATCTTTGACAAGACCTTTATCTCACATAGAATCATCTTAGCCATTCTCTTTAACTGCTTAATTCTACATTTTGAAAAACATCAAATATTAGATCAAATAAGCACTAAATTTTGCGCTGCAGCCCACAATTGTGTCAAAGATCAGCTGAATATCAGCACACAGAGAGAAAAAGTGCATGTTTTCGAAAGTGCTACAGCCTTTTTTAGTACCACGTAGGGGTTTACAGGAAAATACCATTAAAGGTGCCTTTTACCCCTTGAAGCCTTTAGCCCCGTTGTACCAATACCTCTCAGGAGGGGGCTTCAAGTAAATGAGTTAGGTCAAAGGGGTTCAGCAGACAGAAAAGTTGGAAAACCCACGTTTTAGACAATGGAAAAGCAAAGACCTTGTAAAATGTAATGTATCTGTAAAATCCCTTTTAATATTCATAAATCATTTTATAGCTGAAAGGGACTGCTGAGAAATGATGTATCACAATAGAATAATACCAAATAAACAAATAAAGATACCAGTGTTTGCGTCTGACAGATTAATTCCATGAACTAGTCTTTCATGCTGTGAGGTCTTAGCAACTTACTCTGAAACAGAGTTGCATGCATGCTTGCATTGCCTGCATTTTTGGTCAACACATCCCAAAGCCTTGAGCAACAGCAAAAGACAAAGCTGAGGAGGCTATATAGCAGCGACCACTGCTTCTCAAAGCCAATGGGTTTTAGGAACAAGATCTTTCCTCTTATATACTTTCATAAGCAAGCCTAAGCCGAACAGTCCGCACCGTCAACAGAGATCGGATTTGACCGCATTTCTTTGCGGCGTCTGTCATCTGCTCATCATCGGAACCCCGCCCATTCCAAACAAAGGTGCGTAACGAGAGCATCAGGTGTCATCGCGAGATCACGTGGATGACGAGTTTCGGTCAAAATCTGATGTTTGCGGAAAAAATGGAATTCGGATTTCCTACACACAAACAAATGTAATCGGCGATCTTCAAGCAAGTAAGTTGTCGTCGCACGGTGCGTTTATAAACATCGTTTCGTGTATTCAGGAAAGTTTGATGTTGTTTCAATCCTGGTCGAGTTAAGTGAAAGAAGACAACAGAAACTTGTTTCCGATTCTTTTTATGACGCGCAGGTGCGCGCGCTGTGTTGGAGTGAATCTTATTTATTTAGCGTACGTGTTTCATTTCACGACTTGTGACAGAGAAACTTGTATTTTTTGTCTTATGTAAACTATTTCTGGCTCTTAGGGCAAAATGCAGTAGGACAGGGGTTCTCAACCTTCTGTAACTTATGGCCCACCAAGGACTGTTTAAAAAATGTCCAAGGACCACCTTTAGAATATAAAGAGAGTACATATACTCTGATGTTAATCTTTATTGGCCACAGTAGCAGTCAAGTAGGCGAAGATGTATAGATGAAAACTGAGGTATAATCATAGAAAAGACATGGCAGGTCTACTGCGTAACCATTTATTCCTGTCACAATAATAACACGGCAGGTCACACCAGCCCGCGGGTGTTTTGTGTTCAAATGTCTCTGTAAATGTGATGGTTTTAGCGCATCGTTCGAGAAAATCTATTTTTTTAAAAACTAGTTTTAATGATCAAATCAACAGCGGTGGTTTGTGAAATATATATTAGTTATAATTAATATTTATATTATTATATTTGCGTGTAGCACCCACACGACGAGTGTGAGACAAATGTGGACCCGATTTAAATACCTGAAATTGAAAACGTACATGTTGACATTGTCCAGATTTACAGGTGCAATAAATGCGCGTTCAGAAGATGTGCGCAGGAGCTTGAGGTTTTGACCAGTGCTCGAATTGAAGTCTTGTGGGGGGTCCCCACCATAAGACTTTTTTTGTGGGGGAGGGTGTTCGTGTCGAAAATATACAATTTATACAAAATACACAATATATTTGATCATAGTATGCATAACTATATTTATTAAAAACAGGCTTACATAAAAGCACAGGCTTTTACTGTATTTTGGATCAAATCAATACAGGTGAGCAGAAATGACTTTTGAACGGTTGTTTGGCATTTCAAATTTGACATTTTCAAGTCACATGACAACTAGCCCATAAACAAACTTAATATCAATGATGGTAAATAATTAATTCAAAAAATTGACCAAATCCATTGTATGAATTTAATTACATTTGTCAATATCATTTTTACTCAAATAAAAATATCTGAAGGACCCCCCTAAGTCTATTTTTTACTTGTTATGGGGGCCCCTAATGCCTAATGGGGGTCCCGGATCCCCTATCCCCCCTGCAATTCGAGCACTGGTTTTGACATGCAGGCCCGCGCGCGAACGCACCAACGGAAACGACTGCCAATCATTTCTGTGTTAATATAAAATATTTAAATGAAACAATCTACCATTGAAAGCCTACACATAGCAATACTGATCACAACTATCATTTTTATTTCACTTATATTTGTCACAGGGACGTGCTCTAGCACGGCAGCAGCTCACCACCGTCATGGCACTTTACCACCTCGGTGGTACGGTTGTCACGGCCGCCGTCAAGTCCTTAATTCTCACCGCACACTTCGACGCTTTTGCTTGCACAGGACTGTCCCCTACATTTTCTTTTCAGAAAACGAGACATTTTAGAGTTCCATCATTTACTGTTACGTAATTTATATTTGAATGTCGTAACCTGTTAGTTCAATCTGACGCTGTGACGTGTTTGGAGTTGCGACATTTAGATAATATGTCTTTAGTGTTTCTTTAACATGTAAATTCATAAATCATAAATTCAAAAATCATTACAAAACATGTGAATTTAAAAATAATTACGAATTTATTTGGCGGTAGTCTACCACTGCCCGTACGGCCCACCAGATTGCGCTCCGAGGCCCACCGGTTGAGAATCACTGTAGTGGGTCATCTTGAATTTAAAGAGTTTGTTAAATGAATGCATGTAAATGTGTACTGTGGTGTTAATTTTGTGATTTGACCTTTCTACACTATAGGCGACATTTTCTTGATACCTTCACACGGCTGTGACACCCCCATTTTTTTAAGCCATGAGTCAGCCGCCCAGAAACCACCGCACGCATAGAGAAAGAAACGGAGGAGACCATGGTGAGAAGAGGGAGAGAGATGCCCGCAGCCGAAGGGACAATCCAAATGACCGACGAACGGACAGTGACAGGTGTGTGAGAAATATTCACAATTAAACAAAGAAAAAAAGAGTTGCTCTCAGTATGAATGTTTATAATATTAAGTAGTGTGTAAAGGGCAGAGAAAATACGGGACCCAAAAAAATGATGATCATATACTCACTGAAATGTTTATGTAGCTATTCCTCTTTATATTATTGTGCTCTGGGCAGTTTGCTTATTAACACGTTTTTCATTCGCTCTGCGTGAGCTTAATTCCTGTTGTTCTGTACTTTTTACAAACTCCCATAGCATTTTTTCTACTATTAACACAGGATACTGCAGGCTTGTTTTTGGAGCTTTTAAGGCTATTGCCAAATTTAAACTTGTTATGAAATGGTGGCACTCAAATAATAACTGAATAATATAATATTGAAAAATGTCCAGCCATCTAATGCCTTTTGTATTATATTCGTTTGCCGTGTCCACACGAGAGGAGTTGGTGTGCACAGTGTTACATTTGCACAAATACTGGCAACATTTTGACTTTGTTTTAATACTTCCGCTTTTCGATTGTAATTTGTTGAGGCTGCGTAAAGTTCCTTGAATCAAGCCTAAACAATTTGCTTTTATATTCTTTCTTTTGATAACTAATCGTTATTTTTTATATATAACATTGGCCTTGAGCCTTGTGTTTTTATTGCAACTCATTGCTCTTTATTGCATTCACCAATAAATATAAAGAAGTATTTTATTTTTCTAAAACGTCTTTGTCATTTAAAAACAATAATATATGCTACATAATAATAGCCCAACAACATACTTTATGGATATTACCGCCTTCATTCTTATTTTGGTTGCAAATATCACATACTGCACTATAGAGCCACACAAAATCACTGCAGAGGAAATTTCATCACCGCCACAGCTCTACCTAGCACTAGACACTGGGGGTCAGGCGCACACACGTCCGAATGAAATGGTCTACAAGCATATAAATAAATGTTGGACGTTTTGCAATGAACACCATTATTTTTCTGAAAAATGCTTGTGAATGCAAAACATCACAGACTTGACTTAAACTCCAAATGATGAACGCTTGTCATCTCTATAACAGTATTGTGCTGGGATCTGGTCCTACACTGGACCTGGTCCTGTATGCTATGTATATATTTTTGCCTTTAGGGGATGTTAACATCAATGTTTTTTTGTCTGTCTTAGGTCGTCAAACATCCCACGAGGATCTCAGAGACATGAAAGAAGTGTTCCTCAAGAGGAACATGAGGATTCAAAATGCTCTAATATCTGTTCCAGGAGAGGTAAGCATTGACTTGAAACTCAAAACCAAGAAACATGGAGATAAAAAGCTATGTTTATGTTGAAAACGTGTTTAATACATGTATTTAAACAAGTGTCAAAGTATTCAAGTCTCAGAGATTTCTCTAAACACGGCTGTTGGAACACGTCTCTTCAATCCTGCGACAGTTTCACTCTAGTGTATGACACGCCTTCAAACATCTCATAGTGTGTTTTCCCCCTTCGCTCTGTACTGGTCTAACCGGTTTAGCTTTTTTTAGGCCTGTTGATACAAATCTTTCACAAACATCATTCCTAATTTAAATAAATGTACGCAACAGGAAAATAATTGCAAGCGTTAGCAAGATACCTACAGTATTAAGTAGGTGTCATTTTATTTACATGACATCTTTAAAATGTGTTTTAGAAAATGCATACAGTTTACAGATGTACAGTCAAAATCAAGCATTGCAGAGAGCCATGTAATAAATGTACATAAAGATTCACATAATGGTAGTGACACACAAGGAAAGAATACAATTTATAATAAATAATATGAATAATAAGATTCAACGAAATCAAAATAAAATAAAAAAATAGGAAGGAGAGCATTTAATTTGTTTACGTTTAATAATAAATATGAAATACAGTATATTATTAAAACAAATTAATACAATTTTCAGTCACTTTTACAGACAAATATTAACATGCTTATTCTTCAAGGCCACTTGGATATATAATGTGTCTTGCAGCTTGTAAAATTGATGGTATAATTGTGTTTCAGGTATATTTTTGATATGCGCTATCCTGACTGATGTGTTGGTGCTGATCTGCGTAGTGGCTGCTCACATGTCTCAGATGGGCATGTCTGCGATGGGCATGGGCGGAGGGAGCTTCATCGACTCCATTATTCCTTTTGAAGGGACAGAGCTTCAGCAAGTACGTGATCTTGACATGCAGTATGGACAAATGAGAGCACCTGGTGTCTATGGGGGCGTGGCCTTCAGCCTCACGTTTGGGGCACTTTCACTCCTGTTCGTCGTGTCCAGCACCAAACCCGCCCACCGACTACCACGAAAGCTGCTGATTGGACAGTTTGCTTTCCAAATAATCGGCGCGGTGGCGTACGTGGTTGCTGTGGGCTTGTATCTGCATTTTGTGATCTCTGTGAACTCAACCGACGTGTGCATTCGGCGCGAGAGGATTTACGCCCGTAACGGATATACCTGGATGAACTGCAGCGTAGGCGGGGGAGATGCAGCTGTCGCACTGTTCGGAATTATAACAGCGATTTTGTACGCAATTGGGGCCGTTTTTACTGGTCAAACACTTCGAGATCTCTTTCGCTACTCTAAGGATCGTAGCCGTTATGAAGCCGAACAAAGACACCAACCTAAAATCTCCCAGAATGCACCACTTCATCCTGATACTTATGTCTAGCTATATCCTCAATTCCTGGACTGGATGTATATAAACAAAAATATAAAAAAAACATTTTCTTACATTTTAACTGTGAGCCACTTTTTCAGTTTGTTTTTACATAATGGAATGTATTTTGGGCTTTAACAGCCACATGTTTTTCAACAGACACTTGGTATTTTAGATATGTTAGACATCAGAACTTAGTTTTAGAAATACTAGTACAATTACAATTACTATAGTGTGAAATAGAAATAAAAAAATTGTAAGAGGAAAGTATTGGAAATGAATTAGAATGTTTCACTTTGATACTGAACAATGAATTAATCTTGAGATTTTAGGTTTGTTATTTCTCTATGACTGTTTTTCCAGTAGGGGACAGCAAATACACATCTTTGCTTCGCTCTAGCGGCTCCTCAGTAGTGACCTTTAAAAAAACTAGTTTGACCTTAAATAGCCTTAATGCTGAAACAATGACCTCAGGATTCATGGTGCACTTTAAAATATTTTTTTATTTCTGTAAATTATTGATAACTTTTTAAAAGATTTTTAAGCTTTCAATATGGGTACAGAGTTGTTTGTCAAATCACAGTTCACATCATATGGGATTAAATAAATAGTGTATATGTTTACAAACATAAATTTTTTGAAGCCGAAATGAACTTTTCTGACACATTTCAGTTAATAAAAACCGGAAAGAGGATTAAAAATTCTGCACGTCCTCAGCATTGTTTTTCAGTTTGTGATTGGCAGTCGTCTTACAGCAGCGATGTGGAACGCACATGCTGGTAATATTTAACCATTATGACCTAGTTACAGTCTACACCTGGAAAAACGTCTGTGAGGTTGTGAGTGAATTAGCACATATTAAAATACGTTGTTTTCTGTGAATCTAGTAAAGTCTCTTTATTAAGCTCTTTAGCCTTTGAGAAAAATCAAGTATTCAGAAAAACGCCATCATATGTCTCTTGCATGACTCAAGGGTTTTTGCATTGTAACAGAGAGGCGTGTTTCCCGGGTAATGTAGTTTTACTCATGCTTACGACACAACCAGTGCTGACAACAGACGAACGCGCACGCACACATCACAGCGGACAAAGTACATGTGACCTTAGTTGCAATCCAGACAAAACCTCTCTCTGTCTCTTTGCTTTTGCCATATTCTTTTCTTTCATTGTCAGGAGTGGACTATTGTGTTGAGGTATCAGCCAAGGCATTAGGTTTTCGTCATTTTTAAAAAGGTAAGTTCTTTAACTTGTGTTCTGTGTGTGGTGTGTACAGTAAGATGTATATTTAGCATGTACACTACATCTCCGGTGAGTAGTACATCATTTGCATTTTGTCTTGTTTGTTATACAGTGGTTGGAGAGTTAAACCGCAGTGGATTTGAAGGGGTTAAGGGTTAAGCACAGGTTAAATAGATAAGTGACCAGATGCAGGTATACCGCTGATATCAGACAGAGCTACTGTCATGGACCGCATGGAGTCGGTGTATTGCTTAAAGTCAGACGATGTATTAACTTTGAGAAATCTGATCATTTGTTTAAAAGGAACACAGGGAGCAGATCAAATGCGCAGAACCACACCTTTATATGTGTTGTATTATTTTCCATTTTACAGTGATTGTACAAAAATCTGTATATTCAGAACTGTGTGGCGAGGCATGAAGAGTTATTCTTAGAAGACTGATATACTGTGTTTGGACACGGAATAAATAGAGAAGAGAATTGAAAACTGTCCCCTCTCATTTTTCCTCTTTCTCTTTTTGTGTTGTCAATAGGTGTGTCTACTTTGTATCAGATCAGCTAACAAAAGAGACCATCTGATTTTCTATGTTTGAGTCTCACTTAAGTTCAATAGATCTGTTTTTGCTTCTTAGCGGTCACCTGATCAGGGTCAGACAAATGTCAGCTAAGGCTCATGGGATGTCTTGTGTTTATATATTTGAAGTTATGTGATGTCTTTTGTAGTGCTGTATGTTCACATATTAGAATTATGAACTGTACTCTTCTTTAAATAAGAATGATTTTCTTCAAAAGACTAGAGGTATTGTTATATATGTGTAAAACATGAGTTACTTGGAGTATTTGACCAAAGAAGTGTGATTTAACAACGATTAGTCATAAAGTCGGATTCCAATCAATAAAAACTAGCATTTATTGCATTTATGTTGAATTACATGTATGTTATCCCAGCATGCTTGGATGTTGTAAAGGTCTGGCCTTTTTGTAAGTAAACATGGTCAAAAATAACACATTTGTTCACTAAAATTTGTTTCCTATTCATGTCATAAACTTTCCTAAAGTGCTTAAATGACAAAAATTCTTTATTGTAGAGAACTGCATTTTAAATCCTAGATTTAAAAAATGCGTCTCAGAATTTAAAAACCTCACTGTACTATATGAAACTACTGTATTTTGTACAATTGTGACCAAAATACTTGTAAATGCGAGGTTGCCAGATCTAACCCAAATGACCCAAATAAAAAACTCAAAATATGCCCATTCTATACTCCAAAATACATGTTTTACAGTCAGGTTTATGCAATACACACAATTTCCTCTTCAAATAACTGTATAGTAGTAATCATCCACAATCTCAATGGTGTAGCGTCAGTGTGTGCAGGTGATGTAGGATCCCTGGGAGGGACTGGGGTTCCTCATCCAGGTATATCGGTGCCGATCGCGAGTGGACGGAGGGGAAGGCAGGAACGCAATTGCAAACGAATAGAGGGAGAACCCCAGAACACAATAAAGGGGCGTTAACATTTTTGCAAATGAGCTTTGGGCTGGCCTGCTATGCCACAGCACATCTGTTTCATTGACAACTTAAAAATGTTTAACCCACGGACTAAAAGAAACCTGTGGCAACAGTTTAAAAGTAGCACAAGACTTGACAACCCTGTGTGTAGAACTTGTGTTATATACAAACGAGAAGTAGAGTAATTACTGTTTTTGTTGGGGGTTTCTTTTTAAGCAAGAATTAGGTTTTACACTTTAGAATAGGGACCAATTCTCACAATTAACTACGACTTTTGTCTCAATAGACTCCCAATTGCTGCTCATAAGGTAGATTTTAGGTTTAGGTTAGGATTAAGGGATGTAGAATAAGGTAATGCGGAAAAAAGGCATTAATATGTTGTTTATACATACAAATATACAACCAATATGCATGTTAATAAGCAAGTAGTTAATGATGAATTTGTGTACTTTAATATAAAGTGTAACCGAATTGAGAACCTGCATTGCATGTATATAAATCTTTGGAAAGATTGTATGCATTCATTTCATGATTCAATTTAGGTGGTCTTAATAGGCCTAAAATGTGCCTTACATGCTTTCAAGCTTCTTGCTATCCTTATATCTCTCCGAGGGTTTGAAGAAAATATCCAGCTGCCTCTTGACTTTCAACTGCTGCAGATTTTTCATGGTCTTAACCTTACATCATTGGCTCCTTAATTATTGCTTGTAGTCCTGCACATGATTGAATTAAAGCCAAGTTTATCTCTCTCTCTGTAGATCTCCTCACGGCGCTGTGATGGCGGAGGGATCTGAGTTTGACCTCAACTACATTACAGAGCGAATCATCGCTGTAACCTTTCACCAGTCCTGTTTAGAGCAAACCCATGAGCACAGCCTGCGCAGTATCACCCAGATGCTGCAGTCTAAACATTCGGATCAATACACGGTGAGTAGCCAAGAAAAAACAGAAAAAAACAGTACATCAATCACATTTGTGCATTTAGGGAATGAAACCATAAGCTTTTGGGTCACACATCCACATCTACTGTAAGTGTTTTCTCTGGCGGTACCTTTGTACAGTATTGGGACATGGTGTCACAAAGGGTCATAAACAATGAGAAAGTTCAATGGCTTTTTTTGTTGCTATACATACATTTATTTAAATAAGAGAGAAATATATCACTGGTTTAAAAAATGTACAACTAGCCCCTCTCTCCACTAGTAGTGGTTTAGTATTGGGGCATGTTGTCACAGAGGTCAATCTGTTTGATAAACTGTAAGAAGTTTTTTTGTAGCCATGATTTTACGGTACATACATTTACATATAAGAAAAAATATTAACTGGTATAAAAAATGATACCTAGCCACTAGTATGGCTACATTTCAAGTGTTACTGGTTTTGGGGGTCCCATCAAACAAACTCTTTTATTTTTCTGCATGCAGATCATCAACTTATCCGAACGCACAGATGTTCTCAACAGGATAAATCCCAGGGTAAATAAACTGTCATGATTGTTACAGATGATGTGATTTTATGTACCGTATAAAAGTTTCATATCATTTATTGTTAGGTGATGGACATGGGCTGGCCGGAGCAGCATGCACCGTCACTTCAGCTGCTGTGTTCATTGTGTAAAAACATGAACGTCTGGCTCGGCACACACCCTGATCATGTACTTCTGCTTCACTGCAAAGTGAGACATCAGCTCTTTCACTTTTCCACGGTTGAATTTTACACTGTATAAACTGTTATCCAATGGTTCTTGATCATCACTCCTTCTATGGCTTGTGCTTAAAGTGATAGTTCACCCCAAAATGAAAATTCTGTGACATTCACTTGTCATTTCAAACCTGTATGATTTTCTTTCATCCGCAGAAAACAAAAGAACATATTTTGCAGACTGCTGTTAACATCCCTCCATTCACGTGCATTGGTTTTATGTCCATACAATAGAAGTGTAGGGGGGCCAGTGCTGTTTGGTTACCAACTTTCTTCAAAATATCTTCTTTTGTGTTCTGCAGAAAGAAAGAAAGTCATAAAGGTTTGAAGTGACAAGACTGTGAGTAAATGAAGACAGAATCTTTATTCTGTGGTGAACTATCACTTTAATTTAGTGCTTGGAGGACAATGTACAACAATCATTTAGGACATCAGTGTCCTTATTTAGACACCACAATATCATTATTTGGCGGTGAGCACTTTAAGCTTGGATCAGTGTACAGAGGCACTTTGTGAGGCTCAAGTACAGACCCTTTGGGACCCTGAGCCTTAGTCACTGGCATATCAGAGAGACATCAGGGAAAACAGACCATTGTCACATCTCAGTTGGACACTCGTGATTCTTTAGAAAATGTGAAACTTGTTTTGGGAAAATCTTCAGAACTGCGATTCCCCTCTACAGACATAATGTGGCTAGTTGGTTGGTTAATTTCTTCCTTTCTGTTACAGGGAGGCAAAGACAGAGTGGGTGTGGTGATATCTTCTTACATACAACTGTCTTATGTTTCCACCAGGTAAAACTTAGCAATTCATACCCATTGTGAGCATGTCAAAATATCATTAGAAGACAAACACTTTCTCACGTGAGCTTAGATTCTTAAGATGTTTGTTATATATTTATATGTTGTCTGGATTTAGAAGCTCTAAAAGTTGTTCTTAAAACAGCTGCTTGTTATTCGATATTTCACTCGGAATTGCAATTCAGTCTGTTTAAAGGAATTTGTTGACTATAATTGTATATTTAAAGATTTCAATTTGTAGACATCAGAATAATGTACATTACTGATGTGCATCTTGCCACAAAAAATATATTTTATGATATGTCAGTGCAAGTTGTTTTTAGTTAGTAAATATGTTTTAGACTGGGACTAGACTTAAAGTGAAAGCTCACCCAAAAATGTAAGTTCTGTCATCATTTACTCACATTCTTGTCATTTCAAACCATTATGACTTTCTTTCTTCTGCAGAACACAAAATTATATATTTTTGGAAACCTGGAGCCTATTCACTTCTATTGTATGGACACAAAACCAATGCAAGTGAATGGGTGCCGGTTAACATTTTCCAAAATATCTTCTTTTGTGGACTGGCAAAAAAGTCATACAGGTTTGACAAATGACAAAAGGGTGAGTACGACAGATTTTTTCTTTTTGGATGAGCTATCACTTTAAGCATTGTCTATGAAACTGAGCTCTGTATGTATAGGCCTATAGTTCATTAATGGCAATATTCAGTATATACATGTTATACAGTTATGAAAGGATGTTCTGTACCTATTATATACAAGTTTCTATCAAATATCAATCAGGTGATCTGTATTTATTGTTATCTCTATTCCTTGTTGTGTTCATGAGTGAGGAACAAGCATTGGATCTCTACACCATGAAAAAATTCTGCAGTGATAAAATGGAAAATCTCATGACACCATCTCAAAAAAGGTAAGACTCATTTACTTGTGCATTTAACTTAATAGGGTTTCGGACATTTCTGTTATAAAGTGTCAAAATGAAATCAACGGGAAACCACAGGAGAAAGGATGGGTCACACACACAAACATTTAGACAATATTGTGGAGCAGGTTGTCATATTCTAGGCTTTTGAGCAGAATCTAAAAAACAAACAATTTTGAAACCTTAAAAGTTGACAACATACAAAATATCAAACCATTATTTGAAATTATTATTAATAAACTATATACAGTACTTAATATTTAAAACAAACATGACAACTGACTAATACATTTATATTATATAGCTGAACCATGGCTTAATGTACTACTGTGGTTCACTTTTTAACCCAACAACTACAAAATGATGATGATAGTTGAATATTAATTTAGAGAACAAAAATCATGAGTTTTGACCACATTTTTATAAACAAACGAACCAAGGCTATTGCTAGAACAACACATTTTGACTCAAAATTTAATTTTTACTCCGAGACAGTAGGCTACTTCCCCTGTGCCAACTTCACAATTTGACAGCAAGCCCCAGTATTGGTTTTGTAAACATGAGATGTTGGTGCTGTTTGTCAGTCAACAGTTCACCAAGAGTGGTGGTTCATGACCACACACGAGAGGAAATACTGCTTTTCTTTCTGTGCATCATAACATTTTTCTCACTTCCGCTTTCTGTGAAACTTCATTTTTACACTATCCTCAACACCACCACCACCAGCCATTTCTCGTGCAATTTGCGGAAGGAAATGTGTTTTAATGTGGCTCATCATTATTGACTGACGTGCATTGGGTTGGAAGTGGGACATTTCAACTGGAATGCTTCCGTCTCCTTTGGCTCAAGTCCACTAAATTCTGTGTTTAGGCACCACCATATTCAGATCTCAACAGATTTCGATGGTTTCTGATTTACGTGGATTATAAAAAACTTTTATTTATTTGTTGTCAATACACTTTGACGACCCATTTTACCCTGAATAGGAATGGCTGGAATCTCTTTTGCTGGACGTAGCTGTTGTTGGCAACACTTTAAAATCACAATTTGCTCTCTTTGATAGTAAGGCACACTTCCTAACTGCAATAAATCAAGCTGGGATGTCAAAAAGTTGTAATTCTTTCTGTCAGGCTTCATAATCAATGACACCTTTTGGCTAGAAAACAATCTTTTTTTCTTGTGAATCATTTTTCCATATAAGTCCGGGTTGATGTGTTTAATATTGTGAAATATAGTTTTTCAAGTAATTTCCATTCATCCACTCACTTTGAACTTCTACTTCTACTGGTGGAGGCTTGATTTATTGTTGACTGGTATACCGTGGGCTCAATATGAGTGACTGAGGTGTTTGTGGATGGTTTAGGTATGTGCAGGTGTTTGGCAAACTGCTCACGCATCAGATCCACATGAACCCTTCCCCTGTCTTCATCCATCGCATTGATATCCACCCCATTCCTGACTTCCACCCTACAGGTGAGGAAAACACACATCGTACGTGCAGTGATTTGAGTTTTAAGTTTTGTTGTATTGCCCTGCTTTGACAGACAAGGCTTGAGGCTAGTCCAAGACAAATGGGCAGTCTTAACTGAAAATATCTTGCCCTAAAATATATGTCAGTGCCATTGTTTTTTCTCGAGATGCACACCAGTAGGTTTTTGTAAGAGATAAACTTAAATATCCCAACTTAACTAAGGGTTAGTCCTGGCTTAAGCTAAACCCTGTCTGTGTATTCCCTCCTAGACAGTTAAAGAATGCAAATGGAGACTTCTCAGATTTTCTTCTACATTATCTATAGGATCTAATAATGTGCCTCCTCTAGAGAAAGTTCTCAATAATGTCTTAAACTGTGATTCGACTTGCCTTGATATCAAAGTGTCCAATCAAAAGTCAGATTTGAATAAATAATATATATATATATATATATCTATAAAGTCCCCGTGAATCGGAAGTTGCGATGGTTTTTACTTCCGTATTTTGACACATTTCAGATTGAAATGGAATTTTGAACGAGGAGTTAATGGCTGCTCTGTCCAAAGCCGTCTAACATTCGTCGTCTAAGATGGATTGTCATTACCGGACGGAAGTGCATTGTAAGATTTTAACTAAAGGTTATGAGGGCCCACAAATAAAAAAAAGAGAATGACCCACATTGATAAACTATTTACAATAAATGCTGCAATATTTCATAAAAAAAAATCATTGTCATTTTTTATTTCACTGGGACTTTAATATTTTGTATAACAACCATAAATATAACATGTAACTGTACAAAAAAATTTGAACTGCGTTAAAAGTTTTCTTTTTATTTTATCAATTAGTAGTACTTTCAAAAATGTAAGATGAAATATGGGGTAAAGACTCTATTCATTAAAAGCCTTTAACTATTATATATCATGGCAGATTATGATCAGTGCATCTTTAACAGTGGCGTCTTTGAATAAAATATTTAGTTTTTGTGTAATTCTGCATTCACATCGCTAGGTGTCTGTATCCAAAACAACTGCCATATTGACCAGCGCAACATAAACTAAATTACTGAGTGCATAAAGTCTACAAAACATAATATAAAACAATATTTTTCTTCTGGGCTTCTTTGTTTTTAGAGTGTCAATTGTTTATCAGAGTGTATGAAGGCACGCAGACAGAATACACAACAGGAGTGCAGTAAGTAAGACATTTCGTAAATAATAAAATATAATATAAAGAACAACATTGTGCCTTTGCTCTATTTAAAAAAATGCTGTGTGTTTTTATGACTTAAGTCAGGTCGCTGTAGGTCAGAAAAATAAAGCGTGTTTTATTGTGGAACCCCCACAGATGCTCAAGGGTGATATTATGGTAAGATGTCTATCCCTCACGAACATATTCATAGATAATTTTTGTATTCATTTCAAATTCTTCATTTGCAGATTGCGTGTTATCGGAATGTTGTTTCCACAAGAACATATGAGAGTGTGTTTCGTGTGCAGCTTCATATGGGAACTCTTTCTGGACACCGACTTCTCCTTCAGAAACAAGATCTTGATCATGCAAACAACGGTACTACACGTGCTGCCCATAAACATTTTGTATGGTATAATAACATTTACTAATGGCTCGTGCACGACAAAAAATATTATTTGGACCCCCATACAACATAAACAATTTTACTATTGGTAAAATAGTGCCATTTAAAATACAACCACACTTTTTAAAGTCCCCGTGAACCTGAATTTGCGATCATGTTTACTTCCGTATTCTGATGCATTTCTGTTGAAACGAATTTACGAATGAGAAATAATCGTGGGTGTGGCTTGTTTTTTTCAATGCAATTTGATTGGATGTATATAAACACCCGTTGCATTTTGAAATGGAACTGGCAGCAGACTGACACTTGAAGGGGAGGAGTTAATGGATGATCCGCCCAAGCCGTCTATCGAATGCCTTTTAGGAGAGTCACTACAGGACGAAAGTGCATTTTCAGATTTTAACTGAAGATTATGAGGGCGCATGACTTTTAAAAAGAGAATGACCCACATTGGTAACCTATTTACAATAAACAAAATAGTTTTTAAGTTCACTGGGACAAGTAAAACAGGAAACGAATCACAAAAAAGGTTTGTTAGGTTTTAGATGCTAAAATAATATATATACTGATCAAATTGACAAAAACTGGACTATTAAATATTAGCTAAACATACCCATAGATTATTTGAACTACGCATGTAACTATGCTTAGGATACCTATGTGAACATGACTCACTACATTTATTCCTAAGAAAATGTCATATAAAATAAATATGTTTGCACTGTAAGCTTCTGAATGCCGTTTGTTGTTTCCTTTTCTAACACGGTATGAGTGTGAATGAATGTGTGACCGAGTGATGTGAGTGTTTTTGTAAATAATGAAAGGCAAGACCCCAGGGGCCCATTTCAATAAGGAGGTTCAACCAACACCGAAAATGTGAACTCTGAGTTGATCTACACCAAGTGTTTCTTTATTCACTTTATTAAGTAATTTCTCATAGAAAACTACCATTTGTGATCAAATCCAGCAAATGTAAAAGTATAAAATGTAAAAGAATATGCTCTGATGTAATACACGGCCATGATGGCTGATGTTATTGATGTAAGGATCGATGATATGTTGTGATATATCTAATTCCCCGTACAGAAAAATTGTGCAGTTTTAACACAGGGAAATGACAAAATTCCACTCGGGTCCTAACTTGCTCTCCTGAAATCTAAGTACATCCCTATGCATTAATGCAGCCTCTATAAAATCCTCTATAAAAGCACGTATGACATTTTAGTCACTGAGATGGTGCCTGTGTAATCAAATGTGTTCCATAAAGGACTTTATTAATGAATGTGTTACACCACTTGCGCTTTAAAAATGGGCAGGAGATCGAAAGAAACTCTGCTCCCGACCAGGTTAGGTTCAAAGAGTAAGTTACTATGGTTACAGACTCTGAGTATAAGTTACCTCTTTTAGAAACGGCTTGAGTTACTTCGCAATCTCGGGCTTGACATACATCGCGTTTTTATGAGTTTCTCTCATTTCAAGGTCAATATTCTCCGGATATCCCTTTCTGAAACGGGCCCCAGACAGACCTGAGAAACAGACAGAAACAACAAACACAGACTGGCATTTTAATTGTTTTGCCATTTTAACCTTACACAACTCGATTGTTTTTTTAAAAGACAAAAGCAGAAAGTGACCACGTGACTTTGGAGAGTGTATTTAATCACAGATAGATCAGCTGTCTTGTGTGTTGATGTTCCTGCATTTCTGTGCAATGTACTGTAGCTTTTTCTGTTCCTGACGTTGCCGTCATTTTCTCTTTTCTCCATTTAAGATCCGAGATTTCCGGAGGACGGTGTAGTAGAGGTGCTGTTTTCAGACACCGTGGACAGAGATTCATCTCTTACTTCAGGTATCCTCAAATTCAATGTATGAGGAATTATGAATCTTTTCATTGTAAATGATATGGGGATGGATATGGACAGTTATATGTTAACACAACACTTTGCATTGTAAGTGTGTGACCACCAGAGAAACAATCCAGCAACTGAGACTGAAAACAACCGTGTGGATTCTCTGGCTCAGTGGGACTCCAGTGAATATGTTACAACAGGAGGTAACGGAAGTTTAACATTTTTTAAGTTTCTCTATTTCAGAAACAGACTACAAATGTACAAGTTGGGTGTAAAATGACATAAAACATGTTATTTTTGATATAACTTTTTTGTTTTCTACTGGAATTTGTACCGTGTATAGCACAGTGGTAGAACAAAATGTACATTCCATAAATCCCATATTTAGTCTTCGTGTTTGCTATTTCTCATCATGTGACTCTGTAGCTCACCTCGAGTCTTCTCATTCATGAAATTATATGTAATACATCATCACCAATTTTGGGATTTTCTGTGGTGTTGTTCGTGTGGATGTTTCAGACAGAGGGGTCTGAATGGAGGACCTCTTTACTTACTGCAAAAGACAGATTCTGGCTTTAGAAACACTACCTACCCACTGACATGTTTTTATAGTGCCTGTGAGATTTCATATGCCTCTTGTTAGACCTGGGGAAGCCACATTGTGGGTCTTTATTTTAAGAAAGAAAACAAAAGCATGAATGTACTTGGAAGACTTTGGGACGAAAAAGGAAGTCTCTGTAACGGCCTAGTAATTGTCAAATTATTGTCTGAAACAGGAAGCACATTTACTGTAATACATCTATTAAGTCTGGTCACAGAGTTTGCAGAGGTTAATTGGAACACATGGGAATATTCTGGACAGGTCATGGTGTGTGGAACCTACAACAATAGCAATATTCTTGAATGTGACCACAATCTAATCCCATGTGACATGAAGTCTCCGGACCAGAATGTGCCCAAAATACTAAAAAAGTGTAGCGCTGCCAGTGATTCATGCCATTGCTCTGTTTTTTGTCGCTTAGGGGTTCATAATAACTGTAAATGTTCACATCGCCAGAGTTAATGAACTATAGTAAGAAAGGCCTGCGGGGAACACATCTAAAAGAGGAATGGTGACTTATGTGTTATTTATGGACCAGCATGTGGGAGACCAGTTTTCTTTCGGTTTGAGACCAGAAGAAATCAACTAGCACATTTCAATGCAGGATTGGCCCATAGTATCACTTCATTTTAAAAAGTCTCATATTATGTAGAGTATGGCCAGAAGTAATGTCTAGAGGGAATATTTACACAATTTTAGCTTTTAACTCATTTCATAATATAAAATCACTACATTTAAAGGGGAACTTCTCCCAAAATACACCATTCTCTCACCTTCAAGTTGTTCCAAATCTGTATAAATATATTTGTTCTGATGAACACAGAGAAAGATATTTGGAAGAATGCTTATAACCAGATTGTGCCACCTATTGACTACAATAGTCGTGCCCAGAACTGTTTGCTTTCCTACAGTCATCAAATGTCTTCTTTTTTTTGTGCAACAGAACAAAAAAAGGATAAAGTAATATGTCCTACTATGGTAGTCAATGGGGTCCAAGATCTGTCTATGTTTCTCTGTGTTCATCAGAACAAATACATTTTACAGTTTTGGAACAACTCGAATGTGAGTAAATGATGACAGAAATGGTTGAAGTTTTCCTTTAAAGTATTTATTTTTGCAAAAGGGATTTAATAAAGGCCAAGATACAGCCTATTAGGAGGACGTTTTATTCTAATGTAATAAAATGGATAGGTATTATAGCATAGAAAAACAAAATACTCATAGAGAACACATTACTACTAAAAAAGTACATCAACTACTGAAAAAGGTTATTAATATTTTGGTAGTTTGATTCTTTTTAGTGTAGCAGTCAGATAGCTTTGTTTTTGTGTTGTGTGTCATTTTCTTCTTAAATTTTCCCAAAACGCAGCTAAGCAAAATGCACACACCGTTGCTAATACATTTTTAAGGGGGGAAGGTGTCAAGATGTAATTTTTGGCTACTGCTGTATCTGTCATGTATGTGTAAATGCTTTGAAACTTCATTTTACCTAATGTTCAGATGGCAAATTTTCCCTATTAGATCCTCTTACTCATAGACAACAAAATGGGATGGCTCAACCTACCCATCTTACCCCAGTGTTCCTGTTGAATCATGTCAAATCCGCAGCAGATCTGCTCTAAGAGAATGGAATTCGGTGAATGTTTAACTCCATCAAAATTAACTTTGTTCTCCTCATCATGTTAAAGTCCACTGATCAGATGGAAGCTGATAACGTTTTAGTCTGCTCTTTGCATGTCTTCTGGCTCTTCAGATCTACAGATGTTTTTCAACACTAAAGTTACACTCTACATGCAAGTATTGGAAATTCCGTGTTCGGATATTTAAAGGCTGGGAGTTTCTGTCTGTGACTCTGTAAAAAAAGTAAATCCAAACAGCTTGATGTGTGCCTGTGAGCATGTGTCACATGGGACTGATGGTTGCTGCACATCTGGTTGTGTGATTCCGTTTTGAGCAGCCGTGTAATTTAAAGATACCTCATGGTTGGAGCGCAAACAGGCTTTACAATTTACAATACTCAAACTCAAATCTAGAATTACACACTCGCAAACACACACTTGTATGTCTGTAATTATTGCCAGTCGGAGCAACAAACAATCTCGCAGGAATGCTGCCGACAACCAAGAAACACGCTTTTCTTTTTTCTCTGTTCAACTTAGTTATCTTTTTTTTCTTTCCTGCCATCATTTCTTTTTTCCCCCGGCACTCCTTTTCTTTACTATATCAATACCCCCTCTTATCTCGCCCTTTTTTTCTGCGCTCCGTCTCTCCACCCACACATAGCTCCGCCCATATGTTTACATTCCCCGCTCCATATTTGGAGGGCTCAAGGTCCTCTGAGTGTCCGTGTGTGTGCTCCACACCGAGCATATGTATGTGTGTGGGTGTGTAAGGAATACAGCTGTACTCCCGCGTTGGCTGACTTGAACGGAATAATGCTTTTCAAGCCAGGATTTTCCCGCACACCCAAGAGGGGCACCTAAAAGGGGTTACCTGTGTGTGGAGGTAGAGAGCGAGCGCGCGCGCGAGAGAGAGAGAGAGAGAGAGAGAGAGAGAGAGAGATCAGTGTACAAGGAAAAGAAGGAGGGAAAACAGTGTAGGGGAAGGGGAGATATTGAGCAAAGAAAGAAGGATCTTTGAAGCTTTTATCACCTTGTTGGAAAGAATGCAAGCTGCCTGTCTGTTTAAAATTGCATGAAGAAAGACAAAAACACACAGAGAGAGAGAGAGAGAGAGAGAGAGAGAGAGCGAGAGAGAGAGAAAGAGAGAAAATGGACCCTGTCGCCTGCAGGATGACATGGTCAGAACGGCTTTCCTTCCTCTTTGCTTTATTCATTCAAAATATGTTTGTGTTTTTGTTGTTTCTTTCTTTTTAGTACTTTCTACAAAGTTAATTTCCTGTCTGTCATCACTGTGTAAAATATGATGTTTTCTTTTGCTTTCTGCTGTTGTTTGCACGGTCCAAGTCATGTGTTGTCCTCTCACATACTTTTGGGGTTGGACTCGAGAGGATGTTTCTGGAAAGCATTAAGTTGTGTATTTATGAAGCGGCGTGGGGTGTGCGTTCAACAGGAACTGTGAATAGTCGAGTTGTTTTGTTTGTTGTCGAAAGCTTTTGTGATCAGTTTGTACGGTCGTTCTACTGTAGTTGCAGCGACAGATTTTGCTGTGGATGCTTAATGCAGTTTAAATACGGATGATGCTTTGATGAAATGAGAAAACGCTGTTGAAGTGATTGAAAAAGGGGAGGTTATCTGTTGCTGTTGAACTCATTTTATAACATGGACTGTTTGTTTGTTGGAATAAAGTCAAATTGAAAGCCAAAGTCAGGTTTATCTTCTCACGAGGTGAGAGAAATTTTAGGAAAGGAAATGGATATTTAAGGTTGAAGAGTTGGATCAAATTGGTTAACAACAACGGTTGTTGCATGCATGCATGTGTGTGTGAGAGTTGCCAGCTGTGGCGTTTTATCATGCATGCCTGGTATTTGGATTTCAGCCTCTTGAGATTTGACTGAAGTTTAACTGGTTTAGTTAATCCTTGTGTGGTGTTCATATGTTTCTTACTCAGCCGGTGTTGTTCGGTCTAGTGGACCCGCTGCAGTTCAACCAGAATCAAACACTTTGTTAAAATAATTCAAAGATGTTTATTTCATCCCAATTACAAGCAATCTAAACGGCATGTATGGTTAATATTTGTCCTGTACCTTTATTAGATCACATTTATGAATTGAAGTGCGCCACGTTTTTTTTGCGGGAACGTCCAGGGCAGAAACTTACACACATTCTCAAAAACTCTCTCTCATACATACAAGGACCCCGGAACACAAAAAAACTAAAGGAGGCCCAGACATGAAGAGGACACGATGAAGGTACATAGAACCCACAGTGTCCATCATTTTATAAGCTCTGGGTCCAGTGGACCGGAACATCCTGTATGTAATATAAATGCATGGGGGGTGTACAGTGTGCAGTCATTGAAAATTTGTCTTGTTCTTCTCAGAAAATAAGCCAAGGCCAATGAGTTTGAATCAGAAAAAAATTATTCATTGTATCATTTTTCTTTTGATAATAAATGAAAACTTGTCCCACAGACCCGGACACCATACAAGGGCGAAGATTGTGTGTTCACCAATTCTGCCATTCGGAAGGGATTTTGGCATTTGTTCACATACCCTGTTATAATGGCAACATGTATTGTACACAAAAGAGGATATTTTGAACAGCACTGGAGCCCATTGACTTCTATTATATGGACACAAAACCAATGCAAGTGATTGGGGACCGGTTACCAACATTCTTCAAAATATCTTCTTTTGTGTCCTGCGGAAGAAAGAAAGTCATACAGAAATGACAAAAGGGTGCGTAGATGATGACAGAATTAAAATTTTGGGAAGACTTTAATGTCAGAATATACCCCCAACTATGTCGAGACGTTTGTTTGCATATTTTGACTAGATGTGTTTGTACAGCCTGCATATGTGATGCCGTCCTGTTTCTTTCTGAACAGGAGATATGTGTTATCACATAATCCATTCTGTGAGGCTCTGAATGTGTGTGATGACACATGATGTTATCTGCTCTGATCTGTGTACAGCTGCTACTGCCTGACCGACTGATGTGTCCTTACAAGAACACACATTGCGGCCACACATTTCTAAGTCGTATCTGGGCGGCTGGCTGGTGTATCTGTTTAAGTGTGTGTGAGCTAGTGATGACTAAGGTGTCTACGACTCATATCGGGGGTGTTTATTTAAGCACTGTACCCCTGACACAGACACCGATACAGTAATCTACTGTACTGTATGTAGAGGAGTGGATAGTAGTGTAGATAGTGGACACAGGTGTTGCTTTGTTTTGGCGAGTGTGTCAACATGGCAACCTTTTCCAAGTTTTGCAAATAAATACATTTGAAAAATTGTAAGTTGTGCTTTCATGTTTATATTTTTGTACAGTCTCGTATGTGTCTGAACACATTACTTCTACATTGCACAAAACTATAAACATACTAAAATATAAACAGATTGTTCAGTATATTGGTTTACATTGTCGGAGAGTTTAAATTTCAAGTTATTTTGGTTCATATTATTCTTAATTTCTGTCCTGTAAAGGCAAAAACCTCCCAAAACTATAATTAAAATGTAAAAAATGTGTGTTTCTACTTCTTTTCACCATTGTGTCAAAATATGTTTGTTGTTATGGAAAAAATACAATGGTAGTCAAAAGTGCCCCAGAACTTTTGGCATACCTACATTCTTCAAAATATCTTGTTTTGTGTTCAATAGATCAAAGAAATTTACAAAGCATTTTTCTTACTGTGGTGGTCAATGGTGACCAAGAACCGTTTCATTAAAAGCATTCTTTTGAATATCTCTCTCTGTGTTCATCCAAACAGATAAATGTATACAGATTTGGACCAACTAGGGGTTGAATAAATGTGCTGCGATCTGTGAAAACCTGTCGGATGTCGCGCTGGGACGTTTTCAGGAATAGAAAGGAATTAAAAAAATAGATCAAATTTTGTCTTTGTCAAAATTCTATAACCTCTTATCTCTCATCACTGAAAATATCGTGGCAAAATGTACTTGTTTATTGCTGAAAAATAGTGATTAATCGTGGCTTTTTTTAATTAAATTGTTATTTAATAGTAAGTCTTTTACCAATGAAAGGGACTTTAACTTGTGATACTTGACTGTTGTGCTTTTATTTTCATCACCTAACTTAAAAGTAGTTTTTCCTTAATTTCCGTTCCTGAACATCATAGCGCTCAGCCGACATCAGATAGCCATAACTTTTGTTACATACAAGGTATGGGCAAAATATGAGAAATAAAGAATTGGCTTGAACCCAGCTTTCATATGGTATAAAACCGTAATATTACAATTTTCACCATCAGATCGCATCACAAATGAGGACTTTTATTTTTCATTTTGGGTGAACTGTTCCTTTAACCTTATTTATCCCCTGTTATTGTACAGTTAATCATGTGATATTCATGGTTAACAAATAAACCTCAAAATTGCTTTGTACGTTGACATCGTTACCAAATTCCTTAGCTTTGTATTGTGCCTTACCACACAATACGGTGTCATTGTGTAAAGTTCTCGAAGTCAGTGAAACAAAAAATACACCTCAAACATATGTTATTTTTTCCCATAGCACAGCCACATGAAGGTCCCCGCTCTGTAAGCAGCGACTCTGGGCTCTCTAGTGCTTCTCAGTGGACTGGAGGACAAGTTTCTGGACTTCATATCAGCTACAGCTCTGAGGACCAGACCCAGCTCCACAAATCTATCCCTGGACTCAGAATGGAGGGGGAACATCCTTTTCCAGGCATCACAAGGCATGACCCTATACCTGCCAATCCATCAGAGTCTAAGTTTTACAACTTAAATGGTGAAACTATGTTCATAGAACGAGAAACAGACATTATAGATGATGACGATATCCCTGCCTCTAATGATGTCAGCGCTGCTCTTTCACAGTCTAAGGACACAAGAGAAACGTTAGGTTTGTCTTCACTGATGGGTGAACAGAACTCTATCCTATCGGATGTTTGTCGAGACGGGGATGGTATGAATACCTCAAACACACACACATCAGTATCTACTGGATATCAGACACACGTGTGGGTGAAACAGCAGCAGTCGGTGTCGGGCAGCTCTTCCTCGCACGCTCCATCAGATAGACTGGAACAAAGAGACGAGACTATGCTCCTCAGAGATGCAAATAAACGCTCATTACCAGACAATGGCTTTCCAGAGGCAGATAAGGATGATGAGTTTGCAACACTTGCTTTGGATATAGATCAATCCATCGAACAGTTAAATCAACTCATTCTGGACCTTGACCCTGAGTTTGAGCCGATTCCCACAAAGGCAAGGAGTTACATGACCCGCTCTGCCTCCCTTCATTCCAATGGAAAGATGCATTCAGCCGGACGAGCAAAAGCCCACCAGTCAGGTAAGAGCAAATTAACCATATGTAATATAATCCATCTATCCAACTGTAATTTTACAGAATTAAATACAATTCTTACAGATTTTACAGTATTTTTGAAATAACACAATCAAATTACAGAAAATGTTTGCAAATTTACGAGAGAGAAAAAAAGGAAATACGTAATTGTACGGTATTTTAAAATTCCTGTTTCTCACGGTTATTTTTACTGTGCAATACGGAACCCCCTCCATCAAACAATCAAACAATTTTTGCACGTTTTTTTCAGGTTTATATATTCTGGGATGTAATTTATGTTAATGAATACACACAACTAGACACATACAATGGGTCCTCTATGTGCAGCTCCTGACCGTTTAGCTAAAGAAAATAAATTCCTGCCCGCATTTCAGATATTCAATTCAGTGAACGGATGAACGAGTATGCACGTGCAAACGTGTGCCTTCGCTTGGGTATGTAAACATCCAGATCTGCTATGTAGTGCTTGCATAGCTTAAATGGACCTCTGATGGCCGTAATTGTATTTTCGAGCGCTGTTAGAAAAAGACTGCCCTTGAGAAACTATTGACTATTGAGGGACACTATGATAATGTTTAATGGATTGCCGCTTTGAACTATACTATATACAGTTAGGGCCATAAATATTTGGACAGAGGAACATTTTTTGTTATTAAAATGAATTTAAGTTACAGTTTTATAATGTCTGAAAGTGCAAACTCTCAGCTTTATTAAGTGTGTATTCACATCCAGATTAGCTGAATGGTTTAGGAATTACAGCTCTTTAATATGTGGCTCCCCCTTTTTCAAGGGACCAGAAGTAACTCAGAAAAATCCTGGACGTCACTACAAGATGTAAGTGGTGGAACATGACAGTATACTATCCACGCTAAGAAAAACCTTTTCACAATTTCCAAGATTTTTGTTGTTCAATGTCCACAAATGGTTAATTTGGCCACCATTTACTGTTCCCGGGATCTTTCTGATGGATTTTTTGTGTTTTTGAAGCCTAACTATGGTCTGATTCACTTGAATGGAGATCTCCACATGATATGGGATCACAGCAACAGCTTCCAAATGCAAATAACCACACATGGAATCAACTCCATATCTTTAACATGCGTCATTTATGAAGAAATGATTTAAGGAAAAGCCAAGACCTGTCAATAAAAGTTTGATTCGACTGTCCAGTTTACGTTTGGTCCCTTGAAAAAGAGGGGAGCTACATATTTAAGAGCTGTAATTCCTAACGCTTTCAGCTTATCTTGATGTGAATACATTCTAAGTAAAGCTGAGAGAGTGCACTTTAAGACAGAATCCATTATAACACTGTAACTTGAATTCATTTTCGTACACAGCTAAAACAACAGAAAATGTGCCTCTGTCCAAATAGTTTTGGACCTAACTGTATTTATACAGTGTCTTGATACTTCGGTTCTTGGCACATTAAGCAGTTCTTGTTGCCTTTCAAGTGTGTCTTACTCATTATACATCTCTGGTCCATTCTGTTTTGGATTCTGACATCGTATTCGGTGGAATAAAAGCTTTGCAAGCCTCAGGTGAGAGCAGCTTTTGACCAGGACACCTGGTATGGAGGTTTTTGAGGAGAGGGGTTGAACTGATCATGTTGAACGGAGATCTATGCACAGTGTTGTTATTACTGTAGTGCGTCACCAGATATGTGCCCTCTGGTGCTTGTGTGTGTTTGAATACGTGTGTGTAAGGGCTAAGGAATGTCTTTGAACTAAACGTCTACTGACAGTTTTCCCTCTTTGCTGAGCCTGTATGAGGAGTTTTGTTTGTCTGTAGAGCATGAGTTGTACTGTTTGCCATTTGAATGCGTTTGTTTTGATTCTTACTATGTTGTTATTATCACTATGAAAATAGCACAGAAACACTTATGCATGTGTATATTTGTATACATTTATAATAAGACGTTTATCTTGTCAAAAATTGTAAAAATGATACATTGTTTGTGTTTGGCATTGCCCAGATTTTCATAGCATCAACAGCCTTTTTTTAGCATTTCATATGAAACTGAAACTGAACATGACTGACATCTTACACAGTGTAATACTGTACTTTAAGTTCTCATGCTCTGTACGCTACAGTTCTCAATGTAGTTCAGCTTTTCCTCTCAGTTTAGATTATCATACACAAGCTATATATACTCATACACTATAAAAATATGCAAGAATTCATCAATGCTTGAGGAGACAGCCCATGAATGTGTAGACATGATCAGTTGAGTCATTCTCACAAAAGCACTAAAACATCATGGCAGTAAAGATTTGAATTCTAAAATGTATAACTCGGTAACACAAAAAAATGATCAGAATGACATAATTGGGTTTTGTACCTTGCACAAAGCATCATTTTAACTTTTGTTTGAGTGCATTGTATGTTGTAGTTTAAACTTGTAGTTAAAACAATTGGATGTTCTTCTAGATGTTCTTGAATGACAAAAAAGTCTATTCAAAAAATATTAAAATAAATACTTGCTTATACGTTATTGCTTTGCTTTTTTAAATGTTTAACGTAATGAGAATTTTAGGCCTTTTATGTAAAATGAAAAATTTCTTATTACGTCAAACTTTTAAATAAAAGTTTTTAAGTGAATGCTTTTAAACATGTCATATCTTGTTTTGATATCAATCAATCAAGGGGAAGTTGACATCATGAAACCATTATTTTGTGATAATACCCAAATTCTGTTATTATTTTGTCTTAGAATATACTTATAGTAAGAATTTGTTGAAGTACTGATTAAAACAAACAATGATAAATAACATAAATAATAAAAACATTTGAATACATAACACTAACGATACAAAACTATACATTTGTGTTTAATATCAACAATGTCTTGCTATTATTTAAGTAAGTAATATTTTGTAGGATGTTTCACAAAATCCCTGGTGTGAATGGCTCTTGTTTATGTACGGATACAAACTTCTCTTCAGAGGTCTAATCCAAACAAGCTTTGTTTGAGAACATGTTATTTTTGTTCTCTGTTTGTAACTGCGGTTCACCTTGCTCGATGTTGTTTTAAACAGACAAAATCATGAACACGAGCCAGATCTTCATTTTTAAGATGCCTTTACTGCATCTGTTATGTGTTTGTAATGTAAGTCCGCATTAACAGTATCACTTGCCGAACTGATTTTCTGAATGACTGTTATGTCAGTGGAATGTGAGTCAGTGTCAGTAATTCGCTGTGAATGATTATGAAATAACTCTCTCTCTCTTTCTCTCTCTCTCTCTCTCTCTCTCTCTCTCTCCCTCTGTCAGGCTGGAAGCATAAACAGCTCAGTGATGTCTCTGAATACTCTGTACTATATGCAGGTGGTGATCTGTCGCAGAATGTTCAGAGCTTTGCCATCGGCACTCAATCTAAGGTATAGACACCCACACTGTGATGTTTGTGTTGCGAAGACGACTTCACAGTTATTTTATGAAAGGAATATTCTGTCAATATCCTTGGTGAAAGGGATTCACATAATAAAAAGGGCGTAGAGGAGGGCATTGCACTTAAACAAGAGTGTTTTTTTATATACGTTATAAAACAATATTTGATTTATTATTTTATTATACATAATCATTTTGCGGGTTTACAACCCACAACAAATTACACTTTTACACAGGGTACATTTTATTATTTAAATGGTCTAAGAACACATACAGACCGGTGTCTTTGGACGCTATCACATCACTTACCATTTGTGTTGTGCCTTTAAGACACAGTGTCTAGTAAAAATAAATGAATCTTTAAAATACAAGTCTAAAGATCTGTGTTGTTGTCTGCTTATCAACCTTGTCTTATCAAATTTATATCCAACATTAACCCTCCGAGCTAAACTTGATCTCCTATTGAACCAGGAACGTTCTTACAGCCAAACCTCACATTTGCTTTACTGTGTCTTTTAGCAAAGTCCATATCACACCGACAGTCACGGACATCACTTTGACCATGACTTTGGTGACCTCACTCCAGATGGTGGCAGCCCAATGTGGGTGGGGCATAACCAAGTACCGCCCACACCAGCGTTTCCTGTTTCACCCCCCACTCCATATGGTAAGAGTGACACTGTGTTTGAGTTTTTGTTATGCGAGTCTTCTTACACTCTGCTTACATTATAGCGCCCTGATGTGGTCACTTACTGTACAAAAAGCCTAAAAAGTACAGTGGTATTACCATTTTTATGCATAAAATTATATATAATTCATACTTTTATGTCAATGTTAAGATTTGTTTTATGGACACTGTTATGGTGCAAAAGTATTCTAAGAAGTACCATGATATGGCATTTCTATGTAAGGTGCTGGTCATATAATTAGAATATCATAAAAAAGTTGATTTATTTCTTTAATTCCATTCAAAAAAGTCAAACTTGTATATTATATTCATCACAGACTGATATATTTCAAATGTTTATTTCTTTTAATTTAAATGATTATAACTGACAACTAAGGAAAATCCCAAATTCAGTATCTCAGAAAATAAGAATATTGTGAAAAGGTTAAATATTGAAGACACATGGTGCCAAACTCTGATCGTCTAATGAACTCAAAACATCTGCAAAGGCCTTTAAATGGTCTCTCAGTCTAGTTCTGTAGGCGAAACAATCATGGGGAAGACTGCTGACTTGACAGTTGTCCAAAAGACGACCAATGACAAAAGACGACCTCCCTTCCACGAAGGGAAGGAAAAGATGTGGTAGAAAAAAGTGTACAAGCAATAGGGATAACCGCACCCTGGAGAGGATTGTGAAACAAAACCCATTCAAAAATGTGGGGGAGATTCACAAAGAGTGGACTGCAGCTGGAGTCAGTGCTTCAAGAACCACTACGCACAGACGTATGCAATACAGAGGTGTCTGCTGACGCATTTCTTGTGTCAAGCCACTCTTGAACAACAGACAGCGTCAGAAGCGTCTCGCCTGGGCTGAAGACAAAAAGAAGGACTGCTGTTCTCTGATGAAAGTGCATTTTGCATTTCCTTTGGAAGTCAGGGTCCCAGAGTCTGGAGGAAGAGAGGAGAGGCCCACAATCCACGTTGCTTGAGGTCCAGTGTAAAGTTTCCACAGTCAGTGATGGTTTGGGGTGCCATGTAATCTGCTGGTGTTGGTCCACTGTGTTTTCTGAGGTCCAAAGTCAACGTAGCCGTATTCCAGGAAGTTTTAGAGCACGTCATGCTTCCTGCTGCTGACCAATTTATTGGAGATGCAGATTTGCAGCTATTTTCAGTTAATGTAAAAAGTATTGCTGCCTTGGGCGGGTTATTTGTACTCCGTGTAAATGAAAATGTTTATGGGAAAATAAATGTAAAATATTTTATTATTGTGTCTATTCACTAATACCCAGTGAAAACACTGTTTTAATAACGTTACTGTTACAATGACAACACAAGTGTCTCATGACGCCACGGCGTTAGTGAAGGTCAAGTGTCACGAGCGATCTAGTCCAAATGGCGCAAAACACATTTTGCTTGCTTTATTTATTAAGATTAAACTTAAGCAGCTCGCCCATGGCACAGTCATAACTTCTGCCCTGGCAAAACAAAATCACAACACCCCCTGCTCAGAATACATTCACCTGGTTATGGTCATCACGGTGGGCGATGGAGCCATCACAAACATTTTGTGGTTGTTGTTCTTATTAATAATTCATTTGTTCTCTTATCTTACAGTGAAAAATACACACGAGTTTCCTTCTAGACCTGCTTCACAAACCAGCAGGCACTACATGGGCTATCCAATGTGGCAAGGTAATCAATGCCTTTTTTTCTAATCACTACATCCTTGTATTATATCTGCTGTATCAATATTATGTCTACATCATCAAAATGGCCTACTTAGGGAATTGTACTAAAATCGCTTTTTGCCTGTAGATGGATTGTCTTTGTTTGATCCAGGCAAGGAAAGCATCACTGTATATTACATGCTAAATAATTGTTAAAGCGAACCTGCGTTGCAAATGCTGTCTTTTTCGGAAGAACTTTTGAAAGAAATGCAATATTATATGCATAACTATGTCTTAAGACATGTGTATGAAGACCTTACATAATGTAATGTAGCAATATGTTTTTATTACCTATACACCACGTGTCCCCTCTCATGGAATCTGCCATGTTGTTTCTATAGTATTCCAAAACGGACAAACTGCTCCACAGAGCACGTTTCGTTAATACATTATCTCTTCCTGCAAAGAAGCAAAAATGTGACGTCATTTGAGTTAAACCCACATAAAGATACATTAGGTTTTCTGTTTCAAACAGAGATAGAGCTCAAGTAAAATCAGACAGATTTCTGTAATCTAACAGCACTCAGAACCGGGTTTAAGACGAGGAATGGACCCTTCGCAAGCAGTTTGATTGACAGGTGATCTGACCAATCATAACGCCGATATTATGTGCCCCCTGACTGACCACCATTTTGTCTGGCAAACAAACCGGTCATCACAAGCTGGCATAGTAGAGCTTTGGTGATTAATATGAAAAAATAGATTTTTAATTATTGGAATAGTAAACAGAATGATACATATTCAGCTTTAATGAATGTTCACACTAGAAAGATAGATGATGACCAAGTTTTAACTTTAAATAATAATCTAAATGAAAGAGAATAGCGGAGTTCACATCTCAACTGTACCAATACCTTGCCTTGCCTATGTGTATGAGCAAGCTGGCAAGATATGTTTGCCTCCCTGTGATGGGATGCGTGCACCTTCCGCCTTCAGAGAGCAGCATTTGCACTGACATTTTAAAGGAAAGACGTTTTAAGTAATGTAGTCGTAAAGCAACCGTGGTACTGTGTTTGTTTTATTTAACACAAATAAAGATGAAGACATTGATGTACTGAACTAATATTAAAAAGTTTAGAATTCTTCTTCTTGTTTGTTGCGAAACGGAAGTTATGATACACTGCTTTGCGAGAGGCGGAAGCTGAATGACGTCATTGTGAAAAGGGCCTATTGCAGCATGCAAACATTTTTGCGCATGTTCGCATAATTATTGCATAGTTCAATCCCTCACAAATGTGATAGCGTTGTTTTCACACGGTTATTTAAATCTCAATACGTCAGTTATGTGATTTGTAATGAGGCAAATACAATCTTCTGATAACATCTCATGTGAAAACACAGGAAGACAGAGGAAAGATGGACTGGATTAGTGAAAAAGGATTTTTCAAATCCATAAAGAGTGAAATCAAAACAAATAAGCCCATTTGCCTCTTTTTGATGATATTTAAATGAAATTTTTAAAAGAAACTATTTGGGAAACAATAAAAGGCAAATCAAAAGTCTATCTTCCTTTTACTGTAAGCATATGTTCAATTTTGTTTCACACTTTTTCAGGTCAAATTAGTCAAAACAAGTAAATAAACATTGTGTTCAAGAAATACACTTGTTTTATATACAGTTTCAGGCATTTTCCCTCCAGCATGGCCTTCTAGATTACTGAAGATGTGTTCAGAGGATGTGTTGTTTATTTTTATTTCCTGGTATGGGAAGATCCGTGGGTTACATAACTTCATTTATGTCTTATTTTAAAAAAAAACAAGAGAAAATATAATTATAAGCTTCCAGATTTAAACTCTTGCTCTCAGACAGAGGCAAATATTTACACAGAAGTTTGTAAGGGGAGGAAGAGAAAGCCCAAAGCGTATTTATGTGCTACAGTGTCAGGGGTCACATTAGGGACATCTTGATCTGATTGTAAGGAAGATACATTTTCTACATATAAATACTTAAATGGGGATTAAATCAAGTTAAATTCAGCTGTGACAGTTTGACCATCAGTCAACATTTGTAAAGGGAACAATGTCTGGCATTCACAGAATTTTTAAAACATTGATGGATAATTCTAAAATCTGTCCGTCATTAAGACAAAGATGAAGGTCAATAGCACTTTTCCAAAGATAAGATTACTTTTTAATGCCATAACATTGTAATTTTGAAGTACAATGTCACACATTTTTTATTTATTGACTTTATCTATTACTGTAAAAAGACCCAAATTTAAAATGTATTTTCAATTTAAATTCGATTTCAAATCACATATTTCCAATGCGGTCTCATACTTGCTTTTTGCCAAATTGTATACATTTTCTGTTAATTTATGAACATTGATTTACTTGAAACAACAGCAACATATTTTTCAAGTATGGAGCAGATGTTGCGAGCCAAATCATTCAGAGAGCAGTACGCCCATAAAAGGAAATCCTCACCTCTGACCCCTGCCGCTGCAGTTAGCCTAGGTGAACCAGACTGCGTGCGAGTCTGCCGAGAACAATGCTTGAATAGTTTATCAAAGACAAGAGAGCGCTCATGAACTCGTATGTTAATTAGCCGTGGGGGTCTTTCACCGTCTTTCTGGTTCATGCCAGTTGGGGGCAGTTGTCCAAACTTTTCCTGTCCTTTTCTTTAGCACCTCCCGCCCCCACGGCCCCTACCCCCACTGCCTTCCTCAAAGCTGAAGTCAGTCAGTGGCACACAGTCCTGCTGCCGGAAGAATGGAGTGAAGTAGTTTTCCATCTGGGGTTTAAAAGAATTCTAAAAACTCAATGACTTCATTCAGACCGGGCATAAATTAGTAGAGAGAGTGAGAGAGACACTGAAGAGGGGAAGGGGGAAAGCTGGACAGAAGTGCGACTGTGCGACGTGCTGCCCGAGGTCGGTGTTTGTGTCGGGAGAGAGAATGTGAGATGGAGCGAGAGACAACATTGCTGTAGGGGAGTGAGGTAGAGAAAGAGCGCTGAAGCAGGAGTAGTTTTATACGCATTTCTATTCAATTTACATTCACTTGAGAAACGTCAGAAAGTTATTGTGCAGGAGCGTTTGGACACACCAGTGTGCTGGAGTTTCAACTTATGTCTCTGGATGAGTTTTGTATGAGGAATTTCTTCAACATGACTGCTTCTCTAGGTATGAGTGAAAGTATTTGATCATTTTAAGCCAACTTTTGATTGAGTTCTTCTTGTGTTTCGGTGTGTGTGAGCATTTGTTGGCGCGTTTGTATGCTAATACATCAGCCATTTGCTGAAGCCATCTCAGACAGACTTGAATTGTCTTCTTGTCAGCATGAAGTCTATGTGATCACCCCCACACTACGAATAATCTTGTTTCTAATGTTTTTGTGTGGGTATCTGCATTTTTAGAATGCTGGAAACATTCTCATTCTTGTTCACTTTATTGGTTTTGATCTGACATTTTTTGTGAGATACTGTTTTCAGAGAAGATATCTGCTGATTTAAGTCGGATAGTATTCGGAATATATTCAAGTTACAACGTATGGAAACAAACATTTTTGTTATTTTCTTTTTGGGTACAAATTTATCCTGTTTCAGGGATGTCCTTTTTAAACTTCACTGGAAACTATTAGAAATGTTTGCCCATTGTAAACCAAACAACACAATTCAAAACTGTAGTCAAGTTCTCTATAATGTTATGGACATTTGGGTACGTGGTTCAACTTTCATTTAAGATCTCTTATGGTTTGTTTTTTATGGGATTGCTTCCTGTTTCACTGGCCCTTAGACTGTGTGCGAACATCTGAAGTATACTGTATATAATAGACTTAAATCAAATTTTTTTATTATTTTGCCTTGTTGTGCAAGCACTGTCGAGCTTGTACAGAGGCTGCAGCTTTTGCCAGAGGGGAACTGGAATCCCCTGGTTAGGCCTGGTTTCCCTCTAAGGTTTCTTTTCTCCTCCAATGGATATTTGGGTTCCTCGCCACGGTTTGCATACTGGTTTACCTGGCCAGGGAGGCTCCTAGTTTTTTATAGTTTTATTTAATTAATACTGCATATAGGAATTTATAGTTTTTTGGATATTTGACCTGTGTTTTGACTTGCATAACCTTATATGTTTTGCTTCTAGTCAATGTTTTCTTGTACAGCTGCTTTGTAACAATGAAAATTGTAAAAAGCGCTATATAAATAAAGCTGACTTGACTCTACTTGACTAAATGGTATTGTTGCATTTTCAATTACTTACAGGAAAAGTTCACCCAAACATTTACTTTGTTATTTCAAACCTTTATGACCTTCTCTCTTCCGCAGAGCACAAAAGAAGGTATTTTGAAGAAAGCTGGTAACCGAACAGGACTAGACCCCATTCACTTCGATTGTATGGACACAAAACCAATGCAAGTGAATGGGGTCCAGCAAACAAAATTTTTCAAAATATCGTCTTTTGTGTTCTGCGGAAGAAGGAAAGTCGCACAGGTTTGATATGACAAAAGGGTGAGTAAATGATGATAAAACTTTTATTTTGGGTATGCTATCACTTTTTAAAGATCTTATTAAATGTCAACAATTCACCAAACCTATACGCTCTTGTTGGTTCAGTCAGTGTTTCTGAAGGTTTGACATTCCTCACGAACACACAAACAAACTCAACACACCACTACTTCACCAAATGGATATTCTGTGGAAAAAAAACATTCTTTCTTTTTATTTCATTCTTTTGTCTGGTTTTACACTTGACTTGTCTCATGAATCACCACACATCTGCGATTTAGGGCGACAAGCGTTGGCACTTTTCCATCTGGCCCGGTAGATTTATCATCCGGCCACAGTGGGTCATAAAGCAAACGGAGTGGACGTGACACTCTTGTTGTGGATAGATGCTTATTAATGTGACTTGGATTTTTATGCGTGTAGTAGTGAGGTCTTTGATGGATGTGTGTTGGAGTTGGAGATGATGGTCGATTCCAACAGACAGTGGTGACATTCTCCTCTCTTTTTCCAGACAAGGGATAGTTTTGTGTGACTCTTTGTACATATGAATGTGGGGAGGGAAGGAATTTATTATGTAATGGTTGTGCAGATCTCAGGTCAGTTTGAACTGAGATTCCTTTTGTTTTGTGTTCGACAGTTACAGTATGTACAACATCACGGTAGAAGATCTTTTATTGTGAGACATATTCCATTAAAAGTTCTGGCATCCTTCATAAACTTCTGATGGAAGATTTTCCACTGAGGTAAATGTTGTTAGAAGAAGCTTGAGTCATGACAGATGTTTTCTTTAGCAAAATGCTACCATATGTTCAGAACTAGTATTATTATCACAAATATCATAATTCAATTTAAACCATGTACTGTTGAAGTTCCTATTGGGTTATTAATACGAAAGCAGCTGACATTTCTGGCACATCATTGAATACCATTGTAGGACCATTCAAATGGTAGATAAAGGTGCCCCATAACTGTTTGCTTTCCTACATTCTTCAAAAAAACAAAAAATAATACAATATTTTCTTCCACTATGAAAGTCATTTTCTAACATTCTTCCAAATATCTTTCTTTGCCTTCAACGTAGCAAAGAAATGTATTCAGCTTTAGATGAACTCTAATGAACACATTTGCAACATTTCTGGGTCTTATTCTGAGGATAAATATAAGTTTTCATGTACACTCCGCTAAATCGAATTAATAGGAGATATAATTTGAGATATTAAAGAGATATCAGTTGGGATTTTTCTATTTTATGGGTTTGCTTAATGCTTATGAAATTATAAATTGTGTTTGGTTGATAAACAGTTGTACATAACTTCAAGGAGACAGATTTACACTTGGTCAATAAATACCTTGATCACAATAGCATTTGATGTCTGAGAGAAAGCCCAAGATCGTGGAACTACAACTAATGTTTTGAGCTATTGCAGGAATATTTATGACATTGTCTTACAGTATATCATTGGCGTAGTGCTTTCGGCTGGAAAGGATTCAATCCTCTTGTGTTAAATTCACTATATTTTTCCCTCCCTGCTCACATTCTCTTTTCAGATAAGCTTAAGGACTTTGATCACAACAGCTGGACATTTTTCAACTTGGCTCACTGCATATGTGTGTGTTTGTGTGTGTGTGTGTGTGTGTGTGTGTGTGTGTATTCTCCCTCTGAATGGAGAGTTTGTTAAGTCTGTGAAACTGAAGTCGTCCTTTGTGTCTGTGGCATGCAAGAGATTTGTTTCTGAAAGCCACGGTTTGAACAGAGGCTCACGCACAAACGCACTTACACCCTTTAATCATCATGCATATTAATTTGCTATCTCAACTGTGTGAGGTATTGAAATGGCAAGCCAATATTAGCAAGGCGCATAGCTCGTTTCTTTCCTTTCTTTGAAAAAGAGGAATGTGAAGTAACACTTCTTCACTTAGGAAGCTTTGTTCCCTCTCATTTTGAGACAGAGAGGAAACGTGAACTAGTTCACCCAAAAATAAAAATGCTGTTTACCTTACTCACTCTCTTGTCATTTCAAACTTATGTGACTGTATTTCTTCAGCGAAACGAAAAAGAAAAATGTTGGTAACCAAAAACTGTTCGTCTCCATTGTCTTCAATTGTATGGACACAAAGCCAATGCAAGGGGGACCAACGTTTTTGTTTACCAAAACTCTTTAACTGGTTTTAGGGAGATTGTGGCTGTTTTTCCTGGTAAGAAATGGCTCAACAAGCTTGGAAAGGCTGGTACACTAGCTAGACCAGATTATTCCTGGATGGACCAGACAGGGAGACTGTCTAAACCAGCATGAGGTGGTTGGCTGGTCTTTGGTGTTTTTTTTCATTAGGGTAGTCCCTCTGACCTTTCTCTTCTGCCTGGAGAACATGTCTTCTCCAGGGGTCATCCAGTTCTTCCCTTTTCTTTGAAGGGCCGCTTTTCTCCAACAGATCATTGACCTTTAGGACTGGATGGTCCAGTCCTCATGTGACACTAACATCTGTTGATCCTGTCGGCTTTAGGTGGGTCATGTTGGAGTGGATAGACTATTTTTTTGGTCCATTCTGATCCGTTTCTTCTTGAACATCAAAGCAACAACGTTCATTGGTGTATGTGATGGAATTTTAAAAGAAAAACCAGATGAATCTCTGGGAAGAATCATTTGGGATTCCTGTGCCTTGGGAATGAGCTTCAGGGTTTTCTGGGTGGATCAAGTAAAAATCTTTTTTAGTAACATTTATAATCGGAGAGTTCAGTCTGAGCCTCCAGATGTTGTTTGTGGATTTGTTTTTGTTTACATGAATTCTGGATAATGTTTTCAAAGACAGCGTCGCCTTGACAACCTATCTTATGAGGTGGTTAGGGTTAGGGATGCGGTCTTGGCTGAAGAAGCATCTTCAATAATACTGCAGTACATGAAAGCTTAGTAACTATAGCTATTACATAAGCAACATTCTAAATATAAGCCCTCCTATCCTGTTAAAATAACAAAAAATGTTTTTTGGATGTGAGATTTTCTACATAAAATTTTTGCAGCTTTTATCAGTTTGAATACGAAAGATTGTCAGTGCTGTTCTATAGACTTTAATGTTACGTGTAAGCTATCCTTGTACAAACAGCTGATGCTTAAAAGCTAGCTTCAAAGTTAGTTTGCAAAGCATAATGATTGCATTGTCCAATCAGGGTCCTTTTTTCGAAATAAGGTTACACGTCTGCAATTTTAGAGCTTTGAGTCTTAGCCATGATAAAATTGTTGTGGTATTTTTTAGTCATGCCTTGTACACATACATGCTAAATATAGTAGTTTCTCTGGGAGCAATGGGAAAGGAATATGAAGCAACAGATATCAGAAGACCAATATTATAGACAAACCACTCTAAATACTCAAGTCCTGTCAGAGTTCAATTCTTCACTTATGGGGTGATAAAAACCGCTTAACCTAACTTAAGATTGCTTTGCTTACCTGGTTTATCAACCTAGATACTACTGGGATCAGCTGGTTTTGAGATTGAGACAGGTCAGATTGGAAGACCGACATAAAACCAGTCTAAAACCAGTATAAGCCAATTGCAGATTTCCATTGTTTCAAAGTGTATTTAAATGCAAGTCTTTAGGGGTCATCATTTATTCCTCCTCTGGTCATTTTAAACTGTTGAGTGACTGTTTCATTCTGTGGAGCATGAAAGAAGATATTTTGAGAAATGTCTCAGTGTTTTTGTGTCCGTACAATGGAAGTCAATGGGCACCAGTGTTGTTTGGTTACCAAAGTTCTTGAAAGTATCTTCTTTTGTGTTCTGTAAAGGAAAGAGAGTCATTCGGATTTGGAATGACATGAGGGTGAGTAAATAATGACAGAATTGTTATATTTTGGCATAGTACCCTTTTAATGGCTGCTTGCATCTATATATTATTTCGTTTGTTTTAAATTGCATTACGGGTTTAGTTTTAAAAGGTTAAAATAAACTTTGAATACAGTAAGTCAGAATCTACTTTAAAAACACCAAAATGAATTAGTTTAGCTCTCTAGCTTCTAAGAGAGAGAGAGAGGGAGCATGAGACAAACAGAGTAAAATTCCTTGTGGGTCCCTCCCCTGTGGATTTGTTATGTGCACAATCTAAAGAATGTGTACGGGCTTCTGCCAAACCCACAGCCACATCTCCCCTACAGTGGTCTAGTCGCTAATACTGTTTGATTTATGACCTACATTTGGCAACTAGTAGCAAGTTTTCAAACAGGCGTGCTATAATAAATTGCTCATACAGAATGGAATCTCACTGGAAAAAAAGCTATTGCTTAAAGGTGTGTGTTATAAAGCTCCTGTTATTTGTCTCCTCGCAGAGTCTCGAGGTTATGTGGACAGCATGACGCACGCATCCGTGTCGTCGGACGGAGAGCTCTTTCACTCGGATGTCACAGGAAGTCCTGCCTCCTGTCAGAGGATGTTTGGATCCATGCACTCTATCTCCACACCGAGCCCATTGGTCAATACGGACAGGTATCTAAATCAAAAAGACCTCTCAATTCCTTCTCATGAGGAAAATTGCATTTATGCTTAATGCGCATCACATGAAGTTAAAGGAAGGACCGTTTAAGAAGAAGTTCACTGGGCAGTACACATAAGCAAATGTCTCTATTTGCTTTTTCATCTTCATCTCAACCAAGATACTTAAAAGTCTGCAATTGTGTTTTTTCTTTGCTCTAGAATGATAATGCCGGTGTTTCAGTAACAATAAGCTACATGTGTGGTCTATTGTGTCAATGCAGGCTATATTTATCAGTGTATAAACACACCGTGGGGTGTGTTTGTGTATGCACAGGATATGTAAGATAACCTTACGCCGTTTCCTCCGTACAGCCCCACTGCAGCTCATTCTTGGTTAGAGGGCGGCTCCAGTACCTCTCTGAGCCACTACACCCCCCAGCCCTCCCCACCACTCACCCTGTCCGCGCCCAACTCCCACAGTTCCCCCCGGGGAGCACCCCGCAACCTGTCCTCCTCTCTGGACGTTGGGGGACTGGAGAACAGCCTGCTGGAGACAATAGAGGGTTTGGAGGCCCTGGGTTTAGATGTGTCTCAGCCTCCACTTCTTCCCATGAAGAGAAGAGGCACAGAGGGCTCAGAAACCATGTTTAGTTTCCCGCTCAACAGAAGTGGAATCAGCCCATCCTACGCCAGTCACAATACATCACCTACAAGATCCACACCGAGTCCAGGTTTGAACTGTCTCTGTATGTGTGTACGCGATCTCTATTAACACCCACAACCTTACGTGTAATGTTACATTTTTCAGATTTCCTGACCAGTAAACCTGAAAACGTTAAGTTTGTTCAGGACACGTCAAAGTTCTGGTACAAGCCAGACATTTCTCGAGAGCAAGGTAAGGATACGTGATCATTAAGAGAATATTGTCAGAGTAGACATCATATTTCATTTGAAACAAGAAGTCTTGTAAATAGAAGTACAGTTCTTTATATACAGTAGTTGATGTACAGATGACCTATTTGCACAATATGTGCTTTAAACAATATCTCGTGATTGAGGAGAGCTTCAAAATATGAAGAAAGTGTCACAAAAGGAAGAAAACTACAATGTGTTTATTGTAGGTGTTTGTTTGAAAGAAATATTTGATAAAAGTTTAACTACAGCATAACAGAATATACTGTATATAGAAATGCATAGAAAATGCAAAAGCTTGCAGTACGAAAACAACATGATTCCGTCGTGTTCTTGACTAAAGCAGTCATTCTTCTGTCAGTCGATCCTCCTCCTGACTCAAGAACATTACACTTCTCGAAATTTACACTCCAAGTTTATATTCCAAACCCGGCTACACAACAAACATACACATGTTTTAGTACATCTTTAATAATATGATATTAAGTGCAAAGACATACATTTTCACAAGTTGGACATCGCTTTTGGCCGCCACTGTTTGCTGCTAAAACGTCTTTAAATAAACCAAACCAACATTTTTCTTTTTATAAGATTATTGCTTTCGTTTTAAAAAGCGCCCATTTGTGATATACAAAATATATTTAACTATCACCTAAAGGAGGATCAATAGCTGTGGAGAAGAGAAAATAAATAAGTAATGACCCGAAAGATGAAGTCAGATGAGGTGGAGTTGGGGATGGAGGTGCTTTTTGAACGTGGTATGATTGAAGAGCTGATAAAGAGCTAAGAAAAGCAACAGTTAGCATGTGTTGTATCACTATTATTTGACATCGATTAGCTCAGCTGGTGTTAGCTGACTAACTTAAAGCTTAAAATAGCCACTGGCCTTTCGTTCACGGTATGTCATGGCCATGAATCATGATATGCTGCTTACTGTTGCCTGTCAGGAGTACAGTAGATGGTTTTAGTGGCAGGGATATTTTGGTCCTACAGCACATTTTATTGTACACACATATGAGTGTAAGACAGGGCAGCTCAGTGTACAGCACTGTTGTCGCACAGGATGAATGTTAGAGCCCTGGTTGTATTCCGACTGTCTCTGCGGAGTTTGCGTGTTCTCCTCATGTTGCTGTGGGTTTCCTCCAGGTACTCCTTGTAATACCTCAGATCAGAATCGTGTAGATCAGATTGAATCAGAGACTTAAAATCACCCATACGTGTGAAGGAATGGTCACTTAACTCTGCCTTTGGCCCTGAGATATTCTGGGATGGGCTTTGACATCTGCAACCCTTCAAGTGGTATAGAGAAAGAATGGCTGAATTTCAGTGCAAGATGATTCATCCATAGTTTTGCTCCATTTTCCCAGGAGGCAAAAACTCTTTGAATGCGTTTTTAATATCTAAAGTATATTTTGTTAACATTTTGGAGTACATTAGCATGTACATCACCACACGCATTACACGTGCACTAAAACTCAGTTTGGATTTCATTGGATTTCATTGATTTCATTGGTTCACTCATAGATTACTTCAGTGTCTTCACTGTTTTACTATGTTTACAACCACGTTTTTTTGTGCTGCTGAAATGTGTGAAAAGACAAAAGATCATTTTAACGTTTCCTTGGCTGAACAATTGACAAGCGCACAACTGACTGACACATAGGACTGTACTTCTATCCAAACTAAATCATGTTGTCTACTCTGACTAAAGTATATAAGGAAGCATTTATGCTTCTTTTTTTTCTTTTTACTGATTCTTCGAATAAGCAATAAAGAAATCTACTTTTCTCGCTGGTTTTCTTTAGCTATTGCCATTCTCAAAGATAAAGAGCCGGGCTTCTTCATCATCAGAGACAGTCACTCCTTCAGAGGAGCATACGGATTGGCCATGAAGGTGGCCACGCCCCCACCTTCTGTTCTGCAGCAAAACAGAAAAAGTAAGAGAACCCTTACGATGACTTATTGCTGTAGCATCTCTATGTCTCTGTTTAGCATCCTGGCACTGAATATGACTGCACAGGAAAAGTGCTTGAATGAATTGCGGTCGATGTTTGGTGAAGTTTAAGACCCAGGAGAGCCGGACTTACCAACACTATTGTGTGAGGAACAGCTGAATGAGTGTGAACACAGCTGGAGCGTTCATATCCAGAGCCTCTCTGTAAACAGTGTCTCGCAAATAGAGGAAGGAAGGGTGGCACACACACACACACACAGGACATCTCACTTTGATTCACAGGTCTAGAGGTCTCAGTAAGAAGGCATTTCAAATTTGATGCACAGAGATGATGCAAATTCTATAGATCCACTAATATCCCGTCTGAACGTAACATATAAAACTGAAGATCTATATAATATTGAGTTATTTCTGGGTGTGTGTAGCACACGCATATATTGTCTTGAAGAATACCAGCAGCGAAAAGGAACGGCTGATGGATATTTTTAACAAGGTCCCTTATCAGTTTCAGTTTGACAGTTGTTGTCACAGTTTGTGTTGCACATTTCTAGCCAGATTGTTTTGCGAGCCTGCCACAGCGTAAAGCAAGCTTTGCTGAGAAGCTGTCATTGAATGATGCAACAGTTAAAACTATATAGGACTACAGTGCAAGAGTCTCATTTCACATGCAAAGAGAGTGTAAATGTCTTGTATTCGGGGCAGAGAGAAGATAGAAAATAAGCATAAAACCTTGGAAAGTGGATCTCAAAAAAAGTATGAACAAAAATGAACAACTCAATTCTCAGTTGTGTTTTATTTAAGGGACTTTATTGTCTCGTGCTTCTCCAACATTCCTTAGAAGTTAGAAAAATGGAACATAAACAGATATTTGTTGGCGTACAGTATGGGGTAGAAGATCAACGTGGATATAGCTCAGATCCGTGGTTCTCAACAGGGGGCATCAGGATGACTAATCATTTAAAATGAGCATTAAAATACATTTTAAAACAACTACAACCAAGATATAATTTAATATTTGTCCATTTGTATATTGAATAAACACTTTCCCCATTAATGTCAAGCTCTTTAATATTTTATGGGGTAGACATTTTGAGTTTTTGTAAGGGGATGGGACCCTTTGAATACAGTGGGGGGCCTCGGAGTCAAAAAGGTTGAGATCATTTATTACAAAACATTTTTAATAAGATAAAATGCTCTCTTTGAATGAAATCTTAATTTTTTCTGCTGGTAGTCCATCTTCCTCAGTAATTTAGTTGTTGTTTTGGAGTAAAAAATTTGCTTCCACATTGTGTTCTTGTTGCAGTCATGATTCCTGTCTCTGTACAAACAGTGGGGGATTTGTCCAATGAGCTCGTCCGGCACTTCCTGATTGAATGCACACAGAAAGGCGTACGGTTAAAAGGCTGCCCCAATGAACCCTACTTTGGTAAATATGTATTCGTGTTTTCATGGATGTTAATAAGAATGAGATAACTCCCTTTTTGATTGTGCATTCTCATTAATATCAATCAAACTGCCATTGGTTTGTTTTGATTTAAGCCATAATAAATAAACAAATGCGGCTGATACAATAAAAACATGATAACATAATAAAAAACATGATTTTATTACGAGTTATGTCATTTTGGAACTTCATGTGTTAGGCAGAGCCTCACAATTTAGATGATAGTTTCCCGGATTTGGTCGCCCTCTTGAGGCTATTATTTAAAAGCGGCCCTTACACACCTACCTGTGTACTCTAGGCAAGACTCTATGCCCCGGTTTCACAGACAAGGCTTAAGAATAGTCCCAGACTAAAATCTATTTTAAGCTGTTTTAGCTGAAAATAACCTGCACTGACATCTCTTAAAATATGTCAGTTGCATTGTTTGTTGTTTCTATGGCATTTAAAAAGAAGCGACTTCAATAGCCTAAATAAACTAAGGCATAGTCTTGTCTATGAAACCGGGCCTATACATGTTAAATTTGTTAACCTAGTAATACAGTTTTTTCAAGAAATGATGAAAGCATTTTTTAGATATTATTTACTAAAATATTTTTTTTAAAGATTAAAAACAACAATTACACGATTCAAAAAACAATATGTGTTTACAGGGAGTCTCACGGCATTGGTGTGTCAACACTCCATCACACCCCTGGCATTACCTTGCAGACTCATCATCCCCAGCAGAGGTACTTACTCATATCTGGGTGTATTTGTTTTACAATTCTTTTCTCCTGTGTTTTCTCCTGATTAAATCCTTTTTTTCTAGATCCACTTGAAGAACTAAATGAATCCCAAACACAAACATCAACAAACTCTGCAGCAGAGCTACTAAAACAGGGAGCAGGTAAACAAATAAACCCTGTCTAGTGTTCAATGATTGTGCTTATGTGTGAATGTGCACTTGTTTGTAAGTGCAGTAGTATTACCTTTATGTGAAAATTGCATTGAAACTAATCTGTGTGTTGACGCCTTTGTGCCGTCCAGCGTGTAACGTGTGGTTCCTGGGCAGTGTGGATCTGGAGTCTTTGACGGGGGTTCAGGGTGTGCAGAAAGCCACCACTGCAGTATTCAGCATGGAGCCTCCCTCCACGTCCACCGTTGTTCACTTTAAAGTGTCCGCACAGGGAATAACACTCACAGACAACCAGAGGAAGTGAGTCTCTCAGACACACACATACAGACGTTTAGAGATTGGTCACAGGCAACAATGTAAGGTGAAGTTCAGCAGAGAGCACAACAGTCAAAGGAGTAGATTTTAAACCAGTGCTTACCAAACCGTGGGCCACAGCCCCTCCGGTGGGTGACCGTGACAGTGTCAAATGTTAAAAACTTCTATAAGAAAATGTATTAAAAGTATCCTTATGAATTAACTACTATACCCCTAGTATTTAACTATATGAATATTTTACTTAAACACTGTAGTGTTTTTATAAATTTTACTACATTTTAGTGATTTTAATTGTAATGTTTAGTTGGCGAATAGAAGAGTGTTTTACAAATCAGAAGTGTCCAACTCCATGAAACATTGTGAATGTTGTGCACTCGCACTTCTCAAATTTGTAATCATTTGAATATTTTGCAATAGATGTAGTATCAATGATTATATGTAACTAGCTTTATAAAATACTGGTTCATTTGCATTATGGGATAGCATATTGCCTCATTGAAAACATAGAACACACACATGTGTATATACAGTACTGTATACTGTTAAGGTGATGACATGTTTCACTAGTCATGTTGACACATGCGCTCAGCTAATCCTAGTGCTCTTGTCACCAACACATATCACATTCTTTAATACAAGTAGAAAGCTAAATAAAGAATCTACATACACACTTCAGCGGTTGTTTTGCTTTTATGACATCTATCTAAAACTTTATAAATATGTATATACATGAAGATTTTTGTGTACATTCAAATTTATTTGCATTACTGTGTATGTACAGACTGTTCTTTAGGAGACACTATGCCGTCAACACAGTGATATTCTGCGCTCTCGATCCCAAGGACAGGAAGTATGTAACGCACACACACATTATGTACAGTAACGGTCACATATTTGGAAACATAGGTTCTTATATAAAACAGTAATTAGTAATAATACAATATGAGTAGTAAGCTTTTCAAAACTATGACATAACATAAGAGGAAGTACACAAGTAATGCAGTATACATAGGTGTAAAATAAAAGACACCCTTTAGACGACACTTATGTAAATGCAACTTTGACAATATACAAATGTATGTTCAGGCCATGCTCTGACACTTCTCCACTGCTCTGTTGACAGGTGGACACGAGATGGGTGCACATCTGCAAAGTGAGTGTTCCTCCATCATGTACTTCCAATCTGTTATCTCACTTTTATGTGCCAGCTTATGCATTTGGCATAATGTATACTCGTTTATTCATTATTGCGGCTGTTTGTTTGTGTTTAACAGGATCTTTGGCTTCATCGCAAGGAAAAGTGGAAGCAGCACAGAGAACGTCTGTCACCTGTTTGCCGAACACGACCCTGAGCAGCCCGCCAGCGCCATCGTCAACTTTGTCTCCAAGGTGATGATAGGATCTCAGAAGACCAAATAGAAGAAAAGGTCCGCTGAGATTCCTCCCGGACAGCAACACAGATCAAAAAAATTAAAAATTAAAATCGTTTTTGGTCTATGCTTTACGAGGCGTTACGAAATTTTGCGGGGCCCAGGTCACCCATTTCTTTGGGTGTAGGACCCACAGCTCCGAGGGCTAATGTGTAGCCTACACCTTAGTGGACCTAAGTAGACTCTATTTATCACAGACTCAAATAAACATTCTTGTTTGTACCCCTGCCCTGGAAAGTACATTCCTAAAAGGAGTGTTTGAAAACCGTGCTGCACTGTTGCACCCCACAGACAATCCAGTAGGGGGAGACAGATTTCTTTGTTTCACTTTTTCCCTTCCGCGACCATAAACTGAACCAGTGAAAATGTCAAACAGTTATTTTATTTCAGCGGTTTCGTTTGTAGTATTTGAGAGGTCTGTGGTCATTTGTATGTTTTAATATGAACAGGCTGATCTAAGTATTCTATAAATGATGGAGATATAACCGTAGATGAATTTCTCTGGGCACATACATAAAGTAGGTTTGACCAAAGAGCTCATTTTCATATCAATTAACTTTAATTTCTCGCGTTTTGTTTAAATATACGTACGTGTACATTATCAGATATCTTTTATAGCTCAAAATATTCAGAACAGTCTTGTTTATCTGTGTATTTGTCTGTTCCAGCAGTGGATGCCTTATAATCCATATTGACCATGTCTATATATTCTGTAATATTTATCATAAAACTCTACTCTGTGTATGCTCAACTTTCACTCATGTGTATATTGCTCATGAGTTGACTCTAAAAACACTCTATAAAATCTTGTGTACAATATGACATAAATTCATAATTATACATAATAAAAGCCTATAAATGCTAAATGTATACATGTGTTTCGTATGATGACAGATATGGGTTCTGAGTTTTACATGGGAATCATCTGAAGCAGACAGGCACAATATACGCCTATATTTATATTTGCTTTTCATTATTTCAACTGTTAAAGCTGTTTCGCAGACACTTTTTTTGAACTGCCTAAATATATTTCTATATTTGGAAGTGATTTTTCATTGACTGCAAAGAACTCGCACAGAATAAAAATGAAGATACAGTATGGTACCAAGCGGAGGCTGTGTTTTCGTAGTGAATTTTATTTAGGTTTTCATCTCAAGACGTTCATACAACATCATGTGGTGACTGCTGGTGGCATGTGTTCATCATGTTCTTGGGATAGAAAGCAGGAGAGAAAAATGGTTTGTTTATTTCAAGGTTGGGAGGGAAACAGACTGGGTGGAGGAATCAAAAAGAAAGAATGCAAAGTTTCTGAGTCAGCTCCAGGCTGGATTCCTCAAGGGGTCAAGGTTTGGCCGGTTAGCCCCTGTTGATAAATGTCATAACTAACCATACACCATCTGTTTTTTTAGAGGATTACAATGGTAACTGCCAGGATGAGCAGAGGGAAAACAAGGAGCGGATCCACGTGCAGTCGAAAGCGAGTTAGCATTTTTGCACTTCCAATTCCGTCACCCCAATTCATGTCTTAAAAATGGTGGTTGCTACCAAGCTGCTTAAAGCGACTGCTTCTTTGGGTGAGGACGTACATTAGATGCCGTCTTGCATATAAATCTCACAAATAATGCAACATGGACACAAATCTCTAGCTGTGAGTGGAGATTAATTCCCTGAGAAACTGCTTACATATAGTATACACATTTTTTATAAAGTTTGAAAAAGTTGTAGGAGGATTGGTGGTGGAGACGTCGATATCGAGCGACCGCAGTGTAGTGTTCACAAAGCTTATTTATTGCAATCTTCTATAAATCCAAAGGATTTTGTTCGACGGAACGAGTGCGGTGTTAACTTTTTTTTTTAATTTGGCCTACAAAAAAATGTCATCCCTGCGCCAGTCTATGGGTAGCTTTCTCTAGATATCACAAGCATCCCCGGTATTCCTCCAGTGGAGCGCCCTCCTCTGGCAAACTCTTTCAAACAAACCCTTTGGCAAAGACGAATAATTCATGTATGTGTGTGTTTTCTCACTCTTTTGTTTCTTTAACTTTCTCACTTTAGGCTTCAGTCTGATTGAGAGGAATGCCGGCCATTTAAATCCACACACTTCATCTAAACACCCTGCAGGTCTGCACGTGTTTGGTTAAACACACATTGGAAAAGACTCATAGTCGGGCAAGATTAAGAGCGTATAACACATATTTCTTCTAAAACAAAGAGCCGTGTGTGTGTGTGTCTGGAGAACCGTGGCTCAGGCGTTCTTCTTTAGACGAATATCTGTGTTTTATGTCCATTTAGTTTAGCATGTTTTCGCTTGCCGTTCACTTTCAGCATCACTCTGACAGCATAAGCGTCTGTCATAAGGATATTGTGAGGTGTGGTTGTGTCATAAGTGTGGCCCTGGGGGACAACTTCTGTATGTAATAAAGACTTTGACCTTGACTTTAATTATTTGTGGGATGTGGGAGGGATGGGTCACCGAAAATTTGTATTTGAATGAAAAGTGATGGACAGGGAGTTATGGTGTACGTGTGGTTCGTGGAATACGGAGTACTCTTTCTCTAACAAAATGTCACATGACCTTATATTAAGTAAGGGTTACACACTGCTGCATGTGATGGAGAGTTGCGTATATAGAGAGATAAGCTTTTATATGCTAAAGATTTTACTAACAGTTGTTGTGGGCTAAGCTGTGCCGGTGGCTTAACTGACAGTGGTAATAAGCTTTGCCTTAAATGCAGGAAATTATGTTAAAAATGCTGAGATTTCATTTCAAGGACTTCAGATCTCAAAAGAAAAAAGATCAGTTTTCATAGGCATCAATGGGATTAAACAGAGTGTTAATACACTTTTGCTTTAGAGTCTTTTCGAATTCCTTTCAGATCTCAATAATGTCAAAAACTGAACTGCAATCAAGGTAAATATTATGTTAGATTTCAATAGAAATGGATCAATTCTTGTTCGAATTCTCAATTAATTCATAATATGGCCAAAGTACATATAGAGACCTCCAAATAACAAATGGCAATTTGTCACTATTTTGGTGACTTATTTGTTTAAAACGTTTCTTTTTCCTAATATTGTGAATTTTGAACAAATTAATACGAAAGAGCCACCTCGTAAAATAGTTACAAACATCTTTAAGAGCACGAATCTTCACAATACAAATCTCAGCAACAGTACATGTTTTCCTGATGTCTGCTTGCAGGATTGCTGAACCCATTGGTGTTTAGGTTAATTCATCGATATAGATTTTAGACATTTTCATAGTTCCAAATTGCTAGATCAATTGAAATTTTAATAATCGATTATCAATTCATCTTAAAGGGATAGTTCTCTGTAAAAATGAAAACTCGCGCTTGAAGTGGTTTCAAATCGGTTTACATTTCTTTGTTTGGTTGAACGCAAAGAAACGCATTTGGAAGAATGTTAGCAATTGACAGTTCTGAGGCACCATTGAATAAGCCAACCATAGAACAAATTTAAATCGTAGTCAATGGTACTCCATAAAAAATTGCTTTAATTCAAATATATATGTTTAAGGGTACAACAGAACAAAACAAAATGACAGAATCGTTTTTTCCTCCGTGGTAGTCAATGGTGCTGAAGTGGCTGTCGGTTGCTTACATTCTTCTTCATGTCGAACCGAACGAAGACAGTAGGTTTGGAACAACTAGAGGGTGAGTAATTCATGACAGAATTTTTGGGTGCACTATCCCTGTCATTTTTAACATTATCTATTCGTTTTAATAGTGTATTTTAACAATCGTCTCATTTCACCTCAACAACTTTAGGAGAAACATCTAAGTTGATCCTTAAAGCAACACTTTGTAGTTTTTTCGAGCCTAAAATAATGTCTCTCAAATGATTTCAGTGGTAGAACAACTCTTAACCGGACGAATTCTGCTGCCGCTGCTACCTGAGCAGCCTCATAGAGGCTACAACCACACTCTGTAAGTTCTGTTCATTTACAGGACATTTCGGTACATTTACATTGATTCATATGTGAGACGCTTTTATCCAAAGCGACTTACAAGTAAGAGAACACAAACATTTTGTCAACACTCAAACAGTACCGTTAGTTTATCAAGGCCATGCTACTAGGAGGATTAAAGCTGGCGTAAGCGAGGCAGAGAATGAACAACCAGTTTTTTTAGACGCAAGCCAGTTATGGGTTAGTCAAATAAATGGGGAACCGAATGAGTGAAGGTTTTTGCAAGCGGTTTGGTGCCTTGCTGTGAAAGAACAACCAGGCGTCGCTCATTTTCAGACCGAAGATGACAGGAGGGCATGTAGACCTGAAACAGTGTATCAAGGCAAAGGGGCAAATTCTAAGTTATCGTTCTGAAGGCCAGTGCCAGTGATTTACACTTTATGCGGAGTTGTGTTACATGTGTTCTTTTAGGCTGTTGGAAAAATAGACTTGCAGCTGCAGTCTGGATCATTTGTGAGGTACAGACAGCCATCCATCCCCTGCCTGCGAAAGAGTGCGACGTGATTTCCAAACAACATTTCTGCATTCGCTGGTTCCACCAGCACATGTATTGCGCTGCCCACGAGGAAGTGTTTACACAGCGACATTATTTACAACACTGGTAAAAGACAATTGCGCTTATCAGCCACATGGGGACACAGTGAGCAAACGTGCTACAGTGTTGCTTTAAATGAAACACAACTGAAAACCTGATGAAATCTCTTGAGCTTTTTATCCTGTGCGCAATAATAGAGATCTCATACTGAGGTTGCATTGACGTTAGTAAAATGTTTTATGGATGTTGCCAAGAAAGCCAAGAAGACAGTGCACCACAGTTACATCACAGTACATACAAACAGATAGACAAGACGTTGTTGTATTTCTCCTTCCTTTGTGTGTGTGATTGAAACAGATCTGGTAGTGCCGCTGGTGGTGGTGCGCGTTGGGGGGTATAAAGGGATGACCTCATCAGGAAAGGAAACTTTCCCACAGTCTGTACACAAAGCCCGCTGTCAAAAGGTGAACTAAGGAAGAAATTTAACACACTGGATAAAAAAGGCCTAATCTCAATATACAACCTCTCTGAACAAGCCATCTCAGCCCAAATATTTAGCAGCGAATAAACAGTGTCTCTCGCTCGCATTGAAAATGTTGCATCAAAGATACATTCTTGGAAAGATGCTGAGTTGATAAATATTATCATAACAGCTGTCAACTTATAATACATGACACATGTCATACTTAAACAGTCCTGGCGAGTTTTATTCCACCCTGGAACAGAGGATTTCAACTGTATTGATAAATAGTGATGCTGCAGATTAGCTCATTAGGTTAGGCGTGCGATATCAGACGTGCAGAGGTGAGACAACTGGAACTGTGGACCAGTGTTGAGTGTGTACCTCAAACTTGCAGATCGCAGCGGTTTCTAAATGAATCGTCTTTCCCGGAAATCGTGTTCTATGCTTTTGTACCACACGACTGTGTCATGCTATATGACAGACCCACATTCCACATCGCAGATTGCAGAAACAACATTTAACTCTGTGAGTGTTACCATATGCAATGTAAAGATGTTAAGTCTATTTGGACAAAGAATTCATACACTGTCTAAATACAGTCACACAGGTAAAAGTTTCCTATTGACTGCTTTTTTTGTTATGGTGGAGAGAGAAATTGTCTGTGATTTACTCCACAAGCTGACAGGGCTATCTAGATTTGCTATTTTATATTTTCTATATTTATAGTGCTGGTCAACCAACACAGTTCATTGTTTATTCACCCAACCTGAATGAGTTTCTCTCTTCTGCAGAAAACAGTAGCAGATATTTTGAGAAATGCCTCAGTTTTGTGTTCCGCAGAAGAAGAAAACCTCATACAGGTTTGGAATGACATAAGGGTGAGTAAATGATGAAAGTGAATTATCCCTTCAAGCATCCCTCCAAAACACAGCATTTGCTGGTAACCATCCAAATCTAGAGATGGTGTGATTGTGAGCCATCTGTAAGCCCCAGATGCAATAATTATGCCACCTTTTCACCGTCCACGACCTCTGGACATCAGTTTGCCCCCTAGTGGCAGCTGTCGTGTACCTTCAACCTGTCAATAACAGGTGATACAGCTCGAAGTTGGAGCACCCTGACACTTGTTAGTTGGAAGCAGAAACGAAGCAGATGTGGACATCTGATCACGCGAATGTAAGAAAAACACATGTTCATTAAAGCCACATAAAATTCTGGAGCCACTTCAGGTCACATTGCATATGTTTTCTTATGGACTATTAACTAAAAATGCACTTTAGAGGAGGTAAAATTAATATTTATGAGTCACACAAACCGCTGCTCCTCGGTGTTATTGAGTCTAAAGGATTCTGAACCTCATGTTGACCGGGTCAATGGGTGCCAAGAAACCCTCGAGATCACAGCTTTGACAAGAACAGTCCACACAAGCCTGATTTTCAGAACGTTCCCTTTGTGACACCCTGTCTCTTTCGTGACAATGAACTCCTCCTCACTCCAAAACAAGACTGTTGCACTCTTTCGTTCATTCTCACGTTTGCGTTCCACCGATGCCTACGTGCGGTAAAGCACTTGGTGATCTGTCCCCTTTGTGTATTGTCTGTGTATTGAATCCACTCACACTGGGAGTTAATGAACCTGTATGTGGGGGTGGGCAGGGGAATAACACTCACATCTTAGCCAAGAAAAAAGTAACAGCAGATTCACTTACATTACATCAGCGTTTCTACAACAAACTTAATGAGGGAGTCGGTGTGTCTATTTGGAGAACAGGCCACATTATTAGGATCTTTTTTGCCTTTTATTCGTTTCCTTCTTTGATTGAAATTTGGACTCGCTAAGGTTTCTCCTGAGGTCTTTTCTGGTAGAGTGTTTTCAGGCCAGTAAGGAGAAATTCTGACAAAAAGTGTCAGGTCTATGTGGCTTGAGTTGTGTAAGAAAATCTAGTGTTTTTCTCAAGACTTGCTGAGACCCTTAGCTTTACTCTGGTTTAGCATATAAAACGTATAAATATAATAATAAAAAAGTTGTTGATTTGAAAAATTCACATTGGAAACAAATGTGGCCTCATCTGTGAAATCCAGGTTAAAGTCATTTTATCTTTTTATGGAATTAAAAGCATCAAAGTAGTCATATTCTCAGCCATAAAAAATGATGAAAATGGGTACTGTGTACAGTATTTTTTGCTGCAAATGATTTGTTATACTCATTCATTGATACCATGTTTTGCACAAAAAAATGGAATACCAGTCAATGCAAAGGATATCAAAATGTTTACATTTTGCAGGATTTGCAGAAAATAAATCTGTGATTTGACTCTTATTTCACCCCAAATAAGCTATTAAATTGGCATTACTTAATTAAATAAGCTAACAATATTAAAACAATTTTCATGTGCATGCAGTTGCAAACACTTTTATCACAAATAACTAACAGATCATTTAAACCAGGCACGTGCAGGAGGGGCAAAGTGTGCTTGAGCCGCTGCATCTTTACCCAAAGTGCCCTTTTTGATGCCCAAAGTGCCCTGTTCACGAACGGATGAAGGGGGAAGATGAAGAGGGCACTGGTAATTCAGATAATTCATTTATAAAAACACTACAATATTCCAAAATGAGATATTTCACAGTGACTTTAACGCCCAATGGGTAACGCAGTACATTCATTGAAGTGTTTTTCAGCATTTACAGTATTCAGTTGAATATAAGACTATTTACCTGCATTACAATCAGTATGACTTGTGCTTTATCTCAGAAAATATGCTTTACTGAGCTCTGGAATTCGCTCATCACTGAAGGGTAAAACATTTATCAAAACAAACTGCATCCTCGAAAGAAGCAATATTTTGTAGCCTATGTGGGACGGCCTTCACACTGTGCGTTTTAGGTAGAATTCTGTCTTTTTTTACCCTCATAACGTTTCAAACGATGCTGTCATTTTTGGTGTAACTCAAAAGCAAACTCATCATTTCTGAGAAGCATTATGCACCTTTAGCCATTCCTTTATAATCGTAATAGTGAAAAAGGAAAAACACCCTAATACGACTATAACAGGATTCCATGGAGAATGACTTTATGTCAGTTGTTTTGAAGCCATATGATAACAGGTTGGCTGGAATACACTAAAAGACTTTTAAAATCTGAACAGACTTTTTCAACTAGACATCATACACTTGCAGACTTTTTGAAAGTTTCAGATAGAAACACACTAACTGCTAAAATCTGCAGACTCGCACAGACTTGTAGTCCAGACTGAAAATCTGGGCAAAATCTGAGCAAAAGATTTGTAGTGTATTTCATCCTTAAGATGAAAGATGTGTGGGAGGAGGATATGAGTGAAAAATGACTTGGAACAACATTAAGATACGCTTTTCTGAGCATAAACGTCTTCATATGATTTAGAGTATAGTGCAACTCAAATGGACTGCTTTAATACTTTTACAGATCTTTTTTGGAGATTGACAGCCTAGGAATATATATAAATGCTTGTTTTGCACAAAAAACATAGAAATTTAAGTTTACGTTGTCATATAATGTTCTAATGCACAAGTTAATACTATATTTCGTTTTTTATCCCATCCCCATTTTTGGCAATGTCATCAAGCAAAATAACATTATGCTTGAATGTCGGTGTAAATGCGCAGGCAAGTTGTCATCAAAATGGATTTCCCTCAATCGTGGGTGAACCCACGACCCCCGGGTCAGAGGTCAGGGCCCCCAGACAGGCCCACGGGAGTTCACTTTTTAAAAGCGAGCTCATCTCACTCGAAACCCCTCAGCCGGGGGCATTATCTCATCCTTTTCCCATGATTATCCTGAGTGTAGAGAGACAGACTCTATGGGATTGTGTGCGACGAGGTCAACGGGTGGGACATGGAGATGTCCAAGAACCGAAACGAATAAAGAGACCTGATAAAAAAGTAGAACACAGAGATTCTGTTTAAGTGACAAGAATCTTGTCTGTGTGACCCAGCATTCGCTGTCTCTCACCAACAGACACGAGCAAAATGGCTGTCTTGGTTTAGCCAAACAATGTCAGCGACACTCTAGTACCGGCTTACGGGTTTTATTGTTTAAGTACAATCCTTTAGGCATTGTGCTCAACAATGTCCTCAGTTAATGGGCAGTCTAACCTACTTGCATTGTCTCTAATTGGTCTCTCCGGAGCAGGAAGAGAGAAAGAGAAGGGCCAGGTTGGAGAGGGGAAGGACCCGGGCTGAATCACCACTTTAGTGCAGAGTCAGGGAACGGGGCGGACAAAGAAGCTTTTGTATCGCCAGGGCTCAGGGCCCAACAGGAAATGCACCTGGTCCTCACTCTCCAGCTGATAAGAGCTCTCAGTCACCATTACCTCATCACGAACAGCATTTGTGCAGACAGGTTTGACATTAAATGTGGTTATTATCTGTGGTTTAGTACAAGCTGTGTGATCTTGTTTTAACACAAGGTTACCGTGGCCTGGGGTAAAAGTGTGTTTAATGCGTGTATAATTAAATCAATTTTATGCAATTAAAGTGAATATGGACTTGAGCTTTAATTTACATTTACGCATTTGAAAGTAACCGTTTTTTTCTGTGTGTGCATGGTATCAGGAAACATGATCTACCTGGACTACAGAAAAAGTGGTCACATCATAAAAGTGGTACATACAAATGTTGCAGTCTTCTGAAGATGATATGAGATGACACACGATATCTCTTTGCTATCTCGATTATTTTTCCTAGTCATAAATCAGATTAAATAGAGACCGAACTGTTTATTAAATGTCAATAATATGGTATTTCAAATAGACCCGGAAATCTTACAAATGTTTCAGAAAATATCTTAACAAAGTCACAAACTCACCTGATGTCAGCAATCCAAAGTCAAATGATTGAAGATTTCGATACAAAATCACACATTTTCCACCCCAGATAATTTTATGAATTCAATCTGCATTCATTAAATGAAAGAGAATTAAGAACAGAATTGTCAATATTTTTAGCATTTTTTGATATAATTTTTATTTTATACTAACATGATTACATGCACTACTTAATATATATTTATTAATGTATTATATAATATATGTATTTTTACTAAATAATATTTTTCATCATCGTTTGTTAAGTCTAACCACAGCTTCAGGGTCCGAATGCTTCATCACATGCCAAAGACAAAAACTAAATAAATAAACAGTACAAAACATACAAAAAATAATTAATAATTTAACAATTGAAAAACCATGATTGAAACAAGTGCAGGCTTGGACCCGGAAACATTATTTATTACGTCACACGGATTAAGATATCTCCCACTTTTCATCTCTGCCAGATACATGTATTCTCTACTTTTAGTCTTTTAAGTCTCATGTTGAGCAGTTTTCAAATGGAGCCCCTGAATGAAGAAACAACCAAAAAGTGACCTAGACTCCATGGGGCTTGTATGAAAAGGAAAAGCAGTTGGCATCCAATCCCTTCATTTTATAGTTTAATAAAAAGCTTGCTAACAGCGAGATGCCCTGCAGAAGAATGTGTCAAAGCTTAACATATTTCAAAATACACATACTTTCTTTTTAACATCAGGGCTACAGGAATGAGGAGAGGAAAAGTACACTGTAGCGTTTGGACTGTTTGTAATCATCAGTCACACAATGTTTGGCAAAATAAAAGCCAAACTGAACCGCTGTGTGAAACTATGCTTCCTAATGTTTTGGAACCCAGAAGCACATTCCAAAACACACCAGGAAAACGGCAAAGAAGCAATATCAAATGTACAGTTTGCATTTAAGGCATTACACCACAGGTTATTAGTCTTGCTTAATGTATCAGTGTTTTCAAAGTTGTATGACATTCATATGGCTGGTATGTGGGATCCAAAGGTCTAGGTCCACATTGCGGAATATTTATTGGTATATTTTCCTTTAAATCTCTAAACAGACAAATTGTTTCAAGTCCCTAAAACGATTTAAAAAATACAAGCTGTGAGATCAAATGACGCTATTTCCAAGTCACTTAGCCCTTTGGGACTCTTCGGTCATTTTTGACAGAAAAATTACACATCTTGAAATGGTAAAAATCATAGCTTCATCGTAATAAGATTAAATTATGGACATGATTCGTATACAGTGCCCTCCACTATTATTGGCACCTGATGATAAAACATGATGACATGTATCTGAACTAGATGTCCAGGACCTCTGGTATAAAAGTAGGTTCACAACAATACAGATCCGGCGGTATATTTAACTGTAGACACACGCATGGGGCATTTTTCATCCTGGTGTGCACCAAACATTTCTTGTGTTATTGCTGTCAAAAAACTCGTTTTCATTTCATATGGCCATAGAACCCAGTCCTGGTTGAAGTTCCAGTATGGCAGATAAATATGGTGGAGGTTATTTTTGCATGAGAGCAGACGATTTCATACTTGAACAGTGTCCCAAACAACTTATTGTGATGGATGTGCATATTTTCTTTATTTTTATTAAATGCTTTCTGACTTTCTTTGAAGCGAGTTTCTTTGAATTCTTCTCCTCGCTGTTCATTGAGACAACATAGACACACATGTGTGAGACAATATGGACACACATCCTGCAAGCAGATTTTCAACATCTCCAGTCCATGAACACTTCTTGATCATTGCCCTGATGTTGGAAAATTTGATTTTTTATTGTTTTAACTTATTCCTTAAGGCCATTTTGTATTTTGTGTAGCTCAAAAAAAACTGTATTGCACATCAGAACTATATTCTTTGGTTTTATCCAATGTTATAAATGATTAAGGGGGTTTGGGCTTTGTGTTACTAATATTTCTTCTCCTGGGCAACAAGAAGTCATGACATGGACAACATCATGTTTCTAGTGACCTGTGTGCTAAGATATATTTAGGTAACTCTTCAGAATGTGGACCAATTCTCACTATTAACTAGTTGTTCATTAGCATGCATATTATTGACATATTGGCTGTTTATTAGTACTTATAAAGCACATATTCTGCATGACCATATTCTGCACCCCTAATCCTACCCAATACCACTACCTTACTAACTGTAGTTAAATGAGGCAAACGTTGTAGTTTATGGTTTGTTAATAGCGAGAATTGGACCTTAAAATAAAGTGTGACCAATATATATTAATTTTCCTAAAGAAAAAATAAGTTACATTTGCAAGGCTTCGGTCACTTTTGACCACGAAGGAGTCAAGTGTGACCCCTAAACAAAAAGTCCCATTGTAATTAGATGGAAGCATGTGTTACCATGTTAACCTTTTTTGTAAAAAAAGATGTGCTGCACAAGATGTTCTATTGGAACATTCTCAAATCACGCTGGGACTTCGTGCCAGCTTGAGTGCATGCTGCGCGACATTAAGACATTTTTTATGTAACTTTTCACACACATTGTTTAAAAATAAACTTGGAACAATCATTTGTTACATTTCTGTCACTGATGTATGTCTTGCTAGGATCTCAATAGGCGTTTATTTCGTTTTTGTGTAGTGTGTATATAGCAAATATTCAGAGGAATGTATGGTCTGTATGGTTTGCTTGTATGCATGTGTGCATTTAGACATGTAAATAAATATGTGCATAGGACAAGGGGTGGGTGTCCCAAATCTGCTAAATGGGGAACCGCTCTATATATACACAGCAGGGTTGTTACTTGTCTGACTGTTAATAGCTCAAATTATGACTTAAATAGCATGTGAGTGTGAAATATTTTTCTCATGTGTAGCAACTCAGAGATATGAATACAGATTAAAGGAGCAAGTGAAAGCTGTAAGTCAATATAAATATCATAAATATAACTAAAACGAGGAGATGATAGAGCAGAAAGTAAAAAACAGGCAGATACACATAGAGAAAGAGAGGGGGAGGGAGAGAGAGAGAGCAATGCATTGGCACTTTTAAATAGACTTCATGGAACAACAAATCCTTCCACTGCACTAATCAGCAGATGCCCCATCAATTGCCAGAGAGAGAGAGAGAGAGAGAGAGAGAGAGAGAGAGAGAGAGAGAGAGAGAGAGAGAGAGAGAGAGAGAGAGAGAGAGAGAGAGAGAGAAAGAGAGAGAGAGAGAGAGAGAGAGAGAGAGAGAGAGAGAGAGAGAGAGAGAGAGAGAGAGAGAATGAGAGAATGAGAGAGAAGAAAAGAGATAAGTGGGCTTCAGTTAGAGAAGAAATGCCAAAGGATGTACATCATATCTATCTTATAGACAGGTGACATGCTTCACAAATGTTTACATTATTTAACATATATTTACATTATAATATACATTATATATTATTTATAAGTGATCTTTTTTATTACATTTTAAATTTTTAATTCCTTGCTACATTACATTCATAATAAAAAAATATATATTTTAAGAAATAAATTATTAGTATTTTTCAATTTATAAAATCAAAGACATTTGTAAATGTGACCTCATACTTTAATACATTAAGTTGAAAAACTCATTCAGTCAGCCTACAGTTAAACCGACTGAAAAAAAAACGCTGGGTAACGGTTGGGTTTGTCCTTTTTGACTCAGCATTGGGTTGAAAATAACCCAGCATTTTTAAGAATGTGTAATAGAAGAGTAACACTACTTTTTAACAGTAAATTAACCCAGAACATTCTTTAAACTTGACCCAACAATGGGTTGAAAAAACCCAGCATTGTTTAGAGTGTAATAATAAAAACTGTTGTTTAAGTAACATAAATTGTATAAAATCTCTAGAAAGATTAAGAAATAAACTTTCTGACAACAAAAACACAACAGATCCCTTGCAGACGGCATAAACACTGATCTGCTTTGGGTCGTACCGTTTCTCAGAATTGATTTTGGTTATGAGGGAAGCAGGCCTTCGCATCTAAAGCTACATTTCTCAGAACCCCTAACTCAAATCTGTGCATGTGTGGGTGGAGAGGGTGGGGGGATGTCCTAGTGTTCCTCTGTGTGTATGTATAACTGGCACAGCGTTTAGATTCCTGAAATGCTCCAAATGCTCATTGCCTCACTTCGTCATGACCGATTCTGATATCTGTGCGTGTGTCTCGGCACACAACAACAAATGAGTATGTTTCAATTGCCTCATCCTATTCGGATGTCTTATTAGTAAGGAGATGCAAATAACACAGGGAACACTGATATTTCACTTCACAGGAAGGAAATAAAACCATAAGCCATTGCACATCACCTCAATACTACATAAAAGGCATAGTTCCCCCAAAAATGACAATTCTGTCATGACCCGTTTGATTTTTTTTCTTTTGTAGAACACAAAAGACCATTTTTGACACAAAGCAATGCAAGTCAATGGGTATCGCCATTGTTCGGTTACCAGCGTACTTTAAAATATTGCCTTTTATGTTCTATAAAAGAAAACAAAAACATTCAGGTGAGTAAATCATGACAGATTTTTCTTTTTTGGGTGAACTAGGCATTTAATGTAGTATTGAGGTGATGTTCAAATGGCTTACGCTTGAACGCTGGCAATCCAACAACGGCACCCATTCACTTCTTGTACAGACAAAATCCCCCAAAACCAATGCAAGTCATTGGGTATCGACTCGATTCGGTTATCTACATTCTTCAAAATATCTTATTCTGTGTTGTGCAGAAGAAAGAAAGTCATACAGGTTTGCCATGACAAGAGGGTGAGTAAATGATGTCTGAATTTACAAAAATGGGTGAACTGGCCATTTAAGATTCGATAAAAACATGATGTAAAAAATGTGTGCATGTTCTTCGTCTAGTTCTTGTTTCCAGCTTAATTGACTTGTTTCCAGCTTTAGGGTTAGTGTTAGGGTGTGGTTTTGCGCTCTTTATACTATTTAACCGTGCACGAGTATTTATCCGGTAACCATGGGTGATATAACAAAAACACCATAAACAATTTTTTTCATGTTACCCACCGGAACGTCATTATTTATCCACTAAATTTGTTTCCAGTATAAATGATGGTTTATGGTGATCATGTTTGTGTTGATCAGCGAATGTTTATTGACCCACAGCATGATTTACATCAATACACCGATTAAATATATACGTATGTAGAAATACATCTTCATAGATGTTCACTTGGTCACACGTCCAGTATACGTTTTGTATGTTTTGTAAAAAATGTCTTAACTTCAATGTCATGCTGGACATTCCAACTGAAATCCTGACTTTCTGGGTTCCCTGCCCAGTGTGTACTTATTGCTTAGGAACCCTGCTTATAATGACATTGCTCCCTAAAAGAGTGTCAGAAGACTTCCACACATCAGCACGGCAGAATATCTCTGCTCACGGGTCTCATCTTACCATCAGTGTGGGCTTCTGCTTCCTGAATCTCTTCTCGTCGTCTTTACTCCATTATTATACATTCTCCAGATAAACGCCCACCCCACCATTTCCGTGCAGCGCGCCACCCATCAAAAAATCGAATTAGCAAATGGAAGATTCCTCTCGGGGACCTAATGCTGATCATTATCATCGCATCATCGTGGTGTATCAAGGAGCCCTGCTATCATAAATCACCTTGACAAGGTTTTGGAAACGGCGACAGTAATGTGAGATGCTATAAAGGTTTGTCCCATGACACGGTTGCTCTGTGTGACATTTTGCTGTTTTAAACAGCCCTCTGCAGTATGTGGCGGCTCTACTGTCTGGTAGCTAGATATCTGATGTATATTGGTGTCAGCAATTGCAAAAGTCAAGGTTAGTGTCTGTCTGTGTGTGAGAGAGGTTAGAATGTGTCCAGAGTGCAAAGGTCAAGGGTGAGTTGTAAACCTTTCATCACCAATTCTGGGAAATGATGGAGGGAGTGCGAAAACACACATTTTCATGACCTCCCATACACAGATTGAGGTAGTGAGAGGCCTCTCACATTTCATTATTCCTCCGGTTATATAGACTTGTGTTTGTACGTATGCAAATCCTCCTGTAAAGCAGTTGGTGGAAAAACTCATTTGAGCGTTTAATCTCTGGTTTGACGTCTGTGCGATTCATTATAAAACGCTAGCTTCAAATGGTGTACAAGGAACGAATGCCTTCCACAAATGGCCGGTGAATTGTATCGAGCATGCTTTTTGTCTACTCTATATTTACATTGTATTGACGTTTTTGTCTTGATGGTATGACATGCAGCCAGTGGAGGGAAACTCAGTCATGAGAGGCATGACACGTTCAAAAATAGCCCGACACACTTTCCTTGTGACACCATTTGACCACTATTGTAGTGTAGTACACATTGTCATAATGGCTTTATTACACAACTGTTCCTACATTTGCATTATAAGGGCATTCTTATGTTGCCTTCCCATAAATAATCGTAAAAACAGTTATAATACATTAAAACAAGTTTTTTTTCGAAAACGAAAACGTTTTATCTACAATGTAAAATGGAATGCAAAACCTTTCAATCTCAAATTTGCCCAGAATGTAGATAGAAACGTATAAGGTGACGAAATGGCTGTATAAAAGTAAGCGATAATCCAAGTTTAGGCGCTTTGCATCTGGGGGTTCTTGTCTCCATGTCACGCAAGAAAATCCTTTAATGCACGGCTAGCCGTGGTTTATCCTTCTTATACCGTGATCATTTGCCAAGTTCAAACTGTTATTGATGTTTGCAGTGTAATTTTTCATCAGACAGGTGAAAATGACGACTGTTATAATCAGTTTACAAATGTTGATCAAACTGACTGGAACAAGTGTGGATTGACAGGTGTGCATTAAAACTGTTAAATGCACGGAGAGTTCCAGTCATTTTGATCTGTCGGACCTAAAAAAAAACAGCTTTAACTTTGCAAATGATCATGTTATAAGCAGTATAATTCACAGCTAGCCTACATTAAAGGATTGTAATGCACTTTGCAGAGGCAACTACCCTTTGCTTTGCGTCGGGTGGTTCTTGGCCTCCACATTGTCTAGTCAAGTCAGCTTTATTTATATAGCACTTTTTACAATTTTCATTGTTACAAAGCAGCTGTACAAGAGAACATTGACTATAAGTAAAACATAAAAGGTTATGGAAGTCAAAACACAGGTCAAATATCAGACACACAATACATTCCTATATGCAGTGTTAATTAAATAAGACTATCAAATTCTAGCAGCCCCCCCGGCCAGGCAAACAGTACAAAACAGTATGCAAACGGTGGCGAAGGAACCCAAAACCTCAGAGGGAAACCAGGCCTAACCAGGGGATTCCAGTTCCCCTCTGGCAAAAACTGCTGCCTCTGCACAAGCTCGACAGTGCTTGCACAACAAAGCAAAATAAAAAAAGTTAGATTTAAAATTATCATTAATAATCTAATAACGACTGAAGTTTTGTAGAGTCGCCACGTCCTTCGTCCAGCATTTGTCAGGTCTGGGAATGGATTGCGCCCTGCCCGCTCTGGTAACCTTGGACTGCATCCTGCCCGCTCTAGTAACCTTGGAACAATGAGACAAGACTGGCTGAGAGTAGAGTACTGTTCTGCACTCTTTGATGCAACAAATGCATCAGTTGTTATTGGAAGTGTCCCTGGTTCCGGTTGATCTAACTAGTGCAGCCTAGATCTTTGAAATATATATATTATGATAGTGTAGTGTATGCAAGATTAAAAAGATGCGTCTTTAGTCTAGATTTAAACTGACAGAGTGTGTCTGCCTCCCGGACAGTGCAGGGAAGACTGTTCCAAAGTTTAGGCACTAGATAGGAAAATGATCTGCCGCCTGCACTTGATTTTGAAATTCTAGGTATTACCAACTGACCTGACACCTGAGAGCGTAGTGCACGTGATGGACTATAATACGTTAGAAGTTCTCTCAAGTAGTGAGGAGCTAAACCATGCAAGGCTTTATAGGTAATAAGCAAGATTTTAAAGTTTATGCGATGCTTTATAGGTAACCAGTGCAAGGTTGACAGAACCGGGTTAATATGCTCATACTTTTTTGTACGCGTAAGAACTCGAACTGCCGCATTTTGGACCAGTTGGAGTTTTTGTAATAGGCCTGCAGGGCAACCACCTAATTTTACAGTAATCTAGTCTTGATGTCATAAAGGCATGTATGAGCTTCTCTGCATCTGATGGTGACGGCATATGACGTAGTTTAGATATATTTTTATGATGGAAAAACGCAATTTTACAGGTGTTGGCGACCTGGTTCTCAAATGACAGAGTACTATCAGATATAAAGCCAATATTCTTAGCTGAAGATGAGGGTTTATGGAAGATCCATCAATAGTTAAGCAGTATTCTTGGTTGTTATGTAGGGCGGTTTTCGGTCCGATAAGTAACACTTCAGTTTTGTCCGTGTTCAGTAATAAAAGATTGCTACTCATCCACATTTTAATATCGACTATGCATTCCACTATTCAATGGAATTGCTGTGTTTCATGAGGCTTCGAGGAAATATAAAGTTGCGTATCATAAGCATAACATTGATAGCTAACTCTGTGTCGCTTTATTATATCTCCTAGAGGTAGCATGTATAATGCGAAGAGCTTAGGCCCTAAGACTGAGCCCTGTGGTACACCGTACTGGACTTGCGATTTGCGAGATACCTCATTGTTTATTGCTACATATTGAAAACGGTCGCATAAATAAGATCTAAGCTATTTCAAAGCTATTTCCTTAATACCGACATCATTTTTGAGTCTATGTAGGAGCATGCTGTGGTCAATGGTGTCGAATGCAGCACTAAGATCTAGCAGCACCAGATCTCGGTCAACCTCGGTCGGACGCAATAAGCAGATCATTTGTAACTCTGATCAGAGCAGTCTCTGTACTGTGATGTGCTCTAAATCCAGACTGGAAATCTTCATTAATCTCATTCCTTTGGAGGAAGGAGCATATTTGAGTTGAGACTACTTTTTCCAGAACTTTAGATAAGAAAGGTAGATTCGAAATAGGTCTGTAGTTAACTAGTTCTCCAGGGTCTAGATGGGTTTTTTTGACAAGGGGCCTTATAACAGCCACCTTGTATGCTTTAGGCACATGTCCTAATAATTTCTGGGAGCATCTCTTTCAGTAGATTTGTAGTTATAGGGTCTAACATGGTATACAGAATCAGAAGTCGCTGACGATTTATTTTTGGTTAATTTAGCCACTGTATCAAATAAAAACCTAGGATTATGCTGGTTTTCTTCTATTAGTGATGAAAGGTAGGCAGATCTAGACGTTTTTAGGGCTTTCCTGTATTTTTTAATACTATCCTTCCAGGCAGTACGAAATACCTCTAATTTAGTTTTCTTAAAGTTGCGCTCCATTTTTCGTGCCGCTTTCTTTAGAGCCTGAGTGTGTTCATTATTCCACGGTGTCGGTCTGTCATTTTTAATCTTTTTTAAGCGCAGAGGAGCAACTATGTCTAGTGTTTCCGAGAAGGTGGCATTAATATTTTCAATGGTAAAGTCAAGATCTTCAACGTTATTACTCATGCTAGAGATTTGAGACAATTCATGCAAATTATCAAGAAACGCACCTTTTGTAGTCGAAGTTATTGTTCTACAATATTTGTAACTTGGAGTTTGATTTGCCACCATTGGGTAGTGAAGCAAGCATGATACCATATAATGATCCGAAATGTCTTCGCTCTGCTGAAGGATTTTTACGTCGCCCACGTTTATACCGTAAAACAATATTAAATCTAAAGTATGATTACGAAGGTGAGTAGGTCCTGACACATGTTGAATAACGCCCATGGAGTTAAGAGTGTCTTTAAAAGCCATTCCCAAAGCATCTGTATCATTATCTACATGAATGTTAAAGTCACCAACAACAAGGACTCTGTCTGCAGCCAGTACTAGTTTTGATAAGAACCCACCAAATTCGTTAATAAAATCTGTGTGGTGCCCTGGAGGCCTATATACAATAGCCAGAATAAATTTTAAAGATGTTTTGTCCTTAGTATTAGGTATTGATGCATCAAGTACCATGACTTCAAAAGAATTGTATTTAGGATTAGACTTCTGAGAAATGCTAAAAGAGTTACGGTAAAGTGCAGCAACACCTCCCCCTCTGCCTTTTAGTCGAGGCTCTTGTTTATAATAATAATCTTGGGGGACAAGATTAGTATATACGCTTAAGAGAGAAACCGTTAGCACACAAGAAAACTAGAAGGCGAGATGATATTTAGCAGTGTAAACAGAAACCCCGCTAGCACGCTTGTGCTATGCTAACGGCGCTGAGTGTTTTGCTTTAAGATCTTCAAGTAAATAACCAGGAGATGGTTATTGAGATATCAGGATAAGTTTAGCAACAACAGTGATAAGTAACAATGTATGCTATGAATAAAATACACTAATATGAAAGAAAGTACAAGTGCAGGGATACAACAAACCGATTCCGCTGCAGTGAGGTGAAACTCCGTCTACCGGAAGCCAGTGAGCTGATGATTGACTTTAGATTACGATCCTGATGCTATTTTACTTTTGATTTAAAACATTTTATTTTTTATTCTGTTTTACACAGAAAAGACGGACAGCACTCATATAAATTGCTTATCAGAGTGAATGGCTAAAAAACACAAATATATTCCTTGCTGATAAAAATGACGTAGCAGCTGATCGTGACATTTATTCATTTATTAACATTCTTTAATGCACGACTAGCTATGGATTTTCCCTTATTTAATGTACACCTCCCGGTCAATCAGAATCATGTATTCAAACAGACCATGGTATAAAACTAAACTATACAATATGTGAACTGTAGTTTGACATTTTGTTTGTTTTTATTTCGGACCGAAACATCTGAAAAGTGAAAAGTTACCCTTTATTTGCGTGACACAATGCCCTGGTATTTAAACATTACATAACTTTATTTTAATAGAGGCTATGACACCTCCAGGTCAGCTGTGACAATAAGGTTTTATCAAAAATTATGCAGATAACAATGGATTTATCATTCCAACAAATGTCAGTGTTATATTATATGACATTTTGGTACATGCAGGAAAGGTGGCATTTGTGTGCATGCGTGTGTAAGGGTGCATGATTATTTAACCCCATTAAAATCACAGCTACGGGGGAAGAGCCTCGCCGTTGCTTTCGTCACAGTGGCCTGATTGACAGGTTGCATCGATTTCATTCAGTCCCTCTGATTGGTCGGTCTGTTCTGCTGATACCCGTGCGCTGCAGAACGTATGTCACACCATGTGACGTGTGTGAAAATCACACCCACATACAAGCACATTAATGTCAATATAATCTTTATTCGTATGAATAGAAGGAAAATGCAGCGACACCTTAACATCGCATGCAGAACACTGAATATATATCAATAATTAAAACAAGTGTTGTTAATCTGTCCATATATCATTTGTTTATATTTTTAGAAATGTTTTCTGAATTGTGTGGAAAATGTGAACTAGAATCTGAAACGGTTGATCTGAATCCCAAAAAGCAGAAAATGCCTTTTGAAATCCACTATATTTTTTATTTTCTTTTGGTAACAGAATTTAATGCAGCTTCTTTCAAGCAACCTTAATATGGTGGTGGAAATGTTATTTGTCCAAAATCGCTGCTTTTTATGGCACTGGCCAATGTGTGTCTGCTCAGGCAATCCCATTTAAGCATGTGTGTCTAAATGCCGGCCAGTGCACGGGCATTTGTGTGTGTTTGCCGTTGTGGTTGGACGCCGTCCTTTTAACTTAATGAGAGTATGTTCTGTATGTCTCACTGGGGCACAAATACACGTTGTACAGACAGAGCAGCATATCATTACAAATCACTTCAGAAAAGCCCAAACCAGACCCAGACGTGCACACCCACGCTTGCTTAACTCTACACACACCACAGACTCTCTACCGCTCATACGCAGATACTTCGCCCTCAGATACACACCCTACCATTTTTAATAGACGCGCAAACGTACATACGTGCTATTACCTCAATAGCTTTCATATGCACTTTTTAAGTATTGGCCTTTTGCAAGGTCGCAACCGACTGCTGAAGATCGCATGTGGCCAAATGTAAGAAAGTTTATGAACCAGGCATTTTAAGCCCATATTGTTGAGTCTCACCAGCCAAACCAAGCATCATAAGGTCCGGTCCACAGTGTTCATTATACAGGTCACGATCCGACCGAGTTACAGAGGAAGCTATATGTGATTGATATGGGAAGCGACCAACTCTAACTAATTTCTTCTTCATTTGAAGCGGGGTTTGCCAAAAACAGATAATACCACGATGCAACGCAACACAGAAAAACGAATATTGAAATAAGGAATGAAAAAATGGAATGAGAAAATGTGTATAGACTGTGATGGGAGTGTTTGCCCATAAAGTATAGACTTACTGCTAATTGCCTCAGACAAAACGTTGTATATCTTTGGTCAATTCAGTGATTATTCACCCCAAAGGTGCATATTGGTTCCAATTTGATAAAAGTACAGTACGGTGCAGTACTGACCATTCATATATATATTTTCTTCACACAAACAGAAAACACAGGAAATGTGTGCAATATCAAATAACAAACAAAATGGCGTCTTTAGGCAAAAGTAGGTATTTAGTTTGACCTCCCTTGGTACTGAGCACATCTTGAACTCTTTTGGGGAGACTGTCCTGAAGACATAAGATTAGAATCACAATTGATGGTTTAATTCCATTTAGGTTTAAGAGAGCAAGATTCCTGTTATTGCTCAAGAGGAGGTCTAAATACTGTCCACTTTACCCTAAAGAAGCTGTTGTCGTTTTTTTAGACACATTCCTGAATTTTCTGGTTGTACACTCTTAAAAAGTTGCTATAAACAGGTCTTCAAAGCAATGCCATAGAAAAAAAGACATTTTGGTTCCTCTAAGACCCATTCACTCAAGGGTTTATTTATAAGAGCTCTTTCTTTCTTTTAACAGTCTAAAAAACCTTTTTCTATAACAAAGAACCTTTTGTTAAGAATAATGGTTCTTTATTGAACCATTCAGCCTAACATAGCTCTTCTATGGCATTGTGAAACAACTTTACCTTTTTAAGAGACTGAGAAATAATCACACTCCAAAGAATCGGTACAAATAAGGGCAAAATGCACTATATTATTATAAAGGACATATTCCAGCATTGTTTTTTGTTTGACCTGTATTTAGAATGTTCCACTTTTATTTAATTGTTTTTATGACATTGATGGATCATTTCCTGGCAAAAAAAACGGTGCGGCCCGCTCCTTTTTCTAGGCGCGTACCGGGCCGGCACCGCATTGAGATATATTTCAGCTTTTTAGAGTGCCGCAGGCACACCGCCACCGCAGGACATGTGACAAGAACCAACCAATCACCTTCAAATTATAGAACAACTAAAAAAGCTCAGCGAAGACACAGATGATCACAGCATTATAAAATCTAGTAGCAAGAGATTTTCAGTGCATATAATCCATATATCCTTTGTTTATAGCTTCTCGTCTTCACGGCAGGTGTGGCCCATGGTTGCTTATCAGCGGCAATTGCCAGGAGAGCACACAGGTTTTAGACGCAGAATGTAAGAGGTTGCGGCCCCTAAACTGCTCCTTTAGACTCCATTCTTGCTTCTCTCTTGCTTTAAATGTTGGTAAAACATGTTGTTATTCCTTTCAATGCCTTGCTAAATTTGAAGTCGCACACAGTATGTACATCTGCAAATGTATATGCGTTTATGTTTGTGTAATTGAGAAAGAGCATCTTTAGCTGTAAGTTTAGTGTATGGTTTGAACAGTTGTGTGATACATCTACATGCTGCTAGGCCATTGAAGTTACATGATGCAGACTTTAAAACTGTGAACCCTGACCATCTGCTGCAAGCGACTGCATCCCCTCACACCTGTGCATTGATCAGTCTTAATCTTCCTCACATCATTTATTAAAGCAAAATACTCTGACAATGGCTTGGATGCTTATAACAATTGGGTTTGTGCAAAGAATGTTGACCAATTTGGCTTTGTTTCATGATGGCTCATCCTCTGCCCTTAATTCCTTCGTTGAAAAGTCTACGATAATAAATCACAGCGAAAATGTTTTCCTTGTGCAATGCTTTTGAATATAAAACAACATCTAATGAAAAGCAATCAAGTTTTTATTGTCCCCAGATGAGAGTCCTGTTCTGTTCCATCAGATACAGCTTGTGGTTGAACCGAGAGCGATTTATTCCTGTGTTTGCATTCTATCAAAATACAGCCAAATTGTTATGATTTCAGAAATAGAACTTGACGGTAAGACATAATTATGAAGAATTCTGCAGATGCCGATCCCACACTGATAAAATAAAGATGTCGGTACCACATGCATTTATTGTTTACGATTTATGTGCAAACTAAACCTAAAACAAGTGCCAAGATTTGGAGATCGCTGGGATTTGCTAATAAACAAGTAGTTCTGTTGAACTCCAATAAGGAAATCTTCCATATGATTGATTGTCTTGTAGGATGTACAATGTTTAAGAATTTAAAGATCTTTTTATAGCATTTGAATGTTTGGATCTTTCACTTCTCCATGTATTGGTCTTTATTTTGGTGAAAGCCTTTAGGATTCTTAAGAATGGATTTAAACATGATATGGTTTGCTTAACAGCCGAGAAAACAAAGAGCTTTCAAATCTTTTTGAATGAGAACAGTAAATCCTGGATACTTGGTGCAATGAGATTTGGATCCCCTTTTCCAAGAACCGGCCCCCCAATCACCCCCATTGTCTCCCCACCACTAGGACTTTTAGGAAAACAGCCCTTTCAACATATTCATACTATAGATATACTGTATGGCGTAAAGTGAAGTAGATTTGATTGAACAAGGTGTATTTGAACTATCCTGTACAATCTGTCACATACATAATCCATATGGCACTCTGATACAGGTGTGGACACACACTTACACCGATATACACACTTTCATATAAACCAGACGTAAGTTTGTTCAATAGTCTGCTTTAAAACTCCTTTGTTTAAACATCGGTTACATGGAGGTGGTGAGCATGTATATGGGGTTTACATGATAGGATGTCATCGTGGGGACAAGTTGTTCTCTTATCTCCTCGGCTGGGCACCTGTTGTATGTCTTGCTGAGTGTGTATCTTGCTCTTAAGACGTGTTTTAGAATAAATGCAGTTATTATTAACGTATTCTGACAGCGGGTATATATGTATGCTTCCATGAGTTATGCTATGCAATACTTTATAGGCAATTAGCCATTACGTTTTTTTCATTGTGTCGGATATGTGTGAGGAAAAAGTGACAACAGCCCGTCGATCTATTGAAAATTAATGCACACCAAGAGGTGGTAATGAAACCACGGCACAAACTCAGCTCTTGTGTTTAGATTGACTTTCTTACATCAACGATTTATCTTGTTGAATGGACCAAGCTGCATTTGCAAGTTTGAATGTTTACTTAAAGCCCCCATTTCTAATTTTAAAGTGTTGCTTTAGACCAAATAAAGATGCAGTTATTGGATTTTTGATTTTATTTATTTATTTGGAATGGGACCATGTCTAATATTTCCCATAAGTGTTTACATTGATGCATTGTATTGGAGTTTGAGATGGTATTTTTCATTAGCTGGGAGTTCTTTGGCATGGATGTGTAAGGATGTGTACGTGTGTGAAACAAAGAAATACAGATGAGTTGGTAACATTTCTGTATTTGTAGTCATGTAATCTGTATTACTGTAGCTTTTTTAATATTTTCTTTCTTTATTTGTTTATTTTAAACGTAAAGCTACTGTCCAAAAAACTGAACAAATCTCTGTGTCTAGTTAAAGACACATTTTTGGTACACAACATTCTGTAACACAAATCATGTTAAACTTCATAACACGTCTTCTTTTTAAGTAGGTACGGTTCAAGTGAATTTAATAATACCCGTGACCCAGTCTGTGAAAACCCAGCTAAAGTGCTTTTTACATAAAATGATTGTTGTTAATAAAAAGAGCAATCCGTGCAAAAGAAACTTGATATCTTTACCTGATATATTAACTGGGTAAGACCATGATTAAAATTGTAGGTAGATTGAAGGGATCGTTCCCTTAAAATGAAAATTCTTGCATTATTTACCAAATTGATCCAGATCTGTTTAAAACCTTAGTTCTGCATAAAATGAAGGACAAATGTTTTGAACTGAACAGTTCTGGGGCACTATTGATGACAATAGTAGGAAGGAAAACTACTATGGTAGTCAATTGTGCCCCAGAACACTTAAGTCCCATTATTGACTGAAATCAAATTTCACAGACGGGGTCACAATTTATTTTATTCGAAATTGAACAAATATATTAAAACAATATTCGACTTAATGCAGATGGTATTAGCAACGTATTAAAACGTACTGTATGCGTACATACATTATGTTCTTATATTTAGCCATCCAACCTCCACTAAAACTGCTGACGTTAAAGGCATTTGCTGTTAACCAAATGTGAATGTAGAGCAGTCGACACTTGTTATGCTATGTTGGCATGCACAAATTTGTGTGCAATTCGTTCTGTCTGACTTTTTGCACGCTCAGGTTATGTTAGATGAAAGCTCTGACCACACTCTCTTAGTCGGGCACAGGCACAGGCTAAACATCCCAATAGGTGATGGTCAACAGAGGCCAATCATAACACAGCTGGTCTGCAGTCACAAAGCATATCGTGATTCATATGCAAGTACACCGTGTTCACGTGCACTGTATGTATAAGTGTGTGCACTAAGTATACAGTGGGGTTCATTCTTCAAACTGAATAGGCCTACAAAGTACATTCTCATGTAATAATGAGTTACAAGTAGCAGTACAAGTCAGTTTGCCTCCCATCTACATACGTTTGAACTGGCATCAAAACACGTCGTGTGTACCAATGAAAGCAAGAAAATAGTAAAGAATACTAAATGTGTTTTCTTTATAAGAACTACGTCATGTCTACTAAATAAATCACTTTCGTTCACACAAATACAATCGTATTTTCAGGCTTATCAGAATCCCAGATTCAGATAATCCCAGTTTCAGATTCTTGGACATGCCTTCCTGCAGTACTTTGGCTGTACCTGTAACAAACCTTAGTGCTAAGCAGTGATATTTTTCTGTCTGTGCTATTATATGTCTGTGCTATTTTGGTAGCTAGTTTAAACACGTTGACTGTTTAACTTGAATCACCTTCAAAATTCTCTTTAAATGGTTGCACTGCCATGACCTAAATAAAAAACCATAACATAAAAGACAACTTACGCAAACCTACATTATAACACCACGTGTGGCAATGGAATTTGGCAAATATGTGAGAATGCATACTATCATTGCATTATGAAGTGCATTCTGACACGTTTCATTGCGTCTCGAAATTTCACAGAAATCGCTTGCATTCACATACTTGCATGCTCGCTTTCAGTGCTCTCTAGTGCCAGTATACAGTTGGCTACAGTGTGTAACTCCCACATCGTATCCTCCTTCCTGTTTCCCTCATTTGTTCCATTAAACATTCTTTCTTTTTATCCCATCTGTATCTTTCTACCCCCCCCCCATCTCCTTTCCTCTATTTTGCCTTCTAAGATAAAAGGTTGTGAAGATGTGCCTCCTGCTGATTCTGAAATGGCCGAAACCTCATTTGAGCAGTTCGTGGAATTTCGTTCCAGATGTTTCCTTGAGAAACCCTCTCACACACTAACCCAACATCTTTCATGGATCAACTCATGCCATAGATTTATTGACATGCATTGTTCCAGTTCGTTCCTAAAAAGCAGCTGCTTTCTAAGAATACAATACAACACAGTCAATACAATACAGCTGGTGTAGAAACGTTATACACAAATACTTCAAACTTTCAAACAGATGTTATAAAATCATATTATTATCCTCATTCAAGATGTTGAATGTTTACAAAGTAAAAAGTTTAGCTCTGGCCTTTAATGTAGGTCTGGGCTGATTTTCGCCTGGCTGAGAATAAAACAATCCCATTTAAAGGTAACATCACACTTTCTTGCAAGCAGCATACATTGCAATGCATTTCAGTACAAACAATGCATAGCAACATTGCAAAGTTTTAAAGGTCGGTGTGGAAGGTCTATTGACATAAATGCAATATAATTGCCCACCATGCATGGAATTCGCCATGTTGTTTCTAGAAACCCTAAACAGACAAACTGCTCAGAGCGTGTTTCGTAAATACGTTATTCTCTTTTGGCAAAGAAGCGAAAACCTGACGACATCTTAGAATTGTATCAGCCACAGTAGTGGAAGTGGGCCGTTTATTGCCTCACCACTAGATGGCGCTAAATTTCATACACTGGACCTTTGAACAAATAATAATACTAGCACACAAATGACCAAATTCACATAGTGTAAACTCAGATCTTTGGTCTTATAGTATCGAGAGGTTATACAAACACACACACACACACACACACACACACACACACACACACACACACACACACACACACACAGTGTGATACATTGGAAAACCTGGTAAGGGCTAAAAACTAATCTAAGTCAAACACAATCATTCTGCATCCAAGAAAACAGCAACTAAAATACCAGGAGCCAATTGTGACTTGGAAAAATATGTTTTATGAAGTGATAAGGAGAAAAAATATAAAATAAAAGCAAACAGAAGTCGGAGCGTTAAGAACAGAACGACCGGTTCTCATTTATAAAGCCGAAGGAAAGACGAGGATTTCTTTCCTTTGCAGAACAGTCTTTCTTCGGTTTTCTTTCGTCAACATTTTTAAAATGATCTTCTGATGTGTTTTGCAGAATAAAGAAAGCCACAAAGGTTCAATATGACAAAAGGTTGAGTAAAGGATGACAGCATTTTTATTTTTGCATTATTTTAATTTTATTTAATGATTTTTTAAATATTGTATTTTATAGCACATAAAAAACAAATATACCGGTGAGGTCCTTAATTTTTAAATGTACCTTAATAATCATTAATAAATCAAAAGTATTCATGAGTACAGTATTTATGACATCAATAACACTTAAAGTAATTCCTTTAATACCAAGCAACCCGTGGCACACCGTCATACGAACTAGGTTGTTGAACTTGAATTCTTTACCTAATAGATCTGCAAAAGGCTCACAAACTAATCTCACCCCCTAGGATCCTGGTACACCAAATGACTCATGGACATTACCGCTGCATAGATGTACTGTACATAATTCCTCTTGCGCATTTCATAGATTTGCTGAGCTGGCGTTTTTACTTGTCAGCTCAGCTTGAACTCAAGAACACGTTGAAGAACGATGTCCTTATCCCGAAGTTCATTTGCAGACTCCGCTGGCTAATCTACGACCCCAAACCCGTCCCTTTCCCCTTCTCTTTTCACATTCCTGACGCGATTGGCTGGCTGTCAGCCCGTAAGTGATAGAGTCTGTCGGTTCTGTCATGAGAAGAGTGAGTTGGGGAGCTCAAGGCTTCGCTTCCTCCAAACGATCTTGGCGGGGAATAAAAGTGGCTGAGGCTGGAGAGTTCTTTAAACAGTTCTAGCAAAACAACAGTGCCAAACAATACTTAAACTAACGGTGCAAATTTGATCGATTGTAGATCATAATTCAGTTATTGACTGTTAACTGAAAAGCCTTAAGCCAAACATGTGAACCCAATGACATTTGCGAACTTGATGGAACGGTTCACCAAAAAAATCTAATTCTGTCTTCATTTACTCACACAAGTTGTTCAAAATCTGTATAAATGTCTTTGTTCTGATGAGCACAGTGAAAGATATTTGGAAGAATGCATGTGACCAAACAGTTCTTGCACACCATTGACTACTACAGTAGGAAAAATTGCTTTATAAATTTCCTTGTTATGTTGACTACAAAATAAGATATTTTGAAGAATGTGGGAAAGCAAACAGTTCTGGGGCCCTTTTGACTATCACTGTTTATTTTCCTAGTATGGTAGTCAATTGTGGCCAAGAACTGTTTGATGACAGAATTTTAATTTTTGGGTGAACCGTCCCTTTAATGTTCAACAGTTTACATGTGAATTGGTCTCATACATGCTTCATGATTTTCTATCAATTTAAAGTTCACCCAAAAAACTAAAAAGTTATGACTTTTTTTCCTCTGCAGAGCACAAAAGAAGATGTTTTGAAGAACATTGGTAATTGAACAACATTAACCTCCATTGACTTCCATTCTATTGACACAAAACCAGCTGGGCTCGCTATATCTCGCTGCTATAGTTGCCGCTAAAATCTCCACATTGCTCCTTTAACCTATTCTGTGTAATCCACTGTTGCATCAAACTTTTCTAGGTTAGTAAGCCAACGGTTGAATTTGCCCACATTTTACCCAACCATGGGTTGAAACAACTCATTTTAAGATGTATTTTCAGAGTGTAGTGGCTGATGTATTCGCTGTTATGTCAATGATAAATCAATTAACCAATTACACACCTTACACAGAAACACACATTTCCAAACACTGTATCCACCACTATGGACACCTCAGCGGGGGAAACCACAAGAGGTGAGAAGTGACACATAATGAATTTCACTTGTGAAGGTGTGTGTGTGCATGTGGTGAACGGGGACAGTGTTGAGCTAAACCTTCATTGGGTCTGTTCCATCTGTTTTGGCTCACGCTCAAACAATGCAGTGCGAAGTCATGCTTGGATCTCACACATTCCTTCAGCTTTATACGCTCAACCGTGCGCTCACTATTTCCATCTTCAGAATTGCTCTCACGGAAAAGCTTTTCCAAAAATAGAGCGGGGCTCAGAGAGCTTATCGCGAAAACACAAAATTATTAGGTTCAGTCCGCTTCGGATATTTCTCACAGTGACAAACCACCTGTTTGTCACGCCTGCTTTCTCTAAATCGACCTGAGCTCCCTTGAATCCCATTAGGATCTCGCTCCGTAACCTAGCAAAGACAAATTTTTTCTGTTAGCACATCACCCCCATTAGATTCTCTCTCTTTTTGCTGCTGTAATAGCCGAACAGCAAGTGATTATAACACAGTGGAATTTGATCTCTGTGCTGTTAAGTCACATGCTGTGACTGTAATTATTCACCCCTGAGGAGAGAGAGAGTCCCACACAACAGAAGAACAGAGCACAGAAACATTTGGGACGTATTCAGCTCCGGGTTGCGAGTGCTTGGCGCATGTGGTTTCCTTCCTGGTTGAGCTACAGTTGCTATCGCAATCTGGAGCGAGCTTGGGAAATTTGCCATGAAAAGATGATGTTGTCTTCACAGGCAATTGCTTTGTTTAAGTTTGATACGAAATGTACACCTTCGGGGGTTTAGATTCAATGAGGCCATACATCTGATAATGTTGTTTACATTTTTGCCTGCAAGTGAGCACAGAGGCCTCACATTGAATGGTTACTTGCTAAGTGCGCGAGAGGTGTGCATATGTGTTTAGAACACACAGCCTGAGACACAGACACGTGTTAAAGGTATAGTTCACCAAAAGTTCACTTTCATGTCATTCAAAGATGAGGAACACAAAATAAGATATTTTGAGAAATCGCTCAGTGATTTTGTGTCTGCACAATGGATGTCAACGGGGGTCAATGGTGTTTGGTAACCAACACACACAATGGTGTGAGTGTGAGTAAAGAATGAAAGACGTTTCATATCGGGGAGAACGATCCCTTTAATGTCCAACTGTACAGTGAATCTGAATGGTGACTACGGATTGTCAATAAAACCTTGCAAGTGAAAAATGTATTTTAATTCTTCACACAATACTATCATAGGGCTTAAAGGGATAGTTCGCCCAAAAAACGAAAATTCTGTCATTGATCCCTCAGATTATTCCGAACCTGTAAAAATGTCTTTGTTCTGCTGAACACGCATGAACATATTTAGAAGAATGTTAGTAACTAAGCAGATCTCATTCCACATTTACTGCCATAGAGGGGAAAATAAATATTACGGGAGTCAATGGGGGATGAGAACTTTTTGGTTACAGACATTCTTCCAAATATCTTCCTTTGTGTTCAGCAGAACAACAACATTTATACAGGTTTGGAACAACCTGAGAGTATGTAAATGATGACAGAATTTTCATTTTTGGGTGAACTATCCCTTTAAGACAAGTGGGACTATAGTGTGCGAGTCGACTCATACTTATAAAAACCTTTTCGGAATAGCCTCTAGTCCCCATCCACTTTCATTATATGGAAAAGAGCAGTGTTAGCATTCTTCCCTGTGTTCCACAGAGGATGAAATGTTGCTATGAAATGACACAAAGGTGAATAAATGATGACAGAGTTTTCCACTTTGGGTGAATTTTTTCCATTAATGAGACGGAAAGACTCCATGTCATAAATCATACAGTGTGTGTATGTTTAGTGTATTAATGCATAAATGTGGAATGGCATTGCCATCAGGAATGTGCTGTTTTCTACTCCTAAATAAATCAAATCCTCCACCTCTCCTCAACCCCTCTCCAAAAACCGCTTATGAAACTCCATAACAAACGTGTGTCACAGCGAGTGCCCTCATATCTGACACAAAGCAGAACAGGAAGAACAATTAATGATTTAACATCCAACTCAGAGAACAGCAAGAGAAAACAGAGAGAAGAATTAAAATGAGAGACGTTGGGGATGTGTTGAGGGGGATATTCAGATCGATTGTAGCTGAAATAAGGAGTAAAAGAACCCTTAGAAATGTAGGCCTGCAGTTTGGCTCTTCCCCTTTGGAGCGCAGCATTTTCAATAAACTTTTAGGCAGCTGCATAAATATTCACACAAATAAACACTTGCACAAAACCCCCGCACAACCGAATAGACCAGAAAACGCTGTCTTTTAAAGATTTTATTGGATATGACCTGCATTTTTGAGGAACTGCTGATAACATCATAAAATCTATGGGAATAACTGATCCCTGTGATTGTTGTCATAGGTGGAGCCAGAACGCTATCGGTATCTTATCCGATTTTACAATCAGGGTGCAGTTTGATTTTCGTTCAGGTCTCTATGTCCCACGTGCTGAGCGAGAACTCTCTGTCTCTCCGCGCAGACAAACTCGGCACTGCGCGTGCATTCCATTCCCAGAATGCTCCTGGAGACCAGGGCTGAGCGCTCACGTGCAGAACGGCTAAATGCGAGGAATTCTCCTAGTCTAAAAAAAGAAAGAAACAGACAGAGACGGACAATACGAACGCGAGCAGGAGACTGAAGCAAAAATATGCAGAGTCATAGGAAAACTAATCTTAGTAGCAGAGGTGGCTGTTAGTGGGGGAGTGCTGGGGGTATTTCCTTACCCCCTCTGCTTGTTTTCAGTGGGCCAGTCTCAACACTGGGGTCTGCAGGCAGGCCTGCGGGCCTTTATTTTCCCAACGCAGGAGCCACTGAGCTGTACAGCCTGTACAGATTTTGTGTTATTACAGAGCAGGGGCAGGAGGGGTGTTCTGCGCTGAAGCAGCACAATCCAACATCCAACCCACACTCTAATGATCTCTTACCACCCAGAGAGAAGAAGAGATAGACAGAAAGAAAAAGACAGAGGGATGGATGGAGGAAAGGATAGATGACAAGATGAACTGACCGAGCGGAGGATGGATATATGAACGGTTGGGAATAAATGATGAAGATTCTGTATGGATGAATGGGTTTATCTTGGTACTGCAGGTGTCATGAGACTGTGAAAGCCTGACCACCCATAGAGCATTTTCCACATTATTCTGCAGTGTTCAGAGAGATTACCTCTAATATTCAGTGTTGGAAGGTGGTTTAGACCATTTTTAGACCATTTCCGTACTTTAGACATTAGAACTTGTTGTACAGACATATAGAGATAAAGACATGAGGTATATTTTCTACAGAAAGATGCCTTACGCTGCATTCCAGAGCTGTGGATGTAACATTTCCAGTAAAAACTGGAAATATGGAAAATGTATTTATAACCAATATAATGAACCATCTGTTTATATTTTCATAAACCCCTTTTGATAGAGTCCAGACATCAGAAAGGTCTGTACACCTTTTCCATTCAAGATTAGGGAAATAAACATGCATTAGCGTGTGACAAGAAGGACACATATTTTTCAGAGATCACACACGTTTATACAATTTCTGTGAATTTTAATGTGAGACCAGAAGTCATAGTATAGGCCTACCCAACCCAAATTGAGAAAGGATGGGTCTTTATAGAACAAAGTTATTATATATTTAATTTTCATGTGCCCATTTTAAGAAATATGAACCTTTCTAAATGTGACAATTCTAAAAGTGGAACTGTTTGGAAAAATACGCTTTAAATACATTAAAGAGAGACATCACGTGGTTATTTTAAAAACACTAAATATTGACAAACACCTTTAATGGTAAGGTTTACATTTGGAATTGACACTTCCGTTTTAAAGAATCAATGTATAATAATTCAATTTGACACTTACCGTTCAGCACACTATGATCAGCCATCAGCGTTCTGTATTTCTAAAAAGGCAAAAAACATAAACAAATAGGGTATTTTTCTCCCAAGACAAAGCCAATCACAGACATTCCATAAATGCTTAGTCCACTTATTTGTTTATTATTATACAATAGCAATTTGTGTAGTCATACTGTGTGTTGTTTTGATAGACAATCCTTCAAAATGGGTTGGTGTGCGTCCCCAAAGTTAAAAAAGTTAAAAGTTCAATAACAAAAACTGTCGCGCGTAAAACCGCTCGGTCGTCCTTTTCATCCTATCGATAAGCAGCATTCATTGTCCATATGTTTAGACCATAATAACTTTAACTTCCATCAGGCCTACCTGTGCAGCGTCAACAGGTGCTGCTAACCACGCCACGCTTGCAGCATGACTGACATTATACCATTCCCCTTCAAACCGTGACACCCGAGCTTTCCAAGTGCTCGTAATGACCCACAAACTCTTTGGGTAAGATTGTGTTGTCAGACATTTCATTAGAGCTGTGCTTTGTCCCTTAAGACCGAAGACCGGTGACTACATAATTCATACCGGGGGGAGTGACCTACCGTCCGTGCTTTTCCTGCCTGTATAAAACCTGAAGTTCCCTTTAAACTCACTTACAGATGGAGAGACCCAACCGCTCGGTTTACGGTCTAGTCAAACCGACGTGACAGCACAACTCAGTCTCCACACTCAAAAGTCGAAGGCATATGGTAAAGAGCTCAGTCTTCAGACGTGTAAACATACATCCAGTTGAGGTGATTTGACGCCGTGCGCCGTTTTCCAGCGTCTTCCCCCTCGTGCGTGTGTGCGTTCAGCCCTTCGGCTCCATGACGGGACTGTGTGCGCTCTGCCTGACCGCCCTGCTCGCAGCATTCGCCCGGCTGGCTGAAAGCGTCAGCCCCGTGGTCCGATGCGAGCCGTGCGACGACGGAGCGCTGGTGCTGTGTAAACCTCTGCCCCGGGACTGCGCCGAGAGCGTACGGGAGCCGGGTTGCGGATGCTGCATGACGTGCGCGCTTAGCGAGGGCCAGGCGTGCGGAGTGTACACGGGGCGCTGCGGAACGGGGTTGAGCTGTCAACAGCGACCGGGGGAAAGCAAACCGCTGCAGGCTCTGCTGGAGGGACGGGGCGTGTGCGCGAAAGCACCGGACAAAGGGACACCCCAGGGACACGGTAAGTGAACGCATTTTTACCCTGCTTCACAATTTGACCATGCACATTCCCCGTGTGAATGTGCGTTGTCTTTAAAATCTTGCCAGCACGATTTTCGCGCTCTTGGGCATATTGGCACTGCGCGCAGTTGCGCGTATCGGTGCGGGCTTACTCTGGCATAACCCCGTTAATACGTTCGCACGTTGAGAATGCTGCGCGGTGCGCGCTCATCCCCGGCTCTTTAGGGGGGCGGGGAGGTTTATTCACTGACCGTCTGTTTAACAGAGATGCTGCATATACTCACAGCTTCATAGTGCGCACTATATGCTGCATTTATAATGCATGCAGGACATAGCGTGGTGCGCGTAAGTGTAACATTTCCATTCAGTGATCACTGGTTTACCGGCATGACACAGCGACCTCTGGTAACAGGCAGTCGTCATGGAGTCCAGCCACCGTGAGACAGCCCCACACTACCACCGTTGTTCTCTCCCACTCGAGGTTCAGCGCTACAGCGGCCTCTCTATGTCGTTTTATGTGTGTGGTGTGAGAGAGAGAGAGAAAAAGAGAGCCAGATATGGAGAGAAACGGCTCTGTGTATCTCTGTGTGTGTGCGCGCGCTCGCAATAAAATGTGGCCTCACCAACCCAATCGTTAAGAATGCCACATTCGTTTATATTTAGTTCATCCAGAGAAGCGGAGATCACTGTTTTCAGAATGATGCTGCGCTGCTTCCTAACCCAGAGGGCTCCATTGAGAGTGTCAAAACACAACTGGAGAACGATTGGCGGAAGAAATCATTCCTGTGGGATTTGAGCATTTATAGTATAGCCATTTCCCAAGCCAATGAAATAGATCATAGATGTACAGAAGCTTGCACCTATAGGCCAATGTCATCATCCAAGTGAATGTGTTAAGAGAGGGAAGACTGTGGACACACACACATGTGCATACACACCGATCCACAATAAGTGGCATTCTCACTCAGTCGTAACTGACGTCAAGGCTGCCCAAGTAAATTTGTTTTTACCCTCACTTGTTATTTGAAAGAGCCGCAGTGGTGAGTTGAAGCTATCTACCATGACATTGTCACACACACAAAGGCTATTGTTAGGAGCCAGAGTCACTTTTAAAAAGCAGTTTGGGGCGCCAACTGTTTTACAGTGCTGCTTTACCTCATGTTTCCCTCTCCGCTGCCCTTTCATTTGAGCCCATGCTGCTGTTCAATGCTGCTTTCCCATCATACCACACTTTATGGTAATTACACACTCCGGCCAACCAGAGAGCAGGGCTTCATTGCCATAGTGTGCGTGGCTCCACCCCATGGCTCTGTCACACATGAATTATGATATTTTTGCAGGGTTTGATTGGTCTGGTAGCAGTGTGGCCCAGCGTGGTTCTGGGTGGGAACAGTGGCGGACAGAAACGAACATGAAAGATTATGAGGTTATGAGTTATGACGTTGTTTGTGCGTGTGCTGTTATACACTTAATTGTGCGGATTTCTCGGAATGAGGCCGATCCGTTCCTCTGAGGAGATTCACCTGCTGCGTGCCCCTATTGGTGGAAACGCAGAATTGCGATGTCGGCTTGAGAATGGTACGCAGTCAAAGAAGAAAAAACCCACACATCTTGCTCTCTGCAAGTTTTCAACCTCTCATTCACGGTCGGCCAGAACCTTAAATTGTTTGCTCATTTGGGATTGAACAAATACGTGAGGTTGAGTGATTTAAAAACAGGCCACTAGTTGCTGGGAAAAGCCATTAAAAGTTCTAAAAGTTTACATTGGGGTTATATATTGATGTTTTCCAAGTTCCTGATTTACATGGTCCTCGATTCCGCTCCTCTGTCTTGGATTTGTTTATGTGAGCAGGATCGGGGGTCAAAGCAGGAATCTTCATATTCCACGTGCAGTGGGTCATCGTGTGCCGTCGTTGCAATTACTTACCTCGTTTGAGTTGTTATGTTGCCGAAGTCCCTGTCATTGTTGATGTTGTTGTTGATGTTGTTATGTCATCGCCAACGAAGGCATGGTTTCATTCTGGTTTGGAGTGCAGCTGCCATGGTTACAGAAGAGTGTTTGGTGTACCGCAAGCCAGCACGCACACACAGAAAATCTGTTTTTGCTTAACTTTTCCTCTCTGCTACATTCTGTCGACACAAATCTTCACATTAAAGGCTTTCTATGTGACATCTACCCGTGTTTGACTTTGTCTCTGGTTCTTTGTTATGCTGGATGATTTTAGCCCTGTCCCACTTCTTAGTCCCTTGGATAGTTTTGTTTTTGTATAAACGGTTGCATCTTAAAACAAATCCTTTAGAGCATCACTTCATAAACAGTCATACAGTAGATTTTCGGTTGTTTTTGTATCCAAGAATGCATCCCATTTTCACCGTACCCTGAGAATAGCGTATCAAATTAACCCCAAATAAGTTTCACACTTTCTCTTGATCTGCCATCGGTTGAAGAAACAAAATCATTCTGCCCCACACATTATGTCCATCCCAGTCAGGCTTTAACAAATATTTTGCATTTCTGTTTGGTTTCAATAGCGGCAAAGACATGAAACGCCAATAAGCTGACTACTCGTTTAGCCAACCCAACTCCCTATGTTGTTTTACACGTACCTATTGTCTTCCCATTTTTGTCACTCGCTTTCCATCTTTAATGGCCTGTTTTGTTTCTGTTTCTCTCTAAATATCTTCTCTTCTGCTCCAGCTGTTTATTAGTCTCTCATTCCTGCGAGAGCTCTGCTTTGTTTTGTACTGCAGGAGAGCGAATATTTATTCAACAGACAAGGGCTGTAAAACCCCAAAAGGACAGCATGTTTAAACAATGCCATAATTCATCTTCTCCCGGCCCTCTCTCAGGGCACTTCTTGAAGCTGACACGTGCTCTTCGCGTTGGACTCTTTGCTGTTTGCTAACCTTTGCTTGGATTTAAAAAAAACATACAATGCGGTTAATACAACAGAGATTAGAGTGCAATTGTGACATCATGTCTCAAGCATTACAAAAAAGTTGTAAGTGCAATAAAATGTTTATCAACATACAGTAGATTTCCAGACATTGATCGTAATAGTCAAGTGAGATTTTTGCATGCAATGCAATACTGGGTATCTAGATGTTTTGATACGTATCTACATTGAATAATGTAGATACGTATGAAGGAAAATTCCTTCATTATCTAAATCATCTACAAATCATGTCTTGCCTACAATGTACTATATACAAAGCATTAAAACCAAACCCTGCACCAGTCTATTTCCAATAAACATAAACGTTGTACAGCAATAAGGAAAGTCATGTTACATTCACCGATTGCACACGCAACGCAGTAGGAACACAGCAGCGTTATTTAGCAGAATCAAAAAGAAACGGTTCATTTTGAATTGGTGTGGGATGAGAAGAAATAGAAAACTGCATTTGCGTTGAATAGATTTTATGAGCACCCACAGCAAAGTCTTAACCAGGCATGGAGAGAAAAGCATGTGATGTTTTTGGTCAGACCATCCTACCGGACCATGTTTGTGAAGGCAGGCAAACGCTTCGTCCTGTAGCCGTATTTGGTTTCTGGGTTTTAGGTCAGGTGGTCTGGCCTTCGACTGTAATGATTCTAACTTAGTCACTATAAATACTCTCAACACTCTTTCACTCCCCCTCCCCATATCTCTTTCTCCCCTGCTGGCTTCTTCAAATGCGCTTTTACACTTGTAGTTGATGTGCATTCATCAAATGTCAGTTTGCTTTCAAAACAGATTTCTAGCAGCACTTCGAGTTGAAAAGAGCTATTCTGAGTGCTGCAGAATTTGCCAAGGGATTTTTAGGTTCATGCAATGCATTTTCCGAACTGCAGTACTTTCCAAAATGCATTTGTACAGATGTCATTTTTGATACATTTCTTGTCATATCCCATAATATTGATATTGATTGAACATTGGTCACGATAAACCAATAATTTATTCATCAATAAGATAAGTTAACTAGTTTATCTTCATTTTGTCTTTCTGACAACATGATGCGCTTTATAAAATAGTCACGGTTATACATGGGGTCCTGAAACCAGCTGACTCATACACATCTTCCTTCGGTCAGATTCTGAAAAATCTCTAGTTTCGCATGTCAAAAGCTCTAACACGTGTATCACATCCTCTTGTATCATTCAGATAACACTGATGAGGAAGGAGAGGAACATATCTCTAACGGAACCAAGGCGACCGAGGCTGTCCAGCACACCGCCGGAGACGCGCACGGAGGCCTAAGAACCATTCTGGAACCCAAAAGTTCTCCGTTGCACACCAGTAAAATGGGGATCATCCAAAAAGATCAAAGCAAGAAAACCCAGAGCTATAAAGTGGAACCGGTTTCCATCGGGGTGCATACAGATATTCACAACTTCAGCCTGGAGTCAAAGAGAGAAACGGAATATGTAAGTTATCACTGCCTGTCTCTCGTAATTGTCAATGTCGAATATTTTCTGTAATTCTGCGTTTGTCGGATGCATTTGCTCAGGGCCCGTGTCGTCGGGAGATGGAGGGCGTTCTGAAGAGTTTTAAGATCTCAAATGAGCTGAACCCAAGAGGCTTCCGCATTCCAAACTGTGACCAAAAGGGATTCTACAAGAAAAAACAGGTAATTCGCTTTTCCCCGGAATACTCGTCTTTTCTTCTGCACATGCTTTTTATTTCAAGTACCATACATTAAACCAATTACAAGGCTTAGCCCCCATAAGACTAAGTGTTTAGCCGAAGGGGAAATCATGAGTTCTATTTTTAGGCCGTCCTTACCTGAGACAAAACACACAAGCTGTATATTATCAGGCCATATCTTTAAACCATATCACCACCCTGTTACAAGATGATAGTAGTTGCCATGGCAACCGTGACAACAGTATTGGAAAAGCGTGTGTGTGGTGGGGATATCTGGGTGGGGGCCTATTTGTATGTACATGCTGGTACACGAAAATATGTGCGGTTTCCTCAATGAACAATTGAGCATTAGTGAATCTGAACAAGAGAAGCTGGCAAAAAGAATTCTTGGAAATTTGTGAGTCACTGTCTATTTAAAGCATGAGTCAAAGGACCCACATCAATGGCCCTAATGAGTTTCGGTGAAACTGAGGTGGACAGATTTTTTGCTGGTTTATACAATAGCAAACCATTCTGATTCTGGATACTGGACAAGACTGAGGCCACTTTGGAAGGGAGAGACTAAGAGGATGTTTTGGAAGAAAGTTAGGGCGAGAAAGAGATTTAGAGTTGATGTAAAACACATGCTTAAGCTGCAGGGTTTAGCGGATCAACCTATCTGCTCTTGCCTGTGCACGAGTGGACTGATACATATACCCGCACACATTTCAATAGCATGTGGTTGTGCTGAACATGTGGGTCCATTGGAGACACCGGGGGTGTTTGGGGTGGGAGACAGGCTGTGCTCAAGGGCTCTCTGCTTGGAAAGAGAGTGATGATAGGTTAAGGTTGGATATCTGAAGAAGCACTTTAAGCAAACCCTCAAGGTGAGAGATTAAAGTCCTGCAGATGGTTTACATAAAAAGGAACGCACAAGCTTTTTAGTGGCACCTGTAACAAATAAAGAAGCGTTGAAGAACATGGACTGGCGCTCAGCGCACGTGCTTTGACACTTTGAGGTCCGGAGGTTTGACGGGTGTGTAAATCCGGCTTGTGACATTCCTCGATCCTTTTTCCATGACCCCTCCATCATTTCCTGTCCTCGGCATACTCTTCTGTATGTGATTAACTATCATCTGGTCATCTTAAGATCCATGGAGTCCCAGGGGAATTGGGGCACTTCAGACACTTATTTTGTCAAACATTTTGCTGGCCTGTATTTTGTATCAGTATTGCATGATTTAGATGGCATTCATATTTATTTGCTAATAGGGTTTTTTTCAGGACAGGAAATTGTATCACTGGTTGCATCCGATGTGGGATGGTATGATTTTGCTATTCATATTTTCATGTGATTTAAATTGGCACATGCGTCACAGAGGATCTTTCTATAATTAAATGTTATATTATAATGTAGATTCGTTTAATAGGACTAGGTGTTATAAACCCACTATTTCAGCACAGATGAATTGCCCAATAGGACATTTTTACCCTCACACCATTCCATTGGCACACAAAAAACAGCTACATCCTCTCCCGTGTCAGGCTGGCACAAATAAAGCCTTGTTTGTTTTGTAAGATCAAACCACTTTGCTTGGATCTCTGCTTGTAATAAAGAAACATCTGTGAGACATTTAGGATCCACACATGAGACTGTCTCTAATGAAGATCAGGCCAATTGGATTCCGCTCCTCTTCGTTCCAACTGAAATCGGTGCGCTTCCATCGTGGTGGTTTGAACCGGAGCCCGAGCCGACCCTGAGATTGCAATCATTCGTATTTATTTCAGCATCACAAACAAACATGCACAAACCTTATGCACACATGCTCACACAAGTGAACTGTAGATGTCCTGGGTGCCTGGGGGTCCCTACGCTCCCCGGAATAAGATCTGTAATGGGAGCGTTTGTGTATGTATATGGGGGAGTGTGTGTATGAAGGCCATTCCCGTGGAGAGCAGAGTCCAATCCTTGCTAATTTTAGCCTTGATTATATGAATTGGATCAGTGTGTTGGTGGAGGCCAGGCATGCCGGCCCCAGAGCCGCCATTCCCTCATCCCTCCACCCCCCTGGTTACTCAGGGCAGACGCATCTCTCACCCAGGTTACCACAAACCAGTCATAAGGGTCAATTTTTCTAAATTCGGATTTGGAATGACATTGTTGTGTAGAGTAGATGAACCGGAAAGCTGAAATACTAAGCTTTACATAGATACAACATTTTAGTGGGTAATTCCCAAAGAGCGGGCAGCAGCATGTGAAGTTTGTAGGCTTGTTTTCGGCCTGTAGTGTTGCGATCTTTGCTGCATCCATTCACAAAAATAATGTTTTGATATATTTACAGTAGACAGTCTTTCTGGAACATCATCTTTACTTTATATCCCAATGATTTTGGGCATTTTGCCCCATGCAATGATTTTTGGCTATTGCTGCAAATTTAAAACCTGTGCTACCTATGACTGGTTTTGTGGTCCAGAGTCACATTTACGTATTGACTCAAATCCACAAGATTGACCCAACATAGTAATTCTATTTTAATATTTATTTTGTTCTCTTTCGTTAATATTCTTATATTTCCTTAATTTAATTTGATTGACAACTCGATACATAAGCTTACGTGCAAATGCGCACATCAGTTCCAATATCCAGTCTTTTTGAAAGGAGACAGTAAACTGCACGGATTCAGACGCATTCTTTGCATGTTGCATTTCTAGTTTCACACGTAACAAAATGACTGTACAAAATGTACAAAATGATCATGTACATCGAAATCTGCACACATCTACATGCGCCCCAACAGACACAAACAAACATGCACACACTGTTCACAGTCTGGCAAAGAGTCTTATTCACATGCAGTCGTTGCATTCACATATTGTGTGTGTGTGTGTGTGTTTTTTATGAGTCTGTGTTTACCCTGTGGCTGCTTTTAATGCCCTTCCGCCTTCCTGCTGCCCATGAGGGCATCATTATGGGCCAGCGCTGACTGAGGCTCGCTTTGTGACACGCACACACACATATACACAGACACGGTCGCACAAGCACACACACATGCTCTCTTTCTCCCACATACACATACACAGGTCTGCTGTGTGCCTCCAGAAGCCGCCACGCTGACAGGGGTGTGCCCCACGCCCTAAATATACCTCTCTGTCTCTCGCTGATACAAACACACACACAGGGATCAATCATCAATAAAGTCACTGTGTGTTGTGAGGGCATATAATATAATGTGTAACATAATTGATTATCGGGTCATATGGGACACTGGTTATTAGACCATAGAGTCGTAACTAACTTTTGCCTCTATATTGCCGTCTCTGATTTCCCCGCTTAAGAAAAACAACACTGAAATTCTAATGGTTTCTATTAAAATGGTGCTATGAACCATTAGCTTGGTCCATTAAATACAAAATTCCTGTTTACAGTGTGTTTTGGGCATTATTCCAAGAAGATTTTCCAGATAACACCCCAACCGGTAGAATTCATCACATACGTTACCAGTTGACAACTTTATAGTTTCCCTTAAAATCCATACAATTGACTTACAATAAAAATGTAATAGATTTAATAATTATGTTTTGGCCAGGGTTCAATTTTGAAGTTTACAGAATGTACGTCCAATCATTGCTTTCAGACCAAATGCATGTTTTGGAGGAGGTATGGGTTTGATGGCGCTCTGAAGGGAGAGCCGGATCTTACGCTTAAAGCTAGCATGCTCTTGCTCTGCTAGCTTCTCCGAAATGATCTTTAAATGAAAAAAAAAAGCTTACAGTTTAGTAGAGAGACAATATTTCAGTGAAATCCATGGCTTTGATCATAAACACTTGCACCATAAAGAATGCATCCTGTGTGCCTGTACAGGCTGAATGGAACATTCCCATAATGCAAAGCAGCTCGGCACCTCGTAGATACCTGGAGGGCTTAATTTGTGCCGGAACAAACTGAATCCGGATACAGCTTCTCTTAAATGGATGCAGCACTTATTTTTCTGAAAGAAATTCACATGTGCTATTATTATGACACATTGACTCATTGAAGTTCGTCTTATTTCATGAATGCGGAGCCGCTGCATCCATCACCTGACCCCTAGTCCTTGTTCGGATCATTTATAAATGACGCTCTGGTTTCCTGTGCCCTCAATACTTCTCGCAGACAGACAAAAACAATTAAAAGGTCTTTTGAAGAGATGTGTTACTTATTTCAGAGAAGACGACAACTAAAGTGAATGGATGAGTGTAACATGTGTAGCAGCCCCGGTAGAGGCCAGGTTTCATTTCCAGACTGCTCTTGTTCTGCTTGAGCTATTTTAATTTGGTACTCTTTCAATAAACTGCTTTTGATCTGTCTTCCACTCGCTCTCTCTGTCTCCCTGACTCATCCACTTCAACCTCTTACAAATTCAGTTTATCTTTCTTTATTCTTTCCTGAATGTAGCACCTGAGGATACAGTATAAGTGTGTGTGTGTGTGTGTGTGTGTGTGTTTGTTTGTGCATGTGTGTGTTTGTTTTGCCTGTGTAGTATAATAAGCTCCAGATGACTTTAAGTGGATGCCAGTTTCCTAAAATAGGTCTAGCAGCTCTTTAACTGTCCATGGCAAATATTTTAGTTTGGCCAAATTTACCTTCAACTGTTTTTATGAACCCAAAATCCCAATTCCATCAGCAACAGCCGGACTGAGACATTTAAGTCGACCGATATGGGTTTTTCTCTGGTCGATGCCGATATTTTTTAAATATGAGGCCAATGTGTTTGGCCGATTTTCTTTTTTCACCTTCATCTCATAAAATCGAATGAAGTAATAAGAAGTGATACAGAATATTGCTTCAATTAAACATTTATTGAAGACATGTTTTATAGGACAGTAGAAAGCCTGACAAGAAAGTAGATTCTCTTGTGGTCAAATGCGTTTAAACGGCCACAAAAGACCACCTACGGACATAATGCGTAAACGAGAGGAAACAACGAGTGGTTCAAGGCTCGCTATTCGCTAACAATAGAGTTCCAAAAAGTAACTCACAATCTAAAGTAGCATCATATTTATCAAGGATAAAAGATTAAGAACAAAGGATAAAACTAATTTAAGATTTACCGTTTTCTTGTTAAGTTATCAGGTAGAGGGGGACATCACAGTGTTATGCTGGATTCACATGAGCGGTGGAATTGCCGTGCTGCTGCTGCCTTTAAGCCGATGTTGCTGCCACTGCCGTTCACAAAAATTTGTAATAAACTATCATCATCTGCGCCTGCTGCAAAGAGCCATGCCTGTAGAAGTTGCAGGATTTTGGATGCACGAGCACTGCTTCTGCGGCCCGCGTTTTGCCGCTTACCACATGTTTCCCTTTAAAAATGAACTGGACAGACACAGTGTGAATCCACCATTATGCCGCAAGAAGAAGCGTTGGGTGTTCCACAACAACGCTTCGCTGCTCACAGATGCATCTGCTTGTTAATCGGCCTGATTTGCAGCACAATCGGTCAATGCCAATTCATTTAAAAAATCCAAACAATCTGCCCGATTAATCGGCCGGCCGGTCAATTGGTCGAACATCTACATTTAAGCCTCTCGTAAATGCAAAACTGAGTATTTGTGTGCGTGCATGTGTGTTTATTTCAGTAGGCAGCGATATTCACAAGTTGTCAAAACGTGCATGTAAATAATCCCCAAATGTAAACAATGGATGGAACTGCAAACAGTATGGTGTGTTTGTTTGTGCATGTTAAAGTTCTCCTAACCACAGAAGACATTTGTTTTATGCATACACACACATAAACACACACTCGCCGTGAATGGCCGTCGCACATTCTTCCAACTTAGATGCGATGTTTGACTTGCACATGTCTACAGCTCAGTGCCAAAAGAGAGAGACGGGAAGGAAGAAATAGAATACGTTTTAACGTCTGATAAACCTTGATATATGAAGGGTTAAATTCAGTGCTGGTCGGAATATGAATAAATACAACAATGATTTTAAAATGATTCAACTAAATCTTTGTTCTGTTTATGCAAAATGTGACTTCATCAATACAAGTGCAAACTGCAACAACCCACTTGACCATCTAATCTAAAATTGAAATGAAATCTCGAGGTTCGATACAAAATTGTTTTCTTTTATCCCGTTAATCTGTATTTATATGTTGTCTAAACGTACGTAGACAAGATTGAGTTGTTTTCATTGGCATATTTTTCTATCTTGTTTAAATTAAGTGCTTTAAGCATAAAGAAACAACTAATGAAGTAAGAAAAATAAGCCTAATTCAAGATTTATTCATTGAAAACAGGCCATAAAATCCTCCTCAAATTTGCCCATTAAGTAAATTGATCTTGTTTAGATCTTGATCTTATTTAGACATTGCAAAACCAGATTAAAACACAGATTGGGAAAATGTTTTTGCTTGAATCCCTTCTGACATTCTTAACCCCAACCTCTCTCTCTCTCTCTCTCTCTCTGTCTCTCTCTCTCTCGCTCTAGTATTGCTGCTACTCTCTCTCACCTAAGTGTGATGCAATGAGAAATGTGTTTTTATGCCACCGTCTCTTCCATTTACAGGATGTTTCTGTTTTGCATATATGTGTTTCAAATATCATATGGTTATGCATTTCTCTTCTCGTCTCACAGTGTCAACCATCCAAAGGCCGCAGAAGAGGTTACTGCTGGTGCGTCGACAAGTACGGACAGCCTTTACCCGGCTTCGACCGAAAAGAGAAAGGCCAAGTCCACTGCAATAACCTGGAAAAGAAATGAGCGATAGACAACATGGTGGTACAGGGAGAGAAAGAGGGATACCTCCCAAAAAAGAACTACATGAAAACAACGTAATTTGTTGGGAGGGAGATTTTTCAAGAAGTCCCAAAGCTGATAGTCCACTTGTATGCTGAGGCACGTGAACATCAATCACTTACACTTCAGGGGGAGTGATGCAAAAAGAGTCGAGAAGGAAGAGAGAGCGATTTTGTGTTAACCCACGAACATTGGACTTACAAGCAAATTGTAACTTATAACAGCATGAGTGTGAGAGACGTTTGTGTACTGCTGTGTGTATTTGAGCTAGTCGTCTCTCTCTCTCTCTCTTCTGCCACAGCGTGTATTTATCTCTGCGTTTCTGCCATAACTATCAGCAGATCTCTCTCTTCCTGCCACTTCCTGTTTCTGTCCTCCTGGTGTAGGGTCGTTTAAACTGGGCATGCTCAGTGGCACTTGCCAACGGCTCCATCTTAAGCACAAGCACTTCATGCACTTTGGCCCCTCGTCGAATACAAACTCCAGCCTGTTATTAGGGCCTCGCCACACAACCAAACATCCAGCTCTTCAATTAAACGAATAGGACAAAACCTCAATCTCAGTCAAATCTATAGAGAAATTCAACCTTATTGAGAACTGAATGTGTAAACGATTCTATACCAGGACATATTTAAAATATGAATGAAATATGAATTTTGGTCAATGCTAAAAGCTCGTTCAGTTTTATTATCTTACGCCATTGGGCTGGGCATAGGACAGCCTCGATACTGCCCCTTAAATGTATCACATGGGCATTAACCAGATTTAGGAAACACCGTGAAGCACTTTGAATACAAGATTGATGCTCCAGGCTCAAAGCATGCATCTCTGTCTTGGTTATGGGTTTGAATGTAACCGTAATGCTACAAGGCCCCGTATTACGAGTGTAGTCCTAAGATAGAAATAACCATTTCCAAGCAGTTTTTGAAAGCCTTAACGTAACCCACGCAGAAATGTGTTGTGTAATGATGCGGGTTGTTGCAGCCTCGGTCTACTTGCATATTGTTTAATATTTCACCCGGAAGCTACAAGCTAATATAATTCAAGATGGCCGCTCTCACAGACAACCCATTTCAAATACAAGGCTTGGGTTATAAATCGGACCTCCTGAGAAAAGACTTGAAAGCTGAAAGCTGCCAGATAAGTAGCTTAAACATTAGCGTACTAGCATAGCATGTGCTAAAAGCTAAGCCCTACGATTCCCTTCCTAAACAACTAAACAAAACAGACAAAGAGACTAAACAAAAGTGGTTTGGTGCTAAACGTTATCTGACTTGATTCTGGGGAAGTGTGCTTAGCTATTTGCCCCTTCCATAACTTGTAATTGTGTCTTGAATTTTTTTATATGAAAAATACTTTGTTTCAGGCCAGCTTGATGTCTAAAGAGACATGTGAACTTTATGCTAAAAAGAGGTTATTTATCCAAGAAAGAAATATAAGCTGATCCAAACTATGTTTATGTCATTGAGAACATTTCAGTGACCCGTTGATTGCACAGTAGTGAATACATGAAACTCATCATATTTTTGGGAATATAATCACTAAAGTCATTTTTGTTTTAGATTTGTAGTTTATCTACAGTGTGGAGTTTGTTAGTTTAGCAAAGATGCTATCCACATACGAATCGTTTTGTGTAAACTCTCTAGTTGAAATCTTCAGGTTTTGTAGACATTTTTATGGTATGAATTAAGCTAAATCTAAGCTTAACTTTAGCTAACTCTGAACTAAGCAAAGCTAAAGTCAAGTGAACGCAAAGATTGAATAAATCTGAGGCCAAGCTTATGTTGAAAAGAACAGCAAGATCAATGCGAAAAGCTTGCCTCCCGCATTCTGTGCAATGTAAGGGTCACTTCTTGCTCGCAAGTCACTTGTTAAGATCCCTCCGTTCACGGGTAATTGCTTTTTTGTTTGTTCGTTTTTATTTCTTCTGAAATAATTTTGATTCTTTAAAAAGCTTATGTTACTAAACTAGACGTTATACAGCTATGACTTTCTTCAAGAAAGGATATGTTTTTTGTTCAAATATAATTTGTATTTATGCCTTTTTTTAAATAAAAAATATGTAAACACTATTTTTATTTACACAACGACAGACTGTCATTTCAAAGCTTCTTCCGTATAAGAAGGCAAGTGAAAGCTTCTGCTGTGCGGATGTACAAATCACTCTGCCATGTTTATAAAGAGTTACAATTGGGGAAAAAAATTCTTATAGACCCCTTTTGTGCCGACGTCATGGTATTAGCTGGAGGCAAAACAAAGGGAAAACTGGAGACGGCCAATACAAACCAGCACAGATTCGGCTACATATTGAGTTAAAAATATCATCTTGTTGTGTTGTGTAGTGCCACAATCGACAGTAGACAACAGCTGTTGTTAAACCCAACAAAACGAGCGGACTGAACAGAAACAATCATCAAAAATGCTTGCATTTCACTTCAAAACACTTTAACGTTGCGACACTTAAAATTAAAAGCTACTTTTGTTGGTATGGATTATGATTTGGGTATATGGGCTATGCTAGCTAATTTACAACTAGCAGTTAACTCTTGGCCAGAAACTAAACATAAAGGAAACTGTCTGTCATCTCTTCTTTAGTTGTCACAACTGCATTAGTATAAAGGGAGAGGGAACAGGGAGAAGGCTCATGTTATGTATCAAGTTTGTGTTTATTTTCTTAGTACACGCAGGCATCTATACATGTGTATGTTTCTCTGTCTGCTAGGTGTAGATGTCACTCAGGCCACTTAACTGGATGTAATCCTGTCAGTTCGTGCACAAAACATGCTGGATCTTTCTGGCCAAGCTCCGCCCACAAAAACGTGTCACAATGTTAACTAACAGCAAAGGGGTCTATAATGCATGGACTTGGGAATGCTGTAATATTCTGATTAAACTAAGACAAGGCAAATTTATAAAGTTAATACAAATTCAGATCCAACAGCGTGTGGTTGATAATCACAGAAAATATATAATTTGACACACATACAGGTGAAATCCCCAAAATAGCAATAATATTGTCCCATAGACTTACATTGTCAGTGAATATCAGTCAACGTGTTTCTTCAAACTGGGGGATGATATTGTATCTGGTTACAGATGTTGTTAGAGCTGGAGCAACAGTTGAAAATTCTGTCTTCCCTTCATGAGTATGGTATTTCATTCCCAAAGAACACACACACATAGATGCACCTTTGGGTAAAAGAGTCTCCCAAATACATAGAACATGAAGTGGTCCGAACTATGAAACGAATCAAATTATCTATACAACATATAACAATTCTTTAATGGACCTTAAACAAGTATTGGATGTTCTAATGCAAATTAAGGATACAGGTTCAGTATTTGAATACAGTATGTGGGGGAATTTAACCTACAGTACAGTATACTGTATATAAAGTGTGCATACTGTATGTCTTACAAGAGATATAAGATTCGGTTCAGATTTGTATTTTATTTGTATTAGGAAGCTTATTTATTAATTTAGATCATTCTAAACCCTAAGCTGGTTTCTTCTCTTCAAAACAATGGTCCTTTCAGAGAAAGCTTATACGTTAGCTAAAGCAATTTTACCATTAGTGTTACAGAAAACCAGGGGCATTGGAGATTTAGAATCTCATCTGTTTTACAGGGTCAACATCTTTGAAGCGCTTCATTTCACACTCTACCTCGAGCCCCACACAGGTCATTACTCCTCAAATCTACACACACAGAGACCCCATTCACATTAGCATAGTTATTCACTTGTCCGAGCCATGTTAACATAGCCAATTCTCAAAAAAGAAGCTGCGATGCCGCAATTCATGACACGAAGCCTTTCACGTGGATTAGTCAATAGGACTTCGTTTTGAGTGACATTAAAGTGACATTAAATACAGCTGACCTAGAAACTGCGAATGATGTCATTTATTCGAGTGTTTTAAAAGTCACTTATGAAGGAAGGTGTAATGCAGCATTACTTGCAACGTGTGAGAATGGCAATCAGGTCATGTTGATCTCAAAAACATCTGGTAAATTCCCAATGAAGCACATAAAATGAAACATTTTGAGGTTTTAAATGTGAAAAATAGGATAAAGGTGTAAAAGGTGGTGCCACGGAGGCTGGTCATTCAGGGGAAAGGGGAGGGCATACCACCGCCCACCCAGCACAAACAGAGCATAGGTCAAAGGCACTGAGGAGAGTGGAGCCCGGCTCCCCAAAATACCTAGCTAAAGTTAGTCTGCCCATTTGCGATTACCACGATAAGGACACCTGTGTGCACACACACACAGTTCTGCCTGTAGGCAGTTTTAAATATAGACAAGACAGAACATAATCAAGCTTTGGCAAGGTGTTGGAAGAGAAAGAGAGAGAGATGAGGGAGAGAGAAAAGATCATTTTGGTGTTTGTGGTTTGTTTTAACAGCGTTTACATTATGTATGGGTGTTTTGATTTGTTCTGACATTACTCATTTCACAGACTGAGTGATTCGGTCTCACTTTATAGTTACCACAACACCTTATGTGAGATTCGATCACTGACACTGTTTTGCTGGTAAAGATTTATTAAATACTTATTTTTTACCCACAATGAATTGCAATTACAAATATACACATGAGCAATTGCTTTGGAGTAAAGCAATTGATTTAGACATTGCATTGCTAAAAAATAACAAATGGACCACAATGTGTAGACCGTACAAAACGGAATTAAGACAAAAAGTAATTTACAAACACAAAAAACCCATTTTATTTGAAAAGAAGTCTGAGATAACACATAACCAACGTAAAAGGTCGAGGTAGGAAATGACCCGTTTCAAAGCTGAAGAACAATACTTTGCATGTCAAAAATAAGTAGCACTCCCCATTCCGCGCATATCTACTCTTAATCATAAGAACAAACAACTAGTAACAAAATGAGTACACTAAAATATAAACATATACAGTATAAAAATATGGCAATGTATGGACAGTGACAAAAGGTTTGGTCATGCAGTGCTTTCTGTATTTCATTCCCTTCCTACACATTTTAAAACACAGTCATATATATACAGTAAATATACACACATTTCCACCATACAAAAATATGTATAAGGCATAAAGAATAAATATTCTTATCCAGAAATTGAAATGAATACATTCAGTTAAATAAATAAGTATGGGTACTTCATGTAAAATACATATTCTTTTTTTTACAGAAAAATAGATTTTTTTTGACAGTTCAGGGAGTTTACCAATTCTGAAACAGTGTACCTGAATTAAATAACACCACAAACAATAAATAAATACTAGGATATTTGTAAAATATATAACGACAAAAATTCAGTGGCATAATAGAGTGAGTGTGTGACAGGGAAAGAGAGAGAGAGGATCAGTGGTTTAGTTCTTTAGATCCCCCAGTCTGTGTGCCTCAGTGATCAGTGGTTGAGTTCCTCGGGACACTCTGCATCTGCTGGCAGGTCACTCGATCCGGGAATCTTCTTCCCATTCCAGGATGACACGCACCAACATTTCCCCCTCTGACCATCCAGAGACGATTCACACTGCAGGGTGAACAAGACAGAGCACAGACAGACAGACAGACAGACAGACAGAGAGAGAGAGAGAGAGAGAGAGAGGGAGGGTTAGTTCATTCTTCGGAAACACATACAAGCATACACATCTTAGTTCTCTGTATACAAAGTTCTCGGGTGAGTGTGGTTCTGACACTCAAGCAACACACATGTATCATCATGTTGATAGATATCACACATTAAGCTGTGTGTATCAACACAAATAATCTGGTAAAATACTCTATATGTGGACATATCTATTTAGCTGGTTTCTGTCACGCATACTTGGGTAGAAAAAGGTGCTGTTCTTACCTGTTTGGCTTTGTATAGACCATGTTTGTCGCAATTTGGAAGGTAGAATCTGGTCATTTTGTCTCCCAGTTTCTGGTGCGATTTAGTAATCTTCTCAAGAGCTGTTTGTAGTTCAATATGACAAGGACCCTGGAATTATAAAATGTGGTCATTTAGATTTTGCTCAGAAATGTATTTATGATTCTAGCTTTTAATCATTGCATAATAACATAGCTATATTTAGTTTGGACAATAAATGACCAGGTCAGAAATTTTGAAATGCAACTTTGCCGATGTAAAACCACTCTTGGGAAACCTTCTGCTGCCCCCTTTTGATCACACGTGGCACTGCAGTGCAATTGTATGTCTATCTAAATAAACTTTTGCGCATATCTTTCCGATTATGTTTTAAGATCATTCTAGCGCTACGTCTCACCTGCTCGACGAGTTTCTTTCGTATGGCGTTGACTTTGGCTTTCATTCTCTCTTTAGCAGTGATGACCCGCGGGTCGAAGGGCTTGCCATGTCCCGGCACAAAGAACGCAGAGCTGCCTTCATTTGTGGCCGGTGCCCCATTATGAGACTCGGGATGGTCTAAAAAAGAAAGAAATACATTAAGCACTGTTTATCCGGAGATCTGTGTAGTCGTAGAAATCATATTTAACGCGCATCTTAAAACAATTCAATAATCCAGCAGTTATGTTAATGATAAAATCTCATCATAGATTGAATCAGCGCAATGAAACGATCTGCTCAACACCTGCAGCTGTAGCTATAGATGGTCAGGTAAAGTATGATCTTGTTACTGGAGGACAACGGTACCTTGGGCTTGTTCGCTTTGATTCTGATCGGGCTCGGGGGTCTCCGTGCACACCGCCTGTCCGCGGGTGAGCGCGTGTAGGGGTCGGAGCTCTCCAGGTTTCGGCAGACAGCGCAGCCCAGAGCCGCAAGGTGCAGTGTAGATGCCGCACGAGTCACCTTTCTTCAAAGCGCAGGCGAAGCAGCAACCGCAGCCCGGCTCTTTAAGAACCTCATCGCAGCCCGCATCCACCGCGGGACACTCCGTCAGCCGCTCCGGGGAGCACGGGGCGCAGCGGATGGGTTCCTGCCCCACCACTGGAGAAGCCCGGAGTCCCGACGCAGAAAGGAGTGCGCTGAATGCTGCCACCCATACAAACTTCAGAAGCGGTACGCTCATCCCAAAGGTCAGAATAAATAGATAAATAAATAAATATCGATCGAAGTGAATCTAAGTGTTCCTTTGGGTTAAACCTTTCTCTTAGCGCGCTCTCTCTCTCTCTCTCTCTCTCTCTCGACTACCTCGCTTTGGCTCGCCTCGCGGTATTTATACGCGCACTGGATCCCCCCGACACGGTCATGTTTGACGCATTGGCAATATCAATGATTTCTTAAATGACCCCCTGACGCTGTGATTGGCTGATGTAGATGTAGTCCGAAGTGTTTTCCTTGAATGAGGCGCGTAAAGTGCGTCAATATTTGTTTTGGAACATGATGTGCATAATAGTGATGATTTTGCCACATTTGAATGAATATGCAACCCATCAGCTTCATTCACTGGACAGTGCCCGAGTGTCACCGAGAAAATACAATAGAAAGTCAATCTATTTATAGATCTCTGCTCGTTTTCATGCACGATTTCATATATCGAAGAACATCCCATTTACGTTCATTTTGTGCGTTTAAGCTAAAGTAAACAGTAAAATGGGGCAATTTATGATCCAATGTAAGACTATTGAGGAGGCCCCTAAATCATAAAGTTATCCTTATTATACCACCATCAGTGACCGATTTATAACGCCGGACGATCTCGCCCTGGCGCTTTTGTCTGGCGTTCATTTGATACTTTTATTCGGGCGCCCTCGACCTGTGGTGCGTGACCTCACGCCGGTCAGGGCAGAAGCCCGTTTGGCATCGAGAGCGCTGCTATTGTCATTGCCCATCGGGTAATAATAGCCGCGCTCTGTGACCGAGCGGGAGAAACGCACGTGCTTACCTACACGTCTCCCCCTCTCCTCGGCCGACGCGCGCAGTCAGGCCTTTTGTCGTGGTTTCGACGTGGAGTTTATGAATGGGGTACAGGATGTGACACTCGGCCGGGGAAGGGCGCTTTAATAACGTGTCAACCGCCGGGCACTTAAATGACTCCGAGGGGAGCTTTTTTGAGCTCACATGCTCGACGCAATTGTCTTACTGTGTTGCATCAGTTTTTTTTTCGTTTGCGCGTGGAGGGTTCCACTGCGCGTCACGTGATGGAGTTGTCTGTTCACGCGCGCGTGTCTGTTGACGATGATAAAGCCGGGCAATTCGGCCCAATCCACTCGGTCACAGGAATCCCCAACATATGTGCCAAAGCTAGACTGGCAGAATGTGAATCGTTTGAAATGATAAATATTGCAAAACTAGAAAGGAGAATTTGACAGTAACATAAATATAATGTTTCGTTAACCATTATAAATATATCACATTTCCTTCGAGCAGTGTGAAAAGCGTTTTGGTATTCTTCCTTCTTTTATTCTGAATGATGCTCAATTGTGTGTTTAGAAAAACACGTGACTATAGTAAAAAGGATGTTCTCTATTAAAATACGTGCTTAAAACACAGGAAACCATTCAAGGGTTCTTTAAAGAGCCACATCTTTCTTGTCTTTTTATAATTTAAGGACCGTTTTTGTCAAATTGAACCTTTTGTGAAACGGAAAGAGTTTGAATGTTGATGGTTCCTTACGGAACCAAAATGGTTCTTCTGTGGCATTCTGAAGCACCTTCATTTTTAAAAGTGTTGAATCAATATTGAAAATAAACAATTCAACATTAATTTAACAGTTTTGGCAAAAAACTATTGTTGTCGTATTTTTTCTTTGATTGAATATGTTGCAACATTTAAGACATTGTGAAAGTGAACGTTTATTTTGAATGGACGTTTTGTAAAGATTGCTAGAGGTCTGTTTCATTTTACAATAGCTGCCAGTGTTTTCATACTCCTAATCCACAATCCTTGAAACTATACACATTTCTCAGTAGCCTACGCGGGTGTATTTCCAAGAAAAGCAAAAATGTACCATTTTTTCTTTTTCTTAACGCCTCTAACAGATAATCGGGTCAAATATTTATAAAAATGTTGATTATTTGTTGTCCGTTCTTTACACACAAACTAAAAATTAGTGCACAAACTATACAATTAATAAAATATGAATGTATTAAGTTTATATGTTTGCTTATATACAGTAAAAATGCATCAGTGCATGACCAATATATGTGTCTGCTCAATAGTACGACATGTGGTATTATAGTGCTTCCTTGTGCACCAAAAGCCATTTACATCTTCTGTGTCTGTGCTTTTATTTGTCAAATAGGACATTCATCTGCAATGTATAAATGGAGTGAAACTGGTCAAATATTTAGCTTCATAAAACATAGAGTTTTCATTCAAGTAAATGCAATCATACCGATGTCCTCAAATAACCATCGACATGGACTGCGCCTGTTTAACCCAAATGACCTTGTTTTTCAGAAAGTATCCTTGTGGGAGTGTTTGTGCCTACCGCTAACATATCCGAATATCCTGGAAATAGCTTTCTTACAATCTTTTCCAAGCTTAACAAGGTAAATCTCTCGTTAAGTGGAGAATTTTAGCCCTCTTGTCTCTGGAGTCTGGGAAGGTTGTTGTGAGAGTTCAGTCAATTAAGACAACAAAGAGACCAAAAATAAATAACAAGCATCAAAACAGTGTCATTTAGGGGCAGACCTGTAAAAAAACAAAAAGAGAACTTTCACATCAACATTACTGAGACTAACAGAATAAATAAAAATAATGGAATGTAAATCTCTATTTAGCAATATATAGCAATATACAAAACCACAGTGAGGACCATGAACATAAATATACTAGAATTCTCATTAAATGTCAAGAATTACAGTATCTTTGCATAAGAAAAACTTTAAAGCTTTTAGCTTGATATTAAGATGCAACTTGAGATCTCACCTGACCTTTCATTCAACATTTATTGTAATTGCTTAAATTGCAGTATGTGTTGCATTGTGTATGGCAATAAAAAGACAAAATAAAGATAATGTAAGTACTGGTTATGAAACGCAGTTTCATATTCTTAATAAACCGCAACTCCATCTGTTTTATTTGGAAAATTCATTGTTCACTCTCCTGGAGAGGTTAAATAAGGTAAAGCGAATGAACACCCTCTCATTTTCCCATTTCTGCTGTGGATGGCATGATTTCAGAGTCAGAATGTCCTTTAGGGTCAGGCATGGTTAAGATTGAGATTTTAATGTGATTGGTGCATCTTAAATCCATTCGGTTGACCCTCGCGCGCATTTACACACACACACACACACACACACATACGCGGGTAGTCCTAACTGTTTTAAGGACTTTCCATTCACTTTTCTTTTGTTTAAATAGTAAATATTGTACGTTCCTTAAAGGGATAGTTCACCCGAAAATGAAAATTCTGTCATGAGTTACACACCCTCAAGTAATTTCAAAACTTTATAAATTGAACACAAAGAAAGATATAGAAGAATGCTATTCATGTTATGTAGAAATCTCAGTTGCTAACATTCATCCCAATATCTTTGTTTGTGTTCAACAGAAGAACGAAATTGATACAGGTTTGGAACAACTCGAGGATGAGTTACTCACGGTATCATTATCAGGAGTTGGAAAAAATAACACGCATACACAAACTTACTAGAGCATGCCAGCGCTAACACACTATTAGTGAATAATGTATACACAACCTTTCACCCACATTGTCCGCAAACAGTTGAATCAAATAGTTGCTGGTTATGACTACACGACTTTTAACAACAAACACGTGCGGTCACACCCACAATAATCTATGATATTTCTGATACAAAGAAGCCGCTGGTCCCGGTGCGAGAACTCCTGTCACAGCGTGCGTTTCCATCAATTCTCATGCAAGCCTTTATTCCTGAAATGTACACACATATATGATGAATCTTACTTCGCTGGAGCCCAAGACTGTTCTGTATCCTCAGTGCTTACTGTTATCACACCACACCACTGAAACACGCTGCGGCGAGTGTATAACAGGAGTTTGAGCACCATAATGGTTTGGATGTGTATGTTTGTGACTCGTTGTGTACAAAGCATGAAGTCAAAGTGTCAACATTATTTTACGTATGTGTGTGTGTGGGAAAACCTTTTTGCATGCGCTCCCATGCACAGGCTTCCATTGTGTAAGGCTTCCTCTGGCTCCAGCCAGCATGGAAATGGCCAAACGAGAGGTGTTTATTTGGCCAACATTAGACATATCTGACACGTATTTATATACGTACGCTTTACGCACACATATGCACAAAGACACTTGCACTTGAGGGTTTCTCCGTCACGCTGGCCATTTTCATACGTCTTGGATTCGACGATTGTGATCGATATTTCTATCCTCAGCAGCACAGTATATTGTTATTCCGATTTTCAGATGATTCAATAAAAATACATTTTTGGCTCCAGCTCTTCACAACCATGCAGAGGACAAACGGAACCGGTGGATGATTCAAAGCAAACGTACATCTGAGCTGTTGCCGTGGAAGCACACGTGCCGTTAACATGGCGGAGTCGTGGCTAACATTGTCCTGACGCCCCGTTGTGTCTCTGCACTGATTTCTGGTATGCTGAAACCATTATCAAATTAAAAAATATATTTAATAAATAAACTGTCCAACAATTAAAAACAAGTTTTTGTGTAATTTTTGGTAGCTTTCAGGGAATGCATAATTCAGGTGTGTCCACTTAATCTGTTCCCCTCCCTATGAGACCATAAACACTAGGACAGATAGAATAACTATAAAACATGCTCACAGTATAAAGAATGTAAGTTTACAGATTTACGATTAGGGATCAGCATTCCATATAGATGACCAGCCTCTAACTGAACACCACGTGTACGTCCCAGTCAAATCTCATAGCTATTACTTTAAATGAATTACTTTACTTTTCGAGTCCTTCTTTTATTTGGTGTCAGTGAAATGGATTGATGATCTGCCAAAAGGCCATTACACTGCAACCTGCTGTGCAGAACTCTTCATATTCTTTCGCTGCTATTTTGGTACCTTTCATGTTGCCAAGTTGAGCTTGTTAATCCGCGCAACTGAGTTTCATTGTCTGAGTCTGATTGATGATGCAGATTGTGAATACTAACAAGGGTGCACCAAGGAAAGCCTTCATTATGTGTCTGAGGACAAACTGGTTTCCTGAATAGGGTACAAAACAGGGCATGATCCGTTAAAAAGTAAATAAACCTCAGATGAACCTTAATTTTATTATTTTATTATATTAATCATTGAACTGTTTTATTCAATTATAATGGTTATTTGTTTGTTACTCAGACATTGCATGTGGGTCTAGTGGACCCAAAGCATGATTTGGTGTCTAAATCAATACAGCCATTAAATGTTATGTGTAAATTAATGTGAAAATACTTCACATATGTTTACTTTGACTTTGGCTATCCAAATTATTAATATACATAATAATACATATATTGTATAATAGGGCTATTTCAAAATGTCATGTGCTGTTCCAAAAAATAAATCAAAAGTTGTGTTACATTTGTGCGTTTTTTGGACCAATTGAATACCTTGCCACATTAATGTGTCATACAGAATACAATATTCCTACACGTGTTACTACACGTGTACTGTATACAACAGAAAGTACTGTGGTAATTCAGATTATTGTTGTTGTACTGCGGCAGCGCCACAGGAATACCACAGGCAATTTATGTAACAATGGGGAAACAAGCCTATAGGTTTAGCCTTAGAAATATGTAAAATTGAAAAATGTGTAAAAATGGAATGAGCTTCTCATCCTTTAAAAAGTAGTGCACCATATGTAAGGAAAGTATCCACTCAACCTGTCTAGTGACTGGTAAAATCACTACTCTTTTATTGAATTAGTGAGATGTCATAAATGTATCTGACTGATAATGTTTAACAGCATAAGGTTCAGACTCATATGAAATGTATGGACACCGTTGCAAAATCATCATTCTAAACATTGATTTACACATTATACTACTCTTGGACTATTTATGGTTTATTTGTTCAAACCAACAAAAATCCAGTCTTGGCCAACTTCAAGTCCACTGTTATCAGATGCTGTCCACACTGTGAACTGTAATGTACACTGTAATCTGTGTATGTTTATGATGACTGCTCAGTTGGGTAACTCTACGTGGAAATTGATCATTATTCTGAACCGATCCGAGACCTGTCCGCCCAATCAAGAGCTACGTATTTGTGATCTCAGCAGCGGCACTCGTGCATGCTGATGACCTGTTAGCGCCGGTGTTTATCTTGGTATGTTAGCCATATAAAGTCATGAGTCATTTCCTCCCTACAGGTAATAAACACTCCCATGTCTTACTCATCAGCATGTGCACGGTGCACACACATATACACACACATCCAATCTTCCTTTTGCTGGAATCGTTTACGGTTTCCAGTAAAATGGGACACGCGGTTAAAATAAGGGGAAAAGACAAGTTCTGGCAGGGCGTCTGATGTGAATTTAAAAGGCAGTAAGGGAGAGAGAGAGCATCCTTATTCTGTAAGTCATTGTGAAGGTGGATTCGCTGGAGGGCAGAGATTAACGTTAGCGGTTGGAGAGATGAGGAAAGGAATGGGTTTGGTTAAGTGCTGAGAAAGCAAGCCCAGGCTTGCACTTTTTGCTGAAATGACGCCGCTATGAGGTACAAGTCCGGTGAAGAAAGAACATTTTCCATAAGCAACGTTCCTTGTTCCTAATAGGCTCAGTAATCTAGGCATGGCCGAGTGTTCCATTGCGTATACTTCTGCGTGTAATACTGGTAATTCAGGAAGAGATAAGGAAACGGAGTTCCCCCGCAAAATGTACAAATTCTGCCCTCATTTATACACACCCTCATGTCATTCCTGAGTTTCTTTATTGACAAAGTTTCACGCCAAATGCTTTTCTTTGTCATACAGTAAAAATGTATTGATATGGGGGCTGTGAATGTCTAAAAACCCACTTAAGAAATGCTTAATAGTCAATGTCACTTATTTACGATTCTTCAATACTGAGGCCGCACATTACCTTAGTGTGATAAAAAGCAAACGTATTTTATCAAAAATCTTTCCCTCTGCTGGAGCTTTGCAAGCTTTCATGTCAATGAAGCTGAAATCACATACGATTAATTGTTTACGCCACACTTTGTTCCTCACAAAAGCATCTTCATATGGCTTCAGAAAATTTTGAATATAGCGCGCAACTTTTATAAACTACTTTCATGGTGGTTTCTTTTGTCATTTTTCAAGGCAACATTTTTTTACAACATTGTTGTTTGTACGCAAAAAAACACTTAAATCTTTTAGTACATTGTTGTCACATAAACAACCCAAAGAGTAGTGCTGCGGTCAAACTACACTTTTCATTCCATTGACTTTCTTGCATGCGAATGCGGTGGACCGGAAAACGCAAGCTCCTACAAAAACAATCTGCATTTCGCTGTCTTCCAAAGTGTGATTGGACCTGCGATTTCAAACCATGTGACGACGTGTGAGGGTGACCAATTGAAGATCAATACGCCACACTACGACCTCAGTTAAAGGAAATGCTAATAGTAATAAAAAATGCATAATTCAAATTTGCCCAATACAGCTTTAACATAACAAAAACAACAATAATAATGAAAATACTTTGGAATCCTTGATGTATTAAAACTTACTTAATAAAATATAATTTTTTCAAGGTTTTTAGATCGTAGAAAATAGCACAGAAATAGCCTAGAAATGTTGTATTCCGAAACTCTAGTTTTGATCGCGGAAAAACTGTAGATTTTTCACACTGAAAGAAAAGGATTTTTGCTGCTTGTAAAATCAACACAATGTTTGTTAAATTAAGTCACAACATGATTTCTTCATGTTCAGTTATGTAACAATCCATTCATGTTAGCACTGCATGAATGATTTGTGTTGTGTTTACATATAATTGTTACAACTAGGCAGATGATTTATATTTCCCAGCATGCTTTGCGTAAGACTGCATTTTGAGAGCTGTTGTCTTAATTAAGTGTTGTTTTATGTGTTTTTCAGTAAAGAGAAACTCTTGCTTTTTAATGTTCATTTATCTATGAGATTTAGAAGAGTTTGTTGTATTTTTCAGTTTTGTTTAACAAACACAAAATTGGCAACATAAATAAACATAATAAAAGGATGCCAAGTTAACATTTGCAACCGATGTATTGTACGTCATTTAAAGGTTGAAAAATACAAATCATGTATTTCCAACAGATTTTTTTTCAGTGCATGAACCATACCGTAGAAAGCCAAAAGGTTTTGGGAACGACATAAATAATGAAAAAACCTCAAAGATGATCCTTGGGTCATGATGTCCATTCAACCCGACACTGTGCCCTGATGTGACACGAGTTGTGTTTTTCATACGCATAACTGTCGGCAGTGTTTTGTAAATTGTTTCCGGTGGTACGACGTGTCACATCCTGTCTGTTTGCTGCTTGCACATGCCAGCTCGATAAAACTCCTTTGTTTTCCCCTGTCTTCAGAACGGGCACATCCTGGATGTGGGAAAATGCCGCTCTCGGTCGGAAAACCGAGTAAACACGAAAAGAGAATAGGCCGGATTTACGGTAGTTCCTAAATCCTCAGTGTTTGGAAACAACTGCTGTTTATTTGACCCAAACATTCATATACACACAGACAAATACCCACGCAGGAAGGCACTGGCTCTTGAGGATTAGGAAACCGGTTTTCCAGTCTCATCCGATTCCACTTAACAGAGGGGCTCTGTCTCACACATTTAGCGTTTCCATCACAAACACATTAACACACTGAGGCATGCATGTGTTTGTGGACGGTGCGGTTGGGGTGCTACTAAAACATTAAAACACAGTTCATTACCCATAAAATGAACAGTGGCTTTTAATTCGCAACGTTTGATCACATCAAAAGCTTTCCTTGTTTGCTTCGGTTGTTTTTCTCGAGTTACGCAACCTCGTAACTCAAGGGTCGTTCGCTCAATCACAGTCCATAGATTGACGTACAAGGTCACGTACGTCAAGAGTCTGCGGTCACAACAACACAGACCCACGCAAACACCACAGAAACCCCGACCTCATCTCTCATGGTTATTTTATTCCCGAACAGTGCAAACACAAGTATAAAAGATCTCGATATGAAATTTACATTCACATAGAACCATCGCAATAAATACATTGCAACCCCAAAAATAGCACAAATATTACAAATCGTCAATAAAATACTCTTTTTGTTTACTCTACAATATATTTAATACGTACAATAATTTTGACCCGTATCAAATAGGAAAATATCTAATCAACATGAAAATCTATTCTATGGTTTTACTGTGCACACTTTATGCATTAAAGTTAGTAATACATCATGAATGTTCATAACAGTTGTAAGTTAGGCCACTGTAGTCAAAATAGATAATATTAAGCCATATTAAATAGAACCATTAAGCTGTTTGGCTACATTTGTTGGATAGAATCTGAAATAGTATGTGATACGATAAGCATTTTGGCATTTGGCATTCATATTGGTTAAATAAAAAAATCTACAGATGTGAATGTCAGATGTGCAATTTACATAAATACGTTATAACTTCATCATTTTGTTCATGTGGGAAATGAATGCTAAATATATTTAGAAACAAAGCGTTCTCGAATATGCAGTTTTACGAAAAAATTGAAATAAGAAAGAGGCCATTTGTGAGAGCCAAATGTGGTTCGGTCAGTCCATATGAGAGTAAAGCTCAAAAGAAAACCAAGTGCACACAAAGTTGTGCTATAAAAGAAGACGGTTTGATATGTCGGTTGGCACATATTCAAATACACGTTCTCTATCAGACCCTGGATTAAAAGGCAGTCACTTTAAGAGCTTGACAAAGGCGCCAATGCTACAAAACTCCCAGAAAGCTTTTCCCTAATGTCTCACAGCACCACGCATGGAACAGGTAAGCGGATAAGCCATCAAGAAAGACGATGATTCAAAAATGGCCCTTCGTATGATCAAGGCCATTCAGGCTCATGCGGTGCTACTGAAGCGTGTTTCGCAACATTTCTTCACCCTTAGTTTTTGCAGTAGGCATGCATTAGAAACACAAATCGGTTATTAAACAGAGCTGACGTGACAGAGTTACGGCATGCTGAGAGGGACATGCAGAACGGCATGCTTGAAGCCAAACTTCACTCCCTAGGCATCATGGGAAATCTATCAAAGATACAGTAATAGCACACAAAGTAAATGAAAAGGAGAACTCATATTCTTTTATTCAAAATGAGAGCAAGACGTCTGCATGCTCTTGAACCGAGACGTTCAGATAGCCGAACCTCAGACCTACAGAGCACATGACACATCCAGCACTAAAATATCATGCATGTTCAATTGCGTATTAAAGATTGTTGCAAGCACAGTGAGAGATGTTTCCATTAATAGGAGATTCTGAAAGCGCCACTTAGAAACCAAAATATTTGAAGTAGAGAACAAATGCCCAGCTTGGTTTTCTATTCAGGAATTCGATCACATACTGGAAGCCGATGATAATAAAATCCTGCACTGCCACTCAGCTTTGATTGTGCTGGCCTGCATTACAGTTCTTGAGCGATTATGACAATATTTTTCATTCCTGACAGTTTATTAAACATTGTACTAATGTGGGATTAGTTCATGTCGTCATGTTATTACTGGATAGGAAAGTCCAGACGTGAAAAAGAGCAGTTGCAAGCGATCACACAAGTTTTCTCCAAAGCCCGGTGCGTACACACACACATCACCTACAGGAAAACTTTGCTTATTCGACCCACGCATAGATAAACATTTACCCACGTCACAGACTCTACTGACTTTCTGTAAATGATTACAAAACAGGATAGTGTTTTCTGTAATAATAAATCATTTTGGTATCTGATTCAGCGTCAGTGTAAATGTTTAGTATTTTTGGCAGTCTCTCTCTATCGCCCATGGATGAACGGTTCAAAATTGAAACGCTGGAAATTCCATTTGTAACCGTGTCTTTGTAAACAATTGATTCAAAACAAATCTCAATATGAGTAACCCTTTTTTTCAAAAACCCAACACAACCTTCTGCTCAACATTTCTTGATCTCGCAACCCGCAAACTCACGTACAAAATACAGCGCTGTTTAAAATCTACATGTTTGGTCCTCACTGCCCATAGTATTCATTGCCGTGGCATCTCTTGACATTTTCAGATAACACACACACGTTAGGTATGTGCCTCCTCGGCTGGTGTGAAGCTGCCTTGCAGTAGATCGCATGCTCCGGTGTAGGAGACCCTGATATCCTATTGGTCTGGGGAAGACTCATTGAAACACACACGCATACATGCGCACACAAAAACACATACATGCTTATTATAAACTTGCGGTCTCTACATGGCACATTTGAGTTGTCTCTCCTCACTCCACCAGTGGAAAGACAGAGACCTCACACATCTCTTCTGCTCTTTTTTTAATCCCAGTGCTCTTTCTTGTTTTCTCTTATTAATCTAGCTCCCTTCATTCTCTCTCCGTGCACCTGATTTACTAAAGGATTGGTCACCGAAGAACCAATCTCCATGGCGATCACACCTCCATCTCCACGTCGACGGACACGGAGGGCAGGTAAAGAATGCTGTTGTTTGAAGTTGTGCTAACGTGCCCCAGGGTGTTACTTTTAACCCCGTAAGTGCTGACGGTCTGCGTCGACCCCAGGTTCGTCCGGATGCAGGGGCTCGAGCCGTGCTCTAGGCTCTTGGATTGCGTGTGGCGTGTGCTTTGTGAGGCTCGGCCCTCCAGAAAGTAAGTGAGCATCTGACCTTTGCCCTTGACGCTGACCTGGCCACGACATATGAAGCGATAATGATCACAGAGTACACGGAAGACGTCCTCGGTCACCTAGAATCAGAAAAAAATATTACATATGAAAATTCAGTAAAAAAAGGATCTGAAAAGAAAAAATATAAATAATAAAAAAAACTGTCAATGTCAATGCGTTAATGCATGGGTTTCATTTTTTCCAGATAAATGCGTTTAAAAAATGTGTCCATTTGTTTTGTCATCCTTTGTCTAGCGTTACATTATATAATCAAACTCTTTTTCATGTACAGTAAGGGCTATTCAACCAAACAGTTGCTTTGACACGTTCGGTGTAGATAGACACCTTCTAGCTGTGGGACGCGGCTAAACGCAACGTGACAGCGGTCCTGTCTGGTGTATACACTGCGTCAGTGAATCTCTGTCAGAATTTGTCAGACAACGCACCAGTATTACGTTCTCTTTTGTGCTTGAATGAACAAAACCACACAAGATTATGCCAGAAAGCCCATTTTGTCTAGCATTTTCGCCAGCACGGACTAAAACGTGTTCAATAAAATCTCAAATGAATGCAAGGAGTTGTAAAAATGAGAGGCATCAGATCTGCATAGAGAGACGGCTCCTGAATGGGCCGCATTCTTTGCATTCTTTGCTGCTTTGACTCCTGTCACTGTTACACTTAGAATTGAGCATTAAAGACTGTTAAGTGTTTTAGAACTCAATTCTTTAGAATTCAATATCTGTATATTGAATGTTAGACATGACAGTTCTCAATTATACTGGTGAATGGCTATGATTAATGATAAAATAAATAAAAAAATCTTTTTAATAGAGACATCAGTTGCTGTAGTAATATCAGAATGTTGCCGCTGATTCGTAAAAAATGCTGTTGTTTCTACATTAATTTGGAGATTTAATGTGAAATTATTAGAATGTAAAACTATGTTTAAAAATATTCATGTAATGTGTGATTAATCGCGATTTATCACAGGAAAAATGTGTGATTAATCAGATTCATTTTTTAATCGATTGACAGCATTAAAAAACACAATTATGTTAAGAGTTAATCTATTATTAATTATTTAAAAGATTCAAATGTTGTGTATTTTGACAGTATTTACACTTATTTTAATCTCTGAAACAATATATAATATACAACATGGCAGCATTAATAGTTTCTTTTTTATTTGATATCACTTATGTAGTATCTTAGGTGAAAACATTGTAAACAGTCTTTAGAGACATACAAATGCCGACATCTGTAGAAACACAAGTGTGTGAGTTTGTTGTACCTGTATCTTGCCCTGAACTCCAGTGCTGTCCATTCTGCTCGCAACGTTTACTGTGTTGCCCCAGATGTCATACTGAGGTCTGCGAGCTCCAATAACCCCGGCAACCACAGGACCCACATTAATACCTGATGAACGAATCAATGAATCGCATAAAGTCATTTATAACGCATATAACTATACTTGAAATGTATTATGTAACTTCCATGTGAAACTGAATAAAATATGTTGAACTGGATTGTGAAAAACTAAAATTAATATTCTCAAACATGATCATTTTTATTCGGACAGGAAAGATAACTGTACCATAGTAACACCCTAGCAACCCCCAAAAACACCCTAGGATTTATCACATTGCTTTGGAAAACAAAGAGGGTAAAGAACCATTAATTTCTAAAATTGTAGAAATAAAACAAATATAAAAAACAAATGTAAAAATAAAAAACTTTGCATTAAAAATGATTAAGAAAAACATTGTCTTGAGTGAACATAATTATTGTATAAAAGGTGAAATTGGGTCAAGTCCACTTGTTCCGCACATGCTCAGTGCGTTTGCACATATCTCTTGTTTGTGTAACTGTACATGTCTAATACGCAATCTGACCCTGTACAAGACGTCATACTCAGGACATCCTATAGAACATACGGACACGGGATGTCCGGCACAATGTGCGCGCTTTTCCTCCGCTCGTACATAAACACATGCGCATGCTCGCCCACACAAACCCCCCGATGACAGCTTCCTATTGCAAGATCACTCACCAACTCGAAGCACAAAGTCATTGTAGGACTGATAGTTGATCGCGTCCAGGACGTCAAACATTTCGATGGCGAAATCAGCAACTGTGCACAGGTGTGCGGAAATGGAGTTCTTTACCTATTCAAGTGTAGCAGAGATCAAACGGAAAGACAGATTATTAAATCATCAGCACTTCAACACTCGACAAGTTGATAAGGAACATTATACTGTTTCATATTTATGTGAAGCTTGACTTTGCTGACAACTGCAAGTGAACCACAGTAGCCAGTTGTTATGTTGTTCCAAACACATGGGAGATGTTTTGCTTCTCTTTTCCATACAACAAGGGCACAAAAGATAATAGATTACCTTGATATTAAGGGTAGAAATGTGACGCTCAATATGTCAGGAAGTCCCGCCTTCTAGTAAAAAGTGCCAATCGCCAATCAATAAAGACTGATGATTCTCCGTGGGAGGGATTCTTATGAGGTGCTTGGCAACCTGTTTGCATGCGCAATAGCTGAAGCGATCTCGAACAAATGTTTTCAGCGCAATTTGAGCTTACAAATTCTTAATTCTTACATTTTTCTTTTGTTCCTGCGTTAACTTAAGTTATGGTACAGTTGGCGTCAAGTTTATTTGTTGGAAATGTTGTTTTATTGTACTTTTAGAGAAAGGCCATCTTACCCTATTCAAGCAGATATGACTTAAGTTTCGTATGACTAACATATAGAAACATAACTTTCGTATAACAGCTGCCTGGAGGCGTTGGAAACATGACTGATGAGTGCGTAGACTTCCCTAAACAGACTTTAAAATGGCCAGGCAATAATAAAGGTCTGCCAATAATTTCAAACGTTAATCATTTTATTTTAAAGCAGACCCTTGCAAAAATAGGATTTTCTTCAATGGAACCGAGAAGCTTGGGCATTCATCAAAACCTCTTCTTTTGTGTGTTAGGAAAGAACATCACATACGTTTGGAGTAACATGAGGACAAGTATATGTTTTGGGTATCTTTGTAACTTATGTCACCTTTCTGCACTAATATTAATTAAAGGCAAACCCAAAAAAGAAAATTCATTCATTATTTACTCCCAAAACGTATGACTTTCTTTCGTCTGCAGAACAGAAGGTTGGCAACCAAAGAGCATTAGCCCTATTGACTTCCATTATATGGACTCAAAACCACTGAGGCACTTCTCAAAATATCGTCTTTTGTGCTCCACCGAAGAAAGAGTCATATACAGGTTTCAACGACATAAATGAATGTAAATAAATACATTGACAGAATTTTCACTTTAACCTGTGATGTGTGTTTGCTATTAATACTGCTTTCATGGGAGCCAACTTCCAAGTCATCTGTGTTTTGGAACAGAGCATCTGTGTACCTTGGATCCTGTAGTTGGCACGAGTCCGACTGCAGCCATGTACGTGCTGCCGATAGTTTTGATCTTCTCAATATCTTTGTAACATTCCTTATCCATCAGCTGCCACGGGAGAAAAAGAGAGAAATGATAAAGAAATAAATGAGGCCCAGAGTAGGATTAAGGTAACTTGCACGCTGAGCCAAAACATACATTTCTCAGGTTGAAAAACAAGACATACTTACCGCATCAAAGTCGGCGATGATCTCGTTGAGCAGCCGGAGGCATTCCACACCCATGTTGTTTCCATCCAGTTCAATGTAGAAGTCATTAAAGTTCGGAATGGAGGCGAACAGGACGCCCACCTGAGAATAAGACTGATAATACAGGTCCTGGAAGAGTAAAAGAGAAGAAAGAGTCGTGAGACCCTTGGGGGATGATACCGCTGATCAAGGCGAAGCTGAATTCGTAACGGTTGTCAGCTCGTGGGCTACGTATCTAGGCAAGTCTATCTTAGTTATACACGTGACATGCAAAAAACTAACATTACTGCTGACTTCCATTATATAGACGCAATTTCTCATTTCTCAAAATATCTTCTTTTGTTTACTACAGAAGAAAGGGACATACAGTATACAGGTTTTGAATGACATTAGGGTGAATAAATGATGAAAGAGTTTTTATTTTTGAGTTAACTATCCCTTTAATAGACAGTATGTGGTCAGACCTCTTGTCTCAGAATATTGTAGAATGTATGGATGTCTTCCTGTTTTTTTCATTTACATGATCATACATAGATTGGCACCACATGGGGGAACCCTTGAGCAAAAGTTCTATAGTGTTATATGTATGCAAAAGCAAATCATTACAGAGGTCATTTACATATAAGAGCAAGACACCTTCACTAAAGTTATTAAAGCATTGAATTATGCATTAGATGCATAAAACAAAAGTGTGAAATTGGGACAATTATGGGTACACTACAAATGCACACTACTACAAATGCACACTACAAATAAAAGGTTATCCAAGTGTCTTTCAAAACCATAACTGTACTTGAGTCAATTTTAGAATACAAATAAATAATATCTATTGCAGTTATTCAAACATTTAGGATGTGGTGTATACATACATGCAGATACAATTATTAAAATCCTTACTATTTAAAGTGTTTCGAAACAATATTATTGCATTTCTTTGAGTTTTGGCAAGTAATCATCTCATATTTTTGTTCTATAATTTCGTCTTCCTAAATCAACAAAATGAATGACCAAACTTTGCACACAACTGATTTAAATGTTTTAAACATACCATTCACGCAAGCATGCTGTATCAGAGATTCATATTTCACCCACAAAGTGTTTTAGTTTAATAAAATACAATTATTGATATTATTGGTTGAACCGTTTGTTAAGTGGTCGTAATTTGTCATTGACCCACTTAAACATGATGACGGTATTAAACAAATACGACAAAATAAGATAATAACAAATTAGGGTGCTATATTATAATATTTTGTGAACTTTTCTCCAGATTTGTACTTCCCCGTGGCACTGTTTACTAAATGATTCCACTCTCGGAAGAGGAGGCTTGCTTCAGTATTCAGGATGTCTGATTACATCAATTCCTGAGACGGATCTTGGGCAGGAAAAGATGCAAGCAGCATGTGTTGAACATGGAGCAAAAATAAAACGTACAGCATGAACTGTGGAGCATCTGTGTGATCGTATTCATCCTATTTAAGTTCTCACAATGCAGCTTGGCAGCGAGATCACAAAAGCGACTGAGACGGCGAGGCTGAGCATTTACACTACACACAATGCAATCTCATTCACATGATCAAAACATACAGTATCATCAAAGCATATGTACTGACCTCTCACCTCATCAACAGCTGGATCACAACAACATTGCCGTGAAGTGGTGACTTTGGGTATTACAACAGCCATAATCGTTATTATTAGACCACACCAATTTAAAATGGACACTGTTTGCAACTTTGTATACTTAAAAAAGTTTTAAGTATTCTACATAAAACATGCTTTAATTTTTTACATTTTCAGCTGACGAAACCAAGTCTGTGGGGGGAAATCAAATTCAGAAAACCCACTGTAATCTTTATTACTTGATCTCACCGTGAATTTAATGTTTCACTTTGTGGACAGCTTGTGGACATTGTGAATGCCGCGTCATGTGGTCATTAAGCCACTTAAGGTTTTTGCCAGAATGTTGTGAGTTACAGTATAAATGAAATCTGACCATGTTTCTTGGGTTAGACAGCAGGAAGTGTTGAGCTACATGTGCAGGCAGCAGGTTAAACAGAATCCTCTTATTGTCCAACTTCACTCTCTCCATATCATCTCTATCCTCCTCAGCCTAAAACACACACACGCAAATACACAATTTAATAATGACTGAACTGTTGCAGCGAGATAATAAACATTTAGCAATAAGTTTAAACTGTAGAATTTAGAGGGTGTGATTTTTCATGTCAAAATAACCACTAGAGGTCGCTGTTATCCCTGAAATGACTGCCGCTGCTAATGTTTATGCGTGGGGCAGATTCCATTGACTTGGAATGGAATTGTGTCCACAGCACAGTTGACTTTGTTTATTGTCTTCCAAACTTACAAACAAAGTCATGACTCATCTTGCACTAGATAAAGTTTTATCCACTCAAATGCTAGAACAAGTGTCATGCTTCTTGGCTGACTTATATAAACATTTCTAGCTACTTAAAATAAAATGCACCCCAAAAAATGATTTGTTAGCATTTTTGGTTGCTTTCCAATACAAAAATCTAAGCATTTTTAAATTGACTGGAAAAGCGAAGTGACCTAAATATTGACTTAAATTACATTAAATTTAAGAGTTCATGCAAAAAAGCAGGCTAAAATATCTCCGTCAATGGGCTGAGAAAATCTACTTGAATTCAGAAATTAATAAAGAGAATATTTCTGCATGAATTCACTTAATAATTTTTTGAAAGCAATTATTTTCTTCCTAATTTTACCATTTCTAGAATGTACTGCAAAACAACATTTTCATCCATCTTTATTTTTGTGCAGTAATACCTTTGATACATCCCACTACTGTACAGTACAGCTACTGTTGTATTTGTAACTAAAAGCGTTGTGCAATGAGCGTACAAAACTTTATGAATGACAAACTGAGATCTGTGCTGGGTTTTCTGCCGAGTTCTGCACGTAGCCTCTGTGGGCTTAAAATCTCATGCATTTATCTGAAGACTCATTCATTCATGTACACACGAGCACTCACTTGAGTGGCCCAGAGGTAGTCCAGTCTTAGTTTTAGATCCAGTTGTCTGCAGTGGAGCGCCAGAGCACCAGAAAACAACAGCATAGCCAGAACCGGGTCGTAGCCATGTGCGTGGAAGAATCCACCGCTGCATATAACACAAGCATGCACACACATATATGAAACTCCAGATTATAAGCAGATGAAAAAAATGAATTTACTATAACCTTTGTGTTTAGTTCCACTCACCCCATGGCCTCTCGATAGCCACTGGTCTCCATGACGACAGTGTGGAGGATGTTGAGAAGGAGAAGCAGGAGGATCTTGGGTAGCGATGATACGCGCAGGTACAGGGCCACAGAAAGCGATGCCATCACACATGATAAAAATACATAAGGAGTGTATTTACACACTCTGGTGCCCACGGTGGTCCCGTTAACTTTGACGTCTGTCACCATGGAGACATTGGAATTCCCCTCTAATGACCACGGCACGCACCCCGCCTGTGTAGAGACGGTAGCACATTGACATTTAGAATTTTACAAATACATTTAAATCAGTGAAAGCAAGTATGATATTTTTCTCATTGAATTGTTAATAATGTAGTTTGTAATACATGCATCTTTTAATATTGTAATCGTGTTGATAATATATTTTACTATTGTCAACACTAGGGCTGTCACAGTGATTGATTTTTACTACATAGTTATCATCGCCGAAATAATAAGTGATAATTATATTATTGTGATATCTATTGTTTTTTGAGCTATCAGTCAAATTCATTTTTAATTTAGATTCATTAACCAAAAAATATTTCTCTTTTTTGGTTAATGAATCATCCAAAATTTGAGATTTTGTGGATATTGGTTATTGTGGTTCTTAAGGCAAATTGTTAAATGGGTGCAAAACAACCACCTATGTTAAAGAAATCATATTTGCCAATGGATTCAAAACAATTTGAAAAAAAAGATTATCTGAATGAGGTTTAAGCTTAAATGACGTTTATTTTTCTTACCCCATTTGGCTTGGCAGATTTTTATTTTAGTATTTAGCATTATTTACAGTTTATTTCGCTGTGTAAAGAATACACATTTATCCACAAATTCACCTAAACTAAGATACAGTAGCAAAAGGGATGAATTATTGTCATTCAGATCTGATTTCGAGGAGTTAAAATAACAATGAAATTCAAAGAAATTCACAGGAGGTACTGAGACACGCTATGATGATTAGAACTAACAATGTCTAGAATGCAGCTCTACGTAAAACTGAATATTGCGTAATATTTTTTATATTCCCCCCACTGACACCCCCTTCACTTTTTTCTCCAGTAAACACACACTCACCACACACCCCTGGGTCACGGAGTACATAAGCAGCACCAGAAACCCACACAGAACCGTTCTGATCTGCAGGGTGAGACAGTCAGGAGAGCACTAAAGAGACAGAGATAAAGAGCACGGAATGAGCAGTATGATATCAGTAAAGTGCAGAGAGTATAGATACAAAACAAATGTGATCAACAGCTCTCTCAACACAACGCATGAAGCCTGGGTTTGCTAGGAAGATGTTATGGATTGTTACAAGTGTGTTTTCTAGAGTCTCTTTCTCAATGGTATCTAGGGTGTTGTGGTTGGCTGCAGGGGCATTGTAATGTAGTTGGAACGGTGTGCGGGTCGATTGTAAGAGTGTTGTATGCGGTTGCTAGAGCATTTTAAATTGTTGCCAGGGCGTTGTTATGTGGTGCTAAGGGGTTCTATTTGATTGCAATGCAGTTGCTATGTGGTGGTTAGGGTCTTCTGGCTGTTTACTGGGTGGCTTCTATGGTATTCTCTAATCTCGACTGTGTCCAGGGTGTTGGGGATGGTTGCCAGGGCATGATAATGTGGTTTCTAGGGAGTGCTGGGCACATTTAATGCATTATTTTTTGTTGCTATGTCCTTACCAGGGCCTTTTGAGTAGTTTCTAGTGTGTGCTGGGTGGTTGTTAGCGCATTACTTTATGGGTGCTGCTATATGGTTGGTTGTGAAGGCATCGTAAGGTGGTTGCTAAGGTGTGCTGGGTGTTTTAGCGCTTTTATATGGTTGCTAGGGTGTTTTAGATGGTTATTGCGGCAATAAGTATCAGCAATAATATTAGCATGCTTTCCTTTGCAAGCACAAGTAAATGAATGTTGGGAATTGTTAAATGAATCAACCAAAGCTAAAGGTTTGCAAACGCCCTCGCTGCCATGACGCCTATGCTCTCACTGCTAAATAAAGCTAAGAACAGAAAAGAATGGCTTTAATATCACATTCAGTGTGAGTGTGTGTTTAATTGCGTGTTACCTGCACATGAGTGATGTAAAGGTACATCGCACTTGCCATGTGAAAGCACAGGCACAAAACCAGCAGAATTATAACCAGAAGACCTCTACAGTAAGAGAGAGAGAGAGAGAGAGAGAGAGAGAGACAGAGAAAAAGAGAGAGAGAGATGTTATATGATAATAATTATGCAGAGTGTGTATTGTGCACAACAGTGACCTGACAAATAAAGATACATTGTGTGTGTTCTGTGCTACATGTTGGTGAGGCAGGTATTGTGTGTCTTTGGTGATTTACGTACTGTGGAATGATGAGAAAATAGACGACTGTGAAAAATGAAGTGAGGATGAGGGAGATAACCACAGCGCTGATGAAGGCGTCATCATACACTTGCTGATACTGTGTGAGAGAAAGAGGCAGACAGAGACAATTTGAAAGATCATAGCAATTATTCAATCAGTTGATAAACACGTGAATGAGTGTCTACATACAATGTTCAACATCAATGGACGATTCGGTCATCTCCCATTATTCACTAGTCATTTCCGCTTGTCATTCAATTTGTGTGGGGGCCATGATGGAAGTGCAAATGACAATCAAAATACGATTTGTCTTGCTTAGGCTTTATAAATAATATAAAGTATTATTACACTGATAATATAAATAAAGATTAAACAAAAATGTTATATGAATATAGTGGAGTTTTGGAAAACAAAACATTATACATAAAAGGCCTTTGAAAAGTACCATAAACAAATAATTTATGGTAAAGTTTAAATTGCTAAAGTGATAGTTCACTCATAAATGAAGACTCTGTCATTGTTTACCTGTATTCACCCACTTGTCATTTCAAATATGTAGGACTTTATTTTCCCCGCAAAACACAAAAGAATGAAGAATGTAGAAAACCAGCACCCATTCGCTTATTCTTACAATAGAAGTGAATTGATCCCTTTAAGTTTTCAATTATTAATGTAAATATAACAAATAGAAAGACTCTGTTTTATTAAACATCAACCCCTAAGACATACAATTGTCTCTCTTAGGTGTCGCACGGAACGCTGGTTTGTGTCATTTCAACACAGCCTGTGAGAGATTTGTGCGTCAGCTTCATTAGAGTATAAAAACCAGCATCCCCCTCTTCACAAGAGCCAGATGCAATGTCATTATACTCCCACAGAGAGCAGGGAAAACCACCGCGCTCCTGCACGCATGAGCCTGTGTGAGAGAGAGACAGAGCCGGAGAGATGCTGCGCGTGTGACAGATATTCCCAAATCATTACTGTTGCCCCCATTCTGTTAGGGTGGGCGGACATCTCACATGAATCGGCGATTGGAGGGATCGGAGACCGAGAGAGAAAGAGAACTAGTGAGAAAAGAAAGAGAGAGATGAGGGAGAGAGAGGAGGTTGAAAGTGAGGAGACAGGAGTCACGAAGCACAACAGAGCAATGCGGGGGACGAGGAACTCTTCATTCCATCACTCTTGCATTTCGCCAAGTCATTACTGCTACAAGGAGGAGGCTGGGGTTAGTCGTCACACTTTCTAAAAGTCAGTTTTTCTCCAGACAAGTTTAAAATGCAGTCCAAAAACATGTTATTTGAACACATATTGACCAACTGTATGAACGTTGTCACATTATATGGTGCAAGTTGTCTCAATGGATAAGCTTATTGTGGGCTTTTTTATCATTAATGTCACGGCACAAAAGTGTTATGCACAAAAATATAAAATCAAACAAGATATGTATCGAATTTTAGTTTAAATTAAAGAATTTATTTATAAAAAAAATCTAAATGACTGCTAGACCACATGAAACCCTTATGGTTGTGTCCGTGTGACAACTAGCCCCAGTCCCTCTTGTATACCCATAATCCACCTGAGTGTGTATGTGTGTACCTACTCTCTGCTCTTTCTCTCTGTTCTTGTAGGTGAGGGTAATGAAGTTCAGGTCCGCTGTCTCGGACTCAGTCTGACGGGCTTCTATAAGACGGCCAATGTAACGGTTCACTCTGGTTCCAGGTGAGTTCTGCACCATGCCTGCCGAAAATGAGGTGCGATTGCGTAGCTTCTCGGAAGCTGTCCGCAGCGCCCGTCTCTGGAAACCCATTGAAAAAAGAAGTGAGCACTTCCAGTATACCACATTACAAACACTGACACACTGTACCTTTTGCTTTGTCCACAGTCAATGACTATATTTAAAGAATCTGTCTTCATTGACTCCCTCTCATGTTATTTCAAATCTGTATACATTTCTTTGTTCTGATGAACACAGAGAAAGATATTTGGAAGAATGCTTATAACCATAATGTTCTTGGCTACCATAGTATTTATGGTGCTTCAAAAATGATATTTTGAAGAATCTACAAACAGTTCTTTTGACTACCATCGTCATTTTTCCTACTATGCTAGTCAATGGTGGCCAAGAACTGTTTGGTTACGAGCATTCATCCAAATATCTTTCTGCGTTCATCGGATCAAGAAATGTATACCGTTTTGGAACAACTCGAGGGTGAGTAAATGATGACAGAATTTTTATATTTGGGTGTTTGGGTCCCTTTAAGAAGACATTCGTCAGAAGACATAACATTTCAACATATTTGGTCTCAAATCTCATTCGCATTTCTCCATTTTAAACCAGCGTGACAACGTCATATGGACATTGCTTTTGTAGTGTTTTAGGTTTTTGTGTTACATCACAACCCATCTCTACAGTACAATATATCCTTTTCTTTTTTTATACAGCAGAAGAAAAGTCTCAGTAAGAGTAAATGCTGATAATCCTGAATTTATCTTTACATTATTAAAAAAAAGAGGCTTAATTGTGAATTCAAAAATGCTTTCAAAATGTCTTGTAATGCAACACCCACATGTACATTTAAATCTACACAGACACACATACATCTACATGATGACAGATGGGTGTTTAACACATCTCAGCATATTTCTTCACACATGAGATGGTGATAAGATGTTTAATTATGCACTGATACAAGTCATAACACACCCGCACAGTCACACACGAAGAGAACAGTAAATATGCATTCGTGATTGCATCTCTGCGCAATCATCCGCTCGTCTCAACGCGGTGGATTTTATCGTTTGTCATGTTAATATTACCGCTTTCCAAAAAACGCTGGTGGAAACAATGCAGCAATGACAATTGATCAGCGGCAACCGGCGGGTTGCGATGTCATGACACAGTGCTACACGTAACTTACTTCATGAATATTGATGAGGTCATGCGAGCACTGCTTTTCCTTTTTTAAGTCGGACAGATGCAAATGATCACACACCTTATCGTCATCCTCGCAGGTCATGACGTTGGAGAAAGGGATCTCAGCCTTGAACATCTTTCTGCAGTGCATGAGCTGGACCAGCAGGTAACAGACGGTCTTAAACTTCATCCTCTTCGCCGGCTTTATGTCTGATAGGATTAACCCTGGAAAAATCTGCAGAGAGATCGAAAGAGAAAGAGTGAGATGCGTATAAGGAAAAAGAAAAACTTTCTGAATGTGCGAAGATGGCTGCAATAACTATTGTTGATTAAAGAGTTGGTGACGGAGCTTCTAATCTATTTGTAAAGACCACCAGATGGACACGGAGGTGTGTAAGCCTCCTGGATTGTGCGTGAATCTTTTCATCGCATTATGTTGGTCTCTTACATCTGTGAGATTCAATTAGATGAAATGCAAAACTCTATAAAAGACATCTCTCGTGGGTCTTAAGTATGGCAAAACTTGATGCACATGCACAAGTTTTGTGGTCACCTAGAGTATATGATATTGTGCTCCTAAACATTGACTTTGACTAAAGAGTTTATTTTCCAAAGTTTCTTATTGTGCATTCCAATTTCCTGCAGTTGGTTTGTTTTGATTTAAGCCATAACAACTAAAAACACACAGCGTACTAACACAACAAAAACAGGATAACATATACATTTTTAAAAACTGTGTTATCTCATTTTGGAAACAAAATCTTCATATGCATTTAAAACGTACAGATTTTTCTATTTCAGTAAATTGATTCATTTTTTTCTTAGAAGAAAACCTCATACAGAAACTGTGAGCGCTGTTTCACCGTGTCTTTAAAGATGACTGGTGTGATGACGGTGTGTTTGTACCTTGCGTCTGTGTGAGGGCACGATGAAGTAAGTCTCAATGGCATGTTTGCTGAGGAAAGCGTGTCTCTCGTGGCCTAAGCCCGGCTCCACCTCGTAATCTCCATTCAGACATTCCAGTGTTGCCTTGGTGATATGAACCTTCCTGTTGAAGGAGGGGCAAATAATCACACTCTCACCTATCCGCTTTATATGTGACTCCCGGCTGCAAAGAAAGGACAAGAAGTGTGTTTGATAGGTGGTTGTTAAACGTGCTGAATGACTAACCCAGGAAGACCACCCGCCTCCATCATGTTGGCCAGCGTCACGTCATTTGACCAAACGTCATATTGCCATTTGCGCAGGCCCAGAACGCCACACAGCACGCGGCCCGTGTGCAGACCAACACGCATGTTAAGGTTCACTTCGGTTGCCTCTGCAACAGACCTGATATCATAAACACACACACACACATTCAATATAAGCAGAGAGTTAGTTTGTGATGTTTTTCTTTATTTTATGTTGGCCGTTGTACACGTACACATTATTTGCCTTGGTGCAGAATTACAGAAAGATGTTTATTGAATGTTACACATTAAATTGTTAAAATACAATATACCTATACTTAATTTATTCTCGAAATGTGTCAAATAATATGTGACAAATTAGCGCTGGGTAGTACTGGCTGTAGCCACAAGGGCCCAATGAAAATTTCACAGCTCAAATTTGTATAGATGGAATGGTCTGGATTTGGCTACACTTCAAGAGTAGTGCTTGAGTACTGTATTGAAATCTTCAGTAATATTGACTTTTGACTACAGACTCTGCAAATCTCGGTTTGTGATATTGTCGAGATCTTCTCTGAAACTCTAATTGAGACAACTGGGGTTATTTGACATTTCGGTTATTTTTCTCAAAGAAATAGCTCAGACTCCTAAAGGGATATTTCACCCAAAAATGTAATTCTCTCATCATTTATTCACTCCCATGTGGTGTAAAACCTGTATTTGACTCTTTGTCAGTAGAACACAAAAGAAGATATTTAGAAAAATGCCTCAGTGGTTTGTGTCCATACAGTCAATGGGTCTAATGTTGTGTGGTCCTTTTTTGTGTTCTGCAGAAGAATGACAGTCATATGGGTTTGGAATGGTATGATGAAAGAACTTTTTTAGGTGAACTATACCTTAAAGCAAAAGTTTCCTTTTGTTCTAAATTTAATCTCATTAATAAGACATAATTTTCAGTGTTACAACGCAGTTGTTAGCTCAGACAAAAAACCTGTACTCCGAACTAAGAACATGATTATAAATATACATGTATGCCTATTTATTTATTTATATGGTGAACTTTAAAAAAAGTGAATTCAGCTTTTATGTTATAAGCTAATTATAACTGTGTAACACCATGTCTACACCGGACGTGACCAGGGCAAGACGACCCTGTAAATGGCTTGTTCTGACACTGTGCCGCGATGCGACATGACAACCTGCTAGTTCTTAATGGGTTTGTCACGTCGTGCCGCACCGCATCCAGTGTGGACGAAATGTATTGGTTTCTAATGTCTTTTGTCGTGACGCATCGCGCCGGATGTGTCCGGTGTAGACATGGTGTTAATGGGTTTGTCGTGTCACGACGCATCCAGTGAGGAGTAAATTGTTAAATATAATGGGTTCTATTGTCCTTTGTTCTGTCGTGTCATGTCTTTTCGCACCAAGCGTGTAATTTAAATAGACTGATAAAGACATAAACTAATACACAGGTTTAAAACAAAAACAGTATATAGACCAGTGGTTCTCAATCTTTAGGTCCCCTTTGTGTAAAGTGCATTGCTTTAAAGCCTCCCAAACCAAGTTTAAACCAAAAACACGGATCATTGGGTCTTATTTTCTGATGTTTGATAGCATAACATGTACGATAAATAGATCCATCTTGCCCCCCCGTATCGGTTTGACAACCACTGATATAGACCACATATTTTTAATGACATAAAGAATGTTGGTTCAATACTGGTCTAGAAGAACTTCTTGTTTCAGGTCTTTCAAAATAAAAGACTATTTATAACTGATTTAAAATGTAAAAAAAATATTTTAAAGATTTAATAAGATTATATGTGTAAAATGTAAAATAATAAAACCAAAATTATAAATAACTTTTAAACCGGTAGGTTTACATTTTGCGAAGTGGTCTATATTTCATTCTAGAAAACTATAGTCAGGTTGTTCTTTTTGTTTTCAAAATCTTTTTATGCCCTTCTCATCTCCTTCTGTAATGCTACCGAATGTGATGATTGAAAGAAAGAGAGGGAGGGAGAGAGAGATTTGGCAGGAGGAATTTCATCTCTGTGTGCTACCAACACAAGGCAGTTGATCTATACTAATGTGAGATAGAAAGTGAGTGTGAGAGTGAAAGTGAGACAGATACTATACACACAGAGTTTGTAAAAACCAGTGCTTTTGTGTCAGTGTGTGCGTGTGTGCATGTGTGTGTGTGTGTGTGTGTGTGTGTGTGTGTATGAATATTCCAACACCTGTGTGAGGTGATAAGAGACTGCAGCAGTGAAAGCCTCCTTAGAATTCAGAGCAGAGAAATGAATATAGTGGGGCAGGTCACACACACACACACAAACATTTAGACAAAAATAAAACCGTTATAGATACAGCTAAATTCAGTCTGGTAGGTGACCGTAGCTGACTGCTGGCCAGCTCTGTGACTGCTGTTAAAACTAAATACACTTGCGGCATAAGAACTGTGAGAACTCACGTGATGGTGTCGATCATGTCCAGGCCCATCTCCACACAGCAGTGAGCATGGTCTGCTTTAGGCTGGGTCAGGCCTGACACACAGTAATAACAGTCTCCCAAGATCTTAATCCTCCTGCAGTGGTTTTCCTGTCAATCAGACAAACAGAGCGTGATGTTTTCTTTAAAAGACATACAAAGCGGATAAAAGGCATTGAGTTGATAATATGCACAGGAATTAATATCATATGTTGACTGAGCAGAAAATACTCTTTTGTCACAATATCAGATTATAATATTAAAAGCCTATTACAGTTCACCAAAACTAATTATTAAAACATTTCTGTTAATTAAAAACAAATTTTGTCCATATTATTACTTGAAAAAACAAAATAAATAACATCACTATATAATAACGCAAATAAATAATAAAAAGACAAAAGCGCATAACAAACTTTTCACAGAATTAAACTACAGTACAATGAACATGAAAATAAAAAAATAAAAGCTATTTAAAAAAGAAAAACCCATAATTACAGTTATTTTGACCAAAATAATTCACAGTAACATGTTTTCACAATATCTATTGAAATGTGTTTACAAATAAATAAATAGTGCTATCAATCATAAGAAGCATTTTGTCTGACTAGCCAGCTGTAGCTGTAGTGAGCTTGCAGTGTTTGAACTGGACTAGTGGCTGTTTGTTTGCAAATGACTATTGAACTTCCTGCACTAATCTCAAGGTAAGCTGTTGTTTTGTTAAGTAGCTGTTGTTAGCATCTAGCCATCTAGCTGGAGTTTCACAGCACTTTTAGTCACTTTGAAGCCTTGAGCTGTTAATTGAGTAGGTGGGCTCCGCTGTGAAGCAATTACGGACCTATTAAGCAATTAGAAAGCCTCTACTTTAGCAGCACTGATTTCTGAAGAGGCAGCGGAAGAGGCAGCGGAAGCCTTCATCATGTGAAGACCGATGAGGTAAAGACCTGCGACTCCACCGTGCAGCGCCACTGGCACTGGCACGGGCAAGGGCACGGGCACGGGCATGACACTGCAAGCCATGCTAAGTTGTTCCACGTTTACCTTTCTTTCACCTACTTTCCTACTGTCTATTTTTCATGCTACTCATATGTGTTTCAGGTAGATTCAGACTGTCCATTGTAGACACTTACTAACGTGAATAGCGGAGAACTCATCATCATCTTCTACCCTCTATACTAGTCCTCCCAAGTCTGCTTGTCTGGCTGTAGGGCGCTGTAACTGCCAGTTCCATTCGACCAGGCAACTCATTTGCTACTGATATGTCCACAGCCAAAATCAACTACTTTGTCAACTTTTCTCTACCTTCTCCTCTCTTCTCTGTCCCCCTCCACCTCCCCCCAATACCTCGCTTCTGGTATTCTGGTAGAAGTTTGCCAACTTCTTCATTGAAACAATGGAGACCATCAGCAGTCTATTCTCTGCTCAACACATCCCAGATCTCTCTCTAACTCTTTGCTGTCCTCAACTCCCTTCTTTCTCTTCTCTTTCGGAGACTGATGTTTCCAAAATGTTCCTTTCCACCCGGACTACCACCCTCCACCCGATCCCTTCCCACCTCCTACAGGCTATCTCTCCGTCTCCACTGCCTCAACTCACACACATTATAAACACCCCCATCACCACTGGTACTGTCTCCACCTAATTCCAACAAGCCCTGGTAACACCTTTACTCAAAAAAACAACACTCAACCCCTCAGTGGGCAGCAACTACAGACCAATCTCACTCCTGCCCTTCCTTTCCAAGGGCCTAACTAGGGTAGTATTTAACCAAATCTCTGCTTATCTCTCCCAGAACAACTTACAGTCAGCAATCCGACTTCAAGAAAGGACATTCTACAGAGACAGCTCTCCTGTCTGTTGTTAAAAACCTACGACAGGTAAGGGCTAAGTCCTTGTCATCTGTCCTTATCCTGCTTGACCTCTGGGCATCTCTGGTACTGCAGTTAACGGGTTCGACTCCTATCTCACAGGCAGATCCTTTAATGTATCCTGGAGAGGCGAGACATCTAGGTGTCTTTTCTATACATACCACGTCCCTGGGTCCAATTATTAAGGCACATGGGTTTTCATACCATTTTTATGCTGATGATACGCAGCTGTAGTCCTCCCCCATCTCTGCCCATATCTAGACCTGCCTTCCGGACATCTCTTCTTGGATGAAAGAGCATCACCTACAACTCAACTTTTCCAAGACAGAACTCCTTGTTATACCTGCCCACCCATCAATTGAACACCACTTCACCATTCAGCTTGGATCCTCAAATATAACACTCCCACCAAGTCTGAGAGGAACCTGGGAGTGATGTTTGACGGTCAGCTGAAATTCACCTCTCACATCACAGCAACCACTCGAACAAGCAGGTATGTGCTCTACACTATCAGGAAGATCAGACTGTTCCTGTCGGAGCATGCTTCTCATCTACTAGTCCAAGCTCTGGCCATATCAAGACTGGAATACTGCAATTCTCTACTGGCCGGCCTTCCAACAAATACAGTCAAGCCTCTGCAAATGATCCAGAATGCAGAAGCACGACTGGTTTTTAACCAGCGTAAAATAACCCATGTAACACCCCTCCTGATTTCACTCCATTAGCTGCCAGTTGCTGCCCGCATCAAATTTAAATCACTGACACTGGCCTTCAGAATGGTAACAACAAATTCACCCCTTTCCCGTGACTCACTGTTTCAGGTCTACATCCCCTCCTGTCATCTTCAATCTGAAAATGTGTGACGCCTGGGTGTTCCATCACAGCAAGGCACCAAATCGCTTGCAAAAACCTTTTCTCATTCGGTTCACAACATAATTTTATATTTTTTTGAGTGATCTCTTTTTTAGAAATAAACTTTTCATTTAGAGTTGAACATAAAACATTATTTATTTAATTTATGAATCATTTTCCATTTGAGGTTCTCCTTGAATGTCCCAAAGAGAGATTTTGTCCTCACTTCTGTGGACATTTTTCCCCAGGCTACAGCTAAGCACATACTGTACTCTCCCACCCACAGAGAATACTGATGCACATAACCTTTTGCCAATATATTATCAGGACTAGACCACCACATTGATTCAGAAAATACAATGAGATACTGTAGACAAAAGAGAGCGATAAAAAAGGGAAGTGTAAATAAGAAAGAGAAAAACTCTACTGATCGTTTACACCGTTTTATTAGAGATTCTCCACCTGGCAGCACAGGACGAGAGGAGACTGTGGGAAACCCCTGTCACAGCACACACACAAACGTACACACCATCTGTACCAGTCAATTTAGCTGTTACCTGAATTTTAAACTAATGTCAGACCTTGACAAAGTTTTGCAGTGACACTGCATAGAAAGTTGTGGTCTCGCTATTTCATTTCGTTCAATCCTCAAACTTTAACTTTGCTGACGGAACATCAAATTACAATCAGAGATGAAGATCCAACTCTTTTGAAGTGGCTTAACAGCAGAGACGTCAGGATTCTTCTGTATATCCGAGATCATTTCAACAATTACTGTCAGGATTATAATTTGCATTGTGAGGGGTGGCTAAAATATTTATTGATGCATATTAGTGCATGTAGTTAAGCAAACCCATAAGGCTTGAGTATACATTTTGTTTTACAGGTTAATTTGCTTATTTAGCAACAATGAATATAACAACATATTTGGCCTGCAGGCTAATTCGATCTGCCAGCAAGCGCCAACAAACTCTGTCATTAAATTTTAGATTGAATGAGTTTGTTGACATTTGTTGTCGTTTGTATGATCAGTGTAAATTTGCATTTAGAAGGGGGTGCTTGGTCCCAAAACTCGGTTCAAGTGCTGAGCATTGATGAGATGCATTTGAATGTCACTACCAATCTAAATGTGTGTTTGTTTACGAAGTTCTTTACCCACAATTTTCTTTCATTTATGCATTTGTTAGATGAGCTGGAGATCTCACAGTGCATTCAAGGTATACATTTTATTTGTGCCTCCCCCGTTTTGTGCACTGCCAATGCAAGGCCAAGTGAGCTACTATGTAGTTTTGACTTGGGCCAGTAAGCAACCACCAAGAAACCACCCAGAATACTATAAGAGGCACATATCACCACTCAAGCAACCAAACGGAACAACCTAGCAACCATAGAAATGTATCATAAACATGCAAACACCCTAACAACTACATATCATTGTGCTAATAATGTGAAGAATACCTTAGCAACCACACAAAAACGTAGTAAACACAGTCAGAACACTTATGCAACCACATATAAATGTGCTAAAAACATGCAGAGCACCCTAGCAACCACTAGTGTATTAAGAATTTGCAGATCACCTTAGCAACCACGCAATAATGTAGTAAACACAGTTAAAACACTTTAGCAACCACATTGAAATGTGCTAAAACATACAGAACACACTAGCAAAGACAAAAATGAGCTAAAGCATGCAGAACACCCTCGATTTCGTTGTGCTAATACAATGCAGAAAACCTTAGCAACCACCGACACAAGCTTCCTAATGCGCTTGACTTCACTTTCTCACAAACACAAAGGGATTACTTACTGTAGCAAGCTCATCAAATTTTCCGAAGAGCTCGTTCAGCAGTTTGACCAGCTCCTGAGCTGTGCATTGTGAGGCCAGACTGGTAAATCCAACAATGTCTGCAAACAAGATGCTGAGGAGAAAAAAGAGCATCATGTGATTTCCGCCAGAATTTTTGCATTATAACCCTACTTGTTCTTTCTAAGGACAGGAGATGATCCAATGTACTGTGTTTTATGAGTAACATGTTTTTAAGTGAACCTATGCCGTGTTAGCAAAATCAAGGACAAAGAATATTAAAGCAATGTCTATTGTCTATTCAGTCACTTGTCCTGTTTTCATTCAAAATCAAATCATCTTTCACAAATACAACAGATCTGTGGAATGGCATGTGTGTATTGTACAAACCCTCCCAGCCATCTAACTCTCACTCTGTGTCTCTTCACGTGTGGGCAGTGCGGGTTAATTGAGCGGCTCTTGAGCTGATCGCTCTTGCGCTGCGAGCGCTTACGTTTTGGTGGGGAGCCAGATTCAGGAGCTCGCATAGCTGCGTGTGAGAGTTGTTGACTCTTATTGACTCATTGATTCGGTATTCAGAGTCAGATTTGAGTGCAATTGAATTGACACTGTCTGCTTGGTGTACGATAACTATTGCTGTTACGTACATGTAGCCCTGCAGTATCAAAGCCTCTCTCTCTATACCTGACGTTGTCATGCCGTTGGATGTATATCTTGTGGAAGATTCTTTCTGGTGGCTTTAGGAAGTCCTCCTTCATCTCCATGGCAACATTCCTGGGCAGCAGGCTCATTAAGAGGCGTTCCTGTTGAATATGTCCATTACATACTGTATTTGGATAAACATAGCAACTTTCTCAATGCTGCTCTGCAGTCAGGTGTAAAGTTTACAGAATAAAACTACAGGTTCTGGTTGCATGTATGGAACCAAATAAATGTTTAGACATGCATCTTAATTATACCTTTTAGAATAACACAGTAGTAAACTTTAGCTTCTTTAACCCTCTGGTCGACCGAAACTTGTGGCACTCATGGCCGTACCTACCATTGAGGTCCCTGAGGTCTCGACTTCGGTAGTTTTGTGGTGAAAAACATAGCCTAATAGGACAAACTGTACTATTTAGTACTGCCAATATTGTAGAAAACGCCTAGAAAACTGATCTCAGCTGTCTAACAACGCTCTTAAGTGTCAATCTGATTTAATTGGCCAATCTATGAAAAAATTTAATATTGACAAAAGTCGAACTCAAGTTCGGTTTAAACCGTTAAAGTAAGTAAGTAGCTAAATGTTTAATGCTTTATCTTGGACATGTTAGGAGCCATTCACAGGTCGCATCGAAAAACGTGTGCAAAAGGCTGAGTGCGTCACTTTCTCCCTCTTTTCATTTGTGCGCGCTTGGTTCGTGTCAACATTTAAGCAATAAACCTTAGTAAACGATCCAGTAATGTTAATCCAAAATATAAAACGCCGAAAACATATCATTTACGTTTTTAATGTTAGATTGACGAGACAAAAACATAACAAGACCTCCACTAGTTCATGCTTAAACCGTGTGGCTTTGACCCTGTGTGTTTGTTTATAGGCTGTGGTTGGCCTATATTAAAACAACTATATGATTTGCATGAATTTTCGTTCTTTTTCGTTTCTATGTTATTTAATATTCACTTATTTTTTTTAATAAAAACCTAAGTGTCTGCAAATTTTGTAATTTGATGTCTTATGTCTGTAACTTCACAAAAAGTTAAAGTTGTAAAATTTGTTTAATCAAACAAATGCTTCCCTAAAAAGTTCATTCAGGAATTCTGTTATCACTCTCTTATCTTTGTTTCATTCCAAACCCAAATGATCCTAATGAAAGATTGTATGTCAACCTGGTAGTATTTGTATAAGAAATTCAATTGACCATGTGTTTCATTACTTATAAACATGAAAAGACAGACATGATTTTAGAAAACGTTAAGTAATTTGCACTCAAACTTTGAAAATGCACATATCAAGACGTCAAAATGATGAACTCAAAATGTGAACACAAAAATCAATAATGGATGTGATTCGACGAGACTAAATGTTTTTTTGGAATGGGAATAGAAATAATATGATATCATAATAATATTATAATAATAATGATTATAATATAATTCAAAAGTTAATAATAATATATTGAATGGGAAAATTGTATCATAATTCTTGCATAAGTAAAACATAAAACTAAAAATCTAAAAACATTAAAGACATTTTATTATATTTGATTATAGGGATAAGGTGTAGTCTAGAAATGTCACTTAATATCATTATCTGACTTACAGTTTTTCTTATGCTAAAAATACATTTGATCAATATAGTATTGGAAAATGAATCTTGTAAGCTTATTATTATCTTTTTTATCTTATCTTATCTTTTATTTTATTTTTTATATTATATATTTTATATATTATATTAACATAAATAAATACATATGAAAAGTATATACATAGGCGTTAAGAATAAAATGGACCAATTGTTTTCACAGTGAGTGAATTATCACTGTTTGTAATGATACCATGTATAGCCTAAATGTAAAATTTCCCCTATGTGATTTTTCTTCCTGTATTTCACTTCCCTGTATTTACTGTGAATCTGCTACTATACAATACAATATTGTACAATGTAATATTGTGGAAAGCACAACAGTATCAATTTGAACGAAATATTACATTGATTTCACACAAATAAATCGAAGTTAAAAAAAAATTTGACCCTGAGGACTATGAGTGTGACCCCTAAATAAGAAGCATCAGCGGGTTAAAGCGGACTATTTTAATTGACCTACAGTATACATCAGCCCCGCTTCTGTCCAGAAGTCTTAAGCTCCCAACTTAATCAAACACACCCGATTCAACAAATAATGATTTGGATAAGCTGTTTGTGTGAGGTTGGAGCTTTTCTCTGCTGGACAGTGGGTCTCCAGGAGCAGGATTAAAAAGGCCCGGCCTGGATTAAAGCTCTGTACCCTCTGAGCTTTATCTTAATTAACTTTATGAGGTGCATCTTGGGATACTTTAACAACACTCTAAAGAGGTTTACTTTTCATATAGCTCAGTGGTTAGAGCATGGCGTTTGCAACACCAAGGTCATAGGTTTTATCCCAGGGATTGCACATACAAATGTATAGTATAATGCAACCAAAATAATTTGGGTTAAATAATTTTCCAAATGCATAAAATGTAAAATGGACACTTGTTGGCTGCCATACCTTTACCATCTGATAAGCCATATCCACTTGAAATATGTTTTTAATTACAATTTAACTTTTTAAAGAAAGGCAAGGAATAGTGCAAGACCACTTGGATTCTTGTAGTTACTCTCATTCGGTCTAGCAAATTTTTTAAAGGGTTTTTCTCTGGGGAGAGCGAGAATCTAAGCATTCTTTGGAGGATCTGTAAGGTTCATATTGGGACTTTTGCGACGCTACTGAAGTACACTTTGAGACTTTCTGAAGCCTGAAGTGCTTTGGATCGTGCTAAAAGGCTAATCTTAGCTCTCCTCTGAGACTGTGAGCACTGTTGAGTAGGTTTACCGACTCTTTTTCTTTTCATTTTTCCTTCCAAGCATCTTCACAACTTGCCGATCAAATTTAGCACCTGGATTTTAGTAGTTTTGGCAATCTGGATTAAAGTTATTAAGTAAATGTCCGTCTAACCAGACCATACTTTTTTTTCCTGGTTCCCACAAAAATTCACAATAACTATATCAGAGGAGTCAGTGGGCTAACTTGAATCAAGTTTTTATCTCATAAACACTATAATATACCTATATGTTATTTTTATATTAATAAACTTCACAGTTCAACACATTGATATTGAAAACAGCTTTTGAACAGTGGCTCTGATTCATCCACCCAATAAAAACTAGTTTACCATTGTATTGGTTACAGTTAGTTGTCTACTTCTGTTGTCCGATGAACTCTCTGATAACTACAAAGTGGGAAAAATCTCTGTTTGAGATCACCGTTCCAAGCGTTGGAGTCCGTTGGCATGGCAAAGGTAAGTTTCCGTGGAAACACATACAGTCCATTGCCAAGCCATGCGTTGCTAAAAGCATTGAATAAATGCTTTCTCGATGAGCAAACCTCAACATGCCAAGCCACCTGTGTAAAAACCCAACTGGTCAGTTTGTCACTACTTTGACAGTCTAGCTAAGAGTTTGCAGCATTAGCCGGACTGCTGTAAATTGCCTTACCTTTGCACTGACTGTATATTTACTTTATTAAAAGTTATGAACATCTATTACGTCAGCTTCATATTTGGAAGCCTTTGCAAGTGGACAAAGCATTGTAATAACTTTCTTTCAGAGTTCGTTGACGATTGTTAGCAATTAGCATTTGTCAGGCAAATCTTGACAAAGTGTTAATTGAACTTGTGATGCATGAAATGTCTCTTCTTGTACTTTATGGGAAAAGCTGTAACTGCTTCAGCTACCAGTTAGTTAGCAACGCAGAACAACACCCTTATAATATATTCACATTTAATTGATTCTGTGTTTTCGGTGTGAAAGCAGTGTCATGCAACAGTCTTAGTTACCATTGCTATTGTATCATTACAATTATTCCTAATCTGAGAGAAATAGTTCCAAGATAAAGCATGTTGTTTGGCCATGTGATCTCATCATGCTCACCCATGAGGTCAGCCTCTTCATGTAAAATAAAAGAGCTCTCATTAGGCTACTGATATGAGTATGTCGTTTTAATTTCTTGTCTTGTTCTAAACTTTTTAACAAGGAAACAAATACTGAATTACTAACTTAAACTACTGACTGCACACTAAACTACCTCCATATACTGATAAAATGAATACATCAGCCCTTCTCGGTGTATGTGCTCTAGCGTTCACATTAGCATACTCAAGTTACACATTAAAGATCTTCTGTGTATGCTGATTTTGAAGGTTACAGACTGGTTCATATCGCTTCACCCACTGTGCACGCATGCGTATGAGTGTGTATGTATATATGTCAGGGAGAGAGTTGTGCGCTACAGATTGGTGTGATGTATAGAGTGGGCGGTGTTACCTTCTATTCAGGGAGTTTGTCGGGTGGGAGGTAGATGAGTCATGTGCAAACAATTATAACCAATTTCAGTCGCTAAGAAACAAGGGGAAAGTGTCCTCTCTGCTTTAGTTTACATGCGTGTGTTTTGCATCTTATGCCCCTCCGCTTCAGTACTTCAGTAATTATCCACTGCAATCTACCCAGAGCTTGGCGAGGGAGATAAGTTATGCTAATGTTGCTATTTGATTCACCTTCTTTGTCAATGATATAATCAACAATGACAGCTAAAGATGGAGGACTAATAAAGTTTGATAGTGCAGTTGGTTTTTCTGCCTCTAGAAGACAAAGCTTTAAGCGCAGACATGTGTTTGTGCAAATGAGCAAAACACGATTTCCAGAAATGCCTTCCTGCAAATATGATGACGGAGAATCCTTTTTACCTGATTCAAGTCTCTAGGAAATTGATGGAAATTGAGTTTTTGGAACATACTTGGGGTCAAATTTTTGTTATGCTTCTGCAGCCTGATGCTTTTAAATGAATGCCATACATCAACGCCTCGTACTTCATTCCAAAATAAGAACAAACTGCAAAGAAAGAGTTAGGAGCCCTTCATGCATGTTTAAGTGCAATGAAAAAGAACAGAACAAGGGTCCTGATACATGCAATACAATGTCCTGTGAGACAGGAAGTCATCATCAAAAATACTGTCAAAATTGATTGAATGGATCGCTTTTGACTGTAGGCAAGTGATAGGCTTATAAATAAATATAATAACAATATATTGATTTTAAAAGGCACTTTTTGCAATGTCTATTCAGTACTTTCTTTGGACATGCAAAAACCGCATGTCTTTAATTGTCTTCTTTTGGGGTCTTCACTTGGTAACAATCAATTTCAAATTAATTCTATGTAAGTTATTTGATTAAAATGTAATCGATTGAATTGACTTGTCTTTTCTAAACTCTGGAAAATATGTTATTGTTTCTTGAGTAGACAAAATGCACAGAAATGTATTATCATTTTATTTATTTTTAAATTAAACTCAATATTTGTGAAAAAAGACTACACTGGATGATATAACAATTTTAAATGCCATTGATCTAGTGCCATCTCGCTGAAAACAGGCAGGAAATTCTTTAAACATCCCACAAAGTTATATTTTTAAGATGAAAATGAATTAATAAAAAGGTTGATGGGCTACAACGCGTTGGCCTTAGAATTATAAGGCTTTATCTGACATTTTTATAAAAAAAGTTGTTTACATATTCATATTCTGTGGTGTTCATTTTAGAACTTTTTTAGAAAACCAAAAGGTTCTGTTTACAAACTCTAACTTGGTTGTATAAGGTTCTATTTTTGAGTTCATCAGCACTTTGAATGCATACAAGAGATGATCCCTATTTCTTTATTCGATTTCTTTTTTTTAATTAAGTTCTTAAATGAAACACTAAAGGTCAAATAGTCAACAATTTAATTGATGCGGACTTAATATCAATTAATAACAATTTACGATGATATTTTACAATTTACATAAACATTTGCATAGTATTTAAGCCTAACATATCTCTAGACACTTTTCACCTGTCCCACTTTCTGTGAAATAAAGTCCAGGTTCTTACCTGAAATGAACTACACAAACGTTTTAGCACGGATCTTTAAGCTTGAACAAAACAACATTAAAACAGTACAAAATATTAAATAATTGTCATAGAAAGCGTTAAATGTAACACTGACAAATTATACAACATTAGCTATTGCTTCACTTAATGTTTAAGATAGAAACTTTCAAGCAGAAGGTGATATTTCAGTATTAGTAAGGTTCTATCTGCGTTTGACCTGTATCAAAAATCCACATTTACAAATGTAACAGGATTTTGATATTTTACACTTAAAATACATTAAGGCTCTCAGTCTTTTTCACGTATGAAAAATTAGCTGAATAGGACTATGTGTTATAATCCCACTATTTGCCATGTTCTGTTTGCTATATGTAATGCAAAAACGTGCAAAACTGCTCTGATGGATCCATAGAATTCCATGGTGATGAATTATAAATGTAAACAGCCTGGGTTCCACATGAAATCACAAATTTTCAACCCCAGCTCATAACTGTTGTTGTGTGTCGTACCGAATACGTGTTTGTGTGCGTGCGTGCGTGTGTGTGTATGTGTGCATGCGCGTGTGTGTACGTATGCGTACGCTAATGTCTGCATATGCTAATGCTTGCAGGGAAAGCTTGACCTTTAAGCTAGTCAGAGGGGAATGAACCTGTCAAACTGGTAATTACCTGTCAAACTGCAACTTTAACTTGAGGGAGAAATGAATTACTTGATGATTTCATCAAAAACTAGCTGCTTTTGTGTTTGCGTGTTGTCCGTGTGTACATTTGTTGTGTGATTCTGACCTGTTTTTCGTTTTCGTCCTCTAGTTGTAGGCGTTGTTGGATGAAGTTCCGGGCCTGTAGAAAGGCCTTCCTCTGTGCACGCTCTGTAAGGACTCGCACAAACACGCCCGACAGATTTACACCGAACAGCAACACCGCATTCGCTACCAGCTACAAGAGAGATAGAGAGAGAAAGATCACTGGGTCTTTGTGTGTGGGTGAGCGGAGGCCTTGACCATCTCTGTTTATTGGACCATGGAGAAAGATTCTGACATTTAAACAGCATTGTTGACTGAATACAAACTTTCGGTGATTGAAAGTGGCATTTTGTATAGCAGAGAGTGTACACTTTGAGGTCATGACTTCCACGAGATCCCTAGCGATACATGATATTGGGGATTTAGCATAATTTGTGTAACGTACGTTAGATTTATGTATTAAATATGCAACATCTCTTCAAATTAAAATATATGAAATATAGACTACGCTACCATTCACACAACCTGAAGGTGAGTTTACTGTAATGCTAAGGGAATATGCATCCAAATATTATGTCATCAACACATCATATGTCTTACTAACATTGTTTCAAACCTGTGTCCCTTTATGTGGAATAATACAATATTTTTGGTTTGAAATGTAACATCGTCTCTGTCCTTCTGAAACCTCGGATGTCTAAATTCGCTGTTGTTCAGGGAATAAGATATGTTTTAAATGGGTACTGTGTTGTCAAAGTTGACAAGCACTTTAAAAAACGTATTGGTAAGAAACCCTGTATTTGCATAACGCGGTGACAACATGGGTGACTAATAATAATAATAGGCACAAAATAAAAATCATAAATATGGAGATACAAGGTTTCATAAGGACAGCAACGATATGTTGCTGTAAGATAAACACAGTTTTGCTTATTTCTATTAAATGGACAGTTCATTGAGTGTTGCTGGAATATAAAAATGGGTCACCCTAATGCAACGTGCCTTCAAAGATAGTAATACCTGTCCTTTTGTACTTTATGGGGACATTTTGTGGTCATAAATCATATACATTGTTACAGTTTGTATGTGTCAGGTAAACCCAGAAAGATATTTTGGGTCCCCATAATGAAAACAGCTTCGAAATCAAACTGAATGATGTTTATTTTAAGGTTTAAATGTGAGTTTAAAGGCTTAGTGGATTAAATATACAGTTTGCATCCAACATGCTTGCTGCGCGACATGCTTGTTTTTTTCGCCCCGCCCCCACTAAATTTTATGCCGCACCCACCCGCTCCCGCTGAAGATTCAATCTGCTCTCACCCGCTATCTAATGATTTTCACCCCGACCCGACAGATCCCGCAAATGTAGATCACCTTTAAAGATCTCACATTTCTGATCTCACAATATACAAAATTGTTCTACAATATTGAGATGAACATTCAGTAGACAAAACGTCACAGAGAAAACTTAAATACATTAAATATGCCGTATTTCACTTAAACTATATGCAAAATATGAATCAACGAAACCTGTTGGCTTATAGCTAGCTAATTCAATTTATAACGGAGTAAGAACTGGTCCACGCGCGCAGCACATGCACAACACAGTCCTTAGATCAGGCTCTACGTGTGGTCAGATAAAGGATGTCGGGAGAAGGCACCCGTCCAAAGACCTGCTCCCATAGTACTCGAGTTTCCGACCGCACCGTATTTTATCCAAAAAATGTAATCCCGCGCCGTATCGGGTCCCTCGAGCAGACCTCTATGGAGTGTATGGAGCAATAGTGTAAAGGAAAGAAGGGGGCATTGTGACGGGCCTGATAAACTCCGGCGGACACAAACCCCTATGCTAGATAACTTAAGAATCTCTCTGGCTCATCCCCTGTGACTGAGAGAATCAGCAATTGCTTAGCTTTTAAGAGATGCCAATTCAAACACCAGCCTATTAAGGGCTTTGTATTGTTTGTTCAACCACAGAAAATTAGATTACTCAGAATTCTTTCTACTGGTATAGTATTCTTTTAACAAGACCTTTGTGAATAAAAGTGAAGGCCTTTTGCTGAATAGCTCAAGGGGTGCAGACAATGCCTTGGCATTATTCGAAAATCCCCAGCAAGGTTAAAAGAGGCTAGTAAATTAGGTTATGAGGCTAATAAAACAAGTGGCCCGCTAGGTTAATGGGTTTTGGCTGTTGATTGGTAATTATTGATCGAGCCTTTCAGAGTTATTTGAGAGACAGATATTTGACTGAGCATCCTCTGTTTTAAATATGCAGTGTTGTTTACATTTACATTTATTAATTTGGCAGACACTTTTACACTTTTATCCAAAGCGACTTACAAGTAGTTTTTTACAGTGGCACATTACTGTAGAGCAATCAGGGGTAAGGGCCTTGCTCAAGGGCACTTCAGTCATGACCTGCTGGCACTGAGATTCGAACCGGTAACCTTCTGATCACAAGCCCAACTCTCTAACCACCTGGCCACAGCTGTTGCATCAAGGTTGTGCTATGACAGTTTGTGTGAGATGTTGTGGAAAAAAACTAATTAACTCAGCGTATGAACGATGGTACTTGTGTCTAGATGTGAAGTGTTCTTGAGATTTAGAGAAGAATAATGAAATACTGTATATGTGTACTCCTGTGATGCCGCTGCTTTAATGTGAAGTGACGTTTTGATGCTTTCAGATCAGGTGATTTTAATGAGTGTATGTCTTTCAACTCTGCTTTGAAGCATTTGATTAGATGTTAGGCACTCCATCAATCTTCAATAAAATCCAGGCTCAGCAGGTCATCATATCTAGTTCTGGTCTCACAGGCTTGGTTTCTGACTGAAGCTTTACTGTGTGAGTCAAGTTTGTCACACACACCATTAATCACCCAGTGAGGAGGTATGGTAGTGAACGATGTGAAAGTGTCCCAGTATATCAGTGGCAAAGAGGTAACATGCTGAAATATGTTCGGGTGTTTAATTTTTATTTTACTTTATGTTAAATGTAACTTTTGAACCATTTGTTTCTATTTTACTAAAGCCTTGCTGATAGAGTCTAAGCATCAGAAAAATGTCTGTCAATGAAGACGAAAATTGCACTTACTTGACTTTGAAAACCATGCACTACAACAAATGCTTTTAGAACTTGAAGAGAGACCTCACATGGGTATTTGAACCACCAAATGTTGATATAAAACCGTTGGTAAAAACTGAATTTATTCAAGGTTGACATTTTCACCGAATTGCCCATCTACATTCAATGTGGGTTTCCTAGGAGCTGTCCATTCAGTGTGGTGCTGAAACCAAATTGGCCCTCGCGCTGCTCTTCACACTACCTGTGTGCACGTTCTGTGCGTGCGCGGCGCGCTTACAATCTTCATGCTCGATGAAGCAAGTTAAAAGTTTTAGTGAGAGTTATTCTACATACAACTGTGCTACGGATGAAAAGTTACATGACAAAACTTACCGGTGTCCACGCGCGAGGTTTACGGGCCGTTATCGACGTTGCCGTCACGATGAAATGGGACGCCGCCACCAGGATGGCAAACAAAACAGCCAAGGGCGTCCTTACCGGTAGCAGAGAGTATGCAACGAACGTAACAAGCATCAGCTGCCAAACACCCTGCTCAGGTGTTGTGCTCGGCGCATCGGGCCACTGCGCGCTCTGCGTCCCTTGAGGCGCGCTGTGACCCATCGCGAGTGGAAACGGGCAACAGAGAAGCGCGAAGGTGAAGCTGAAAAGCAGCGCTAGGCGCGCGATTTGTTGCAGCTGCGTGACCTGTAGATATTTGACGTTGGTGACGATGAAGAGTGAGGTGAAGATGACGCAGTGGACCGGGTGCGAGCCCTTGGACACGGTGAAGCGCGAACCGGCGGACAGGAGCTCCACCAGCGCCAGCGCCGACGCGGCGAGGATGAGGATGGCCAGCGCTTTGAGCGTGGCGGTCTGCTCGAGCTTCAGGTTGTACTTCTGGAAGAGAGTTTCGAACTCCTTGCAGTCAAACTCGTCCTCGCACGTGACGGCCAGGAAGCGAGTTTTCCTCCGCCGTACGCGGACTCTGGGAAACGGAACTTCCTCCATAGCGGGGCCATTCATACAGCCAGAGCCGTGCGCGTACTCTTCACAAACACCGCATGTCCAGCACTTGTCTTGTCAACAGACAGTTCACGGCACTCGAGATGGGCTCGTGGAGACCGACTCCAGCGCGACACTGTACTGTATCTAATCCGCAGCGCGCGCCACCATCCACAGGTTGGTGACTGTTGTGTGCTGCGCGGCGATGGAAAAAGCGCAGACGGCACTTTTCCCTCTCTCTCTCTCCTCCCTCCTCAAGGCGGTCTCCAGGGAACAGACCACCCGTAGCGGCGGCGTTTGTTCGGCCCCAGAAAGAGGTTAACATCGACAACGCAGAGTCGGGACTCCCCTCTCCGCATCCCACAGCTGCATCTCAGCACCGCGTCCGGATCACGCCTGCGCAATATCAGCCCGAGATTGAGAAACCAGGCACGTCTCGCAGTCCTCAAAAAAGATAAGACAGCTCTGACGGGGGCGCATCTTCAATGGAAAAAAACGGCAAGCATATAGGACAGTCTCCCTGCGCGATGATCTTGTTTATTAAATGAGCAAACGATGCTTTACTTTTGACGTGCGTGTGACACTAGATGTGAAATGAATAAAGCAGAAATAACCCGGGAGACTTCCCCGCCGAGCCGAAGCGCGGTTATAAATAGCATACTGATGAGAGGCGCGCATCAGTGGCCTTTTAATTAAGCGCTTTAATTCCTGCTCAAGCCTTTGTTTGGAGTGCCGTTTGAGCTCGCGCCGAGTGCCGTTACCGATCCGATGGCGGAGCAGGTGTTGCGGATTACAGATCGCATTCATCTTTTATTTCCGCGCATCTGCAGCTAAATTGATTACCCTTCGGGTGCCTTAGTGGATTTTTACGTCGGAACAATGGGGTTGAGGATGTGTGTGTGCGCGCGTCTCCATTGATGATGACTTTCTTGTATTCGTTTGGCTGAGGTTAATTGATCCGCCAAGAGAGCGGTTTAGGCTCGCTCGTACCCTAAACCTGAAATAGAACAAGACAGATAACCCAGTCTGAGTAACTTGGGATGAGAGGGCGTCGGAGAGACACAGTTCGTTTAAATCAGTGGCCTGGATGTCAACCTTTCTGGCTTTGAGGTCGCCCCTATTGTCCACAACTAAATTTGAAGTCTTCTTCTTTAACAGCTATACCCTATAAAATATTGAAGCTCTTCTGGTATGGAACGATGTATTCTTTACACATAGTATTCATTATTTTGAGTTGTTAATCTTGTTTAAATGATTCTATGGCCTTATTTTAAATAAAGGTCATCTTGAGACACCTTGGAAGGTCGCACCCTAGTGGGTCCTGGCCCTTTTGCAGAGAAACACTGATTTAAACGAATCGCCTTTAAGACAGCATATACCTAAAAGTCACAACAATGCCGTTAGGATTATAATAAATCCCTTCATCCAGTATCATCTGTGTGTGTTATAGCTTTGTGTATTTGTGACTGTTTAGTATTTATCGTGCCTGACTTCTCCATGCTCAGTAGATCTCTCACATAAGCGGAGCTGACACCTAACATAACGGTGGCTGTCAAATAATCAGCATATGTAATTGTTAGCACCTCTGAGATCTTCATGAACGTGATAATTAGAGGATCAAATCAAATCAAGGTTTCCAGTAAGCGATACACTCCTGTTTTTCTTCCTTTGAAGGCTGCAGCGCACAACATTGTGCTTCTTTCACTGGCAGTCACACAAAGCTCAACCACAAACACTTTATGTCATGCTGATTAGACCTGCGGGCGGATAGAAGTTATTTTAGTCCATCTCTCAAAATCTGTTTCAGTTCATGTATATTTGTGGGTCGTCTTGCTTGAACGGCCTGCTTTTGATTGCGCCACAGCATGCCATCTATGCCCTTGATGGCCAGTAGAGCTGTTCCACCGCTCATCTCATCTGTCCTCATAACCATCTAAAATGACCATAGGCTGTCAGCATAGTGAATTAAAGCGAAAACTCATCTGTTCCTTTAATAATCTATTTTTATCTGCTTTCATTAACGGTTACAAATTCTTATTCAATTCCAGTCACTCTATTCTGTGTTTTAACTTGTTAATTTAACTTCATCTATATATTGATCGGTTCTTATTATTGATTTATTTTGTTCACTATACTGCACGTTTTTACTCTAGTGTGGCTCGTTGTTTGCTACAGTGCACATGATGTTTTTCAAGTGTTATTGATCATTGATTGTCACACAGATTTGTTTTGTTGCTATCATGCTTATTGGGTAGGGGTCTATCTGACTAATGCCAGTAAATACGTCTCTGTTTAATTTGATTAAGTTAACTTTTATAATATAAACATGAGAACTAAACGCAGTACATGCTTGCATTATTTGGGGTCAATAGGTGAGGTTGATTTGTTTTTCTCATCAGGTGACCATTGTAAGTGGGGATGTTGTCAATTGGGCCCTGTGGTGAGAATCTTTCCACAGCTGAGTGCTTGGGGGCCGGCTTTCACTCTTTTAATTTCGTCCCGGGCCCTTTGAATTTAAGCATCAGCCTTGCATTAAACACTGCAGGATACTGCTTTTAAAAATCTTGTAATGAATAAGCGTTTAATTCGATACAATTTTGCATTATAACTATTAACTCAGGATTAACTTTAAACAGCTGCGCAAATTTAAAGGAAAAAAGTGATGGATGTCATTGTGGACGAATTGACAAGCCAACAGATGTTTCTGTTGCCGTATGATTCCCTATCAGAATTTCTCTAAAACACAACAACTGTTTTTTATTTTTAGCGCATTAGTGAGGCCTTTGTCTGTGATGTTAAAGCACTTTCATACAGGTGAGTGAGACTCAGCTGATGCTCATGTCACTGTGCCAGTCTTAACAGCAGGAGCTAAAAATGGACGGATAAGCAAGGGGGTGGAGAAAGATGCAAAAAAAGAAAGAAAGGGAAGAGAGAGAGAGAGAGAGGTCCCCTGCTTCTACACCATCCTGTTGTCACAGATTAGCTTTTTATTGATCTACCTCTCACCTGCTCCCTCTCTCTCTCAATTTCTCCCGTGCACACAGACACGCTCTCTTTGAGTGCAGCTACCTACTGGTGGCAGGAGCCCTGCATTTTTAACACCTACACGCGTATGCTAACACATTTTTCCTTTTCATCTATATGTATTCCTCTCTGCCAGGGCCTTTGTGAGTGGAGAGAATAAGAATAGCAGTCAATCAGATGAACACCTCAGAACATCTGCATCCAAAGGAGTTCCGCTGTGTGTGTGTGTGTGTGTTTGTGCGTGCATGCGTGCATGTGTGTCTCAGGAGTAAGAGAGACAGCAGAGAAATGAGAACAGACAGCTTTACACGCACCAGTCTCTTTGTATTATATTTGGAATCTAACAACACACATTGCATGCACACGGGCAAAAACACATACACAAGAAAACAGATACACACACAATGACAGCTTACATTTTGGAACCTCCATTCCGTCTCCTGGTTGGTGGGCAAGGGTTGCGTTTCCATAGTAACTGAATAAGGGAGCTCCCTAGTCCCCTCCTATGTGAAGAAATGGTCTAAGTTTATTATATACGCACACATTCAAACACTGCGTAAAAGGAGAGTTGAGGTGGGTAGAGTTGCAAAGTTTTGAGGTAAAAGGCTGACACAGTCACTAAGCTTTAGATTAGTCGTGATGAACTGAATGTGGTAAATGTCTAAACTTCAGTATTCTGACGTATTTCAGAGTAAAATGGAATGTCGAATGAGAAAAATTGTTGCTGTGTCTAATGTTTCTCACTGCAAATTGAATGGATGTATAAAAACAGTTGGCAGTTGAAGGGGAGGAGTCAACTGATGTGAAGTACATTTTTATGATCTTTACGGTCCAGTTTGTCATTTTTTTGGAGGATCTATGGACAGAATTGCAATATAATATAAATAACTTGGTCTTCAGAGGTGTATAAAGTCCTTACATATGACGTGTTATGTTTTTTATTAGCTCAGAAAGAGCTATTTTAATCAGCTTGGGTCGCCTGCCATGTGGTTTTGGGCCATGGGAAACGGACAAACTGCTCTACAGAGCGTGTTTCGTAAATATGTTATCTCCTTCGCCAAAGAAATGAAAATCGTGATGACATGTTTGTCCTGTGTCAGTTGCCGTAGGGCTTCGGAAGGGAAATTTACATTTAGTCATTTACCAGACACTTTTATCCAAAGCGACTTACAAAGAGTTCGAGGAGTATGCCGGCGCAGATCCAGTGATAGTCCTGTAGGCAAACATCAGTGACTTGAATTTGATCCGGGCTTCAACCGGTAGCCAGTGGAGGGCTGTCACATGAGCTCTTTTGGGCTGTTGACAGATGAGGCGTGCTGCTGCGTTTTTAACCAGCTGAAGTGGTTTGATAGCCTTTGCAGGAAGACCAGCAAGGAGAGCATTGCAGTAGTCCAACCTTAAGATGACCAGGGCCTGGACAAGGAGTTGTGCCGCATGCTCAGTGAGGTAGGGTCTAACCTTGCGAATGTTAAATAAGGCATATCGGCCTGATCGCGTTGTCTTTGCAATGTGATCATTGAAGTACAGCTGTTCATCAAATATGACTCCGAGGTTCCTGGCTGATTCGGAGGGAGTGATAGTGGACTTGCCAAGCTGGATGGTGAGAACGTGTTGCACCGTGGGGTGTGCCGGAAACACGAGAAGTTCTGTCTTGGCCGGGTTCAGCTGCAGGTGACGCTCTTTCATCCATGCTGAGATGTCATCTGGGCAGGCTGTTATGCGAGCTGCTACATTGGTATCGTCTGGGTGAAACGAGATGTAGATCTGGGTGTCATCACAGGGAGGGGAAGAGTGGAGAGCCGTTGGCTGCGATTTCCAACTTCATCACTAGATTCCGCTTAAATCTCCTAATTGTCAGTTTGATTAAAGACTTTGAGGTCACACAACATTTTAAAAACATTACAATATGATATTTATGGAATTATTGGTTTTTCTACCCATTGCATATACTCACATCAAACCAAATGATTCACAATTTTACAGAATGTCACAAAAACTTTGAAGGCACTTTAATAAAAGGATCAGCTGAACCAGAAACTTCCCACTGATTTCCAGACACGGGTCACTTCCTGTTCTCAAGCTGCGTTTCTGGAATGAGTCACACAGCACCTGCCCTTTACCGAACACACAAAAGCTATGTTATACAACAATGACACGCAATCTTTCACGAAAACATTTAAACTCAGCTGAACTTAATCGAGGATGGATTAGTGCATTAGTTTCATCGACTCTTATGTGACGGGTTTGTGTGAATTTGTGCTAGCACTTTACTCCAGGGACTAATTTAACTGTGAGTGTTGATTTGTGTTATAACGTACTTGCAGTCTCAAGAGAAAAAACAGCTAATCCTAACTGCCAACATCAAAAAACATAACCTATAATCTTGCACTTTAGCCACCTACAAGCCACAGCTAACTCATACGCTCCACCCACACAACAATGACTTTGAACACCTCAACTTTGAGCTTTTCCAAGGGGATTTGAAGATGAAAATATTTAATCTTTGTATGTCCTCTGGTGCACCATTGTACACTTACTGATAATGACTTCTTTATGAGCATCCGAGATTGCACTCCACTTTCCCTTCGAGTGGATCTCAAAAGAGTACTGTAGGACATATTGCCAGACATCAAACAATACTTCATTAAAGTTTTTATTGGGATCATCATTTAATTGGGTAGATGGGAAATGCACATGTTTAGTGGTGATGCGTTCCAGTCAGTTTAGATGTGGGATATTGCAACTTGACATATCTTTTCAAGCGACACTATAGCATTTTGCTCACGGTTCCCCGATGTGCGCAATTGTCTGTTACCAGTGTTGTAAATAATGTCGCTGTTTGCACGTGAATTTGTTTACTAAGCTGATGGAACCGGCGAATGCAGAAATGTCATTTGGAAACCATGTCGCACTCTTCCGCAGGTAGAGGATGAGCGGGGCTGTGAGTGCCGACCCGAACACGAGCTTACAGAGTGTGGTTGTAGCCTCTATGAGGCTGCTCAGGTAGCAGCGGCAGCGGAATTCGTCCGGATAAGAGTTGTTCTACTACTGAAATCATTTTAGAGACATTATTTTAAAGTCGAAAAAGTACTTAATGTTGCTTTAAACTTTTTGTGTCAAGTCGATTGTGATGAATACTCGTTGTAACCGATGTAAACACAACAGTTTACTTCTTCCACCGGACTGCTTCATGTTGTTTCCAAGCGGACTGTTAAAGAATGCAACACGCACGTCTTACGGAACTCATCTCCTGTCAAATTTAACCAGTCAGAAGATGACTTTGAATCTGCTTAAGTGTGTTGTGTGCTTCAGACGTTCGGCCAACAGTGTGATAAAATATCGACAAATCCATTCACTGGGTGTAAATTAACTTGCTTGCTTGATATAACCCATGGTTGCTTCACATATGGACATAAACGTTGATTCAAACCAACGGTTGGGTTTGTTTATACTCAAACATGGGTTGAAACAACCAAGCATTTTAAAGTGAATTTAAGTCAAGTGCTGTTAGCTGCGGCGCTCATGCTGTGCAATTTCAGTAGGATTCATCCTAGAGTCCTTCCTCAGCCTGCAGAGACAACTTTAAGAAATGTAATAGCAAGAAGCAGGGACACCAGGGGCTGTTCTGTTTTAACAGATGTCATAAGAAACTGCTTTTGAGTGGAAACAGCTCATTGCTTAATAAACTGAATCCCTCTCTGCTAATCTTCAACCTGCTTGTCATTAAAAATTTTGGAGTGAGCTATATTTGGAGTTCACCACGAAATAAAATTTCATTTCAGAGGAGTCATGGGAATTTGTTGAAGGCTCATTTATTTTTCGGCACAGCTCACTCATTTCTATGATCTCACTCTCTGTCGACAATGAGTGTGTCCCAATTTACGCACTTGTGTGTTGTGTGTTTGGACTAATAAATGCAGAAACATTGAATTATAAGTACTCAGATGATGCATTATGTATAGCTAAATGTATTAAAGCTAGAACTACCATTGTGCACATTTTATTTCTAAAGTGAGAGGTTTATTACCCATCCCATGAAAAAGACAAATCAGAGATGAGGATTACATTTTTGACATCTATAAGATTAAATGGAGAGCAAATGGGTAGGTTTCCTTAAATCTCTTGCATCTCAGATATTTCTCCCAAAAAGAACGAGCCAGAAATGTCAACACGAATGTCAACAGTTTTAGAATTGCAAAAGAGATCTCAACAATGTCACAAACTGAACTCAGATTTGCAGATTCTGCGATCCACAGTCAATATTATTGAAGATTTTGATAAGAACCTTTGGTACAAGATTGGTTCACATTAATGTCCAATGTAGATCTACGGCCAGCATATAGATTTATGTTTCTTTTATCAAATGCATGCCAGAGAGGAAATGTATTCAGTCAAAGAACAAAGAAGCTTTCTTTCATGGACAAAAGAAGTTAACTTATAAAAGAAAACAAAGCAAAACTGGGAAGGGAAATTGTGATGTAATCCCTGAAGAAATGTAATTCACAGATTCTTTAGGTTTACAATAAACAGACAAGTTAAAACCCATCTGCAGTGGGATTTGGGATTACAGGTGTCCTAATGGAGTGTCTGCTTCAAGCGAGAAAAAAATATTGACTCCAGGTTTATCTTCACAAAGTGACAATGGACGCATATCACTGAGATAATAATGAAAAGGGCAGTTGGGGTAAATATTTGTGAAAGGGTACTTCTCAACAATATGGATTTAACCTTATACCGTATATCTTTACTGCACTGACGGATAAAGAGAGAGCAGGTGCTCTCTAAAGTTATTCACTGTTCTCAGCCTAAATATATCAGATTTGTGACAAAGAAAATGCCTATTTTCAAAGAAGCATTAACAATGGTGTTGTGACATTACCCACGGTGCATTGCGCTCTGCAGGGCCCTCTGAACTGATGAAGTGGTATTAGCATAATTAGCTAAATGTTTGCTCCAAGCTAGAATAATGGTCCATTAGTTTGGCCGACCAACAGCGCCAGTCTCATCCAGGCAAGGGAAGGGTGTCGTAAAATTGTTTGGGGGGTTCCAAATCTGATTTCTTGACAGTGTAAAGCCAAATGTTTTTCCTTTGCGTTTTTGAAAAGTTTCACGTACACATGACAGCGTTATCAAGTGGTCTGTATGTAAACGGATCCCTGAAAACATGCATGCACGTGACGTCATCGTTTTCAGAAAGTTTTCAGTTTCACAAACCTTGAAAACGCAGTAACAGTTCTCAGTTTCTTAAAAACTTCTGTGAAACATCAGTAACTTAATTGGTACATTGTGTTAGCATTACAAAGGTCGTGGGTTTGATTTAGAGTTAATGCACATACTGTATATAAAGCGTGAATGGACTGTAAGTCATGTTGGATAAAAACATCTGTCAAATGTAAATCTAATGTCTCTTTTTATTATAAGGAATCCTGAGAGTTAGACTACACCGATCGCTCTGTGTCATAACATTCAATTTATACTGCAAACACAACTCAGCAAAAACATTCATTTTCTGTTCAGACAGAATAATTTAGTACAATGTTCTGACTGCCTCAGCTGAGGAATGCAAGTTTTGCTCTTAACAAATAACTAGAATGAAATGTCATGCATAAGGAAGTAATGAAAATAAAAATGGTTCTCAGTTCTTAACATTAATCTAGGCTAAAGAGGATAGGATGACATATGATGACATGGAATAGGTGGGGTGGTGGAACAAGGTCTATAGAGGAACAGCTGGAAAAAATGCTAAAGATGCTAAACAGAAGAGAGAAGTCAATGAGGACAGTGGTAGGGAGCGAGTGATTAGAATGAGCAGTTAAGACAGTAAGAAAGAGAGAGAGAGAGAGAGAGAGAGAAAGGCCATCTGCACTCTGGATGTGAAATTGGTTTTTGGTCTGATATAGAACACTCGTGTTTATACAGAGCTTGAGGGTTTGAGCGTGTGTGTGTGAGAGCTTTGGTTTTGGTGCAAAATCCCACAAGGATTCAGTAATCCGTACACAGCTCCGAGATAGGCAAAGCTTTTTCTCTATTTATAAATCTCTTAATCTGCACAAAGGACCTGTGAGACACACATGCAGTGGGTGTGTGTGTGTGTGTGTGTGTGTGTGTGTGTGTAATGTATTTGTATGTGTAATACAAAAGTTTATATATATATATAAGTGTGTGTTAGCTGTAAACGGACACACACACACTTTACATTTGTACATTTGTGACCCTGGATCACAAAACCAGTCTTAAGTAGCACGGGAAATTTTTTAGTAAAAGCCAAAAATACATTGTGTGGGTCAAAATTATAGATTTTTCTTTTGTGCCAAAATCATTAGGATATTAAGTAAAGATCATGTTCCATAAAGATATTTTGTAAATTTTCAACCCAAAATATATAAAAACTTTATTTTTGTGAGTGGATGGCCTGCTACAGTGCCTCGGATTAACAACTTCAAAGGCGATTTTCTCAATATTTAGATTTTTTGCACCCTTTACTTCCAGAGTTTTACACTCTTGTATCTCCACCAGATATTGTCCCATCTTAACAACCCGTATATATCAATAAAAAGCTTAACTATTCAGCTTTCAGTTGATGTAAAAATTCTCCCATAAGACTGGTTTTGTTGTCCAGGGTCACATTTGTTACAGCCCATGAAAACATCAACATCGACGGGATTCCAATGACAGCCGCCTGACCAGGACACCAAAAATTTGTTTTCACAATTTATTAAAAAGAACGTATACAGTAAATAAATATAGGGAGCAATGGCTTCAGGGTGTTTTACAAACAAAACCAAACTCCCTATCCCAAAAATGTTTTAAAGGGAGATGAAATTACAGTTTTGTTCGACTGCTAACAAGCATTGTTCAACACAGAAGCCACATTTTCAAAACTCTTCACAGCAAAACAGAAGTCTCTGCAGCCCAAACTGAATCATTTTTCATTGCTTTTAGACAAAATGCACAACATTTGTGACCACATTTTTCAAATTTTTACACAACAATTTTTCAAATGCTAACACACTCAAACAGAATGACGACAACTTTCATGCATTTCTGCAGTAATTATTTAAAAATATATTTTACGTATATATATATATATATATATATATATATATATATATATATATATATATATATTTAGAATATGTTAGCAGAAAATCAAATGATTTTTTGCTGAAAGGTTTTCGACCACCGTTTACAGATGACTTTACATACTGTACATGAATGTGAGCGTGAAGAAATTTCTGAAGACTGTCAGGGTTGGGTTGGATATTCACACTGTATTTTTCAAGATGCATTGCCAGCGAAAACATCAGATGTGAAGATGATGATAATTTGGGGCCAAATGCAAGAGAGAGAGACAGAGAGAGAGAGAGAGAGAGAGAGAGAGAGAGAGGACTAGAACCCTCACAGTCATTTACAATGAATGAAAGACTACACCTGTTGGTGTGTTGAATTTATTTATTTTAGTGTTCACAGTAATTTTCATTGCTGCCCTGGAATTTCAGGATTTCACCCATAATTTTTCATCTTTTGACTGTAGTTGTTTGCACTATATTGAAAAATATGAAATTGCAGCATTTCAGATTCAATTATTTTATAGTACATTCAATAAAGTGAAAAGTAGTAATCTATTTAAAATACGGATTCATTCAGACTTAAAAACTAAAAGGGAATAATTTATGTAACGCTCCCTGTTGTTAGTGTTTTTTTTGGTCAGTGTGTTATGAATGAAATGTATGTTTTCTGAATGAGAATTGTTGCGAGGGTTATGTTGCAACCAGCTTATTTTTAGACATATATGAAGTGTTTTGTTGGTCTGGGTGAGTTTTGGAGGTGAGATGAACTGTTTGGCCAAAATGGGGCTTCAGTATTGAACAATGCTTGTTAGCAGTCGAACTAAGCTCGCCATGTTTGGTTAGCGCTGCTCTTTTACCGTCACACTGCCTTACCAATCAGGCTTCTGGACGGACAGCCAATACCTGCACACAAACATATACACAAAGCACAAGTAAAAGAGAAAGCAGATGCCGAGAATCGTAACACACTCCTGACTTAAATACAATATTGGGGTAATTTGGGTCACAGGTCTTTATCAGCTGAACATTTCACGAAGTGGCGTTTATCATCAATTATTCTGTGTGTGCACTTTTGCTTGACACTCAGTGATAGGAGATGTTATGTTGATGCGGGATAAAGGTGACCTTGACCTTGAAAACTGTGTCCTCTCTGCTAAAACATTCAAGGGAAAGGTTGGAACAAGGACTGTGACAAAATCAGATTGATCATGGCCGAGGCAAATCTACGGTAACAATATTATCATAATATATTTTTGTATATTTATTTATGCACAAATAATTTAAGCAATCAAATGAATGATTCATTTTGATTCTGTGTATTAAGAGTTTTCTCCTTTTTTGGGCAACAAACACACCTACAATTCGAATGTAAAGAGACCATTTGTAACCATTATCATATGTGTAGAATGAACACGGTATTGAAACGGTTTTAAAATTTCAGGGTTATTGGCAATAGCGATATATTTTTGGGATGCAAAATTGAAGACTGCTGAAATTAAAGAGCTTAACGTTTTAAGTCAGGTAAATAAATACCTTTTTGAAACCTAGCCTAAAAATAATACAATAAACAAATAAATCGTGATTTCTTTGTAAATAATAAAAAAACTGTTTTATTGTGTGTTTATGTACTGTATATTATACCAAGACAAAGCTACTTATTTTTGTGGTTTTATTTTGTATTTTTACATCATTTGTGATTGCAATAATATGTTTGCTTGTTTTTTTTAGCAGCATTATGATTGTTAATCCTAACATGTTGTAGTATTTCTTTTGACTTACAGTATGTAAGAGTGTCTCTGCTGGGAACATAAATGTAAATGTAATATGGGGTTATGCTACATTCATGGCTCATTGGAAGTGTTGCCAGTGGGTTGGGTTTCTCTGTCGGTTTGCTAAGCCTGAACGAGCTGTTACGTTTTTCCCCCAGACTGAGATCAGGACACATTTTGATCATTCTAAGCTAAAAATAACATCTTTGCGCATATTAGCTTGGGTATCAGCTCAATATGCGATTTGACTGTCTGACTGAACAGATTATTCATTTTATATAACCTTGTCAGAAGCAGTGAGATCAAACTCATTCTCCAAGTGGGGAACAAGAGGGAGAAATATTCACACACACGGTATCACGGTGCCACATTTTCTATTGACTTCTGTTACTGGGCTAATTTTGGTATTCCCTTGCCCGAATCCCCCAACAATTTCATCTTTATTTAGCTGAAACTGTAAAACCGCAAGACTTCAAAATAACGCTCTTGCTCTTTTTACAGCCTAATCCCCCCCAAAACGAGCTCTTTTACAGATTTTCATTTGAGATCTTGGTAACTGCTGGACACAATTTCTTTCATTTCATGCTGTGACAACCACGCGCCCCATGCATCATCGCAGGCGCATTCTTGGAGAAATTACACAAACTGCTCAATCCTCCAGTGTGCTCCAACATCATGTTGTGTTTTTTCCTGTCAGCCGATTCTCCTCCTCATAAAGCTGGAAAACAGCTTGACCTTGTGTAGACTGGAAGCAGCCCCTCCCCTGCAGTCTCTCTGACCCTTCTTGATGTCTGCAACATTTTATCTGAATCCCACACACTCTCCCACTCACCAGCTGCCCTGCCCCTCACCCATACAGAATCACCAGAGAATTTCACATGCAACCTCACTTCCCCTCATAACTGGAGGAATATAGATATCTGGAGCAGTAGCAAGTTGCTTTTTTTGTATAGATGTAGCCTGACACAACACCCCGACACTATTTTTGACATCACAGATTTGCCTGCGCAGCTTTGTACAGAACATGACTGAACTAAGGTGATATTAAAGTGCACTCACGTGAAATGTCCAAACATTTTCTTTCCAAAGTATTTTTTTGAAGGATTGGATCATTAAACAATAACACTTTACAACAAGATTGTATTTGTTCAATACAATAGGTAACATGAACTCTCGATGAGTGAGCACTATCATTTTTTAGCATTTTTGTTTAATGTTACTAAATGTCAAATGTTTAAAGCAACACTTTGTAGTTTTTGCCGTAAAAAGCGTCATAGCCTCATAGCGGCTACAAGCACGCTCTGTAAGTTCTGTGTTCGGGTCGGTACACACAGCCATCCCCGCTCATCCCCCACATGCGGAGTAGTGCGACATGGTTTCCAAATGATGTTTCTGCCTTAGCCATCCGCTTGGTGAATTTGTTCACGTGTATTGTGGGGAAGCTTATGCTGCGACATTATTAACTACACCGGTGACATGATGTAGAAGTGTTGTTTATTGTTAATTAACACTAACTAAGTCATTTATAAATAAGGAGTCTATCTGCAAAAACAAATAACTGTGTTTGAAAAAGAATCAAAAATTTATTTTTCATTTTTATTGTGTTTTGTGTTAGTTAGTTAGTTAGTTAGTTGTATTTTTTGTTATTATTACTTAATCAAAACAACTCAACTGCATTTCATTTGAGTGCACGGTAAAAAACGCATACTGTTTGAAAATGGTTAAGTTATCTGTTATCTGCAAGTCCTTAAATATTAACAAATACTACTTAATTGTAACCAAATAAACCATTTGAAAATGAATTGCCAATTCATACACATTAAATTAATGTTGTGTATTTGTTTGTATTTGCTTGAATACATCACTTTGTTTTTGACATGATTAAATGTATAAAAGTATTACATGTGTTTATACAGCTTTGAAAAAAAGAACACTCCAAAACTATTTTCATGTTTTTCTGAACTTTCCATTAGATGTGTGTTCTATATTGTTTCATTCTGTGAACTGTATAGCACTTCTCCTAAATTCCTAAAAAAATGTGCAGAAAAGCTAGTCAAATTGCTTCAAAGATGCAATGTTTTCAGACCTCTAATACTGAGTTCTAATAAAAACAATCTTGATTTTTAAACAACACAATACTAATGTTTTAACATGTTTTTATGTTAAATACATCTTATTATATGATCATTATAAGATAAATAAAAATACGTCTTATTTTTAATGCCAGCTTTGAGACTTTCACGTTTCTATTGTATGGCTTTGTCACTCCTGAGAGGGATTCAACAGACACTGGTGCAACACAGAAATGCTGAATAAAGGCAAATATGAATGGTTTCCTCATTTTTGTCCAGAGCTGTATAGGTGCTCTTTCTGAAATTCTTCGAAGAAACTTCTCAGTTAAATGTTTTCTGTGATGGGGAATTTGGTGGCTGACAAAAAAGCTGCAAAGCGGCATGTTTCAGTCGCTAGGAGCTGCAGTGAAGTGTTGAGATGCCCTCCTGCTGTTACACAAATCTCTTACTGAAATCCAATGTGACAAAATTCCATTTCAGCACAGCAGTCAGTGCCCAAAATCCCAACTATTCTTAATCCACTGCCCTTTATACCCACACAATACTGTAAATACTTCATAAACAGTTGAAAACATCAAAGTATGAGGTCTTTGCAGTCTTTTTAGGCTGTTATGAGTGCAGAATATTTATGCTTTTAGGAAACAAAATCTTTTATATTTAGCAGTGTTCAGGCACAGTGAGAGCTGTAGGCGGTTCCCCACATAAAGATTGATAGAGTTGACACACTACCACCCCCTCAAAGGACTCCTCACTAGAAGCTTAGAAATTGGCAACAGCCATGTTCCCAACTACTCATCTTTCAATGTCTTCAAGAATATTGGGATGGGTTCAAGTTCCCAGGTTTTCCCTCTATCCAGAACCCATTTATTTCAGGAAAGCAACTTCTGAACACATCGCAAAGTTCACCAGTGATGCCCCAAGATGTCAACAGTCTGAAGAAGACCCTGGAAGAGATAACTGCGTGTGGAACCTCATAACCCTCCATGTATTTGGCATTGAAGAAACACGACCCAGATGTCTTCCTGCTCTTATTGATGCTGGCCTCAGTGATTACACCATTGGGGTGTCACAGACCAGGGCACGCTGGCAACGTTTGTGGAGGATGTTTTAGTCTAATGAACATTGACATGTCAATCCTTTGCAGACATGCAGGTCAAGTAGAATGAATGGAGGCATTAAATGAGGACGAAAAAGGTATAATTCTGCTGCACACTCTTAAAAAAAAGGTGTTAAAAGGTGCAGCAATCCCACCAATATTTGTAAGAACAGAAGAAAAAAAGAAATTTTCAGTTAATTTAAGTTGAATAAACTTCATTGGCATATTAGATATTCTTGGTAGAGGTACATTTACAATTCATTTGTGCGTTTTGCAGATGCTTTCAATCCATACTTTTTTTTATCAGCAGGTTTGTGCCATGGGATTGAACCCAATGCTCTTCCAGTTGAGCTGATGATGGTGACAGTTCCCCTTACAAACATAAGGGGACAGTGATTTACAGCAGGAAGATGTTTAAGTCCTGAGTTATCACAGTCCAAGGCAACCAACCAAAGATGATCTCTGGAGCAGTCAGCTCTCAATGCTCAAAGCATAGCCATACCATTTATTTACCATTTATTTCATACACTTAACACCTATACAAATTAATATTATAATAATATTTTATATCTTAAAATAATTTAATATAGTTATATTATATACTAAATATAATTTGCCTTCTTAGGTAGAACTTTATGGTACCTGCTAAGGTTTTCGGTGATACAAGTTTGTTTGCGTATGACGTCACGTAACGGCAGATTCTGGTCTACAAATCACCTTTTCCTCCGTTTTTCAGTTAATACTCATATATTCCCCCTTCATGAGCAGTAATTTTTGCTACACAAAGAAAGCGCTTTGTGATTTATATTGTTTAATGATTATAATAACCACAAATGACACAAAACATAGGAATTTTGAGGTTGTGATAGTGAATCCTTACTTTGTGCAGCACGTGTCTGAAAACAAGCTATTTTTTGTTATTTTAACTCTTCAGTTAACCAAAAGACACCCAGATCTGAGCCAAATTCTATTCTTTTCTGGGCAAGTCAAACTCAAGCCAGGATTCAGCCAAACTAATACTTTTTGTTTATTTTGGCTGACCAGCCTCATGCCTGAACTCAGCATAATGCTTTTTGTCGCAAGATTGTGAAAAAACCACGCTCGAATTAAGCCAGAAGTGCCAAATACAAGCCAGAGTCGGCCCAGAATTGGTTACAATCTGGGCTGGGTCAACAGCCTTCTGTAGAGGTTTGGCACATCAGGCTTCTCCTAATGCGATTAGCCAAGTTCTCAAATTGGATGAAACCATTACTGTATGAGAGGACACAGCAGAACACTATGCGATTATGTTGTCCAATTGTTTGATGTAGTGGTATTGACTCAGGGCTGGTAACCAGAAGGTTGCGGGTTCAATTCTTGCTATACAAATGCTTTGAGCCGTCATTATGGTACCCATGAGTGAGCAATTTGACTTCCGAATGTTGTTTAAGAATCTTTGGTGCTGTTCAATGGCAACACATTGGCATGACAAAAGTACATATAAGATAATTAGAAATCATAAATCCTTATCAGACAAACCCCCCTCCCCATTTCCACCCCTACCACCACCATCCCTTCCTCTGACAAGCCCAGACCAGGGAGATGCTCGGATTGGTGTGAAATCAATATTTAATGGGACCTCACGTGTCTGTGTGTGTAGGATTGATGTGCGTCTCAAAGGATTTTCGAGGCTAAGCGTATGTCAGGGGAGATATTTATTGTGCATGCGCGTGCGTACGCCGTTAAGCTCAGATTGGTGTGAAATTGTGGTTTAATGGACAGGAAATGCTGCATGTTATTTTTGGAGCAGACCTCTCTCATCGCCTCAGAAACTAATGAGGCACGGCCTCTCCAGGAGACCGAACGCACAGAGACGAACAGCTATCAGTTACACGCGCCTCAAAACTACACACTTATTTATCACTTAGAAACACAGATGTACACCCCCCATTTCGCATATATAAACACAGTCACCAAAAAATTTTTTGTTTCAGTATTAGTCTCTAAATATCCTACACACAAATGAACGTTGTCAATCACAAAAAACGAATTGTACTGAATGTTACTGCTTGAATCTGCATTAACATGAAAAGGTCAATTCACACAGGTAAGAAAGACAGTTGTAGCAGGAAATGTAAGAGTGAGAGAGAGTGAACTTTCAGTTTGAACCCTTGAAATGAGGTCATCAAGGTGACCTCATGCCAAAGGGCCCGTCCAGTCACACACCACACTCTCACACACACTCAAAGTCACTCAAACTCTTCTGTTGACTGACAAAAACACAAATTCTGCTACATATCCCAATAAACCAGTCCAGACGTGATGTAAAATTTCATTTTAAGAATTAAATTCTGGCCAAATCTTCATATCAACCAGAGGACCCAAAGATAACAAAGAGAAAGAAAGAAACACCAATAACATGAACGCATGAACCATTCAAAGTCTGTCCATGTGCCCTCAGTTAAAGTGCTCTATGCAGTGGGTGTGAATGGTTTGATCAAGTCTTCTTTCTCCCTAAATGCCCTCAGTTTCATGGACTGCCAGTGCAGGAGACAGTGTGATGCCACATGGACCTTCAAAGTGATACCTGTTGAAAAAAAATTATTACTGTACATTCGAAAATACAAAATACAGTATTTACATTATCCATTATGATAAAAAGTATGATTAAAGATAAAGCCTTGTTTCCATACATAAAATCGTAATTAGTTTTTACAATTTCAATAGATATTGCCATAATATTGTTATGGCTATATCTAATGGCCACGATAATTGTGTAGTGAAAATCTGATATTGTGAAACCTAAAAGCAGTATTGTACATAAAATCTGTTTTGTTCACTGTAGGGATATTAATAAAATAAATTGTATTTGTGTCAAAATAAACAACCAAAAATTATTAAATGGAGGTAAACAAGATATGAAAGATGTAAACTAAGGTCATATGACCAAATAATATACACAAATACAAATTGTATTTGTGTCAAAATAAACAACCAAAAATTATTAAATAGAGGTAAACAAGATATGAAAGAAGTAAACTAAGGTCATATGACCAAATAATATACCATGTGTACACATTTTCTTTGTTTAATCTGTAAAAAGTGCTTAATAAGCGGCATCTATGTGACTAATATTGAGTGTATTTGTATATCTTACATAAAGTTTTCAGTGGCAGGTGTGCATTCCATGTTAAATTCAGCTACAGGCACTCCTCTAGCTGCCACCTGCGGAGCAAACATGGCCGCTGGGTAAACAATCGAGGAGGTACCAACCTAGAAACAACAAAACAACGTCATACACACGCAGAATACACTTCAAGGTGACAAGTTCCTCATATAAAGGTGTCAACAAACACCTGAGAATTGACAACATTGTTTTGAGTCACGTATATTTAAGAAGACTTTGTTTCAACATTTAGTGAGCCAACTTGCTGCCCTAGTGGTAGTGCCCTACGAATGCACAAAATATTGTAACGCAAGAAAATATTTGCGAATGTTCTACGCGGACAGCACCCTGGCGTATCACACGCATGAAGTTCATTCGATGTCTGCGGGAGAACAGCTCATAACACAGTGTTTCAAATTGTTGTTTCGGCCAACCTTTTTATAGTTCTTGCACAATTCTGTGGTAATATGTATTTCCATGTAGCATCGATGTTTTAGTGTATATTTATCTCAAGTAAATGTTGAGCTTATATCATTAATAACAACATATCGGTATATTGCAAATAAACTGTACGAATTTTCACATATTTAAACAAAATCCAATTGTCACTGTCAGGAAATTCTCAAATTTTCTGTAGCACAGGGAAGGTGGGATGAAGCGATGATGGGTGACTACATCTGGAACTTTTGGGTTGTGAGGACAGAATAAGTCATAAAAGACAAAACCAACAAATGTACACTACAAGTTTAAGACGACTCATTTTTAGTAACTGTTATGTAAAAGTGGTTTTGAGCTCAGTGTTATGCCAGTTGTTTTTGAGAGTACCGTCGATGGTCAAATAAAATAATGTGATTTTCATATTCAGCATCACAGATTTGTCCACTAGTATTTTCATTAGTATTGCTGTAGTGCAAAATACATGAAACTTTGAGTTAGGTCTCTTGTATGATTGTTGCCTAACCAAAAGCACTGGGTAGGCAGCCCACTAGGTTTCATTAGGAACATAGCCTTTATAGATTGATGTATAAACAGTATACTCACAACTAAACAGAGATCACACTTTTCCAGGTCCTGCTCTACGCTGGTGAGAATATCAGCGTCCAGAGTTTCTCCAAACCAAACCACGTGAGGCCTGAGTAAACCATTACAGCCCCTCCTCTCACATCTATAAACACAGATTACAAAAGTAACGCCTCTGAACAATTCACATGAACATCTGCTGTCCCCTGTTGGGAAAAAAGTGTTACTATTCTCCATCACATCTCTATTAAGTCTTTTAGTAGTGTAGTATTAGATCTGATGTGCGCTAGTGGCCGTTAGGGACATTTACGTTCCAATTTCCTTTTTTTACAAGAAAAAAGTCCTTAAAACCACATGTGTTGCACCATAACAGTCCAGATTTAGTATTACATGACTATTTTCCACCCACTCTCTGAACTAAACAGGCTTACAGTGTGTTTACATAATAAAAACAAACTAACGGTCTGCATTCCAGCTGGATGTAATTTGATTTGTTGCGACACTGGACACAATGATTTGTAGGCAGGTGGGGGCAGTTGTCGGAGGAAGCGAGTGGTCTGGGATTAAAACATATTATTAAACACAGTTCTCTGCTCTCTGTGCTTCTAAAATCGGATTTACAGTCTTCACAGAATTCAGCAGCAACCTCCAAATATTTCAGTTATACTATATAACCAGACTCGTGCGTGTTTGCTGTTGCAAATCTTAGCTTATTTGGTCATGCTTTTAGCTGCTAATAATAATGTAGTAAACTCATGTATTTAAGACATTTTATTGTGTTTGAATCATTCCTCGAAATGTCACTCATCACAGAAAGGGAAAGAAAATGCTCAGAGAATGTCTTAAGGGGCATATCCTTTTGGGGCATATCTCGGAAAGGTTAAAAAAGGAATTTCACTCCCAGAAAGAGTGTTCAGCATTTCCAGTCGGATTGGGAGACAGTGAGTGTGGACATCTTAAGCAAATGTTTTTGCTCATTGTTGGGCAAAATAAACAATTGTTAAAACAATTTCATCTTGCAGCTGAATAAATATAATGCAAGTGTCCAATTTTTACGTTTACCGTTAAGAAACAAGGATATTACGCTTTGAATTTAAACATGAAATGTACTATTTTGCCAACTGTAAGAAAGGGACCTAAATTGAACAGATTATTAGCTCATGTTAAAGGGATAGTTCACCCATACATCTTATAATTTATTCACCCTCATTACAAACTTGTATGACTTTCTTTCTCCAGAACCCAAAATAAGATATTTTGAAGAAGGTTGGTAACCAAACAACACTGGACCACATTGACTTCCATTGTATGGACACCAAACCACCTCAAAATATCTTCTTTCTTTTTTTGTGTGTGTGTTTCACAGAAGAAACAACAGGACTAAAGGATGACAGAAGTTTTGTTCGATAAGTTTCGTTCCCATCATTTATTCTATCTCCATTAAAAAAAACTCACTCACAAACCTGGGCAGGTGCTCCACTGGTATTCTAGCATCCTTGGCACTGGGGTCAGGTTCTCTGAGGATTTAAAAAGAAACGGAGAGCAAGGTCTTTTGTAGTGTAAATATGTTAAGTGGTTGTTAAAACGTGGCGGCGTGTTCGTGTTACCCTTTCCCTTCCAGGGCAGGGCATATTGGACTCTTATGGTTGGCCTTGACCTCTCCACAGCTCATGCAACGAGTTTTAAATAAACTACCTATAGAGAAAAGTGTGGGATTAAAAAAAGGGAATAAATCCAACAAGAGAAAGTAATTATAAGAGATAAGATAACTACGATTAATATGGCAGCAGGCTGGCTCTATGAATCTCAATGTGGAATGTTATTGGTTCTGAGACCGAGACCAATTCAACCATTATGAATTTATAAGGAGGGTGTATAATGATGTGGTGATCCAAGCATCTCTTTTTCTCACCGTGAATCTCAGAGACACGTTTGGAACCAGCACGATGGTGCAGCTCATCAATATTCTGAGTGATGACCACAACAGCGCGCCCCTGCTTGCTAAGACGGGACTCACACTCCGCTATAGCCAGGTGTGCTGGGTTAGGTAACTTGCTTCGCATTACCTGCATGTTGAAATTATTTATTAGTCATTATGATTCACCCAAATCTTCGTATAAACATGCAATTCTAAATTATTAGAATTAGACATTAAATATTGCCATATTTTTATTAAAGGTACAGATCACCCTGAAACAAAGAAATATAATTTACTTAACTTCAATGTCTATATAAAGATTTTTGTGAACTACAAACAGGGCCGTGAATTGTGACCTTTATATCTGTTTTTCTTACAATGACAGTCTATTGTGACTGAGACTGTCTAGCACTTTTTTTTTAATCATGACATATTCCTTTAATATTAAATGACCAGTATGTAAAATGTAAAGACAAAGTAAATTTGGTTGTAAATAAATTATGTTTTTCCAACAATTAATCGCATCCAGAATAAAAGTTTATGTTTTCATAATATGTGTCTTATTAACTTTGCATATTAACTTTGTATTTATAAACACATACAAATACATATAAACATACTTAGGAAATATTTACATGTACAAGATTTTAAATTATATATAAATGTTTAATAATTTATCAAATTTAATATTTATATATATATATATATATATATATATATATATGTGCTAAATATGCGCAGGTGTGTGTATCCTTTTATAAATACAAAATGTATATGCACACAGTACACAGACATATATTTTGTAAACATATACTTTTTCCTGTATGCTTAATAGCATTAATCATTTGACAGCCCTAAACTAAATGTCAAATGTGCACTTTTAGGACAGCTACTCCCCCTTGTGGTTTCTGTTTTAAATTTAAACACTTTACTGCAGTTTTGGGCCGGTTTGTACTATGCCAAACATGCATAAAAGCAAACTTTCAATTCTCTTTCTGTTTTTATGAATATGCAAATGAGTTGCTGAGAGAAACAAATAGGGCTGTTGATTCAGATTTTTTTGGAGTCAATTCCAATTCCTGGTCTGGGAATCGAAATAATCGTTTTTAATGAAATACCATTTTCTAAGCTGTCACTTTTTACATTTATTTTTTATTGTTTCTATAACAAAAACCTTAACCAAATATGTCGATCTTGTCCTGCAATTCCAATGTATCATTAATACTATCATTAAAAATCTAATTTACTAGCTGTTCTCAAAAGCAAAGCACAAGTCAAATGACTATTTGTTATTCCTCAGTGTACACAAAAATACTTGAGGAATATAGAAAGAATAGACACATGGATAATCAGTAAATTGTATTAACAATATGTAAGAATCCTGTGCATATACATATTACTGTTAGATGCAAGTAGTGAAGACAGGTGTTGCAAAAGTTCTGTCCAGCTTGAACAGCTTTAAACAGACGTCCAAGCAAATATGTTCTGAGACTGTGCTTTATATACATGGATTTCTCATTACGCTCATCGGTAGAGAGTAAGAGAAGACGTTCTGTTTGCAGTTCATCTGAAAGCAGACGTACTTATGATTTTTTTATATGTGGATACATGTATTTATAGCTGCATTGTGTGTGCAAACAAAGCTTTTGCTTTTATGGATGAAGAATCATTTATGCCATTCCACAGCTTAGGACTTCATCTATCAGGTTTTTTTCTGAAGTCTGTACTGTTTTAGACAAGAAACTAATCCGATACACTTGTAGTAGGGGCTTGTGCTTTTGAAGGCTCTTAAAGAGGAGTCGATTCCTTAGTTGGAATCGATTCCGACCTTTGGAATTGACTCTCGATTCTCAATGCCTTGGAATCGAGCAATCGATTATTTTTTGGAATCGATGCCCTGACCTAGACACAAACGGCTTAAGGATTTTGTGATCCGGTTACTCCATTGTCAGTAATGTGCGTGCTACCTCACGTCTGTAATGGTAGAACTCCCACACTAAAGACGGATCTCGAGAGAAGGCACTGGGAGTGGCCAAATCCTGTCAGAAAAAAAACACAGTCACTCAGTCAGGGTTTGACGAATCATAACAGGTGTGAGTCTCAAATTGTCTATAGAACAGCTTCAGCAGAGCAAATAATGTGTATACAGTATAAAATATCAGAAATCTAATACAATGATAGTGATTGAATATGATGACTTCTATTACTCTAAAAATCTATAATAAAATTGAAAAAAGATCAATACACTCCCCTACACAAGGTGGTTCCCATTTCTACTTTGGAAATGATAAAATATCTTAAATATTTGAAAGAAATAGTTCAACCAAAAAAGCTGTTATCATTTACTCACCCTCTTGTCATTTCAAACCTGTATGACTTTCTTTCTTCTGCAGAACACAAAAGAAGATATTTTGGAGAATGTTGGTACCCATTGACTTGTGAATGGGTACCGCCATTGTTTGGTTGTTCAGTGAGTAAATTGTTTTTGTTTTGGGTGAACTACTACATTAAATAAGAATATCAACATGTTCAACAAACAACAAGTCAAACAATATTTCTTTTTAAGTAAATATTTAGCCTCCTTTTGTATTGTGTGTGCAATCTACAGCTATATTGAAAATGTCTGTGTCTGTGTGTGAATGGACGGTCCGGTGTCTCAAAAAACTAAAAGATGTTTATTTAAAAAATTTAAAATTGCAAAAAGGTTTAGTGTGATGGTTAGGGGATACAACATAAAGTTTGTACATTATAAAATTCATTATAGAAGTGCCCACAAAACACGGAGACCCAACATGTGTGTATTACCTGTGCCTGCCATTTCCTCCAGTAGCCCCCCTGTCCCCTGAAAGTGGGTACTCCGCTCTCTGCACTAACTCCAGCCCCAGTAATGATAGCAATGTGCTTTGCTTTGGCAAACTCCTTCCGAAACTCTGCTAAATCTACAACACGCACTTTGTGTGAGAACATATTGTAAATCCGATTAAAAACTTGCCATCGATTTACATAACAGTACGTCAACCCCCGGAATATGTTCATCAATATAGTACATCAACCCCAATGTAATATAGTATCCTACTTGAGCTTGGTCTGGCCATCTCAGGTGCTCTCCAGGTCAGGCTAACTGGCCGGCAAAGATGAGAGGTCAGCCCCCTACACACCAACCGCTGCAAAATCATTAGGGATAAAGCTGCTAACCAATGAAATCTACAAAAAACAAATAGTAAAAAGACTGTTAAAGCACAACTGTTAAATTATTAAATAAGTAGAACTTAAGATTTAATAGTACTTTTGTCTCCATATTTTTAATTTATTTAAAGTATACATTAGTTGACACTGGCATGGTGTATTATTATTATTATTATTATTATTAGTCATTCTAGTCTGGCTTTTTATCATTACTAATATTTTCATCTACCATTTTATTGACATTCAGTTTCCTCTCCAATTGAGAGACATACAAAACTAGGCTGTCATAAACAACAACATCTGATTATCATGACTAAGGGCCCGTTTCAATAAGGAGGTTCAAGCATCATGAGTTGATTTACACCGAGATGTGGAACTTTGAGTTTTTAGTTTCAGAACAGCTGATTTGAGTTAGTTCTTTCAACCCCTTGAGTTAAGCGCTTGCACCACGTGATACACATGAATGATATCATTTTTATAAAAAACTGGAAGAGTTTTGAGAGCAGACCTGACCTGTTGAAAAGTGATGGTCTCCACCCCTCCTGGGATGGTGCTTTCCACCTGTCTAGAAATATGTCACATAGTCTTAATGCTAAAACTTGACTCACTGGTGCCCAGGTCAGGGTTCAGACGGAATGGCATAACCGTCTCACGTCGCAGAACACACAAAATGCACAATTTGCAATAATCCCTTCCCCCAAACATCATAAAATAGAGACTGTGTCTGTCCCTCGGATATGCAAACATAAAAAAATGCGTAAACCTCTCAAATGTAATTTAATTAACGTTTAACAAACTGCGGATTGCTAAATATTAGATCTCTCTCTAATAAAGCACTTTATGATAACAGATCATAAAATAGACATGCTCTGTCTGACAGGAACATGGCTAAACCCAGATGATTACATTACTTTAAATGAGTCTGGCCCCAAAGATTATTACTATAAACATGAGCCTCGACTAAAAGGCAGAGAGGGAGGTGTTGCTGCACTTTACCGTAACTCTTTTAGCATTTCCCAGAAGTCTAATCCTAAATACAATTCGTTTGAAGACATGGTACTTCATGTATCAACACCTAATACTACGGATAAAACATCTTTAAAATTGATTCTGGCTAATGTAAATAGGCCTTCTCAGAACTAGTACTGGCCGCAGACAGAGTCCTTGTCTTTGGCGACTTTAACATTCATGTAGATAACGAAACAGATGCTTTAGGAATGGCTTTGATGTAAGGATGGATGAGATATTTTGTGATATATCTAATTCACTGTACAGACAAACGGTACAGTTTTAATAAAAATGCACAGCGAAATGACAAAATTCCACTAGGGTCCTAAATTGCTCTTCTGAAATCAAAGTACATCCCTATGAATTAAGGCAGCCTCTTCATGTACTGAATCCTCTATAAAAGCACGTATGAGATGGTCTCTGTGTCATCAAAATGTGTCCCATGAATGACTGTATGACTGACTGTGTGTATGAGTGACTGTGTGTATGTGTGTGTGACTGTCTGTGTGTGTGACTGTCTGTGTGTGTGACTGTCTGTGTGTCTGTGTGTGACTGTCTGTGTGTCTGTGTGTGACTGTGTCTGTGTCTGTGTCTGTGTCTGTGTGTGTGTCTGTGTGTGTGTCTGTGTGTGTGTGTGTGTGTGTGTGTGTGTGTGTGTGTGTGTGTGTGTGTGTGTGTGTGTGTGTGTGTGTGTGTGTGTGTGTGTGTGTGTGTGTGTCTGTGTCTGTGTCTGTGTCTGTGTCTGTGTCTGTGTCTGTGTCTGTGTCTGTGTCTGTGTCTGTGTCTGTGTCTGTGTCTGTGTCTGTGTATGTATGTATGACTCTTTGTATGTATGACTGTATGTATGACTGTATGTATGATTGTATGTACGACTGACTGACTGACTGACTGACTGACGAAATAAACTCTGGGTTTACCAAAGAAACTCTGCTTCCGACCAGGCTGGGTTCACAGAGTAAGTTACTATGGTTACTGACTCTGAGTGCAAGTTACCTCTCTTTTAGAGATGGGCTTGAGTTACCCGCAATCTCGGGTTTGACATACATCGCATACCCAGAGTTTAGCCTCATTTTAGAGTTTTCCCTAAACCTCCTTTCTGAAACGGGCCCTAGGCCTATTGCAGGACACAAACATTACAAATATATGAAACTTGAAGAACGTTGTAAAAGTTTCCAATGGGTTTAACTTTGCATGCTCTCTGTTGAATATTTTAGTGGAATTTCTGTAAAAACAATAAACAGCAATTCGATAAACTTAGATAAACAAGGTCAAAGAGGAACAGCACAGCAGCGGTTAGTGTGCAGTATGCGGGTTTGATCACAGAACAAATGAAAGGAAGCTCTCACCTGCGTGCGTCGCTTGCTCATCCAGTACGGGCTGGTTTCAGTTCACGGGGCAGAAGAGGAATTCTCTATTTACTTCATACACTAAGATCCTGTCATGAGTCTTGTACAGACCAGTGCGATGTAAACAGCTTTGTGCAAAGTCGCACGTACAACTAAAGGAGAAAGAAATAGCCTTGGCGTCAAATGTTATGAGCTCTTATTACACAGCCACAGTTTACCTCAAGGGGGCGCTATGCGGCCCATAAAGAAAAATCTTCTGTTTTAAATGTTTTCTATCTCAAAGTTTAAAATTAGCACATATGCATAACATATTATGGTGTAAACATATGAAATACTACACCTTAAACAATCAAATACGGACATCTAAATAAAGGAAGAGCATCTCGAGATGAACAGTGCAGAAACGTACGTGACAGTGACGTTTGGCTGTGTATCTGGAAATCATTTCTGCTTATAAAACGTCACCGAGGGATTTGAATACCGATTGCAATGAAAGTAGTAAAAAATATAAAATGATTATTAGTTTTACAACATCCGGACCGAGCGCCCCGCCCCTTTTAGATTACGTTTATGTTATTTGCCGTTCCTATGCATTTGTTCTATTATGTCCTCACTGGTTCTCCGCTCCTGAAATGTTTAATAGTGAGAGCGCCCTTTAGTGGGTTAGAGACCACATCACATATATTTTTTATGTATGTAAATATTTATACATTTATTGATGGTCTATAAGGCCTACTGTACAGTCACCACAGTCCAGCCAAGCCCAATTTGTCCACTTCTTATTTTAACCTAACTTTCAACCAAACGTGATGTTGCTTATTTTCTCATTTGAATAATCATTGATAATTATTATAATTAAAACTATTGCGTCTTATATAACTTTATTTACACTGCATGTGTCTTTTAAAATTATATTTGTGAGAACATGGCGAAATCGCCTGAGCATTACAAGGATACTCTTAAAAATAAAGGCACTAAGGTTCACAGCAATGCCATAGAATCAAAATGTTTGGTTCCCAGAGCTAATTCAATAAAGTTCTTATAAGCACCATTTCTTTCTTACCTTTTCATAGACTTAAAACAAAGAACCTTGTGTGAAAAAGGAATGTTTGTTAAAGGTTCTTCCTGTCATTGTGTAGCATCTTAAGTTTTTAAGACAAACCTCAATAACACACATTTGTAAACAGCGACCTTCTGGGGAAAATGTTCCCCCAAAGGATGTCTAAGCAGATACACACACACCTCTGTTTATAAATTAAAGATCTTGTTGTGTCCTACTTACCACTTAGACAAACCTCACTCTTTTTGTCCCTGCATGTCTTCATCACCTCATGCTCACATTCCCTTGAGACAGAGGGACAAGTGTGTAAATGGCCTTGAATATTTGGTTATTAGGCTGCCACGTACTTATTAGTTACAATTAAGGTAAGTCAATTATGAAGAGAAAAATACACAAATTCTACCTTGTTAAACTTTGTTTTATACATTTAAGAAAGACATTGATGTTAGCTGCTCTTCTTGCTCTTTGTTTTTGGAAAGGATAGTCTCATTTATAATAAATTATTATCTTTACATTACATATATATATTTAAACTACAAAAATAATATATGACATACACTCTGTCTACATCTCAAATATACGCACTACCTCTATTCCGTCAAAAATAAGGGAGGGGAAATCCAAAAATTACAGCTTGCATCAGTGGACATGAACATATGGACATGAACAGACATGCACTGTAAGTCTGGAGTACATTTTTTTCAGAAATCTTGCTTGTGTTTTCAAATCTGTAAACCACTTACATTTGAAGCAGAAATCACTTGAAGCATAGACTGACTATTTTTCCTTTAAAAAGTTAGAGAACAGCAACTTAAACAGACTAAAGTCTGTGATTTATCTGAAACACACCCACAGTGACTCAAAACAATAAACTGGCTCCTCCCATTACAACTGCCTACGCGAACACTATAGACACAGACACACAACTCCTTATCTCCTCACATAACTGCGGTACAGTTTGTTTTGTTTTCTGTGTTTTTTTAGCTCAAACTATAAAATATGGCAGAAGAAGAGACTGGTATTTATGTCAACCAGGAACAGTTCAGCTGTCCCATCTGCATGGACCTTCTGCGAGACCCCGTGACCATTCCTTGTGGACACAACTACTGCATGGACTGCATTAGACGCTTCTGGGAACAAAAGAACCAGAGGAAAGAATGCAGCTGTCCGGAGTGTAGACAGACCTTCTCCCCGAGACCCACTCTCAACAAAAACACACTTTTCGCTGAAGTTGTTGAGAAGTTGAGACATACTGGAATCCGTTCCCAAGCCATGCATGGAGATAAGATCAATGAAGGCATTTCAAAAGAAAAGCAGAAACTCATCATGTATTGTGAGGTACGTCTGTCTTCCTAACTTAACTTGGCATGGTAAAACTTCATAATAGCTCTTATGTCTTAAGCAAAAGTGTAATGCGTAACAGATCAGTACAATGGTTAAAACATTTGGACTCACCTAAAAGCCACACCTAAAATGTATGAATGTCATTGCATTGAATTAAATAATAATACAAATATTTGTAATAAAATAGCTTGTAACTTACTGTAAAATAGCTGAAACTCACATTATTAAGTGTTAAAAAGAAATTTGTTAGAATAACATATAGTACCGGGATGCAGAGGTGGACTGATTTTTTACACTCAAGTACATTTTAGGTTAATTTTATTGTTAGTACATTTAAAATGTACTTTCTTACTATTACTCAAGTACAATTTTTGAGTAAAAGTAAGAAAGAACTATCTTTTATAAAAACAAAATGTTTTTATGAAATGTAGTGGAGCAAATAGTATGAATTATAATGTAGTTAAGTCAAATAAATCCTAAGTACAAACACTGATAATGTACAGATATTTAAAAAAGTACTTGAGAGTAAAAGATATGAGATTCTTCAGTACCTCTGTCTAACTATATTCACTGTGAATTTCATTCACGGACTTTATAAATGTATTAAAAACCTTAAGACCAGCTGACTTAAAGGAAAAGGTAAAGTAAATTCTAGGCAAGTACACTGGTGGTTTGAAGATTTGCTAATGATATACACTTTTGTTTTGCTGGTTGGTCATCTACATTGTGCATCATTTCATGGCTTAAAGCAAGAGCTAAAACAAACCCAGAGAAGATGCCAGCAAATAATAAGGAAGCGAGAGGAAGAGCTGCAGAATCTGAGGCAAGCCGTTGTCCTTCTCAGGGTGAGTAGACAGTCCTAATGGAGAAAAGGTTCGGTGAAGATTCATTACATTTGGACGTTTTACTTCATAATTTCTCTGATTCTTAGTATTGTACTGCATGTTCTCAAACAGAGTTCTGCCCGGTCAGCAGTGAAGGAAACAGAGAGGATCTTCAGTGAGATGATTCAGTCTATCGAGTCCGTGTGTTCTGAGCTGACAGAGATGATAAATGAAAAGGAGCAAATGGAATTAGACGAGGCACATGGATTTATGGAGAAACTCGAGCAGGAGATCGCAGAGATGAAGAGAAGAGATGCCAAATATGACCAGCTTTCACACCTTGATGATAAGAGTCAGTTTCTAAAGGTAACATAAGTTAATCATAATGCATAAAGTATTTTTTTAGTTTCTTGCTGATTAGAGTTTGTTTTGTCCCTTCAGAGTTACGAGTCAATGCGTGGTCTGCCGCGGGTGGAGATTCCTCCTGCAGTTCTGGTCAATCCGGACTTTTCTTTTGAGATGGTGTCGAGAAAATTGACAGATCTGAGTGAGGATATTAAAGATCTGTGCCAGAAAAAATCGGAGAAATTAGCTAAGAAAGGTGAGGCGATCTGAATAATACACCTGTTGCACCAAAACAGCCCAAAGGTTTTTCCGGACATATACAATTCGTACTCTTTTCTACTTTACGAAGAGCACAGCCAGCATGATGTCCAACTGATATATTTGTCTTTTACTCAAAGTAGTATTAAAAAATGTGTGTTCGGTGTTGAGTTTATGTTGCATATTTGGACTTAAGATCAGCTTTGGGAAGAATTTAAGGAGACCTGGTAAAAAAATACATATAACACATGCACATTTTTTTTTACTCAAGGGTAAAGAAAATGACCACACAATGTTACTACAAATAAAACACAAAATAACAGAGTAAAGTTGATTTTGTACCATACACCTCATACTCTATGGTTCAATCTAACCTAAAGGCACTTTGTATTTTACAATATTGCACAAATTTGAAAGAATGTACTTTTGTTTTGAAATACTCATTAACATTTGTTGTTGTTTTTTAGTACAAAACCTCAAATGTATTCCCACCCCTGATCCCAAAGTCAGAGAGCAGTTTTTGGAATGTGAGTAATACAGACATGCTATCAAATATGCACAAGATATAAACTGACAAGAAATTACTCCATATGTTTCTCTATATATCAGATTCAGGTCCCCTGACTCTAGACCTTAACACAGCTCACAGAAACCTTGTTTGCACGGAAAGCGGAGAGGTGACATTCAGCAGAACGGCTCTGTCTGTTCCTGACCACCCAGAGAGATTTGATATCTACCACCAAGTCCTGTGCAGGGAGAGCGTATCTGGCCGCTGTTACTTCGAGGCCGAGTGGAGCGGAAGAGGTCCTGTGCAAATAGCAGTGTGCTATGAGGAGATCAGCAGAAAAGGAATAAGTGGCTTATGTGCGTTTGGACAGAACTTCCAGTCCTGGAGTTTGGTGTGCTCTGATGACTCTTATGTATTGTGGCACAGTGGAAAAGAAACCAAGATATCCAAAATGCAAGTGTCTCGTAGGATTGGCGTTTATGTTGATTTCCACGCTGGGATTTTGGCATTTTACAGTATCACAGACACAATGAGTTTAATCCACAGAATTCAAGTTACATTTAGCCAACCGCTGTATCCCGGTATCAGGATTACCACTGGGTCAAGTTTGAGACTTTGCTATCCACTTTAATTGCAGTAAAGTATGGAGTTTAATGGAGTTCAGGTGGTAGAGCACGTGTTCGATTTCTGGGGAAAACACATTCTCATAAAATATATCAATTAAATGCATTTCTAGTCACTTTTGATAAAAGCATGGCTAATGCATAAATGTATATATGAAAGGTAAATACGTGCAGTAACTATATACTTTGGAAATACGGTACAAGGGCTTTTAACAAAAGGCCTGAAACAAAGAACAGTAAACCCTTCAGCCATGATGACATTATAGTGGACACAGCATCGCTGTACATCTTCTTGCTTTAAAAAACATACATAAAGTAGTAAAGAGATGTCAATAAGCACTCTTTTATTTACATTTTATTGTATCAAGCAAATGTGATCCAGCTAGAAGATACAGCTGCACAATATATTAAGATTAATAGTTGCCAGTATAGATGCTTTGAGGGAATATACTGTATGCGGTAGTTTGTTCAACTAAAACATTGAATACATTACTTTTGTAGCTATGGAAGACCTCAAAATGTTATTGACATATCCAGTGTGTACATTCAGATAGTCGTAAAAGGTCTGTTAGACCTTAGTTTGCATATTAACAAAAACAAACATCATGTAAGTTGAATTCATATGTGAATATCATTCATTTTATTTGGGGAAACAAAAACAACCCATTCCCCTGAACTCTGTTAAGTAGGCAACATAATTTCAAGTAACTGTATGCAAGTTTAATAAATTCGTAACACAACAGTTAACATAAACTAATAATGTATATAAAAATATTATAAAGTAATAATTAACCTTCGTAGTAAATATTCATTTCGACATATACTGAAACTTTTTAAAATATTCAATTTGCATTTGTTAACAAATAAGGACTAACACTGAACTGAACTGAACTAGCAAAGACTATTAAATGCAATGATTTTTCATTGCCAGTTCATGCTACCTAATGCATACAACCATATTGTAAAGTGTTACCATGAATAGTTTAACGTTTATTACACTTAATGCTCATAGAGGGATGCAATGAGAATTGCACATTCACGTCTCTTCATCTGCTTAAATCATACCCAGGAGGGAATCAATTTTCAGATACTTATCCCTGGTCAGTAACACAGCATTAGGCCCAAAGATGCTCATGAGACTTATGTTCTTGAGCATATGCTATACTTAATGTTATTTACAGGGAAATTCAGTTAAACAGAGTTCATTCATTTCAATGCAGACATTTAATAATTTAATATTAACATGGAGTCACTGCTAGTTCATTTGCATTTATAAAACACAGTCAATCCCTAATTACAAGGACAAACAGAAAATGACGAAACAGATAGTTTTTGTTAGACCTATAGACAACATTTCTATGCAAGGCACTGGTACTTATGATAATGAACATACACACAGACACAGAGAACAGCAGAATGTGTGTAAAGCGACAACAGACGTTTCACAGCAAGGTGTAGCTACAACATCACATCACATCGTCTCTTGTGTGAATACATGATATTTGATATGACTAAAACATCAGCACGTGACCCACAAATAAACGCACAATATAAGACATGTGGCCCTTCGTACACACCCAGCATGCCCCGTTTACGGTTGCTTGGCAACTGCTTACCTGCAAGGGCACAGCATGCAAAAGGGGATAAACTAATTTGTGTTGAATCGCTCAATGTGATGCATACAGAATCAGATAAAATACAATTTACATGTGTTTCAACACAAACCAAATGAAACATTAATTGTTTCTTTTGAAAAAGCATATTTATGACCGTCAGCAGGACACAAAACAGGTATTCGTGGTTGTGCATTGATTGTATACTAGTCTCAAAATAAGTATAAAATAATGTGTGAGGCAGCTGGGCGTGAATCTTATAACACGCATGACTTCATTCTGTAGAGGAACTAGAAGTGCAAATGGCTTTTAATGTAGGCTATATTTTAACAAAACATACAGGAAGACGAAAGCACGTCGACTCTGGTGGGAGTCACTATAAAAATGCCACCAAATCTGAAGTCGCTGTTACAATGTGGACACGTAATGAGAGATTATGCGTGAACATTCTCATGTGCATTCGCACCCATCAAGAAAGGGTGAGGCTCAGTAAAGGCACTGGAAAAAATTGTGACTTCTAAATGCTGAAAGATAACTTCCAAGTGATAAATCCACATTAGTACCAGAGTATTATGTTAAACTGGCCAGCTATGACGGAATAACTACTTGAAAATGATATATAGCATGCAGTGCATCTCTGCGATCTCGCTGTGAACTTACCTTTATGATAAAACATAAAATGAGTGTTTAAAAAAATGCGTAATGCATAAATATATAGTGAACATACCATATAACTTGGTTGTTTTGTGATGGAAAGAAATCATGAAATATCCCATTCTTTTCGTGAATTGTGTTCGTTTGTGATATCAACTCATTTCTCATTTCCAGACTATGCAAGGTGTAACATCTCCCAATGTTAAAAAAATGTAGAAACAATAATTATGAATAAAACCCATTTAACAAACACTTAAAAGACACAAACCGTAACAACAATGACCAGATTTGTCTGCAGAAAATCCAGTACCTGAGAGCAGTTCATCAATGATAGATTTTTAGTGTTTTGCATTGCATTGTGGGTACGTAGCCCTTTCCTGGGGAGGAGCTGGAAGGCGATCAGAGTGTGGTGAGGTTCTCCGCCAGGTAATATAGACTGTATCCATTACATATGATACAGCATAGGTTACAAAGTGAGGAAAGTAGGTGGTATAACCATAGACGGCCACTCAAACGTTTATACTTGGTGTCTGTCTCACAAAGCTTGGCATAAGCCTCCCGATTGGACGAGAGTCCGATGTCTTGACCCAAGCCACAGGCCTGCTCAATCAAGTGCATGTCTGCCATAATTTCCGAGGTCATCTGACCGAACCACTGGGCGTTCACTGCGGCTACGGTCACGCAGATAAAATAAATAAAGATCTGTAAAATAAATCAATAATTAGCATTTTCTACCTAAGTACAGTAACACCGTTTCACATACCTTACTCTTGTGCACTAAGATAAGCAAAAGAATCATGAATGGGCATGACACTTCACAACAATGTTCCCTACCTGGAAGGCTTCTTTGTCATCCAACAGATCGCTGGGATGGTACATGGAGTAAATAGTGAGGTTAAAGAAAGCGCAGGCTGAGCCGATATGCAGGTAAAACGGGAAGAGCCGGCTCTGGATGAAGCCAAACGTGTGCCTGTTTAGATTGTTGTCCATCACAAAGCCTGAATAAAAATACATAAACTTGGTGAACTTGAAAGGTCTTGCAGCTCACTTTTGAGAAATGATTGACGTCATGCAAACAATACAGTCCAGCATCTAAAGGGGGCAAAGCCAGCTTACCTGATATAAAGGTGACCCATATCTGCATTCCCCAGAAGGTGGAAAGAAACATGAGATGGAGGAGTTTAGCAGTGACAGGAGGCTCTCTGTCTGTAGTCATTTTTACGAGCTGGCCACAACACTCACTTCCACAATTCTGTTTAAAGGTGAAACAAAACGTAACGTGACGTCTTACGTCAGTCAGGTACCCGATGTGACAGAATTTATGAACAAATGAGGTGGAGACGCTCGCCTTTTACCTATGACATACCACAATGAAACAAGCCTTACTGAATTACACCTAATATAAATACTGTCTGTTAAACTGGCTGTTTTGTTTAAGTGTTATGCGCTGCGGAGAAGTAACAAGGAAAAAGTAACACTCGCTGAGCAGGCGCTGTCTTAAAGCGTAATATGCTATATACACATGCTAAACATACAATTACACGTATGAGACACATACACGGTGTCTAAAAAAACTGCAAGCGAAGTGACGGAAAACGTTTATGTATTTAAATGGCACCTATATAAGTTACACAGACACGCGCACGTAAGAGGTCAATGGAGTTAGCATTTCCGTCGCGTCAGGTAAGTTAGTTACACACTCGCTGTGTTGTGAAATACGTGATATATATACAGCTAATGCTACACGCTGTCACACACATAGTCACAGATCTACTCACCGGAAGGTCACCCGTGATTGCAATTCGTCAGTGGCCGGTGTTGTGCAGAAACCTGTATCCGTCTGCGTCCCATGGGACCACAAGACCCGCCCACTTCTATACAGCGCGCACACTACAATACGTCACCATGGCGTTCAGACTGACTGCTGGGTTCACACCGAACGCGAATTAAGCGTTTTAAGCGAGTAATTACACAAAAAGTCAACGCATAGACGCGAACTCGCGGCAGGCGGTGCGAATGACGCGGATCGGGGGGCGCGATTGCCGCGATCGCGCGTCAATCTCATCTTCCGCGAAGGTTGAAAATGTTTGTTAGATATGGTCAGTGTTCGCACTATACCGTGTCCTTTGTGGGAGACGTTTTCAGGGGAGCAAATGTCTTATTAAGGGAAGCCGAGCTCCACCTAGATTAGCTCACCCGTAGTTCGCACAATGGATATTGTGACTAACTTTCCCGCGAGTAATAAAGAACGCGTGATACGTTTTTCGCGTTTGGTGTGAACCCAGCATAAGGGACGATTCACACTTCGCGTCTAACACCGTGCGGAAAACGCGAGCCGCTCCGCTTTCTCTAGTCAAATGAACTTTGAAAAGTTGAACGATGACAGTTAAAGAAAGTGAAAGTTAAGATGATCATAAATATTAAAACCGTTCTTGCTCTACGTCAAATGCATGTGCTACACTTAAAACAAGCTGTAGGCTACAGAGTTTATAGAAGTCTAATATCAGCTGCACATCGAAAAATCAACAATGGACTAAATTAAGGCGTATGAAACACCCGTCTTTAATTTATTGTAAATCACACGTATTTAATGCATCATATAAACAAAAGATATTTCTCACCATAAATCCCCCTGCGACACATGTCCGTAAATATGCTGTTTTAAAAGTTCATTTCTAATAAGTTACATTTAATTGAATAAGTTAAAGTAACATAAAAACATGTTTCCATGATTTGTTGATCATTTTATTTTCAAAGGGTATCCACAGAGACCTTGTATAGGCTATGGGACCCATATATTAAACACAGATAAACATTTGTTTTCATTGTTGTTGGGTTCTCTGTACCAAACCGGATGGCGCAACCTTGAAGCCAACTCGGGCAGTCATAGTGATTCACATTTTGCATCCAAAATCAATATACAACTACGTATTTTACATCACATTGACATAAGACCGTAAATGGACAACAAGAGTTTCATCCTCTAAAAGAACCATGGTTATTTTGGGGTAAAATATTGTTATAAACTATAATAATCATGTTTTTTTTGTTTTAGGTGTAAACCACGTTCATTTTCGTAAAGGAACAAAGCATGACTCATAGCAATGAACACAAAATATATGAATTTGTGAATTCAGCCGCTTCGCGTTTGAGATGCTTGGCACCGCATTGAGGACGAAAAACAAAACCTTGCCAAAGCTGTAACGTGCCACTAACGCGTGTGGTGTAAACAAGGAGTTATGCCATTTTTTATGTCAATATCGACACCTCTGGATAAGGCGGTTATATTTGGGCTAAGTTAAATCAGCCCCTCCCCGGATTCTGCATTGAGGGGATCATCCCTGTGCCCTAGTTCCTTGAAAGGGTTACCCAGCAGAGTGATAGAGGAGACTGTTTCTTCAATTGATTGCAATTCTGCGTCATCTTCACATGCCCATAAAGAGGCGCCGTTGTTACACAAAGCAAATGTGCAAACAATCATGGGGGTGTCCATCAGTTGCACCCTTAAGTGGCCATTTTTGAGAACTTCGGTTTGGACTGATCCTTTCAACATGGCTGCCAACTCACAAACTCAAGCAATTGACTCTGTGTTGATGTCTACATTGGATTTATGACCCTTCCCCCATTTCTTCCAGGTGACCAATATGCATGCTCCCTCATCAAAACCTGGCAGAATATTGAAGTGTCTATTCAGAAGAAAGTGCGTAATCTCCTGGATTTGACCAAATGTTCTTTCCGGAGAGAAGTATGTGAGAATTGACCTACACCTGGCCAAAAAAGATAATGAGGAGACTTACCTCATTCCCCATTGACTCCTCAAGTATTTAATTCCCCTATTATGGCAGTAAATGGGGAATGAGATCTGAGTTTTTGTGGATGGAAGGGGGCCTTTGCATTTGGTTTAATACAGTGTGGGGGGACCTCTGGAGACAAAAAGGTAGGGAACCCCCGCACCACAGGTTTGGTAAAATTTCGAACCTTTCTATTCTTCTTCTTAAAATAAAAATGTAGACTATATGCTTGTTGTTGGTTCCTTCCTTTGGATAAAAATAAGTAAACGTATGATAGTAAAAATAAGGATTACATGTAAAATGAAGTGTCAACACAAAATAAAAAATAATAAGCAACCTGATAAAGATGATAATTAAAGTTGTTCTAATGACATATTGGCACCATTCACCCTGACAGTCTTTTCACTGGGCATGTTCAAACTAGCGATTTAATTAATGCTCTTCATGTCATTGGTCCCTAGTTGATGGGTGTAAATGAGCACAGGACATGATATTTCTCTGAAGGGTTGTGTCCACTGTTGTCCCACGGCTTTGGTTAACATGTCCAGTAACAATTAAATGGTGTAACTGAAGGAGAACAAAATTAGTGGGTCTTGGAAACACCGGGGATTTGATGAAAAATTTTAACTGCAAAAGGTGGTGTAAATGTGGTATACCATTTTGTGCACTAAAGGGATAATTCACACAAAAATAAAAATGTTGTCATGATTTACTCACCTCCGAGTTGTTCCAAATCTGTATACATTTCTTTGTTTCTGATGAGAAAGATGTTTTGAAGAATGCTTATAACCGGACAGGGAGTCAATGGGGGGCAAAATCTATGTAGGAAAAAATACAACGGTAGTCAAAAGTGCCCCAGAACAGTTCTTCAAATGTCTTCTTTTGTGTTCAACAGAATAAAGTATTTTCTTCACCTATAGGTGTCAAAATCTGTCTGGTTATCCACCTTTTTCTTGAAGTCACCATGGAGGGCGCTATTGACGTGAGTAACTTCCTGGTTAAATGGTTAAATATTAAGTTCCTCAAATATTTTTTTGCGATAAATGGCTGTCACAACAGATATGGAAAGCTCAGAAAACCGTATGAACGAGTGTTACCACGTGACACAACAAGAGCGTAAAGTTAATAACATTTAAAGACAGCTCGGTCTTAGCTCTGACTACTGCATTCTGCACTCTCAAAAAGATACAGTATTGTTTACTTCGTTATTTACATTATTGTTATTGCATAGTACATTACTACACATGAAGCATACATCCAGGGCTAAGTGGCATTACAATAATTTATTGATTATTTTGTTTAATATTACAGTTGCGTTGTATTCAAACAAATGTATTCACATTGAATGACACAGGAAATATACTGTACTGTAGTAACATATGCATTTGCACTCATATATAGAGTAATGCTAACAGCAGTGATTTCGCTCTCCACAGGTTATCAACATGATAAGTTAGTTGTCAAAAAGCAGCTCAGTGATTGTTAATAACCGTAGTTAATGTTGACATTATGACAAGATGTTCTCTTGATGCAAAGATGTCAATAATAACATCATTAAATTGACTGCTGATTATAGTCTTATTGATCATAATGTGCCGCTGTCATGTTACAGTGAGAGACTGGGAGCTGTTAATGTTCCTGTGGACCACAGAGCCTTTTTGGCCTCCGGATAGACCTTTTACAGGAGAGTGGTTGTGTTGTACAGCCGGTGTTTCTCACCCCATAAATCGATTCACACACAGGCATACTAAGCAGTACCATTAAAACAGGAGAAAAATACTCTATATTGACTTTCATGAATTATTCATAGTGTAAGTATTGCATTAGTCAAAAACTACTAGGCAAAAACATTCAGAGTTGTTTTATTTAAAGTCACAATGCTATTTGGGGCTAACAACATTTGTAGCGATGCGCGTTTAAAAATCTTTTCTGTCTGGAAAAAAGGCCAAGAATATTGGTGACTCATGCTGCACTACACACATTATTGTCCAATCAAATGCTCTCAAAAATGAGAACAGCAGGCAGCAAGATCAAGAAAACATCACATCTGCTAAAACTGAAGTCAAAAACAGCGTTTGATGTCTGTGTGAGACATTAAACCCTGGGCCCTATTTACCTCTTCAGCTGTGATGCATATTTAGCATTTTTACCTAAACTTAAAAAAAGTGCCCTTCCCACATATATTGGAGTTAATAAACAAAAGAATAATTTTACAGAAGAAAATGTCTATGTCATGTTATGTGAAGTGTTAGATTGGTGAAATATACAGTGATCTTCTTGACAGTGAGAGATTTAATATATGACTCCGTTTGTGTGATATAAATATGAAATTTTATATTATTTGTAGATTTTCAAGAAGGGTGGGTGGAAAATCAGACCTTATTAAGTAACAAATGCAAAATTATTGGGAAAGACGTAAAATAAATCTGAGGTTTAAAGCCTTTAAAAGAGAACATGTCTAGTTTTGTGCTCCACAGCTTATAGATTTGTTGATGCCATATAAAGCGGTGGATCCGCAGGGGCTGGCAGAATTCAAGAGGTCAAATGTACAACCTCACTGTGTCTCATAGGTACTTTTTATAGATATGAGTGTTTGTGGTTTTGTTCTTGGACCTAAATATTTTGACGATGACAATAACTAATTCAATGTCATTCCCTTACAACATGACAACGACTCAAAGTAAATTCATAGTAAATACATTCATGTCGAGTATTCTTTCATTTAAGTGTTTTAGTATAGAAAGAATCCCTATGTATTGTTAAGACGTGAGGTAGACAACATTTATATGTAGGAAAATAGAGAGCTTTGTACTATAAAGTAATAATGATGACCATCTATTAATAAAATATATGATGTGTTAGCTATTAATGTCATCAACACGTTAACAATAATATGGGCAATAATATGGGCCTTTAATTTTGTTTAGACCACCAAAAATATTGATGTGACAGTGGGGATTTTTTATTGTGCTTAAATCTTACTTTGAAAGGATGGTACAATTTTCTGTTATTCTAATGCTCGTTTTGGGGGAGATTCACACGGATTCAGTGTCGTGCAGACTTGCAGATCTTGTTATATACTTCAGGAAATGCATCTTTACAGTTAAGTTGGTCTCTGAGTTTATGATACAATGTGCCATCAAACATCTCCCAGAATTCCTGCCGATCCATGTAAACATCAGCATACAACATCTGGAATCTAGAAACACAGATTACTTGTTACACAGATATTTGGGTTACAGAATAATGTGCAGATACGAAGATAAAAACTAACCCATGAACGTCTCTGACAAACTTCTCCAGCTGGCGCGTGGATGCTTTGGCCTCAAAGTGCTTCACTTTGGGCTCACCATATGCTCCAATATCAACATACAATTCATCTTCATCTCCTTTAGGATGCACCATTCCGGGCTGGCTGGGCAGCGCAAATGGACAAAGCCACAGGGGATACACCTACAACACATAAACCAATCACTGTATAACACATTCAACGCTTAGACTCAAGTTATGGGGGTGGGGGGAGCCAGGATGATTTTTTTAAATGATCAGCATTGTTTGTAAGAGTCACAGAGAACGGTTTTAATGCACACTTCCCAGCCAATCAGAATCAAGTATTCAAACAGACCATGGTATAATGTAAATTATACACATACCTTTAACTTGAAATCTGAAGCTGTTGTATGCTTTTAAATGTATGCTACAATATTGCCTCATATAGACTACAGCTAAGACAAAGATGTTGTGATCAATTGGAAAATGGTGTAGTGGGAAAGCCTCTTCAAGTAACATCAACCACAGGACTTATTTAACTCATAAATCGAAATCTTCTATTGCAAAAACCCATTAGACATTCCATAGGGAACTCATTAGCGTTCCAGGTCAGTCTTCAAGCAGACATCATGAGTGAACAGCTCTTCTGGAGGCCGATATGAGGCCTTGATCATGTAATTAAAACACTTTGTCATCTCTATCGTGTGTTTGTGTCTCACATGTATGTCCTCATGGAAGCGCAGAATGGAGCTCTTGGCGTGCTTCATGGGAACCAGCATGTCCTGAACCACATGGCGCTGCTCGTAGAGTTTGCGGATGGTCTCTCCTTGAGTAAGCTTCAACAAGGAGATCTTAGGAGGGACCATCCAGCCGAACACGTAGCGGAACAACGGATTGTTTCCGAATGGAATGATGTCCTGAAACCCACAGAGAACATGGAAGAGCAGCTTAAGAGTGAAAGTTTGAATTTGACTTAAAGAAAATGGACAGTTTAAGGGGAAAAAAACAAGTGTGAGAGCTGGTAAATGGGCAGACAGATCGATATTTTTACAATTATCACTGGAAGTGCTGACAAACAAAGTGAGGGTGTAAGCACATCATTTGTCAAGATCAAAAAGACATGTTTGTGAGACAAAGCTTGCTAATCTAATCTTAGCTGCATAATTTATGGAGTAATGTCTTAAACCAGCCAATGCACAGAGCAAAGTTTTCCTGTAGCTAATGGCATAATGTAAGGCTTTAGCGTATATAATACCTCAAAACTGGGTTTGTGTGCATGTGTTTGAGTGAAAAAGAGAAGGGTTGAAAGAGAGAGAGTGTCTGAATCGAATGGACAGAATAGATATTTGTCTCTTTAGCTATGCATTATCGCACAAGTGAACAATGCCAAAGCTAATGGATGCTATCTGTTCGACTAAATGTCTCAAACTCTGAGCCTGATAAGCTTGAAATCTACGCCACAGACCAAAAGCCAATATTACAGTTGCAACCTGCAAAGGAAAGCAGTCTAAAAATAAGTATGTTATCGATATTTTTATTTCAAACACAAAGCAAGGAGAACCATTTTGGGACACATAACATTTGCTGTTTAAGACCTCACAGATGTGCAAAACACAGCGATAATACAGTACAGTTCAGAACATAAACATACATAAAGATTCAGGTAAATTCCATATAAATTGCAAATGAAATCCTAGATCTACACACTGTCTATACCGTCCTTTATATATACCGAAACATTACATTATTACAATTATATATCAACATTAGTTTTTTCCAAGTACAATAATAGTTGGAGATGAATGTGCACACTGTAATATGCTTTAAATAAATATTTTAAACACAAAATACAAATATGACAAAATTTGAATTTGTATTGTTGAGTGCAGGTTTCCAGATTCACTTACTTGTAATTCCCAAAAGATGCTGCGGGTGTGTCTGTGGTAGTAGTGTCTAAGTGGAATGTATTCCACTGCAACACGGTTCTCCCTGAGGAAACCCTCGACGTGCCTAAAGAACCACGGCTTGTAATAGTAACCTATACAGTTAGTCTGAAAGACGAAGAGAAGGACAGAAAATAAGATTATATTTATACAATGACTTTTTAATGGAATTTAATAGTGTACATTTAACTGGTCTTGCCATGCCAGGCTCTGCATCGTCTGTCATGATACCAGTCATGATCACAGCCTCGTCCCGAGAGTACTGCAGTCCCTCTACAAACTGGTTCTCCTTATTGGATGATTGCTCTGCAAACTTTTTACAGATAGCGTCCAAGCCACGAACCGGTTCATAGCGTAGCTTTACCCATTTCCGAGCTGGAATTATCCGGATCTCCGCCGCCACCAGGAATCCAAGGGTACCGCAGGACCAAGGAACCGCATAGAACAAGTCAGTGTTTTCTTTCTGTGAGCAGAACAAACATGAAAAAAGGTCAAAATAACCCTAATAAAACTACATTAAATATCCAAGAGATCCAATTTTTGTGTGATAAAGGTCAAGTAATTTGCTGAAGCTCAACGGATGATAAACCATTGTGATTCCAACAAAAAATATTTGCCCATTTTTCACAAAAATATATTATATTGCATTTACTTTTTAAGTACAGTAAGAGCTCCATTAAAGGTATAGTTCATCCAAATATGAAAATTCTGTCATCGTTTATTTAACCTCTTGTCATTTCAAAATTGTATGGCTTTCCTCTTCTATAGACCCCTTTACGGCCCCTTTTAGCGTTTACGTCACAGCGCTAGCTGGAGGCAAAACAAAGGGAAACTGGAGGCGGCGGATACAAACCAGAACAGATTCGGCTTCATGAGGAGTTTAAAATATCATCTTGTTGTGTTTTCTACAGTCATTGTCAAAAAAACAAGCTAGCAAAACATGCTCGCTAGCATTAGTAAAGCCGCCCAGGGAATCCACCTATGCTCCGCCCACAAAAACGCATCACAATGTTGACCAACAAAAAAGGGGCCTAAAGAACAAAAAAGAAAACCGCACAATGGCGGTAGCTTTTGACTTGCATTGATTTGGTATCTATACAATAGCAGTGAAAGGGCAAGAATAAAGAATAACTTATTTTGTGTTCTACAGAAGAAAAAAGTCATACAGGTGTGAAATGACAAGAGGGTAGAGTAAATGATGACTGGATTTTAACTTTTCGGTGAACTATATATATCTCTAAGACTTTTTTCTTTCAACGTTCTACAAAAATAGGTTTAGACTAAGCAAATAGGTTGTAAAAATGACAGAATTGTTATTATTAAATATGGAACCGAGCCAATTATTGTATTCAAACATGACTGATATTACAAATATTAAAAGAAATTCAGTAAGACATTATTAATTCACGTTAAATTTGACAAAAATGTTGTGTTTGAAAAGGCATCGGTTTTAAAAAATTAAATTACTATTTACTTTCAACTGACCTACCTCTGTGCAACGAACCAGACTACCATCAGCCAACACCAGCTCATAGGCCACACATATGTGCTGGAACAGACCATAGATATGAGACGAAGATTCTATTCCTGTACCCATAACCAATCCACCTGAAAGAAAAGAGTCAATTTAAAATATTAAGGCAAATGTAAATGTATGGAACTTATGGAAATGCGGTCACATGGCCTTCCTCAACCATCCTCTTTTAAAACACTGTGTCGACTTTTGACCTCAAAACTAAGTTGACCTCACTTCATTCAAAAATAACAATTCTGCTAAGAATTGAAATCTACTTTTATAATATGAAAAGAGTGGTCTGGATATTTTGCAAAAAAATCCACACATACATAGCAGTATGTTTTCTGGAGATGGAAAGTAATACAGGTATGGATGGTACATTAAAATCGACAGGACAGCATTTTGGGTTAAACTAAGGAAACATTTGCTTAAACATTAGGGATGCTCGATTATGACAAAAAACATAATTGCGATTATTTTGGCCAATATTGAGATTCCGATTATTTAGCACGATTACTCATTAACCCTTAAAACAACATAGAAATAGAAAAAACTTGGCTTTTAAACTCTGAAAATAAGAGATAGCGCGCTTTCATCGATTATTTTGTTTTTGTAATTGATGAAGGCCAAAACTGACTAACTGACGATTAATTGCACAGCCCTATTAAACAGAATATCATAAACCTTCTATATGACAGTGTTTCATGGCAGTGTTTCGCTATTAGAATGGTTAGACAAAATATGTAAAATAACTGGACCCAGAGCCATTGAGAGAGAGAGTTGGGTCAACTCCATTGGCTCCAATGGAACAGTTTTTTCACAGCAATGGCGGTTCATGAAGCCTCTCAATAGTTACCCCAATAGTTCAACTAGTAATCCATGGAGCTGCAGCAAAACAGACCGATTTGTGTGACAAACCTTTAACCCATTTAAAGACACAAGTCATATAATAAATTAAAAAATTAAAGAAACAAAGCATATAAAGACAAAACAGTACTTCCTGGAACTATCTGAAGGATCCATGAATCAAGTGACATGCGAAAATGTTGAACTTCCATTGTCAACGGCTCTGACCGGACCTAAATAGCTGTAGTGTAATACGGTATGTGGAGTTAAGAGTCCAACAGATGACCTTTGAATACAGAGGCATGATTCCAAAGTAGACTTTTAGAAATAGAACGTCTGTCGCATTACTTTGAATTTCTAAAGTTTCCAAGATACAGGAATCAATACATGCAGCCAAAATTATAACATATTGTCCGACACACTACGAACAGAACATACCTTTCTCTTGTATTAGTATTAAACATTGTGTCTCTGTAGACACAAAATGAATTTCAAGGAGTGCCAGCGTAAAACATATCTCAGCCGGTAAGCACGCTTTTCTGAGATCTATAAACACTTTCAGCAGTAGGACCCATATCCTACCTAATCTAATCTGCCTCATTGAAACAGGGACTATGCTCATTCATAACTGAATTAGAAGCAGCCTCTGATGCACCACACACGACATACAATATCGATCTGGAGAAATGTTACGCTCGATTTAAAGAAAGGGAATATCTGCAAGTGCTTAGAAACATTAAACAAATCTGCAGTGAGGCACGCATCGGGGATACAGATCCAAGATGACAGTCTATACCGAAATAGAAACAAATATGTGCTGTATATTCTCCTTTAGAAATGCATCTAAATTAAAGGGTAACTCATGACTTACTCACTCTCTAGTTGGTCCAGACATGTATACATTTCTTTGTTCGGTTGAACACAAAGAGAGATATTTTGGACATTATTAAGAATAATGTTTGCAACCAACAGTTCTGAAGCACCATTGACCGCCATAGTAGGAAAACATTTTTGTAATATTTTGCTTCTGTTTTACACGAAACAAGATATTTTGAGGAATGTAGGAAAACAAACCTGGGGAACTTTTGACTCCCATTAAAATGTTTCCTACTATGGCAGTCAATGTTGCTTCAGAACTGTTGGTTGCCAAAAATATTCATGTTCAATATTTATTTTCATGTTTGGTGGAGTATCCCTTTAATGCCACATAAAACTTGTGTCGTGATCTGGTTACAAGCATAAATAACATTAGGAGTCGTGCATTAGCAACTGAACTGAGAATGCCAATTCAGTCTCAATAGAATTTGATGTAGCATGCACGTACATTATGCTGAATTACGTATCAGTGATTTTGTCGTCTAACTCTTGAATTTAACGTAGACAATTTCGAATTTTGCACAATCCTAAACATTAAAGTAATTCAAACAACAGGCAAGTGTTGCGTTAGAGTGTTTCTGTCATAATTCTGAAATAATTTTGTCCTCATTTGCTCACCCTAATGTCATTTCACACCTGTATGACTTTCTTTCTTCTGCAGAACACAAAAGAAGATATTTTGAAGAATTTTCTTAACTCGCTCACATGCACTTGCATTGGTTTTGTGTCCGTACAATAGAATTAAATGGGGGCCAGTGCTGTTCGATTACCAACTTTCTCCAAAATATCTTCTTTTGGGTTCTGCAGAAGAAAGACAGTCATAAAGGTTTGAAATGACAAGAGGGTTGATAAACGATGACATGACGGAAAAAAAGATTTGGGGGAGAACTGTCACTTTAAGAGTATAAACCGTAACTTATTTTGATCAAAAACTAATTAATGTGTAAACGCATGTCCAATGTATGCGTATGCAAAGTAACTGCTGATTTGTTTCTCTCTGAAAACCCACCAACTGTGAGGTCATCAAGCTCAGGCACCACAGGCAATGTCCAGCCAATAGAGTTCAGCAGAGCAGTCACCTGACCCATGTTAGCTAAGGGTTCCACACATACCACCTGAAAATGTGTTAAAGGTCATTTTAAAGCCCATTTTGCCACATATGTAACCAAGATAAACACTAAAAGAAACAATACGCATAGCACATGTCAGAAACACGTCCGCTACCTTTCGTTTTGTGTCGACTTCGAGAATGTCCATCATGTTTATCATGATGTTTTTGTGCGTCTTCTTGTATTTTCCCACCCTGAGTGACACAGTAAGCCATCCAGGACGACCCGTACACATGTGTTTCTTCTCTCCCTCTTTTTTCCATTCTCGCACCTGGAAAACAAAAGTTTAAGACGTCATTGTTTTCCAAGCATTTCATAGGATGTGTTTTTCTTTCTATGCAAAATGCATGATGTTTTGAATAAACTGCATATTCTGTTACAGAAGATGCATGAACATGGTACTATAAAAAATACTGTACAACAACGCAGAGTATTCTGGAACTACACTGTGCATACCGTTATAACTTTATTATAGCTCTATAAGGTACACGTATATCATTCATCTCCCATTTCGCGATGTTTAAATAGGAACCCTACAGGAACTTACAACAGACTATTAAAGGCTAAAGCATCGCACGCATGCACGGGTTGTGCAGTTACCTGTCTCTGGATGTCTTTGACTCGCTGGTCGTGCTGCTTTGGTGCCGAGCACATCTTAAAGATGACCCACACGCGCAGGTAATAGTAGACATCAAAGATGACGGACAAGGGGAGGAGAAAGAGGCAAACGAAGATCCATCTCTGGTGTATTATCACGTACTCCAAGCCCTTCATTTTGATCCATACTAAAAACAGAACAGCTAGCCCACCCAAATAAAACAACGGGTCCATGACGCGATAAAAAAAGTTGTACAGTTTGCTGCTTGGCTTTGATTTTCCGTCTGCGTTGACAACGATCGTGAATTAAAATGAAAACGCATCTATTAACACATTCCAGTATTAATGTCCGGTGCGGTTTTTGACCGCAGAATGTCCCGCTCGCCCGCACGCAATATTCCGTCTATATTTTACACACTTTTCAGGAACGTGCCCAGGTGGGACTGGAAGGACCGCCCCTGACAAGCGATTGGCTAGGAGACCGTCAATTCAGATGACGCCATAGTTGCGCCGTCTCTTCATCCAATCACAGGATAGATACACCGTCACACCATTGCCACAGTACCATGCGTTCATTATCATACAGCAGTTGAGCAACGCTGCGTGTGGCTACATAACAGTAACGTAACATCAATTATTGACGCTCGTGATGTACACGTAACTTGCATTATACGTGCAACCATTAAACTGGTATAATAACGATAGAGTCATTACTTCCATTAGCCACAACGAATGAATTTTCCCTTTAATAATTAAAACTGCCCGCCAATGCATCTGATTTAAGGTGTTGGTCATGTTAAACAAAGCATATTTTCCGTGCACTTTATTTGAATCACATTTTTTAAGTTACGCTTATTACAATTTGGCCTTGAGACGGCTCTTGGGTGGGGCGTAAACTCTGATGCTCATTATGATAGAGTTTGACTGTCAGCAGGGCAGCGGCGCTCATTTGACAGCTATCAGATCAGATGGACCAAACCTGATGCACATGAGCACATCGCGAAGTTCTCAGCTGCGACCGAGTAGCAGGATTCCACATCATTTGCGAGGGATTGTGAACGCGCAGTTTTTTCCTGTCACCGTTATTGCCTAAATCTTGGGGCAATGTGAAATTATTACCAGTATGCGAATGTAGTGACATCACCGGGACATGCCATTTCCATTAGAAGCGAAACATTTCCGTTTGAGGAACTTTATTCACTTGCAGCTCGATGTCCTCCCGAAGCCGGACGATGCGCGCTAAACCCTTGAGATAAATAGCGGCTTTAAACGCCCAATTGCATGAGACTTGCACTATGCCTTCCCTACATCAGGGCGCTATTTTTATCGGGGTGTTTTTGATAGTCACCGGTGGCTCCACCGCTTTTCTAACTTCTAACCAAAGTAGACTTCAGGCGTTCAGTATGTGCTGCGTGGTGCTCGGAGCGGTGATGCTGATATTGGGACTCTTCTGGGCCATGAATGGAAAAAGAAACCCCGTGCCGTACAACGAAGAGTACAGCCACGACTACAGCCAAGTCCTTTTCACCCCACCACCTGGAAGCCACTTTCCCGAATCTCAGTCTGTTTTTCTGCACGGGTAAGTGGACTTGGACTAGTGATACTATAGTTGCGCTATAACGTTAAATGTCTGTAATGTTTGTCATAAAACCAAATCGGCATATAGAAAATTATATTATAGTCTGAGAGCCGTTGTCAGCATGAGGTATTGCATACTTAGGGTTGAGCCATAAACATTTTTGAGGGCAGTCAACAAAATGTTATGGGGAAGCTGCCAGCAACCTAAAAGCTATTCTGTAATAGAAAACATCCATTAGATGAATAAAACATGATGCGTACGTTTTTCAAGTCTGTACAAAATTCATCATAAGACTTAAAATCGTTAATGGACTGATAGGAACATCCGTGGCGATAATTTTACTTTTCCATCCACATCCCTCCGGATTTGGACCATCTCGTTTCTGCTTGCCTTTTTCCCAACCTCAGATGTCATTAAAAATCACTTAGTGGAGAAGTCTAACAACTGCGGCCACTCAGTTGCGCTCTGCTCCAGTTATTTGATACTGAAAGGCCCTTTTGCGCACTCTAGTGGTAAATCACTGTTCATCGAAGTCCCATTTATCTATCCCAAGTATTACTTGTAAAATTCCACGTCCAAAGAGATTCACAACCAAAAAATAAAGAGTATTTGACTAACTATATAATGTTTGTATTTTAAAGGACTTTGCAGAGGCGAGGTGTGTACGGTGAGGATTTGGACTATCCTCCAATGGAGCCAGCATGCTTCAGTCCTACCAGTCGGGTCCGGCCGCCTCACTGGGACATGGAACCTCCTCCACCTTATGAGGTGGCTATTAAAACAACTACAAGCTCAACACACCTAAGACGCAGCTATTCGGACACACACCTGCTGAATGAACCACTCTTCGGGCGCTCAAGGGAGATCAGTTTTGAGGTTTAACACCGACGATCCGCAGGTTGTGGAGCAGGTGTTCTGATCTTAAACCTGGATTCATAGCCTTATTCGTGCTGAAATGTAGGATTATGCAACTTGTCAATTCAAAAGCAGTGTTAACATAAAAGTGTAGCAGAAAACAAGTGATTCATCTTTTTCTTTTTTTTCTAAACAACCTCATTTGTGAACCCCCCCCCAAAAAAACACATCCTAGCTTCAAGGCATTTCAATATCATATCACTTTAACCTTTAATAAAAGGTTTTTGTGTGTATATATGTGTGACAAAGACCACTGGAACTCAAGCGTTTTCCTCCCATAGGATGCATTTGTCCTCCACACACCCACAACAGTGCATGGTATTTAAACGTTTGTGTTTAACACGGTTCAGATTTCAGCTAGTTCAGTGGCATTGAAAAGTGTTTTAAATTTATTTATTTTGGAGAATCTCAGGGTGAAACAATGTGTTACCTTTATTGGATATTTTCATTGAAGATAAGCGTTGTTACAGTCTCAAAACGAAAATCACAAGCTGCAGACTTAAGAGTTCAGGCCAAAGAGACGATTTATAAATAAGGCAAATATTGTGGTGCATGATAATGGGAGCCCATCTCTGCTGAGAAAACCACACAGCCACACAGTGCACTACTTTGTTTAATGGGGAACTAATGCTCTCCTGATATTGTTTGAAACGCTATAAAACATGACTTTCGCTGTCACTACTTCCTCTGACTCAACCATTATAATGATATTCATCTTTTAACAAGGGCACTTCTGGGTATTCCACCATCACATGCTTTGCCCATATATGGTATGTTTACTTCAAACTGCAGAGACAATCAATGTAATGGCTGTTTGCATCAGTTTTGTTGGCATGCCAGAATATTTATTTAAGATGTTGTGCTCTGTTTTTTATATTAAAATTAAATCATAAACTCTAATTCGCTTTTCTTGTTGTTTCCCCAGTGTTGCCCATTAAATCGAAAAGATTACATAAACTGTTGCACTATAGTCACGAAGTGAAAAAAGTTAAAAGAAAAACGTGAAAAAATGTTTTCTGTTGTCTGTTATTATATCAAACATTAAGACAAAACAAGTATTTATGTCAACAAGTTTTGAATTTTATAAAATCAGTATATATAACATCGACAGCTTGTTTTTTTAATTATGAAGTTATACTATACAACGGTTAATAGATTTGTGTACTCGTATAACGGTCTTAGGTAAGGCTTGCATTAGGTCTGCAGGACAATCATAGTAAACATTAACCATTGCTTATTGTTTTCACTAACATGCCAGGACTACTTATTCACTTTTTTAAAGCTGTTTAGATGTGTGCCGGTAGCTCTCACATGGTTGTCTCAGGTGGAATTGTATTGTTTTAAGACAATTCAATCATTTCTTTTTTAGTCTGAGACTACCTTATTCTACAAAAAGAGTTTACGGACCCCCATTAGCTTGTCACCTTGGCATTTCACTCAGAAGCTGTACATGTAGGACATTTAATTGTTTCCCCGATATGTTCTCTGTAGCCTACTAAAAATAGGGTTGAAAGCAGGGGCGGTTCTAGGATTTTATTCTTGGGGGGACGGGGGGGCTTAGCCTGCAGTGAGTATTTTATATTTATCTTAATAATAATTATATCATTTTCTCTGCTGCTTTTGTATTTAGCTTTCGTTAAATTATAATTTTTTATTAATTTGAATATTTTCTTAAAAACTACACAGAACTGTGGGTGATGATGGGAAACACAGCACTGTTTCAATTTTGAAAACACTATAAACGTCATTCTCTTAACCTGTCTCCTGTGCCCTTGATTTTCTCTTTGTTTACTATTTAAATATATCTGAAAGTTAAATCCCTTTCACAATAAAAAGTGTAAAGTAGGTTGAATGAAACATGCACGTATAATCAACATAAAAAAGTTATCAACATTTATTTTGGGGCGACAGACGACACGACGAAATACATGAAAAACGCATTCGCTGAACACGTTATCATTTTACAGTTTGAATGCGGCGCGACAATTCCACTAGCCGTGAGTCGTGCCGGTCTCGTCCGCTGCAGACACGGTGTTGGGTTGCCAAATTTGCGCTGCCTTTAAACGGTTGTCGCGGATTGTTTTTATAATAGGTGGATAGATTTTGTTTATCAGCGCTCGTTTTTAGAATAATATGAAAAATAATGACAACAAAACCGTGAAATTGCGTGTAATGCATACTGGTAATAGTATACGGTGTGTTATAGATATGGGCAAATTTAAGTATTTGGACGGGGTGCACCATGGTTGGGCTCGTTTTTATTGGCCACTGCGCTGTTTTTGTTGCAAAGATCTGGCAACCCTGAAGCAGACTTGATGTCGAAAGAGGCGGTACTAGATCCAATCCATTGTACAAATCGCATATATCAAATGTTTTATCCAACTTCGCGTTGATAAGTCCAGAATGGGAGTTCCATAAGAGTCCCGTTCGGCTCCACCTGTTCGGCAATACGTGATTTGATTTCCCTATCGGTAAAGTGACATCAACCTCCGCCCATCTACTCCTCCAACACTTCCTCTTCGCGTTAACGAACAGTCAGAGACCGCAACAGATGACATATATGCCCACAATGGGAAGAGACGGGAAAGGAAGGCGGGTTGCTTCTTTGCAAAATCATAATGTAGTTCACGAGGATAGAAACGCCTTTACGATCATCCAGCTTCATGTTCTCATCAAACGCGCCTCGTATTTTAACCGCGGCGGACAGCGTGGACTACTATTGTGATGGCATAACCAGAAGAGACAACATGTCTTTCAAGAAAAAATGGCCGGTTTTATTCGGGCTCTTACTTTTGATAGCTGGTGTGGTGCTCATTATAATACCAAATACCGTTTACATTGGCTTGGCAGTAACTTGCCTGGGGCTCTTCACTTTTATCCTTGCTTTGTGCGTGGCTGGCAAACCCAGTCCAGTAACTGTGCCGGGTCACTTTATTCTACATCCACGAACAGGGACCTGCTACAGCCCACATCAAGCCATCGCAGTGCAAAGGTAAGGCTAAAAAACAGCCAGTTATGAACATAGCTGTAGCACTTGTGGGGTTTTATGATACTAACTGAAGTGTTCAAAGAGTTCATAACTGATGTGCAAGCATTGACCAAAACCAGACAGTTATTGGTAAATTGAGAGTCAAGCCCCCCCAAAATCAAATCCTCTCCCCAAAACGTGCTAGTAGTATGGAACTGCCACGTTTTATATGTGGGGGTCCTTCAGGTCACTGGGATGTTGTGCATCGTTGCCAGGCCTTTGCTATCCGGTTGCTAAGGTCTAAGTCTTTTTGAATGTGTTCTCTGCAGCTGCTATGATGTTCTGGCTGGTTGCCATGTTGCTTGCTGGTTTAAAGGGGCCATATGACACGGCTAAAACAAATATTGTGGTTTGTTTAAGATACAATGCAATGTGTATACACGATTTAAGGTAAACAAAAACACAGTTTTTTTTCTACATACCTTGCAACTGCATCTCCGTATTTACCCCTCTTCTCGGAAACATGCAGTTTTTTACAAAGCTCTTTGCTTTGAAAAGCGAGGTGTGCTATGATTGGCCAGTAAACCAGTGTGTTATGATTGGTTGAATACAACAAGCGTCTGATGGAAATTAACGCCTCTTACCATATTTGGAACATCAGGTTCCAAAGCAATTGTACTGACAGGTTGCCCACCTTACGTAGATTTTTTGGTGTGTGGTGGCACGAGGCGCTTCCGGCAGGCCTGGGTGAGCGTTCGATTAAGATAGAATGCATCTTTTGTTCCGACACTTACATTTTTGCAATTGTACGTTTCTAATACATGGATGGGCAACTTATAACACACCAAAGACACATAAAAACACGTATTCGCACTATATTAACCCTTTGAAAAGCTCACCCCTGTCTCTATAATATACTCATCCTCTGACATGGTTCAGGTGACTCCTTTAATGTACAGCAAAGCCTATAAAACATTTTCTTGTTTCATGTTCACAAGATGAGTTCAACACTGAAGTAAAAAGCCTGTATGATTCGTAAAAGATACATATCAAATGAAATACTATTGTAATTAATACATTGACTGGTGGTTTTGTATAGACTATCTTTGGCTTTCAGTTTGTAAAACAAGCTGGCTCAGAGGGAGCTCTGTATCTTCTTAGTCTACTCTCAGTTTAAAAACCAAAGTTGAACAGGAGAAACAAATGTTTTGATTATAGAAGTAGGTCACAAGCATTTTTAGATGACAGACATGGCAAGTCTGTTTCCTGTGAGTAAATTCTAATTCTAAATCTTATAGGGAAAACAAGGATGTAAAGTTTACATTTACCTTTAACAAGCACTGTATCTTTTCTAATGGTGTGGCCTGTGAAAAATACATCAACACAGTTAGAAATTGTGATATGTTCATCACGTTGTTGGAGCTACATTTGAATTTACTGAGTTTGGAGTGTTTTTTGGAACGAAAAATATGTTTTTTCTTCTCAGAATTTTCTGAGAAAAGACCCTAGTAATCTTCAATATAAACTTAAACATTAAACATTTTCAGTAAATTCTCCCTAGACCAGGTTATCTGTGCAGTGTTGTATTGTTCATGTTAGGTACAAAAAAATCTAAACGGACAATTTTTATTTATTTTTTATATAAAATAGTTTTTTTATCTGTGCGGGATATTTTTTATTTATGGTCCATCACATCTTTCAAAAACACGAACTTTAGTTTCTTGCTGGCTTTAATTCTAAAGCTCTATTCTCTTACCTTATTTAGATTTCTTAAGGGATCTAAGTTTATCCTATGAAATTTCAAGAACTTATTTAACTGCCTCCATCTATGAAATTGCAACTTCTGTGTTATTTCTTTATTATTTCTTTGTGACATTTTATTGTGGGAGTGATCAGCATTGAAAATGTTCTTTGTATTGTTCCCAATGTCAAAATTGTCAACCATCATCAAAACAGAGATTGAATGTTTAAAGCAAGCTTATGTTTTTGTCCGAGTCAAATAGATTTGAGCAGCTTTTTCTAGTTTCAAGATGAAGACAGGGTATAAACATTAACAGGAAGCAGTCAGCATTGTACACATGCCCAGAAAGAATGAGAAGGGAGGTCTTTGAAAGATTGGCAGAGATCATTATTTTTATTTTATTGCAACATGCTGAAGCCATCAAATCAGTACCTAGGGGAACCCCTTTTCCCAACCCATTGTGTTTTTTGGCGAGCAAAGTACAGTAGTTTAGGAATGGTAGACACAGCTCACATAGCTTTGTTGTTTAAACTTAAAGCTGGATTCATTTTTAAAGACAGCAAAAAAAGAAGATTATGGTAAGGAGTATGCAGGCTATTATTGTGAAAAATAAACATTCATTCATTAATATATTCATTCATTCAATTTTATTAATGCTTATAAAAGTGACAAATGACAAATGCTGCATTGGAAGGGTAAAGTAACATTAGAGGTGCCAAAATTCAAACAAACACAAAGCTCTAGTATTGTTCATAAGAAAACAAAATTGCTAGCACAGAAAAGTGGGTGAGACAAAGGAGAGAACCTGCACTTGTCCAATAGTAATGCGCCATATATTGAGATGAGAAGGGGGCCGAGCACCACACCCTGAGGTACTCCTATGCAATGGTTTCCATTGTGAAAGGGTTTACCTAGGAAGTAGAACTCAAACCAGTGGACAGCAGTTTCTGAAAGTGGACCGGGTATTACAGGACAATTTGGTGGTATGCAATGCCAAAGGTTACAGACTAAATCAGCAAAATGAGAGTGAAGATGCTTAGGCCAATTTCACTCGCACTTAATGCTTAATTTCGCGTCTGGTGTGAACGCACAGTAAAGTTACATAATCCATTCGCTACGCAATGGGAGCACACACTGCGCGGCTGAACAGCAGCTGACTGTAACACAGGTGTAGCAATTGCAAGTTCATATTACGTTATATTAAATACACTCGCAAGCAAACATATTCATAAAGCGACGTGTTCCCCTCATACCTGCTCAATATAAGTGTCTAATTTGATGTGTTTCTAGTTTTAACCGTTTCTCTGTATGCTATGATAATTGACAGGAAGGCTTGACAAGAAATTCTCTATTTATTTTCTTAAATATAATGTATGCAATTTACCTTTCATGCTATTCCGTTGTTAAAGAAGTCTAAACTTTGCATTTATAATAGGGGAAGGGGATTGTGGACATTGTGTAATTGCAAGTTCTTTGCAAAATTTGCACAATTAAATGGTTCTGTATTTTGACTGCACTGTCATGCATCCTGTTTCTCTCACTTCATCATGAGTGCCACCTATTTATAAACCGCATCATTTTGTGGGATTTACTAACCTACGTATATAATACTAGTGTGGAATTTTTCTACAATATTCACTCACCATGAAAGTATAAAATGACATTTTAAGTCAATCAACTGCAGTATTTCCTCTCTCAATTATTAGAAAAAGTGGAGGAAAAAAACGTCATGTACCGGAAACCGTTATAAATCTGGAAAACACGTTATATTAATTTAAGGTTATACCACCAAGTAAGTCGCTTTGGGTAAAAATTTCTGCTAAATGAGTACATACAATGTAACAAATGTAAGACATTCATCAACACTCAATGTGTCTAAAGCAAACATTGGTGAGTCATTGCTATTTCCTGTTTTCCCAGGAGGCTGGATAGGATCCGCAGGGCTGCAGAAGAGAATCACAATGCAGTCCAGACGCCCCCATCATCAGATAATAATCAACTGAGCCTGCCTGGAACCCCTCCTCCCTGGCAAATGGAACCTCCACCATCCTACGAGACCGTTATGAAGACTACAACAGCTATTGACCAACAATAACTACTACAGTATCTAAGGATACCAATAGGAAGAAGCCAATAAGAACTACATTTCGATAAGTTGTTTAAGGATAAAGGAATTATTAACTGAAGTTCATGGTCTTCAGGGGCTGTATTGATGTATGTCTTGAAGATTATGCTGTGCCTTAATTGACAATTCATTGTTTTATATTTTCTCTCTTAAAAGGGGAAGTTCACCCAAAAATCAACTTTGTGTGATTTTTACTCACCCACATGAAGTTAAACATGTTTGGAGAACTTCCGGCATCTTCGCAGTACAAATAAAGATATTTAGGTGACATCCGAGAGCTTCCCAGGCCTCCTCATAGACATCATGGTCTCAGTTTTTGCCAAGGACCAGAAAAGTAAAGGCTCACTATCTGCGCATAGTGGCTCAGTTGAGTTTTTTTGAAGCGACGTGAATGCTTTATGTGCGAAAAACAAAACTAAATACCGACTTTTATCGATGTATTCTGCTCTGTCTTGTCAGTGTATGGAGGCACGTTCACCAAAGCACTTCGTAGTCGAATTCTTGGACGAGAGCACTTTGACGCATGCAAATTAGGTTTGTGTGCCGTATTTGTGCTCGTTGCTTCAAAAAAATTCAACTGAGCCACTATGATAAACAATGGACCAATTAAACAATGTCTTTAGTATTTTTCTGGACCTTGGCAAAACTGACACAGTGATATCTATGAGGAGACCTGGAAATCTCTCGGATGCTACCTAAATGTTTGAAAGATGCCGGACGTTCTCTAAACATGTTTAATGTCATGTGGGTGAGTAAAAAATCACACAAAGATGATTTTTGGATGAACGTCCCCTTTAGGTAATCGTTTCACCCACATTTTCCTGGGAGGACATTACATAATGCTGCAGAATGACATGCAGGAAATGTTATTGGATTGCATCTGATTCAAGTTTTACAACATGTTTCGCACTTTTTGCTACTTGACTGAATTTCCAGTTTGATCACACAACCACTTGCCTTGAAGAACCCAGGGAAGTCATAAACTGTAGGACTGTTGAATGTTTTGGTTTTGGCAGTGCCAACCTTTTACCTGCATATACATTTTAAAGGGACCGTTATCTGTAATGCGTGTCTGTTCTGCTATTACCCAGCTCACATTTGTCATGATGTCTTGTTTCTGTAAACAACAGCTTTACAGTAACATCTAACAATCTTTTTAGATTACGTTCTTATCAGACAACAAATTTTTTATGTTTTGCGTTATTAGTGGGATTGAGGAAATGTGCTTTTTTCCTGTATGTTCCAGACACTGTCACTTTAAGAAGCTTTCTTATATGTTTTGTCCGTGTGTTAATGTATCTGTATTCATTGTATTTCACTGATTTATTATTACCAAAGAAGTCTATTTCAGTTATGTTTGTTAAACTGTATTTTATATCCTCAGCATATAAAAATGACACAAAACGTGTTTTATTCTTTTTATTAACTAAAACTCTTATTAGACCAACTCTTTTTGTATATTCAGTACAGTACTTTTACATTGAAAAATATTTTTTACTGCCTTGAGTTTCAGTTGGCTTTAAATTAAAATACATTTTGCCATCAACATAAGTTCTTGAGTTGATGTAACTTTTATGTAAAACATATTTTGATGACTCCGCTAAGTTGAAGTAATGTAAAAACATTTCAAAATGTAAAATAGGAAGTTAAAATTACTTGTAAAGTCCACCATTGACTGGTTTGCAGAAAGTATATATATGATCACCGTTTACATAGCAACCCTTTTTATTCAGATTTATTGCATTTGTAATACCAAACAAATACAAACATCATGGTTAAACTGTAGTTACTATGAAACTATGGTAAAGGTTACTGTGCTTAACTATAAATACCATAGATAAACTATGGTTACTACTATATAGTTAAATGTGTTTATTTTTATCAGGGCTTTTTATTGAGCAGATCAGAAGTTAACATGAATGAATTGATGAGAGGAATTGAAATTAAACATGTATATCAAGCATACAATTCCTTACCTTTCGCTTCCAATTCCAGAATTGATATAGATTTTCGATTCCCAACTCTAAACTTAAGGAAGCAAATTATTTTCTTGTCTACAAAATCATTAAGATTTCAGTATTCTTGGAAGGACTGTACGATTGCTCAAGCCAGTGCAACTTTTGCCTGGGGGAAGGTCACCTGACCAAGGCCCATTACGGGTTTAATGGTCTGGATCTTGGTTCCCGACTGGTCCTGTGCCCTCTCAGTCACTTTTGCTCTAGAATAAGACCTTCACTTCTAAAGGGACAGCCTTAAAGCTCCACACTTGCACAGGTGTTGAACCTCTGAGTCTACGTCCATGGCCCAGAACAAGCCGTATCGCTATGGGCTCATAGTTTTGGGGATGGCCCTTGTGGCGTTGGGTATGTTCATGATTTCCGTAGAGGAGCCACAGGTTTTTGTCACATTCTTTGCTATGGGAGTACTGCTGATGGCACTAGGAACAGTTTGGTCCATGTGTCAGTGCTACCCGAGGGTAAGGAGGTATTTGTATTTGTGCTTATGTATATACAGTCTTACTACTTACTCTTTGGTAGCATTGTTAAACTTGTGCTTGCATTTCAAGTCTAGACATTTTATTAAATTAATGGTTCTTCAAAGATTCTCATGTTCAGTAAACCGCCTTTTGCCTGTATAATGTTTCATGATGCGTTCCTGCTTTTCTTATGGTTCTGTGGCCCATCAGCTGTAAAGCCCTAACTTGTAATTCAACCCTTTAATGTTGAAAGATGGTGGTGGAATAGGTTAAGAGTGTAAAGTGTTGCATTCTGGGCTGTCCTCTAGGTGACTCTTATACTACCAGAGAAAGAAGAGCTCTGTGCAGCTGAAAGACAAGATCCATGTGCTGTAGAAGGCTTGGATGAAAAAAGGTTGGGATAACGTCTTTGCAATGCTAAATATGAATGTACTCATTAAACTAGTCTGCAGTTTCATTTTTGTTAAGTGTATGCTTTCGTTCATTTTAAAAATGAACTGCTTTACTGCACCCCCTCCTCTTATCCATCCGTTGTAACTCAATTTCTCCTTGTTCTGTCATTATGTTACAGAGGGTAAGGGTCTGTGCCTTTTGAGGGTCCATCAAGACTCATTACTTTCTCAGTCTAAAATCACTCTGGCCGTAACTAGGTTACGCAGTTTCTTAATTGAATCTTAGAAGCCAGAAAATGTGATTATGTTCTGTACGATAAGAATATGTTTGTAAATGATTGATGAGAAGGATCTGCAACTTGAAAACTCAACAGCCATTTTCTTATATACATCTGAATACATCATTGAACAGATTTCAGTAAATTTCAAGCACATAACCGTCTTGGTGGCCTCTGAAAAAATATTTTTGATTCAAGTGTGCTACTATGATACTTAAAATAAAAAGTATATCCTTTGAGAAATATACTGATCGGAAAAAAACTTTGTTAACCTGTTGTTTCCTTAAAGTTCACTACTTGCACATTTAAATTATACTTACATCACTTCTAAAAACTTTTTTTTCAGATTTACTTTCTATGATGATTTTGATATTTTTGTATTCTTCAATCGCACCATAATGAGTCAATACAACTATTTAAAAGCCTGACTTATTTTTTTCTGTTGTAAGTCCAACAGAGCTGGTAAAAGCTCCCCTGGCTGGCTTCTGTGAAGATGAAAAAGTAGATATATCAGCAGATCCACAACCGCACACAGAAGACAAACACCAAGAGCGTACTATTCTTCACACATCTCAAAGGTCTTCAGACAGAACCCTGGCATCCTCCAGCACTCCACTGGCAGAGAGCCGTGCTTCAGGACCTGCAGGCTCTGACAGAGAGATGTATTATGGGAAATTGGAGGACTCGTGTTATACATCTTATCTTGACAGTGAATAGTTGACACTTTCCACAAATATGCTACAAAATATAGGGCTTTTATTTTTTTCAGTATATTGTCGGTTTAACCTTGATAAAATGTTGTTCGTCATCCCCAGGAGGTAAAAATAAAAGAAACAGTTTTACTTTGTATTCATTTTATTCATACATATTTCAGGACTAGTCTAGAAGTGAGCATTAAATATGATTGGATACAATTGGAATAGTTAATAAATATTTTTGAAAAAGACAAAATGACAAAAGTCGATAATAACAATCTAATTTTGAATAAATTAACGTGGGGCTACAGCTCACACCAATTGTTTGTTTAGTTATGTTATATTCATAAGTAAAAATAAAAATATGAATAATATTAATAGGCTGCCACAATATCAGATTTTCACAACACGGTTATGGTGGCCAAAATAATTTACGGTAACAATATTACGATAACGAAACCGACTGATGATATCAGTCAAGTTTATATTAAATTTTGTTTATTTTGTGTCCTGTCTTTTATTTGGTCAATGAATTAGTTAGCATTAATTTAAAAGGGGGCTGAATAGTTTACAATATGTTTTGAACACAATATGATTATCGTGGTTTTAGCCAATACTAGTGTTTCGTAACACCCCTATTAAAAGACTATTTCACTTCAAAATAAGTTGAAAAAAGTCATGTTGGTATACTTTACATACGAAGGCTGTGTTTATATTTGCCATTAACATGCGATCTCATTCTCTGTGCTCTGAAGAAGATCGGATCTTCAGACAATCAGGACACAGAGCGTTTACACATGTCTTTTCTATGTGTATGGACAACATCCAGATTCAGGTAAATATTTAAGACCTTTTGTTAAATATGAGGATTGTTCTACTCGAAGGTTTATAAAAAAGGTGATACAATGATCAAATACATGCACTGGTGACCTTTACTCTTGACACCATGTGAGGATATTTAGACAGTAGCAGTTTGGAATGTGGAGCTCAGAACTCTTTGTTTTGAAAGATTCACAGAAGCTCTCAGCCAAGAGAGCATATCAGATCAAACACTAAATACAACCATACATGGTTTCATGTCTGTTTGAAAACTATTTGATTCGTAGAATTGTTTTAGTTTAGCCACTTAGGTAAGAACCACTTCCACACAAACACACTCTTATAAAAGGTGCTATAAAAGTTTCTTCAGCAATGCCATTGAAAAATCTTTTTTGGTTCCGCAAAGAGCAATTCACCCAATAAGAATTTCTTTATTTTTCGAAAAATCTTAAGAATCATTTCTACTACAAAGAACATGTTGTGAAACGGTTTCTATATGCCAAACCCTTTCGATCTAATGCCTAAATGCTTAAAAGTATTTCTTTCTGTCATTACAAAAGTCATTTTAAATGATTTCACATTTTGTGGATTGATATGGATGACTTATACCGAAGAATATTTTTGAGTTTGAGTTTTACGAAGATTCCAAAGAACGTACAGTTGTCTCGGTTCATATTTTGGTTTTGATGATTTTATTATATATAGCCTATTTTCTTTATTGTTAATTCATGTTAGGTGCACATGTTAAAAGCTTACATTATTAAATAATTGAATACTACACACAAAATTTCTGGGCAACATATACACATCAATAGACGCATAATGTGTTAAAAAGCATAGCACAAACTGTGTTAATAATGAACATTCTTTTTGAGAGAGAATAGGCTATAGCAACATAACCGATGTCATTTCTGTGTTTAAACAATTCAGTGGCTAAGTAAATATAATTAAAATGAACAGCTTTATTTACTTCAAAAAATGTTTTTAAATAATTTAAGTGATTTTCTCAATGGGACAAAAAAACAACAGTTCATTTTTCTAAAATGTAGGTATGTTATTGAAGTTTGTTGACTGAAAAGACAAACGTTTTTAATCAACAAGTTATATTTTAATATACACCTAATATTTATGGTGATTTCTAATAGAAACATTTGAGTTAGTCAATTCAAACAGCATATTTCATTTATTTCACTTTAGAGTGTAGGATGTTGTATTCAGTCACCCTACAATACCGCTCTCGAGCCAACAGAGGACGACGTGAGGCCACGAAGCATCCCGCAGACGCAAGTTCAATACATGCGCGCATATGATCTCCCACATTTTGCTATAACATAACATCAAGATGTGCATATGGCATTACAGGTACATGTAAACACCAGTACGAAAACTTTTTTCTCACAACTATAGCCCCACTCGCATTTTGGCAGATGTTCATATCCGGATGCGGCCACTGTACAGTGCATTCAAGGCATAGCTATACGCTTTGCATCTGGACCTGTGTGAAACCATGGTCGATAACCGAATGTAACCAGAGTCATAACCAGAGTCACTCAACTTAAAAAATGATAAAGTCGTGTACCTACTTGCATTTGACAAGTTTCATTCAATATTTCAACGTCTGTGCGGTTGTTCTTTAGATATTCGTGTGGGTGGGATGAGCTGTAATTTGACCCTCTTCGGAAGTATTTTTGACAAGACATCGTTCGATATAGTGAAACGTCACCAAGCCCCACCTCACTCACAGTTTCACACTTGATAAGTGACATGAGGCCAAAATTCCGCTGAAAATCTTTCTGCAATACACGCCTGCGTCACCACACGTTCCCAAAGAGGAATTTTAAACTTCTGATTTTATTTTTCGTTTAAAAGGCAAAAAGTGAGCACAGAATGAGAGGAGTTGTGACTGCTTGCTGTTTAAGTTTTCTTCTGTGTCTAGTTGTGGTTGAAGGTGATGAAGACTACACTGAGGATGATGAGATGATCCTCTCTCTCATTCTGCAGGATGACAGTCAGCCTGAAACAGACAGCGGACCCTCTGCGCAGTTTTACAGGTGCACTAAGGTAAGTTCAAAACCCCTTACGGTGCCATCAAACTAAATGAATTCTCAAATCTTTAAATGCATTTCGAAGTTTTGAACATTTCCATTTGATTTATTTGTTTTTTATTCGAAATCATATAGGCTAATATTATCGTATTTATTAGGAAGATAGGAATTGTTTTACAGTTACACTTCTTTATGCGCATTTTGATTTTACAGAATTATCAAATAAATTGTCATCTTTAATGACTCATATAGGCTTATAAAGGAACAAAAACTATTTAAAACGTATACATTTATTACACGCAGGACGCATGGCGCATGCCAGGTCAGTATATTGTGGTGATGCGGAACGGAACGCACGTAAACCAGGTGGAGCGCACCGGGCGCAGACTCCGCGCAAAAGCAGCAAAACGCGGATACCTGATCGAAATCACGCACAGCTATTCTGGAGTATTCAACGGATTTCTGGTTAAGATGAGCAGCGATGTTCTTCACATGGTAATGTGGCCACCTGTTCTCGTTGTGATGTTTATATTAATGCGCAGATGAGCTTTATAACAAAACTTGAATATACATCTATAATAAAATGTGACTCTTTCGTTCCATTGCCCTGTGTTTTTGGCAGGCAGTAAAGCTGCCTCATGTGGAATACATTGAAGAGGATTCCTCTATCTTTGCTCAGAGCACCCCCTGGAACCTGGAGCGCATCACTCAGAACAAGCACGAAACTGGAAAATACTCGCCACCCAGTGAGCTGTCTTTCCCATTCTCTCATAACTTGGCGAAATACAAGTTTATTACACCGAAAATGGCTTTATCCATCTTCGTGCCATTCGAAAGCACTGACTGTAAAAAGCACTGACTGTTTTTGATATAAGTACTACTTTTATGGTGCTTTTAAATATGTTCCACTTTTAGTGTACGGAAGACAACAGCTCCGACATTCTTGTAAGCTTTCCAAGTCTGGTATTTAATGGAAAAGAAAGTCATATCATGTCACAAATCACTGCTATTCCATTTTTCAGAGTTATTTAAAACATGTATATTTATATATTTATTATATATACATCTACATTTAGTCATTTAGCAGAAGCTTTTATCCAAAGCGACTTACAAAGAGTTCGGGAGCAATAAGCGACGTGTCATATAAAGAGCAAAAGTACAATAGGTGCTAATACAAGTTACTTGTTTCAACAAAAGCATTTTTCATTCATTTGTCTGTCAAGTATTGACAGAAGAGACAGGTTTTAAGTTGTTTTTTGAAGGTTGTGAGATATATATACTGTATATATATATATATATATATATTATTTTCCCCTATTAGCGAGCATGCTTGTGTGTGTAGATGATGGTGCACAGGTGGGTGTTTTTCTCATGGACACAAGTGTTCACTTAAGTCATCGTGAGATTGACGGCAAAGTGATGGTGACAGACTTCAACAGTGTGCCAGAGGAGGATGGGGTCAGAGTTCACAGACAGGTTGGTAAATGTACACATTTTGAGAAAGTAATGTCATCATCACATGCCCATTACTTCCTAAAGTCTTCTTCCCACAGGCCAGTCAGTGTGACAGTCATGGCACACACATAGCAGGCGTGGTAAGTGGGCGGGATTCAGGTGTGGCTCGGGGTGCCAGTTTAAACAGCGTTCGAGTGTTGAACTGCCAAGGGAAGGGTACCGTGTCGGGAGCTTTGGCAGGTTAACAACAAAATGAATTCAATAAATAAACCCAACAAATCAAATCTTTAAGAAATAAATGAATGGTGACAGAATTACTTTTTTTGGTGAACTATCTGTTAAAGTGACAACTCTGTTTCAGGTCTGGAGTACATCCAGTCATCACTGAGGGCCCAGCCCATCAGCCCCGTGATTCTGCTGCTGCCGTTTGCAGGCGGATTTAGTCGAACTCTCAACACCGCCTGCAGAAAAATGGTTGAATCTGGTGCTATAGTTATTGCTGCAGCTGGTAACTACAAAGATGACGCTTGCCTATATTCACCAGCCTCTGAGCCCGAGGTACAAGTCTACATTTCTCAGTCGGTTGGATATTTTAGAAAGGCCCTTGTTTGTAAATATAACCCCACGCTGACATACCTTGGTACCGTGCTGCAGGTTATAACAGTTGGGGCTGTTAATTTTGCCGATCAGCCGGTGACCACAGGGACGACGGGCACTAACGTGGGCCGCTGTGTGGACGTGTTTGCACCTGGTGATGACATCATCAGTGCGTCCAGTGACTGCCCCACCTGTTTCACCACCAAGAGTGGAACGTCACAGGCAGCGGCACATGTCGCTGGTTAGCTCACACAAGCAACACACATTATAGATATATGACATCCGATCAATATCGATTTGTTCAGGTCGTATTAAAAGGACACGCTTATACGTTACACGTTCTTTTGTAAAATGTTAAAAACCATGAGATGACTAGTTATTAACTAGTTAATGAACGGATAAATATTTTACATGGGCCGAGTCATGTCACGTTAGTGTCACGACCAGCTGAATAATGTACACTGTTTCGTGGACATTTGCAGAAGAGATGATTTACGGCTTCAAATAGCACATTCAGTACGTTTGCACATACACAATGCATCCATGATGCTGGGATTCCAAGGTGACTGACATAATGGCCAATGCAACTTTACATCTACATGTTCAGTGTCTGTTCTCAGGTATAGCAGCGGTGCTCCTCAACCTTAATCCAAACTCCAGCTCAGCTGAGGTTCTGCAACAGATTCTCTATCATTCAGTGAAAAAGGCCATGAGCCCGGAGTCTCTACCGCAGACCCACCGTCTCACTACACCCAACATGGTTGTCGCCCTGCCCGATCCCACCTCCACACTCACAGGTCAGAGTTCAGGGGTTACAGATTAAAGGTTCAATTTGGAATAGTTTGCTGTTTTATTTACACATTAATTATTCAAGATCTGCCAACATGACATCATTTTTGTCAGTCTGACCAGTTTATCCAGTTTTCTGCAAAGAAATGCCAATAAAACAACAATTTATTTTATTTGGAATTCAGAATTTTTTTTGTCAATAGTATACAGATGGAAATAAAAATGATCATTACATTACATAGATTATGAGGACACGTGAATTTTAAAAAGAGAATGACCCATATTGGTCAGCTATTAACAATAAACACTGCAATATTTCATGAACAAATAGGAATTGTTATTTTTACTTGAAGAAAATATTTGAGAACGTTTTATACGAAATGTTGGAGAATCGCACTTACGAACATTCATACTAGAATAGATCTTAAAGGGGCCATATGGGGCGAGTACGTGTTTTTCTGTGTCTTTGGTGTGTTATAAGTTGCCCATGCATGTATTACACACATTAAATTGCAAAACTGAAAGTGTCGGAACAAAAAATGCATTCTATTTAAAAGCGAATGCTCACCCAGACCTGTCTGAAACACCTCCTTTAACCACACCCCCACAAATCTAGGTGAGTTCATGGTATGATTTAACTAAGACCGTCCAAATGTCTACGTAAGTAAGGTACATTTCCGTCACACGCTTGCAGTATTCGACCAATCACTACGCACTGGCTAACTGGCCAATCATAGCACATAACCACGCTTTTCAGAGCGATGAGCTTTGTAGAAAATCTGCGCATTTCAGTGAGGCGGGGCAAAGAGGAGACAAAAATGCACGATCTGTAGAAAAAACAGCGTTTCTTAACTTTAAATCGTGTATACATATGCATTGCATCTAAAACAAACCATAATATTAATTTAAGCCGTGTCATATGACCCCTTTAAGAACAATATATTGTCTTAGGGTTCAAATATGAGCACTTCGAATTTGATAGCGTCGAATGACGAAATACGCATATAACTAGTCACAAGATATGCAACAACCAATGAAATCGAACATCTTTCACGTGCCATCGCATTTGTCATGAGGATGAGTAAATTATGAGAATTCTCCTATATGGATGAACTATTCCTTTAAGTTGGTCACCATCCTTCTCTTGGCTATTCTTTTCATTAGGGTGTGTAAATGTGGTGTTGAACTGAATGTTAAGCAAACACCTGTATATTTCTGTTTATTGTTGCCAGGGGGGGCTCTGCTCTGTCACTCCGTGTGGTCTGAGAGGTCTGGGGTCATGGGTTTTGCGACAGCTGTGGCCCGCTGTCGCCACGGTGAAGAGATGATGAGCTGTTCCAGTTTCTCACTTAAGGGAGTACGAGCTGGAGAAAGAATGGAAGTGAGTGTCAGACAGAGAGAGTATATCTACAGTATATTTAGTTTTTGCTCATCAGAGAATATCAGAAAAGCACACATTTGCTCTCTGACAGGGGAGAGAGGGAAAGAAGGAGTGCGTTGCTGTCAATGGAAATGGAGGGCAAGGTGTGTACGCTGTCGCTCGCTGCTGTACAGGCCATAATGCTCAATGCCAGATGCTGGAGAGTCCACAGATAGGGGTGCATGCAGAATGTCTCAATACAGACCATCAGCTCACAGGTGAAAGACACCTTTACATTTTATGCAGTGCCTATGACTAAATGTTATCTATACATTTTTTATCTGGTTGTTGTAAAACATTCCTGTCAATTTTCCCTTACAGGCTGCAGTTTTTTCTCTTCATCCGGAGATGTATTGGATTCTGATGGACCTCTGCATGGCAGCCGCAGGGCATGTCCAGCTAGAAGGGGTGTGATGTCCTACGCCTCCTGCTGCCACGCCCCCTCTATGGAGTGTCACGTGAAAGAACATGACTCAACGGGTTTGAGCGAACAGGTGACTTACCCTTACAAGAAGTTTCATTCATACAAAATGAAAACAATTGCTTCCAACAACATTTTATAAGTTACAATTTAAGGTTTGTTTGTCAAATCTCAGGTCTTGTTTTCCATTGTGCTTTCGTATCTCCATGACACCAAAGTACCAGAGCAACTTGAATTTTGAATTTGATAGGCCAAGAGGGAAGACGGGAAATAAGAAATATCCCCCTACATCTGGTGTTTTGTGAGCCACCATATTTTATAGCAAATGACCCAAATCCATTGTGTTCTTTGTGAATCTAGCCATGGCTAAGTTAAACAGCAGACTCCGGATAAATATCTAACAAAACAATTATCATTGTCTTTGTCATAATATTTTTTTTTGTAAACTCGCAATGATATTTTGCTTTTGTAGTCTCTTTTTGATCCTTTACATCACGACAACCAACCAATGAACAGAAACAGAGAGTCATAGTTCCTCGGTAAAGCTTATATGATGATTTTATTTGGGTTTTTTCAAAATACCATGACACGTCAAAAGAAGTAAAGGCCCCAAGTTCCCCTACTGGCCAAACCAATTTTCTGACCTATATAAAGCAGCACAACTTCATCTCGTAGTTGTTCCATTGTTGGACCTCTCTCTCTCTGTCTCTCAGGTGGAGGTTTCATGTGATGATTCATGGACATTAACAGGCTGCCAGGCTGTGTCACGTGGTTCTTTCATTCACGGTGCATACGGTCTGGGAAACACTTGTGTAGTTGTAACATCTGGAGGGGATAGAAGTGCTGCGGCCATCGCCACCTGCTGCAGGCACCGCCCCCTACAGCGGCCTGATGCCATCACGCCCACTGAAGATATCCCTGACGTCTGAGGGATTTGTGTGTTTGTACCTTTTTTCTTCCTGCTTTCTGGACATATACGAAGACATAAATGAAATATAATGTGATGGTGTGAGATGGGCACAGTTTGGTCAGGAAGGAATATTATGGTTAGATCATAATATATTCCTTTTAACTATATACAGAAATTATTGTAGCGTTCTCTATTAGGAACATTGTAATAAATTGCATTTTTTAACTTTCCATTCAAGCGTTATTGTAGCCTATAAATACATTTAGTTGCGAAAAATATGTATAAGGGAAAAAATAGTATTCTAACTACAAACCAACATGTTGTGGTTACATTTATACATTTGGCAGACAATTTTACAGTACATGAAAAGCATACATTTTATCAGTATATGTTGGCCCTATTGAGCTAAGTGGAGGCAAAAAAGTCCAACCTTGTTTTCCATTCAAGTGTAGTTTAAGTTGAATATTATACAGTTTGTATATTGCTAAAAAAATTACAAATTATTGTTAAAAATTGCATTTAAACTTTCAAATCTTTCTTTGTTGCATGCACCTGTAGAATTATTGTTGTAAATATATTTGACATGATCTGTTTTATACAAAGTAACTCTACATTTATCTAAACAAAAAAACCCTCTACTTAGACACAGTAACTCGACACACAAAATCACACGGCATGTGAAAAGTTGTGCATTCCAGTTTTATATCAAATGTTTTCATTGTCAAACTCTTGATGTACAAATTAAAATGTGGTTATAACATGCGTGAACAGATTTCTTTACACATCATACACACTCGCAGCATGAATCGGAGAGTCACCAGTTGTTAAAAAACACTTTCTTTAACCCTGTCCTGACACCAAGCTTAAAAACAAAAGCTTGATCAAAGATCTTCGGTGAGGTTGGTACAGCTTCTCCAGGTGTAGGAAAGGTTGGGAAAAGGAAGGGTAAACGTATGGTTTTAGCGCACCCTGTCGCTCGAGTCACCCTACGAAATCCATACGACTGAAAACCAATGCAGGCAGTTGAGCTGAAATATGTGATCATGTGCGTGTGCATAATACAGCAAATAAAATAGAGTAGGAAGAGCCTTGTAGGAAGGCTCTGATCTGTTGAATTACTCCCTCGAACTTTATTAAACCCATTCTTCAGTCATGTTAACAAATCTCTGATTATCTTGAAACCCAAACCACCACTGGACCACAGTCGATTTCCTGTTGAATCATTCAAAGGCAGTTGTGAATACTGCAGTGTTTCGCTGACGCTTAAAAGGCGACGCCATGGGAAAGAAAAACAGCCTCGTCCGATCTTCAGGTGGTCTCCCAATTTGGCCAAGCTGACCTTCTAGGTCTCCTAGACTGATCAAGCCGTTTTATTCAGCCCATAGTCTCTCACACAACTCGTGGACAGACATGCAAAGCAGCAGTGCAAGAAAAGCAACAATGTGAAAGTTAATGATCAAGTGAGCAGATAAATGTGAGGTTAAGAGCAGCGCGAGGTTCACACTTTCAGTGTGGCGTTGAGGTCTTTCCGCTGTAAACATGGAATGTCGCCAAGTCTACCCTACTGTACATACGAAATAAGCAGCAAACGTTATGAGGTGCTTCATGAGGTGGACGTTGCGGCCGCAGCTCAAACACAGACGCACGAACCGCCGCGTGTGTCCGTTTCATCAGATGAGGCATTGCTAAATTCCAACGTGCGAGTGTGTTTTGTTTTAGTAATGGTGAGTGAGTTCAGGCGATGCACATCGTGTCCAAATGTTTGACTCGAGGTCAGAACACAAGCGAGTTTGAGGGAAGAGTCGAATAAAGGCACTTTACTGCTCTCCGAGATCTTCCCGTCACTCTCTTTCCCTCCATCTCTTTAAACCGGTCCGAGCTGGTTTCACCTCTCCAAAAAGGAAACAGCTTGACTAGGATGAGATCCAGCTTAGTTTGCTTTAAGATATTTTTTTATCGGCAGGTCATTTTGTTCTGCGCTATCCTTACCTCGTCCTTCAACTCATCTCGGTTTGCATCAAGATGCAAGCATTCAAACAAAACAAAACGATTTGGCAAAATAAACCCCTGAAAAGCATCTCCATGGTCAGCTCAGAGTCCCTTGCTTGTGAATTGTACTACTGAAACAAGCACCTGTACCCTTCCGGAAAAGCACATCAGAGCGGCATGTGACAGACAGACATAGCGAGAGACGCTTTGTGAATGATGCGAGCACTTGCACATTTTACAGCACCGCGCACAATAGTGTTTCTCTGCATTTCTCACAATTCTGTGTTGAGATGGTGCTTGCATATCATCATCTTTGTTGATCTCTAGTTCAGATGTTGGCTGTAATATTTCTTTCCTGCATACAGATTGTGTCGTCTTGGGCGTGGTTTTCCTGCACGCTGTTAAATCCCCAGGAGTGAAATTTGTCACCATTGTCACCAACTATAAAGTGCATTTAAAAAATACCAGCGAGAAAGAAAAAAAAGGTGTGATTTGACTCTCAAAAGCTTGGCAAGTTCCTCTTTGAACAAATTTGAGGCACCTCTTAAACAGATCCAGAACAAAAATCAGTAAAGGATTCTTAAAAATATTATTTTACATTTGAAATTACACGTATGGAACACATCTTTACATTTCTCATGAATAGTATCTACTTAATTACATTGGCAAATACACGCAGACTTGATTCCGTTAAAACGTTCCCCCTGGCACCATTGTATCTGTGTAAAAATTTCAAAGGTAACCCTCCGTTTTTATTATGCCGTTTGTCTGACAGAAACATAAACTTCCGAGACCTGAACTTTAACTTAATCCCATCAGGCTTTGACCGATGACCTTCGGGAGATCAAAAACGCAAGATTTTCGTGTCCGTCTGCAACTCCGGCGAGGTGACCTGAAGAGCGAGGCCTCGGATGGGCGCCTCTGTGCTTCTGGCTGCAGGCGCTTCATTTCCAGTCCCTAGAAGATCAAATGCAAGTATCTGATTGTCTCTTAAGAGCCTCAACGTCTTTCTGTCGGAGGGAAACGTATGTGTTTCACTGTGTAAAAACAATCGGGAGAGTTAAGGGTCCACGTCTTCCAAATCACTCCGAGAATCCCCCAACATCATTGGCGATTCTGATCCCTGAGAGAAAGAGAGAAAACACAGTCAACCAAATGATTTATGGCTTGAAAATAATATATAGCGTACTAGTATGAAGACCACAAAGAAAGAAAACGTCAACCAAAAAATGTAAAAGTTTATAAGTTAATGAGAAAAGAGAGAAAAGGGATACCTGTCGGAGACTTCTGTCTGAGTTCTCATTGGCTGGACTGCCATCTGAACCATTACTGCTGCCAGACTGTTCCTTCTCATTGAGTAAAGCTGTAGCATAAGCCAATGTGTCCTACAAATTCACATACACACAAATCATTCATCTAATTTAGCATATGACTGTAATGAATGTACGCCACACTATATGTGCAGTAACTGTACTACCAAACTCACAGTCGAATCTTCGCAAACGTGTTATGCAATTGGGAACATGCCATATTGGTTATATGGGCAGTGGTTTAGCAGACGGGCACGCACTAATGTAAAGAAATGGGAAAGGGCTGAGTACCGAAACCCCCGGCGCATGAGCGCGAGGTCCGGCTATGACCCAGCGCAGGATCGTGTCTCTCTGCATCTTCTGTGCTGTGAGAACGGTGTAGAGAAGCAGCACGTTCCGCACGCACCCGCAGATGACTCGCAAATGAATGTGTACAGCGTTTCCAAACGGAATTCCTCACTGAATGCTTGGGTATATAAATATGAATTAACACTTTGTCTGTAAATGAAGGTGGTTTGTTACTTAGACTGAGCTTAGCGCTGCATTATACAAAAAGGATATAATAAAGTAATAGAACCAAAATCATCGCATATAGCAAGCACCGCGCAGACTTTCGGAACATGTCATTCTCTGCACTGAAAGTAAGAGTGCACGTCAGGAAAAAAGGGACTTTTGACGGTTTAAATGGAAAAATGCTTTTTGCATTCCTCCTTTACATAAGGTAAATAAAGTAACTCTATTGGTAGTTCTTTGGTGCATCAATGTTACACTTTGCGCCGTTCCCTTGTTAACCACCTGGTTTCATCCCCACATGCATGCACGTACACACACACACACACACGTTTCAATAGGCAAGACGTGACAATTCTGATTCGACTATGTCAATTCTCAGTCGAGCACACCCTTAAACCGTACCTGTGCTGAGATGGTGCGCTGGAAGGTTTTAGCTGTGGACGTCTCATTTGACACGTTACTTTGAGGCGTCCAGTAGTGTTCAGACATCTGAAAGAGAGAAGAGGAATATAACCAGCTGTTGTTTCCAGACAAAAGTGTGTGTGTGGTCCCACAGTCCCATTGTTTTAGTTATAGTTTGTGTACTGATGAAAACGTCCTTAATACAAAATAAATAAAATGACGTTGCTGCTTTGGGTGTTTTTAAGTTTAAGTAATTCCTATATTAGATATATTCTATAAATCAATTAGCTGAAACAAGTAACAAATTAATATTTGATACTAAAATAGTTTTTACAAAACATATGTTAATGGCGTAATGTACATTATCCCAATTATTACCAGGTTACGTTATTGTATATTAAATATTAATTTAGATTTTATAAGCCCACTATCTTTTTTGTCAGAAACAGGTAATTTGGTTTAATCATTCGTAAATATGTTATTAAAAGACATATTTCTAGTGAATTTTGTGTAATATATAACCGTGCCTATCAAAAAGATTTGCAGCATCCGGGATACCATGTGTTATTAGTTTTGTGCAGTTGTTTTCTGGGAATATCAGACCTTGGAATGTCGCGATTGGCCAACCAGAATCAAGTATTCCACAACGCTGCAAAGTTTTACTTAAATTCTTTAAGTGCTAAATTTAAATACAATGACAAACTTTAAACCAAAAGTAAAAACTTAAAATCAATAATCAAATATTTTATATACTTGTAACGGTGTTGTACGTTTTAACATTCACGGTTTCATCAATTGTCCATGTTTTAGAGACGGTTCAGGTTATTGATGCATACAGTATGAGGTCAAACAGTCTTGTACCTTCTTCTGTAGCCACTGCACGGCCCAGCTCCAATGTCCCGAGAGCTCTTTAAAATAGTCTTTAGCTGGGGAACATCTAATAGAGAAACAGAAAAAACACAACGCATCACACAATGTCAGAAGCAGTTCATCACATTATATATCAAGATGCACTTCACATGAGTGGCCATATGGGTATTAAAATCATAACTAGTATCAGTCTGATAAAGCTGATTTTGGAGATCATATTTTCTAATGTATCTTAAATATTTTAATGTCTGGATTTATTCTAAAAGCCATGTTGATCTTATTTAGTTAAAAACACTATATAGCAACAAACACCTGCACATTACATTTGTAAACAACTGTTTGTCTCTGTACACTGAAAATGTTTTAGCATGCAAGTGACAAAATATTGTTTTGTGTATTGTCCGTCCCTTATTTTATTTTAATCTTCTACACTTACTTCTGAGCCAGTGTGACCAAGAACTTCACACACTGGTAGCAACGGCTGCTGTCCACGTTGTTGCTCTGATGCATTAACGCTGTAAATAAAAAAAAGGTTTTCAATGTATATCAAGTGTTTACAGATGTAATTCTACCATGCTGTCCTTTATGATAAGACAAGACTGACAGAGACATGTGGCACGGTTCTTACCCAGAAGCCCCTTTTCAGATTCAAATGCATATTTGAGTCGCTGGGATTGCAGAGGATCCTCTACCATCTAGAAGGTGAGAGAAAAAACAATCTTACATCAAGTGACCCAGCCAACAAAATAAAAACAACAACAGCATTATTTGTTTATACAGGACATATATTTTGTTTTTTTAAGGTACGCGTTCTTTTTCAACACACCTATGATGTCATTATACAACAGAAAACATGAATCTCTCACCAGGATCTCCAGAAGCAGCTGAAAGACGTTCTTCAGCTCATGAGGAGGAGCCGTCTCCAGATGGTTCTACAATTTACATAAAAACAACAGTTGTTGAATGTTTCCGACAGTACATATTTAAGATGCAACGGGTTTGATACAATCTGAGGGTGTGTAAATGATGACCGAATTTTAATTTGACGGGGAACTGTCCCTTTAAGTTGCAGTTTTTGTCAGCGTACAAACCTTGAGTAACTGCAAAACTCCCAGTGAGAAAGGCTCATTGCAGAAGGAGCAATATGTTATCATCTCTATGAGGAACGACAGGGGGCCTGACAGCTCACGCATGGCAAACATCACCTGAAACATATTTGAAAAGGGTGAAGAGACTGAACGGTCAAAGAGAGAGAGAGAGAAAGAGAGAGACACACAGTATACCTCCATGAGATATGTCTGACTCTCAGATTTGAAGAGCAATGTGTCGATGTCTGAATGTAGAGGCAGGAGAGGAGAAGATGAAGCCACCAGTCCTGAAGAACACAGCTTAAACACTCCTTGGGCTGAGAACAAAATCAACACATTATGATTTATTTCCTTTTTCTGAAGTTTTGATTTCACATTTTGAATTTTCAGGTTCACAAGCTGCTTAGAAGTCACTATAACTAAAATTCTTAGTAATCGATTAACTAACACAAATATAAGATGAACAGATCTAGTGACTTCTGGTTCACGGTTGAAGGACTAAACGACTAAACTCAAGACACCAGACCAGCTGCTCACTATAGGAACATGGTGAACTCTGCTCTGTGTCTGTGTGTGTTAGCACAAACATCTCTGTACGTTCTTACCCTCCGTCCTCTGAGACACGAGGTCCGTGTGGAGCACAATCAGGGCCAATGTGTTGTGAAGGTGCAGGAACTCGCGAGCCTGTGCTGAACTCCAGCGACGATGCTGAAAAACACAGTGTGTCGGACCGTACCGAGTGATAAACGCTTGAAACAGAGAACGCGCAGAAGACAGAAACGTTTGTCACGTGTAAACAGCAGGTGTCTGCAGTACCTGGTTGGTTTGTCGGTTGGGTCCCAGCAGGAATACAAGCATCCGGCAATAGGCTGAATGTTTCAGCAGCAGCTGACACGGCCCAGTACCCTAAAAGTAGAGAGAAGCATCAAAAATGCTTTATCTACCAGAACAAGTTTTATGACAAATATCCAAGTGAACAAGTGAACAACCCAGTGCACATGAGAGGCTTGATCTTCTCACCCTCTGTGCAAAGTTACTGAAGAGGCTGAAGTACTGTGAGCAGTTCTTGCAGTTGTCTGGTATGTCCTTATCCAACAGAGAGAGCAGCATGTCTAACAGACAGTCCAGTCCTGAATCCTGGAAATACAGAGCGCTCTCAAGCGTCTTCTCCAGGACGGTGGCCACCACGACACGAACCTCTCGCACACTGCATTCCAACAGACAGATCCTGCAAAGAAAGAATTATAATATACAATTATATTTATAATTAAAACATGAAGGTTTTCTTAAGACAAATTCTCCATAGACAAATTGACATTTTGTCATAACTTCTTTTAATAGTACCTGTAAAACTATAACTTTCACTAAACTTAAAACTAAAGTAGCTTACACCATTACACAATTCGATATCCTACCGATATTCTTATTTCCACCATTAACTCCAAAATAAAACATTTGGGAAATGAAGAGACCATTCCAAATGTTCATTTAATGAGCGTTTCTAGATGTACTGTGGCCATTCCAGTCCAGTGTCTGCTGAATTTCAACAAAATCTTGTTATCACATGAAATATATTTTGGATAAATATATAAATATAATTGTTGAATTGGTTAAAAGTGAATATGAACTTGTTTTCTTTTAAGTATATGAGATCTGAAAAAATACAGAGCATCTTGTTATTACTGTTATTTTGACCTCTTTTCCCGGATTTCATTTTATGCAAATAAATGCAAATAGAAAACATATTTTTATTTGAAATTTGGTAGAAATATTGTTAGTATTTCAAAGAATGAAACAAAAGTAACCATTTACCTAAGCATTTTCAACTGGTCTCTTAATTGTTTCCGTGGCTGTATTTGTTGGAAATTGGCACACCTGAGCTACTTGGCTACGTCCAAAGGTTTGTGGAAACTCGTTTCGCAGAGCCAGATGTATTAATCCCATCGGTGGAAAAGTGTTAGTCAACATACGACTCCAAGTCTCCATCGATAAGGGAAACAACTGCTGTGTTTATTGGAAGTTTGTCAGGCCTCGATAATAAAAACAATCTTGAACATTTCCTGGCTTTGGTTGAGGTGTGGTGTGATAACCAGCCCTGCCGTCCGATACGAACCGCCCAATCGTGAAGCAGGGCAGTAGACCTCCCTACCACCCCACATTACCTCACCGTTCCCCCAATCACCACAGTAAGCTCTTACAATAAACAGGCCAGGCATCCGTAGCATCAACACGCATTAACCTTCCCAGCGGCCCACCTTTCATGTTGACACAAAGCAGTTGTGCCCGTGTCTCACACATGTGCTATAGATTTTCAGCTAAGGGGCTGGTGGTAATATGATTATTATGACCACCCACATACACCCACACAAGGACACGCACAACTATTGGTGTTTGGGTGCCGAGCACTAACTGAAACAAAAGTGAGGTAACATTGGAGAATAGCGTTGGGCCGATTTATGGCTTTCCACGCAACTCGCTTATAGGGACTCAAAAGGTCTTGGTGCTTTTGTTAGGAACTGTATTGGATAGCTTGTTTGTGGAATAAAACCAAGGAAAGTCCCTATTAACTGATTCAGGAAGTTAAATATGGATCTTGACATCCTTCTCACTCACTTGATGATCTCACGGCCTTCAGGTGACACCAGGTACTGTACCATCCACTGGCACGCTTCAATGCTCTTGGACAACAGGACCTCCACTGTAGCGATCCACTCCTCTGTGTCCACCCTGAGGGAGATGAAACGTGTCACAGTTTTGGAATCATTTGTACAGATGTTTTTGGCAAACAATGATAAATTCTGTTAAAAATAAACTATTGACATATTAAAAACATCTTTATTAAAATCATTGAAAAAGTATTTAGAGATTTTTATTATTTGAGAATTACAAGGTCCGAGTATCGGCTTTGGAAGTCATTTTGGATCAAGGCGTGTGCTAAATTGTTTTCTCAGCGGATTTGCGTGTGTGATCTGCTCGGAGATATAGTGTCTTTTAACCACTCAAGTGCAACTACTCGCGTGACACTAAGATTTACAATTAAGACTTTAATGTAAATGTTTACACTTTCCAGATCATCCCCATATCGCCCATCTAGTGCATTATGCATCATTCACCAGGTAGGACATAATAAATGTGCGGAAAAGTGGGTGATAGGAGCTGCTCCAACAGCTCTGCTAGTGAAGGAGGTGGGTCTAAAGCGGATTTGATTGGACAAGAACTTTGACGAGAGGCTCAGGTGTAACGTGATGTGATGGAATTTCTAGATTTGTTTCAGCGCAAGTGCCAGACTCTCAGTTTTGAACTGTTATTTCTCCTAGATGCGAATATTGTCAGTGCTTAGTAGCATATCAGTTATTTGACGTCCTTAATGCTCACTCATTTTTAATAAAAGGAAAAAAACTTTAAGATTACATGACCAGGTAAACAAAGGAAGAGAACTAGTTTACAGATTATTACAAATGTGTTCAAACAAAGCAGCAGCATCAGACCTGAGTTTCTTTTTGGTGCGCATATACGTGTGGAAGAGAAACTGGACGGCGAGCTGCAGGCTGGTTCTTGCCATTGCTTGATAAGATGGATGCTTTAACTTTGTCTGTGAAAAAGAAAAACCATGACCGTGTTTATAAAGACAAGACTGCTTACAAAAGGGGCAGTTATCGTAATAAGAAAAGATATGGAAGCTGAATAACTTACAGCATTGACAGAGGCCAGAGACAGTGTGAAGCTAAAGTAATCGCTGTTGTACACGTCTCTGTTCTTCATGAACTTCAGATTTTCATCTCTCACCATCTACAAAGCCAAGAATTGTATGACTTGTATGTCAAACATAACTAAACATTTCAAGAACACCATCACAACAAGAGCTGAGAATACAAGCTAGTAAACTCTACCTGATATATCCTAGCAGGCATCTTCTCCACAAACAGTCCCTTCTTTTCTCCTTTCTTGACCAAGCGTGTGAGCAGAGTGAGCCGGTCGTTGTTGGCCCTGGGTGGTCGTGGAGAGGACTGGGGTGAGATCTCTGGAGAGGAAGGGGCTGACCTGAGGGGAAGCATCAAGAACATTTATGAATGTGTAAGTGAAACATCCATGTAGCGGGAGATGGTGAGTAACTCACAACGACAGATCTTCTGCTTCTTGCCTCATGATGCTCACACGGCTCTTCTTGGGGAGCACCGGAGAGTTCTGGTCACTGATCCGCTGGTAGAACAGCATATAAGCATTCCAGTAGCGCCGCCGGACGTCTGGGTAGGGGTTAGCTGTAGTTGGCAGACATTGGAGCATTGAAATATAATAATTTAACAGGAACTACCAGTTGGATTAATAGCGAATGTGGCACCGGTCGAGTAAACTTTGTGTACATGCATTGAAACGTGTTCATTTGAGGGGGAATAGAGAGATTGACTCACACTGATCATAAACCTTTGGTCTGTACTCTCCCCCAAAACACTCGTACTCCAGGGTCTCATCGTTCATATCGAACTCCTCTACAACGTTGTCATTGAACTTGTACCACCGTCCTCTTGCGCTACCCACAAAAGAAGAGAGGAGGATGTTATTGCTCAGCTCATAATGGTCAGCCATAATTCCTTTAATCCCTGCGCTGGTTTTAAAAGGCATCGTGCTGCCAAGCATCTGGGACAGTTTAAAGTTTTCATGAAAAACCCACTGGCCAAGAACAGAAGCAAAGTAAATACACAAGCAATCACACACAAAGGGGAAAAATACCTCACACTTATATAAAGCCCATGTTTTAGATATTGTGGGTGTTGTGTGTAGACTCAGTATCAGGAAAACAGATGGCCTGAAACTATAACTGTATTGTTTAAATTCAAGGCATCTGGTATGTTCAAAACATTACAATGAATGCAGCAAAGTGGTGATAGGTAAAAGGTTCGTGTTAACCACTAACCCCAAGTTAACATTTAATACACAGCTTGTCCACATCCTATACTAAAGACATGAATGAAACTTCAATTTATGCCGTTTGTTGAGGTGAGCTGTAAGGTATTAGACAGGTTTGGAAAAATATTATAGATGAGCATTTAGAAACAAACCAGTGCCATATCGAATGACTAGTGGACGTGTTGGAACCTTTGCACACCATACTAACTACCAACACTCGTGAAAAGAAAACACACAGCAACACCCTAGCAACCACACACAACACTCTAGAAAAGAAAACATAGCAACACCCTAGCAACCACCCAAAACAACCCAGAAAACATAACACAGCGAGACTCTAGCAACTACCCAACACCCCAGCAAAGAAAATAACCTAGAAACACCCTAGCAACCACCCAACACACCCCAGAAAAGAAAACACGGCAATGGCCTAGCAACCACCCATGTAAGCCTAGTAAAGAAAAAAAATATATAATCTCAAATATCCAACAGATGTAGAAATCCCACACACAGTCTCTTACCGGCGGTCTTTAATGAATGAATAATAGTGTCCCGCGTGGGCTTGTCCGCTGTGCACAACCACTCCTACCAGCTCATAGTTCTCAGAGATGGTGACCTTCTTCCGAGGTGATCCACCTGACCCGGCCTCACCCCCTCTGCCATTATCTCCATGATCCACGCTCGAGTCCTGACGAGCCATTCCTGCCACTGTATACGGCTCCATGTTCAGCACCCAGGGAAACTTTAACCACACAGAATGAACACAAACGGTAGTTGGAGATCTAAACTATAACCTGCATGTTGCCATAACCAACAGTTGTGAGCTGCACACAAAAATAACATTGTATGGCATTGTAGGCTCAAATAGACAAGACTACTGCTAATGCTGATGGGTAAATGCTTACTCTGATCTGCTCATCGTATTTGATGGACCGGCCGCTTTCCCAGTCAAAGCCGAAGCGCATGAGGTGGATGACCAGCACACTGGGCAGAGACTTTATACAGGTCCGCTTCACAGTGATTCGCTACGACACAAAAAGTGTCAGCACAGAAACATATAACTGCATTTCCATATCGTTCATCATCGGACACAACTGTACCTTCTCTTTACACTTCTCGCAGTAATAGGCATTGCTTCCGTCCAGAACCTCTCCTCTGACAAACTGATCCAGAGAGATCTCCAAACTCTGACAGGACGTCACTCCCAGATTCAAAGCCATGAAAGTCTCCTCACGCTCATACCTGGAATCCAATCGCAAATGTCACAGAAGAACGGTTAACCAATAAAGGTTCCTCCAAGAGCTTTATGCTCACCTGTGTGGGCAGTCTTTGCATATCTTCTGATCTGAGAAAATGCCCTGGAATGTGTTTTTGAAGATCTGCTCTCGGCCGATTTTCTAAAGGGATCCAGAATAAACGTTAGAAACTTCCAAGTGTTCAAACATGCTTGGTTGTTGAGCATGTAGGAGTGATGTGAGCTGTACCTTCAGATGTTCATCAAGCTGGTCAACAAGACTGGTGAAGAACTCGTAGGCGTCCTGCTGTTCACGCACGAATAGTTCTTTATTCCACATCTTAAAGATCTGTGTCAAGAAACAACAACCATGTGATGAGATAAATGTGACGATTACAGTAGATGGGCAAAAGCGCGTGTCTTTTTTAAGTATTATTCATTTTAAAAGTATAAACTGATGCTTTGCTTTGAGAGCAATTGGAAGAAGTCTTAGCAAAAAATGATGGATCTCACCTTCCAGAAGTTCTCAGGTATGTAGTACTGCAGTTTGCTCTCCATCAAGTGGCCAAACAGAGATTGAACCTGGCAGAACACACTCTCCTCTGGATTTTCTGTGTCATCGTCAATCGACAAGACAGCCTAAAACACCCCCAAAACAGCTTGTTTGTCAAAACTCTTCAATTAATTTCCGCCACACACCTTTTCAATCCAGCGTTCCATCCTACTTTACTTTTTTCAAGCTTATGGTGTCACCTAGTGGAGAGCGAGTGTTGTACACTAACGGTGAAGTGTACCTCAGGCAGTCCAGGCTGCATGTAGAGCTGCTGGAAGACTGCGTTCATGTAGCAGGTGGCCCCTCCGTTCTTCAGCCCCACAAAACCAGACACAGACCGACTGTCTACAGGAGGAAGATACTGACAACATACACACAATTACAACCACATAATACAATAATGCAGAATTATATTATTATACACTTACGGGTTTATGAGGGTACTTACGTCAAACTCTTTGGTGAGGGAGGGGTCGGACTGATGGTGCATGGACAGCAGTTCTTTAGTGATGAGCTGCAGGTTAGTGAGAGAACTGTCGGACAACATGACCAGCACCTCATACGCCGCCAGACGACTGCTGACTGTACTGCACCTGACACGCACACAAACAGAACAGACTCTTTCTTTTTACTACTTTATTTTGGCTCATTTTATAAATCCGTGTGCTTTGTACAGTTTTGCTTGCGTGTAGTTAAACTGTTTAAGTTATTTTTCACAAAAATATTGACTAATATTTGACCAAACACAAAGTAAAGTGCAAATTAAATGTCCGATAATGTTATAAGACATAGAGGAATGGCCAAAGAGACAAATAAAAAATAAAAACAGATGGATAAAAAGACATGAATTAAGAGACAGACAAAGGTGTGGATAGAGATACAGGCAAGAGAGACGGAGACATGGAATGAAAAGCAGACAGAAGTGACACACAGAGAGAGACAGATGGGGGAGAGATAGAGAGATGATAAAGAAATGGATAGAGACAGACAAGCAGAAAGATCTGGATAGAGAGACGGGAGATGAATAGAGACTGAGAGACATAAAAAGGACATATAGCAAAATGGAGGACCGAGAGACTGATAAGGAGATAGACCGAAAGAGAGACAGATAAAGACACTGACAGACAGAAAAAGGGATGGACAGAGAGAACCAGACAGAAAGATTGATAGAGAAACGGATATAGAGACAGACAGGGATGAATAGAGACAAACAGACAGACAGATGGATAAAGAAACGGATATAGAGACAGACAGGGATGAATAGAGACAAACAGACAGACAGATGGATAAAGAAACGGATATAGAGACAGACAGGGATGAATAGAGACAAACAGACAGACAGATGGATAAAGAAACGGATATAGAGACAGACAGGGATGAATAGAGACAAACAGACAGACAGATGGATAAAGAAACGGATATAGAGACAGACAGGGATGAATAGAGACAAACAGACAGACAGATGGATAAAGAAACGGATATAGAGACAGACAGGGATGAATAGAGACAAACAGACAGACAGATGGATAAAGAAATGGATAGAGAGAAGGAAAGGGATTAATAAAGAGACAGACAGAATTAAACAGAGAGACAGATAATAGAGGGAGGCAGAGTTGAATTGAGAGAGGAAAAGACAGACTGACGGAAAGAGAGACAGAAAGAGGGATGGATAAAGAAATGAATATAGACAGACAGGGATTACTAATTACACAGACAGAAGTAAATACAGAGATGGATAGAAAGAGGCAGTCAGGCAGATGGAAAAAGAAATGCATAGAGGGATAAACAGATTAATAAAAAGACAGACAGAATAAACAGAGAGACAGACAGACAGAGAATGTAGACAAAAAGACAGAGGGAAAGAAAGACAGAAAAAGGGAGGGATAGAGAGAGGAAGACAGACAGACGGATGGATGGATAAAGAAATGGATAGAGGGACGGACAGAGATTCATAGAGACAAACAGAATAAATAGAGGGACAGACAGAGAGCGAGATAGAGAGGCAGACGGACAGATGGATAAAGAAATGGATGCAGAGACACAGGGATTAATAAAGTGAAAGACAGAGGACAGAGAGACAGACAAATGTATAAAGAGAGAGACTGAAACTGATAAACAGAGATGAATAGAGAGATTAACAAATATTTAAATACATATCAACACTCTGACAGAGATAGGAAGACAGAAAAGAGAAACAAACTGACAGCTAGGGAGAAAAAGAACGAGAACGAGAGAGAGAGATATGCATACTGTGTTCAAATGTGTCTTTGTTTAATCTCACTTTGGGTGAAAGTCATGTATAGATGCTGTAGTGCTAGATGAGCTGTCACTGTTCAGGATGATTCGAGATGCTCTAAACAGGAAGTCATCTAGCAGCTGCTGGATCAGAGACGGGCCTGCAGCACATAACATATATTAAAACAGTTTTACTCCACACCTGCCTGTGCACATCTTTATACTGTAAGAGTAAATAAATAATGTGAATCTGACCGAACTGCTCTTTCTCATTGCCGCACAGCGAAAGCAGCGTTTTGATGAGGTGTAGGTGTCCGGCCAGCAGGATGTTATCTGCCTCACTGGTCTCCAGCTCACTGGTCCAAGTGGGCTCGAAATTATCCAGCCAGCTGATCTCGTCCTCCAGCATGACCGCCGGGCTGATCTGAAGCTGCTCCATCTCTGATGCTGAGGAAACAAAATGTGCAATACAAATTAAAGCAAAAAAGCAAAACAAATGCTCCCAAAAAGTGACATCGATGCATTAAAGACACCATCACATCTAAATTCTTTTTTATAAATCACTTTGAGGTGCTTTTTCGTGAAGTAATGTGTACACTCACTGGTCAGGTCATCCAGGAGTTGGCACCTCAGGTCAAAATACTCCGTGCACTGCGAAAGCAACCTGAAAACATGATAATCATTACATCTCAATAGATATTCCAACATTTCATTTATAATTTGAGTTATTTGTGGTTCTTAACCTTTGGTTAATGCCCCTCATGATGCTGGTGGGGGACCAGAGAGGAAGTTGGGCTGTCAGAACCACCTTCAGCAGGAAGAGGTTTGCTTTCTGGAGATCAGGGTACGCAGAAGTGTCCGACTGACTCAGGGTGTAAAGCTGATCACTCGCCACACGACGGATCTGAGTGTACGAGTATAAGACAAAATTTGAAAAGTGGTCTCTGGTCTTGGATGTCATACAGAGTTCAAAGGGAGTTTAATATTACAGTAACATTGTAAGAATACAAGAGAGCTACTGACCTCACCACTGGGGGACCCCAGCAGAATATCAATGATGAAATCGTTCACAGATGGCAAAGAGTAAAACGAACCTTAAAAAAATGCACAAATGTGTTTGCGTTTATCATCCGTAATGCGATGTGTGGTTCAGTCTATCAGTGAAAACATAGAGAGTCTGACATCAGATCAGCTCACATTTGGACACGCTTAACCGCATTTATACTTTAAATAAAACAACCTTTTAACCTTTGGGTCTGAAGCTTACACACTTACATCAGTCATTTCATATTTATAATATTATATTACATCATTATTTTGTATCTTATTGTGTCCTTTGTACAGATACAAATAATTTTCTTAAAAAATTGGTGTTCACGACATTCCGAAATTTTAAAAATGTTATGACATTTTTTCCATTTGTAGTAGTTTTGATAAATGTTTTCCATCATACTTTAAAATGTAGAAAAAAATAATAAAGCAGCCGGGTTCTGTGTTTCTTACAGAGTTGTTGGGAGCGAAGCTGAAGGCACGTGACGAGTAAAGAAAGCGCCTCTCGTGCGATGATGGTGTCTTTGATAGACACAGACAGTTGTTTGACGCATATCCCCGCCTGTAGGGTCGTGACCTCACCTTCACTTCCAGAACTGCAGTTACTGCCTGCAACATAGATGCAAGACAACTTTGTGAAGGATGCAGAGGGTTAAAGGTAATACTTCAGTATGGAAGAGGACCTCACCTGTGCTGCTAACCCTGCTACGTACGCCCAGCGGTAGAAGAGAATTGGTGGTCTCTCTTATTGGCTGGCTGCTGCCGACTAGGTCCAATCGGCCGGCGGCTGCTGCCCAGGTGAGCCGCATGAAACACGCTACTGTGGATGTGAAGTCACCAACCTCCATTGTCTACAATGACAAATCATTAAAGTCAATGGGGCTAAAAACGTTCTTTTAATAAGAAAGTATTGGGACTGTAACGTACCTGTATGGCGACACGGGCAGCCGGTATGATTTCCTCTACTCGAATCGAGGATCTGTCAGACATAGACACTTGTCGGTAGGAGGACTTTTCTGGAGTTCCACAGACGGAGAGTTGACGCCCGCTCCGCCCCGCGTTGCGGAATGGCCGAGAGGACAGAGTATCCAGACCATCCTTGCTCAACTCCTCATCAAGGATACTGGGCATGGCCTGCCCTACCAGCAGAAACCTAAAGGTGGCGATAAAGAGCCAGTCTAAAAATGACTTGTAAACACTAAATGTTCTTTGAGAATTTTCGTATACGTAAAGACTTTGTTTTTCCTAAAAGAAAGCAGCATCCATAGAGAACGAAAGACTTTACAAATCAAAGGATAAGATATATAAAGAGACCTGGCCAACTGCAGGCAGATGGAGTAGACTCCCTGTCTGGTTTCATAGTCCACCTCAGAGGGGATGGAGTCTCTCTGCATGACGTTCACCACCAGACTATGTGTGAGAAAGAGTCAAATAACTAAATCATACACCACCAGGACGAGGTACCGAAGAGAGTTGTGGGGTAAAAAGCAGACCGTTACCTGAGACCCCCAGCTTTGAGAAAGTTCTCACAGAAAGATTTGACACTAGTTTTTGCCATTTCATCATCGGATGTGGGCATCAGTTTGGAGCTTAACACCTGTGGGGCAAGACAGTGGTTTGTACATGGGGACACTGAACAATCCTCAGCATGCTGTGTTTTCCTCTCGGTTTGTGTTGAATTTGTGTATTACTTGTGGCACTAAATAGAATCACGCTTCATTCTAAAACCGTAGCATTGAAGAAAGAGAAGCATTACGCACCTCTAAATTATAAAGCACTCTGAATGTAGACATGCCCGGAGCGGATGAACGAAAGAGAGACTCCAGAATGGACGCCGCACTCTGCTGGTGCTGCTGTTTACTGGACAGTGATGGAGACTTAGAGGCCTGAGAACCTGAGCCGAGTGTAAACAGAGTTTTCTGGAGAGAAAGAGAGTGTCATATTAGCTATCTGGCACGGCACATTGTCCTCTGTGTGCACCGTACTACAAAATTGTTGTGACACAGTCACATGATTTTCTGTTATCGCTTTCAAAATGCAGAGTCATCAAGATGCTCAGACTGAAATCTGTTAAAAGGTTCAGACATACCTGCTCATGTTATATATTTATTTTACCATATTATATAGCAGAGTATATATAATACAGATGTACTATTTATAGGTATGCTTTTGGGTAAAATTTTATTTTAAGATTTTGACCAAATAAAGAAAAATTATTTCTATTTGCATTTATTTACAGAGAATGAAAACTGGAGAAACAGGTCAAAATAAGATGCTCTGTATTTTTTCAGACCTCAAATACCGCAAAGAAAACAAGTTCATGTTGACTTTTAAGCAATACAATAGCAATATTTGTACTTTTGGAAAAGTAAAAAAATTCTCAATATGATTTGTCCAAAATTTGACTAGCATAGGAACTACTAAAACTGACTAAGTCAGAACTTCATTTGGATCGACTTAAGTCAGATTCATACTAATAACCTTTGAGTTACCAGCACAGAATTTTAACCACTAGGCCACACCCATTAAGGCTGTTGAACAGGCCTAAGTACGGAAGCGGTGTTCAGGTGATACCTGGTGACTCCAGACGCTGGACTCTTTTGGCACAAAGTTGTCGAGGGCATCCTGCACTTCCGGGTCAGTCGGTATGAGCAGCAACAACTTCCTCACGCGTAAAGTTATTCTGAAAACACGTTCACATAATTCTTATTATCTAACTGAAATAACGTAAAAAAACGAACGAAATACTGTACATCCAGGATTAAGCAACAAGATTTTCACCTGGGTTCCTCTAGGTTGGCCAGCTGATAAAGCATCTCAAAGACATTACACACCAGTGCCATCACGACACCAGGAAGAGATTTCTCCTGCAACGACACAGACAACAATGCAGATGCATAAACTGTTTGTGTATTCAAGATGTTGAGTACAATCAGTGTGTCTGTGTACCTGTTCGAGAGCGTACGCCGAGTTGAAGACCCCGCTGCTGCTGGAGCTCGCAGAGGCCGAGCTGTCCGCTGAGCTGCCTGATGGAGTTCCTGTTCCTGAGCTCTTCACCGTCAAACTCTGCTCATCGGAGAAACCCAGCTGGTTTAACAGCTTCTGGTCACGATTCATCGTCAGCTGAAAAAATACACAAAGTTTTCACAAATTCTGGTAAGAACCAAGCGAGATTTTCGATGGCCAATATTGATATTTTAAGGTTATGTTTAAAACGCAAATATTGTGATTTGGCCCTCTTGTCGTTTTATTGACAGTGGAACAAATAGTGAGAATAAGTTAAAGAAGAGTTTGGCAATTGGATGATGCTCAGTTAAGACTGAACTGGATCCCAGTTTGTGTTGAACTCACCATGCTGTCATTGGCAAATATCTGTACATTGTCCACCGGACAGCTGAGCTGCTCTGCAATCTTCCATCTGATGCTGCCTATAGTCTCATTGCTGTGGGCCTACACACACAGAAGCATAAGTGAATATTTTCATTCATGTAAGGCAAAGCAAATCCCAGTCAAAGTCATAAAATCACCAAGCAGATCCCTTTGTTTGTAACTATTACGTTAAGTGCACACCGAATGGCCGGACATCATACATCAATGCTTTTCACTGCTTCAAATGGGGAAAATGTGTTTCAAGCCAGCGCTTTCAACTTACAATTTGTCATGAGTGTCTGAAGTGTGCGTTTTGTTTTTATCAAACGTGTGTTGTTACCTCCAAGGTGAATGTGTCTTTGGTAGATTCGTAGGTGACGTGAAGTGAAACAGGATGTCCATGGAAAGATGCTCCATGAGGTAGAATGGTCCGAGGAACTGAATACAAGTCCTGAAACAGAAAACACGTCATGTATCTTTGTGTGTCAACCAGTGCTGGAAAACTATCGTGACCTTGCTACAGATAAATCCTTCTCAGTGTTGGGAAAGCTACTTTGAAACTCTAAACTACATCTCGATACAAATTAATTTACGGTCAAGATATCTCTGAAAAGTAAGATACTAACAGAGTAGACAACCAAACTGATTTGAATGGCTATTCATTTTAATACAGAACTAAAAGACGACAGTGTTTGTGTGGGTATCGGCGCTCACCTCTATCGTGATAACATAGCGTTCTGCCAACAACAGAAGTCTCTCAATGATCACCAGCTTACTGGACCTGAGGAACAGAGATGGTTATGCACTTGGTGACTTATCACCCCAAGCCAAAAAAAATCAATCTACTCCGAGTGTACTGTATACATATATCTACAACTAACATTAACTAACTAACAATACAAAACTACTAACACGATTTTTTTAGGTTTTGCTAAAAAAGTGAGTTTTCTACAAATATCTGAACTCATTAGAGCCCAACAATCCACTTAACCACAAAACCAGTCCTTATACCTGGATGGAGATTGTACTGATGTAGCGACTGTTGGCATAGCAGTGGCAGTCAGCATCTTGGTTGCCCGGGTAACAGCATGAGTAAGGGTCGGGCCGCCCAGTGCAGAGCTAGCAGCCTGTGTGTCGTGAAAAGATTTCAATTCATCATCACAAGAACATTTTTTTAACGATTTCCTTTTCTAACACACACACACACCTCCAATCTCTTATAGCAGTCGGCAATAAACTTCTTGTGTAAGGAAACAGAATCCTACGAGAAAAAGAAATGGATGTATTAATTATTGAGGAAACATTGTAAAAATGTGGGAAATTATGGGATGGTTTGACAACTGACTTTTTTCATCTTGGGGTTGAGGTTTATGTAACTGTATGTGATGATGAGCTGTATGGCTTCATTGGCGATGTCCTCATCCGGAGACTCCATCGCAATTCTCCATATGAAATCCATCCCAGCCAGATCCAACCTCTCCACACACTAACACACAGACACATATGCTAAGATTTAGCAAGTGTGTATAAACACAACATGGCAGTACGGATGTGGACGCACGCTACTGCTTCTCCTTTGACCAACATTTACAGTAGAATGGAGCAGGGTTCTGTTCGTGCATTAGAGAATTCCAAAGTGCACAAAGTGAGGTCCATAAGGAAATAACTTGAAAACATTTTGTCTGGCATACACAAGCCCAGACCTGAACCCAACTAAACACCTTTATGATAAACTGGAACACAACACCCGTGCCCGACCTCAATGATACTCGTCTCTAAATGTGTGAAAATCACCACAGACATGTTACGATCTTTTTTTTTTCAATACAATCTTCAACAAACACATATTGGTGTCATGTTTGGTGTCCATATTCTTTCGGTCATGTATAATAAACTGGATAACATGTAGTATCCATGCAATGATACATTTCCCCATTATTGGTGCTGTGAAGCGGCATAGAAGATCCTACCAGTTGGGTTCCCTGACGTTTGAGACGGTGGTCACTGAGGTTCACGTTCTCAAAGAAGGTCTTGAAAAGGTTAAACCCTGAAAACCAACAACAAACCCTCAGAAAAAACTCACACACTTCGGATATAATAGGCCGTTTCTCTTTGATAGTATAATAAGGCAAGTAAACAAGTGCAATATGAGTACGATGTGACAAATCTCTCACCGTTCATAGTGATCTCATAAGGCTCCAGCTTAAGGATCTTCTCTTTAAAAAGCTGCTGTTGAACGTCACTCTCCAGATCATGTTGTCCTTTAGTGAACCATTCGAAACACATCTACAGGACGAGAGGGATGAACACAAAGTAAATCCACAATTAACCAAGCATTCAATAAAGATCTGGATTTTGAAACTTGAAATGTGTACGGTATCAAAAAAATCTCCACACCTCTCGATCAAGTTCGCACACATCCATGCCGGACACCAAACATTCCCAGATCTCTTTGGCTCTATTCCAGACCAGGTAAAGACTGGCCTCTTGAAGGAAGAACGCAAGGAACTTCAAGTGACTCTCCAAATACTGAAAATATATCAAGATGCAATTAAAATGCGCAACAGATTATTTCAATTTTGATTTTAATTATAACCAAATGTGACGAAGACTTTGACTTAACACTTTGTGTGCAAATACAAATGATGTCTACGTGTGACTGAAATGGAAGTGGTGGATAGTGCAGCAAAAGTCAATGAACAATAATAAGGACTGAATAGATGTTTTTTTTAATAGGCAGTGTATAAACATTGGTTATGCTTGAATGATTATAGCAGGGAGATAGTGGATGTGTTGTCACCTACCTCCTGATAGGAATATCGCCCGTCCACTAGCGTGGACCCTGACAGACCATTGGATCCTGCGACGGACACGGCCAAACGATGGCAGGACACCAGTGACCCTGTGATCAACTTCACAATCTCAAAGTTTTTCTTAAGGTCCTGGATTATACTCTGATAAAGAAGAAGTCGGAAGAAAAGGAAACACCCAGGTTATTAAAACCTTAAATACAAAAAAGCAGCAAAAGCTTGTGACTTAAATAATTGTATATTGCATTAAATAATACAATTTATTGTGATAACTGATTTACACAATATTGTTAACGTGGTTAATTCAAACCACTATAATAATTCTAGATAATATAGTTTACAATAATCAGTAGCTTACTTTCTATCATAACCCATGCAAATGGAGTGCAAGTTTAAAAAAAACCTATGATGTGAAGAATGTATATATTTCTAGGCATGCCCTTAAAGTCCCAATGAAATCAAAAATTAAAATTCCTATTTTTTTCATGAAATATTGCTGCATTTATTGTAAATAGCTTATTAATGTGGGTCATTCTAATTTTAAAATGCACGTGTCCTCATAATCTTCAGTTAAAATCTGAAAAAGCACCTGCGCCCTCTAGTGACTATTCTTCCGTTAACTCCTCCCCTTCAACTGCTGTTTTTATACGTCCAATCAATTCGCAGTAAAAATGCAAGCCACGCCCACAACATTTCTCATTCGAAATTCTGCTTCACTCGAAAATGCGTCAAAATACGGAAGTAAAAACTATCGCAACTTCCGGTTGGGTCTGGGGACTTTAATGCAATCAATAAATGCCACCAGTTGCATATGAAAGTGTTGCTATTGAGTACAGCAACATAAATGCAACGTAGCATTATGATATTACCATTTATTGTGATTTGCGACACATGCCCCAAGTGAAGTTATTCTGGACACAGTAGGCACTTACCTTGTCCTGTTTCTGATAGGTCTGTTTGATAAAGGATCGTGTAATCTCGTGAAGTTGTCGTAAGGCTGGAACCACCCACACTGTCTGAGGGTTACTCTGCTGAGATGACTATAAAGCACACACAAATACAATCAAAAGTAAATCACACCGTGAATTTCAAGCATAATACAGACTGTGCATTCATATCTTGAATACCCATATCATATATAAACCCAAGCTTTGGTTAGTATCTCTTATATCCAAACGTTTCAAATCGTCCACCAGATTGAATGTCACATGATGCTACATTTGTAAATACCAGAGCAAACCGTTTGTAAATCATATCCGTATTATTGGATTTTTACAATCCTTCCCCTTGATTAAAGTTGCAATCATCAGTTTGCAAATCACATTCTTGCGAGATTGAGAGTTATGATTGGTCATTGACAAACTAAAGGGGTGGGTCTTCTCTTACTTTAGCCAATGAGCTCGGTTTCTTCCTGCCCCAGGTGCCAGTAAGAAAAGAGACCTGTGTCTCGCTGGGAGACTTTGAATCCTCCTGTATTTGTATCTAAAGACATAAACTTCAGTTGTATTCAGTGAGCGCCACTAAAGGTTTATATTCTAACGTAGAGACGGCACGCTGCACCCAAACCGCACCAGAGGCCGAAGCACAAAGACTGAGCAAAGTGAATCTGTGTGTGTGTGTGTGTGCTGGGATGAGAGGCAGAAACTAGAGAGCCAACAATATATTGCAGCTTAAGACAGAAGAACACCTTTGTAGTCCCAGATCAGTTCTCAAAATAGCCCAATGCACAGAAAGGGTGTGTGATTTCATTTCTGCACAAGTATGTGTGTGTGACTTCTGTGTTTGCTCTCCATAACCTTTTGAATATAGATTTTCGGGAAAGCGTGCAAGGCAGAACAGAGAGACGTGTGGGAGAATGAGAGAACCTCATTTCAATTCAGACCACGAGAAGCAAGCCAGACAGACTTACCATTGTAAAAGAAAAAAAATTAAACACAGACAAAACTACGACATCAATCAACCTAATATTAGTTCATCTATTTGGTTTAGCTACAGCTAAATATGAATTCACAACCAGGAACAAAACATAATTTATAGTAAGTAAATGTCTTCAATAATTTCATTAGTTCCTAAAAATGTTTACTGTAACTGGGATTCCTTGATCTCACGAGTTCAGGTGCATTATGGATTTACGCATTCAGCTCACCTTCTTGATGTCCTCGATGCATTTGATGATGTAGTTCCTCTTGACAGTTTCTTTTACGGCGTATGCGTCACTGAGGATGGTGAGATGTTCCTCAAGAGCCTGCTGTACGAGTGTAGTGGGAAGGGTGGGGAGATGGGCCAATTCCCACAATACCTCCAACACCTGACATAGCAGGCACCCAAAGTATTAAAAAGAGACATATTCTATTTTTATGATGCAAGATTAGTTACTACACCATTACTTATGTATAAATGTTGCCATTAACTAACATAGATTAGAACGATAGATTATTAAGTGCTAGTAAAAACTATACTTCTCTTTGTTAGTTCATGTTAGTTAATGCATTTACTAATGTAAACAAATAAAACCTTATTGTAAAAAATATTACACATAAAATAGTATTTTCACAACTAATAAAGAATAAATTGACTCTGAGTATTTTATCTAAACGCAAATGAGACCAATAAAAGTGAAATAAATTAAATAATTGTTTAACTATTCTAATGAGGTCATTTTAACTTAAGGCCAAATGCTTTTAATTTTCACCGGAGCACATTAAAACAAACGTTTTATGTATATTTGGTAACTAGACATACTTTGAAAACTTTACTGTCACATTTTAGTCAGGCATATTATTAGCAGTTTAGGGCAGTAATCCAGTGCAACTTCCAGATGCTATACGTAAACCATGATGTGAAACATACCTTTCCAGTGGTGGCCTCGGATCGAGCTTCTCTGCCAATCCGACCAATCAGACTCAAAAGCTTTTGTCTGACACGATCGCTCTCCACCTCCCAGCTCTGAAAACATACAACACAGTCAAACACTCTTGCTTGTAAGTACAGAGGATTTGGAATAAACCCCGAAGTGCGTCATTTGAAATGTGTATGAAAATCTTAAACGGAGATTATTGTGTTTGAGTTTTACGCAGAAGTTAAACCCTGTGGCTCTATCCCTGACAAATCAACATCGGCTAAACCAATGGCATTCCTTTGGTATGGGACCATGTGTTTGTTTCTGACCAATCGAGGGCGGGGACTGTGTGTGTGAAGACCTGTTTCAAAACGATTGTGTTTAGCATCACCGTCAAACCCTGAAATAACACACTTCGGTTTAAGGAGATGACTAAGGTAATCTTACTTTCTGTATGAGGACGAAGAGGTGACTGAGCTGATCGAAGTTGAACTTGACAGCGGCGGCAGCGATGATTGTGTGGATGTTCTCGATCACAGTGGACGACTGACCAGCCTGAATTCAGGAAAGTACAGAGGCCTCATGTCACATTTCAGAATATTTAAGGGTTGTTTGTGAAAAACGTAAAATATTCATTTGGGTGCAGATCCTCTGGCTCATAAAAAATCTAATCTACACAGTTGTTCATTTATTAGGCTATTTATCACTTTCTCATAGATTCCCTCTTGAAACGTTTCATTCCTCATGGATCATTTGTTGCCCACTGAGGAACCCTCATCGTGCCTTAATATTCCATTTATCTAATAAAATACAGATTTTTCTTCATGACAAATGTGTACCAACTATATTTGCTTTGCTCTCTCAATAGTCAATAAATATGATGTTCTTCGGTATCAGAAAACAAGAATAATGTTACATGTATCTTATAAATTATACATACTGTACTGTGCATATTAAGGATTTAGTTATTCAGTATGGCCGTGCAGTTCTGTTACTCTTGGCTCATGGCACAAAATCATTAAAGACCATTAGTGAATAAAACAGAGGCTTTGTATCGTTGTTTTAGTATGTTGGAAATTGGAAACATTATTTTGGCAAATACGTTTTATATAATGCTAAACATGGCATCTCAGTATCCTTCTAGAAAACGGTTGTTGTCTTGTGTATTTCTCCACACAAGATTCCTCACAGCCTCAGTCTGCTTTTTGCTGACATCACACACACACAGAGGTCGGATGGTTATAGCTGATGAATGTCTAGAAAACCGCTCACCTGTATTTTCCATATTTTGGAGAGTTCATCCAATGAGAGCTTACTGCCCAACAGTTCAATGATTCCCTTAATTCTGTCACAGTACTGGGCCTGGTCAATGTTTCCTAGAAAGACAGAGAGAAATAAGTTAGCAAAGCAGAGAGGATGCGAAATGGGAAAATAAACAAAAGGCATAAAAGTGAAAAGTGCAAAAAAGGGAAAGTGTCAAAAGAGAAAACGCAAAGAGGTTGTGATCTAAAATGTATCAAAGAAATGACACAAATGTGTGGGAGAGTCGCTTCAGGCACAAAGCAACAGTTTAGCTGGCTTTGATACACTTCACTCAGTGTGAACACACGCAAATCTTACACTTCATTTACCAACTAAGTAGTTCTTTAAGAATTTTACCTTATGATCATCTCGGTCAAATGTATGTTATAATAAGACATGAGTTCCTCTTACCTTCCAAAGCTATTGAAAGCACAGAGTTCTCTACCAGCCAGTCCAGAAGTCGATCGGTGTCAATGGCATTCTTCACAGTCTTAGAAACCGTGCTTTCCTCAATGAGTTTGGTAACCTAACAGAGAACGAAGCTGTCAACACGAGACAAGCACTGAGGGATGAACTAAAACTCTTCAGCTCTAATGGACATGGACAGGAATGAGAACCTCTTTAAGTGAGTTCATCTTGGCACTGAAGTGGGGGGTCTTGAGCATTCGTAGGAGGATGTCCAGCCGTAGATCATCAACCACGTTGACCAGCTCCCGCTGGAAGCGCATGCAGAGGAGCTTGATAGCCGACAAGAGCTCGGGAATGCTCACCAATCGCTGTGAGAGAGAAAAGAACAAACATTTGAAACACAATTTTAGGTATACACTTTGGTAATTCATGCATGATAACCAAAAACACTGCAAAATCTTTGGAGGGATGTCATTCTGGCACCCCTAACATAGCCAAAGAGCAGGGATGCAACGATTCACTAAGCTCACGATGCCATTCACTAATTTTATTCACAATTTTACTTACAGAATGAGTTGAGGCAAATAAAAAATGAACAGCCCTTCTATTATTTCTCTAATGCTAAAAACGTTTTTTTAATATAAAGAAACTAAGAGTTTGTGCTTTTTCTAACTTTTCAGCATATCCACGTTTAATAAGTTTGCCGAATAACAACGGCCCCTGCTGTTCAAAAGATTTACAGCGATTCTTTTAAATCATCGCATATAATCAATTCCAACTGAAAAATATTTCTTAATCATATTTTTAAAAAGATTTCTGCCATTGGCTGGCAAGATCCTCAAAGGTCCAGTGTATAACATTTTGCCGCATTTGATGCACGATATTATCAACACACAGATATTATCAGCCGATATTGGCTTATGAATTAAATATCAGCATCGGCCAGATTAGAAAAATTGCTCTGATATGCTTGGCCGAAAAAAGAAAATTTTGATTATGTGTATGCGTTCATTAGCACGCACTCGCAAAGACACCAGCTGTAACATAGTACATAAGTAATAAAGTAAATATTCCTGTCTTATTGCGTCCGAACTGTCACATAAACACAGGGTTGTGTTAAAAGCACTCAAGGTTTTAGGTTGAGGCTTTGTTATGACATGTTGTGCTACCATTACGAGCCCTACCTACCAACTTTTTAATTTACTATTTTTGTTCAATGACTCTAATAAACACAGCTTTTCGCATAGATATCCGAAACAAGTTTTATAATGTGTGTTCTCTAGCAGCAGTAAAATAGTAATTTGCGCGATGAGTGCAAATCCGATTATACATTTATAAGGGCGCTATTTAACTTTATTATGATACTGCACGTCCCTCAGAAATCTAGACGTGCTCACACTGCATTCACAATATAATATCAATTTGCACTTTAAGTCCACAAACGTAATATATGTGAACTGTGAATATATATCTCGTTCTGTACATTCGATTTCTTGTGAAAGAACCATGTATGCAGACAGCACGGTGTTCCTCCGGTAACTGTGTAAAATCTGATCCGTCAGTCTTAGTTATATAATGACCCGCACACGCAAGATTTATACTTCACAAGCACACGATACATTTGTTATTTCACAGCTGTGTTGTTAGTTTGTAAGCTATAGGCTAATGCTATAGCACAGTAGGCCTACTGTACTCCTGTCGTGTCCATCCACATCCGCTCTATCAGTGAGCCATAATCAGTCAGCACAGAGTCTGCAGGTATGTATACATGTATATTATGAGATTGTTTATGGCAGATCGCTGTGTGAAGGCATTCCGTGTCGCCCATCACTGTAAATACAACAGTCGTTTACACTGATACTAAGCAAAAGCTGAAGCTATTGGCTATTAAAACGAGTGATTTCTTTGAACGATTGCTTTTTTATTACCGGACTAACAATTTTGGGTAATAAGTGGTTTTGGAAATGCCATGATAGAAAAAAACTTTAGTTTGAGACACCTTTTGTTCTCTCCTCATCAAAAAAGACTTTAGAATTACAGTATATCTGTATCAACTAAAATGACTTACAAAATATCAACATATCGCCATTTTGTTTTTATTGCATCACTAGATCTGTAGAGCGGTTTGTACGGCTACTGTAGAAACAACATGGCGAATTCCATGCAAGGGGGTAGATAGAAATGGCAAATTCAAAGGTAACAAAAACATAACGCTTCTTTCCGAAAGGTCTTTATACACCTCTGAAGATATAGTTTATACATGTTGTATTGCATTACTGTTAAAGGACTCAACGGATAAGCACTTTCAACAAGTTGGGGTTTTATTAGGGTCTTCATGAAATATCTGTAACATATTTTGCATAAAACACTCAATGGCTGTGTAAACAAACCCTTTTTGCTTTGTCAAAAACAGCTATGCTCACAGCAACCTGTTTTGGTGTATGTCTCTTTAACTGATAGAGTTACTGCGCACCCTTTTGTTCAGCGTGCCAACACACATGTAGTACTGCCATGGTCATCATTTAGCTAAATTGTATTTCCTGAACTCCTCCGTAAGGTTGAAATGTGTGCAGGTGTGTGGATGTCTTTCCTGAACTGCATCCTAGTAATACGCTCACGTTGTGCGTGTACAATCATTCATCCAAAGAAACTGACCGCAGTGTTCGCCCTGGTTCATAAACAACAATAGTGACAGCTTGACGCAGCTAAACCTACGGACGCACGCAATGTATTAACATACATACAGTTAAACTCCAAGTGCCCATTTGCCAAATAACATATTAATATAGAGTAAGTTTAACACTGGCTTTGAATGTTTTATTTAGCCTGTGACTGACTTAGATCCCTTCGCTATCATATGCTAACGTTATTCTTCTATATACTGAATATGGTACATTTACGTCAATTCAAACGTAAATTGATAATTACTTTCATCGGCAGCCTTGACTAGTTCAGTGGGTCTCGATCCCTCTTGATGAACAACTTTGAAGCAAATCCTGCTTGTACTGCCCAGTTTAAAAAGCACTCCGGCTTGAAGTGATTCGCGCAAACAAGCAGGTTTTTACTAAAGGTTTCTTGGGGATTTCCACTAAAAATAAAATATCCACTCCTCTCTTGTCTCCTCCGAGGCTGTGACTCTGAATAAGGATTTGTGTTCGTCTTCACAGCGAAGACATTTAGCATGTTTTCCGCAAACGTTTGCCATGATGTCAGAAGAAGTTTACCGCTTGTGAAAACAACAATGGCGGCAGCGCTGTGGGTGGAAATATAATAATAAGAGCCCATTCCTATGTCAGAAGAGGAGCAAAATCTGATCGGCTCGATTTCTCACGCGCTTGCAGAGAAAGTCTCACCAAAACAAAGTTACTGTGTTGTCATGTTTCACGTTTTCGGAGTTGTTAGATGCAACAATTATAGCACTTAAACACAGAAAAAGTCAGATTTTTATCCTTTAATAGAGCCTCCAAAATATTGAAGTAAACAGCTCAAAGTTCGAAAAATGCTAACTGCATTTGTTTAGCATCATAAGCTTGCACATGAAAAAGCAAGTTACCACTGTGTGCTGGTGTGAGGATGTCTTACCTTGTCTTTTAGGTCTTTTTCCTCTAGATTCTGCACATACGTTATCATCTTATGGATGACTGGGTCCAGCATGGGCTGCAAAATACAACAAAACCACAACACGTCAAGTTTGCAGTGGCTGTGACTTTGAGCCACAGTTCCAAATCCACAACTCTTTGCGGTCGAATGTGTCGTATGTGAAATAACTCTGCAGTTTTTCAGCACTATGAAGCAGTTGTCAACCAAAGAGGGTTTTTAACAAGACGATGCTGAAATGTAGAGGTGCGAGGTGAGAGTAGATCCATCATGAAAACACTCACCTGAACCAGGCTGGAGTTGAGGTATTCTGCACACACACCGAGCGGCTGAACCAGAGCTGATACACACTGAGGAAACAAATACACACAAACAAGATACATTGAACAAAGACTGACCAAGTAAAGTCTGTTTAAAGCCAAATTTGGTTAGAACGGTCCAATTTAGGGATTCACACCAAACGCGAATAAAGCAATTTGCTCGAGTACATTACATACAAGTCAATGTCAAGACACAAATAGACGCAAGCTCGCGGCGGGCGATGTGAAAGACGCAAATCGGGCGGAGCAAATGCTGCGAACGTGCATCAATTTCGTCTTCAACTTTTCCAGCGAGTAATAAAGAGCGTGGAACGCGATTGTTCGAGTTTGGTGTGAACCCAGCATGAGTAAAAAAGGACTTAGTTTTAAATAAGTGAAGGAATAAATGATGACGGAATTCATTTTTTCGGGGTAAAGTATACCTTTAAAGGGATACTTCACCCAAAAATGTTCATTTTGTCATCATTAACTCACCTTCGAGTCGTTACAAATCTGTGTACATTTCTTTGTACTATGTGTTCATCAGAACAAAGAAATGTATTCAGATTTGGAACAACTCGTAGGCGAGTAAATAAGGACACAAATTTCATTTTTGGGTGAAGTATCCCTTTAAAACAGATCCATAACTACAAACTCGGGTGGGTTTAACAACATTTACACAACATCCTATGGGGTCTCTTCTCTCTTCTTCTCTTTAGAGCCATCCGCCAGCACAGAGACAGCACTTCTGAATCAGTCCACTGTTCAGAATCAAATGACTTCTCCATTAGAGAAAGAGTGAATGAAGTCTAGTCAGTGGAGGGGAGACTCTCTCTCATGATTCTTCGCTATAATGACACATACACCTCAATACAGATTAAATGGCTACTGTAGCTGAATCCCATCATGCTGCAACCGAAACAATTAGCTGACTGCCTAAACACCGGGGAAGGAATTTCCCTTGCCTCCGACTTCCTGTTCCTGTGTTAAAGCTATTAATATGCAAATCCTATATCAAAGCATCTTTTCCTTGTCGCCAGCTCCATCTCTCAGTCCTGGCACCGAGAACATGCTAATGGTCACCTTCAAAAGACAAGCGGGCGGAACCGAGCACAAGGCGGCCTCACAGCTCCAAGACAAGGGAGAGTTTTGTGTTTATACGCTTGCTTTAAGACAGCCTGTTCATCCATCTATCCACCTGTCTTTCTATTTTTCTAGGTTGGGTGACACTGCTATATTTCTCAGCCTTTGATAATATTTCATATATACATTCATATTTATGTACTTGCTCCAAAATTGCTTAAAAAGGTTTTTTTACACATGTTACAATTTGTTTTTCAATTCTGTCAGGACCACTGTCGTCAAATATTGTAACAATAGCAATATTTAAGGTGGGCGAAATCTCCGCCTGTCCATGAAGCCTTGCACGGGAAGAGCGGGAGCGCAGCAATACATGTCCCCACACCTGGAGAACTGGAAGAGTTCTTGATGCGTAACAAGATTCAATTAAAATGATTCGACAGATACAGGCAGATATGGTGGAGATGGGGATGGAGGTGGGTTTATAGTGCGGCACGAATAAAATGACTTTTCTTGTTTTTCAAACTCCAACAACATCTGAAGGCTTGATGAGATTTGGTTAATGACGTCTGTGTTAATAATTAGCCTTGATGCTCTTGGGGTCTCTCATCTCTCTCTCTCGCTCACTGCAGTGTAGGATGGCATGTGATGTTGAAAAAACACTTCCGAGCTCTTAAGCACTCCACTATAATAAAATCTCTGAACTCGTTCAACTCTCTCTCTTTTTTCAGGCTGAACATCTTACTCATGCTTCTGGCTTCTAAATGGTCCTCTTGATCTGATAGCACATGAATTAGCCATTCAAGTTTCTGCCTTTCTATAGGTTTCTGCTGGGGTTTCAAAGAAGCTAGCTATCAGCCCATGACCGTTGTGGCCTTTGCGTTTTTTCTCTGTTAAAAGATTATGCAGCCATTCTATGAGGACTTCATGTGAAAGTTCATGTGATGCCGGGGCCTCACCACAAGATAATCGGGCCGAATTCTCCCATTCCCACAATCCTAGGTAAAGTCATAATTTTCTTAAACGGCTCTTCAGATGATCTTATCTGTTTTCCTGCGGTGTGATGTGTGTGTTAAGAGTGAATGAACCTGATCGGAAGAACATCAGGGCCGCCCCGATCGCGGATCGTAAATATTCAACATGTTTATGATAAGAAATCCTAATGTGTGGGTGAAACCCAGAGGACAAACGCACAAGAACTTGTTGATTTTGACACGGAACGAAACAATACCTAAAGTGAGCAGACAGATGCTTAACTCTTATAAGATTTAAAAAAATCTTTTGGTGAGCCCCAGCCTTTAATAAAGAGTTTAAAGCCTTACCCCTATCTCGATCTCTTCCTGGTTGAGCTTGCACTGAATGGCTGCGAAACCTCCCATTTCTCCATACTGTAAATAACAGCAAGTCCATAAGATAAAATATATATTAGTCAGATGTGATGTATGCGATGCATTGCAGAGTTGTCACAAAAAGGATAAAATTTCATTGCGTTAGAGATGCTTCAAGATAGAAAATATCAAGTGGTATCTGCAAAGAAATGGAGCTTTTCTCAGAACAACCTTCAATCATTTTTACACTCATTTCTTTAAAGGATGTATGTCGTGTTAAGGTTATGAATGAAATTGTTTTTTTTGTTCAGATTTACATAGATTGTCAATCACTGCAAAAGTAAAGTTGAAGTTCTTCACAACACCCACTTTAAACAAAGTTTTGATGCATTCAAACACTTTTTGTTTTAATTTCATTTCTTGTACTAAACATTGAAACCTAAAACTTCTAAATATATGTCACTCCTTTTGTCATATAACTGCAAAACAAGAATACATTTTTAAGCATTCTAGATTCTTGATGTCACTTTAACTTGATTCTTACCCGATTCACTAAGTCCACCAACCAACCGTGAGGCTCCTGTCCAATCAAAAAAACAAACACAAAACGACCATTGGTTAATCCTGTCATACATTCATAAGAACATACTGTCATCTTGCACACAAACACTAGTTCATTCCGGCCAATAATACCACAAATCTGTGAATTTGCTCAGACTACCCCCCAAAATGTGTTTCTATTGCCACCAAATAACAGCTTAATGGTCAAACAGATTATTGGTCAAAAACAAGGTCAATTCATGTAGGATGTTTTTCTGCTTTGTCACAATGTTCAACGCATGCTGGAATCTACAAAACCAGTTTTTCTGTCCTTTAGGCAAAATCGTTGGAACAGCACACACGCAGCACATGTAACTTCAGTATACCTTCTGGTATGTGGAGCTTGGAGATACAGCGAACATGTTGTCCTCTCCAAACACCTCAGCCCAGTTCCTCTGACACGCCTTCATCCGATTCTTAAAGTGATACTCATTGTCGGGGTTAAAAGCCTGTCAATCAACAATATAAGGGAAAAACTTTCACAAAGCTTCACTCAAAAATTCGCTTTTGATTCACTTTCGTTAATGTTGCTTCAAACAAGCATGCTGTTAATTTTCCAGACTCACATAAAAGTACTACATAAAATTTGAATTTTGTTATCAGTTTTTCTTGTAATTTTAGGCTATTCCTGTAAATTGACGGTTTTAGACTGTATTTAAAAAATATGTTAAATATGGGTTAATAAAAGTAAACAATAAAAGTGTTTTGGCCATTCTTCATAAAATCTGTAACTAATGCATGTTTTTTGTACAGTGTAAGGTCCGATGTTTGGGGTGTAATTATTTGAATTCTACAGCATTTCATATTTTACAAGCAAATGGCTGTGTGTACCATAGTAAGAACTCCCAAGAGGCCGATGGGTATGGGGTCCTGTTTGACTCTCTCGGAGACGAGATCCACCAGCAGCATAAGCATGTTGTAGATGCCCTCATGAATCTCTGTTCCCCACTTGTGCACAGCACTTGACGTCAGCAACTACAAGACAATATAACATCTTAATAAAAGTCTCTATGTTTTCAACTCCTGCAAGTCTGTGTCATTTCATCAATTACATGCCTGAATATCTCAACACACAAACCTTCTTGAAGGCCTCAGGCATACATCTGTCAATGAACCTCTTGCAATTCTCATCTGCATCAGCCAAGCCTAGAAAGAAATTAGTTTTTTTATATTTATTTTTAGGGCTGAAACGATTGCTTGAGTGACTATTGTAATTCGAGTACAAAAAAATCTGCCTCGAAGCATCGTTTAAAGCCCCGCGGTCAGAATTGACCTTGAGCATGCAAAGATTGTACGGACGGTAGTACGAATTTTGGCGGGGGTGCGAATCTTCCATTTTTCACTTTTCTGTATCGAGAGGTCACGCTGTGACGTTTTGATCTTCTATAGGTTTTGCGCACTACTGTAACGCGAAATCGCATGTCGGAATTCACCAAACTTGAACTTTGCTACGCAGCGAAATGCGAAATATCATTGGAGGGGCTTGAGTTTCCGGTCTGTCACATTCGTAAGAATAGAAGTCAATGGTGGGAAAAGTCTAGTGTGACTGCGGCATATAACTAAAGTATACACAGAGCACTGTGTTATCTTTAAACCAAACTTTCAGGACTTCAGTCAGCAAAGTTTATCCTGTCCTGTTTACACTAGGTATTATGACCACAGGCTGAAAGCGATCTTTGTGGTATTTACCAGTGTAGCATGCACACAATACATTTTGGTAGGTGCATGAAACAGAGACGTTTGTTTGTGTGGAGTGCGTTTGTCGCTGTGCTTGTTTTCGTGTGATGTTAATTAATGACACGCCGCAATTTTACTTAGTTTTAGTCTATTATGCGAGTGAAACTCGTTTTCCAACTGCATTGAATCCATATAACTACATGAGGACTTGTGGACGCCGAATCCTGTTATTTAAACTTGCCATCTAGCTCTTCTGCATGTCTGAGCTAATGAATGCACAGTTTAACGTGCCACAAGCGTGATGCTTGTAGATTTTTCTGCGCATGAACTTCATATCCAGAGTTACTCTAAGAGTTTATTTCACAAACATTTTACCGTTTGAGTGACAAAAACACACTATAAAATAAGAGTCTTCTGACAAAATAAAAGTCCGGTTAAATACAGTATTTTTATGTGGTCATTTAAAATTCTGTTTAATAGTAAAAGATAAAAAACGAACTTTGAAAAAATAAAACTAATTGAAGTTAGTTGTTAATCTCAATATCTGCAAACTCGATTAATCTAGGGAAATAACATGTAGAATACTGAATTACTTAAGAAATCGATAGCTATAGCCCCATTTCATTTTGACGTCTCTCGAGTATCGAAACATCCACACACATCATCACGCATGAAACAATGGTGTCATTGCTTCTAGGATATTGCAATTGGCTTTAGGATGAAATTTAACAAGTATTAGTAAACATATAAATGTGATTAAGTGAGAACCCCACCAAGACACATATGCACACGTACACATATACACACATAACATACCCCAAAGTACTCACCCATTCTGGCCAGACAGGTAGAGGCGATGAGACACTTCCCAAGTGATTCCTCTCTCTTGTATGGGATGGACCAGTGGTCAGTGAACACTCTGCTCTCCAACTCATACAGATTAGTGGTAGGAAACTCCATACTGGTCCCAGAACAGTTCCCATTTTCATCATTGCTTCTCTATCAGAGAGAGAACGAGAAAAACATTTCAGAATATGATCACTTACTCTAACCTCATTTGTTCTTTTAAATTAAATGTATAAATGCTTTTAACAGACAGAACGAAAGAGACAGGAAACCACTGGTGTTATGTGCAACTGCACACTGCACTATGTTCACCCAACCTTGGCCCCAAAAGATCTTTCATGGCAAAAAAGTCTTTTAAGAACTTTACACCATAAAGATAATTAAATACGCAAGAACTCAACAACGCTTATTTTAACAGTGAAAGATAGTTGGTAACCAAACAGTGGCAGCACCCATTCACCATTATTTTATAGACACAAAACTAGGGATGCTCATTTCGGTTAATTTGGGTTAACATTTCGTCTCATTTCGAGGGCGTCCTCCGGAGGTTGTGTTTATCCGCCACATAATGGAGGATTCACATGGTACGCGCAGTCGCGATTGTCCAGTTCATTTTCAAAGGGAAACAAGTGGCAAAACGCTGAAGAATAAAATATTTGATCTTTTTGTGAACTGCATTAGAAGCCACATTGTTTTAAAGGAAGCTGTCGCGGGGCAATCATAAGCCTTTGCATGCGACAGCCGTAGGACACAGACTTCGAATGAGACACAGCTACAGTTGACAAAATACGTACACGTTAAAAATACAAAAAATTATTTTACAGACTAATTTTAACAGGCTAACAGCAGCACAACGAATAGATCAACAACAGCCCCTGCATTCACATATGATCACATTTTCACGAACCTACAGCATTTTCGACAAAAAAACTAAAATAATATACATTTTAGATCATATAAATCCAAAGCTGGCAAGAACATAACTAAACAAATGATGACAAAACGAAAACAAAGAAGAATCAGCAAGTTAATTTTTGTCAAAGTTTTTTCATATAATAAGAAAGATTTGAAACGAAAATACCCACGGAGGGGTTCAGGAAACAAAATTTAGCTAAAAGATTGCCATGGCAGTACTATGTGTGTTTTGTTGACATGCTGAACGAAAGGGGGTGGGGTGCGCAGTAACCCATTATCATTTAAAGAGACATACACCAAAACGTGTTGCTGTGAGCATAGCTGTTTTTGACAAAGCGAAAATGGTTTTGTTTAAACAGCCATTGAAAGTTTGCTTAAAAACAATGTTTCAGACATTTCATAAAGACACTCATAAATCAAACCAAGTGCTTATCCGATGAGCCCTTTTAGATTAGATTAGATTCAACTTTATTGTCATTACACATATACAAGTACAGTGTAACGAAATGTAGTTTAGGTCTAACCAGAAGTGCAATTAGCAAGTGCAGGATATACAGTTAGAATAAATACAGAATACAATATTGATAAAATATTATACAGTTATGAAAATACTTTACAGTAGGTATGTTCTATGAAAATATGACAGTAGGTATGTAATATGAACAATATATACAGATGACTATATACTATAAACATTAACACTATGAACATTAATGTACAGGTGGATATGAGCAGATAATAATTCAGACTAAACAATAGTGCAAGTGATTTAAGTGTGCATAGATTATTGACATTAGCTGTTAAAGTTGCAATGCAATGGGTGAGTTAATGCAGTTATTAAAGTTACGGTCCAGTATACGAGTTTAAGACCCGACTACAGTTGTGCGTCTGAACGCTGCAGCCGCATTCAGCGTAAGCGGAACAATTGTCTCAGCAAAGATTCAAAGCAGGACTTAGTTACATACTTGCGACTTCGATGGGAAAATAAGGATGTGACTGTGATGAAATGATCTAAATATTCTGTATCGCATTCACAGCTGATACTGCAATCTGGCACCAGTGCCTTCGAACACAAACGGAAATATGCTTGACCGTTGATTTCTAGAAACCATTGATCTTTTATTTGTCTAACCATTATATGTCACAACTTTAAATAGGCAGATATTTTAATGGGTCTGATGCCAGTGCTGTATTAGATTACAATGCAAAGAGCCGCACGCTATACAAACAGGAAACAGTTCTGACGGAAGAATATTAGTATACAAGACATATGTTTGCCCTTGAGTTAGTGGAATAAGTGAATGTACAATCAGAGAGAGAAAAAGTGGAGGTCACCTTCTCTCTCTCTCTCTCTCTCTCGCTCTCTCACTCTTCCTCGGGGAACGTTGCATGTGGTTCACAAGACCCAGAAGCCATTTTCTTACTAAGGGACAGTGTTGGGCAAGTTACTCTGAAAAAAGTAATTACTTACTAGTTACCAATTACATATTCAATTGTGTAATTCGATTTCTGGTCAATTTATTCTCTCCAAAAACTATTTCATTACTTTACTTTCTATAGCCTACATCAGCCTTCCTTGGTTAATTGATTCAAGGATACACATAAAACTTATTTAATCCATTCAAATAAATAATAAATAACTACATTCTTATTAACGGACCAAAGTATACAAATGTGAGAAGGATACATTAAAGCATACATTTTAAAGTTAGACTTATTACTTTGATGTCGTTTCCAAATGTTCAACTTGATCTAAGGTAACTAATTACAATACTTAGTACTAAATGAAAGTAATCCCTTACTTTAACTTTTCAATGGAATAGTTTTTAAATATAAATACAGTAAATAATTACATAGTAACTAGTTACACCCAACACTGCTAAGGGTGGTGATTGGCTCCCTGTGGGCAGGGTCTAAGTTCAGAGGTTAAATTAAGGCTCTTCTGACCTCTGTGAACTTCATCTGTGACTGATTACATATTAAAGAGACATTATGAGAGCAGGTTGAGCTTGAATTGAAAACAGGGCTTGTGATACGGACATTCCGATGGCTCGACAGAGTATGATACTTGCCACGGGTAGAGTTTCATATCACTTAAAACTACAACTTCATGCTTCAAAACAGCTGTCACTGGCGTCTGTTCAACAAATGTTGCTTTCACAAACACTAGATTTGACCGTTGTCTTCTATGACCTTGCTTTACATTTAAATAATTGTACTGATCTGATAATGTTTACATCTTAGAGAATTGTGGCTCAATTGGTAGAACATAGCATTACCAACGCAAGTCATGAGTTTAATCTTCAGGGAATTCGAGAAAAGAGGAGTAGAAATATTCAGTATATGTTACATCCGTAGCAAGAGCAGCAACGGTTTCCACCAGCGGTCGTGTGCCTATTAAGATTCTAAATCAAATTGAATGTAACCTAATATAGCTTGCATTAACAGCCGTCTCTCCTGGTCAATTCCCCCTGATTCACAAGCATGTAACGCCCTTTCGTGCTAACAAAATACAGACGCCTTTAAAAATCCAGTAGGCTATACAGTATAATCATCATAAATCAATTATCCCGATGCAATAAAAAGGCAATCGAAGTAAGCTTGTTTTCTAAATATCTTTTGTAAATAAATACACAATAAAACTATTTCGACAGGATTCAATCTTAAGGTGAACAAGCCTACCAAACACTACGATTATCTCATATTCATTTCCACTTTTTATTATCAAATGTGCAATGAACATGTCTGTACTTTAAACAAGAAAAATGACAAATGAAAGACCAGAGGTATATAATCCCAATGGCCTTAGGTTTTCGGACTCTGAGTGGCCATCCATCATATAATGTATAATGGGCATGTAATGGCATCTTCGAGACATTAAGCTGCTGTAGAGGTGATTCAAAGATCTCTGTGTGCTTCTGTTGACCGAGTCTGACAGCTTCTGTGTTGAGGGTGGAAAAGCAACAGGAACAAATCACTTATTCTGTTCTCTGGTTGTGGCAACCACCTGCACTGTGTGGGTCTTAGAGAAGAGAAAGTGTCCATGTGCGAAAAGAGAGAGAGAGACACCGAAATAGAGACAGCGGAAGTTCTATTTTAACATTTTAGTCACAGAATTGCTGTATACAATCAGAACGCTAGAAAATGTATGAGGCGAACTACAATCCGCACACGTTTCATTCACATACACCCACAGTACATACAATAAATATAGACCTTGTGACCTATTCACCAATGCGAATTAAATGTTGACAGGGAAAGCTACCCAGATTCCACTTGTCACCTCAATGGCATCATTTACATTTGTGTCTGCTCAATTCAACTGAAACACTGTGCTAGCCTCAGGCCGTTGGCTCAGGAAATGAGGTGACAGATCTTTTGCCCTGCGTGTGAATGTTTGCAGCACCACAGTGGGCGAAAATGCCAGGAAAGTAAAAATAGGCTCCGTGCGATAGTTAAACAGCAAAATACTGTGATTTAAATAAATTTTGTCCGTTTTCGCTGTGCTGTGCTCTGGTCTGTGTTTACTTAGAAACATTTGGTTTTACAAACAAATCCAAACTGATCTGGCAAATTACATAAAAGACACTTTTAGTAAAAGTTTCATATGTTAAAATAAATTTATGACATTTGTCTGGTGTTGAAAAACATCCAAAATTATTTTATTAGATCATTTTTGTGGTGGGGCCATTGATGTTTGGCAAGGCAAGTAAAGCCCTACTTGCCAAGATGAAATAAAACGAAAGCCCATGCAAGCGTTTTGGTTTTAAACAACCATATCTAAATTGCAATACTCCATTGCAAAAAAGTCCTTACAGAGGACAAGAACATCATCCTCATGGCCTCATCTTATTTCCTCATTATTATATTCTCTTTATTTTTATTATGCATGAATACACTGTTCATTTTGGTTATTTGAGAACATTTAGTAGAACAACCATTTCTTTTTTTTTAGAATATCTAAATTGCGACATATTAAGCACCCAGACATAGCTGGACGAATTGCGTTAATTACATTTTCATCAGAAAACGCAATAAAATACAAAAAAGATTCCTATAAAGTTAAAATGATTATTTGTGCTACACAATTCTCTTTACGTTGATCTTTATAAATGATTAGGGCTGCAACAACGAATCGATAAAATCGATAAAAATCGATTATTAAAAATGTTGGCAACGAATTTCATTATCGATTCGTTGTATCGCGCGACTATAACGCGCGCCACATGTTTGAGTGGCGTGAGCGTGGCGTTTCTGTTGCGTGTCAGCTCTGTGGCGGCTGCGTCATGTTTTCTGTATCTTTGCACACCAGCACCGTGCCTGACGCGGCGCTGGCGCGCTGCTGCTGCTATAGGTGACATGGAGGGAGGCCGCCGACAGACAAGGGTCTTGTATTCACGACAAGTTTAAACTTTTTTCACATAACCTACACCTTCCAAAATCCGAAAAATTAGTAAGTAGGCTGTCTGTTTATTTAAATAACATTTCCAAATGTTTTGTAGCATTATTACCTGATGTTGGACCGTCACTCAGATGACACACTAGACTACGTTGTTATTGTAGTGTGTCATATTTTTTTCCATTTTTAATCACATTGTTAAGAGCGTAAAAAACAAAAATAATTCAGTCACCAATACATTTTGGGGTTTAATACGAACCACAATTCGTATTAAGATGATTCTCAGATATGTTATTAAAGATGTAACGTAATCAATTGATGCACGAGTTTACTTTATGCAATATGTGTTTAAGATGGACATAAATTAATATTCCCATTCAATGCAATGTATCTTTTCATTGGATATAGCCTAAGCATTTTCTTGGAGGAAGATTTTATGGAAAAAGTAGTTAATTGGAGTATTCATTTGCAACATTTTAGGAATAATATCTCATACTTAATAGGAATATTAATGTATAATTTATTTCAATATTCACTTGTTGTTTCTCCAAAAATGCATTATAAACATGATTTAAGTCCTGATGTTTTCTACAGTGGACATGTAAACCCCGTAACGTGTAGATGTTGGTTTAATGAAATTCAATTTGAAAATACGTTCAAATAAATGATGATTAGCTTTCAAACATCAAAATGGCATTCATTAATATGTATTCGTGTACAAAATTACATATAAACATCTTTTCCTATTCTATTTTGCCTGGAAACGCTTCCAACACGCTTGCGTGTCTCGTGAAAAATAGGCGTCGATTCAATTCCTAGCATGCGCGCGTTTTCCGTGCGGCTCGTCTCACGCAGGCAGTGTGCAAGCTCTAACCTGTTAACATGGGAGCCGATTTAAAAACGGTCACGCCAGGCTTCTGAGACGCTCACGCCACGCATCTAGTGTGTCACAGGACTAAAAAAAGTTGATCGCGCCCCGCAGCATAGCGGAGAAAAAATAAATTAAAAAAGCAGAGCGGAGATAGAGGAAAGACCATCAGAGAGACCCGAAACAATTCCAGAAAAAAACAGCAAACCATGAGAGGCTTCTTGATGGGAAATGCATCATGTAAACCACAGCCAGCTGTAATAATAATATAATAAGTAATAATAAAGCTTTTGAAATATGTTTTGCAATGTCAGTTCTATTTTTCAATAAAGGGTTGAAAATGAATGCTTTTAAAAAAATTTATCCGATTCATCGATTAATCGAACAAATAATCGACAGATTAATCGATTATTAAAATAATCGTTAGTTGCAGCTCTATAAATGATGTTATTTTTTTTTTATCATTATTGCCAGAACAAGTTTATCTATTACAATAAACATGCATGTAAACACCCCTATGTCCCACACCCACATTTCCATGCGTTTCGCCGTGGATTCACTGGTGGTGACAGAGGTCATCTATGCACTTTAAGAAAACTTTCAGGTCATCTTCAGTTTTATAACCACTTTATAAATGTGATATGTTGTGAACAAACAGGATGAATCCAGGGCTGGTGTGGTGTTGATTTAAAAAGTAGAGATAGAGATATAGTGCTTAGGGGCCTCTGGTCTTTGGGGCATGCTGAGGTCACATGGTGGCACATTCCAAACCCGTTGCCATGGTACAAATAGGGAGATGTGTGTATGCATGGCCCATGTTGCCTGCAAAACATGCAACCTCTGAGGGTTTAAACCTCCCCGATGTAGTGTTAACTCATTAACCCTGATGCTCTGTCTGTATGTGTCTATGATCTGTGTTAAGGTGGACTGAAGTGTTTACATCGGGTGATATGAAACGTTTTCTTTTTTAGGTCGATTCCTCTGTGCATGTGATTCATCCTGTTTTGATTCGAGTATGTTGTTTGTTGTTTTCTGCTATATTGCGCAGTGCTGGACGAAATACTGGTAACTGGAGACCCTGCCTGCTACCCCAGAACAGGCCTGCATGCTTTATTTATAGTACTGACGCATGGTTCTTGCAACCCATGACACGCAGAAACACGTGAAATGTGTCAAGGAACATGCGATGAGAAGTCTTTAGGCTTTCCAGTTAACTTTGGGCCCTTTTACGGTGGTATTTATAACAGACAAACACACCATTAAATCTTATAAGAAATTGTATTTTGCGAATTAACCAAGGAAAACGACATATTTGTTCAGCATCATTTTAAATATTTGTGTAGGGATGCGTCCTCCTGTCCCCTTCAATTTCTAAGCCCTTTAAGATGAACTGTAACACTGTCGCAGTTTGATGATCATTTTTAATTTACAAAAAATATAAACTAAGGTCAAATATTAAAGTATGGACATCCGATTTGAAATTTGTTCATTTCATTTTTAAGAGGCAAAATGTGTTGAATTGTGTGCATGACACACATTTGGTGTTCGAAGATTCCACATAGGCCTGAATATCACTAGTCAGAATATGGCTGTTTATCAGGAACACCACCCTTCCAAAACACTCGTGCCCGAGACATTACACAAACCAGCATGTCATCCATCAAGACATCTCGGCTGGAAGTCTTTTTCGGTCAGAAGAGACAACTCATAAAGGGCGGATGAAAAGGGCCTTCTAATTTAAATGACATAGGATTTCCATTGTCACAAGAGCCACAATGACATTTCTAAATGAAGCAATTACAAACTGGGATAGACTCAAATGCTACGCGCACATAACATTATCATCCAATCTTTGCTGCAAGATACCATCATATCACATCCGAGTGAGAACTCAAGGTTATGTTTCCTCATTCAGATTCAAGGAAATCCATGTAAATATTTTGTCGCGTGACAACCGTTTTGCTGTTCTTAACATAGTGTCACCAACAACAAGCTATTTTCAAAGTGCCCTTGTATAGCGTGTCAATATGCAAGACCTGCGATTTGATCACATTGTTTGGAACAGCCAACGAACCCAATGAGTTGACGTTCAGATTAGTGCGACTTGAATATTCTCTTAATATAGAGTCATTTGTCGTCGTCGTAGTAAAATAAGGGTTCGGACACAATAGTATATAATTATTTCACTTTTATGTTACAATAATACAAACTCACAGAGTTGAGTAGCACCTGTTGACTGTACCTGGAGTGGTTTGTAGTTTTAATATCAACACTCAGTGGCTGAAATAATGTTAACAGTCCGCTATATTAAAGAAGATTAAAGCATGCAAAATCGACATATCTGTATTGGTAAGCACGGGCCACAGAGCAGTCCTCAAAAACCACATGACTCTGTCTGAGGTTGACCACAGGTCAAAAGAGCCATGGCAAAAGAAACAGTGCAACAGTCGGGCAAAAATCCCAAAGTGTCACGGCCTCATATCATATCCCACTGCACGTGTCTGCGTATGATGTGTACAAGACTCAAGCTTGCAAAATCAAACAGTTTTATTAGAACTGCACGTCACTGTGCATCTGACGCTTTGGTTTGACACCGCACTACAGACTTAACATTGCTCAATCCAGGGCTGATCGAAAATAATCTTCGACTTCACAACAGAAATAATAACAGATCTGTGACATGTAAAGATATTCCAATACGAGTAAATCATCAGCCATAGATTTCCTGCCTTCGTTACCTGTTTAGCTGCACCCAGTTACTCAATACCGGTACAGCAAGAAAGCCACCGGCCTAGTCTCAAATATATATTTTTCACTGTGTACAAACACATTAAAACAGAAGAGACCCTAACACAGCACAGTTTATACATTTAAAGGAATCTACAACACCCATCCCCCCATGATCCTACAACTTAACCAGAAGCATGACACACAATGTCTTCATATCACTATCAACTAGCTTAAGCGCAAATGTGACTGTTTTGAGAGAAAACGTCTCGTTACATCGGGCCTAAACCTCATCAGGTGTTATGCACAACAGGCATTGCACAGCCACGATCAAGACGTGCGCGCGCCTTTCCCTCCGGTTTTTGACAGCCCGGCGGTTCCGCCTTTACAAGCCGTGCAAATAACATTTGTATCACAATCATACCTCACTTTCCACGACATCGTGATACGCAGGCGGAGGATCGAACCCCCCGGTGCCCGTCCGCCCGCTGCTCTCGCCTTCCCCGCTGAGACCGGAGCCCGGGGAAGGGCCGCTCTCCATCGGCTCGTAGCCGTATCCGAGTCCCGGGCTTTCGTTGGTGAGCAGCGCGACAGCCTCGTTGATGTCGTTTTTGGCCAGCCGCAGGGCTTTCCGGATGGCTACCGGGTCTGGGAAGCCCATGCATAACAGCGTGGTCATATGCTGCTCCTCCTCTGTCTCCATCGTGGAAGTGTGACTATTATCGGGGCTTCAGAAAGGGGACACATAGCACAGGCATCTGGCTGTGCATGCCGCCATGTTTACAGTCGCTGGTGCTGCTAGTATCCTGTCACGATGGATTCCCGTCGCAGCAGAGCGGGCCACACCAGGCCCTTGTGAAGCCGGAGAATCTCGCTGTTCTCCAGTGGGTGTCGAGTGGACAGTTTTCAAAATAAAGGTCCCACGGCTGAAAATTAAAGGGTAACTCCACCCAAAAATAGAAAATTCTGTCATGAATTACTCACCCTCTAGTTGTTCCAGAGTTGTATACATTTATGTTTTCGGTTCAACACAAAGAGCGACATTTTGGAATATTGTCAGCAACCGACAGTTCTGAAGCACTGCCATAGTAGGAAAACATTTTTTTTAATTAATTTTTTTTTTTTTAATTTTAAAATATTTCCTACTATGGCAGTCAATGGTGCTTCAGAACTGTCGGTTGTTAACATTATTGCAAAATATCTCTCTTTATGTTCAACCGAACAAAGATGTTTGAAACAACTAGAAGGTGAGTAAGTCATGACAGAATTTTCATTTTTGGGCGAAGAATCCCTTTAAAGGGCGTTGTAGTTTTTCCTACTTTGGTAGTCAATTGGGGGCAAAATCTGTCTGGTTATAAGCATTCTTCCAAATATATTTCTCTGAGTTCATCAGAATGAATACATTTATACACATTTGGAACAACGAGAAAGTGAGTAAATCATGACGGAATTTTCATTTTTGGGTGAAGTATCCCTTTAATGTACAAAATATAATTTATATTTATTTAGAAAACTAAACATCACTGTAAGAAATTAACATAGATTCATAACTAAAAATACTAATATTATAAAAAGTAACTATCACTCAAAAGTGTTATTAACACATTGAACATAGCTGGTTATAAACATGGTTTTGTTTTGTTCTGTTTACAAGGCAGAGCGTGAATAAAACATATCCCTTACAACCAGTATACATGCACGACATATATAAACACAATAAAATCAATCACAACAATTAATAATAAATAAATGTGATTAAATGTGTTCGCTCTTTTTTAAAGATTTACTTAATGCAGTCCAAGTTCACCTAGATTTTCAGACTGAATTTAGTCCAAACATGTTGTTACGCCCACAGTAACTGTTACTTTGAAAAGCAATTAGACCGGAAACACATTTAGTTGCACCTTACTGTTTTTGCTTCACTCGTTTTAAATTGACAGAGTTGCCCATAGATTTGCCTGGCCCACGTCACGCATCCCCACCCATATCCCCTAGGTATGAAATACACGTGTATTTCTGACTTATGCTAAAAGTGACTTTTGTTTATTAACAGTCGTGACCAGCATTTTAAACCTCTGATCTAAATAATTCTATACCGTTTTTAATGTAGTGTTAATTATATATAAAATTAGAACATACAATTAAATCAAGCTCTTAAAATAAAGTTGAATAAAGAAAAAAAAACAATTATTTTCCACAACGCCTTAAATCTGTTTGAATGAAATAAAAAAATCTTGACTAAAAAGAGGAAACAAGAAATCACGTGAGACTAGCTGTGGTCATGTGATCACGTGAGAGGAAAATGGCTGCTACGGGGGAGGAGGCCGCTGCGATGGACAACATCAGTAGAGTACCTGCACCTCCGACCGACCTCAACCTCTCAACTGAGCCCGATAAGAGGAGCGATGCGGGGGGGACAGAGAACCAGGCGCCTGCGCCAAAAAGATCAAGTAATAACAGTGAGTTAAAACTGTAAACAAGTTACTGTAAACTGCAGCTTCGTCGACTATAGCCTTTCACATAACGTTAGTCAAGATTCATGGTGCGTTTATTACGCACTCCAGCGATCTTTTTGTGATTGTGTCACAAATAGCATGTTCCTGTTGGCAAAATGGACTACATTGCAAAAGTTTCCATCACAAATGCCACAATGAACCATAAGCTGTAGTGTTTACTAAATAAATCACTGTCAAATTCCTACGTTTGGGCCTTATTCCAGTTGGATTTAACATTGGTTACCATCTCTCAAATAACATCCCACCAATACTTAACATCACCAGGTGGGACCCACAGAGAACATAAGAGTTTCCTTTAAATCCAACAACATTCCCCTTCATACATTATCCAGTAGAATCTGATGTCTCTACTGTTTTTGCTTCAGCAGGGTTACTCTGTATTGTTGTAGTGTCATAGTGTTGTGTCTGTATTAAGCTGCCAGACGGGTTGTTGGGCTACGTAGGTTCGAAAATCATGTCTAGGTAAGCAAATAGCCAATGTTTTGGGTCTGCTGTCTTTAACAGATGATGGAGGAGTGGAAACAGCAGAAGAGGCAACTGAGCCTGCTGAACCAGACATCAATGAGCTCTGCAGAGACATGTTTGAGAAGATGGCAGTATTTTTACAAGGAGAGCTGACTGGTAATGTTAACACGCATTCAAAGCATTCATGGGGCTAAATTCTAAAACTTACATTTTAATCCCTGGAGCTTTAAATTCATAAACGCACTTAGTTCCATGTAATGGTTTTATACAGTAATGTTCCACTTGCATCCAAGACCTTTATAAAGCATTTTGTGCCGTAACTTCAAGAGAGCATAGATAGCTTGTAATACTTAACATAAATTATTAACGAAAACTAAGATCAATAAGCGCAGTACAATTATTGTTCATTCGTTGTTACTTTACATTAGCTAATGCATGAACAAATACGAGCTTGTTGTAAAGAAGAAATCATTAGAGCCCGACCGATATGGATTTTTGGGGGCCGATGCCGATGCCGATATTAACTTGAAAAGAGCCGATTTATAAGCCGATATTTTGATTTTGAAAATAAACTGGATATTAGACCCATTTCCTATAAACTGCACTTACACAACATTCAATAGCAAAATATCTGCCTGTTCTAGGTATGTGGGCTGTATAAACCATTTTCCAGAAGGGATGTTAAAAAAAGCCTTAGATTACAGTCTCAATGACTAAACAATTGCACATTTAAAGTATATATTTTTCAATGATCACAAAACAGTCTGGTTTTAAACATTTAACACTTTTATTTACTTCCAGTTGAAGCTGGTTTTAACAGTGTGAACTGTAAATAAATTATAAGTTAAAGTTAAAGTAAAAGAGCTATACCAAACAAATTCAATATTCCACAAAACCATAATAAAATTAAAATAAGTTAAATGTATAGCTACATATACAATAAATAAATATAAAATAAATAAATAATACCAAAATATAATTAAAACAATGTAGAATGTTCTCAAAACGTTGTAACCTTTAGATAACGTTCCCCTAACGTTGTAACCTTACACAACTGTCTGTGCATGAGCAGGAATTAATTATTATATATTGGCAGGAATGAATGAACAGGCAAACTTTAACTTGATTAGCGTTAGAATAACGTAACAGTTGTTTTTTCGAGGCACGCTGTACATAACTTCTAGTCATTTACTACACGCGCCCCCTGCCACAGATACGCGGTCATTATGTGGGAAACACTGCAGATATATTTAGAATAAGTTAAACGCTAACGTTATAGTTTGACCTCTTATTAACGTTCGCGTTCTTCCACTGATAAACATGGTTTTAGTTAGCTTTGTGGCTAATCTAATATAGCAATGCATTAGCGGCTGTAAGTGATGTTACAGAATATTTAGAAGTGATAATGATAGGACCGTTAGCTAGAACAACCACACCGTTTTTATATGCAGTGTATGAACTAAATCTACAATCATTTCACATGACGAACGACAAAGTTGTTTTCGCCAGCTCTACCTTAAGAGAGTCCCAGCTAGTCCCGCGATTCACCCGGGGGACCTGCCCGAGCAGCGGGCTGACCTGGGCGGACTCGGAGACCGCCAGCACCCGGCGGAAGAAGCCGAGTTTCAAGCTAGCGGCTCGCCGGGCCGGCCGATCCGGGAAAGAGGCGCCATTTCCGGATTGAAAACGGCCGACGTTTCGGTCCGTATCTCCGCGAGGGAAGGTCGCAGCGATGCGTGGCCGGGCTCGTTGGAAAGGTCTCGGCCGTCCCGTTCGAACGACGCCGCTGTTGTCAACTGGGGAGTTGCAGACCGCCCTCTGGTGGGCAAACTATGCAACACTCATAACATGAGTGAAGCATGAGACTCTTTTTCTCATGTTTTATCGGCCGTTATAAACGCCGATGCCGATTTAAATGCCATTAGCTCATATCGGCCGATAATATCGGCCGGCCGATATATCGGTCGGGCTCTAGAAATCATACTATACTACAATACACAAAAACAAGCAGTTTATTTGATATTACATTCCCATATGCACGATCTACTCTTGGTAATATGTAGAATAGAACCTTACATATTTTCCTGTTTGCTCAGCCACCTGTGAAGACTATAAACTTCTGGAGAACATGAACAAGCTCACCAGTCTAAAGTACATGGAGATGAAGGACATATCAATCAACATCAGCCGCAATCTGCAAGACCTCAATCAGAAATGTGAGACATATGACATATTCCAACACCAGTTCGTCTGTTCAGTACACTTAAGATCGATTTAGTCTTTTAATTTAGTTTTACTAACATCATTGGGATAAAAGGTGCCCATTCAGGAAAGGGAAATTCCAAACTTTCCTATTACACTTGATTTTTGTTTTAGATGCCAGTTTGCAGCCCTATTTGGATCAGATTAACCAGATCGAAGAGCAGGTCACAACTCTGGAACAGGCTGCTTATAAACTAGACACATATTCAAAGAAACTGGGTACGTATATAATGCTTTTAATACATAAATGTCCTGCAGCCGATAATCTCTGTATCTATGCATCTTTTACTATCTTACTACGTAATGGACCATTTGTATGAATAGAACATACCTACTGTAAAATATTTTCATAACTGTATAATATTTTCTCAATATTGTATTCTGTATTTATTCTAACTGTATATCCTGCACTTGCTAATTGCACTTCTGGTTAGACCTAAACTACATTTCGTTACACTGTACTTGTATATGTGTAATGACAATAAAGTTGAATCTAATCTAAAAAAAAATAATACATATTTTTCATACCACATGACCTATTAAAACAAAGAGATTAAGAAAAAAAGTGTTAAAGAGAATTAGCAAAAATATGTTTTAATGTACATTAAAATATTTAGTGAATAAAAAAAGAAAAGCATCATAGGATATCTTAATATGATAAACATTTCACTTGATGTTTAAATGACTAACAAACTTTAAATGGAACTAGCAAGATTTACAACCATGTTGCAAGCACCATATATTTGTGCAGCTTTATTATTTATTTCAGTATTATTTTTTATTATGCTGCAACAGTCTTCATGTACTGTATCTATTTCAAGTATATTTACATGCTGTTACATATTTTTTTGTCTTTATTCACAGAGGCCAAGTTTAAGAAACTGGAGAAGCGGTGAATGTGTGTTTGTGTGTGCGCTTGTGTATGTATGGACTGGGTGAGACCCATGCACTCTATTTAAGAAGCTGAGAACAAGATTGTCATAACCTACTGGTGGTAATGGACTGTGCAGAAAGTGCTGTTGGGTACAGAATTCAATTCAATGTTCTTACTAAACTGTATACGCCAAACCAACTTATTTTATCCATAGATTCTTAGGAGTTCAAAAGGCATGAATTACATTTAAATGCAGTTTAAATAAAAATGCTTGTTATATGTTGCTAACAAGAATTGAAATGTTTGTAAAATGGTGACTAATTTTTTTATCTGTTTGCTGTTAGAAAAAAAGCTAACAATTTGTAAGCACTTTTGTATTGCTGTCTAAATATTTTCAAATAATATTCGCCAAAAATGTCAATTTGTGTGTGTTTGTTAATAAATAGGAATCACAAAAATGAAGAGGACATTCATACACAGTGTATATTAATAAGGAAATATATAAAAATATGCTTAGCCTGGATTGTCGACAGGCAGTGACAGCTGTTATTTCTATGTTATGGACGACTTGCAAATGTATTTTGTATTTAAGTTCAGTTTAAGCATACAAATGAAAAATTGGATTCATGCCATTGAAAACATCTCTCTTTACATCCACCAGAGTGCAGTCTAAGTCCACACATCTCGTAGTCTGACTCAACCTTTAGCCTGATTTTGTCAGTAAGGCACATGGACAGATGCCGAACCATGTATGGTGAGGTGCTCATCCGCAGAGATAGTGTGCGTTCAGTCTCCAATGTCAAATGCTAAATAATCAACACGGACCATATGTGCACATTACGGACCGTGTACGGTTTTAACCAAACATTTTGATTTTCCATCATTCATTTATTTTAAAACCTCAAACTTTCTTCTAGAAAGTTGAATAAAGCAGAGCGATACTCAAGATACGACATTTGCCACATGATATCATTTTGATACAAAATGTGAATAAATTGTTAAGGTTTGACCACACACATACACTTGCCTGTTTATAACGTCACAGGGAGATACACTCACTCCCTTCATATATTTACTCTATAAACTCAAACATACTTGACACACAAAGTCAAGCTGTCTCTTCTCACTTGTGGCAGGTTTAGTTTAAAAAATCGGTATGTTTTAAGGAACGTTTATGGGAGTCTATGGGAGAGCCACAGTACCAAGTAAGGTATTACTTTGCTGCTTTTCCTGGTTAATATCAATAAAATATTTGTTTGATTATAAGCTTTTTATCAGTCATTTGAATGTATTATTTAAATGCCTAGGTTCTGTAATCATCACAATGTGAATGTCCAGCACTGGACTGTGTGATAGACGTGTGCTTGAGAACTCGGTTGCATTCTGACCTTTAGTGATTTCAAATTACACATCTAGTCCATGGAGATCAATTTACTGGAAGAAATGTTTGTGGGGGGCTTACTCAGCTTACTTCTGGGAACAAATGTACCCAGACTATAGATAAATGTTTGGGTCATATTTTAAATTCATTATTTATTTTTGGAATAAATTTTATATTGTATCTTCTTTATTATTTTACTATTATGATAACAGTTGAGGACTCCATGGATTCCAATAATTGTTTTCGATTCTTTGTTTTACAACAGGTTCTAATTTGTTATTAAATACGAATTTGTTTCTATTCAATATGTTAATCCTGTCCTTCGATTCCGATGTATCGTTATATCAATAATAATGTTTTTCTGCTTTTTATTTACCAGCTGTTTTCAAAATAAAGCACAAGAGAACATGAGAAAAAACACAGCAAAAGCACGCACATCAACTTGAAAGGGGTGCTCAACCCTAAATCAAATGAAAAATATAAACAAAGTCGTCACACCGAAGCGCTTTGTTTTTACAGTACATGCGAGACCATTTTTTCAAGTTTTAAAATACTCGAGGAAGATCGATAGACATGTGAATTGTATTAAAGACAGCATGTAAAAATGTTCTTGTTGTATTGCTGCTTCTAGTCTTCCCAGCCTTTAAAATCGACTCTCGATTCCCAACGCCTCTGAATTAAGTCAAGTAACTGATTCTTTTTTAAATCGTCATATGACATTAAAACTGGGTATAACTTTAATGCAAAGGAGCAGTAGGCACAATGACACCAACACTTATAAGGGGCTTGTACGTCCGATTCAGTGATGAAAGATGCTCATTGGTCAGATTGCCAACCTCCCCCTGCTCCGTACTTCAGTGCTTAATTTGTTTGAAGTTTTTAAAACAGAACATACATATACACTCAACTGAGTCTTTCACAAACATCTGGCACGCATCAGCAATTACAGTAATATACTTTTTTGAGCTGATTTGCTTTCTTCCGAGTCTCTGTTTTAGTTCCTCTGCGTACACGTTCCTAAACAGACCTGAAGTTGGGGGTAAATCCAGGCCAGAGAAGCAGAGGTCATAGCTATAGTCATTTGTATAGATGTGGATATAGTTCTCCCCTAATCACTTTTTTTGACACGGCTAATTATGAGCCCCAGTTAGAGCGGGCACTTAGTGTTGAGTGGTGCTAATGTTATACCTGCCTCCGGGGCTTTTATTCAAGTCTGCTAACCTGCATTTCTAAACCACACACTGCCTTGAATTACTGCCAAACTGGTATTGCCCCTGGATTTCTGGAATTGCTCAGGACCAACTGTTAGAGTAACACATTAAAACTCCTATTTGCTTTACACTAATGGGTTGACACATATGCTGTATATTATAATAGCTAAGTCCTTTTGGTCACATACTGTAGCACAAAAATGAACCATTACAGTCTTAAAAGCAAATTACACAATGTCAAATGAATTTGAAAGTCTAATCCCGCAGTTTGCTTTCTGATCTCCATAAACATTCAATTCAACTCCAATTGTATGTGAAAACTGACACATTCGATTTCATATCACTGACTAAAGGGTGGAAAGCACCAAGATTGGTGCAAATTTTGTGCCTATACAAATTTTTGTGCCTATATATGATTATCAAACATTTCTTGTATCACTTTGTGCCCCCCCAATATCGAATTTGAAATAAACCCCCAAATTATATATTTTTTCTGACGTTTGATTGCACAAAATTGATCGTAAATTTATATTTTTCTTAAACTGCCGCAAAATTGTACCCCCTGGATCCATCTTAGGGCCCCCAGTTTGAAAATCACGGGCGTATACTATCCACACTGCATAGCCGTGAAAGAAAAGAGATGATTTATCTCCGAGAAGAGCCACTCCGTGTTGTTAATGGCTTATTGCCCGATTCGGCCACAGAAAACACATTAGTGTACCACAAATGAGACATGCATGAACTCCCCCAACCTCAATAGATTTTTCACCAATGGGCTCAGAACAAACAGAGGGCTCGTAATGTCGTGTGGCGTTCACGAATCATTCCCAATCTTTATTTCTAAAAATCCTTTTTTTCACTTTACAACCGATTCGTTTCACTTGAGCTTTAAATAGAATACTCATGCTCTGCTAGCGGCATCATAATGCACCCGTTTCGTATTTCCCCAGTTTTGCAAGCAGACAAAGTTTTATTAATTATGTATGTACAGGACAGCCACCCATGACCGCTGGTTTCCATCATGTTCACCAAGTATTTTGGTTGTTTTGTACCAACACACGTTTGGCTCCCTGTGCCGGTCTCAGATGTATGACTCACCATCCGACAGTTGTGTTTAATTTGGGACATGTGTGTTCCTAACAATATGCTGTCCGTTCTTTCATCAGATTCAGTTGTGGCCTTAAAGCTCCAGAGATTGTTGAGCAATCTGCTTTTTTCTCAGAACTCAATAGAGCCGGTAAACAGAATCAGTGCGCAAATGCGAAGATAAGCCCCTGAAAGACCTTCAAACAGAAATACAGTTCTGAGCAAAAGTCAAGAGTAGTTAACATGTGCAAAAAAATACTACAGCACATACACTTAAAGAAAACATTGAAATTAAGATCCAAGATAGGCTTTCTTTTGATGAGAAAAAGGCGCGATTAGAAACTCTTTGGAATTCTGCGGCTGAGCGTTTGAATCTGTGGTGAAAGAAATTCCTGGTTTTCCTCTGGGGACGCTGAACCCTGTGAGACCGCAGGAGAATGTGCGGTGCTGAAGTAAATAAACATACATAAATCTAAGTCCTTCTCTAGGGAGGCGTGAGGAATTGTATGTGTGAGGAAGGGAATGAGCTAGCAAAGGCTGTTTGCAAGCATTAAATGTGTTTGTGTGTGATTTGGGTGATTGGACAGATGTCTTTGATAACTTTTCCAATGAGATAGTATTAGAGAGATTAACTGGAAAGTTTGGTTTGTCACCATGATCCAATAATGGTAAACATCCTCATGTGCCTCATTTTGTAGTCATCAATTAATGTTGCCAACATGGCCGCCAAGTGCCACGATTTTCCTAAACAGACATTGCTATAACCTCATTCAAAATACCAAAGGGATACTCCACCCGATGCTTGTATGAAGTTCTTTGTTCTGATGAACACAAAGAAATGTTAGCTACTCACATTTCTGTAAAATCATTGACTACCGTAGTAGGAAAATATTTTGTATCATTATTATGAGATATTTGGACGAATTAAGGAAAGCTAACAGTTCTGGGGAAGAGTAGGCAATTCAGACAGAAACTTTATTTTTGGTGAAGTATCCCTTTAAAGAATTAAAATTTAACCAAACCTGCCATTATGTAGTTCACTGCAGTAAATAGCATTAGTGAAGGCCACCGAATCGTCCTCCCCTAGTACTGACCCGCAGTTGGAGAGCCCTCCGGCAGGAGGGAACAGAATATCAGAGAGGATATTGAGATACTTTAGACCAGAACCCAAATGCTATTTACACTAATAAGAAGCAGACCATCTTGAAGTCCTTCAGCGGTCCGGTCATTGAATGTACAGGGTTGATGATACGGGTACTGCAGTAAAACACCAGAGCTGCAGGGGGTTTATAACGCAACACTCCCACCAGGCTAGAGTAACCAAAACCAGCTGGCGCGATTAGCTGGGATGCCCCCAACAGCGCAAGAACATTATTTATGCTTTTAGTTTATTAGCTCTTTTTTATCTCTGTCTCCCTTACATCACTACGCCCATTTGTCTCTTGAGAGTGATATGGAATACTCAGGCTTTCTCTGCCACACATTACCGATAAATGAGCGAGCACGTTTCTTGAGCCTAGGGAGAACAAGCAGAGAGGATAAAAATTGGAAGAGACTCGTGGAACACACATGCACGCATACAGTACACGCAAACATGAAATTATTACATGCTTACGGTTGGCGTAGCTAGTGTATGTTAGCATGAAAACTTTTCAATCTTGGCCTGTTGGCAGGCCCGGACAGAATATTTTTCTGTGTATATTGTGAAGAATGAACTGTCAAAATAGCTTATTTTGCCACAACACACTTTAGATATCTCTTGATGTTGGAAATAAAATGTGGGATTGCCCATCAACGCTCATCACCACAGACACCCCCACTGAGCATCTGGTCGGCCTTTTTCTGTTGTCCATTCTATTGATCTTCACAATTTCAGAGTTCATTGTAGAAAGTTCTGTGCTGCTATCAAACATACAGCTGCTAGTAAATCTCCTTCACACAATGGCTGCCACGACATACGTATCTCAAAGGGAAGACGCAAGCTGCCCTCTCAGGGCACAGAATAGCCTTACATGGGGTGTAAATCAAGTCTTTAGCCAGACATCCATGGTTGCTCAATGAGCCATAAGGGCAGCTGTTCTGTTCCCACATAAACAGACTGGCCAGGTTGTTTACTTATGCAGATGAGCCCGAATGAGAGGAGAAGGTCTGGTGACGCCCTGAGCATCTAACCTCCTTCTACAATCTGCTTTGAAAAAGGGGACACATTCATGCAGCTACTTTATCTTACAAATAAAGGCATCTGGAAGCCATTTCTCACACCAGTCATTGGAGGTTTTATTGCGGCAAACCCTGGTAAGTCAAGCCCAATGTAAAGTTGACAGTATACAGAGAATGGAGTGTAATCAAAGTGTACATGATATGGACATGCTCAACGACACATGTTAGGTATGTTTCTGGAAGTTTTCTACATTGAAATGTCCCAAAAGTCATGAATGAATAAAGAGTTTGAGCCTCTAAACATTTACCTAAACATGTACGATATATTCATATTTATATATACAATTCGGTCCAAATTTACTACATAAAACGCTAATTACCTTTCATCTTTGAATCTTGACATTTGAATACCTCATTAAAAATGCTGGATTTATAAGGTTCCATCTGAAATGGATCAATTTAATCAATATTGAGTTTTTCACATGTTCCTATTCTGTGACAATTTACTTAATTATTAAATGTTTTTTTTCTTTACATTATGTAGACACTGGATTGATCAAATTAAATAAAAGATGCTTCGATGTGTTAATAAATTTAAGTATACAGTAAACATTACATATGACATAATGAATAAATAAATACTTCAATGCAAAGAAGAGATGTGTTTTATGTTCTTTTGTTCGTTAATGACAAAGGCCACTTTACATTTTGCTTTAGTAGCCTATGTCCCAGTGTGTGCAGGCCTATACAGTTTTTTATGTACAAGAATAAGAATGAAGGTAAGATATTCATTCTATTCAGGAGCAGCTTCCATGTTTCATTAACAGTTAATTTTTGTATTGCGTATTCACTGTGATCAGGCCCCGGTCACACTTGCCTTTTTGCTTCATTGTCTGCCATTCATACGCATGCGAAAGCGACAGACAGGAAACGCAAAACCCATCCGAAGATTCGCTGCATAGCAAAGTTCAAGTTTGGTGAACTCTGATCTGCGAATTTCCGTCACATGGAAGCTTGAGACAAATAAAAGATCCAAATGTCACAACATGACCTCTGTTGAAATGACTGTGCTGGCTCATACCAACATAATTGTAAAAAAACTAGTTTGGGACTCTAGTTTGAGGCTGTTAGTTCGTCATTATTAGTCTGTATTTTTTTTCAGTATTAGTCACTAGTTGTATGTATGTATCTGTATATATGTTTTATTTACAGTATGTATCCGTAAGTATGTATACGAGAACAACTGGCCAACAGGACCAGATTCACCATAAGAAATTAGGGCTCCCCTCTTCCAAAATCTCAAATAAAGCAGAAAAGATAGAAACAAAGTTCATTTTTACAAGAAATCAGTAATGCAGGCCAGAAAACTGCAGGCATGTTAGTGTGAGCAAAAGCCGCCTGGGAGCTTTGGTGAGTGTCGGGTTTCTGCCTCAGTGCCAGCAGTGCACGGCTCAGTTCTATTGTGTCTGGCTGAATGAAGGTCTCCCAGGAGAACTGAGTCTCAGAGGAGGGTCCTCATCATCTCATGACTTTATCACATACTGCTGATTTGTGTGCCTCTATTAAAGCCAGGATTTATTTGCTGACATAGGTATTATGAAACAGCGAGGGGCAGTCAAAGTGACACGCACACAAGCTCCAGAGTAAATCAATCCAGTGGCCTGAATAGTATATGGGGCATTTGCATGTTTAGCATGATTGGAATAGGTTTTATGAAGGCTGAATAACAAAACTTGAGCCCATCTTCCGGACCTTGAGTTAGTGTATTTAAGTCAGTAGCCTACATTTGCAAACAGAGCCTGTATTACTGTAAACACATGTTCAACGGAAATTGACAAACAGAAAAGGAGGAAAGACTTGACTTGCACAGCAAAACATGTTTTGTTGTGTTGTTATACTAAATATCAGCACACCATAACACTGTTTGCCCAATCAAAAGAGAACATGAACGAACTGTTGAATTGGTCACATTTAAAAGTTTGGACATTTTATGAAGATCATTATGAGGCAGACCACTGATGGAAGTTTCATTACTTCACGGCAGATACTCACTGACCGAACCATCCCAACAAACCAAGCACTGTTTGTAAGCATTTGTTTATCTGCCGTCATAGCGACATCCCATTTTATACCAGCTGAGAGCTGAAGACACACAACAACTGCAGGCAACAAACGTGGAAATTTAATTCAAAGCTTTTAACGAAATCTCATGTTAGATAAACAGTTAAGGGTTAGTCAAAAACATCACTTGTTCCAGTCATCATGTCACTTTACAGTACAGTCTACATATGGAGGTGATCTAACCTAATGTTCAGCCAAATATAAATGGAGACTCTCTCTTTTACACTCTGACTGAAGTGAGGAGGACATTGAGATCAATTGTGACTTTTTCCTGCATGTGTTTCAATTTAATATCTTACATTTATGTAATGTAAGGGAATTTAGTATTTAATATAAGATTTGGTGCCAAATGTATAGTGGTATTGAACACAATGTAAAAGTAACAGAGAACAGAAGGATGGTTGATCAGGTAAGTCTTATGGACTCTAAAAAGCTCAGTTTCTCACTGACGCATGAATTTTAAGAATATCTCTCCAAACACAAACAATCTACCACACATGGACACACACATGCAGCCACAAATGCAACAAACTAACTCAAATAAACAATCTGAACGTTTGGATGTTTATTTATTAAATAAATGATCTTGCCGCGATAAAAAAGAAATCAAATAAAATCAATGAGTTTCAATGGATGTTGTCATTCCAAAAAAAGAGAAATTACGCTATTTTTCATACAATTACAGTTTGTTGTTACTTTCTTAATTTAAGTCTGTACTTAATTCTGTAAATAACAACCCAAATTTCAGTTTTCTTCTCACACAAAATTGTTGTATGGCTTCATAAAACTCACAAGTGCCCAAATCATATGAATCTCGATCATGGTTTTTCTGGAACCTTTTGTTTAGGCTATAAACTGAATTTCTCTGAAATTCTCGATCTGTGTTTCATGACAAAAATAACAAAAAACAGGTTTGAAACAAACCGGAAATTGATAAAAAGAATTACAGAAATGTGTTTGAATACAGCGTTCAGCTGTAGATACTATACAAACAAACAGATGCAATTACAAAAGCCAGGAAAAGCTTTAAGGTCTCAGAAAACCATATATGAAAGCCAACTGTGGTCAACTGCAACATGAGAGGTTTCTGTGGAAATTGATAATAATTCCACACGCATCCCACCAGGGATTTAAACCCAGTTTTAAGCAGAAATTCCTTAAATGAGACCACCCATCACATCCTTCCCAGGCATGTCTTCCCACAATGGTGAACAATGATGTTCTGCGTACTGAGCTCGTTCATATTCGACTATTGACTGATATGTGTATGCTTTACCATTCCAAGAAAAGGGGCACCTGATCATGGCCTTCTTAAACAAATTTTTGTTCCCTATGTAGCAGTAGAACGGGATCTGCGTTGCAACATCTACTGTATAATCCCCAGTGTTTCTCCAAACCAAAGTATCACATGATCATTAAACTACAATCTGTTTACGAAACAAAGACATAAGGTCAATAAATTGGTGTTTCACAATCATTTTGAGCAAATGCATTTAATAAAATGTGTAAGCATGTGTTATTACATTGTTATAACATGTACATTATGTGTATTTTGTTAAAATGCTCAAGGACACAGTCATGTGTTTTAAACACTGTTGTTAACATAATCATGTAACTTTTACTCAAGAAAATGGAAGAGCTTTCATTTTATGCCACTTGCAGATATTCTTGGCTCCATTTATATAAACATCAGGCTTTTAAAAATGTTTAAAATTTGGTAAGTAAAAGAAAGTTGCTTTGAGGGATGGAAAATCTTAAAATCATAACACCAGGATAATTTAAGCATTGTGTGTGTTGAACATGTAAAAAGTAAATGTAGAAGATCATAAAAGTGAAATTGTTTAACAATATCAACAACATTTTTATGCACATATTATTGACTATATACTCTACAGTATATAAAGTCTTTTCTGCATCAAATTCTTTCAGTTTCACTATAAGACGACCTCATCATGGCACCCATAAAATCTCTCCTTTTTGAAAAGTATCTTTGGATAGGTTGAGTTACGAAGAGCCCTAAGAAAAGGTAAAATTTTGTTTGTCATACTGTATATTACCACTTAAAGTTAAATTTCATACATGTGGTTCCAATTACTCACAAGTTGTTGGCTCTGCTGTTATTCGTGGAATTCAGTTTTTTCTCTTTAACCATCAGATGTGCACTTAGTCATGAAACAGACATTGGTTGAAGAGAAACTGCAATTGTCATTAAACAGAATTTTCTGGATTGACAATCTTCTTCAGCAGAATGAGACTACTTGGTTTCAGAGTTTATTGATGTTGCACTTCAGCCCTCCATCAAGCATCAAAGCAGGGAAACACCTGGAGAAATGCACACAAAACAACACAAAAATTCAAAAACTCAGGGTAGAGACGGCATCTCCAAGTGACCCAAAATGCCTACACAGCTGTGCACACAAACACAGCAGTCCAGTATTTCTCCATAGTAATCTCCATTGGGCATTATTCAGCATTGCTGTTTCTTTTCTCTTTTTCTTTGTTGGTAAAAAACAAAAATGTTCAAGAAACGTATTTAATTAAAATGAGGAGACCTTTTCCATGCAATTAAATTAAGTCTTTTTGGATAGATTTGTTCGGTCTAGTTGAGCAGTTGTACAAAATTTTTTTTGTTATACTTTCTACATTTAATGAAAATGGATAGAGATTCAAATTCATGTTGCCTGCACTAATGCAAAAACACAACATAATACTACATTTCACAGAACATCTGCTATTTAATTTTTTATTTCATTCAAAAAGAGTGTAACATAAAATAATCTTTACAATATTTATGTCTAATGTTAAATAAATTAAGGAACAAAAGGTCAATTTCTAATGTGCCTCTATATGTGTGGTTTTCTCTGTCAATATTAAGCTACTTGTACAGACCGACATTTCTTTAGAAGAGGGCAGGCTTTGAAATCGTGTTATGCTTAAATGATATTATTCAATGTATTTCCAATATAAACAGATACGCAAACCTCCATTTCACAAACTTGAATTGGTATCACACACAGAAATCTTGTTGTGACAAAAGGTAGAATCGCATTGCTTTAACATCATTTTAAGAAACTGAGCAAATAATGACCAAAATTAACAAATGTTTAAATGACACCAATCTCTATGACCTAAGGCCAAAACCACGTACAGGTTCAGTGTGTTTCTGTTCCCAGTATGAAAGTCTGTTTCCTTTGATTTACATGCATGTGATTTAACTTCCTACACCTGGTTCTTCTGTGTCTATCTCCAGCAGGCATGTTCTTCTAAACACCAGATACAGAGTGTCCAGCTCTAGTATATGGTACAACACCAAAACAGCAAGATGCTAAGATTCCAGCTGGAGACGACAAACCTCTTCTTTTGGTACAGATGGGAATATTGTTATATAGAACTTTGTACAGATTTCACATCCAGCTGTTATGGAGGCAGATGGTGGGGTGATGTGTTGGCTTATTTGGGACCAACGCTACTTCCTCTGGGCTTTTAATAATGTACTAACAACAATGTCTCTCTTATATACACCCACTGTGAATGAAAAATCCATTTCAGGATGAGCAGACACACATACTGTACAGTTCACTTTGGGATTAGGGAAAACATTGTCCTTTACTGTGAAAAATCCAATAATGACGCTCTATAACGTCACTTTTTCAACAGAATTGGCTTTGGAAACAAAAAGGATTTAAATGTATTTTGATGTTCTCTACATTTAAAACATTCTTCAATAAAGACATCTTACCTTTGATGAAACCATCCAGCGAATTAACCAGATTAAGTTAAAAAACTGCAAGAATTCTTGGAAAGGTATCAGATAATTTGTTTACGGGAATCATTCCATATAATCAGCATCTGAACTAGAATGAGAACATATCTAAAAATATTTTAGGTTAATTCAAGCCATGTCATGCCATAAATTCAGTTTCTTGGATGAAGAACTCCTTGCTAAGCTGCTTGTTAGTGAATGTTGGTCTAAGACAATATTATTTTACGGCTGAAAGAAATGGTGATTGTAGATGAAAGACTTTGGATCCCATCTATGTAAACAGAGTAACAACAGAGCACACTGTCTTGGACACGGCTTGTGTTTTTGTTTGTGTCTGTGCACTGGGCCAATCGGATAATGATGGAGTTTTCTTTGTTTGAATCCCTCAGGTACGCTTATAGGAAGTGAAAATGAATGATGGATTTATGGGCTCTCAGAATAACCAAACAAAATATAGTTTACTTGCACATAAAGTCTCTTTAAGGAGTTTAGAGGAAAATGACATGGACTGAATAAATAAGAGAAACATGGAACATTGGCAAATGAAAACAAAACAAACAATTGGGTTAAGAGTTGTATTCTTTAATTTTCCTTTATTATTTCATTGTGTGCGTGCTATAAAAACAGTCAATTAATTATTAAATACATTATTAATTAATTACTGTGATTTATATTTTTTTATGTAAGTGGGCAAAAGACCCACAGTCCAGTCCAGCAAAGGGAGGGTTACAGATATAATACAAACGAAAAGGGGAAGAACAACACCAGCATGAAAGCCTGGTTCCTCTGCCTTGGCCCTGTGCGGTTCCATGTGCCAAAGTTCCCCCCAGTCAGCCCACAGCAACAATGGACCACAAAAATGGCTGTCTACCCACACGCCTCAGGGATGCTGGGACACATAGCAACAGCTCAAAACAATTGCATGTTGTGTAACTATAACATACTACCACAGAGGAGTTCATGTTGACACATTGTAGAAGCTGAGGGCCACGGAGACTTCTGTATTGTCAAAGTTTGTAATCAGACAATTGCCATCTATTTTAGATCTTGGAATAAACTGCCAGTAATTGTCGATGACAATTTTGAAGCTCTCGCTTGGTTGACGTGATCATACACAGAACAAAGGCATTGGATTTGGAGAGGCTTCCTAAACCAAACGGATTCTGCTTCTACTTTCGCCTGCAAATCAAAATTGGGAATTTCTGCCTCATCAATCATGTCTCTATTGTATTTGCCGAGGCACAGTGCCATACCACATTTCTACTTCAGCGAAATTCACATGCTTGTTTGACATGAAAATAAAAACCCTTTGTCAAGTTATTTTCTGTTCAAACATTGCACAATCATTCTTCTCCATGCATATCCATAGAATTAACAGATAAATCACATTCTGCTCCTTCCCGTACCAAAATACTTCACCTTCATCACCTGTAATGCTTGAATCAAAACATATGGTCAAAACTTGTATTTTCTAAAAGATTTGCATGGTTTATATTCATACAACATTCATAAAACTGACAAATCAGCCTGGACATTTTAGGATAAACACTAAACTTACCTTTAATGGTAGAATGGGCTCCTAAAGCTGTTCAAGTAAAACAAGGAAAAACAAGTTAAGCCACCAACAACAGTGTTTGATTTAAACCAGGATTTAGCTCCTTAGTATGTTCCTGATAATGATATTTGATATGCTTCGCATAAACAATGTTTGCTTGTTTATGAGAACTAATTACATTGTTCTGCAATGTTCTGTGATTAAAGCTGCGCTGAGGTTGTGGGTCACTCAGTGGTGAAGTCATCTGATTTACCAGCTTTTTGCAATTACGTCCTGACATGCATTCATGTAGAAGAATTTACACATTCGCATATTTGACTAAACAAGTCATTTGACCATAAAGCAATTAGCCACTCGAATCTGACCATTACTATAATGCTATAATGTACTGTATGGATCCAAGTAGCATAAAGTCTATGTGGTGTATTGAGAGTCACAATATCCATGTTCTCGATCAGGGGTATTCGTTTAAAGTTTCAAACGGAGGTCCGGACAGTATCTTTTTCGCAGATAAATAAACTACTGACAACATACAAACAGAAGATGTAATGTAACTATTTAAATGCTCTCATCATAAACAGAAAACAAATTTACTTCCAAAATTTGCCTTTACATGCCATTCCTACCTGAACTACCTCGATCTTATAATAATTTCCCAATTAGAACGTTGCTCATTATACAATGTGACCCAGCTTGTGAAAACCCAGCAAGTCTTTTGACATATGGCATAAAATCATCCCATAGAATGTTCTGTGAAATATTACAACAATATCTTCAATATTGACTGAATAAGGCCATTTCAAAGATTGAAATATTTGTGAAATAAAGGCTTGAAATTCATATTTGATGATTATTATCTAATAATTCATTAGATAGTAAGTCTTTAGCCTGGGTATTTTTTCACAGGGTCACACATGTTTACATGCTGATCAATAATGCTAATGCAAAATGTAGATAAAAACATTACGGTTCATAAAATATCACACATCTGGTTGAAAGGTTGGAGACATAGCAAACAGTCAGACTGATGGATTCAAATACTTAAATTTTGCTGCATTTTGTTTACTGATGTGTGTCCATTTACTGTACCAAATTTACCTTACCAAATACGCGGCAAGGTAAGGGTCTCAAGCGCATTTGGCGCTAGATGAAGATATAGCGGCAAAATATAAATTACATAAATGTTCCTGAGAGTGCGTGTGATGCGGTTCTCTGTTGTGTAGATACGCGGCTCAATTTAAACAACTGAAATAGTCAAACGTTCTAAATTGTTTATTATGTCTCGCTGTCCGGATGGAACGAAGCAAAGGTCCGGATCAGGCCTACGGGCCGCCACTTGAGGATGACTGTTCTAGTTTCTCTAGGACAAACTAATTGGAGTGACTGTAAAGGGAAAAGTAGTCAATACTTTGATCATTAATGCAGGGCTGGATTATCCAATGAGCATTATGGGCCCAGGCCCAGGGGCTCATGCGCGCTTGGGGCCAAGCAAGGGGAAGAAAATTTCACATAACAGTGTTTCCGCTTTATTCATTCTGCCGTGTGCTTCTCTGACCCGAGCACATGGAGGTGTGCATACAAAACAGTGTTTCTAACTTAGGAAGTCTGTCTCTTGATTTAACTTTTACGAGCCCTCTAGTGGCTTTTGTTCAGTAGATGCTCATATTGAAAAATCTAGCGACTTCTTGGATAAACCTCCAAGAAGAACCATTCTCTCAGCATCGCTCTGAGAGTTAACGGCAGGAAGAAGCAGCACATATAATTCACCGTACGACTATGATATATCATTTTCGTTATTGCCGTTTAACACACTCGCTTACATAAAAACGTGAGTCGCAAGGTGCTTGTGTGTCTGTGCCCAGGGGCCTTTGAATTCTTAATCCGGGCCTGCACTCATGCTACTGTAATACCAATGGTGCCAGCAGTGCAGATTTTGGACTATATATAATGTGAAGTATTATTTTCTCAGGAGTCCACCTTCACTTGTCTTTCTGAGGTCTGAAAGAGTTGCGGTGTGGAGAAGCCCAAAAGTAGTGAAGGGAAGTCCGGTTCTTTTATTTGAACCGGATCTTTCGGACGGTTCGTTTCAATGAACCGGTTCAAAAGACCGGCTCACTGATTCTTTTAAACCTTGACGTAATGATAGGTAATTGTTCATTAGCTCTTGTTCATTGTCTGTTCATTAGCAAAAGCAAAATTTGAGCATGCATTTTTTTTAAGCTTGCCAATAGTCTTTTTAGACGCACAAAAGCTTTTCACTTAGTTTGAATAAACAAACATGAATATCTCATACCCTTCGAAAGCCAATAACAAGTCTTAAAGCCAATAATTCACAACATCAGACCCATTGTTACACAAGCTTTTACGCAATACAATGCTCTCCGCCAAAAACTCAATACAGTCCGAACTTTAGAGTTATAGTCCCTTGGGGATCTTTAAAGTAAAGCCTGTCTGATTTCGTATCAGTGTGGATTATGCTGAAGTTGTCATGCGGAAACAGATTGATTTAACCCTTTCACGCACAAAGATCACTACAGCAAAGAAAAGATAGCAATGTTTTGCATATGCATTGATTTTAAAAGTTGCACATCCACCACTACAGAGGACACTAGTGCATTGTACTATAATGTCAACTAGGGACAAGCCGCTGTATGAGGACTTGTGCTTTTAACACCATCACCCAATGTGTTAAATATCTTTGGATAATAGCATCCCATTACAACCAATGACCATACAGCAGAATGTTTTAATGCAGTATCTTTTCTGTACAACCTATGAGAATATTAAAAGATCACTAAAGAGTGCTATTGGATATCACTATGCAGCTTTCTGGGAGCCTACAACCACCCCACAACCAAATCCAAAAGCCAGCATATTGAATGGCATGGCAGACCTAAAATACAGAGCCTCTGCGCTGTAACGCCATTACTCATACTGTTAGACAAGCCCAGAATATTTCAACACCTCATGAGTTTTAAAGACCCAAAGAAACATGTACAAGGGCATGTCCATTGCAGACCATCGCAATTTTCTGCAACACCAGATATCTGGTACGTCATAAGGATATGTCTGACTTTGTTTTTTAAGAGCGTGTCACTTTTAACAACTTCTTTTTGTCCTGGCCTCATAAAATGCCTTAACAAGTACAATGCCAAGCATATGCCTTGCACGTTTTGTTGTAGAAACGTTTTTCTTAATATTCTGTTGCCAAATTTCAAAAATAAACAATGAAATATATAATATACACAAATATTTATCATATTTGCACTTCTTACAAATACAATATAAAAATGTTCAAACTAAAAATATTTTTTATAACAATTTAATAAAATATGCACATAGATGCAATCATCTTATCCCATCGCAGGCCTTTCTGAAGAATAACAAGGCTGATACATTCTGTTAGTGTTACCAAATTACTTACGAGCGCATACACAGGCACAAACAATTTTTCTCTTTCTCTGAGAGCTGGAGGAGGTTCCAGTAGGGATGTAGAAGACGGAGAGGAATAATATTTGACATAATTAGCAGGGGAGGAGAAACAAAACCCGCACCTGGTTTCTCTGCACAGCAGCGATTGGCTCCACGCTGGCAGTGGAACTCTGGGATACACTCATGCTTGGCTCTGAACGGCCACTGAGGTTAAAGGAACAGTGCCATTGTACACATGTAAGAGCTTGCAGGGAACACACCGGCCGGTTAAAGGTTAGGGGTGAGGTTTTGGAAAGATTAAGAAATCTCTGACACGAGTGGGTGAACATGAAGTGACCATTTTGGCGACCAAACTCTGGTGGTAGAGGAAAAAGAAGAGATGTATTGTTGAATCATTCTGTAAATAATTGTAATTCCTCACACGACAAAGAAAACAAAGACAAAAAATGAAGTGAAAATTATTTGAATAATAAAGAAATAATGATATATATTTATAATTTTGTTGACTTTTACAGTTTTTTCATCATTTTCATATATTTTTACAGTGATGTGAAAAACACATACAGTAATATTACCGTACAATAATTTTCTGGTGCCCCGGCTGCTGCAATATTACTGTTACATATTTTACATTAAGTATATTTAGTGTTATTATGCCAGCAAGGTAAAGCCTCTTCAAATCTCACACAAATCTCACACCTAATTTACAGCCCGATCAGTCTTACCTTCTTTATCAAACTATTCCCAAAGTATTTTCCCATTCAAGCATTTGACATATATGTGAATGGTCAAATAAGCTGGACAGTTATGCTAAATTCGATTCAGGTGTCTGGGCTGCTATTATACTGTGTTGGAGTTGAGTACAGTATACCGCAAATATGTGATTGAGCTGTCTGTCTTTACAGATTTTAGCCATATATATATATATATATATATATATATATATATACTGTATAAACTGTATATATGATATCACATGAAAGAATGCTGTTTTATCCAGTGTGTACTGAGGAGTCTGATAGCTGATGTGGGCCTGAATGCTTCTGTGTCTTCTGCCAGACGGCAAGAAGGTAAGGAGTTGATGTAACCGCTGTGTGAGGTCTTTTACAATACTGGTGGCTTCATCGATGCAGCTGGTACTTATTGAAAGCGACACCCCAAAGATCTTTCAGCTTTTCTTCACTATACACTATACATAGGGTCTTATGTTCCAATTGACTTGGTCATTTGTGGTTATTCCATTGAAACCCATTAAGAATAGGCAGGTTGTCATGTCACGCCGCACCTGTCGCGTCCGGTGTCATACTCTTGCAACTAACTGAAATATGGATCCAGTTTTGATTCCAAATAATTGAATTGAATGATTCTTGTTGTTTCAAATGATTTAAGTCCTATTTGACCATCGACCATTCATACCAACTGATATGGTCAGGATGAAATACTGATATTGCACAGCTGGATGACATCATCTGAACTTGCCATTCTTTGATTCATTTATACCACTGCCGTTGCCCACAGCAGGGGACTCGGGTTTAAGGCGGGGCCTCTGTCTCCTGATAAATAACCCGATTCGTTCTACCTCAGATATGGCACATCAGCCATAAATACAACAACGCTAACCTGAACCAGATGCAAGCACCATAACCGAGCCCCTGACCTGGGTAAGTCCACTTTCCGTGTAGTCTTGGAGCAGTCTGTTTGCAATTGGGCCCATATCTCACCAATCACTTATATCTAGGGTGAATGGTATTTGTAGCCACGCACGTGTTTCTTGTTGCAAACCTTAACAATGAACCTGATGTGCAAAAGCAACGAATATACCAACAGTATATATAAGAAAAGATGTCACCAAGGGAACCTACCCTTTTTACAAAAAAGCTGCATAGTCAAGAGCATATTTCTGGACAATGATATGCTCTATGTTTGGAATTTATTTATTAAGTTATTTTTTTGTTTTCAGATATTTCCTCTGGGGCTGTTCCAGATCAGGCTGAAAAGCCCGAACAGACCCCATGCTGGGTGAAACTTAACACAGGAGAAATCGGTAAATGTTTAGTTTATTCTTAAGACAACATATCCAGAAGAAGGAAATTATACGTTATCTGATGGACCTGAGGCTTAATCTTCCTGTTTTGCAAATATCTTTTTACAATTCCTTAAATATATTTGCCTAGATAAACTGCCCACAAATATTTTCCAAAAATGGTTAGTTTATGTAAACAATTATTGCAACATTCAAACCGCAGTTGGTTACATCGAGTGTTACATCTGGGTAAAAATAAATAAATCAGATGCACAATTAAACTAAAATCCTAAATCTAAATTCCTTTAATTTGTCTGTCAACCAAACAGTTGTTATGGGTGAAAAAATGTGCGACATTGCTTGTGTCACATAAACTGTTTACATCTCATCCTCAATGCACCACGGTGTTGACATAGCGTTCGCAGGAAATGTAATCCTCGTTCACGTCAAACTCCAAGAAATCTCAAAATTCTCCAGAAAATTCAGTGTACAGCTAAATTACACCCAATTAAAGTTTTACTAGCAGCGGTCAGGATGTTTGCAGAACATGAGCAGAGGTCATCTGGATACATTTGGAGAAAACAAAGTCTTTCCACAAATATTTAAGCAAACACCATGTGAAAACCCCCCCACAAAAACATGACATGAGAGGTGAAAGTAATTTCCACACGCCACGCATTTCTCAATACGGACCATATACTGACACACAATATACATAGGTCGTCTTCTTTAAGCCGGTGGATGTGTAATATGAAATCTGAAATACTTGGCCCAGCAATCAAAGGGACGGTCAATCTCACCCCTGTATCTAATACCAAAGCAACTGCGCAGAGTGTAACTGAGATTTAACAGGGGACTGCTGAGAGATGCTTACTGACAGTTTTAATATGCTAATTTTAATGCACATGCAGCACAAGCATGCAAATCTTTCCAAAATGATTGAAATGTGTGAGCCAACATTCCAGTTGTTCTTGAACTTTTAGACTCATAGATACAGCCTTTTCAGAACCTTATAATGGACATAAACTAAAATCTCCTCCAGATAAACTGACACCATCATTAGTCACCGGTTAAAGAAGAAGCAATGAAACACTATCTCTCGTGATCAAAGACCAGATGTATGTGTTCATGCACCGTTTTTATGACCTAATCTGGTCGGGTTAAACAGGTGGCAGGAAGGTTAAGCAAGGCATTTTAGGACTTTACGGTTGAGAGCATGGTCAAAAAGGAACATTATGCCACATCTGCAAATGCCGAGCAAATAGAAAAATGCACAGGACTTTTCCTTTACTTATATGGGATTATTTGGTTATTTTAGTTTTCTTGCATTGTACAGGTTTTAAATTTAAGGTGCCTGGAGGTGATTTTATTCCTTGTGTTTTTCTATGTGTGGCTGTGATGAAAGAATATCACAGACATATGTGCGAGCTCAGAAGTAAGAAAAGCCCCGGGCAGTTTAAATAAACTTCTGATGGTAAATTTGACACTGACGTCAAATTGAAAAGCTAGCCATGACAGATGACTGAATCACTTTATTTTCAAAGATGACTAAAAACATTTGTTTTACACCATACACAGGTTAAATTTGTCACTTTACGAGTGTTAATTTAAGCTTTTGTTTGAGACTGAGAACACGCAGTCAGGCCTCTGAACCGGTTCAAGAAACAAAGAAAAGGGAAAGAAATTAAATTTGACCGGGAAAGGAAAAAACTGAAACATAATGTTTAATTGTTGAACAGAAACACTCATTTCAAACATTACTTAATCGGTTAATAACCAAGCAGCAACCGTCCAATCTCTCTCGCGAAAATAATCAAGATAGTGATTTTATTGTGCAATTCGCTAGTTGCACTAGATGGCCCCAGTGAGCTTTAGGGACGCCAGGGTCGGCAGACTAGTTTCTGGTCATATAATGCTGTATGGGAAAAGGAGGATTTTGGCGGGAAAATATGGATAATATAGATAAAAAACAAGAAAGTAATATTTCAGCGATACGATAGATTCTCTTTGCATTGATGAGCACTTTCATCAAGCCAAAACAACTCGATAGTGTTATAAAGTATGTCCGAAAATTTGTCTGCTGACTCTGGCATTGCAAAAGCTCACTGGCGCCATCTTGTTCAACTAGCCCATTCAGAGACTGGCTCCAAAACAGAGCCACGTATTTATGTGCGCCATGTAAGTAGCTAAATGTTTGACAACTGTTTTATCAAAGAAATGTTAGCGCCATTCACATGTTGCATCTAAAACGTGTGCAAAGTGCTGCCTGTGTCGCTTTGTCCTTCTTTTTGGCGCATGGAAGTTTGCGCTCCCTTGGGGTCTGCCATTATTATTTGAGCGGGAATGACTCGCGCCAACGTTTAAATAACGTCCTGAATGAGTTTGAGTGATCGCGATGTGCATGTGCTGCGGTTTTTCTAGGCGGGCCACACAGTTTTAGACGAGAAATGTGAATCGAGAGCAAAATATTTTCGTTCTTGAGTTTTACTTAAGATTTCAAGAGGAAGAAATGCTTTGAGAAACAGCGAAGGCCTATTTTAAGAGGTCTTAAGCCGTATTCAGTTGCTCATTCAATATAACTTAGGACAATATAACTTAGGACTTCATTCTTTCGTTCAATATACTTAATTACAGTTCAGGATTTACAATTATGTTTTAGTTAAAGAGTAAATATTACAATATCCTTAAAATTACATTTCATGCCGTGTGTAATGTTGCTGTGTGTGAATGTAAGCAGTCTGCCAAGTTGTAAAGCCGAAAGTGAACGAATCATAAAGTTATTGGCTTGGGAAAAAGGAGTCGACTCTGAATCACGCGAACGAGTCGTCTATCGTTCTAATATTAGTTCCGGGTCAGATTTGCATCACTCTGTGTAATGCCCACCTACGTTCCATTCGTGATACTGCAGGCGGTAGACCAATCACAGCAGACTAGACCAATCAGATCAAAGTGGGCTGACTGAAAAGAGGGGTATAGGCCCTTTTCACAATGACGCCATTCAACTTTTGCCTTTTCGTAAAGCAGTGTATCATAACTTCTGTTTTGCCGTCGCACTAGAATTAACAGTGAAAATACGACTGGTCAATACATTGGTAAGATTATTTTTGTGTTTAGTATCAGGCATGTTAATATTTCGTAACGTTATTGACTGACAGAAGACTTATTCGAGTACTTATCTTAGCACCTTCGCTAACGCAAAAAGAAAACAAAACACTTACCTTCATAATCAAACAGGTAATGTTCAACGAATAATCTGTGTCCTTTATCTAGCTATAATCTTGTCATTAGTGACTTGTCATCTGGCCGTATTTGTGGTAGCTGTGCAAGGGACTTGGTAAACTCCATGCTGAGACGCTAGCGGGAGTGACGATGCACTGCTTCGCGGCAGAAGGGAAGATGCGTGACGTTATGTGAAAAGGGCCTATTAGACCGATGAATCGCTTCAGTCAAGAAGTAGGGTAACAATAATTGCCTATTTTTAGAAAATGTAAGTGTTTTTATACCGTGTATGTACATAAACTTGTTGTTGGACACATCATAAACCAAAGTAGGACCTTAAAAGTCGCAAAATATTTACTCTTTAAAAACGTTGTATCAAAATCTAATTGGGAACAGTCATCTTAGAAAAGAGCAGACTGGATAACACTCTCTTGAAAATAAAGACACTCCATGCATCTGTTTAAAGTTCTAATCTTTAAGGAATGCAGTCCCTATGAATGTTAGATTTAAACGTTTTTCTTGGCATTTTTATGGTATTTTGGACAAACCAGTGCAAAACTGTTGAACATTTACATATCTCAGTTCTGCCAAAATGTTCTGGGTTAGATGATACTACCACACAACTATGAAAATATGATTCAATTCTTAAAATATTTTATGGGATTACTCCCTTATTACTAAATTCTCTAACATCTCTGCAGATGTTGGCGAGGCTTTGCGCTGAAGATACGTCATTGAGGTCGATCTGTTTGTGTTGGTCCATGCTTTTGTTTTGACTGTTCTTCCTGGTTGTGGAAGAACCTGCTCCAAACTTTAAACAGATGTCATTGACTGCTGGACCCAGAGGCTTTCTAGAGTCCACAGATGAGAGGAGCGACAGACATACAGATAATTTTGACATGTGAAATAGATCTGTTGGGTTTTAAGCAGGAACCTACACATTCAGGCTTCAATTTTGAAAAGATTAAGCAAAACACCAAAATTAACAAATGTTGTTTACTTTGAGTCAATGTTTTTCAAAACGATATGCATTTAAACAGAGAAAATATGATGTAATACTTAAGGTTTGTGTGTTCAAACATACAACTTTATATGTGATTATGTCCTGTATACTGTTTGTGATTATTAATTAAGGAGTTAAAAGCATGTTGGGGCTACTACATTTTTAAAACTTGTAATCTTTACCATGTACACAGTTGTATTTAAACCAACAGTGTGCTCTGTAAGCAGATATTTATTTGGCTTCTGAGTGGTTAAGTGGAATTAACAGGGATTATTGTTATTTTTGGTAAACCTATGCCTATTACAGTAACACATTCTGATACACCTACACATAAAACGCACCAATAAAAACATCATGCAGGGCTCGTAAAACTGCTGCATCTGAGTTTCACTCAACTCTGGTGCCTTTAGGAAGTTGTAAAATAGCACTTCACAAAGAGGACATGGTCCAAATTACTACTGATGTAATAAGAGGCAACGGTTGAGGTCATTTTAAAAGAAATCTATGTAAACCTGATGTTTGGTTTAGTTGGAAAGTTTTTAAGATGTGTTTTTGGCTATGTATACTAATCTGGATACATATGTGTCATGATGGCGGATGACCCCAAATACAAAGTCCAGTAGAGCGGTGGAAAGGAAGCTGAACCGGGAGAGGGTTAGCGGACTGGCGGCCATCTTGTGACCAGGCTGTGGACTGGCGGCCATATTGTGAGCGTGCTCTGGACTGGCGGCCATATTGCGAGCGAGCTCTGGACTGGGGGCCATCTTGCGATTAGGCTCAGGTAAACGGCCATATTGTGAACAGGCTCAGGTAAAGCGATAATAATGACCGGTGTGGTCACCCTCAATGGGCTTACTGCCCCCCCAGAAAACATGGTTTAGGGGCAACATCCATCTCAATCGGACCAACAGTGTAAGGAGAGCCACATGAAAAAATAATATCATTCAAGAACCCTCGAGGACCATTAAGGTTGAGTGTGCATCCTGGCCGGATGTGTTGCCTAGACGGAATCTGGCCCAAACGGACTGCTGGATCCATGCTGTGGCGAAGTATTCTGTCATGAACTGCAAGAAGACACACAGATGAGGATCCAAAGTAGTTTATTAAAGGGGTAATCCAAAGACAAAATCCACAGAACAGGCATATATCCAAGCACTGGTGGTCAGTGCACACAACAAACAGATCCACAGTGCAAGGGCAGAGTAGTCTGCAAGGCAAGGCAAGGCAAATATAGTACCACTACTTATTGGGCTGAATAAGACTACATTCACACTGCAAGCCTTAATGCTCAATGTTCATACTATTTTCAAAATGTGACCAATATCAGTTTCCAGTGTGAACTTGTGATTGTTATAAACTGAATCGCAAGTGCAAAACAACAATAACACCTAGGACGCTGTCATACAGAATAAAGCAAGGATCAAGTCAACGGGTGTGTTCGACAACGACGCAAAAGATGCATGAATTCGCATATGACCATTAGACTGAGGTCGCATTGCAAAAGATCACACCTGTATCTGATTTAGGACCACATATGGAAGTGGCTCAGATCAGATCAGGGCTGGATCAGGACAAAAAAAGGGCCCTGGCATTTTTACTCAGCCGGCCCACCACAATGGGTCGGACACAACCAACCAGTACACCATCCTTGCGGTCCCTGTAGATATGCATATCTACTGTTCCATTCCCCCAAAAACCTACAAAGCTGAGAACTAAATGCCATGGACCAGTGTACCAGTGCAAGTGGACCAGTGTACTCACTCTCTCTTGACTGACTCCCTGGTGATAGACCTATACCTACTTGTGGTGTGATTCGCGCAAATTGAGCGTTAGTAAGGGAAGCCAAACAATCCAATAGTGCTATTATTAGCATAAAGAGTTGAGGTAAAATGGCTAGGCGCAAAACTTTCTACAATAATAAAATAAATTACCTGAACATGTAAACTGTCCTATATAATTTCCAGGAGGTTGGCGTGCTCCTCAAGACTACGATATAATATAGCGCGATTTACTGCGTTTGGTGTGAACACTCTATAAGACACTGACTGCATCTGACACGAGAAACTGGGGAGGGGGTGGAGTCTGTTAAGAGATGATTGGGCCAGCCCAGTGTCAGTATGGAAAATGAACCAATGGGCCACTGTCCCTGCTTTATGGGCCGGTCGTTGGCCGATTAAAAAAATATAATATTATATTATATCGGCCCCCAAGTGCGTCGGCCCACCGGGCATTTGCCCGGTATGCCAGATTACCAGTCCAGCACTGGATCAGATTTACAAAGATCCGATTCCATGTGGTTTGTCCTGTGCACACTGTCATGCAGTTAACAGATCTGGGTCACATATGAGCAAAGAAAATCTAATTTTGGTGGCAGTGTGAATGTAGTCTAATTCACATGATTCCATCACAAGACTAAAAATGTGTAATGGGTTTCATTCTTTTCAAAAGATTTTTTGACGAAACGGTTTCTCTGAATAAAAACAATTAGGCTACTGTAATATTGAAAAAAGAAAAAGAAAAATAAATTATAATGTATTATATTATATTTATTATGTATTATATTAATTATAAATAATTCAAAACATACACTTATTTTTAGGCATAGATTTTTTAGATGTCTAATAATTTTATTATCCAATGACTGTAAATAATAAGCACTTTAACTCAAGTTTAATTACAACATTTAGTTGATGATCAAAAACTGAAAACAATTATGAAACTATTTTAGGCCAGCTTTTGTTAATTTTTTGTTTTTGTCCATATAGTTAAGTCAAAAAGACATTTCAATTTAGTTACAAATGTTCTGTTCGTTGTATCATGTTCTACTGTGAACTGTGCTGTTTACAACTTGTAAATTGGTCTATTAAAGAAACAGGTCACCCAAAAAGGATCATCATTTATTCACCCTCAAGTTGTTCCAAATTTGTATAAATGTATTTGGTCTGAATGTACACATGAAAAATGCTTGTAATGAAATAGTTCTTGGCCAGCATTATCATAGCATGAAATTGCTTTATACATTTCTTCTTCACTTTCAGGCAATAGTTTATATGTTAATATTTTTAATTAGAGGGTTGATTGTAACACTGATTTCTTTGATTACTGTCAATATTGTTTTCGGGTTATTCTCATAAGTTTATCAATAGTCCAGTTTTTATCCCATATCCATGTTTCCCAAACCTAAAGATAGCTAGTAGACTGGGATCTGAAAGTAAATGTAAAACGAAATCAAAATCTTCCCTTGCTCATCCAGTATGTGCTTTTTATTACAAATAAACAACAACCAAGAGTGTACAAAGTGGCTGCTGGATAAGCTCCAGGAGAACATTAGTTGGGCACAAATGGAGGTCAAACCAAGCAAATCCCACAGCATTTCTATTGTCAAGGGCGGGCTTACAATGACAGGTTCTCTATAAAGGGCAGTGGCGGTTCTACATTGAATTGCACACCAGGCGAGACCACCTTTGAGCGCCTTTGAAATAAAAATAAAACACATACACAAAATGATGACAAACCGTCATATTTTTTATAACAACATAAGTGAAAGAGAAAATTATATTTCTCAATTGCACAAATCAGTTTTTTTTTCTGCACCTGATGGCTTTGACCTTTTCCTGTCCATCTCTGTTTATTTGGCACTAGACAATCAACAGATTTCCCCCCCGCCCCCAAAACTGTCACTCACGAAACGAGTCACGGCCATAATCGTTTTGTATTACTTATTTTTTATTAGCCATTTCACACAATTCAGAAAAACAAATATGTGCAGGAACTATAGGCCTGTATTCATTGCATTATGGATAAAACGTGCGTTATTTGGAAGAAAGTCGAGGGGGTGCTTTAGCCCACTAATTGAATTTGCGTCATGGGAGGGGCTTCTGCCGCTCTCTAAGTCATAATAATTTCTTCCAAATAACGCACATCTACGGCGAATACCTGACAGACAAATAATAAAAATAAAAAAAACGTACACTAACACTCTTCTCTCAACAGGTAGCGGTCTAGCTTTTGTTGAAACTAATTTTGTATAAGCACTATTGCTCTTTGTATGACATAGGCTATCACTTATTGCTCCTCGAACTCTTTGTAAGTCGCTTTGGATAAAAGCACGTCTGCTTAATGACTAAATGTAAATAATCACGGCCCAACTAGAGAAAGCTTCTGATGGGCAGCGCGAATTTTCGGCAAAGTTCAGATTTTTCAACTCGCGCGAATCACTCGAACGCTCAATCGCCTCATTCGCGCAAATCGCACCGCAAGTAGGTCATCGCGTCTTTGCATTGACTTAACATGTAAATCACTCGCGCTTAACGCTTCATTCGCATTCGGTGTCATAGAGGTGAACTATCCCCTGCGAGCCCCTTTCCCCCCTACTCAGCAGGAGCGCCAATTTGCCGATTCCCCACACAATGAATGCATGATAGATAATAGAAAACCTTCGAGGCGGCCCAGAGTTTTCTTCGTGCCGGTGCCGCCCCCCATGTGACATGAAATAATGCCGCCCCGGGCAGTGACTAAAACCGCTACTGATAAAGAAAAACCTATCAAAAGCCTTGGACGGTGGTACACCGCAGACCTTAAAGATTGGTCAGCGTTGGGCTTGTGATCAGAAGGTTGCCGGTTCTAATCTCAGTGCCAGCAGGTCTTGACTGAAGGGCCCTTGAGCAAGGCAGCTTACCCCTGATTGCTCTGCAGTAATGTGCCACTGTATAAAACTACTTGTAAGTCGCTTAGTCGGATAAAAGTGTCTAACAAATGAATAAATATAAAATGTAAATGTAAAGACGCCGAACATGTGTAACAACTCAGGCAAGAGACAGACAGTCGATTCAAGAAAATAAAAAATACAGCTCTTCCTGGGAAGCTGAAACTCTGGTGCTTCCAATTTGGCTTATAGCTACGCCTGATCTGACCAATTTCAATCTATGAGCTCACAATTTCTCACGCCAATAACCTGGAGAGATTGGTGAGTACACAAGTGAGGAAATGGCTTGGGCTACCAAGATGCCTTAGCAACATAGGGCTGTACAGGAATGGAGCTCTCTCTCTTCCCATTTCAAGCCTTGTGGAAGAATACAAATGCATCTAAAAAAGGTTAGAGATGACGCTAAACACCAATGTGGCGAAAAGCGACACCAAAGGAACAGCTTCACCTGGTAGTGGAGGGGGTAAATAGATGTGCCAGAGCGGTCTCTCCCAACAAGGCCGTTGGATGAGGTGGGAAGGCATTGAACGGTGCAAAATCACTTGGAGTGAGCTGTGAAGTATGGAATCAAACAGGCTAAGTTTTATCATAAGAGCTACTATATGTAGCTGCCCCTACCAACAAATATGCATGTTTGGATTGGACAGGACCCAGCCTGCCACCTATGTGCAGCTCCAGCAAACCTCAACCATATTCTTGTGGGTTGTAAAAAGAGCTTGACACAGGGGAGATATACATGGCGCCACAATCAAGTACAAAAGTGCTTGGCTGCAGCAGTAGAGACCAAGAGAGTGGCAGCAAATACCATCTCCCAAACACCATGGCTAACTCACAAAAAAGACAACCCTTCATTTGGGAGGGCCAGAAACCGCAGGTAATGCCCTTAACCCCAGATTCAGGGCTGCTCTGTAGAGCCAGGTATTGGGAAATGCAAGTTGATTTAAACCACAGACTTGCTTTCCCTTTGGAAATCACAGCTACCAACCTGCTGCCGGACATGGTTCTGTTATCCAGCTCCAGTAGGACAGCCCTCATAGTTGAGTTGACTGTACCTTGGGAAGAGACATAGTTGAGTTGACTGTACCTTGCCATGAACAAAGCATTTGAAAGAAATAATCTCCGATATGCCAACTTGGCAGTGGACGCTGAAGATTGGGGATGGACAGCAAAAGTGATTCCGGTGAAAGTGGGCTGCAGGGGCTTTGTTTCCCACTCCACTAAAAGGCTGCTGAAGAAAGTGGGGATCAGAGGATAGGCCCAATGGACGGCAGTCAAAGAATTTGCCACTGTCACTGAGAAAAGCAGTCACTGGCTGTGGTTGAAACGGAAGGATGCAATATGGGCTGCCAAGTAACCACGTAATAAAATGATGTTGTGTGGAGTATTGTTATGCCATACGGGACCTGGGGCACTGAGCTTGCATTAACAGAGCCAGTGGGGTTATAACAGCCTTAGCCAACGGGTTGCCACGTATGGTTGCGTTGAGTTTTGGTAATATTTTGTAACGTTATGCCATACGGGACCTGGGGCCCCGAGCTTGCATTGACTGAGCCAGTGGGGCTATAACAGCCTTAGCCAACAGGTTGGTGCGTATGGTTAAGTAAATTTTGGGGTCACTGATCGAACATTAATGGTGTGTGTAGTTGTGGCCTAATGTTTAGAGAGTAGGACTCGTGACCAGAAGGTTGCCGGTGCAGCTGCAGTGATAGCTGCCTACTGCTTCTGGTGTTCATGACTTGCAGTGTGTGAGGCCACTACTCACTGGACTGGTTAAGGTCACCATAGCTGACAAATAGATTGCTCTCAGAGGACAGGTCCATTGGAGGATAATCAAGAACTGGCCAGTGGTGCAAAAAAAAGAAGCCAATGGCTGTGGCTTCGGAGGATTAACAGCATCGGCTGCCAGATGATCTTATAACAATACTACACACCAAGGTCTGATCAAACAGCGATGGGCCTCCCTTGGCTGATGGTGTCTTGTGATAAAGTATACCCAATGAGGCTGAGGTGCAGAACCGACGATTTGTCGCATTGATGGGAACCATACAAAGGTTATTATCAGCAGCACCTCACCAAAAGGCATCTTTCACTCAGGATAATGTGACGAAATCAATGCAGGGCTAAGCTTTTGAGCTTTTATCCACATTAATTTTATAGCTTTGTACTCCTATTTGTCAAAATAAAATCTTTTTTGTATTTCATTCTATTTCTGTCTACATTTAGAATGATTGAGTTGAGTATAGCATAAAAAAAAATTCTAGGGGTGTTGTTTTTGTCCTGCAGCTGTGTTTGGACACATGGATCATAAAACAAGAGCTTCACAAAGCCACATGTTTGACCTAATTGACGTGTGTTTAAGTTCAGAAGAGGAAAAAGTCACAAAGACAAACTGAACTTTCTCTGGTTAAATTCGCTTTATTTATAAAACCATGTCTCGACGTTGCGTCAGTTTTGTGATAGAAAACAAACAATAATGAAATTATGTAACTTCATAGGAAACACAACAGTATTGCAAGATTTTGATCTTTGACCCATGAGACTCAGGGTTAAAGTTTGTTTAGTTATCTTTGCCATAGATTCTGATTGTTTTTATACTGAGCTTATAGCATTTTCAATCCAATAGCGTAAGCATTTTTACATTTTCAAGCATCATTTTGTATGTTTATTCCTGCTTAATAATCAATTTGCCACTATTTGATCACCTACACCTGCTCACACACAAATTAGTCCATAAAATTGTGCCTTAAATTCCGAGGCCATAAACTAACTTAGGAACACACATTATGACAGTGTGACATAAGATCATGGGACACACAAGTAGTAGAGATGATTACTATATCGATGTCCAAATTGATGTGTGAATAATTGTATGATTATTTACATGAATTATGCACATAAAATATATTACCTATAATAATCATTCTCCATATCACATAAAGCCACTGTATTACATACCTTCAGGGCTACATAAAGGTTTGTAGTCATAATGTTATTTTACCCTTTTCGGTGAGCTAATCTTTCATATAATAACCACCATGTGGGTTTTCTGAAGAACCACACTTTATATACAGCTGAGACATGTGTCACTATAAATAGTCATTAACAGCAACACGTTTCATTCATAAACACACTCGGTCAACTGTGTTCTCAGGATTAGAGACTATAGCATCATCTCATAAGTGCACTCGTGCAAGCGTTCCAGGGACACGTATGTATTTATAAAGAAAGAGACTATAGGACAGACACAGGGTGTGTGCTTGCCTTGAGCTCACCCTGTCTATCCCCCCGTGTGACGTTCTCTGTTTTCCTGCCATTGTCTGTCGACTGATTCTAAAATTGGAGTTTTGTTTGAAAGTTTATTCAACGGAGTAGCTTCCTTTCATTGCCTGTAGTGTTTTACAATTATTGATACGTCTTTAAAATGAGTCAACCAAACAGGAACCTGCAAGGATAAAAATTAGGATGCTCAGAGTGGGTGGACGTCTTCCTCCAGGGTTATATTTATACACCATGCAAGATCTAGTTTCACAACATCCCATATTGTCTTGTGGCATGTGGAAATCGTGGAGGATATAGCCCCCTGTGTAATATGACCTTTATACTAAATACCCTTTAAAGATCCCTGTGGGAACAGATATTGCCTCGGCCACTTTATATACATCATGATGTAATGTTTGTATAGGTGGACTGTAATACATAATGGACTTAGTGCTGTTCTTAATTTCTTTGGAGTCATTCTGACTTGGCAATGACATGATGCCAGATGGATGTTAGTTTAGCGTATGAGGATGTTAGTGATGTCCAGGTGAATAAGATGTTTCCAGAAAGTAAAAGCAGAACAATACGACTTGTAGTGGTTCTCACAAGTTGGAAAAGCTCTGACATCCGCAGCTAAACACAGATTGTCTGGCCAGGTCTGCCACAGGCTTTCACACTTGGAAAGGGAAGGTCCTTGGAACACGGCATTGGAAAACTTCTAACACCCATATCCTGTCATCTCATGATGTCTTGTTCTGTAAAACTAAAGATTGCATAAACTGATGCCTGTTTGACCGAGAACTTTTCTGTATTTACAAAGCATGATGTCCAAGGTTTAAGTAATAGAGGCTTACCACGTAATAGAGGCTTACCACGGTCCCATAATATTTATCATGATAACTACATTACAATGTTAACTTTGTTACGCAATTTAGTGAGAATGAGAAAGTTAAATAGTCAAACTATAAAATATTTATAATTATTATTATTATTTATATTTGCTACAGGGGCTGGATTGTAAATGATAACAATTAAAACAATGACAAAGTTAGAATGTGCATTATAATTAAATGATTTAATATGCTCTTGGCAGAATGTGATGGCAGAACGATTATGATGAATATTATTATTATTAACATGATTAACAATAATATTAATAATAATAAATGACAAAATGATTTGAACGCTTCACACACTGATAAAAGGAGGGATCCGTTAATAATTTATTATGATTTTATTGTAACTATAATGTAACTGTTCTAAATATGGTATTTTTCTGGAAACTATGGTAACGATACATTTTGAATGTGGTTTACAGAGAATAATTCAGACAGACAAATCCTTTCTGTTCCATAAGCACATACACTATTTACATGTAGACCCAATGGGACAGAGACAACCGCAGTGCCTACAGGGGTGAAGAGGAAGAGCAGTTTGGGAAAACTGTAAAACAAATTCCAGTTTTCCTGATTCCTGTTCAGGAGTGCTTCTGCTATTGGCACTCCGTCCGACCCCCGTGCTCCCAGAAATTTCCTTCCTACTCCCGGCCCATCCGCTCAGGCAGATCCAGACTAGGAGAAAGCGGAGAACAGCAGGAAATTCAATTTCCAGACGACCAGAGTCCCCACCTTGCTCCCAAAGAAAGTGGCATCGGAGTGAATCACACGCTATTTAAAGATGACCTGAAGTGTTCATGAGCGTGTCTCAATGAGTACGAGGGGTGCTGGGAATGTTCATTCATATAGCTGAGCTGGACAGTGCCAGCAGTCAGTATGGCACCACACACACTACCTTGAAAATCCCTTCCTTTGGAGATTAAACTGTTTTTATGGGCAACGCAGAGTAGATAAATAAAGACGTTTCAGCGGTTAACATATTTGTCATCATCAATGAAGACAAGATGATATATTGTTTTGGGGAAATGTCTGCTTTTTTGCTTGTGTTATTTCCTTGATATTTACCAGGGTTATAAAAAAATCCACTTCTCTGCTTGGGCACATTTACATGAATTCATTGAGCGGAAGTTTTTATTCAAAGAAGTTAAAATGTTTTGTTACAGTAATCATTCGTGCCATAGCAGATGTAAACATTTACTTTGACATAAATGAACACACAAAAATTGAGATAACATTTGATAATAAGGCAACCTGCAAAACAACGATCCCTGCTAACTAAGATTTAGTTCACCCAAAAAGGAAAATTCTGTAATCAATTATTCACCCGCATGTCATTTTAAACCTGTATTTCTTCTGCAGAACACAAAAGGAGATATTTTAAACAATGCTTGTATACCCAAACAACAGCGATACCCATTGACTTGCATTGGGTTTCTGTCTATGCAGTAGAGGGAAATGGGTGCCGTCATTGTTCGGTTAATAGTCGATATAAAAAAGAGGGTGAGTAGCAATTTTTTATTACTGAACTCGGACAAAACTGAAGTGTTACTTATCGGACCGAAAACCGCCCTACGTAACAACCAAGAATACTGTTTAACTATTGATGGATCTTCCATAAAACCCCCATCTTCAGCTAAGAATCTTGGCTTTATATTCGATAGTACTCTGTCATTAAACTACGTCTAAACTACGTAATATGCTGTCACCATCAGATGCAGAGAAGCTTATACATGCCTTTATGACATCAAGACTGGAGGCCTATTACAAAAACTCCAACTGGTCCAAAATGCGGCAGCTCGAGTTCTTACGCGTACAAAAAAGTATGAGCATATTAGCCCGGTTCTGTCAACCTTGCACTGGTTACCTATAAAGCATCGCATAAACTTTAAAATCTTGCTTATTACCTATAAAGCCTTGCATGGTTTAGCTCCTCACTACTTGAGAGAACTTCTCACGTATTATAGTCCATCACGTGCACTACGCTCTCAGGTGTCAGGTCAGTTGGTAATACCTAGAATTTCAAAATCAAGTGCAGGCGTCAGATCCTTTTCCTATCTAGCGCCTAAACTTTGGAACAGTCTTCCCTGCACTGTCCGGGAGGCAGACACACTCTGTCAGTATAAATCTAGACTAAAGACGCATCTTTTTAATCTTGCATACACTACACTATCATAATATATATATTTCAAAGATCTAGGCTGCACTAGTTAGATCAACCGGAACCAGGGACACTTCCAATAACAACCGATGCATTTGTTGCATCAAAGAGTGCAGAACAGTACTCTACTCTCAGCCAGTCTTGTCTCATTGTTCCAAGGTTACTAGAGCGGGCAGGACGCAGTCCAAGGTTACCGGAGCGGGCAGGGCGCAAAACCATTCCCAGACCTGACAAATGCTGGACGAAGGACGTGGCGACTCTACAAAACTTCAGCCACTATTAGATTATTAATGATAATTTTAAATCTAACTTTTTTTATTTTGCCTTGTTGTGCAAGCACTGTCGAGCTTGCGCAGAGGCAGCAGTTTTTGCCAGAGGGGAACTGGAATCCCCTGGTTAGGCCTGGTTTCCCTCTGAGGTTTTGGGTTCCTCGCCACCGTTTGCATACTGTTTTGTACTGTTTGCCTGGCCGGGGGGGCTGCTAGAATTTGATAGTCTTATTTAATTAAAACTGCATATAGGAATTTATTGTGTGTCTGATATTTGACCTGTGTTTTGACTTCCATAACCTTTTATGTTTTACTTATAGTCAATGTTTTCTTGTACAGCTACTTTGTAACAATTGTAAAAAGTGCTATATAAATAAAGCTGACTTGACTTGACTTAAACTGTTTTAACAAAAAGGTGATTAAACGATGACAGCATTTTTGTTTTGGGTGATTAATATTGTATAAATAATTTATATTCTGACTCTATATATTGGCATTTTTAATAACATGGCAGATTTCTTTATCTTCATGTACTTATGGCGTCAAACAGTTCCAAAGAAACCCATTTCAGTTACAAATAAAGGATATGGTTTTACGTTTATTTTCTACGGATTATATTTACATTTAGTCATTTAGCAGAAGCTTTTATCCAAAGCAACTTGCAAATGAGGTAAACAATGGAAGCAATTGGAACAACATGAGGACAACAAAAACTTGTGTGCAGTAATATCCTTCCACAGTTTACAAAGCTAAGGATTTTTTTTAAGGATAGAAAGAGTAGAAAAGAAATAGAAGTCTAATCAGTCAGGTGTTGACGGCAGAGATGTGCTTTCTTTACTGTAAACAAATATCTTAACTGTTAACAAATATAAAATGCCATCAAGCCGTATCCTCCTCTAGCAACATAACATCAATAAAATCTCTTTTGTGTTGATTTTAGTACAAGGATTTCCCAGGGTAGGATTTTGATAAGACTGGCCACATCAACATCCTGTGTCCGACTCTAATGTTTCACAAAAATAAGTGGCACTGGCATTTCGTAAGCATAATTTTACTTTCCTCTTATGACGAAGAAGCTACTTTTTGCACAAATTTGACTGAACATAAATCTTTTATAAGCAAATAGTTTGCAGACTTATCAAAAAAGGAATAAGCAAAAATATTTAGTATGGTTATAATATAAAGTAATTTATTCCTTATTCCTTGTCCAGAATGATCAAATCATTTTTGTTTTGTTTTTGGTAAGAGGCAGAGAAAGGTATGTTTCCATCTATTTCAGCAGAAGGAACCCAGATTTATAGAGGAGGAAAGAGGGGAGAAAAGTAGGGCTAGCGAAAGAGAAAAAGAAATAATAAAGTTACGTATAATATTCTTACCAGATGCTGTTTTTCGAGTGGTTTCTTTTTGAGTCTTGGAATGGTGATGTTTGTTTCTCTTGATCTCGGTCCAAACAGGTCAAAACAGGTCTTCCAGAACCAGGTAGATTTCTGCTCAGGAAATTAACTGGAAAACATGCACAGTTTACAAGCATCTTATGTTCAGCATTCACATAAATATTGGACACATGTTTGCACACTGTGATCCTGATGGAAGTATAGAGATTAATAATTGCATTGGATATAATAATTATGAGGAGATTACAGTTTTTATTGATTGCTTGAACACAAATACTGTGCATAACTTCCCTCCCAATTTCCTCAACATACTATATTCGGGTCAAAATGAAGATCTCTTCTTCCATTCAATCTTGCTGAAAAAACAAACTTTTCCCCCAGACATGACACACATTCTCGAGCCGAAACACGGGAGCGATCTCGTCTCTGTTGAGGTTAGAGAATGTCCCGAGACTTGGGCGAGTGCCTGGCAACCGATCGCGAGGCCGAGACGGATCATCCTCACTAGGCACCTTGACGTGCTAGGCACAATGTCTGTGACCAGGAGGGCTGCGGAAGTGGCATGTCACAACAGTGATTTGAAGCTGTTGGATGCTGTGGGCACCCAGGGAGAAGGAAGCTCTCCTGGAGACCAAGTGGGCACCAGGCGCTGAGAACGGCCCGGCTTGATGTGGGACGTGGCAAGGATCAACCGCGATCGAGTGGCCGGCGACATGTGCACGCTGCAGGAGAAATTGCTCTTTTAGAGATATGCTCTTTTAATTAAGACACCTCTGACCAGCTACTGAAACGCCCAGGGGAATCGCAAACGCCAGGACGAGTTTCGCTGTTCTGCGTCGTAGATCCAGTAGGAAGAATCGAAGATCGCTCAGCATAAGCCTCACAGGTTCCGAAGAACAAAAAGGTGAATGAATGGGCACGCCATCTTCCCTTTTATACCCGTATGTACGGGGTGGGCGTGCTGACCCATTCGGCAAGTTCATCTGCCTTTTCAAAGTAGAATCGGAGACGATAGTTTCTCAAGTCAAACCCCATTCTGTCAGTCTCGACACAAGAGACCGTCAGAAAGGGAACTAAATTTCTGCAGTACGCACATACTATCCGAATGACGAAATTTGCATCGCACACTGTACGGTGTGCCTCGCGTACGCGTACAAAGGGAACTATAGTTCAGCCTTTATTGGGATTCAAGAATAATTTGACAGCTTAGTGTTTATTAAAATATACAACTTAAAAGAATGCAGATAGAGCAAAATGCAACAATGAGCTTTAGGACAAAATAAACCAATATACCACTGCAAAGCAATCGTAGATGAAGTAGATGATCTAACTGTTAGGACTCTGTCCCTCCTGTCTCGAGCTTTCTAGCTCCCTGGGCAGAGTCATGACATTGCCACGTCTTTCGTGTTTCTGTTGTGTTATGTGTGGAGACATGTGGCTTTATGTTGTTACTTAATACCACGTGTCTTCCTGTTATGTCTCTCAGCCCCACCCTCCTATCTCCTGTTAGGGTTTCATTCCCATCGTCTGTTTTGTAATTCACCTCGTTAGGGTTTCATTCCCATCAGCTGTCACCACTCTCCCCATGTAATCACTCCTCGTTAGTGTCTCCCTTTATATGGTCTCAGTTTCTCTCTGTTCAGTGTTGGTGCATTGTCTTTGTCTTATATTGATTGTCTAATGTGGATGTCTATGTTGAGCTGTGACTGGGGATTACACGACTCCAGGCAAATAGTTTGTGGACTTATTATTTTATTATTAAGGACTTTGTTTCCTTTTGTCCCCCTCGTTGGAGGTGTTTGTTTTTTCTAGTGTTTTTGTTCATGTTTACCCCCTTGCGGGTGTTTTATTTAATAAACATTTTTTGTTATACCTTCGTCTGCCTGCATCTGGGTTCTGTCCAAAATCATTTCGTGACAGAATGCACCAACCCAGAAGAACCCAGCAGGCAGCTCTTTTCGCTGCAAGGTCTCGCCAGCCTCGTCCCCTATGCAGCATTCGCCAGGGGAACTTGGACCTGGATGTGTACCTGGACAGGTTCCTGGAGGCCGCAGGGGAGGTGCTCCTCGGGGAGGAGGAGGTGACTGCGGCGTTCAACAGCGGCCTCAGGGTTCCCCTATCGCCAGCGGAGATGAGGAGGCTGAGACCTCTGGACTTTGAGGGCGTACTCCGGTTCGCCATGAGCCGACCGGAGCCCAGGGTCTCCGTCCTACCGAGGGTCTCTTCTCCGTTGGGCCCAATCACTGAGGGTCTCGCCCTGAAGCTCGGAGTCGTGACTACCTTCTCGGACCCTGCAACCTCTCCACCAACCACCAGTCTTCGGGGCAAGCGTGGAAGGAGAGAGTCCTGGGGGTCCTCTTCGGAGGCCTCCAACGCGGAGCCAGCCCCGTCCTTCACCTCCTTCCTCAAGCCCACTACCAGGAGATTGGCTCGGCAGAAGAGGAAGAGGCAACGGAGGGGGGCACGTAACCCAGCCCAGCCGGCGCTCCTGCCGGTTCTCCAGCTGGGTTCACAGCCAGCGACTCAGCAGGCGTCAGGACCTGCCTCTCCGCAGGCGTCAGGACCTGCCTCTCCGCAGGCGTCAGGACCTGCCTCTCCGCAGGCGTCAGGACCTGCCTCTCCGCAGGCGTCAGGACCTGCCTCTCCGCAGGCGTCAGGACCTGCCCTTCCGCAGGCGGCCAGACCTGCCCTTCCGCAGGCATCAGGACCTGCCCTTCCGCAGGCTTCAGGACCTGCCTTTCCGCAGGCTTCAGGACCTGCCTTTCCGCAGGCTTCAGGACCTGCCCTTCCGCAGGCTTCAGGACCTGCCCTTCCGCAGGCTTCAGGACCTGCCTTTCCGCAGGCTTCAGGACCTGCCTTTCCGCAGACTTCAGGACCTGCCTTTCCGCAGGCGTCAGGACCTGCCCCTCCGCAGGCGTCAGGACCTGCCCCTCCGCAGGCGTCAGGACCTGCCCCTCCGCAGGCGTCAGGACCTGCCCCTCCGCAGGCGTCAGGACCTGCCCCTCCGCAGGCGTCAGGACCTGCCCCTCCGCAGGCGTCAGGACCTGCCCCTCCGCAGGCGTCAGGACCTGCCCCTCCGCAGGCGTCAGGACCTGCCCCTCCGCAGGCGTCAGGACCTGCCCCTCCGCAGGCGTCAGGACCTGCCCCTCCGCAGGCGTCAGGACCTGCCCCTCCGCAGGCGGCCGGACCTGCCCTTCCGCAGGCGGCCGGACCTGCCCTTCCGCAGGCGGCCGGACCTGCCCTTCCGCAGGCGGCCGGACCTGCCCTTCCGCAGGCGGCCGGACCTGCCCTTCCGCAGGTGGCCTTCCAGCCGGTGCCTCAGCCAGTTCTCCGGCCGGCATCACCTCAAGCTTTTTCCCCCCTTGGACACACACCTCTCCCTAGGCCCTTCAAGTCCCCGCCGGTCTCGTCCGGTTGCTTCAGGTCCCCGCCGGTCTCGTCCGGTTGCTTCAAGTCCCCGCCGGTCTCGTCCGGTTGCTTCAAGTCCCCGCCGGTCTCGTCCGGTTGCTTCAAGTCCCCGCCGGTCTCGTCCGGTTGCTTCAAGTCCCCGCCGGTCTCGTCCGGTTGCTTCAAGTCCCCGCCGGTCTCGTCCGGTTGTTTCAAGTCTCCTCAACCTGTCCCACCCTTTTCTGGTGTCCCCAAGGTTTGGCCTCCCATTCCCCCACCCCCCCTCCCATGTTTGTTGTTTTTGTTGACCCACCCGAACCCCTTCATAGCCTCCCTTATGTTCCCTTTAGTTTGTTCTGTGTTGTGCTTGTGGTGTTTGTCTTTGTGCTTTTGTGTTTTGTGCCCGCTGAAGTTTCTCCCTTGAGACGCCATGGGGCGTTTCTGGGGGCGGGGGTAATGTTAGGACTCTGTCCTTCCTGTCTCGAGCTTTCTAGCTCCCTGGGCAGAGTCATGACATTGCCACGTCTTTCGTGTTTCTGTTGTGTTATGTGTGGAGACATGTGGCTTTATGTTGTTACTTAATACCACGTGTCTTCCTGTTATGTCTCTCAGCCCCACCCTCCTATCTCCTGTTAGGGTTTCATTCCCATCGTCTGTTTTGTAATTCACCTCGTTAGGGTTTCATTCCCATCAGCTGTCACCACTCTCCCCATGTAATCACTCCTCGTTAGTGTCTCCCTTTATATGGTCTCAGTTTCTCTCTGTTCAGTGTTGGTGCATTGTCTTTGTCTTATATTGATTGTCTAATGTGGATGTCTATGTTGAGCTGTGACTGGGGATTACACGACTCCAGGCAAATAGTTTGTGGACTTATTATTTTATTATTAAGGACTTTGTTTCCTTTTGTCCCCCTCGTTGGAGGTGTTTGTTTTTTCTAGTGTTTTTGTTCATGTTTACCCCCTTGCGGGTGTTTTATTTAATAAACATTTTTTGTTATACCTTCGTCTGCCTGCATCTGGGTTCTGTCCAAAATCATTTCGTGACACTAACAAGACCAGAAGAGTTTAAAAACCATAGAACAATATATGAACTGGTCATGCAATACAATATAGTATACAACTGCACGAAAAACATTTACTTTCAGGCATTTAACAAATGCTTTTATCCAAAGCGATGTTCAGAGAAGATAAAGGAAACAATACAGTAAAGCGATTTGTCAATATAGGGGCAATAAAGAATATACGGCATCCGATGCACCTTTGGCCCAACTTCGTAAAAGTATACCATATTAGATTTTCTTTATTTAGTCGTCTCTTGATTTCTGCAAAAATATGGAAGAGTTAAAAATCTACAAATACACATTTGTAAACTTGACAAGGACATATTTATGTGCTTAAGTTTACTGGATACAGAATAGTGAATTTGTTCTCATATAAAGTGTGTACTCAAATTATACTGTATGTTTACATTAAGTGGTAAAAACCCTGCATATGATTCTAGGATGCACGTTTACCTGTGCTCCTATTGATATTATCCTGAGATTCTTTTAATGAAAAATGTTATAACTGCTTCAAGAACTACAACCTCTGGCAAAAATTATGGAATTAACAAACTTAGATGATGTTCATCTAGGATATTTCCTTTATAGCAAACAGAAAAATGACGGATATGACACAAAAGGTTTTTGTTTAATAGTTGACCAGTTGACCATAGTCTTCATTAAACATGGCTTCAACAAAATAACAAAAACTAATTATTAATGGCTTACAGAACAAGAAAAGGAAAAAACTATGGAATCACTCAATGTTGAGGAAAGAATTATGGAATCATCAGCAAAAGTAAATATAATTAGTACTTTGTTGCTCCTCCTCTGGCATTTATGACTGCCTGAATTCTTGGAGGCATGGACTTCACTAATGAAAAACAATATTCCCCATCAATCTGGTTCCAACTTTCTCGAATATCAGTTGACAGATCAGCTTTGCAGGATGGAGCCTTATCATGGACAAGGTTTTTTCATTTCCACCCAAAAGTTGGGTGGACTGTTTGCTGGCCATGTCATGTTGATTTGCCTTTTCTGAAGAAAAGCTTTAACACTCTTTGCTCTGTGGCAAGATGCACTGTCATTCTGAAAAATGACTTCATCATCACCAAATTTCTCCTACATGGATGGAATGAGTGAAGTGTCCAAAATTTCAATGTACACCCCTGATCCTTTTCCTGACATGCAACCCTGTATCATAAATGAGTTGGGAAATATGATTGTTTTCTACAGGCAGTCATCTTTATATGTTTCCTTAGAACGGCACAAGACAAAAGTTCCAGCGTCATCTCCTTGGCCAAAGTAGATTTGTGATTCATCACTGAATATCACTTTCATCCGATCATCCACACTCCATGATGCTTCTCCTTAGCCCACTATAAACTTGTTTTCTTCTGTTTTGGTGTTAGTGCTGGTTTCTGTTTGACTTTTTTATATTTAAATCCCATTTCATTCAGCCGGTTTCTTACAGTTCTGTCACAAACATTGACTCCTGTTTCCGCCCATTTGTTTTTCATTTGTTTTGTGCATTTTCGGTTTTCAAGGCATATTGCTTTGTGTTTTCTATCCTGACGCTTTGACGTCTTCCTTGGTCTGCCTGTATGTTTTCCTTTTATAACCTTCCCATTCAGTTTATACGTGCACCACATTTTAGACACATCTGATTGAGAGCAACCAACTTCTTTGTCCACACTCCGTGTTGAAATTCCTTGTTGAATGAGTTAATCCATAATCCTTTCCATTGTTTCAACTGACAACTCTTTCGGTGAAGCCATGTTTATTAGCCACATCCAACAGCTCATGAAGGTGTGTAAGCACTCCCTTTTAACTGATGACTAATATACATTTTTAGACTTGTCCTAGTATGTTTTTTTGAATTGAAAAGTAAAGGCATGTTGAAGGCATGTTGATGAAGCCACAATGTTAAACTACATAACAAAAACGTTTTGTGTCATATCTGTAATTTTTCTGTTTGCTATAAAGTAAAAAACCTCGAACATCATCTGTGTCGATTCCATAATTTTTGCCAGAGGTTGTACGTGTTGGGGCCTCATATAACATTTTGTTTGGGAAATGTTTTTACAACACAAACACTACCATGAACCTTGTCTGTTTTGTTCCCTTCATGGAAGTTTTAGTTTTAATTCTTGTTTTGTCAAGTTGTGTTTTCCCAATTGTGGGTTTTTGTTTTCGTTTAATAGAGTTTCGTGTCAACCCTTTGCCTGCACTTGGGTTCTGTATTAACCTTGACAGAGTCATTACAGGACGGAAGTGCATTTTCAGATCTAACTAAAGATAATGAGGGCACCAGGTTTTTAAAAAGAAAATGTACCAACATTGATAAACCATTTACAATAAACACTGCAATATTTTATGAAAATATAGGCATTGTAATGTCACTCCACTATGCCAGACATATTTGGAAATATTAAATCAAAATACTACTGTACTAATCTACTGTGGTTATAATTGAAATATTTTAAGGTTTGGCGGCAGCTGTTTTAACTACAAAAGATTGAAAAGTCATCCTCATGTTGTTTTCAGTCTTAACACCTTTAGACAATGAGTGTGGATCAAGAGGGCAAACTTTCAGACTCTTAATATTTGTGACAACTCCTCATTGACAACACTCAAAAATTAACCCTGTGCCCGGCCTTGGCCTCCCGACCAATTTATCCAGGAGTTTTCTGTTTGCATTACAGTTAACCTAAAACACGTAAGACTGGTCAACTGACGTCAAGCTGTCCTTCCATCATGTCTTTCAGGACATCCTGCAGGAGTGGTTGGTGCACCTGAACTGTCATCCTGTCCACAGGGTCCTTAGGTTCAACATCCAGCAATGGGTGGTTCCCCACAGACCTCATCCCTCAAATTTATAACCATATATTAATGGTGTAACCGGATTGACCTGTACTTATTAAGTGAAGTTTTATGCTCCGATTTCCGATTCTCCGATTTATATTGGTAATGGTGCTGTTGGGACAAAGTTCTTTTTACTAGAAAGTTTTAAACTCATGCCATTGAGGAATGAGGCACCTATGCAGAGTCAACTAATGTCTCTGAAAGAGAAACAGTTTAAAAAAAATTGCCGCAGACTAACCTACAAGACTAAAGATAAACAATGACATTAGGTACAAATAACTGGACAACACTACACTGAACTGAACTGAACTTGATTTCTTTAGTCTCTGGAAGAAAATTTATAAATATTATTTCTTATTTAAAGGACCTGTGTATTTCTGGGAGGGTCTATTGACAGAAATACAATGTCTTCAGAAGTGTATAAAGACTGTACATAATGAAGCGTTATGCTTTTTAATTTCCTTAGAGATTTCTATCTACATAGACCAGGGGGTCCCCTTGCCGGAGGGGTGGAGTGAGCGTTTGGTTGCAATTCACAACCTCACCACTAGATGTCGCTAAATTACCCAATGGTCCTTTAATAGAAAAATAGAGTGTGGTGATATCTCAGTGATAATGAATGGTTAAACTTCAATAAATGAATATGTGTTTAAGCTTTTCAGAAATTCTAGTAAAACCATATTAGTCTGCTGATCAACATCTGTAACTGTGTCCTTACGCAATAAACATGCGGAAGAAAACCTATGTCCTTCTATCCATCAGTAATAAATACAATATATTCAAACACACAGAGTCTTAACTGACATCTAACAGAGGACGATTCTTAACCAGAAACATTCCCCTGTTTGAAATCTTTACAAGCACTGCTAATCCAAACCAAAAACTTTTTTACGCAACCAGCCAACTTCTGTTTCATTCACATGACTCACGCTGCTGGAACCAATCAGCTCTCAGAGGCTTTGAAAGGATGTTGTGATGATCACCACATCTGTCCCACTTCTGGAAGTTTGGAAGTCAACATGAATTCATTCAGGAATAATGAAAGAATAACAGTTCGTGCTTTCTCTCAGCTTCACGGTAGATCATGACAGTTACATAATCATTATCATCAATACGTTTTATGTATGACATCTATTTTAGCAATAGGACGGAGGAGATAGATAGATAGATAGATAGATAGATAGATAGATAGATAGATAGATAGATAGATAGATAGATAGATAGATAGATAGATATCATATAACAAAACAAACTAAGTTAAATTAAGTGCAACTTCAGAAAATTTGTGTATCAAATGTATTTATTAATTTGGCCTGTGCAACATGTTTGCATTTGTTGCCATTATCCAGTTCTCATCTTTCACCTTCAAATCCAAATGCTCTCCACACAAGCCCCCATAACCCAGTGTAAACATTTGCAGCAGACCCCCTAAGATTCACTCTACGCACTATATCTGTGTGTTTGACTATGATCGCTGTGTGTGAAAACGCTTTCAGAGTGTCTGTTTCTAAATAAATGTTTAAAAAAGCCTGTGTATGTACGTGTTTGTGCGAACGCTAAGGCTCGCTCGTGTGTGGACGGTCGAAAGATCTACCAGTCTACGGGTTGCGGGCTCGGCTCCCCCGGCTTGTTGATTGACATGCTTGAGCGGGGGTCTGTCCTCTCACACATGGTTTATGTTAGTGGGGGCAGTGAAGATGAACCCTCCCCCTCATATTTACAGGTTATATACCGTGTACGTAAACAGTACAGAACCGTTATCTGACCCTGCCGTCTCTTCGAATCCTCAGGCTGATGTTTGTATTGGTTATGAGCATGAAGTGGAGAACGCATGAGGTCTAGAGCAGGGTCAGTGCATGCTGAGGGCACATGCTCAATATAAGCAACGTGCTCTTATGATTGATGTGCGACCATTAGTCATCTAAATTAAAGCATTGGCTTCTATTAAATGGTTGCGCAATCATTTGTTGTTTGGGACAACGGTGGTCGACTGTGATTGAAAGTCATTGCTCAAAAATCACAGTCGACAGGGGAGTTGTGTTGCTCAAATGTTGCTCTTTCAGAGCTCAGGAGACTTCATGGTTAGTTTAAATGTATGGGTTAAGTTTGTCTCAGATTTTAAGAGAACTGTTTAAATTTAAATATTGAACATTGGCATGTCAAATATTCTTTGATAATAGTGTTATTAGGAATTTACTTCAAATAATACTTTGAAGTAACCAAAACAGAAAAAAATTATATTAAAAAAAGTATATAAAAAAGAATACCTAAATAGGAACAATGATAAACAATACAAAAGCAATTATGAATACACATCAGTAAGTGTTTAATGTTTAATTTCATGTTAATATGCCAAGTAATTAGATCCTATATCTTATCTTAACAATCTATAACTTTTTGAGTAGTTTTAATTTAACTTAACACAATTAATATACAATACATGTGTAGTATCAATTAATATTAATATTTAAAAAATGCCAAATAAATTGTTATATTATAGCTAAACACAGACTGTAATTATTTTTTGTAAGTCATTATGGAGGTGACAATTGAGAGATTGGGATTTTGTTCCCATGGGTTTCTTTCTGATGCAGATATCAGTCATGCACAAACACAGAAGTGTGCACCCACAGGGAGAGATCCACGGCCACACTAACGGCCTTCAATTCCCATGCAATAATAAACAGAGGGTCCGTGGGCCGTGCTGCGTATGATTTAGAGGGGCCAGTCCAACAGAAGGGCCCTCCAGGGGAAGCACAACTCTGCCAAGCCATGCTTTTAACTGCTTTATACCCCAGAGCGCAACACTGCTATAGCTCAAGGCCAAAAACATGACACAGGCAGAATTACAGATGCTGGGAAATAAATTTCAACAAGATTCACTATGCAACTTTTTAGAAAAACAGCCATGAACATTACTAAGCATTCTCTTACCCAATGCATCGATGGATTTTTCAAACCTTGAATATGAACCCCAGTGATGTAATCTGTGCACCTGTGGGTTACACATTTTAACAGAGAGGTCAATGCTACTATATATTTGAGGTGTAAAGATGCCATTGTAAATCCATGTGGTATAGCTCTGCTATAAAAATAAACTACACTTTAAAATAAATAATAACTACTCCTGCAGAGAGAGAGAGAGAGAGAGAGAGAGAGAGAGAGAGAGAGAGAGAGAGAGAGAGAGAGAGAGAGAGAGAGAGAGAGAGAGAGAGAGAGAGAGAGAGAGAGAGAGAGAGAGAGAGAGAGAGAGAGAGAGAGACGGAGTATATAAATGTAAAGTAAAGGACTGAGAGAATGATCAGAAAGAGACCCTCTATGCCTTCATACCAAGGAGTGTTTTTCTTCTGGCAAGTTTCCAAGACTAGTATGGAAAGGTGCTTAAGTGCCAAACTATCTGATGCTGTGATGGATTCAAGTGGAATGGTTTACACGATGGAAAATGAATGGAAAAGAATGGGAATCACAATGCAATCTAAACTAAATCTCTCTGGGTTAATGGTGGCAATAGTGATGAGGTCGTAGTTGACAAATAAAAAGTAAACGTGTCCTATGGTGTGAGAGCAAAGATTTAGAAAACAAACAATGACACAAATCTGTCTGGTATTTAATATTATACATATAAATATTAATACTTAAAAATAATATTATATTAAGTTTTTGTTTCTATGTTTACCATAGGACACATGTTTGGCATGGTATACGTATCAAGTAAAGGTCAAATGATAAGGGTCAGAATCCTTCCTTCAATAGAAAATATGCTCATTTCATCACAGCTTCCCATGAAAGGGAAACATCTTTTATAGTTTCACGAGGCATCAAATTCTCATTTGCACCCCTGCCCCACTTCAAAACTTCTTCTATATCCACCATCCATCAAACGGTTCTTCAACTCACCACCCATGCATACTCAAATACACATTTAATTGAAAAGCATTTGCTTTGAGTTAAGTAGCATACAGTTTCGCAGAAGGTCAAAGGTTGTCCTCATGCAATAAATCAGAGATTCACAAATCCTGTTAAGTACACCCGTGTTTGTGTAACTTGTTATTTCAAAGTGTACTATCTGACGGAAGGGCAGACATGATCTGTCAGTCATTCCTGGGGTGCATGAGAGCTTTCATCGTACAAATCAATCAGACATTAACAAACCCTGACTCACTCATCTCCTTCCCTCACAAAAACGCCTTACAAATTTTAGCTCATAAACATGTCTTCAAAAGCCTGGATTCTTTTCAAAGGCTCAGATTAGCTTTTATGAGTTAGATATCCATTTTCTTGTCAGCTTCTAAGTCTTTAAGTGCCTTTGCAAAAGATGTTTTAGATTATCACCACAGTGATAATCTCTGTGTACGGTTTCATCAAAGAGCAATTTATTCCGTGAAGGGACATTCGGTGGACACTGCCCTGGTTGGTCTTAAAGGGTCATTGGGTCAAAAAGCACGACGCTGAAGAGACCAGAAGAGATCAAGTTGTGACACCCAACAGAGACATCTGTGAATGTGGTATGGACATTCAGGATATTATATTTGAGGATGCTTTATTGCAATGAAGAACGAAGTACAGTTTCAAATTCAAAGATGGAAAGACGTAGAACAATTGCACAATCTGATGGAGTGCTCGTCATTTGTTTTGGTGAGGTCATTTCCTAAACATGAATCTTTGCAGAAATTTCCCCATGTAACGAAACCAGCTGTTTTCTTTAGGTAACTGAGCAGCAGAGAGGACCGGAAAGATAATTATTGCCAATAAGATCACTCAGTATTGGCCAGGTTAGATATACTATGGTGCTGCTGGATTTATGAATGATGTGAAGCTTTTTTGTAATAAACAAAAGGGATATAAAAACATCGGATTAATGATTTAACCTTTAATAGAAAGATGCTGACTAATGCAAAAGCTCTGATATGGTCATCATAAATAGAGATTTATTATCAACGTTTTAAGATATCCATGCATTTACCTGCAAAGTGACTTACGTAATATGTATTTTTACCGTATCAAGGACATTTTTAAATCAAACTTCTTTACTTCTATGCAAGGCTCCACTAACAAAGAAGACCTGGTCATCAAAAAACTTACAGCAATATGGGATATTTTGTTGTACATTAAATATTGATATGTTATATCGCTGCTGTCCATCTGAAACAAAATAAGGAGGTCAACGTATTCTTCCGGAAAAATTATATTTAACTATTTATTTCTGGCGCCCTAGCCCCAATGTGTTTTACAGGATGATTTTAATAATAATGTTACCCCGTACATAACTGTATTTTTTTATCGAGTTAACTGATCTACAATGTATTTTATCCATAAAACAGTAAACATGTATGGCATGTTAATTTTTATGTACACCGTTCAGGGTTTTACATGGTCAGTTATCGATATGACCTCTGGAATTTTCCAGTTGAGGGCATACAATAAAATAAAGAAAATAAAGAAAGTTGCAGACTACATTATTTTATTGTGCGGGTGCTGTTTCATAGCCTCTGGATAATTCTATCAAGCATTTTTATTTATGAAGCAAAACAAAACCTCGGTGAAAAACTTAATTACAACTACCCATCCTCCTAAACGTCTGAAATGATTATACAGTATGTTGGTCAACTGATAGATTTGTAGACAAAGACGTACAAGTGCACACATTTGTAGTAGACACAATTGTAACCTAAACCTCGCTCTGCCATGTCTACTCTAATGCAATGGTTATTTGGACATTCCTGTCTAATTAGCATTCTAACTTTCAAGAATACACACACGCACACACAGTTTATTACCATTAGAAATTCTTCCCCCTATTAAACCTCCGCTGACTCCTCCCTGTAGTTTATTGGTTTAAGTCCGAACGCATTAGACGTATTTATTGGGAATGGTTGTGTTTGAAGGATGACCTGAATGAGACTCGCGTGGGCCCTGTTGCTCTCCGGGGTGCTTCTGGACCACCATTTTTGCCCTGGGAGTTGTTTTAACTCCCCTGAACAGCAGTCGTGAAACGTAAGAGCCTCACATTTCCAAAAAAGCTTGTTAGTGTGTGCTGGCACTAAGGAATGTAGGTTCACATTCTCATTTTACCTCATTGGTCTTCCGTGTGGAATTAAAGCACTTCCTCAATATGTGGCAGTGATAAAAAGGGGCACAGTAGGAGCTATATCCATGTGGGCAGTTTGCCGACATGTTGGACTGCAGCACCTCATGCTACCCAAGTTCGAGTTCCAGCTTGTGTGTTTTCCCGCTCTTGTTTGTTCTTCCTGACACTTTTTTGAACACTATAAAAAGAATAATCAACAAACAAACAAATGTGATTAGAGTATGACTGAATAGAAGACATTGGGTAATGTAGGTTGGAATAGGGTACAAGAAAAGATAAGTATTACGTCAAAAATCGAAGGTTCACTCTTAAAGAAAAGGTGCTTCGAAAGTTTCTTCGGTGTTATAGATGAAGCTTTTGAGTCCATAAAGAACCTTTAACATCTGAAGAACCTTTATTTTACAAAAGGTTCTTTGAGGCGAAAAAAGGTTCTTCAGATTATAAAAAAGTAAGAACGGGATGGTTCTTTATAGAACCGTTGACCGAATGGTTCTTGTATTGCATTGATGTGAAGAACCTTTTAAGCACCTTTATTTTTAAGAGTGAATACTAACTTAGAGAATACTAATTTATGATTTATTTATATTAAAGCGACTGTTGTGTATACTTCATGCCTTTTATGCCTTACAGTCGGTTTATCATTAGAAACCACAGGTGTACTGTGTAACTCAATCTGTTCCCAAACATACAGCTATTGGTCACCAAAAGAGTAACAGCCTTTTCTGAACATGTCTCACCGCGCTGCTTAATCAAATTTATTTAGGTTTTATTTATTTTTGTACTAGCCTGAGGGAAGAGGGAACATGACCTTGTTATGAAATAATAAGAATAAATCTCTTTAATTCTCTTCGTGTTTTAACGAGGTTGGCATTACATCATCCAATGACCTATCAGATGGTTTGGTCCTGTGAGAGTCATTGACCTACAGCTTTCCTCATTCAGACCCTCAGTCAATGAGAATTAACACTAGCGACAGGGGACTCCTTAAACACACACATTCTTATGGGGTGACATCCCATTTCATATCTTGTTTTAAATAATCGCCAATAATAGCTCAGTGGACCCGTAAAGTATTTGGCACACTTAAAACAATGTGAATTTGAATAGCCTGAATGCATTCAGTAACACAATATCATACCAAGTGGCATCTGAAGCACCTTTATATTAAAAGTGTACATGGAATTCGCCATGTTGCTTCTGCAGTATTCATATACTGAACCATTATAAAAACAAACAAATGATTTAGGCCTTGCCAATTTAGGTACCTTTATCCGGCTATTAAAGATTAAAAATAGACAAGAGAGAGAGAGAGAGAGAGAGAGAGAGAGCACCATTTCCTGATTTCCTGCAAAAACTTAAATTTTGTTACCAAAATGTAACGTTGTGCATGTTCAACTTGACATACAGGAAAGTTTATTCATAACAAAAACTAGTTAGGTATAATAACACTGTTATAACAAAATAACAACATTATTATTGTTGTAACAATTGAAAAGGGGGCAACTTATTCAAAGCCAGCATGCCTAAAGAAATTGTTTCCTTTCAACATACATTTTCATGAAAATCCATTCACCCCATTGTCATCCAAGATGTTTATGTATTTTTTTCTTCAAAGGGCTTTAAACGATACTATACGATTAATAAGGGTCTTATCTAGCAAAACAATCTGTCATTTAGATTTTTTTAAATGTATATGCTTTAGAAACACAAATGCTAGTCTTGATCTGTTCTGCAAAGCACGCTAACGACTTCACGTAATACGTAATTACGTGGAAAAGGTCACGCCATATAACGTCAAGTTGGTAGGGCAAGGCGAAAAAATCCATCTCATCTTCTCCTCCAAGTTTAGAAGCGTCCGACATCGTTGTTTTAACTTTTATCTCCCTTTTTTTGTAAACACCGCTTGACTTAGTATTAGCACGTTCAACTTGTAAACACTGACTCTGTACGTCCGCCTACATCAAGCGTGACCTTTTCAACGTAATTACTTATTACGGGAAGTCGTGAGCACACTTTACAGAACAAAGCAAGGCGAGCATTTGTGTTTATAAAGCATATACCTTTAGATTCTTTTTTCGAAAATGACCTTCAACCATTTGGAGTCCATTGAAGTCCACTATATGGAGAATAATCCTGGAATTTTTTCATCAAAGACCTCAATTTCTTTTCGACTAAAGAAAAAAATACAGAAACATCTTGGATGACAACAGGGGTGAGTAAATTATCAAGAAAATGTATGTTGAAAGTGAACAATTCCTTTAATGCTTATATCACAGCATTACAAAACGTCTTGACATTGTCCTGCCACTACAAAAGCTCATAAGTATGTAATTCACACTGATGTAGGTCACTGAGATCTTTAAAAAAAAACTAATTTGAGGCCTTTAAAGCCATCAGCAACTATCCAAACATTTCTCTCTCTTAATATGCCTTGTATCCTGGGCTCAATTTCTTCATGTACCTCTCTTTGTTTTTAAAGCACGACACAACGTGTTATCCTAACCTTAAACTTTAAATATACACTGATGTTTTCACATATTCAGATGATAAACAGGCTGAAGAAAGAAACATTTGCTCATTCTGTGACACTCCAATATCTTGGAGAGTCAAACCATACTGGGGTAAGACTAACCCAAACACCTGTGCTCCAAACAATAGCTGGTTGGGTTTAACAGGAATAGCAGTGTAATGTGTGAAACAAGAAGGGCAGTCCTCCCTACATCCTGCAGAGAAAGATATCTCACACTTATACACAGGGCAGACACTTTGGCTGGTATTACAAAAGCAGATGGAGCTGGCGTTGATAAACCTATAAAGAGCTCAGTCTGTTTGGTGGCTTGGCCAAAACTCTTTAGGTCTTTTGTGCCCATTTAGTCATGTATGTTTGTACTTGAAGTGTTTCAAGATGCGAGGCAGTTATTAACCTCCCTTCAAGATATTCCTAATGATTAGCGCTAAGCAAACACAGGCAGTGTGTAATAAAGGTACTCAGCCACTTATGTGATGATACCACAATGCAAGGATGCAAACATGTTGTCTGTTATTTTGCCCAAATTCCAGATGTTTGTAATGCAAAACATATAGTTCACTGACACAACTTTAATTCAACTATAATTCACTGACACAGCAGTTTATACCCAAACAACCATTGCCACCCTCTCAGGCTGAATGGTGTTTTTGTAATAAGATGTATGTGTAAGGCGATAGCAGGATTCTCCTCTGAGTTAAAGATCTGAAGACTTCTCCAGAACCGAGGCATACAAGGTAAAAACTGCAGGAAAATGTCCACAGAGAAACTTTTATTTATGATTACTCCACCATACATCTTTAAAAGTATAATGTACAGACATTAACATCTGAAAACCCCAAGAGGATCAAAACATTTATAGGGAATTTTGCTTTAAAAATGAATTTAGAAATAAATAAATGCTAGATTTTCTTTGAAAATAATGTGTAACTAATGTGGGCTGCAGGGCAAAACTACCAGTACAAGCAGTATTTTTCTTCATTCGATGATATTCTGTGTAAATAAAACCACGATTAAACCAAACTACAAGTTTTTTTTTTTACTAAAATACTTTCTCTAAATTTTTCTAAATTGACATTCAGAGAGAAAAGAATGTCAATTTAGAGACAGGCTGCAATTTTGTCTAGTTTTCAGGAAAGTAAGGCCAAAAATTATGGCTGTTTTCTGTTTGTTCACTCTTAAGAAGTGAAGGTACTGCGAAGGTTCCTTAGAGATCCCACAGAAGAAAATAGCATTTGGTTTTCCAAAGATCATCCTTCTTAAAGGAACTATTTTCCTTACTTTTTTAACCTATTGTGTTATATTAAAGGGTTTTTATGGAACCATTCTTCCAAAAATACTTCTACAGCATTGTGAAGCACCTTATTTTAAGATTGTTGGCAGTTTTTTTTACTTTGGGACTTGCCATCACTTGAATGCCCCTATTTCTCAAAATACCACCTCATAGATAAAAATAGTTGCCCAATGTAGGTCCACCCTCAATAAAAGCTCTTTCTGCTCAAGGCATCTACCAATGCAGAGGTGTTGAAACATTTATGCATTTTATTTTATCTAAAGCAAAACTGCACTCAGTTTGAACTAAGCCACTAAATTTGTTCTAAATTTAAAGATTGATTTAAGAAATGACTTTAAAAGTGAAATCTTTGGAAAGAAATGATTTAGCTGTTTAACGTTTTAGTACGTTTACCCACTTTAAACTGGATATGATGGCTCTCTAGAGTGCAATGTCAGTTTGACCAGATTAATGGCTAAAACAGAGATATTTCTCAATGATAAATGCGAACAGAAGCACTGTGCCCTTTATGCACACAAACTAAACACACTGTTCAATACTCCAGTGGGCCTTTTGTCCAGTATCCAGTGAACCTGATCATGGTGCTCACTTATTCTTGCAGGCAGAGAGAAAAAGCTTTATGAGGGAAATTAACATGTCCGTCTAAAGTATGTTGAAAAGATTTAGCCATAAAGCAGGTTCAGTGTAGCAGATAGTAGTTTTCCATGTCTGTCATCCTTGGGGAAATATGTTAAAAGCAGACGTTTCATATGTGAGTTTGACAGAGCTGGGGCCGATCTTGCCATAGACTGAAAATAATATCAGTTCCATTCTCCAGTTAATTTAATGTATTTTAATACAGCCACATTAAATTGATGGACAGACAGATTGATCAGTTGTTTTCAGATATCACTATTGTGCTTTGGTTATTAACATATCAAAGCGAAATGACAAATTCACAAATCAGAGTTCTATGACAAATGCTCAGGCACCTGTGTTCTTTGGCATATTTTAAAGTTAGCTGAAAAAGGTAAGAAAGACATCAGAATAAAACAATATTTATCCACATACATTATTGAAAACTTTCTAAATGCTTTGTCAATTTATTTTTTGCTGACGAAATGGAATACATTTTGGATGATTCACAAAAACATATGAATGTTTTGACTTGGAATTTGATTGTTCTGGCAAAGACAAGGCTTATTTAGCAGGATTGATGGATATATTGTTAACAGTAATGGTTACATTATCAGTTGGAAAATGATCAGCACATGCTGAAACGATCACATCATCATTGTCCTCATTGTGTTACACATTTCCAATTCAATACACATTTCATTTCACACAAAAACATCCCAAATCCCTACTCTGACTTGGCAACATTCACACATTTCAACACCCCCTTCCACTCAAGCAAACACACACACACACACACACACACACACACACACACACACACACACACACACACACACACACACACACACACACACACACACACACACACACACACACACACACACACACACACACACACACACACACACACACACACACACACACACACACACACACACACACACACACACACACACACACACACACACACACACACACACACACACACACACACACACACACACACACACACACACACACACACACACACACACACACACACACACACACACACACACACACACACACACACACACACACAAGTTAACTTCACAGAAACAAATACACAGGAAGCCCCAGGAAGTTTTTTCACTCATCCAAACATAATGCTACAGTACATGAAGTTTCATAAAGAAAATGCAGTGTTGTACACTTGTTGTACAAAAAATGCTGATCACCTAATAGAAGTAAACTGGTGCTTCTTGTTCTTTGTATATACGTTTATCTGCATAAGTTGTGCACAGCTGTGCTAAGTTTACGGGCCTGATGCTGAGGGACAGACATGTCAGCTGCAATAAAATGAATCATGGAACATGGGAAGGAAAATTCATCTTGAAGGGTCATTTCCAATGACCTTACAGTAATACACATACCATTCAATACCATTTATAATAATAAAATCGGGAGGTCGAGCTCAGGATCATGCGAACGTTGAGATGTCAACCATGCTCTCCCAGGCCGCCGCGAGAATCGGGCTGCAGTGCACCGCCCCTACCCCAACGCTCGCTCGCCCTCACTTCTCTCGACGGCAGGGCAGCTAGGGGCTACTTTGATGTGCCCCAGGTGGAACATGCCGTCGCGGTGCATTTAATCCCGCGGACGGCTGCCACCTGGAGAGATCGACCAAGGCCCCCCTTCTAAGCATGTATGTTTTCGCCATCCCTGGTGTCAAAAGCTTACCCTTGCGTAGGTCAAGCTGTCTCGGCTCTTCACACCATGGCCATCCTGCAGGTTTAGCAGGCCAAGGCACTGAAAGAGTTGCACAAGGGAAGGACCGACCCCGAGCTTATGCAGGAACTCCGCGCCTCCACTGACCTTGCCCTCCGGGCGACCAAGGTGACGTCGCGAGCCCTGGGTCAGACGCTGTCCACACTTGTGGTCCCGGAGAGACACCTCTGGCTTAACCTTGAGCAGATGCGTGACACATAGGAAGGTCGCTTTCACGACACCCCCCATCTTGCAGGGTGGGCTGTTTGGTGATACAGTCGAGGACTTCTCCCAGCAGTTCTCGATGGTAAAGAAGCAGACAGAGGTGACAGAGGGCCGCCCCACCGCAACCTGGTGGCCTTCCGGCCGTTGAGGTCCCATGCGGCGTCCGCTTCCCAGCAGCCCCATCCCTCTTCGACACCGGCTCCAGTTGCCCCTACCCAGGCTGCCCCCGGAAGAAGACGTTGTTCCAGAAGCATTCCTGACGGGATGAGTCAAGGGAGATCGAGACCACCATTGGGCCTGACCCCAGCCTCTCCATCGCTGGTAAGTTGGACTTGGAAGGTCCCTGCCCTGTCCAACCAACAGCTGGGTCCCTTTGTGGGCGCCAGGCCTCCTTTCTCATTAAAAGAGTTTCAGGCAGGCACAGGTCGACCTATTCGCCTACCTGGACACAAAACATTTCCCGCTGTAGTACTCCCTGACTGAGGCTGCCTCAGTCAGTACGGCTGCCCTAACTCACAGCTGGCTGCAGGACAAGCAGAAGTATGGTGCTACTAGTTGCGCCATACTGGCCCAACCAAACTTGGTTCCCGGAGCCATACTCTTGACCACAAAACCCTGGCCGATTCCCCTGACGGAACCTCCATGTCTGGTTCCTGGATGGGATGAGGAGATTATGCGTGAAAGTCCATGGTGGTGAAAGAGATCTCACAAGTGGAACATGACTGTTACCTGATCAAGTCGGTTTCCCAGGGCAAACAAGGAGCATGGACCCGCTTGGAGGACATCAGTAACAGGGTCATAACCATGGCAGATATCTGGCGAACTCCGCAGTCACGGCTCAGCTTTCTCGTGAGGGCAGTGTATGACACCCTTCCTTGTCCCCGAAATCTCTCACAGTGGTTAGGAAGTGAGAGCTAGTGCCCCCTGTGTAAAAAAGACAATGTCTGCTCACTCCTGGAAAGGGATGGGAGATGCGTGTTGATCTGGGTACAAATCTTATCTTTCCAACAGAGATCACCCAGACCAGAATGTTAAGGCCATACACTGTAGTGTGTGGGCCACAGTGGCCATGAAGGCACTCCTTATTGAGCTGACTGTGCCATGGGAAGAGGGAATACCAGCAGAACACAAGTTCAAGCGGTTCAAGTACTGTGATCTGGCAGCAGAGAGCAGAGACAATGGATGGACCACAACCATCCATCCCGTAGAGGTTCGATGCAGGGGCTTCATGGGAAAGTCCGCAATCCAGCTTCTCCAACTGCTCGGACAACTGGTATAAACTTGAGGAGAGTCATCAAGGAGCTGGCGGAGGAGGCAGAAAAGGCAAGCTACTGGTTGTGGCTACAGAGGAGGGACAGAAATTGGGGCTAGGTACCCCAGTTAGGGCAGCGGCAGGGGGTGGCAGGGAGATGTCCCCCCCACCGGGAGACGTACTGGACAGGGGGCAAAATGTCCATGAACGGTGGCACCAGCTGACGACCCTGCAGCTTACCCAACTAGATAAGGTGGGAATGTCTGTGACCCAAAGGTGCACTGGAGGAGGTGCGGCAGGCAGAAATGTCAAGCAGGGAAACACCACCTGTATATTGAAATGAACGGTAGGATGATGCTACAGCAAGACTCTATGAAGGTTTAAAAAAAATCCAAGGCAAAAAAGGTAAAGTCCAAAGGTAGGTGATCCACAAACACAGGTAATATCCACAAGGTAACTATAATACAATAAACCAGGAAGCCACTGTAGAACAAAAGGTTGGAACTAAAACGGTAACAAAATACAACTAGATCTGACAAACAAATAAACACAAGAAAGGGTACATATAGTGTCCATGGGATGAGTATCAGGTGCAGCTGCAATTATGACGAGTGCAAAAGATGATGGGAAATGTAGTCCAGGGAAAGTGAACGGGGAATCTAGGAGAAGGTGCTGATGGTGGGGTGTGGCTGAACACTGAGTAGAGCCTATTACAATTATACGAGAATAGAGTAGAAGAATAGAGAAGAAAGGTGTATAAAAAATGTATAAAACTCACACATTCCAGTAAAAATAGTAAATCGACAACCATTTAAGACATTCTCTGGGGAAAGGACTCTGCACAAAGTCTACAAAAAGCACTTGCAAATCTGTGCGTATCTGCAGTAGAAATATCGCTAAAAAAATGTTTCGTCAAATTTGAACTTGGTACAGTGAATGTCAAATTTAATTGTTGGACGGAAATACATGTATGTTATTTAATTGGCAGCTATTTTTGAGATATCGGTCACCCCCCATTCAAGTAAATAGGACTGTAGTCTTGCTATGACTAGAATTGCTATAATAGCTATTGCAGAGCTACTGCATTGCAAACATGGCCGCCAAGTGGCATAATTTCCCTAAAGGGACCTTGATGATGCAAAATGAACCAGCATACTTCATGGTCACTGTCATGCGGTGAGGAGATAAGAAAACAAGATGACCAACTCTTAAAACAGACAGGCTGAAGAAAACATATCTGCAGAAAACAGTAAGCAGAGCATCTGCTGACATGCAAAACTTGTTTTTAAAGATGGATAGGCCTGAGTCTGCTAAAAACAAGAGAGTTCTCAACGTATTGAGCCAAGCCAAACATGAACAGAGCACTAAGCTCATCTTTAACAAATGTATTATACAGCACTTCTAGTCCTCGTATCTCACTGGACAAATTAGACACAGTTTAGATACTGAATAAACACACAGTGCTGCATGTCACCTCCAGTCTCACCTTCTTCACCCAAATGTGACCATGTCATAACCAGTATGTTGTGTTTGGATAGAGAACATGTTTTATGGCCAGTAGAAGTGAGTGAAGCTTACTTGAATTACTTTCTTCTATAACTACTTAATTTCATCAATTCCTTTTTCTCACTCACTCGCTCAACCTTCTTCTCACCTCTTGACCTAACCACAGGAATCACACAAATTCTTCCCCACCATACTGTATGATCAGCAGCCATTAGAGGGGGTGAGATTTTTAAAGGTCCTTCTGTAAGAAGCCTTCAAAGTGTATAAAGGGGAAATGAAAAAAAGCAAAGGTATGTTGGATGTGGTAAATCCTGTTTCTAAAGAACTCTACGTGCTGTTTGCTGTTTTTGGCATGCAGGGTGAAAACTGTTCAGCAACAGAAGTGCAGATGAAAAGAGAGAGACCCCAAGACTTTTGGACCCCCTTCGTGTTACCTGCTGCATATATTAACACCACCTCACATGAACTTATAGCTGGTGAATGAACTCAATAAACCATTGAGGTGCTTGAATGTCTGAATGTCTTGAAAAATTTATACATTTTTGAAGGGACCACGACGATGGCCAATAAAAGTAATGCAGTGTTTTCAGTCTTTTGAAAGCTTTCAGTTGCTTTGATGGTTATTCAATCTTAGGATTTATCTGAAAATGAATTCATTCCTGGCCTGTCCCTCAAACAAAGTGATCATATGGCTCCAGAAATATTGAAGTATTGGGAACAAGTCGTATGTGCCATGGTATTATTTTATCCCAAATGGAATGATGTGGCTTTTAAAGATGTCATGACATAGTTTTTATATTTTTGTATGTTATACTTTCTCTTTATGAGCCGTTGTGACTGGACCAGCAGTTGTTGGATTTAGCACTAAACACATGTAAAAGGGACAACATGATTTAATGTATTAATCTGTGTTGTGTCAGATGCTTTCTGATGTATGGAATGAGTAATTATTGCAACTCATCTTGAGTAAATGGTCTTTTTTTAACTGGGAAAACCAAAAGCAAATCAGCACCACATTTATTAATCAACAAATACAACCTATATCACTTTGGCAAATCTGTAATAGTTTTCTGTATTACAGTTTTTCTCAATTGTTTACACACATTTTCTGAAAGCATGCCTCATATTCTCAGAACTCTACACACAAATCAAAAAACACAAACACAATGGGCAAAGCCCCTCAATTCTCCTTCAAAATGAAACTTCACATTCAAAACAATGTTCTTTCTTCTCAAAATGGTATTTTGTTTTCAAATGACACACACAAACCATCATATGAATAGACATTTATAAGAACCAGTTGAACACTGATGTGCTCAATATAAAACACTATAATGAATGGAAAACACTTCTCCATTCATCATAATGACTTTGGTCTTTATTTGGTTCAGTGTTACACTTACTACAGACAGTACATACATAAGTGTGTTGTAAAATATTGGTAGTATATATATATATATATATATATATATATATAAAATAGTTTTTATAGTCAGAACACACAAATACACGATAACAAATATATTTTATTTTTCCAACAAAAACAATGTACAGTGTACATCCCAACCAACACAAAGTTGCACATACAGTGGTGTACATACAAAACAACAAAAACATTTACTGTATACAGTTACAGTAAAAAAACGATGCTGCATCTTCTCTTCGGTTTGGGTCTGACCACAGAACCTCATCCACATCACAAGAAATGTTTTTCAGTCCAGCCATCAAAAGCATCAGCTGCTATATCTCGACATGCATCTTCCATAGCTTGGAGAAGGGGTTTACACATTTGTGACAGGTGTTTACACATGTGATGAGTCAGTGTTCATATTTGAATGGCAGTGTGTTCCTTGTGAAAACAAGAGATTTTTCTGCCTGAAAATTGTGCCAAATGCAGAGAATTGTGTGTAGTGTATTGAAAAAAGTGTGATTTGGACCTGCAATGTGAGTGTAAAGCAGGAATTGTGCTTGTAGTTTTGCAGAATTGGTTCAGGGGGTTGGTGAATGAGTTACATGTTGTGGTCATTGTGTCTCAAGTACCAATATTTGTGTGTAAACAATCGAGAAAAACTGTAATGCCCTGTTTTAAATGTTATTGTCAAAGAGATTCGATTGAGATTAGAATGAATCTTGCAGACAACGTACAGTGTGTTGGGTGGCCAAATGGATATCAGAGGTCATTTTCTGGTGAGTGCTGTCATCTGTGTACATACACTAATGGCAACAATCTTCCTGTCCGTTGTGTGATTCCCTTTCCTGTTAAAAAGCTTATTTTAAAAGATGACTGAAAATGTGATATTTCATGACATTACCCCTTCAAATGCCACCCTGATATACCAGACACATTAAATATCAGGAATGTGAATTAGCCCTGCCGTAAACCACCTCTTTTGTACCACCGACCCAACAAAAGCATGTCTGAACAAAAAGAGCATCACTGAGTGGTGAAACAACAAACCACATTAGGACTTCAAATGCAAAACAGAGGCACCAATGTAACAATTCTAGCAATGCCCTCTTGTAAAGGCCAACACCGTTTTATAGATGTGTTTCATTGTTATTTTTCAAAGCCAGAAAACCAAGACTACACAACAAAAACCCCTCATGAAACATTCCCACTAGTCATCATTGCTTTCAAATGAGAGATCTGGAGGTTCCTGCTGGTTCAAAGAAGACTCACACTTTTATGGTCTTGTATAGTAAATTCATCTGTTTTTGGACAACCTGAGAAGACTCCTAAATTGTTAGACAACAATAGAAAATCTCTGTCGTGGAGGGGTAAAGTGCAGAACTCAGCATTTTTGAGGATGCTCTGCTAAGTGTTCGCAGCTGGGGGTGAACCACAAGACCCCCTCGAGAAACAAGAGACGACTCTGGATGAACTGTGAGGAGAGAGAGAGCAGAGAGATGACAAGTGGGATAAATCCCACTGGTACATATCTGAAATCCACACATCCATCACATGCACTTATATCATTCAGACACCTCTCTCTGCATGCAGTGCTGCTAAAATAAAAAAGCATGACTTGAAGGAAAGAGATATCAGAGTGGAAGGTGAATGTTCTGCTTTTTACACTTTTTAAATGTGGTTGTCATTGACTGAAACCTGTTGAAGGTATTATATATGAAAAGAGAGAGATTAGGCTAGTAAGAAAACTTTTTTCTATGGAGATAGAAGGTAAATAATCTAGATAGATCTGTCTTAAAGAGTTATCCGTCTCATCTCATTATAACAGATTTCGACCACACAAAGGTGTTTGTTTGCACACACTACTGACCGTGTTGTTTGTGCACCAGAAACAACAAGAGGAATTAGGCAAATCGGTTTGTTTGTGAAGCACAAAAAAATTACCACATGACACAAAGTCCACGGCCTTTCAGACAAATTAGTTGTGGAGGATGAAGCACTATCTGCACAGCATCACTTCACTACTGTGACAGAGACACCTGTCACGGAAAGAAAAGAAAACTCAAAGGGGACTGAACTGTCACTCACCAATATTTCCTGTTACGCTCCACAAAAAAAGTAAAACATGTGGGATTCAAATAATGTTTGAATAAATGAAGTGAACAAGCATTTTAAATACATGTATGTGCAAGCGTACGTGTAGATATATTTGCTAAATGTCGTTTTATGTTCTCTGTTCAACTTTGTTCAATGTGTTTCTGTTTAGCCTAGTGGATTCTAGCAGCAATACTTCTAAAATTACTTCATGCTCTTCTAATCTATACCAGCCCACAAAGAAACCTTGTTTATTTGATATAGATCCCGGAAATCGGATGGTATCAAATTAACCTGGTCTGATGCAGCAAACACAGTTTGTGGACGATTACACAACACTGTAAGCGTTTATGTAACTTGTAACATCCGTCAGCAGAGGGACAGTTGGTGGGAAGGGGTTAAAAGATGATGTCATCAAAGAAGGATCGCATCTGAAAAACAAATACATTTTCAGATTTTGATTGAAGATTACAAAGACGATCAAAAAAGAAAAAGAAATGTGTATTGACTGACACAGATTTACTGTTCACCCAAATAATGATTGCAACATAGTTCAACACTTTTCTTAACTTTGTAGGTCACGTTGTTGTTGAGCTTTCATTGTGGTGTAAATATATTTTGTAATAAAGATGTATTTACTAACATGTCAAGGTAATAAAGAAAGCATCAGGCATCTGCCCTTTCATCTGTTCACCCCTCCTCATTCATCCCCACCACCAGAGTTTATCTGAGGATACCACATGTGCTGTTAGGCCAAAGTGGCTCTTAGATTTTCAGCATTCATATCTGAGGCTAACACAACACTTGTATCTTCAGCTGGATGTGTTCTTGCTCTGAGATCTATCTAAGGTGCTGTTGAATCCAAGCCAGTACATACATATCTTTGTCATCATATGTTCTAGCATAATATGGTCAGTGTTCTGACCACTCGAGGCCTTCATCTTTTACTAGTGAACCACAAAATGAAAGTTGTACTTTGTGAGGTGTCACAAACTTCTTAACGTGCATTAAAGTACATTCTCTCAGCGTCATGTTTGAGATTTTACAGCAATGCTTCAAAGAGGTTTGTGGGAGAGAGGAACTTAATGAGTAACAGGTCCTTGTTCGCTCACGGCCATCCCAGAATGTTTGTTTAGAAGGATGAGCCAAGAGTGGCCAGCTGCTTTCTTTTGGGAACAATACGAGAATTCAGTCCATCTGCTTTTTATTAAAACATCCTTCTCTGTTGTTCCAGCCTATATCATTCACAATTTATCCAACCCTTCTTCATCATTCAATACACACTCCAACATACACAAATGTGGCCAATACATCTAATCCCTTTAACTAAGCTTCTGGCACTATCACCATTAGTGTCGCCTACAGTATCTGCCTCCACTTTGATTAAAGAATAGTTCACGCAGAAATTAAAATGGTGTCATTATTCACACACTCGTGTCACTCCAAACCTGCATATTGTTATTAATTTCATGAAACATAATAGTATGAGATTTTTACGTAGGTCTTACCATTAACACCAAAACTGCATCAGGAAAGTGGCCCATATGACTCTGTATTACAAGTTTTATGAAGTCATAGCTTTAGTGAAGATCAGACCAAAGTCTCAGATTATCTTCTTAAACTTGTTGAGTGTGTCCAGACTGAATATGCCACATTAATGTAAATGTCACCCTTGTGGTGTTTTTGGATGTGTTGTAACTCAACTTTATGTACTTTATTGGCAGGACTTGCAAAAAAGAATTTCTACTTTTGTGTTTCACAAAAATAAAAGATAACATAGGATTGGAACCACAGAAATGACAGAATCAAAAATGTATGCAATCAGGGTTCAATCTGCAAAACATGTGTCCCATCTGCGTTCAAACTCTACTATAGTTTCCATATGCTTGGGTCACATGCATTGACCTTATGTTTCAGAATGTTTGGCATGCTAGAAAAGGCAAAGAACCACTAAATTATGTTTTGCTGACTGAAATCTGCTACATTTTAAAGGCTTGAAAAATACAGTACCAGGAAACCCAGCTCATCTTTCACCGTACTCATTCTTACCCCCCCGGGACGAGTGTTACCCCTGCGCAGACCTCCCAACCTCGGTAAATTGCACAAACTCAAAAGGTAATAGATGATTCATAGGCAAAACAAAAGGGAGAGGGATTCCTGGCATTCTGTAAAGAAAATAGAAAAATACTATGCGAGCGGGTGACCTGTTGCTTTCTCGCTCGTGTCACACTGGGATCAGGAGGGTGGTGTGCTTGTTAAGTCACCATGGGAGTGTGGTCGCTCGGTCGCCAAAGCCCGAGGATTACTGCGGTCAAGTTGCAATTTCAGATCCAATAAATTTCACTCTGCTGAATAACAGGTTCTGCTTACAGACAGGTTGATTTTTGTGAGTGACTCAGTGGGTTAGAATCAGAAGTCTCCACAATCATAACTGGGCCACAATCCTGATCAGAATGCAGAGTTTCTACCCGGAATGTGAATCATTTGAAGATTTTTCAGTTGATCATCAAACAGTTAAGCCATCGTTGAATACAAAGGTAATACAAAGCTGCACATGTATATACTACAAAAAGTAGATCTGGCAAAAACACATCACAACTGACCGTTCGCAAAGACCCGCCCCATTTTGCATTCATATTCTTGTTATATATTCAGGACATGAACGTTACTTGAATTAAAGTAAACTAAATAAAGATTGATGCCTACAGGTAACAAGTAAAAGTACATAACAACGTCTCCTGGCGATTGAGACTGATACAAAGCCGACAAAATGCAATATCGGCTTTTACAACAGCATTTTTTAGTTTGTTTAATCCAAAACTGCACAGAAATTGACTCGGAAAGCTAACGCTGTTTGTCCCAGGATGTGGCATGAAAGGTTTGATATAAATGTTGCTAATTTGCTGTTGACAATGTTGTAAATGACATAGTTGACAAGAATTGTTTATCGGCTCAAAGCTCGAGACAATATTGTGCAGTTTATATGATGTCAAGTGGAATCATATAGCAAAATGTAGTCGCAATCTAACCTGACCTTTCAGACCAAGAGACTGAGATCCCCCAAAGTACAATTTTAATCAGATTTTAAACCACATATGAATGTGGTTTAGACTTGGATTGTAAACACTGGATTTTATGTGGTTTATCGCTATTCAAACTACAAAACAAAAACTAAATGGATTTGAGTCGCATATGCCACAAAATCAAATTTTTGCAGCTTTTCTAAACAAAGCCTTAGAGACCGGACTTCCTGGAACCCGAATATCCCTTCATTAGACTGCACGCTTCGTGTAAATCGCATTCAGGAGAAATCTAATTTCGTCTTCGTAGGGTTATTAGGGAAAATTAATAAATGTAAGGATGTGTGCCTGGTACACATTAGCCGCATTGCCCGTGCGGACTAGAGAATGATTAGCAAATTCGATTTTATTTAGTCAAAGAGCAACAGGTGTGTGACACCATTTTTGAAGTGGTATCCACATTCAGGCCTTTGGCTGCCTCCTCCCACATGTTTTTCCTGAAAAACTTATGTTTCGATCAAACCCACATGTTTTGCAATGGTGGAAAAATACTCCCAGCTCGCAAAATGTTTCCCTTGCCACAGACATTTTGATAATATTTGTAAATGTTCAAGCAGTTCATAAATGTTTTTTCAGACTGTTTGAGGCTCTCCTTCACATTCTGATCTCTCAGGTGCCCTGAGCTGAGAAAATAATACAACATTAACAACCAGTGTGTAAAATTAGCGTGCTTTGATGCTGTGGTGGGCTGGAAAGACCCTCTAACGCTGCCATTCGGAGTTTGGATGGACTTCAAAGTGCGAGGAGAGCTAACAAGCAACAGGGCACAGCGAAGAAGGCATGAATAAAAGACACTTCAAGGGAAGCGAGCAGTATGATGAAGTTAGTTGAATATAATTAAAAACTATTACTACTGTTATACAGTAATAGGTGAAAAATCAACGAGTGCTACAATATGTTGTGAAATTGTCCTTAAAGGAAAAATAGCTTTCCCTGGCTTTTCAAACATGCTTGTGCCATACTTTTCGAAGGGGTAAAGGAAACAACTGCAATGAGTTTTGTCACTATGGTGGTGTAATCTGAGCTGGAGGTTTAGTGTATGAGAGTGATTATTCGACATGTAGAGCATAATACTCTGTTGGACTTGGCAGCAGGCACAGACGTTAGATTGAGGTGATGATATGGGCATTTCCAGACCGCACACTCTCTCCCTATTGCACCCAAACATAAAGAATGAAGAGCAATTTCATTTTTTACGCCCGGTACACCATACACCTGGTACAGTTTAAAGTTAGATACAGATTTCATGCTGAAGGTCAGTTCTGTGTGCTATAGGTTGAGAAGGACGCAATGTGAAATATTTTGATAAGACTACAGCATCCCTCTACCCAATCCGAGCATCTAAATAAATTATTTTAATCAATTAATTTAAGTTGCTTTTGTAATTTTAAAGATATATTGTACAAAATGGGATTGTGTGATACGGCTATTATCATGTCACACAATGAACTTTCAATCTTCTGTAAATTTTGTCTTGACATAATACAAATTCACAGGATAGAGTTCACCAATTGTGAACTTTGGAATCCATTAAAGTGTAAAAGTAGCATGCATTTCCGATCTCCTGAATGACCATGCGTATGACTGGAAAAAGGAAAAGTCTACTGTAGTGTGACTGCAGAATACAGTGCGTTTAATATACTTGGAAACAATTGTGTACAACAGTAACGTTTTTAACTATAAAACAAGTTAAGAAAAGGAGCAATGTGGAGATTTAAGTGGCATTCAGTGGTGAGCTTGCGAGTTGCAACCAGCAGCTCAATCCACCCCTTCCATTCGAATTAGATATCTATTGTATCTGTTCAGTGTATTTGTCACTGTCTTTCCACACACATCTCCTTAATTTCATTAGTATAACGTTCAAGACGTTCAGCACAAATCGTATTCTTTCCATATGCCTGCAGTATTACCACAATGTAGTAGTATTAAAGAACTTAAGACATGGTTTTCATGAAAGCATCACTCATTATATGGAGCTGAAGAGTTTTCACAGAGATCCTGCTAATGGTCAGGAGGAGGCGTGGACGCCCCCAGGATGGAGTCTGGATTATATCTTTGCCTGGCATTTGAAATCTTTCTTGGGGTGTAGATTTTCAGTTTCATCAATGGCAGAATGCTTCCTTATCTCTTGAAAGAGCATGATGCTTTAAAATAAATATCAATGCTTGCTGCAAAACCTTGGTGCACAAAAAAAGAGAATAATTTTAGAGAACAAAAAAGAGAATAATTTTGAGATACTTTCAAATGCTTTCACATCATCTTACCTGTCTGCTTTTGGCCAATTGTGCACAATTGTGAGCTTGGCCATTTGCCATGAAGCGTGTTTACAAACTAAGTATAGTGCATCATGTGACCATAAAACCTAACGTGTAATGTTTGCTAGCGTTAAAGTAGCTAATGGTCAGTAGTTAGTGTTTGTGATGTTGGCAGTAACAGGCTGTTCTTGTAACACTTCAAAAGATGGAGATAAAAGCCCACTCGTTTCCCTTTCTGGTGTGGGGGACCACAGGAGGCCAGACCTTGAAACAGCAACCCCTTTTAATGCACACACACACACACACACACACACACACACAAATAGCCGAAGTCAGATTTTTGACACAATTTCGCATGACCCAACCATCAAAACAAATAAACTCCAAAGAGAGGATGAATAGATGGTGTTACTAAAAAAACAGTCATTTGAATATGAAAGTAGTGTTCATGTGAAGCTGAACAGAGAGCGGGATTGTGGGCTGCAGTCCTGACTGTGGATAGATGTGCTGGAGGAAAGCAATGCTGATGTTAGCAGTGGGCCTCAGTACTGACACATTCACAGCAGAGGGCACTTCACCCCTTTCTATTTCTGTCAATCTAATTCAAAACTTTGGTTTATACTGTATTTCCTATCTGACCTGATCTCACAGGAATTCACAGCTATTTAGGAGGTACTAATTTGCATATATTTTTATTTTGAAAGTAATGCAAATATTATTAATCATTATTAGAAAAAAGCCACACTGAAACCACTCCCCTTACCCCACCCCTAAATCTTACTGTCATCGATGCGAAAGCAAAGTGTAAAATACGCACAGTATCAATTCATACGAATATAGCCACCTGGTAAAATAGTGACAAACTGCCATGAGATTGTGCTTTATGTTGCAGTAGCACAGTTCATGGGTTTGAATCCCAGAAAACACATGTAGTGATGTACAGTAAAAATGTATAAACTGATTTGCTTAGGATAAAGGTGTCTGCCAAATATTCTCTATCATTTTTCTTTTTTACCTGCATCTTTCCGTCTTAAGGTTCTTGGCCCGGCCTGAAACCCAGTAAAATACTCTCATGGAGACGCAGCCAATTTTTACTCACAATTACACCACCACTTCTTCACACCAGGATCAAACAGCAGACCCACGGGTGAGAGTAAGTGAGGCAAGAAGGTGATCGAAGACGAGAAAGTGGACAACTTTTCCTTTGTGTCACCACCAAAGACTCTAAAGGTGGGGAGAAAGGCACTTTGGGTGAAAATTTTTTGATTTTTGGCGGGTGGGTCAGGCTTGGCATTCCCAGTTGAGAAAACAAAGAGGAAGGGAACGCTTAAAAGCCGGTATGGTGGAAACAATCTCTGGCAAGCCGACAAATGTGATACATGACACGCCCAGTGTAGTCATAATTCTATAATTCTTACAAACACATTCCTGGGGTGTCCTTGAAAACCAGGTTCAAAAGGCGCGAATGACTTTGAAGGCAGGCAAAATAAGTAAGTAAAGGTGAGTTTGTTGGTGAGAGGGAGTTTTGCTTCATTCTGGCATATGTTTGCCAGATGAGTGGTTACCCTACGTGGGCACTTTGTGTGTCTGTGTGTGGCTTTCTCAGACTATGATATCCTCTAGTTTTAACAACTAAATAATCAAATCCAGACGGAAAACAAGTCCCAAAACCAGTCCTGGTCTACAGGGGATTGAGGGATCCAATCATCTCACCGAGTCGGGATATGTGGATGTGGTGAGACTGGAGTTTCTCTTTAGCGGTCCACTGCTAAAAGAAACTAATTTACCCTAGGAATGATCAAACTTCAATAATGTAAAAATATTTCTCAACTCAGGTTACGTTGAACATTATAAACAACTATTTATATAAGACACTGTGCTTATTATGGTCTTTAACCATAGTGATTAGTCACATAACATATATGGCTCAGGTGAAACACTTGGCTGCTGAATTGAGCGCATATGCAAGTAAATAGGGATTGACTGGAATGCAAACAGAAGGTGTTAAACCTGAGAAGGAAGTTAAGAGGGTGGAACTATTAAAGAGATAGGTTATCTAAAAAGAAAATTATGTCAATTTATGTACCGTAATGTCATTCATATGACTTAGCAGAACACAAAAGAGGGTATTTTCAGATGTGGTTTTGTGTCCATCCAATGAAAGTCAATGGGGTCAATGTTGTATGGTTACCAACATTCTTCAAAATATCTGATTTTGTGCTTTGCAGAAGAAAGAGTAGAGTATATTTTATGATTTATGATCAGTGACAAAACTGAGAAAATAATGTTAAGTTATTGGCTTAAGGGCAGAGTAGGCAATCCTGTCCAGAAACGTTTTTTGTCATGCTGGTTGGAAGTCTCTTAACATCCTGATAGCAATCAATAAGAAAAGTGAAACATCTGTATTTTTATTATAAAATATCGTCTGTGAAAGGCATAGGGTCAAAAACGTTGGACCAATTACTGCCCTCGGTCCAAGGGCAATGATAGGTTTAGGGCTACTGTAGCAACAACCTGTCAAATTCCATTCAATGGGACCCGTGATGTATGTAGATAGAAATAGTTCATTTTAAGGTAGTAAAAACATAACGCTTCATTATGTAAGGTCTTTATAAACCTCTGAAGACATAGCAATGTACATTTTACACACCGGACCTTTAAGCTGCATTAACATGCAGACCCACTATCAGGTGACATACAACACTGCCCAAACAATATAATTACAGACACATGGCTCTCAATAGCCCTCCTCCCTCTGCATATACTTACAATCCTGCAGAGACAAACAAACACATGAACCTTAGTGCTGAAGTCAAACTATCACAGCTGCCCCAGGGATCTGTAATGTTCTGTTGTCTCATAAAGCATTGCACCACGCGTGTCCAAACATCATTGTTTGAAACGTTATGGGTTACATCACATTTATAGTTCATTACCTTAGAATTACATCCAGTGTGTTTTTTCAGATGCCTTATCTGTATGATGAAAGCGAATGTGGGGCCGTCCTTCACATGGAGGTAGAGAAATAATAAGACTGCATTATTGCACCAGCTGCCTTGAATTACATTTTACATTTAATTAATTACCAAAGTCGGTTAACAAAAGTCCTGCATCAGTCATCAACAGAATTTGGCCCTTTTTAACTGGATATACTCCACACAAGGTACAAATTATGTTTGGCAATGTTGATTCAATAACCAATCCTACTTAATTAGTTATATCAAACTAGTTTAGAATTAACCCGTGAACACAAACAAACAGACAATGTTTCCAAATATGCATCTTCTACAGTAATTCTCTGATCTTTATTCCACTTCTAAAAACACTTGCCAGACTTTTTTATTTTAATTTGTGTTGAATTTATTTTAGTTTTTTACCTTGGAAATTACCTTGGCTTGGCTAGCTGTGACACTTTGTCTTACTTAATATAACTCATTATTTCTAAGAAAAAAAAGCAATTGACCATGTCCGGATAACAGATTCTGTCTGTTGGGCATGCATTGACGTTTATTGATAGACAAGACGTTTAATTCAATGGTGATTGGAGGGCGTTCCATTTCATCAGTAGATCTTACAATTTTAAGTCATTTCGACTGTGTCGATGCACACGTTTGAGCTGATTTACAAGACGTTTACCTCATTGGTGATTGTAGGGCATTCCATTTCATCAGTAGATCTTACAATTTTAAGTCATTTCTACTGCGTCGATGCACAAGTTTAAGGTGATTAGGACGGTTTTGTCAGGTTCATTCCAGAGCACATTTGGATCTGATTGCGACAACAAATGCTCTTAAACTCAGTTTTAAACTAGAGACTTGGATCATGCTAATGAACAAGCTGTGAAAATGAAAACTGGCTTTTAGGGGATCAGCAATATGGATATGGAATGTATTCAGGGTTACAAGGTAAACAAGTTCGCAAAGTTCCACTCTCCTCTTATCCTTGTGCAGTAAAGAATCATCCAATTCAAACAAAGCTGTTGCATAAAATGGCTGCCAAATCTACCATTAAATGCACCCTGGTTGTTTGATTGGCTGGAATGTTCCGGAACTCCATCCACGAATCCACAAGGTTTAAGTGGCTAGCCGTGAAATTAAACCACTTACTTAAAGCCTATATAGGGATCACACACGACGCCGGCAGTAGTAAAACAGCACTTAATTCCATGGGTAATTTTCTATACATAAACTCCTGCTCAATACCCTCTGCCTTTTACAAAGTACAGCATAAGCGTCCATTATAAAGTTTGAGGTCTAGTTTTCTAGCTCGGGGTTCTTGTAAATCACTAAGTATGGTTTTATTTTTGTCTATATTAGAGTTTGATTTCCGTAGCATGCAATGCTGAGATTTACTGGAATTTTCAAGATGTATTTTTACATTTGTCCACATTATTTTTGTGGCTTGAACAATATGGTAAGAAAGTTGAAAGTAAGAAAAGCTGATGAACCCTTCCAATGTAAACTGTGGATTGATGTAAATAACAAAAGGTTTTAATGCAACTATATATTTTCCATCCAGCTAGCACAAAGTAGTGTCTAGGGATGCATGACATAACAGAAGTTAGCTAGTCACATATTTGACCATCACCATGACGTGTCATGATTTGAGTCTGTTTTGTGAAAGGGTCGTTCACTCAGGCAGTTGATTGACCGCCGATTTTACTTAACGCTTGAAATGTAAAGATCTAAATGATCTGACTGATTTACATGTTGAAGAGAAAATGGCTTAAGATTAACTGCTATAATACATTGTGTAATGTTTCTTCTCTGGCATCACTATGAAGAACCTTTTGTATCACATTTATTTTGTATGTTTATGCAGATGAGATTTTGCAATAAATGTTAAATCACATAGATTTTATTGTACACAACAAAAACCAGGCAAAAGTGAAGTTACTGGTTTGGTCATGTGTCATATGCGATGTGTGACATGCATACAAATATCGCCACATAATTGTACAGACAACACAGATGAAATTTGTATGTAATGCAATATGTTCACTTGGTGTCAGGATTTCCTTTCATTCAAACCTACTTAGTATTTCACAGAAAAAAAGACTGTTTCCTAGTGTACTGATAAAAATCTGAATTAAATGTTCAGCCAATAAAATGGAAAATGGGAGATTTCATAAACTCTAGCATATAGGCTACTATTCTGTAAATCAGAAGGCTATACACAAAACAATTACTATTACTTTATTTGACATCAATCAAGTCCATTAAAATTATCACAGTTTCTTTTTACCCAACTTTGGCCTGAAACTCAATGCCTTTGTCATATTTGCTTGTTCCTTCTCTTTTTCCAATATCTCATATTGAATGAAAACAGAGTTGGCCCAAATTTTTCTGGATACTCCCAGTACACAATGTTCCCATTTACATTGCCAAATCCTCACTTAATGGTAAACGGTTTTTATAAGAGTTCCACAACTCGATTAAAGCAAATAGAGAGAGTGAGGGGAACGAACAGTTGTTGGAATATGCTAAGGAACAGGTGCATTGAGAACAAACTCTCTTTTTTCATAACAGTCTTTGTTTCCGTTATGCGCAATAACACTAATTCTACAACCTTTGAGACTTTGTTTGAATCTTAGTTTGACCAAAACCCTGTCCAAAGAAATAAAATTCACTATTTACTGTAGATTAAAAGTAAAAAATGGTGCTGGAATGAAAGTTTTTGTCCTTTTATTAAAAAAGTTAGCCTTGAGAGCTTCAATGAACTGCTCCTAAGCTCTGACAAAATTCGCATTTAGAAGAAATAAGCATTCAAAACTGACATGGCACATGCACTCAAAATAAATCTAGAAATTTCATCACATCACGCTTTCTTCAGCCTCTTGCCAAAGTTCTAGTCCAATCAAATCTGCTTTAGAATCCGAAGAGTCTTCGCTATCAGAGCTGCTGAAGCTGTCAGGCCTCGGGTTTGATCACCTGTTTGTTTTACCACATTGTTCATTCTCTCACTTGCATACTCCAGCATTAATCCTCCTACTAGCATGGCCTTGTTAACTAGCCGTACTGTTTAAGGTGTTGACCAAATGTTTATATGTTCTCCTATTTGGAAGTCGTTTTGGTTTAAAGCGTCTGCCAAGTAAATGTAAAAAGAGAAATAGCTTTTTCAAAGTCTGGATGCCTGCCTGTCACACCCGCAACGTCATCTTACTGAAACCTGTAAGCGCCTGCGCGGAAAGTACTACCAAAGCCACTCCATGGAAAGCCTGCCCCAAAACCCTCTTTCCCACGAATAACAACCTGAAAGGGCAGTTCAGCTTGGTTAGACTTCTCGAGAAAGTAACATTACTGGGCACGCAGAGCAATGAGTCAACTTCTACGAGTGCCAGCAACATGTTATGCTTAGTCACATGACATTTGGATATGACGAAAAAATCATAGAAATAAGTAGAAGCACTAGTTAGACAATATACAAGTTATAAGAAACTAAGGACAGAATTTTTACACTATGGATAATACAGTTAAAAATGTCAAAGAGTTTTCATATTATTATTTATGACAAACTTTATTTTAGAATAAGCTGAAATAATTTGTTTAACTCGTAGTGTAACGAATTACTTTTGAAATAAAGTAATCAGACCAGATACTTGCTTACTTTTAAAAGGAGAAATCAGTCATCTGTAATTGAATTACATTTCTAACTTGCCCAACACTGCACAATATTTCAAGTTTCATAAAATCATACTGTACAAGAGTTTTTTTATTTAATATTTAAGTGTGCAGTCTTGCCCCCATCAATCTTATTTGAATAATCATTGAAACTAATTTTGTGACATTTGATTAACTGATTCATTGTAAAGATTTGACTATAAATATAGATTTCTTTACAAAAAAAATATATTATAAGAAAAAGATAAGAGATACTTTAGTCTCAGTTGCTATTTTTTGCAAGTGCATGAGAATGAAATGACAGTACTGTTTATCAAAATGATCCCTCTGTGTTCCATGGGCTTAGAATGACATGAAAGGGAGTGAATAATGATTTTAGGCCAACCGTTCCTTTAAGATACAAAGGCAGACGTACAATCTCAATAAATCATCTCTTACGGTGTGTTATTTCTGGGCTGTTGTGTGTGTTTGCAGCCAGTGAAACCCATCATCAAAGCACTTGTGCTGATGAGGATACTGGCTCGCCATACCTTGTCTTTTTCTAGCCTCAGCCCCTGCAGTCTCTAGGGCACCAGGGGCAGGAAGCTGAGCCCCAGGCTTGCGGGGTGAGAAACCCAATCCAGAGCTCCTGCTTTTGGGAAGGCTAAAGGCAGCTTACTGGGTGTGAGACTGAGCTGAAGTCAGGACTTCTCCTTCAACAGGATCCAAGGGCTGCACTGGTTGTGTTTCAGGCCCAGACTTCATTGCAGTGAAACAGTAAGGTAGTCTTCTAAACGCTTTTTTTTGCCTGAGGTGTTGAAATACTTGATCTCTGGAGCAGTGAGCTGACAGGCCTCTGCTACAGACATTAGTGCTATAGTTGTGGTAATGCTTTATTCAATGATAGTGGGAACATCACGCAGGTAGGCTTCTAAGCAACACACATATCCACAGTTTTCGTGGTGATAGTGTGGATGGACGTGTGGAAGTCTGTGCAATGGATTTCAATGTGGGAAAGATTTTAAGCAGAGCGGAGAGTACAACATTGTTGCGGGTAGAAGAAAGCTAAAAAGAGGAGGAGAAATAAATAAACACTCTCCATCCAGCCATCCATTTAACTTTCTATCAATCTGTCTGTCTGGCTATCCTTTATCTATCATTCCATCCATCTACTGTATCTGTTTATCTGTCTAAATCTAAGTCTGTTTATCTACCCACTGTCTGCCTATTGGTGTGTCTACTTATCTTTCTGTCTTTCTACCTACCTGCATTTAAATCAGTCTTTTTCTGTCTTGCTGTCTATAATTTTACTCTGTCCATCCATTCACCCATCCACTCACCCTTCTGTTTATCCATCTGTCTGTATAGCTTTTTTATTATAGATCAGTGGTGTGAACACAAAACCACAAAGATATTTCTCAGAATCCTCTGAATATATTTTTCTGTGTTCACTGTTCCATACAGTACATGTTCTTTAATAACATGGGGGAACTATCCATTGAAGACTGCAAGATGTTACGCTGATCGGTCAGATGTTGTGTTGTATTCTGGACATGGGTGTTCTCAATTGTGCATTTTTACAACAACCTTTTTCTAACAAAAAAGACTGGTCCCACACCAGCCTTCAATCCAATATCAAATTGGGCATATATAAGCATTTTAAAAGCCATGTGAAACCACAAAGATGGAATCTGTTGCCTGTTTCTCTTCAATGGCAGGATCAACTGCACAGTAAATTTACATTTCAAACATCACAATATATACAGTATAATACACTGATTTAAATTTTCAGTGATTCATCAGACATTAAACAAATCTATATTCTAAAATCTTGGTCTTGTTTTACCCATTAGATTTCCACCTATTAGATTACTCTATCTGAGAAAATAATGGAATCTGAGTCTTGCTTTTGGAATGCTGAGTAGTACTCTTAGAACTGCTGAGAATTGATGCAGTTACTCACACACCAGTGATAACTGTTTCCAAACAAGTGCCTGTCAAGTCAATGAAACGAAGTTATCCATTTACTTTGATGTCCTACGCTAAACGGCCACATTAGTCAGAGGCTTGTCTGGTTTTAAGGCATCCTGAATAAACACGGTCCATTTTCAGACCAGTTACAATGGAGATGAAAATACATATAATATCACGAACAATGGGAATGTTTTGAGAGACAGGCTCACAATTAGTCACATGGCAAACTGTTAAAACAGGTTCACAGAAAACATATCAAACTCCTTTGGCAGTTGCTTGTCTCCTAATCTGTGTGATTATGCTGCCGAGAAGAGGATATAGATAACACGGCTGAGCTGGAGCCAGGCCTGGAGAATGACGTGGCATGGAATCAATGTCAGGTTTAGGGTCTCTGACAAAAACACATTTTCCGCCTTGATAACCAAAACAGTGGGAACTTCCTGTCAGAGCTGAGTTCACAAACTCCATGTAATCCCTGTTAGCTCAACATTTATACTCACTTGAGAAATATGCGACCTGTATATGCTGTATACACATGTTGATGTGCACATTTCCAAATACATATAAGAAAAAAACTGCAAAAATGTAAAAAGCTGCATATTTGTACCAAGTGTTTGCATTGTTCTGCAAACAAGGTAAAAGGCCAAAAAAGTCTTAAAAAGTTTTTTGAGACATGAATTTTTGAGACTTTTTCTAAGATCTTTAATAGAAAATAAATGTCATTGGAAGTACAGTACTGGACAGTCTTGGTGGTGTAAAGAAATTGCATCCTCAACGGAATCTACAAAAGTAGAACTGGGCAGCCAGAGCACAAATAACTTGTGCCAAGACCTCCAGTGGGTTTCTTTCTATGCTGGAGGCAAGATGTTGCAATTTGTGTGCTGTTTTTAATTTAATTTATCTGGTTGTGTCTCAATGAGCAGGAGACCCATTGTACCAAATGTTTAGAGCTTGAAGACATCTACCTGTTTACATGGGAACATAACGTTAGTTGGTTTGAATAAGAATGAAATAAAAATGGAACATGCATGCCTATTAACATTACACAATTCTGATGTCCTGTGTTAAAATGAAAAATAGAACAACCTTGTTCCCTTGCCACGACTGTGACAAGTCTTTTGTCCCACATCATGCCTGTGGTGGTGTCCTGGGTCTTCAAAAAGGCAACAAAGACGACACACAGCTGTGTAACATTATCAGAGAGAACCACATGAAGGGTCTCAATGCTTGGATGTGCAAACTAAACTCAGGTTCAAAAGAGACTGACGTTCCTTTTAACTGGAATACCAGGGCCTCTGCTTCCCCTCTTTTGGAACAGCTATTATACCAAAAATGCTGCCAGCACTACAATTGGATATGCTTCATTACATGGGATTTCAAAACAATGTCAGGTTAAAGCTAATTCCAAGAAACAGGTCTAAGAACTGGGCGTGTATGAAAACAGATGATATGTGAATGACAGCAAATATTAAAAGGAAGCTAAACCACATTGCACAAATAATTGCATGTGTTGCCTGTTAAACGTAGCTGGTAGCAAGCGATTGAATAATTTCCTGTCCGGGTGTTTACACAGGCAATACCTGCCTACAAATGAATTTGCATAGTCCATTTGATCAACGTTTCTGACAATAATTAGCAATGTAAACAACTGGGAACAATTTTCATTCACATAATAGGTCAATTAACCTGAATTGAAAAGCACCACCTCTGGCTATATTAGACATAACAAAAACTTTTGAATGCACATCCACGTTAAAAAAACGTATAAAACAATATAACCCTCTGCAGAAATACAGCCAAGTTTACTGAGTGGATGAAGCAACGTGAGGGTGTTTCAATTCCAGGCCTCATTACAACCGTAGTTTTGTAGGGGTCATCAAACTAAGCCCAGTTCCCCTCTTTGTTGAGCGCAAAAATAACAAAAAGCTCTAGCAGCTAAATGACAGTTTACAGCTCAGAGGGTTACTTGAAATCACCCAGGGCTCCATAATACATAACTCTACAAACATTATTCCCTTGCTTCAGTGCTGGACTGGAAAAAATCAGATCGGATTCTAAGAGTTTATTGAGTGAGTCACGGCAAGTTCATGTCCACGGGGTCACCGTTTTATATTCCCAAATCTACCCATGGCCATCTTCCGTGGAGATACGGTTAACGTAGCGGTCATAAAGCTCTTCCTATTCCACATTCTAATAAGCTTTTGGCCTGTTTGGGGGGTTAGTGTGCAAGGAACATAAAGTTTATTATATTTTTATTCTGACACATATTACCACACTCTCATCTGGTAAAAAGGTAGTATTCCAAATAAGCATATATTTTCCCCTTCGGATATCATTATGAAACAATGCATGTCAAACACACTCAAATAGAAAGGAAAATCTAAATGTAGCAAGGGAACTTTGACTTACTTTCTTTGCATTATTGCACAAATCCTAAAGGTCATCCCGCAACCTAAGAAAGTCTAAGATTTAGACTCTTCAGCTAATTCCAAAATAATGTATTTCAACCTCTAACCCAGACATTGGCTCTGTCATGGGACCATTATATTGCAGATCCTTCTATTGCATCTCACTGCTATACTATTCTAAACAATTGTAACCTTTAAAAAGTGGTTTTGTGTCTATACAATGAAAGCCAATGGGGCCCAATGTTGTATGGTTACCAGTGTTCTTCAAAATATCTTCTTTTGTGCTTTGCAGAAGAAAGTCATGCAGGATGGAAAATATGTGGTTGAGTAAATGATGACAGCATTCACTCTTTGGGTGAACTATCTCTTTAAGATCTATTGAAAGCATATTTTGTAGCATAACATTTAGTTCCACTAGAAAAAATACAGTAAGGCATGAATGTGTAAGCGCCAATCCACAAATGTTAAAATGCACTTCACTTCAGACGAACAATGTTTGTGTGTGTGTGTGTTAACACGTGATTGAGTTCCTTATTAACGTCATCTATATAAATCCAATCTTACAACGTGATGTACATAACACCAGTAAGGCCTGCAAAATATCACAAGAATACCAAGAAGAGAAGTGATTCAACAAAGTCTGTCAGGCCGTTGTCATAAATCAGCGGGGGAACATAAACCAGGAACATTTCTGCATCGTATATGTGGGCATAGGTATGAAAGTATATCCATAAAGTATTCATGCTATTGGTCTGTTTTGTGTCCGGTATGTCAATGTGCAGATAAATAATTAAGTATGCGTATGGTAAATCAGTTTTCATTGACTCTCGCAGATGGACACCTGCAGAGGAAGTGATGAATGCTTTCTAAAAGAGTCCTGTGTGAAAGCAAGTGTGCCAGCGTGCATCTGTGTTTATTTTCGCTGAGAGTCTGACCCCCTCAACGATTCAACGATGACAGAATTCTCTCTGAAGGCCCCTGCTGAGACAGCACACCTTCAGCGTTCCTCCATCTTGACATTACCATCGGCTTTAAGGACAAAGTGAAAAATGAAGCCGGTCTTTGGGGATCTGCTTCACGATCACCCCGAGACGCACACTTACACTCATACTCACACACACTTCACTTACATCAGGAACCCTGGCTGAGATCCAACCCCTTATGTCACCTTTGGACAAATGATCACAGGACCGAGGGACCCACTTCATTGTGAGCGCTAAGATCTGGCTTTTGTTAGTGCAGAGGCCCGGCTGCCAAAAGACTTTGCTATGATACACGATGAATCACCTCAGGAGGAAAGATTTTACAAGCCATAGTGAAGAGCTCCATTAAAGCTGCGCTCGGTTTCAAATGTACGTGCCTTAGAAATGATTGAAGTCTCATTTCTGCAATAAACTTTGCCAAGTTATACATATAACTTTCTCAGGTCTTGTTTATGCAGACAGATGATGAAGAGATGATGCGTGTGAATCTTATATGTCGCGGGCTGTCTTCTATAACTGCTGTTCTTGGGCACGTGGAATATGGAGTTGTTTGTTGATGTTAAAAAAATGGTCTGGATTCAATACCCGTTAAGATTTTTCAGCATCTCTGACATGTTGTTTGGCACAAAAAAAGAACCGTTCCTTAAATGCGACAAACTTACACTACCAGACCCATTCAACAAATCAAACGAATCAAAAGGTAATTTGTGAGAGCAGCTTATTACGACATCCGTTTACGTTTTAAATTAAAGCGCCCTCTAGCGATTTAGATGAAAACGACCCTTGTCGTTTTGTGCAGTCAGATGTACAGAAATACAAATAATGTGCGCAACTGACTCTATATCTAATAAGATGGTAAAATTCTCGACTTTAAATAAATTACCATTTACATGCTGAGGACATTTGCGTTGCAAGAATGTACTGTGAGACTTTAGATATAAAAACGTGACTGGAAAGTTACTGTTTAAATTAAAATGTGATAACTTCCTATTAATTTTATAGAACGTTTGAGCATACCAACATGGCGGTAGCTTCAGTATATCTAGTCATTTACGTAGATAGATAGACAACATAGCATAACTTTATTAGCTTCCACAACAACAACTGATATATAACAATAACGTTTATTCTTAGTAGATGTAGATGACCTTCTGTTGCTTTGCGTTTTTTGCTAAAAAACACAGGGACAACAAATGTTTTGTTTACATTCAATACAGTAAGTGATCCCAACATTTTCAACACAAAGCTGCATCTTTATAGTTATAATGCTCATAATGAGCCATTCATAAAGGAAATAACAAACACAAATTACATGGTTAACATAAGCAAAAACATTGTGAGAAAAAGAATTTTGAATGATTCAGTTGGTCAAGTCCATTAAAGTCTAACACAAGGTCTTACTATTACAGATAGTGCTGAAAAAATGACTTCATGCATAACAAATGTTTTACGTTCCACAGCTGCACAATGTCATATACTGAGCTCAGAGACAGATTTAGCACGCCCCCAAATGTATTGCACTGTTTAAAAAAAGTAGTTTGAGGAGTTTTTATTATTCCCTAGCTTCTCACCCCTTTGGCACAACATTATTCAGTATAGGAGCAAACCTCCTTGATCAAACATCTCTCCCACAGAGGGGCCTCAGATATCGGGCCCCTATGATGGTCTTTGGATGGGGTCTACTTAATCAGTGGTTCCTTTAATCATACTCTCATTTAAAGAAAGACGTCATGGCATTCACACAGAGCACACTGTTGTTCTTCTGTAAGGCATTTGAGCAGTATCAATAGAGTTTAACTGTAACTGTAAATTGTGTAATTGCAGTAAGATGCTCAAATCTTCCACTTTTTCTTTCCTATCTCTCTCACTCTGTTCTTGCTCTGTAACCTTTTATTGTTCTATGTTTTATTTCACATCTTTAACAGGATTAAATTGTCACTTTATGTGGTTGGAAACCTCAAAAGGGCTGCTGTTCCATTCCTGCTGTCAGTATCACACTTCCAGGAAGGTTGGCCTGTAAATCTTCCCATGACATCCCCGAAACCACCTGAGTCATCGGAGCAGTTCAAAACAAGCAAGCTTCGCTGCTGAAAAGACAAGAGTTTTATGACTTTTTATTCTGCATGTTTTCTTTTCACAGGTATTTTTTCTTTTCTCATGCATTTGTCATTGACTGGAATTGAATCCATTACACTGAAAAAGGGTACTGTTGCATCAGCTGTGGCGCAAGAAATAAATTAAAATATTTTTTGTAATTTGTTACACAACTTGCAAATTTATTACAGTAATTTGACATTTAAAAAGCATCTTCAAAATACACAATTTGACTGATTTTTACAGTGTAAAGCATGATACTGGTGACTCCAGGGGGTTTGACTCCTAAGAAACAAATGAAATACTCTATATTGTAACCACACAGTAAAATCAAATAAAAACAGACAAACTATGTTTGTTTCATTCCGTTGACAAAGTATCTACATCAATGTCATGTTACAGTAACATCTTTTGAAAACAAACTATAAATGGAATTGATGTTGAATCATAATAAACATGAAACCTAGTTATCATAACACACCAAGGCTAACAAGTAAACAGGTGAGTATGTGAATATTGGCATATGACTGGAAGAACTGAATAATAATACTGTCCTTGTGTTGCAGGAGATTGTGGACGATGGGCTGGGTATCTGTGAGGTACATAGTGGATTTGTGGAGCTTGGACTTGGCCATCCACCATCAAACTAGAAGTTAGCACGATATGGGAAGTGTGTGTGCTGATACAACAACCAGGGCCTGGACAAGGATTTGTGCCGCATGCTTAGTCAGAGAAGGTCTAACCTTTCGAATGTTAAATAAGGCATATCGGCAAGATTGCGTTGTCTTTGCAATGTGATCATTGAAGGACAGCTGTTCATCAAATATGACTCCGAGGTTCCTGGCTGATTCAGAGGGAGTGATTATGGAATTGCCAAGTTGGGTGGTGAGATCGTGCTGCACCGATCTCGTAAACCTGAAGTGCTTAGTGATGGATGGTATGCCTATACTTCATCCAGTGGAGGAATAGTGGGGCTGGAGTAGTGCACTTACTCGTCTGAAGAGGGGAAAAGGCGCTTCGCAGGCATACAATGGCAGACATTTCCATTCATGTTTAAACACAATGCAACGCAGTGCAGTACAGGATAAACAGCTGTGTATAAAAATGTATACAGAAAATTTCAAGTATATTGTGCCCTATTCTTAAAGATCTCCACTTAATTTGACCCTGTTTACATTGGGACCAGTAGATCTGTTAGCATCTGTCACTCATATATACCACTAAAACCACGAAGCCAACAATATGTACAGTACACAAAATCAAAACAAAGTCAATGGGAGATATTCACACCACAAATACAATGGGCTTTACACACGGCCCAAGCAAAGTGATGTCTGACATTTAACTCAGTCAGAACATCCTGTTTCTTCTTTCCTCTAGTTCTCTCACTCTTAGAGAGTCACTCTTTCCATTCTGTAATCCATTCATATCTCTTCAAAACTGCATTTTCTTTTTGGAGAAAGCGATAGAGGGCCAGCACAACTGGGTGTGTGCTAGAGATGACACAATTCACACATTATTCAGCTACAAGACCTGACCTGTGAACTATGGTTGTGTGGGTACACAAGGAGCGCCTGCAAATGAGGACAGGAAGCGGAGGGTGAGTAGGATGAGAGCGCAGAGAAAGAAGATGCTTTGTTCACTCAAACAAAAGTAGCTTTCTTTTACAACTCAATTTAATTTTGTCCCACTTGTCCCTTTTGGAAATTATGCTATTTCGGGGTACATCCTGGAAAACACAATCTGTACCAAACCTCTGAAGACACTTTGTATGGGTAATGATTCTGAAACCCATCTTTCTGCTGCGGGGTTCATTCTCAGAAAACAGGAAAAAAATCTAAGATACCGAACTGAAGTACTGAGGTCATTAAACTTTGTGTAGTGTGTAATAAAAAAGAATTATATATATGTATACTATATATGATTTTTTATTTGAATGGGTCATACAGAATACCCCCGATATTGCTAAAATCTAATTAATTATTACATTATGCTTTCACTGTTTATGTAGTTTTTACTAAAATAGTTTGGAAATAAAATATAACTTAATACAAGTATGCTTTGTGCTGTGCATTGGCCAAGCACCTCCATTCACTAAAATATGTTTCCGGCCTTAAGGTTACACTCATGAGCATCTTTTATTAATTCCAGTAGAAATATGTAACTATACAAGTAATATGATTTTTAACAGTCACAGACAAAGAGAAATTTCAACTTTCTTTCTTCTGCAAAACACAAATAAAAATATTTAGAAATATGTTGTTAACCAAAACCATTGGTCCCCGTCGACTTCAATTGTATGGAGACAAAACCAACGCAAGTCAATGGGGACCAATGGTTTTCTGTTACTAACATTCTTCAAAATATCTTAATTTTTGTGTTTGAAATGACAAGAGGGTGTAAATATTGCCAGAACCTTCATTTTAAATGGGAACTAGGGAGAGTCCCTTTGGTTGTCCTCCATTGTCTATGGTGGTAGTTATGGTACATTGTGCAATGCCATATATAATGATTCCTAAATAATACAAAATCTTTGTAGTAACTTTTTAGTTAAATGGTAAAAAACCCCAAACTGACCACAACTCGGAATAATATTCCAGGATTTACGTGAAATATTAAGATTTTCCAGCATGAGCAGCTCGAACCGCATACCAAGCTAGAGTTAAGCAACATGTTATGAGTATAAGAGCTGAGAATGAATCAGAGGAGAAACAGAATTACTAATTCGTTTCAGAATTCCATATCTCTTATTCTGTATTCAGAATTCCAAAGTAATGACACTTTGACTTGGCAGCATTAGTCAGATGAATTCCTATGTGTCATATTCTTAAGATTTTTCTTATTCTAATGCATAAAGTGATTTTTTCCGATCACTAGTTTGACCAATTGGACGAAAAGGTAGAGTCATAATGTCATGTTTTCAAACAAGTACTGGGGTATTCTTTAATTCACCATGTACACATACCATGGTACATGAATATGGTGATCATACATCATGCCATATGACCAAAGTATGATGCCTCATTTCAATTCAGTTCAATTCCATACACACACACAAAAGAAAATGCATACTGTAACTTCACCTTAAAGCAGTGCTAATCACTCTGAATCAAAGTATCTACACCAAAAACATGTTCATGCAATTTTAATATTAGATTAAAATAGTTTTATGTAAAATGTATTAAATGTATCAGCAATTCATTTCATACGCTTTTTTGTTGGCACAGGATACAATCATTTATTTATTATTTGATATTCAACTATAACATTTCCAATGAAGCAAAACCACTGGCAGTTTAATCCATTATGCAGTCAGTACAGCGTATCAAGAGGCCCTAAGGATGTTCCAGACAGTAAATGGATTACCTAAACAATTCTTCCTCTCTCACACCACGCAGAGCTCCTGTCTGACCTATCCAATGTCAGTGTCAAGGGTCATAACCCAGTCACTATGACAACAGTCAGAATTACGACAGCACACCGGTTTCCTGTTTGTATAGAGGTCTGTGCCAGCCAAATCAAAACAGCCCCTGCTAGAAGTGATGGTTTAGTCTTAAAGGGAACTCTGACTGATAGACACAAAACTGCTCAGGTAGAACTACAGAGGTTGGATCATCAAGTTCAGAACATACAAACATCTTGTTTTGTCCAACAAAAAAGTATTATCCTTACACTGACCTCAGTGATTGACAACGTTTTATAACTATAACTATTACGCTATAATGTGAGCTGTCTGACAAACTATCACAAGAGCAACTTCACTTTAAATTGCTGCTACTGTATCTTAGTACAAATGGAAGATAATGTGACATGATGCAAAATTCTTACATATCGTCCCTTTAACATGACAAAAAAGCTATAAAGTGATAGTTCACATAAGAATTCTGTCATCATTTGCTCACCCTCTTGTAATTTATGACTTGATTTCTTCCACAGACCACAAAAGAAGATATTTTGATGAATGTTGTTAACTGGCCCACATTCACTTGCAATGGTTTTGTGTCCATACAACAGAGGTGAATGGGGGCCAGTGCTCACAATAACTTGACAACAACAATAACTCAACCATTGAAATAAGTTTAAAATAAGGTGACCATTCGTAACATTTGTCCGCGACACTTGGGATTTGGGATTATGGTTTTGTGTTGAAAAGCCTTGCTACATAATTCTTCCCACACCGTGTGATCTAAACATATAAATAAAACCTAAAATCATGGTTGGCATTTCACTTCTCTCAGCAATTAGAGTTTTTGTCTGATGGACGATAAAGAGATTAAAAAATCCCAAAGAACTACATTGCGAATGGGCCCCACACATATCTCGAGACCACAGTGCCATAGAGAAGTAATAAGCAACATCCCAGCAACCCACAACACCGTTAAAACTAAACAGCTTAGTTTAATAACCTACAGAACAACTGCTTAGCAATGCCTCTGCAACCATCCAAAGCATTCTAGCTTTGTACCAGTGAGTCTTGCACAACCCAACATTCTATCCTTCAAATCATTTGAAAATCTGCTTGTTTTTTAAACTTTGTTTGTTGACTGTGAAAATGACATGCTCTACAGTATCTTTAAATGAAAACTAAAACAGATAAAAACTTGGTCAAACATGAAAGTATTTTTCCTTGCTCACCACATGAAGTATTTCAAAAGCTTTTACTATTTCTATTTAAATTAACCCCACACATCCAGGTAGGATCACGCCACAGAAATGTCTCATACATACACTCGCCGCTCGGTCAGAACCCTCTTAATTCCCAAGGCTGTGATCACTCAGAAGGTCTTCCTGTTTCCATAGAACCCAAAGGAACCTGCCTGCTCATCGTTCTGCTGTCTTCCCCCATAGCAGCAACATCTCATATCCTGTGGACTTTTACTTTCAAAACCTACTCATACACAAAACCCCTTCACAGTTTCCAAAGTTTATGTGATTAAATAATAATTAAACACAGGCAAGTGCCCCATTCAGTGTTGGGTGCCGGCGAAAATGTGTTTTTCTACCTTGTTGTGAATGTTGGCCCGTTTCACTATCGCCCTCACAACTTCTAGCACAGTCAGAGGACTAGCTATGGTCCCCCAGGTCCCTTCTTCTCTGCCATTTAGAATGCCTGGGGCTCAGGATCAACTTTGCCAAGAGCGCTCTATCTCCCAGCCAATGGGTTTCGTTTCTGGGAGCTGTCTTCGATTCAACCCAAGTGATGCCCAGAATCGCACCAGAACATGCACTGGTTATTTGGCAGCTCACGGTCTCTACCAAATTGGGGACTTTGCGCCCCCTCAAGCCGGTTTAGAAGATGCTGGGTTTTATGGCCTCTGCATCTCCGGTAGAGCAGTTAGGCATCCTACACATGCGGTCGCTTCAGGACTGGTTGAAACCGAGAGTTCCACCACACGCTTGGCGTCCCGGATGCCTACGTGTCTGGGTGGATTGAATCTGCTTTACTGCCCTGGCTCCCTGGAAAGATCTCCTTTGGCTGGAGTGGGGTGTGCCCCTGGGCATGAAATGCAGAAGAAAGGTGGTCACGACAGATGCCTGCAACACAGGTTGGGGGGCTCTGTGCGATGGCATGCCAGCCTTCGGCCACTGGTCAGGGGAGGAAGGAAGCCTGCACATAAACTGCCTGGAGATGCAGGCAGTGTGGCTGGCCCTTCACAACTACAGGTCTTACGGGATCGCCACGTCCGGCCTTTCTTCCCTAGTACATCGTCTCTTGGAATGTGCTTAGCTCAATCTGCCCTCACAGAGGGCAACACATGTGCCAGGCATACACAGGGATCGGAAAATAAGAATGGGGGAGCGGATATGCTATCTCGGGGTAATCTCCATTCAGATGAATGAACGCTCCACCCTCTGTCAGTTCAGAAGATCTGGGAGATCTTGGCAAGGCAGAAGTCGACCTTTGTTTTTAAAACATACTTTTCGAAGCTGCAGCTGGTCGTCGCTTTAGTCGAAGGACACCTAGGAGCCTACAGAGATGTGCCTGCTTATATAGCCATAAGTTCCACCCAGTTTGACGGGCTTCATCGCCACAAGTCTGTGCAGCTTTGCTGCCATTGGTTCGAATATCTTACTTTGCACAAACCAATGGCCTTGCAGTATTCACTGCATTATTAAAAAGCTTCAGTCATCGGAAAAATTCCCCATAACGTCCTGTTACGAAGTAAACGTCCCTTATCTCAGGGAGCCGAGGTTACGTTAGTAACCGAGTACGTTTTTCCACTGTGGGAGGGCAACTGGCAGCATACATTCACTAAAAATCACATTGATATGATTGAGAAGTTAACTAGGAGTAAAGATTTTGCTTTGCTTGTTTGCTTGTGGCACTTGGTGGATATTTTCATAAGACAATGACATTCATATATTTTGTTTCTTAAGCGACCACATATGTTTCGTTGCCACTGTGGTCATGTTCTTGTATAAATATGTTAGTCACAGGCACTTCCCTGTATTTTCTCTCTTTAGACAGCAAATGAAGTTTTGCTTCCTGTATATCAAGGAAAATTGTAATTAGTTGAGAGCTTATGCATACCTTCTCAACATTCTTAGCTGTGTTGTGACGGCCCATTCGTGGAATTTTTCCTTCAGAACAGGAAGAGGTGTCAGACAGCTGCGAGCTGAAATTACGGTTACCATAGAGACGGATTTATTTACACTGAGCAGTAAGACTGCAGGGACTTTGTAGTGGTTGGAATACATAATTTTTTGATGAACCCAAATTGTAGGCATGTGTTAGAACTTTGTGTGTGTGTGTGTGTGCCATAGAGATGGGTGTGTGAATTTATGTAATTTATTACAGGTGTGAACTTTTTGAGGAATAGTTAGACATTCTGTACAGACAAAAACACATATATCTACACTCTGCTGTTCTCCGTCAGCATAAACGCCCTCACTCATCAGCGTGTAGGCTTTTAATATCTTACAGGTGGCTTATTTCTATACCTTGTTCTCTAAAACAGTTCCACATGACGACTCTGCAAGAAGAGTCAATAACAGACACACACACATGCACACTGTCTGCTGTCCCAGTTTAAAAACATTGATGTGGGCCTCAATTACAGGGATTACAGCATATGTTCACAATATGATTTATGATTTCTCAAATGACTAGAAGGTCAAATTGAAAAAATGCTGTCGATGTGCAATACAACACACAACACTTCACCACTTTTCTGATTTTTAGCCAATGTCATGTTTCTGTATCTATGCTTTTTCTGTTGCTTCTGGAACAATGCTACTTTAAAGCAATTAAGCACTAATTCTAAACTTATCCCAAACTAAAGTATCAGTATCAGGCAGGACACCCATAAACAGCTTATAGTTTGTTCACACAAAGCTGGAAAGCACATTCTTGATCTAATAAGCTTTAATCATGGCTGATGTTATGCAACTTCATAGCATATGAGCACACAAATGAGCACATATGAGTTTCTATGGGGAAGTTTCTATGGTTGATAGAAATGTAATTTTAAGACCAACAAGTAACCCACGATTTGAGAAAGCTAACTCAATGTGGCACGACTTCATCCAGTAGATGATATCCTTTATTTTTTAAACAGCTGAAATGTGTTGACAAACCTTTTGTGCTACGACTAAGCTTGTTTTGATCACAACCAGCAGTCTTGAACAAAATGTTCCTAAATGTTATTGGATTGTGTTTACACTGTTGTAAACAACTGTGGGTTTTATGAATGGAGGATGTAATTGCTGGTTTAATTAAATGGCATATTCACAGAGAGGAACAAAACAGAGCTATATCCAACCAGCATCACTGCTTTGCACTGTGGGTACAGATCCCAACAGAGAAATCTAGAGCTGTAAAACTTTCCCTAAATGCATTTTCATTCCCCATATTCATTATATTCATTCCCAGCCTGTCAGACAGCAGAAAGCAAGGGAGTTATGGCATACAGCTTTATTTTCATTGGGTGTGAGGTCTTTGCAAAACAATGGCCCATGATATGTCAACATGATATGTCAATGGAGAAATCTGAAACGTTAGTTATGCATTTCACTCGGGATGTTAAATCGTGTTCCAGAAAAAGTCCTGTCAGGAATGATGGATCTTTCTTGACAACCAAAATAATTTTGAAGTATGTGTTTACCATGCAACTGTAGCTGCTTATTGTAAAATTGAGCTCATGTAAGGAAAACATGTTCATAATCAAGTAAGAAAAATAAACAGACATTTAAATTTAAAAATTCCTTTGGACTGCTTAGCTCTGTCAAAATTAAAATAAAAATTCCAATAAAACTGTATAAATTATGGATTTGAATATTGTTTCCCTAAAGAAACTTGTGAGCACAGAAAAAGAACATACAATGCATGTTTGTAAATAGCATTCTTTACGTATTGTGTGCCGTATGTTCACTGTCATGTTTTCCAAAATGTAACAGCAAAATCATAAGACATTTCCACAGAGAACAGACATTTAACACAATGTTACCACATAACATACTAAAAATACTTTGCTCTTCATCTTCATGCGAACTGCCACTTATCCTCCATTATACCTTTATTAAACTCACGAAATACCCCATCCAGCAGCTAAACAGGAAACCCTTTATTCGCTCTCATTCATCAACCAGAACCTCAGACAAAATTTTCACAACCCAAAATGATGCAGTCCTGGCTGTCTGAGTTTCAATCCCAACACTATTTGCCCAGAGCAGCACAAGACATAATTGATTGCTACAAAACAAATGTTCAAGTGGAAGAAAAATTTAGGACCAACAGCAAAACCAGGAAAGTGTTTAGGGCAACTAGTTTTACAAACATCCTTAAAAGAAAACATACTGTATTTACCCAGGATGCACTGTAAAATTAGATTTTAGGGCTTGTTTTCCCCTTTGAAGTTTATTTTATTTTTATTATTGTTAGAAAGTTTTACCAAAGGTTTAGTTGAATGTTTCTGAAAATTGGAATCAGTTTTTTTGTGTATATTTCCTTTATGGGTTTATTTCCATAAAAAGGTGTGCAGTGTTATGATTAAATAGTTGTCATGGCAGCCCAAAGGAGTAATTATGTTTTATGTCATTACAAATCTGTATGACTTTCTTCAGCACATGTAGATATTTTGAATATTGTTGGTAACCATACAACCAACGATCGCCCACCTTTGACTGACATTGTGCGTACAGAAAACTTTAAGATTTCTTAAAATGTCTTCTTTGTTCTCATATACAGATTTTGAATGACATAAGGGTGAATACATGATGACAGACTTTTATTGTTGGGTGAATTATAACTAATTATACAACAGGTCTTTCTGGTTCTGGAATCAGTTTGGCTGAGAGCCATGCGATATTACAACAGTATCACCACAGGAACCGCTTCTCTGTTTGTGTTACTAAACTACAACAAGCAGTACGGCTTAAAAACAAATCACTTAAAATCCTACCTTTCCAGCAGATCCCTCAGGGTGTCATGGATGGGCTAGCTGTCCACTGCTCACTGGGGTCCCTCAGGGATCGGTGCTTGGACCTCTCCATCTTCACGACATCCTTGGGATCGGTCATACGGGCACACTGCTTCTCCTATCACTGTTATGCTGATGACACCCAGATTTACATCTTATTTCACCCAGACAATACCACTGTTGCAGCTTGTATTACAGCCTGCCTAGAAAACATCTCAGCTTGGATGAAAGAGCATCACCTCCAGCTGAACCCTGCCAAGACAGAATTCAATTCAATTCAATTTTATTTATATAGCGATTTTCACAATTTGCATTGTTCCAAAGCAGCTTTACAGGGGAAAAACGAAAAACACAAGAAAGGGTAAAACACACTACATGGTGTTTTATATAATAAATCCAATTATTCTAGTAAATAATATCTAATGTCAGCATCTCCTGGTGGTTTATTTAGCATATTTTGCATTAAGTGAATGTTTGGCTGAAAAGATGCGTTTTTAATCTAGATTTAAATTGGGCGAGTGTGTCTGATCCTCGAATAATATCAGGAAGGCTATTCCAGAGTTACGTATGAGAAAGCTTGACCCCCTTTGGTGGATTTAGTTATTCTAGGTATTATCAAAAGTCGTGCGTTTTGAGATCTTAGAGAGCGTGATGGGTTGTAGTGTGATAGAAGCTCTGTTAGGTAGTTAGGGGCTAAACCCTTTAAGGCTTTATAAGTGATTAAAAGAACTTTTAAGTCAATACGATACTTAATGGGTAGCCAGTGAAGGGTTGATAAAATTGGGGTTATGTGATCGTATTTTCTGGACCTGGTTAGAACTCTGGCAGCTGCGTTCTGAACTAACTGTAGTTTGTTTATTGATGATGCAGGACAACCACTAAGTAGCGTATTACAGTAGTCAAGTCTTGAGGTCATAAATGCATGAATAAGCTTCTCCGCGTCAGCAACACACAGAATATTTCGTAACTTGGTAACATTTCTTAGGTGGAAAAAGGCTGTTTTTGTGACATTTGAGATGTGATTTCGAAATGACAGGTTGCTGTCTAATATAACGCCTAGATCTTTTACTGTATATGTTGGAGTAACAGTACATCCTTCAAGTTGCAGTTTATAATAAAAATATTTGGTTTGCGTGTCTTTGGTCCGATAAGTAATATTTCTGTTTTATTAGAATTTAAAAGAAGGAAATTACAGGTCATCAAATGCTGTATATCTTCAATGCCAATTTGGATAGCTGGGAGGAATCATCTGGTCTTTATGAGATATATAGCTGAGTATCATCTGCATAGCAATGGAAGCTAATTCCATGTTTTTTAATAATGTTTCCGAGGGGAAGCATGTATATGGAGAACAGCACGGGTCCCAGAACCGATCCCTGAGGTAATCCATAATTTACTTGCGTTAGATTGGATGATTCCCCATTTAAATGGACAAATTGATGTCTGTCTGACAAGTAAGATCTATACCATTGTAGTGCCTGTCCCTCAATACCGGTATAATTGTGTAAGCGATCTAGAAGTATGTTATGGTCTACGGTATCGAACGCAGCACTAAGGTCAAGCAGACCAGGAGTGAGATGTGACCTTTATCTGATGCTATAAGCAGGTCGTTTGTAATTTTAACGAGCGCAGTTTTAGTGCTATGATGCGGTCTAAAGCCTGACTTTTTCGTGCATGTTGTTATTTTGTAAGAAAGAGCACAACTGAGTGCACACTACTTTTTCTAGTATTTTAGACAGGTATGGGATATTTGAAATCGGTCTATAGTTTCCAAGGTCATTTGGATCTAAGTTTGGTTTCTTGATTAGAGGCTTAATGACGGCCATCTTAAAGGGTCCTGGGACATGGCCTAGATTAATTGACGAGTTGATAATGTTATAAATGGGCTCAATTGCAAAAGGTAGTAACTCTTTTAATAATTTGAGCATGCGGTACAACTCCTTGTAATTGGACTACTGCAATGCTCTCCTTGCTGTTCTTCCTGCAAAGGCTATTAAACCACTCCAGCTGGTTCAGAATGCAGCAGATCACCTCGTCTTCCAATACCTCAAAAGGGCTCATGTGACACCCCTTTTCATCTCTTTCCACTGGCTTCCGGTTGAAGCCTGTATCCGATTGAAGTCACTAATTCTTGCCTATAGGACTATCACTGGATCTGCACCGGCATACTTTCACACCCTCCTAAACTCCTTGTCCCATCAAGAACCCTGAGTTCACCAAACCAGCAGCATCTTGTATTGCCTTCTCAAAAGGACAGTAAATCGATTTCCTGCGCATTTTCCTTCACAACTCCTTCCTGGTGGAACATTATTCCTAACTCAGTCGGGTCAACCACATCTCTAACAACATTTAAAAAAATACTTAAATCCTATATCTTCTGTGAATACTTGACAGGCAACTGAAAAAAACTAACCCTCTCTCTTCCTCTCAACAGGTATTCTTCTAGCTTTTGTGGAAACTAGTAACTTGGTATTAGAACCTATTGTATTATTGCTCCTGTATGACATATCGTTGTATTGCTCCCTGAACTCTCTGTAACGACTAAATGTAAATGTGCTACTGTGATCCTTACAAATTTTTTGTAAAACTGAAATACAATAAACAAGATATACAATTGCACATTTAAATGTTTGGTATACATATAAATGTGTGCACCATTCGCACATTATAATATTATATCGATCACAACTTAAAGCAGGCATTCACTGTGATGCAAATTTTCAAACTTAAGTTAGGGTGTAATGTTGTTGTTAGAGCATAAACATTATCTGCAAAATGATAAAGCTCATTGTCTTCAACAGAACTCGCTTTTCAAGGACTACAGAGAACGGCTGGAATCGGACTACAGCCCTTTACTTCCCGGGTACATGATGTCACTATTCCGAGATTTTGGATAACCTCTGCCTTGAGGATTTTTCCATAGGATAGATTTCCTGACTTGTGTGTTAGTTTCCAAGGCGTGTACACGAGTGCATCCGAGGTCAATATGGCACGACGCATGCGCGTGGTAATGACGAGCATTCGTCGTGCAGTACTGACCCTGGATACACTGTCATTGCGGTGGTCTCGTGAACGCGATGGAGGTCCTAGGCTTGACGGATGACTTTAGGGTGAGAATTGTCATTTTGGGCGGAGAATCATGTATGGAATCACTGCACATGTATGGAAGAATAACAAACATCAATCTGAAAATGGTCACTAGGTGGAAGCCATACACCATGACTTGATATCAAAAGTGAAAGAAAAACGCGCTCATTTGGCAGCATCGCGTAGAGCAATTTATTCACAGTGATCAGGAATGGTTTAAAAAATGACAGTGCAGAATTCAACGGTCTCAATCCTGCGCTTTAAATAACAGAAATTGCCGTGTCAACTTACAGTAGGAAACATATGTTTACATAAAAAACCATGGAAAGTGCGGCAGTGCAATGGGAATAGCGCATTCTCTGTGAGTTGCATTTTACAGTCTCTCTCTTTATTCACACACACACCCTGCCTTGTTCTTTCTCATTAATAACAACAACATTCTTTAGTTAATTTAATATAGTCAACAAAAATTACTTTATCAAATATTAAAGGACAAAGCATACCTGTCCTCATATGACCCTATGGCCCTCACCACACAGGGGTTTATCACCGTTTCTCTCTCTCTTTTTCTCTCTCTCTCTCTCTCTCTCTCTCTCTCTCTCTCTCTCTCTCTCTCTCCCTCTATCTCTCTCTCTCTCTCTCTGGAAAGGGCATGAGATGTTTTATATCTATCTTTCTTTAATGCTTTGATGTCCTCCAATGTAACTTGGTATTAGCACCTATTCTGTATGCTGAGCCTGGCCAATGCCCAATCACCATGCCCAACCTTTCGATCTGCGACCCAGAGCTAGTGGAGCCAATGATACAAGAGCAGTACACACGTGCCACAGGTATCATGGGCAAAGAGGAATAATATCTCAGAGAGGAAAAGAAAGAGAGCCATCAATCATATTATAGAGCCTCTGAGTCTAGTGAACTGACAGGGAGGCTGCCAAAGTCAGAGAGACGTTAGATGAGACAGCTAGGGTGGGCCGATTATGCTGGTATAATGTGCGTGCATGTGTGTGAACGCGAAGCTCAGGGGGTCTTGTGAAACAGATCGTGTTTATCTCTTTCTCTGGCTGGCATGTGGAAAGCGGGCACCTTGTATTATAAAATACTATCAAATTGCCCTGTGGTCTCCTGGAAAAGAAAAACGTTGTGTTTTAAGCAGAAAAACGAAAACAGATCTTATATTTCTAGTTTGATATCAATTTAGTTTCAACAATACCACTGGAAGTCATCCAGAAATAAGTGGGCCTTGAAATCATGATCAATCTATGTTAATTTGACTCACAAATTTACTCATTACTGCCCACTTTGAAAAGTAGGTCACACTTTACAGTATAGTGTTGTTACATGAGCAAGCACTGAGAAATAGTAATGGAACATATATTTTTTGGGAAAAGGTTTACTCATGCTTGTAAAAACACATCCATGTTGTTATTATTACTAGTCAAGCAAAGACTAAAAGCTGAAACTGTGAGACAACACTTTACTGGAAATGTCAGGATTACACTGGAAATTTGTAAGATCAAACTGTTCGAATAATAAAGAGAAATTTTAGTTTAGTTTATGGTTTTAGGAAACTCGCCAACATAATAGAATGAAAGTATATGATGAAAGTATAAGATTGTGCCATGATTTGGCCAAAAAGTATTCTTTAAAGTAACACATTTTGTGTTACAAAGTAACATCCTTAGGAGAAAGTCCAGAAAAGCATTGGGTGAAGAAAATGCAAGAATTTTCGTCAAGCTATTATAAAATATGTAGTGTACAAACTTATTTTATAATAGAAAAATGACACTCACTACATAATGAGTTTTGTTTCTTGTAAAAAATAAACCAATAAGTTCTAAAAGTACAAAATGAAAAAATTATTATTTTACCAATAAAATATCCGTATACGGCCTTAATAGAGACCAGAACCAACGCATGTGGGTGAGCTCAAGAAAATAATTACCTCACTAAATAAAATATAAAAGGTTGGAATGATTTACTCTCATAAGAGCCCCTGCACATATCAGTTTACTAAAGCCAAACGAAAGTCTTAATATCCTCCTGATCTGGTGACCCAGAAATCCGAAGCACTGGACAAAATTTAAAACAATACTCGACAGGGTTCATCCTAGTACACTGCACACAGGGGACAGATGCCATGTTTGTTGACTCATTTACTCAACGGAAAAAAGCGATAAATCCTGCTAACAAGAAGAGACCTCCTCGTTGGTCATCCAATTTCTCCGCACCCCTGGAGTCTGAGAGGGCCAGAAGAGCCCCGCAGGCATCCATTGTGGTCCAGCAACTTCAAACTTTCAGTGTGAATTATTAGAAGCCGATGTGGCAGAGATGCTTTGAGCTCTCCAGCATCCCTCCAGAGTTTTAGTTGGTTTGTTGAGTGACTTTTATTTCAGAGAGGTTCAAGGTATTACATATAAAAAGCTAAGCTGTATTCTTTTTTATGTTAAAATACTTTTGCAATACGACATCTGCCTAATTTTTCTTAGTGTTGTCACGCTTTATTTTGAGGTTACTTTGTTACAATGTAATCACACAAAGTGTATTGAGTAAGTATTGAGTAATTGGTGCAATTTTCTTCACTGCAATGCCATTTTGTTAAAAAAGAACCGTTTGTTCATAGATTTTTAATGAATTACTTTACGTTTTTATGGTCTGAAGTAATTTTTTCCACATCAAAGGAATAGAAAGGTTTATGCTAAATGTTCTTTAAGGGACCTTACAGGCCAATAGAGCACTTTTAAGGAATCTTTATTTTTAAAAACTTACTGTATATGTCGTTGCATCTTGGCTGATGGCATTTGAGAAAAGCGTTAATGTATATAACTGTTACTTGACAAAACTTTGTAACATATGAAGCTTTCTATTTTTAATAAGTACGTCTTACATAAGCATTTTCCCGCCCTAGATTCAGGATCTACTTTAACCATTTGAGACCAAGTAAACACTAAAATCAAGCCCGAGAAAGTCCAAGCAAGAACCGGTTAAAAACCAAGGTAATTTCAATCTTACAAACATTGTCTTTTGTTATTTGAATAGGTCAGATGTAGGCCAAGAACAGAAGTCCAACTAATTCCTGGTGCGATTAATAAACCCCAAAACCTGACTACAATAAAATGATTTAAAAACAGCTCAGGCTAAAACAAGAACATTACATCCCACGGCAAGATCTGTATTCATCTCTTTGTTTCTAATCCCAAAAAGATAGCAAATTGTTTGCTATCATCTGCGTATTGCCAATATATGCCTTTATTTTTCAAACACACTTAGAAAAGCTATTGTTTTGGAGACCTTTAGTGGGGCGTTCACCTCTAGACTTGAAACAGATGTGATTTCTAAACGTGAACCATATGTTGGTGTCCGGACTGGCTGTATTTATCTAAAATGAGAAACAGGGGTAGCATGGAACCTGCTGGCATCTTGGTGCCTTCGGGCAGGTCCAAACTTATGTTTTTTATTTTAAAAGCATCTAAATTTCGCTTTAATATGTAGAGCGATGGGAAGAAGGCCCTTTAAGGAGAGTAAAGAAATATATGTGCAAAATAATTGGATTACGAGCAGCGTCCACTTGGTCATTTTTAAGGTTGATGCCACAAACATTTAGCGTGACATAAAATATGATGTTTTCACTTTGTTTGCCCCGCCTAATTGCTTAATGGAACATGGAAACTTCCATGTTTCAATGAAACTGGCATTCATTTGTTTTTTGTTCCTCTCTGATCCTTTAGCTAATTTCCACCTGCGCCATCTTGCTCATCAATGCATGTTTACACTGCTGGCCCTGAAATCAAACAAATACCCTGGGCAACATCCTTCCACCTTGTTCTTTTTATTGAATTACATTTGCCTCGTATAAACACTACATTCTCAAAATGTTTTTGATATACTGTAATGCAGAGTTCCCACACAGCCCACAGTTGAGCGCATCTTTGAGGCATGAGGTGGACCGACTACCCACTTAACCACCGTCTACACAAGAGCAGGCATGTATTTTGATGTGATGCACATGACGCATTGAACACATATTATGAATTAATGCTGGCCCTGAAGATTAGGCACCAATCACCACTGCAAACAACAATTTGCCTGCTATAATCTTAAAAAACAGTTACACAAATACACAAAAAAACGCATGACCAAAGTTATCATAATGACTACACACACCCTACACAATATCCTTCCATGCAAGAACATATTTCTTTACATCGTCCAACATGTAATTGTATTTCATGCTGAAAGATTATTATAAGGAAAATGTAACTGATAATATAATTTATAGAAATAAGAGGTTGTAAAGGATGTTATCCAAGGGAGAACATTGGGTCATGTCTTCTAAATTGATTTTATTATTTGGTTGATTGTGTCAATGGCAACATAAGATTTCCAGGCTTCATACAATTATTAATAAGTAACATACAATTATTAATTAAACTATTAGTAGTTTGTTTTACTATTGTATTATACTCTAGTACTACTACTCTTGTGCAACTAAAGCCCTGTTCTCACAGGATTAGTATTATCTAACATCTAACATCTTTATTTCATGTGGCGCATTCGCACGGAATGATTGAAGCCTGCGTTTTTACTATGGTGGGTCATTTTCAGGGGAATTTTTAATTACAGACATGGCCGATTCTCATGGGATTATGATCACAGACAACCTACGCAATTATTACAAATGACTAGAAGTCCCCATGTAATACTAACCCGTGCCAATAGGGTTTAAGAGTGTGAGAATGCAAAAAAAGCTGTTTAGAGACAGAGCATGAGAGAGTAAATGAGTGTGTGAGTTATTGTGAATTCCCAGTGCATGGTGGGTAGTACCATGAGACAGGATGTGCATAATTGACCATTCACAAGCAGATTGATTGACAGGCGAACTGACCAATCATAACACAGATATTATGTGCAGCCTGTGACTGACCACCATTTTGTCCGACAAACAAACCACCTGGTGTCCCTGTTGAAAAAAAAAGCATATGCTGGGTTAGGTGTGTTTTGATGCTGGTTTGTACTGGTTTAAGATGGTCATGTGCTTGTCCTTAGCTGGTTTAAGATGGCTCTGAGCTGGAGAGGAACCAGCACATGGCGAGCTCAAACCAGCATCAAAAGATACCTACACCCAAAAGATACCTAGTAGAGCTTTGGTGATTAATATGAAAACAGTTCTCAGAGTTCACATCACAACTATACCAACACAGATAAGAGACACGAAAATGTTGAATCATTAATGTAACATTACGAATAACAGGAAATGGTATTTTAAGACTGATATAACACTTATTGATATATTACTTGGCAAGCTGGCAATGTGTTGTGGTGAGCTGCCATGTTTGCTCCCTGAATCTTAGTGCAGAGCAAAACTCTGAAGTTAGAACGTGCCCTATTGGTCAACGAAAGCGGAAGTTACCTGATTGGCTTGTGTAGATATTGGGTGGAGTCCACTTATTTGTGGATTGTGCACCACGTCTTGACGTTAGAAATGTTTCAAAATCCACAAGTGCACAGAGAGCCATCCACAATTGTGTGCACTGATCCACAAATGCATGCAGCGATTCACAAATGCACAGAAAGCGATTTTTGTGAATATGTGGAGTTAAAAATGTTGGTGGAACTCTCTACATTTATTTGCAGATCATAGTTTATTTATTCAGAATAATGCAACAGTTCTGAGCCCATAAATCCCAGAGTCGTGTGACAGTTATTCTTTTCTATTAGTATATATTAGAATTGTATTAATTTCGGTAGTAACCTACTGTGTCATGTGAGTTTAGAACAAACGTAACGTTACAGTTTTCTCAAATCCTAAATGTATCCCTTGAATGCATATTGCAGACCTTTCTGTCTAAAATCAGCGTGTCATTTTTCCAGAAATTCTTCACTATTTCCCCAGAGAGGGCACACATTTACATTGGGACCACATCGCTGATGCCGAAAGCTTGTCTTGACATAGCAACAGTAACAAAGGGGGGCGGGGTTTTGCGAAGGGTCAATGGTACATGATTCTAGCCCCACTGGGGCAAATGTGAGGATGGTATGACATAATAGTCTGGATAATTTCTCCAATCCATCATGGCTTGTCTCTTTCATTCAGTAATGGTAGAACAGTGTACAGTGCAGTTGGAAACAATATCACTTAAACAACAACATATGCTCTAAAGTCTCTGGAGATAAACATTTATGCATTTATACATTTGGAGGACGCTTTTATCCAAAGCCACTTTATTCTGTAATCAATGTATACTTTTTTTACCTTTATTATTCGTGTTTGTTCTCCAGCTTTGGACCGGTACCAGTTTAATAGCAGAAACGTTACAACTATATTGCTTATTGTCGCTGTCCGTCTGAAACCTCATATGTCCAAATTTGCTGTTTTCCAGGATATGGTAAAAAACACTGAAATTTTTTATTAAAATCATATGGGGGTTTCGGAAGGACAGCAGCATTATGTTTGCACTCTTCATGATCACCGGACACACATTCAACTTCCTCCCGCAACCCACATTTTTTTAATAAATATTTTTATTAAAATTAAGTAAACCATTCCATATTTAATCATTCCCTTGACTTCTTGAGAATTCATGTCTGAAGAAATCTTCCCGTAAATTTGGCCCAATAAGAATAGATGGCAGAAACATGCACGCCGTTGTGTGAAACTGCTCTGCCGTCGGCACTGATTCTAAGCACGTTACATCTTTTTCAGCTCATGCAGATGTCTACCTGCTAGTGCTTGACTGCTCATCCCACACTAGCTCAAAGTCTCTGGGTCTGTATGACGGCAAAAAAAAACAATGATAGTCTGATGCAAACATTAGTTAAACCACATGAAAAGATTATTTTCACTTCTCAAGTTTATTGGCCACAAGGGTTTGGATGAGTTTCTTCTGTAAACAACATTACTTCTTCTCACAGAACGAGGTAAATGGATAAAAAGTCAAAATGCAGCCAAAATAAATTTACAGCAGTATATAAATACATCAAACGTGTTAAAAAGCACAGAGCCAATGGTGGCAACATGTTCAATAAATTATTTTGTTGACGATCCTATATTATCACAAAAATCTAAAACTCCACTACATTCACTAGAGAACAAAATCAAAACTGATTTTGAGGATATTTACATGTAAGACAGTGGCCAGTACAGTGACCAGCTACAGAGTTTATAAACGTATAGATTTAAATTATATGCCATCTCTGGTGTCCATGTAGTTATTTCCCATCAGCTTTAAAGGGACAGCTCACCCAAAAATAACAATTCTGTCATTATCGAGTTGTTCCAAATGTGTATAAATGTATTTGTTCTGATGAACCACAGAAAGATATTTGGAAGAATGCTTGTAACCAAACAGTTCTTGGCCACCATTGACTACCATAGTAGGAAAATTTAAATTTCCTCAAAAGTGCTCCAGAACCTATTCTTCAAATTATCTGTTTAGCAGAACAAAAACATATATAAGTAAAAAATTCCTACTGTGGAAGTCAATGGTGGCCAAGAGCCGTTTGGTTACAACTGTTCCTTTAATTAGCCCAATAGTATTATACACAACATTTAGAAAACATCACCTTAGAATTATTACCAAATTATTAACATAATGTGATGTTTCTTTATGTTTTGTGTGTTTTGAGACCTTTTTAATAAACTAAATATCTACAAAGTCAAATGCCAAATCTATTCATAGAAGGGGGTGTCTGTCGTGAACGAGGTGGAAGAACCCAATTGCAGGCAGCGTTGGTGAAGGGGTTAACACACAGACTTTAATAAATAATAAAACAGGAACAAAACATAAACTCCCTCGATGGGGAAAACACTACTAAACAAAATACCACAACTGAAAACTAAACAGGACTAGCAAATACAAAACACGAAGACTAGACTTGAGAAGACTTCAGGTACACGGTAACAAGAATGGCAAACAAGAACATCCAAGGTAACACGTACAACGAACGAGCACAAGACAATAGACAAGAGGGTATTAAATAAGGAGACCAACAAAGGAGATAACAATGGGCAGGTGTGGGTAATAAGACACAGGAGGAAAGCAATACTAGGAACGAGAGGGGCGGGGCCAATGACGAGACTGGAGAGAACACATATCATGTCCTGATTGACAATAATATGTTTCTCTCCACATAAAACACGTGGGTCTGTCATGATTCTGCCCCTAGACCAGAAAACCAAGACAAGATTAGGCAGAATCATGACAGTGTCACAACGAGTATGTTAAAGATAATGTTCCCTGTAATAATATTTTGTCATTATTAAGGTAATAATTACATTATTACAATCAAAATAGTGTTTTTACTTGTCACCATATGATGAAGAGTTAGACTATTTCTGTGGTCCATTTTCTGCTTTATTGAAGAGGATGCTGGTTTTCAAACCAGCCCTAAAAACATCTCATTGGAATGCATGACTAAGCCAAACACTGAACCATTTAAAGTCACGCTATGTTCTGTAACACGTTACTCTAAAAATGGCTTTTACAATTCGTGTGACCTAGTGATTGTGCGTGAGGCCGTTGACCCTACTCGATTGGGTTAAAACTATAAAACTGTTTTCTTTCTTCATGCCAGCAAACATTCACTAATAGAGCAAATAGCTGTTTTTTTACTGGAACTCTGCCAGTTTGGCTACAGTAACCACGGCGATTAAATCCCTAGTGATGTCATCCATGGGGAGCCTCCCTGTTGGCTGGTGTTAAATCACAGATCACAGCTCTGTGATGCTGTGGCTTGGCATTGGGCCTCCGTTGGCCTTGCGTTTGGGGGAGTCAAACATCGGACTGCACACAATGATCTCACACACTGCCAAGCATTTGAAGAATGCCCGCCAGAGGTCGAGAAGATGCAGAGTTGCTATGAATATGCATTATATATATCTCGCACACATACAGTATGCATCCATCCATGCTTGAACACAGGCCCCTGCTAAGAGGGCATTGCATAACACAAATGATCCATTAACACAAATAGACTAAAGCAATTTACTGTACGTTAGTTCATTAGTTCATTTACTCAACATCTGTCAAAAGCTTTGGCTGGCCTCAGTTCTGTTTTAATTGACATAGAATGAATAACTGGGGAAAATAATAAACTGAACGAATGCTTGCAGTTTATATCCTTTCTGTATTTACACTTCATCGATAAGACGCACGGCTACACCATCTGCGGCTGTTTTTGTGTGTCTGTGGGTTCTTTGCTAATATTGACTCTGTTAGTTTGCTGTGCACTCTGCTAATGGACTCTGTACATAGAGATCTGAGTCGCATAGGCTAAGGGGAAATGCATGGATTGGCTATCGTCCAGATGAGAAAAAGCACAACACCCTCGTCACTGAAGTGTGCAAAGAATTTTGACCATTTGAGCAGATTGCATGGAGCCTTTGAAAACAGAAACTGTTTCTTGCCTACTGTACCGTAAATAAGAGACATACAGCATAATCATAAAATACCACGCAATTCGCTCACTGTTTCAAATAATATTTCATGGATGAATTTGTATGAGAAATAGGCTGAAGGTCTAGGTTTTTCAAATATTATAGGTCTCATTGCTTTTAAATAGTATTCAGATTTTATGCATTTAAACCTGGATCTTCTTCTTGACAACTACAAACACTGTTAGTCCTCATGTGTGAGGTTTCATATGTGCGAAAAATGTGTCAAGTTCATTGTTTATTAGTTTTTGGTATGCGTCTTTGACTATCATCAGTTTATGCAGCCTGTATATGTCATCCTCCCTGTCGTTCATGTAATGTTTCATCCCTGACGTTCCTTTATGTCACCTGCTTTCACCAAAATCAAACCTCAGGAGTGAGAAAGTCATCCAACATGAAAACCGTGACCAGAATCGAAGGTTATCACATAAAAAAAGAATTTTGAACTTTTCCTAAATACACGTGAAAATATTACTGTCGCGTTGCTTAAAAGTAAACATGAACTCAATTTTATATCTGCCGTATTTTACATCTGTAAAAATACAGAGCATATTATTTTGACCTGTTTCTCCAGTTTTCATTTTCCGCAAATTAATGTAAATAGAAACAATATTTGTATTTGAAATTTGGGAGAAATACTGTTAGCAATTCACAGAATGAAACAAAAATAATATTTTTTACCTAAACCCACTTCTATAATTTAGAAACAGTCTTTAAAGTCCATGGTTGTATCATTAAACCCTTGTTGAGATTATACATAAAACTTAAAATAATTTTCCCACTGCTAATGTGTCATTGGAGAACGGAGGAGTCATGGCAGATGATAGACAGACATCATCCCTGTCTCAGGGGTATTCTGCCACAGACAGACACTGTTAACTAGTCTCTTTTTGACACCGACATTATATAAAAGTGTGCCAAATCTAGATTCACCAGACTAGAGCTGCATTGTGTAAAACAGCAGAGAGCGGTAACATCCATCGACACTGCCGGATTGAGTGTGTTAGGACTATTGCCTATCCACGAAAACCATCCAGGGTGTGAGATACGTCTGCTCTCTCTGATACCTCTTGGAATATTACATGCCCTTTTGTCCTTTACGCTCAATCATTGGAACCATCACAGAACTATACCCACACTTTAAAGCAACTTTCTCTCCGGTTCCCACCCTTTCTCTGCTTCATCCTGACATAAACACACAAACAAGCATGTCAGAATGTTTTCCCGAAAAGAGAAAAGTACAAACAGAGGATCAAGGTCCATGGCACATCTCACCAACCGCCTGCCAATGGGCTTGCAAAGAAACCGCAAGATTTTGAGCAGAATGGAAGATGAAGTGTTTGCTTGTTAAAGGAATCTGAGCTGGGGGAATTTGTAGCGCTTTCGCACACGTGTGTACAGAATGTCATGAACATGCCGATGTGCGTGTGTGTTCAGAGGGATTTCCAAGTTTTGATGGTTTGCTCGAAGATGGTTTGAATAGTGGAGAGTTGCATCTGAATCTGGCAACTTTTGACTCACATACAGTACTTATTCCGATCTTAGACACAAAAAGTCCTGAATTTTGATGCTAGTTGGATGATTAAGTTAGACTCACATTTTCAGGTTAAAGCAAGTGATCTGAAGGTGATACACGCCCACTTAGTTTGAATGGGTGTGACCTTTGCAGTGACAGTTAAATGGGCCGGCTATGGCTTAGTGGCCAGTGATCTCCCCATTGGCAATTTATGGGCTACCACAAATTAGCCCTTGAGTGACAAGCTTTACCAAAAGTTGCTTTAAGGAGTAAAAATCTCTTTACTGCAAGTCACTTTGGATAAAAGCATATGAGATAAATAAATAAATGCAAACAGTTCCATGCAGTTTATACCGATGCGATTTTTGTACCACGAAATTTAGCGCAACCATACGAACAGTGTCCAATTCATACAGTCCTATTCGATGCCAAGATGGAAAAAAGAACGTGACGTTTCACAATTCAGAAACCAGCGCACAGCCACGAGACGCCAGGAAGAAGCGTGGAGCCGCTGAGAAAGATGTAGGAAGAGGATGCTGTCCCACAGCCTTAATTTCACATACAGACATTAACAGGCATTCCAACACACACTTCCCATATTCTATATTTTATTTTTTTAGATGAGTGGATTGTTCCTGTGCTCTGAGACAGGAAACTGGATGAGAGTACAGACTCTGTTGGTATCAATGGGAATGTGTCTCAGATCCACTTCCACTTGGTCACAGAAACACTTACATTGTTATAAAAAACATTGTTAAACAACAAAACTGTTGTCATCCTTTTGATCGAAACCTCAGGAAGCTCACCTTTAATAATGCAGTTATTTTTCAGTGTAGTGGCAAATCGTTTTTTAAGGTATATCGCTGTCTGTTTCTCGGGCATCTAATGCATTGGTGACACTGTCTTGCCCTCAAGTTTCCTAATGAAACCAATACAATAGCACACCCTGTATTAACCGGAACAGTTTACACAACATACCCCAATATATAGTTCCTTACCTTGTCAAAGCATTTCACTGACATAAACTTTGCCGGCGTGTAGTCTTTTAAATTGCGGTTCCATGCATATCTCAAACGCATATATGGTCACATGCTAAATATTGAGGACACATTTTACACAATTCTCCCTACTCTCTCCAAGAAGTGTTTAATGCAGTACCAACGCCAGCCACAAGAGGGCATATTGAAAACATTGTCAACCCCAATGATTTAACTTCGATTCTGTTTTTAATCTTCTAACCCCGATGAGCTTAAAAAAGAACAACAATAGCACAGGGAGGCATCCGAAAACTTGCTTTCTTTGTAGCAGATGAAATGGAGCTGTTATTTGAGTTTATGAATAAAGTCTAAAACTGATCCTGAACTGTTTTGACTGAGAAACTGTTTTTGTCCTATTTCCCAGTAAGTCCAATATAGAAAATACGTCGGAATTGATTTTGAAATCTTCACTTCATTGTTTTTTGAACAAAGCTGTTCCTAATGTGAATTATTAAATTATGAATGCTGCCAAACATGGTAATCTACAACATCTGTTAAAGGCTACGCGTGATTCTGTCTCGGGCACATGTCACATTTAAGTCTATAACTAAATGGGAAGCTCACAAACACCATACCAAAGGTTTTATTTTACAGTATGTAACCCACAAAGACAATTTTGTGACCAAAAGACACACAACCCCAAACATACATTGGTACCCATATTCAATGCAACATGCATAATGGTTGTTATGAAATGCAAGATGAAACCTGAAAAATATTACCAAAACATTCTGTCATCACTCAAATTCACGTTGTTCCAATTCTACATTTTCTGACACCACAAAATATTCCTGTGTGAGAAACAGACCAACATTAACTCAATATCTTGCCACAACTTTTAAATCTCAGTCTATTCTTTTAGTTTTTTCATAAAAACTTGCCATGTCATGAATGACATTTTTAAATGCGTACTGTACCTCCTTGAAAAAATTGTGTCAGGTTACACTTGAATAAAAGAGTGAATATATCAGTAGTGTGTGTGTAGATGCGTACACATTTATTGTGTGTGTCCATGAGAGCAATGGAAATACAGTGGATAGAAAAACTGAGAACAGAAACTGAGAAAGAGACATGAAAAAGACTGCGAGAGAAAGACTTCGTAATGCCAAGAGAGTGTTTAGCAACACTATGTGATTTTAACCTCAAACTGTCCAAGTCACTGTAGAAGTCAACTGTGACATGAGCTTAGAGTCCCAGAGCCAGAGAATGTAAATTCACTGCCAATGAAAGAGTGTGTGGAATGGATAGGACCTTTTATTGAAAAATCTAAATACAGTAACAAACCAGGAAACAAATCTGTAAATATCTTATGCTTTTTAATACATCACTGAAAGAGTTACATAGAGTTTGACCGTGACAGCTGGGCATACAATTTGACATACTATATATATTTAATCCAAAACTAACATTTATTTCAAAGCATTATTTTACATACCTTTTAATGACCTCATATTTTTGCACTTATTTACAAAAAACTATTTGTATGTATTTGCTCATCAAACAAGAGAACAATTAGGTGAACTGCTAAAGGTAAATAGTTTTAATAAGTAGTTACAGGATGTAAAGATATAAATGTTTAGAAATATGTGCCTTTGTATATAACATTTAAAATTTTAGTATTGAAAAGTTTATTTTCAGGCTGTTTATAAACCCATGGCTTTGTATTCTCATCTGTAATAACATATTTCTACATACACTAAACACAGCAGGCCATATATTTTTAACTACAGTTTACACATGTAGATTAACGTCCTCTGTTCCCTGATGGAGGGAAAGAGACGTTGTGTGGAGACAGAATGGGGTTTGAACTTGAGAACCTATCATCTCTGATTGAATCTGATGACAAGGCCGTGCTGTCCTAGATGGCGACGACATACATCTTGAGGGTGGAAGGGGAGAGATTTCACTCTAGCCTCTCTTAGAGGAAGGAAAGCACAAAACCGATGGCACAACTCTGTGGGTCTTCCCCACGAGAAGAACACTAGGACAAGAAGAGGCGCCACTTAAAGGCGTACAGCCTGCTGGATGGAGTTCTGGCCTGAGTGATTTTGTTCACCACTGCAGGCAGCAGATCACTCAGGTTCTCCTCGTCCCATCCAGGAGCCAGAAGTTGAGGTCCACTTTATTGTTACATATATATCTCTCACTGCTACCTAAACTGCTAAAATGAAACAGACATGGTTGACCTATTCATGAATACAATGAGCTTGATTTACAGGCCAAAAGCGTCTACTAGCCCTGCCGTTACACCACACAATTGGAAAATGAATCAAGTATGAATTAATCATTCTACTTGTAAAATACTTTTGATATTTAGTCAGTTATTCACTTATCACAAACCATCTGGATAATTCAACAATATCCAATGTAGCCACAACTCCCCACCAGAGGCGTTTTGCCCATTCAAACCGAAGGGGCAACCTTTTGCATGCAACCTTTTTTTGCCGATCCCAGCATGTCACAAACTATTGTTAGAACAGACTGCTCCATATGCTTTCAAATGGCTCTTGCAATACGTTGGTGTAGTCTTCGCAGTCAAACACGCCTCTTGCCAGTCGGCATACAGGTAGCATTGTTTAAAGTGAATAACTTTTATGTTACAGTTCAATTTCAGGGTGAAAAGACTGACAATACTCTTAAAGAAAATATACTTTCCTCTAAATTAACATTAATCAATAATTGTTAAATCACTTATATAGATCTGGAAATACATAGTGTGGTATTTTAGTTCAAATAATATATACAATATATTAAATAACACATAAAGAATTCTATGCAAACAATTACTCTTTTACTACAGTAGCATATATGTTTATATATTAACTATATTTAGGTAACACTTCGGTAAAGGGGGCAATTCTCACTATTAACTAGTTGTTATTAGTATGACTATTAAAGGCATATTGGCTGTTAATTGGTACTTAGAAAGAACATATTCTGCATGACCATATTCTACATCCCTAATCCTACTCAATAGCTAAACCTAACAACTATTATACTAACTATTAATAAGCACCAAATAAGGAATTTAACGAGGCAAAAGTCGTATTGATGATTTGTTAATAGCGAGAATTGGACCTTAAAATAAAGTGTGACCGAGATATTCTCTATAATATTGCATGACATGTTTTTGTGTGTTGTGCACATGTCCCATGTTACTTTTAAAACACTGCTAGCAAGTGCTTTAACATTGCTGTCAAAGCTGTAAATTCACACAGATGAACAAAAACTATCCTAAAATGAACAGGGTTTGCCTACAGTTGAACTTCTGAATCTGTAAATCATTAAAATATCTTCCAGACTTTCCAGGAATTGTAATTCCGCTTCCAGGAATAATTTATTCAAGGTCTGAAAGTGAGGGACAGCTGTGAAATGTAGCTAAAATGAGACGCACCTTCTTCATGTTTATAGTGATGTCCCGATAACATCATGGTTCTGTCTTTTGTCTGCGAGACTAAGCACCCCTTTGAAATAAAATGGTGTTAGATGCAGACCAATATGGAAAGCAAACCAAAAACATCTGCAGTTTGGTAGAAAGCAATGAAGAAACATTTTTGTCTGGAAAAAAAACTTGTTTTCACACAAGTTATATAATTGCTGTCAGCACGTTATTGATCAAATCTGACCTGGTAACATGACGTATCAGTACCTAAATATGTCTCTGATCGCTGACTGAACAAAAGCGCTCCAAAATATGAATCAGAATTTAAAATGAGATTAAAGTGCATAATACTGTGTGATCTGCTGAGTAAATCTCATCAGGCTTTTAGTTTATAGATTTTACAGAAGCTTCATTCTCCCTCAGCTATGTACCGGAATGAGATGTGTACTTGAATGCGATTTTTTGGCAAGTCTCTTGTGTTAAAAATGTATGTCTCAACTATTCACATATTTCTGTGGTATACACTGTACATGTAACCACAAGGTAAAAGAAACACATTTTACAATTAACCTTAAAAAATAATGATTAATATATAGTCACATAAATTCAAGATTTGTGAAAATAATGTTTTTAATTTTAAACAGATATTTGTTTAAAGTTTCAGAAGCATGAAGTTATCATTTATAACTATTGTTACTCAAGAGCCCTCTGGTTTTGCACTGCATTGTATTCTATTGTCACCGAAGATGACAAATGATGTTTTCGTATAAGTGATTCCCCCGTTCCCCACCTATTCCTCTACCACAATTCCCTTAAAAATCCACTCCAGATTCCACAAACAGACCCTGATATTTTTCCAGATGGACTAAAGGTTGACATCTTACATAAATCATAGTTAATTAACCAAGATTTTTCCATACATTTGCTACAGATGAGGAAGAAAAAGAGGATGAACGCGAGAAATGGAAACAATTCCTTGATGCGCAGTGGCTTGGGAGGTAGGCCCATACAACCCTTCAAATAAAAATGATTAATTTTTGATGATTTGGGAAGGCTTGTTCCTTTCACTGCACATTCATAAACTCTCACACATTCATTAACAAGTTGTTAAAATCAAGAATAAAATTTGTACAAACACCACTGAAAATTCGACGTGAAAAGGGACGCAATGCCAAATCCGATTGTCACAAAAGAAAACCACATGTTTTCAGAGAAAAATGGTTTATCCAGTGTTTTTCTATACCCACATCCTCCGTAGCCCTTTTGCAAGATCCAGGTACACTGTAGCCCTTACAAAGGGCCCCTAAAGACCACTTACCCATTCAACTTCAAAGGTTGAGGGGAAAGCCGGCCTCGAGCAGGGTTCAGACAGACGTTTAATGTGGATGTACCCCTGCCATGACTCTCCAACCCTCCTTCACTCTTACATAAATTACCTGGCAGGTTCTCATCCATCACCTCCACATGTTTGCTCGCAGTTGTCTGGACACTGATCTACTTTTAATTTATAATGTACATTTAAAAAAGTACATTATTGATGCTATTGATGCCATGAGTAATGAGAGTGGAATCTGTTAAAGCTATGTCTACATTCATCCAGATAAAGATTTGATGAAAAACGAGTTTCCAGAAGCTGCTCATCTACACTGAAACTTAAGACGCTTCAACATGTGTCAGTCATTTATTTACTTTCCACCTCTATGAAATGTTTTGGCAATTTATAGCAGTGTATTTTTTTCTACAAGGGTAACAACCGTGGATTTGTCTGACAAGAACACACGAACTGCATACACAGAGTTGCTCTGAGTTTACTCTACGAGCATTTCAGTGTTTGAGTGAAGCTACTGGCATACAGTCTATGGCCGTTTATCAATTCCAAGAACGCAAGTTGAATTTGTGTTCACGAGGAGACCGGTCTTGCGAGCCAGTCCCGGTAGAACGAACTTGGATGGACACGCCACATGGACTTCAAAGGGACTCCATACACGCACAAGGCTGCATTCGAAGCATCCTTGATACCGAGAACGCGTGCGGGTATTTTCATGCATTCTCTGTTCTTGTGTAATTGACTATTGGAAGCAGACTTTGGCAGTTATTGATGACGTAGAGCGAGAACATGAGGACACAAGACTGCTGAAGAACACATATTGAGGCACGGCCTATGTGTCAAACACACTGAAGGCACGGAATTTTGAATCTATTACATACATTTATGTATGTAATGGTACATTTATACCAACACCTTACCCCACCCCAAAACCTAAGATCATAATCAAACGTACAATTGAGATTGTAGGAAATCACTCGAATGAGACCCCTCGTGAAAAGGTACGAATTCCCATAATATATTGTTGATATATATTTATACACATGAACGATACCGCGCATTAAAATACGTCAGATTTAAAGTAATGCTGGGTGACACGAAAAAAGTTTTGTCGAGTGACCACAAATCAACAGATTACATTTCTTGAAAAGGGACAGACATGCTGTGCACAATATACACATAAAAGTTAGATGACATCAGGCATTCTCTCTAGACTCAGCAAAATAGGTCCCCACCATTTGAGTTCAATTCACAGCTGTGAACTTGCTGTCAGTTATGTGTCTCCTCGGCAAACAGAGAGAAACGCACACTCTTCATTTCATCATACTATCACTCCTCATCATCTCCAGATCTTTCAATTTCTCTAGGGCTGGATTTACAATTCAAGCCTTCTGTCACAGAGACAAATGTTCCAAAGAGGTGAAATTATCAGACGTCTCTTTCTGCGTCTCAGGGTTCAAGCTTCCGAGGTCTCAGCCAGGGTAAATAAACTGTTCTTCCTCCGCTTGTATTTGCGGCCCCTGGAGAGAACACAAGAACTCTCCCACAGCCACGCTCCTCCGGCGAAATAGCTCTTACTTGGCCCGAGGGTCTGGATGCAAACCAGAGGCACACGGAGGGAGATGGGCAGATAGGTGAATGTGTAAATGTTTTGACTCAGGTTTCCGTAATCCAAACAGCCTTCATTTTAAAATCCTACAATATATAGACACGATTAAGCAGTGATAATACCAGTCTGGTCTTTACGCACGAAAGAGCGCAGCTAGGCTCCATTATGAGTATAAATGGCGTCTAGATTATGAAGAAAATTTCCAGCTAGAATAAAACACAGCTGGAAGGCTTTAGTGTGGAGAAATTTCCAACACTTGGCACCTAGACTGGCGCTACCCTTCTGCCTGCCAGCCCGGTGCGCCGCGGCACGCCAACCTAAACCAAACCTACTGACCGACTTCACATTTTCATCATCTGACCGCATCAACAAGCTTCTGCATTTCTTCACCTCCTTCACAATGTGTTAGCGTAACAATTCGCCATTAACCTTTCCTTTCGTTCACACTTTTTCTAATTTTCTCACTTTCAGCCGTCCCATAACCCCCTCTTTCTCTCCCCTTGCTGTCTATCTGTTGGTATGTGTGAAATGTGAATTAGCAGACGGACTCAACCGTTCCTGCTGAGCTCAAAGAAAAACCCAGACGGGTGAAAGCAGGGGGGTGGGAGTGAACTCTCCCTCTCGTTTCTCTGCCCTGCTCTGTGTCTATATAGATATAACCTTGTTCCCCTCACCTGCTGGGACCACCATATTTCACCTATTTTACTGTGTGCCCACACCCCTAAAAAAAACACTCTGTTGGTTTCCATCATCTCGTATTGTTTCTTTTAACCTACATTGTGACCTGCGTGTCAGTGGAAAAAAGAACACAGGGCGCTGTGATGCTGAGAAACATTGTTTGCTCAAAATGACATGCTTCTGGGGTACCTTCCAAGAAAGGTAAGTGTCTCAACCATTTGTTTCTTGTGTCGCTGTTCTTTTAATGTCATTATTGTTTTCATTTGTTTTATTTAGAACCTCAAAGAAAGGTGCAAACATAATCATTTACTCACCCTCATGTTATGTAAAACCTGTATGACTTTCTTTCTTCTGCAGAGCACAAACGAAGATATTAAGAAGAACGTTGGTAGCCGAACAACATAAGACCCATTTGACTTCCGCTATATGGACACAAAACCACAAAGACATTTCTCAAAATATCTTTTGTGCTCCACAGTAGATATACACAGGTTTATACATACACGTATACATTTTGAATGACATGAGGGTGAAGTACTTCATTATGTGAACTTTGAAGTAAAATTTGTATTTTCAAGGAATAGTTCAACAAAAAAATGAATAGTTAAATGACAAAAAATGACTTGCCCATCAAACCTAAACAATAGCATATTTATATGTGAGGTTTTAAAGGGTGAAATCTAAGTGAACAATGACATGTTTTGTTCTCAAACTAAATTCAATATGGTCAAAAACTCCAGTGGATTAATTTTATGGTGCTTTTTAGTTTTAGAGCTTTTATGGTTATTGTTATATTATAAGTAGAAAATCTTAAAAACGCAAAAACAAGAATCAATAAAATGGAGAATTCCATTATTTGCCTCATATCATAGTAAGCATGATATGTCAAAAACTTTCCACCCAAAAGTCAGAACAAAATATAGTCCTTATACGTATGTGACAAAGCCAGTCAGAAGGGTAAATTGTTTTACTTTGAGATTTGTACATCATCTGAAAGCTAAATATTTAAGCTTTCCATTGATGTATGGTTTGTAATATAACAATATTTGGTCGAGATACAAGTATGTTAAACTCTAGAATCTGAAAGTTTTTATATATTTACAGTATGATATTTACATAGTATCTTCATAGAATATGATATTTATTTAACATCCTAAATATTTTTGGCATTTTCTGTGCTACTTATGACTGGTTTTGTCAGGGTCACATATGTAGAATCACGTTCTTCTCATTGTCTCAGTTTGTAAAAGACAAGATGCAAAAGCATCCCGTAAACCGTGGGCTGATTCACCACGCTCTTTCAAAAAGGCAGATTCAGTCCCATTTTGACACGTCTGACTGTTTGACTATATATTTCTCTGTGTGTCCTGTGCAGGGATCATAGCTGAAACCTTTAGTGACCTCCACAGCGGCCACAACAACAGCAGCCCTGCAGGACACTCTCCTCCATAACATCTGCTTCTAATATTGCTCATATCATCCTTTCATTCACTTGCTTTCGCCAAGGTCCATCTGGACACACGGGAGTGTGGGATTGGGCTTGTTGCATAACACTTTGTGTGTGGTTTTCAAAGGTCCCCTCGTCCATCGACCTCACCCATGTTTAAAGTTAATTATTTTCTTAACTGAAAAGGCAAAAAGTGGATCATTGAGACATAAAAAAATTTAATGAGACAAAGTGCATAAAATATCAAATTTCTTTTGCATAATATATAAAACAAGTCTTCAAAATATCGATTTGCGTTCTAATACGATTTAGGTTACAAACAAAAATAACATTCATACACTACAGATATTGACATATTTACAACTGGGTAAAGGAATTAAGGTGTTTACTTGACAAATATTTACAGATTTTGGGAAATTAAATCCAATATATTATAATGTACACTGCTTTAACTCTATAATGGTGATTTTGAAAAAACACACATCACCATCAGTTTAGAATATCTAAAACGATTTGTTAAAGGGTGAAAGTAAATGAAGTTTTATGTGAAAATCAGAAATAGCCTAAAGTACAATAGTTTTACATTTATTTAACTGCTGGAACAATTAAATACATCATAATGTATAATGAACCTGCATGAGGTGTTGTGGTCCAATTGGAAAGTGACCATCTACCGGTCAAACCCCTCTATAAAGACACATGACTCATAGCAGACGTTGCTTTACTCAGGCACCAGGCTGCATCTTTGTGACACTCCTGGAGGCATTCTTGAAGAAGCAAAGGCAGATTGTGTTTCACCTTTAACCTTTGACCTGTTCCATTTAGGTGAAAGGTCAAACAAGTAAGAACAGGATTAGGATGAGACTTAAATATAACAATTAGAGAAATGCATCGGTCATTCTTAATGCATAGCCTGATAGATCACAAGTTAACATTTTCGATAAGACCGTGTCTTTTGATCGTTGACATTTTCAGATAAATCACTTTTTTTCACCCATTTTTCCCTCTTTGGGAATGTACTGTACTTATCTTTATGCACCGAGAGCGGGTAAAGAACACATGGAAATACTGTGTTCAACCACACAAACTACAATTGAAGAAATCAATAAAACAAATTATATAGAGTCTGTCATCAACTGCTCCATTTTTGTGCACTGGACTTGCTTATTCACCATTGCCAGAGACAGCCCACATAAGGCTGTCAGGCCGTGCCAGTTCCACTGAATATCTCACACCCACACTGGAAAGACAACACACATTTACCTAGTGAAATTCTTGGGACGTACATCCAAAAAGGAAATCCAAGATGGGAGAACTCTAGATTACACCAACACTCAAAATGCAGATGGACTCAGACACAAATGACAGCGAAACTCTAACATTCTGTGACTCTATAGTGTGTCAGAAATCTCACATTACCCATAAGCACTCAGCTCTCCCACAACAGAGCAGATGGAATCAGCATCTATCTCCTTCTGCTCAATGATTTATTACAGGGGTTCAGAGAGAAAGTACTTGGAGACTTTCTGGAGTTTTAATTATGTTTCTAGAATTGCTAATGTGATCCGCTTTGGATTGAAGCTTGTCATACAAGCAAACATTGAGAGTGGTCAAACAATAATTTAAAACCAGGCTGTTTAGACTTTACAAATCTTACGATTTTAACATGGTGGACAGCTGCTGTGCTCGGCGAGGGTGCCAGAACAGGCGGGGGAAAGCAAAGGGTAAATAAATGTATCCCGAATCCCCGACAGTCAGGTTAAGACAGGTTAACTGCAATAAAACGTGCTAACTAACTTATCGCTATCTCTTTCTCTATGTCGATATGCTGCCAAATCCTAAATAAGACACGAGAGAAGCACTCGCCTTGTCCCGCTGTGCAATCGCAGTGGGCTCCTAACACAACCCCATCGTGTCTGACCACCACCCATGGCTTCAATGGAGGCTATTTTGTTTTTTTGGGGAATGTTTAACCTGCAAGATCACTGATATACTGTATGTACAGTATGTATATATGTGTGTGGGTGTAGGTGTGCATGTGTGGAAGCATCATGGAGAGAGAGTACTGTAGTTTGGGACTCGAAACCTGTCACTCAGCAATCTGTGTCCCTTTCTGCAAATTACAGGGTTGAGTGGTGTGAACACAAACACACAAACACACCGCACCACTGGCACACCGCAGGCACACACTTAGGTCACTTTCCAGTCAATTTCAACTTTTTTTCCTGGAACTCTGTGTTATGATACTTATACATCCTAGGGGTTTTTACACAGAGCGGGGTCCAGAAGTCTGACGCTTGAAATTGCTAGTATTTTCCATTCCTTTCTTTATATTTGCATTATATTTTAGTATAAATATTGAAATATAAAGTTTAATTTAAAAAATTACATAAATTAAGAGTTTCTTACCGTTTGATATTTTCCCCTTTTGCTTACATTATTTGTTTAAATTTCCATTGCACTTTTCACAACGTAGCATTTTTACAAAATGTAAAATAAATGTAGGCCTATTAAAATCCAGACATATGTAAAAACACAATGAGGTAAAAGTAAAAAAAAAGTGATCAGGGTCAAAGTCACAAACTATGTAACCTATAAGTTGGCTATTTGTTACCCTGTCTGCGAAATACAGGATACAGGATACACTCAACTTCCAAGGTTCTTGATAGCCATTTTGTTCCAAAAAGAACCTTAAACACCACATTTTCGTGGTGAAAAAAATGTCTTCAGATTATATAAAGTAAGAAAGAGACGGTTCTTTGTGGAACCATAAATGTTTCTTCTTTGGCATCGCTGTGAAGAACCTTTTAAGCATCTTTATTGTAGTCTAATCTAATTATGATATTAGGTGAATCGAGGTTGCCATAGCAAAGTTTTTTGCCTTAAATTATAATGTATATGTTGGATTTTGGTAATACATTTTTACTTACTTAGTATAGATATTTAGGTGCCCTTACACACAACAACATTTTGTGTATTTGTTTGAGCAGTCAAACATGCATAACATCATCATAAAATGTTTGTTTAATTTCCAGCTTTAAATAGTAAAAAACACAGTATTTAAAGAGGGTTTTTTCAAACATCCCACAAACACATCTAAGGCGACACATGTAGTCACATCACGCAGTGCTTGTTCTCAGTCAGTGAGGTGTCTCTCCTCAGTGCCCTTAACATTAAGTTGAGTTGACCTCCCATTAGGACTCTGGACACTGAGTTATGACTGTGGTAATGGTGTAAGCAGCATTTAACCGCTTCCTTCACTGCGCACTATATTTACTGACCATTCTCATGGGTCACACAGTGAGGGGAGTGACCGAGTACAAAGGGGAAAAGTACAGCAAGAAATAACAGTGAATGAAAACAAGAATGGAAATGAATGAAGGGAGGATTAGAGATAATGAAAGTGAGTGAGAAGCAATTGAGTGATTGTGAAGGTAGATGGTGTATTTTTAATTGGGTTTCAGGCCAGCACAGTCCACAGTACTTGAATGGGGGAAGGCAGATATTTTTTAATGGCTGCCTAAAATCACAATTAAACAGCATTTTTCAAACCTGACATGAACTGAGCCATAACTTTGGTTTGCTACACCTAAATTGAGCTATTTATCCCCCTTTTCGAGGTCACTTCATCTACTGCATACTACTGGCTCGTGTTACTGGAAGGTGGGACTTCCTTCGCTAGAACGGCCATATTGAGCGTCGCATTTCTCCCCATTCATTGTAATAAAAGAGTGCTGCATCTTATATCTTTGATGTAAGGTTTTGAAGATTCTTGCGAAGCTTTTCTTTAGTTAACCTTTGTTGCTTTTTCACTGCATTGTCTATATACTTATATATATATTCAGCATCAATAAAAGTTCAAATGAACAAACAGTACAAATTACCTAAATGTTTGTTAAACATCGCATTTGAGCTTCATTAGTAAATCAATTCCCGACTACATATTTGTGTGGCAGTAATTTTTTTGAGAAGGAAATGACAAAAAAACAATGATGCTCAATAAAGAAAAATTTTACTGGATATATAAGTGGATTATTAAGAAACACTTTTCTTGAGTTTGCGGGGGTATAAAAATGGAAGTGCACAGGCAAATCATCACTTTCTGTCAAGATCACAGGGGTGAGACACGTACAGAGGACCCAGGTGCAGACAGCAGGTAAGGGGTTTTAACAGAAGACTTTAATAATAATAATAATAATAATAATAATAGTACAAAACAAACATCCACAAGGGGGTAACAGAACAAAACAGGGATGGATACAATAACATGACAGGACTAAGACTAACTACACTTAAACAAGACTAAAAACTCATTACAAGAACTACAAATACACTTAACTAGACTAACAAGTCACATGGACTCACCACACAACCACAATGAACCATCACAAGACAGAAGAGACAAGGGCATTAAATAAGGGACCAAATCAAGAGGGGAACAGGTGTATTGCATGAATCAATAATGAGGAAACGAGAGGATGGGAACAGAGATGAGACCGGAGAGAGCATATGGCAAGCCAAATAAACAATAGTCGCCTCTCTCCACATTAAACATGAGGTTCTGTCATGATCCTGCCACTAGACCAATAGAAACATGACATGATGTGGCAGAATCATGCCCAATGCCATTCAAAGTTCTACATAAAAAATACGTTTTTATTTGGCTACATGTTTTCAGGCAATAACTCACACTATATAGTAATAAACAGACTAAGGATGACAAATGATACTCTGTGTTCTTTTGGTTAGATATAAACATGACCGCTGCTTTTAAATGTTCAGGTCTTGACATCAGTGGAATTTACTGTAAGCCGCGGTTAGCACGAGCCCCCACTGTTCTCACACAAGGTACATTCTCAGATGTGACCGCAACTACAAAACTGTGGTACGTGGCTCAAGACACGCGAAATGGCACAGACACCTTGAGAACCTAAAGGTCACAAGACAGGAGAGAGGCAAACCAAAACTTTTGGTGTGTGAAGACACGAGGGGAATTTAGATGTGCGAGACAACGTTTCTATCTATAAAAATTATGATGCTGAGTTGAGGTCACACATTTTGCGTTAGTCAATTGTCAACAACATGGCTAAAGTCAATTCACTGAATGACAAACTGTGGCAAAAATTAAGCAAATACAAGCAAAACACTGGGAAATATGACAAATTATGTTTAGAAAAGCATTATTTTTAGGATTTCAGTTGAAATTTGTAAAGTAGATGTGGTCCCCAAGAGATTGTCCCAGTGGAGTTCCCCAGGGATCAATCCTTGGACCTCTACTCTTTAGTTTGTATATAATTGACCTGCCAGAGGTCTGTCCTGATGCACATACTCCCTAAGCGACGCCATTCGATGTTCCCTACATAATTTCATGTATCAACAAACAGTTCGTCTTCGCCATGGTACCATATACAGTTTTTGTTGTTTAATTTATTTTCTAGAATTGTTGGCATCTTTCTTGTTTCCCGTTCAGACTCAAAATGTGTTTTCTAGCTTGAAGCCATGTTGTTTGCCGTAAAACGAAACGGCTGTCCACTACCGTACTCTTGCTAAGTGCTGCGAAAGTTCCTTTGCGCCAAGTTGTGTACATGTCTAAACCGCACTTCGATAATGGGACTAAAATAGGAGTACTCTACCCGTCTTAATTCGGTTTGTGTTTACTACGATTATCAGTGTAGACGGATTAAGCTAATCAAAAAGCTCTGTTTACATGGTCCATTCTTAATCAGAGTATTGTCTTAATCGTGTTAATATTGGATTGTTGTTGTCCATGTAAACGTGGTTTATGGCGGCCCAACGCCGTCTAATTGGTTTCGCCATAGTTTCAAAACGAACTGAACATCTTTTGCACTTTTTATAATAACACAGCGATCTCTAACGTTGTTTGTGGTGTTGTTTCTGGATCTGATTCTGCAAAGCATACATCTGTCATTCATCTGCCTCTTGTCACGGGTTCTCATACACACACAGGTAGGCACAAACCAGTGGTGCAGTGTTTAGACAATTTTTTCCTTCAGAGAGCGATGGGGACCAGCGTCATTTTGCGTCAGATCTTTCTGCGTCTTCTCCTTTCATTTCCTAACAGCAGCTTAAAGTTACTTGTAAGTGAATAAATGAATGATTACAAAACCGCGGGTACAAGTACCTGTCATTGTCACTGACTGGACATGAACATTTGTCTGTAATTATTATTTTATGTCTTAAAACAGAAACATAAAATATGTAAACGACTTCGGCTTTATCGGGTTCAAAGAAAGCATGTACGTTGCGATGACATCACATACATGCTAATTGGCACGTAATATCACATTGCACCATAGTGACGGGTAAAATAGATTATGGCCTAATCTATCTATAAAATAAATAGAGCCTGTTCTTAAAAATGACGGACGATGAAAAAGTCTAGCATAACCTCTGGGTGGCACTAAAATTAACTTACATACTGCTTGTTTGCATTTTACAACTAAAAAGGACAAGGTCTTACCAGATCTTTTAGTAAAAGTCGACAAACTGCAAATTGTACAGGATATCTTGGAGTAATCAATCAACACTCGCATCTTAAAACAATAGTTAGTGTGTTGTCACTTCAACTTAGAAATTGTAAATGTATATGGAATCAATTAACCACAAATGCTGTAAAGGTGTTTCTGCATTCTTTAATCTTTTCTCATTTTCCTTATTGTGTTACAACATGGTCACAAGCGGGGAAATGAGTACTGAAACCATTGCATAGTTTGTAAAAAAAAATTACTTTTGACAATTTTATTATGTTTCACAAAGTATAAAATTGTATAATCTTGCACCCTCTTCTCTGAATAAATTTGTCTCCTAACATGATATAAATGTGAGAAAAACATGAGCTCCGTCAAGACGCGACTGTGTAGGATAGAGGTACTAACTTTGTTCGTTCTGTAAGAGCTGCTGTCAGCTGGAACAGCCTACCAATTAATAAGACAATGTCCTACTTTTGCACAATTTAAGCTTAACTCAACTTAACTAAACTTAAAACTATGGTTATGAGCGAAGTATGTGATCATTGAACATAGATTTTAATGTGTTTTTAATATGGCTTTAATGAATATATTTTTTTACAAATAATATATGCTGAATATATAAGCTTTATACGATAACTTCCAATTACATTGTTCTGGGTTGTCTGGTGTATTTGGGGACTTTTTCTTACGGAAGGATGTTTGTTATAGCTGCAATTTGTATTCGATGTCCCGCCCAGGGACTACGGATGAAATCGAGCTCTCTAGCTAATTATTGGGCGGTCATTGACTGTCCATGTCCCTGTTAAATAAAAATACATACAAAATTAATATAATAGTACTATAAAAGACAAACACAACTATCTAAATCATAAAATTATAATGACTCCTTTTATATACGAGGCAAGTTCACCTACTATAGGTTTAGAGTAACTCTTGGCTCCAGACAGAGGCAATTAGCATTCTTTTGGCTCCAGTGTTGATGTGGTTTAAGAGCCTAAGAGCCAATAGAACTAATGTGGTGGAGATGTATGCAGTGGGAGGTTAGTGTCTAAGTAAGAGTTGAGAGGAAATTGGCCTATTTAGAAGAAACTGTGTGTGCTGTAAAACCAGTTGGCCCTAAGAATATTCAGCCCCACATTGTGACCCCAACACACAAATGCGCACACACTACTCTTGCACAACTCCATTAAGAGTAGAATTTATTTTCACATAAACGCTAGCCGCACTTCAAACTTCTCACAAGAATGACTATAACCAAAGAAAGTCCAAAGCTTTCACCACCATAGTTTATGGAGGCCAAAGTATTTTGATCATAAACAATGGCTCCAGCTAAGAAAAAATCTGAGTGGTTAACCGGAAATATGTAGATGTTGAAACTACAGAAAAAATTACATCCGTACACAAGCCCACCCAGTATTTATTTAGAATATCTTACAAAAGGATTGCAGTTGTTGTTATGGATTCTTTGTATGTGCGTTTTAACCCAGTGCACACACCAACAGCCTAGATCACATATCACAAACTGCAATTCATTTAGGCGGTGAATAAATGTCAATGTCTACCTCTAACAAAATTATGATGTAGAAAACCTGACATAATAATGTTTCACTAAGAACAGGCCTGATGTTATTCCATAACTTTACATCACAAGGCACCAAAGGATGCTTTAGGTCTCAATCTACATTCTTTCAGTCATACACAAAGACACACATTGCCTTTTGTGTGCTACTGCCAAACTATTGTTTGAAGGCAATTCTAAATTAATTTACTTGTAAATTTACGGTAGGAAATTAAATTATCTTCCCGGAACATGATCTTTACTTAATATCCTAATGATTTTTGTAATAACAGAAAATCAAAAATCATTTTGACCCATACAATGTATTGTTCGCTATTGCTACAAATACTGTAATACCTGTGCTACTTATGGCTGGTTTTGTGCCCCAGGGTCACATATGACATAAATACAGTACAGTAGGGGGACATTTTTATATACAACACAGCTGACAAAGCTTTGGAAAAATAAGTAGTAATTTAAGAGTAGTAATGAGAAATATTAAACTGTATTTTGGCTATAGCTTTATGTTAAACAGGTGAACATACAAAACAACACAAGGTACAATCCTTCACTCACGATATAATGAAGGTACAGTGTAACAAAAAATAAAACTTCAGCCATAGCATGCGACAGCCAAATACTGTAGTTAATTCAAAAAATTTTAACTTAGATTTAATGAAGAAGAATTTTTTATGTATTTTCCCAGTAAATGGACATTGTTGTTTACCTTACTGATATATTCACATTTTAAGAAAGGATTTAATGTGTGGGCCTATATCAACACAACAAACGTTTGATGTATGATAAATTGCTCAAATTTAAATGGTGACTTACACCTACCTAATATTTTCAATATGATATTAGGACAAAAGATACCGTGTTGATTTTTTTATTTGATCTGAACATTCGATTGCCCAGTTCCTGAAGCAAGACTCGACATCCACATTAGGTCATTTGAATCAAATCAGTTTTGAAAGAAAAGTTCTGGAAATACACAGGTCATTCCTAAAAGTCTGTTGGCGTTAATAAATAATAACAAAATATTAATAAATAGGGCACAGGCCTGTAAAGAAAGATTGTATTCTTATCACATGTAGCTTTGTACACTGCTGGTGTATATGATTTTGATATTTGCACCCCTCAAAATCCCACACAGAGCCCCGACACACAACAAATCACAATTTAACCCTTGTTAAGGGAGGCCCTTATATGGGATACCATAACCGAATAATCCTAAGAAGTCTCAAAAATTCATGTAAAGCATTCAACCCAACCTTCCACCTTTTTTATCTACCCTTTAATCTTCCCTCTGCCAGCTCCTTCATGCCATTTCTTTCTGTGACCCATCTGCTTAACCTTCGTACTAAATCACTCCTCTCAGGACAGATCTGTAGGATGCTTCAGAACTGGCCCACTGGCTCAATGTACATAGTAAGGTTGAATGAGCCCTAAGCATGTGATGTGGGGCCATGTCCAAGATGTGAACCAAGATATGATGGTACTAAGAGCATCAACATTTAAACAGACAGGCATGACAAGAGAAAGCTTCTAACCAGTATTTACAGCATATGAACCATGGAAGGGCCTCATCACAGCGTGAACATCATGGAAAGAAAACAGAGATCTCAGCATTGCAGTGTTGGCTAAGCTCAGGCTCTGCTTACTGTTTGGATGCAATGGAGCTCAGCCAGGGCGTGAAAATATAGGAAACAGCACATATGGCCAAAGGTTTGATCACTGTTTGAAGCTTAAACACAAAGCAGGCTTGGAAGTAGTGACTGCATTCATTCAAAGTCCCAAAGCTGGTTGGACATTACTAAAGAGTTTGCCCATTGGAAAGGAAAGTCAAATAAGAGTTCTCTTTATTATATCAATTGTTTCTACTAGCCAAGAATGATGCTAAGTGGAAATGTTTGCTTAGACCTCCTGCTTTTCATAGTTTACTACTGACACTGAGAACCTAGTAATCTCATGTGGCTCTTTAGGAACAAAACTAAACGTCTCAAACTGTGGTCAGATTTGCCAGCATATCTGGAATGATATGTCACATTTAAGAGCAGTAAAAGAGGAGACGCTAAGCAACCAAAATGTCATCTATGTAGATACATGTGAACAGAGCTCAGTTAAATAGTTCTAAAGGAAATATTCAGGGTGACGTTTTCACATCTGGAAGCTACTTGTGTCCCTAAATCCTGTGTCCCCAAACATGTGAGACTGCAGATGTTGTTATGGCTGCAATGCCAGCACATAAAGCTCACGTTCCCTCAGGCACTGAAAACATGCAATATTGCATAACGCGTAAAATAAAACTGACATCACACCGTTGAGACTGACAGAAATGGATAATATCACTGGTGCGCTAAGACGTGCTGACATGATTCAGAACATTAAATGCACTATAATGTTAACACAACTCTTACGATCTCATTTAAGTTTCCAAAACACAGAGCTACCGATGAACATATGGCAACCACTTGCTCTCAAAAAACAAAGATGAAGCATAAGAGAAAGTTCAGTTTTACATACATATATGACAGCCGTGGAGACGACTGTAAACCATTGTCTGTCTTTCATCCTCCGTATCCCTCTGTAACCTGGAGACTTTTGACCTCCACTCCGACCCCTGAGTTCTGGTGTTGCACAACCGTGTCTAAACTTTGAAGGTTACCGTATGGAGCATCTGGCAGTGTGCTCCCAGCCCTCCTTCAAAAAACTTAAGGCTGGATTGCTGGTCAGGTTGGTGTTGACCATTTTCAAGAGTTTTTGAAGACCAGCTAAACCATCTCAATGCCAGCTGGGACTAAGTCAAGAATTTAGTGTGTTGTTTATATGTCTATGTGTTGTTGACTTTCTTTCTTCTGCAGAACATAAAATAAGAGATGTTTTGAATAACCAAACAACGGCGGTACCCATTAGCTTAAATGTTGGTATCAAAACATAAGTGGCCCTCATTGACTTGCATTGACTGTTGACTGTTGAATGTTTATTCAAGATATCTTATTTTATATTCCGCAGAAGAAAGAAAGTTATATAGGTTTGAAAACGCTAGAGGATGGTTAATTTGTGACAATTTATATTTATGGGTGAACAAACCCTTTATATCCTTTAAGGCAAACCATAAGTGACTTTAAATTCAGTGATATTATTACTTATTAACATTAATTGACTTACCTATTTTCAACTTTTCTGGATAAAGAGTCAGTTCAAAATTGAAGAGAAAAAGCAAAAGAAGAAAAGCTTGGGGAGAAGTTTGGCATGACATTCTTATGACTCATAGAAAAAGATGAATGAAGATAATAAAACAAATGTTTTGCTGGATATGGGAGCAGCGAGGGTACGAGAAGGACATGACTCGTACTTTTGTTGTATGCGTGAGTAAGATGAGAAGCAGATGTTAGCGAACGTGAGCTGGAGAAACATGACGTCCATGAGACAAGACTTCCCAATCGCACAATGACGTGCAGGAGGCCCTGCAGACAACATCGTAAAGTCAGACGTGCATCACTCCTCCACAGTTCGTGATGCAGAAATTGGGAAAAAAACAAGGTTAAAATCACCTTTCAATTGGTATTCGTAAGCTATTGCTCAGCAACATCCTGCTCAAAAGCTTGGCATAAGTTTACATGCTGGCAAAGACTGGTGGATGCAGGTTAGTGCTTGTTTGGAGCTGGCTCATAAGTATTGTGCCTTTAAAACTGGAATACCAGACAAGAACAGAACCGACACTCAAACTTCAATAAAGTCTCGATAAATCCCTGATTTTGGTGAGCCACACATTCACATGCAAGTTTGAAGTGGTAGCTAACAAACAAAAACAGTCTCTAGCGTGATTTATGATTATTTGCCCGGGTCTTGATTTGACTGTCGTCAATGGAGAAGCAACGTTTCATTACTGTGAAACTGGCAGAATTTTACTAAAGGAAAATTTTGATTACAAATGTCATTAAGCGGCTGCATGCAAACATGTCATATTAAAAATCAAAGACTACAGATTTTGGCTCATAAGAATCTTTAAGCATTCTCAAAATTGGGCTCAGACAACCAAGACGGCAGAGAAAGCAATGCATGATTATTTTTCTTTTGACAACATTTGGTGGCTTCCACTGCCAACGATGAGTACAAACATTCAGTGAGATGAATGCAAGTAAATGTCAAGTTTATAAATCAAGTGATAAGTTCCGTGTTTACGGAAGATGATTGTGTTCTCCAAATGAAGCAAATATTTCACTTGTGTGGTGTTTTGTTTTTTCTCTCTATTTAAATATATTTCGAAATCTGACATCATGAGGTTAAACTATTTGATACTTTTAGCAAAAAGAGATTGAGCAGTCACCAGGAATTTCAAAGTTCATGAGAACATTCTTTATCATACTTATCCAAAAACGAACCAAAAAAACAACAAGCCATTTCATATAATTTGCTCGTTCAGTGGAAATCTTATTTGTGTGAAAAAGAGGCGTGAAGCCAAAGTGTCAGCCAGCCATTGTGCATGAGATTGTGTGTGGGAAGATGAGAAAATGGGCCTTGGTTAACTTTTTGCCCTTTTCTGAGGCAGGGGAATGCTGGGAAAATTTGCGGACAGAAAGTGTGTTTTGTTCCAGGCCACCCCAAAGCAGGCGTGAAATTTGGTGTGAAAAGTATGAGCCACCGTCCACAGTCATCTCCTATGGAACCACAGTGAATCATGACAGTCACAATTCAACACACAGCGGTCGGATTAATACTTTTAGGGTAAAACGTTAAATAATTGTGCCGAATTGACCTTCTGTGGAATTGAAGAGGTTGAAAGAAAACCTCCAACAATCTTTTTGGCACATCAGAAACCACCTACACACATTTGACATGCTATTTTCTACTTGGTGTGTTTTGTCTGCACCCGCTAACTTGTTGAAATACTAGTCATAACTAGTCTTTTTTACCACTTTGTGGCCTGCCTTTGAAAGTAGAATTTGCATGGATAAGCTTTGCATGTCAACACACGCAAACGCAAACTTTTAAATAATCTTTTTGAAATGGTGGGATGGTTGTGGTCAAGCGGGACTGGCGTTCCTGTAAATGGATCTGCCGTAACTGATGGGTTTCATCCATCGGCTTACTCAACAAAATGAACATCAGAATCCGTACTTTTGTATCCATATCACTGCACGTAAGTAATCTTACTTAATGAAGATATTTTTTACAGAATATTAAGCCATTCTACAGCTGGCATGTTTTGATTTATCTGTGTCTAAATCCAGCCAGAACAATGAGATCAGCTTTGGCTGGCTCAAACCAGAGAGGGGAAGAGAGAGCACCGGCATCAGTAAAACGCCAATGACTCAGTGAATTTTAGACCGTTCACTCCTCTGTAAATCATTACCTAAGTTGGAGGGCATCACAGAGCTCACCTTACAACACAACAAAGATAGGCGAGCAATAAATAAGCTCTGACTTTAACAGTAAGTTCACATGACAATGATGGAGTATAACTTGCAAAAGGTCAGACAGACATATTTTTTAAACAATGGATGCTTTATAAAAGACCACGTTGACCATGTGCAGCTCACCCCTGAAACTGAATTGTTTGCATTACCTCCTTTGCAGCAAAGCAGTTTAATATTTACTTGAGTACCAACATAAATGTGTTGCTTGGTCTGTGGTGTAAAAGACGCCAAACACCAATGTCTACTTAACTTTATCATCTCCCTCTGTTGTGATTACATCCAACTGCCATTTCACATGCATGATTCTAGTCATCATATGCATTAAATTATGCATCTGTGTTGACTTTGATAGAAATAATTTAATATGCGATTATTGACTGTTTTATGACCATTCTTGTTATCACTCTAAGCTGTGACAAGAACTATTGACTCAATGATACATTTCACATTGACAGTATCGAACAAAACACAAACTGGCTCATAAAACTGCTGAGATCATTGTTAAGAGTGGTTGAGAGAGCTATTACCACACTGCTATATCTTTTCAACCTTTCTCAACAAATCTTTCTACAGTAAACACTATGATTGAAATGGTGACTGACATAAATTGGGAGAGAAGATTGAAAAAATAAGAACGTGAACATGTGTAAGACATGCAGGAGGGGAATGGTGCAGGCCGCACAGGGTGAAAGGGAAAGCAAATGAGGAGGGACAGAGAACATCACCAGATGAAGAAGGATGGATGAGTGTGTATGTTGTTAACATGGGGGAGTGGAGCTACTCTGATGCCATCTGACCTATGATACAGTCAACACGTGTTCCATATACAAATAAATCCAGCACTCTATTTATCATGCTAACGCTGAGAACTTTTACAGCGGTTAGCAATCTGAAGGTCTGAGACCTTGGGATTTGAAATGTAACATGTCATGTGTCATATAAAGTTTTAAAATAAGTGTAATACAAAGAATAAAGCTGAAGAACGCACGATAACCTCAACATTCTGAAATCTCGCTGGTGTAACACAAAACGTGTGGATGTGTCAGCACAAATGTGTGATGCGCATTAAATCTAAATGGTGACATTCTCAGGTCCACTTTGCACTCAAATTAGGCAGATAACCTAAATGCATTAGAAGAAAACTGCAAAACAGAAGCATTTTACCAAGTTTTGCCAACTACGCATACCAACAAGAATTTATCATGTACTCTCGTACACATACGCGCACAAAACAAGACTTCGTATGACCTCACCTTGATGTAATTCACTAGTAAAAGCTAGATGTAGACAAACCCATTTGTCTCATTTATAGGAGTCTTCCTAGCTGTCTGGTGTTGATGTGTTCCAGATTGACTCTACAGTACGTAATTCTGCCTGTGTGAGATAGGACACAGGTGTCCACCAGTATCCATGCATGCGTATATACCCATTCGTTCACATCACGCAAAGAATCATCCTCACAACACCATTAGTCACAGATTCCAAACGTGCTTCATCTTATTACTGGAAACTGAATAATGTTCTGTCTTTAAGGGAATCGGACACAGTACAGAGATGGATTTGGATCACCTCCCAATTATGGCTAATGCACCATGAATGAGAATTCTGACCGGCTGGATGACGACCATTCCACTTCTCACGAGGAAGCAATATCTCCTGACTGAGATTTTGCAACAAACAAAAGCAAACCAAAAGTGGAAACATCGCAAAACAGCTCGGCGCCACCAAATTTCTAGTGCAACATAAACAAATTCAGAAATATTTAAAAAAGACGTTGAAAGCTAAAACAAACCATATGCTTGTATAACCTGCCTCAGTTTTGACTCATTTAAACTAATGTTTTTCTAAACTCAGGGTAGTTTTTAAAACAGGTTTTAATCATGTTATGAGACATTCAACTATTTAATTAAAAACATACATCATTGTTAGCATTTGCATTGTTGTTGTTTGTGTTAGCGTGTGTCAAGATTTTAAACATAGCTTTGTGTAGCCTACTATACCTATTGTAAGCTCTTTCTGACAGACCACTGAATGCATTAAATAAAAGCATGGGCTTAATGAATACATTTATTTGTATTATAAATGTATTATAAGGCCTGATTTACATTTTTCACGATTTTACGTATGCCTTTTGTATATTTGTGAAAGTTTATTAAATTATTGTTAATTATATTAAATACTGTTATTACACGTAACACACGTAATACACGTAAATATGTTAGTTTACTTTTTCTGGCATTTTTTTTATGTAGGCTACACACTTGAGATGATGAATGTTTTTATATTTTATTGTGCTATTAAAAAGTAGTTTTCATATGCGTGTAAGCATTCATCCATTTAGCTATTATTATGCTAACTAATGTAAAAGCGGCAGCAGTTCTTTTTTATGTTATGTTATGGTATTTACCTCAGGAATGTTTACGGCTGCACCACATAGGGGAAAAAAGCAAGATGAGACCAACACACATCTTCACATTGTTGACCAAATGAAATAAAATAAAAATAAACAAGAGTTAAGATTATATTCGTTGGATACATAATACGTGTTATGTTTATTACATTTATTTTAAATCTAAAAGTAAAGTTACAATATTTATTTATATTATAATCTGCTCAACAATGCTGTTGCCTTTCTAAGAGTGCCACATGGTTTCCAATCAACGTTTTTGCATTCGCCAGTTCCGTCAGCTTAATAAACAATTCGCGCGGGGAAGCATTTACAGCGACATTATTTACAACACTGGTAACAGACATTTGCGCTTATCAACCACATGTGGAAACCCTTGAGCAAAAGTTCTATTGTGTCGCTTTAACCTCATGAAAAAGAAAAGTGTAGGCCTACTTTAAGAAACTGCAATTTTATTTTTCAAACAGAGATGGCGATAGAGATGAAAAAGTTATAAATGGTCGTTTTAAATTGATTGAAGATTAAAGAAAGGGTTAGGTAGTTTAAATAAGTATATTTGACTACATTTACTAGGAAGAAATCATAGAAAACATGTTGATCTGGAAATGAGCTACTTTGCAAACCATGGTCGTCGTTGTATATTTTTTATGCATCCAAATTAGCGTAAAATAAAAACTAGGCTAAACTCGTAATATTCTTTGATTTGAATTGTAGTAGAAGATGTGTTCTAAAATACTTTATCACTTCATATGACTTTGGGTCCCAGTTCCTGGCATCAATCAAACAACCAAAGGACTTCAGCCGAGAGTTGAATCCACCTCAGATATGTGAGTCTTTCAACATGCTATGTCCATGTGATGATCCGATGAATCCCAGACGCACACAGATCAGACGGAAAAGGAAGGCCGTCTACTTACAGAAGATCTTCAAAGTTTCAAACAGCTCTCCGCATACATTTAACTTTTGGTCATTTCGCAGACGCTTTTATCCAAAGCGACTTACGGAGAGTTCAGGCAGCGATAAAGCGATATGTAATACAGGTGCAATAATTCAAAAGGTGCTAATAAAAAGTTACTAATTTCAACAAAAAACAGACCAATACCCGTTGAAAGAAAGAGAGAGGGTTGAGAGAGAGACCAAGGTCCAGGCAACAAATTAAAGTCAGTTTACATTCATCACATAAGAACTTACATTACTGTTGCGCCATTGGTAGTCTAAGAGTTTTATTCAATCTCATCTCTAATGGTGTGACATAAACAGCGAGACACTAAAAGCATGTAGATCGACGACGGATGTTCGGTACTGTAAACCAGAATTGCATTTAGCCTATTCAAGTGTAGCAATAACAATAAACAAGCTTTTCATTTTATTTTTGTATGTTTTCCTGAACATTGCAGTTCAAGTGTCCCAGTGAACAGTATTCATGCCTAAAAACTAATCAGAACTTTGGGAATGAAAACATTTTGGGGAAATTTGTTTTTTAGGTATTCATTTCTAGAGATATTAGCTAAAATCTTTAATTTCTGAGCAGCTAGAATAATTGTTTAATAATCTTAACTGAATAATGACCAGTAGTAATTTATAATAATATCTTAAAATATTTCAGTGTCATTGTTTTGTGAAACCGGGTCAAATGGTTTTATTTCTTTAATGGCTTTGCAAGACTTAGCAAAAAAAAGCTTTTGGCAGTAAAATGTTTGTGTGTGCAGTCATAACCCTGCTGTGTTGATCTGCTTAACCCATCTTAAGTGTGATGCATTTGCGTAGATTCCTTAACACAAAGTTAAATTTCACACACACACATTTCAACATCAGCACTTGACACGTGTTTCTTAACAAAGAAAAAACGCTTTTACTTTTTCCAGCAACATGACATGTTGTATTTAGCGATATGTATTAAAAGGATTTACGCAACACAAAATTCTAATAAAATCCAGGCATACAGCAGGAAGTATGAACACAGAGCCTATTAAGCAATAGATGACACATTTACCTGTTACTAAGAACACAGTGTACATATGATAAATTCATCAACCCACCCCCATCTGGCCTAAACCATACACACGACTCGGTGTACACATTGGTAATTGTTCGAAGCAACAAACACACACTTGTGCCCATTTCTCACCGACTGTTTATGATTTTCTGATTAATATGAACCTTAGAATGTAGTCATGCTTGTTTTAATACCAGCTCGTGTGGCAAAGTGTTCTGGATACATAAACCACATGGACTTCCACTCAAAAGCTGATCATTTGTCTACTGTATGTTTATAGTGAACATCTTTGAGGATATGAACCATTACATTTGACTTATTGCCCCAGGCCCATCCTCACCGGTTCAAACAGGATACGTTTGGAAAGCCAAGCAGACGGAAAATGACAAAAACATCTTAAATGCTGTTTTAGGGCGAACAATATGAAATCAGATTAAGTTAAATTAAAAAGTAAATAAAGATGTTTACTTTTACATTCACAATACATGAGCAACGTCTTTTTTATGTCTGATTTCCCAGCAAACCCCAACATAACCCTACATAACAAAAACCGAGGACAGCCTAAAGTGGGCCGGTTCTGTCTTTTGCAATTAAAAGGATGTTCTTCGGATTGCTTTCGAATTATACCTAAAGTCAACCGGATATTCTGGGATATTGTTTTAATGCTGCAAATCGGACAAAATTCAAATTGAGCCGTAGGATAATCTCTTAGAAGTCTGAGTTTGATTAATTCCTGTAAGACCCACCTACACATGCAGAGGCACATAGAGATGTGAGAAGGTAACAGTAGTTATAAATGCTGCTGTGCATGGATTAGAATTTGACATTATTGCCACTGTATATAATGGATTTACCACCCCCATCCACACACACAGCCCTTTCATCTTATATGAAAAGATCAAGGCTGGTTGTCACATTTTTTATCCGCTGAATATTGACATAAACCCGTTCTGTTTCTGTATGCCTTGCCTGATAGACCTATCCACCATTTGAACAAGTATGAAAAACTAGATAATTTAGGTGACAGCAAAAAAATCACAAAATTTCAAAGGTGCCTAGTTGCAATTCTTTTGAGGATCTATTGACAGAAATGCAATATAATGTACATTACTATATCTTCAGAGGTGTATAAAGACTTTACATTTAAATGCATGTGAATGCGGCAGAACAGAACCACAAGCTTTTTGGGGGGAAAGAGTGTTTCCCTGCACTCCGAATGTGTGCAAAAACATTATTTATAAATTTGTTTCGGGTTGGTGCCCATATACGCAGGGCGCTGTCTACATTTTGCATTCTACAGATCTAGTGTGACTGTAGAACTATATAGCAGACATACTGTATGTCTGAATCTTTGCTAGGATGACTTCATTTATCGTAAAGGTTTAAGGGGATCCAAATTAGTTCATAATTTACAAGTGTCATTGCAAAGTTGTTTGGTTTTATTCTGTCGAACACAAAAGAAGATATTTTGAAGTGCAGTATGTTGGTAACCAAACAACATTGGACCCCTTTAACTTCCATAGTGTGGAGAAATTTCTTAAAATATCTTCTTTTGTGTTTCACAGAGGAAAGCGTCACATACAGATTTTGAACTATGTGAGCATGAATAAACCTATAATCAGATGACATTACAATGAATAAATGAATGTACAGTACAGTAATGTACAGTAATATAACTTAATCCTGACAGTTCCTGGTATTTGGCCCTGTGACAACAATATTAAGCAATGGTTTAAGAAGACACTTAAAGTTGACACATTGCAGGCATGCCATCATCGTTCACTTATTCATTCAACTTTGACATCTTTGTTAGATGTGCAGATAAAAACGACCCCAACCTCTTTTCCCCCCGTGTGATTATACCTGTGCATTTCTAAGGTTTGATTCAGGAATGCGCTCCATTTCCCTAGGAAGTGGAAAGCGGAACCCAGCCCTGCCGCCCCTCCTCACGTTGGGCCGCGGAGTGAAAAGAGGCTCTGAGCCCTCGGACATCCTTCCTTAGGGGTCCGCCCTTCGATTCCCATCCACACCACAGCGGCTCGTGATTGGACAGCAGCTCCATAATTGACAGTACAGGTACAGTGCTCCTCTTGTACCTATGAGCCATTTTATGGTATACAGTGTGGTTTTACCATGTGCCAAGGGTCCCATAAAGCCTTCCACATACAGAACCTATAAATCAATTAAATGCAAGTAGAAACAGTGCATGTGCAATGTTCAACATTGATGTTGATTTTACAGAAATATCAGGTCAGCACAAGTATTTGCCTGATACTCATAAACCCAAATGACTGATTATTTAATTGAAAGCTGAATGTAATATGTAAAAGCAGTGAAATTGAAAAGGAATGAAACATACTTGCTACTAAATCAATTAATTAAAAGGGAGTATAATGGTCAGGACAACAAAAACTTTCCCGCACAACTTCTAGACGGCCTGCAATCTGTTTCTGTTTGCTGTGTGGACCAACCTCCGGATATTAACTTTGCCTAAGCTACCACTCTCTTTCTTCATTTGGTCATTTACATTTAGCAGACACTTTTATCCAAAGCCACTTACAAAGAGTTTGGGGAGCAATAAGCGATATGTCAGAGAAGAGCAATAGTACATTAGGTGCTAATACAAAGTTACTAGTGGTCAGGGTTCGGCCAGAGGCTTGACAGCCCGCTGTTTCAATGACTCTGTTAAATAAAGCTGTTTTGCATTATTCTGCTCTTGGGTCCTCTCTCTCTATAGAATCTGACAATAAAATACCTGATTTTCAAAGTCAGCAGTGAACACTAATGGCTGGCATAAATGCACAGCCTGAAGGGAAAACCCAGTTGGGTATTATAGTCCAAGCTTTTTTGATGACCACAGGTTACATATATTTTCAGTTTTGAATGACAAAGAATGTTATGTTTTTGTTGAAAACAAAAGAAAATAAAAAAGGTTTTCTTTTTGGATTTATGTGTCAAAACAGGAAAAACTGGTGAATATAACACATTCATAAGAGCATATGATTAAACAAAGCGATACTAATGTTTTTCACGTGTATGTTAGGATCAAACATTTATGTATGATGGAATAAACCAGATTTTTTTCTAAACTTCTATGCATCTTTGCATTCTCTCAGACTTTAGGTGACGTTTTATGTCAGTCCTGAGGTTTGTATCTGATGGAATTGCAACAATACATGCAGAAATGCTGATTAAGGTAAAACTAGACTGGTGTTTTAATTTTTGAAGGGCGGTGTACTCATGTATGAATGGTTGATAATATCCAAGTTAAAATTTACTGTTGAAAAATTAATTTCACACCAAAGACTTTACCAGGATACACAGCAGGAACCAAAATTGATATTATGTACAATATTTATTCTTAATGTCCGTCAGGTTAGAGTCAAGCCTAAAATATAAAGTGCGTGTTTTAGAATGGACAAAACACTCAACTTTTAAGGTGCAAGGTAGTTGTTAGGTTTAGGTATTGGGTAGGATTAGGGGTGTAGAATATGGTAATGCAGAATATGTGCTTAATAAGTACTAATAAACAGCCAATATGCCAATAATATGCATGTTAATAAACAACTAGTCAATAGTGAGAATGCTTTTGAAAGACAAAGTAATTGTGGAGTGGTCTCTTCATTTTTTGCACACTAGTTTCTGTGTAAACATTTCCATTTGTCATCAAAAATGTGTTTATAGCAGCTGACTACAATATAATCTACTTACAGATGTACATAAAAGTATAAGTTACTTGGGCAACATTTCTGTCTGAGCTGTTCTAAAGTGATGGTCCATTTAAGAATCAGGACTTATTTTGGTGGCTTGGATGGCACTCCATCTCCGGTGAAATGTAGTATGGATGCCAACATACTGTAAAAGTCCCACATGGGGTGGTAAGAGATCCCCCCTGTGCCTGCGGCAAGAGAAACCCAACCGTACTCAAGTTTTGTAAGACATGTCTTTTGTAAGACACGAAGTTGCCCAACTGTCATCCCGGAGCCAAACATGACCACAGAAACATCAGCTTCTTCTAGAATTACTCTCGATGGAGCCACGGCAATCCATCAAGAGCTCAGCAACACTGGCCTGAACCTATAGCCACAATTCAACACACACCAACCTGTGCAGTCATTTTACAGATTTTCCTGTAAAAAAGGTTGTTTGCATTTAATAACGAATTGTAGAGATGGCTAGAAATCTCAGGGTGGCTTTTACTTGGAATGTAATGTTTTACTAATATAGTTTACCCGAAAAATTTAAAACAATATTTACTAAACCTCATGACCCAACAGTACAGTTTCTAAATCATCACAATAAGCTTAATCGGGGTAAGATAAGGAGCTTTAACAGTCGTGGTCATTAAAAAATGCGTTAAAAAAAGATTCTTCAAATATTATTTTGTGTACATGGAAATTGCAGCATACAGCTTTGGAATGACATTGAGGGCGAGTAAACAAAGACGAAAAGTTCATTTTTGTGCGAACCATCCCTTTTATGCTGAATAGACGTTTACAATGGAGAATGTGACCACCGTCATAGGCCAAAACTAAAAACAATGATCATGGCGACTGCACGCGGCCAGAATATGAAGTCATAGTTTTGTTAGGAAAACAACATGGACACCCACCCATGATTGAAACATTCTGACAGTACTAACAATGAATTATTCCTTTCCAGGACGTTCTCTTCATCTTTCTCTCCCTTTTATCTTCCGTACTAAAGTAAGTAATATAAAATGCCTCATATAAACTTTCCTTTTGAAACTTTGATATCCTCGCAGAACATTTGGAGAATGGCGCATAGATAGCAATAAAGAACCTTACAATAAGACAAATTTACATAAAGAAAGCAAACAAGTTTTGTTTATAATGAGCTTTTATTTAATAAACACATGTATTAGAGTACATTTAGCAGGAAAACATTTGCTATTATTTCTTTGTACAAAATGAGACAATACAAAAATACTAAGTGAATTTTGATACAATTGTATGTGTTTATTCAACAGTTATTAAAAACTTACTATCACAAATCTACAATATTTTAGTTACCTAAATACAAAAATCTGTCAATCAATGCTCGTAAAAGCAGCACTTTGTAAATAACACAGGTCATGACACATTGCTTTTTAGATTCATAGTGGATATATCTAAAAATGTTGAGAAATCATATTTTACATAGTTAATTTTAGTGATTTATACATTATTTATATATTTCTGAGAGAGAAATAAAACTGTCTGTTGAAATGATAGGACGGACTATACATTGGGAGGGATGTGCAATACATTTGGAGCTTTAGTTGCGTTTTATGGATGTGTTTTCTGGAATAATCCGGCAGTTCTGTACAGTCTGTTAGTGGGAACAGTAGACATGATCAAGAAACGAACATAAAGGCTAAGAATAGGCATTTCGAAAAAGTCCACAGTTTTCTTAAGTTCAATATTTCTTCACATGGAAACGGTCGGCTGCACCTGGACCAGGTGCGGAAACAGCGACTCAAACACGCTCACAGGCTCACACGGACACGGACAAACACATGGGATAGAATACATCTGTGGAGGGACCCAGCATTCCCGTCCCCCACCAACAAATGCTGGGGTGTGGGTAGCTTGACTCATGCCAGGATAGGCAGAGGGCACAGGTGGCATTATGGGTCAATCATGCAGTAACAAGGGATAGAGATCGTACCAGCCAGCGGAAGATGCTCAGTCCCTATTTCAAAAAGAAAAAAATGTGCCAGTGGGAGTCAACCCCAACGACTGGGGTGACCTTACGCCATGCTCCCCAACTTCTAACCCCGCCCCTGCTTTAGCGCTGACCAATCAGAAGACAGCGAGGATGCATGGCTCAGCTATGCCTCCAGAATTTAGGTGGAGACTGGTGGTGGCCATCGTGAAATCGTCCTTCAAAATCTAATTTCAAATCAGCTAACTCACCCAACCACCCACCCCCTAAACCCTGTTACTATGCTTCTTCCCATAGAGTTTGGCCAGGATCAGCATTGTATATCAAACTAACTTCAGGGGTATATACTTAGGGGTGTCATTTTACTTCCCATTCTTAAAGGGGAGGCACAATACCATATTGTAGGAGCTTAGTGGCACGCAAATGGCCATCTCGTCTGTAACCCATACCTAAGCTCCACTTCTCATATAGTGGTGACATTAAACAATGAACTTGGATATAGTGCTATAAGTTATTCTTTATATTGTTAATATATCTGTGCTAATTACATCGCAGGTAAAAAAAAGAATCTTTCCTATTAATAAGGAATTTGTTGTCCTATATTGTTGAAAGGCCACAGAGTCAAAGGACCAGAGGATAACAGGACCAGAAAAGAGCTGTCCTGGTCACGTGACCAGCCTCACATTCGGTCTCTCCTTAAGTTGTCGTTTATCTACGCTGTTGTATATAAATTCATAACTTTTTGTTCCCCAAGTTCTATCAGCTGGGGTGGTTTACCCGCGCTCGAAAAAATCCCCCCAAAATTCACAAACCTGATCCACGTTCTTTTAAAAAAAACATAAAAATCGAATACGTTTTGTTTGATTGTTTTCTTAGTTTTGTGTGTCCGTTTTGCTTTCATTGGGCTCAAGGATCGTGAGGTCATAATAAAGAGTCATCGGGATTGTCTCTGTTCCTACATTCTACTGTCAGATGAGAGAGAGAAGCTATCAGCTAAGCTGGAGCTTCTCTGTCACAGGTGGCTGTTCTGGTTCTTCAGGGGAATGGGGAGGTGAGGGAGGGTGAGATTACAAACAGATCTACCCGGCTCCCTCACCTACACAATGTTGTGGTGGTTGTTCCTCTCTATGATGTCAGAAGAGGGGAGGAGCTCTTTCTTGATTGGCGACGGTGGTGGAGTGGCAGTCTTGGCTTTGGGTTTGAAGAGGTCTGATACATAGAAGACCTAGGAGAGGAAAAAGAACATGAACGTTAGATGATTCATTTGCGAGCCAAATACGATTACAATAAAGCAAAACAGACTTTAAAAAAAAGATAATTTGAAATGGTACCATTCACCAGCCTTTATAATATGCCTTGACACTTGTGTCATTTATTGATAAGAAAAGTCAACATCCGACACGCCTTTAAAAACAGTGAGTCAGGAGAGAAGATAAGAAAGTCCTTTAATTCTTCAGCTTTTGTCCTTCTCAAGGGCGTGAGGTCACTTTGAATGGTCTCACATGGCGTGGGAAGAACTCTGTAGGAGGCAAAGACGCCTGGCAACCCTCTCTCTAGGTCCTAATGACATCACTGGCAAAACAGGAAACAAGGGAGGGGGAGACGGGAAGTGCACCCATGGCATCAGGCTAGGCCTCTATCCAATGACTTGCAAATAGCCAAAAATAAGTCTGAGTCACAGAAAGAAGGTCTGAATGGTTTTACGGTAATACGGGCATAGGTGAGCCATCTACATGCTAGGAATATATCCGAGGCATGGAGAACAGCTGAGCTTTTCAACAGCAGTGTGGAATCACAGATTCCAGAAAGCCCGCCAATGCGTAAATACATACTCACACACTCTCTATTTATACGTGTGTGAAGAGTATGAGTCCAGTGTGTGACAGGAAAAGAGGTCAGTGTTTGGGGTAGCAAACAGCTAAATTGTCCTGACACGTTTCCGACGCTGCTGTCAGCCGTGGCACCCTGGAGCTTAGGTGCTGCCCTTGGGCGATGCCAAAGGGAAAATAGCCCTGTATATGTAAGCGCACACAGATTTACATACAGAGCAAAAAAAAACATACTGTATAAGTACCTTTCCTATTTGGTTCTGTGAGGGACAAGCGTGATGTAAGGAAGCTGTAAAATGGGTCTAATGGGACGTAAAATGATGAATTGAAATGGCTAAAAATGATATTGAAGATATTTTCGTTCACGGGTACTGTTATTTCGAACATACAGTCTTGTTTTAGGAAAGATTCTAAATGTAAGAAAGTATAACAGTTATGACATGTTTTCCATATTCTGTTCATTAAAAAAAGACATTTAAATGAATAGTTATATTGACTTGCATACATTTGATAGAAAACATTATAATATTTAAAATGCAACAGACAGAAACTTGAGTGAATAATTGACTATTAAATTGAGTCGGAACGGACAATTCAAATTAATCTCAAAATGTTAATATTTATATACTGTAATAATAATATTTTACACACTTTATAAATATATAAACAGTGATATTTAATAATACTATTAACATGTTTATAAGTGCTATGTTTGTGTGTATAAAGAGAGAAAAGTGATCCGCCTTTGGGTGATCCATAACTTTCTGGAAATATCTGTCCTGCAGCTGTTTCTTCAATATCTACTTAGTAAAAGAAGTGACGCTTAAACACAAAGAGCGCTTTATGCGAAGGTTACAGAAGATGAGTTCATTCAATAGGCCCCCGAGTGAGTATCTTCTGCCCACGAGTGGAAGTGCGCCACAAAGGATCATGACATTTCCAGACTGACCTTTATATTAAATGGCAATGACATCAAGGACCAAGAACCCCCGTACCTCATGCTTGTTGATAATTATAAATACATTTACGGTAATTCCAAGTGAGTCAGTGAATATATGACCAGCAACTGCATATAGCTTGCGAGAATCTGAGGGAATTTTGGGAATGTGATCATGAGCCTGCTAACATGTGCTATCGCAATGTGGCATCAGGCCGGCATTACGTCCAACGTGACTCAGTCCGACGATTTTCAAGTTTTCTCACAATAGGCTACTTGATGCACTACAACCTTTGACCTATAATCACAGGCCGCTAATGGTCCTCTGTCATGGGGTGAGCTCTTCCTGTGTCGTCACCCTACGTCTGAAAGTGCTCTTCTACAACAAACTCGCTCCATTGTGTTTAAATGCTCAGTCAGCACCAGGAAGCCGTTTTATGTGTTCATTTAAGCATGTGTGCGTTTTGACCTTATCGCCGTTCTGTTAACAGTGTATTAAGGAACATGCATCTTAAGGTTCTGTGGCGGCCCCTATGTCGTACGGATTAATTCAGAGACTTAAAGGGGATGCACTGCCATTCAAGTTTTGAAACACTTCACTCAATTGTTTCTCATGATCTTTTAATGGGAAGTTGTGTGTTTAAATGGTTGAAATGACCAAATGGTTGTTTGGTTGGTGTGCCAACTTATTAATTTTTATTAGAAAACAAATTTATTTTGGACCAAATAGTGGAGAAAAAGCAGCTAATAGAGCCCATGAAAATTCCTTAAATACTTTTTACAGGTAGGTGTGACCTCATGAAACGTTTTTGGCAAATTCTTATTTTTGTTTTCTTTTGGTTGCTTTTATATTTTAATAATATTTAGATTTTCTTTTATTCCTAGATACAGTTGTGTTAGTATATAGTTTTTATGAGTGTACTATTATTAAAAAATGTGGACAACAATATAAATAAAGGATAAATGTTTCAAAACTTTTGAATGGTTGAGTATATTATTTACTTTTTGTATAATGTAAATATTTTATGTTTTCTCCAAAACATTTATTTAATTTTATGTGAACATTTCCCACCACCTTGCCCCCTAAAATCATAAGATAGAAAACTGTTTGATTTTACTGCTGTATCTTTAAGAAACCTATGTGATATTGCAATGTTTATTATTTTGTATATATTGTTTTATATCATTTTCCGATAAATGATCTGTGTGGATTTGTAAACGCTAATGTGCTTTTGCGGTCTCCATCTCAACGTGATTTTTTATTATGATGTTGACATCATCTAGGTGGCAAGCTACCACCACCAAAGCAACCCTCCTCCCACACATTTTTCAGACAGGAAATTACATCAATAATTTGTCACCATCCATTGATTGTGCCTGAGTGTCAAGGATTACAACATAATGGTCTACTTGGCTTTCAGAACTGGGAGGGGACACCAATTCTATCCAAACTTTATAAAACGAACTTCACTGAACCTCTGTTCTTTCACTGATGGCAGTATTGGATACAACTGAACTGTGAACAGGTTCATACAAAATCCATCTGCGTGTATTCACATGTGTGTGGTCTTCCACTGGCCTGGGTGTGCCCAATCCTCAAAGTGCCAAACACAGCATATGATTATGTGCCAGAGTGTTTTGTTTACGTTATACTGTACATGTGTCTTAAACTGCAGCTCAAGTATTCTGCCACATCTGCATAATAATCGTGGAGACCTGGTAATGTTTTGGCTGCTCTCTCAGCTGTGTAACATTAGTAACGTTTTAATACCACTGTTAAACCACACTATTTCTGGTTAGAGGCAGCCTCCATTACCACGGCGACACACAGAGGACCAAGGCAGCCAATGGAGAAAAATAACCTAGCCCAGGCCTGATATATAGGAAGACGTGATAGGCTATCAGGACACCATCTTTGCATCCAATCCAGACCAGAAGCACTTTGGGCCATTATCTCAGAGAGAACTGGAGACCGTAACACCAACATGACCCCGGGTGCTCCCAAGGAATGGTGGTATACTGCTTGCCAGGAACTGTTTTGGAAAAACTGTTTAAGCAGTTTCCAGCTGTTTCCAGCACGGCGCTGCATTCTGCCGGAAACACCTCTGCAACCAAACGGCAACCAGGAGCCGATCTCTCACACGCTCTCCATCCATGTCAGCGGCTTGGAAAGTGGGCCGTCTTCGATTACATGAACAAACATCCCATGCCACTCTCCAACAGGAAGTACTGGAGGAAACGCCGTGGCTGCAGCCGAAGGAGAGTTTTGTTGAAACTTGAATCTCAGGGGTAATTCTGGTTCTGCATCTGGCATTTCAACACATGCCATGCTGCTTGCCTTCAGCAATCATAGCAGCGATAGTGAATCCCTCTTAAAGTTTGGATATAAACCAGACGCTATGTAAGAAACCGTGTATAGCATCACAGACTTCAGAAGTCTCATTTTCGAGGTTCCAAGAAACGGATGGCCTAGTAAAGCTCGCTCTTCTCGTTTTTTGATTCTCATTGGCATGCTGACATGAATTGCAGAGATCAGTGCTTTCTAGACATCACAGTTCAAGAGCAGCATACACGCTGATGTTCTTTAATATGGAACATGCATTAAGTCAGTAATCAGTTTTTGAAAGACGGCCAAAACTCACCGAGACCCATAACTTTCCACATCTCTTAAAACCCAGCCAGTTGGACACCACCCCAGAGCGCTTACAATCTTAAAACGTCTTTAAACACAACCCCTTCAGGCAGTAATCAGCACCTTAAGCCAAGCTTAGAAGAAACGCTACTTCTCTACACCGTGAATTTCCGGAGACGGCTTGCTGAGAGGAGTGAAGTGAGTTCTGAAGGCTTTGGTGCCAGCCAATGTGTGATGTATGGGGACATAACTTTGGCATCTCACCATGAGTTGAAGTTATGTACCTTGCATTACCTCTGTGGGCTTCATGTGAGCTTCGGTTATTAGAGATACTCTAATTGGGCCTCTAAAGCGTTCACAGATGTGCGTGTTACAGCACAGGGGGAAAGACTCCAAATGTGGGCTTGTTAAACACAAGTACATGTGCGCTTTGATTCGCTGTGGTGTGGATCTCGTTTCTGTTCTTTCTTATTGTACTTATCTGCAAATAGACTACTATTTTATATAGGAGAGAAGCTGTGTTAGAGACATCAACCTATACAAAGGGGTCAATGATGATCAAGAGGATGAGATTAAGAATGGATATATAATAAAGAAAAATAAGATAAAATGACTAAAGATGTTGATCTTAATGAGGTCATAAAAAGATTGGTGCGTGCCTATATTACTCTTGGAAGAAATACTGTTGGGTCTACATGTTTAAGAACTGAAATGAAATGTTGAAGAAGATTATGATATGAGTGGAGAAAGATGTTTGGCCAACATCTGCGTACCATCAAAAGTATGGCCCTGTCACAACCAATTAGACTAAAGGAAGACATCAGCAGATCTCCTTTCTAGGGCATTCTGGGAATTGTAGTGTACGACAAATAGGACACGACATAATCCCTAATCAAATTGGAAGAATGGGGGTACATCTCGTTTCTCCAATTGCATGGTCCGTAAACCCTTTTGTCTCCCCCTGCTTGTGCAGATAAAACAGATACAACGCAAATAAATTTTCTTCCAAACAAAATCGTTTTCTCGTCTCTCTCTCTGTTCTTAGACTAAGTATTCCCAGGCATGATCCAGCATACCAAAAATCTGGCACCAACTGGAGTGACATGTGCCACAATTATGAAGTGTAAAATAGCTTTTTCCGCTACCATCCCCCTTCAATTTTCATTTGAGGATGGATAATGGTGCAATCCAGGCAATATGCTCCTCATTAGCCAAAAACAGATTGTGGATCATTTTGTGGATAAAGGTGAAAATGAGAGAGAGGGTGGGGTTCTGAGAATTCCTCTATCTTTACTTCATTCCAAAGACCTCAGATTAAATCTGTTTCTACTGGTTCCAATGGGAAAGGAATCTAAAGAAAATCTGGCTCAAAAAAACCTCTAATATAAAGGACTACTGCTTAACCATACTGAAAACAGTTAAAGAACATCTAATGTTTTCAAGAAAACATTTTGTAATTCTAAAGAGAAAACAAAAACAAATTTGCGACAGGAACATTCAGTTCTGCTAATGTCTCCATAATGTGTTAAGCGTTTGTTCACCAATATTAGTTAAATACTTATATTACTACTAGTAACTTTGTATTAGCACCTAATGTTCTATTGCTCTTTTATGACATATTGCTTATTGCTCCCCGAACTCTGTGTGAGTCGCTTTGGATAAAAGTGTCTGCTAAATTACTAAATGTAAATGTAAGATCATTTATGGTATAGCATTAACAGAATGCACTGTATTTAAGAGGCTTTAAGGGATGGTTCACCTTCAAAATAAAGATTCTGTCATCATTTACTTACCTTGTTGTCATTCTAAACCTGTGTGATTTTCTTTCTTCTGCAAAACACAAGAGAAGAAATTACAAAAAATGTTGGAAACAAAAAACCGTCGGTCTCCAAATGGACCAAACGGTTTTCTGTTACCAACATTTTTCAAAATATCTCCTGTGTGTTCTGAAAGAAAGAAAGTCATACAGGTTTATCGGGCATGTAAATAATGACAGGATTGTCATTTTGAACATGATCTATTCCTTTAGTATACTGCTATATTGTATGCAGGTTCTGTAAATGTCTGCGCTTTGAAATGACAGGAAATCGTATTTAAAACATCCTGGAATAGATCAGATTAATGAGGACTTACTATGCAGTATGCCACCAATGCTCCCTGGACGAAACCAGCCAGGACATCAGTGGGGTGGTGCTTGTGATCGGAGACGCGTGATAGGCCAGTGTAGAAGGCCATCATCAGCAGGGTGAACTGGAGGAGAGGCCTCAGAAGACGAGCTCCTCGCCACGTGAACCGAGACTGCAGGTAGAACTATAGGAAGAGAGAGAAAAAGCAAGTGAACAAAGGAAAAATAATAAAATTTGATGCTAATAATGCATGTTGTTAGATAAACGGTAAAGTCGTCCTCAAAAACGCATAATAATTAAATGAATATCTTTTTGAGTGAAATATAACAGGGACATTTTTTGTCATTGAGATTCCCCCTATTAATAAATAAAAAAATCCCCTCCTGCAACCCAGAGTTTCTTGTATAGTTGCTTTCTGGGAACAGGAAGACTCATTAGGGTAAGAAAACAACTGAAGTGACGGTTAGAGAGATGAGCGGAGGATGGGGGTCACAAGGACAGACTGTTGTCGACGGTCCGACAACACATCACGTCCTGAAATCTCTCAAAGCGGGTCAGTCAAGGACCTGCCGTTCATCACCCACCCTTAATCATCCATCACCACAACAGGAAGAAAACTTCCTGCTCAAAACCGCAGCAGACGACAGCGAACTCTGAACGCACTCATACAGATAAACACCCCCACAGACGAGGCCCAAATCGATCTGTTAGACAAAACAAGCAATAGCCATCTTGAGCTTTGAGCTCCCCAGTGAAGGTGCGTACAAGGTCATTGACTGCTTTCCTGAACAGCTCTCTCAGCACTCTGAAGGCATTGTGTGCGTACAGAGGAAGGAATCCCTCCCTGAGGATGTTTGGGAGTTGGAGTTTCCTTACTGGACAAAGTTTACAGATGATGTGAGGTTGGGCGCGCCTTTCTTAAGCGGATTGACAGATCTTCAAGTCTTGACAAGGAAGTACATGCGTCCCTTTTGATGAATAACTGGAATTAAATTGATGAAAATCAATAAATTGGTTCGATTTCTACCGCTGGTTTTTTATGACCCTGACACCTCCCGTCCCTCAAACAATCGCTAGATACGTTCACACTCATTCATTTACAGTATGTCTGTCTGCCCTCTTCACAATTTCAGCTGATTTTATCTGGCAAAACACCCCACAAGAACGGAAAGCTGATAAGCATCTTTGTGCCTCAATCTGATCAGAATCACATGCACGACCTGCTGTCTCATTATTTATATTTACATTGTTGCTCGAACACAGGAAGCCTGTGGAAACGTTCGCGTAATTCTGCAATGTATTCTCACTGTGAGGTTATTGCAAATGAGCTGCTGAAATCAAGACTTTTGCTTGAGGTAAAAAATATCAAATCATTGTTCTATATGCTTCAGCTTGGCCTCGGTTTTGGCAACAAGACAGCAGTGAGAAAATTGCTAACCTTAAGAAACTGTGGCCATTTCAGCCACAGAGTGCTATAAATGTGCCGTTCCTGTGGACAACTTACAAACATGTCAATAATGTCTTTACGCCTAGTAAATGGAATGAGATGTTCTTTAACCAAAGCATGAGCTTATTGAGTCAGAGGTCTGGCTGAGTATACTGTCTCTTTCTGACTCTCACTCACTCGACTGTAAAAGCGCATCTCAATTATGATTATATTGTAATGACACACAGCTATATACAGTTTTCCAGTATATTTACTGTAACTGATTCTCTGTAAACAAAATGATATTTTAATGAAGGGATCTTTTTCCGTTCAGTCTTATTCTGAATGTGCTTGCTCATTTTTATTGCCTAATGATTCACAATGTTTCTCCTACTTGTCAGACAAGACAAATGGTGAACAATATTTTGTTATAGTTCTCATTGTTTCCGAAGCCTTGCGATATGTCTTCTCACAGCAGATTTCTGGCAATGCAGCAGGTTTCTTGATACTGACTTTTCAAAATAGAAAATTCTGTCATTCTTGCTCAGCGGGAGACTTCTGATATTAGGTTAGCTTAGGCTTCTGTAAATCCCATTAACATTGCTTTATTAGAATGGTATTACTCTTTCTATACCATGTACTGTATTGTATTTGACCTTTTCCTGTATTTTTTCTTTTTGTTTAGTTTTCTCCCATAAAGCTGGCTTGAAACAATCCAGCGTTGTAGCGGTATATTAATTAAATGGAATTGCATTGATGAACACAGAGAAAGATATTTAGAAGAATGCTTGTAACAAAACCACCATTGACTACCATAGTAGGTCAAATTACTATGTTTGTCAAAAGTGCCGCGGAACTGTTTGCTTTCGTACATTTGACAAAATATATTTATTGTGTTCAACAGAACAAAGACATTTATAAAGCAATTTTGGTAGTCAATGGTGGTTTGGTTACAAGCATTCTTCTAAATATCTTTCTCTGTGTTCATTAGAACAAATAAATGCATACAGACTGACCACTACATGATGCCACACAATGCAAGGAATGCTATTGTTGTTTTCCTTCGAACAAGTGACCACAACACAGACGGCACAACGACATTTACGCTTGCAAGGAAAACAAAACGAAACAACCTCTCAACCTGCGATGGTGTGTTTTGTGAACTAAACTCTTATGTTTATGAATCCTCTTCTTCATTTAACAGCTTCAAAAGCATGATGTTTACATTTTTCTCATGTTTTGAAAACTCGTTATTCAATAAATACTAATAATAACAGGAACAGAAACATATATCCAAAAACCAAAAACTGCTAATAAAATGTCAAAATATTTTATACATAATACTGAAATATCTGAAATCCTCAAACCTAAAAATGCAAAGTTAATTACGACTGAACTAGAGAAGACTAAAAGGAGACAAAGGGAGTTCTAGTCTATGTTGGACTGTGAGGGGTCACAGAAGGGTGACGTCTGACACATAAGAAGCCTTTCTGCTGCTGCGAGCTCTTAAGCTGCAAGCCAGCAAGTCTGTGGCTGGAGATGTGGAGATTCTCCAGACTCTTAAAGTGGCTTTATTCCTCATGGGCTCTCCACACATAGACATCCAAGAGCTGATAAAAACAGCAGAGCCCGAGGACACTCAGAGCTCAGATAGATGCCTCTCAGCGTCTCGCTATCAGGGGTTAGATAAGCCAATCGTGATGCAGACGTTGCCATCGCAGTGGTGTGTAGGTGTCTCTCTCATCTCTGTGCTTTGTGAGGTGGTGTGTGAGTGGTAGACGCTGTGTTCTTAGATATTCCAGTGTCTTCCGAACCCAAAACACATACACACCCTCTATATGCCCACATGAGACGCAACACACCCCTGTGCAGATAACATCCTCTGTCATGCTGAGTGTCTCCATCCATTCCCTCCCTGCAGGCAACCTGTGTTGTCCCAGCAGATGTGATAGAGTGGTATCAGATGGGACAATGGCAAAGGTCTTGGCAGAGTATTCGCCATTAGGATCTTAAGGGTATATGGTCGACCACGTAATGACCTGGAACGCATTTGTATTATGATCCTGGATCAGAACTTTTTGTTGGTCCTAAAAACAAATTGCCAATCTATTAAAATCGGGGGAAACAAAACATATTTAACAGGAAAACAGGAATTCAGCATTTCCCTTGTCATACGCACCATGTAAGGCTTTCTGCCGTAGAACACAAAAGAAGATATTTTAAAGAATGTTGGTTACCAGGAAACACAGGCCCCCATTGACTTCCACTGTATGGACATAAAACCACTCAGACATTTCTCAAAATATCTTCTTAGTGTTCTACAGAGAAAAGAGTAATATACAGATTTTGTATGACATGAGGGAGAATAAATCATGACAAAATTTTTGTTTTTGGGTGAACTATTCATTTAAAAATGATTTGCACAAACCCCACAAAGTTTAAATGCAACCCTACCTGACCGTCTTTTCAACGTTTTGATGAGAGAGGTAGCTCCCTTCCATATCACTCTTCATGGTTTTGTGCGTATTTCTAAAGTGTTTGCACTATAATCTTGCCAAATTTGGCAGCAAACAGATTTACCACAAAAGACTTGCATTCCCTGACATCAGATCCCAAAAAACACCCAAGTCACTATAGTGCCGCCACATGTCAATGGCCACAACATGCTGTGAAAAAAAAGAAAAAGATTAACCCCATCACTAAACCTCTCTCATCGTAACAATTTTGCACACTTTAAATAGTTCCGCTGGTTTCACTACGCTTGTGGCCTTGTATAATTTTAGCGCCTGTTCTCTGGTCACTATGGAGAACTTGGAGGAGCAGCCTCATGTGTAAAAGTGCGGTCTGAGAGGCGCGGTAATGTCTCAAGGCCAAATTCGAAATTATGAGTGTGGAGGTCAGAAAGAGGCTAGAAAATACCCAAATTGCTACCCACAAAAACTCAAATACACTTGACCTCCAAAACAAACACCTACACCATTCCAACTCATTGAGAAATGTGTGTCCCACCAATATATTGTTGAGCTGCATGGACGATGAGTCACTAGTGCATGGACCGTGTTTTCAAACATCTGGTACATAGATGGGCTTTTACACCACCCCTAGGTGCTTTTATGGGTCTTGTGCCACATTGCAGAAGGTATGCCCTATTGTTCTTCAATGTACAAGTAAACTTTACTACAGTAACAAAGTGTGGTTTTCAGCAAAAGGTCACTGGGCAATAAGTAAACTGTGCTTGCGTCATCGTGACAGTCTCATTTACTGGCTTCTCTGCAGGATGCAGCTGGCAGAAATAATTCAATGAAAAAGAAAAGTGTGTGTAATGGGTTGCGGCCCAGCTTTGACCTTGATCCTCCACTATTTTTCTTGGATCTAAATATGAATATGACCCCAGTCCCTGAGATATAATATTATATACAGCCACAGAGCAAATTACCAATTGTAAATAGACAGGAAGCGGGCCATATGGACCCCCCCCGAAAAAATAAAACATGTATTCAAATTCCTTCTATGTTATTTCTAAACAAAATTGAATGAGTTGAATGTGTTTAAGTGGGTTGTTTATTTGGCATAAACTGTAAAAGGTGAACGTATTTAAGTTTACTGGCCATTGCACAGATCATGTTTGATGCATTATTAAATAAGCAACAGCAAATCTTGGACAAACTGCATAAACCAGGGTTGCCAGGTATGTGTAAACAAAATCATTTGCCAATTAAAACTAGCCCAATGACCACCTAGTCACTGTTATGCATTACATAAAATTTCTTCTTGAAAATATCTGTATAGTAGAAGCACAGTTCATATTCACAAATAACTCTCTCTAACCTTAATAATGACAGCTAATGAACAAAATCCCTCCACCTTTACGGATTAAAATAATTCTGGGGAAATAAAAACAGACCTGGCAACCCTAACATGAACTATGATCAAATGTGTATAAAACAAAACCTAACAACCAACACTGGTGTGATTGAGTCTACCCAGACAACTTTCTTAATAATTCTCTTTTCTCTGACGTTAATTCTGTTTATTCTCTGTGCTTCAATATCTCAGTGTGTTCTATTAGTCTATTTGCTTTTCTCTGAAGGTCAAAGCAAACAGAAATGATCACACAGACAAACACCCTGTCTATTAACATAATAGTCTTTTCGCACACTTTTTTTCTGAAGAAACCAGTCTAAATACGTGACATAATTGTATAATGCTGATTCAATAGCGTTGGCAAGTGCAGGCAGCACCGTCTGAGAGATGTCTGGCCAGGGTTTCTGATAACATCGGAGGGAGATGATGAACAATTTGCCCGTCAGCATTGGAGAGAGACAGCCAGAGACAAAGCCAGGTTCTAAAATGAAGATGGATATTCAAACCTAAAAATCCCCAAACACCAAGTGACTAAGACATATTTAAACGTCTTGTTTAACAACCTTTGAAACAACTTGGGGAATTTAGCTTTTAGGGACTTGTTTTTCTGGACAGTATTTTAAGCTTGAGTAACACTGTGTAACACTGGCTGACATCGACTTTGCCTTGTGGCTAATCAAAATGGTTAAAATACAGCGGGTCTTCGTGTAAAAAATAATCTCTTTGGTCACAAAACACTCAGCAAGACTGGCCGGGGGTCTGGTTCTTAACATACTGTTTCCTCTGGTGAAGGAAGTGTTAAGACAGTTTTTTGGGCTTTAGGCCTAGACGTCAAAGTCACACATTCATTTTATTGCCGTTTTGAGAATTGAGAAAGAAACCAGCGTGATTTTTAACAGATTGGGTTTCACTGGTCACGGACAAACTTTTAAATCGTTTTACTTTGTGAGCGTTGAAATCATCCTTCTGTCTTTCTCCTCTCTCAAAAAAATCTCTCAAAATACACAGCGAGAACATCTGGCCTCCTCCATGAGTAAAGCGGCCATACCACCGGCCCCCTGAGAAGGTCTGAGGTGGAGGGGCCCCTTGAGATGTTGATGATTGAGATTCGGGAAGAAGGGATTAGAAAGAAAGGAGACGGGAGGGAGGAGCCAAGGGCCTTGCGCATGAAAAGGAGAAAGTTTGAAGCCTTTCAAAGGGGCTTTACATACAGTGAAGCTGCAGGGCGCTATGCAAAAACTGTCTTTGTGTCCGTGGCTATAATGGCGATTCTGCATAATCAGTGCAAGAAGAGTGAGACCCTTTCAAACGGAGAAGAAAAATAAAGCATGAGCGAGAAATGAGGGAAAAAACTTCAGAAAGAAAGGATGTCTATACAGCTGCACAAATAAAAACAGGTCGAGTGTGTCCATCCGGGAGATGGACAGGGAAAATAACAGTGACCCACATATTTTCACAGAGAGGGGTGAGGGGTGATAATGTCCCTGTCTCCAAATGACCAAACACAACAGTCAAAAAGTCAAAAACCGAACATGAATAAAACATCAACAGCCTGAGAGCCCCAGTGTATGTGTGTAGTTGACAAAGTTCTTACCGCCAGGTACAGCATGGTGTACATTGAGAATGAAGCATGTCCAGAAAAGAAGGATTTCCTGCAGAGAGAAACAGACATTTTTTAAAATGTTTAAAATTTTAAAAAAATTTTTTTGAAATAATCTGAATTATTGCTGTGAGATTTAAGATGATTATGTTTACTAACTAAAAGTCTATTCACTCAGAATGTTCAGTCAGCTGTTCAGTTTGCGTCTCATCACACAGCTCTTTGGAATTCTTGACTCCGATTGGTCAATTATGGCGTTTTGCTGTCAAGTATGTAAACTGTGATGCTAAACTATATAACTGACGGTTGACCAAGACAAATGATTCCCTACATATGACATCAGATAATAATTTCTACCTCAAGGCAACATTTTACGTCAATTAAATTAGCTTATTGGTTTGTAATAGCTGTATTCGGTAACTTTTGCCTCTCTATCGCCACCTCAGTATATAACTTAGAATTGCAGGCTACTGTACATGTCTTTTTACGGGATTAGATCAAATAACTACATTGATAACTGACAATTACCGCAAAACCGTACCTGACATCTCGAATTATAAAGCATTATTACACTGACAAGAAATCATAAATTTCAGGTGGCTAAGCGGTAAGTGAAACTAAGTTATATGTTTTGTTGGCAACAGCCATGTACGTGCATAATGTAAACAACATGAAATTATAGTGAAACAACAGTTATGCAGGGATAATGCGATGATGTATTGCGTGCTCGTACGCATCCAGGAGCTTGACTTTTTCCAGAAATAACCGTAGGCTACAGCTTTTATAAATATGATCAAACTAAAGACTCATCGAATGTACGAAGTATGCAATACTACTCTATAGGTACTCAATATTTATATGAGATTTGCAGAAACTGCGTGTGTTACCTCATCTTTAAGTTGTTTTTTAACAGTGTATAGACTTATTAGAAGTCGTAAAGTCTTGAAAGTTGATTTTTAAGTACTGCTCAATAACTGATTTCTGTTTATATTGAACAAAAAAGTGACAGATTGCTGTAAGTATTAAAGGGTTGCTAACCAACTATACACAAACACAACTATATTTTACATTTTACTCATACACATTGATTTTGTGTTCCAGACATTTGAATCGCAAACACATAACGAAAGGCAAGCATTAAATGTGCTTTTAAGATCATCTCACCTGGCCTCCTGAACTTTGCTGTCATCTCCACGGCATGAGTAGTTGGTAATATATCCCAGAGAGCAGTTGATGGTGGAAAAGTCCGGATTGCACACATCTATGAAATGTGGCCTCATGCGCCCAACCGAAACCTTGGCGATGTCAGTAAACGATTGGCTGACGGCACATCCGAAGATGAACACGCCCACTTGTCTATAGAGGATGGAGACATATGGGTTTCCCAGAAATGACTTGGAGCCCTGGTTCAGGTAATGGATCCTGTAGCATTCGCCAATCACGATCTAGAGAACAGTTGATTTGTAAAACAATGACTTTTAGTTTTGAATAAAACGGCATGTGCTCTGTTTCAAAGTAGCGAGCTGCCTGTGGATTGCTAAACATAATCTAAGATCATTCAATATTTTAAATATTCAATATTATGAACCAGTTTAGCTTCAAATTAATTATTTTTCCCAATATTTGAGTTTTTGTTTGCTTATGGCAGTATTGCACTGCTAGTTTAGCGTCATGCTAACGTACTACTATAGAAATCAATTGCCAGATGTACAGATTAGCTGCCTACATAGGGCATCTCAAATGAATTACTTCTTCAATTTCATGACGGGATGCTGACAAACAGCTAAGGAAGCAACAGGCAGCTAACTCGATTCTGAAACAGAGTTTTAAAGTCAACAACAACATAATGTGATGCTAAATCAAATCTCAAACATGAATGCGTTAAGTTTGATTACATATTTGGTGTGGTCAGGTCAGAAACATGCAGGGTGAGGTTAGTGATACATGCCGATCATGTAGAAGTTAAAAAAGCACAACGCAAGACAGAAACGAAGGAAAGAGTAAAAATTATGAAGAGAAAAAACAAGATGTTTGAGTTTACGACTGAGCATGGCCTGCTCATTTTGAATGACGTTTTAGTGATATGGAACATATGATGTTCTTGAAGGGTATATGGGCTTTTATGTGAGCAGTTTTGAGCGGTCTGCATCACTTGAAACCACCAGGACGAAAATTAGATGAGAGAGGCTCTGGGTCATGGAGTATATAAACCATGCCTAATGAGATATTTGCTATATCTTGCTGTCTGTTTTTTGTCTCTGTTAAAGCTGTTGATGAGGGCCGTTGTGGAGGCAGTTCGTTCCCCGAGGCCTAACCAAACTGAGACCGGAGACACTGCTAATTAAATGGAGTTGTGTGAGGATTGCCAACACACGCACACACACACATGCGTACACAATCCTTGTTTTAATCAGGAGATTTGCTGAGCATGGGAACACGTCTATCCCAGACAGTGAGGCAAGCATGTCTCCATACGGGATCTCCACGGAGTCATGGTTTGGTTCTATTCCAGCGTTTAGGGGCTTGCGCTTTGAGACCACTTCCCTCATCTCCTCAACTTTATTCCACATGGTCTTTCAAGTCAAGTTTTTTGCTTGGAGACAGTGTTCCACAACAGCTCAAAGTTTTGATCTTCTTTGGTTCTCGACTTACTTATCGTGGGGCAGCTGTCACAGAGGCTGAATTAAAAACCTCGAATGCAACATTCAGCAGTGGGGTTATGTGACCTCCCATTCAGATCTTTGCAGAATTAGATTGAATTTGGTTGAGGGTTTTTAAAAAAGTTCAAAGAAGTGTGATATTTCGTTATATTTGCTATTTTTATATGTTAAATTGACTACATGATTTCAGTCATATTGCCCCATTCCTATAATTTCATTATTGTAATGAAAATTTGTGAGGAGCAATATGTCTAATTATCCTTAAATAATTATTTGAAGAACATTTTCACGTGATCACATGTGAAATGCATTTGGCTTTTCCGTAAAGGATTTAAAAGCAAAATGATGTCATTTTTGACTCATCCTCTTGTCATTTCAAATCTGTATGACTTTGTTTCTTCCGCAGAACATAACAGAAGATATTTCTGAGAATGTTGGTAACCGAACAACAGCAGTAGCCATTCACTTCTATTGTTAAAACAAAAACAATGGGTATGGTCATTGTTCGGTTACCAACATTCTTCAAAAAATATTCATCTGTGTTCTAGAGAAGACAGTCACCCAGGTATGAAATGTCAAAATGGTGATTCAATGATGACAGAATAATTTTTGGGTGAACTATCTAACCCCAACATTAAAACAATTAAAATATTTGTTTTCATTATGCAAAATGTTTTTCTTCTTTCTGAACACTGTTGTCATACTATTTATGATTATTATTATATTATGTTACCATCAAACTGAATTTTTCATTTGACTTTTATATAAGTAACAACAAACACAAAAAAACAACACAACACACAAACACAGCAATTTATGAAAACACATGCAAACATAAGACACCAGAGCAAAAAGAAATACAGAAGAAAGAGAGAGAAAAAGAGAGAGTCAGCCCTGACCACGATTAACCCCTTGATATGAGTCGACTGGGTTACTTTAGATATATTAAATGGAGAGATGAGATGGGGAGAGCTGGTTAATGGATTTAAGGGATCATGAGTATGATTTTGTAATTATTTATTTCTACATTTATTCCATATTATACGAATCTCTACACTTTAATGGGGGATGAAGGGTATGGATTGGAGGTTTATAGGAATAAGTGGTATATATAAATATATATATATAAGAGAGTAACTTACAGACAGGATGGCAATTAGAATGCCAGCAGCACAGAGCACGGCATCGCTTATGGTGTCCCCGTTTTTATATGGGTACTTGATGGACTGGTCGCTGCAGTAAAACCCGCGATGGTACGGCTTGATTGTGCTAGTTTCAATTATCAGGAAAGGCAGGCCAGCTACAGCGACACACGCACACACAGAGAGATAGAGAGAGAGAGAGAGAGAGAGAGGGGGGGCGAGAAAGAGAGAGAGTTTAGGCCAGTCACAGAAAGACACACGCAGGTAGCAGCATAGCACAGCACAGCACAGCACAGCACACGGCAGCCGAGGATTATGGGAAATACCAGGCACGGGAGGGGGTGTGACATGGTACTTTGGTTTCGGAGAGAGTGTACTACCACACATAACTATCGTCTGTCTATGACTGGCATAAGGGACTATAATTAAAAAGCAGTCTCCATTATATCACGTCTATAAACGTGTATGAAATGTCTCTGCGTAACACTATAAAAACTCTCTCAGAAGACTTTATTTCCCATGCAATGGCCCCGCTCGCCTGGCCCCATGTCCCCTGTCTGAGGCCCCTCTGTGGGGCACTTACGCTGGCAACGGGCAGGAGGAGGCCCACAGCTGTCAGCACAGAAGACGGCACAGTGCTGTTTTTAAAGGTGAAGCGGATAGTGTCGTCTGAGCAGTAGAACCCACGCTGGTATGGCTGCACTGTCGATTTATGCAACACCATCGAGGGCAGCATGACTACGCAAAAAACACACACATACCGGCAATGGGTGTCAGGATACACACTCACCTGAGAGGGTAGGACTGTTTAACATTACTTTGGTTTGCAAAACAAAAAGACTTCAAGCGTTAAAGACCCTGTGAAATCAATTAGTTCTAGAGAGCAAATGATTGGACAAAAACCTGTGTAGTGCAAGATGAGTCATCAATTGTTTTACACTGTTTCCCTCTAAAATAAATGCTAAATACTCTTAAAAGTAGTTCATATTCAATGTTCAGACATATGCTAGCATATACATCAAAGCAAACTGTTTTAATAATCTAAATTTTTTATTTCATAGGGTCTTTAAGGGAAATGGAAGGAATTGCGCAATGACAATTGAAGACATTGTTGAAAGACATTGTATTGTTCACTTATCCCGCAAACAGGCTAAACATAAAGTCATTTGTTCTTTATCTAATGTTTAAACAAAACACTACCTTAAAGTGCTGCTGCTACTACAAGAGTGGAGTACACAAAACCCCCACACAGCGCACAAAATGTATTGTGTATCCAATAAACATAGAATTCAAATAACAGTTTGCACGTTTGCCACTTAAGTAATTTGCGCAAGCAACAACGTAGCAAGAGAAGCTCCCCTTTCCCTTCAGCCTTGGTTTAGGGCCATTGTCAGTGCAAAGTAGCTTACAGCTAAAGACAATGCAGCAAAGCTTTTTTGCATACAACACTGTATAATCAGATTATTTAACAAAGAAGAGACCTTGTATTGAACATCAAACATATCAATAGGTTCAGTGTAGTTCTTAGTGACACAGAGGCAACATAGCATCACATTGCCTACCATCTTGTCCAATTGGAGGTGCACCTAAAATGTTGTTTTGGTGGACAGCTTACTGTGTGTTGGAATGGAGCTACAGAATGTGGCTTTTTGGAGACAATGTGGAGTTTTCACTGGTGCTTTAACCAAAAAACTTTCACCATTCTTTTGTAAGTGTGGGCCTTTCTGTTTTAGGTAACACGATGGAGAAACTTCATGGTTCAAAGACAAAAACCACACACACACACGTATACTGTGAAGGTTTTCCTGTGTATAAATAATCCACGAACTACACATACATCAGTTGTATATATATATCGAAAGTTCGAAGCCAGTGTATTTTTGTGGAATAAATGGGTAGATGCCAGGCTGGGAGCTCAGCCCAAAATGGCCGACTCATTAAAATGTCACACCTCCTGCAAAACGCACATCAACTGTCAACGTCCAGCCAACAGCAGGAAAAATAAATACATATTTCTGAATCAAAGCAAACTAAACATCAGACTGAAACTTGTGGTGGGACTTTGAAAAGTTCCCCTTGAAGGATTGTAAAATGTGCGAATAGCTAGAAAAACAAAGCTTCGCTTACGCTGACCACCCAAATTTCTGGAACGTTGTTTGGAGCAAAAAAAGAAGGAAGGGGCGTTGGGTTTTTGTGGTTAGTGTGAGCGAGACGACAGCAGTCTCGATAACTGGTGCCTTTTTTACACGCCTACATGCATGCAGTTAACCAAACCTTTAAGATGTAAGATCAGACAAGCTTTGGGAACCAGCACAATGTGTAAAACAACGTTCCTTGGTCTACCCTCAGGACCTCTTGGCTTTTCTTCTGCAACAAAAATCTACATCTGTAACCTCAAAAACTACATGACAATGCACTTAGGTAGAGTGCAAAATAACATTCAAACATGCTGAAAAGAAAATGTTGTGGTTTCAAGAGACAAAGTGGTGTACAATGTCAAGTGCTACACCTCACAAGATCAAAACGTTTTCTACAGCTGTACCCCAACTGGTAAAGCACAGTGCAGACAACTGCAAGGTCGTTGGTTTGATTCCCAGGGAATCACATGAACTGATAAATGTATCCTGAATGCAATATGCAAATGGCAGTTCCAGAATTAAAGACATTAGACACTTTCCACACCTGCACAAATAAAGACGCAAGGCTTCGGGCTGTAAGAGTTTGTGGGGTTTTCTCACAGGTGCTTGAGCGGCGGATGTTATAATCAAACGCTATATGAAACATTAAGTAGGCTTAGCCAATTCAAACCCACGTTATGAGAATGTGTGGAGGGAACCCATGAACCTAGGTTACACCGTCTGGAAACGCACACAGACGCAGACGCACATTCCTCCCCGGCGCTGCTTGTGATCTTTTCAGACCCACTTTGACCACAAGGTCAAATATACCTAGCGGGTCTGGAAAAAACGAATCAAATTTCATCACATGTGCATGCATGTTCGTGATTAGACAGCAGATGTGCGAATTCATTTCTGTTAAGGTGTGTGTGTGTATGTGCCATGTGTATAAAGAGAATGGTAAACAAGCCTAAATCATGGGGTGTTTACCGGAGCAAAATTGGCCCAGTTTTGGTGGTCACCATAATATAAACTCCTTAAACCTAAACAAGTCTGAAATTTTCACGCGGGTATGTGTGTGTGGATCTAAACATTGCTTCCATCTTTTTGTGAAAGGACGTCTGTCTGTGCCCAATGATGTTGGCCGAGAGCCCTCATCACGCCAGCGAGCTGTTGTTTCTACTGCCCATGTCATCACCATGAGAGTGGTCTGGTATGCCGGCCTCAGCCCATTCTTCTGTCGCCCTCTCTTTCTCATTCTACAGCTTTTTGGATCCATTATAATGGGCATCTTTGTGGCAACTTCTACAAAGAATCTGAAGCACAGTTTTACTTAAAACACTTCTCAGTTTTGAGTGAGAATTCACTGGATTCTAGAACTTAACGCTCTTGCCACAGACATTTTAAGCTGTGATGCTCATGGGGTAGACTCAGGTTTGAATCATATGTCATGCATCGCTCCCTCTATAAAACAAATAAATTATACCCAAACATATAAGTTCAATAATTATTTAAGAACCCTCATGTTCCAAATTCATATTAACTATAGAATTTTCATTTTTAGGTAAACTTATTCATACACCATTATAAGGTAACTAACAGTTCCACTAACTGTGACAGAAAAAACAAACAGAGCGAGAGAGAGAGGAAATGGGAGGAAAACACAAGTCGGTTGTCTTTGAAAAGTTAATTAAATAGAAATAAATTCTTATTTACGATGGACCCACGGCCATACCTAAAGACTCACAGCTACAGAGTGATGACTTGCAAACACAAAGAGAGAGTAGTCCAAAGTTAAACAGCTCTTTATCCTTGCGGAAAGGAGCCATGTGTAAAATCCTGTAACTGTATGTAAAACAGCAGCATGAATATTATTATTTTTTGCAAAAACAAGTTTGTAATACAATGAAAAAAAGCCTTTAACAGTCAGAAAGGTGTCAGTGTTGAGAGGCGCTGGGTTCAATGTGAACGAACTCTCTATTCGGCCCCTGACTTAACGCTCAATAAAAGCCTAATGAAAAACAACCAGGGGCCAAAATGGAGCACCGCACACATACAGAAAATCTGTCAAAGCTGGGTAACCGTGTGCTGCATTGTGGGGGAAATTTTTCTATTTGCGTTATCAGATGTGGGCATGCATCCTTTTCGGTCTCGCACGGCGAATGGCCAGATGCCAGTTAGTTGCTACAGGCAACCTGATGCTCATAGAGGAGAATGGAAATCTGTTCTAAAAACTGGACGATTGTTATCGGGCCCAATCTACCGTGGATGCAGGCATGTAGCCTGAAGGATAAAATTTGTCTGTTCATTATCACATTTATGTACATGTGCTTGTGTGAATATGTGTAAAATGTGTTTTTCTGGGTTAGTTTCATTCAACTGGGTCACGGCACCCAGTTAAAGCCATTCATTCTTTTTTTATCCAGTCTGACGAAAGCAAATTTCAAGATTAAAGGAGTCATCGCCACAACACCACAAAGAAATACACATCGGTTTATACTTATATTTAAGCTAAGAAAAGTTGTTGATATATCTAGAATATCTAACCACCGACAACACATTAACCTAAACATTTGACCTTTCTTTCAAAGCTCCTAGACGATACAGCTATAAAGGAAGTTGTGGTATTGACTGTGTGAGGGAGTGAAAGTAAATTGCATTGAAAGCAGAAGCTCTCAGAGACAATTAAATACTGAATGTTGGAAAAAGATACGACCGAAGAAGTCAAAAAGCCTTGTTAAAAGATGTGTATAGAGGAAAGGTCTTCCTGTCAGGGGCCGTGGCCCTGTGGACATTGAATGCACCGAGAGGATGATACAAAGGTCAAACTCTCCTTCTGAATGAATGGTGCCTACGCACACTAAAATAAACAAAGACAGCATACTAGAGAACCTCTTAAAGACAAAGATTTTCATATAAAAATATATATTTACTTAAAGGTCCAGTGTACGTAAATTACCTGCCTCTAGTGGTGAAGTTGCGAATTGCAAACAACGGCTTTCTCCACTCCTCCCTTTAGAAGCACTACGGCAAATGAGACAGGAGTAAGACGTCATCAGGTGCTGCTTTGTCGAAGGAGATTCGTATTTACGAAACGCACTCTGTAGAGCAATTCGTCCGTTTAGGGCTAATGTAGAAAATACATGGTGAATTCCATGCAAGGGGACCTGCACTGAATGTAGATAGAAATAGCTCCCTTAAGGTTATAAAAGCATAATGCTTGGTTATGTAAGGTCTTTATACACCTCTGAAGACATAGTTATGTATATTCTTTTTAATTTCTGTCAATAGATGCCCCTAAAAAGTACACACTGGACCTTTACTATTGGGTAATACTGATACTGCAGCTAACCCTGGCACAGATGACAACTCATTTAAAGGTTATAGCGTGACTGTGTCTGTGCAGTGGAGATCTGAGGTAAGCGTGCGCCGATTACGAAGACAGAAATGCGTCAGAGTGTCTTTCGTTTCCCCCATCAGCAAACGCACACATGCATGCTAAGGTAACTTCTCTGAACTAGAAACCACAATTGTACATGAGCCACGTGCCAGATGAAAGGCATGGTGGTTGTGTCAGTTAAAATGACAGCTAGCATCTTCTGGAGTTGCTCAGAGGGTCGTACGGTGTGTCCACGGTTTAGGCATCGTTGCTCTTACAGACATACTTAAATGACAGTGAAAACTGTTCTTGTAGCTTGACTGGTAAATGACTAGGTCAGCAGCGCAAAGGTTATGGGTTTGATGCCCAAAAAACACAAATGCTAATACCTTAAATGCACTTTATGTCACTTTGAATAAGATTATCTGCCAATTGCATGAATGTAAATAGAAACTATTAATTTAGTGCAAGGTAAGCGCCTCTACTGTATATGAGGGGCTTGCACCCCACCGCGCACCTTTTACACAACATCCTAAATGAATTTAGTGATACAACGAAGGAAATGATTTCCGATAGGGTGTACAGGAAGGCATCAGTGAATGACTCAAGTACTGGATATTTGTTTCACTTGTACAGTAGGTGCCTGTCATGCCTTTGTTCTCTTGTTTCTAACTGCACAGCGTTTTGTGACTCTTGGCTGGAGAACATGTTGGTCACAAACCCTTCAACAACCTCAAAGTGCAACCTGAGCCCCAACAGGACACAATGAGTCTGGGGTAAACTCGATATGAGGCAAGACCTTTCCAACTGTTCATAATCCACAATGGCAGCAGTCAGGACTACACCTTCAGGTAACAATGCACGCATGGCAGTACCCAATAATAGAATCAATTTAGTGTAGCATGTTGGCGGTCAGGGATACAATTATGTCCTCGGAGGCCATTGGGGGTATGTTGTTTAGCGCTCAGATCCATTGATGGCTTTATCATTGGTGATCTGCCGAGGGCTTGTGGCCAAGACCTTCACACAATGTGAGAGCATGTGGAGGATGCCGAGTGAGAGAGAATGGGCATGCAGCCCCTGTGGGAATGGCTCTGTTACCAATGAGTGGCTCATTGCCAGCTCTCATGAGACTCTCATTGGTTGAAACACTGAAGGCCAAAACAAAAGAGAGAGCCACCCCCGCTGGGAACAGGGGAACCGTTAGTAGAGGGCTTCATTAATTACTGGGAGAAAGGTAAATGGAGGAATGGAGATGAGGACTGGAGGAGAGAGTGTGTGCCTCTTGAAATGCAAAGGAGCGTCACAATAGGAAGCTTTATATTTAGATTACTGTGTGTTTATGGGTGTGTGCGTGTTTGTTGTAAATCAGAGAAGTGTTTAACCGGGTAATCGATCCTGTGAGTTTGGTGTAACTAACGGCATGTTTTACGATACAGAAAGCATTGGTAAGTAAACTGGGAAACAGTGTCACCAATTCTGAATCAGTCAATTCATCGAATCAATCCATTCTGATGGTATCTTTTCATCCTCGTATCGTTGAAAACCTGCATATGACTCTTGCTTCTGTGGAACACAAATTAAGATATTTTGAGAAATGTCCCAGAGGTTTTGTGTCCATACAATGGAAATCAATGAGGGTCCGTTTTGTTTGGCTATCAATATTCATTAAAATATTTTCATTTGTGTTCTGCAGAAGAAACTCATACATGCAAATGACATGCGGGTCAGTAAATAATAAAAGATTTGTCGTTTTGGGTGAACTTTCCCTTAAATTTTCATTTTTTAATTTACAACCCACTGTTGCCTAATAAATGTTGGAAACATGTTTTTTTGCATACCTCTTGTGGTTGTGCCATTTATAAAAGTTTATGCACTTCCTGACCGGAATGATACCGCTCTGTTTGGGATTCCTCCCAAGTCAGAGGTGTATTTCGAACTTGATTGACATTTCCAAACAGACACACAGGTCCATTCTGGCAGCCAGACACATAATCTACAAAACTCACACAGACTAAACAGTAAAACACACACATGCACATACACACACAAAGAAGATTAACGTTCTCCATGACCTCTGACCTATGAACTGTGACCTCTGGAATGTGTGGTCTCTGTGGCACTCTGCTATCTACTGCCCACATTGGGCACAGAGGCACTGACCCACATGCTAAACCCAAACACATGATCGATCATTTACAGCTTTTCATGTTAGAAAGAGACCAATACTCATGAACACAATGGCCTTGACCAATGTGGGTCAACCCAAGCCTAATGACCCCTTTCTGTTCTGACCTTCCCAGTCCCTCAAATCAATACTCTCTTTCTAGGGCACATGTTCAACTAGGGCACATGTTCAACTAGGGCACATGTTCAACAAGACGGCAACTTTTTGAGCATCAAGTAATTTGTATGATGTCGACAATGGCCGGATGCTGTCGCAAAGTGAAGCAGCTGCAGTCAGTCAGAACAGGTTTGATGTATGTAGAAATGTGAGCCAATGATATTCCCCTATGGGTGGGGCACCAATCAAAACGTGAAATATTAAGCAAACAACAAACAAAATGTCTGAGAAAATATTAGACATCTTCATGGCCTAGATATTTTATTGTTTTTAGTACTGTGTGGCTAAAAAGACCCCTGCTGGCACATCTGTTTCTCTCTCTGTATCGTTCCATTAGCTTTGTCTGTGCAAGCTGCTGAAGTCAGCATAGCTGTGCACTTTGGCCACCCTACCTTTCTCACTCTCTCTGAATACATCAGATAGGCTCTGCGACCGGGCCCCAGGTCAAAACATGTGCTTACGCTCAGCAATTTTTACTTGCCGTAGCCAGAGCAGTGCCCTTTTACACGGGCATCTGAGTGGGCAGCCTGTTGTCTTGATACCACAAACCTCATCATCATGCGAAAGAAATGCCATTATTAAAATTCACTATTACTTTACTGTCAGTGTACTGCATGTAACACCTCTTGAGGTAGGTTCTTCCTGGCATTCGTCTGCTCTTTTCTTTGACCAATGAAATTAAAAAAGCTTTAAGAACTTACAATGAAATCTGAGGCCACACTACTTCTTATCTCATATATTATTTGGAATAGATAGTAACTGTGAACCTCACATGTCCCAAACATGTCAAAAGTGTTTACTACAGGAGAATTATTAACAAAGCATCTGTTCATACGGTCCTCTTAGAGTTTAACAAACATTCCCGACTGAAATGTTTATTAAAAAATAAACATATCATTGCATAATAGAAACGTGTCAAAGCTGTTCTGTTATTTTACCTTAAAGATTGCATCCCCACCCACTCCACACAGCCTAGTAAATTATATATTACACCAGAAGAAGATTTGAGAGCACATGAATGAGATTTACAGCGGTTTCTTTAAAGAAAACAAGTGTTTCGGCATTTATTTAAATCATGCAGTAAATGGGCTCAACATGTCAAAATAAGAATCCAGAGATTTCAATAAATCAAGCAGCAAAAAGTCGTAATGCGCCAAGTGTGTCACGTTCATTGCTGGGTTTGCTTGTTTTGCCTTTAGGCGAGGAAATGTTGATCGTACTGTACAACTGCTACCTAGTTCTCCAGGTTCAAAGGTCAATCTCAGTCTATTTCTTCCCACGGAACAGTGCATTTAAAAAAATGAACAACATCTCCTCTCTGCTTCTTAGTATTTCGTCAACAATAAATCGCTGAAATCCCTGTAGCTTTGGAAGAGAATCCTTTTTGGACAGAAAAAATGTCCTTTTCTGTCCATCAATCTTTCCGTCCCTCCGCCCACTTCCTAAGTCAGTCAAACCCTGGAGGTGCATAAGTTTAGGGGTTGACCACCGACCTGCCTTTGAGCATCTTCAGTAGGGTAAAGACTGCTCCTTTCTCCCACCCTGCCCTGAAGCCAATGAGAAGCAGACGGTCATGGAGTTAGCACTATAACTAAATATTCTTCACGTAGCAATCAACACTTCACCAGAGAGCTGCATTTAGATTTGTCTTTTTCTGTGGTGTGTCTGTGTGAGAGCAGGACTTCATGGAAATGCATGCGATTTTGTGTGTCCATTACAGCATTCTAATTTGAGATTTGTTTTATCAGTGTGAAGTGTGTACGTATACAGTAGGCTATATAAAATATGGTTGTGTGGACCGAAGCTGTTATTGTATCTTGCTTGGCATTGAATTTTGAGCTTTATCGTATTAAGGTTCAGCCCCCATTTAAGGTTCATTGAACAGTGTTTCATCTAAGTATTATCCAGTACATTAGAATATTAGCTTTAGTGACACAGGCCTTATTAGCATATGAATGACCAGAGAGTGACTGCCCTTTAGGGGCCAGCTAGGCTTACAACGAGGAATGCCGAGCACCCTGGACTTAATCCATATGACCCAGAAAAAGTTAAAAGAGAGAGAGAGAGAGAGAGAGAGAGAGAGAGAGAGAGAGAGAGAGAAAGAGAGAGAGTGAGGTTTGTGTGTGAGGGTGGCAAGGTCATCCTTGGTCATTGGGCTTTTGGTTCTAGATAAGGTTTAACACATGCCCACAGGATTTTTATAAATCCCATTGCAGAAAACACATGCATGCTTTTGAACACAGACACATTCCAGAAAAAGTCACATTCCTGTGAACACCCTGGAATTACAATCAAGTTGTGTGTGCCGAGGATGAACGTTCTGTGGTGTGGATTAGAAGAGCTATGGCGCTAACAGCTTCTGCCGTTGACTAGCTGATACTCGTACACACACAATGCCTCATTTGCCGAAACAATGGCTGACAGGATACAATATAGACCAGCGAGAGGAAATAGACTACAATTACACAGAGAATAAACAAACACATCATTTGTGTGTTTACCGTGAAGAAAAGCATACAGAAACAGCAGGGGTCCTTCAAACTTCGTTCCATGCTTGCGGAGATCTTGCGCTATTGTTACCACATTTAAGACTATACCAATCACAATACTGAAGTGTGGTAACCATGGTTTTTGGTGTATTGTTTAAAATTCTGGTAAATAAAAATGATCAAATTAGCGGTTACAAATAAAACCAAAAACAATGGTGACTATAACCATAATTGTTATAATGGTAATGTTCTCCTGATAAATAATACCCATTGCGGTGAATACCTCCCAGACATGAAGATAAGGATATCTACTACACCCTACACTTAAAGGCAAAGTTCACCCAAAATAAAAAAATATGTCATGGTTTATTTACCCTCCCGTCATTCCAAAATATTTCGAAAAATGTAAGTAGCGTAACAACATGCCTATTGACTTCCATTCTATAGACAAAACCAGACATTTCTCAAAATATCTTCTTTTGTGTTCCACAGGCAAAAAAGTTGTACACAGGTTTTGAATGGCATGAGGGTGAATAAAGAACCTAACCACCCTAAACCTAACCTGCACAGAAACATGTTTCCATTATTAGCAAATAAGGACGATCTCGCTCATTTTTGAGTTCTTCAAACAGGGAGGACTAAAAACTAAGAACCTCCTTACAAATCAGCATTATGTTTCGCTTCATTTGTGTGGACGTTTTCAAAGTATTAGGTTGAAGTATGGAGAACACCGCCAACACACACACACACACACACACACACACACACACAGTCTAAACAGCCAAATGATGGTCACCCATGCTCATGTCTGCCTGTGTAATTGCTACCTAAAGCAGGCCACTTTGTCATATAAACTCTTCAAGCATATAATTAACCCACATGGCATACAACCTCAGAAACCAGCCTCTCTTACATACACACACACGCACTTAGACATACACAAACACCCTGACAGGTTCTTGTACAAATATTCAGACACATGCTGCCCTCACAAAAATGTGCCCTTATACCAACACAAACACACAGCTTGGGCACTATGTTTTGACAGCATCGTCATTACTAGTGGTGAGGTCGAGACAGTGTATTCTATGACTGCGTCTGAGCCCCAGACAACTCTACTGTACACTGAGAGCACTCATATGGAACACATTCCTACGTCATATTGTAACCCCTCCAGCCCTAATGCTGACTATTCGAAAAATACAGCTCCCTCCGGGTCTGAGCGACTCTTTACATCACTTTCCAGAGATTTGCGGAGGTGCGGCAGCCATTAGCAGCTTCTGAGTAACTTTGGAAACCCTGTGTCAGGTTTCAAAGAACACAGCTTGACTTTACGTTAGAGGCAATGTAGGCTTTTTTGTATCATCTTATGTGGCAAATCATTATGTAATGGGCTTGAAAATGTACCATTTACCAGTTAAAATGATATTGTTGTTTTTCAACATGATTCTCAAACACTTCCTACATCTGCCCTAAAGGCCTGCTCTAAACTTGAGGCACATTTGGTAGGTCAAGATGCTCAAAGGAACCGAGCAATGTTTGGTCAAAGCCACAGCATTTAGAGTTCCGGAAATGATCCTTACTATCAAACAACTTTCCACATGATGGGACAGGAAATTACACTTTACCATCAAGTTGCCATTGGACCCATGGCTTAGTGGGTAGCGAACATGCTCCAACACATTGGCTGTTATGGTCAAAACTCAGGTTACGCTACTTTGAATATCTGCTCTAGAAAATATAGGATGTCAGATATACAAAACTTGTTCAAATAGATGTCTGTCAACTGAAGCATCTTTAGAAAAAGTTCATCCAGTGGAGTGTCTAATGTACAAAATAGCTGCTTCAAGAAAGTACAGCTGTGTAGACATCAGGGAGTCACAACAGAAGAAGATAATGTACTATTACATCAAAATGACTTTATCAGCCTGTCTGACTGACAGCTACAGCCAGTCAAAGTCTTTCCTGAACAGACGGTCAACTTCAATTACACCCTGTGAATGACAGAAAAAGGGAGGGTTTGGGACTCTGGGAAATGGCCTAGAAAAAGAGGGGAGATTACATTTCACAGCACAGCTGGCCACACCTAGACGAAAGAGTTGGAGGAAGGTAGGAAAACGGGAGAGGGGTCTAGCGAGACTACCTTTTCCTCTTCCCTCCCTTTCCTGAGCTTACCCCGCATACATGCCGACTGCAAATTATGCCAGATGTCACTTCAGTGGAGGCCGCCCTTGGTCGGCGATGAAGAATTCGAGAAATTCTGGAAAATATTTATAGAGGTGGGCCAGACCTTCTCAGCTTCAGAGGTGGAGGTTAATGCAGTCCGACCCAAACGAGAGAGACTCCCAAAGGGTTTTCTGGCACTCCATAACTCTACCATCGCCCTCTTGGAATGCCATGGATGAAGGAGAAGTTAAAAGCGGCTAAAAACAGCCAGATTTCATGCGAGCCGAACCATTTCCTCAGCTTTGATCTTCTCACGAGGTTAGTTAGATGACAAATATTGAGAGACTTAGGGCCAGGTAGTTCTCGCAGAGGTGAGTTTAGACAGTGGTGATATCTTGTAGTGTGAAGTTCTCTTTTCCATCCCAGCATGTAAACAAGAAAACTCTTTTAGAAACTGAAGCCTCCCAGGAGAGGCTTCAGGAAGCAGCCTGGCCGAATCTTTCAGACCAGCTGAAACTGTATTAAATGTCACGAGCAAGTCGTGATGTATGCTTTGCATCTGTGGAGTTTAAACAATGAGCCAATGAACACGCATCTAATTCCATTACTAACATCCTAAAACTTATAGGATGCGTATTAGGTTGAATCTCACAGTTCATGTAAGAAACATGTCCAGTTATAATTTAATTACAAAAAACATATTTTTCATACATTTTACACAAAAAGCCTGTTTTAGGATTTTTTACATTATTTTAATGCCAATTGAACCACCTGGCAAAATCTCATTACTGTAATTTAAAGAACATATCCTTGTGAAATTGTGAATTACATATGAAGAGTTTGGTTCCAAAATTATATAGTCATGTTTTTTTACGGCGCATTCCAATTAATATAAATCAAACTGCGGTCGGTTTGTTTTGATTTAAGCCATAATAACTAATAACAAATACAGCTAACAAAATTTTTGTTATCTCATTTTGGAACCAAACTCTTCATATATATGTACTGTTTACATATACAATTGGAAAATATCAATACTAAAACATGGCAAAAAATGTTCTCCTGAGATTCACACATGAATAAAAAGTCAATTTGAATCACAACTATTTACACAAGCCAACCACTGACATCCCAAAAGCAAACTTAAGTAAAAACAGCTTCTCAGCCACCCACAAAGAATAAAAGAGAGGGTGAGAGAAAAGCCTGGGTGGGTGTTTGTATCTGTATGTTAAGTATTTCAGCTATCAGTGGCATGGGCAGGAATGCGGGCGACCCGCAACCCCAGACACCCTCAGGGGGGAGTGACATAAGGGGACACGCCTCCTTTGCGTTACTATAACTACTGTATGCAAATGAGCTGGGCTACAGCTTCTCTGCTTAATCTCAACAGGAGACAACGCTAAACATACTACGATCCGTCTGGCTGCTCTCTTAGGGTTCATTAACATTCATAATGCATTAGGCACACTGCGGATACAATGCCCATAGTGATAAACTACCAATGAGAAGGAACAAAGCATCTTTGGTCTCAGTGAGAATGTATCGCATGTGTAAAGACTAATGTTGTAGTAAATTCCTGCAATAAAGCGGTAACTGAGAGCCGGCTCTGAGGTGGTTATCAGACATCATAGAGACAGACTTTGATAACACGCAGATCCCCAAAACAGATGGAACCTGAAGTGGCTGATCTCTGGATGGGCCGTATCGACACCGCTAACAAAGCCCATTCAGTAACAGACATTCTTCACCCATCCTTTTCAAATCCCTCCAAATGCGACTCCACTCTTTCACATGCACCCCCCACCCCAAAGCCCCACAAAACAGACCAAGCCCTGTCTTAAACATGACATGTCGGATTATGTCTTTCTAGATGCAAATAATTTGATCCAACAGGAGGAATTTTGTTCTTAGGTTATTAGTTCCATATGCAGTGCATGTTTATGTGTCTACATCAAAGCCACATATGACTGCACGTCTCATTTTGGTTGCGCTTTAAAAAGGGCTGCAAAACACGCACAGGAATCCCTGGGTGTTCATTTTCATTAAGCAGCGGCTTTATTGTACAGAAAAGGGAAGTTATTAGCACAGAACTTGCATTAAACGTCTAATTTGGGAGCGCAAGTTCAAAGAAATGCTTTTAAACACCCTTGGTTGCCATCGTATCGTATGACATCGCTCAGCGATATTTCCCTGCTTCTATTCCCACCTGCTGCAACGTGTCATCTCTTTCTAAAAGCACGACAACCGTAGTTCAGTTGCCGTCAAAGGTTTGCGGGCGTTTTAAGCCTAAGACTCTAATTGCTTACAAAAGCTTTAGCATGTTTCCCTAAAGCGGCATGTTTAAGCCATTCGAACCCGCATTCTTGGGAACAAAAGGACCGGGACTTGTTCTGCCTCCAAAATCGTGAGAGAAAGTTGATATGATGCCGTGGCCAGAGTTAAATGAGGCATATGCCAGCTGGGGGGGGGGGCTTGGTGGTTGGTGAGAGGGTTGGAGGGTCTCACTGAAAGAATGTGTAAAATTGAGAGCTGAAGTTTGTTAATCCCATCATTCTGAAGGAGGGTTTGAACTGACAGGCTTTGAGGAAAGATGAGAACCCGATGCTGTGATTGTTTCCAGGCATCTGAACGAAAAGCCGTTCACCAAGAAACAAAATTAATATTAACGTTTATATTGGTCAAGTGTCTTGCTCGAGAGCTCAGATGATCAACATCTGCGATTTGAACCTACAACCTTTGGTTTCCAGTCTAGAATTGTAACCACCGCACATCATAACATAACACTGTGCCCCCAACGTACACCTAATTTTCCAAATTCTCAATGCCGTGCGAAAGACGATAAACTTAAATCTTAAGGGGGAGCACAATAAACACTTGACCAGATTAAAGCATGTGTCTGTTTCTCTTTAAATGACTTCGTTTTTGTGCCAAGAACAAAGATGCACAAGCACATGGGAGCGATTTACATATATCACAGTCAGAATAAACCTCACAGCTGTGAGGATTCAAAAGAAAAAACAGCCCAGAAATCAGTTACATCACGACTGTAAAAAGCTGTGAACACGAAGGCATGTTTACAGAACTTGTTTTGACTACAGATTATTCGGTTACGTGCAAGTGATTGGTTAACCATAATAAGCATGTTCTTATGCCACTTCAAAAGATGTCAAATAGATGCAAAGGACCCAATGTTCACATCAACCCCTCGCGTAATCTCAAGAGTGAGAAAGCATTCATTAAAACTTCTTAAAATGTTGTTTCTTGCAAAAATGATGGATCATAAACAAGGGAAAACAAAAAGAAACTGGAAAAATGCCAACTTTTGTCTGAGATAAGACTGTTTTAACCGTTATTGTTCTGTCTGCCAAGATAACAATGCCGTTACAAAAAACCCCACTGTTGCATCATTATCTCAAAGCATTATTTTAATCATTCCTGTATGTTATTTCCCCAATACATCACCAGAATAACATCATCTGGACTACATTTCTCCATCCGAGGCACATTGTTGAACATGCCATGCATGCATTATATGCAATATATATCATTTGAACTGAATTGCATTTTGTGCATGTCCATTTGCCCTTCTTTAAAAAATAAACAGACAATAATGCACAGAGTGTAGAACTAAGCCATTTGTAACTGCAGTTACTATAAAAATCAATCATATTTTGCCATGTTGTAGCTCAATTTGTTTTTGTCTTTCGTACAATAAATATAACTTTGAATTGACTCTGACAAATGTAAAAATAAGGGAAGAGTGTGTAACTGTTGCAAACTCAATCTCCTTAACAATCTGTAACTGTGCAGTTGTGCATCGATGTTTTCCCATAGTTTCAACTTTACTCTGTGAAGGACTTACCCAGGATAAGGCAGACGATATCTAGCACTATTAAAAGTTTCCTCTTGTTGTTGTCAACGCCGTTGTTATTTAACGTAGATGTCCCTCCGTTTCTTGTTTCGGGTGCCATCGCCTTCTCATACATATAGTTTTGCATTTGAAAGATCCTCCTTATTTCTTTGTCTTTACAATCCGAGTCCGGGCAAACACGGAGATCAGATATCGTTATAGTGGTCTTGTCAATAAGAACGTTAAAGCTCCCAGTAAATGGAAAAGAAATCCTGAAAAGTCAATAAAAACAATGAGATGCGCCTGCAACAACCAAGTCCATTCAACTTTCTACAAGGGAACCGCAGTGTTACAATGTACCTTCTCTGTCTGACGAGTCGTCGTTTGTTTGTAAATTAGTGGCTTGTGAGCTACCTCTACGCTACTTTAAGGCTTGAACGGAGAGCGGCGTTTTTAAAACTAGGAGATCAACTCCTGTTTTTATGAATCCTCCGTTTGGTCTCCACCTCCTTCGCTTCGCCGAGCGCTCAGCCCCCTTCTCCTCTCCAGACACACGCCGCTCAATGAAGCCCGCACTCCAGTATCATCACTCTCGAGTCACAAACACGGCGATCTGTGGCGCTCCAAGCGGCCGCCGCTAAAAGATCAGTTTTGTATTTCACTACGGTAAAGACCACCAGCTGAACCTGTTGTCTACATTATGCATTGCATTTGTGTGATTTTTCAATGTTGAAAAATACTGTGCGAGAACATTTGTGTGCAAATGATCATTCTAATGTTAGTACAGTAAATGAAAGATAAAGAACATCAGATCTACGTAAAGCGTATAAAGTAACGCAAAATGCCACAATATTTATAATGCAATGACTGTTTTTTTAGTTATAACTCGATGGAGTGGATTGCACGTATGAGAATACAAAAAAACCGAACCAAATTCTTATATTAGAAGAAAAAAAACGTGAAGGGATTTGCAGAAAAATAGTTTGTTTACAGCTCGGTGAAAGCGGAACAACGATCCAATATGAGACAGGGTCAAAAAACCGTAACATTTGAGTGGCTTCAGAACAAAGAGGTGAATAGCCCGCAATGGCCCAGCAAGCGCTGACCCCATCCGAATAAGGATCTGGGAAATTTTTCGAAAGTAACGGCAGCAGCATCTCTAAAATCAAGTTATTATTTTTTGTGATCATATTTTAATATTATAATGTATTGTTTTCATCAAAAAAAGCAGCTATTATTTAAAATGACCAAATTTTGTATTTTGCATTCCAATAAATTTCAATCAAATTGCAGTTGGTTTGTTTAGATTTAAGCCATAATCACTCTAAAACGCAGCTAACTAACACAATAAAAACACGATATCATCATAAAAATTTATAACATTTTAGATTTTTAGAGTTATTTCATTTTGAAACTATTCAAGTATTAATGTATTGATTGTATCACCCTTGCCTGGACACATTATTAGTATTATTATTAGTAGTAGTAGTAGTCGTGTAACAGTTTTATTGTAATGTCAGATGCGTGTTTTGGCAGCGCATTTAACCTTCCACAAATTCCAACTACAAAATATCTAATACATTACTGCCATCTAGCGGTAAAGGCGTGTGTAACACACACGCGTTATGAATGAGATAATCCAGCAACAAGATTTTTTTACAGTTACAATGCAATTCATTGTTATACAAGTTAGTAAATCAGTTGGCAATTGTCGTATATGCTGAAAGAAAGCAAAAAAAATGTTTTTACTATCTATACACTGTATACACATAATTGTATGTAAGAAAGAAATCATGGTGCCAAAGTCAGCACTTTTTATCAACTTGTAACACCCAATATACAGAACCGATAAACAGAAATTAGCCTTTTCGGATATTTCGCAATGTCACACAAGTTGGAATCATTCCCATATGTGCCAATAAATCGCGGGTAAGTCACTTACAGTGCATTATCAGTCATCAGGCTTGGGCTTGTTTACACTAACGACCCCGCCCCCATTTTCCATCGGTTACCGTTTTATCACTGATCCAGGACCAGGAGCTGCGTGTTTGTGTGCGGTTTACGTGTTTTTTCCTGAAGCTGAATTCAGATCCGCAGTTACCCAGGGGGTTTAGCAAAGTCCTATCTAAATGTGCTCACGCCCGCCTACTGTAAGGCAGCCGAAGGATCTCACATAGTAAAATGGCTGAAAAGCAGAAACACGAAGGCAGGGTAAAAATCGGACACTACATCCTCGGAGACACCCTTGGAGTCGGAACATTTGGAAAAGTGAAGAGTTAAGTCTATCCGTTTTCTTTGAGTGTGCAAACGTTGCATGGAATTCATGTGTTTTCGGGATTGTTAGTGCAGAACTTGCCGGCGGACGTATTGTACGTAGCAATAACTACGCAGCGTGAACCACCGTCCGCGTCCGCCAGGCGTAGAGACTGCGTATGTTGTTAGAGAATACAACGCAGAGCTGGCTATTCTTCCAGCGCCACTGTCCCCGACGTGCACTTGTAATCTTATTTGTAAAGGTTTACCTTCACAAAATGTTGGGATGGCTTTACTCTCAAATGGTTATAATTGCATTGTCATCCATCACGTTTGATCAGTCGTTATTAGCGTAAAATGCGTTCCCTCAGACCGTTATACACCGTGTACGTCGACCTTACGTGCGCGCAATTGCCGCAACAGAAGATAATGTTTGTATTTGCACGTTTTACCTGCGGCGCTGCTTTGACCTTGCGGTCGTTTTCTATTCTAAGCGTGAGTGGAAATGACATTGACCTTTCACACGGGCGTGTCACAATTTGTGCGTAAGCTTTCCTGAATCTGACCAGAAAAACAGACTTGCGATCCACGCTGTCGTTATTACTGTGCCCCGGTCTGTGCTCGTGTGCTATAACACGGTAATAAACTCTTTACCACGTGCGTTGACTCTCTCTTATTATCATACGTGTGCCCCAGGTGATAACTGTTCTCACCTTAGGACAAATGATAAAAAGTGCATAACGTAGACAGCATTTGTCTAGTCTCAAGCGTGTGAATCATTTGTTTTACTGTAAAGGCAACTACGATCGCCCAAAATGCTTTCTACGTAGGGCGCTCACTGGGTTTTGAGACACAGCCAATTGGCTAGTTGACATTCTTCTGACAAACGGCAAAGCATCATGATGAGGTCAGCAGTTTGACGTGACATTGACCAGCAGAGCAGATGACCTTGAAGAAGATCATTTTATCGAGAATATAACAGGCACTACGTGAGATCTCATGACTGGGATTTAAACGCACTCAAGTGGCGCAAACGTGCCAAGAAACTCATGCCGGCTAGATCAAAGTTTACATGAAAGTGAAAGTGAAAGTGAAAGTGACCTATTTGTCAGTTATGGAGAACCATACCTGAAATTTGCCCTCTGCATTTAACCCATCCAGAGAGTAGTGAACACACGCACAGCAAGTGGTGAACACACGTACACCCGGAGCAGTGGGCAGCTATCACTGCAGCGCCCGGGGAGCAAGTAGGGGTAAGATGCCTTGCTCAAGGGCACCTCAGTCGTTACCTGCCGGCCCTGAGGATCGAACTGGCAACCTTCTGGTCATGAGTCCGACTCTCTAACCATTAGGCCACGACTGCCCCACGACTGCTTAATTCCTTCATGTGTTTTATTATGAACACTAAAACATTATGCAAATACGCTGCATAGTTTGATCTAATCTCTTAATGTTCATGCGTAGGTCGCTGAGAGGTGCGTCGTATGAATATAGTTCCACCGACTTCCTCCACTTCACATACTTAGGGTGTCATTGGACTTAAATATCCACAGCACATTTGTTTGCAAGTGACCCAACTGTCGCAAGACATTTATAGACGCATGTTACTTTGCATGGGTGCAGCTCTTTTTATGAAAATGTATCATGTTTCATGTCGACATTTTTTGTTCACAAATTTAAAATAATTCAGCCTAAAGAACGTCGTAAAGGGTGACTAACAATAATGATTTATGGCAAAAAAATGATAATTTTTATACGCTCTTTCTTAAAAAATATACAAATACAATTCTAATATTCTCACAAAAACAGTTAAAAAAATCGATTTCGTGAAAGTGCTTAAAATATGAATGGACCAAATAGCGTGATATGAAAATGACAAGTGACCCTAAAGGTGTAACGTTTATTAGAATTCATTTAACAACAAAATAGTCTAAATATATGGGAATACCCCACATTCCCCTTCTCTATCGAGGTATTGTAGAAATGTGTGCTTTGCTTGTTACAACTAAACGCAGAACTGATAATAGATCAAACCAAACAAATCTGTCCATTTTATTTACACATTTTGCTCAAAATGAGATACTTAATACTACTTAAGCAATAGTCAGGCTAGTATGTGAAATTCCAAACTCAGAGTATATCGGGTTTTGTTTGTTTGAATGGAGAACTCAGACCATGAAAAAGAAAGTCTTCTCTCGTCTTTGTTTTCTTAGAAGGTTTGTTTTGAACAGGGTCACTGCCCTGCAGCGCTGATGCTTGCTTTCTTTGGAATAAAACGTATATTTCATCAGCTGTGTTTACCGTACCAATCTGCTGGTGATGGCATTTCAGCTTTTTTCAGCCCTTATTGATGTGTGTGTGTTCGGCCAACAGTTGGGGAGCACCAGTTGACGGGACATAAAGTTGCTGTGAAGATCCTAAATCGACAGAAGATCCGCAGTCTCGATGTTGTGGGGAAAATCAAACGTGAAATTCAGAACCTGAAACTCTTCAGACATCCACACATTATCAAGCTGTGAGTCCTTAACAAACAGACCAAAAAGAAAAATAACATATATTAAAAACGTATAGTGTTCATTGACGTCCAAAACCTATGAATGGAATAGTTCACTTAATTCCTTCATCCTTTATTCATCCCTATATCATTTAAAACCTGTACATTGACACAAAATGAGATATTTTGAGAAATGTCTCGTTGGTTTTGTGTCAATGTGATGTCCTGTAGTGTTTGGTCACCAACATTATTCAAAATATCTGCTTTTGTGCTCTACCGAAGAAAACATCTTTTTATTTTAGGTTTACATTGCATTAAATCTGTCATGGTAACTTATAACCAGGCTCAAACACATTCTGCTTACTATATTGTGGTAATATTTAATAAATGAACGAAGCAGATGTGTTTTATTTGATTGATGTGTGTTCAACTTTGATGGCTTGTAGAATTTTTAGAGGCCTGTTTATAGACCATAGAGCATTGCAAGGACCATTAAACAACCTAATACTATGTGTTTGATGTGTGTAAGGCTTTTAGTTTAGATTTCATCGTGTTTATTAAACCTCTTGTCACTACACATATACTTAAGCTATAGTTGATTTGATTAAAGATGACAGTTTAATTAAAGTCTTTTTTGTTTTCTGTGCTTGGCCATTTAAAAGTATTGGTTTGAATGAGGGCGGCAGCCCAACTACAAAGACAAACAGAGACCAGGTTCAGGGTGATTACTACTGGTCAGGATTGGTGGGACAATGACAACTATTCTGTTCTTCCAGTAAAACCAGAATGACGTGAATAACTTGTGATAACTTTGCTGTGAAGGCATTTACGCTGAATGAGGTGCATAGGAGCTGACAGCAAACCTGCAGCTTGCAGAAAAGACTGTACTGATGTTTTATTGGTAAATGTTCCCCTTCAGAGTCTTTTGGATTTGTGTAAAGCGGCAAAAATCTTAAAAAATATATTTAAACAAACATTTGGAGAAGACTAAATAAGAAATGTCTAAACATGAAAAAGGAATGACGGTGGTATGGCACTTACCACACAGGAGCAAAAATGTAAGGTCAAAAGTTCAGAACCTGGGACGTGCGGGTTAGCAGACACCATACTGAGTAAGACATGTATCCCTGTTTGACTCAGAGCTCACTGCTTTTAATTCAATGTATGTCTTGATGATAATATGTGACCCTGGACAACAAATCCAATCTTGGTAAATCTTTTCAATATTGACCAAGACTGGCTTTTTTCAAATTTTTTCCTCTACATTTTATATATCAATCATAAGCTCACTAAATAAGCTTTCTATTGATGTATTGTTAGGATAGGACAACATTTGGCAGAGATATAACTATTTTAAACCCTGGAGTCTGTGGGTGCAAAATAAGTTTATATATTTAAGGTTGGAAATTCACAAATGATCCTCATGGAACATGATCTTTTAATATCCTAATGATATTGGGCATAAAATAAAATGTACGTTCGTTTACATAACCGAGAATCCAATCACACGAGCATCAGAAACATTTATGTAATTGATCCAATATCTCTATCTGTGCTCATTTTAACAACAGTAGTGCAGACACACAGAGGATGTAAATAGACACACAATAAACAAAATGCAGCAACTTTTACATTTATTATAACAAGCTTCAAATATTAATTTCAAGCATTCTGTCATGGAACGTGATGGGAGAACCCAAGTGCAGGCAGACACGGATGAAGGGGTTAACAAAAACGTTTAATTATAAATAACAAGAACAAAACAAAAACCCACGAGGGGGTAAAACAAGACAGGATAAATAATAATGACACTAGGACACGGACTAACTAGACTGAGGAAAATAAACACTAGGAAAAAACTCAACACAACTAGACTCACTAAACACGAGGGAACAAGAATTTGACAAAAGCACGGTAGTATCGAAATCCAACTTACAGACTGGGTAAGGCATATAACATACAATGAACGAGCACAGGACAATGAACACGAGGATGTTTTAAAGGAGAAACAAACACAGGATAATTACTAAGGGGCAGGTGCGGGTACTGAAACACTCAGGGAAGGTTAACGAGACAAAAGGGCGGGAAACACCGACGAGACACGAGAAAGCACATGGCAAGTCAGAATCAAAACAAAGCCATGACTTTCTCACACAACTTAAGGCTATGCCATGACTCCGCTGCAAGACAAAGAATAAACATGACATGATAGCGGAATCATGACATAAGCCCCCCCTTAAATGAACACCTCCAGGTGTTCATCAAGGGGTAGACTGACAAGACAAGGCAGACTGGGACACCGACAAGAAAAGGCAAAACATAGTAAACAATAACAAGGGCAGACAGGCATATATTAGAAAAGGGTTGGGGTGACATAATAAAAATAACAAACAAGGGAGGGGGGCAGGGGAAAAACAGAGTTCATGGGGGGAACAAAAGAGTCCATGGGGGGAAGTCCCAAGGGGTTGGGACAAGGGGGAACAGTCTTTGTCCCTGGCGCTCGAGAGTGCGGAGTCCCAGAGGTTCTGGGAGGGACTGGCTGGAAGGCCGGCAGGGCCGGACTAGGGACCACCGGACTTGACGGGATCACCGGACTTCGAGCCGCCCTCCGTTGCCTCTTCTTCTTAAGCCGAGCCACCCGCCTGGTGGCCGGCTGAAGGAAGGACGTGAATGGGGCGGGCGGCTCGGTATTGGAGGCCTCGGACGAGGACCCCCAGGATTCTCGCCTTCCCCTCTTGCCACAAAGGCTGACTGCAGGTGGGGAGACTGTAGGAGGTGGTGCGGTGGACGAGGTGGAGGTCGCAGAGGGTGAGGAGAGGCCCACAACCCCAACCCGAACAACACAACCCCCTGAACAGGGGGACGCATTCCCCAGCACAGCAGAACAAGGGGCAAGATCAGCGTCGGAGGGGCTTGCAGACACCGTCCCTGAATCTCTCCTCCCCCACCCGCCGCGGATGCTACCAGAAGAAGCAGGAACCCCGGAGCTCGAGCCGGAAGGCGCCGAGCCCCCCAGGGCGGACTCAGTCAGGATGCAATCCTCCGGGACGCTAGCCAACGGAACAGATGCCACGACCGGAACTCTGACATCGTCCCGGTTGATCACATACCTGACCATGTCATCAAACCCCAGGGGCTCAAGCAACTTCCTCTCCGATGGCCGGAGGCGGTTGGTGAGGCAGCCATCAAAGATGACCTTTAATTCTGCGTCACCAAACTCTGTCTACCGCGCCACCGAAGAGAATGCCTTGGCGAACTCCTGGGTCCCATGCCCTCCCTGACGGAACCCAAACAGCAGGCGAGCTTGGAGAGACCGTCGGGACACTGCATTGTCCATAAAGCTGCCTACTGGGTTCAGTTCTGGCTCGTTCATTCTGTCACGATCGGTGGATGGAGAACCCAAGTGCAGGCAGCCAAAACAGGGATGACGGGGTTAACAGAGATTTTAATAAATAATAAAACAGGAAACAAAAACCCACGAGGGGGTATCAAGACAATACACAATAACTACAACGATAAACTGAAAACTAAACACTCAACAAGAACTCTACTGTAAAACACTAAGACTAGAACGGACACTCACAAAGACTAAATATATTTAAACGTATCAGGCAAGACAAGACTATTTAGGATGATGTAACAAGGTACCGAAAACAATGAACGAGCACAGGACAATGAACACGAGGATGTTTTATAGGGGAACAAACACAGGATAATTAACAAGGGGCAGGTGTAGGTAATGAAACACTCAGGGAAGGTTAACGAGGAAACGAGATGGCGGGAAACACTGACGAGACACGAGAAAGAACATGGCAAGTCTACATTTCATAACAAAGCCATGCCTTTCTCACACAAAACCTAAGGCTATGCCATGACTCCGCTGCAAGACCAAGAATAAACATGACATGATAGCGGAGTCATGACACCTTTACTATTTATCTATAAATGTTTCTTTATACAAAAAAAGTATTGCAAATTCAAGTTTAGAAAGGGATCCTCACAAAAGGTTCATCTTATTTGGGGGTCCTTGGCATCATAAAGTTTGAAAACCCCTGGTCTAGATTAATTAATGAAAAAGGAACAGAAAGAGTCGTTACATTTTGGTGAAAGATTGCCAAAACAAAGTATTTTTTGTTTGGAATAACATACACTGATGAATTATGTACAATAAGACCAGATACATTACAAAGAAACTGCATAAAAAATATATTTTGTATTGTCTTTAAGGCCTGTCTCAATGCAATGAATATGTCTGCTGCATTTAGGCTTCTGTCAGTGCACAATTATTTTACTTATATGAACAAAATTTATGCAGAACACAGCAATGATATCTCCCCATGGCTTTGTCAGGCCAGCTTGTCGGATTTGTTATCGCCTGCCATTATTTTCACTGGTCTTACCACAATCAAAGGTATACAAGGTTTTGCAATAATAGCCTCACATTGTATAGTATTGCTGAAACCTACATTATTGTATTTATTGAAAGCATCCAAATCCCCGTGATCAGTATTAACACATCTTGTTGTGGTTTTTGTGGTTTCAGGTATCAGGTTATCAGCACTCCTACAGATTTCTTCATGGTGATGGAGTATGTGTCTGGCGGGGAACTCTTTGACTATATTTGTAAGCATGGAAGGGTAAGAATAATGTGTCGAGCTCTCGCTAAAAATGTCATCAGCAGGCCAACAGACTATTAGAATAATGGGAAGGGCCATTGACCTTCTCGCTTTGTGTCTAAAGTTGCATGTAGCAAATTCTTTGTGTCTGTAAATCGAACAGCAGTTAATAGACGTTTTGTTTCTGATAAAATAATGAACAAATGATTCATTCCAAAGGCAGTGTTCTTCTACATAAATATCAGATAAAACCTCTCATTAAAACAAATGTGGCTTAGTATTTTATATTAGTCATTTACCTTAAAGTTGTTTATGAGCCACGGGCCATTTAACGTGGTTTTGTGGCATGTCATTTTTTTTTGAGCATGGATTAACCTTTGAGTTCTCCAAACCTGTTGGGGTTTTGGGGATCCATTTTATCCAAACTGCGACTGATCTAGTGAACCATTTATAGGCAGGGTCAGGGAGTTCATGCTGAAGGTTCAGTTTGTGTGGTATCGGATTGCCTACGACAGAACTGTGTGATGGTTCATGTTGCCGGATGTTGTTCCTTTGAATACACAATGCAGATGGATTGACTGGTGAAATTAATGATCTCGATCGTCACCTTGATGTCTGAGAATGAGCCAATTTTCCTGAATTTATATATTGATATAATTATAATAGTATAACAATATTAAGAACAAAGTTTAAAGCATCATAAGACATAATGCAGTTGCCCAAATGTTTTTGAAATGGGCCATGTTTAATATGAGCTAAGGTTTTTATTATGTTTGAATTAACTACATTTATACCAAGTAGCATTTAAAAAATAAAGCACATGTGAAAATGATTTTCTAAAAAAGCATTAACATTGTAAATGATAGAATAACACTTCAAGTACTGTTTCCGATAAAGCTTTTACAACATATTTGAACACTTTCTGGTTGTCAGACCAGTGGAATATATCCATGGATAAATGTGTACATTACTTTGCTAGTACACCTGTTCAAACTGTACACTCTTAATACGAATGTGTAGAAAAATTACACAAACTATGTGTAGCACGCCGCTTTACTCCTTTTGTGTCAATATTAATTAAAATTGTGTTGAAAGGGTTTATCTGTTTTACACAGTAGTTATGTGTAGGTTACAATTAACACATCTTATTCATTTGTCACACCATTCAACACACTTTGTGTAGACTGATCTGCTTAACACACGTTCAGTGTAGCTTTTTCAGATATTTAATTTTAGTAAAATTTCCTGAACAGCAGCCGTTTTATCCTGTTTTATTCACTTCATAATCAAACTCTAATAAATGGTCAAATTATATTTTTGTGTGAATCGTTAATTTAATGCGCTTCCCCTTTATATCGCTGGTGCTCTGCTCGTCAAAAAACGCCTTTTGCCTGGGAGAAGACGGTCACAAGTAATTCTGAGGTAAGTTACACTTGAACCGTTTCTAAACTTATATTCACACACGAAAGACAACGTTTTGTGACAGAAATGTTAGATATTTTACACTATATTAATGTAATGTTGTTTTGTGTAATTTTGTGTTATGTCTAAATGTTAACATTCATTTTTTTATTACACAGCAAATGGAACCATTTGGTAATGATCTTCCAGTGACTTCTGGGTCATTGGCTACTGGACTAAAGCTGTACTTGTTAGCATCTTCAAAGACAAGACCGAAACTTTAAATGTATATGTTGTTATACATTGACTTGTTATAAATTGTTGTAAAACAAAATTGTTTTGTAAAGGATTGATGTTAATAAATGTATTGAAGTTAAGTTTTTTGTGTCAAATGAAAATTATAGTTTTTTGTAAGAATTTAGATGTATTCTTAATACAATGTGTGTAGCCAAGGGCAGCACATAATGTGTAAATATAACACATGTTTACACATCTTTGTGTTAACCTTCCCGACACACTTACTGTGTTAAAATCATTAACACAGTAAATGTGTAAAAAATAGCACAACACGCGTTGTCCCAGAACTCACCCATAGATGTGTCAGAATTTAACATGGTTTGTGTCGGTTTTAACACATCCTTTCTAAGAGTGTAGAAAGTTCATACGTCCATAAAATGAGATGTTGATGATCAAGACAATTAAAGAAAAATGCTACTCGAATGAAATTCATATAATTTTCTTCTGGATTTAAGGGTGCAAAATTGTCAAAAATATGTTTTGAGTCCACTATAGTAATAAAGCATTATAGCAAACTCTCTTTTTACGCTGCATAAATAGTATTGTTGTTTAGTATTGTGTTGTTAAAGTACATATTTGACTTGTATTTGACATTAAATTTCTGTGTAGGTGGAGGACACGGAGGCCAGACGTCTTTTCCAGCAGATCATCTCAGCGGTAGATTACTGCCACAGACACATGGTGGTGCACCGAGACCTCAAGCCAGAAAATGTACTGCTGGACGGCAACCGGAATGCCAAGATCGCTGACTTTGGTACACAGTCATAATCTTTATACATCTAGGTTATTTCAAGGTATAAATGAAAGAAATATCACATCATCAGTATGGCCACAGATTTAGATCTGTCCTGATATAAATAGTTTATTCTATTGTATGAGCTCGCCATGGCCAATTTGGGATGGGCACGAGTACTCGGAAACGACAGCGACGATTGATGAAAATAATGATCGTTTGGGTCTATAAATATTATTTTTAAATACAAGTATTTTCTTTCTTTCTGATTGGTTGTGCTGGCAATTCGGGTGGTACCCAGAGATTTAATAGTTTGAGTTGCGAGAGTTCGCGGTCCATGTCCAGAGCACATAAAAAAGCATAGTGAAAGCGCACAATGATGCCTGGTTTCACTTTGATAAACTTGACGAAAATACAGTGCAAAATGTGCAGCGCCAAACTTCACACAAAACATACAAATCTACAAGTTTGATTTGTTATCATTGTACATTGTAGTGTCTTTGCGCGGCATCCAGTGGGCACAGCATTTCTGTTTATAACGGTTTCTATTCATGACTTAATTTCCTGTCCCTCCGAAATCCGATCCGGTGTTGTGCCGGATTTGGACTCCCAGACAGATTACGACTCCCCTCATTTAAACTGCTGCGGGATTAGCTAATCCTAACCCCTTCCCCACACCTAGTCGTTTTTCGGGCACCTCATTTTGCAGATCCGTCCATATATTTAATTTAAACCACGTATAATAATTCTAACAGCAATAACAATTTTACTAGTTTATTTCCCATAATGAACAAGCTGTCAAATTGCTGGAATATTGTGTGCGCGTAAGGCAGTGTGGCACAATCGCTTGAACTGGTAAGGCAGTAACAATCTAAAAAACTCTTTGATGATTTATGCTCGAACAGATGAGTACGTCATTTAATACTGTAAAGTTAACTAGTCCGCTTTTAGCTAGTCGTGTACACATTTGGACCAAAACAGTATGCGCCCTGTCATCTCCTATTTGTGGAGCGCTGTGCCCCACAAACTGAACCAAATTTGAAGGGAACTTGTCGTGATGGACACTTCAGAGAGAAATTTGTGTTTTTTGGATAAATGCCGTGAAAAGACGCACAAGAACTGATTAAATACGAGGCATCCTGCACCCGCAGGTGTAATTTAAGTTTAACGTCAAACTTCTGAATTACAAACACATGTTGAGGGCTGTGTTTTATTTGTTTACATGCACCAATATTCATAACATCATTGTTATGACAATAAACAGTTTCCATCACTTAAACACGCATTTGAACGTCACGTTAAATTTCTTTGATAATTCTGAGATTATGTTTCCATTTATGCTTCTTAATGCGCATTTTCAATACATCTGAATAGTTAGATAGAAAAACCTTCAGATTCCACATTCCGTTACTTCTCCCCACCCCACTAATTATTTTTCGGATCTGCCATGCCCCCTTATTCCGGCATTTACAAATTAAGCACTGGTCCCATTCCCATCGAAGCTGAGCTAGCGTAGCACTCGTGAAGCAAAACAATCTGGCCCAGATCCACCGTAAATTCTGGGCCAGATCTGCACAACGGACTTGGGCCGGTGTCTTTTAGCACAATGGTCCAAAACCGGCACACATCCGTTTTTCCTCCTCTGGGCCAGCTACAGACCAGCTCAGGATCAGATACAGATCCTTTTGTTGATTTGGTCTGGGCCAGTTTTTTTCTGGATCTGATCCAAAACCCTGCCAGATCTGGACTGCTCATTTTGTAGACACACACGTTCATTTTTCATGTTTTTGCTTAACATATGATGATTTCTTTACTGTAAAAACTGCATAATCTATACACTGACCCTCCCCCTAAACCTAACCCTCACTTTAAAAAATATTGAGCATTTTTACAAACCTTCAAATAAACAATTTTATTTCGTTCCCATGGGACAAAAATATACCCATTGAATCTAGTGTTAGCACTAACTCAGCAGACACTGTTTCACTGTAAACAAACATTCAAAATAAAACTTGATATTACAGTAAATTAAACACATTCAATGACCTTGTGTTAAGCATATAAAACATTTCACAAAACAATGCAAAAACATATACATTTTAAAGTATCAGCTTGCTATGCTTACTGACCGTCACTGACCTTAAAATAGTGCTACAAAAATAGTTAAACAATCTCATCACTTTTATCAATGCATATTTGAGCAAAACAGCAGTAGAGAGGTGTGTTGAATTACATTTAAAAGATTTCATTTGATGAATTTAAAACATTTAAAACACAAACCAAACAGGACAGGTTAAAATCCCATTAGGAACTTGCAAATAAAAGAGCACAAAAGGTTGTTGAGAGAAGAAAGGCCTTTCTCTCCTGCCTAAATTAGTGTAAATGAATCCAGAGCTGTATACTAGAGGTCTTCACGGGTCCACTTAGATCCGAAAACCCGAGGTCCGGCCCGAGACCCGAGCGGGTTCGGGTCTAAAAGATTCACGGGAGCTTCGGACACGGGTCGGGTATATTATTAGTGTCTTCGGGTCTCGGGTAATATAAAGTAAAAATTGTTTTGCTTAATTGACCCGAGGAAGACCCGAACTATCCTGTACAATAACAGCGCGTCAATTGTGTGTGTGCGCGTGTAGTTACCAACTCTCCTCCAACCCTCAGCCGATCGGTTGAAAGCCACGCAAATCTTCCGAAAGTCGCGGTGATCTGAAATCACCTTAGAATTGAAATCCCGAAGTTTCCAACGCTGCAGGGGTTTGCACTCGATGTAGTTACAATCGTATTCAGGAAAAACATACTTCCACCAGGCGACCAGTAGTAGATATTAAAAGACGCGCACATTTCAGTCCTACGCGGTTTGGGACACATTGTTGAGACAGAATGTTCGCGCGAGTGGTTGCCATGTCGTCACTTATTTAGATTTGATTCACAACCCATTTAGCCTCAGTTTGCGCAATTTGCCAGAGCAAAACAAGAGGATCAACGTGTTCATTGCCATATCAATTTCATTAATACACGTCGGTTTACATTCAGTTCTAGTCGGGTTTAAAAAACATATACGATGGGTCGGACTCGGGTCTAACGTTATCGGGTCTGTCTCGGGTCGAGGCTTTAAAATAAAAACGTTATCGGGTCTGTCTCGGGTTCGGGTAAAAAGTGATTCGGGTCATTTCGGGTCGGGTAAAGATATTTGGACCCGAGAAGACCTCTACTCTATGCACTAGGGAGAGAACATTTATTTTGCATATTTAGGGAGAACGGGGTGTATTTTGACTTGACTCGCCCCCTCTAATGCCCCACCCCCAATGAATCGAGTACTCGTTTTTCAAACCTGTCCAGTACTCGAAATGAAATGTGATCAAAAATGCCCATCCCTATGGCCACTCAAATCGTCTGTACTCATTGTGGTCGTCTGGTGCTGTTGGTCAGGTCTGTCAAACATGATGTCAGATGGAGAGTTCCTGAGAACGAGCTGCGGATCACCAAACTATGCTGCACCAGAGGTCATCTCAGGAAGGTGAGAAGTCATGAGGTCGATCCAACAAACCAACGAATACGTGACATCATGTTAAATCCTAGTCCATCAAAGGAAACAACATGTACTACACTGCCAATAAACACAAGTGTGGCTTGCAGAAGCACTAGTTCAACAAACCCTGGCTAGCTGATTCCTTTGCATTGTGGACTGCATCTATACACTACACACAAATATTATATCAGGCCTGCATACAGTTATACAGATTATTTTCCTTATGCTCGATATTCCTGGAAACTTTTATCTTAATGAGAGACTGCCAGGCATCCAAACACAATAGTGTACATACACAATAACATGTATGTTGTGTCTCAGACTGTATGCTGGTCCAGAGGTGGACATCTGGAGCTGTGGCGTCATTCTCTATGCACTGCTGTGTGGGACTCTGCCGTTCGACGATGAGCACGTGCCCACCCTCTTTAAAAAGATCCGTGGAGGGGTCTTCTACATGCCAGAATACCTCAACCGTTCAGTGGCCAATCTGCTTATGCTCATGCTACAGGTGGACCCACTGAAGAGAGCTTCCATCAAAGACATCAGGTTGCGTGTGGTTAATTCTGTTGACGGGGGGGTTTGCATTTACAACACGTTCGTCTAAACGGCCAAAGCGTCCGTTACCAGCCCCAAACGATAGCGGCCCACCGGGAAACTGCCCGATATGCATAATGGCCAGTCCGCACCCTGTCACTCACCAACAGCTTCAATGGTGTAGTGAGTAAGACACGCTTGACTAATAAATTTGAGTTACTTGTAAGTAAATAAATGAACGATTACAAAACAGCATTTACAAGCACCTGTCATTGATACTGACTCGACATATGAACATAAACCTTCGTCTGTAATTATTATTTTATGTCTGACAACAGAAACAATAAAAATGAAAACGACTGCCTGTGTACGATCCGTGATCGTTTTCCACTCCCCTTAATATAAATATTTGATAACATTCCTGAACATTTACATTGCTAATTTCTGCATATATTTTGGCTCATGTCATGGACATAATTCTCTCCAATTCATACAGAGAGCATGAGTGGTTTAAACAGGACCTGACAGGCTACCTCTTCCCCGAGGACCCCTCATATGACGCCACCGTCATAGACGAAGAAGCTGTGCGGGAGGTGTGCGAGAAGTTTGAATGCACTGACGCCGAAGTTCTGAGCAGCCTCTACAGCGGCGACCCTCAAGACCAGCTGGCCGTGGCGTACCACCTCATCATCGACAACCGGCGAATCATGAACCAGGCCAGTGAGTTCTACCTAGCCTCCAGTCCACCGACCGGATCCTTTATGGATGAGGGCATGCCCCTGCCACCAGGGTTCAAACCTCACCCCGAGAGGATGCCCCCGCTCATGGCCGACAGCCCCAAGGCTCGGTGCCCCCTGGATGCCCTTAACACCACCCGCCCCAAACCACTGGCGGTGAAGAAATCCAAATGGCACTTGGGCATACGGAGCCAGAGCAAACCGTATGACATCATGGCTGAGGTTTATCGCGCCATTAAACAGCTGGAATACGAGTGGAAGGTAAGTGGCTGTTTACGTTCTCAGAAAACAAACAGAAATATTCAAACTGAATGGCGTTAAGTAAGAATATACATTTTTCAATCTCTTGGCTGTTGTAGGTAGTTAACCCCTATCACCTGAGGGTACGTAGGAAGAACCCTGTCACAGGAAATTTTGTGAAGATGAGCCTACAGCTATACCAGGTGGACAATCGAAGTTACCTGCTCGACTTCAAGAGCATTGATGGTAAATTTTAATCTATCAAACATCAAGTAGTTCTAAAAATAAGGTACCTTAAGTTATCTACAGTGTTTCAAAGTGTTCTCAATAACAATACTGTTTGCATGTTCATTATCACGTTTTATTGAATATCGGCATGTCTAATTGTAGATGATATAATCGAGCACAAGTCAGGCTCATCCACACCGCAACGCTCTGGATCTACTGCCGGTCTCCATCGGCCACGTCTCAGCATCGATTCTGCAACTGTGGCGGTTGAAATGCCCCAGCTCAGCAGCTCTTTGCCGGGATCGCTCAGCGGGAACACACCCATGCTGGCACCGCGACAGGGCAGCCACACCATGGACTTCTTCGAAATGTGCGCCAGCCTCATCACAACATTGGCTCGCTAGGTTTTTAGCCGCTTCACACCCATACGCAATGTACACGTCAAGCAAACACCATTGCCTGGTGGTGTTTAACCCTGACCCCTAACCAGTCCAAAGGTGATTTCTAGAGCCAGATGTACAATCGTACAGTTTTCAATAATGGTCCTATCTCATACAGAAGCCCTAAATAGTGTTTGAACACCTAAGACCCTATTATAAATGCATGACTGTCCTTGTGATGGATAACAACACATCAAGCCAAGCGTCATCTGCAAACCAAAATGAGTTTTTAAAGCTAACTTGACCTATATAAGCCATTTTTGCATACAACGTAGTCTCGAGAATATTTTAAGAATTCATAAACGTTGTCCTTATTTTACACACATTAATAATATGTCATTTACGCACACAAAAATGATTATCTTTGATTATTTGAAACCTTTCAGACCTCTTTTATAATTTTTTGGGTAGGTGTACAAATACTATTTTGGAGCCACATTATAAGTTACTCCCATCTTCATTGGGTTGAAACAAAAACATTTCTGGTTTTATATATACATTTCTTTTGATAATGCTGGTTATTCATGTGTATAATATAATATATTTATATTCTCATATCCATCACTTGAGTTGTATAGTTTAGTTAAGAATAATTGATCTGCAATGACATACCAAAAAAGTTATATACATAAAGTGCAAAGATGATCTTTATTTAATGATTTTAGAGATACTTGTTTATTTTACTAAGACATAGTGCCTATGTGCATTATTTTGTTTAGGCATTCACTATAGAGCAAAGAACTTACGTTGAGTGTTGTCGACTTGGCTTGCAGTCCATTGAGAACATTTACCAAGCAGCAATGTAAATACTGTTGGGGAATGTGAAGCTAAACGGATACACACCATCGCTTCTATCCGCAGATGTAAAGTATGCAGACCTGACCGTGACTTTCAAGTTTTGTCTCAGAGGCCTTGCTTGCATCACGGACTCTACTGCTGCCAGACAAAAACAAATATGCTGGACAAGGGCAAACAGATCGCTTAAGCATAGACTTTGTGCCTTGATGTGGCTAAAAGTTAATTCAAGAGGAGAGATGAATGCGGAAAAAAATCCTTGGTTGGATGAATGCGCCTTAAATTTTTCATATTACAGCCGGAGAGAGATTTTTAGAACGTTGTCCTTGAGTTGCACGTTCACATTATTTCTGTCAGCGCTTTTTAACCGCTTTCCCATCAGGACCTAGATTTTATCTGAAAATAAGTGAACGAATACACAAAGCTGCCACTTATATTTATCGTACAAAAATATCCTCGAAAATGAACATCGAAACTCTTCCAAGATTTCCCATATTTCGATGTGTTTTCTTCTACATCGTATAGTTTTGTTCATGGTTAGTTTACTGTTTGTCAATTTTGGCAAGCTTCTACCAGGTTATGGTTGAACCTGCAGGTAAATTGGCACGGACATTAAATATGTCATATTATTAATATTACATTTATGTAAACGTATATGTCAAACAAAGGAGGTGGTGTGTAACAAAAGACGACTCAAGCCAAGAGCCTTTAGAAAAGAAAGCCGCGTTATCTTCCCGTGGGATGCCTTAAATACATACTTTGTATACTTTGTTTTAATCAAAAATGAGATTTTTCTTCTGGGTGCAGTTGTTTGTGGAGCAGATCCCGTCTATTTATTAGCTGCATATATTTATTCTTTATTTAAAAAACTTCTTTAGTGTTTTGTGAACAAACGACACTAGGTTCAGTGGGGTTTCAGGAAAGACATTTGTCGCTGCTGTATTTGTGCCAACGTGTATCATTGTAGAATTTTAACATTTGATTATTAAAAAGAGAGAGTAAATAACACAAATGTTTGGAAATAAGAAGACATAATGTAATGAAACAGGACAACCAAAAAAGTAGCAGATTTGACGAATCACAAAGTCTAACCGCTTCACATTTAAGTAAAACTCCACCCAAAAATTATGTCATCATTTACTCGACCTCAGGTTGTTCCAGATCTGTATAAATGTCTTGTTTTGGTTGGACACAAATAAAGAAATTTGGAAGAATGTCAGCAACAGACAGTTCTGACTGCAATAGTAGAAAACAAATATATACAAATTTTCTTCCGTAGAACACAAAATAAGATATTTTGAGCAATTTAGGAAAACAAATAGTTTTAACCATTTTAATTTGTTTATACCATGGTAGTCAATGATGTCCCAGAAGTGTCGGGTGCTATCATTTTTCCGAGTATCTTTTTGTATTCAACAGAACTAAGATTTGGAACAACTTAATAATGAAGTAAATCATGACAGAACTGAACAATCCCTTTACCCGAACTGAACTTTATTTTGAACTATGTACATGGTCAGATCGCTTTATTTTCATCCATCAATCTAGCTGGCTCACAACTCCAAGCGTTGTAAGTGATGTTTGCTATCTTGCTGAATCTACCCCACTTGTCTTGTACTGTACAGAATGGTTGAATGGCTACCGTTGTGTGCATGGAGTAGAGTGCTTAGCAGTATGTAGCAGTATTTGTATGATACACACCTGCAGTTTCAATGTACCAATTGAATGTATGAGGAAAAGTTTTTCATGCAAATCACTGAACAGTTAGCAAAACTGTCATGTATAAAATGCATTACTTTTCATGCCTCCAGAAAGTCAGATTTTAGACTATTGCTTTCAGTTAAAAGAAAATGTTTTGTATAAGAAAATGAGACCGAGTTAGTTTGTCAGAATTGGTTTGTTCGGCAGAATTTGATTAGCATTCTTAGCATTTTCCTTTTAATCCAAGTTTCACACAACCTCAGGCCGCCTTGAGGATTTGTGCACTTTTCTCGAGGAATAAAGCGAAAACTACTGATGTATTGCTTGAGAAAATAGTCTAGGCAATTTTCTGCCCCCTGCTGCTGGACAATTGTCATTGCATTGCATAGAAGGTTATAGTGCTCATGGTTGACACTCTTGCAGGGCCCATATTAGGAATTTTCTGCACCTGTAGTCCCATAGAATCGCTCCCAACCCCTGAAGTGTCTGATGTGTCATTTAGGGGCCAGGTGGTCCACATGTCACTTTAGTTTATGTTAGCTTTATGGTTGAAGTTCTGTTTTGTTGTAAAGTGTTCATCTTTGGTCAAGAGCGTTTATGACCCCTACAAGTTTATTGGGGGCTTTAATGTGTTTGTCCCTGCTTCAGCTCATGTTTAGTGTTTTGCCCTGTCTCTCTCTTTCTCCAGTGTAGTGTTATATAAATGTGAACAGCTTCCTGGCAGTGAACAATCTGTTTTCTGCCAGTTTTTTGAGCTCCACTGGGAGAAATGACCTCTGTCTGTCACTGTTTGTCTACATATCGCTGTTATACTGTGTACGTGTCACTTCCTTTCAGTGTGAGGCTTGTGTTTTTACAAAGTTACGCACTGCATGGTGTTGTTGTTCTGATTTGCACTTTAATTTTTATTGGTAAAAAATAAAGGGGAAATAAAGATAGTATATATATATATATGCATTTTCTAGTTTGCCTAATTATTTCAACATTTTTAGTGATATGCATTGACATTGGCACTTTGGAGCAACAGAAGGTGCAACTAGAAGTGACCGCAAAACTTGCAAAAGTCTTTTGAAAAATGCAAAAGAAGCTGTGGTATTTTAGTATGACTTTACATACAATAGAAATACATATACAAATGCAAAACACAAAGACTACAAGCATGAACGTATTTCCCTAATGTGTTTCCCTAATTCCAAGACTGGGAATACTTTAACACAAAGAATTGTCTGCAAAGCCGAAGATATAATACCAAGTAATCTCATAAAAACAAAGACTATGGTATTATAGACCTTAAAGTTGCAATCCTAAATCTGTAAGGAATTGCATCTGTATGTGTGTACAATGAGTCTACGTGGCTATATTGTCTCAAAACCTTCCCAAAGCACTTTGGTTTAACAAGCCATAATTTGCTTTAACGGGCATACGATCTTAAACATTCAATTGTTTATGTATTTCATGTGTTCAGATATGACTTTCAGCACAGACATTAACTGCTTAATATCTGTCCCAGGACCGATTATGTACAGCACACAAGGAACAGATCCAGGATATGTAGCCGAATGTAAAAAAAAAGCAGATTAAATAATACTTACTGTAGGTGCAGTATGAAAAAAACAAGATCTCGTATTACCACACCGAGCGCTTTTTACATAGAATGAACAACATGAGGAAACAGATCTTGCCTGTAGCCACTAGCTCGCTTAGATACATTTACAGATTTACAAACAGTCACAAACATCGTTTTGACACGTCATTTTAGCAAGTGAGATGGTCATTTCCCGTGGTTTTATCGAACCACACAGCTCACAAGGGACGTGTTGCATTATATTTTGGTTTTGATGGACCTAGAATAGAAAAACATGGTACAATGTTAGTATGACCAGTGCAAACTTTGTTACATTACACTCCAAAAAAACATGTTTTTATTATATTTTATAGTGTTATTAAGCTGTATTTATTATTATTATTTTATTAAATTTAGTATTACATATTTAAAACAACCCAACTGCAGTTTTTTTAACTCTTTTATTATGATGATTATTATTGAATAGTTATGTGTATTTGTTTTTTAACAAGATTGTGTACATAGCGATGGCTAAAAGCTCAGACACAACTTGAAATAAAACAGTAACAACAAAATAAAAGTATTTTTTAAAGAGATTAAATCCTGTTACACTGATCAATTCCGGTGTACCTTATCCGTACGAATCTACTATGAATGACAGTCAAAGTGTCATTTTTTTAGATTATTGAATATTAACTGTATGTATAATAAATGGAAGAAGTTATCATATTGGTATTTATTGGTAAATTGTCTAAAAATATCAGAAAATAATCTATAGATCAAATTTTTCTTTAGATTTATTGATTCATCGAAATGACGATGTTTACGTTGGGTTAATTCATCTCATACGTACTTGCTGTAAATTGGAACAGAATCGCCAGTGATGATGTCAGCATACAGATCTGGAGGAGGAAGTACATGGAAGACAGGGATGTCTATATCTTCGTCCTCTTGATTTCTGGAAAGAAATGATTAAAACATAATAACAGATACTAAGTTATCAAGGCCAAAGGGAATGAGACAGGCTTTCAGAGAACCATCTCAGATATTCATGAAAAACCAGTCCGATCACATGCTACAGCAGAGGAAAGTCAACTCATGAATCACGTGTGAGAACTTCCACATATGCATGGAAATAATTATTCGTTGTGAATACTTACAAGGAGCCAGGATAGTCTTTGTGTGCAAACAGACGAAACCAAAAGTGGGGTAAAGAAAAAGAAAACAAAAGTGAGTGTGGGTAAATGAAATTCTTTATAAAATGAAAAGACGACAGATGCAAAACATACCTGCTTTAGGCATTTCCATTTTTGGTGGACTAAAAACCCATTGTGAAAAAAGAAAACATGATTATTTGCAGTCCGATAACCTTCAAGCTGCACTATGAACGCTTTGGACTCTCTTATCAACATTTGTGACATTAGTTTTACATGTGATCAGTAAATAGAAATAAAGTCTTTACAAGATATGGATTTAAAAAATAAAAGATATGACATCTGAGTGAGTACGTACATCTACTGTATGTACATCTGCTGCATTTTCTTTTTGTTTACAGAATGATGGAAGTCTTAAAATCTCATAGCGCAACTTGAACATGTGAAGTCAAACACAGAATAGGAAAACGTTGACAGTAATGTCCTACATTGGTGCTTTGCTTATCGGCGGAGGCTGAAAGGGCGTCATGGGTTGTGTGAAGAATGTGGATAGTTTCTGAAGGGCTTCATGTTTTGCGCTGCAATGCACAACACACACGTATTCATTCCCTTGTTTTTTGGGGGGAAACATTTTATGTTAGACAGTTTAGAGTGACTCTTACTGCACGTTTGTGTAATTTCCATCCGTCTGTATTTGGTCGACGGGACCTGGTACACTCACTTAGACAAGCGAATACATACATTATTCAATGCATTTCAACATGAGTCAAATTATTAAGGATTAAAAAGGCAGTTCACAAAATAATGGTATAATTTTGTCATTATGTTACTTTCTTTATTCAGGTCATTTTGCTACACGGGAAAAAACATTTCATATGGATTTGGAATAATGTGAGGGTGAGTAAAAATTAGCAAAATGTAGAGAAAATTGAATTATAAATTTCCGTATAAAAAGCAATATTGTAAAAAAAGCTATGAGCAGGTGAATGTTGAACGTAGTTCAGTGTTTTTATATCTGTCGTGGCTCTCCCTGTGAAAATGTTTCGATCGTGTCTCATCCTGAATCATGACTCACCTCTCATTGGTGTGGCTGGTGTCTGTTTCGTGCCTCTGAAACATTAACATACATGACTTGTAAAAACACGAGCCGAACCGTCATGCTTATTTGCCAAGTTGCAAAAGGCCAAACGCACACAAAGATTGGAGGCGATACTTACATGTCTGCCCCTTTATTGAGTGAGCTGTACGTGGGGTCATCATCATCTCCTGTCCATTCCTCGCTGTTATCTGAGACTGAGAAAATAAACACAGGAATATGAAATGACTACATTAAATCACGGTTTAAATACAGTATGTGATGTAAAAAGTGGAAGGCTTCGCAGTCCAACATCTGATGAGACTGCATAGCTGTACACTGTATGAATAGCATTTAAAATGAATAATAAATATATTTGTGTATGGCAAATAATGTGTTGTGTTATTGCATTACAGCACATATAAGGACTGTTAAGAGCATCCTATTTCCACTACACGATTATTATAGCCAAAATAATTCATGATAATAACATTACTGCGGTATCTAAATGAATCAAAATTACGTATCATATGAATTATGTTGTGTTTTCTCTTATTATTATGTGTGACCGATTAATCACACTCAAAATGTATTGGGATACATAAATAGTTTGTAGCCATTGTGGCTCTTAAGGCAAAATGTTCAATAGGTGCCTTCCGCAATTTTGAAGAGTCAAGCAGATACTGGTGCTGAAGTATTTATGCTATTACTATGTGAATCATAAACACTACATCAATAATCACAATTATTAATATAATGATTATTGTCAATGTCGGTGTATTGGGAGCACAACGGATGGCACTGTATGATGTCAGATGGCAACTTTGACTTTGTTGCTTTATGATGTTTCAACCAACTATGGTGGTTTCATAGGAATTTGTACAATGTGAATTGTAAAACATATGATTAAAAAAGAAACAATGGAACTCCACCCGTAACCTCACCCTTACACCTAACCATCACTGGAGTGAGACAGATTTGACTTAAATGTATGAATGGGAATTCATACGATGAATTCACAAAAATGAAATAGGCATAGATAAAATAGTTATGAATTGCCCTACGATGGTTTTAACATGGTATTCCGAGGTCCAAAAGAACTTGATAACACTATAGTATTTGTAGGGGGTTTACACAAGGCCGGGTCTATGGGAGGACAATTTTCTCGGGCCTCCCCGCAAAAAAAATAATCTGACAATAAAAAGTATTAAAAAAAATGAAATACGTAGTTTTCAAAAAAATGATCTGTCAATTTAATCACAGAAAAAATATAAATATTATGCATGCAATGAACTATTATTATATATCTGCCCAACCAGCCTAGTACCGGACCTGGGTTTAATATAATTCTATTGCACCTCATGATACAAATGAACCCCACTGCTATCCCAAGTGAGTAAAAAAAGGTTCTTACAGCTTTCATTGTTCGTGGCGTAATGATCCGGGTTTCTAAACACACATGCGGACAGAAAAAGAATGGGTTAACTGCGTTACACACGGCACGTAATATTACAGTATTACTATGACATTCCGCCTGTAGACGTTTCCATGGCTACCTGCTGCCTGTACTGGTGTGTTCCCCATCCCTGACACCATTGCCAATGGGTCTGTTGGTCGCTGTTGTTTTCTTCCCCAGCTCCTTAATTCCATCGATGTTCAAATCCATGTTCTTTACTGGGACATAACCGTCTGAAAAAAAACACACAGCACATTGCCACTCCACATTCCAGTCCAACCATCTGAAAAATGAGATAAGCTCTTACATGCACAGTGCAACAGATAAGCCAGAGCTCAAGGACTAATTTAAGTCCTTGGTTAGCGGCAGATCTATTCAGGCATTATGGCCTTATCAAGGAAAATTCATACAGCAATGTTTGTTTTCTTTGCCTATTCATCTGTAATTATAATTTAACAGTAACGCTAATCATTCGTGACTTACGGTAGCCGAGAATTAATGTATGTGTGAGCGTAGATTGTTGTGATTTGTTGTGGTTAGCTTACATCTGTTGCTGCTGTCCTTGGCAAGCCATTTCCCTTTAGGGCAGCTGGTGGTACGAATAATGCTAAAAGTTTCTCCAACTTTTACCGGCAGGTCATTTTTGCGGCCCTTAAAGTCTTCCATCGCTTTAACGTGATAAATGGGTTCCTCCTGTCCCGTGATCTACATCAGAAAGCAACACACGCAGACAGTTAAATGAATGTGCGCATCACTTAGCTGACCTTGCCGCATGCATTAAAAACAGGACTTTTACTGTTAGCGAGAAATTGAAAAGTACGGCTCATTTGCCGATTGATTGGAAAGCACAGCTTTAGTCATGGTAATTGCAGTTTTTGATTTGCTGAAGGAGTGGGATGTGGATTGTAATAAGTAACAGAATGGATTGTGGGTGCTTCATAAGCAGTAATCTTGCCAAATTATCGATGCAAAACCTTCAGTGTCTCTTACAGATTATTAGCTTTCTCAGTAATGCTGTTCTTCTTCTGAATCGTCTTTATTGCTAAATGAAACTAAATAATGTTAAACACTTTAAAGATAAAATGAGTACTTTCTTTCCCGATGTTATGGGTCGGATAACACGACAAACCATTGGTTGAGCCAACGCAACCTCTGTTAGATTTAGGGGTGGGGCTTCTTTCTCGATTTTTCCCCGAATATTCACATTATACAAATAACCATCTTATTAAAAGTAGTTTTTCTGTCAGATCAGATGTAAATGATATAAAAATTTATGATTCTTGAAGCCCCATATTGAAGCCCCTCCCCTAACGCCACCCCATCCTAACATCAGTGGCATTAAAGCAAATCGTAACAAAATGTACAAACAAGTTTAAACTATTTTTATACAGGTATAATAGTTAGGTAGAATTCCTGTGAGCAATGTCTTGCCATTGTTACACTTTTCCGCCGATTTTATATTCTAACATCAAAATACATACGTAATTCTTTTAAAAATTACCTTAAATTTCTTCTTTGTTTCATTATCTTTCTTTTCCTTTTCCTTCTGCTCCTTTCTCTTTCTTTCTTTCTCTTTCTCCTTTTCCTTCTCCCGTTGTTTCTCCTTCTTCTTTAGTTCTTTTTCATCAGCCACCTTTGCAGAGTTTTTTCTGTGGATACAAAGAGACTTATAAAAGAACTGCTCCAGCTACAGTAGTTTAAATCAATAGCGAGAACCTAAGAAAAACGTAAGAAGAAAATAGCTACAAACCTGGAGAACAAGCCTTTCTTGGGAGTCTCCTCCGCCTGAAAACGTTTGGGTGAATAGTGGACAGTTAATGAAAGACAACGTGTTTAAACAGGCGATCATATACAAAAAGATCATAATGTACAAAAGCTGCAATTTCAACATTGATCATATCGTACATGAAAATAAGACATTTTCTACTAACTTTTAAAGCATAAACAAACCTTATAAAAGTAAAAAAAGTACTTACGGGGGTAGCTGCTGCAGCGTATGGATCTGAGTGACAACAAAAAGAAAACTGTCAGTGGCAAGAATTATTTTGCAGATAAATGAGAATCTAGATCAAATTAAACTTGTTTATCATGTCTGTGGGTCAAAAGTTTATCAGAGATGAGATGAGAGTGTGAAAACTACAGTTTGACTTCCTGAAACTACACACTTTTCAACAGCATACTTAAGTACTTCTTCCTCTTACTTTTTGGACCTCCTTTCTGTTTCTTGTTCTTCGCCATTTTACCAATTGATAGGTCTTCATATACATTGTCACTGTATTCAAGAAAAAATGACAAAATGTCAATAATGCTGAATATCGAAAACAAGACAAAAACATTTGGAAATATTTTTTTCCATTTGGTCCTTGCTGAATCATTATGGGCCTTATGGCTTACCTTGATGGAGACAAGAACCCTTGACTGACAGGGGAGCTTCGCACATGATCTTGAAGTAAAGAGGCGTGTGTGCCTGTCGGTGGAGTGCTAGAGTTCACAGATCTGAAATCTACTTCTCCATTGTCTCTGTAATCGGGGTTTGGAAGCATCTCCCGGAAGGCTTTATCATGAACTGATGTTGGTCTTCCGAAACCTGACACTACTGGAGATACTGGCCTAAAGTCCGGAACAGGTGGAGTTTCGAAAACTTCGGTATCTTCAGAAGATTCATCAAAGGAGTTGTCATATGGCTGCTCGTCTGAAAAAAAACAGAAGCAAGAATAGCTTATCTGGAATATTTCATTTGACATATATTAAGAAACACTCAAAATATATGCAATGAGATAGGTGAACCATTTTTATTTTGTTTGACAAATAATTCGTTTTTGTATTGGACAACGGTTTTGAGACTATTAAAGGATTATAAAATGTCTCTTAAGAATCTTTGACTTAATGGTCCTTTGGGAAACCAAAAATCGTTACTGTGTAGTTCCTTTAAAAGTGAAGTAAATAGTTTCTGATATTTGGGGATTGATTCTTACCATATGACTCAAGATGTTGAGTTGGAGTGGTAGGAATCTGAAAGTGTTCAGAAGGAGGCTTTCGTTTCTCAGGTGGGGTCTCTACGACAGGTGTGGCCGGCAGAGGCTTCCGGATTGGTGGGGTCGGTGGAGTCGCTGGCTTTACCACTGTCACAAACCCTGGTGAAAGTTTCCCTGCAGCAACATGAACATTTTTACTAGAATGGTCCACCACACTTCTCAACATAACAGTCTTGAAACTATAATTTATAAAGCCATTTTAGAGAAAGTTCACCCAAAGTTATGATTTGATAATTTTTTGCTTTCATTCAACAAAAAGCATTGGCCTATTGACTTAAGTATTGTATGGACACAAAACCTCAAATTATAAAATAGGAGGAAGTGATGTTTGATCTGTTAAGAGGTTTTGAATAAGAAACTGGTGAATAATTGATGACAGAATATTTATTTTTGGGTGAACTATTATTGTAACTTTTTAAATATAACCAAATATAATAGCAAGGTCAAGTAGACCTAGCTGGCAGAACAGGAATATGGAATGAAAGTGAAGTAAGTTTCGTGTTTCCAACAAGTACAGTGTGATCATGTGACAACATTTGCAAAAAGTATTTGAAATATTCCCCATTTAAAATGATACACCCTGGCAACATAATTTATATTCAATGTCATTTTGAATCTAGGTTAAAGGAATAGTTTCCCAAAATGAAATTGTTATCATTATTTACTCTTGTCATTTCAAACCTGTTTGACTTTTCGTTTCTTGAGCAGAACACAAAATTCTTTGAATTCAATGTAAGTCGCTTTGGATAAAAGCGTCTGCTAAATGACATGTGAATGTAAATCTTCAACCATGTTTTAAAAACTAAAGGAAAGCAGAAATGGCTGCTCTGTTTACAACAGCTATCAGGTAGCTCTAGTGATGGGAATACTGTATGTAAATCCAAAATGACATACTGTTCTCAAAGTAACAAGATCAAAATAGTTTAACTTGAACAAGTATTTCCTTAAGACAAAATACTCCCCCGCCTCTTCGTCATTCTGACTATGTAAGACATGTTGCCAAACAAAACTTACAAAATAGACATTTCTTGCATACCAACCCTCCCTGAAGTATGGAATCCACCCACCTTTTCTCAATTAAAAAACACAGTTTTTACACAGCTAAATGGTTGTGGATTTTTGTAAGAGTAAATATGGATACGTCATGTCAACTATAGATTCAAATACATTTTTAAGATATCAGGAAACATGTTTTCTTTCATTCCCCAATTGTTGCCTAGACAGATACTTGAACAATTACTTACTGTGATCATAGCCATTAACCTCTGGAGTTTCAGGTAGATAAGATTTGGGTGGCACATGAGCATGATCCGCATACTCAACAGGAGGGAATTCCAATGTTTCTGGCACAGTCAAGGCTTCCTTGGGTATGGCTGTGGGTATCTGTGGTAAGGCTTTTTCAGTTGGCCTTAGATCAGGTTGGGCCATGTCAGGGGTCAAAGTATCATACAGAGCTACTGTAGGTGCATCCATCTTATATGGGGATGTATTTTCATGTGTGCTAGCCAGCTGGCTCGAGTTGGACATCTTCTTTGCTCTTTCTAGTAGGTTCAACACACGGTTGTCAAGCGGTGCGGTCCGTTTAACTGGAGACATCTCCTCGGCTCTCGCCAAGAATGAAAGTGGTGACTTGGATGAGGTCTGGTTTTCCTTGTTGATTTTATCAATAAGGGCTTTTTCACTATCCGGTAGGACTGTTGGAAGGGGGCTGGGAGTGGTAACTGAGCCTGGACGAGATGTATAGTTCTTCAGCAAAAGCTCTGGAGATATGGTTGAACTAGTGGGTGGGGCAGGGGAGGATGTCCTGGAGACAGTCGGACTAATAAACGCAGGGACTCTTGATCTAGGAATGGCTTGATCAGAAAATACTTCATCTAGAAAATCCTCATCAGGTAGAATTGGAGGAGGAATATCAGTGAATTCCAGAGGAGGGCTTTCTTGTGGTGGAGGAAATACCTCGGATAAACTGAGCAAATTTATATTTAGTTTAGGAGGTGTTTCTGTCGGAGTAACCGCTGGCTTACGAATAGTTTGAGAACGAATGGCTGGTTTTGGAATGGCTTGCTCAGGAATCTTAGGCTGAAGGCTGGGAGAGGTTGGAATGCGTGGTGCTGGAATACTTGAGGCAGAAATTCTGGGGACGGGATGCTCTCCAGCTGAATTCTGAGGAGGCATAAGAGCCTGAGGGACTATGGGTACACTCTCATAAGGGGCAGTAGCTGTTAGAGATGGGTTAGCAGGAGCCGGGCGACTTTGAGGTGAATAGTCAAAAGTACGAAGAGCTGGTTTTGGGTTATCCACAGTATCTGTTTCAGCATTTATAGTGTTTAATATGAATGTCTTGGGTGTGGACACTCTGGCTGGTGAAACAGACCTTGGTAGAAGTGGACTGTGCTCAGCAGATGATGTCAGGTTTACAACGTCATTGCCAGTTTTTGTAGGATTAAATACAAATTTCTTAGGAGTGGACACTGTGGCTGGTGAAACAGACCTTGGTAAAAGTGGACTATGCTCAGTAGATGATGTCAGGTTTACAACGTCATTGCTAGTTTTAGTAGGGTTAAATACAAATTTCTTGGGAGTGGACACTGTGGCTGGTAAAACAGTGCTGGTTTTCAGCACAGGGCTTTTAGCTTTTATTGGAGGCACTGGCAGAACCCGTGGAAGATTGCTATATTTGTTAGGCTTTTTGGGAATGTCGCCTTCCCTCTTCTGGTTGTTATCCAGCAGTTCTGAATTACTGGCAGGTTGTTGCTCATTGCCCTTTGACCCCCATGTTGGAGAGAGCTGGTGGTTGAGATTTTTATCATCTTTGAAGACCACACGTGGAGCGTGAAGCGTGCCCTTTTTCACGGCACTATTAATGGAGCTGATCAGGTTGTTGCTGACTTTCCCCGGCAAAGGAGGGACACTTTTGGGTTTCTGTGGTATGATAGGTTTGGTGGGGATATTCAAATTATTTTCACCCTGAAACCGGGCCTTCAGGGACTTAAAGTCTAATGACTCATTCTGAAATGTAAAACATAGGAAAGCAGTGTTTAAGTAATATGTAAATGCATTATGCATTTCTAGAATGCACATTAGATTAGATTCAACTTTATTGTCATTACACATATACAAGTACAGTGTAACGAAATGTAGTTTAGGTCTAACCAGAAGTGCAGTTAGCAAGTGCAGGATATACAGTTAGAAATATCTTTACATGATGGACTGTATTGGTAATATCTCAGAACTTAACTCATAAACTGTGTTGGATCATATCACACAGGAAGAAATATACAACCTTTTAATGCTTGTATCTATGGAATATCTTTATTGGCAGTTTAACTTGCTTCAGTCTATTTTGATACTTGGGTGTTCTGGGAGTGGAGCTGGAAGCCAGGTGATGACTTGTCATTGACCAAATACCATGCGTTCAATAGTCGAAACAACAAAAGTAAATCTCACAGTCTATAACAACATTGACTAAAGCTGGCATAAATCTATAGGCTAAGGCGTAAGTATGTCATCCACAATTTTAGATCTATATTAACTTGAGCTAATAAAGTGTCAAATAGATAAAAAGATTTTTGGAGTGGGTAACTCATTTAGTAATGAGGTGGAAGTACAAGTACGATCAAGGTACAAATTATTTTACACAATAATTTACTTAAATTACCATTTTACTATATAAATACAATACTCATGTATCATGAGCTTATAAAAAACCTCCTGTTAGCAAAACTCACATCTGAAGTTTAAAAACCCCATTGCAAAAAATGGAAACTGTGTCATGAACAAATGAAAAAAAAATGTTTCTCACCTGTTCCATCATTCTGCCTTGAAGGCTTACAGCAGTTCTCCAAAAAGATCCACTTCTTTCTCATCAACTCCTCATAATTAATAATCCATTGAGTTCTTCCTTCCCGATTCAAAAGGATCCAGCATGTGTGAATGTTGTGTCGCAGTTGCTAGAGAATAAATAGCACACAGACTTATATCTCGCCCATTGGCCTTCAGACTGGAATGAAGTTGGATGAGCGCTAATGACGAATTTAAAGAATGTCCCGTCAAACGAGTCACTTCACTGAACGGCAGCGAATGAGTGCTTTCATTCCACAAGAATGCAGTCAGGCGAGATGCGCATAAATCTATGAAGGCACAGTGTCTATTGTCAACCTAAATCCAACTCTCATTACGTCTCACTCCAGGAAATAATCCACACCTCTTTTGATTACGTTCAGAGAGGATGTGTTTTACTCAGAGGAGGAATTTATCAAATTTAGAGCAAACATAGTTAGTTAGATGTACAATTCTACGTAAGCTCTTTTTATTTGATCAAGTTAGTGTAGGTCGAGGCTAAAATAAATAAAGTTAAACAACTTCTGTATGGTATAAAATGGGTGGGCCTTAAGGGGTCCTGTCCCCATTTAACAACTTTATAAATATCATTATATTTATTTACCACATTAACTTATTAAGGAGTAAACGTAGTCTATTTTCGTTTATTGTTTTTAGAAGTCACAACAGTGGACAGGTATTTAAAAAGCCATTTGTACACTGTAATTTTTTTGCCGTAGTTATGCAATCTAGTAGCCAGTAACTTAACCGTAGATTTATATTGATCTAATATTTGGGCAACAGTTTGTTAAAAGATAAATGAAGATTAAACATTAACAAGTCTTTATCTTTACAGTAACTCCAAGATTTTTTTAATAACAGCCTCATGCAAAGCATTCTGGGAACCAGAAATCCTCATCACCCTTCTTCTCTTTTCCCCCCAATTTTGGTTCCCAGAATGCTTTGCATGAGGCTGTTATTTTTTTCTGTGAAGATAAAGACACTTGATCAAACTGTTGCCAGTAAATTACATAAATGTAAATATATAGTAAATAAACTACAAAACTGTTGCCAGTAAATTACATAAGTGTAAATATGCAGTCGATTACTGGAAAACCGCTGCCAATAAGTAATGGTGTATTTTCTACAGATTTTTTTACAGTGTATATATACATGGTTTTTGACAGCATACTTGCACATCAACCGCTACAGGGGACACTAGTGCATCATCCTGTACATTGTCATGTCTTTCAAGTGAAACGTGAAATAAGTTGAAATCTTGTTTTCAAGCCTAAAGTATTACAACAAAAATAACATCCATGAAAGAGGTTTTCAAAATTCAAGCGTAAAAGGGTTCAAATGTTGTTGTTGTAGTGTGTCAGATGACTTCAATAAAATAGATCAAATTGCAGTTAATGACAAATTCATAAAAGAACCGATCAACTATACGACCAGTGGGCTTGTAACATATCAGACCTTATTTTCCCCATGAGCAAGCAAGTGTGAATTTGAGGTTGTAATGAACAATTATGTCTAAATATGCTTTTTTAATCTGGTTCCAGTTCAGAGATTGCATTTCCTCTGAATCATATTTAGATTGTGTGGCTGCATAATTTAATCAAATGTTTTTACTTCCACAATGTTCTCTCTTCCAAATGTAATACATTCATCATAGGATAAAGAAAGAAGATTAATAGTTCATTTGCTTGTTACTTTGAAATCTTTTTTTTTTACAATTGTAGGAAAGAAATCAAGCACACGGCCAAAGTCTACATGGTTTGTAACATTTTAAGATGGCCTGTGCCATCGTAACTCCTGGAGTTGAGTTGCATATATCTATAGGTTGTGGGACTTTGGACTGCATGTCAGTATTAGATGTCGTCGCTGTCCTTTTAAACCTTGGATATCCAAATGTAGTTTTTCAGGAAAAGGAAAAAACACTGTACTTTTTAAACGATTAAACACGGTCATGTCAAAGTTGACGTGCTTTATATTGGTTAGATATTTCCAAAACCCGGTGACAAACATAAAGGGTGACTGATAATAATGATTTACTAATAATCATGAAATATGGATATGGATGGATATACGAGGTCAGAAGGAAAGACTGACATATGCAACACATACAAAGAGGCTGTAAGGGCATATATAATATGAAACATCTTAAACAGTGCACTTTAAATACATTGTACAGTGGTACTTTGTTGCTAAATCACAGACGCACAGCACATTTTGGGATGTGTTTATTGGTAACAGTATTACATGGTGGGTTACGTAAATCAAGAGAAAAGAAAAATGTCTAAAAATCCACTGTATAATGTCATTATCATCAAGATAAAAATAGGGTTTCCTTTCACATTACCAAACCATTAGCTGAGGTAAAGTCAAAATAGAAATGTACTCAAATCGTGAGGTTTCCCATTCCGTATATTTTACCTTTGCCTTCTTAATTTCCAAAATGTAGATTTTGAAGGTTCAAAGGACTTTCAAATTAAAACAGGACTTTGGCCATAAAATAGGAGGAAGAAGTTGTCATCACAGTAATGGAATACTCTGATGTATTCAGATGTAATGAATGTCATTATTGGTGATATAACCTATTTGAAGGTTAAATTTCAGACTGATGTTTGATTTAAAGCCATTTAATGTTGTTATAAAAGGGCGTTCAAATGAACATTAAACATGATTTAGGCCTGTAAACACAGTTATATATTTGACATATTTGAATGAAAAGTAAAAAAAAGAAAAATGTATGTTTTTTTTCCAGTAGGCGTTCCATATTAAAGGAATAGTTCACTTCCAAATGTGCCCCGTTGACTTTCCATAGTAGGTATAAAAATGACTATGGAAAGTGAATGGGGCAAATTCGGAAGTGAACTACTCCTTTAAAAGGGAGCTGGAACCGAATGTGTGATGTTTGCAGTTACCACACACTTCTATCTCAAATCCATCAATATTTCCATAACCTTCATAACATTATTGTTAACTGACATTTAGTTATTATGATAGCTAGGTTAGGCTAAGCCAAGATGTGACAGCTGAAATTGAAAATATATAAAAATGTAATATATAAAAAATAAACATATGTATGAACCATGAACGTGTTTAAAAATTGTAAAACAGGTTATTGTTGTAATGTTGTCTTGATAAGGTCCGGTTAAACTTTGTCACAGTTATCAGCTTCCTCTTGACAACAGATCAGATGAGAGACCGCGGACCAGACGGCACATATGACACTGTTAATGTAAGATTGGACCCTTTCTACCATTAAAAACATTGAGGGAAACCTCAAGAAATCCAGTGTCCTGTCCTGCTAAAATCAAGACTCGCAACACGCTTTGACTGTGGGACAACAATGTAAACCGCTTGGGAATATGGGACACAAGTTAATATTGCTTGGGTTTAATGAGGAGTTTGCATCACTATAAGGCGAGCCTATTTTATGGCACAAAAGTCCACAGGATGGAATGAACACTGTTATAGTCAGAACCATTGTTTTTCATCGTCAATATTATTTGTCATTGTCATCATCATTATTATTATCAATAATAATAATTATTTTTATTTACAAAATGAGTTTGGCAAACCAACAATTGGATTTTAAAGCCATGTTTACCCCTAAAACACATCTAAAGTTGACTTCAAGGGCTTAACCGACTTATAAAATAAAAATTCCATTTCAATGTCGTGTTGTTTTCTTATTAGTATTGTACAAAAGCAATTGAGAAGGAATAGTTCAATCACAGATTCAGTTTGTTTTTACAACGTTCGGACCCTCAGATCCCCCCACCGGGCTGTTGCGAAATCTTGAAACTCGAATTTGGCAAAAGTCGCTCCTCGCGTCTGTTCTCCATCGGAAGGGTCCACAGAGAGAACGTTTGTGTTTTTTATTTCTGCATAGCTTTCTAGCAGCAGAATCTCGAATACATGAGCAAGGGGAACTCAACAAACCCAGATGGATGAATCGTACATTTCATAGAGGAATCTGCACGGATTACTCTGTGATCGATTACTGTGGTCTGATCTACATGTGGGGGTGACGGTGTAGGATGGTGACATTTCTCTCTTTTGCACGTGTGTGTCACCTTTCATGAGTTCTTTATCGTGTGGTCTCTATACAGAGTCTTGGAGTGGGGATTTAAGAGAGACAGGAAGTTGGACAAAAAGAGGGAATGATTGGACGACAGAGCGGGATTCATAAGGCTATGAGGAGTTCAAAGTTAAAATCGCCCACAATGCAGCTGTGGCTGATGCCCCACTTTCAGTCCTTGTACAGGAAACACAGTGAGAAACGAATAGAGAGACAAAGTCAGTCCTTCTCATTCCTTGCGGGAGGGTAGAAACGGAGGAAGTCATGTTGCTCTGGGAACGTCCAGAGAGGCGTACAGGGCTTCGTGAAGGCTGGGTCAGGCCTCGCTGCATTGGGCTGCTTGGAGAAGAGGACCAGTGAGGCTGGAGTGACCAGTCACAGCTGGGCCCTGAAGATCACGCTCATACAAACACGCACAAACACGCTTCCACACTTGTGCACACTCACACACGAACGGATGCATTTATTCACACACGCACACACAGGGCAGAGAGTTGAACTCCAGTGTTTTGGTCTCCTGCTCCCCCAGCGCCGGTCCTGTCTGTGCAGAGTTCCCATGATCCTTCACTTCTTCCCCTTGTTGATCTGGGCGTAGAGAGGGTCCTTCCCCTGTACACAAACAGACCAGGGTTAGTTTAACGTCAACAACAAAACATTTTCAGTCAGTTGCAGATGAGAAACCCACTTGGACTCTGGTCATCCGGTCTTTTGTTACATATAGAGCTTTTTCTACTCAAAATTGCTTTGAAAAACATACCAAATATGAGCATAATAGAAAAAAAGGCGTTGAACGCCTAAACAAATAATGAAAAGATGCTGGCAAAATCATGATTAATATTATATAGGAAAAAGAAGCTAAAGGTGAGCATTGCAATGTGGGCTAAAGACGTATCCAAATTAACACTCTGGGTCATTTTCGACCCTGCATTGGGCACAAATCATTGTTTTAAATATTATGTTTAAACCAACAATGGGCCCAACATTTTGAATTAAAACAATCTAGCAGAGAGGTTGGGTTGTCCCTTTTTGACCCAATACTGGGTTCAAATATATTGTATATAAGTGTATTACAGTAGGTCATCTGGGAATACAAAGCACTATCCATACCGTGTACAACAGAAACTGTATACGGGTGAAATATTAGTGTCCTATAATAAACATAGGCATCAGTCAAACACACATACTTCCCAACAAACAACACCAGGTGGCAACAGAGATCTTTTAGAGAAACGCTGTTGTCTCAAACCAGAAAGGAACAACACGGCTAAAAAGCTCAAATGGGGATAAAAAACGGGGGTAAACACCTAAAATAACCCAACACCTTTCTCTAGCCTTCTCTACCAATGGATGTGTTTGGACCTACCACAAACCTCATATGATTCTTTATATTCTGTGAGTCATCAGACCTCTTTCCTCAGGCTAACGCCCTGTGAATGTCCTACATAAACGTCCTTTTAAAAAGGTTAAGTATAAGGAACACATAGAGACAGGCTTAGATAAGAAACAATAGGGATGTCAGTCAGTGCCTGTCCAGACCGATTCCTGCGGTTTAAAACCAGAACCTCCAATTCTGAATGCACACAGCAATTACCACTCACTTACAGACCTTTCCACCCACTACAGGAGCTCATATGCACACATGGCCGACAGATGACAGGATAAGTGTTTCAGAGAGCATGGGGGCGAATGAGAGAAAGTGAAGATGAATAGAGGGCACATAGAATGGTAACGGATGAAGAAATATATCACGTAGGTGTGATGAACAACATTTTGCTTGCTCACTCATACCTTAAGAGATTGAATAAAGTTCTCAGGGTTTCTCTTAAACGGACAGTTCAACCAAAAACCATCATTTACTTGGCCTCAAGTTGTTTTCGAACCGGTAAACATTTCACTGTTTCACTGGACACGAAAGAAGATATTTGGAAGAATGTAACGGAACAGTTCTGGGCCACCATTGACCTCCATAGTAGGAAACAAAACTACTACGGTAGTCAACGGTGCTCCAGAACGGTTTGGTTTTCAACATTATTCTAAATATCTTCTTTTGTGTTTAACAGAACAAAGAGATTCATACAGATTTGTAACAACACGAGAATTTGTGAATGATGACAGAATGTTCATTTTTGGGTGAACTGTCACTTCAAGTATTGAAACAGATTAGTCGATGCTGCTGAGAGAGTGGAAGAGAGAAAAAATGGGCAAATGGGAAAGTGATAGTGATTTCTTTCTACAGCTGTAATACAAGGCAGTGAACAATTGACCAAGAGAAGGCCACTGACAGTAAGCAAGCTTACCGAACCTGAACAATGCCATGCGGACAGCAGAAACCACAGCACCATCCTTCTGTATTATAATCCCACAACTGCAAGACTGTGCCCGCTGCAGAAACCAACACAGCTGCAATGCTTCAAGCACAGTAAACCACATCAAAAAATGTGCAATAGGGAGGACAAACCAACACATTGCATTTAAAATACAGATAAACACGTAGATCTTGTGTCATTTTATTGCCCTGATGCCTCCTGTACAGTATGACCCCTATGAAACCAGGTTACCCATAAACAATCCCATTTAGACAAGTTATTGTGTGGCCAAATGACATAGTGGTGCAGCCAAAAATAGAGTTGACCTAATTGTTCTTATAATGGAGACACACATCTGGTGCACAGTCTGTGTTTACAGGGGGTGGACGTAGGTGTGTGAATATTTAACAGGGGATCAGGGGATCATTTTTCATTAGGCTGGTACAGATGAGACGGATTCATTCGTCTTCCTAAAGTCGGAGAAACAGGCCTCTGGCTCCAGGAGCCCTTCATTAATGATTCATCCTGATGAGCTCATGTCTCCTCCAGAAAGATAGCACAGAGTGATCACTCGCTTTCCCTCAACCACACCAAAAGCATTTCGATTCAAGTCTAAAGCCTAAACAGAAATTGAGGTGCGACTTTGGGTCATCCTGTGGGCGCAGGGACTGGGTTCTGTACAGGATCCAAAATGAAAGAGATGGTTCACCAAAAAATGAAAATCCTGTCATCATTTTCTTACTCTCAGGTTGGTCCAAACCTTTTTGTATACATGCTTGGAAGAATCTCAGTAACCGAACAGATCTCTTCCCCGGTTTACTGATATAGTAGGGAAAATAAACACCATGGGAGTCAATGGCGATGAGATATATTTGGTTACTGACATTCTTCCAAATATCTTCCTTTGTGTTTAGCAGTATATACAGGTTTGGAACAACTCAAGGGTGAATAAATGATGACAAAACTTTTATTTGTGAGCAAATAGTTTACCCTTAACGTACAGATGTTATTTTTGTGTTTATTTATTCATGTTTAGGGTTGTGTTTATATAAGTTATAGGGAAAACATGTTTAAATGTTACAAGTTATTTTTTACATTGGTGAGGCCCAAACCATCCTTTCGTCATTCTTTATAAATCTATAAAATCTTTATCAATTTGGTCATATAACACTTTGTCAAGTATTAATTTCAGACCTTGGTTGTATAACTTCCACCACATGTGAATAGAACGAAAAGGGAGTTTCATGTTAAAACAAAACCAATATGGGTGCGTCTGGTTCGTTTATTCAAAAGTCACCCAAACAAAAGAGCAGACGTTCTTTCCAAATGTGCTTCCGCGCCAGTACAATTTAGGAATTGTGTCACGATGACAGCCATCAAACGTAAACAAGGATCTGTCAAAGCAACCTGCCTGACAAAACTTGTGTTTGACTTCAGTTCATAGTCCAGTGTGTGTGCATTGCTGTGAAAAGTGAAAATATAAAAACATTCATGACCCAATTTTAAATATCATGAAGTGACAGCGCAACGCAGTTACTTTGATGTGGTGTGTTCATGATGTTTATGGTATGCCATGCAACGCTGCTGTTTTTTAAAATTCATAAAAACTTAAAAATCTCAGGAAGCTTTTTGGGATTACACACACACACACACACACACACACACACACACACACACACACATTCACTCAAATTCTGTCTACAAAAGCATGTAAACCATATTCCCATGAGGCGCATACTGTACCATCAGATTGATCGTAGCAGCAGGCAGGGGCGGCGAGATGAAAAACAGTGTGAGAGCAAGAGAGATAGAGAGAGATATAAGGCTACGATCACACAGCAGCAGAACATAGTCCTGTTTGGAGCTTTTTATACACAGTTTGGTTCGTTCTTAGAGGGACAAATACATTCTGTAAGTGTGTGACTCTGGGACACAAAACTGAATTTTGAGAATAAATTCCACAGCCAAGGACTAGATGTTTGCATCATTGACAGACATAGCAAAAGGCTTGTATCGCAAGTTATTCTATGCTGTCAATCACTGTTAATGATGTGAAAAATAGCTGTACTGTAAAGCAAAACAAATCTTTTGGAGCAAAGTAGAAATTTTAAAGTAGCAATGTGGAGATTTTAGCGGCATCTAGCGGTGAGGTTGTGAATTGCAACCCGTGGCTCGCTCCACCGCTCAAACCATCCTTACATAGTGCTAGAGCTAAGTCCCGCAGGAAAATTATGTTGCGATGTTTTTGCTGAAGGAGATAACGTACTTACGAAATGCACTCTGTAGAGCAGTTTGCCCATTTAGGGCTACTGTAGAAACACATGGTAAATTCAATGAAAGGGGACCCACGGTGTATGTGGGAAATAGCTCATTCTAAGGTAATAAAAACATAACGCTTCATTATGAAGTGTCTTTATACACCTCTGATCACATATTTATAATGTATATTATATTGCATTTCTCGGAAAAATTACACAAAGCACCTTTAAAGCTGCGATCTGTAACCTTTGCCTCTCTACTGCCATCTCTGTTTGAAACATACAATTGCGGGTTACTTTACACTTAACTCTTTGTGTGGGTTGAAGTCAGATGATGTCAAACTGAAATTTCCCATTAAGTCTCACGCGAGAGCTTAGATGATACATTTGTTTAATAATTTAAATATAACTATTTTAAATGTACCAGTTTTAACATTGACGTACGTCTATGCTTTGTTCCTTTTTAACCAACATAGATTTAAGTTTTACTGGATTTATTATATACCAAACTATATCTGCTAAAAATACACACATCTTAATAAATTAAAATGAGGTTGCAACAGTAATATTACCAACTCTGTATTTTATAATACCTACTGTGAGTTAGAGATTTTATTCATGGTGGTCATATCTAACTGCTTTTGCATAAATTATTGCTATTGCACAAATAGTACAATTCGATTTCACGCCTGTTAATAAATATGGAAGTCAATCCCAAACACTGTGTGAACGTAGCATGAGATAGATCAAGCAGATCAAGAAAAAGAGAGAGAAAGAGCACCACAACACACGGCCACGATGTCTGGGTCTATGTAATGGTGGTGAAGACGGGTGAAGGCATGTTGACGTCGTTCGGAGCAGGCCGACACGCAAGAGGAAAGAAAAGAGGACAGATACCTACCCTGACCTGCCGCTATCTAGCTACCGACCTGAGGACTGTCCGACTCTGAGCTCTCGGGCTCTGCTCGAGGCTCGCTCGCCCCCGGAGACTGCTGAGAGTCTCCAGCCTGAAAATAGAGAGAGACAGAGGGAGGGAGGGAGAGGGTGGAAGAAAGAAGATAGCAGTTTTAGAAAAAAGGAACAAATAAAAGAAGTTGTGAGTGATGTATTAGGAAACAGGAGGGTAGGGTGACAAGAGAGAAAAAGAGGACAAGATCAGGAAATATAGTTGCAGAGAAAGTGTCACCCTGTTTGTGCTATTCAGTCTAAAGTCTCATAATCTAAACAAGATTTTTAGCATCAAAGTAGTCGAACCCCAAAATGACAAAAGTAAACATTTGTGTTTACTTATTTAGATTATACAATAGATTTGGAGATTTGGAGAAATAATTGTTTTAAATAGTGAAATTATCAATTTTATCAACATGCAAATATATCAAGGTAATTTACTGAATGTTCTACACATCACGTAGAATGATTTTACATAGAAAACATATCGATACATCACAGAAAAAACATAGATTTCTGCATAATTTGATCTGACCTAATACAAAACACAGTGCAGAATTCTTAATGCTAAAGCATGTCAAGCGGAATCGTTGACTCCTAAATGAAGAATTAAGGCATTTTTACGCCTGATTTAAATTGAGTCTCACATTGTACACATTTTGGGTTAAACCATGACACACAATGCATGTTTATTTGTTTATTTAATACAATTATAATACGATAAATAAGAATTTAAATGAATATAAACATTAATTCGATAAAATATAAATAGTTAGTTGTAGTATTAAACACTTGCCAGCGCGATAAACAAACACAGACCGGAAGTTAAATGCAGTCCAGACTCACGTGTCCGATGAAACGGTTTATAGACAGACCTGTAGCGGAGAATATCATTATACTATAATACATGCGAGCAGGAGTGTGCAAACTTTTTTTGCGATTTACGACAGATTGCATTCATTTTAACTGCAAACTGTACCGGGATTCACGAGAACCATACCCGTATTGTTTTGACTTCAAATTTTATAACCACTTTATGCAGAAATCTATGGTAAATCCAAGGGTTTGCATATTTTTACAGAGACTGTAAGTACATTAGGCAGTGGTGCAAATGTGCAGAGATAGAGAGAGAGCAAGAGTGTCCAGCCGTCCATCTATTCATTCATACATATTTTAATCCACCTTCATCCACCCACACACGCATACATTCATCAAATGTCACACACACATGCCCATTAACGGCAGTGAATCCCTCCCTGTATTATGCTTTGGAGTAAAAGGATTTGGACTAAAGCATTTTGGATTTTCATGAATATTCCCTCTCGCGCTGCACTTTTAACACCTCATCAGAGCGTGCGGGGAGTCTCTGAGCGAGCGTGCAACCCAATGCCATTTCAGCGAGACACACACACTTACAAACTAATTAAACTTTTTGTTCGGCTGAAATATAAGAGCGGGTTGAAAGAGCACTAGTCGGGTTTCCATGGCACTTTTTGATGAGTCATATCTGACAGAAGGATCCGGAGAGAGTGTGCTAGCATGAAACACAGTGAAAGTCATCATTGATGTGGTTACACTGCCTCTCAGACAAAAGTTCACACTAAAGTAAAAATTCTGTCATTTGCTAAAAGATTATCGGTGAAGAGTAGTTATATACAATTTCTCACACAAAGCGATTCTTGGGGCTTCAGTATCCGTGCATTATGTTCTAGGTGCTTCATTTTTGAACCCCGACAGCCTTGAACCTCACTATACTGAAAAATACGATTCTATGATATTCCATGTAAGAAAGAAAATAATACAGGTTTGGACACGATAGTGAATAAATGGTGACAGAATTTTCATTTTGGCTGAATGATATCTTATTCATGTTAACTTGAGGTCTTTTTGAGGAACCTTACATTCTTTATAAGGTGGTGATGTAAATGATGAAATATAAATATTAAAAGCACTACGGGATATTCAGACTCACTTTCAATCCTTTAATTTTCATTAGGTTATGTAATAGACATTAAAAATGTATGAAAATTATTCATGGAGGTCTACAATGTGCCTGATCTTTGAGAAGTATCTTGGTGCGATTAATAAGGTCTTAATGATCATTTTGAAAGTTCCTCGAGCTAATTTATTGGTCCCTTGTAGGACCCTAATGTTGGTCAGGTGTGGAAGAACATATATAAAGAGGCTAACCAATTAATGATTAGCTCTTTTCTAAGGCAATACATCAATATTATCTCAATAAAGCAAAAGATCATCATTTTTTCCCCTGTGACCTCAAGAAATGTTGAAGCTCATATTTAATGCTTCTTAAAATGAAGGTCTACTGCTGTACACAAAAGACCTATACCACACTAAAACTTTATACTGACTGTAGCTAAATATCGACTGAAATTCAAAGACATTTTTTTTTTAAATATTTGTGTTAATATTTAAATATTTGCATTTGTGTTTTCTGAGACTCGATCAAATCAGAGCAGACTGCATTTTTCCATCTAACACAATTTTAATATAATTTATATATTAAAATACTTTTTTATGCAGATTTTATGAACTTTTTTATGGTTATATTAAATATTTATACTTAAAAAAATCATTCACACTGCGGTAAATGTAATACTAACTATTGCAGGTATATTCGCTGATATATTTATGTTAATTTTAACGTAAAATCTTAACAATGAAAAAAGGACACTTTATGCACTGACTACCATATTTTAAATATATATTATGTATTATACAACCCATTCCATGAACGCCATATCAGAATGAATTGTAGTGTTACAGTTGAGCTTGCAAAAATGTAGTGAAAAATGTAGTACATCTTGGATGTAGAGCCTGTGAACAAAACCCACAAAGCCGTTCGGGATTACTTACAGCGTCCTCTTCCCCGCTCCGACTAGGGCTGCCCTCTGCTTCACCAAAAGAGTCATCGGTGGGTGGGTCACTGGCATGGGATGAGGACTTTGACGGAGAACTCTGCCGTGGGGCTGGGGTGGGTGCTAAACGAAGAAAGAATATGTAAAAGATCTGCAGTTTATGGATGTAAATATGAAGCCGTATTCCAAAACCTAGCAAGTACCTACGGAAGAAGGATTTTAAGGGTTGAGGTGAAGGCAGTTCTAAAACTCACTACTGTATTACGTTGCCTCCTAAGATGCCTTTCTTAACCAAATTTTAAGGCATCGTCCTAAACTGAGAGGAAATGTTGTAGGTGAAATATAATTGTAAAATTAGAAATCGAGGCAACCCCCTTCCATATTATTCACTTATACAGTTCTATGTTATTATGCTGAGTCGGAAAGCGACTCTTTTTTTGTGAAGTAGGCAGCTTAGTAGGTTTTGGAGATGCCATTGTCTGACAGCATCACTGAGAAAACATTACATACATAATCATTGAAAAGAAGGTCATAGCTTTAGTAACCTCAGCTCAGAGCATCGGCTATGGCCAAAGTAAATCTTAAACTTGTTTATGACGTTAGCAGATTAAAGGTGTCGCAAGTGCTCTTGAGAAATGCTAAATTACAAAAATGTTTTTCATCCACCGGGTAAAAATGTTTCAGTCTGACAGTAAGTGCGCTGACATTTTTTTCACTTACATTAAATAGGAGACTCATTTGCTATCAATAATACATGAAAACAATGTTCCTTTTTGGGCTCATGCCACCTTAAATAGCCTCACACAGTTGACACACATATAGTGCAGCGCACACTCGGTTACCCCATTCCGGCACAGAAAGGTCCTTAGGTATCATTTAATATCACGCCATTTAAGTTTTGTTTGGAAAATCTAATTTTAACATTTAAATCTAATGCTTTTGGAAGACCATTTACTCTAGAGATTTGCAGTAGATTCCAAATATTAGTTTTCAGGCTTTTTTTTGCTCCCTAACCAGGGATAAACTAATTGGGAAAATTGCACAGTCAATGCTTACATTTATTAGAAAGTTTTGGGTTAAAATTACATTTCCTGCCAGTGGGAGTAAATTTAAGGTAGTTTTGCACAGTTAGGTTTGGACCCCTGAGCAGCTTTTTTGGACCGCCCAAGTGGCGGTCTTGTTTTATTCTGTGTCATGTTTAAAAGTTGTTGATGGCAAAAGTCATGGACATTGCACCCGAATTCTGACAAAACGTGTCCTTTGTGTATCAAAAGTCCTCATTGTCACCTAATAAATAGTGTCACTCTCACGCAGCGTTTCACAGAGGGACCACTTGTGTGCAAATGCGCTGCGTTCCATTGCAGCAATAATTAGCAATACAGGAGCAAAAGGATCCAAACAGGCCCAACACACGGCGCACGGCTCCCCGGAGATCAGTGATAATTACACTGCTCACCAGCAGCACAGCTGGGCCCGTGACTGACTCTGTCTCTCCCCGCTGTCATTCCCCACCGCAGTACTAATTGTCATTTTCACGCTGACTAAAGACAATGCCTTCTGGGCATCGGCATCATAGCCCACCTAACATCCGAGTGAAATAAGAGGTGCTGATGAAAGGCTGGATGAGGTGCGAGTTTGAATTTCCGCGGAAGGTGGCGAAAAAACCTGTCCGGCTGTGTCAGCATCGCTAAAGGTTTGAGATGAAAGGGCTGAACGGAAGAAAGCAATATGGTATGATACCACGTTTTTCAAATGCTTTTTGTTTGTTTATTTAAGTATTTAAGGTCATCAGGACTAAAGTGGGATACAAGAGCGCAAACATTATTGGGCTCAATAATATCACTCAAATATCTACCACTAACCTTTACCATTACAACCCCCTACAATAATATTGTAAACCCAAAACCTGATTGGTTGACTGGAATATTGGATTTAGACCAATGAGGATTTAGATGTTGGATAATGTTAACTAAGAATTTTTACCTTTTTAGGGGCCTAAATGGGAAAATATATTGACAAATAAACCATTAATGTGTCCTATGGTGTGTGACAGCAAACATTTAGAAAACAAACTGTTAATAATATATTATTATTTAATATTATTATTATGTATAAGTGATATGTTTATGATAGATTTAATAGCATAAAATAGATTTATTTTCATAATTCGTTTTTTAAATCGAAAGGTTTTGCTGTCGCAACATCTGTCAACTACCCGTTTATATATGAACATGTACAGCTAAGGGTGTTTTTACATCTGGCACGTCCGAAGCATTTGTTCAAAACCTGGTGCGTTTTATCATACTCACGTGAGTTTGTGGAGGGCGTGGTGGAGGTCATGGGTGTGAGGTTCATCTGCGATATGTCAAAGTCGTCACAGTCGTCTGTATCTTGTGCCATTCCAACTCTGCTGAAGTAGCTGGTAAAAGCGTCCGTGGTGCAGGTCAGATTAGGTTGCTCACTTTTCCTCGAAGGCATGGCTGGCGGCTTTGCCATCTGAAAGTCCTTAAACATCTCCTTGCTCATCTTTGCCTGTCTCTGCAACGTGCGCTCTCCGTGCTGCGGACTGGAGGCCGTGGAGGCGGAGGTTCCCGCCACGGCTCCGCCCATGGCCGCTGTTGGCGTCTCGCAGGATGCGTGCACCGCCATGGGAGCCAGTGTCTGAAACATGGCGGCAGGAAGGGGCCCTACCGTCTGGGCAGGCATGAAAGCGGCAGGCGAAAAGTGGGCTCCTGCCATTGCGGCCCACTGCTGCTGGGTGGCAGGAAAGAGGTTGGCCTGGCCCCAAATCAGAGGCTGAGCACCCGGTAAGACCTGGGCAACTTGCACTGGGGACTGGACGCCAAACGCTAATGGAGCCTGAGCGGCAAACTGTTGCTGCGCCCACGCGGGTGGCACGGCTCCCATCGTCACGTAACCTGATGAATAGCAGAACAAATAAAAACAAATGAGAGATGAACTCATCCGTGGTCTTTCAGCCAACAAATCCATCTGTACTTTACCAGACACTTTCTATCGCAATCGATCGGTAAGAGCGAGCTCTTGCTACTAACAAATAAAATAATCCACGTATACCTGAAGGATTACACAAAAACATACACCTCATAATGGGTTTTGCAGTAACCTCTAACACTCAGTTAAGGACTTTCAGGCTGTAACCATACGTCTCTTGATGATTGCGGTAAAATGACCTAGATTTTCATAATAAAAATGGCCTTTTATGGCTCGAATGAACTATTGTAATTACTGCTCACAATAGGCTCGGGCTAAATGAATAGCAACGCCCTTTCAAGAGACCATTTATAGCAGTCTCACTAATGTACCATTGAGGCTTATTTCATTATGCATCTTGCTCAATAAATACCAAAAGATCTTATCTTTGCAACATGCGTGTCTGCAGTATTCCACTGGGGTAATGAGATCAATTGCAGCCTGCTCACACAGTAGAAGGTTGTGAGGTTTCCTTTACCAAGCTTGGAAATGAGTTCCATACACAATGACACACAGAAGGTCTAGAATACCTGAAGAGAGCTATCGGTTAGCAGTCCCGTCTGAAGATAAGATGGTGTCTCAGCCCATCTTTGTCACAGGAACACGGTCAAATTGTTTATCTATCGCCGCTTTCATGTCCAAATTTGCAGTTATTCGGAAAATGGAGAAGCAGTGTACTTTTTGAATGATTACTTACTGTGTCGTCAAAGTTGACAAGCACTTTTTAATGCTGTTTATTGGTCAGAAATTTGCAAAACCCAGTGACAATCATAAAGGGTGACTAATATTGATTTATGGCAAAAAATTCTAATCAAGAAATATGGAGATACAAAGTTTCAGAAGGACAACAGTGCTAAAACAATTCGTTATTTCAGAAACACACGACTCAGATTAAAATGATTTAATAAAAATCTAACAAACTAAATGAACGAAACTTAAAAATTACACCTAGCTTAAAGGAGTATTAATAGTATATGTTGGTAACTAAAGACCGTTGGTTCCCTTTGACTTTCATTGTATAGACATAAAACCAATGCAAGTCATTGGGGACCTGTGGTTTTCTGTTACAAACATTCTTCAAAATATCTTTTGTGTTCTGCGGAAGAAAGAAACTCACACAGGTTTGAAATTACGAGAGGTGCATTGTTGCCGCATGCTATTTTGAGGAACTGAAAACTTAGTCTAAAGTGAATGGCGCAATATTTTTAGTTATTTAAAAAACGCCTTAGGAGTATTCGGCTAAAGGCGGGTGCACAGCGCTCGTACATTTCGCTCATTACACACAGAGGAACGTACAGAAACACACAATAATTCCAAATATTTATGAAAATGAATTACAATGTTAAAGATTATTATTGTGGACATAAAGATACAAATCCGGCTTGTCGCTCAAATATCTTGCGCGGTTAATTCCGAATTCCGCCGAGTAAATAGCAAATCCGCCATGGCGCGAGCGCAACTGGCTCTAAAGATGACACTCTGATTGGTTTTTTGCACGTTACACCCAAAAAACACCCATTACTCATTACGAGAATCAGGACAACCCGTTTAGACCATGCGCCCAGGCATGCCGAGCGTTTTCCCGCCGCTAAACTAGCAAAAGTGGATTCGGACACGCCCTGAGGGTACCTGTGCTCTGCGCTTTAAACCATGCGCAAAACTTTCACCTAAACTAAGCGACTTACCCCTAAAGCACTTTGGGGAAACATGTTTAATATCTAGCCAAAATGATTCCACAACCTGAAGTGTTGAGGTGAGAAATGTTGCTCATGTTATCATAACTGAACTGTGAGAATCCCACCAGGACAGGTGTGGTAAAGTCAAGCCTGGTGTTAATGAATTTACAACACAGAGGGGAGTTTGGAAGGGAAAGAATTGAAGACAGATGGGACAGATGATACACTACTTGATTCCACACATATCAATGTTGTACTGTTTACTCTTTCAGAGGAAGTCAATCTGGCTGGAACATATGTCCCAGAGAGAGGCACGAAATCACTACACAAAGGCTATTTGTTTTTAAGCACTGGATAAGATTTCATAATGAGTGCTACCGGTGGATTTAAATTGCCACTACATAGTATAGGTTACTTATAATATGAATTATATTTAAATATAATTAACCACAATATAACAATACCAACGCACAGTAATTACATGTGGACATAGATATTACTCATTCTTAATAACAATGTAACATGAAACAGTGGAACCTTTGCAATAAAGGGGTCAAATCATACAATATTTACATAGAGGTCTTGAAGGCGAAGTAGACAAATAAAAAGATTTTAATTAAAGAATCATAGATTAAAATGGTCATTAAAAAGTGTTTACGGAGTAATATTATATCCGTCCAAAAATGAATACTGTATGATGTTTCCCCTAAAACAGACATGCATGGGCATCATAACCGCACACGATCAAAAAGCTGTGTTCTCCGCAAGGCATTTATCATGCAGATCAGTACAGCGGCCAGTAATGAGAGCATTCATATTCTACAGCAGGACGACGGGACACCTTTATTAGCCAGAACTAGACAGACACATTATTTCATTTACCTCTGCCCGGTTCACTCCCACCTCCAGCTACCCACCACTCTCTCCCCCTCGCTGTCTCTTTAATCTATTTTCAAGGTATTATTCTCTTCGGTACACACCACAACAACAGCCAAATACATTTATCCTACCTGAGGGTACAGAGGCAGGGTTAAAGTGGGTGAACAGTTCGGACGGAGGCTGGTGGGCCAGTGTAGGGTCCAGGGTATTAGCCGGAGATGCTGGGGTCTGCGGAAAACAAAAAGCATACAGTCTAATGCTTTCTAATAAAGAAAAAGCAATAGTTGATCAGCCTGCCTTTTTATGTACGCTCTGAAATTCACAAATGACTTCGACTTGCATACTGAACTGCTTAACTTGTGTTGAGTTATTTAGCAAAACATTCATTTGTACATCTGTGTAATAGATTTCCGAGCATTAGCATTGTGTTGTTTTAAGATTAATATGAATTAGGGTCTGTACAATATTTGTATTGTTTTGACCAAATTAAGAACTAGGAAAAACGTTGTTTAGTTCACAGAATGAAACAAAATTATAATTTTACTCACATACGTATATTTGACTACAGATATAACTAGTTTACGGTATAGTATAGAGTTGGTATATTATATATAATATATACTGACGGTTCCATTGCTATGCACCCTTAGTACATAATGCCATGTTTTACGGTCACGTGGGTTCACTCACCGAAGGGGAGGTGATATCAGGAGGGGTAGACATGTCTCCAAACAACTCTAACTGGTTGATATTCTGTAGATGAGGAGGATGAAGAATTCCACGTTAACATTCACTGCAGTGCCAGTCTAATCTTTGCCACAGACGTGTGGCACCTACCTTGGACAAACAGTGGTTTCGATACGCGAGGTGAATTATGGGAATGAGAGTGGGGTTCTTGAGGAGAATTGATAATGATGAATGGAGAAAAGCCTTATGGGTAGTTGTGAATGACAAGCTGGTAAAGTTTTAGAACAGGGATTTTAAATTTGTTTATTTAAAATAAATAAACAACAAAACATAAATTAAGTGTTTTGAGAGTGACTTCATTTGGGCCTTTCATATGGGCCGATGGATTTGCATTTGCACATCATAGACTATTTTCTACTGTATGAAAACAATCAATGCATTTCAATTGAACATATTACATATTCAGGGTTACTTTTGGTAACATTTATGGGCAGGATGTGTGACCGTTTCACACTTTCTTTTATCTTAAAATGCACCAGACAGCGTAATGTAAGCAATTCTAAAATGACAGAAAAGCTATTTTACACAGCTTCCAAATGGGCTGTCCGTTTGCCTAAAAACATAAGAGCAAATTTATCACCTAGGCAACATCTAAAAGGGGTTATAATGACGTATGTAGAGTAACAAACAAAATCCTCGCTAATGTTATGCTGGCATTTACTGTCTCCGCAAATTTACCAAAATAAAGAGCACACGAAATAACATGACTATGTGAGTGACCTTTGAGACCACCGTAGAAGTTTTGTGCAAGCGGTCACAGAGGCGGAAGCGTGCCACGGTTGGCATGGAAACACAACAACCTACTCAACGGGTCAGTCTGGGGTCATCTATAAGAGCTAAGCTATTTGACTGTGTTAAAGAAAGGTCATGTGTGAGTAAGTAGACTTCTTACAGGTCACGTGGCGACTACTGGAATAGGTAGAAAGCAAGCGATTGGGGATTTAGGGGGGATATAAACTGTACATAGCGGGTAGTGTGACAACTACTTTCCTGTACGGAGACTCCAGTGAAGTCTAGAGTAGGCCATAGTGCATCAGTCATTACTTTATAGTTAGATTAAAGCTAGCCCTCATATTCTAAGACATAAGATTATCAACATTTAATAAAAACTACAGTACAGTAACTACATTACATAAAAAAAAACCAAGGGCAGGTTTGGAGAATCTTCTGCCAATCATTGTTCACCTTACCTTGGTGACCAGCAACAGATCAGTGTCTAGATCCATAAGATCAATCTGTTCTCTATGTTTGTTCTGCAATGATAATATGGTGTTAGATGAGAAATGATATTTATGGGATTTAAACACACACATAGCAGGGATTGGACAAATGAAGGTACAAAGAAGTTTTTTTTGGGAAGATGAAGATGGATTAGATGGGATTGATGGAGTTTACACCTGCATTATCTCAATACCTCACATATCCGTTCATGGCCTCTGCGTGTTACCACATCATCTCTCAAGAGCGCAACAGGCTGGAGCCGAACGCGGCAACATATCCAACGGTATTTGTCTTCAGTTACCCACATCCCACCCCATAGTCCCTAAGACTGTAATTGGTGAAAGATGAAATCAAACAAAAATTATTTTGAACCATCTGCCAGCAGGCTTTAATGGGAAAATAATGCACTCATATGGGCGTCTTGTGAGATCACGTGGGAAGAGCAAAAGACCATGAACAACAGATGCTCCTCTCTCATTTTTGTGCTGCTGAAAAGCAACACAGGGAAGGAGAAGACAACGGGGCTCAAAATAGAAACAGAAAATGGCACAGTATGTCAACATGCCTAACTTGGTTAGCAGGATAAATTTAATAGAATATAACATTCTTAATAACAAATTAGGAAAACAATGTACATTATCCATGCGACTTCTCGAATTCTAAAAGTAATCCAGCTAACAAAGTGAGACCTGTTTGAGGGAATTGACCTAAAATGAACACTGACAAGATGCACAAACATCCGAAACAATACGAAGAAACATAAACATGCGATAAATCAAGTGAAAACTGACTCTAGGTCAGTGGTTTGGGTTGCAGAAGCAGGTGACACCTGAGATGGAAGTCTGAACGCCTCTCTGAGTTAGCGCTCGCCATTCTTTATTAGCGCTTAGTCTTGAGAACGAAAGAATGTTTCAGACACGGAGGCAATTAAACAAAGTCGTCTGAGAGAGATAAGCAGAAAACAAGCCGCTGCTAGTGACATTTTATATATGGTAATGCTGTGTACATGAATGAAGGAGCAAACGTGACAGAATGTAAGAAAGAAAGAGGGATGTGGTGACAAAGTGATCGAAAGGTAAAAATATGTTTGCTTTGTGTAGCTTTCTCCACTTGCAAATCTCGACGATAAAATCTATTATCTATAGGCATTATTAAAATATATATCTATACATATATATATATATATATATATATATAAGCTGCAGATCTTAAGGAACAAAACACGTCATTTACAGGACGCAGAATGGATTTCAGTAAAAGAATTCTAAACTAAGATTACGATTCTCAATGTATCAGAAAAGAGTTTTGTGTAAGAATGTTTTAACAAACAATTTACGCAGAAATGTGAAATGTAAAGGGATAGTTCACTTAAAAATGAAAATACGTTCATCATTTACTCACCGTCATGTCATTCCAAACCTGTCTGACTTTCTTCTGCAGAACACAAAAGATGATATTTTGAAAAATGGTTGAGCACTGGTTGAGTTCCATTGTATTGGCACTGATTTTCTCAAAATATTTTCTTAATTTGTGTTCCACATAAAAGTCATAGTAAAGGTTTTAAACAACAAGGGTGAATAAACCATTTTATTTTAGGTGAACTATCCCTTAAATAAAAATCTGATTGAGTTTGACATGAATCATAGCATGCGTGCCAATTTGTTCTGCCTGTGTTCCATGAATGAGGTTAGACGACTGTTCAGTCTCATTCATGAAACACAGGCAGATTTTTTTGTTTCTGTCATATGTGTTGCCATGGTGACGGTGTTCATCCCCTCGGCTTGATTTTGAAGGTCACTGAGCTAAACCTGACCCTCCGTACTGGACCCAACAGCCGAATTAAATGGCAGTTATATTACCAGTCCAAGAGATGCCATCAAATCAATCTCTTTCCACACCCTTAGGGATCACCATTGAGGATAATGGGAAAGATGAGAGTTGGGCCCCATAGCGATGAACTGTGTCAGTCAAAGCACCCTGAATGCGACTGACACCTTATTACTGATCGCTATCACGAGTGCTGATAACCACCTCTTTATCTGTTATTACTGTATAACAAGCTGCCTCTCTTACTGAAAACTATGCCTCACATGATGTCATTCCAAACGCTGACTGTTTACACCGAACAGTCTCCATGGCAACATAAAACACAATGCCGGGTTAAAAATGAATCTTTTGTGTAGCTGTGTTCATTTCAAAGGCTTTTGACTTATTTTCCCACAACCCATCAGCCTTCACCGCAACCGACCATCAATTAACAGTCCCCCTAGGAGAAAATCACAATGTTCCTTGAGCTTTTAAAGTGCTGCCCGTTTCATTAAGGCCTTAATTTGATTGGCTTATCGTCTGGCTGATCGTATAATCACAGGCATCAGATCAGCAGAGAACCACATCTACGAGGATGTTGGAAAATGGAGATACTCTTTAGGCTAAAGTGATAGGACACCGGAAAATGACAATTCTTTACTTAACCTCTTGTTATTTTAAACCTGTTTGACTGTCTTCTGCAGAACATAAAATAAGGTGTTTTAAAGAATGTTGGTAACCAAATAACGGCGGTACCCATTGACTTGCATTGGTTTTTGTCCATATAGAAGTGAATAGGTATGGCAGTTTTTGGGTTACCAACATTCTTCAATTTATCTTATTTGTGTTCTACAGGAGAAAGAAAGTCACACAGGTTTGAAATGACAAGAGGTTGAGTTAAGGATGACGGAATACATTTTTTTGCTGAACTATCTCTTTAGAGGGATGGAATGCACTAGACAAAGAACAACCCTCAAGATGACAAAGATTGTTGCATCAGCAAATGCTTTTTATATCGACATGTTCTGGATTTTACTAATTCAACGATTCACTGAAATGAAAGGAGTCTGCTGTAAGCATTGTTTACTGTCTTTTACTCTCTGGTGTAGATCGATTGGTAGTGCATTGCCTTAGCAGCATCATTGGTTCTACACCCAGAGAACACAAGTAATGCAAAAAAGTGCTATACAAATCTTTCCGATATATTTCAGAAGACACAACACGAAACAGATTTACAGCTTTTTTTAGAGCCAATTCGGTAGAGCTAAAAGAGTCATTTTATGGGTGGCAGCTGTGCAGATTTTACAGGAAGTAAAGAGCAAATAAAGGCTGGAACAAGAGGCCACAGAACTGGTTGATAGAAAGAAGACTGAAAGCGTGTGAGAAAGGAGGACAGAAAAGAGTGAGTAGGTGTTTGAAAGCATGATGAATGAAGGTGATGCCAGACAGCTTCACAGGGTGATGCGAGGGCTGGGAAAATACATCCGAGCTGAAACATTGTTTTTCAGGTCTGGTGAGGGCTAAAGAACCAAATAGTGAGAACTGCATTAGACTAAGAGGGGCATTATTGCCGTTGTGTGTCTTGGGGACTAAAATGTTGAGAGTGTGCTGTAAACTGAATGAACAGAGCAGCTATAACACAAGAGAGGTACAGACAGCAGAGACACTGGCCTTCATATGAAAATATCAGCCATTTTTATATCAGAACATAAAGGTTAAGGACAAGCGGTTGACGTTCGCCATTTAAAGAGAGACAGCACAATTCGAAATCAAAATGTAACATCATATATACCAATTGCAACCATGTAAGCTCTGTCACACACATTTTTGTAAAATATGTCTCATTTTAAGTAGGTTCTACTACTTAAGCGAAGAAACAAAGTATCTTATGGACCCAAATGTAAGCGAATACCTTTAAAACAGATTCAAAAGGTTCCCAAAAATGTAGTAGCGCGGTCCTTGAATGTTGAAAGTTTGCTATCTCTCATTTAAATGACTCAGCCCATAAAAACTGCACATATAACTTTGACTTTTATTGTAGATCATGCATGATTCAAACGGACACATTCATAGTTTGGAATGAACTTCAGATCCACAAAGCAATGCCATCGTGAATGTTCCAGCTGCCCGTATCATGATGTGAAGGAAAGCGTACAACATGCAAAACCAACCAATCACGGAACCCCATGAACAACCCACTAGATTCTCACAGAGTAAATGATCAGCCATAAAGACACGAACACAAATCACATCACACATATACACAACCAGCCAAACAACAAAAACCAACAATTAAGAGAGCACAGTCGAACGACAGGGAATGGGTGCTTTTAGACCCCACACAGAACTTCAAGACAGAGAGGGGGGCATGCTTGTATTTTCTGAAAGGTTTGCCATAAAGAGGCCAAGGAGAGTCACATAAACACACACAGGTCCACTCACTGGATGTCGCTTTGGGACGTCATAAACTCCCTCCTTTTGTTGGCTGGTGGGGACCTGGTGTGGACAGCGAGTCCAGCCAAATACACAGTTTGACATGACAGATTACCGTTAGTTCAGATTTCAGCAGATATTAGATATTACTTGAAAGATATGTGTACAATGTGCTGTGTTTTAAATTCAGATTTCGAAATTCTAAATGAAAAATATAATTCATATAGAAACTTAATATCAATATAGACATAATATTAATATTGAAATTAATAATGTTAATATAAAAAGAAACAGAAACCAGAAATTACAGAATATCTTTATATATATACTGTTTACATATTTAAATTTAAGCACACCTTGTTGTATTTTATATTTATTATTTGCTTTTATACATTTAATGTTTGTTTTGTGTATTTCTTTATTTTTTATTGAAATTAATTGTATTTATTGAAGCATTTCTTAATTGAGATTTTGTTGACCTTTTTTAATGTATCTTGCTTAGTCATTGGGTACCATAATGCATTTCCCTCCACAAATTATAGGGTTGGTGAAGACGCCCATCCTTTCTTTGTTATTGTCGCGTCTTTCCTCTCAAATTTGCCATTATTCCTCTTTCCCCTCTTCCTAAGGAAGAGACCGATTGCTCCTGTGTTTTTACTTGATCGTACACTTGAAGTGATCTTTCCACTTCAGTCACTCAAAGATCACAGAGAAACTACAATTATTAAGCATTCTTACGATTTAATTTGGAGAAAGGGCAAACGACAGACCTGATGCTTAGTCTCACAACAGAGCAATTCCTCGGCAAGACAGACCACAGGAGGTCAAGGATTCGGTTGATACATTGCAGCTAGTCATATTGGTTATTTTGCAATGAAATGGTGCACACTGATGTTTAATACAGGTTTTTTAGGATAACATTAATTTAACTTATAACTTGTATAAACTCAAATTTGAAATATCAAAAGGCGTGTGTGCTTTCTTTTTAAATAACCTATAATATATTTCTTTTACATCACAATCTCATTCTAGACAGCATTTCGTGAACATAAAATTGTGTGAAATACTCAAATTAGTTTTTTAAGAAGCCAAAAAGAGAACACATACACACTCTTAAAAATAAAGATGCTTCTCGATGCCATGGAAGAACCTTTTTTGTCTTTGTGGTTCCATAGAGAACTTTTAACATCTGAAGGGCTATTCTATTTCACAAAAGGTTCTTTGTGGTGAAAAAGGGTTCTTCAGATTATATAAAAGGTAAGAAAGAGATGGTTCTTTAAAGAACCTATGACCCTAGCAGGCCCGTAGCCGGGGGGGGGGGGGTTCGAACGACCCACCCTTGCTGTCAAAGGTCCAGAAAGTCAGTTTATTACGAATTTTTGTGATGAGATTAAATAACTGCCAATATAATTACGATCATGAGTGTTTGAAGCAAATTAATATGAGTGCATAAACAACAATACTTCATCAAGATCTTCTATGTCGCAGCGATTAAGACATATGACAAGTGCTATTAGTTTCGACGCTATCGACCAGGTTTGAATCCACCTTTCGCCAAACTAACTATTTTCACATCACATATCATATCGTACAGGCATTTCTTTTTCAACAACGTACAGGAACATTTTCGTTTTTATTTTGATCATGTTCTCAAAGCTTGCCATTGTCAAGTTTAGTTGTATAAAATAATTTCCCAAAAACTAAATCGGTGACAGTGAAAATACTGGGTGGCTAGTGTTACAGGGACCGTGCTGTGCGAGTAAAGCAGAGTCCGCTACAAAGAACCACCCCTTCCACAAGGCTGGCTACGGCCCTGCGAAGGGTTCTCCGTGGAACCAAAAATGTATTTTATGGCATTGAACCTTTTAAGCACCTTTATTTAACCAAGTGTACAGACCACAAAAATCTCTTGTATTTGTTCAGTTGTAACTCTTACTGTATAATGCTGTTAGCAAAGATCAAAAGTGATGTTCAATTGACTCGGCCAATCTATTTGTTTAATATTGATAAAAAGTGTTTTATTGAGGTGACAGCGAGCAGATGTCTGATGTCACCAACAAGTGAAAGTTTGGGATGTGTCAGGAGAGATCTTTGAGGGTATAATTCGTTCCCTGGTGGTGTTTCAAGCTTTGAACACAGTGAGGCAAAGTCTATTACTGATGTGTTTATTGTGTCTCTTCTGACTTGACCCACAGGTGACAAAACAAAACTGCACCTGAGGATTCAACACCTGCTGTTGTCATGGTCATGGCGTTCGGAGCACGAAACATTGCCGGGTGTAAATCTTCGAAAGGGCCGTCACGCTGAATTAGTGTGGCTTGGCGTTGCCCTCTGTTCTAATTCACAGGTGGGACTTTGGCAGCTACACAGCGGAGCTGTCAGTTCATGTGCCATCAAAACCTGGGTTTGTTCTTAAGTGTCATTAAAAGAAGAATGAAAATGTATTCAGAGACTCTCAATTTTCTGATTACTATTAAAAACCTGAGTGTAGATCCTTGATGGCTTTAAAGGAGTCGTTCAAAATTCCTATTCTGTCATCATTTACTTTTCAAACCTGTATGACTTTCTTTCTTCTGCAGAACACAAGATGAGATATTTTAAAGAATGTTGTTTACAGCCCCCCTTCACTTGCATTGGATACAATAGAAGTGAATGAAGGTGTGTGTTGTTCTGCTACCAACATTAGCAACATTTGTAATTGATGTAAATCAATAACAGTTAGAATTTTAACAACATTTTAAGTGTAATTTATGAATTTGTTCTATTTTGAATCTAATCTTTCTTTGTAAAAGGCATCAAATTGATAAACGCACATAAGCAGCCAGCACATCTGACGGTAAATATCTAATAGAAAACCTACTATCACTTCTAAAACATATTAAAATACGAATGATTTGCATAACTCTACTGAGTTTTGTTTATTTCCCCAAAATAAAGGATTAAGTGTTCATTTTTGTCACTACCGAAACAATGATACCCAGTGATACGTTATTGAATGCTTTTGGTTTTACTTTTGGTTTGCAAGCACAATTCTTTACAGATGTTCACAAATAAAAACGAAATTTTATGGAATGACAACCCAAAAAAGTTAGCTTGAATGCAGAAAAAGATGTTTGGTAGTGACATTCCTTAAAGTTACAAAAATGTAGGCGTGTGGCATGAAGAAAAAGTTTAATCATTTTAAATAAAATATAAATCTTTTTGAACTTCAATTTATTTTTGAAGTTTTAAAAAAAGTGAAGTTGAAATTTTGTGGTTTGGGTTCAGGTTGGGACACCCATCTCACAATTGAAAGGACCCAATAAATGATTATTTGATATATATTAGGCTCACTGATATTATAAATGTTATTGTGGGTTTCAATAGATCATAGAAGCATCTAAGTAAATAACGAAGATCTGAGTACTTGAAAGTTTTTTAAATGTGTTTTTTTATGTGGGACGGCAGTTTCCACGAGTTCTGTAGAATGGCCCATATGTAGCTACACATTTATTTACATTTCATTTTTACACTTGGTTCTTGTTTAAAATCCTCAAAACGAAATGACTTGAGAACACACTGTAGTTTTTTGCCTAACTTACTGTCTATGTTTCTTTTTTATTAATTCAAGCTGTCACCATTAAGAACACAAGGGAGGGATTTGTTTGTGTACCTGATATATGCTCTCCTCTGATTGGTCACGGATGGGCTCGTGTCCCGCCTCAAATACAATGTACTATAACATCGGCAGCAGAGAAAGATAAAAAGGTAAAGGTAAAAAAGGGGACAGGAAAGAGGAAGACAAGGAAGTAGACTGATTGATCACACAGAATCAACTTTGGTCCGGCCCCAAGAGCACAGCAGTGAGGGACAGCGACCTGCTTCTCCACTGCAGTATGTTCTATCGTGGTTACCATCTTGACCCTCAACAGCATGCACTTGTCTGGCAAAGCTTTAATTTCTCTTGCTATAATATTTCAAAAAAGAAAATGTACTCTCTTCACTCGTGACAGCTTACAATGCATAATAACAAGTAAAAACATCAAGGGTGGCAGAATTGCGAGATGCTTTTTCTGATCTGTGTCTCATGCATATATTCCTGCCTTTAAAATTTCATGATTACCATTTTATATGTTGATTTATGCCCCTGTTTCTGTACCTGCTAAAAGGACGATGGTATAAATTTTACAACATTAGGAGGAATAAATCACAGCCCAAACGCTTCATGTTTTTTAATAAGGGATGTTCTTCTCTACTGGTTTGAAAACATCTTAAACAGACCAAAGATTTTTTTTGTAGGTTTTGGTCACACTGGGTCAAACCAGCACCAAACCAGCTGAAGACCACCTTACTGGGAGATCAGCTAGCTTTGGCTGGTTTAAATAGGGATGTTAGCATTCATAACTGCTTTAACGTTGGAAGCTGGCCACTGAGCTGAGGAACTGTTTATGGACCGTGAGACCCGTTCACCTCCGTATCGGTGATATACTCCTCCATAATGCAAGAACAACACAAAGACAAGATAGCAATTTTGGCAAGCAGCATTCTAGCTAATTGCTAATTCCTCTCTATTGTAGACCACGTTAATGCTAATGGCACGATTGTCGCTAATTTTGGTGACATTAGAACAAACGGCTTTGGTCTTTTCAATTTACAAATAAAACGTCACCATAGGCTAATACATTTTGTACCACGGTTGTAGTCATTGGCTAATTCTTCTCCTTTCTAGTACTCAGAAAAACAAATTGATAATGCTTATCAGGTCGACACCACACAAGTAATGATTGATTCTTTTGCATGGAGTGTACAACTGATACACCTCGGAGCAGTGTTTCTCATTTCTCCATTACTTTGTAGTTAATGACTAAAGGACATTCAGTCTTACCATTCAATGGGACACCAATTGATATATATATATCCTACAACCCTAACGCATACGGGATTATTTGTCAGATAAATTCCTGTAAGTCTGTAAAGTATTAGACATCTTGCACATTCAATAGACTTAGTATATATATATTCTCTGAGTGTACCGCAAAAGGCGGTTGTTGCTTTTTTTGAATGGGGTAGATTCCTATTATTTTCTATACGGCGCACAATGGACAATACAGAAAGGCAATGCAAGGCACGTAAACACGCACACGCACACACACACACGCAGCCCAGATGGGATGTGTTAAAGCTGTCTGTTTTCAGTACAAAACTATAGGGAGGCTCCCAGGACAAAACCTGCAGGCCAGTTTCTTCCAAAACATTTTAAGGTTAACAACCCATTACAGCAATGATTTACTGTTTACTTATACATACAAACGATGAAATAACAAGATCTATTAATTCAGGAAGAGTGAAGAAAGAGCAAAGAAAATGGAGGGGAATTATTTATTTCTATAAATGAGATTAAAGGCACATTACTGAGTAGGGCGTCCCGTTTATCGTGACAGTGCGAGGCAGACTAATTTGACAGCGCACGATCAAGCAGACACAATGATTAACGGTTTGTTTCAAAGCGTTACCTGATACACGGGATCTTCCACGTCTTCCTCCAGAATGGTCTGCGGGTATGATTGGACGGAGCGGGCGATTGGAGTAAAGAAGATAGAGAGGGTGGAAAATGTAAGAGGAGAAGATTTTTTTCTCATTTGATTAAAAACACAGAGAAAAAGCATATTTTGACTGCTAGCAATAATAACAGGTAGGGGACGGGGACATGCACAGGCTGATTTAGCCACAGTTGATAAAGAAATGTGAGGAAAATCATATCGCAAATGTGAATCTTGGTATTAGAGAGAGAGAGAGAGAGAGAGAGGGGGGGGGTTGAAAAGAGCTGCCTTGGGCCAAATGCAATTGAATGACTGAATACCGTACTTTCACTGCCTTAGACAAATTATACACAAACTGGAAGTCTTTTTCGGGTCTTTTAATGACTTCTAACTGACTTGACAGATTTAGGACATTTTGACAATGAATGTCTGAGATTTTTTGTCGCAGTGTTAAAGGGACCGTTCACTCAAAAATTGAAATTCTGTCATCATTTACTTAGCCTCAAGTTGTATCAAACCGGTATACATTTTATCGTTTCGCTGGTCACGAACGAAGTTATTTGGAAGAATGTACAGTTCTGGGCCACCATTCACCTCCATAGTAGGAAACATGGTTTGGTTTTCAACATTATTTTAAATACTGTATCTTCTTTTGTGTTCAACAGAACAAAGAGATTCATACAGATTTGAAACAACATGAAAACGAGTAAATGATGACAGAATTTTCATTTTGGGGTAAACTATGCTTTTAATGCTGTATGTGCATTGTGGATGAGAGTACTATGCTTTAAAAATGGCTTCATAGTTGCTCTCAGCAATAAGATGTCCAGAAATTCCTCTTTCGTCCAGCATCAACAAACTTTTTCAGGCGAAACGCTTACTTTGAATGGAACGGGTTCATTGGGTTTGTAAAGCTTCAGTAAAATGAAGACCAAGGTCTTGAGAATTTATTTAAAGATTTCTTCTATGCAAGATCCCCCCGGGGTCATATTGTACAATGCGGCACACAACAACCGTAAAGTAGAGAAAAACAGCACAGTGCGTGTGAACCTAATCATGTTATGCTCTGAGATAAATAATAAATATGTCCTCTCGGAAATGCCTTTGTTTTCTATTTTTTCATGCATTAGTCTTCTATATTTCATCAGTTTTGATGTTGTTTATGGTTTCTACAATTCTCACTTGCCTGCTGACTTGAAAGCCGGTGTATTTATGACAGCGCAATAAAGTTGCGTTCGAAATTGCATATTCTTCTTTGGGATTTCGTGTTTATCCGAGTGCGAAGGTTTGGTGCCAGCGCGTTACCTGATAAACGGCTTGTTCGCACTGCTTGTCCTTCTGAGCCTTTTTCTCGATCTCTTCCCTCTGCTTAATCTCATAAATCAACTGGAAAAGGTCGCGGAGATCGAGGATCACTGGTTCAGCCTGAGAATGCAGACGGAGAGAACGACGGACATAATTACAGAGAGACAAAGAGGAAGAGAAATGGAGAAAACAGGGCAACAAGTATTGCTTGTACATTACATTAAACATTCAGTATATTAAAATGAACGGGAACCTCTTGACCCTTTATTTCATTGCTTTTCATTTGAAAAGCCTGGGTCAGATCAAACTTCAGATGAAAGCTCCATGTTAAAGACGAGGGGATTGAAAATGCAAAGTGAATGTTTGTCCTTAAAAATAATCCTGGGTATTTTTTTACGACTGTTCACACCACAGGGAAAGGCAATGTGAACGGTCTTGGGGTTGCAGGATGGGAAAAAAAAAAAATATATATATATATATATACACTATATTTAACATACAAAAACAACATTGATACTACAATGCTTTAGGATATGGTATCATGGTAATACCAATGTATTTGAGGAACTTTTTAAATACAATGAAACATGAATATGTTAGTCATTCATTTTAACGATATAACATTTCAGACATATGTTCTTTAACAACTGGGAGTTTTGCCTTGACCCTTGAAAAAAACTTGAGGTTAGGAAAATAAATAACAAGAACTAAAGTCTCAGTAGGTATGAATATGGGAAAATAAGGGTGTGGGTCATTGCTTTATCCTCCTGCGATGCAGAACGCCAGGTCACCTGTAGTTCAGACCCACAGAGCCACTGGATGGGGAGGGAGAGAGGACAACACATACTCATCGACCCACTATGGAAATCGATTGAGCAACAGCCACTGCACCACAGTACTGCAGACCAGAGCAATGTAATGACAAAGAACAGTATCACAGGGCCATAGAGAGAGAGACAACCACGAGACAATGAACATAAGGCAGAAGAAGTGTCAAGATCTGATACAGTATGAGCTGTGGATTGAGAAGGGGTGTGGCAAGCTTCTTTCTATGTGTATGTTTTGACAAAGCACACACCTGGTCCATATTTCTATTCTTATACTCTCGTGAAATATATGTATACTTACAGATTGAGACGTTTTGATGGCCACAAACCGATGGTTTCCCTCTTTTCCACAAACATAACCAAAGGCTCTGTGGTCTGTGATGTCCTTGGCGATGTAGGAAATCTCATGGACTGCATGGTGGTGCTGAAGAACCTGAGGACAAAAGCCATAGTAAGTTCAGAGCTTTACAAATATATAAATCATATATATTTCCTAACTATTGGTGAACAAAAACTTGTGTAATGACTAAATATTCTTTGCAGATTGCATTTAACCAAAAACTGGTTTAAACACCCCGTGTTGAAGCATTATCGAATGTAATCTTTAATCGACTGTTTCCTAAGCTATTGCTGTTGCATACTAAAGAACATTGATATTGACAAGATGCTGCAGGTTTATTATTACGAATTGACAAAATTTGTCGTGGTTGTTCTAGCCCCGGAAGTGCCACCTGGCCTTTTGAGTGAGATAGAGTTCAGTCTTCCTCCATCCAAGTAGATAGGACTTGGTCTTGGATGACCGAATTAGCTTATTTCATGCATACTCAGAAGTGCTTCACAGAACATTCTTCAGTGAAATGTGCACATAAAGTGGTCAAATTGGTAGGATTGGTCAGTAATTGCTTCAAGATGGGACTTTGGGACAGTTCACACTAAACTTCTATTTAAATGAATAGAAATCAACACTCAAGTCCTTGAATGGCTGCATGGACATTTACATGCAGGGAGGCATTAACCTAGAGGGGTGATCGGAGGGCAGAAACAGGCCAAGAGCTCAGATGGAGTCGTCCTCCATACTGAATCACCAGGGCTCATCGCTAGTGTCGGCCTCCCCTGCCGCTGAAGAGCAATCATCTACTGAAATCTACGGCAAGTGGCAATCTTCCCCTCACCACCCACTTCATCTGGAGTCATTAAAACATCACTAACACAATACACACGCCGCAAGCTCGGGGGGATGGAGAGACGCACCCCACGGGCATGGCAGTTAACTCGAGAGCGGATGACATCTTATGACAACCCATCTGACTGCTAGGTGCTATTTTCCCCGCTAAAATATGAAGTGTTGTCAGTTATGTGTTAAACAAACTTTGTGATGGAGGTTTTCTTTGTTGAAAAAGTTTCGAATGAAGTAAGCAGCTTTCGTTAGGCAAACTATGGTGCCGTGTGCCCACACAAATGTAATCAATGCACATTTAACGTTGATCAACCGAGCACGGTGATTGTGGATTTTGCTGAAGTGCAGCGATATTCAACTCTTTATTTCCAACAGCGTTGATGAGTGACAAACTGAAAGTAGCAGTGACGGTTAAGGTGAAGGGTGTAATTTTATGTTCAAATACTTTCTAATTATCCTGCTTTGTTAATAAGACATTTGCAATTAACCTCAAGTTATAAGCACCGCAACATCCCAAGGCTAACATTGTAATACCGGCTTACACCGTGTCCACACTGGAAGCGAGTCACGCGACTGGGGTGTCATGACACGACAAAAAACGCATTAGAACCCATTATAATTTTACATTCTGTCCATACTGGATGCGGCATGGTGCGGTGCGACAAACCCATAAAGAACAAGCAGGTTGCCATCGCGCCTGTCGTGTCCGGTGTAGACACGGTGTTATCCAAAGGAGTAAGTTTGGGGCGGGACTATTTGTTTGTGAGGCCAATAGCAGATGAGGGAGTAGTCTAGAAACCCGTTACAGAAGTTCTTGTTTACTCTGTTGGTTAATGCTATCTGCATTAATAACATACTTTCCCTAGAATCTTTAAAATAATGTGACAAATGTTCAGCTGTGTGCTCTGGCTTTCCCAAAAAGATTTCTCCCTAACAGGATACGGTGAAGCATGCTAAAATGCAACTGTTTTTAGTCACAATATTTTAGCATGTAGCTTTCCAGCCCAGCAAGCTAAATATTCATTTGTTCCATCCTAGACAGTCTCTAACTCCTAAGTAGCATTGAAATTCATTCTAAATTGGTTTGTTTAGACTGTTCATTCCAACGCAAAATCATTTCACTTTATTTTTCTGCAGAACTGGTTTCATGATTGGAAACATAAGTCAGTCTTCAGCTTTTTGTTTTCACACAGAATGAAATTCAATTTGCTATTATATTAACTTGAAGGAAAATGTGTGGCTTCCCAGAAAATGAATTGCTTTCTTTTTCAGAAATGCTGTTTGTAATACAAAATGAAACAGTCCCACCAATTGCAAGCGTTAATCTTTCTAGTGCTTTTCAGGGTTTTTAGATGCAAAATCTTGTGTTCCCATTCCTTCTGAGCAGGTCAAAATTGGAAGCATAGAAAATCCTTGAAAGATTAATTACTTGTGTGCCTATTTAATGACAGGCTTTATTTAACTAGTTCACAGAATGCAATGTTTGCATTTCAAATCCTGTGTTATCGCGGCACATGAACGGCTTTCCATCCTACTGACCCATAATCTACAGGTCCTTTAGACACCCAAATGTTGGGTTTCATTGTTTACTGGGGACTTTCCATAGACATAATGATTCTGGCAAATGATGCATCCTTTTCTTGACTTTGGATCATCAGACTAACTCTAAAGCCTCAGAGACCACCCTATTGCATTTATAATGACTCTGTTACCATGATGACTTCTTATAAAACCTAGGTACAGTAACTGCCCTACCGGGACAGCATTTTTTTAGGATTGGTTGTGTTCTTAGGAAATTATGCTTCCTTCTTGACATCTTGCTTTGCCCAAAATCAAAAAATGATTGCATGTATCATTTGCCGAGAAGGCTATTCCAGTTTATACGGCAATGAATACAAAAAATCATTTTAAAATACACTAAAATGTGAGGTGTGCCATTTTCTTGGCACTTTAAATGCAGCAGCAAAAAGTGATGACTGCATTCAAACAGGATTTCTGAACCTTCTTCTAATCAATCAAACAGATTGTCCCATCCCAAACTGACCCCACAGGTTTAGAAATGTGGCTTAAGGCAAAGGCATAAAGATATCATGCTTACACTTTATAGGGAAATACTGGGAAAAACACTTTCTTATTCACTGACAAGGTGTTTTCTTTTCAAGAAGAAAGATTCTTAAGAAGGAACCTGCCTGTGTGGAAGGTGGAAAACAAGGCTGCTCAGTAAATTTTTAAACAGAGCCAACCTATGGCCAATATGATACAAAGGCATATGATGTAGGTTATTTACACGTATTAAAGCATAAATACTAAAACAAAAACAGAAAGGCTTTGCCATTTAATCAATCCCTGAGGGAACGCACATACTGTACATAATGAGGTTTTAGTGACTGGGGTTGTGTCCAACACTGGTGATGGGTATGTGTGTGCTTATCTGAGGATGCTGCTGTGACGAGAGGGCAAACGCGGAAAGGGAAGACTGGTGTTACCCGAGATAATGAGGATCTAGAGTCCGGCTCTAAGCCCTTCAAAACCTCACATTCACAGCTAATTAACCATCCGCTTGACTCCCGCACGCGCACACACACACATACACACATTAGCCACGGCTTTATTAGGTTCTTGTGTACCTATGGGGCACTAGTTGGAGATAAATGGCACATTTTACCCCTTGTTTCAAATCACTTAGGAGGCGGGTATTTGTAAGTCTTGCCGATGGCTCACGGCAGCCGAGACAAATGAAAGAAAAAAGACAAATGTCCCAAAACATGACAGATGAGGGACAGCAATCCCAGAATCCCCATTGTTTGCCATAGAGCAGAGTGGGATTATGCAAGAACTATCAGGGTTTTGCAAATGAGTTCGTCCAGCAGAACAATTCTTTTAATTCCCTCTCTTTCTCACTTGGACTTGTTCGACATGCTACTGAACGAATGACTTTATCTTCTTGGTCTTGCAACCCAACGGAGTCTTTTTCTGTTCAATAGTGTCCTCTCCCTGAACGCACAAGATCATGAGTGTTTGAGCGTGTAGGTGTTAAGAGGCGGAACTATCAATACACGGCCTGCCCAGAGGGAGGGCAGCCGGTACGACGGTTACAACTCTCTGTCGTGAGAAACGGACTCTGTTTCAGGACAATAAACGTTTGTTAATGACATCTATTCAAAGTGACGGGCCACTTCAGATCCGCATCTAAGCACACAGCTGTGAGAACAAAACACAGCACGGTACAACAAGTTATTGTCCCCCAAAGCCATTCAGAATTAAATGTGAATATAACATGAAATGAGAGGATACTGTTAACAAAAAAATTATGAAATGGATTGCATTATTGTGCTACTCCCAAAAGAGTTATGTTGCATTTGCTACTTTTCATGGGAACATTTGTGTAACTTTTTAATGTCAAAAGCCTGAGGTTCTCTTTCATTCTAAACAGAATTACTATGGTCCTGCCTCTTCTTGACATGATTTTCTAGTCCCACGAGTTTAGTGTTGGAGAGAGACATGGAATGGTTTGTTTTGGCATTGGCCCCGCCCCATTTTCCTCCTTTAGCTTCCCGCCTGTGTCTCATTACCCACACCTGCCCATTGTTATCTTCCTTGTTAGGTCCCTTATTTAATGCCATGGTGTCTTCTGTCTTGTGCGTTAGTTTAGCATAAAACCTTGTTCATGTTTCCGGAAAGCCGTATTCGTATTCGTATTCGTATTCGTATTCGTATTCGTATTCGTATTCGTATTCGTATTCGTATTCGTATTCGTATTCGTATTCGTATTCGTATTCGTATTCGTATTCGTATTCGTATTAAAACCCTTGTGGGTTTTGTTTTGTGTTTATTGTAATATTTTAAAGTCCTATTTTGTTAACCATTTCACTGTCTGAGCTTGGGTTCTGTCTAAATTCCTGACAATGATAGAATGGGAAGAATATAGAGAAGACTCCAAGATATATGAATGTGAAACTGACATCAGTGAGGGTCTGTGAAAGGAGAGGTCCCACCCAAAGAGCCAATAACTTTGAGTTTGCTTTCTATAGCAAGCACAAGCATATTGACAGAATGGGCGTGTAAAACACGAAAGCACTGTGTTGTGAATCAGAGCGCCAGCGTCCAATATGGGCAAGCCCCTTCGGCGTTCGCCACACAAACCTAATATGCATGCATCAAAGTGCTCTTGTCCAAGAAGAAGGTGAAGTGCTCTCGTGAACGTGCGCCATACACTGACAAGACAGAAGAGAATATATCGCTTACATATTTTGGTTTGTTTTTCGCAAATAAAGCATTCTATGAATATATAGCATTCATATTCAATTGAGCCACTATCCACAGATGGACCAATTTAACAATGTCTTTAGGACTATTCTGGACCTTGGTAAAAACCTAGTCTTCAAACACTTGGTAAAAACTGATACCGTGATATCTATGACGAGGCCTGGAAATCTCTGGATGTCAAATATCTTCATTTGTGCTCCGAAGACGCCGGACGTCCTCTAAACATGTTTACCGTCATGTGGGTGAATAGAAAAGCTGAGAAAGACTTTTCATATTACATAATGCAAACTTGTAATGCATAACCCCCAACAGCCTTTAACAAGGTGTACAGTGAAGAAACTTTACATTCATATTCTGTACTGTAAACCACCAAGTTTGCACTAAGCAAGAAACGATTCTGCTTTAAGGTCCCTCTGTTTTATGTGAGTGACATGAAGGGAACAAACTAGAAATAAAGTGCGACAGAAAGAGATAGAAGGTGAGAAGAAATCTCCATGCAGTATACAACGTGACAGTGGTTCATATACAGTAGGAATGTGACAGAGCTCTAATTGTTAAACATTTCATTCTCCAAACAGTCTAACATCTGCTGCTTTGAAGCCTGTCCAAAAAGTCACACCACAGAAAAGTGCCTCGCCATCCATTTATAATGAGAGCGTGAGGGAGAGGAGGAGGGATAACATATTGTTCGGCCTCCTTTACTTGTTAAGATGTGAAAACAGGATCAGACAGAAAAAAAGATTAATAGAATGCAAAGTTTCGTTCCAGCAGAGCACAGAAAAGGCAAACAATTTTTAGCCATTCTTGTTTGGTTACCGAACCAAACAACAATTTCTTCAAAATATATTTTTTATGTTCTGCAGAATAAAAACTATCAAACAGGTTTGGAATGACATGAGGGTGATGCCTAAACTGTTCCCTTTAAAGAGTGAATTCAAAGCAGTCAGTTCAACAGAGAACAGAGCAGAGCCTTAAACTGCAGTAAAATCCCTGTGCCATCCAAAAAAGCGATGAACGGTGTTAATACATGAACCTGTACCTTCAGAGAGAGTGGGACGTGGCAATGGATTTACGTGTGTGTGCTCTGCTGTAAATCACAGAGCTCAATTTCAGGTGTGCCACCGTGCGGTGAATTGATGTCTGAGGTGCTGGGAAGCATCCGACCTTAACAACACACGCTTTTCTATCATGCTACGGGATATCTGTATGATTGTTTCTGTACTAAGCAGAGCTGTAGAGTTCTATAAAACCCTCACAAGGCATTTTTGCAATTTACCTAAACATTATTTATTATGTTTTTATGTCCGTGTGTGCATTCCCAGTTGGCTACCCCCCCCCACCACAGTGATTGTGATTTAGGTTTTACTGTCGACGTGGGGACATTTGGTCTATATAATGTCGGCAAAACCTTAGTCTCACATAGCCGTAACTAAAGACTGCGGCAAATGTCTGCCGCTTTCTTGCAGCTTACTAGATCAAGGATGTCCACTGATACAGAAAAAGCCTTCTGACTGACATTTCAAGCCATGAATCACGGTTGTTTTATGTGTCACTTAATTTTATGTGTCATTTTAGAGATATATTATACCACAACAACAGACCGGTGAGAAAAAAAAATGTATGAACATTGTGTGGCGCTCTCTGCGAGTGACCTTATAGAAAACACACTGTAAAATAACAAAAAAGATGCACTCTAGGCAAAGTGTTTTCAAAAACTCTTTACAATATTAATCAATGTAATTTTGCTGAACATATTTGTGTCTGAGGAAGTATGTGTACATTTACGTTTCTGCAGCCGCTCTGGCAGAAGATATGTCTATAGTAGATCCAGAGCTTTCAACCCTTTAACCTTCATATTTCTCGGCAGCCACTGTTATCTCATTAATGAGTTTAGCATGATTTATCACCTTTCAACATATATCTCTCACTGTTCTTCTGCATTCAATATACTCCCATCTCATATACATTCTGCCTCCTTCTCAAACATGCTATTATGTTCTCTGTTTTAACAGCTTTTCAAACCCACAAACCTACTGTGGTAGTCAATAGTGCCCCCGGATTGTCTGGATATTAGCATTTTCACTATCGGGTGAATCCCTTTAAGCACATGCAGATTTTTTTGCTCTGTTGTAAGCTATCGTTTGAATCAGGTTGACCAAGATGATCTTCAACAGTGGTTGTAAAACGTTTTTCTTGCAGGGCCCCCTTTGTGTAGAGTGCATCGCTTTGCGCCCCCCAAATAAAAATGTATAATGTTAAACTTAGAATTTTGGTTGGTGGTCTTATTTTTGGTTTGATTGCATAAAATGTATGCTTAATGTCTATATTTAATACAATACCACAAAATCTGTGGCCCCCCTGGATCCATCTTGGGGCCCCCATCTACAAGACGAGGTGAATGGTTTTGATACTTTATCGTAAGCGGTTAATTTATATTTACTGTAACGATCACAAGAAAAAACAATAGCCAGTACTACGAGAAATGTTTTTTATTTCCACCTCATACTTCCATTAACAAATTTTGGTGGCTCTTGGGACAGATCTAAATTTGGGAATCCCTGAAGTTGACTGACAGAAGAACATCCAGTTTAAGACCTGTTCCGATCTCCCAAAAACCATACGAGACAAGCCATCAGAAACTGAATTTCAAGATGAATGTCAAGAACAAGCTTTTCTTATAGTTTGGTCTGCAGTGTTTAAATAGTCACGTGAGCTAAAATCTTCCGATCTTTTCATCACATCACGCCCGATAACATTCAAGTGGTGATTCAAATCACTTTGCCTCAACTCAAGCCCACATATATATAAACCTGTCTGAAACAAAATATAAGATTGTGTGAAGTTATTCCTCAAGTTTCACAGTATGTCAGCGTGTAGGAGTCCTATCATTATATTAAACCCCACAAACACGCTTGGCACCGGAGTGTGTGTCCATATTTAATCATCTCAGTGTAGGAGCTAGACAAGGAGACACGATGTCATTATTCCCATCGACCAACCCTGGCTTGCCACCTCCTCTACCCCACTGCTGTTGCCACGGCGCCAGGTATCCACTAATTAGCAGCTGCCATAGCAATGATGCCTGTTCCAGGTCTTTGATTACAGAGAAACACCAGAAAGAGAGAGAGAGAATTCACACAACTATATAGCAATTGGACCTGAGAGGGGGGTAATTAGTAAGAGGAGAAGTGAATTTAATCAAAAATGCCACCGGTGCCAACTCATGTTACGCACACACCCACGCCCACACAAACAAACCCCCGCGCTCGATCAAAGGTGGACATGCTAGCGGGTGGGCAGCCAAAATGACTCCTCTGAGAGCAGGACTGGAAAGGAACTTTTGAAATGAGCCGCCCATGGGCGCCTCTGGGGAAAACGCAGCATATGGGCAGAAGAGAAGAGAAAGACACCGGGTGCCTGGAGTGTACAAAAAAGACTAATAGCTCTTGACAGCTCAAAAATGAACTAAGAGGCTTGAAATGCCATACCAAAAAAGAATTTCATGCTATCGGTGCCAATCTGCTGCGCTGTACCACACTGCGCTTTGGGAGTGATTTTGGCCAAATCTGTCTTTAACACTTCGATAAATGATTACACTTTTTGGGACCGATTTTGAAAAAAAATCCCACTTGGAACACTTACAGTAAGCGAACTCTCTCGCTCGCGTCCACATGCACTATAGCTCACTCATTCTGTCTAATGATTTTAGAGTAAGAGGATAAGATATAAGCTGCTTCTGAATTCGCTTCACTCATTCACTATTCCCTATATAGTCCACTATATGGGGAAGAAGTGAATGAAAATGAGTGAACAATTTCGGACACTGATGTAATTTATCCTGCGTCTGACAGTACTGTCTTGGACATTTATCATCATGCTTATATTACACCTGCGTGGCTTTATGGATTGTTTTGTAAAATGGTAACGTTCATTTACATTATTTGTCACGTTTGTTGTATTAGTTTTAAATAAAGAGAACAAACCAAATGTTTGACACATTTAATACAATTACTTAATATAGTTCAAATAAAACACTGCTATATATGTGATTAGTTTAATAAAAATAACTGTCAACAAGACACAAAATGTGTGGCATTAACGCTGATTCTGATCCGACGGTTGATTTGCGTTGTCTCATGGGAAATATGAGTGAGCGGGTGTACGTCGGATATACACTCAAAATCAGAATGCATTCTGGGTAAAATGTAGTCAATTGTAGGGAATTAGTTGTTTACTCAGAATTCGAACAACATTACAAAATGGTAGCGGTATAGGAGATAGGGGACCAATTCAGGCACCTACATTCATTTACGTCAACAACTGCTTTCTGCGTGCATTAGATTGCTTTATTGAATGGGTCACATTTCATTTCCATGCAAATCAGTGGGTAAGGGAATCAAGCATGACTCTCCCTGAATGCTAGTTGTGACTTACGGATCTATATGTATATGTTGATTTAATATGGTAACCGTATTGGACCTTAGATGAATTAGATATGACTGAGGCTGGAAAATCATTCTTGATAATTAATCTATGTTTACTAAATCTGTCGCTGAGGGCTTTTAGGGGAGAAGGGGGACATTTGCGTGTATCTTTAACATATAAAGCAAACAATTTATAACACTAAATAATAAATGTATGATGAGAGAAAGGTGCATTACAAACATAATTCATTCAATAGAAGAAAAAATATGGGTGCAACTTAATCCCCACCAAAAAATATTTGGCAAAATATGGTGTTTTCTAAAGTATTTCGTAATTAACTCAGCCTCATGTTATTTCAACCCTATATGACTTTCTTCAGCAAAACACCAAATAATTTGAGGAACTTTGGTAACCAGACAACATTGGCCCGCATTGACTTCCATTGTATGAACACAATATATATATATATTTATTTGGGTGAACTATCTCTTTAATGCCTGTTTGGGTATGCACATAGCTGTCAATCCATTAACTTTGTCACGTTTCATTCTCATACAACTGCAGAGTGATTAGTCACATGACATTTATGGTTGAGGCTCAAAACGTTTCTCTAAGGTCCCATGGAGCAAAATGGCAGCACTGAGGTTGTGCACCTCCTATGTGCGCCACCATGCATGTGCTAGCCAAGCAACTGCCATCGAGATGAATGGTAATGCTAATTGATAGCTTTCTCCATCTATTATTGACCTCTATGCTTCGAACACCCCTGCAATATTAATTGAGAAGGTTTAAGCTGGAGGTGGCAGCAGGCCGTGGTTCTCCCTCTTTGTGGAAGTTAATAATGCAAGTGCCTGATCTTGGCAGCCCTTCAAACAGCAGGACAACAATGCGATTAGCCGAGTCACAGTGCGGCACGCGGCTGTCCACTGAGTCACCATAATGAAATCAGGAAGGCGCTCCTCTTCATCAGACGGAGGCCTGGAGGGGAGTGCCAATGCCAGGAAGGAAATAAGTGGGGGAGGAATTGAAGGGTGGACTGGCAGGAACAACTACACAAACCGGAAGGAGACAGACAGTGAGGAGTGCTGTTGAATCTTAAAAAGGCAGTACAGTGCCCTCTTTCACACTCTCTCTCTCTCTCTGACACACACACACACACACACGCTCGGCCTGTCTGTTCTCAGTTCACGCAGCAGCATTTTTGTGGTACAGCCTCTGTGTATGTGATGGTCCTTATGGTTTAACAAATGGGATCTGTTAAAAAAATGACATACAAAGATATTTGCAAGTACGTTTGTAACCAAATGGTTCAGGGTCGCTATCGACTACCATACTAGGAAAAGAAACTACTATGGTAGTCAAAGGTGACGAAGAACTGTTTGGTTACACACATTCTTCCAAATATCCTTCTTTGTGTTCAGCATAACAATAACATTTTTACAGGTTTGAAACAACTTGAGGCCGAGTAAATGATGACACGATTTTCAATTTTGGATGAACTATCCCTTTTAACATCGTTGATCAGCAACATCCAAAACAACGGCACAATCTGAATCTGATAGTCATACATTTGCTCAGAAAAGAGAGCGAAGGTCTGGATGTTAATAGATCAGATGCATCAGTGACAGATTAAACCCTTGTCATGTGAGGTCACCTCCTGGCTCCATGACAACATAGCACGCTGTGCTCACACAGTAACCCCTCATTTATCACTGGCCCTCATCAGGACAGCACTGCACCCTGAACACCAATTCATTTGTGCTGCCTAATTCACACAAGCCGCTCACTATAAATCAATATCAAGGTAGTGCGTATATTCCTCAGCAACGAAACATTTTCTTTAAAAGCATTAGAATCAGGACACTGCAAATACATGTTTTAAGACATAGATTACTGATTTTTCCGACGATGCCTGTAACAAATCGCATTCTTATGTATTAACTTTCTTGTTTTTTTTCTATTCAAGTTGATTTTGTAGACAGCAAGTATTGTATTCGCACTGGAAATATCAACAACAAGGGCACTTCGAATACTGAATGATGCATCTACACTATTTAACCGAAAATGGTAACAGTTTTGCTAATAGGGCTGCAGTTTGCAGAATTAAATTTTTGGTTTACACAATATGTTGGTTTGCTGTGTATACACACACATATATGTATATTTTTAGGACAAATGTATTTAGATATTACATATAATATAAATTAAAATACAACTGTAAATATTTCTTAAATATATACATGCATGTGTGTGTATTTATATATGAATTATTATACACAGTACAGACGCAAACATTATGTAAACTAAAACTTTTAATCTGCAAATGAGTGGCATTGATCCTTGTATGATGCATACTGTACAGTATGTCACTATTTGCAAACTATCTGCCTTAAATAGTAAATTAAAATGAGTATGTCCCAAATCCTTCCTAAAGTATTCCTAAAGTTCCCGAGATGGTCTACTATTTTGGGTGAAAATTGTAGATCCATGGACACTCAAACGGCGAATATTGTTATGTATTTGAATTTAAACCATCACATTGTCGTCTAAACAGAGGTTTCATCTTTTAAAGATGTACCAAGAGGTAGTTAAGCAAAAATAAACAACATTTACATGATATTCTCAAAAACAAACAATCACAACTATTAAAATGATAAATGATGGTGTTTGCACCTCTGCGAAATGCTGTAAATAAGAGTGTTATAAATCACAGCGTTAGTTTTAATGATCTCAAACACACTCTGTGGGATTTGCTTTTATTTGATTTATGTCTATTTAAAGAAAATGTCAAAACCAGCCAAGCAAAAAGAGCTCAATGGCACTTATCAACGAGCTTGAGAGAAAGTATCAAATTAATAACCGCCACAAACTGAAACTCTTTCGATCTCTCCTTACGTGGAACTGTGCCTAGGCGTGTGTAATGTGGTGAGATACTTCATAAAAAAATATGCATTGTTTCGTCCATCTATAACAAGCTCAGGTGTGATGGATTCAGTAGCTATTATTGCCATTTACTCTTCAGCGAGATGGAATAAAGCCCCGCAGATAGGCCTTGTAAAGCTATAGTTGTTCTCATCTAAGAAGTCTGTTCAATTAGGCCCCTCTGATTTCCCTGGAGAGAGCTCTTCTCTTTAAAACGCATCATTAACACAGGCTTACCTCTCTCAGAGGATCGCCTCACCCCCCCGCCCGGCATACAGCAGACTCATGTCTGCTTAGAGCAACCAACAAAACCTAATATGCAGCAACCACATCTTTTTCAATCAGTGGGAGACACAATGTTCTCTCCCTAGCCTGAGAATAGATAGGACGATGAAGGGAATGTTGATGATGTTTTTTTGTTTAGGAACATCACCTGCTGGTTGTCTCACCAATAATCCGCCTACTGTCTACTTACTTGACTTGGCAAGCATATTCTCAGTTTGGCAAGCTGTGCTCTCATTGGCTGGCTTTGCATATCTGTGCACGTTTTTTTTTTCAATTTCATCTGTGACACTACACTCCGATATAATGCTGGGTTATTTTCAACCCAATGTTCAAAGGGGACAAACCCAACCGTTGGGGCTTAAATGAATGTACTTCATGCCGAGTTGTTTTATCCCATTGTTAGGTCAAATGTACTGTAAATATTTTCTGGGTTGATTTTACACAACAGCTGAGTTTGTCCCTTTTTGACCCAATGTTTTGTTGAAAATAACCCAGCATTTTGGAATGTACAATTCTCTTTTGAGACACCACCAGTAAATAGCCACCGAATGAACGAATACATGAATTAATTATGTAATGGGTTATCATCGATTTCCAATAAAACTACACTTTTTGTAAGACTAAAATATTGGTGACCCCACATAACTTTTTTAGTCAATCTGGGGGCGTATTCACAAAACATTCTTAAGAGCATTCTTAACTGCCATATTTTTTCTTAAATTCCAATTTAAGAAAAAAGTTAGGAATGTTTGTAGTCCCGAAAAAACTTCTTAGGATATTTCTTAATTTTTTTCAAGAATATAATTTTATTCTTATGATGTTCCAATATTTGATGACTTTTTAAGAAGGAACATATTCTTATGAGCTTCCTATGATTTATCTTAAAAACAATCTTAGATTTTGTCTTAAGAACCGTTATGCATCGGGTTACTAAAAAAAGTCTTTGCTGCAGCCTCGCCAGTTATTTTTTTAAATAACTCACTGTTATTTTATTGTTTTCATAAACCTCAAAGGATCAAATGAAATGTGAAATCAGTGTTGACCTAGACCAGCACCAACAAGTTTCAACCAGCTAGATCTTTTCTGCAGGGTTAGTTTTGCCATAGCATTGAGGTTATTACTGATGGTCACTGTAGCCCCTTTCTAAAAATAATCTGACAATGATAGGAGGAAATGGTTATGAGCAACAACTTCTCCACAGTACGAACATTCAAACGAAACAAAAGTATTTTTGCTAGCAGAAACCAGGTTGAACATCCGAGGACTTGTATTTGTGGCTCAGGACTGTATGTGTCTTGCTTCAAAGGATCACGGGTAGTAATGATTTGGACAAAACTCCATATGTCCTCCACCACCTCACACGCTCCCAAACACTCGAAACCCTCTGACTTACCCCCGACTTTTCATCGAAAATCTTGATCCCTCCAAAGGAAACAGTGAGGAAAACTTTCTGTTTGTGTTCTCCTTTAGACCGTGCAGAGGCTGCGATCCCCTGCAGAAGAGAAGATGAAAACAGAAACATGAGAAAATGAAGCAAAAAGGTAAGACAGAAGAAGCTACTTGCTGCAGTCTGTTGGGAGTATAAGTGGTTAGGTAAAGCAATTGGATCTCTCAATGCTATTGGCTGGGAGGTTCTAGTATGAAGTCTATTTTCGTCAATTGTTTTGTATAACTGGTACAAAATTTTATAAATTCATAAACTTGACAATGATTACCTCTGTGAACAGTATGTTATTACACCAATATGTGGTGGTAGGTTGATGAATGCATCATTTTCATTTTAGTGACATGGAGATCACGAGCACAAACTCTGACATTTCAAACTCTGAATAGTGCTTGGGTCTTGGACTGTTTTCCAAACGATGGAAGATTGTAAAAATGTCTAGGAATCCTGGTTGAAATCATTTCTTTTCAGTTGGATTCTATTTGGTGACAATATTGGAGAAAAACACACTGTAGCTTTAAGCATGTTTTTACAGCACTGCATGGGCTTATCTGGGGTTTATCCGACAAGACTCTCTGAAACTTCCCTTCCAAACAGTGTGATGAACTGGGAACAATAGAAAAGTGAGAAATAAGAGATTAAAATGATAACATTGGACTGGATTTGTTTGCTAAGGAGTGGAGGAGTGTGAGAATATGACTATAGATTATGTGTCTGGGTGAGTGAGGGCTAAACACCTCCGATCTATAACAGTCTGGACGTTCCAATCAGACAAACATGCAAATAAGATGGTGTATTCACCCTCTCTATCGAACACACAGAGAAGAAACCAGATTAACGGGTAAAAGTGAAAAAACGCTAAGATTGACGAAAACACTACAAAAACACTAATGGTGGCCTAATGGTTAGAGCGTTGGGCTTGTGATCAGAAGGTTGCCGGTTCTAATCTCAGTGCCAGCAGGTCATGACTGAAGGGCCCTTGAGCAAGGCACCTTACCCCTGATTGCTCTGCAGTAATGTGCCACTGTATCAAAACTACTTGTAAGTAGCTTTGGATAAAAGCGTCTGCCAAATGAATAAATGTAAATGTTGATGAGATGCAGTCCTTCAGCACGGACCATATGACAGTCAGTCGATGTAAAACTCCGGACATGTCTTCTTGTACGAGTCTGTTTTAAGAAGTCTTTATTTTTGTACATTATGACAACTAAGATTCCAAAGTGACATAACTTTTAGCTGGGATCATGTTCGTGCAGTTTGAAGGCCAGTAACAATGGCAAATTACTTATTAAAACCGCATAATGTGCAACCGGTTAAACTCTAAGCTTTGATTGTCGGACAATATGGCGGATAGCAACAGGGGGCGCATAATTTCAGCGTTATTTAGCGTACTTTAGTCATTTAGCAGACGCGTTTATCCAAAGCGACTTACACAGAGTTCAGGGAGCAATAAAGCGATATGTCATACAGGAGCAATAATACATTAGGTGATAATAACAAGTTTCAACAAAAGCTATAACAATATGTGTTGAGAGAAAGAGAGAGGCGTTATGATTGGTCAGGTCACCGGTCAATCAAACACCAGTCAATTGGTTAGCTCATTGCTTGTCGAGGTTGCTATGGTGCCGCACATGATTACAATAGATCATCACTTTGAACAGGAACTTTCACAAACACATTATCAACCACAACTTTATAAAAATCAACCGACACATACCTTAAGTTTCATCATTGAGTCCTGACAAAGCTTGTCTCCTCGTGCAGCGGTGACCTCATCTATGCCAATGATCTTGGCCTTGTATCGAACACCATCCCCCTTAAAACGCTTTATCAGAGCTGCCTCACTGCGGTCCTGCCCTAGAGGGAGAAAAGGAGAAGATGAAGCATAGAGTCATTCGATGAATTTTACATATCTGCAGCAATTCGTCTCCTCCCTCCATCAACCATCATTTCAAAATGCCATTACTTTTTCCATATTCAGCAAAAATCTGGACCTGGCAGCTGACAAAATTACCAAGCGATATCCTAATACACTCTATTTTACCCAGTATATCCTTATATCTCTTATATTTAGTTATATTCAAGCAGTTAGATCTTTGATCCAGTGTGGTCTGTCTGGTTGTTGAGTGATGAGCCTGTGGGGTTGATCACAGCCAGGGGCTTTAAAATCAACCCAGGGCTCTGAAAACCCTCTCCAACTTCCAGATGCCTGATGCTATACAGCTCAGAATGAAGGTCAAGTCAGTGGCTTGTGTTTGGCTGTAATTGCAGGTGTGTCAAGCCTGGGGCATGAGAGGAAGATGTTGGTTTCTAAGTAACGGCTCTGTGTCCAGGTCTGGTTTGAGGTGATAGGAGCGATGAAAGCTGAATATTTCTTTGAGCTCTCACATCAAAGTGGACATGTATGGGCCAACTGCGACTTAGAAAGATCTGGTGGCCCCTCCCACACCTTCATCGCAAAGCCTATAACTGGATAACAGGCCCGGCCAATCGATAAACCTCCAAGGATATATACCAATTAACTGGCTCATGCTCAGTAAAGCAAAGACAAACAGACCCAATTAGGTCTGAGCCTAGGTCTGAGGCAAAGGCAAATAGACATTTACCAGGATACACAAACTAAAACACACGCTTTCAGGGTCAGTGATAGCATACACATTAGGAAAGGTAAAAGGGCAAAAGGATTCTACAATAATTACAAAGAAACCCCAATAATATAATAATAGATAATAAAGGAGTTGAAAAAAGAGCACTGAATATAATAAGCATGTTATTAATAATCATTTAAGTAAGTTATTATTAATTGACAAAAAAAATAGTAATTACAAATGCATCAATAACAACAAAACAATAGGTCATATTAATCATCATTTAAAGACAAAAACAATCGCAAAAAACTCATGACGCTGACATTACACTTTGCACAAATCTGTAACTAAAATCTGGCTAGTGATACCAGTGATGTCATTTGAAGCTTGTTATTTACATTGGTGAGTGACACTGGCTTTTGTCTTCTCCTTTACTTATCAATGCTGCGATGTCCAACCTCTTCCATAGAACCTTAACATTCACCATACTGTATAGACTTGAAAGGAGTCAGATACTGAAGTGAGGTAGGCGGGACGAGAGCCGGGATCCGAGGCTGGTATCACGTATCACGGAGCAGATCGGGAGCATAAGAGGATGAGCGACTGGACTCATCAGGGAGAGAGGACCAGGCCTCGTTTTTAGTAATGGTTTGCGTGTGGTGTTTATATTTATATATTAAAGATGTCAAATTTTTGCCGGTTCCTGCCTCCTTCCTTCCTTTTATGGATCTTTGTAACATTGGTGCTGAAACCCGGGAGGAAGGAGAGACATGCTGTCGGAGAGCCCTCGCTGCCGAGGGTGATCGTGGTGCTGAGGAGTTCAAGCAGTGCGGACGAGGGAAGTCCACAAGTGGCTCCCCGAGGCATCGGTGCTCGATCCACTATCCGGATGGGACGAAGACCTCGCAGCTTTCCTGAAGGGGCGGGACTCTTCGGATTCTAAAGCGGATTTGATTGGACGAGAACTTTGACGGCTGAAGTGTAATGTGATGTCATGGATCTTGGTTTTAGCGCACGTGTCAGTTTTGAACGCTTATATCTTCAAAATGGGAATTTTGTCAGCGCGTAGGAGTATTTAAGTTAATTGACGTCCATATTTTTTAATAAAAGGGAAAACAACTTTCACCTTGATTTCACTGGGGCTTTAAGCTTAATTTAAAAAGTTAGGGTAACATGATCTTCTTTAAATGATAATAGGAATAGAAAAAAAGTCGTAAATAGCTGGGTTTCTATCACCCTGGTCTAAGAAACTGCACTATTTGATTTTTGCATAAGCTTGAGTCACTTTGGGTGGAATCCAGTCTAGTAAGACGTATTGTGACCTGGGGCAGTTTATGGATTATGGAGACTGCATCTATATTTTAGAGCAAATCTATGCAGACTATTCAAATCAAAAAGCACTGGAACTTGAAAAAGGACTGAAACTGCTTGTGTAAGATTAAATCAATAAATCAGTCCAGGCCCACCACCCCTTTTGTATTTCTGCCTCACCTTTACCAGCTTGACATTTCTCTCTCTCTTTCGATCTTTCTGTCACTCTGAGCTTTAGTAATTGTAGTATCTGTGGTATCTTATGTTGATCTTGATTCTACAGTAAATACTTTTCCATGTTTCTTAATGCTATGGATGGTGTTTATACTGTATACGACTGAAAACGTATACTTGTCACATATATCTTTACAGTTTTTGAAAGGATATAAAAATCAATTAAGGGGTTTCATGACAATGAAAAGCTTATGATAAACACAAATATAGTACATACAGTCCTTAAAATAGACTTCAAAGCAGAATGATTCTATTGTACCATTAAAATGGTTTCCCCAGAAAGTGGCACCCTTATGTATAGTTTCATTTTTAAAGATTTGAATCTGAAATAGGTTTTCGGCCACTAGCATTGTGTGCGGTGCCAAATATGATCCAGAAAAGCTCTCATTTCATTTATCTCATATCATTAATCTACAGCAGTGGTGAGGAAAACAGCTCTGCGCTTCTGCAACATATATCAATAGCACTGAGACAATGTGGCATTCGGCTAAAGTAAGAGACAAGGCATAATGAATATCAGTCTCTCCTTCACATTCACACACATACATTAAGCAGCTGATGAAGAGGAGCGGACGATTCATCAAAGCTCATTTGACACTGAATGAACTCATTGAAGGTCACCGCACGCGTGATGGAAAGAATTCGCTCATCATTCTTAACAATCAGCCTGCTTTGTCATCAATAATGCGCTTGTAGTGTTGTTTGTTTATGCATGCAGGGGTATGTCGATTCTGTTTTGATTCAGAGAATCAACAATTTACAATGTGTCACTCTGTAAAAAAACATTGGTTGGTTGGTGCAAACACTGCTGAAATAATACATAAACAATTACACACGCACATTAAAGATCTTCTACTTTCTTTTCCATAAAAGAAAAATGTAGCCTATGATTTGTTGCGCTTACAGATACGTCCATAATTTGAGAATGAATCTGTGAATGGACTGAACCCTCATATACCCACACACATGTGGGTCACTCTTTAACCCATGCTCTGACTCAACTGGTTTCTGGACAGCTCCATGATATGACTGAACACTTTAGCTGTCCCCCAGTGCCAGGTCTGGGAAGGATAAACACTAATTTATTTCCCCAGTTCAGACCACTGCACCTGTAAAGCTGCCAATTATTACTGCCACCTCGGGGACTGAACTTTGATGGTAAAGAACTGACTGTATGACCATGTGGGTGTCCGTAAACGTGCCTGAAGCCTGCCAACCACACTGTCCACGTGGCGACGTCTTTAAATGAGCTCCAGCTCTCTACCCTGCAGGACTCCAGAGTCCTCATTCCGGCTGAGGACAGCATGCTGTTTCTTGGAGAGAAGTCTGGATCTCACCCACTCCCATGGCCCTTCAATATGAGGGAACTCTGGCAGCAAGCTGTAATGAGCTGATGATCGTTGACACATGTTCTAATTGAAGGAGGACAGAAGACCTTGAGCCATGCACTTTTGACTGCCACCTGGTGATCAGCGAGGGTAGGACACATAGAAACGTGCATTTAAGTGCATTCAAAATGGCCTTACTCGTCTTATGAAGTTATTGCAATGCCCAAAAATAAATTTCAGAGAATGAAGTTCTTTCTGTTCGTTATCATAGTTGAAAACCATACACATAAATGATATTTCCGGATACAGTTAAGATGTTTATGTTTTTTTTTGTAGGCTACTTTAACAATCCTACTCCTAGTGGTAGTAGTGTTATAGTCGAGACCACCTTACCCGAGACCAAGACCGAGACCAGCACTCATCTAAAAGAGCCACATAACCCTAAAAAGTCCAAATAAAATTATAAAAAATTATAAGTCAATGCGTTGATTTATTGAGCAGAACTTGTGTTGAACATTTCTATTGGGACACTAGGGAGATTAAATTGACGTAATATTAAATACTTATGCGTTATGTATCTTCAACAATATAATATTCAACAATTAAATGCAGAAAACCTGTAAATACCCAACATATACTATTGAAGTCTGTGAACTTTTTCAATGAAACGATAATAAACCGGTCTTAAATACTACAACACTAGATCATAGTATGCTAAATGCTAACAGGTGCTAGCAGGCTCCAGTGTTTGCCGTCATAAACCTTTCGATTTATTTACTCTTCAAGACCAAAATGGAAATGAATGAATGCTCCTTCCGAGATAAGACTGGATAGCGGTGTCGCCGTTTGAAGTTGTTTAAAAATGTTGAGTTTGTTAGACTTCAAAGAATCACACAGTTTAATCCCCCCATCGAATTGAAATCTGATAGATCTTAAATCCCCTCAAGTGAGATGCGGTCGAGTGACAACACGAGAAGTAGGAGACGCAGAGGGACTTGCACACCAATTTGCACGCGTGCACGCACACGTGTTTGAATATTTTACTGGATATTGATGTAGATCGCTCGTTGCGGTACAATTTGCTCTCAACACGCATGCCAATCCGACGGACTCTACACAGCATATAAAACAGAATACAGCTTCACCTATCGATCCCTGAGTTTATAAAGACCTTATTTTCGAACGCTGTTTGATGTCTCTCATTTTAGGAGTGAGAAGCTGCTGGTAATCTTATTAGATTGATGGATAAAAAACATCAAAGGGTGTGAGATTTCTATCGGTGTGCATGTGAGCACATCTAATCATCCTTCTGCAGAGTGGACAAAATGGGCAAGTTCTCCGTCGGCTTTATTGTCTGCAAACAATACAAGCACCACATTTGGAAAAGAAGTGTGTGTACGTTCCTGCTTAACAATTCTTTTGGGAAATAATCTGTCCCGAAGTTTCGTTGTAAACCATGTTTTTATAATATGAACAATTTAGATTTTTATTAATTTAAGGGAATCTTTTTTTTAGGGTTAGACTATTGTAGTTATAGTTATTATTGTATACTATTTGTATAAACCCCTTTTGGTGAATATTTAGCTTTTTAAAATTTGTATTTACATACTAATGTATTTACATTTTTATTTATATTTAAATAGGTGTCTAAATGTGTGTTTATTTTTAGGATCAACACTTTGTTCATGTGTCCTTGAACTTAATGATAAAATGACAGAATCGTGCAATAATGAAACTTCATTCAATTTTTTTATGTTTGTACAATTTGTTGTATAAAAAGTTGTGACGTACAAGGCAACAGACAAGGACAGAGAAAAGAAAACCAGCGTTTAAGCACATTGTTTAAGCTAATACCGTATATTAAAAATGCAGAGGTATAATAACAAAAATACACACCGGTATTCGGTATGAACCGGTATACCGCCCTGTTTCTAGTCTTAATTTTTTCAAATGACCCTCTATATTGTGTCTTTTCAATAATGTATGCACATTTTCCTGTATGCAGCGCAAATGCTTCGACTATACAAATAAATATTCTGACTTGCCAATAAAGCACAGTCAACCTACTGTAAATCTAAGAGACAGACAGAGCGTTCTGGGTGTACAGATGTGACACAATCTTCAATCTGTGCTAGATTCCACTCTCTTCTCCTGTTTTCTTCTCCCCTATTCTGCTTTTCCTCTGTGAACAAGCTCACGTCTTCCAGGAAAATCATGTTTGTGTGCAGTATGCAAGAGAACTGCATTGTGGGATACATTACTCCACTCCACATTCCATTGAAAAGTAATACCAGCTGTGAACATCTTTTTCCTTCATTTGTTATTTGATAATACTGTCAAATAGCAACCATTCATGATATTAAATGGAATTAAACAAGTGCCGTAATGGAGCTTTTACCTGTTTAAAACATATTGTTAAAACATTATATATACTTTATGTCATTTGTACTCACATAACACTGAAATTGGTTCAGTTGATAATGATGGGTACGTAACATGTGATCCATCAATAGCTGTGACAACCCTGAGGCGTCGCCCGTGGTAGCCATGACCCTTGTGTTCCCACAGGCCCCTATTCTTCTATTCTCCCTTCTAAATCTCCTTTACCTGCCTCCCTGCTGTCACCTTCAATTGAAGGAGTCATTCAATAAGATGTCATCCCATATACCCAGGTACCTTATCCTACTGTTCGTCTTACAGACTCTTTTCTGTGTGAGACTACAGCTGCTTAAACCCCTTGATTCACTCTCTTCAACTGTGTGACAGTAAGATTCCACCTGATAACTAACCACAAAAGGCTGCTTTTGACCAGTACACTTAACCAGTAGGCCTACTATTACTTGTTTTCCACTTGATGCATTTTATACTGAGTGGGTGAGCTCTAAATAGAGTATACTGTGCATGCAAAAAAATTAGGTGACTTTAGGCCTAATGCTGGGTTCACACCAAATGCGTGGGAAAAGTTAGTTATTTTCACGTGACGCGAATTATGAATATTTTCAAACTTCGCAGACCTACTTGTTCGTGGCAATCGCGCCATATGTACCGCAAGTTCGCGTCTGCACGTGTCTTTGCATTGACTTTGTATGAAATGTACTCGCGCAAAAAGCTTAATTCGCGTTTGGTGTGAACGCAGTGTAAGTCGGTAGCAACTGTCTGTTATCTTAGAAAAACTCTGCACACCCAACACCATGTATCAATTTCTCTAAACAAAATGGCTCCATAGTTGAGTTACGGGGCCTATAACTCAGCACTAAACACCATCCCACTGGTGCTCACTCTCTCCCAGTACTCATCATTTACTATATGAAACGCTGAACCACAGGAAAATAAAAAGCTATTTTATCACAGCAAAACAATAACATCAGGTAAACACAGTGAGAGCCGAGTGGCAATAACAGCGTCACAATAAAGCAATAAATCTAGAATATTCTTCCCACATCTCGTCTGACTTCTCATGCACATTCAGAGACAAGATTGTCGATGTGTAGTGAGGGGAAATAGTCTGTGGCTTTGGCTGAGGATGGAACGAACTTTAGTCTGTAAGCACGTTTGGGTCCCGTCTTAATGGAAAAGCACATTTTAATACCAGCCAACAAGCCCCGAGGGAGACGCAGCACGTATAGCAGGAAGATTAGATGTGCTTCAACACAACCAGCCCCTTCATTCAATTGTTTGCCATATCTGTGAAAAAGGGTAATATATCAGGTGAAATTGCAGTTGGACATTTTTTATGCTCGCGTAGTTCGAAGGAAACTGAGAGTGTTGCGATGTCATCTGCTTTCACATTTGATATGTAGCGTTAAGCATAGCTAGCATCAATGAATCGTGGTACTTTTAAATACTATGGCATAGTGTTTTTAGTATATTCTACTAATAAGAAGAAAACAACTTGTGACTTAATATGTATAGAGAGGTTTTTTACATCATACTTCATTTTAAACAAGCCTAGCCAACGTATTCTGAGCAAGCCTATGCAGAATACCTAAAATGACTAGTTGCAGCTAAGCCCTTTATAATGCTATTACACTCCAAGATACATACATATAACTAAGAAATACTGCTTTATTGCTTTTTGTTAAACCTTACTGAATATGGTCATTCTATGTAGCTTAAAAGATCTCGGCTGGTAATGAAAATATAACAGGTTTAAACCCTGCAACACCTATTACTACCACTCTTTAGAACCAAATGTTCTGTTTTTGTGTTATTCTTTAATGTAACGATAGCTTTATTCTATTTCCGTTAAATAACGTTATGTAATGAAGTTATTTCAGCATAAAAGCAATGAAGCAGGAGTTGGCCATACTGTATTGTGAAAATAGTCACAAGACACACAACTGTTTACAACATAACATGTCGTTCCTTATTGCGTGAATAAGAATTTGAGATTTTGTTGTTTAACCATCACTCTCAGCCATACAAAAGCACACATACACATACATACAAAGAACGCATTTGTCATTTGTCTGACTAAAAGTAACAACATTTCTCTAATAGTTCAATGGAAAAATTATCAAATGGCAAAGGTAAAAGCACACCATGGTTCCACATCATTAGTTCATGCCCCTGCTGACATGTACAAGAACACACACATACACACAGATATACACACGCACATAATACGACAAGAAGTTTCTGTTTCCACGTTATAAAACCTGATCCGAGCTTAGAAAAGGCATCAACATGCTGTGGGTGGAGGAACACCTGCAGTGTCTTGTTTAGATAATAGCATGTTTTGTCTTCTCGTTGCTGCCATGTGTTTCTTCAAGCACCATCTCTTTTTAATAGCATGTTGTCAAGAATTCCTGTCACAGTACATGGGGATCAATGCTGCAGAGAGCTTCTATGAATACTCGACATTGAAAAGTTAGGTGTTATCTGGCTCCATCTCTCTGATTCTAGGCTTCAATGTGCAAATGAGCGTCTCTTCCAATGACATGACTGACAGTAATCTTTACCGTGGTAATAGTTCCACTTAACCTGCACCTGCCAGTAATATCTAGCTTGGATTTATACATCAGACAAACTACAGTAAGACATCATTAAATAGTTACATAAATTCACTGTCTTTCAAAATAACAATGTCTGAGAATAAAGATTATGTAAGTTATTATTCCATGGTCTGTTACTGACCACTCGATTCCGATTGGCTGGAAGGTAATGCACCGGTAGTTCCACATTGTGGACGCAATCCCCCTCTGCTTCAGAGGCTAGCCGTGGATTATCCCTCTTATACCATGGTTATTTGCCAAGTTTAAGCTGTTATTGATGTTTACACTGTATTAATTTTTTTTTACCAAATTAACAAGTCAATGGCAGAATGTGTTGCAATATCACGCAATTTCATCAGCTGGTGCTGATGCAGGCATCTACCGAACTGTTGCCACGGTGACCTTCTGACTGTCAGTGGGCTGCTGGTCTACTGATCTGAGGTCAGTAATCCTGATATCCAACATATGACAAATTGTAGTGCTTAAGCAGGGAATAGGCTGGGGGTGGAGACTTAAGTGGAGAGGTCAGTTTGTCAATATGGCATATATACACGGCTCTAAAATATTTTGCAGCCCGTGGCAGAAAGTAAAAATGGCGACGTCTGGAAGTGAGGAATTAGACATCTCAGATGCGAGTTAGGCACACAAAGGGAAGGAGCATAGGAGTCGCCTTAGGTCTGTGTGCATGTGTATTTGAATAGACTTTTTGTATGTGAGTTTTGGTTGTTTGTGTTATCATATATGTGTGTGTGTGTGTGTCTTTGAAAGGGATTTGTACTGTATAAAACTGCAGCCTTCGGTGGTGTGTGCGGTAAACTTTTAGGGTCGGTCTACACATTTATTTGCATATCTTGTCCTTGCTTCTCACTTTGAAATACATTCTGTCAGACACACAAGCTGCAGCACCTGCGGTTAGGTATTTGTGAATCAGCAGGTACAAAAACTCTTTCACACAATAAGCACAGCTAGCAAGAAGGTACCCTGTAAGGCAAACCTTGAAAACAAGTACTGTAGGGTATCTTTTGGGGACCGTGGAAAACAATAATAAATGGCCCACAAGAACTCTGTATATTATTTTTGACACTGTTTTAAGTATTGCTTATAGGTTCTGGGGTGGAACGTGACCCATTCTGCCATTTTTGCATATTAATTCTAAATAAAATAGTAAGACATACATTGCAATTAGTTCATTAAAGTGAATTGCATTAAAAAAATCCTCAAAGAAAAAGCATTTCAGATCCTGACAGTCTGTGCCTAGTCATGCCGTTTGTGTGATAGAATCCTATTTGAATAAAGCTCCTTGCGTCTTTTAGCTCTTTTCATTTTCTGACACTCAAGCCTGGGCTTTATGTCTCTGTTTGTTTTTGTGCTAAGTTCAGAACACAACCTAACATCTCTCTAACAGTTTAACTTTCTCACACACTCGACTTAATGCTGAAAAAAAATGGGAACCTTAAGAGTTAGAAAACAGATAAGAAGCAGCGACAAGGACATGATCAATTAAAAGACTCAGACTACACAACACAACTCTACTGAACACAAATCAACACTGAGAAATCCCACGAATAAACCTATCCCACACGTGACTCACGTAGCGGGGAGTCTATGTTAAAACAGTACTGTACAGAAACTGTAGGCATTTGACAGCTGCTTTGCACCAGCGAGCACTCCAACACACTTCAGGGGCTCTTTGATTTGCCCGTCTTCCAGTGGGCAGCAAAATCAATAGCAGGTTATTCTGGTTTGCCAGGTATGACTAGCACGGACTCTCTGACCTTTCCCACGGTGCATAGGTTGTCTACAAGTCAATGGCCTTTTGTCCCTGGCCTTAATAGATATTCACTGTGCATTCAACCTGCAAAAATAAGAGCTCTGAGTTTTTATCGACAACTCTGAGACTTAAATGTTACCTGATGGGTCAAATCGATACAACGGTCTGAAATGTATTTCTGTGGAATGTTGAGGTGGAACGTTGAGTTTTTTAAAGCATAAAACAAAAGTGAGAGGTTGTTCAAATCTGAAACATAATACAGATGCACTCGGTTCCCAGGCACACTGTATCAAATACACAAGTTTTACATGCCTGGTAGTCAACAGATCTAGCTGGTCTTCCGACCTAGCCAGGACGGTTTTGGCCAACTAATACTAATACTCTAATACTTAATAAGCTGACAAGTGCCCGAAACCAGAAAAGCAGACCTAAAGGACCACCAAGCCAGCTTGGATCTGTTTAAGATGTTTCCGGCAGGGAGGACATCTGATATAAGAAAGACCATAAGAAAAACTATTTTCCAGAGGTCTGCAGAAGGTAGCCCTCCCTTGACAACACTCAGTGGCTCCCATTACATGCAAAATGACCTTTTCCGCAGTGGTCACTGCCAAGCATAAAGTTAGCATAGCAATGATGACAGCTGGAGTCTATCACATTAGGACCAGCAGGGCTGTTTAGCGATTCTGATGTGGCAGTGCAAGGACAGGACCGAGGTCTAAAGGCGCAATGTTAATGAACACACTCATGTCCAATGGACAGAAAGGGTCAGAGCATCAAGACAGATCAAGAGATTATGGTCACCGCTAGTATAACCTTTATGTAATGTACTTGGCAGAGGCATATCATACTATCTTGATTTACAGTACACCAGGATACCCAATAATCTCAGTGTTGGGTTTCTAAACATAGAAAACTATTTCTACAACTTATTTTTTAAGTACAATTATAGTAAATCAGTTGCTTTCAAAATTGTGCTGTTTTTCAATGTACCATGACAACATTAATGTTAAAATAAAACGTAAGCACTAGTTGCAGTCACATGGTTTGACACATAAACAACTGTACTTATGTATGCAACATTCATCATTGTTGAATTCATGAGCCCCTTAATCCTGTCTTTTCCTGTTTTCTTTTCAGTCCCTTCCAAAAAAGTATGTGGCACAACTGCAAATAAATACAAATCTACTGTAATTGTGTCCAACACTTTTATACCCCAGAATGATGTTTGTCACACATTCCTGAGAGAACAGCTGACATTACACAGATTCTTGAAAGTCTGTCCAACATGTGGCATTCATTGATATGTCATGTTTCAACCATCAAATGATTTGTTTTGTGCTTCTAAGTTGGTTTTGAAGAGCACTTTTATGTCCTTTCCTCTCAACCGCCTTCACAGAGAACTCTATCTTCAACATGCCAGTATCTCAGCAGCAGAAGCTTTGGTCCAAGTCATCTCTTTCTGTTTTGTCCCCTTAGCGTACTGTGATAGTCTTTCCTGCCCTGATGCATGGCCACACTGCCAACTATCTCTCCAAATACAGGGCTGACGCATTAACCTCTGCCAAGAGTCGCACACAACTTTACACAGGCGCCTGTTACTGAAAATCATATTATTATTTATCATCATATTGTTACAAGCCTGTATGACTTTTTTCTTTAGTGTCCTGCTCCTTTTCATGCAACCTAACCATACATTGACCTGGCCTGTCAAACTGCAAAATGGAGAAAAATCACCACAAAAGCAGGCAAATCTTATTTGTTCAATGCATGCATCTAGAGACCGTGAATAATCCATCCTGACCTTGTATCTGCTTATGTGCCCGTTTCCCTGACCTGACCTCTAACCTGTCTGTCTGCATGTTTAATTCCAATGAACACACATTAGACACATCATGGCTTCTTTTGACAGTAGGTAATTATCCACAACAAGACAGAATGACGACTTTAGAGATTTCAAGAGAAGATAGTCTATATGGAGAGATACCCAGGATCTACTGTAGCAGGTTACAAGGGGTGGGTAGAAATATTTGATTTTGTTTGATTAAATCTATGGGCAAATAATTGGAAGTGGAAAATATGTCTGTCAAAAGATTCATTCCATCTGTTGCATTTATTGGCTTTAGTAACTTTGTAAGGAAATAATTGATTCACTTATTCTCCATTTGTAAAACATCTGGTTTGGCATGGATGTGGGGTAGTCTTACTCATGAAGCTGTGGGGGTATACTGTTCACACAAAATGGCTGGCAACATTACTTCCAAAATTGTCATAGACTCTCTATTGTTCTGTCTATATCGACAGGCAGGCACAGACTACCTACAGTACACTAAACATTTAACTCCTGACCCCACAATTAAAATCCAACATCTCTATACAGCGCCGAATTGAGGCCAGACTACCACTGATAAAAGCTTTCTGATAAGCTTCTGAACAGACAGACAGCACCATAAGAGATGAACAAATTGCTTTGCAGGAAGTGTAGGCGATCAATATGAGGTTCCTAACAAGAAGACACTGCCCCAGTGTAAGGGAAGGTAGACAACTATAGCTGTCTCTGGGGATGCCTGATTAGAATTAGCGATTAAAGTACGAAGTTATGGGTTTATTGACAGGGCTGTGACGAAAAGGGTTCAATTGTTGCGCCGAACAGTTCTGGCTATTAATCAGAAGCAGGTTTTTAGCATACCATGACGAAATTCAAGCCGGTTTGAGGATGTATGATGTATAATGTACAAGGGTTTGGATTTCACTGTGGGTAGCATTACTCACGATTGAAGAGAAATAAACTTACAATGAGTCTACACTGGATGCGGCGCGGTGGAACTGACACGTCGCACCGAGCCGCATTGAGTGTGGACAAAGTTTAAATTGAAAATGGGTTCTAATCGTTCTTTAAACAACATTTTGTAAAAAGAAATCATGTTAAAGGGGTCATACGACATGGCTAAAACGAATTTTATCCTTTTACAGTGCATGTTTGTGTCCTCTTTGCCCCGCTGCTCTGAAACGCGCATATTTTTTACAAAGCTCATCGCTCTGAAAAGCAAGGTGTTCTATGATTGGCCAGTTAACCAGTGCGCAGTGAGTGGTCGAATACTGCAATATTTTTTTTGTAGATCCTTCTTAATATTACACACTGGACCTTTAAAAAGATCAGACTATAGACTGTAGTTCTCTCATAAACTCTAATAATAGTATAAAGGACAGCATAGAAAGTCAAATGTAAATTTCCATCTGTTCCTCGCATAAACCAAAAATCAGAATGTTGTTGAAACATACTGATCAACAAGTCTTACTAGACAAAATCATACTCGTTCACAAGATGAGGAACAAAATAAGACAAACGGACGGAGGATGATAACAGGTGGATGAAAAGAAAGAGAAAGATCACCTTTTCTGTCTTGAGAAGGACAAACAGCACCAGATGGGGTGAAGAATGGCCACTGCTTATTAGTCAGCAGAGCAGAACTCTGAAAGTGTACGTGTGTGAATATGTGTGTCAGAGCATTTATCTCCTGCTAGCTCTTCTTTAGTCTTTTGTTGTCCTCTAATGTCACTCTCAGTACAGCAAGCTACTGAATCACACCAGTGATCTGACAAGCTGACCGGAGCGCGGCTTGTCCTGTGGGCAGTTCAGGATGAGCTCAACTCATAAACAGTAGCAGGTTGAACATAGACGTAGAGCAGGTCTGCTCATACCTTTGACACAGAGTGTACAAAAGGTACAATGATGATTTCCCATGATGCAACAGTTTGTACAGTAGTCTGTAGAGTACGTCCAACCAAACACTTTATTAAGAACATAATGAAATGCATCAGATTGAAACCTATGTGAACATATATGCTAAACTGATTCTCTCTCTCTCTCTCTCTCTCTCTCTCTCTCTCTCTCTCTATCGCTCTCTCTCTCACACACACACCTCTCTGAAGTCTAATCAGTAAACACCATCACTCAAATTCTAGTCCAGTGCTGCACAGCGATTCTTACACACACTGTTTGCGTCTCTCTGACTGGCAGAAGATAAATGAATCTGCAATTCACTCTTCTCTCTTCCACTTTCACATTTAATTACACTCATAGCCAACTGCTGCCGCCTGCTTCACACACAGAGAAGGCAGATATCTTTTCTACACATGGGTAGGCCCCGGAAGGAGAAAGACAAACAGAGAGCGAGAGAAAAAGACAGAGACAGAGAGACTTAAAGATTGGGGAGACTTACAGGGAAATGACGAGACTTATTTCTCATCACATCTCAGCATCGTTTTAATTGCAAGGTAATTACTTTCGCAAATAGAGTGGAGCTCAGCCCAGCCGTGATGCAGAACTTGCCTCACGTCTTCCACAAACCTGACCTGCTTCATATCATCACAGATATGACAACGTAACCGTGAAAAACAGCTCAAGTCGTTGTTTGGGTGTGATTTAGCGTTTGCTATATAACATCATCATGTGTAATTTTGAGAACATTGATGAAAATATAATCTTGAAATCTTTAATATTGACTCGGACCTCTGCAACAGAGGTTCGGCGTTTTGTAGATGAATGAAGTATAATACTGTTGTCATCTTTAAGCAAACACAAGTGTAGGTGATCACACGAATAGGCAGGTAGCTGACAAAGGTCATACATGTTACATACAGATGGATTAATTTGGGCCAAAATGGGTTTTTTGCTGTCTTTAAGTTCTGTGTTGTACATTTTTGCCATACAATAGTATAAAAAACTGTAGTATACTATGATATTTACTACAGTAAACTGCAGAGAAATCCATTAAACTTATAGTGTTAAAAACCTTACTATAGTATACAGTACGTTAATATTTACTAGAATACCACAATTTGCCATAGCAAATACTACAGTAAACTTCAGTATTCGCTGATCTGAGTGTTCAGTTTCCCCACACTTTTATTTTGCTGATCGCTGCGAAGACGTTTGAGTTTCAGTCCGTGTTTGACAATAGCTTTCCTCAAACAATGAATTGCACACAAACAAGCGCAATGACAAAGACACTTTGCACAAGCAAACGGCTCTGTCTAATGCAAAACTGTTCCGCACGTGTGCTACACTGGTAAACACTTTGTGTAAAAAATAAAGCGAATAATATTAATATCAATAATATTAATATCAATATCAAAAATATTGTTCATTTCAATATTTATAATATTGTAAATGTAAATGTGAATGGTTTGTCTCAAAAGCTATACTATAGTCAATCGTTTAAAGCAATAAACAGTTATAATAACAGTTTTTATGACTACTTTAATGCGGTTAATCTCTTACATGATGCAACTTAAGCCTTGATGTCGCAGACAAGGTCACATAAATGTTTATTGACACTTGGTTACATTAAAACACCTCATATCACCAGTTCTAGTATAGAAGTTTGTGTACGCTCTAGCATAGGTAGCATGCACAGTTTGTGAATGATTATAATTATATGGGTCATTTGTATTTAGAAGCGGATTTTCTTCCCTGCTGTGCCTTTAGGGCTGATTTCTGTGACTCTTATGATGTTAAACCTCCCCATCACAGTTTACTGTGCAGAGAACTTTAACTACGTAAGTCGTACACAGTGAATTTTCCTTAAAACTGTGGGTGTATGTGTAATGCTGTATGTGGCAATTCACATTGCTCTTGTGACGTGAAAATATTAGCCCCACTACCATCTGTTAAACCGATCAATATTAACAAGAGTATTGGCACATAAAACAACCTATTCAATGAGTGACACTAAACACGAAAAACACTGTACCATAAATCCAAAAACAACAATAGCCTCTGAACATTTGCCGTGTCGAGCAGTTTTTTGATCGATGGATGCACTTTTTGGAGCTTCAAAAAGTCAACGCACATTCGCTCCCATTCTACCGCTTGGAAGTAAAAGGATATGTGGTATTATAACTTCGACTGCATCATTCTTCAAGAAGAATGTCATATTCAGTGAGGACGCCTTGAGGGTGAGCAAAATAAGGGGAAATCTTGATTTACAGGTGAAATGTCCCTTTAAGACTAGACTGAAACAGTCATAGATAATGTGTAAACGAACTTAAACACCTCAGTGTACGTTCTGGTGTTTAGGAATAACAATTCCAATCCTACTTTTGGTTTATTACCGCACCATCGCAAGTTCCTGAACACCAAATAATGCGCACCCCCAGCCGACGCGTCCCATTTGAATGCAGTGTGTTTTTAATAGGAGATTGCATAGCTGTCTCACAGCCATGGCGGATCTAATCAAGGCACCAATTACTGCGCACATGTTCCCATAGCAGAGTAAACACAATTACTGCTATCTGATTAGGCTGCCACCAAATAAATGCATCACACGCACACACAGCTGCATCAAACACGACCCAGGCCGAGCACGCACTCAAAAACAAACACACAATCACACACGGGCACATCTGAGTGCATCAACCAGCCGGATTTGTAAATGACAGTGAAGTTTATTAAAACACATCAGAGAATGGGGCTAATGAGAGAATGCAGAGTAGAAAGCAGAGAATCATTTCATTATGAACCGCAAGCGTTTTATTTCTCTGACAAAGAGCTATGGCAGCAGTCAGATGAATTGACTGATGCGTGATGCAAAAGCCGTACGATAGTTATCAGAGGGAGTGACAGGCAACTCAATCTGGCCGAGTTGTGATTGAACACTGATCTTAAAACACCTCTCATACCCGTCAATGAATGACTGGCCAGAAAAAACTACAACAACAAAGCAAAGCATCATTATTGAACTGTTTTTCAGACCTTTAAGATTATAACTCACGAATGGCCTCTGATGCTTGTACTTGATGTAACAGATTTATGACAGCTATTTACAGTATGAGCTTTAAAGGCATAGTTCACCCAAAAATGAAAATTCTGTCATCATTTACTCACCCTCTTCTCATTTCAAACCTGTATCATTTTTTATCCACAGAACACAAAAGATATTTGAAAGAATGTTGTTCACTGGCACACGTTGACTTACATTGGTTTTGTGCCCATACAGTAGAAGCGAATGGTTCTTTAAAATATCTTTTGTGTTCCGCATAAGAAAGTCATGCAGGTTCGAAATGACTAGACAGGGTGCGTAAATGATGACATCATTTTCATTTTTGGGTGTGCATAAAAGGTTGCCTGAAGTAAATGGTAAACTGCATGACGGATTTGCATCGAATAAAAAAGAATACTCAAAAACTAAAGACACTTGCTACTTAAAGGGACAGTTCACCCAAAACAGTTTCCAAACATGTATACATTTCTTTGTTGTACTGAACACAAATGAGGATATTTAGAAGAATGTAAGCAACCAAACACATCTCACTCCCCGTTTACTGCCATTTTAGGGCAAATAAATACTAGGGAATCAATGGGCGATGCGATCTGTTTGGTTACTGATATTCTACCAAATATCACAGGTTTATCCTGTGTGTATGTTTATGTGCATAAGGGTGAGTGACCTAGATTTTGGTAGTATTCTGGAAAATAATGGACTGTTTCTGGTTATCTTCAGCATAATTTGTTCTACAAAATTCTCACACACAGACGCACTCACGCACGCACACACATGTAATACAACCCATGCTTTTTTCATCAGGTAATCTCAGCTCTCCAAACAACCTAAATGCCCCCATCAACAATTATACCGTATCTTACAACACAACACACTAAAAGCAGGACGCGGGTCAATCAATAAAGATCTTATCCGAAAACCCCATCCACAGGGCTTTTCAGTGAGGATGAGTACCATGAGGAAAATTGCAAACAATTCGGCCGTTCTCTTCAATCTGGAGATTCAGACCTTCACTGACAAAGCAACCAGACATAAAACACGTCTGCTGGAGCTTTAGCGGTTTCTCAGCCCACAGTCCAGTTCATCTGAGACAGACTGTCACAGTGATATACCGGCAGCTCAGAGACACGGCTTTCATGGCTTTCCTTCAGAAGAATAGATCTACCAATCTGAAACATGGGCCGAAGAGTAATGTCTAAGTAAGGCCATATACAGAGGCAGGCTAAACAGAAAATAGTTTCAGTCGCTATCTATTATGCGTTATAGAAAAGTTATGTGTTGGTAACAGCATGAATGTGAGAAAATCATGTCAGCATTTTGACCAGCTAGTCCCCCCCATCCACACATCCAATCAGCAAATAATGGCTCATTTTGTAAAGTGATGTCATGGGTCAAAGGTATAACAAAAATAAAACTAAACCCATAATTATAAACTCAAAATACACTTTGAGTGTATTTTGGTTTATTTAAAAACCAACATACACACCCAGTTAAGAAACAAATTTAAGAAACTAAACCGATTAGAAGACTCTAATGCAACAAATTAAGACACAAACACACAAGCTTTCTGTTGCATACTATTTGCTTACCCATCTCAGCAGGCTGTGTTGTAATACGGTGTGATTATCCCTGATCGTCAGACAGAAAAATCACACAATAAATATTCACTTAATTAAAGCAGTGAAGTAGAGAACGAGACACAGCGAGAGAGAGAAACCTGAGGGTGGAAGTGAATGGGGCGTGAGGTTGCCCACCAGAGGAAAATATGAAAATATGGATGGCGTTCTATGTCATCCTATCAGTTATGCAATCCCAGTACCAAAGGTCTCATTGAAATGAGCTGAATGGTTACACATTAGTGCGTGAGGTTGTACAAAGGTTAGAGGAAAGAATGAGAAAATGAAAACCAGCAAGAAGTAAATCAGTAAATCACTAACCAACTATGCAAGTGACGTCCTCAAATTTAGTGAATTTGGCATTCTATGAATTTCTGCCGTGCCTTTAAATTCTCCACGTGTCATTCCACGTCTACTGAGCCACTCATACAATCAAAACAAACCTCAAGGTTACAAAGTAGGATACGAAACATTACTAAATGTAATTGTTTCCTGAGATTCTCAGAGCCCGGGAGTCATCAGGATGTTGACGGCACATACAAGAAATGACATTTCAATTAAAAAAAGGATGAGAGTAAAAAATGACCTTAGGAGAGGGTGTTTGTGGTGGGAAAACAAAAAAGCCAGAAACCGATCAGCTGCCTTGAGGTAGAAGAGGCCTTCACAATGAGTCAAAACCATCATTAAATACTGTGAGTTACTGTAGAAAGTCAAACATCTGGAGCATTTTTAGAATGGTATCTTTGTGTTATGTGGAAATAAGGTCATTTCGGGTTCACCAAACCTTTAAACAGAGGTGGAAAAAATATAAAAATATTTTACTCAAATACAAGTAGGCTACTACTACTTTGATGAAATTGTTCTGGAGTACTGGTAAAATTACCAGTCAAAACATTTACCCAAAGTAAAAGTTAATTTAAAAGGGAACTGCAACAAATTAAAAAAAAGTTGTCTTGTTTTGGAGAAATATAACTGAATCCTATAGCAGAAATATTTTAGATGTAATGCAGTGTGTATACACAAATTAAGGTTCAAAAACGCTGTATTTTCCACATACTGTGCATGTTTGTAACTCCTCTTTGCCCCGCCTCTCTGAAACACGCTGATTTTTTACAAAGCTCATCGCTCTGAAAAGCAAGGTGTGCTATGATTGGCCTGTTAACCTGTGTGTAGTGATTGGTCGTATACTGCAAGTGTGTGACGGAAATGTAACGCCTCTTACCATATTCGGAACATCAGGTCATCCAAAGCAATTGTACTGACAGGTCATAAAATGTCATCGGTACTTCCTTATATCAATGTGAGCCCGAATCAGATCCGGAAAATGCAGAAAATCAAGCCGAATACATCAACTTTGCCAGCGCGACTTGAGCAGGATGTAAAGGTTTGATAAGGTTTTATTAAAAAAACATATTGTTAAATAGCTATAGCTAACTGTTAGACTATAAACAAACAACAACATGCGCTACAAACACACAACAAACTCAACTCGCGTTTGTCCGTAACAATGAAAATATAATTACAGGTGAATCTGAAGCGCCAGATTGTCCTTGCGAAGTTGTAATCGTTTTTATCAAAAGCTTTTGGCACAGCACGTCTTGATCTCTGCCAGGTTCGTGAAGCAATCATCTGTGAAATGCGCTGCACACACTTGAATTTTCGGATTTGTACTGTTCTGGAACAGTATTATAAATAAAATGTAACCATTAGTTTTTAGTTGTATCATCTTCTGGAAGGGCAAACAGGCTTTCTTTTCCCAACTCAAACTACAGCATCTCCACGCCATGGCTGCGGCGGTGACGATACAATGAGATTTACAAGTATGCCCACCTTACTTGCCTATAGATTTGGGCGGTCTTAGTCAAATCATACCACGAAATGACGTACATTCGTGGGGGTGTGGTTACACGAGGCGTTTCAGGCAGGTCTGGGTGAGCATTCGCTTTTAGATAGAATGCATCTTTTGTTCCGACACTTTCATTTTGTCTAATACATACATGGGCAACTTATAACACACCAAAGACACAGAAAAACACGTATTCGCGCCATATGACCCCTTTAACGAAACAATTCTTAAATCATTAAATATTTTCTTTAGAAGCTTAATAAAAATCAATGGTTCACACTGCTACGTTTCAGCAGTGAAACCAGGTAAATGGCTCCATGTTTGTACGGAATGAGAGTAAATGTGATGATTGACAGTTGTAACCTGATCGTTTCCATGGCAACATTTTGCAGTTGATCGCAGTTAACAAGATACTTTAATCCCAAGTGTTTAATCTGTTTGATATGCATCTGCTGTTTTCGGCCAAAGAAAGTAGTTTTAACTAAAATACAGACAGCGACGCTGTGTTTTGTTTATGTTCAGAGCTTCACATCGAACTCTCGCGGTGTTGCCATGTTTACATATTTTTAAGAGCTTCACATTTGCTGTTTTGTATTTTATGATGAAGCTGCAGATACATTATATAGTTAGAAAAGTGAACAGTTGCGCGTGGTGGCTTTTTGCCTTATTAAATGTGTCGATTTGTAGGTTTATTTGGGGCTTGTCATTGTTTGCTGTTCATTTCAATGATATGATCTTGCAACACGGTCCACGGCAGTGCTGTGAGGCTTTTCAAAATGCATGAAATAGCAAGCATATTTTCGTATGACTTTCTTGCCCCGTGCTTACAGAAGACAGAGACATATGATGCACGTTTAAATATGTCTTTTAAGCAAAAGTTGTTCAGTTCGGTTCCATTCGACCGGCGTAAATGTCGTGCAGACACATTGGTGAACCGTGCGTCTACACGGGATGAAACACTTCATTATGCACCAATGTCGATTTGACTTTTACTACACAGTTCAAACTGCATATTAGTTACCAATGCAACAAGCATTATTTATGAGAATTATTTAAACAAATATATTTTATCTTCCATTTATGTATTGCACATTAGGATTTTTATAAGATGCTAGTTTGCACAGCGTCCATAATCCTGTCTTGAAGCTGAAATGGTTGCTTAAATATGGCCAGGGGTTTACTTCATTGTCTTCTGCAGTCAGAGTTCGGTAGGGTTTCACGATTAGAACAGTTGCACTACCGAAGTCTAACTTATCCGTCTCCATCGCTCTTCTGGTATTGGCGCAAACTTAAACTCGATCGCGCCCATTATTCACAGTCATTTCTTTTTCTTGCAATGTTTTCATTACTTTTTTACTCAGTAACGTATGTGATTTTAAATATAATGAAATGCAATACATCAAACTTAAGTACAAGTACAATTGTTTTTAAAGTGCACAAAACAACTACTCAAAACAGTTCCTTAGTTCTTAAACTCGAAGGATTGTAAGCATCACCTGGGTCATAGACTGCATGACATAATATTGCATTAGTCTTGCATCAGTCTGGTGTCTTCAACCTTGCCCTCAGGCAGAACAACATCTGCCTCTGAAGTATATCACAGAATATCTGTATGAATTACTAATATGAGATCCTTATTTGGGTCGGGATCTTCATCAGTGTCACATTGACAAAACCCCCAAATCTCTCTTTAGCATCTTAATCACCAAACACCATATGCTTCCTCCTGGGACTTTTCAAAACTATTCCCGTTCTTTCACTTGTACTAACCATATCTGACTCTAACTGACATCTTACAGCTGTGAAGAGAATGTGATGTGCAAAATTTCTAGAAATCTTGCAATACTATCATGTGTGCCTAGGATTACAGATTTACAGACTGCCCATAGCTAAACAGATTTACAAAAATGTGTCCAACACGAACGTGAACGCTGACTTAAACTATGGGACTTTGTAAAACAGGTGTGCTGTTAATTATATATGAAATGATGGGTTTTAATGTTAAACAATTTTACAAAACCTGTTTACATTAAAGAGGTCAGAGCCAGATCTAGGGAATACAGTCCAACCTCAAGGTGGGATCTTCTGATCTGGGCCAGTAAGCAAATACCCAGGACACCGTAACAACCACATAGCAATGTTTCTTAAAAAAACATGCCATTTTTCAATTCCAGCCACTTTGGTAAAACTGTAAAAAGATCCAAATGGAATTAGCAGGGAAAGGACAGAATGGGAGTTGCTGATAACAATGGAATGCAGAGATATAGACAGCTTAATGATCAGTCTCAGAGTTTAATAAACCCCTGCATGTCAACTCTGACAGTGATCCACATCTTCGACAAAAGACCAGTCTTGGAAAATGGAGCGCAATTCAGAACAAAATCAATTAAGCACTCAGTTCTGGCGATTACGATATCTCCACAACTCAAACACACGCGCACGCACACACACACACACACACACACAGGCTAATATTCCTATGTTGGCATGCTTTTGTTGTTTTGTGGAAGTGTAAATCTGACACCTGACTCTGACATACGGTAGAGAACACATACCGCCCCTGCTTTCCAACAACAGTGTCACATCTTATCATGGAGGAAGCAGTTATTTGAGCCTTCATTTTACTTTCATGAAGCTGTGACCGAAGCAAACATCATCTTTTTCTGTTCGTATTCACACAAATGTCTTATTCCCTGGATTTGACCCAGGATTTGTTTCTTCACGTGGCAGCCAAGCAAAACTAAAATACACTAAAAAGGAGATCACTACTCCTCCAGACACCAGCGCTTAACATGAACTGTTTATCAATAGCTGAGGTTAAATTAAGGGCTTTGTTCACACTTATTTGCCTTATTCATTGCAAAAAAGTCAAGGAGGGAGACATTGTGCAAGTAGGGAGGTGTGGGGGGCTGTTGCAGCTTGTATTAGCTCATCAGGACTGCACCAAATGCTTTATTTATTAGTTGCGGTGTTCTAGTGTGCCCTGATGACATTCATATTCATTACACCTTGCCTCAAGAGTGTGTGTGTGTGTGTGAGAGAGAGAGAGAGAGATGTATACAGTAAGTTGTTAGGGTGTGTATTTTTTATTATGCTCTCTCTCTCTCTCTCTCTCTCTGGACCTCCGGGACCCAGCTGCACATAAAACCCTGGTTCATTATTCCTCAATTAATTTAGTGGCATGTTTAAAACCTCAGTGTGTGTGTACCAATGTCATTACATCAGTGTAATCCAGAACCTTGTCTTCAGTGTTTTGATGAGTGTGATGGTGTGAAGTCTCTATTGCCTACGGCAGCGGTTTTCAGGATTTCACGCAGCAACCCAACAGTGTTCATCACACAAAATTGAATTTCAATGATTTCAGAGCCCGTAACTTATAATACATTGTGATCGGCACAAACCATGTTTAACCGTGTTGTAAGTAAACCCATATTTAAATTTTTGCGGGCAACCCGTATAGGGGTTTGTAACCTTTGTTACAGTAATACGATAATGTTTTTTAAGAATAAACTCATGTTACGCATCCTGCATCTTATTCATCTGCGTTCTACCCATTGAGAGATACTGTACAGCTGCAGCAAAAGACAAAAGCTTTGATTGTCTTTGATATTAACTAAATATATGATGTTTTCTTCACACTTTTTGTAGCTTGGTTGGCAGAGCATTGTGTTAACAGCGCAAATGGTCAGGGCTTCGAAGAGAATCAAAGCACATACTGTTGTTGAATGTATTGTAAATGTATAGACTCAAATGTATAGATGCACTGTAGGTCACTTTGGATAAAAGGGGTCTGCCAAATGCATAAATGCAAATACCCAATTATATGGCTGGTTGCATTTTATTATTTGCATTTAGCATTTGCAACCATCTTTGGGCCACGACCCACAAAATGAGAACCATTGATCTAAAGATGATTTTATTACTGAAGTGAACAGCAGAAAAATGTTTTGGTGGTTACATGCAGCCTTCGAGCCCGCCTCGAAAAAGAGTTCATACGTGACCCTGATGATTTTTGTAGCATTGGCCAACAATTCATTGTATGGTTCAAAGTTATCGATTTTTCATTTATGAAAAAACTTATCAGGATATTAAGTAAAGATCATGATCCATGAAGATATTTTGTAAGTTTCCTACCGTAACTACATCAAAACTTAATTTTTGTGAGCGGACGCAGCAAATTTCCAAATAGTTGTATCTCCGCCAAGTATTGTCCTATCCTAACAAACCATTCAGTTTTCAGATTATGTATTAATCTCAATTTCAATAAATTCTGGTTTTGTGGTCCACGGTCACATATACAGGTATGCTATGCATTCAAGTGGAACATATCTGTCACATATCTCTTTGAAAACTTTTTGAGAAAACAGGAAGCTTTCAAGGGTAAAGATGTGCATTGGGTGTGTAATTGATGCTTCTTTGATGCAATGTATTTATTGCTGCTACAGAGGATGATGGGAAATGCTGTTTTGTCGTGATGCAAACAAAATAAAATGAACAGCGTACAAATTATACGACCATTTACCTTTAAACTGCGCTCATCTTGTAAATCATATCACTAGAACTAGACTCTAATCACTCTGCAGTGCATTCTGGGTAAAGGTTCTGGAGTCACTCTTAATGGTGACACGTATGATAATATCTTGGATGAGGAGAAGGCATGCTGTAGGTCATATTAAGCCGCTCCCCATAGGAATGGAAGGTAGTTGTCATTAGCAACACATTAGTGGAATTCTGTGGTCATAAACAGAGGAATATGCGGTTTGTCCTGCTCTAATGGTTGCTAGGGGAAAACACAGCAGGTGTAATTAAATAGATTCCTTTGAGATTAAGCATGCAGGTCAGGCTTGTTATAAAGAAGGAGACAGGTGGATGTGGTGTGTCTGTTTACTGGCCGAGAAAGAGTACTGTTTAGCGATTGAATATTCAAGGAATAGCAAAAGACATGAAAAAGTGTGCTTTGCATCTATGGGTATTCTCGAGCGTTTAATTAGATCTGTTTGCGTTTGCTACAGGAAAGCAAAAGGTTAACAATCTAGTCCTTGACTATTGTTATTAACATCCTAAATTTCAAGTGGCGAAGAGAGAATGGTTATTATAAACTAGACCTTACAAGATAAGTTATTTATCATACATTGCGCAGTGAATCAATATAGAACAAATGTTCAAAAAATCGAATGATTCATGACTAGTTGCAACAGGGCTGAATAACGGTAGAATTAAATTCAACTAGATGACTAGTGGTTCTCACTCCAGTCATGAACTTGTTGTAAAATTGAGATCCCAACAAAACTTAATACTTTAAATTGTACAGTATACCTCATGCAAATATTCACCTCTTTGAAGAGGGGTCAAGTTCACGAAGTTCACAGACAAACAATGGCACACAGAAGTCAGACAGAGACACAGCTCTCGCAGTATGATCTCCGTTTCTCGGTTCTGTGGGACATCTGGTGCGACTCCGCCCCTCAGCTGTGCCGTTACGGTCTCGTGGGCACGGAGCCTGGCACAAAATGGGATTGTGTGGACGCTATGGAACAGGTGGCATATCACAAGAGGGCAATGCAACAAGACTCATTATAACAAGAGGGACAACAGCCCATTTTCCCCTATGCAGTGCCATACAATGACCGGCAGGCCTCTGGCACTGGTCCAATCACAAAACATCTGTCGGACTCGCCGTTGAGGAGAGTGAACCATAGCAAAGATGAGGGAAGTGACAGGAAACAAGTCAAAAAGTAAATGTAAATGTTTATGCATTTTGGCCTTTTATTTACACAGACACAGTGTTTTGGGGCCTGAAAATGTATTAAAGATTTTTTGTGGATCCACACTAAAAAGGTGCTACTAAAGTTTCATTGAAGCGATACCATAGAATAACCAACTATATTTAGATTTTTTTGTTAAAAGAACCATTTCTTTCTCACTTTACTTTTCAATTATGTTATTTGTGAAACAACTGAGCCAAAAATGAGTCCTCTATGGCATTGTGAAAGCACCTTTAAGCGTGGATGCAAACAGGAATCATTATGACACATTGTTGTCCCAAAATGCAAGTATGGGAGTATAGGCCTACAGCGGCAGAAAAGTTCAACTTTGCTTAAATTTCATCGGAGGCAAAGCCCTAACGCCTTAAGATAAAAAAAATGTACGATTGTGAGGAAAATAAATACAGCCAAAGTGTGTACAAACATTTAGTCAAGTCAAGTCAAGTCAGCTTTATTGATATAGCGCTTTTTACAATTTTTATTGTTACAAAGCAGCTGTACAAGAAAACACTATAAGCAAATCATATAAGGTTATGCAAGTCAAAACACGGACAAATATCAGACAGACAATAAATTCCTATATGCAGTGTTAATGAAATAAAACTATAATTTAGTGTATTTAGTGTACATAAAGGGGACATATATGAAGAAAATGAGCAAGAAATAAAAAACAAGCATCACATTCGTAGTATAATCCAAACCTAAATACAAAGTTACAAACATGGACCTCATTTCAATGCACCTTCCAATCCGTTCTGTATTTGAGGCATGGTGTATGTGTGTCTGCAAATCTGCACGGACCACCCCCCAAGCCCCCCCGGCCTCTTCTCTTTGTGTGAATGTGTTTGTCTATTTACATGCACATCTGTATGAGTCTCCTACCTCTCTTCTTGGAATCCTTTCTGACGCTGGGTCTGGCAGCAAGCTGGAGCTCGGCCTCTGTTGACATATTAAATCCTTATTCCTTTACCGTGCAGCTGGGTGGCTGTGACTGGCTCATCTAGAGGGGCTTTCCACTGACTCTGGAACAGTCCACTGCTGCCTTTAGCCTCGACACGGCATCTCATTTACTCCCAGCAAGGGCTACAAGAGGGGAAGAGAAAAAAAGGACGTTTTGAACACAAACTCGGGCGTTTAATATATTTAAGTTGCCCCTCAAACCATCATTGGAAAGGCTGATTGGTTTCGTGAAGTGATTCATTCGAGTCATCACTTTAAAGTGCTCCCAGAAATCTCCACACAGCACTTCTTTAAGTTAAAAACAGCACCATTTGTAGTTAAAAACTATTGGTTATGAATGTTGCTTGTTGGTTATACAGACTGTAGTACTCATCACATCAAATTCTCATTTTATGGTTGCCAAACCATAGGCAACAGGTCAATTTATAAATCCGTATTGCAAATGTAGGGTAAGGATTCAGCTTTAAACACACATTTTGTAAGCACTTGCTCACTTACTTTTGTTTATTTAAAACCAAGACAAAGTTACAAAATGCAGATTTACAGGCCTACTAGTAAACCCCTCATTTCTTACAAACTACTACAACACATATATGTAGATCTACAACAACTTATATCCAGCTTTCTGAAAGCTTCACAGACGAGAGCATCCACAAAATGTAAATGTTCCAATTGTTAATGTCAGCATTCGCCCGTGACATCATTCTGTGAAAGAGGTTTGGCTTGTTTTCACTCCCCACTGAAGGAAGGAGGGAGGAGGCAGCATTAAATTGTCTCATCAGCTCTCTCCTTCTCTCTCTTCCACCTCACCTTGTCATCGCATGAGCAAGCCATTATTTATCTTTCCTGCGCACCTCCAGTGTGCTCCTACATCGCCGCCTCCGCCAGACTTTCCTCTTGCCGTGGCAGTCAGGAGGTGGGAAGCACCTTTCATGTTTTAATTGGCTCAGTGGTACCGTAGCGTCACTGCAGGTGTCAGAGCCATCAGCAGATCAAAACCTGCACGGCCCCACAGCAGCAATCAGACAGAGATGAGACCGCAGGGATCGACACTAACTGCTCAGGCAGGCCGACCGAGCATCATGGCATCGCTTAGAAATCGATACGTTTCGAGTTGAGGCTTCTAAAGACATTACACAGCAGAACAAACCTGAGTTTAGGATACAAAATAGGGCCTTTTTACAACTAGGTAATTCAATGCTGCATATGTCTGCGACCAATTATTATGTGATCTCAAATTGATAAAAAAATATTCAATTGAATTTCAAAATTAAACAGCACAGTTTTGACATCAAAGACACTGATGCATGAAATGCTAATTTACAAGAATAACCCTGAAAAAAAAGAAATTTTACAAGAATTTTTGTTGTTTTACGGTATAATTCTGGTGTCCCACAGCTGTAGATAAATTTCAGGTTTTTACAAAAAAAAACGTTAACGGTCAAAAACATAAAAATACATAAAAATACCGCAAATTTACAATAAAATGTTATCGAGCAAGCTGCATATGCGTGCAACCAATTATTACGTGATCTCATTTTAAAGAAAATATGTTATAGAATTTCAAAATTAAATTACATAACGGCATTTGGCAGACGCTTTTATCCAAAGAGATTGCATTATCCTTTACATTTTACATAGTTATCTGCAATCGAACCCACATCGAACCCACAACCTTGCGTTGTTAACGCAATGCTTTTCCCACTAAATTAAAGGGATGTTTTACAGTCTTTTTAAAAATGCGGCCAAAAACATAAAATTACAGAAAAATACCGCAAATTTACAAGAAAAACTGAGAAAAGTAATGTCATTTTACCGAGCAACTGGTTTCAAAGCTGCATATGTATGCAACCAATTATTTTAATGATCTCAATAAAATTTTTGTAAAATAAAATGAAAATATGTATAATAATAAAAAAAATTTACATCACGTTTAGTTCCTAGCATAGTTTTGACACCAATGCATACTAAACAAGTATAAATAATTTCAGTTAGTTGCATCTGAAGAAAAAATCGCATTCAGGCTCGGAATAAAGTAAAGTTAAGTAAATAATGACTGTACAATAATTGTTGGTCGATATAATCCTATGAAATTTTGGGATATATCAGATTTACTAGCAACATAGATTTAAAGCATTTTGGAAGCCATTCAGACACTCAATTCCGAGCTCCCATCTGAGATGTAAAGCTTTAATACCAGTAAATCAAGAGAATTAGTCTTCCCCACCAAAACAAAAATGTAATGCAAAGTTAAACCCCCAAACACATCACTTCTGAGAGCAGTAGCTTTGAGAGGCTAGCCTGCAAACATCCTCTAAAGTCTTGGTCTCCGCTCAGCAGGCCGGGGTAGCGGCCACTGTAAGCCGCCGCAGAGAGGATTTAAACAGCCATTTCATTTTGAGCTCCAGCCTTAAACTTCAGCCACCGCCTGGCCACGCGCCGCACATTGTGTGCAGAACATTTAATTCCGAATAGAGAGAGCATGTCGCAGAGCAGCCGAGAATCACACACGGTCTTTATCTGAGAGAAACACACAGCGATATACTGCGAGTTGGTCCAATTACTGCCATTATCTCTCGGAGAGAGGGAGACAGGGTTCTTGGCTAAGCAGTTTCCCATTCTAGCTATTTTCTTTTCCATTTTGATTAGCCTCTCTCATCACCTTCATTCTGTACATCTGGAAACGTATAATCCTTGATACCATTCAGCACAGCTGGCTCACTGTCCGGCACTGAGCAAAATCTGTGAATGTTATACAGTCACTTTTAGAGAAAATTACAATTGTTTGTCTCCCATTTTGTGTTTTGAACAAGTAAATTAAACATAACGTTGAAAATGGAAGGAGATATATTTAATAATATGTTTTTTTGGAGCCGGCCTAGGGTGATTCAGGTTTGAGTTTGGCCTGTGACTTTAAAGGTGTCAGACATGGAAAAATATAATAATACAGCTGATAAATAAATAAAATTCCTACCTTTAACAAGAAAAAGATGATGGGCTGTCAAACGTTTAATGGTGGTTAATCACATCCAGACAAAAGATTTGTGTTTACATAATATATGTAATGATGTTTTTATAAAAACATTTAAGAAAAATATTAAACTTAAAATACATTTATATATCGTTTTAAGTATTATTTTATTATTGAATTATTGTATTTTCTAAATATGCATACATGTATGTGTATGTGTTTATAAATACAAAATTAACATGCATAGTAGACAACAAATATTGAGTAAACACAAACATTTATTCTGGATGCGATTAATCAACACGATCAATCGCGATTAATCATTTACCAACAGTATACCAAAGAAAAATCTGTATTCACCAACTAAATTTGGTAAATTTCTCTGGAAATTTGGAAGAATGGTTGCAACCAAACAGATCTCGGATAACATTGACTACCATAGTAGGGAAATTTGCCTTATACATTTCTTTGTTCTGTTGATCACAAAAGCTAACAGTTCTGCGGCATTATAATTTTCCTACTATGGTCATCTATGGTGGCCAAGAACTGTTTGGTTACAAGCAATATTCCAAATATCTTTCTCTGTGTTCATCAGAACAAATACATTTATACACATTTAGAACGGGGTTTAGTAAATTTTCATTTTTGGGTGAACTGTCTCTTTAATTCCTTGAGTTTGTAATCTTCTTAGAAATATAAAATAGCTTGTTTCATCTCACAGGGTTGGTTTCAAGCAACAATTTATCCATCTTTTAGAATTAGATAGTTCTCCACGATAGTTCCACTACTCTCTACCTCCACCAGACAGACAGCCATAAGGCGAGGGTTGGCACGCCGCTCTCCTGAGGCGCTGGAGATATTTCTGATATCTAGGCTACGGGTTCCTCTGGGACACGCCACATATTCAGAGCATGTGTGGAAAGTGGTTGAGCCGTAGAAGAAGCCAGATACAAAAGGAAACCTTTTGTTGTTCAGCGTCTTATCATGTTTTTTTTCTTTCCCGTTTTATTTCATAACTGTCTGTAAATGTAGCAACATGTTTGGTGAGAAACCCAGTCATGCAGAATGGTTTTGTAAGCCTTATAAAGCCAAACACATGAATAAGACCATTCTGTTCTACACACCTTTGCTCTCGGGAAACGCAGCCCAAAAGAAGAAATATTTTGAACATCTCATTTCCTTTTTCAAGATAAAAATTAGACAGAATAGAAAATGATTTAATGTCCCACTGCAATTGATCATTTAAAAGCATTAAAATAGCATATGTGAAGGTCTTTTCCTGTGAAAACAATTACTTCATGCTTAAAATTACCATCTTCCATTGTATGGACACAAAACCTACATTTCTGTGTTCCACAGAAAATAGAATCACAAACCTACGGTTTAAACCGTATCATTGTTTAAATTTGGTTGAACTGTCATTTTAATCTTCTTAGGTTTGAAGAGTGCCCAGAAATCTACATTTACTGGGACAACTGCCACTACTACAGTAAAAAGTCATCCGGAATATTCCTTCATGCTTTCCAAGGCTAATTGATGCTCTATAAATGCTACTGAAAGAATCATGCACCCCGCTACGTCTAAAGGATCATCCACCATGTCAGGGACTATAGCTCCCACAGAGCTATGCAAGAGTGAGGAGAAAGAGGAGGAGGAAGAGGTGGAAACAGGCAATAAATTGGATGCACATAAGAAGCACGCTGCCAACAGGCCTGCTTGATCCCCATAAATCCCCCACCACTAACAGGCAGACAGTGCTGTGGCCGGACATGGGTGCCAGGCCTGACTCACGCATCTCTGCACACATCATGGACAGTCTATATAGGCCAGCGGAGGTCAAAGGGTCAGGGTTTGCTATGTGGACAAACAGGGAGGCTTTCTTTGTGTGTAATATTTCTGTACATTTTTAACAAAAAGTTGCTTGTGTGTAAACAGAAATTAGCGGACCCCTTGCGGTTTCACCGCGGACCCCGGTTGAAAACCCATGAATATTCTATCATTTACAGCAAGAAACAAGAAACTAGTTTTTGTCATTTTTACGACTATATGACTACTTTGATGCTCTTAATATTTTACAGTAATTATTAAGATTGTGTGACCTTAGCTAGGAATTCACAGACAAATTCACATTTTATTTTAGATCTTTGGCTTATTAGATTTGATTCGGCCTGTCTTTTCCGGAGCGTGCCCTCCTGGGTGGCAAAACACTCAGCAAAATGACTGCTTACAATACCAGGAAATGCAATTCCGCGCAACATACCTGAGTCCAGGAATACCTGATTCCTTTGTAAGTCGTAGGGAAGCTGTAAGGATCCCATCGAGTCCAGCTGCTTGTAATTTTAGCAAATAATTGCATGTTTTAGCTTTGTTTCTCCTATTCTCCTTAGCCATTTTGCTAATGTTGTTTTGTGTTTTACCACTCAGGGGGACGTGTCCTGGCGCTCAAGGGGAGTCGTGCCACTCGGCGGCCATGTTTGCAATGCGGCACTTATTATTAACTCAAACAAGAGTGAATGGAGAATACTGAGATTTAGACAATCGCCGGCTAAAATCACATTTAAACGTCAAATTTAAAAACAACATTTAAAATTGACGTAAACTACCATACCGTTTGTTTCCTATGATCATGTTGCTTTAGATACTGCGCCATATTGAGCGTTGTGTACCTCCCTATTCATTCTAATGGCATTGAGGCATCTTGTTAATATTCATATCTTTGAATGTACATCAAGTCAAGCGGCAATTGAGGTTCCTGCCACTAAACAGACCACCTTAACAACCACTGAGATTTTGCATGGTGAGTTTAGCATCACTCACAATACAAAGCAAGTAGACTTTCTCTCCTTTTTAATGTGATCTTAGAGAACAGTGAGAGAATTAGTTTTCAGTGCATGGGTGGGAGGATATAGGTTTGGCTGATGCCAGTCTCAAACCTACTTTGCCAACAAAGTGGCAATATTTTTCAAATAACCATTAAGCCACCGCTCCAACACTATTGGGTGGGGGAATTTGTAATGCAATTCTAAACGTTTAAATGCAATGTTACCCACATACGGGCAGATAAATATGTGTCATTACTAGCCTCTCCACAGCTGACAGGGCGTGACAGCTATTCTTCAACATAAAATGCAGATAACCGCACTCACTTACACACGCCTGGGTAAATGACAGGACATGTCAGGTTTTACTCTCTTTTCCCCTGCCATCTGTACAGAGTCCCAGTTCACCTTCCCGAGTCGAGCGTGTGCACTGAATATATAAAGAGCATCCGGCCCCTCTCTGCTATCGAAATAAAAAACAGCACAGTGCACATCATTCTCGGCTAATATATTAAGATAAAGATGACAATTCACGAGGGGGAGCTTAAATAAATGCTCTTTCACAGAACGTCATTCATGAGATAAAAATGACTAACAATGACGGGTGACGATTTCTATTCGAAATGTTTGAATATAGCAAGTACTGATAGGTGCACTATCGTTCAACACGGCACCTGACAAAGAAGCAGTCACATCATAGTAAATACCGACCTGCCAATCAAAGCCACGTTCCCACTTACTGAACAAATGCTTGTACCCACAATCCTCTGCTGCCTGTCACAAAGAGCCCAGGTGATCTTCTAGTCATCTCTGTGGTTTTAGTAAACGAACTCTGCGTGTGTGCGTGGGCGAGAGAAGTGAATGAAGAGAGAGAGAGCCTTGCTCGCAAAACTGACCGAAATCTGGGTCACGTTGGCTTGCAATCTGTCCCTGTCTTTTCCTGTTTCATCTTATATGGACCAAAGCTAATAAAGCGCTTCTCTGTGAACTCTAACCAGCAGCGTTCAGCCTATTACTGAGAGTGAGAGATTTAGACAGACAGAGCGAGGGAAAGAGGAGTAGGATATATTAAAGACTGCGAAAAGAACACACTAAATACATTTCGTGTCTCTGTAAAGCGCTCTTTCCTCGTTTCAACCTCATTTTGTTCTCCGAGCTTATCTTTCTCTCAAAAAGGAGTCAAATTTGTTTTTAGATAAATCTTTAAAGTGAATGAATTCTTGTGTTCACTTCCATGCACTGACTCACATTTTTCATTCATCGGCCACAATACAGTTGCCAGTCATGTTCTTGAGACTCTAACAAGGTTGCGTTCGCAGTTTCGGTTAGTTACGAGAGATATTCATATTACCAAACTCACGACCATATTTGACGGCTGTCACACATCACTCTCTGTCAAGACACTGCTGTAAAATGTGTTACATGGGAACACACTTCTTGACTTCAGTTGCTTGTTCATACAGACATGAAACTGTAAGCTGCTATGTCTACAGGACATAGGCTTACACCTGTATGTAAATGCAGTTGCTTTGGCATTTTGTCTTACTGAGCGGAGATGGGAAACATCTTTGGTTAGACCGACTCAAAAGTGCCCTTTACAGAACACACTATTTTGTATGTTTCGTTCTATAAAGAACCTTTGACATCCACAGAACCTTTCCGTTTCACAAAAAAAATTTATAGTGGAAAAGATTATACAGATAGAAATTGTTCTTTTAAGGGTCTTTGTAGCACCAAAAATGGCAACACTGTGAAGAACCTTTGAAGAACTTTTTTAAGAACCTTAATTTTCTTGAGTGTACGAGCCCAACTAGGCATTCTTTGCGAAACGAAGTGAAAAAACATTTACATGTTGCTCCTCCCCCTTGTAAAATAACTAATAGGGTTAAGTTTACCTCACAGACATGAAATCTAATATAAAGTTGAAGTGCGGATTCTTGTATCTTCTAAATGTGAATTTTGACAACGGTTTAGAGCAGGGGTTTTCAAACTGGGGTCTGGGGACCCCCAGGGGGCCTCCAAAATTTTCTAAGGGTCCCTAGACAATTGTTGCAAAACAAAAGACAGCAAAGGTTGTAAATTTCAGTTTAATTTCTACACACAATATGTTGTCTTAAGAATATCAAAGTTACTATTTGTCTAACATTTTAAATGATTATTTATTTTAGAAAGGGGATCAGAAAGTTCATCATATTTGGGGGCTCCTTGGCATGAAAAGATTTGAAAACCCCTGGTTTAGAGGGGTTTACACTTGTTTAAAGATATCCTTAAGACTACATAATCATACCAAAAGACAAACATTTCATTTCACGAGGACTTTAAATGTCCATATGTCTTCTGTAAAGCTGCTTTGCAACAACTAACATATGTTTAGCCTACAGCGAGGGTTACATGTTGTGAATTACTGAAACGAAACAAGCTCTGTACACGTCACAGCAAATGCGCAATGAAAATGAACAAACACAGATAAATGTGTAAGGTACATAATGTAAGAATAGGGTTATCTTAACACTAGATCTTAAAGCAAACCAGTTGAAAATCCATCTGTCTCTTTTTGACTGTTCTGGGATCGGCTGGCATGTACGGTCAGTTTGTATTTAGATTTCTGTGGTCAGATAAGAACCTGTTTCTGTTTTCGCTGTTCTGATATCATTGCCTCGAACGGTCTGACGGCGTCTCTATTAGGCTGTTCTGAGAACACTTGTCCTCTCTTTACCCTGTTGATTGACAGCCTTTCTGCTTCTCACCACCCTAAAGCGACCCGCACCCCCAGGATTACAGTATCCCGCTGCGTGTGACACATTATAAACACTATCCACTGCTCCCTGTCTGAAATATGTCGTTGTGTGTGTGTGTTTGAATGAGTGACAGGGTGACTAGACACCAGATTCATTACTTGTGTTGATTGCACAGGGGGTGTACAGGCCTTGGCATGACGGGACTGGGACAGGTTGGCATCTGGCGCTCACGGCGCAGATGGCGCTGTTAGAACACATGGCATCTTACAGCCCAATGAGAGCAGCTGCCACTGGTACACACCTCAGCACAGGTATGAGCCAAGAGCATGCACGAGTGGAGCGGCGCGCTTATACAAACAACATTGATCAAATATTAGGTACATTGGTTAAAAAATGTATTTATTAGTTCCTCTACGTGTTTCTGAGTTAACACACCTATGTCAAGAAAGAAGTATTAAAAAAGAAAATATAGAAGCTAAACTGCTTTTTATTGGGTTCTGCTTTGAGCGGAATTAATCATGCGTCTGACTCCAGGCAACTGCTCATATTTTCTAGCAACGCTCACAAATTGAATAAGTGTTACATATTTGCGCTTAGGAAGTTTGGGATGCTTAAAGTGGGTAGTACTTAGCACAGCACACTTATCAGCATGGCACAAGCACTCATTCTTTTCCAGCAGAAGAGGCGATCGGAATAAAAGGTATCCTGGCTTTAAATAATGCACGAGAACCTTTTTTGGTTGTTGTTTTAGGAGAGAGTGGATTCTCCCGCTGTCTGATCCGCGGAATCACGCTAAAGTATCATTCCGGGCTCATTATTCCCGACAGGAGCGACAATCCACTTAACCAACACGCTCTTTTCTTATGCCTCGGCCTGCCAATCATCTCTCTGGTTGCCCTTTTAGATATCAGAAACACGTCCCGGCTGTCTCATCACGAGCCGCCCATCACTGCGGCATCATGGGTAGTAACTGATAAGACCACTTAACCTTCCCTCTCCCGTTTCCCCTTCCTCCCCTCTCGCCCTCTATTGCTTTCCATTTCGCCTTAATTGTTCTGTGCCCGGTGGACGTGTTCCGTTTCAGAGCGTGATGTTCCGTCCGTTTGGCGCACCCTGAGCGCTCCTCATTGGATCTCATATTGATCTGTGTTTGGCGCAGCATATTCCAGATAAGTAAAGCAAGTTCCCGGGCCGCTTTCATTAGCCGAAGGAGCAAAGATGCGTAAGTGGCTTTGACATCTATACCTCCTCCAGCGTTCATGGATTCACGTTGACGCTGAAATGCGAGACAGGTGGTGCCCAAAAAACGACGTGAATTGTGAACCTAAAGCAATGGTAAATTAAACACCCTATTGGTAGACGCGCGCACGGTGTGCTCAAATGTACATGTTGAGGAAATGAGATGTCAAGCAGCTTGTTGGACGATTTCGGTTGCACTCGAATTGAAAGAGACATGAAAACTCGACACGACACGATTTTAAAAACAAGAATGCTCAGGTGAAATAAGAATAGATTTGTGTTGCAAGTTGAAAGCCCGAAAATAAGAGAACTTGACAGAGGCAGATCTTTCAGTACATACGGGATGTGTTTGAAAAGCACACAGATTCCATCTGATTTTGTTGTTGTTGTTTATTTTTTTTCATTTATTTGTTACTATTGTGCATTGTGGTTCAACATGGCTTTACAACGATAAACTGAGACGAATCTTTATTACGAGTGAAGTAGCTAAAGCGACTAAATTGATAAGGGACTCACTGACTAAATGCATGATTGAATTAACAAACTAGTCAATTACCAAACAAACAAACAAATAATTGATTGATTGATGAACTGTAGGTAGAGGTGTATCTTCCTGTCCGCCTCTGTTCTAAGGTTCACAGTCTGCAACTAGTAACAGGGATTAGCGCAAAGCTTCTGTTTACTCAGAGCAGACAACATATGTCATAACACAGCTCACAAAAATACAACTCTTAATCACCAGCCTGCAACCACAATGTGAGGCAGTGTATGTTTATATACAGTATGCTTGTATATGCACCCATTGTCACTGCTACACAGGAGAATGCTGGAGAATTCGGAATGTTGATGTACTCAAAAAGTTCCTGGACCTGTACTGGAGATTGGAGTGGGTGACAGGGGGCTTGCAATTTAGCACAGGCACTTTCCCTCCCGCTTCTTAAAAAGATGAAAAGCATCCAAATGAATGCGAACTAACAATAATCGTAAGAAAAATTTGGACAGGAATGCATAGATCTATAAGAATGTGCTTGTGTATGCTTGCACGCATGTTTGCACATTGGCATAAACATCCAAACGGATGCAGAATTTGAAAGTTCATTAAACAAGAAGAATAAATAAACTCAAATCATTATCCCAAATCTGTAGAGACAATCCAGACATAAAACTTCACAAACGTTCCACTGTGCTCCTCCTCTCACATCACTCTTCTCGTTTTATTTACAGAAACCCAGTCACGATGGATATCAAACGTTAGTCAATCTCTCTATTGGGAATTCCAAGTACGTTGTTTTAGATGGGCATGGGTTGGGGGAATAAGGGATCTTTCTCTAGGGAGATGACCTTGGATGGTTCCTATGATGTGAAAAGGTGCGTTTCGCTCCTCACCCATACGCTCCAACAACATAAATCATTAAAACTGCCAACAGGCTTTATTTAGTGTTATCTTCTATATTTTATTCTGTTTTCCACTTTCCCCTCGCTTACAGGCAAGAGAAAAGAAACACTGTACATATGACACAGCTCTAATACATTTGTCGGATTGCTAGTTATGACAGCAGACCATTAAGATGCATTTTAATAGTTCGCCCAAAAATAAATGTGTACTTTTGGGAAGGACAGAGGTGCAATATCATGTTATGTTTTTATTACCTTAGAAGGAGGCATATTGTACACATTCAGCGCGGGTTCCCTAAGTGGAATTCTTCTTGTTTTTTTTATAGTAGCCTAAACAGACAAACTGCTGATAAAGAGCGCGTTTCGTGTTATGTGTCAGCCTCCGTAGTGCTTCAAAAGGAAGAGGTGCAGTGAGCCGTTGGTTGCAATTCGCAACCTCACCGCTAGATGCTGCTAAATGTAAGTCACTGGACCTTTAACAGACCTGTCGAATAGAGTCTGCATTCAGAAAGTGATTTGTTTACCCATTCCTCAAAATTCTCATGAAGTATAAATATAAACAAACATTATTTGCTGTTTCATGTTAGTAGAGGAAAGTACATTTTACCTTTGTGTTTTAATAGATCTGCCATATTTGCACTCTTAAAATGAACGGCAGAACTATTGTGATACATCATCTAGTTTCAAACTACAGTTTTTAAATCATTCGATTTCTTATGTTTGATTTAAAATGTTAAATCGCAATAAATGAATTGGTAGGTGCTTTATCCCTTTGCTGTTTTGATAATAATTACTTGTGTCACTGAATACATATTTGTTTTGTGTTTTATAATGCAAATCCAAAATGCAAAAAATAACACTTTTTCGTAACTAAAGCTTTTATATTTTTTCTATGGACTCTAAACCTCTGAGTAACAACATGTTATTATTATTTTATTCTGTTTTGACCAGAGCTGAAACATTTGGTTTAATAATAGTAATTGCGAGAGATTACTCATAAATATAAATATTGAGAGACAAATAAATATTGTTAATCAATGCTAAATAATGAAGGAAAGCACGTATTCATTACACAAGTTTGACTAGCATCACATTTATTTTTATATCTCGATCTTAGTCCGTCTTTCAAATGCTTTATGATCAAATTGTATCACAACCACAGTAACATTTTTGAACCCCGCAACTTAAGAAAGGTTCTCTATTGAATGCTTGAATACAGAAAGTTTCAGCAGTATAAGCTTTTAACTTTAAAGACAGACAGGTCTCCAAGTCCAGTTTCAACAGGGTCAGTGGAGCTGTCATCAAAGAAGAACACTTGAGCTCGAGATAAAGAGACTCCAATTATATGGGGTTGTAAAACTTGGAAGGGTCGTAGAGTTAGCAGTCAGTCAAAATGAACTGCAAGTCAATGTCTAAACTAAAGACCCATGAGAAAAAAGAAAGGTTGAACAAACTGTAACATTCAACATATGTTCAGGGGTGAATTTTACCGATTGATTGTTTTCTGAGTCTAAAGATAGCCCCTGTATTCTCCAGAGATGAAACCTTGTGGATTTAATGGGAGATGGTACGATCACTTATTCACAACACTTAATCTTGTTGTCAATTCATAGAAAAAATGGTTTCCCAAACTATGTTTTTCAGGGCCCCAGAGGGCTTCACAAAAAACGTCCTCACACCACAAGTTTACACACCATTTCCTAAACATTCCGTTGTATCCGAAGCGGCAAAAACAGCCGCACAACATCTGCCCGTATCTCTGTCAGACTGCATGTCCTCTGCATCAACGAACTCTTTAATAATGGAGACATCTGCAACAGCCTGTCTGCCAGTCTCTTGCAAAAAGATCTCAAGAAACTACACTAGGGGCTTAACTGATCAGTCGGGGTGTTAAAGACGTGCTAATCGTCTAATGCGAAAAAATGGCAGCTGCGCTAGTCGCTCACTTACAGTACAGATATGGTATTAGCACAGAGCTCTATTTGGACGATAGCCCAGCATTTAGCTACCGAAAAAAGCCCAACAAGTGATCCTGTAATTCCAAAAGCTTTTACTCCCTGTGTAATAAAAAAACGATCATCCGTCAACGTATCACGCTTAAGATTTGACTCAACTGGGGGTTGGCAGCGTATTTCACTATACACTGTGTTTTTATTATATTTTTAGTTTGACCCCGAGGTAACATGTAACAGGACAAAAATATCGAGATAAATACAATGGCAGAAAAGGGTGATTTTATAATTATAGAACTCCTATACAACACTGTATGTGAAGCTGTGTGAAGATGATTCCATCTTTTTTGTTCGGTTCAGAACTTCCATATTTGTGCCGACGTTTCCTGAAAGCTAAATACAATTGCAATGTATTATATTTAAAAACTCATTTGTATACAATCAATTAAGATAAGTACAATGGAAGTTCATAAAGACGCCAGAGGAAGAAAACTGGTAAGCAATGTTTGGAAAATCTACAATTTTGCATATATAGAAAACAATACCAACTTTAAAGTGACTTCAAGCGGTGCAGTCTGATACACGGCATCTGATGCGTGTCAGCCTGCTACATGGCATCTGTGCCGCCGGGCTGATTTCCAGTCCAGCTCAGTGCTTTTCATTTTTATGGCATCAGGCAGAACAAAATGAATTTCAAGTTCATTCAACAAGACAAGAACAAATCCATTCAAACAAATAATATTTGCGTGAAAGACCATAATTGAATTGCATTGAAAACTTTCCCCCCAATTTTATTGAACAATTCTCGAGCGCCTCTTTAGAGTTCGTAGCGCTGATGTCATAGAGCAAACCGATAAAAGCCAACGAAACAAACACGGCGGGTAAGTACAGGACTACAACAGCAAACCTCAATCGTTCTGTTAAAAACAAGTATGAAATAAGTAATAAGTACATCTGTAGCAAACCCTTCTAAGGAAACTTTCATTGCGCTCTAATCTAAAGTCGATAACAGATGGTTAAATATTTTATGGGGCGCCAAGCGTAGATAATTGGTCAGCTTAAAGAACACTTTATCACTCCTGGTTGTGGAGCATTTAACCTTTGACGCAGAGCAGGCTGCTAATCATTAAAGAACCCGCTTTTGACTGGGATCAATCACCCTGGTTTTCAGATTCATTTCCAGATTTCACGCTCGCCCTCACAAAAAGATTTCACTCGTGTTACGGGGTGGAAAGACAAAAGGAGCTAAAGGGGAGCCTGATAAAGCGAGGGAGGGACGCTGCGCAAAACATGGCTCACGTGACATGTCTATCAACAACAAAAATGTATTACCTATTAACAACACTTGAACAACTTTAAAATGTAAAGGAAAATGTATGAACAGGGCCAAATATATAAAACTGAGCAGCATGTGTAAAGTCGGTATGCCAAACTGAATTATAGAGCGGCTGATAAACATGGTCAGCCACATTACACTGCCTGATGCAACAGCCATAATGCTGGAGAGAATGATCTGGGATTATAAAGTCTCAATGAGAGACGTAAAGTCTGACTGAGCTGGTTTAGCAAACAGGGCAATGTTTTGGTACAGAGTCATAGTGTTTACACTTTCATCTTATAAAAAATGATACTTGTCTTAAGATATTAAAGAGCTGGTTCACCCCCAAATAAAAGTGATTTCATTACATACAGTACTGACTCTTATGTTATTCTATGACTTTCTTTTTTTCTGCGGAACACCAAGAAGACATTTTGAAGAACGTTGGAAACCAGACAACCACTACATTCCATTGAATGGTCACACAACCACTTAGACATTGAGACAAACATCCTCTTTTGCGTTCAACAGGTTTTGAAAAACATGGGGGTGAATAAATGATGACAGAATTGACATGTTTGGCGGAACTATCGCTTTATCCCGTCTCCAAACAAAGAAAGGTTAAAAAATATTTGAAAAACACATGCAAGGTACATTTTTGTGAGTTGCCTGGGGATTGAATCCATGCCCTTTGTGCCGCTGACACGATGCTCTACCAATTAAGCTACAGGAACCAGCGCATGTGCATCACCTGTGGAGCAATATATTCAGAAAGCATCTCGCTCAAGGGCACAGCCGCTGTAGGAGTTATGACATACATTCCAAACACCATGATGTAAATTTACACCAGCGTTCCATGAAGCCGCTTCCCCAAATCCTACATCCATACCCCCCGTGTAATTCTCTTCAAAGCAGCACTGAGGGGTGTCTGAAACTGCGAAGACGAAATATTGTGATTACAGTGGCACCTCTCCTATTCCAATTGGAACAGTATGAGTACAAACAGAGAGCCCATTAAGAATGCCGTGTATGACAGTGAGCTCCATTAGCTCCAAGTGGAGCCATACTGAAGAGCATATCCTACTGTGTAGCTCTCGCCCTCTCTTTACCCTCCAAATCACTTCTACAGCTGTGTGTCTGATGTTGTGTGTTGGTGTGCAGGAGCACAAGAGCACTTAGAGCACTTTACGTTAGTCTTGTTAACATAGCTTTAGTGGGTTCTTCACGGTACCTCTGGTACTTTCCGGGTGTTTCAAAAGTTGTCATAACAGAGAGACTAATCCACGAGGTAGACCAACTCAACCTTGAAGTATCAACCACTGAATCCTAGTCAACAAAAAGAAAAGGATTTTACTTTATTATTACTTTACATTTTATATATTTATTTTATTTTATCATATTTGACTGTTCAAAGGTTTAGGGTCACAAACTTATTTGTTAGAGTTAGATCGTTTTAAAATTCTGCTCTGTGTAAAACTGTGTAAAATTCTTCATCATTGAAAGAGAAAAAAAATGCAAATATTTTCTTAATAACTTTCACATTTAAGCATATCATACACCAAATCAAACAATTTTTAAGATCATAAGAAACATTCATAACATGAACGTTTAACCAGTTCTGTATATTTCATGTTTTTGTCTCTGTTCTTTATTTTATTAATATTTATTTAGCTGTGATATCAAAATGCATTGAAAATTCAGCTATAGTCAGCTCCTTATAGACTTATGACTGTTAAGGGTTCACCCCGGTAGTGGCCACTGTGGACAAAAGCTTCTTTACATCGCAGCCTATACAAATACAATTCTAAAGTTAAAAATACCAGTATATTGACGTGTTTTCATGCAAAAAATATAATTTTCTGTACACTGATGGTTATATTTTTTATGATATTATCTAAATAAGGTGCACCAGCTGGCAACCCAAAGAATTTTGAGTATATTTAAAGAGAAAGATTGTGGTATAAAGTTTAGTCAGCGATACAGAATTTCCATCCGAGGAGCATTTTAGTGCATTTAATTCAGCTACAATTTATGCTGCACTTATAGTTATAGAAAAGTTAACTCGCCACGGCAGCAATTTCAGCAGCTTTTGGATATTGTTGGTCTAACTTTGTCAAGACAAACTCAACGGAGCATCCCCTAAATTCAGCTCTTTGTTCTGCTATAGCTGTTGATTGTATTATCCGCGTTCTGCACTTTTATTGAATCCCTTGGAGAAGGGGTACTGTCATGATCCTGTTCTCTTTGTAGTTGTTTTTCTAGTTCATGCTGACAGGATCATGACCGTCCTATGTCTTTGGTCTTAGCCCCGCCCCTGTTCTCTAAGTTATGTATAGTCAAGTTTTGTTATGTTAAAGGTTTTTGTTCTTGTTTTCCCCCTCGAGGGATTCTGAGTTATGTTTTGTACACGTTAAATACCTGTATTTTGTTGAAGAGTTGTCTGCACTTGGGTTCTGTTCCTGTCAGTTTCATGACAACATGCTTCAAGTTGTAAATGCGCCACTTGCGCATCCAGTGTCCAAGTACAATAAACGTGTGAACTATACAAGTAATTGTTAGTTGCCGGAAAGACTTTGTTAATGCGCCGCAATTGGCTTTGCATGACCCTCCGACCCAAACTATAAGAACCTTTGATATAAATGACTATACTGCCAGTTAGTGTAGCGGGTTGACCAATTTGGGCATGAGATGGCGGGTTGGCACAATTATTTCACAATTAAATAATATCCACGGTTGGATTTAGACTCATTTTATCATATTAGTCCTAATAAATGTAAACAATTGCTTATTTTATAAAGAACGGCACTACCTCACATAACGCAGAGAAGCAGACCCTGTATAGAGTGAATAATTGATTGTCGAACGACCGATATCCATTAATTCAGCACCACAGCCATGAACAGCACATGGTAAAGTCAGACGTAAGAAAGTAGCCTCCTAAGGTATAGTTCAGGAAACACGCCTAGAAAAGGTATAACTGGAGTTAAGGTGTATCTTTAGAGTCTTCGTTGCGTGCTAAGAGACAACGTTATTAGGAAACGCAGCCTTGAGTTTTTAGGGTCCCTCCTGTATTGGCAAGCGACGCTGCCTTCAGTTTCAACGTGAAAAGGAGCAAAAGATGCAAGTCTCACTTTATCGCTCTCGTCTGCCTCTTTTTCTCACATTACACCCTTCATACCTCTCTCTTCAAATCTTTTCATTTCTCTCTGCGTCTTTTTATTTTGTGTGCCCTTGTTGATTTGTAACTGTTGTTCTATATTTGATCCCGCTACCGCGACGCGGAGGAAAATATATTTATTTCTTTGTGTTTTTAAGTAAAAATGTTATTATGTATATTTTTACATACATAAGATGCAAATAAAGGCTTTTTTTAACTGATCCATTTGTAATCATTTTCTGATCTTTACATGTCACTTCAGCATTCTCAGTTGTTTGAAATATGAAATGTGATAATGCTCCTTAAAATACAGGCCGACATTGAATTATGGTCAGGTTGGTGACCCTGGTGTGTGGTCATTTCTCTTTTCCACACAGGCCGATCACGTCTCGTAAAGCCCTCCTTCTCAAGCCTCAAAACTAAATTGATAAAGGCAAATGCATATGCGCGTTGGCAGAGAGTAGAAATAATGTGTTCCTTCCTGAAGAAACGAAGAGGTGAAAGCAGAGCCTAATAACAGCGTCTGACATGATATCTGTCTGCTTCTCTCTTTCACAGTCAGTCCAAAACAGATTATCAGTGTCTGCGGGGAATCAAGAAGAAAACAAACCACAGGAAGAATTTATAAAATAAACCGACTGAGTGCCACGCCGTGTGAACGTCCTTGTCAGCTCATAGGAGGATGACAGCTAGAAGATGCATTTATTGTCTTTGCTTGGTGAATATAACGTGCGAATGTGACCCGGCATTTTCACAACATCTGAGCAGCTGTCACGGTTTGTTCCTGTGGTCACACCACATGCAACACATGTTTGTAACTATAAAAACACAGACCCCTAAATCAGACCGATCAGAATTTAGTATTTCAGGGACCAACGTAAAAAGCCGATAGACCACATGGGACCACATTTTCACATTTATTCCTTTTAGCAGGTATGCAAACAGACAATCCATACAAACCAGTATTAGATGTGTTAACTATTCCTCTGTGGTCTATAATGAGAGTGTTTGGGAGAGAACATTGCTTTCTCTCTCTCCTCTTGCCCGATGGCACTGCAGTCTAGGTTATCAATCCTGCTTTGTGTGCTAATGATGGTTCTGTGCATAGCAGCCATTGCACAGGCAATGAGAGGCAGCAGGCATGAAAAGGGGAGAATCTACTGCTCGCAGCCAGCACGATGCAGGGAGGAGATGTGACTGGAATCAACAAACAGTAGCTGCGTGCACACACATATACGCACGCACGCACGCACAGTGCTGGTGTAGTTTCATTGCCTGTGAACGCACACACACAGTGTTGCACGGCAGGTAACAGTATATACATTCTCCCACACACTATGTCCTCAGGCTTGGGTTTGTTGGGCGCACCTCAGAGGTTTGCTCGCACACGCAGATGTGCATCACATGGAATGGATGGCTGACTCGTCTTTCTGGCACAATTCTCTAGAAAGATGTAACATTTGATGCAGTGGTTCCCAGCCTCCAGACCTGAGGCGCGCAGGTATAAAAGGACGAGGCTTAATCTAGACGTTGTTCTTGTCAACACTGTGCAGTGTCGTTTTTTAGCTTTGTTTTCCGTTAGTTAATGATCAACGTTTTGGCATATTGCTTTTTTTCCAGGCCAACACAAATATTTGCAGACAAAACAAGCGTGTTGCCAGATTGGCACTCATTTTCCGTTTCTTGGTCATTGTTCGAGTATACAATTTATCTTTCAATAAAACCTCAACTTCATAAACAAACAAAAGCTGCTCGTCCAATCGGATAAGAGGACCAGAACAACAAAACAAATATGAGTAAATGTATTTTGGTCTAGATATTTTTTCTCCAAGACAGGACAAAAACGGTGATAAAGAAAATTATTGTTTACGGCGCATTGCCCACATTTACCCACATGTAATGGTGCCAGCTAAATGCTTTTTAGAACGAAAGCGTGGCCCATGGCCAGCTAGAAGCATTCGTTCGGCTAATATCCCTCTCCATGCCGGTTTAATTAAAGCCAGCAACATCTTATTTAATGTGTGGGTTATGAGCTTTTCACTACTGCGGTTTTAAAAAAAGACCAGCATGATTTCCTCTCGAATGCAACCCAGCAAACAGGGCTGACGAGAAACCAAAGCCGCCTCCTGCAGAGAGAAACGCAGCGTCCACACCCACGGCTCCCGTTAATAACGGGGAAGACTTAACAGGTCGCACACAGCGCTATCAGTGGGCCAAACAGGGATGCGAGAGTGAGAATTTGTTTGATTAGGAGTCGGTCTGTGCTATTTTGAAAGCCCAGTGGGTTTGATGGAACAGCCTCTCCAGGTGAAATTTAGCTCCGTCACAGCCATTTTGGGTTTCTGCCTTTTCTGAGTCTTGATTGCTTTCATGTTCAACCACACATTGAGCGGCTCTGTCATTTCCCCAAGGTAACTGCTCACGAAGGCAGACTTTCTCAAACATAGCAATTATATCTATTATATATATATAAGTGGAGAGCACAAGGCTGTACAAATGTCTTCTTTATGCAAACCTATTTATATTAATGAAGTTCTAAACACAAATCTGGATGTGGTACATTCATTGCCATGCTGTATCTAATGCAGAGGATAGCTTGGACATGCCGCTAATAGGTCTATAATATACAGAATCTATATATTTAAATACACTTATGAATGTCAACGCATTGAATACAAAATATGAGACTTATGTGGCACTTGCAAACAAATTATTCTCTAATGTTCTTTGACATATAAATTCATATTAAAGAACATACAGTATTTATGTGACTGGACAGACAAATAAAAGAGGGTGAGAAAATGTCTATTACAGTTGTCATATGTTAAAACAGAAAACCCTTTAATTTGACAATAATTTGACACTGATTTTGTTCTGTAGATATGTGAAACAAACAGTGATACTGAAAGTCTTACAAGTGCAAGCTTTAATTTTATAGATGACTATGTTTAATGTGTTTATGTGCTAAAGGAGGAATTTACATTTAGTCATTTAGCAGATGCTTTTATCCAAAGCGACTTACAGAGAGTTCAGGGAGCAATAAAGCTATATGTCATACAGGAGCAATAATAAAATAGGTGCTAATGCCAGTTAGTGACTTGAATCTGATACGGGCTTCAACCGGTAGCCAGTGGAGAGATGAAAATGGCCCAGCCTTGAGATTACAAGGGCCTGGACAAGGAGTTGACGCTTGCTCAGTGAGAGAGGGTCTAACCTGGTCATCAAATATGACTACGAGGTGTGGGAGTAATCGTGGTATTGCCAAGATTTGAGAAGTTATGATGTTCTTTTCACATAAAAGATGTAAGTCAGACATTTTAGGCTATATGTCTAGTTTTGTGCTCCAAAATTGACAGATTTTATGCAGCACCTGTAATCTGCGAGGTGTGGCAGAGTTGAAGAGGTCAAATATTCTTATTTAATACTGTATAACAGTAACAGGTAGACAGGTGAAACAATCCAGGTAAAAGGTAACATCCACAGGTGAGTAATAAAACGGTAAATATAATTCGACAGGTCAACAGGACAGGTCGAAATGGTCAAACTAGTCCACGGCATTACACAACTGATATTGTAGCCAATATACAACTAGACACTACAAAGGACACGTGTTCAAAGGAGTGAGTTTCAGATGATGCAAGGGATTATGGGAAATGTAGTCCGTGATGTTAAAAGTCAGGTTAAAGGGAACGGCTGGGAGAAAGTGCTGATGCGGGGGGCGTGGCTGACAGCGGTGGAGTGGTTACAGCAATCCTTTTGTAAAAAGAATTTGATCAAAGATCACATAATCGTCAACCTCTCATGACACCCGTAAGCCTTTAAAGCGCGCGTGTGTGTGTGTGTCCTAGAAAGTAAAACCCTAAAAAGGAAAGACCTCAGGGCTGAATGAAACACTCAGATACCAGATCAAAGTTGTCAGCTGTATTAAGTTTTCGTCTGATATGATTGTAAAACTTTAGAGAGAGAGACTGAGCTGAAGACCCGGGAGGCACGTGCTGATAAGGTGCTTCGTGTGCATTAGGACTAATTAAAGAGTTAAATGCATTGCGGTCTCTGCCTCATTCTGCTCCTCCTCTAGAGGCTATTCTGTCTAGTGAGAGGGATTGTAGAGATACATTTATGTTCCCCTGAGGTGAGACTTAGACTGACGTTCAGTGAGGCACAACAGCTCATTCTTAAAGGTACGCGTGTCATTTTTGACGCCAAATGATTCTAGGGAGTATTCTATTCTATGGCCGGAAAATATCTGCGGTTAAAACCAGGCACATGTTGTTGATACATCTGGGTCACCTTTTGGTGTCATTTTGGAATATCACAAACTTTCAAATGTATGCTAAAATCTGATTATTGGAATGCCATCTAAATTGTTAGATCTTTGCATGGCACATGATAAATCAGGCAAAAGATCTAAAGATTTGGAACCAGACAATATCACAGAGATTACTCTTTGTACTCTTTTAATGTGGGACAGAAATGAACCATACAAAATGCCGTAGTAACCAATAAGCAACATGTTATTGAGTTTTACTGCACTCGCATGTTACTTTAAATCAAGGAATCCAATAAATCTATTTACTTCTTAACATAGAAAACAAAAAATAGGTGCTCATGAACACAATGGGGATTTTAAATCAATCCGTTTCATCAGATCCAAGGAATAAAAATGAATCCCTCTTATTTGCTGCTTACATCCTTAGCCATTGAGCTACGACAAATCAGTCCTGAAACTTCACTCTCCACTGACACTCCAATCTCACTAGAGCATCTGAGCAGCTTTGTGTTTGTCTGTGTGCATCTGCTGCTAAACCCGTAGCCAGAACAGAGTGCCAAGTGTCTTACAAAGCAAGAGTCAAAGCCCCGATATACTTACAGCCAGTGTAGCCAAGTCTGTGGTTTTCCAGCGGAATTGAGCTACTTTTAAATTGTTGCTTGGGACTTTTGTTCATCAGCTGTCATTATTAAAGTTTTGTGATTACTACCGTTGAGTGATTTTCAATATGAAATCGTGTGCAACGCATAACGGTGTGTGCAAAAATATGTTGTTGTGGCCATAGTATTCACGCTGGTGCCATCGGTCTGGTTTTGTGATGAAGACTTGGAAACCTTGAGTGCAAATAAGTTGGAAACAGCAGTACAATGCCCACATTGCTTTTAAAGTAACATTGAATAAATGATGTTGTGAGTACTTCTATCTCTTACAGTATGGCGAGATATACTGTATAGTGTAAGTAACACTGTAAATATTATTCTGTAGCACATTACCAATATGGATAAGCAAAACCACAAAACTAAACCTTTCTAAATGCGAGTGATAATGTTAATATGCATTTCATCGCTAAAGGAAAAGAAGATTATGGCATGAAACTGAAGTTCAAAGCATAACTAGTTATGTTATTTATTTTACCTCTAACTAGCTTGAGAAAAAACATCTACGTGTTTCAGATTTGTGCTTGAAAGTAAAAGCAGACCCTTCATTTCCTGCCCTTTCATTTCACTCTGTTTCTTTGTTCGCACTTCCAGTTCATGAGACGTGGTAGCTTTGTGTGAGTTCTGTCCCTGAAAATGCCCATTGATTCACTGCAAAACAACACAGCCCACTTCAAACCTGATAGAGAGAGAGAGAGAGAGAGAGAGAGAGAGAGAGAGAGACTTTTCTGTCTCATTCGAAGTTTCTACATCCTTTCTTTGGCTTCAGTCTTGTTTTTCACTAAGAATATCCACACATTCTTACTCAAGACAAATTTGCACACGAAGCGAAACAGATTTCTGAGAATATATCTTGAATTAAGATTATTTTCCTAACCCACTGACAAACACTTAGAAAATCATTAGAAAATATAAATATTTGTCAACAAGGTTCATATAACAAATAAACTATTGATAATTTATTATGCCGTATATTCTCTGAAAACAAGTCTTGTTTTGTTTTAAGAAGTTTATACATTCTCACTGGAAATCACGACAAAAACATTTATTACGTATAGGCTTAAGGCTAGTCGCAGACTAAAAATGTCGCAGACTGTCTTAACTCAATATAACGTGCCCAGAAATATCTTAAAATATATCAGTGCCGTTGTTTTGTCTCAAGATGCACACCAGTAATGTTATCTTCCATGGCATTTTTACAAAAGCGACATAAATATCTTTATTCAACGACGGCATAGTCCTGGCTTAAGATAAGCCTTGTCTATGGAACTGGGCCATAGAGAATATCAGTAGGCTTTCTGCGTCTCGAGCACACAAGAGCAATGAACGAGACAAAAATTGTCTGGTGGAAAATGCTATTTCTCTGCTTCTGCGGCCTTTTGCGTCAAGCAGTAAGCGGCCATCGACTCTGAGATGCTTCAGACCAGCGGTGCCCGAACACTTGACTAAATGTAGTTTTTACTGGACCTCCTCACAAACGTCCCTTTTTATTGTAGCTTCTTCCAACACACACATCTGACTTCTCCCTCATTCCCCAAACCCCTTCTCTGCCATATGGATGAAATCACTTGTGTTTTGAAGTTAAGCTGCTGTTGTTGCCACTGTTACCTGCAGCAGTGCCCACAGCCAGATGTTCTATGGGGAGGATTAAGTCTCTGTTTTTCTATCAGTTTAAGTGTGTGTGTGTGTGTGTGTGTGCCCACGTTTGGAAAAAGGCAGAAACAAAGATGAGGCTTGGCGGCATGAAAGCACAGACTGCATGTTCTGCTTTAGTCACTGATGAAGCTGTTCTGTTATGTTGATGTATGTGTGAGTGTTAAAGCAGGTTTATATAATGTAAAGTTTTCTGTTTATTAATGATAACTGCCGTTCTTTCCCCATCAAGCAATGAGAAAAGGGTGTTGGTTTGATGTGAAGTGGTAGAATCCATTCAGAGATAAATCGTAAGTGCTGCCAATGCGTCACCTACTCTCTGTGTGTGTGTGTGTGTGTGTGTGTGTGTGTGTTACGCCAGCTTTGCAGTAGATTCTTGGTGCTGAAAGGTAATTAGTCCCGTATGAGTGTGTTTGTGTGTGCGAATAGTTTATCTCGTGAATCTGTCATGAGAGTAATTAAATGCACAGTAACACCTGGAGCAGGCGAATACATCCGTACTGTCATCTCAATTCCCGCTCACACATACAATAAACCACACGCACGCTAAGATGGCATCGCTGTATCTCTGCATTGCCTATTATAGCCCATACGCACAACGTTGATGTGTACCTACTGCAGAGGATGATGCAGAATGTCGTAAAACACTACTGTCTGCAAAATGTGTGTGTGTACGTATCTGAAAGGGTGTGTACCATGACAATGCGACAGTCATTTATTAATGAAGATTTTAGAAACAGTAACCATTAACGAAAAAGAAATTCGATTTGACCCAAAACGGTGAAATTCACAACCTTGAAACGTTTCTTGGCCCGAATCAGGTGCACTGTGGACCACACCTTTTCCTGTTTTGTCAAAGCCCTACATTATCACGGAGGATATTGTCTTTATTGGATAATCAAAAGGCCAGACACACAGGCCAGACCCCTGCAAGGGCAAGACACAGACATGTTAACCTCTAATCCCTGCATTTATCATGCTAATGGAGAGAAAAATGTCATGATGAGCCCCCCTGTCTGGTCGTCTGAGGATGTGTCCCGTCACTATAGCTATTCGAGAGCTCATTTACTAGTCAGGACGAATTAAATCTCTCCATCTCTTCAGCTGTACCTCCATATGAAATTGGCAAGCCCTGCTCTTCTTTCATCTCTCTCTGCAGGAGTTTCACGGTTTCTCCATCATTTCTTCTCTATAGTATTTTCTATGCATGGCTGTATTCTCTCAGCGTGAGCCTGCTGTTCTCTCTTGATAGCGCTCTCACCCTCCCGCACAGGTTATTCACAATGAATGAATGAATAGTGCCATGTATTTGTACTCTTTGCCGGGCTGTTTTAGCAATTGCTGGATACTGGGACTGCACAGCATCGCTGTATGAGTCAACTCATCTGATTTGATGTAATTTACATGATGGTCTTACTATATGGCAACAGTATTCTTGTTTGTATTTTCTTCCAGGTGACGTCTGCGACAAAGAACTCTAGTAGTAATACATTTATATTTATTTATGTAGTTAGTTATTATTTATTTGTATTATATTTCTATATAACATTAATAAATAAGTAGGCATGTTATTTATTATCAATTTATTATTATCATTATTAATTTGTATTTATTTATGTAGTTGTTTATTTTCAATATTTATAAATATTTATATTTATATTGTGTCTATAATTTATAAATATCTATTTATATTATTATTATTATTATTGTTACTATTACTGAAAACCCATTAACTTATTATTATTTCTGGTGTTATAGACGTAAATATCTGTTCTGTGCAACATACGTAAATATGCTACTTCTTCAAGGCATCACAAATCGTGTTTGATCTCACTTTCATTATAAACAATGCAAAACTCTTACATATTTTGCATTGGGTATGTTAACTTAGCAGCTTTAAATACTTGGGAAGGAAAAAGCTAATGAAATTATTTTGAAATAATCAATTTGTTACATTGCTTAATGCCATTTTAAGCTGTGTCAACAGGGGTTGTTGCTTAATTTCAGTTAGCCTGAGAAACATCTGAATCGGGATTCAGGCAGAGTCATTAATCCTCATTCATTTTAAAGGCTTTGACTGCAGTTATTCAAGCCAGTTTAGCAAAGCCGCGCAAGGAAGCTTAAGGCAACGTAAAGCCCAAACTCCTGGGTCTCTTCTCATCCCGAACAGCTGCTTTCAAAACACCTCTGGAAAAAAACACCCTCATATGGGACAAAAAGTGAATGCGTTTTGTGCCGCCCAACTTTGCTACTGCATTCTCTAACAGTGACTGTAATTTACTGGATGAGAATTGGCAGCGTTCCAGAGCAAGTCTATAGATACTCACAAAGCAACCAAATGGAACTGCCCAAAGGAGAAACATTGTTTTAGAGAAAAGCTCAGTGAATATTGTGAAATGCTGAATAGAGCCTATAAATCACAAAACACCAGCAATTTGATAAGTATATTAAAGGCAAAATGTGATATTTTACTCATCAAATGTAATGGAAAAAAACTGCTGATATTAAACTTCTTTATTTCAGAACACTTATTTTGGTTGGTTAAACAGAAAGTTTCCCCAAACTAACATTGTTTGGGTCATAGTTGCTGTGTGCTTATATTCAGATGTCAAACCTTCTGTCCTTTCTCCACTGCAAAATCCAGCATAACTGTTACTGTGACAATTTGACATGACAATCACATCTCAAAAGTCGCAAATTGAGGTTTGTGACTGAGCCTGCGTGTGTGTGAGTGACAGTGAAAGCATATTAAACTGCACCTACGGAGGATGTCATGATGTTTCAGAATAAAAAAGTTTGACATTAAGTTGAGGAAACTGTGTGTTAAAAGTCTACAAATCTTAGTTAAAGGGACCCACAGCAGCACACGGAACAAGAAAATCTACAATAACATGAAAAAGTACTTAAACGTACAAGTTAACAATATTTTCACACTTTACCTTTAACAGAAATCTTGTTGTTTTAAATATCGCTATTTCTACATTAATACACATTTCAATTAGAAATCTCAATAAGAACGTTTCAATAAAAAATCCACACACACACAGTCGGTGGAGCTGTGACTGAAAATAGAAAAAAGGGATTTAAATGTTAAATGTCCAGTGAATGAAATTTAACAGGATCTAGTGGTGAGGTTGCGAATTGCAACCAACGGCTCACTGCACCTGCTCCTTTTGAAGCACTATGACATTTGACACAGAATTAAGATGTTTTCGCTTCTTTGCAGAAGTAAATATCGTAGTTTTTTTCCATTTAGGGCTACTGTGAATTCCAAAGCTAAGGTAATAAAAACAAAGCGCTTCATTATGTTATGTCTTTTTACACATTTGATGACATAGTTATTGCATTTCTGTCAATAGATCCTCCACAAAATGACATATTGGACCTTTAAAAGAAAGCGGTCTTTTGGAGCCATGGATGAGCAGTTATGCCTGTTTGGGTATGTCCTGTTCATCTATTATTTTCATATTTCTACTAATGAAAACATCAAAAAAGTAAATGCAAATAACGTAAAAAAAGATGACTTCAAATGGTCTGTCCTTCATTAACGCTGAGAACTACTGCCTTTTACAACAACTACCTTTAAACATCTAAGAAACATTTAACTAAACAACCCAAGCAGAAATTCAGGTGTAGAAATGCAGAAATAGCATTCTCCGCCTGGCAAGATAGACTCATACTGAAGCATCTTGTGTTACAGGTATCAGCAGCATTTTAACACACACACGCACACACCCCACCCCCCACACACACACAGACACGCATGCAGACATGCAGTCATGGTGTACCTCCAATGGTAGCTTCCTGCGGCTACAACACTATTAGTATTCCACGCGTCGTTATTTTAATATATCACTGCATTAAATGAAATTTCCCTAAGTGCCAGAGAGAAAAGAGAGAGAGAGTGAGAGATGGAGGTTGTATAATGGCAGAGCAGACGTCTTTCTTGCACAAGTGTGGCATACATCAACATCTCCATAATGTCAGGCAAATCAGATTCACTTAAAGAGCATTCCTACCTGCAGGCCACAAACTGATCACATACAATCACCTCCTCCCCCTCCCTCTCCTCCGCTCTTCGCCTGGAGAGTCTATTGATTCCTTTGAAACTCAGCGGTGACCCCCAGACCAGCCACCTGCTTCAGGCTCAAATCACTTTGTGGCTTCTATTATTGCTCCTAGTGGCCTACGGTACGTGCCAGCAGAACTGCTCGCGCGCTCTTTGTGCACTGCATCAGTATTCTGATGGAACAAGGGGAACATTTTAACGATTGCAACGGAAATGAGTAACCGTGTCTTGGTGGCTTTCTTGTGACATCACAATGTCTCTGAATATCAGGAAACAATTTTAGGCGGTTTAAATGATAGGAATTCTTAGACAATTATTCTAAGATTGGAAATTTATCTAAGCCAGCATCGAATAAACATAAATGAGCTCTTCAATTGGTCAACTATGAAAAATAAATATGTCAATATTTGTTTAGTCTGGGATCCGGGTTAACCAATGATATTATCAACAGTTAAATTGACACACTAAAATGATCTTCATCATGTAACATTGTCTATTATTCAATCGACTAAGGCGTGATGGGACATGCACATGTAATGCGTATATTTTTACAATACATTAATGCATTTGGTAGATGCACATTTGATCAAATTAAACCAATGACTATTTGAGAGCAAATTCAGATTTTAACAAATGAGAAAAACCACACACAAAAAAACAGCTGAAGTGTGAAACCAGCCATGGGTCAACAGCAGTGCGTTGACTTTACCAAGAAGCACTTAAACTCTCAACCATATTGAAGCAATGGAGCTTGAACTGTTTCTATCACGGGCGAATTATAAAGCTTATATGATGATCTGGGGCAATTGGGTCAAATAATTCAATGCCTCATTCGTGGTGGGCTTGACTAGTAATTCAGCTGAATCTAATGTGGCAGTCGATGCATTTTTCACTTCATTTCTCTCTCTCTCCCTCTCTGTCTGTCTCCCTTCATTGTATCAGTAGCATACAGATTGACAAAGTGAAACCTGTGCTGTGAGTGGGCCTTAAAAATGTAAGGTGAGATACAATGTATAAATGCATGTTTCACCCAAAAATAAAATAGTTCTCTCATGAATGACTCTCTAGTTGTTCCAAGCCTGTATAAATGTCTTTGTTTGTTTGAACACAGAGAAAGATGTTTGGACGACGGCTTGTAGTTCTTGGACCCGATTGACTAGCATAGTTGGAAAAATTGCTGCTGTAGTCAAAAGTCCCCCGGAATTGTTTGCTGTCTTACATTCTTAAAAATATTTATGTTTGTTCCTACCATGTTAGTCAATTGAGTCCAAAAACTGTTTGGTTCTAAGCATTCTTCCAAATATCTTTCTCTGTGTTCATCTGAACAAAGGAACTTTGAGGGTGAGTAAATGACGACAACATTTTAATTTTGGGTGAACAATACATTAAATAGAAAACATGATATTTTGAAATATACTATATCCATGCTGAGGAATAACATTATTATTAATAGAGATTATAAACATACAGACAGCTTAAAGGTAAAGTACAGTGGAAAAAAAAGCCCTTAGGGTACACGGCACAAGTTGACCCCTGTGCATTTAACACAAAGTGACCAAAAGGGCACCTGTGACCCCCAGGGTCAAACAGACCAACTGACCCCTCAATGCTGTCTGTTTTCATTGTTTCCATATATTATAAGGTCTTTCACAACAGGGTTAACTATAGTGATGAATAAAGAAAACGTTGGGCCTTGAGGCGAGACCGTTTTTAAATAATACAGTAGCAGAGCACATGAATATCCGTGCAATCTCCAATGGTTTGCTGAGGTATGGAAACGGGCTGAAAAAAAAGACAGGAAGGGCAGAGTCTATGTGAAGGGTAAAGACCCCGCTGTACCTTCCTCTTGCGAAGGGTACACCTTTCTGCCAAATTACCCTCCCCTGCCCACACCGGGCATCCGTGCCAGGGAAAACCACTCTGCCCGCACAATAATTACAGCTGCGTTCTAATGCTTTTCCAGAGAAATATATTGCGGCTGACAGACGTAGCAGAATGTGGTTTATCTCTACGGTTCACCATGCTAGCATGATTTCACATCAAACCCTCGCCCACTAGCCGTTTTACTCCATTTCTCATCTAAACACACGCACACAGTCTCTAAAACTGATCACCACCTCTGTGGGCTGCCGTTTCTGTTCATCATGCAATAAAGGGAGGGAATTTTCTCTGTCTCTCTCTGACTCTATTCCCCCAAATCATTTCACTCCAATTTAATCCTGATGCTCTTTGGAATGGCCCTGTTCCATTAAACCCACTTTGCGCCACTTTGCTATCAGCAGTGTGCGATTGCGAATGTCATTAAACTTGGGAGGGGCTTAGCTAAATCTGCCGGGGCTCACCCAAGTATCTTGCTGTCAAGTGGCAGTGTTTGAGTGTATGTGTAGACATCGTGTGAGGGCATCTCATTTAAAGACACAGGATTATTAGCCCCCCGCCCTATCAACACAGAGAGGCCCATCTCTTATCCACCAGAGGCTCATGTCATTAACACATTGAGCTAATTGAAGATTTCCTATCGGAACGTTAATACACACAAACACGTGGTGGATGGGGACTGTCGTTCTTTTTCAATCATGGGAGGTCTGAGGGGAAAAAGATTGTGGAAACTTAGCCAACACACACACGAGCACGGTGTCTAAAATATCAATGAGTAACCGAATATTAATGATTAAATGAAACCAGTTTATTAGCAAAAAAACATTACATGTAATGTAAAAAACCCTGCGAATAAATGTTGGGACTTACATATCTGTACTCCACAGAAGTACAAAGAGTATTGTGGAAACAAATGTGTTATAAGTGTCGTTTCACCTGACTGATTCATGTTATACATTAGACCATACACATAGGCAGAGAGAGAGAGAGAGAGCCAGAGATCTACTTTAATTGCTACCTGAGATCTGGAGTCAAGGAACTGAAATACAGCGCAAGAGAGAACCCGGTGAAGTGTGAAACTCTGCCGTGGAACAAATGATATAAAGGTTTTAAAGAAACTAAGAGTTGGAGAAATCTGAATTCAACAGGAATAGAGAAAAGACAAAAAAACTAAAATAAAAAAAAACTCGATAAGCAACTCAATATTTACTGAATTTGATATGGGTTGTGTAAATAGTTTGTTTTTATAATAGTTCGCATAAAAATAACATTATGTCATCATTTACTCAACCTTCTGTCATAAACGCACATCACTGTCTTTTGTTTGTTTGTTTTTTAAGTGTATTTATTGTACAAAACTGTCAAATGGCATGAGAAGCTCCAGTCTCCAACTAACTCCATAGCAAAGGCGTGACTAGTCCATTAAAATGAAGAAAAGAAACCAAAGGGGTTGGGACAACAATAAGAAAATGAGTCAATTGCTTAGGAAAAATATATATTTTTGGGATTACAGTTACAATTTCAATTGCAGACAACCAAACGGTACCAGTTGTATTCAAAATGCGAGGTAAATATTTGTACATGCATGATTGGATTCTTTTTTCTGTAGGGTTTACAGTATGATGCCATTCAGCGATCTTTCCATCCATCTTTGGCACTTTCTCAATCCACATCTCCATCTTTCTCTCATGCACGCTGAGACTTGGTCATTTATCCTGTGGTTTCGGTGTGGCAGTTTAAAAGGGCCCTGCTCAAACTCACACATACAGTCACGCACACAGTGTTCCTATGATGGCATGCTCGGGTGAAATGAAGTGTCTGGGCATTAGACCCTGACTGTACACAAGGGAAGGAAAGAGCGTTTCCTTGCCTTGCTTTTTACATTACACACAAAAACGAGGGAAAAGTATTTCTTTTCAAGAATATATTTTCAGAGCAGATACACGCAACTCTGAATCCGTCCCTGCGCACAGAGATAAGAATGAAAAAATAGATTCGTAGATGGAATTCCCCGTACAAGCAAGACGGAGGGAGAGAGAGCAAGCCGCCGAAAGTTATTTCTAGCCGAACATGCACTGGAGAAGAGAGAAGCAATCGCTCTGGAGAGATTTGTGTTCATTCTGAGCAAAGCCGCAGAGTGGATTTCCCAGGCAACTATTCAAAAAACAGAATCAGTTTCCTGCAGTACAAGGGCAGAAGGCTTTGCATGCGGAAAGCGCAGCGCTGGCAACTTACAGTAGAAATCTCTCCAAGCCAGGGCAATAACACTGAGAGATCGCCCGAGACATTACGCCGTAGCGTTTGGCATGTAATCAGTATGGAAGGACAGCCAGGTTCCCGAGCTCAAGGCTGATCTCCTCTGTCCAGATTCTCCCAGATGCATTTACCATTGTTGACTCTTATGAATAAACACCTAAACATATATAGCCTATAGAGTTCCTGGCTGAAGGACAGAGTGAGTGGAATAGCGAAGGTGTGGAGGAAGGGTTGACAGGTTGGAATTGTAAGGTTTAGGTGTTGGATTCAGGTGTCGGCACATCTGGATCTGGCACTGGCTTGATTTCTCTGATTCAAACGAGCTGTGAGCCAGCTGACACACTTTGGACAAACCATCACAGCGCAGATGTGTCATTCAAACAGAAGAACACCATACACAGACATGCAGCCATATCCGCATAAGTTAGACGTAACAGTTTTGTGTACTTACATTATCTCAAATAATTTCAATGTTTCAATGCAGATATACTTGTTGTGTCTATGGGTGGCGTCATGTCCACGTTTCCACTTTTACTGCCGTAAAAATCATAGGTGTGTTTGACCTCATGTGGTGCTGTTGTATGACATCAAAGTTTCACGAAAGCGACTCGAAAGCAGTACTGTTGTGTTGTTCTTTCGATACTTTGGAGTAATAGGCCATTCGATGTGTGCGATCAGATCACATTGCAAAAGAGTGAGTTTCAAGAAATGTAGAGGTAATACCTGAAGCGTCTAGAATGGCGATCTATATATGTTTTTTATAAAGCCACTCTGTTAGTTTGGAATAAAAAAAGCATTTGTCGAACCATTTCATGATACACAATATTCAATACACACGCACTAGTGATGTGCGGGTCATCTCTAAACCCGCGGGTCAGTCTGGGTAAAGACATTTTCTCTTTATTTGCAGGGCGGGTCATAAAGTTTTTTTTTAAAACATGTATGTTGGGTGCAATTCCCTACAGCCTATGTTAAATATTTGGAAATATATATTTTCATATTTTATGAGGTTCTTTGATAAGGTTACAATACGTAGGCCTTCGTAGCAACGTAACTTGTGTGATGTCCCAAACCTTTGGCCTTACTTCACCAAAGCGCCAAGCAGCTCCTGCCACCAGCCACAACAACAAAACAAACGGAGAAATAAAAAAGTGATAATGGAAGACGAGGTGCTGGAGAAATGAAGGTCGGGAATTTACATCATTAAAAGAAAACAAGATAAAGCTGCTACATCTTAAGCTTGAGTCCGGTTCTCAGAAATAGTTCCAACAAGAAACAGCAGCAGCATCGGCTACATGATGTCAATAATCTATGCATACCTAAGTCACTTGCACTATTTTAGTCTAAATTATCATCTGTTCATAGCCACCTGTACATTAATGTTCATAGTATATAGCCAGCTATATATATTGTTCATAGTATATACCTACTGTCATATTTTCATAGAACATTCCTACTGCAAAATATTTTTATAGTCCATGCCCACTGTATTATATTCTCCCATACTGTATTCTGTATTTATTCTAACTGTATATCCTGCACTTGCTAACTGCACTTCTGGTTAGACCTAAACTATAGTTTCGTTACACTGTACTTGTATATGTGTAATGACAATAAAGTTGAATCTAATCTAATCTAATCTAAAGTGCAAGTCGTGTGGAAAAATATACAAACACGAGAGTCACAAAACAGGCACTTCCAGCATGTCAAGACATATTTGTGGGGGGGTCCAAGAAAAAGGACGACACGTCTCAAAGTTTTACCGTTTTCCTCAAAAATAAAGTACCAGCACATGTCAAGTCCAAGGTGCGGGTGGGTTTTAAAAATAGATACACGGGTGTGGGGCGGGCTAAATAATTTCATAAAAGCGGAAAAACCTCGACCCTGCGCATCACTAACAAGCACGCAAGGCCAAGCCAATGCAAAGAACTTGGTGAGCACAGATTCCATACAGACCAAAAAAAAGACACCCTATTCCAAAGACCTTTTGGACATCTCTGGTACAATGTACTGTAGATTATCATAAATGAAAGACTTCATCAACTCATTTAGTGAATTCAGACAAAACCACATTAACCCTTTTTGCGTGTCTCATTAAACAGCAGAAGCAGTGTTATACTGCAGCGTTTGACTATAGCCCTGTCGTGTCTTGCCCTTAGGCTGATATCTGACAGAGAGAACCACCAGCTGGCAGCATATGCACACCGCCGTATCCCTGACAAATCTACACTGACATTAGCGGAGCAAACCTCAAATCTTTGATTGTGTGTGGGTATATCTCTATGTGTAATTGTGTAAGGCTTTGCCGTTCCTGTCCTTACATAAAACAAACGGTACAGCTCACACAGACTGTGGTTCCTCCCCCTCTCACAGCCGCTGCGAAGAAATACGGCCGTTTCATTTCAGCTTGATAATGGTGCTCAGAGAGGGCCGCGCATACTAAAAAGATGAAGCCCACTCTGATGTACAAGCACACCGGGGCCCCACTGAGCAGGTCACGCTGAATCTTTCTTTCCCTCTCTCGAGTGGATGAAAGAAAACAGATTAAAACCAGTCGAAGAAAAGAAAATGGTAAAAGCTGAATTAATCAAATACATTTTGTTGTTAGAAAAAAAAGCAATTCATGCCTCAGGTCAAGAGACATCAGGGACCATTTTGTACCTTCTGAATTTCCTGCTAATTCTCAAGCAACAAAGACAAAAGGTTTTCTTTCATATGGAAGCCAAAGTGACTAGGTTACAATAATGTTTTTTGATGCTATCTGGACATCTACCATTGTTTAAAAAATGATTCTTCATTTCTTCTTTTGTCAGCATAAATGTACAAAAGGCAGCGATGTAAACAGTCCTAAAAATGTCATTTTTTTTTCATTTTCCATTTGAGCTCTTTTCTAATCTAAATGCTTCTTTGCCATCGCTGTAAAACGTCAGAGGTAAGCTGGAACACAACTGGAAGCTGGTGATGCAAACATAGAACATGGTAAGTGGGCATCTCAAAAAAGATTCAGACCCAGGAGAGTATTTGAAGTGCGAGTTCAAGTGTGTTTGTGGGTAAATTAAACTAGAAACTAGAACTGATTTCATTGAAGTGTTAATGTACTTAGACTGTTGCACGTGCTCCATTTTCAGTTTATCCCCCAATCTCTGTTTGCAATGCAGCACATCAAACCCGCTGTGAAGCGGATCTCTCCCGGGACTAAATTATCAACCATTGACTTTTTGTCTGACTTTTTCCTCCCTTTTGTTTCTACGGGTGAGCTGAAGTCAGCAGAGCGTTGCGTTCCTCTATACTGCAGTGAGAGATGGGACCGCAGCGCCCGTTGAGGGCGAGTTAATTCGTCTGATTCAGTCAGAAAACATAAGCATGGTTCTTTGTTCATGGAAGAGGATTTAAATAGTCAGAGGAGGAATTGGTGACTGGTTTCGTGGTAAATAAATGTCAGAGGAGGAGAACTGTTGCTGCGTGGAGAATACACGGCCAAAGGTTCTGCTGAAATCGCAGCCCTCTGCAGGCAGTGTGCAACTGTTATGCAAATTGTCAGTTATATACTTGAAGGCAAATTCAATAGGCAAGAACAGACGGCCGGAGGGAACCTGCTTAAATTATGTGAGTGGGGGGGGGGGGTGTTGGTCTACTATAAAAACCACGTTGGATGGCTAGCAGGAAAGTGAATTCAGTGCATTTTGGACATGACGGTCATCTCAATATCAAAATATGTCCCATTCTACCCCTAATCTTGTTGGTTAAGTTGCCTTAAAAGCCTGGTAGGTGTACCACCGCCCAAACCACAAAAGGGATGCTAGCTTGTTAGTCTGCTTTAAGTGTGGATTGCTGTGTCCATTTGGATCCATTGAGCTGTACAAACAGATATTTGCCATTTCAAGAAGATTACTGGGCAGATTAGCAGGTGTCAATGCACAACCTGTGTACAGTACACCTGCTCTGTATCAAAACCTAGTGATCTGGCTACTGAGGCAACATATTGAAGACATCATGAGTATGCTTACGAAACATGGGGTGTTTCTAATGGCTCCTTAATTGTGCAAAGATTGGACAATTACAGCATGCCATGCATCTTCTGCTCGGAGGCCTATCCCAGAATACATAGCGACCAGTTTATTAAATCAAATCCATATATATATAGTACTATAAACTAAATTAACTGAATCGTATGCTTTTAAGAGTATTGCTATTTGATTAGCATGTTGCTAATATAAAATGCTATTGAAATTATTTGTGAGCGTATGTGTCAACAGCACTGTTTGTGTGTTGTGTAGTATTCTTTCCTATATAGGGCATGTCAGAATGATCACTCTTTTGGCTCTATGATCAGCCTACATAGACTGCAAGGTAGTTCTCTATTATTTGAGTCAAATAGTGACTAAAGCCACCATAGAGTCACATAGATTGTACACAAATTAGACAAGTAAGTAAGAGGCCTAATGCTTAACATCAAAGCACATTAAACACTGAACAAAACCCATGATGGAAAAGTTGTGACCCATTATTACAGCGGCTCTGCCCTCAGGCTCAGTACCATGTCTTTAGTCCGATGCCATCCTGTGGGTGAGGTCGTTCCTGAGCTCTAATTAGTGGGAGCAGATAATGTCACACAGAACAGAAGGATCAATACGGAGAACGAGGAACGGCAGTCAATGCCTCTCCATGCTGGTCAGATTTCAGAGAAGGGACATCCCCCACTGAACTGCTCTACTTAAGGAATTGCCCAGCACCTCATGCTCTGATTAAGAAACACCAGAGTTCAAACACTGCTCTGATTCTCCATTTTGTCCGTTAATATATTAACAACACAACCTCGACAGTGCTGTCGCTCATTGGCCATAATACACAGTTGTTCATTCACTTCTGAGAGCTTAATCTGTTCACACAGACTTCACTGATAACAGGAGTGACAACCGAATTCACTCCAGAAAAATTGGTAGTGACAAGCAAATTTGTTATTAAATCTGCTTTGCATGCACAGACCTCACCTGAAAACTAGCTGTTAACGATTTAGGCTATTTAAAACACATCAGTGATGTTTGCCTCTTATCTCTATGTGCAGTGGAAGCAAATCGCAAGCTGTATTTGTGTATTTTCCTCATTTGGATACTTTGCACCAGCCAGTTTTTTAACCGTAGTACTGTAGTTCCTGCCAACATTGCAGTTTAGGAATAATTCTTATATAGGGTATTAAGAAAACCTGCTGTTGAAAAACTTTCTTAATATGCATAAAATACACTGTGTATCTGTTGGTGGCGTTTCAAAAATGTAGTGGCACTCCTTTTAGGACAGTCTCTTGAGGTTCTAGCCATTCTCTCTTCAGCAGTCAGCGGTCGTCTTTAAAAGCACCAAACGAATCCTATAATTCGTTTTAGCAGAAAACAGCAATCTGGAATGTGTTGCCACTAAACTATGCAACTCAAACTCAAATGGATTAGTCCTTATTTGCTTAAACATACTGCTTCCCCGGAGACATGTCTTGATACGAGCCCAATCTCTCAGTTTTACATTCCCGCCAAACGAAATCCAGCTTGTAGAATGAATAAATGAACACAGTGGAGAGAGCGAAACAATGTTGGCTTTGAGGGTTCCCACACTCTTGTGTTCAGTCTCCATGGAGATGTACTGTTGCCTGCTGGGCCCATTCAGGCAGAAAGGAAAGGCCTTCGATGCACATAGAAAAGTCCAGAACACTGAATACACCCAACCACAGTACAGGAAACCTAGCATGATGTCATGAAGGTGAGGCTAGTGTCACTACAACAGCACTATTTTAGCATAATTATAACAACAACATTGTGTGTGTAATGTAGTATTGCACAAATATATTTATATATTGTGTCAAAAAAAACTAATGGGGTTAAGTAAAGTTTTATATATATTTAGTAAACAATTATTTTCCCTCGCATTTATCTTGTTCCTAGAACTTTCTTCCTTGGAACATAAAGGAGATAATTGAACAAAGAACTGCTTCGGTGGCTTCAATACCACGAAAGCACATTAAGACTCATTAAATTGTGCCAGCTGCCATAACAGCTTAAGTCATGTTGAGTTGACACCTTGTCACATAACGATATTAACAGCGTAGAAGTTCTGTTGAAAATCGTTCTGCGCCTCCAGATGTGGCGTAAAAAATGCGAATGATGTCATGAAGTGTCATGGCAGGTGGCACGGTTTAACCGTGCAATATAAAACGGAAATGATCAGCAATCAACACATAGCTTCCGCAGACACTCTAGTTCTTTATTAAATGTTTAAGCGAGTCATAAAATAAATCCATTGCATGGACTCCACCCTATCAGGTATTTCTTAAATCATCTGTCATATTATGTTTATAAAAAGGTCATATCGGGTTTTAACATGATGGTCAGTTTTATGTGAATGGTTTTGGGCTAACTAAGACGATTTAATTGAGTAACTAGCTAGCAAGACTGGTTACCATTTAAAAAGAATGTTCTTAGAAAGCATTCAACTGAAAATAAATGAAAATTACATCTTAACCACGCAAACTGATGCGTGACATATTACATTTGACCTGGCCTTCAAATGAGGGGCTGTCAACGAACACCTGACATCTGGATCCGATAAAAAAAAACTGTGGTGGTAATTTTTCTCACCCACGACAGACGTTCGGGAGCATAGGGGTCAGAATAACACAGTGAAGAGCGTTGCTTTAAATCGGTGTGAACTGACATAGGCTATAGGGACTGCTTTGCGCAAAGTGTCCAGTATTTTCAGACATCATTATGACTCATTGACAAATGACTAAACACCCAGGGAAAGACTACTAGACCGGGGCACGATCACCGAAAACTATCATTTACGCGTGTGCCCTTCATCCTAAACGCGCATCAAAAGAGCGCACGCTCGAAGTGGAGACGCACGGGAATAGAGATCCGTTACTTTCCAAGCCATTATTTCTACTGGGTAAACGTTTTTTTCATCTCATTTTCAAGCTGCCCCGCTCTCCGAGCAAGCCCAACCGTCGGTCCACAGGCAGTCAGAAAAGGATGCTCCCTGTCAAACCACATCATCCTCACGCGCACTCCTTCATACCGCTTCGATCGTGGGAACATAGGCTACTCCTCCTGCTCAACGGTCCACAAGAAACGCTAAACAGAGACGCTTTACGCGGTCGCCGGTGAGCTGAGTCAGTTGATCGTTGGAGTGCGAGTAACGGAATTCTTGCCGCCCGGTGGTTCCCTGTGACACACGGGCGCGCACACACATACGACGCGATGCGGGCTTCTGCTGTCGCGGAGCCCTTGCGGACGGATCACAAGTCCCTTTGCCAAACTCAAACCCACAAAAACAACATCTACACGTCTATCACTTTACGACAGCCGCCTGATCGTGATACATAGTGTGGGGAGACCTTGCGCAACCGTATCTTGAACTCGTACTCGTACACCCGAGCACGTATAGCGTGCAACAAATCTTTGCGAGTGTGTGTTCATGCATACACGTATAGCCTAAACCAAACCACTGTATAAGAGACTCAGGTCAGCAGTCAATTAAATATGAAGTGTTGTAGTAAATCTCAGTTGATCAATAGCCCTCTCGCTTTCCACGCAGGGCAGAACACGGATGTCAATGCAGCAAACGCCGCTCGTCTCCGATCACTCCAAATGCGCTTGGACCCGCAAACACCGTCAACTGGTGGCAGCGATAGTTGGGCTCATTTCACCCGCAAATCAAAACCGGAACAACTGTTCAATAATAGATCTAAAAGCTTTACAAGATACGTGGAATCATTGAACCGACACAACTCCGTTTCCAAAGCGCTGGAAGACGTTCCCACGTTCCACATGGATAAGTTTCATTGCAATGCCATCAGAACCGTTTTCTCTTTTCATACGTCACAGTAAAGGCATATATAGGACACGCTACATACGAATGCACCTGATTTAATCTTACCTTTAAACCGGTGCGTTCAGATCCCATATTTCTCATTAAAAAATCCACGCGCAATCTGTATCCAGTCTCCACCGCGGTCCTCACGTCTGTAGAAGAGCAGTAATCCACTTTCCCATGCCGGGGACAGAGTGCCACAAACCTGGACTACATCCTTTCTATGGCACACCAAAACTGATGGGATTTTTGCGTTTCTTTTACCCTTTACCCTGTTCTTTCTCTCCGCTTTTCCAGCTGAAGTTGCCTGGTTACCTCTCTCTAAAAGCGCCGCTCCCGCAGCCAATCACGAGCGCGAGTGCGCGTTAACCCGTGGCGCGCCGAGCTGTCCTGGTTTCAGGGGAAACGCAAAGAGTGGGAGGGGTGAGTGAGACTTTCAACGCCAAAAAGCTAAGATGCGCAAAAGAGTAGAAAGACAGGGCGAGAATAAGGGGATGCGTGTGAGACATGGAAAACATTTTATGTGCTGAGACTGAAGATTCTCATTCCAGCACTCAGTTACTTCACACATCAGCAACCGAGTAAAAGTGTGCCATGGAGAACAGGTGCAATGTGACCACGCATGCACTGCACGGCTGCAACCATGCCAAAACTCAAATTCAACTAGATTTTTGGTTATGGCAGCTAATAATCTTAAACCAGCTACCCAGCAGCCGATGGAGAATTGCGAGTTCTGTTTTAACCTTCTGAGTCACCTCATCATGCAGAGTATTGATTTTAATTCCATCCTCTTCTCAGTTAGCGGCTGCCAAGTACACTACGCCCTTTTCACTCTCAATCACTGTAAACTGGACCAGGCAGCTTCCGGCTACACACTGATTCAAAACATCCGTATGGATTGCTGGTGGTGAAATGTATCCAATGAGGGAACACTCAGGAATGATGATGCCAAGCATAATCAACACGCTATAGAAATGTATTCACAGCACTAATGAAGAGGAATGTGTTACTAATGTAACGCCTCTACTATAAAGCATCTGCAGCACTGCAGCAACGTGATATCAATTTCAGAATGTGCCTGTCATCAGCCTTTAGCCTGCTAAAGTCACTTCAGCTTTCTACATTAACGTACCTCAGTGTGGTTGGACACATTCTTGTAGTTCATCCGTTAAGGCATGGCGCTAGCAAAGCCTAAGTCATGGGTTTGATTTCCAGGGATATTTACTTTTAATGCAGTTCACTATCATTTTCATCTGCTACAAGTGTCTAAACATCATGCATTTACATTCAATCTCTTGGCATTTTTTCTATGTTCTCTAGACCCGCAACCACTTCATCACTGTCCACCATGAAACAAAAGCAATACTAATATAAAAATATATTTATTGTTCTTTTCTTTCTGTCTTTCATAACCCCTGTACATTAAGTTAAACTCTTCTGATGTTGATAAATCACCTTTATCATCTTTTTGATTAATTTATTTTAATCTATTAATTTATTTGAACATCTGTCATGATTTAATGAGTAAATGTCAAAACCTTGGAGGGTTTACAGGTGCGGTGTTAGAAGTTATTCTGTCTCGGTGCTCAATTGAGTGGATGGCAGTTCTGCATTTTGAATGTCTTCCTGCAGGGCGGCGATATAGAGAGTCTAAGTGATTTTGTAAGTGCATTCTTTCTTTTTCTTTCTTTCTTTCTTTCTTTCTTTCTTTCTTTCTTTCTTTCTTTCTTTCTTTCTTTCTTTCTTTCTTTCTTTCTTTCTTTCTTTCTTTCTTTCTTTCTTTCTTTCTTTCTTTCTTTCTTTCTTTCTTTCTTTCTTTCTTTCTTTCTTTCTTTCTTTCTTTCTTTCTTTCTTTCTTTCTTTCTTTCTTTCTTTCTTTCTTGTAGATGTCACTGACAGATATCTCTCTCTTTCTCTCCCTCTCTCTGAAAAAAATATTAAAGGGGAACTCTCATCACCAGTTTTCTATGCGTTAGAATTCATTTTCATTATAATAATTCTGTTTATTTTTGTCTCACTCAGTCTTTCATTTTCCCCAATTTCTGCTTTTCTGCCATCTCCTTCCTTCTTGACATTTCCCTCTGTTTCCTTCCATCTCTGCTTTTGCTTCTTATTCAGTGGTTGGATGTTTATTTCATTGAGAGCTGTTTCCAACCAATATTTCAATCCTCCCTGAAACCCTCCCCCTCTCACCTTCCAAGCATACACAATCTCAAACCCCCTCCTCATCCTTTCCTCCCTCCCTAAATCTGGAAGAAAACAGGAGATAAAGAATAAAACCAGTCCATTACATTAAAAGGACCAGAGAAGATCCTACAGTATATGCTGTGACAGATGCAAGAAAACAGCTTAACCTCAGCAAGGCAATAAGAGAATCAATACAACCACAATCCCAAAATTCGATCATCCAGGTAATACACGTCGCTTCACTAGCACACTTCACATGATTCTGACCTGTCAACTCTCCTTGAGGTAAAAAACTTGGCAGGCATAATAAACACAGAGGAATTTGTTCTCAAGGTTAATGATCTTATCTGGCACCCTCATACTGAACATTTTAATGTTCGGGACTGGTATGGATGTAGGGTAAAGTTGCGCTCTTAGTCTAATAGCATTCTGACAATAAACATTCAAGTTTCTGTATGATGGAATGAGGACATTCCAAATGTATGGATCTTTAGCGGTGCATTCCCATCAGATGCGATATGACAAGGGTGAGTGAAACCGAACACAATTACCACCATCCTCTGTACTTTCTGGAAGCGCAACGCACCGAAGGATGCATATCGATCCGTCCAGAGGAAAGTATTTTGGCATGCCCCTTTTTTCTGATCGAGGGGATTATTTTACCCCGACCAGCTAGCGGCTTGTTTAAAATGTGTGTATGCGGGCGTGAGTGCACACACACACGCTGTTAGCACTAACCTTCCTGTGGTGGAAAGCTCATTTGTCATAGTAAATCAGTCCGTGAAGGCGTGGAGGGCTTTGAATAGTGGTCGAGCTGATCAGAGGCTTCTCTATGATGGATGGATGGATAAATTGAAAGACAGAAAAGATGTGAACACGCACACACACAGTTTCCTACAGCCATGCTCCACCATTTCATCGCCCAGCTGTTGTTTTTTTACTGGTTGGATAGCTGAAGGTTACATGTGTTATGCATTGATCAGTTATGATTCCTGCAGTACTTTTAGTTGTTCCCGGGCTTATACAGTATGTGCAGGGTAGCAAAACTACATGGCAAAAATAATGGAGAGATAGTTGACAGCTAAGAGACTCTTCCTTGCAAAAGAGAGACGTATGTGAGGACAAATTTATCAGAGACTCCTGACACATGAGTCCAATGCTGGACCTAGACATACATACACTCTCCACTGCTGCGAGAAGCCTCATGTCAGACATACATCAGGCCCACACTGACATGAATCTGCAATTCAGCAACTGCACTTCATGGAGACCTATTTCATAACACGTTCTATAACTTCTTGTAACACATTTTTGTAGATGTTCCTCTTCAGATTTTTTTAAAATATAAATAAAAACAAATGAGACAAATGTCGATGGGCTTCACTAAAATCAATTAAAGGGATAGTTCACCCAAAACGGAAAATTCTGTCATCATTTACTCACCTTCGAGATGTTTCAAATCAGTATACATTTCTTTGTTCTGATGAACACAAAGAAAGATATTTGGAAGAATGTTTATAACCAGACAGATTTCGCCCCCCATTGACTACCATAGAAGGACAAAATACAGTTGTATTACCAAAAGTGCCCCAGAACAATTTGCTGTCCTAGTATCTTTTCCTACAGAAAGAGAGTCAATGGGGGGCAAGATTTGTTTGGTTACAAGCATTTAAACAGTGTGGAATACATTCTAATTATTTTCAGTAAGTCACTTCAGCGACAGAAAAAGCTGTAACGCAGCATTACATAGCTGACGGGTATTGTTACGTGCGTGGGGGCGGAGAAGAATTTAGTTTAAAAGCGTTGCCGAAACGTCTTATGTTTTTACTCTTTATGTCACATTACTTGATAGGTATGGACCCCGGAGACACCTTGTATCCTTTTATTTTCATTTATACATTTGGCAGACGCTTTTATTCCAAGTGACGTACAGTGCATTTAAGGCATACATTTCATATGGATGTGTGCTCACTGGGAATTGAACCAGCGACCTTGCCGTTGCAAGCATCTTGCTCTATAATGTAAGTTGCATAATATACTGTACATATTAAAGCAATTTCACACCAGCCAGAATGAGTTACGGCCGTATATCAGCAAGGCGGTATTTCAGCCGATGTCTTCATACATTTGCCTCTAGGTACACCAGCTAGAAGCGTAGAGAAGCTTTCCTTAACTTTTTCAACTTTGGTGGTTTTCCTTTGTAGGAAAATGTGTCTTAGATCCAATTTCACTTGTCAAAATTTCTTCAAGCTCTGAAAAAATTAAACGACCTATTTTTTTGCAAAGATCCATGTTATGCAACACGATTGAAGCTATTGTTCTGTACAGTATGTATCCAAGACATCCAGAAAATGTAAAAAGTTTTTTTTATGGTAATGAACAGCACACACCAGCGCAGTGACCCAACACTGGTCCGTTACAACAAAATGTAAATGATTTACACTGTAATTGCACATTCTGTAAAAAAGAAACAGCAAATTCATATAAATAATTGAGCAGATGTCACAGTAACACAAAAGCCACTGGAGAGCTCTGTGAGCCTCAACAAGCATATCACGTGCCGCAGCATAGACCACTATAACACCATAAGTGAAGTGACATGAAAGCAAGAGACAAAGTGCTCTCGGTGTGAGGAAACAAACGTTTAACTCGCATGACCTCGTGACGCGCCAAAGTCAAAGGTCAGTTACTCATCATCACCAGAGGACACAAACACAAATAGCTTGTAAGACAAACTGCACTAGCGCTGAGCAAACATTTTCTTTGCGCTCTCAAACACACAAAGGTGCCGAGTGTCATCCAACTCCGAATAACATTCTGTTTTATTTGGCATGTGTAATATAGAACAAATAGACTGCACCGAGGATGAATGGAAAACTGTAAAGTTTATGCAAAAGTGCACACAGAGACTTAAGCGTACGCAAACAAAGTCACATTGCGAAAGCCGGTATCAGACGATTCACGGGTGAATTCATTTATCAGTTCGCACGCAGAAATGCTGCACAAACCAGTTGATGTAAGGACTGAAATACCGCTGCTTCCTATTTAAGATAAGTGATTGTTATTCTATTAAATGCAAACATCTCTTCTATGTAAATTAGACTTATTGCGTCTTATTTACAAAACTCTACTATGCGCCACTTCTTTCACGCTATAATAATTTTCACGCTATTACCGCTTGCACAAAGCAGGCTGTAAACAGAATTTGATTCAAAAGAGATGTTTGTGTACATTTCCTAATGATCACAGCGGCAGTAAAATGTCGATCAGATGTAATACATTCAAATAATTATCTTTGTAGCGTTTATATCCAATAGGAATGTCACTCATTTTCTCATCAGACTAGTTAATTGAGCCAACACGGGCATACACCGAATGGTTAGTTACTGACCTAAATAAGGTATTTAAGAATACAGTACTCACCACAGTTTCTCCACATCTGGTTTCCATCATAAAACTCAACAGTGGGGGGTGAGATACCTGCATAACGTAGAAGGAAACAAGCTGTTATATGAAAGCAGTATTAACCCGAAGCAAAATCTCAGCTGGCCTTTTATAAATAGCCCATTCCACCCTTGATCACCCCTATATGCTGGTGTGAGATCTTTATTACGCCAAAGAAAGGAGCCATGTGTCAAGAAAAATGTATGGTGAGGTAGAGGGGTCATTAAAAAGAAAAAGGCAATTGCAGACATCACATCATTACCGTTCCACCGGCGTCTACCGAACACTAGCCCTGGCTATGAAGAACCTTACATGAGCTATCTTGGCCATCATTTCCTTACGCAATGGATGACAAACCTCCATTCGATCAAGCCTTATTACAAACACATTTTCACATTTCTCTTGATGAAAAGCAGACAAATCAATCGTCAGTGTGACGGTTAAAGAAGAAACGGCCACACAAAAGGCAGAAATTACCTTTTCATCACGACACAGTTAGAGTCATTTGAAAATAATCACGCAACCATTTCCTAGCATGAAGTACACTCATTAACCATCAGAGAGAAAAGTAACAGAGAGAGGGAGGGAGGAGAAAAGAGGATAAGAGAACTGGGTCAGAGAAAACAGAACGCAAGCCGCTCGCTCTCTAATGAACTTCTCAGCATTGTTTCTACGAGTTTGATCTAATGAGTCAATGCAATTGCAACAATGAAGCGCATGAGGGTTATGGCTAACATGTATATTAATCTCCCGGGGCCAAAAACATTATACCTGGGCAAAACAATCTGCTCCAAATGCCACTTGATCCGAGAAGCAATATTGTGTTATAATATCTGCGTTTCTAAGTAATTGGATTTTAAGTAACTATATAAGAGGTGTGATAATACAACCTGATCTCACAGGAAAACATACTGTAGCTATTTTAAGAGGAGACAGATTCCTCTGAATTTGAAAATAAATGAAAAAAACAGTTAGTTTGGAAGTTTAGTGGTACAGTTGTGGCACTTATGTGTAATGTTAACGGAATTATCGATTTTAGACGCGCAGCGGTGAATACTGTGTACTGTAACAAGCTTATACACTTTTGTCATAACGGAACATATGCTTTGTTTAAGGCACAATTCACTAGGAATTTAATTATGAGCTTATTTACATTATTTTCATAAAAGTTTTATGTTTAGGCAACATGAGGTTAAGTTTAACCACAATTTGCTAAATATGATTATACTCGGCTGAGGGTGCATGTAAATGTAGTCAGTGTTTCAAATTAATTTAACATTCAAAGCCGACAATTTGTTTTGGAAGATTGACTGCGTGTATTTTTTCTTTTGGGAATCGCATGTCAATTTGAATAGGCATAACAAAGCTTCCTATTACAGTGCCGAAATAAAATGTGTGTTCATTGACAGAGTTGCCTCAAGCCTGCATCGTAATGATGAACGTTTAACTTTCATGTATCATTTTAAGTTTTTTGTTTTTGTGTTTTGTTGTGTTGAGCAGCCTTGGCTTGTTTACGGAGAGCCCGCACTTGTCTCAAGTCTGCTACCCCACTTTTTTGCATGTAAATGGAAAACAACAACAAAATCTTAAAAATCTGCTTGGCACAGTGCATTGAAGCGAACTATTATAAAACAGGTTGTGTTACTATCCGAAGGAAAACAATGACTAATCATCATTTAGAAATCTCTAGGACAGTATTATTGAAACATCCTCCTGAAGAGGTTTACTTCATTTTTACAGCAGAAATCCGTCTCTTACATACAGTATCCAAAGTTCTCCTTCATGTCTCTGCCATGTGCACAGGCATAACAAATTAAATATTAAGAGATTATTCATTCTGGCTCTGACAGAACATGAAATTAATAAATCATCGACTACAAGCTGAAGGGATCGCATTTTCACGAGCCCTCTCTTCTCACGAGTAGTACTAAAGAGGAACGTCAATTTGTGAAATTAGAATATAATATCAAAGTCGGCACGGAGTGGTCCCATAGTTGAGGCCATTTTCCAGGGCTTTCGAGATTGACTTTTAATGGCCATCTGAAGTGTGAATAATAAATGGTGATTATCAGCCTGTGGTGAGAGTCTATTTAAGCACCAGAGGGGAAGAAAAAACAAAGATATTACCGAGCCTGGACACGCTTTTGTCTTCCCTCCGTTAGGTTGGGGGCCGCTGCTACACCAATGCGAAGAGCGAAATTGCTCAACTCCCCGTTCTCCCTCAAACTACCGTTAGAAATCCCGCCCCTCCCTCTGCGACACTCCACCTCCATCACTCTTCCTGCCCCCTTTACTTTCTTTCTTCAAGGGCATGAGTGGAAGGCCGGCCCCCTTCTTGGCCCTAATTGCCCATGATGAGTGCTCCACACATGAGTAGACAGACATCAGACTCCTGCTGACAGGGACCGTGCCAGGGGCTTCTCTCACACACACAAATGCATACAAAGGCCAGACTGGGGTCCTCCAGCTATCACACTTCATCTGGTGTCTTTCCTCACCTTCACCCGTCCCTGTTTCATACACAATGAGACAATGTGCAAACAGACACGTTTTTGTTGTCCTTATCACAAGAACAAGGCCACATAGATCCAAGAGTGAAGATTATTTCAGTCTTTAATAAGTTCACGGCTCATGTCATTATTTTTCACTTTCATGTTGTTCCGTACTTATATTCTCTTCTGTTGAGCATTTGTGGAAATATGATGAAGTTTTCATCATCTTAATCTGATTCACAAAAGCAACTTGAAGTGATAGTTCACCCCAAAATGAAAACTCTATCATTATTTACTCATCCTCTTGTCATTTCAAACTTGTGTGACTTCCCTTCTTCAGCAGAACACAAAATAAGATATTTTAACAAAATTCACCTGCATTGGTTTTGTGTCAACACAATGGAAGTGAATGTTTACCGCCATTGTACAGATACCATATCGCCAACATTCCTCAAAACAACGTCTTTTGTGTTCTGCAGAGGAAAGAAAGTCATACGGGTTTGAAACGACGAGGGCGAGTAAAAGATGACATTTTCATGGGTTAACTATCACTTTAAAACATTTGCTTGTACAGTATATTATTCAGTTCCATTCAACATTCATTGTAATTCCATGAAAATGTTATGATGTTTTTCCACAGAAAAACAGAAAGCATTTAAGAAAAAAGATAAATGATCCAGTTGAAGCTTTTAATCATTTCTGAAAGCCCACCAACAACAAGCCAGTGCAGCAGTTATAGGAACCAATGCAACAGTGCTCTATAAAAACGAGAGGAATTTCTACTATCCATATTTCTCCCATAGTTCAAATCCTATACATCCCAAGCCTTTTACAAGGTTGGATTTGATCCGAGGTCTTATCTCATCAAAAATCAGCTTAGAGCCAAACTAAATTCACATATGTGAATACTGCGTTTTTAAGGGATTACTCAGAACGGAATGCTCTCAAAAACAGCAACTATCGGGATTGCTTTGACACTGGATGCTGGCCAACAGAAAAAAACCCAGGGTGCAGGGACAAATACACAGAGAGAAACACACTTAAATTTTCATGATGCCTCACAGTGCGAGGCAGTTTCCAAAACTGTTCTGGCACAAACTGAATACAACGTACTGATTATCTGTCTGCGTGTCTTTGATATCTAATTGAAACAATTGTAGTTAATTAGCTCAAAAGACTGTCAGGAGACCCGTGACATGTGGCCCCGTAGCATTGTGGTAGAAATTGAAAATGATCTTATTCAGATGCAACCACGTCTCTGAAAAAAAGCACCGGCACCTCCAGGAACCATAAAAGACAGCGACTAATTCACCATTTAACCGTTATATTGAATTATTGTGTTTAGTGTGTCAGGCTTTTTAAGAAGCGGTGTGCTTATTTATTTATTTTGTTAAATCGCTAATAGCTCTATTTAATCGTATTCAACAGAGGCGGTAATTTCATTGTGGGAGATTCTTTTATTATTTCAGAGGATTTCAAGTCAAACAATTGTCTATTAATTGACTCGTAATTTGCATGTTCAGTGGCTGAACCCGGAGAAAGTTTTACGTTTAATTAGGTTGGGGAAAAAGAACGACGACCTTTGTGTGACCTGTCCACGGTTATGCATTTAAAGTTGGCGATCTTCAAAGAGACCCAACAGAGCAAAGTAGCATTAGCATATCCTAACTGCCTTTGGTGAAATTGTAATACCACTCAGCACCTGACACCGACTAATTCTAATACCCCGGGTGCTCGACTGAAACTTCTTGCGGATGAGACTTATTCCACATACGGAATTTATGTTTATCTGCAGCAGGAACGGCATATTGAGCCAAAAATAAAGATACCATTCGTACCATCTTGTCGACCATTTGTCAGGTCAAGTCATGTTTTTAAAAGGCTGAGCCATGTTACAGATAGGCCTGCTCTGAATTTACACCATTGACGTGTCGGACCGCATCAAATACCATATCCATAACACAATGTACAGTTTCGCATGAAAATTTTTTTTTGTGAAGTTTAACTGCTGAATACGAAAATCACATAATTCTTTTTAACGTTGCCGGTACTCACAGAAAACTAAAAATATACACAAAGAAAATACAAGGTACTGGCAAAGCACTGAGCTCAACAACAGTTTAACACAACAGTTACTAAAAAGGAGTCATCCACATCTTGAGAAGTGTACATTTGATTGTTTCTGTCCATTATTACTAAAACTGTCCTGAGGAACCAAGTTCCGGCCGCTTCATCCCACCTTTCTGAAATTTCTGACACTGAAAATTGTAAAATATATTTTAAAACTGATTATAGATAATGTTCTTGGAAGTGAGCATACACATTATGAACCTATTGCTGGTTTATTTCAATGGATTGAGATACAAATATTTTAATAGCCCACCCAAAAATTTAAACCACCAACTCACTTTTATGTCATTTCAAACAGATTATGTTAATAATGATGGGTCTCAAGAGATGCACACACCAAAGAATGTTAAGAATGTTGCAAGAGGCATCTTGATGCAACTCATTTTAATATACATGAATACAAATGAGATTCGAGCGGTACCGTGATGGAAAAAATAATAATTTTGTCCTTACACAAAGGTATTTTAGTTCAGAAAACCCCTTTCACCTTCACTGAACAAAAAGGAGCATCCCACCATTCTGTCTAACGTCTTCCTTTGTGTTTAGTCTGGGACAGCATGAGGGTGAGGAGCCTAATTGATGACAGAATTAAAATTAGTAGTAAACTATCAAATGTCTTTCATACATTTCACCTTTTCAGTGTTATTTAATGACGTTAGAAACATTACACTATCAAGGAAGATGATCCCCGAGGGAACCAACTTAACTGCCATCCACGATCTGTCCTACCATTGTCCTTGAGAGCATCCACAGAGCAAGAGAAAAAACGAGAGGAGTTTCAGTAAGAAGCACAGAGTTGTGGATCCATTAATGTAAAGCCAGGCAGGCAGGACTGTAATTTATGAGCTCTGCGGGCATTCCTTCCTCTGGCAGCAGCCCCCCAGGCTTACTGGCGCATCGCCATAAGACACCCTCCTCTTCCCACCGGTCCACTGAAAGCAGCTCAACCCCACACATCAAGTAAGACAGGTTGCCACATGTCTTCTCTCTCTCTCTGTTCTCAGCCATTGCCATTTTTGGTTTTACGTGTTCTTGTAGTGTTTGATATCTGGTATTGCTCTGTATTTAATTTTTGTGGCCAGGGATTTTTGTCTTTATACCTGAGAGAGAGCCTGAATGTGGAATGCTTTTACTTTTTTGTGTTGTAGTATACGTGTTTTCTCTGTCTGCCAACCGTCTGCTGACCTTATTTGCAAACCCCCTCATGGAGTTATGAGCTATTTGTATTATAATTACATTAGCCTAAAGCGCAGAATCCGCATTTGATGTCAGCATCCATATTGTGATGTATATCCAAATACAATGGCTTCTGAAATGGGAAAAAATAGGGAGAGACAAGATTTCCATCTCCAACAAGAACTCATTAGATGCTAATAGACTGCTAAACACAATATTTTTCTAGGAAGAAACGAGTAGGCTACCTGATAGCCCTGGCCTCACGGACTTTTTTGAGACAGGAAGTGAGGTCGTTTCCAGGGGCAGGAGGATAAAGTTTTTGATTGAAGATTATGAGGGTACATGAATAAAAAATATATATCATGAGTAATTTATGCCAAAACACTTCAATATTCCATAACAAAATGCAAGTTTTCAATTTCACAGTGACTTTAAACAGTGTGTTTACAGACTTTCTAAAGACGAAACGGCATAAATCTATTTAAACAAAATCATAATCAGGAAAACAAAGTCCCACATGCTCGAATGTTTATTGTCAACAACAAGCGTGCTGACTGTCATGACAGGGCTGACAGTAAAGGGTGTAGGAGCCTTTGCTTTCCTGTCATTTGCATTTCAACTTCTTGCCTGTGATGTGAAGATTTGTGCTGAGAATACGTTTAACTTTCATTTCTCACGTTTGATCAAAGTTTTGACAATTGGTTAAAAATGTAATCTACAGTACTAACCATAGTTGATTGCGGTAGTTCAGATTTACACTTTCCGATGCATATGCTATTATTATTTAGCCAGCAAATGATAAAAAAAGCTCAACTGACCAGATTATCAGTCCTGTTCTACAGTACATATGTGTACCGAAGATTACATATATTTACAACATGATGCATTTCTCCCCCTTTTATTTCAAAATAACTTCAAAACATTAACATGTCTGGGGAATATGGCTGCTCTTGCCAACTGGAAGTTCTGCCTTTTTGCGAATGCCCAACCTCGAGCATATTTATTTAGGGTAATTTAACCTTGAGTTGAATACACAATTGATGTCTGACTTAATTACTGTACTGTATGAACAAACCAGTATGATGTCGGCTAAGTCTACTGTATCTACATTTGCTGTAAAGAAAAGTGAAACCTCTGTATCAAAAACCACATTTGTGGTCACATGAGGGGAATGACAAATAGTTGCTATCCTACGCTATTCACTATTCAAGTCGTTTTTTCCGTTGACATACTGGTACACATTTGGTATGCAAAATCAACAATACAATGAATTCAATTCTTTAACATGCATTTCGCAGAACTTTTATCCAAAGTGACCTGCAGTATACGTTTCATGCTCTAAACAGCTACAGGACAGTTTAGCTATCGACAAAAGTATTTAAATTTAAACATCGATCAATCCATATCTGCTCTTTGTATCATCTTCACTATCGTACAATGGTTGTTAGTACCAATGACACACTCTCTGAGTAAATGGCGGCCCCAGCTAATTTTCCAGAAAGGGTATTTACAAACAATGCGTCTGGGCAGACGGCACACAAAGACAACCCACGGAGGACTCCAGAGATCCTGCGGTAGCGTGAGGGAGATTTGGCAGATGAGGAAACCCTCACTTCCATCCCTTCATCTCCCTTCAGGCTAATTGAGCTAACCATGCCAGTATTGAGAGGGTGCCCTCCTGACCACACTGTGTTTGAGTGCATGTGTGTCAGTGTTTCGCACGTGTGTGTGTGTGTGTGTGTGTGTGAGAGCTAGTGAAAAAGGATGATGGAAGTAAGAGCCATATGAACATGCGTGCCAGACTGGCTCTATCAGAGCTTGCAAGCAAGGAATGAACAGATGTGCCTGCTGTAAGTTTAGACGGATAAAGATGTGTTTGGTGCGGAGAGAAAATTACATGCCAAACTACGCTGCGATAAAACAGCTGGGCTGAGAGTTGGAGGGCTTTCTGGTCCAATGTAGATTGAGACATGAATTGACATTTCAACTGATATTCAAGATCATTTAAAGCTATATTGGTATGAATAAAAAACAGTAGATCATGACATACATATTGCCATTCAGTGCTATTAGTTTATTAGATTGCAAAAGCATAAAAGCATAATGAAACATATCATACAAATGATGAAATAATGTATACAATTGAAAGTTGAAAACTTGACATAATAACAATAATAATTATATTTATTAATATACATTAATAATGATGATAATAATAATATTGTTAGGCAGAACTTCAAACGGGTAGTTTATTATTTACGCTATTATCATATTTGATAATTAGTTAATCAGATTTAACACAACATTGCTAATCATGGTTATTAACATAACAGTTATATATGGACTACCCTATCAACATGTTTAAAACTCAATTAAAAACCATACTAAATAAATCAGCATTAAAAGTTGTTTCCTCATCCCAAGTCGAAAAAGTGCTTATAATATACAGCATTATTTAGAAGTTGAGCGGTCAGATTCGGTTTTGTGGGAAAAGTCAGTATGAGGTCATTTGACTAAATAAAAAGAACACAAAGTAACCTGCCGTTTTTTTTTAAACAGAAATGACTACAGGAAGAAAAAAGTTAGAAATAATAATAAACATATATCAACACATATATACATGCATTGATAGTAAATTTAATAAAGACAGTAGGTCTCAAATGTCCATTCACAAAAATATCCAATCGCATTCTTATCCAAAAGGCAAATTTCATACTTCTGAGCTTTTGATGGTGTATTATGGAGTTACTTCTATCAAGATGAATAGGAATGGTTTCGAAAGTTATTCAAGATTGATGTTTGTGCTCCTTCAATGACGGTCAGCAGTGGATCACAAGACAATGACAACACACCAAACAATGAACATAAACACAAATAAGATGATGCTATCTGTTTCAAAATGTACATGTGTGATTGATGTACTGTATTCAAAATATAGTGAAAAAGCAAGACGGACAAGGATGCCGTATGCATTCTCTTTTCTCCCTGTCTAGCTCCACAAACACCAACAATCCATTCTGCAAGTAGACAATGCTCTCTTATACATGTAAGGACTACTACTGATCTTAGAACGCTCGACTCTCCTAGAAAGTAATCAAATTTAAGAATGTAAATCTATTAGATTTCTCGCTCTCTTTTTGCCCCTCTCTTGCTTTAAATCTCTTCAGAGATCAGAGCCATTAGGACATTACAAAAAGCCCACTTACACACCCGAGGAAGAAAAGCGAAGAGACTGAAGATATGAAAGTCAGGCATGCCTGTCACTGTGACCTGCGAGTCCTTTTTGCTCATGCTAATGAAAATGAGCTGAACCAATCAAAAGCCTTCATTTTGTTCCACATCTGCAGCTAATTGTGTCTAATTGCCAGGACGCAATGGAATGTAACATGTTTAAGCTGCGGAATTTCATCCGCAAACCCTACGGTTCAATTAAACGTGTCAAAACACGACTTAAATTACAGACTAATCTAAAACGCGCGTTTGAATAGGCTCGACTGGGTTCGGCGTGGGTCTTATGGATTTAAAACTGCTCTGAGGTCAGCGAGATGTGGATTCCACGATGGCAGGAGTAGAAATCGGATGCCTTAAATGCTGGTACATTAAAATCAATTCACAGTGATTTGCGTAAAGCTAATTACCATGCCGGTGTATATAACGCACGTGTTACCTAACCGCATATCCATCTGTCCCAAAAAAAGAAAATAAATCAAACTATCTCCCTGCTCAAACAACTTCGAATGAAACCAAATCAAATTAGAAGATGAATTCGTTTAAACGCCATCCCTGATTAACTGTGAAATATTTATCTGTTGATTAAAGTGTGTTTAGAAGCCGCAGCCACGGGTGCTGCGGTGAGCAAAGCGTTCCGGGTTTCATTTATTCATGGAGCGCACCGTACTTGTTTCAGGGTGTAAATAATTTAGCGTGTGTGTACACAGTCACCGTAGGATAGCCTTTTAAAGGGGTCACTGGCCAATTTCTGTGAAATAATCTAATTTAAAACAGCTCTGTTTGTGAAATAGACTCCCGGCTGGCGCTGGGAAAGCGGAGAGTGGTTGGGAGGTTTAAATATCCCCATTGAAAGAACAGCCCCATTGGGATGCATAAGCCATACAGTAGAGAGCGCACCTACGTTTATAGAAATAGGGTAGCATTTATTATATAATCAGATTACTTTTTTACGTTACTTAAATATAGCAAATTAAAGTAAATGATATTTTTTTTGTGTATCATTGTGTAATTGCATGCAAACTATACATCTCCTTAGTTTACACAAACACTTACATCTATGGGTCCTTTAAAAAAAAATTGTCATAATAGATAAAAGTGTAAGATTTACTGTTTACGATAAAGTACAATACAACGTTCCCCAACCCCATGACCCAAAACATGGCCAACCATGACAGCCTTTAAACCAAATGCAAAAAGTAAAGAGATAGAGAACATCGCATATTTCCTGTTGCTAATGATGAGCAGCATGCAAACAGCACAGCAGTCGAGCGAATTTCTGCTCATAGTGAAACCACTGTGTCCCCATACAGCTATACATAAAACTGCCTCACACCGAAGTGTTAATCCATCCTTATGGCAGATGAGTAATGACTATTTTAGTGGCACGTTAGAACATAATCTATAAGCCTTAAGGGATGGAGGAAGAAGTGTTAAAGCAAGAGAGAGGAGTGGAGAAAGAGAACGCACAATGGAATTGAAAAAGAGAGAAAGAGAGAGATATGTAGACCTCTATAAGTCAAGCCAGTAGTACAGCCCACCAGCACCACTAATGGTCAGTCGACAAATGAAAGCAAGTGTATGTGTGTTTTTCTTTGTACAGGGATAGCCTTGGATCTGATAAAGATTAAACTACTGTTCTCAATTAATATAAAACAATATAAGTGCACATGTTTGATGCTTCTTTTCTTATAGACGCAAAACTGATCAGAATTATTATTATTAAAGGAATAAATCGTCCAAAAAAGGAACGTTCTTTCATTATTTACTCACCCTAATTTCACTTTTAACCTGTATGATGTTCTTTCTTCTGCAGAAAACAATCGCTTCCCTTTGACTTGCACTGTATGTACACAAAACGGACATGTCTCAAAATATCTTCTTTTGTGTTCCGCAGAAGAAAGAGTCAAACATTGGATCTGGACTTTCTTTCATACAGTATATCGCCTGCAGAGAAAGCATTATTTTGAGGTTTGGGACATAGGGACATTCCCACACATCTGTTTGAAGGCTGAAGAAGAAACTGCAACCATATTATAAACACAAACACATAAACGTACTTTAAATTCTCATACTCCTAAGTGTAACTGTTGTTCCTCCATGACTCAGGGTAGTGAGCTGCCTAGGTGTCTACTGCCTACACAGCTGCCTTCTCAGGAAGCATCAACAGCCGTGGCTTAGTAAAACGACCACCACACAATGCTCAAAGGAGTGAGTTTTATTATGGTTTCCTTAAACAATTAAAACATTCATGTTAGTTAAAATCAAATAAATAGTAAAAATAGAAATGTTACTTGAGCAATAAACTGAACTAAGTTTAAGCTGTGGCACTATAATTATAACCTGAAAATAGTAAATAGCAATATAAAGCAAAAATGAACGAATAAATAAGTTAATAAATGAAAATAAATGACAAAAAGCACATAACAAAACTTTTTCAAATTAAACTAAAATTATCACGAAAACGAAAAGGGTAAAAAATATGCTAAAACTGAAAACAAAATTATAATTCTAAAAAAATGGATATTTGTAGAGTTGACATTATTATTTATTAAAATAAATAGTATTTTTCTAAAATGTTAGCCTGTTTCATCTGGATGTGTAATAAAAAAAATAAAGGTTCTTTTGTGGTGCTTTTCAACAGCTTCAGCTAAGAATAAAACTCATTTTATAAAAAAAAATAGTGAGCTGCATCGGCAAAGCAAAACCTCACGCTCGAGGGGCTGTAATTTTATATAATCTAAACCACATCAACAAAATAAACAGTTTGGATGATTTCACAATACAAAATACCCTGTGTCATAGTCCTAACATCTTAAAATAAACACATAAAATAAATTTACAGCGTAAATACCTTGTCAGATTATCCTACCAGCATAAAAGAAAGATGTAGGATTCATTTACATTGCAACACCCAATAAAATGCAACGTTGCACGAAGTCAAACACACCCGATATTATCGATTTTAAAGTCGATTATTTATCCTTTTTTTAAACACATCGCCAGGCTCTAGTCCACACAAATATAAATCACAGACAGTAGATCCAGAACACATTTGTTTCGAACAATCATTCTTCAGTTTCGAAGCATACCAGGTTCAACAAAGAATTCTCACCCTAACAATAATACTCAAACAAACGCGACATCAGAGCCAGAGAGTGTTTACACTTTTCTGAGAAAATGGCTTACTTATAGTCGTCTTTGTATATTGAGCTATGAGAAAATATTTTAACTTAAAAATACATTTAGTTTGAACCACAACATACAATCACAATGGTCAACCATTAAAACGTTTTTCTTTAAATGCCCAAACCAGAGTATGTGATTACATCCACCTGAAAATCACCAGTTTACAGATAAAACAAACGTCTTTGTATAGCTTATAAATGTTCAGGCTTTAAACCATTTTTGCTCTTAATTGGAACCTTTATTTTGAAAACTGTGTATTAAGGAGAGGATGGTGTGTAAGGGGACTATGTGTGCATCTGTTCTTTTCCACTTGGCCTGTGCCTGGCACATCCCGTCTCCACGGTGATGCTCAGGGCCTCATCATCAGCACCTGTGAACAATTCATTACTATAACCTAACTGCAGGGTATGTATGACAGGAAGAGAGAGAAAGAGAGAGAGGTTTGGCCTGTTAGTGCCATGTGCTGCCCTGAGGGGTGGCACTCATTTAAAAGAGTGGAGCAAAGAGGAGAACAGATGAACAGAAGGACCCTAGAGAGCAGAGGAGAGCCCTAACTGGTCAAGCTATTCAACAGCTTGGGCAATTTGAACAGTGCGCATATCTTGCCAGGTTTTCTCTCTGGCTTGCCTCTCTCTTAGATTGTGTGCCAGTTTTACGTCTGTGTCAATACGACTCACTGTTTTCACAAACCCCATTTGTACCTTTATTTCAATTTAAATTTGGCTACAGGTGGAGATATTCACATGTACATGTGCACAGTCACATTACTCACAGCAATGTTGTAGAATGTCTGGAATAATAATTTGGGGCGATTCCAAACTGCGGCATTGCCACTGCAGTAGAGGGTTGAAGGTGGTTATATCGAGGATCATTTTAAACAAAAGTGCACAACTCCATCACTGTAGAAATTGAACAATGTTCAGGTAAAGAAAGTAATTTTGCGGATACGCTCATGTGATCTAGGGTTAGGCATCCTTTATATAAATATTGACATATTTTTATGTTTGTTTGCTTTGCCATGCACCACAAAGAGAGCTATCATGCATTTGCCACAGCAATCTAAATTTTGCTCATATGTTATTAAGGTCACTTTTAGTGATGCGTGTGTTTGTGGAAGGTGTTCCAGATATTCCTTCATACCGTATGAGACTTCAGAGCAAGGCATAGTGATGTTCACTTTGGAATGGAATTCGCCCTTGATTTAATGGATCACTGACTGCTTTCATAACACTAAAATCATTAAATGGACTGATCGGGTAATTTTCTGCAATAAGCTTCAATCTACGTAAATGAGTTGGAGAGAAAAACGCCAAGGAAGAAAAAGGATAAAGAGAATGAGAAAAAGAGGAAAGGAGAGAGAGGAACAATCAAGCTAGTATGAAGTATTTGCTCCCTGGGTGAGTGTGAGGGCTTCAGGAGAAATTGCATCGAAATATGGAAAATTGCCCTGCAAAGGTGCCAGCAGAGAGCGACTTTAAAGACAGTTTTGAGATGTGGCCAATCACATAACTCATGATATCCATGTAATGACAGATGGGCCACATTTACCCCCTCTACTTTCAATATATCCCTAACTCAGAGAGAATATTATGCTCAATAGACCAGCACGCTGTTTGGGTCGGTTTCATTTTGTTGAGGGCACATATAGCTACCCTCTCTTTCTGTCAGGTACATGATGGATTAGGATGACTGATGCACTGCAGCCATGGAGTTCAAACTAGCAAATCTCAGAATAAGATCCTAATGCAGGTGTTCGAGAGAGGAGTAGACTCCAAAACCATGGCTTTGGGTTGCAGTACGATGGTTAGTACCTAAATATTGTGTGGTGTGGGCAGATCATTTTAAAGTTGTAGGTTTGAACATAATCTTAGCCGGATGTTTAAAAGGTGGGACAAAAGCATAAGCGTGGGCCCCCTCCACCTCAGACAGATCATGAACCGCCCACTTTCTGTTTACTATGTATGATGTATATTGTACAAGAAGTGGAAGCCTCATAGAAAGCTTCTCATTTTAGCAAGCTTGAATCTGAATGGCTGGCTTTACAAATCTTTAAGATGCACTGGTCTGCAAGAAAACAAAGTTTGTTTTGTTTTTAAGACACCCAGCAAGTCAATTAGCATATAATAATGGCCTAATAATTATATAGTATTATATTATATAATTGTATAATAAAATTGGATGTAATATTGCACTTTTTCATCAAAACCATTGGCTTTTAGAAAGTGAATAAACTGCTATAAAAATATCAGCTGTTTAATTGGCCACGTAGCGCCTTTTTTACAACAGTCACAATCATTGTTATGAACTATTTACAAACAACAAAAAAGCATGAAAATTCACAACAGATGAAAATATATATTTTCTATGTTCTTGAGAGATTTTTTCTAGCGACAAGCTAAAATGGATTATATAGACCACTTTGCAAGATGTCCAGAAGCCCTCCTGCTTTCACTTTTTATTTTTCAGTATTGGTCATTTCCTTAAGCTTACATACTAATCGAACATTTTAAATCGGTCATAAACGATCTCTTGGTTGTATTTTGTTCAAATGTTTGTGCAGTGTTAAAAAACTGAAACATGAAGTCAGCATCGAACCAACGTTCTTTACGTTATTTAATGTGGTCTATAATAGAAACAGTTATTTTTTAAATGTTGTGCGTCACATCACATCTGGTGTTGACATGGTGTTACATATCGCCTGATTTTTCTTTGTGGCCATGTTGATGCTGAAAACTTCTGTACTTTAAATCCTACAAGCAGCAATCCATGAGTTGCTGTACAACTACAGTTTTATTAAGGTTAACTGTATACATAATCATTAAATAAATGACTGCTCACTTACACAAATGAATCTGAAAATGGACTGATCTCAGGTCACTACAACAAGCCAGTTCTGGGTTAGCGCAGCTATCTCTTTTTCCCAATTAAATGCAGTGTGCCCTCATCCCGCCTGCCAGAGCTTTGATCGCACCCTGTATTTAAAAGCTCCGCTAAGTAAACGCGTTGACACATTAAACCTAGCTGTCATCACACTTAGTCGGTGCACAAACATGCTAATGCTAATTACATCGTAGGCTGTGCTTTTCCTCGCGACACTCCCTAACGGAGTAGCGGAGGTAAAGAGGCCACAGTGGGAATGCTAATGAACAGTAGCAAAACAAAGCCTTCCCTAATGACAGCTCTCAGATAACAGGGTAGAGGCTGGCCAACAAGAAACTGCTCTCTCTTTTCTCACCTCTTCTGTTCTCTCTCTCCTCAGACACTGTTAATTAGACCATCTACATTTGGAATATATAAGCAAAAGCGACAAACATAAATGCAAATGACAACATCACTGCTTTCACACATATGTTGAAGGCTATAAAGGATTGCTTATGATTTTGTTTTACAATAGTGCGAACATCAGGGTGGTTTACTGGGTTAACCCACACGTTTGTTTGACACAGGCATTTTTCTTTGGTGCCTGGCTCTGTAAATTGATTTACAGCTGGCCTTGGATTACACAAGATGAAATAGTTCTTGCTACCAATAACACGCTAACAAGGTAAACCGACCATATATACAGATATGCAAACAATGCACCTGAGGCACATGCAAAAAAAAGAGTAAATAACTAACTGTATTACAAAATATCTGAAATGATGACAATAAAACATACAGATGCTGAATAAAGGGACTGGGGATCACTCTTATAACATTGTCCTGGGGCCCCCTGAACTCCAGTGGCAGCCTTGACATCACAGCTCATTGACAACTCATTTAAATTAATTTTGTAAAATAAACAATGAGAGTACTTTTAGGGAAAGCTCTGTTTGGGTTTTTAAATGTTTGTTTTTGTGTAGATAAACAAGAGCATGTGCATGTGTAAATTAAAAAGTGTATGACTTCTTACTACCAGCAAATTAGCAGAACTTTGGAGATCCTCGGTCTCAGTACCATGGACAGCTACCTACAGATCCGGTGCCATCCATTAATATTGGCACCCATGGTAAATATGAACAAAGAAACTTTCTATAACCTACATTTGCATGAAAAACAGCTCTGAGTCTTTCCGTTTATGTCTGACGAGGTTTGAGAATATATGGCAAGTCATATCTCTTATCTTCAGTTCGTCCCACTCACTTTCTATAGTGTTCAGAACAGGGAACTGGGATGGCTATGGCAGGATCTTGATTTTGCGTTCAGAGACACATTTTTTTTGTTGGTTTTGATGTTTATTTTGAACCAGTTAGACCTGGTGTGCTGATGTAGATCTAACCATGACTCATTATAATATTACTAGCAGAAATATATTGTGGAGTTTGTTTTCGCATGAGAGCAGAAGATTTGTTCCTTGAACAGTGTCCCAAAGAACTTCTGGTGATGGAGGTGCAGTTTTCCTTTATTTACGCTTTCTGTCACCTAAATTCATTTGTGTTACCATTATTTATTCTCCTGTGCAACAAGTCATGACCGGACAACATAAGGTTTCTAGTCACCTTGGTGTCTCATGAAAATGTAACTATAAATGGGAATATATTTGGGATTAAGAATTTCTAAGGATGACAATAATAATGACATGTATTAGGTGTATTAGAGAAATATATTTAATTATAACTTCCCAAACTTCACATTTTTTTACTTTAATGAAATGTTGGAATATTGTAGATTTTTTTAATAAAAGAGAAACGGAGAAACAATGTAGAATTATTTTACCGTGGAAGCCACTGTACTGAGAACGTTGCCACACACAGAGGAAACTGCATGATAAATGTGTCTAATGATGATGGAAGATGCGATAATAAAGCACCAAGGATACCCACATGGAGAAACAAAAGGGGTGTAACAATTGCATCTATTACTGCACTCATTATGACTCTGTATAGGAAGGAGTAGGGGATCTACTGTCGTTGTACTATTAAAATGGGGGATAATGCCTTTTTTGTTTAAAAAACAAACCAGATAAAAAGTGATCAAGAATATGCTGTAAATAAAATAATTTCACTGACAACCAATAAAAACGAATTCCCACAGGGAAAATAAAACCAGTGTTGGGGAGTATCAAACATCAAGTAGCGATGCTACTGTCAGGGTTTGATGACAGAACCCAAGCGCAGGCAGTAGGATGGTGAACAAGGACTTTTATTAACAATAAAACAAAACCCACGAGGGGGCAAAACAACAATAACAGGGGAATATAACTCAGACTCGAAGGAACATAGACTAACTGAAACTGGACTAAACTAAAACAACACATAACTCGATAAATCGATAACTCTATAACAATTCTATAACTTACTGTATAACACTTACTAAGACTTTACTTGATCGGAAAATCAACAAAGCAAGAAATTACGAAACATCATACACAGAGTATAAGCAAACGAACCAGAACAAGACAGCAGACACAAGGGCATTGAATAGAGGAAACTTACACGGGATAATTATCAACACTGATGCAAAACTAAACGTGGGAACAAGGGGCGGGGCCAAGAGAGGAGACAGGAGGACAACTACATGTTTTCAAAATTTTACAACAGCATTTTTCAACAGTTTCATCAAACAAACGTGGTAGTGGAATATGTAAGTCATAATAAGTGATAGTTTAGAAAATTTGTTTACTCATTCTCTTGTCATTTCAAACCCGTATGACTTTCTTTCTTCTGCAGAACACAAAAGAAACTATTTTAAAAATTGGTAACCGAACAGCACCGGCACCAATTAACTTTTATTGTATGGACACAAAACCGAATGGGTGCCAGTTAACAACATTCTTCTAAATGTCTTCTTTTGTGTTCTGTGGAAGAAAGTCAAACAGGTTTAAAAAGACATGAGGGTGAGTAAATTATAACAGAATTGTTATTTTTAGGGAAACTATCACTATAAATAAGTGATCATGAGTTAAAAAAAGAGGGAGGATACGTAAGTGTGTCAGCCAAATGGCTCTATCTCCTTTCTGCCAATGAGGCCCATTCAAGCACATGGACATCCACCTTATGTGAGAGTTATTTAATAAGTGCCAACGTTCGATTGAGGCCAAACACAATTTCATCTCATCTTTAACCTGACAAGGAAATTAATATCCTCGCTGCGGTCACTCATGAAATATATCGCAACACGAGTGCCACAATTCATTTACCATTTGGCCACAGATCTACTTACTACCATAATTAATTAAATAATGCAGAGTAATTACAATTACTATCAAGTCATGGATACATTTGGAACTTATGATACAAATTGACCCTCACCCCCTCTTTTCCCTCTCATTGAAAAGCCCAATTGAGCATTCCTCTCAGGCTGGGTGCCTGCAGAAAGTCAAACAATTCCCTTTGACATCCATTTGTGGAGTGATGTATAGCAGGAAAACCAAGAAGTGAATGTAAATAAGAGTATGAGTGACCTGAATAAGCATAAGTAGTATTGCTTCCAGGACAAATGCTCTACACACATACCATAACTTGCATATTGTGACTTTCACTTTGAGGAATTGAATAATGCATTGTCAGGGTGGGGTACATAAAGGGTGATAAACGATACTGTTGGACATACATGGACTTTGGACAAAAAATGCTTCGTAATATACAAATAAAATTCAGGAATAGCAAAAGAGGTCCGCCCTATTTCATCAAGGCCCAGTCAACCTGTCCTGAACGTGGATGAGGAACGTGGAGGAAGAACCCAAGTGCAGGCAGACACGGGGATGAAGGGGTTAACACAAGACTTTAATAAACTCAAAAACCAAAACACCCTTGATGGGGAAAACGCTGACAAAACTAAAATCCAAAACTGAAAACAAAGACTTCCCACAAGGGGGGCAAAAAGAAACAACTAGGAATAACAACTAAGAACTAAACAAACAGGGTACAAGAACATAAACTTTACCAGGGCACAGGGCAGGGAACTTGGCAGGGAACATGAACAGGGAACAGGTACAACGAACGAGCACAAGACAATAGACAAGAGGGCATTTTATAGGGAGACTAACAAAGGAGATAAGAATGGGCAGGTGTGGGTACTGAAACACTCAGGGAAGGTTAACGAGACAAAAGGGCGGGAAACACTGACGAGACACGAGAAAGCACATGGCAAGTCAGAATCAAAACAAAGCCATGCCTTTCTCACACAAAACCTAAGGCTATGCCATGACTCCGCTGCAAGACCAAAAATAAACATGACATGATAGCGGAATCATGACACAACCAGGAGATGTTGGTGATTCTATTGGATCTTTTAATGGTCCATAGCTCTAGGCTAGTGATCAATTACGGCTCCAAGCTGTTTCATGAAACCTTGTGTCAGATGACAGACAAACACGCACAGATGCCAGTCAGCATCAAACCTGGGCCAAGCACGCATTAGAATATCCACTCCGCTCACTCAGCAACTCACAGGGCCAGAAGGCTGCCATGGCAACCGATCCACAGCATGACGGTTGGCCGAGGAAAGGCAGAACAATTTAATGTTTGCTCACGATGGCGTTATTAAATCGCACATTTCCTGGAACTAGCTTATACTCTCAAAATTTGCATTCGGTAATTTAACTCGCAGTTTCCCAATCTTCCGCAGCTTCACCCAAGAAGTCTTCCCATCCTCGGGGGGTTACGGAAAAATACAGGCTTCAAAATGATGAATAAACATGTAAGTCTGTGCTGACAAGTCAAGGGCAAACATTAATTAATTAATGCCAAAATGTTGAGAGTGACAAGTTAGTTCGGATTATTTCGAAATTTCAAGGCATTTAATTAAAATTATGCTAATTTCCACTTCGGCAAGTGCTTGTAGTATGAAAATCATTTTCGACTACATTTCAATTACAGTCACCCAACGCATTCATCTTTGACTACAGAGAGAGAAGTGGAATTTTTACTGTCCCGGCTCCAAAAAAAACATATGCACGGACGAAAATGAAAGTGTTATTACTAATAATTGAGTTTGTGCTTCCAACTGCAGTTTTTTTCCATCTCTTTGAAGTGCAGCCAATCGTCGGAAACGCTAGCCAAACAAGAGACCTCAATGATGCAGTTGAAAACAAAACATTTTGTCTTCAACTCCCAATTTTCTCTTCCATACAATACAATAACAAAAACAATCTCCAAAGAGGCTTTTTCAAAATGTTATTCAAGAGCTTCCAACTTTTGCTTCGGTTTACACCCCCCCAAATCCACATCGTACAAGTGCACATGGGAGAAAATGAGAAATGTTTGCCGAACATGACAGGATTCATGTTGAACCTATGTGTGTGTGTGTGTGTGTGTGTGTGTGTTCGTGTGTGCTTGCATTTGTGTGTTCACCACCATGTTTAACGCGGATCCAATTCATCAAGCAATGTCCGTACTGACCTTGTAAGTTTGTCTGAGGAAGCTTTGATCTAATGACCACTTCACAACACTGCGCATATTATCAAACTAACATTTTACATTGTGAGCAAAACATTCTCAGAGCCATACAGAACAGAGAGAAACAGAGGGCAACTCGTGCTTATGTTGAGTTTTGTAAGTGAATATCCTTTCTGGTTGGTTTTGACACAAAGTCTTGATTAGGTCTGTTGGGATCAGATCTACACGGAGCAGTTAGACACATGCAGTCATTGGCAGCAACAGCTATAGCCATTGCGGCCAGACCACTGGCCTCAGCATTGGACCTGCGTGGGGGGTTTAACTGTTCAATATCGACGTTTGTGTGAAGGCCCTCTTCTGCTCTATGGGCTTTGCTGCCGTCTGAGAAAAAGAGAGCTTTAATTGCGTCCGTCAGACTGTCAACACTCTTACACAGCCCATTACTGAAAAGCTTCATGCTAAAAGCTTGATTGAAAACCTTGTGGGTGGAACACAGCACAGAACTGACAAATGAACCAGAACTGCACAAAGGGAGAAATGTCAGATCTTCTACAGCACGGCCATGCATGACATCATAATTGTCTGAAGCAGCAGGATTTTAAAGGAAGGCTCAAGGCTGGTGTCGGGCAACATTCACGTATATGCTAGATGCAGTGAAATGCATTGGTCAGAATGTACTGTACTGTAACTGTACAACTAAATCCATGTTGGGATATTTGTCCAGAAAAAATAAGCCCAAAACAAAAATGGCAAAAAGGAATACTGCAGAGTACAGTAGGATCCCCTTGCTCTGCAAACAGATTGATCTTTTGAGTCACACAGCTGTGGAAGGAGCAGAAAGTGATGTTCTCAAAAAACTCACGTGCATTTTACCTCAAGGGTTGAAAACTTATAAAAACGTTTCTATTAGCTTTTATTGAACTCTAAAACACTAAATTTGTTGCACAGAAGTCTAAATCATATCAGTCGACTAATCTAAATTCTGTCGATTAAAATTGCGTTTCACCGCATGAAAATAACATAGGCTATTGGCTAAAATATCGAAAGCATGCGTTTTAGGCTTTTGCTGGCATCAGATGTGCTCAAAATCATGCAGATGTCCATTTAATCTTGCATTTTACAGGGTGAAGAATGAAACTAGATTTACAGTGCTTGAAATAATTTCAGTGCTTGCAATGCAGTAAAAGATCAGCAATTAAATTGAAACAAAGTCAACTGAAGCATTTTACATTAAAAATGTTGATATATAATAGGCCTACGTATAAAATTTTTATAAGTACAGTATCAGTAAAGTCTTGCAAAAAAACAGAAAGAACATATTACATTACCAATTTATACATATGAAGGTACTGTATGTGTCAACCTTCTCGGCAAATCCATTCACACTTAACAAGCCTATTTGTGACAAAATCCCATACAGTATGCTCTCCATTAAACGCCTAGTTTTTTTCTTTTCAAATATATCTATTTTCTACCTTAAACAGAATGTCAGGTTTCTTTTCATGAATAAAACAGAACTGGAGTTCAGATGAGGTTGAGAGGAGTATGTGATCACAAGTCATTTGACTTTAACAAACAGGTGCACAGCGTGTAGTGTGGCATGGGATTCGTGTCAAATATCTGGACTTGATCAAATCTGGAGGTGCAGTCTGTCTGGTGAGCACGAGGTTCTCTGAAGTTACGATCTCAACTGATCAGAGAAAAATTGACAAATGAGATACGCAGAGCTTAAAGGCTTGGTTTGAGAAATCGATTCTAGACATTTGGTAAAGAAAGAGACTTTACGGATCACAATATTTACTTAAAGCAGGATACAAGTTCAAGGGGCCAGAAATAAAATATCAGGATGGGTCCAAGTGAGCTTCCTCATCATATCACAGAACAAGAGACACCAGCAGCCCTAACTCCAGGGTCACCATGGTGAGGTTTTTGTATAAAGGGATGTGTGAGCCATTATTATTACTGAATCCCGTTATGTATATTTGAAATACTCTTTGTATTTGTTTGTCTCTGCATGTGGTTTACCATTGTTAAAAAGCCACATATAAACAATTCACCTATTACTTATAAAATGTAAATTCCTCAAGTATTACCGGCCTTCATTTTTCTGGCACTTCCTTCCATTAGTGACTCTTTCAAATGTTCAAAATGCTGAATTATGGATAATACCTGACAGCAACAATAATGTCTGTACAGGCAAATGTTACATGATGGATCCCAAAGCATACACGAACAACATCTCTGCCATATTTGAAACCCTCACTAGCCAATAAAATGATCCTTACTAGGAATATTTCAATATATGATGTCATGGTAATTGCTGAGGCTTTTTTTATCACTGCTCCTAATGAATTTTATTTCTTGACTAAAACATGGATTGATATTTAAAAAATGACAAAATGTAAATAAAAGTAAATTAGAATAACGTTTGAGAAACTAAATAAACATGTAATTTATTTATATGTACCGTCATTAAATAATGAGTTATAGTTACTACTGCATGATTTCAGAAAAATGTACACAGTTATGCTGAACTTTTCATAGTAATTTGAAGTGCCCACAGTAACAATGTTGTGCGAATAAAGTTTTTTTTCCAATATATTAATATATTCAAAATATCAATACGAACTCTTAAATGTCAAATCTTTTTGAGGATCTATTGACAGAAATGCAATATAATAAACAGTACATTACTATGTGTGGTCGGAGGTGTATAAAAACCTTACATAATGAATTGTTGCATTTGTATTACCTTAGAATGAGCAATTCCCATCTACATACAGCCCGGATCCCCTTCCATGGAATTTGCCATGCTGTTTCTAGAGAAGCCGTAAATGAACAAACTTCTCAACTTTTCTTTCTGCAAAGAAGCAAAAATGTGACAACATCTTGGTCCTGTGTCAGCCACCGTAGTGTTTCGTGTGATATTGATTTTGCATAGGAATTTCTTCTTTCTTTCCTCTTATAATAACCTCCTTTTCACCTCTCGAAAACTTCCTCAGAAGGCCTGAGGGTGCTGAAGTAAGTTGCAATGCCTGCTGGAGACTGCAGGTCTTTACCAGAGCGAATTCACGTGAGACACTTTAAAGACAGCTGAATATAGCTGATGGGACAACCAGACTAAGAGGCAGCATGACCAGACAGCCCATGCAGCCTCGGGGATGAGGGCTAAATTAAACACCTCTGATGCACCGCGACAGGAAGTGACCTTGTTGTGCTGAGACCAGGCTGGGAGAGGTCACATACGGACACAGTGTTCTAAACGTGAGAGTAAGATGGCTGGTTCATTTGGGCATCTGGGGCTTTATAATGATGCAGTCCATGGGACATTACCTGAGGCAGAAGCTGAGGGCAAAAACCTGCTGGAATGCATTAAGAGAAAATACAGTTTTTTACAAAAACCCCCATGGTGTGAATGAGTCTGTATGCTTAGGGGAGTACACAAGGTATGCAACCTTTGCAGTGATTTTTATATAGTTAGACAGTTGTGGCAAAACATGACTAGCCAAATATTATCTGTTGAATCATTCCTATGCTAGCTTCATCACCCCCTAACTGCCCGTCCCGATATTGCTGGAATTGTAACAGTGCATGGGCAAATGGTGGAAAAGGGTCAGAAAGAAATATAGTTTTTTAAACATATATTCATTTTTCTGATACATTTTGTGCTAACAATAAAACAGAGCAAAAAACAAGTTGTTCCAGGCTTTCTTACTTTGACCTTTCAAGTCTTTTTCCAAGGTCTTTTTAAGGAGCGTCTTCACACTAGTATTAGCACGGCGGCGTTTATTAAATATCTATAGTGTTTGCCTAACCTCACTCTTTCTTACCAGATCAAGATTTGGAAGGAAAACAGAAACACACTGGTGCAAGAAGAACAAACTCTGTTCAGAAATGTTTCAGAAAACAGACGAGAGGAGGATGTGTGAAGGTCTGCTCAGGCCAAGTCCATCAGTCTGATTTTCACACCTTCTCTAAACTTGAGAAAGAATGCTTTTCACACATTATGAAAAGCCACTATCACAACTAACAAACACATACACAGAAGTAGCCTACTAGAAAAAACTTGATCATTTAGTCAATAAAAACTATGAAATGGTACTTTAGATGGTAACTGGTTGTAGTTAGTCAAAGGACTTAAAGATCGGGTAACACACACCGTTCTGCCAATCTCATATTAATCTTTAGTACCCATGCAGTAGACGTCGTATCTTCTAAGAGTATTTAGTTTGATTACATTTATAAAAGAGAGATACAGCTGTTCGATTATTTTCGGTAAAAGTTGACCTGCTGGAGACATGACAGTGGGGACTGAACTATAGCACAAGCACACATTACAGCATCGCAATAATCCCTTCGTGTTTTTTACATTATCCATGTACACACCGTTTCCCAACAAAACATAGACATATGACATAGTGTGTGCATGTTCGGCATCTTTTAGCTCTTGGACCGCAACATCTAGCACTTTCAAACGATCTCCAAATCCAGCTTTTTATCCAGAGTTTATATAACATCCATCACTGAAACAAACAAACACACCCCAACTTATCTAACTATTGCGGAACCGTTCTCCTACTTGTTACGAAACAGGGATCCAGATTTATAAAAACTTGGCATGTTACCCGATCTTTAAACTGTTCCGTAAACCTTTATCATGCTGTGAACAAGAGCAAAATACTGGGGTCATAATACCCAATGGCAATGCTTTCCATCTTTAAAGAGTGGCTTAAAACGTAGTTTTCGCTTTATAAATGACAAGGTACACAGCAAAACCAACACTAATCCAGATCTGCCCAAGGGATTTGTCATTTGATGCGAACTCCTGTCAAGTGTTCAAAAGCTCCGGCAAACAATCCCTCATCTAGAGACTTGTAAACAGTGTAGCCTCTCTTACACAAGCTACAACTGATCAAATCCACATGATCAAGCCAATTCCTCGTCTTTGAAGCAATGCAGCTAGCCCACACCAACCTTAGAAAGTAAAATGCATTAAACTGACTCTTGGAAAATTACCACAACAGTTGTTAGGAAGTCTAAAACAAAAGCAATTTGGGATGAAGTCTCACAAACATCTGTGCACTCTTAAAAATAAAGGTGCTTAAAAGGTTCTTCACAGCAATGCCATAGAAGAAAAATTTTTGGTTCCACTTTCAGCCAAAGGTTATTTGAAGAACAAAGAACACACAAAGAAACATTTGTGAAACAGAATGGTTCTTGAGATGTTAAAGGCTCTTTGTGGAACCAAAAGGTTCTTCTATGGTATCAAAGAACCTTCTGAAGCATCTTTTTTTTAAAGAGTGTACTTCTCTCATTCTCACAGCTAACTGGGAAGCATACAGGCCATGTCGCCATGGGAGTAAAACCTGTCAATCAAAGCAGGTGATGGTTGAAAGTGTCATTTAGCAGCTTGTTGCCGACTATGAGATGTGGACGAGTGAGTGTGTGTGTGTGTGTGTTTGTGTGTGTGTTTTGATAGACAGCTAAACAGGATTTGGGTGGATGACACATACTGCCAAAAGGATGAAAGAAGTGAAAAAGAAGTACAGAAATGAGGGATTAGACCATCGTTGCGTTGGAGGAGAAACAGTTTTAAGGTGGGATAGAAGAAAAGTGATGTACTTCTGACCTTGAAGTGTTATCAAACCTTTATATAACTAATTTGACTACATTTTCATTTACTTTTTTATATTGCTTTTCTAAGACCAACCAAATCGCCTGCATTTTTCTGTCTGATATTATGAATGTAATGCTCTTTTAATCCAGGCTCTTATCCCGCTTCCATTTTTATTGTCTTTCTCCAGTTCACTAAAAGTTCAACACCTGCTTTCAAAATATAGTTTTTTCTGTGAACCTGAGTCCATTTGTGTAAACTTCAGATAGTAACATAAGAAGACCTGTTCAATTTATGAACAGAAATAGGCTGTACTGTTCCTTATATGTGCTTAAATCATGTTTATTAAGTCATAGTTTCAGTATGGCTGCATGCTATTGACAGTTGCATCAAACAATTGGTTAATTTTATTTCACACAATAGTCTGTCTGAATTCTTTGCACAGAAACAGCATAGAAACTTGTCAAAGTTGCCCCGCGACTTTCATTCATTAATAACTGACTGGGAAAAGCCTTTAAGGGCGTCATCCTCTGTTGGAACCTAATAAGTGATCGATTTGGAACGCTCTACATAGACTGCAAATCCACATGCCTAAGTCCAAATAACACTCCTTACCTAAAGCTAACAGTTATTGAATTAATTACATTTATAATGAATTTGTCACGCCCCATCCACCATCTTGTCTTTTGGGGGATTTGATCTCAAGGCATTCTGGGATTGTTTTCATAATAAAGCATGCCTGCAACATTGCCATACAATTTATCCAAAATAAGTTAATATCTTAAAAGCCAGCTTGACTGTTAGCCTCTGCTTTACACAGAAGAGTGCCTATGATGCCTTAACATGGGTTTTGGAACATAGCTAATGTCTGAGTCTTAAACTAGCCTGCTACTTCATTGCATGAATGACTGATACGTTATACATATTCCCGAATCAATTTACAGCATAACCAAGTGGCCCATTCTGGGTAAATCTTGAAAAAAGGGGACACGACCTAATGCACAACCACAGATGACAAACAAAACACCATCTTGGTGTCATTGCAAATCACAAAACCACAGATGAACGGAATTTACATTTAAAAGAGCCTCGATTAATCACGCGCCAGTCCCCATATGCTCTCTCGGGAGGTAATCAGATGTGTCCAATTCATTCTTTCACTCGGTGTAGACATCAGATCAAATCAGAACAGTGTCATGGCTGAATACCAGAGAGACGGAGAGCACAAACAGGAGTATGAGAGTCCTCGGGAAAGCAGAAATTGCTTATTGAAAGTGAGGATAACTTTATGCAGTATGCAAGGGTTGCATTAAGGACTGTCATTAGCACACATGCATTCAGATGTCCATGAAAGGATTGCGAAAGCTCTGTTGCTTTAAGTGCTACATGGCATTTGGCATATATGGTGACCCCTGAACACTGCTTAAGGGAGTGAGAAACAATGCATGGGAAGAAAGAACTTTGCAGACCGACTTGCTAATTCATTTCACCTTTTTATATATCACACAAAAAACCTTTTAACAGGCCGCTAAGTGTTGCATTTCTGATTAATAGTACTAAGTCGTGCCCTGTTGTCACAGCCAAATGGCAATATAATGGTTCGTCATGAGAGGAGGGGCAGAAGTGTGGAGTTTCTCTCATATTTCAGTTGTGCATGCCAGTACAGAGTGTGATTTGACGTGATGTAGCGGTTTACATTGAAAATGTTAATGCACTATGTTGTGTTTGATAATACAAAGTTTAAAACTTTTGGAATCACCATGGCTACTTCACTGCTTCTCTTTACTATAAGTTATAGAGTACTAGAAAATGAAAAACATCAAACCCGATACAGAGTGTGTTTGAAGATATGTTTAACTGACCAACCTGATCTCACAGAAAATCGTAACTACTTTATGAGGTGGCTAATTCTTATGAATTTGGATGTTGTGAATAGTGCAAAATGGTACGATTTCTAGAAAAAAAGCTATATTGAAGCCTCACCCCTAAACCTAACATCAACGGGACGAAAGCAATTTTTTCTTAAATGTGCGAATGCTTTTGTACGAAGTCTTACGATTAAAATAGTTAAGATTTTACCGTGAAAGTGTGCTAAACTGACAGAAATGTATCATCTCACATGTAATCGCCCAATAAGGCGTCAATGATGTAAACAACGTATCTTGTAAGATAACATGCTAGATGAAATTTTGTCCAATTTACACTGATATATAATGTATCTAAAATATATGATACTGTGGAGAACAAAGGATCACTACATTTTTATTTAATGATACAAGATAATCATAGAAGTTTATTTTAATTTTTCTTATATACTGTATGTTCGATTGTCAGGGGTTCACGCAAGGCCGTGAGGGCGGGGTCACAAGATGATTTCCAGAACCCGTTTTTTTTTATTACTAGAAATAGCGTATGTAAAGTTAATCAATAAGTGTAACAAAATAAAAAAATCATGAGTTAATAAACATTTTATAAAACCAGGCAAAGCCATCAGCCTTAGGAATTTCCTCCCCTTTGATCATGAGCTTTGGTCCAAGTGATTACGTCACATTAGCAACCGCATTAAGTTAGGTGCAGCAAGTCCATTTACAGCACCATGTTAAACAGTCCCACATGCATGCAGATTATTTATCAAGCTTTAAGTTTAGGATATTCTTATTTGTCAAAATTAAACGTTGATTTATATCGACCAAATACAACGCAGGGAGGCAATTTTAAAAGAGGCACATCCATAAGCCCTCGACTCAGTTTGATCAAATTCGACCATCTGTATTAATAGTTCATAGTTTATGTATAGCAACAAGTAAAGTAATGACTAAATAAATATAGAACAATATGTCATTATGCGCGTTTGGGTAGAATATGTTCCTGTGCGCAATTGCGCGCAATGTTTGTTTACTTTAACCACCTCCGAGGATAGTGGGGGTCTCGAGTCACTGGCACTGTTATTTTGGGGGTCGCTGAAGAGTCGGGAAACCTCTGTTTTATATCATTATAAATCATACATTACATGGGAAATCTTGGAATTTCCTAATCTTACAACAGTTAAATTCCCCTTTTATAAGTGAAATTCACAAGACAAGTTCAGTTTTAAGAAGCTGACAGCCTTGAATACTCTCTTACTTCCTTGCATTGACCCAAAGTCTACATTTGAAGAAATATTTACAAAGAATCAGTTATAATCTAATTTCCGTATATTGTTTTTTCTGGTCAACACTCCTTAAAGCAACATAAATCAAAATGGATGATATTTAATTTTTTCATAAATGTCTTATATTGTGCACCATTCATCAGTGTATGCTATTCTAAGGAAACATGTAATAACGTTTTCACTCAAACAGATATTATTTTCTACTGAAGTATCCAAGGCCGAATGCACTGGATAAATATTATAAATCAATAATATCATACAGTAGCCCACTTCTAATGATCCATTTCAATTCCAATGGGAAAAGATACAAGTCCCATCCTGCAAGTGCCAAGTATAATTGTTTTTCCACTCATCGCATTATAAAGGAATAGTGCAAATGACTTTTTGTTAAATTAATCTTTCTTAATGTTCATAATATTCATGAGCTTTTTGAAGACTTTTGAAGACTTTGTGCCTATACTTCTCAAAAACATACTAACCCTGAGAAGTATCAACACAATCTCACTGCAATAACTATTTCACAGTTTACCGGCTAATTCATATGAATTTGTTTGTCATTTGTACATTTTCATACAATATGCTTTTCGGGGCAGAACTTTGTGCTTGTTTATTAATTGTATGTATTTGTACAGTTGACCCCATATAAATTCATACAAAATTGGCACATTTTTTCTGAGATCAGGTTGGAGATATTCACTGGAGTCACAAATGTGCCATAGCTCCAGTCTCCTTTTTGGTAAAATGTTGGTAGTTGAGTCTGACAGTGTTCCTATGAAGGATTTTTTGAAAAGCTGAGACAAGACAGTGAGACACTGCCAGAGATACCAAGTGAAACACACACATTCTCACACACGCAAACACACTCACAGTGAGCGCCCTGCCACAACAGAGATTCTCAGAAACTTCAAAACGATCAAAAACAGTACAGCATTTCTCAGAAAGTCACTCAACTCCGTTTACAACAGAGACAAACCCCACAATCTGTAAAAACAAGTCTTTTTATCTGTGACTCTCTGGTTGACATCTTGAGAAATATATTTGCCTCATAGTCACTCATGTCTTTATGATGACTCTTTGTAAAGATCTGGTTTAGTGACATTTTGGCTATGAAGTCTGTTTCCTCATGTAAATCTCACTCTGTCTCTCTCAATCTTTTTTTCTCCTGGCTGGTGTGCCCAGTAGAGGTTAGTGAAATCTCAAGGGAGAAGTGCTCATGAAACAACACTCCAAAGGACTGGCTGGACTCTCCCTCTTTCTCGTATAATCTTTCTTCTTCTCTTACCCTCCCTTTGCCCTGGCCCGGAGACAGACATATGCTTCAGAACTGCTCAAAACTATTTGAGCAAGTGCTTTGTGTAAGGGTATGGGTGTTGGATTTTGGAGACGCTTAACTTCTGTCACTTTCTATTATGTCCCGTTGTTGGTTTGGAGAGAGAGAGAGATCGAGCTCAGTGACTCTTTGCATTGATTTCCTTCTCCTGTCTGAGAGCTGTGAAGCAGCTACAGTAAGTGGTGTGGGTTTTCCGACGTGTGCATGAGTTTTGCCGCATCTCAAAAATCCAATTTAGCATGGTGAATAGAATCAATCGATTTTTATTCAGGACCAAATATACCTTTGCGAGATGATAACACTGAGAACGTTACTGTTGCTTTAAAATCGAAGTGCAGCGTTAAAATACTTTATCCCGTTTATTGTGCACACAAATTAGTAAAATGGGCAGATTGACATTGTGGTGGTGCTTGCTATTCACTTTGATAGCTCTAAAATATGTAAAATAAGCATGACAAAAAACATAAATAAAGATGCTGGGTCATTTAAAACAGTTTTCTGAATTCAAGAAGTAAAAAAGTTATTTTGTTTTTATGCCTACAATTTGATGATTAGAATTCACCAGCATGACTACATTGTTACCAATAATAATGGGCAACTTGAACTTTGTTCCTCATTAAGAAAAAGGACACTCACCATGTGTGTGCTTTAACAGAGCGTCTTTGGCGATCTTTGACCTTGTACTGTAAATACTTGCATATGTTTATTCTTTCAATATAATTGTTTGTGTCACAAATAACACAAATGACAACATCAAAGGAAAGATATATATTTGGCATTCATAAATAATTATTTTGGGTTGTAGTTTTCTGCATTTATTAAGCCCTATTTGTAACAATACAGGGCTGAATGACGATATCACACGGAGAACTGAAGTTGAATGGGTTTATTACAGGATTAACAGAAGACAAGTGTAACAATCAGGGGAACGACAGGTAACGTGCGTACCACACCTAACGTGCAAACGACAGCTAACGTGTGCGTACGGCAGCTAACGTGTGCGTACGGCAGGTAACGTGTGCGTACGGCAGGTAACGTGTGCGTACGGCAGGTAACGTGTGCGTACGGCAGGTAACGTGTGCATACGGCAGCTAACGTGTGCGTACGGCAGCTAACGTGTGGGTACGGCAGCTAACGTGTGTGTACGGCAGGTAACGTGTGCGTACGGCAGCTAACGTGTGCGTACGGCAGGTAACGTGTGCGTACGGCAGCTAACGTGTGCGTACGGCAGGTAACGTGTGCGTACGGCAGGTAACGTGTGCGTACGGCAGGTAACGTGTGCGTACGGCAGGTAACGTGTGCGTACGGCAGCTAACGTGTGCGTACGGCAGCTAACGTGTGGGTACGGCAGCTAACGTGTGCGTATTGCAGCTAACGTGTGCGTACGGCAGGTAACGTGTGCGTACGGCAGCTAACGTGTGCGTACGGCAGGTAACGTGTGCGTACGGCAGCTAACGTGTGCGTACGGCAGGTGTGAGTGCAAACATGGTGATAATCGGTTGCAAGGGATTATGGGAAGTGTAGTCCGTGAGTTCAAAAGTGAGGTGAAAGGGAACAGAAATGGTCGAGGGAGAAGGTGCTAATGCGGGAGCCTTAGACAGCGGTGTAGTTGTTACATTATACATGTGTTTAATTGGTTAACTTAATTGAAAAAATAAGTTAAAAGCAAATGTTTGTACACTATACAAAAGAGTAAAACATAGGGAGGGGGACACATGTTTTTTAAAGTACAAATTAAATTCAAATTAATTTAGAAAAATTTTACAAAACTATAGAGCATCTCTGCATTTCACTTGCAACATTACTGCCAATAATATTTATCTCTATTTTTTATTAAGCTTTGAAACAAACAAATTAGCAGTCTGGAGAGCTGCTCCTTTCTCTCCCTCTCTCTCTCTATCTCTCTCTCTCTCTATCTATCTCTCTGTCTATGCCTAGGATGCATTTGGACAGAGAGAAACACAGAGGTGATCCATCAGGCCTATTGAGGTTCACTGTGCTACAGACTTCAGACAGATTAACTGACAATTCATTCTGAGTCCTCAGAGGTGACTGTATGCTTGTCAGCTGTAACGTAGCAACTGAGACAGAAGGTGAGAGAGTGCCAATGTTTTACTATATGAGTTATCACAACACACATACGCAATCCTGATTCAATCACAACTTTGCTTCATTTTTCCTTATACACTGAGTTCTGTGAAATGGGTTTAAACATGGCACAAGAGTGTAAGGCTATTGTTGGTAGCTGCAGAGTATTTTAGGGATGGGGATTAGGGAAAGGGATGAAGAATTTAGAAGAACTTGATGGTTGTTCAGTATTTGCAGAAAATGTGTTGCGCTTTTTGTCTATTTCTATAGGCACTGATACGCTTTGGTGATTTTTCGGCTGTTGGCTTAGTATATATTACCGAGTGGTCCCAAGTCCGGTGGTGTTCCTGACGTTCTGCCTGTGGAGTCTGCTCTGGCGTTGGCAGTTGCTGCCTTGCTCTGTGTCTGGGCTGTACAGTGTTAATCTGCACCTGAGGCTGTTTCTGAACCCACTGAGTTCCCTGCTTTGTCCATGATGTCCATCACTATCCTTCGAGCCTGCCTGCGCCACCCTGGCTTCCAGGCCCACCTCTGCTCTACGGCCCTAGCCCTGTTTCCTCTCATGGGCCTGGACCTTCATCCCGCCCCCTGTTCCGCTCCACCTCCAACCTGGACTTATGTTTTTTTGTTGTGGAGCGTCTAGAATCTTCTCTAGAGAGGGGGCTCTGTCATAATTCAGTCAGTGTTTCCTGTGTTAGTTTGGACTTTTAGTTTGTATTGCAGTTCATGTTTGATTTTGTAATCTTTTGTAGTTCTTTTATTCATTAGTTCTTGTTAATTGTTTCTCCCAGGAGTTTCTTGTCGGTTCTTTTAGAAGCGTGAATTCGGTTACTACGTTGCATATAGATCTCTTTTTTTAATGTAAATGATTATTGACCAATAACAAAAAATTGTAACTTAATTTTTTTTTAAAAGGGTCTAGCGACGCTAGCACTGCCCAATGCAGAGGGTGCAAGAGTTTATATCATTGTAAGCGTAGGTGGATACAGAAGGAAAAATGGTACCAGAACGTGAAGTGTACGTAGCCTACTGTATTCTACTAACCTAAAACTGCGTTTCTCAAATTAAATTTCAGATACAGAAAATAAAATAAAATATCAGTCGAAATACTATATGAAAAACATAAACTAAGTGAAAATTTGAAAAGTTACTTCAGCGTTAAACTGTTGAAGTTAAAATTGTAAAGGTTTCTGTTGAGGTCCTAATAATGAACTAAACCTAAATAAAACAAAACCAAATCCTGAAACAAATCATGCTGTAGTAATAAAAAACAAACAAAAAATTTTTACAAATTAGGAAATACAAAAATCATAATATCATGTACAATAAAATAAGACTTATTAATAAACCCTAAATTATAAAACGGACCTCGAGCATTCTACACAGCTTATTATAAGCAAATGTGCCGATCAGTGTAGGATGATACTCAAACACACTTCTTTTCCTCCCCAAATCCACTGTTTTCTATCCTTTAGCCCCTCTTGGCACTAAGAACACTTCAATCTTTGTCTTCAATGATTGAAATTATTCGTGTTTTACTGTAACTGCTCGTAGCCACATTGGGCTTCTCTCAACTCTTGATTAGCGTGTTATTGTCCCTATAAGCTCCACAGTCCCATCACATTGTTTGAAAAGGTCAGTGTGGTTTGTTTTGATTAATAAGGCCAGATAGCCACTTGACAGCTGATTAGACTTTGTGATCCCGCTGATTCCTGTATTTGATTCTGATGAGTATCGCACACAAGGGGGTGGAGGAATGAGTAGCTTTGTCAACGGAAGAAGATTCCCACTCCAGATGTGAAATTGCCTTGCTTTTCAAGCGTGCATTGGCGGCCCATCAGCTTCAAGCACCACTGACAGAAACACAATAACATTCTTGGAGAGTTTGTGCCAGCAGAATAGAAATCAGCCCAGAAGAGGCAGTCGGTGTAAGCGTGCAGCGAAAAAATATTTTTTCTTTTCTGCTTCTCTTTGTACCGTCTCCGTGATCAATCGTATTGGACTCGGGTGAGCACCAGAGACACCATCGGGTAGATGGATCAATCCATCGGCTGCCTGATCTCAAACACACATACACACATTCTTTTGTTGTTGAGACTAGTTCAATCATTGTTTCAATCACTCAGACGTGCACGCTTTTGAAGTCCTTTCAGTTTGAAATTAGAACATTAAGTGTTTTTTTTTCTTTGCATGTGAAAGGCCAGTTGAGAGAAATTGTACAGAATTCATGAGGGAAAGTTTTTTATGCAGCTGATCTTTAACAGTCCCTCAAACCTTGATGTATCAATCAATCAATTTATAACGCACACGCTTACACAATGTACAACTGAGGCTGTTTTTAAATAACCCATTCCCATATCAATGTCAGACTTGTAGGGTATTGTGTGCATCTGACAACTGCGCTGTCAGTAAAAATGCCTCATGAATTACACATGAGATCACTTGGTGGTCAGAGGTAAGGCTGGCCGATATGTAAATAAATTATATTTATAAAACGGTCAGTTCTGGCCCTTGGTTCTGATTGGTTGAGCGGAGATCTAAGCCGTTATAAAATACCCCGATATATAACGGCTGACCGCATTACCTAGAATCACTGCGCCACTCTTGTTACGTACAGCGAAATAATTGTCAAAATGTCCGATTTTGTGAAGAGATTGACATGACAGACAAATTAGACCAATAACAAAGACGACACGCTGAAATTAATGAAAGAGAAATTGAAGACATCAAAAAGTCTAGAAATTAGGTGAATACTCATAAACAGACTATGTGCTCTGTCCGTTGTTTTCAGTCCTGGTGTGCCGGAAAAGGTATTGTAGTGAGGTAGGCGGGACGAGAGTCGGGATGCGAGGCCGGTGCGTGAGTGTTTACGAGCGTCAGCTGTACGTGCGACGGCCTCGTATCACGGAGGAGATTGTGGAGCATAAGAGGACGAACGACCGGACCGTCAGTGAGAGAGGAACAGGCCTGGATTTTATGGTGTGGTATTTACGTTTGAGTTATTTATAAATTAAAAGTTTGTTTATGTTCGCCGGTTCCCGTCTCCTTCCTTCCCTTTTATGGAACTTTGTGACACGTATGTTTATTGACTTTAAAACAATGTTCATGTATAAAAATAGAGACATGTTAATGTTAATAGATAAACACTACAGTCTTTAGGCACATTTTTCATTGTGTTCTGCGTCTGTGTCGCTTGGCAGCCACACCTGTTTCTGAGGAACTACTTTGTTTGGCGGAAGAATATATTTCTATTAAAATAATTACATAATATTTGTTGTGTTTTATTTCATGAAACTTTACAATGCGGATGGATTAACCGTTTTATAAAAGCAATAAGCCCCGCGGAGCCGTGGGTTGCAGTGCATTTTATAACTCTGCTTCGCGTCGTGCCTAACAACGCCCCTTAGCTGTTATAAAATGCACTGTAACCCACGGCTTCTTGGGGCTTATTGCTTTAATATATATTTTATAATAAGTCTTTTGTAAATATTGAATGTATACTGCAACGTATGCTTTTATTGTAGCTAAAAATATTCCAAGGGAAACTGAGCTCAGGATTTTACCAAAAACCCCCAATGAAGAATTAGCAATGGAAAGGCATGGACACAGTCGGGAAATTTCATGCAAATGTCAACCTGGAGATGAAAAGTTTTTACTAAATACTGACCTATTAATATTCCACCATAATGATATGTCAGATGTCAGTTTTAATACCCATGTGAAGTCTCTCTTAAATATTTGAAAGCATGGTTTGTGTGTTTTCTGTTTTATAGTCGAGTGACTAGGTATCACATCAAACGGTGTATACTCTTTATTAATGGCTACATGAAAAAAAACACGATTTCTTTATGTGATAACCTTGATTTGATCATATTATATATCTGTCTTTCACATTGCTGTTGAATGACTTTGTCACTTATAGGTTGGATTTTGTTGAAATTCAACAGACACTGGACTAGTATACAATACAATACAACTAGAAATGCTTTTTTTAAAATGAAAATTGAAAGTCTCTCAATTCTTTTTCATGGCTGTATAAGAAGTATTTGATGTATTTTTTGTTAATTTTTTTAATTTATTGCAACATTTGATGATATAAAAGTTGCAACGCAGAGTTGTTGTAAACAAACCAGATGATTCTTTTATGGTAATATAATCAAATCATTCCATTTCAATTATGAATCAATTAACTGGACAATTTAAACAGATTCACTGAAACGAATCGAACTCGGATTGACTCAAACAGCACTCGTAGCTCTAACACTGTGTTTACACTTGACGCGGTGCCATGCTGTGCGACAAAACACAATAGAATGCATTAGAAACCCATTAACATTTAACATTTTGTCCACGATGGATGCGGCGCGGCATCAGAACAAGACATGTCCGATGTGGACACGTCTAAGCTAATTCAGAGGCAGCCTTAATATATGTCTAGTCAGGGCAGGGAGGAACCATTCAACTTTGCTAAAACTCTAGAATGGAAAGAAATGGCTAAATTCGGTGATTCAGCAAAAAGGCCAAAAACTAAATCAAAATTTAAGAAGCGCAGCTCTTAGTATATACAAGCGTTCACAATATTCACTCCTGCTTTCTCTCTCACACGCTCACATAAGTATATTGTGTTGAAAGAGGAAGTGTATGAACTCCTGAGGCACAGACAGGCACATAAACTTAGCGATGCACATAATCAAACAGACAGAGGAGAGAAGGCGGTGATTTTAATGTCTGATAGAGTGCAGTCTCTTTCTGTTAGCTCTGCCGTGGTATCTCTGTCTCTCTCGTGTGTGTGTTGTGAGGCTGAAGGGGAGACCCTAGAGGAAGTTGTCAGGTTGGCGTCTGTTCTGATTCGGAGGTGTTGACAGCACTGAGTGACAGACACTCCACAGCAACACAATATAACTCTCATAACATCAATTATTCACAAACACACACAAAGATATACACGGCACACTACGGATGTGGTATAACATGAAATTCCCCCTCACTCTTGCTCTAACCTTCTCTTGTATCTTGCCATTCCTGATCAGTTCCAAAACAATGGTAGTGCACTTTTTGCTGGAGGAACGTGGAGTATGACTTTGCACAGTACTGCCTAAGCTTGGATAAGAAGAGAACGTGCGTGCGGATATGTGCATGTGCGCGGTGATAGCCTGGCATGTAGCTGCAGGGTTTGCTCCAGGCGAGTTCTCTGTTTTAGTGCAAGTGTCACTATTAAACTCCATGCTGCCTGTCACACACACAAATATCCGTTGGCACACACCGTGTCACGGTGTCTCATAACCCCAGCAGAAGTGACCTGCTAACAAATCTATGTTTTGTCTTAGATCAAGTCTGTTCTTCCTAGTATTCTCCACAGGAGACTAAGAGTCTCCTATGAGAAAAAGCGATAAACTGTTACATAGGTTCCACATATGGTTTTGTGGCCAGTCTAAAGCTTCTTCCCAAATGATGCACTAATATACAGTACATATCTGTATATGCCTTACATTTGCATATGAAATAAAACACATAATTATTTAGTATGACTTACGTTGGTTTTCATGTGTGTGCTGTGCAGTTAATAAAGGCATAGTTGACCCAGAAATAAAATATTCAGTCGTCATTGGTTCACCCTCATGTTTGTTTCCTATAAAGCAAAACAAGATGAGAAATGTGTTCACACAATGAAAGTCAAGGGAGGCCGAGTTATTTGGTTACCAAGATTCTTCAAACTATCCTCTTTTGTGTTTTGCGGAAAAGAAAGAACGACATACAGGTTTGGAATGACATGACGTGTGGAAATCCTTTTTTGTTGAACCATCACTTTATTCGTTTTTTTCTCATCTGCGCAGAGGCAATATCAGAAGCGTGCAAAGATTCAAAAGCCATCCTCCTCTTTCTAAATAATATGGGGTGGAGGAAACACGCTTTTCTCGCCACCTTCTGACCGTGCCTTATTCCTTATTAAAATCTATTTTTGTCCCACTTTTTCATTTAATTAAATAGAATATGAGCACGAAGAGAACCTCCGTGTATAAGAAAGACACTGTTTTTTTGCAACGCTCCTGAAAAAGCCATAAGACACATGGTTGCTAACCAAAACAGAGAAAAGGGGAATATTTTTGGTGGGAGGACTAATATTTAATGAGGATGGGGGTGGGAAGTGTACTTTGATGCATGTGTGTGTTAGAAAGATTGTGGTTGGAAGAAATTAGGCTTGTGGGGGTGGCATCGAGGTTTAAGCATGAGCCGTTCCAAGATTCATCTTTAGCAAACGGTATTTGCATAGGACTAATATGAGATGTGTTGTTAGTCACAGCAATTTTCATATATTTGCATACAATTAATGCCTTGCACCATCTTCGCAACAATTGTTTCTGTTGCAAAAAAATAAACAAACACAGAATGAGCAAATGGAAACAACAGTAAGCACACACAGCAGATGTGTGTACACAATCGAGGGAGAGGCAAGAACCGGTGGGGGTGTGACTGCAACAGCGGGGTCAGTGACGGTGTGAACTTTTGTTCGACAAAATGCGACAAAAGGTGAATACAAGCTGTTTGTGCAACCACACTCTAAGGCTCTGTTCCAAAAGGTGGTGAGTTGCCTAGCTAGGCAACATATTGGGCATCATATGTGTGAAGGTTGTTCTGAACGGAAGCCAGCAAATTTTCCAACACATCTGAGTTTAACCTTATAACTGCATTTGTTTTAAATGTATACTTAAAGAAGCGTCGTAGAACCACAAAAGAACTGTATCTGCTCTCAAAATAGCTAGAATGGCTAGAGAGAAGAATACATAGTATGTGGTCTAATATTTTCATCCTGCAGATCAATTAAAGTAGGACTGCGGGGAAAAAAACTCAAATCCATCTCTCTTCTTCAGCACGGTGGCCATTGATCTGAAGCGGCCCACTGATTTTCGCTAAAATGAGGGATGAAATATGGATTGATCCAGTGTGGCCTTAATTGGGGTTCCAGTAAAGTGGAAGCATTGATTGCATCACAGTTCAGATGGAGAAAGAGAGGAGTTTGAGTTGAACTTGAGGTTTATTTGACGAATCCGTGGCAGACTCCCAAACTGAAAAATGTTGGCTCTATATGCAGGATACGAAGGAAGGGTAAACAATGCTTTCACTGAGATCATTTCTGAAGGCAGCAAGATTCTAAGATTCTTGCTCACTCCTTTTATATATCTACCTACAGAAAATGGTACAGTCATTCATCATCTCCCTGGATTGTTCCTCATGCTCCTCTCTCTCTAACACACACACAAAACCGGAGCCGATTATGAGGGACGTGAGAATCAAATCTTCTCTGGTGGTCTATATTGTCGAAGGTTAGTTAATAACTACCAGCATAATTGAATCTGTTATTTGTGTTAGTGGCACGGACCATAAGGATGGTTTTCAGATGCAATAGAAGCTGAAGTATCTTTTAAGAATATGAACAGGATTTGTTGCTTGCATTAACATAGAAATCAGCTCCATTCTTTTCATTGAACTTGTAATGGAGAGCCCTTCTCGTCTGCTCTTGGGGTTTCCGTCTACATTATGGAATACCTTGTTAATCATGCATGCGACCTGGTTTGCATATTCAAATCTACACGGCGAAAATTTCACCGTCAAATGGGCATGGAGAACCCATTTGATATCACTTGTGAACCAGACCTTGTGAATTCAGTAAATATTAGTGTATGGTGTATTTATGCTTGTGTGTGTTACGTAGGTATCAGACTATTTTAAATGTTGGGGGGTATGTAGCTGTTATTATACTAGAGGTTCAAGTTTTTATGTGACCCACAACTAAATTAATGGATGAATCAACAACAAAAAATTGCTTTTGAGGCAATATCCAAAGTGACTTACAGCGTATTCAAGGTGTACATTTGCATCGTTATGTCAAAAACCTGGAAATGGAACCAACAAGCTTTGCAATCTACTAACTACCAATTTAGATACAAGAACAAGAATGAATGGACGGATGGATGAAAACTAATTCCTGAACCTTAAACCTGTGGCTGATTATTGGCAGACTTCTTTACTTTCTCACTTTCCTTTCAATAAATCCGGTGGTGTCTTTCTAAACTTTTAATGGGTCTTTTAATTAGTTTGCATTTTAATCTATATCTCATTACACACAGACTCTATTCACCTCCACTACACTGGGAGGGGCAAACTGTGACATTGCTTATTTAAAAATATCTCTGAACCAGTGACATCAGAACAGCAAGAATGGAGTGGTGCAGAGATGACGTATTTTTGTAGGCCAACCCGGAGGATAGCGCCGCTCTGGTTCCCTCGACCGAAAGCCCACGTATTTTCCCAATAGACTTTTGTAAGACAACAAAAAATAAGATCTGTGATGAACAAAGGCTTATGATGTTTACGTGTTCTGTAGCCTATATCAAGAGAATCTTTACAAATTAAAACTAAATTTTTGAGGCCGACATAAAATCGCGAGAAGTCAAAAGCTAACATGAGGCTGTAAACAGATTGCACTATGACGTCTAACGTCCTTGCCAAAGGAAGTAGTTGCTCTTAGCAACCACCATTTTTGAGACAAAATAAAGCTTTAAATAATCACAAACAGGTTATAACTGGTGTTTGTATGTCATGGATAATGACATAAACGGTTTTACATTTACATTTATGCACAGACGTTGTTTCCGGCAATTTATCAAAAACCCCTTCTAAAAAATAGATAGACTTTGGGGCAATAGAACCGGAAGTGCTAAAATGCTAACTTGTGTCCGGGGTTTGCATACAAAAATACGTCTTCTCTGAGGTATTCATGAGGAGGAAGAATATCCATAATTTCAAGCCAATCCTATGGGATTTAGCGCAAATACTTTAGTTATGAGTCATCATGATATATTTAAATATACTGTATATACAGTATATAAACTGTGACTTTCACCGACACGACAATCCCATGGTGCATCACCCCACTGAGAAGCAAGTCTAATCATCCCCGATCCTCTCCGCTTATCCTAGCCTGATCACTTGCTGTTCTCTGGTTCGTCTGATGTTACCCATTTCATTAAACCACAGAACAGCAGGAGAAAGGCACAAATACATACATACACGAAAGCACTGGGAGAGTGAGAGAGAGAGAATTTTCCTTCTACCTTATTTCTTGTAGTTGTTTAAACAGCATAAAATTATCAAAAAATTCATCAAATGACATAAATATTTTGGACTGCAGAAAAAACCCCAAAACAAAATCTTTTTTGTAAAAAAATATCAAAAGTACCAATTAAAACCATCAAAAAGTCAAAACAAGGATTAAATCGAACAATGAAAACTGGTCTCTCGCTTCAAGCATAACGGACATCTTTGACTTAATGCAGGATTTAAAATGGAAATAAAAGCATTCACAGCAACAGCTCCATGTACTGTAGAATTCTCCATTGTAGATCACCAAGTTAATGGTGGTTTAAACAGGTTTAATCTCAGAATCAACCTCAAACTCATTTTTTCATATTGTTTCTGTTTTAATGCTTGAATTGCACTGATTAAATATTTTCACAATACAACTTCGCATATAAAACCTTCCCTTTTACTTACATGAATACATTAATTATCTCCCAAGTTTAACAAAGGACTAGTATAGCAAGACTTATCCCCTAACTGAACTCTTCCAAAAGTGTTTTCTCTTAATAGGTTAGAAAATAAGTTAAATTATCAAGACATTTCTTTTCAAACGGTATTGATTTAACCCCTAAAAGAGTGGCAACATTTTCAGCATTCTGTAAATCACGTCCTGCTACTGTAATAATATTTTTTAATTTAAAAAGCTTCTTTATACATAATATATCTTCTAACCCCAGAATCGAGCTCGAAACACAATTGGTTCTTCTAACAACCAGTGAAGTGACATGCCACAATCCATCCACTTCCGTTTAAACATACCCCAAACTTTGAATAAACTTTGGTAAAAAGAAGAAATTCCATCAAAATCTTTTATGATCCATTCAAAACAAAGTTAAACTGGTCCCATACCGCCAACTTTCTTTAAAATACTTAATGCTCAGGGTCTTCACACCACTGAAAAAACTTCAATCGATATGTGGCTCCTCTATTGGCAAGATTAACCAGACCTTGGCCTGCTTCATTCTTAGGTAGGAACAAAATACGTTGGGGAGTCCAATGATAATTGTACCAAAAATAATCAAATTCTTTCTGAACTTTTTACAAGAAGTCCCTTTGGTGGATGCACAGAAGCAAGTCTGTCCCATATTGAAGATGCCACAAGATTGTTAATAATGAGTATATGTCCTCTATAAGACACCTGTGGGAGTAACCATTACCATTTTTCAATTTCTCCAGTAACTCTTCCCAGTCTTTCTTTAAAAATTGTTCATTACCTAAATAGACCCAAGATATTTAAGTCCTCCAGAGCAGTCTTCTAGGTAATCTGGTAAAATCACCATTCCAATTTCCCACTAATTGGGCTTCACTCTTCCACCAATTTACCTTGGTAGAAGAAATACTTCTAAAATCATTAACAATCGTTTCCAATTTATCTAAATAATCAGTTTCATTAACAAACACAATAACATAATCAGCATAAGCAGATAGAACAAAAGAAACATTACATCCAGAGAAAGGTAAACCATTTAGTTGAGTTCTTAATTTATGATGCAATGGCACTATAGCTAGAGAATACAGCATTCCAGACATAGGACATCCCTACCTAACTCATCATTGAACTTTAAAGGGAGCACTCAACCACCATTAATCTTAAGAACACTCTCAATGTTATTGTACACGGTCTTAATCATTTATATGATAAATTGGACTGATTCCAAAAGCTTCTATGTTTTTCATTGATTGATTCATTGAAGTGTTCTACTCTATCAAAAGCTGTCTCTTGATCAAGAGAAATCAGTCCACACTTACAGTAATTCCTGAAAGTTTAGAAGCATTCAAAACATCCCTTATTAATGCAATATTATCACAGACAGACCTCAATCTCATGGCCAGAGTCTTAGATAGAATCTTATACTCCACACATAAAACTGAAACGGGGCGCCAGTTGCAAATATTTTGATGATCACCCTTTTTGGGTAACAAAGTAATGACTGCTCTTCCACAGATTAGTAGGTAACCTGTCAATTCCTGCAGATTTTCCATTTTCCATGGTAATCATGGTATTGTAAAGTACTTGTAATGACAAAGATGTTTACAGATCCTTTATTAGAGTCCTCATCCACTTTTTGTAAGCCACCAGTTCGCTTTTATAAAGTTTTGAATAGAATTGAACTGCACAACTACTTATCCCAGCATGCTCAGTGTGCTCTTTTCATGTAGCTGAGAATGAATAATTCTGCTCTGACCATTTTTCTTTTCTAAATAGAAATTTAGTTTGAAGCAGTATCTCTTTGAGCTGCAGTTTGGAAACATGAACAAAATGGAGCTGATTGTGCTTTCCCTCCCAACAGGTCTAACAATCTAGCCTTTTTTCTTTTAGTTCATCAGTATATTTCTTACTTTTCGTTGATGTTATTAAATCTTCCAAAAATGTAATCTAAGTTTCTAAATTCTTCATTGACTGGAGTGTATCTCTGGTAACATTCAGACATTCAAACATTCCAGAGACCATCATTATTTTATGACTATCTCTAGCTCCATTTACATTAAGAGTTTCAATTTAAAAATGTATCACATTCGTTTTAGAGACCATCAACAAAGGGATATAAAGAGCAGCTATCAAAGTAGCTAAATTAAAAGTGTGCAGTTTCAAAATCCTTGACCTTTTATTTAATTGTATTTAATATTTTCCGTAAACCTCTACAAAAAATCACTATCAACAAAACATATACAAGTCAGCCATTTAATACAACACCACTTTGAACAACCTCATTTGCTTTTTCGATTGTTTCCAAGAAAAGCACTGTTGCGCCATTGATTCGTGACAATATTCTCGTTTTCAACAACCAAACAGCACTGTACCATACTATCGTTTTTAACTCCATGTCGCCGAGTCAGAGCATCAAAACTTGTACTCTGACAGGCCATGTCTCCCAGCAAAAACGCTGGTTACAATAACCAAACCCGAAACACTTCAGTAACCACAAACATGAAAAAAGAAAGAAAATAAGTTTAACAGTAGTCCAAACAAACACTCTCACACACCACACTTCCACTCAATATGCACATGGTGTTGTGAGTTGTTAGACGATGTCACATCATAAACCGACAACAGAAACTGAAAATATGTCAATACGAACGGCTTTATTGTTTTAATATAATGAGTTGATATACTCTTAAAAGGTAAGATTTTTTTTACATTTATTTGGCGGGGTTTCCTTGCCAATTATGAATTATTTTATGTTGATATAACGTTGATCAGTAACTGCCTTACTTTACCAACATTTAGCCTTCATTATAAGGTGCTTTTACATACATTGCTAAATGTTTTGAACACACAAATATGAACATGTTGTAATATATAGGCTAAAGAAGTACTGTATACTTATAATTCTTGTTAATGCCGTTTACTGTAACTCATATCTCGCTTGCATAGGAACATGACATTAGACACTTGTGCAAAGGGGACACTGAATTCTTAAGCCAGGCATGCTTTATATTGTAAACACACACAGTAAGTAAACATATCACTGCAAAATCAATTTACACTTCATAAATGACACAACACTACTGTGATATAATGTTTTTTCCTTTTGCATCTCTGCATCAACCTACGTAATAACTTACATACATACATCTGTGTCTTTTCAAAAAACAGTTTGCCATGCTCCTGTAGGAGAAATATGTACAAGCATTTTCACATGCAGACACATGTAGGGTATGTACAGTATGTCATTAAAAAGAGGCATAAAGGGAAGCTCAAGTGGGACTTAAGATATTTCTACTGTATGTAACTACTCCTGAGTTTCACAAATGCATACATATAAGGAGATATTTAAAGGTAAGAATGACTTAAAATGACCTCAGAAGAAAGCACAACGTAGAATGAAATAGCCAACTATGAAAGTACAAAATTAAATCACTTACAGTAAAATGTGTGGAATGTTTGGGAGTACTGTATGTTAATAGTCCTTTTAAGACTACTGCAACTATAAATAAAAGTGCATCTTGTCAACTTCCAGTCTTCAAAATAAGACTGTGTGCTTAATATAACATAATTCTGATGTCCCCCAGCCAAAATTGAATTACTTACTAAACCTACTATGTTAGCTAATTCAACGAAACTTAACCCCAACTTTAACCCAATACTAGAAGTCTACTAATACTCTAATAAAAGTTAGTTTGCACAAAGAATTGCATCTTTTTATATTATGTGTCTCCTAGGTCTCTCTAAGCTTCCCATACACTGGATGATAGAGTCATGGCAGATATTGAACTCTTAACATCGAGATAAATATGCAACATGCTGGATGATTCTGGAGTTTCAAATTAATATTTCTAATGCTGTTGGTTAAATATTTAGCAGACAAGTCATCCAAAGTCAAAAGTGGAGGGAAAGTTATTTGTGAATCTTAAATGGATAATTCACCCAAAAATGAAAAAGCTGTTAAGAATTACTCACTTTCTAGCTGTTCAAAAGCTTAATGAATTTCTTTGTTTGGTTGAACTCAGAGAAATATATTTGGACCAATGCTTGTGACTGAACAGTTCTTGGACCCCATTGACTACCATAGTAAGTAAAATTACAATGGGTGTCAAAAGTGTCCCAGAAATGTTTGCTGTCCTACATTCTTCAGAATATTTTCTTTTGTGTTCAACAGAACAAAAAAATAAATAACATTTTTTTCCAGAATTTCAATTTTTGGGTGAACTGTTCCTTTAAGACCTTTCTCAAATGAGGTTACATGTTCCAACTGTATTTTGTTGTACGTTTTACTTGGTGAACTTCCTCATTTCTCCCCGTGTAATCATTGTGTAGGCTTTCATGAAAACTGGTTCATTGTTTTATTTTTCTGTCATTATTCTACACTAAAGTTAACAATAAAGTTGAATAGTTACCACTACAGTACACATTGTCCCCTTACAATAGAACTTAGTCCTCTGGTTGAATTGGAGATAGAATAATGAGAGTTAAACTTACATTGAGGACCACCAGCCTTCCATCACATATTGGTCTATTTAAGATTCAATACACATTTCATAGCAGCATTTGCTTTTGGAGGAAAAATAATGAAATATAGACTAAGTGCATTCTGCTAAACTCAGCCAAGAGTCAAAAGCCTCTGCACCCATTTTAGCCCAACATGACCACTACAAGACCTCTCATAGTACTTTTGCTTCAAGGTTAACTTTTTAAAAATGTTCCTGATCCAATTAATAATGGATTATCCTGGGTGTAAGAGTGTATCACAGAGTGTGTTATCAGGCCCAGTGTTCTGATGCAGGTGGGTCAGGTGTGGTATTGGTTTCACAGACCAACTTGTTTCCCGTGTCCTTGAAACCTGTTATCCCTGTTATCATTGTTTATACTCACAAAATGTTTCATCATTGTCCTAAACATATTGTTTGGTGCCAGAACGACTCACTCTTTAAAACCTTTGGGAAATCAAATTATGTCAGTTTATGATGGTAGAAAAACAGTTTGACTGTAAGAAGCTGAGGTTTCAGATCAACGTTGTGTGGACAAACATGTATGATTGGTTATTCCAAGACAAATCGTAATGCTATGGCATACACTTACATTGTAAAATAAATGAGTGCTACCAGCTGTTTGTCAAGGTCCCTTTTCTATTCCAGCATGAAATGTCCCTGCCCATAAAGTGAGGTCCGTAAAAGGTTTACTGAGTTTGGTGTGCAAGACCTTGACTGGTCTGCACATAGCCCAGACCTGAAACTCAATGAATCCCTCTTGGATAAACAAGATAGTGTTTGTAAAACAGATCCCATCACACAACATCACTGTATAATTTTTTTTTAAATATAAAATAAAATAGTGCATTTAAGTTTCAACAAACTTAAAAGTATTTCCATAAGCGTGCAAGAAGAAGAGCTAATTCTATGTTAAGGCTCTAGCAATGACCAATAAAAGTGCAATGTTTGGGTGTCCACAGATGGTTCCAAGTCAAGCTGGGAACAGAAACAATGATTTAAACTACTAACCTGATCCGACTGATTCCACACAAGGCAATGCATGAAGGAGAAAAGAGAGAGAAAGCTTTCAAAAACAAGTCAAATGCACACACCTAACATTTAGCACATACAAAACATGCCATCTGTGCTGATCGTGCCATTAAATTTGTTTCGGCTCTGACACATCTAAAAAGATCACAGCATAGTAATGACTACAGAAAAACCGCAGAGAATCCATGCATGACAACCACAAGATCTTCACCTATTTTGTCATGCCGCATCTGAGTAATGTATATCAGAATGTGATTTACTCCCTGCTGTTGACTGCTAAGAGGTGTTCTCTCGCAAATTGACAAGAAAAGGGGCCTGTGAGGGTCCCATGATGAAATAAATAATGGGTTTTTGTCATGACCTACAGCAGATTTGATAGGTATCCCGGGGCAAGACACACACAGACGCATGTTTATCAACTCCTGAATAAATCCAAGGATGCTAAAGTACTGATCTATGATTGGACGAGAAGGTCCCTTGAGCAATGAAACTCTAACCTTTTCATTACGGTGATATGTCTGGCACTAGTCCCCACTAGTGTTGTCAAGGTAACCCCCTGACAAACCTTGACAAAACCCCTGAGGTGCAAAAGTCTTTTTCACCCTACACATATCACACACACCCATACTCACACATACACACACACACAAGCTCACACCTACACACACACACACACACACATGCACGCAAACACACGCACAGACACAAAGAGATATATCACGCCCTGTCCAAACTTATACATTTTAATTTGAAAACGGATCCTTTTGTCTCTTTTTTGGCCTTCTGTATACACTGAGACAGTGTTTTATTAACGACAAAATTTCTTCTTAAAACCGTTCTCCAAAGTAGGTAAGCCTACCTTTATAAACGCTTTTTCGTGTGAGGTTGTACCTAAAATATTTACATTTACATTTAGTCATTTAGCAGACGCTTTTATCCAAAGCGACTTACAGATGAGGAAACATTGGAATCAATTATAACAACATAGGCAACAAAATACATACATGCATCAAAACTAGTCCATTAAAGTCTAGCACAGTATGTGAAATACGTTGCCTCTGTTTGTAAAAGATTATAGTAATACATTTGGTAAGGTAAGTACATTACTAAGGTTGTCATTTCAATTATTAAGGCCCAAACGGACCCTCATAGAACGCATCTCATTGTGTCCATCCATTAAAAAAGTCAGTCTGACTCCATTTCTAAGCTGGGTTGTTCTATATCTACAGTATATATGACATGTTTTATTTGTGTGTATATAAAAGCATATATAACACCACTGTAACTGCAAAGTAACTGCAAAGACTTGAGTCCAGGCACACTGACTGATTCAAAGTTCGAGTACTTGTTTGTGCCGATTCAGAGAAGAGTGTATCCTGAATTCAGAAACAGTAAGATATGAGGTTCCATCCCAGCAGCCTGTGCTGTTCTTTCACAAGCTGCTATCACACTACACATCGATCTCTCTGAGTGACATTTAATTCCCTCAGCCAGGAACACACTGAAAAGAGGATCTTGCAGAACAGTATACATGCATGCTTACACACACATATACTGAACTCACTGATCCTCACACACAGGTAAAGATGATTAAAAAGCAAACGATTTCACATCCTTATTTCTCTCTCTCTCTCTCTCTCTCTCTCTCTCTCTCTCTCTGTGTGTATTAATGTGTCATTGTTTGTTACACGCACAAAGATGAGCTTTGCCATATAGACAGTGCGAAATAAATTGCATGTCTTGAGATGGTGGAATTATATTAGTGGTGTTATGATTTCTATGTGCAAATCACAACACATTGTGTATAATGCTTCATCTCATCCAAGCTACTACACGAAATGATCCTCCAAGACATTGTAATCTGGAAATGTTGAAAAGATACATTGGAAGCAATAAAAGATGCTAAAGACAGTTAAAGACCATGACCTGATTTCATTAGCCTATTAAAATGCCTTGCTTAACAACCCTCCAAAATCTATTACCCTGATCATATAGAGGGTCATATTTAAAACGGAAAGAGAAAAATTCATTTCAAATGGTGTTCGATACAAGTTAAACATAAAGTGTTTAATTCCTCTACCACAACTGGTACCAGGTATCTTTAGACAGCAGACTATCTTCATCCATCATGATGCTCATATGGTCATAAAACGGTTGTGAAAATGTAAGAAATGTCACTCATACAGTTAAATGGAGCAGTTTAATTTAAAATACCGTAGAGGTATCCAGAAGAAAGTACTTAGACCGCACAACATGCAGACATGCATGAAGTACACATGCTGTAAATAGGGCAGAGAAAAGTGGAGGGTTCAAATCAGGCGCGAGGCTAAAAATAGGCAAATGTTCGTGAATCAATGTTCATCTCCCGGTTCACACTAGTCACCTGAGCATTTCACCTCCTCCAGGCCTCCCTCCGCACCCCCCTCATTAACATCCCTGCATGAGTCTACTGCCCTTCTGCCCTGGAGCTCCACGCACACTGAAAACATTCACATCTGTGAACTTATTTCTATCAAAAATACAAAATCTGTCATTATTTGCTCAACCACATCATCACTGCAGACCCCTGTGACTTGCTTTTATTTGCGAAAAAAAAAAAGAGAAATGCTTTCTTCCAACGCTCCAGTCTCTTTTTCATGAAATGAGAATGAACAGGGACACGAAAGCCCTATAGAATAAAAAAGTAGTCTTTGTGACTCATATGATGCATTCTGATCCATCTTTCGAAGCCACGCAAATTTTCATCCTGTGCATGTATTTACTAACAGCAAACCAGATTATGTCAATGCATTGTTCAAAATACTAGTCTAAATAATTTGTTGTACAAATCAGACTGATACAGTTTTCAAATTCATCTCTCTGACTTAAAGATTTGGTCTGCAGTGAGAGAAAGATTTTTTTGAGAACAAAATCAATTTTGGTCTGGGGCTGACACAAAGTTATCATAAGCTTTAGAGAATCTAGAATATATCCCATGAGTTATTGACACACCTTATACTTTATGGTGACATGTGCACCCTTCATGAAGCTTTTCGACCAGAAAATGTGCTTAAAAAATAAACAGTGGATATAACGCTGGATTTTGAGATCGTTTGAAACTGGTAGATGGAGCGGCGGTCCCAGTGCTAAAAGATTCTGGACATGAACCGCATGCGGTAAGTGAAACTGTTTTTTTGGCAATGTGGGCGCACGTGCTTTAGTTTCCTCCTCCCACGTGCGTCACATGTTTTCGGAAATAATCGCACAGCTGTATATGTCTTTTATAAATGAGATCAAACTAAAGACTCTGCGGATATTTGAAGGGTGTGATACTATTCTGTAAGTACTCAAGATTAACATGAGTTAGAGCCACTTTAAGGGTCTCTCTCTCTTAAACAAACCGGATACCTGTTTGCATGGGTTACTTATCTCAGCCCAATTTTAACAACACTGACACAAACAAATTAGCGCGGTTCTGACTTTTAGCCCTGTGCTCCATCATTAGCCGCAGCACTATCTTCTGTGAAGAGCTTGACTTTGCGGCACAAGCTTTAATAAGGTCACAGTGAAATGCGAACACGGGCTGTTCCATCATTTAAAACAACCGAACAGCTAGCAACCATTATTCCTCCCGCTCCATCTACAGCTGCTCAGCTTACAGCCAAAAGCACGATGATAATACTCCAGAATACCAATCAAAGAGAGAGAGAGAGAGAGAGAGAGAGAGAGAGAGAGATGAGCTGTCAGAGTTAAGAGGAACATTACTAGCAGGTGGCCTAAGTCATATTTTTTACGCCGTTTTCTATATTTGCATATTCTCTCTCGGCAAAATATTTTGAAAACCTGTGAAGTATCGCTGTAGTTCGCTGACAGGTCCCGTCAAATAGCAAAACCCGGCTAGTAAACTTTTGCTTTGGTGCCTTGTATGGAGCAGTAATATATTCTGAAGCGTTCAAATCGATTCTCGCGAATCTTCTTAAAGATAGTGGACAGTATGGTGAGTTTATGTGCCGTTTGTCAATCATGTAGGGTTAAGTCGACGTCACTTTTATGTTCTGTACTGTACAATATCTGCTAGTAGATGGATGATATGCAGATTCCGTCTAAATCTAAAATCTTATTATTTGATGTAATACACAGTTCCTTAGGTAAAGAAAAAAAAGGAAAAAAAGGTTTGGAAATTTATTTGAATGACAAGCTTCAGAATATATAAATCTGCAGGATAAGGGTTCGTACCGATAAAAAGGTGTAACGCAAACAATATTCGTCATTCATAGGAACTCAGATGCATTCACAAAAGAAGGCAGTCAAAACTTCTCATTACTGAATATCTTTATATACACGCATACAAACATAAAATTCCTCATTTGTGTATCTTGTCATTTTTCAGTTTTTTTCGCTCTTTCGCATCATGCTGTAAATTACTTTCCCCGGAGGGAATTCCTCTTCAATTCGTTTAAACTCTCTTAACCAAGGTTATGGACAGGTAGGCAGGAAAATAATAATAACCTTGGCCTGAACAGGGCAAGGGGACTTACAGCTTCAACCCTCTTTCTGTCTCCTGAAAACCTTTTTTTAAGATCAAGAGGGTAGATCGATTTCTCCTCTCAATGAAAATGTAACAAATACTCAGAGGTGCTGTAATCTTGACAGACCTTTGGGCTATTGTTGGTATGCTGGGCAACAGGTCAGGACTAGGGGTTAGAGAGGTTTTCAGTGAAACATTCTGAGGAAACCACAGCTATGCTTGTAAAAAAAATGAAAAGGGGAATAAAAATGATAGCAGGGAAAGGGAGATTTGGGGTTTATTGGATCTAGAAAGACAACATATTTCTTTACGCTTAAGAATATGCTTGTATGCCTTATACATTATACTTTAAATAAACATAGAATGCAAATAATGCCGTTAATGACAAGGTGGTTTGATATTGACCAAACTAAAAGCTGAAAATGAGATGTTCAACACAATGATGGCATTAAACTTGTATACTAATGTTTTCAATTTATGCATTTGGCAGACATTTTTAACTTACTTACATTGCATTGTACTATACATTTGTTTTTTTAAGTATATGCGATCCCTGTGATCAAAACCATGACCTTTGCGTGGCAAGGACTAATAACAAAAAGGACTAATAACAAAATTGCATTAAAGGAGTAGTTCACCCCGAAATGAAAATTCTCATTTACTAAACCTATTGTCATTTTAAACCTGTATGATTTTCTTTCTTATGCAAAAAAACACAGTATAAAATTGATCCCCATTCAATTCTATTGTATGCTCACAAAATCAATGGAAGACCATGGGGTTCAAGGGTTTTCAGATACCAACATTCTTCAAAATCTCTTCTGTTGTGTTCTACAGAAGAAAAAAGTAATAGACGTTTGAACAATAATCCAAGACATTTACATTGACCTATCAGCGGATCTCAGCCAATAGGCTTTGACAACGATCAGCATCTCATTATGCTTTAGTAATGCAGTATGTTCTTCTCAGTTCATTTTGTTAATTTTGAGCCCTGCGATATTTGCAAACATATTGTAAATTGAGACTCCCACAGCAATAATTTAAGAATAATTTTGCATAATTTCAATACACAGAGTAAAGTAATTGGCTTGATTGATTGACAAATAGAAGCCACATGCCTTTGGGGCCAATCGATTGAATCTATTTGATCTATTTTACTAAAGGCCGCCCAGTCGAATCCATTGCTGTGGGTATTAACATAATCAAAAACACCACAAAATTTTTTAAATGTAGCTGTTTGTTTCTCGATATCGACTAAAACATTGGTATTGTGCTCCATTCAACAAAGCCAAGAAAACAATGTAAGTATATGGAAATGAAAGCTTTATACTTTGTGTTTGCGTGTGTGTGTGTTTGGTGTGCACACGCGTGTGCATGTGTTAGAGAGGCTCAATCCCAGCCTCGATGTTGAAAGTGAGTTTCACTGCATTAGTCATTCAAGTCCAGTGTAAACATTGCAGGTCATCGGGGAGTCCAGGCAGATCAATATAGCAGCACTGCTCTAAGCTCTGCCTTCAGAAGGGACTGAATATACAGCCCATAGACCTAATCTTACACATCCTGTGCATCTCTTTCATAATCAGCATACTTGTTTACCAGTGAAAATGTCTAAACATCCTTAAAACAGGATATATTCTTACACAATATTGTGAGATAATAAGACTCGTTGTGGTGTTTTATTCTAATAAGAATGTTTGTTTCTTGTTTTAAGCATAAACAGCACTTTTTCTGTTAGAAACTAAACATAAACAAGATAACTCAAAATGTATTTCCGAAGAACATTTTTATATTATATGCAATGCTTCCTTAGTGAATGTTTTATTACATTGTTTCTATTGGAATACATGACAAAAATACTGATTAAGAAAATCATTCTTTTACAGTGCAACTCTTCACACATTACTTTGAAGTGAAACACAGTTTTTTCTACGACTGACACCATCATTATTTTATGTGTATAGAAAAATAAATAAAGTTATTGGCCATTTATCTTGTTATACCACGAAGCAGAAACAAAAATCTTCATGCAGAGAATGAATGTTTAAAGCTACAATATGTAAATTTGAACCACTAGTTGGTGCGCTTTCAAAACAACAACAAAAGGCTAAGCTAAATGATGTTATCTATGAGAGTGGAATTGTGGGACATGTCGTTTTCACCATCTATAGGCGTATGGAGATCGGCCATCATGTTCACGGACGAGGTAATTAATGAATTTTATTTTATGTCATCGTAATGAATTAACTCGCAAGAAACGTGGAATGTAATGCTACGTGATCCCGCGAATAATATCGGACTTTGTCAATTGATTTGGCAGCGTGATGCTACACAGTTTTACGTGTTTAAAACAGTCACACAGTCGTCGTTTAAAAAGTAAACTACGTTTAAGTGTTTTGGGGGTTTCCATTACTCGCCAAAGAATAATAGTGATCCATAATAACAGAACGACAAATGCTGCGTCCTAGATGCTGTATTACCACTTCCGCATTTGCGCGTTGCCGTAGTTTCTACAACCAGAAACTGAGGGTATTGCGGAGCACCGGATATTAAGTCACTCATATGCGACAAATACAAGGGAGACAAGGGCCGTTTTTTTAAATAGGAATTTCTCTGGATTTGCACATTATTGGGAAAATTCGGGATAATGTAATTACACAACTCCATGAAATATATCACAATGTGCAAGTGATTTTTGGATATTTCATAACAAAATTCTTCCATATTGTGGCTTTAACTATACCCAATTACAGCTACCAATGAATCTAATGATGCCTGCTAATTTTCAAAATACAAAGCAAGTCCTTCAAAAAAACTTTAATGTGGGGTGAGTTGTGAAGGCGTAGGCAAGCATCAGTCAACTCATATTTAAACAGTAATCTTTCAACAGATGAATTTATGAGCATGAACAATGACTTCAAAATCTCTGCAAACATGCACTATGGATGGCCACGTGAACACAGACCAGGCTACAAACACACACGCATCTATGTTAACTCACACAGCATACCAAAGACCGCAGAAGATAGCACCATGAATAAAACATACTATCTAGTGCATATGTAAACAACACACAAACACAGGCTATTGCTCTACTGCTCTCTCTCTCTCTCTCTACCACACACTTGCACGCTCCAAATAACACCGGTTGAAGCACGCATTATCACTTATTCTCACACAAACAGTCATTTTATGTACAGAAAAAATGCATTTTAAATTGCTACTGTGCATTTCAGGATAAAAAGATAGTTATGGTGTACAACACTGAGGAAATGGGTTTGTTACCATAGCGCTAACCTTTTGTCCCAGCACCCATATTTGCTGTGATATATTCCTCCCTTTTGCCTCACTGCTACTTTAAACTCTGCATCAGTCGATCTTGTCCAAAACGACACAGAGATAGAATCGGACAGATCTAGGGCCTATCATGCTGTATTCAATCTTATAAAATACCAAAGAAGGTCCGTAATGTAAGGTGAAAAATATCCGTTAGCATTCTGATTCATTTCAGTAGTATTTTCTGCAGTCCACTGGCAGAACACTACATTTAAGTTCAAAATCTGCTACCTTTGCAAATAGGAACACTGACGGCACCCCAAGCCTTCACTAGTGACTGTCATGCAGAAAATAAGCCATCTCACAATTTCAAAATGAACTGTGCACTTTGTAAAACATCTACTGTACTGTGATAACATATTAGTCAAGGTTAGGTTTAATAGGGTTAGGGAAGAATTTGATTTGTATTGTGTAGTCGCGGCATCTACCAGCACAGGCTTACAAGGTCATACAGCCAAGCATTGACCCCTTTTAAAATATACAAAACATGGAAAACAAGAGATGCTGAATATTTCCCAACTAATATGTGTTAAGTATGCAGTGCGAATACAGGGGTTTATATAAGCCTACTTCTTACATCACTGCTTAGAAAAAAACGCTAAACTTCAAATTGAAAAGTAAAGCAATTCAATAAGAAGTGAGCCAACCGCCAATAATGCCAGTCAACAGGCAATAATCCTTACACACATATCAATGGACATCCAACCTGTTATCAGGTGATTCCCACAAAGTATTGGTTTACAAAATGTCAAACACGATTTTTTTAAATGACTGCATCAACATTGGCAATTGTCATATTAGACATTAAGGCAAGGTCTAACATGTTAAGAATAACTACTGCAAAATATTTAATGTTAAAGCCTAATAATGTAAACATGTTGTGATAAAAAAGAGAAGCCATGATCATTTTTATTCATCACACATAATTAGACATTCATGAAAAAACTTTTTTATCGAAAATTTTAACTGTGTAACATATGTAGCTGGAGCTACGTATTTCGGGTTATGCAGAAATGTAGCCGGTACGTATTTGCAATGAGCCTGTGCTGGAATCATTTGACTTAATATGGACAACTACCTGCTACGGTAATGACAATAAATATTGTCATGAAAAACATTATGATAAAAGAATGTTAAACTGAAAAAAATATCCATTATTTCAAAATAATATTATTTTACTATTTACATTACAGCATGCACTCATACAGACATACAGTAGCAGCTCAATTGTTTATGCATTTTCAGCAGTGTATGCAATTTAATACAAAAATAATTTAGAAAACACAATTGTCTTTATTATGATCATCATCACCGTTTTTGTTACTGCATTATATTTTGTATTTAAAACCATGATGGTGCAATGATTTCGTGAGAATGACCCTCTAATATGTAAGACATGGTTCCATTCTGCCAGTCCGGTTTTCTCGCAAAAACACAAAAGGAAGCTTAAAATAACAATGGATTGATTCCAGATGGCTTACAATGCACAACGTATGTGTGCTCACTGGGCAAAAAGACACAAAAGTGTGCTTTCAAAGGAAAATCTCTTGATTTGTCTAAACCATCTTCACTATGAACAGTAATTCTCTCTCACTTAAGAGAGAGAGAAGCAAAATAAATCTTTCATCTCCATGTATGAGCATGTTAATGAGTTGTTTGTATGTCTGATTGTGCTTGTGTGTGTGTGTGTGCTGGCAGTCAGGTTTAACCCTCAATGCGGAGTCATCCATCTTATCTTCTGACAAACGGCCCCTGAGCCCTTCACACAACACGCATGCGTGTTAAACATGCCAGACACAAGCCCTCAAGCGCACACACACACACACACACACACACACAATTACACGGGCACAAAGACAGCTGAACAATAACCAAACAATCTCTCTCTCTCTCTCTCTCTCTCTCTCTCTCTCTCTCTCTCTCTCTCTCTCTCTCTCTCTCTCAGATGTTGCCTAGCCAAAGATGTTTTCAGTCGAACTCCCACACATTCTCTTTATTCATTCTCTCAAACCCACAGTAAGGACACTGGTCATGTCTCTCTCTCTTTCTCTCTCTGTCTCACTTTACTCTGCATGGTCATTGGTATTCTACTCATCTCATTCATATGTGGGTTCCTCAGTTGTAATTCACAGCACAATAGCTTCAGACACATAAACAAAGGTTCAAGCCCTCCGTCTCTCGTTTTCTATTCTCAATTCATTCTCATTCATTTTTAGGCAGTGAAAAATGTATGCACTGCACTGAAATGACTAAGAACAAACACATAATTAGGATGTAGAGCAAGACATTAAAAATATATATTTTTTTCTATATACAAAACAAGGATATATCTGGAATGCATCACAAAAATAAATATATATATATATATATATATATATATATATATATAAATTAGCAGGCCGATCTTTAAAGCAATAGATTTCGAAGCTACATTAAATAATGTAATCCTCCATAGAGGAAAAGCTAGTTATGTTGCTCTACGGGCGAATTCTGTTTAATATTATATACCTGCATATGCCGTATTTCAGGCATATTTGCATAACAGTTGTGCCTTGTGGTACTAAAACACAACGTATACTTAAAATATAGACCACTTCGGAAAACGTAAGCAAAGCTGATACTACGCTGGTCCAGAACAACTTCCTGTTTTGTTTTTTTAACACTACTACGTTTGAACAAGATGCAACTAACAGGACATTTATAACCAAAGTGTTTAACTATCTTTAAGATTTCTTTAAATATGTAAGATTTCAAAATAAAAATGAATCCGGAAGTGCTTCTGGACCAGTGTTTACATCTTGTGAAGTGGTCTATATTAGCTGTATTAAAAATGTATATATTTCGGATACAAAAAATCTTTACGTAACAAAATAATCATAAAATATTATTTTCAAGGTTTCAAAAAATGCTTTCTCTCATTATTACTGAGAGTAAAATGGTTGTGTTTGAACCAACGTAATTGTATCAGATTAATTGCATTATATTAACATGTTAAATCGTGGGCCCTCATGTATATGTACATAAAATAGTAATTGATGCATAGCATTTGTCTGTTCGTTCCCCCTCTGGATTGCCTGAAGCAAACTTCCCTGCTAGACCGACACAACCTTGACCAAAGCCATGTCTCCATACACCACAACAATTAAACGATCGATAAAAAAGAGTTAACCCCATAATATATGTTTAACATGCATTTGTATTGTGTTTGGTAATACAGTTCCCTCTCTAGTTATTTACTTTCTAAACGCGCAGAACTGCATTTGACGTCTATCCCATAACGCTCTCCTTCTTCTCAGATTCCGATTTAACTGCTTTGTATATTTCCCATTTGTATGTGTCATCAGTTTCCGAACCGAGCTGTTACCGTATTCTGCCATCCACTCAAACAAAATGACATGCTAATGCTTGGTGAAAATGCAAAGTAAACTGTTTTTGAAACAGAATTATAAAACATTGAAACTGCTGCAGGCAGCCACTCGGAGCTAAAGGAAACACCGGTGAGTTGTATTGTGTGTGTGTTCTTGTGCTGGAATGGGCCTACATGAGGCTGAAGCGCTAGCACCTCATATCAACACATACAAATACTACAATCCCCCATTGGCTTCACGCTACCACACTCCTCCACACAATTGGACGGGGTGAAAATTAAACCGGCTGCCACATTTCCAGAAACCAAGACCACTTTCGCTAGCAATGAGACGACTGTGAACCAATTAGGCATCATTAGTCTTTTACTGCCTTCAACACAGAGAAAGGGAGGGTGGAAAGGCCATACTCAAGACTATCCTGTAGCTTTTTGCTGTTGGTGGAACAGTTTTGTATTTAATACAGTTTTGGCTTTAACGATGATTAGTGAAGATGGTTTGGTGGTCTTCCAGAGTGACAAATTGCAAAATGCCCTTCTACTGTAAAACACTAACAAGACAAGCCTTCTAAGTATGGCTAAAGCTGTTCTTTTTAGTAGTAGAGCTATATGGAAAAACAATACACACTGTACTTTTAAGCCTCCATCCCCCCCTCTGTGTTGACCTCCTCTGGGGGGGTTCAAGTTTTAATTAGGGCGGTGCAGGCTCGAGGTACACCCCCACGTCCCCTACATATGTGGCAGGAGAGCAGTGTTGACATGATATATTAACTGTTCGCACGAACAGGCTCTTTAAACCCATTGAGGTGCAGCCAGTCAGATATTGGGCACACAGTTCATTCTGAGGTCCCTGGAGAACGAGCTATGTGGAATGTAATGTTGCAACTAAATGCCTAAACATTCATCAAGACCCTATTAGAGTCCATTATATTTGTTCTGTATTGTTATTTAATAAATGCTAAACACTACAAAATGATGCTGGTAGTACATTTGCTTATTTACAGTATAACCGGTAAATGTTTTTTATTTAAAAGTTCAACGAGACATTTTTTGCAGGATCTATTGACAGAAATGCAATATAATACACATAACATAACTATGTCTTCAGAGGGGTACAAAGTTATGTTATGTTTTTATTGCCTTAGAATGAGCTATTTTTATCTACATACACCACTGGTCCCCAATTTACCATGTTGTTTTTACAGTAACCCGAAACGGACAAACTGTTCTACATTCTACACTCATCATGTTCGTAAATACTTGATCTCCTTCGGCAAAAAAGTGAAAATGTGACCACATCTATGTTCTGTCTATGTCAGCCACCGTAGGGTTTCGAAAGGGAAGGGTGGAGTGAGCCGTTGGTTGCAAATCGCAACCTCGCCACTAGATGCCGCTAAATTTCATACACTGGAACTGCATCGTCAACCTTAATGCGTAAAATGTAAAGCCGAACGGAAAAAAAGTATTCAGTTAGAAATATGTAGGAAGACACAATGGGATTTGAATGGAAAAGTGAAGAGGCGGTCTATTTTCATTTCATGTTCATAAAAGTAATACTTTAAAGTGAAATTTAGCTAAAATATCAGACATGACTTAAACTCAAATACACATTTCTTACACCTGATAGTTTAGCATTGTCACGGCAAACGTTCGGTGTCTTGCATCAGTGTCGCGTTTCTGTTTATTTATGGGGCGACTCAAGTCCTCCCCATGGCAAGGACCTCTGTCCATCTCTTTTTGATTGCTAGTGACCCTTACAAATAGAATAATTCCTCTCGGGAAGATATTACACTTCACTCCTCTTATTAAGCTGCTGTTTTCATTTTTCAGTCGTGTCCGACCCTGCCCCATCTACTTCCTGTTTCAAACCTCCCCCTCTCCATCTGTCACAGATTGATAGATTGCTTTAGCGATGGTGGACGGTGAGACAGCAGTTATTCCATTGGCTTACTCCGACAACATCATCCCTTCTTACTCCTGATATCACAGATAAACATGGCCCCCACACACATAAGCACGCGCTTTCACACAGCTGAGGTGTGATAGCACCTAGTCTCTGGGAATTGGTCTATAGGCAGCATGATGTATGAGTCCCTCTCCACTCGGGAACAAATATTTCTACAGGACCCCAGAGACAACCAACCAAACACAAAGAAACTCCTCAACACCTGTCTGGAGTGAGGGCTTTCCCAATCAGAAGAGCATGTTTACACAATCACTGGTATGTGTTGAGCTAAATGGGTAACAAAGAAGAACATAATGTGCATCGTGATAACGCAATATAGTCTCAGACGGTATTTACTTATCACCCAGAGGTTTTTCATCATAGACCTGCCAGTTTATTAATTCGTCCTTTGTTGTTAATTCAGGTTATTATATACTGCCTAATTGAGTATCGACGATCGGCTTGCCAAATCCCTCGCGCCCTGTAACCAAACAGATTTTATGTAATGAATACAGATCGAGCACTCTTACGCACAAAACTTCTAAGCAGCTCCGGAAGTAAATAAGATTTATTTCAATTAATTATCCATCTAGGCTAACAAACAATGCATATTCATCATTTACAAAAAGTGTTTCAGTCTCCCCATGCACGGCAGTATCATTTTCCGCACCATTAAACCACGAGATGAATTGACACTTTTGTCCGTCTTCAAATTATTTCCCATCTGTCTTGTCAACAAATGTTAACAGGAAGGTTCCATTTGGCTCTCTCTCGCAACCGTGTCCGTACAGCGGCAGGGTGCAGAATAAAGTGACACGCAGGGTCAGAGGTCATTTCTGTGGTTTTCTGATAATTGACACAATAGAGTTCAATCAGACTGACTGAGACGAAGACTTCAATTGGCTTTTCCAATGTAACTGTGTCGTATCAGTGACCCCTTTGAGCGAGTGCGTTCATGTAATACCATAATACAAAAGGCATTCTGCCGCAGGGTGAAAGAAATAGAAAATGTCACAACAAGCAGGAATCTGCTGTGTAATGCGTTATATTGACGTGTTATTACCAGTCGGTTGCGTTATTGTTTTAGTCAAGACCTACACAGGTTTTGGAGTCGTTGGGTAAAAGCTTTTTACAGACGCAATCAATAAGGCCTTTATCTTCACTTACCACTCAAGAAAACAAATAGTGCTTTTAAAAATATGTTCAAAATCATGATGAAGAATGTGTTTACATTAGTCGTCTTATAAAAGCTGCCTGGGAGACACCACAGCGATGCCATAGAACCACCATTTTGGGTTCCACAAAGAACCATTTACTCGAAGGTTCTTACGAGAATCATTTCTTTCTCACTTTTTATAATAATACAAAAATGTTGAGCAATTCGAGTCGTTCCAAATCTGTATAAATGTATTTGTTTTGATAGATATTTGGATATAATAGGAGATATTACAATAGAATTCTAAAGTGCCCTAGAACTGTTTGCTATCCTGCATACGTCAAAATATATTTAGTGTTCAACAGAACAAAGACATTTTACATACTTGTGTAGGCATTGGTGGCCAGGATCTGTTTGATAACATGCATTTGTACATACAGTATATATTTCAATGTTGTTTTTAGAACGACGAATTGCATACAGATTTGGAATAACCTGAGGGCTAGTAAATGAAGACAGAATTGTCTTTTTTGGGTGAACTGTCACTTTTAATGTTCATTTTGGAACCATTCGGAAAAAAATGCTTCCTCTATCTATGGCATCAATAAGGTTATATAAGTTGACTAAGATTTAAACGTTTCTATTCATTAAAAATAAAGTGTTAACCCAAAAATAACTATATTAACTTAACTAAAGGTCTAATTTAAATTCCAAAATAGTTAAAATTTTTGACTAAAGTGATAAACTAATATTAAACAAACAAAACAATTTCTTATATAGTAAAATAAAAAATACAATTAATTATCAAATGAAAAAAGCATATACACCAAATTGCTAAAACTTTTAATTGAAAAAAATCATAAGTAATAGCTAATTTAAAATATCAATAAAATCAAAACTACAAAGCACCTTTCTTAAAGTGATGTTGGGCTCTTATTTGTTCTTGATAACTCCAAAATGAAATAAATTATTGATGGTTGTTTTGTGAAAGGATATGTCATATTTGTCAACAAAATCTCAAGTATTTAATAATAAACCATTAGATTTTTTTTTTTACTATTTATAGTTATTATTTTTTTATTTGTTGCCTATTTATAAAAAAGTAATAATAATCAGTAAGCAAAAAGAACCAGAAATTCATCCGGTTTATCCAAACATCTGACTGTGATGTTCTGACACAACTTTTATGTGAAGCACGCTACGGGGAAGTTAAAAATGTAACTACCCTCAACATTGACAAGGAAACCTATCAATCAAGCTTCCAAACAATAAAAATGATCAGATTATCATTCTGTTTCTCTGAGTGAACTCTAAGTGCACGCCACATGAGGGGCTGTGAATAGGACACCAGACGGTAATGGCACCGCGCATAAACAAAACATCCAGCCATTACACACACATTGACTATTCATAATTCATTATAATTCTCATTCAAAATTACAATTGTGTTATAAAATATGCATCGGGATGAGTAACACATCCAACAAGAGCCCGGGAGAGAGGCAGCAAGCCATACAGTATACGTAATGTTGAGTGTATCAAGTGAAGACTGCAGGGAGAAATGAATAAATGATGATAAATCTTTTTAACAGACTATGTTTAGAGGCCTCAGTTTGCCTATTACAGGCATTCAGAGCAACAAGCTATTGTGTTCCTATAGCTCAACCAGTGGTTAGTGCCGCTTGCAACGCCAAGGCAGCGGGTTCAATTCCAGAGAACACACAGCTAAAAATGGCATAGCCTTAGCATGTTGTTTGCAATCGTTGCGACCCTTCATGTAAATATTACAGCTGCAGATCTCTGTTATAGATTTACAATGCATCTATGGTTAATAGAAGATGGATGTGCTTTTAAACACGGGTGCATGTCAGAGAAAGTCGATATGCAGGCATGTTTGCATATCTCTCGGCCGCATATGTTGGGGGTTGAGTTGCTAAACGCGAGAGGAGTGTGCTGCTTAAGAGCGGCCACCTGTGCTACATTTATTCGCTTCCCTCTCACAGCGGCACCAGACCTGGAGTTCCCATCTGGAGGTGGTGTTTATGCCATCCCACAGTCGGATTCCAGAGCTTCAGAGCTATCACACACTCATGTCTCACACAACACGTACACACACTTAATTACCTCTCTGCGCGCTACTCACATGCAATTACTTACCTGTCAATTTCAATGACTAATGTACTGTACGTGAGTGTACGTGTGGGCTAGAAACCCAGCGTGCGTCTAAAAAGCCAACAGCATTTATTTGGGGATGATGTTGACTTTGAAGAAATAATCATAGATGACCAAATGAAACCCTGGGAGCTCGTATCCCAGAATTCCATCTTACTGTCCGCTCTTCAAACATTACGGCTGCATATCTGCACAGGTTTGACTTTTTAAAGGGTACCCATGAAAACCACGATGAGGTTTTAAAGCATTTAGGTAAATGGTTTTCTTACAGGGCTTTACGTTTAATTAACAAAGCAAGTAAATTGCTGTAAAATGCTTCACAGTAAAAGGGTTTTAATTGTCATTTTTTTACTAATGCCGAATTTAGAGAGATACATTCATTATTTAAACTTATCACCCCATAAAAGCGTTGAAATAAAAAAAATTCATGGCATGGCAAATGCTAAAACGTCATTTTGAAAGTGTGTTCGAGAAGCTCCTGTCCTGCAACAAGGCAGATGTTCGTGTGGGTGTGGAGTGAGTGATTAGCGGCGACAGGAAATGACATGATAATAATTCATACCTAATGGAAGATCTGGTCTCATGAATCACTTTGGAGAGAGATATGAACATGGAGAACGTGTGTGTGTGTGTGTGAGTGAGGCTGCCAGCAGTATGCAAAGTGGATTCCTTCGGTTGGATGTGTCAACCTGTCTTGAACTCCCAGTCCAATTACTTGTTTCTTTTCATCTTTTACTCTCACTCTGTTGCACACACATGTATAAACGCTCTCTCTTTCAGTTAAGCACATCTACCACAGGTAGCATGAGCTCTATTCACCTAAATAAATAAACGTCCATTTACTCGATAAAAAATCTTTACAATTAATACCAAAATAGACCACGTGAATTACCTATATTGTCGTTTAATTGTCTGCGGCAGGTATTTTTCTGTCGCGGCACCCAAACTTTGGAACTCGCTTCCTTTGGCACAACTAACACCTTTTATGGGGCGCCGTTTGTAAAATGAATCTTAATCTTTAATGTTAATATAAATCCTGAATGCAAAAGTTAAATCTAAATCCTATATATAAATCTAAATGCTGAGCTAAACATTTAGAGAACATGTACATTTATGCCGCCCTTTGCTGGATTGGGCCGATCAACGCATCGTCGCATTTCACCGCCCAATTAAAATCCAGCAAAGGGTGGTATGAATGTACATGTTCTCTAAATGTTTATTGAGGTTAATATATAAATTTTGCATTTAACATTTAAATGTAACATTATGATTCAGGATTTATATTTATATTAATGATTTAGATAAAACATTTAAATATATCTTTTAAATGTACATTTTATAAACGTATGCAATAAACATGATTCAACTTCTATTATTTATTTAATTTGAATGTAAATCTAGTGAAATGTAGTTTTGTTGGTAAATATATGTAATGGTTCGCGAGTGGTGAGACACGGAGAGAGGATCCAGGTGCAGACAGCGGGTAAGGGGTTAATACGTTTTAATAATGAATAATAAAACGTAGACCCACGTGGGGGTAACAGAACAAAACAGGGATACAATAACATGACAGGACAGGACTAAAACTAACTACACTTAAACGAGACTTAAATTAACTTTTGCCATGCACTACAAATAACTAAACTAGAGTACAAGACACAAGAACTCACCACACAAACCACAATGAACCAGCACAAGACAGAAGACACAAGGGCATTAAATAAGGGAGCAAATCAAGAGGGAAACAGGTGAAGGGCATTAATCAATAACGAGGGTAACGAGAGGATGGGAACAAAGACGAGACCCGGAGAGAGCGTATTTACAACAATAATTGCCTCTCTCCACATTAAACATGAGGTTCTGTCATGATCCTGCCACTATACTAAGAGAAACATGACATGATGCAGCAGAATCATGACAATATAAGGATTTGACAGGTTTTTGTTACACATTTCATGCAAACGGTGCACCATAACTTTTAGCGAATTTAAATCAAAGCTTGAAACACACTTGTTCATTCAACACTATCGGTTATAATGTGTATTCTATTTCTAACCCGAATATTACTCGAACGTTTTGAATACTATGAATTGCATTTTGTATTTGTCCTATTTTGTCGCACCTCTTTATGTATTGCTTGCTTATTTTGCTTACCTCTTCATGACATTGTCATTCAACTGCAAAAGAATGTGTGTGTGGACCTGTTTGGACTGCAAGGGCATAGACATGAATGTCGAGCTTGTAATCCAATCAACCAAAGGAGGCAAATCAAATTATCCTGAGCCACTATGAAATACATCTCTTTACAGTGAGTGAGAGATAGAGTCATAACATCAAGAAGAAGCACAGGCGAAACGATCAATCTTCATACAAGAACAATAAACAAAGAGGTCGGGCAACAGTCATAGGACATTGACCAGCCTCAAGACAGTATAATTGATGCTTAGAACAATATTAAAAATGCTGTAATTATAATTGTTATTATTATACTGTTATTACATTATTATTACATTTATTTATCAATACAATTTCTGCACCTTAAAGCGGAGGTAACACATGCAGTTTGGGCCAGCAACCTCACATTAATCTTGAGTACCTATAGAGTCTGGCATACTTCATATCTTCAAAGAGTATTTACTTTGATCACATTTACAAAAGACAGATACAGCAGTACGATTATTTCACATGCTGCTGAAGGCGTGCAGGGGCGGAACTAAGGCACGGCACTAAAGCACACAATACATCGTCGCCTTATCCCTGCATAACTGTTGATTCGCTATAAGTTTGTGTTATTTACATAATGCACGTAAACGCAGATTGCTGACAAAACACAGACATGTGACTCATTTTCACAAACCCTGTAGAAACGGATGAGACGGTTCGAGCCTCAGTACCAGCAGGGATTGTAGGTGGGGGGAGTGAATGATCAGCGCTCTTCTCGGTTGAAGCCCGGATCAGATTCAAGTCACTGATGTTTGCCTACAGGACTATCACTGGATCTGCACCGGCATATTTTCACACCCTACTACACTCCTACACCCCATCAAGAACCCTGCGTTCAGCAAACGAGCGGCACCTTGTAATGCCTTCTCATAAGGGCACTAAATCCCTTTCTCGCTCATTGTCCTTCACAACTCCTTCCTGTTGGAACATTCTTCCTAATGCGGTCCACATCTCTAACTACCTTCAAAAAATTACTTAAAACACACCTCTTCGGCGAATACCTCACAGACAAATGAAAAAAAAGCCAAACACTAACCCTCTTCTCTCAAAAGGTAGTGGTCTAGCTCTTATTGAAACTAGTAACTTTCTATTAGCACCTATTTAACTATTGCTCTTTTATGACATATGGCTTATTGCTCCCCGAACTCTTTGTATGATACTTTGGATAAAAGCGTCTGCTAAATGACTAATTGTAAATGTTATCCACCTTGAATACCACGGCTGACGCGGGACCTTTGAGCAAGGCACCATCCCCCAACTGCTCCTCCGGCGCCGCTGCAATGGCTGCCCACTGCTCTGGGTGTCTGTTCACGGTGTGTGTGTTTTACTCACTGATGTGTGTGTGCACTTGGATGGGTTAAATTCTGAGAATAAATTCCGAGTACGGAACACCATATTTAGCCACACATCACATCACTTTCACTTTGAAAATTACGAAGAAGAACTTTGCTCTCTATTAAAATTCCCTCATATAAAATATGAGATGAAACACCTAGTTTTAAAGTATGTAAAAAGGAGATAATTGTTCAAATGATTACAGCTTTTAAGTGATGCCTACTTGACATTTTAAGTTTAGTCAAGACATTCATTTAAAGTGGTTAAGTCAATGGAAAAAAATCTTGCAAACTATTTCCTGTTTCAGGGTTTTAACCTGTGTACATCCAGAAGCATGCCCCCCTCTACCTCGCAAATAAAAGGCACTAAATTGGCTGCTAAAGGAGAAGTAAATTAATCTCCAGTTTATTTTAATAAGCCCTCACTAACTGAAGACCCATGTGCACCCTGTCAGTGTGTCTGCCTACTATCTGCCTCAACTGTCTCTGAAACCACAATCAGCCCTTCTGGAACTGAAAGCTTTAGGATAAAGACAGTGAAACTAATTTCTTTCACTAGCTCAAGGGAGGCGTGTGTTTGACTGCTGCAGGTGCAGAGGGTATGAGTGAGCCTCTATTGAGGGTTGTCTTCTATGGAAGCATGAATATCAAGAAGTGGATATGGATTTTTAATGGGAGTGAACATAGCAGATTTTTGTGTCTCTCTTTCTTGCACTATTTCGTGAGCTGATTGATATGTATGCATATTAGTCATTCATAACTTGCGATGAATGGATCTTTCTTTAATAATTTTACATTGGAAATCAGCAAGCTTGTTCTATCCGACTGCATGCAAGAAATCTGTTTTGTGCGAAGCAGATGCAAGATCGAAAGACCTTATTAAAGTAACAGATTTAAAAGAACTCGAAATCGTTTTGTCTTCTCTTTTGTGTGTACAAGTGTTTAATGGGTGAATAATGATCTTTGAGCAGCTTAACCCACTAAAATCTTTCAGCACTATCAAAATGTTCAGGAGCAAACAAGTCATTGAGCTGTCCAGGGAGCTGAACTCGCTGTTGTGAGAGATGCGTTTATCTAAAAGTCTGATAATGTAATAATACTAGGATACTAAGGATACTCAGTGAATTCACAATGAAAAAAAATATCCCATGTGGTACCTGTCATGATCCTGCGTCTCCTTGTCTTGGTTTTTTCGTGGCAGGATCATATTAGACCCTTGTGTTTCATATGGAGAAAGGGCATTGTTTTGGTTTGTCACGCCATGCTATCTCTTCGGTGTCCAGTCCTTTAGCCCCGCCCCCTTGTGTTTAGTCTTGTCACCTGCACGTCCCGTCCATGGTCTATCTTCCCTTTAGTGTTTCATTCCCCTCACCTGCCCCGTGCAAACCTCCTGTTAGCTTTCCCTTAGTGTTTCATCCCAGTCACATGCTGCCACTCTCCCTGTGTAATCAGCACCCTTAAGTGTTTCCCTTTATCTATTCCCAGTTTCTCTCTGTCCATGCTCGGCTCATTGTTTGTTCGTTCCCACTGTATTCTGTGATGCAAACCCGCCCTCCTGGCGGATTACCCTTGTTCCTGTTTTCAAGCTTGTGGACTTCTAGTTTACTTTGCTATTCTAAAATCCTTGTTTTGTCCCCCTAGTGGGATGTTTTAGTTTGCCTTCCTGTATCTCTCACAACCTTCAAAAAACTACTTAAAACACACCTCATTTGTGAATACTTGACAGACAAATGAAAAAAAAAGTACATGAACCCTCATCTCTACAGGTAAAGGTTTAGCTTGTTGAAACTAGTAACTTTGTATTAGCACCTAATGTACTATTGCTCTTTTATGACATATTGCTTATTGCTCCCCGAACTCTTTGTAAGTCGCTTTGATTAAAAGCGTCTGCTAAATGACTAAATGTAAATGTTAAAGTTTTTCCCATCGTGTGTTTTTTGTTTGTTTCATTTTTTTGACACCACGTCTGCCTGCGCTTAGGTTCTGTCATAATTGTTGACAATACTAAGATCATAGGTTTGGCTCCTATAGGAAGACATAAAGACTTGCCCCTATAAGGCAAATTCTGTGTGCTAGAATAAATATGATATTGTGAGTAGGTTAAGATTTACATATTTGCATTTTAAATTCAGCTGATGAATATTTAGCAGAATTTCATGTCTTTGATATTCTCTCTTGCTGAGCTTTATTTTAATTGGGAAGCTGCTTAGAATTTTCAGTGTTGCGTCTCTCTTGCTTAGATGGTTTGCATGTCGTACCATGATGGTTACTTACAGACTTATACTTGTAGTACAGGCTAAACAGCAGTAGCAAAAAAACAAAAACTCTATCACCAGTGCTATGTGCAAAAAAAGTAAGCGTTCAGCCCTGCAATTCCATTTTTTGTATAGCTAATATACCTGTTTTTACAACGAATCCATTTGCAGGTGAAAACATAAGGTTTACCCACTTTTTCTTTCATTTGATATTAAATTTACTTGAAATTTAGGGACGATCGATACTTCCTGTTCACAGGGACTTTAATGTGACGCAAACAAAAGCAGAGTGGATTTTCATATACATGCAATTCACCACAGCTTCTACCCTCTATGGACTTCTCAACAATACACACCTCACGTGTAGCCTTGTACGGCTCATAGCTTTTCTACAGCTTCATGTGCGAAGACAAAACAGCAATATGAACAAATATTAATCAGAAAAGGAACCTAGTCTAGCGAAACGCAATACACTCCCCATACACCCCAACAACCATCCTCCATCGCGCCTCTATTTGATGTTTTCTCACAATGCTCTGATGAGATGCGAATGGATGTGCTGATTTCAGATGGGCCTTCCAGTAATCTTCCTCCCCATTCAACTCGTCTATATCAGCCATGGCAGCCGCCTGTCAGACCTGCCGCTCACAAGAGAAAATTGGACCACGTTTGTGCATGAACCAAAAAAAGTGATGCAATCAAACAAATATTGTCTCAGTTACAGGAGCTCCTTTAATGTGGGGATTTCAGTAATTACTTTCGACATGTCACTCTTAATGAAGTCCTGAAGCTTTTTCAACTCGATAAGATGCGATTTGTCCATGCAGAATCTACGCAATGATCATTTACCTAAAAAAAGGACAAAGCTGCAACACGTAAATAAAGCAATAGATAACGGTAATGGACAATTTGGGTTTATGATCTAGTCGGATAAAAAGATACTGCGCAATTTCATGTAGCGCATTGTAGCTTTCAGTCGCGCTACAGAAAAAGCTGTTTAAATAGTAACACAACTAATGTCAATGTCAAGCTACTGTAAAACTTAAAATTAACTCCACCCAAAACTGCCATGACTTACTCACCTTCTAGTTGTTCCAAACTCGATACATTTCTTTGCTCGGTTGAACACAAAGAGAGATATTTTGGAATAATGTTAGAAACCAACAGTTCTCAAGCACCATTGACTGCCATAGTAGGAACTATTTAAATGGTAGTCAAACGTGCTTTAATAACAACAACAAAAACACCCACGATGGGGAACACTGACTAAACACAAAAACAGAAAACAACCACTTCCCACAAGGGGGCAAGAATAACCAAACACACTAGGTAATTTAGAACTATACAAACAGGGTACAAGAACATGAACTTTGACCATCACCACCACAGGAGGAAAGCTATACTAGGAACGAGAGGGGCGGGGCCAAATGACGAGACTGGAGAGAACTCATATTATGTCCTGATTGACAATAATATGTTTCTCTCCACATAAAACACGTGGGTCTGTCATGATTCTGCCCCTAGACCAGAAAATCAAGACAAGAGAAGCCAGAATCATGACACAAAACACTTGAAACTTTTTTCTATTCTTCTTGGTGGATGCCCGCCATGAGGGAGAACACTTTACTCACACGTGAATTGGTATAGAAATGTTGCCATTACAAAATGAACCAAACCAAGAAGAAGTCTTGGTCAGAGATGGCAACAATTGAATCCAAATTTAAGAAAGCAAACAGTATACAAATCCGAATACACCCTTAAATCACCCGAAATAAATAAGTTATTGTTTAGTATAAAAAATCAACAAATATGTTTAATAATAAATAAATGTATTAATTTATTGTGATGCTTGATGTTATATAAATGCAATAATGCACCTGTCAGGCCACTTGTTTTGATCATTTCATGATTTAGAAAAATATTTGCTTCCATGAAAATTCACTTTCCTCTATTGAATTAAATGTTTTATTACAAATGGTACTGATCAACCATGCTAATGAATATCAAAAGCTACATTTGAAAGGGGGCCTACTATTTGACCCGAAAACCTGCCCTCCAGATACACATTACTCTATTGCGTGGTTAAATCATTACTCTCTGTATACGAGTACGGCCATAAAATCTTCAGATCTTCCTCTTTCTGTATGTATAAATAATATTATGACTGCTCTACTGAGTGTGTGGGCTGTACAAGCGGTGTTTATGGTGTATTTGCTAATACAGCACCGTGGTAAGATCAACCTCAACAGCCAACAGATCCTCGCTGTTCTTTTCTCTCTGTATGTGTTTAATATTTGTCTTGTGAAGTTCACCGCAGCCGAACGTAATTCGAATTTGTGTAACACATTTCTGTCGTTTTTCTCTCCAAACAGGCTGGTTATGATATTTATCCAGGAATATTAGGTTTGGAGTGGTGCTTGAGTGCAAAGATGAAGTCGTAATGAAGAGAGGCTCTAGGGAAGGTTTAGGCAAAGCCGCAGACTTATATCGGCAATGCTTTATTAAAGGAGCATGTTTATGAACTGCTGACAGTCTCTAATTCTCTTCATTTCTCTTTGTCTCTCTCAAGCATTATCTTTTCATTTCTTGTCTTGAAAAAATGTAAGCCATAGATTGTGACTTTTGTTTTATTGGGAGAGTCCATCCATTGTGTAAAACCTCGCACTTCAACAAAGATTTGGATCAATGAACAATATATTAAGCGGGGACAATCTTTTTTAAACAGATCTCAGAGATTGCATGTGCTATATAGTTGGTGTAAAATAGCATTAGCCTTTGAGTGCTGAATTTAAAAGTGTGCCAAATTGAGTGCACTGGGGATCTGGGCATTAAATTATGTCTGCTTTGGTTGGGTGAAAAAGCTAAAAAGCACTGTACAAAGAATACAAATGACATATATTTATGTAAAATATAATTTTCAATAATAATGAATAGGCAGTCAATATACCTTTCATAACACAACCTGGCATCCCAGGTAATACTTCGTATTTTCTTTTTCTAATTTTACAAGAAATTCTCAACACATACCTTGTCAATTTCTCAAATCAAACCAGTATCACACTAAATGCAGTTATAAAAAAAGATTTATTTTGCATGGAAGACATTTTGACTGTGTTTTACACTTATATTTGTTTTTAGTTTAAAACTGAATTATCAGTTCATATTGTTCATATAGTTCATAATAAATCTACATCAGCATGTCTGTACCTCAGTGGTTAGAGTATGCTGCTAGCAATGCCAAGGTCATGTGTTAGTTCCCAGGGATTGCACATACTCTGATACCAATGTATAGTATAATGCAGTGTACGTCGCTTTGGATAAAAGTGCCTGCCAAATGCGTAAATGTAAATAAATTCCACTATAATATAAGGCACAACACAATTATGATTCAATATTGCTAAAGGGGTTATTGAGACTATTGTGGCTGTGGTAATGCAAAAATCCTACAGAGTCCTACATGTTTCCCTGGTGAAATCAGATTGTCACAATGGGGTTGCTGCTCACCTACTGCATTCTCAGCCCCATGTGAGACCATTAGTGAAGTTATGATTGTGTGGAAGGACAAAAAGAAAAGATGAACAAACAGCCCCTTTGATTTTCACCTTAGCCACTGGGGAAGAGCCCACAACAGCTTTAAGTAATGATGTTCACACTGCATCACGAACGACAAAACAAACACCATGACAACAGAGATTCAGTATTGATTGATAAAATCCAACAAATGAGGCTGAGTACACATGATGTGTGGAACATCTCCGATGTTTACAAAAAGGTTCAATTCATTACCATTAGTTAATGCTAAGACATACAGTAAAATAAAATAACAAACAATACATTTACAGCATTGTTATATTATAATTTTTTTAAACAATGTTTAAAATTAGTATATGTACATGTGTACAGTACATATACTAATACATTTTTTCACAATTAAGGGGGCATAAAGTATCATTAGTCAATGTATAATGAAGGACATGAAGTAGAGTTAACCTAGATTAATTCTGTTCATTGTAAGTTACTGTCATAATACCTATGTTGGGTATTTTTAGGTATCTAATTAATCATAATATCATTAGGATGTTTTGTGAATTTTTTTTTAAATAAGGTTATTTGAATCAGACTGCATGTCATATTTACTTTAATTTAAAATTAACAAAAACAATGGCTGCGTCCAAAATCGCCTTCCATACTATATAGCAGGCGAAAATGAGTACGAATCATGAATAGTATGTACAAAACCTTATAATAAGACGCAAACCCAGATCAAGACTACACTCTCTAAGACCAAAACCAAGACTAGACCTTCAAACACAGATCAAGACCACAACCTCTAAGACTCAAAACCAGATCAAGATAGGACATTCTAAGATCAAGACCAACCTTCTACTGTAAAATCCAGAATCAAATCGAGACAATCCCCCTCGGTTTAAAACAACATCATTTAAGACCCAAATCCAGACCAAGACCAAACCTCTAAGATTCAGATCAAACCATAGGCTTTAAGACCCAAAGCCAAATCTTTACCAGACCCAGAACAAGGCTAGACCTTCAAAGATACAGAACAAGACCACGCCTTCAAAGATCCAAACCAGGAGCAAGACTACTTTCCAAGTTCGAGTTTATCCTTTGAGACCCAAATCCAGACCAGGAAAAGACCATTTGAGATCCAGACCCAGATCAAAGCACAACCTTTGCCAAATCCCACAACACCCAATGCCAAATCTTTATCAGACCCAGTCCGAGAGTAGACATTCAAAGATAAAGGCCGGCCTGTACAAAATTAAAATAATGGCGAGGAAAAGCAAGGACGTCTACGCGTGGATAACAATAGATGAGGTTATTCATATTAGGCTTGTTTGATTTCATTCGGAGCCACGCAGACCAATAAACGGATGACAAATCGCTCTACTGAGTGCACGATTTAAAAGCATACGGCTCTCGATTCTCGCGCGCGTTGCTGTAATGTCACCGTGTCGACCCGTGTACGCAGTGCAGCCTGAATTCAAACTTATGTTGTCGCCCTCAGGTAGCGTAATGGCTCATATGACCGGGCCTTAGCGAATCAAGCCAGCAAACGCAATGATACAGACGACCCAATCCGTAAACGAATTTGGGCAACCACGCCTGTGTATTCTAAAGTCTCCGGTTCTCTAAAGTTGTAACTTTAGCAAGAGTTATGCGTTCTTAAAGGAAAACGCACTAGTATATATGCTGTCTAAATTGCAGACCCAGATTAAAACCACACCATTAAGACAAAGCTAGACCTTTTGATATCCAGATCAAGACCTTACCTTCTAAGATCCTACAATCAGGAGCAAGCCCAGATATCAACCACACTCAAACAGCATTCCCAGACCAAGACCAATTCTAAAGACACAGACTAAACTTACAAAATCTGAGAACCAGGACAAACACAACAAGTTCAAAACTCCAAATCTGAGGTTTATGCTCAACTATACGGTAAATCCACTAAAACCCCTTATATTAAATTAAGAATTAATTTCAGTCCAGCATTTCTCATTTTTACACCGTGTTAACCTTTTCACATTGATTGCTCTGATTTATGTTTCCCATTTCTTCTCTACACCATCCGCTGAAAAAATGTTCAGATAGGTGTAGCTTTTTTCTGAGTTTTCATTCATTTGTTTCCGTCCTTCTATCTCTGTCCCTGACATTGTATCTGTCTTATACTGACTGCAGAACACAAGCTATTAGTAAGCACTTCATTCAGGCATAAAATTATACCCGTGGGCCCTTTAAACAGAGCTTGTGAAAGATCACATCTATGTATGAGTATGTGTTTGTTTGTGTGTCAAGTGTCCCGGTGCACCTTCAACCTCCCACTGCCACGCTCTCGATCCTACATTAAACTCATCTTATCACCTTGGTGACGATGGATTCTGAGAAGTCTTTAAACGCATCCTAATGCCCGAGAGCACGGATACAGCAGCCAGCACTGCCATTAAACTCAAAATCACTGAAGATTACCCTCGACTGAATAATCATATTGAATGTGAAATCATAAATGAAGCCGGAAAAGAACAAATATTCAGTGATTAAATTATTTTACGATTTTTATTATTCTATTTTTGGTACTATGACTGTTTTTGGATCAATTTTGAAGAATGAATGAAGAAACTCTATAACAGTGTAATAATGGATGTAATGATTATATATTTTAAAGATGTCCTATTTCTCAACATGCTTTGTCTTTGAATAATAAGCAAGGTTTTGCAACAAGAAAATGGTTAAAGTTGAAGTACGGCAAGCAGAAGATAAAAGTGAGAGATGGCTATATAGGAAGAGATAAACATGGAGTGCAGTACAAGAAACACCTTGTCTTAACAGACACTCCCGGATCTCTGAGAGCGATGGGAGATTTGATTGAGGGTGTCTCGGGAGAGAGAGAGTTACTTGGAAACTTGACATTTACAAGTGTTACACTTCGTCCTCTCATCGAATCCAACCGGCCATTATTCCTACCTCACTGCGCTGTAAATGGAGCAAGATAAGGCATCGGCTGGAGAGACCTCAGACCCAGGGGCCTGTGTCGCTGAGTTGGCCCTCCCCCTTTGGGAGAAGTAAACTACAGGTTTAAAACCCTAGAAGTGTACATTACTGTATCCGCAGTCAAGCCGTACAAAGAAAATGTCAATCCGCTACACGCTTGCTAGTGACTGGGATGCTCTCTCAAATGAAATTGGCCTGGTGCTCATGTGAAGCAATACCAATTCAACTTTGAGTGGCTAGTCTTTCAGTGGATGGGGCGGAAATTCAAAGCGACAAGCTGGAATTCATATGAGATGGTTTTATTCATATGCCGGGTTGTTTATGCATTAGCATTCGCTGTAGTTGAAATTAAATGCTGTGTGTGTGCATACACAGGTAGTGTGGGAGGGTTAATGGTGCAAAATGTCTTGAGAAACAATTAGATGTGCATTTGCAGGAGACAGCGCTGTACTTTACTCGCTGTAGCTATGTTAGACAGAGATGTAACAGCTCTTGCTCTGTCACTTTCACAGGAAGGCCCTCTTTGCCAAAGTGAATGACTCACCAGTCACTAAATGCTCAGATCTCCGCAAATAATGGTTTTATTTAAATTAAGGACATTTCCGTGTTTTAAATGACAAGCTTTTTAGCTGAACATGATTTTAAACTCGAATGTGTATAGGGATGCTAGTGAAGGATGTTAGGCAAAGTCCATTTTAGGAACTGGTCTTCAGCTCTCATATTTTGTCTGCAACGAAATCTGCACTTTTCTTTTATTCTGTTGCCTTCTACTTTTTCTTATCTGCATTTACACAGTCTTTTTGAATTCACGTCATGTTATAATACATTTATGTTTTCTCCTCCCATTTTGCCAATAGGCATCGCTGAATAATTGATAGCTAGAACCAAGTGGTGGGTTTGTGGCTTGTATATACCATCTTTTATTTCCAGCTTCATGCCAGAATTTTCATCTGTTTCCCGTGGAACAGCACAGATGTTAATGCCCAACAACACCCCCTCCGGCCAATAAATTACGACTTTATTTTATGCGTCTTACAAAATGCTACACAGATATTTTTATACATTTGAATGTGTGGTTTTCGTATCGTTTTGGCTTCCACGGCATTTTAGAGTCAGATGAGCTTCTTATATTATTCACATGTACTAAAACTGCTAGCGCAGAGATATACAGATGGGTACAGTACAGAGAGAAAGAAAGAAGGAGAATAATAAAAAGAGAGGAAGAAAGAACCAGCGAATAAGAACCAGTATGAATATAAAATTGCTATTTTACTTTAGATGAGATGTGACCTTTTCAAAATAGCATTACCTTAAATGAATATTATACAGAAAAAAACATGACATATTTAACATGGATCAAACTACACACATACGACTCTATTGCATCATACCATAGGCATAACATTACCGTTTAAAGACTATGAGAAATAGACGTGATCTTTATTTAACAAGGATGTATTTCCTATTCAAACTGGAAGTTTAGGTGGCAAATTTTATGAGATCTTTAACTTTCACATTACACCCCTTCATATTAAGAAGGCTTCTGATATCAGGTGCATTAAACTGAGCTAGCTGAGCAGCTAGCAGGACATTAGACAGGACGAAATGTTTCACATTCAATATTTGTCGTACCACCGTCTGTGCGATCTTCGCATGCTCAAAGTCAAGTCTGACCGCGGTTTAATTCAAAACACCCTGTGGATGTGACTAGCCCAACAAGCTCTCATCAGCTGACCAGTTCAGAAAAATCTCAGGCAAATATGATATTTATTTTAGAGGGATATATAGGTGTATTCATCGAAACTCAATGAAAAATGTTGACGTCAACCCGTCAAGCAAGAGCAGACCACAACAAAATCAGAAACTCAAATCATTCTGGTATCGCTACGTACTGGCATGTGGAGGAAGCCTTAATAAAATATGACTATTTGCACATGAACATGTTTGAGTTGTCGGTTAATATGTGGCTACTACAGCTGATTTAAAACAGTACATAGCCAATTGACATCACATGCACACCTTTCTCTGACAGCAGGTTGGCCTCATTACTGCACAGCGGGTCTTATGACTGCCATTATGTAAAGAGGAAACAGACTTCGGTTTTGACAGCTGTAAAGGGTTGATGGGGGGTTTAGTACCCTGATTGGGGTCAAGTGTCAAAAAGGATTCCATCAGGTGTAGTTGCAGTTTTGAGACTACGAAATGAAAAGTGTACTCTTCACCTACTATTTTCTAGTTTCTTGAGGTCAGTGCAGTCCTGAAGATGTTTCCATCTGTTCTGGGCTCATATTGGCTGCCCGGGTTAGTTTTGTCCTCTTATCATTACTTTTATAACACACGCACACAAACTCACTAGCCACACAGGCATAGGCCTGGTGCTTGATGGTTCCAATGGAGCAGACTTCTGCCGTATTTATTATTCATGGACCCTCTCTTACGCAGACAGTAATAGAAATGAATGTATTCATATCTGTATCAAAGTTTGTGGTACTTTATTTTACAGCGTATTCTCATGCCGCAAGACTTGTGTGACTCCTTTGTCCCTGAAAGGCCTGATGAGAATTATCTGGCGTTCAGATCTCTGCTGATTCATTTATGTGTTGTTGCTCTTCAGTAGAAAATCGCGGAGACATTTGGGCTGGGTTGAGAAAAGGTTGCTAATGTGATGTGACAGTTTGGCAACAGAAGCGAACGAAAAGAGAGCGTGTGAGAAACAAGAGTTTTCTCTAAGGTCAGGTCAAAGTTCAAGCCCATCTCTCTGCCACAAACTCCATCATTTTTTGACACTTCACGGTCATTTCCTTCTCAGTTTTATCCCGCCAGCTCAGTTTCACTCTGAATCTTCCTTTCAATTTAATTTAATCTGAAACCTTCTAAATCAAAAGACCAAGGCTGCAGTAATAGTTACTTTCATTCAGCTTGAAAACATCCTCGTTTGACATCAGATAAAAATCTAGGGTGTTTTGACACAAATGAATAAAGCTATACTTTGTGATGTTGGCCACACCAGGCAGATGCAAACATGGACAGGTTGTTTGACATGCTTTCACCCTCACGCAACCCAAAAAGATACCACAAACCGTTTACATTTTGTGAAGTGAATTTCTGACTGCCAAGAGTAAGAAAGAGTGGAAATTCAAATGACCCTGTTGAGAAAAAACACAAAATGCTGGTTGGTTATGTTTTGAAGCATAGCAGCTGGTTTGTGCCGGTTTAAGCTGGTCATGATCTGGTCCTAAGCAACTAGCTCCTGCTCAGAATCAGCTCATAACCAGCTCAAACCAGCTACCATGCTTTAAAACATCCATAACCATCTGAAAATATGAGAGCTAAATGGACTTTGCCTTATATCCTTCACTAACATCCCTATACACATTCGTGTTTAAAATCCAGTTTTCTTTCAACAGGGAAGAAAAAACACTAAAACTGTTCAAATTAGTCTTTTGAGTTTTACAAAATTTTCTTTATCTAAATATAAAACAGGATCTCACAAACGATTTTGTCAAAATCATATGAATTAATATCATGCGAATTGAATAAAAAACAGATTATAAGGCAAAGCATGAATGTCAACTCCTAAACACAACCATCACTGGGGAGAGAGCAGATTATACTCACAAAAGACATAATACTTAGTTTTACAAAACAGTCACCAATTTGTTAAATGGTAAGAATATTGCACTTTAATGTTTGATTTCAAGGTTATTTTGTTTACTTTTATACGAAACACAGATTTGGTCCTCTGGATCCTGAAGCAAAACCAGTAGAGAACTGCTGCGCTAAGGAGCATGTGACGGCTGATAACTACATTTAGACTGTATGTAGACCCAACCACTCTGTTACTAAGCAACTTGTCGAAATGCCTGAGTCACTGTCCGTCTCTATAAGAAAAAACTGCTGACCAATCAAATTTCAGGTCATCGAATGCCTCAGCAATTCTCAAACTGTGTCTTTAAACGAAATACTATCGGACTTTTAAAACTGTGTTTCATATACCGTAGCAGGCAAACTTTCTGGATTTACCATCTGATACACTAGATGTATATGTGTCAACCTTTCACTGGCTACCCATTATCGTATTGCCTTAAAAGTTCTTTTAATCACTTATAAAGCCTTAAACTGTTTAGCCCCACCTACCTAACAGAGCTTCACACTACAAGCCATCTCTAAGATCTCAAAACTCAGGACTTTTGATAAGACCTAGAATAACTTAATCCACCAAAGGGGGTCGAGCTTTCTCATACGTAGCACCTAAACTCTGGAATAGCCTTCCCGACACTATTCGAGGATCAGACACACTCGCCCAATTTAAATCTAGATTAAAGACACATCTATTCAGCCAAGCATTCACTTAACGCAAAATATGCTAAATAAACCACCGGGAGACTGCATGTATTAGATATTATTTGCTAGAAGAATTTAACTTCTTATATATACACCATGTACTGTGTTTGACCTTTTTTGTGTTTTTCGGTTTCTTATTTTCCCCTGTAAAGCTGCTTTGGAACAATGCACATTGTGAAAAGCGTTAGATAGATAAAATTGAATTGAATTTAATGTCACTTTTGATTTGACAACGAGTGGATGTTGTTCATTCATTGCTTCATTAACATGGCGGATGCATGTGTGTCGTCGAATTTAACATCACCTTAACAAAAAGTCAGCGGTTTATATAATTGCAGCCCCTCTTTACAGTTTTGATTTTATTTTGTTTTTTATACTGTATCTTAAAGGTAAAATGACCTGTTCTGTTTCAATATGCCCAAATGTGTCTAAAGTTTAATAAACAGGATTGTGGCTCCTCATTTCATTTTTTAACTCACCATTGTAATGTGATATTTACTGATCCTTTTCATAAATATCTATAGGATTTGTATTAAATCTATAATTATGACTCGAATCGAATCGAGTGGTTGTGAATCGGAATCAAATCGGAAGATCAGAATCGATACCAAGCCCTAGTTTGGAAGGCCGTTTCAAGGGAAGGGTAGGAATATGTTCCTCTTTCTACATTTAGACATTTCATTTGGACGAAACCAGTTAACTGCTTTAAAAAGTGGCAAAAGCTTAGTCATCTATCTTACACCGACCTAACAAACAGCTTATTGCTGCAGGGCAACTAATTAATCCTGAATGTAGCATTGAGTGACTATTGGCCACTTCTGCGTGATTACGGAGGAAAACATTCCAAGGGTTTGTTCCTTGGCAGATAATTCATGAGATCTAAATTATTCATCTTCACTAGTCCCTATGAGAATGCCAAGCTCTCCTGTGCTACAAATCTGTTGCTGTGAATAAACCACCTCCAACCATCTGTCGAATATCTCTTAATCCCCCCGCACACACACATACAGACACATAAACACCTTGCGCCGTTGCCTTCCGGGCCGGTCAGTATAGACCTTGTGCTCCTCTACCTGCGTGAGGGCAACTTCAATGAGATACAGCTGTTCTGTTCGCTTCTAAATGCAAACACTGAATGCACACACAGTATGAAGCATGGATCACACCTTGTGACCCGCAGAAGGAGCCAACTACATACTTTCAACAACAGTTTCCAACCACACACTTTCTCATTTCAAAGAAGTTAGCAATTTCATCCTTCACCTTCTATCTCTGTTTTGAATCTTGCTCGCTTTCAATCCCTCTCATTTCAAAACATACTTGCTGTACTCAGCTAGAGGCACAGAGAGAGAGAGAGAGATACATAGAAGGCTTCATACATAATGCATCCATGTCCAGCCCAGCAATCACTGTTGCTACCTGGGGGGATATATGAAGCATTCAACTAAAATGGATTTCTTTTTTTTAAGCGAGGAGGACAGACATAAATAAGCATTTCAGATTTTAGTAAATTCTGATATTTCAAACAGATTCAGCAGAGGCTAGCGAATGCATTTGGGACAAAGATTGACACACTTCAAAGTCTTTGTACTCTATTACTGCGACCAAGCAATAACAACAAAATGCACTGTGGCTGTTAAAATCAGATTTGTTGTATGTGCTGGGGGTTGGATGAAGGGAGCTAAAGGGATGAATTTGCGAAAATAAAAAAGAATCAAAACAAGCAACGGCTTGCTAGCTCACTTTGAAGTAGAAATTAACACATGCTGACAAAACACAAGCCTGAGTTTTAGTGCAACAGGTTGTACGCTTGGTATAATTATTATTAACATATAGATTTTTATTTTTGTTGTTGTTTTTGGGATGAAAGCGTGATTCAAAACTCAAACCACCAAATGAAAAGTGTGATTTCCAAGAAACACACACTTCCACGCTTAGTATGAATTCACTGCAAGTCACTGCAAAAGGCATCTGCCAAAGTTAGTATAGTAAATAATGTGTGAAATGGAAGTCATGACAAAGAACTATTCCATGTTAAATAATTAAAAAGTACAGACAAATACTATTCATAAATTACTATATACGCAAAAAGGTATAAAACCTTGTGTTTACTTTAGAGTTAGCGTATAAAATTACTAAGAACATGACTGCTCACCAAGCTATCTACATCCAAGCTTTCTAAACTTTGCACTCCTGCCGCTCAGGTTAAGAAAATGATGAGCAGACCCTTAATAATTCTCTCAAAATTTAAGAAAAGGCATTTTATACTGGATAACTGAAGTAATGCATTTATGAAATGTATGCCTATAAGTATGTAGCTGACCAGGTGCCCACTGGAGAATCCGGACAGCTCAATACTGAGATATGGCTCATTCAATACTTGTAAAGAGAACTAGTTACAGCCATGAAGAGATCCATCTTTAAAACAGGACAATTCAAAATTCAAGAGTCGAACTAGTAGCCCAAGCATGACCATATCATTTTCATCAGTAAAGTACTTTTAGTCACAGTCGAGCGGTTGTTCTATAGAAAATAGATTTTTATATATCATTATTTGTCCACTAGCTTGTACAGTCTTTTAAACTGTGTAAAAATAAATGTTTTAAATGAACTGTATGTTTACAATCCGAGTTCAGAAAATACTTGATGTTCTTTTGAACTTTCCTGTAGCTCAGTGGTTAGATCATGGCACTAGCAATGCCAAGGCTTTTGGGTTTGATCCAAGGGGATTGCACATACCTAGAAGCAAATGTACAGTACAATGCAATGAAAGTTGCTTTGGATAAAAAAATCGTCTGCCAAAAAACGTACTGTAACTGCAACATAGTCTGTGGTTGTTTAATGTGTTGTTTTGTTTACCTCCTTTATAAAAGACAAACTAGTGAACCTCAAAAGTTTACAGTTCATACTAATATCAAATCCAATTGCATTCTTTTTACTAATATTTGTGCAGATGCAATTTGAAAGTTAATTCGTGATAGATTTGATCTCATGAAATCACACCTCAAAACATCGAAAGAAATCTTGCAGTTGTTTAAGTAAAGTCATGAAGCACATTTTTTATCTTCTTTTAAGTATAAATGTTGTCATTTATGAAACGAAATGTTCTACATTTCCTGTACTCTAAATACTGCAAAGTAACTAATGAACTTCCTTCAGACTTCTGGCAACCGTTACAAACAGCCCATCCGTTCATCTTTTGACTGCCTGCTACCATGATGTTCCCTGACACTGAACTACCGATGCACACTCTCTCTATCAATTACCCACTGGAGCAGGGCTGGAAAATTAGGCAGCATCTATAACCCTGTCCTGAAGTGTCACTTCCTGTTCACCAGGAGTGACAGGAAATGGAGCTATACTCAAATAATATGACACATAATACATACAAAATATTTTTGCTGTTACTTGCTGTTTAATTTTGTAAAAAATTATAAAAAGGAACCAAACTCTTTCCTGAAATGCCCACCATATGGAGGACAGGGGGGGGAGTTTCTAAACAGAAGCATATTTTAAGAGATTTATACATATGCAAATCCATCTGTGCAGGTCATTGCAAAGTGTGTCTCTGCTGGGATAGATCAGAGGTTGTCAGGGGAAACGAGTTGATGTCCCTTACCTGGCAGTACAGAGCTGATCCCGGACAGGTGCTGCTGTATATTCATGATCACTTCCCTCAAACTTAGAAGGTTATACAGGAGCACTGGGAATACTATGACTCCCACAAAGCCTCTGTCAGCACATACATTGTTTTTTTTTTCTATCACGTTGAAGACCTTCCATTGTCTGCTTTTGTTTTTAGACTATGTTAATGATATGATCTATCCTCTGGATAGCCTATACCCCTTAAACTGAGCCAGATAAATACACATGATGTCCAAACTGGACCTTTCTGGTTCTCATCAAAACAAATCTGAAATGAATTTGCCTCAAAAATTGGAAAAATGTGTACATATTCTTCTCAACAGTACACAAATGCATAGAAATTCATATATACGTATATATTATACAACATGTGTAAAATCATTAACAATTTTCCTGCACTTGAAGAGATCTACGTTAATTCCGTGTTTTTCCACATGTGACACCATGTCACCACATGTTTCACATGTAATCCTATATGGGATTCACACAAACATGTTGCCAAACCACATGTCAAATTCCTGAGGCTTTTCTGTAAAGGTTTTTGAATTCCCACTGGTAACTATGACATGACATGCCATTTAGTGTATAAATGCTAGCTAACATGATCTGACAGCAGCAAATAGAATACAGAACTACCGTATATAATTGCACATTTACATAATTAAAGGTCCAATGTGGTTTTTTTTTTGTTATTGCTGAAATGCAATATAATATGCGTATTTTTGTCTTTAGATGTACAAAGACCTTAATGACGCGTTATGTTTTTATTACCTTAGAATGAGCTATTTCTTTCTACATACACCTTGGGTCCCCTTGCATGGAATTCCCACATTCTTTTTATGGTAACCCGAAACTGACAAACAGAGCTAACAGTGTTTCGTAAATAAGTTATCAACTCCCCAAGGAAGCGAAAACCTGACAACATCTTAGTTCTGTGTGCCACTGTAGTGCTTTAAAAGGGAGGGGAGATGTGGGGTGAACAGTTGGTTGCAATTCACAACCTCACCGCTAGATGCCACGAAATTTCATTCACTGGACCTTTAAGTCACAAATACAGAGACAATCACACAGACGTATCGATGCATCGAAAATAGCATAAAAACCATCAACCTCAGCATTTTATTCCAAACACACACAAGTTTAGATTATTACATAGAAAAATTGGAATAAATATCTGATACAGCAATATCCTTGAACGTCTCAAAAACACACATACCAAAACAAGAGTGCTATGAACGCTAACTTCCTATTTGTACATTTTTCCATTTCAGCATCTCGGAAGTAAAAGCTAATCTCCAGATAGCTTTCAGTTACACACACACACACACGCAACAACACTTTTCAATGCTAAAACCCTCTTCTTGGCCTCTCTCGTGCTTGAGTGTCAACTCCACTTAGCCTGACAGAAGTAAAGAGATAAAAGGAAAAAGGAATTGCTTTTCCCTGCCACACTGTTCAGATGAAAAGCGTAGAACAGACATTTTGTGGAGATGGCAATATGAAAAGAGGGAAGAAGAGGAGACGCCTGTATATAGATCCTACTTCAATTGGTTTTGAGAGGAGACTCTGGCAGTGATTTGGGAGAACATGAAGTTTGATAGGATAAGTTTTATTAGCTCATATTGGTGTGCAATGCAGCGTCACCGAATCGCCGGTGGGGAAAATGTATGTTTGTGTGTTAGAGAGAGAGTGGAAGTGACAGAAAGAGACACTAAAGAAGCCTTAAAAATGACTAGGTAAAGGCAGAATCGCGTTTGCGGTGGCAGTGGAGATGGGTTGGGGTGTGGGGTAATAAATGAGTTACCTGAGGTAATAGAGAGCTGAAGAATGAGGTTGATGTGCTCTATGACTCCTCTGACAGAACAATCCCATCAACCTCTGCACCGCTGACAGCCGCAGGCCCTGAGGGCAGTTTACCTACATGTACAGACCTAAGAAAGACAGTATTTGGAAAAATAAAGTACCAGCGCTTAAGGCACTAGATATTTCTGCGGGCCAATGTTGTTAGGTCTTTGATATAAGTTTCAGAGTACAAAAAACACTTCCAGTTATATTTTGGGCTTAATACAATGTACGTTTGAGAGTCGGTTGTCTTTTCTACAATCGCTGTGCCTCTGTCTGATTTTAGAGCTGCCGGTAAAATTGACAGAACACTGATGCTCTCCGATCACAAGCATCATTTTTTAGTTATCATAGGAACTCTTTCAACGCCAAAGCCATTTCTAAATGTTGGTCAGCTAAGTTATTATTATAAAGCTGCATCAGATGTACATCTCACATAGAAGGCAATGTAAAAATGCACTGCAATGAGCTCAATGATGAATGATATATAAGACCATGGACAAGCTGAGATAGATTGCGATAATAAACATAATTTACTCACTGCTGAGAAGCAATGATCATTTTTTATAAATAAAAATGTGCTTAATGTGCAACTATGGGACATACAGTATTCATTTTCTGCCTAATACATATTTGTTTATGGTCTCCCTTTACATTTAGGATGCTGCCATAAAACACAGCGGCCTGTGTACTCTAGACAGCGAGGCAGCTCACAAAGTTTTGGAATGGAACCTGTGTATGTGTCGTATCAGAATCGAGCCTGCAGCTACCTGATAAACAAAGCAAACAGTTCTGGATCAGCTTATTGGAGAGTCAACACGCAACACACACATACAAACACAGACTCTGGATTGGACCTGTCAGATAAAGAAGAAACAATCTGTAGCCGACTAATGCTTCCTGTTGGTCTGATGCTAACAGACACAGACTCTAGATGATACAGACTGGATTTGAGGGATTGAGGGACAAAAGGCTGAGTTTATATTGGAATGCATATTCATGATGATCAAAACACATTCTAACAGAACCGAGGACTTGAGAACCCTTAAAGTGTCTTAGGTGTCTATCTGGTTTCCGGGCCTTGTTTTAATTATTGTCAGTCACTTGGTTTCCAATACCACCATCATCCACTCTAATAACCAGATGGAAACACACCCATTTTTCTTTTTTTGCCAACTTTAAAAAGATTAGATGCAAACAGAGCCATTGGTCATTCTTGCTCGGTCTAGCATGGCAATGGTTCTAAGCCTGGTCTGGGTCTTGACTTCAACTCTGTTTTCTTAATACTTGCTCTTAAAAAGTGACACACCTGAAAACACTCATAAAGGCTGAACAAATGTTAAAAGGAAAGTCACATCATTTAGGATTTAGACACATTCGGGGCCACACTTGAGTTGTTCCATTTTCACCTTGTGTGCTCTTTCCCTTCACACAGGCTCATTATATATGACTCCCTATAATCTAGATATATGAATCTGTCTAACTCAATCATCAATGCAAGCTCTTGCTTTCTATCACCCCAGGCAACACACACAATAGAGAAGGAACCATTTTCAGGCATCATTGTGAATTAGTCCATCTCTATGCTGTAGAATCCAGCAAATAAATATGCAATTAATAATCTGTAAATGGGGGCAGTCATGCTTGGTCCCCGGTAGCCTTCCTCCATAAGAAAGTTCTGCTTAAACACTGTGCCGTATTATCTATTGATATTTCTAATTTGCTTAATGGTGTTTGCAACAGAGGATCAGGCAGCGTAGGTAGCTTTTAAACAGTGGTCGGATATCTTTGGCGGGATTTGTTCATGGATGTTACTGTCATAATGACTCCCAGCTTTACACCCTTCAGTAAAGGACACTCTTTTAAAGCGACTTTCCTTCTCTCTCTCTGCATCTACTCTCTCTAATAAGTTACAGAGATCCATCCCCCTACTCTCATAATTAACATTTTCCTCCAATGTGGAGGTCCAGGCTGTAGGCTCTTCAAGACAAAAGTGTTTGGCCTATCCAGCACTGCCGCTCTGCCGAGAGTATTAAAGGTCCTGCTGGAAGTCTCATTTTCTTTCTGCTAGGAATATGCTGATGTTTCACTATATGAGTATAATACAATAAAAATATGCAGGGGTGATCAAGAAATGTTTTGTCTGATCATACTCTAGTCTTGTAGTAGTGTAGTTTAAAACTTGGGTGTCCAATAAAATTTCAAATTGGGTGTAGTTCAAATTACCCATCTGGACATGCCTCTGCACATTTGGAAATGTTTTGTGAATAGACTGGCCTTTGGCCCATGCTGAGCTTTATATTACTTTGACTCAGCTTTGAAAATCATTTGGAACATAAATGAAGCGACTCCATCTGTGTCAACATAACGAGAGATCCAGCACATCATGGCTGAATATTCTATAGACTCATGGCGCCTTTCCCATCTGAAACTTTCTACAGTCGAGCCAAATAGATCATCTAGACTGACAGCACTTCGAATACACAACTGTTATGTTTATAGTGAAACGACTAGTTAATTTTGCTGTAAATGAGAAGGAATGGAAATCTGAGTCAGCAGGCGCTACAAAGTAAAATTATGATGAGACACGACTGCTTACTGTGTTCTCATTAAAATAAAAATCCTTGAAAACAAGGCCAGAACAGAGATGATAGAGAACAAATCCTGAATGTCTTTAGAGATTTTGGTTCTTGCAGCACCTTCAAAATGGGCACATCTGGACTATGATACGAGAAAAAAAAGACATTCAAAATTCTCAAACACACTCACCTCCATTTTAGTTTGAAGGAGCCATTGCGATACTCTTTTAGCATTGAACTTTGCTTTGCTAGTTTCCCACTGATTTTTTTTTTGGTTTTGTACAATAGAAGTCAATGTGTACTACCGTTGGGTACCACCAATATTCTTCAAAATATCTTATTTTGTGTTCTGCAGGAGAAAGACAGTCATACAGGTGTGTAAATAATGACGGTATTGACGGTATAATGACTTTCATTTTGGGGTGAACAATCACTTGAATGCAGACAAAATCAGGCACCGGTCACCAGTCACCCTGCTACAACAAATAAGACGTCAATGTAACATGAAAGAGATTGAACCCTTCATTCCACCTGTCAAATTAACACAACGTTGACTAATTACCCGGACACAGACTCTACTGCTCCACTATGCCCCTGTCACGACACATCTGTGCCTTCTGCTGCTACACAGTCCCACTGCTAAAATAATCGCAACACATGCTGTCAAAGATCTTCAAAAACAGAACTATCGCTCATTTACTGGAACAAATCTGTGAGTTGAGTTTTAAGTATTTTTCATTTTCCTTCCATTATATAATAAAGATGATTAAGAAACTTTACATGCGGCCAGACTGCGATTGCTGTTTATCCACCAGACGTTGGGAATAACTGTAGAAATTTCTAAGAAATTCTGGGAACTCTTGTGTTTTAGCATCTCCTCCCCACGTCGCATTTCTGTCAACGCGCTCTTCCGAATCGGTAGCCTTGCCGCGTCACATCATTGATTTAGTGAGACCGTTTACAGAGCACGGCAGTCAGCGTGAGGTCAGTGTCCGTTGCAGAATGGAGATGGGTGTAAATACGTCACCTTGGCGACCCGACAGACTCAGCCTCTACCTGATAGGCTTAGAGGTGAAGCAATCCATTATTTGAAGCTGTCAATAATTCGCATGTGGGAATTGGGCAGGGAATGATAGCTTTGAGGGAAGGGGGGTTTGGAGCTGGTTTGATTTCCTCCAGGGCAAGGTTGTGAGGGCAGTTCACAATCCAACCAAAGCACACGATCTTGATTTAAGATGACCAGTCAATGTGGATGCAAGGCTCTCAAGGACCGGTCTGAATCATTACTTGGCAGGATGGTTAACAATCTGCTGCAGTCTCCAGCCTCTCCTGCCTTCCTCCAATACCACCTCTCTCTCTCTTTTATCTACCTACATCATTTTTTCATAACAGCTCTGCAGCGCTAAATTGTCTTTTAGATATTTGTATTATACCATTTTTTTCTATTAATTATTTCATGATTTTATTGCAATCAGTCAAATAAAATAAAATACCAATCTATTTGGAAGAAAGATTTATAGGTTATAAAACCGGTCCAATGTCATCATTGTTGAGCTGTAAGAGGAGAAACTCAAGGACGAATTGTGCCTGCTTATTTCCAAGCCCTAATGCATTTTTTTTTTGCACCAGATTTACTATAGGAGTTTTGCAAACCAGTTAATAAGGCAAATGAGCCCAAAAATACTTTGTTAAAGCCAATTTGTCACCAATCTTGAAGAATGTCTTTGAGGGAAATGTGGAGTATACTGTGAAGTACCAAACACATTGTGCTGGGATTGCACAGTATTGCTCCATCAATGCAGTCCAACCACCTGAATTGACAGTTGAGTACAAGTATGTAGTTAAAACTAGAGATGCCTGTATGTCTGAAGACATCTAGATGTATACTGTAACACTATTTTGTAACACAAAATGGCACAACTGTTTAGTAAATTCACCCATATTGGAAGCTCAGCATTTATTCTCAGCCAACTCTGTCAACATCTGGCGCAGGTAGCCTTAGGGAACAATGCCATTTTTCACTCGGCCGCTTCAAGATGCACCTAGGTTTACAGTCAACGACGTAAGTTATATTATCCAAACACTACATCATACATCGGCAATCAAAAAGAGGCAAGGCTTCAAGCTGTATGTTTCAAGTTACATCCATAAATATGAAAAATCAACGTTTGCACTTATTTGACACATGATCACAGAAGCACTCAACAATGTTCAGCCGTAGTGTAGGAAACACAGTGTTAACACGTGGTGAAAACTTACCTCATCGCTATGAAAGAGGAAGGGGGTTAGCTGGCTGAGATTTTAGCGGAAGAATGTCATCACCCTGCTTGCATAAAGTCTATTGTGGAATGGTGGCTACGAAAACTTATATATTTTAGTTCACTTAACTTGCTAATGTAGAGTGAACTTAAATTGTTACTGTAAGTAGATTCTGTTCTTAAATTGACTTCATTCATTTGATTGAATAAACTTGTTTCCTCAATTAAATGGAGTGCTTTTGTTTCTCCCAAAACTTGTTCACTTAACTTAGTAAAGTTCAAAAGATTGAACTTGCTTGCTAAATTAAATTGCACTTATTTTTGTTGTTAAAGATATCGGCAAAGATAAGAACAGAGATACAAGAATATAGAAGTACTGAAAAGATTAATGACAACCACTGTCAAGCATTGAACGAACTTGATTCTCCACAGAAAAACACATGCATTTGTGACACATCTTCATTATTGTGGAAAAATAGAATGCGTATTACTGTATAATGAGTCCGTGTTTACCAAAACAAATATAAATCACTTGACCGGAACTACTTTCACTGTAAAACAGGATCAATAAATTAGTTAAAACCTCTATGACCTTCATAAATAACAATTTAAATGTCCCCTTAGTTGTTTTTCTTTGAAAAAACATAAATAATCGAAACATTCAGGCGTAGGGGCTTATGGAAGAATTCCTTATTGCATTTTGAACTGTTCATTTTAGGTTCATTGCACTTATTTTATTTATTGATGGATTAATGGACTTTGTATGTTAACAAGTGCAAACAACATTGGGGTTTACAGTTACCTGGGCAACTGGTAAAAATGTTGGTGTACTGGAAAGAAGGTTAAATAATCCCACACTTTTTTTGTGCCAACCTGCCACAGCAACAACTTTCTTAATGACATTGATTTCTCCAACTCGCTTTTTCATTCATCAAATTGCAAAACCAATTGCCTCTCTTCGAAGAGTGGCTTGATGATTCTGGAATAGGACTATTTGTCTTATTAGGGCTTGGCCGTAGAACAACTCCTTTTAATAAAACCGGCACAGCTGCACAGAGAGGCACTGAGTGCAGCATGCTGAATGAAATAAGAAATCTCTCGAAATAGCACCATGCTTTACCATTTTGAATCAACAGGATGCATTACTGAAAGAAACGCAGTGTTAGAAACATTCCTGGTGATAGCACTGTAAACATGCTGTATGACAGGCATGAATTGGAAAGAAGAGACAGCGAATCGTATTTGCTTGGCTTTCAAAATAAAAAGTCTGATAGCTCAGCATGATCTTGCTAGCTTCCTCAGGCCTGAAGGCACATTCATTGAAACAGCTCTCATAAGAATCAAACATCAAGCCCTCACTGGTAGCAAGAACTATTTTTCTAACACATTGTCTAGGAGACAAACTGTTAAAAAGCCCTAATGCCAAAACAATATTGCATGTCTATTTTTGCTTATGTCTAGTGTATGAAATTAAGCGGCATCTAGTGGTGAGGTTGCGAACTGCAACCAACGGCTCACTCCACAACTCCCCTTCAAAGCACTACAGTGGCTGACATGTCTCATCACATTTTCGCATCTTTCGTACAAAACATGCTCTGTAGAGCAATTTGTCCGTTTAAGGCTACTGTAGAAATAACATGGCAAATTGCTTGCAAGGTTACCCATGGTTTATGTATATAAAAATAGATCCTTCTAAGGTAATAAAAAGAACGCTTCATTATAGTTATGTATTATATTGCTTTATACAGCATTTACTGTCAGTTCAACATCATTTAATTTTTCATTTAAACCTGTGAACAAATGATGGTAAATCAACTCAGGCAATTCTATGACTTTAGATATTGCACGATTACCAGAATAGTTCTGAATACATGCTTTATGCAAACAAAACCATACCAGTAAAAGTCTAAGCCAATCACAAAGCTCGGAATGAGCTGGTGCATTTAAAACTCCACACTGTTCAAATGCAAGCTTGAGAGTGGGAGTCAAAAATGTTTTACTTATTTACAGTAGGTAAAGAAACTGGACCAAATTGAACAGACAATGAAACAAAAGAGATTCTTGCCATTTTATTGGATAAGCCAATGCCTGTGTGAATAGCATACGTACATTTGCTGGAAAAGATTTACTGCAATTTTACTGCAGTTTAACTGGTTTCATGCTTGAAAATGACTACTTGGAGATGTAATTGAGCAAAATTACAAGAATGTCATTTTAAAAGAACTCAAGTCACGTTCTCCCAAATAATACTTTAGTAATGAAACGAAAGACTATTACACCCCACATAGGAACCAGACATTATGCTAACCAGTTTTTTTTCTCATTGTAAAAATAAGATTTTTGCTTTAGGAGGACCTGGAGACCTTCAAGAGGTTTATAGGCCTGCTAACAATTAACCTACACATACGTGTTGTTGTGTGAGGAAACCTTGCGTCCTCATGTTTATCTGTTAAAACAAATTGACTTTGGAGGTCCTTTGAATACAGGAATAACTTATTTTCCTCCATCATTGCTGGAGATAAGTTATGGTTTTCCTCGCCGTTGTTCAAACTACTCTCACCGCAATCCATTAGAAAAGAGATATGAATGTAATAATAGATGTTGAGAAAACAAAGTGACTCAATTGTCGTGTTGTCCCCCTGAGTCTAGAATTGCTCTGTAATCCTTATAATCCTCCTTTATGAGTTTTGTATAAAGGAAATAGCACCTTCGCTCAGCATGAAATCATTCTACAGTACTGAATCCTTGTACCTTGTTATTTCTTTTCTTGATAGTTATGGGTCTCCGACTGCAAATGCTGAATCCAAAACAAGCTAATCTTCCAGCACTCCCTCCCTCTCTCTGCCTTTCCAACCAGCAAAGCACTACATTTGGCTTGATATTCCACTGCAGTTTATCCAATGTCAATAGTTACATCGGGGCAATAACCAGATGACATGGAGAGAACCTGCGGGTGGAGCATAAAGCAGGTGAACAAGTGTGTGTGCGTGAATAAAAAGCTGCACTTTGCTCTCTCCAGCAGTAATGCCTTTAAGTAAATTATGCTCTCGTTTGGTGCTGGAAGAGAGCTTGATGGGATTACAGGGAGACAGCAGTGGATTAACACAGTGAAAAATCTGAAGGAGTCGAACACCTGGCTCTCGCATCTATAAAAAAAACAGGGGAGACTTGCCACAGAGATGCTCGTAATCGAACTTGGATGTTTCACGAAGATGTTTCCCTAAGTCTCTCTGTTGAGGATTTGTCTTCATTAGGCGAGTATTCTTCAGTTAAGTCAATGTAAGGAGTTTATAAGTGCTTGAAAATAGATGTACAGTATTGACTGAGAAAGAAAATTAAATAGCGGAATAAGTATGTTGCTTGAGGCAGAGAAACCTATGACAGAACCTATATGATAAGTTCTGGAGTCACCAAACTCCAGAAGGAAGATGCTTTGTGTTTCCTAAATAATTGAAAACAACTAATTCTAAATAAAAGTTGAACTACCAAAGGTTCGTTTCTTGATAATCTGCCTGAATTGTCTCAAATCTCTAGCATGAGTAATAACATTGAAGATCTTGACTTTACCATTGAAAATTTTAACTCCAACTTCTCGGCACTTAAAAAAGAAAAAAATGGCAGCCCGACACCGTAGTATAATGAACACACTCAGGATCTAAAGAAAGCGCCACGAAAAATGGAGCACAATTTTAAGAAAACTAAATTAAAGGTATTTCATACAGCATGAAAGGATAGTATTCGGAAAAAAAACTAATAGAAAAAAACCAGCACAACCCTTGGTTTTTATTCAACACAGTGGCTAAATTAACCAAAAATAAATCGTCAGCGACGAAAGTAGTCTGAACTTAATTATGTTCCTTCATCCAAAGGGATGACATCAATGAAGATTTCCAGTCTGGATTTAGAGCATATCACAGTACAGAGACTGCTTCGATCAGAGTTACAAATGATCTGGTTTTGGCGTCTGACCGAGGTTGTATCTCCTTATTTGCGCTGCTAGACCTTAGTGCTGCATTCGACACCATTGACCACAGCAAGCTCCATAGACTCGAAAATGATGTCGGTATTAAAGGAATAGCTTTGAAATGGCTCAGATCTTATTTATCCGACCGTTTTCAATATGTAGCAATTCACAATAAGATGTCACGCAAACCGCAAGTCCAGTACAATGTACCACATGGCTCAGTCTTAGGGCCTATGCTCTATTGTACATGCTACCTCTAGGAGATATAATAAAGCAACACAGAGTTAGATTTTACTGTTTTGCTGATGATACGCAACTTTATATTTCCTCGAAACCTCATGAAACAGCAATTCCATCGAATAGTGAAATGCAGACTCGATATAAAAAACTGGATGAGTAACAAACATTTTTAATTACTGAACTCGGACAAAACAGAAGTGTTACTGGACCGAAAAACAGCCACACGTAACAACCAAGAGTACTGCTTAACTATTGACGGATGTTCCATAAACATTCGTCGTCAGCAAAGAATATTGGCGCTTTATTCGATATTACTCTGTCATTTGAGAACCATGTCGCCAACACCTGTAAAATTGCGTTTTTCCATCTTAAAAATATATCCAAACTTCGTTATATGCTGTCACCATCAGATGCAGAGAAGTTCATTCATGCATTCATGACATCAAGACTAGATTACCATAATTCACTATTAGGTGGTTGCCCTGCAGGCTTATTACAAAAACTCCAACTGGTCTAAAATGCAGCAGCTCGAGTTCTTACATATGAGTATGAAAAGTATGAGCATATTAATCCGGTTCTATCAACCTTTATACCTATAAAGCATTGCATTAACTTTAAAATCTTGCTTATTGCCTATAAAGCCCTACATGGTTTTGCTCCTCACTACTTGAGTGAACTTTTCTTGTATTACAGTCCTTCACGTGCACTACGCTTTCAGTTTTTTTTCCTCCAATGGAGTTTTGGGGGTCTCGCCACCGTTTGCATACTGTTTTGCACTGTTTGCCTGGCCTGGAAGGGCTGCTCGAATTTTTACGTTTTATTTATTCAACACTGCATATAGGAATTGTCTGTTTTGACCTGTATTTGACCTGTATTTCTCTCTCCTTATCTTGAGTGTGTGGTTCTAGGTGATGGCCCCTGTGCGTGCGTGTCTGCGTGTGTTGGTGCGTGTGCGTGTTGTATGGAGTGTTTTGTGTATGGGTGTCTAAATCTGTCTGTCTGTGTCTGTCTTCTGTGTTTTCACCTTTTTGTTTTGACTTGTATAACCTTATATGTTTTGCTTATAAGGTCCTTATTATAACCTTGTTATATGTTTGTTTTCTTGTACAACTGCTTTGTATCAATGAAAATTGTAAAAAGCGCTTTATAAATAAAGTTTACTTGACTTGACTAAATCATAAATTATACATTATTTTTAATCAAATATCATTGTAATTGTAAACCAAACTGTTTCCAATAAATCCTGGTAAAAAAACATACAAATGGTTAAAACATGTTTTTATCACCATGTGTTCAATTGAGCTATATAAAAAGTTATAATAAATTTCCATACATCACAAAAGAATTTCCACAAAAGAAGCAGAATGATGATACTGCTGACTTCAACTTAATGAGTGTGGAAGGGAAATAATGACTGTCAAGCTCCAAAAATGGCAATAAAGCAAATCATAAAATCGTGATTACAGCAGTCTACATTAATAATTTGCTATATATTTCAAGTCTTTAAGCCATTTATAAAACCATTGTATGATGAACAGTGGTCTTAAAGAGTAAATATTCCATGATTTTTAAGGTCTACTTTGGTCTATGTAGTGTCCAACTACAAGTTTACGTAAATCCAAGGTTTAAAAATACTTTTATTTTGTTACTTTTATTTGTTATAGGCAATTTAAATGATTTAAGTTAAAATGTTCTTACCTTACTTCTTGACTGACTCTCAGTTGATTCGTTCGGCGTGATTTGTCTACCGTGAATGAGGCTCACGAGCTACAGTGTTTTAGGGAGAAGAGTGAAGTTTTCGCAGGCAGTCCTAGCAAAACGTAGGCGGGGACTATATGTAGTGACTTAAATCCGCGTTGGTTCGCAAATATATTTTTATTATTTTTTATTTTATTTGATGTATTTCGAGGGTGAACTATTCCTTTAAACATTCTGCTATAAATAGACTTGAACGGTCTTGGATCAACAAGAGGGTAAATCATTTTAAATGAATTCAAAACTTTTTTTTGAGAAACATTACAATAATTTCTTTTTTAGTTAACTATTCCTCTAAATAGGAGTACTGTGAGCTTGTATCTCGGCAAGTCACAGTTTAAGTGTGGAATTCTAAACACTATAAATAATGGAGACCTTTTGGGGACAAGATGGAATTGATTTTGATTGAGTATGTTGATAGAACAGCATGAAGCAACAAAAGCTGTCATAAAAGTAATTAACACCATTGTAGCCTGTCTGTGTAAATGTAAATGTAAACTGTCAGTGCTCCTTCCTAATTTCACACTCTCTTCCTTGTCTGAGTGCCTCCACATGTGGCAGGTGTTTCAGTCAAACAAACACATACACATCCCACACGTGTCACATCCTGTCATTCACAGACACGCGACCGCTCCACCAACCCGATCCGCCCGGTTTTTCTGTACTGATTTTATTTGTCACAGTCTAATTCACTATTGACACAACACATAGAGCACTCATTAGATCCTTTATGAATACTTTCAGTGTGAACGTGGGAAGTCAGAGGCACACGGCAGATGGTTCAATCATCCTAATGGGAAAAGATCACATAAAGTTGAATAGCTTGGAGGCTGAATAAATAAAAAGGTGTGTAAAGCTTTTTGGATAGCTTTTGCTTTGTTTTTATAGTGCAATTGCTTTTTGAAATAATAAGGGGTGACCCCGAATAGTCGAAGAGTCGATGCTTCGATTGGAGGAGCCTGATACGACTACCGCAGAGGTGTTATGCAATGGGGATAATGTCATTTTGGTTTATGGGCCGTGGTGTAGCAACCAATATTATTTATGATGTAAAGAAATGGGAAATTTTTAGGGTTGGGTATCGAAACCTCGGCGGGCGCATATGAGCACATGGTCTGGCTATGACCAGGCGCAGGATCAAATCAGCATTCGGTCAAAAAGGGACATCCGTCGGGTTAAATTAAGCTGTCATGGTTCTGTCCCACCATGTCTTGCTTTTCTTGACCTAGTGGCAGAACCATAACAGAACCTCAAGTTTATGTAGAGAGAGGCAATTATGGCCCTTATGGCCTTACACACATTCTTTCCAGTCTCGTCTCTGTTCCCGCCCTCTCGTCTCCTCGATATTGCTTGTATGTTTTCATGCCCTGCACCTGTTCCCCTCTTGATTTGAGCCCTTACTTAATGGCCCCTTGTTCTCTGTCTTGTGCTGGTTAATTTCTTTTAATGTGGTGAGTTCCTGTTTGAGGTCAGTTCAGTGTCGTTTAGTCCAGTTATCTGTACCTAATGTCAATGTTTATCTTTAGTCTTGTCCAGTGTAGTTTAGTCCATGCTCCTGTCACTCCAGCATGTTTTACCTTGTCCTTTGTATTTAACCCCTTTTTTTATCTTTTGTTAATAAATGTCTTGTTAATAACCCCCTACCTCTGGCCATGTCTCACCACGGACACGACATTTAGCCTTTTGGGTGGAAACAACCCAGTATAGGTAATTTACATCCCAAAGCTGGGTTGAAAATAACCCAGTATTTTTTTTATATAATTTTATAAAAATAGAAGAAATCTTAATCTATGCACTTTCACATTTCTGCTCCTGGACATTTATGTAGAAAGTAGTAACCTTTGCACAGTGAATTCAACTTATTATTATTATAATTCTCATATGTGTTGCTTGTGTGCATGAGATAACGTCTGTCCAGAGGTAGATTTTCTCATACTTGTAAGAAAAATAACGCTTAAGCTTGTTGCCCTGTGTATATATTTACTCTCTTGCGATTTGATTGGCTGTTACTCACCGCCTCTCTCTCGTATGCTTGGACAGTGGGACACCTGAGAATTCCAAAATTCATACATTTTTCCTCACTTCCCCGCTTTTTAAATACCCGTCTAATTACTTTAATTCAAGAGGCCCCGCCCTCAGATGACACGCGCACACAAAGCAAACCAATTTTCACACCCTCTTACACTCATACATCCCATTAAGAACCATGCGTTCTGCAAATGGCGGCGTCTTGTATTGCCTTATCAAAAGGGCAGTAAATCACTTTCCAGCTGATTCTCCTTCACTACTCCTTCCTGGTAGCGTCTGCAACTAACTGCAGTTCATCTCACAAGTTCATAAACCATAAGCATGTGTTGGTTGATCTGGGCCTTTTTCCGCAGGCTTAAAATGTCAAAGGATAAGAACTCCAGTCTTGTAGTGTGCACTGTGTAGAATAGCCCCTATCCATCTATAGCTAAAATGGTTGCTTGAGGCTTGTCTCAGATTGTTAGTGGTGTCGTTTGAAGGCCCCATTTCAAATCAGATCAACACCTTTTGCCGTCAGCTCTTGTATTCAGTGTCAAGTCACCGCAGGAGGTACTGTGTAAACCTTAGGAGGTAAAGAAATCAAGTCCTGCCTTCAGCACAGAGCAAATATTTGTTCTCCATCACTAGACATCAAAGTTCAGACTGACTCCCACTTGTCAGGCCTGTTTACCTCAGATGGCAAAAAAGCAAAAACGATTAGGTCAGAGAAGAGACTAAGGTTTGGTCGAGTGGCATTATGGGAGCATGGACCAGTGACTCGAGTAATGGACATAATCAGAGGGGTTTTAGGTTCAAATCACCAGGTGTGGCTGACTGCTCTTCTCCATTTATTTTCAGAGTGCCACCTGTATTTCCACACACCTGGTCACTGAGAGCTGCCCAGGGGAGAAACACTCTCAATAAATTAGTGATTGGAATAAAGATAACAGCTCCAAATCCTATTATAGCTAATCCTTGTAAATCTCCCATTGTACAAATCTGTACTACTATACTAGTAATACAAATATATACGCTGTCATAACTTTGTTTATTAGAGTAAAGTCTGAATCAGTTTAAGCTGCAGAACATCCGTTTTTTTGAGAAAAATCAATGCTGCACAATACTACACTTTGACATTTGCTTTGATTCGTTTAATAACTTTCACTTTTCATAGAAAATCAGTCAATGAGCAGAAAGGATTAAACAGCGTCTAGTTTTAAGTCATCATGACCATTACTTTTTGGTAATGACACTTGGACAGTCAACTACCCACATAGGGCCCTGTTCTCATTTGACTTCTTTTTGAAGCAGCTAGCGTCTTTTTTATTATTATAATCCTATGGAATAAACAGTGTTTTCAAATAAGTCCTGAGCATTTTTTCTGCATCTCAGAGCCTCTTTTGAGATTGAAAAAAGTTGTGAAAAAAACGCCATACGTCATGCCTTCTTTTCCACAGCTAACCAATGAAAGAGACCTGTAGTTTCTGTAGAGACCTGTAGAGAAGGCTCAAGCGCTAAAAAATGAAATGGCGCTAAAAAATAATCAAGCGCTAAATCAATAACTTCTGATTGCACGTCAAAAAAGAAGTCAATTGTAAACACGACCTTACAAGTGCATTCAACATATACTTTTTAGTAGTATGCACGTTCCTTGAAACCCATGATCCTGTGATAATAATTCAATGCTCTACCAGTTGATACAATGTCATTGTTTACAGAAGAGAGTATGAAAAGGAAAGTATGGGATGAGAGAGGGTGTGCTATATGAATTTGGCCCCACCTTGAACTTCAACCCGACTTAAAATTTAATAAGGGGTAAATAAATCAACTTCAATTGAATTTTACTTTTTTCTTAATTCAAGTAAATTTTTCTTGGCACACTTTATTGCTTATTTTAAAAATAAACTTAATTAAGTGATAGTGATGTGACTTATTGCCAAGTTGGGTATTCCATACTCGGAATTTGTGCTCTGCATTTAACCCATCCAAGTGCACACACACCATGAACACACACCCAGAGCAGTGGGCAGCCATAGCTGCGGTGCCCGGGGAGCAGTTGCAGGATCGGCACCTTGCTCAAGGGTCTCACCTCAGCCGTGGTATTGAAGGTAGAGAAGAAAATTATCATTCACTCCAACCACCTGCAATGGTACTGAGGGTCGAACCTTCAAAGTCCGAGTCTCTGACCACCAGGCCAAGACTGCCCCTATGTATATCTTGATTTAAGAATTTGTAGATATTTGTTCTAGAAAACAAGACAAAATACTTGGTAAGAAATAAATGTTTCATGTAAAAACATTAGTATTATGTTGTTTAAACATGAATATATACTTGTTTTCGGTGCAGTATTTAAGATCAACAAACATCGCATCTTATTATAATTATGACCACTTTTCCCCGTTTCAATTTTGTGCAAAAAAATGCAATGAATGAAACGCTGTCACTTATTGAAACAAAAATGATCATTTTACTTAGACCCATACCTAAAAATAAAACACGCAAACAGAAATAGTACAAGACTGAGGACACTGAAGAATATTCTGGGCCAACAAGGTTCCTACAGTACAAGAGAGACACCCCTGCAAATTCAACTCCTCATTAGCTGAGACCAAATTACTACCTCGAAGAAACTCACCGCAGACTCTGTACTCAATTCAAAACTGCCTGAAAAGCTGCATTTGCATCGCTGGAACAGCATTACGTGATACTCACAATTGATGAGCGAGGTTTACCATGGCCCTCTCAGAGGTAGTTGTTAGGTCTACCTATAGGACACAAAGCAACATTTTGTTTAAATGTGTAAACATTAGCAGCAGAAATCTTGATTCTGTGCTTTGAAGAGAAATGGCTAGTCCATACAGGCCCCCGGCCATATCGGTTTGAAGAGTTCGAGCGGATATTATTCGACTAAACTTTTAACTTGTCCTTAAGGCAGACTGCTCCAGACACAAAGACAGGCAGGCACTGTGGCACTCACATCAAACAAGGCATTCTTCAAGTACAGAATCCGGGATCTTCTGGACTATTTGACAGCCCGATGTGGAATTAAAGTGGGTTTTGTCAGGAGCTGAAGTAAATTAAAGCTCAGCCTCACCTATTGAGCTCGGACTCGCTTTTTTTACAGTTCCCCCATCGCCATCTCTCTTTCTCCCTTTCTTCGCCACCTCACGGCGAAGACTCCCATCAGTACCCAATGTGCTAAACAGGGGCACATTAACGCATCTGTCATTCACAAACACACATGCTTTTTGTCACTACAAAGGGTCTTTGCTGGAGGATGGCAGGATGAAAAGCAGAGAGAGGGTGGAGTGTTAGACATACACTGGTGACAAAGCTGTATAATGAATGGGAGGAGAGACAGCCGGGGCTGACAGAAGATCAGCTGGAGCCTGATTTAAATACCATTTTTATTCATATAACAGAGTTTTATCCGCAGCAGCAACCATTCATAGTCCGTAATTTGAAGGGTGACACAGTCTAGACTTCTGTAGAAAGTGCAGCCGTGGCTGGATCAAGTGTCAGGTAGAGTGTAATGAGAAAAAAACAGGCTAATAAATAAACATAACCCTGGCTGAATTTTGGATGCTCATATATTATTTACAGTTTCCAAGCCATTACTGATTCTGAAGTAAAAGAATTGTGCTGGTTTAAGCAATTGTTTAAAGGTGGGATTGAGTCAGATTTTGTTCTTTGTTTGGCAACAAAGAAGATGTGTTTTTCCAAAACAGGCTTTTCTGATGCCTATTTGTCATCAAATCTAAAGAACTTTGCCATATTTATACCATATATAAACTTGTGAAGGAAAACCTGGCTTTGTACCATCAACTTGCACAGCAGAAAAGAGATATCTTTAAGTTAGTTTTTTCAAAGTGCTTTTTGCAACAGTGTGATTTGACCAGACTAAAGGTCATGGTCCCCCTTGTGTCTTCTGAGAAGTGTTGAAGTGGCCAGTGTTGTTATTAAGAGCTTTTAGCAGCTCAACTGACGCTGTCGCACAATCCCACTCCCAGGGACAACATGCCATAGTCCAGCTTGGAAATGACTTGAGGGGCCTCTGTCAGCTCCCAACAGCAGCAAGGAGAAAGCCAGAGGACATACGGCAGGTCTGAGAGCTATTTGATGTTATGTGGGATAGATTTTTTTGCCACAAGGGTTTCTAGTTGGAAGGAAATCGATTGGGCACTTCAGAAAAACTTCACCTGCCTGCTAACCCGTGACGGGCCCTGGGCTCCCTACTGGTTGAAATCTGAGGTGTCAGAGCACACAACAGCTTGATTTAACTATGGGAATCTCGGTGATGAAAATGTTAAATGGTAAGGATACATAGTCCGTAAGCAAGTTGGATTTTACTTAATGTATTTGTGGGTTTCGGTTTTAATTTATTTCGATTTTCAATGACCTTTAGATCACATTTTATTCTGCAAAAGCTTCACCATTTTATTTATGTAGTTAAAGAAGTTATGCCCATAGCTGATTTAAATGACTCTCCCTCTATCTAAAATACTGCTTTGAAAATGAGAAAGAACGTTTAAGTTCTTTATTAAACAGGAAGGACAATGTGAAATTTGACTACCCCCCAATATGTACACTGTAGAACTGTTATGGTTTGCTTATTTGAACAGTTGTTAATAGAAACTGAACATTTAATAGTTATACTTGCACTTTATCTTACAGTACATGCAGTGTATTTACAGCAATTACACAATACTTACACAACATAATATACATTACTACATGCAGTTTATATGGGTTAGATACATACTAACACAATTCCAAAGTAAGTGCATGTAACCATGTAATAAGCCAATTGAAGCTAAATTATATGAAAAGCAGTGTCATTAACACCTACAAGCGTGAAAGATGAATGTTCCATTTATTAATTTTAGAAGACACTTTTATCCAAAGCAACTTACAAAAGAGAACATTCAACATTTTCTCAAAGAGCTAACAATAACTTTGTTGAAACTAGTAACTTTGTAATAGCACCTATTGCACTATTGCTCTTTTATGACATGTCCCTGAACTCTTTGCAAGTCGCTTTGGATAAAAGCGTCTGCTAAATTACTAAATGTAAATGCAATAAGTGTTACTGTAAAAAAACGTATTTTGCAATATAATTAAGTTCAATTGACTTATAATACTTAAATATTTTAGACAAAGTTGGACTTAGTGAGAGAAAAACAACACAGAAGATTATTTCTTTTATTATTATAGGAAAAATAAACATTAGAAAATAACTTCTTGCTCTGGATGGAACTGTGAAAATCGTTCATGTTCACCTTTTCGGAATATCTGCTGTTTTAAAGTGTCAGTCCAACACCAGGACGAGAAGTTACATATGTTTGAATCATTGAGAGTGACTGGTCCTTTGTTATTTTTATGCAAATTTCTTACTGCAATGGAAAACCTGTTGGTTTTAATTACGAGCAGCAGAAACTGGGAGAGAGGAAGATCAAAAGAGAGCGAAATGAAAAAGAGAGAGAAGCTTGTCTCCATTGTTCAACTGAGCGTCATAAAGTGTAACTGCCTCGCTGGGTTTGCAGCAGATATAAACTACAGAGAGGGCGGGAGAGAAATAAAAATCAAGGAAGGATGGAGAAGCAGACTGAAAAAGATTCCATGATAAATAACCGCGCTTGAATGGAACACGTCATGGTGTCTGCGTGGTACACGAACGCACTCAACAAAAATACACAGCAGGTGGCTTGATCAATGGGGCCGGTGGTGTGTTTAACTGCATTGTAGTAAGGGGGGCTGGTCTGTGTGCATCAGATTTGCATGAGTTCACTTCAGTGCATCGTGAAATTAAGATGATTGATTTTTCCTGTTTTTTCTCATAATAATCCTGTCACTATAGGTACAAATCAGTGAGCACGGGCCGCCACGACCAGTGGGAATGCCACCTCGAGATGCTGGGATTTCAGATCAGAGTGGTAGAGGTGGGGAGTTCTGGATTAAAGATTGACAAAAAGGGCTTGATGAAGGGTGAAGAGCATTGCATCACACCCTCCGTGTTCACAAACACATACACCTCCATGGGCTTTTGGCAGGAGGATTTGGGTTTGGAGGAGAGCCAGGAAAGAAAGTGGAAGAGGCTAAAGGTAGAAAACAAGATATTAGACTGATGGAAAGAGAGAAAAAAATAGAAATGTGTCTTTTGGTGCGTGTGGGGACAAATTTGTCAGACATTGGATGAAAATGCATAACTTTGGATGTGCAAGTCGCGACACTAATATGTGACACTGGACCACAAAACCAATCTTATTGGTAAATTTTTCAAAATTGAGATTTATACACCCCATAAAAGCTCACTGTATTGATACATGGTTTGTTATGATAGGACAATATTTGGCCGAGATACAATCATTTAAAATTCTGGAATCTGAGGGTGGGAAAAATCGAAATATTGAGAAAATTATCTTTAAAGTTTTCCAGAAGTAGTCCTTAGCAATGCATAGTACTAATGATGGGAAATAAATGAAACTTACACCATTGATTTACCACAACTTCAACTTTATACACACAAAATTTCATAAAAATAATTTACCAAGAACATATAAAATGCAGTGAAAACTTTGTATTCCTTCATGGCATCATTTTCCATAACGGAGTCGAAGTGATCCAAACATTGATTGAATTCGTCGTCTTCCGGGGCATCCTCTTTTGTCAAGCCGGTCTCTGGACATTCGGTATCATCTTCCTAATAATTTGCAAAAAAATCATTTACTAGTTTCGTTCAATTATTGCTGTCATTAGCGTTTAGATTGAGCAAACGCGCTATTTTAGAATCCATGTTTTGAACCGCGATCATGACGGATTGTGTACGGGCTGCGCACGTGACAAAATTGGCAGCCAATTAGAGACGCTATAGCAGGCCGTTGCTAAGAAGAAACAGGTTTGTTTTAACACTCTCGATTGGCTTACCCATGTAATGACATAGAAGAGACTAGCTGAACTTGAAAGCGGAAACTTTAAACTTTACAAAGATACCAAACATGAATGGGTAGTTCTCATAGAGCGGACAGCAGCGAGTTAAGTTTGTACGCATGTTTCGGACCATTTTTTGTTCACGATATTGAGGGATCCACTCACAAAAATTATGTTTTAATATATTTACGGGAGGAAATTTACAAAATATCTTCATGGAACAGGATCTTTACTTAATATACTAATGATGTTTTTAAATGTAAAAATTGATCATTTTGACCCAAACAATCTATTTTCGGCTTTTGACAGAAATATACCCGTGCGACTTACGACTGGTTTTGTGGTCCAGGGTCACATATAGAAATGGTCTCAAACAAATAAAGGGTTTATTTTAGGGTTTGACTTAACCAGACGTGGATATTTCAAACAGGTATCACTTACTATTTTCTGCAGATCACAAAAGTGATCCTCCTGCCAAAGTGAAACATGTCGGTAACAGAACAACGGTGGTATGCATTGACTTGCGTTGGTTTTGTCTCCATGCAATACAAGTAAATGGGTACCATTTTTCAAAATATCTTCTTTTGTGTTCTGCATAAGAAAGAAAGTCGCACAGGTTTGAAATGACAAGAGGATTGGTGAATGGTAACAGAATGTTCATTTTTGGGTGATTTATGCCTCTAAGTGAAATTAAATATGATTTTCAGGCTAAATGTAAATACAGAAGTGTTTCATATGCAAACTGTTCAGCTGTTTTGGCAAAAAAGTTTCAAAAATGTCATCCAGAAATCCACAATTTTGTTTATTCTTATAAAAAAGCTGCAGATTTGGTGGTAAAAGCTCATTTGGGTTTTATAAAGCATCATCAGTGTGGTGTGAAACTAGCAGTGGGAAACCAGGGGGGGTCGAGGTGCCACAAAAGCAAGTTTGCCAAAGATGAATAATGAATAACCTGTGATGAGCTTTGGAGCACACAGCCAATCTTTGTGCCTTTCTACAGCAGCCTGTATCAATTAAATAGAAAGTGCATTAGTGACCATGGTTGCACTGACCTGCTCCATCTCCTCGTGGATTCTTTAACTGGCCCTGTCTCCTGGAGTCCTAGTAATGCATTATGTTACATTTATGATAACAGTTGTTATTAATTTTAGCAGTGAGGGGTAGGAAAGAAAACGGGATGAACCATTATAAACGTTTTCTCTGTATCTCCTACATGATTCGTTCTTAAGCTGGAGGTATAAAATAATTGTTATCACGCGCAGATATCAGTTTAGATACACAACACAAGCCTGGCCAGAGCCCTACACTGCCTGCCACAATAACAAGGTCATTACAACCTGTGGGACAAAAATACACACTGCAGTGAAGAAAGTATTTTTGGTCTCTGTTGTGTTGAGGCTGTGCTTGATAAAGATGACACAGACGATGCCCAGCCTACTGGAACAACATCACTTACACAAACAAACCCATTCATTCTTTTCAATGAAAGCTCCGATAATTTTGGCGAGAATAACAATTGGCTACAGGAAGTGGGCGTATCTTGAAACGTGACAGAGTTGAGAATTGTTACATTCTTTGCAAATGATGAGTGACTTTCAGGAGCAACTACCAATGGGAGTAATGCAGTGGAGCTCACGTCATCCGTCATAGACCCGCCTCTGTGCAGGCTTCACATCGATCCTGTCTTTGGAAGCTGCAAGATTCCCTGTCAGTGTGTCTGAACTGTGAAACAATGCTAGAGACTCCCAAATGCATACTCACACACTCATGAGTGAGTGTGTGAGAGAGAGCAGAAAGAGGCAAATACCTGTGTCATTTGTAGGAGTAAGCGTGTGGGGTGGGGGATTTGTTCACCCTCTTTCCAACGAAATGATCTCCCTGATGTCAATCCCATAATTAGATCATTTAACATGTACAGTAACAATCTCTCTGATTTCTCTTCCTTCAAAGATCCTTTGTCTACACATCTCCTCTGGGATATCACCACAATCCCCATCACATATTAGCATTTCTCCATCAGTGTACTGTACACTCCATAGGAAGCATTTAAATGCAGCATGTTCTCCACCTACAGTAAACATGTACGGTAAATGTGTTGATGCTTGAGTTCAGCAAAAAGCACTGTCATGAAAAATCAGTTTTGGCTTTATAGGGTCTTCAGCTTGTGTAACAGCTGTACGAAAAAAACGGTAATCAACTGTAATCGAATCAAAGTTTTAGTCAATTCAAAAGTAGCAAGTGCTGATTATTTCACAGTCCTAATTGAGAAAGTGGAATATAAGGTTACGTTTATATAGTTAACTTACAATGCCTGAAACTAAATTATGATTGCATTAACTTTGCAGATCTAATGATTCGTTCTCTCACAAAAGCACCTTGCTTAAACTCAACTTTCTTGCTTACATCAGTTTCGAGATTGACTTATTGTGGAAGTTGTAGAACACCAGCCAATCAGACTGGAAATGTAGCCTGCTTGGTGCTGTATTATGCCGTATACATCAGATGGTCAGCAAATGGACTGGGAGGTCTGAATATGTTGAAGCACTTGATACAGATAACACACTATGCATTAAACTTTATGTCGTTTTTTCAGATTATAATACTATTTTATAAGGCCATAAACCCCCCATTTGGTTTCTGTTTCTGTTGTTGTGTGCACTTCCCAAATACCCCCAGATCTTTAAAGACAGCCCTCAACCCTGGTAGGACTGACTCCCAAAGGACTATTTTGTAATCTGTGTATGGACAAAACCGACAGCCAAACACAAATCTGTAAATAAATGAGCAAATGAACACATGATAAAAATCCAAACTATACTTGGATTGGGGTTTCAGACACATAAGATCCAGTGGGGAGTGTTTGGGTAAATGTGGATGGGCTGTATAATTAAAACTGTTTGTCTTTTAGTGTGATATGTGAAGCAATGAAAGGGCTTTAGTAGACACTCAACCCTCATTAACGCTAAAGAGCGTTTAGAGGGGAAAAAGCTCTACATTTACTAACAATAAATTCATGAAGATGCCATAACACGGAGGGTTTATTTGGACATTTGTGGCTTTATATTCACACCACTGGACAATGTTCTACTGTAGTCTAGATGTGACTTTATAAACTGTAAAGTAACTGTAGTGCACATACCCATACTATACACATGATGTATTTTTGTGTGTGTGGAGCCCATTCTACAGGCACAGCCTAATATGGGCCAAATGGCAGGTTTAGAAGCATATTATAGACACACAAAACCATTCTCCCTCTCTTCCTCCTTTTCTCTCAAGACATAACAACCTTGTAGTTTAGCTTTAGCAGTCTCTGTTTTAAATTAGACCAAGATGTCATGCTTGGATGTTAAGCATTAGCAGCTAGATCCTGATCCACATCTCGACTCGTCACATATTGACACTCGGTCAGCGCCCCTTGGCATCACTTTTTAACACACAGGGTACCCCTTTGGTTCGTTTATCGACGTGCAGGGCTTGTGAGTTTTACCGTTGTTATTATACTAATTGCATTTACATTACTGTATATAGCTAATGTTCCGGTTTTTTTTCTTTTTTTGGGAGCGGACTGCGTGGACTTCGGTGCAAAAAGGTCTGCGACACAAGTTGTTTGTCATACTTTAACACTGCTTTTGATCAGTTTGTACAATACATACTTGTGTAATTCCCATAATCGATCTTCATTCAAATGAACGATCAATGAAGCGAGTACTTGTTAACTTTACTAGTCTACTGCAATATTCTTCTACTGCAAAACTTAACTTTCCTCACCTGAACATAAAAATATTACTTAGTCTAAATAAAAGACTAGTGGCAGTGTAAAATAAGTCAACGTATTGAATCATATGATCAAATTACGCCAACTCAGATGCGCATTCTGGAACAGTTGCATGTGAGACTTTTAATTTCCTTGCGTGTAAGAACATATGATATTTTGTTGCGTGTTACTTTCTTCCAAAATTATTGTGCATATGACAGACTTTCTGGAGAATTCGAAAAATCTAGTTTTTACTCTGGAATGTCCATGACCTGTCACAAGTTTAACCGGCTGCAGTTGAGACTCGCGTATCTGAAATGATAACATGTACTGTATGTTAAATGTACGTAACAGTTAAGGTGAATGATTAGCTGATTCATTTCTTATAAAATAGGCCTACCTGATTCAGCTGCACTGAATGCGTTGCGGTGGAAAGCGACAGTGTTGTTTTATCATTCTTCATTGATTAATGTTCCTGAGCTATTATTTATTTGGCTCTGTGATGCCTTCTGCCTTTTAAGCAGAAAATTTACTGGCTAAAACGGAGGTTATTGTATGTTGTGCATGTGCAGTCAAGGAGACTGCTGAATGCAATTTTCCGAAGTGATAAATCATTGTGGCGGTTGCTGTTTTTTATTTTAATGCAGCATCGCAATGTTTGCAGTGGACGTTTCGCCTTTTAATGCTAAATGATCACAAACATGTTTGATTGGCGGGTTTGATTCATTTCTCCTCGTGTTTGCTGTGTGTGTTTTGCGTGTGACCCGCACGCATCTGCATGACTCGACCACTGTTCAGTTTTATCGAGTAAATAATAATCGACAATGAATCGATCCTCGATTAATCATCAAAATCTCTAATTGTGACAAAATATTATTAAACTATTATCAGAAATTTCTGGGTTCTTAAAGGGACAAAGTGAACTTTCATTTGCATCTTTATGGCTCATGTATGGCTGTGATTACATGAAAATTCACAACCAAAGATGGCAGATTAAAAATTGCATTGTGTCATGTGTCCAGCTATCAAATAACTGTGTAGATGTATAGGAATGTCAACTAATACCTTGCTCAAGGTACAAAAAAGGCCGGGAAGGTTAAAATGTATTTCGCTACATATTACAAAATGCATGCTTTTATAAGTAATCTGTGACATATTTTGTTAAATTTCACAAATGTTGTAACTTAATATAAATACTTAAGAATACTTTGAAATACTAATAAGGTACAGTACATAAAAGAAAGGGATCAACAAACAGAGGACTTGGCTTTCCTCAGCATATCATTTTAAACAAAATCTGTTTTACAGTTTTCCCTCACTGGACATTATAGTCCACAATTGTGGGTGTATGTCTCACAATTCTAAGTCAGATTTGCGATTTATAAACTCACAATTTGGTGGTTAAAGTCAGAACTGTGCGACAAAAGTAGAAATGACCTAAAATATTATTTAAAGAAGAAACTCACAAACAACAATTACAAAACATTAAAACAGCCGTTGATCAATCAGGTAACGACAATAAAGATTCAAGGGATGGTATGTAACCTTTTAATGTGGCAATTTGCATAAATTCAGTCAGTTTGTCTTGTAGAGTATATGCAAACATCTATTATTTGAAAAAGCTTATTCAGGATAGAACTGAATAAAAGTAAAATTCAATTTCTATTAACAAGATTCCTCTTGTTTTGTTACAATTTTTCAAATTTTGCATATTCTGTAAGGGGTATGAAACTCATGTGCATGTCAGAGATTCAGCAACTGCTGTTTACAGTTTATATTAATGTTTAGATGAAATAAATGACATTAAAATTCCAAGTAATCACTTTGGTAATCTAAAATACTTTTCGGATGTAACTGTAATAGGAGGTGCACAACTAAAGAAGTGTTGCATTGTTGGCAACTATAAAAAGGGCATTATCAGCAGGAAAATGCATCTTTAACCCAGGATAATGGATATGATGAAAGTGGGATCAGGAAAAGGTAAGTATAAAAATGCTGTGTATTTCTTTAATCATATATCCCCCAAATACGTAACTAATTCACATGTAAATTGTTCATACTCCCCAGTCCTGGGTACTACATACTGTACCTCCATGAGAGGTACACACATAAAAACACATGCATGAACATCCACACAGACACAGCACACAAGAACGCAGATAATAAGGTCGGGTGAGATGTGGCATTGCGGTGTCCCAGATACCAACTAACACAATGAACATGGTTAATCCCCAAACCCATCTCCTTTTCACTTTTTCTCTCCCTCCCTTCTTCCTTCCCTCCAGGTTCTAGGCTAGAGCTCACTGGAGAGGTGGCACACTTTGAGGATAAATATAGAAAAGAGGTGCAATCCTTGCGCACAAGTCCCTACAACACACAGCATGCCACTCTTGATTCATAATGCACGGACGGTCGTCCCAGCACAGGGGCTTGTCAAAGCTCTTTTATTGAAATAGAACAAGATCATCATACAGTCTGCATGACAAAGACAATGGCAGCAAAGCCACCCAATAATGGCACTGGATTGGACCTGTTGTGTTCTTGAGGCCCTATTGGCCTCCTAAGATTGGAATCCATCCAGCATTACATTACAGAACAAAGAGCAATCAACACAAAGCAGGGCGGTAGTTCTGCGGTAGAAAATTCCCCATTTACTGCAACCCGAGACCACAGGCTGTAAGAAACCTTTCAATACTAGAACTTAAGATTCAGCACATTACCTTTCATTTTTAATTGCAAATTTTAGATAGTAAGATAGAATATTAAGTAGGGAAGGGTCAAGTAAAGCACCTACCCAGCATGCACAACAAGATGTGATGTTAAACTGAGGAGCTAACCTGTAAAATCTGTTTGAAATGAAACTGAATGAAGTGATTTTTAAGATCTTTAAAAATACTGAAACAAACAAATCAGCAATAAGTGTGTTTGTTCTTGTTGTTTTATTTTATTATTTAATCTTATTATTATTTTTAAAATGGACAGAACACAACAACTTGTTGAGTGCTCACGTATATGCAGTATATGAGCAGATTTGGCCGCAGTATACAGTATGTATTAGCTTCAGTTTTTATCGACCCTACATTTTAATTTATGGGTCACATCCTTGAAGTTGATACCCCATAAGAAATATTTAGTATGTGTGCACAGAGCACATCAGCAAAATTCTACTTAGAGGATGGAGAGGAAAAAAGTGTGATTTTTTCAGTGTGAAGGTCACATTTGCTGGTTTATTTAAAAAAGTTATGCCAAGACATTCGGTATGTTCACAGAGAGCTGAGCAGGTTTACAGACTCAACTCTGTGTGTGAATACTGTCCTTGAACTGGTTTTCTGTGCGTGCTGATCCAACCCTCCAGGCCAAACATTGTTATGGTATTAAGCCAGTGTGTGGGTGTGAGATGGAGCACACTGTGTGTGTGTGTGCGTCTTTTGGCTGGCCGAAAACTCTTGGATGTTTCTTTTGGCACAGAAGACCAATGTGTTACTGTATATAATCATTACCATTGGCTAGACTTTATGCCTGTCTGACTTTAGGATTAGCAAATATTAAACCAGTTAAAGTTATTTTAAATAGCATACCAACTTTGTCAACAGTTTGTTTATTTGAAAAATATACTGTTTTTTTTTTCATTTTCGGAAAAGTTGAGCTTTTGGACATGCAGGGTTTGCTCTCTATCATTATATAAGGTAATTTACTCAGACAAAAAACATGTTTCCTGGCTCAAGTCGCTGCACCTTACTAGCGCATTCCCTTAAGATATAGAGCTAATATTAATAGCCCACCATCCCTTTAGCGCTAATTTACATCAATTACCTCCAATTTAGGTAGACAGCGGGAGAGCAAAGAGTTTTAATCCACCACAGAGTGCCTCATGTGATCCAAGGACAGATTTCAGTCAGAAAAGCTTCCAATTACACTGCACCTCAGAGCTAAAAGACAGCCGGCATACTTATCGAACATGGCACCTCTGCGTGCTAAGCATATTTCACTGATCTAGATTGACTCAATCTAATTCAGACTCCAACTCTGTTTACCATAATTTGACATGACATCATATGTTATAAGTAGAGACGGTATGGGAGGTTTGGGTTGGGTCATGTTTTGGGAAGGTGTGAACAGTTTGAACAGTTTTATTTGGAGTAAAAGCAAGCAAGCTATTTGGATCAAGAGGACCTGCATGTTAGGGCTGTGCAATTCATCGAAAATGAATCATAACCATCAATTTTGGCCTTCCTCAATTACAAAAGGTAAACAAAAAAAATCGAGGTAATCGATTATTGTGCCGGATTCCATTTTGCAAGGATCCTCTCTTATCCTGTAGTATAAATCCACAGCGCACACCTTTCCTTTACAGTGGCTCAGCAGTCCAATTTCTTTACATTTATTTTTCAGTTAAATTCAAAATGATATGTATGTATTGTATGCATAATATGTTAAATTATATTTCCTTAAGTTAACTAATTTATATATTATATCAGATACAAACTGTCTAAACAATTGCGAAAATACTAAATTATCACTAATATATCATGACTTCAATTTTGTAAACATTAAAACAATTTAAACAGTTGAATATAAACATCTCAAAGAAATACTATTTATTCTGGGTAATTACTTAACATTGTAATGGATAACAAAACAACTTGATGTTTCTATCTGATGCCATCAACATCGCAAGGGAAGTATAAGGTTTTACTTTAAATGTATTTTATTTATATTAATACATATATATATATATATATATATATATATATATACATAAATATTTTCATTTTATGTTTGGTCATACACCCTGCAGCAATGCCCAAAAGCTAGCTGTTTCTTGAAACAAAGCTAAAGCCACAAATGGAGATCAGTGTTTCCATAAAGCAGCATATCAAGTGCAGGGCTGTTGTGTTGTTATGGTCTCAGCATGTTGTTCTTGAACTGAACTACAGCACGACGCCTTTGTTTTTCACTGAATGAACTCAAAGGAAACAGCACAACTTTAAGCTCAGCAGGCAAAAACTAAATAATGAATAATTCTATTTCTATTAGGAATAATTTACTGAAACGAGCGCATAATTTTTTTCTACATTTAAGTTTTAAGGAACATCAAACCAAGGTTTAGATACTTATTTATTATATATTACATTATATATATATATATATTTTTTTTTTTAAATCAGAATAAAAATAATCTCACATGGTCCTCAGTCGGAAAAGGGTGGCTTGCCCACTTCAGGTAAGTGGAGAGTTACTTCCTCAAGTGGAGGAGTTTAAGTATCTCGGGGTCTTGTTCAGGAGTGAGGGAAGGATGGAACGGGAGATTGACAGACGGATCGGTGCAGCTTCTGCAGTAATGCGGTCGATGTACCGGTCCGTCGTGGTGAAGAAAGAGCTGAGCCGCAAGGCGAAGCTCTCAATTTACCGGTCAATCTACGTTCCTACTCTCACCTATGGTCATTAGATTTGGGTCATGACCGAAAGGACAAGATCCCGGATACAGGCGGCTGAAATGAGCTTCCTCCGCAGGGTGGCTGGGCGATCCCTTAGAGATAGGGTGAGAAGCTCGGTCACACGGGAGGAGCTCGGAGTAGAGCCGCTGCTTCTCCACATCGAGAGGGGTCAGCTGAGGTGGCTTGGGCATCTGTTACGGATGTCTACTGGACGACTTCCCCGGAAGGTGTTCCGGGCCCGTCCGACCGGGAGGAGATCCCGGGGAAGACCTAGGACACGCTGGTGGGACTATGTCTCCCGGCTGGCCTGGGAACGCCTCGGTGTCCCCCCGGAAGAGCTGGAGGAAGTGTCTAGGGTGAGGGATGTCTGGGCATCTCTGCTTAGACTGCTGCCCCCGCGACCCGGCCCCGGATAAGCGGTAGAAAATGGATGGATGGAGAATAAAACAAATAATAACACAAATGTACTCATTAAAATTATGATGTGACTATAATCACATAAAATTTTCTGCCATCTTTGAAGTAGGCTTTGCCTAAGTAGAATTGGTAGGAATGTACATTTGTAATTTGGCATTTTATCATCCAACATGTAAAACATGATCAGGAATAGGGTTGTCACAATGTAGCGGTATTGACAATAATCATGATATTAAAACCATGTTTATATATATTGGGTAAATTCTACACATATGGTACAATTGAAAATAATTCAGCACTACGGCTATTTAAAGTTTTTCCATATGAGCCAAAATGATTAAAAATTTTCTCTCTCTAATCCTTACCATGAAATTTTAAGTGTGATTTGTTGGCCAAATAAAGGAAAACACAAATAAACAAATTAAATGTGATTTTAACTGATCAGTTTTGTAGTGACTGTTATTTGTTCATTTGAACAAATTTTATAAATACTTTGTTAATATCGCTACCAGGAATTATTTTGACCATGATTACCGTGAAGTGAAAATCACAAGTCACAAATCAGCATTGTAAACAGATAGAGGTGGGGGGAACATATCAGCGGCAAAACATATTCATCAGATTCTTTCAATGGCCCCACCCTCACAATCTAAGTGCTGTCACACCACATTATCCTTCTTAATCCTGAACTTCAAACAACCTCACTCAAATGCCCCCTTTGCACCATCAAGATGGTTATAGTGGTTCCAGAGCTAGTGCCGAATCTGAAACTGTTTCAGATTTCAAGCATTGGAAAACCAACTGACCTATAACTGAAAAATAAATGTATTGCATCGAACACATGAGCTTGCCATCGCTGGCACCATGCGAGTCGTGCTACACTTGTCTTCAAGAAAGCGACTGTGAAGAACATTGGAGGCAGAGGCTCTCCTTTTTCTCATTCCTCTGTTCTTCTTCATCCTTCATTTCTTTGTGTTCAACAACTTTTGATCAAGGCTTTAGAGGAACCACATCCTGACTCACACTTTGATTAAGACTAGAACGAGAGAGAGAGATAGAGAGAGAGAGCAAGAGACCTCCCGAATTAGAACATAAGAGAAAGATACAGAAGCTTTCAGAGTTGGTCAGAGAGCGAGAGAAAAAGAGACAGTGTTCTGCATCAGAAAGCTTAAGATGGGCTCTTTGAAGTAGCAGTTCAGCGTGTGAGAAGATGAGAGCGATGCTGGCTTTGCGTGTGCACAACTGATTCAACCAAATGCTTACTCAGACATATAAGACTGCTAAACAAAGGGTTGTTTGAGGCAATGCAGAATAACAACATTCCTCTGCACTTGCTCTTACTGCATGAATGAGCCTGCAATAGAGCTCAGATGTTGGAAGCTGGTATAGATGCGTTTGGCTGTTTGAAAGCTTGTTTTTTTCTGCTTGTTGGTTCACACAAGCCAGCTTGGACAGATTTGAGAGTTTTGAGTTTGTGTGTGTGGGGGGGGGGGTTATACAGTGTGTGCTCACCGTGAACATTCAAAGGAAAGAAAAAAAATTACATCATATTATATAAATTTTTCCGCCACCAGACCCAAGGAATTATAACAGGTGCTCCCTTATGAAAATTAAAACGGTAGCCATTTTTAAACCAACATTTACTAATCTCACCACAATAACCAACAGGTTGTCTGTCTCAAATTTGAACCATTATGCTACTTGTCCAAAGGATCACTCCGAAAAAGTGGTCGCTCCTTCTCTTGTACTCTTTCATGCCCATAAGGATAATCTCACATCTGTATTTTCACGCTAAATCCTGATAAGGATCTTGTCCACTCATAATAAAATATGATGTCTTCTCAGTTTCCAGTATGCCGGTCACAGAGGATCCAAATGCACATGATAATGTACATCATCCAATGAGATGCAACAACATAAAATGGTAAAAGTTTTTACTACCATAAATCATGTTATTGTTTGTCTCTCCATATTTGACACATTTCCGAGTGAAAGGGAATTAGAGAATGAGAAACAAAGTGGCCGTGGCTTTCGTCTTTCTCTGTGATTTAATTGGACCATGTCTACACCGGACACAGCACGGCACGATGCGACAAAAGACAATATTTTATGAAAAAATAGGCATTGTAACTTTTTATTTCACTGGGACTTCCCTGGGAAGTTACATATTCCCAGTGTTACATATTCAGAAAGCAAGACAAGAGCAGTTCTCTCTAGATAAAATAACCACACAGTTAATTATAGTCTGTGTCAGCACAATATCTGTGACCTATTCATAACAAATCAGAACAATTGAGAAATATTTTTAGAACTCGATTCACGAAAAAGCAGCAAACAGGAAATTCAAATCGCCTGATGCCATCCAGTGGCGAAGCCTCTCATTTCTTCTTTCTTTTAAGTTCTGGTTTCAGCTTATATGTGGGTAACACACTGCTTTCAAAATGACAGCTGGGTTGGGATGGTTTGGGATTGTTTTAACAATTCAATTTAATATTACTGTCTGCATGCATATAGTGAAACAAGTAAAAAACTGGCATGGTCATTTTAAGTTCTTCATACATTTTGAAACGCTCAAAAGTTTTCATATTCATGTTTAAATCCAATAATGTCAAAAAGAATATGTGGGGATTAATAATTCTTGATAAAATGCTTAACAATGTTTAAAAATGTTAAATATTCAAAAATATGATAGGAAAATGTGTATGTGTGTAAAAGAAAAATTCACACTAGATGGATGAGAGCATAGTCTACAGTGGATCACACTTGGGCAACACTAACTAGTGTAAAACATCAGGAAAAGAGATATGGGGACAGAAATCCGGGTGATGTGGGGACTCTGTGAACGTTAATCCTCAGTCAAAGTATGCTCATACCCCAATACGCTCACCAAATGCGGTCTTCTTTTATGTTACTTCTCAGGCAGCAACCAGCGTTCCCACTGAAAAGTGTAGTACACCGACCCAAAGTGTGTTCCTATCATGTCTGGCCCCTTGGACAGACGTATCCTTTCCACGGGCTGGAGTCCCACTCGGGCAGGTCGAGGCGCTTCGCGGTGATGACAGACGCCTCCCTGCTCGGCTGGGGTAATGTGCGCAATGGGCATGCAGTGTCGGGGCTTTGGGCCCCCGTCTGAAGTGGCATATCAATTGCCTGGAGTTGCTGACTGCTGGGCTTGCTCTGAAGAGGTTCTACCCCTCATTCAGGATGAGCATGTGCTGCTCTGCAGAAAGCACAACTGCTGGGGCCTTCCTCAATGCCAGGGTGGCATTTTTGGTCACGGCAGATGTCGCAGCTCGCCCGACACCTCCTCCTCCGGAGTCAGCAGGAGATGTAATCCCTCAACCGCACAGCCGATGCGCATTCCGGAATGGTTATGCTCCACGGACACACCCACTCCACCCGGAGTGTAGCCTCCTCATGGGCACCTGATCAGGGCGCCTCTCTGGCAGACATCCGTAGAAGCTGGGCTTCACACAAAACCTTTGCGACGGCCGGCTGGGCGTACGTCTGCGAAGGGCCTTCTCTAGCCTCTTTTGCCTCCCTACTTCCCCCACTTGATGAGGTACAGGCATTCCATCCATCACTAATCATCCCTTCTGGTTACAAGCCAGGAGGAGCGGCTCATATACCAAAGCTCGGTAGAGGCGATTTTCCCCCTCGAGGTGAACCCCTGTTACTTGGGCTGAAGCTCAACACGTAGTGACTCCCCCATTGGGTTGTCCCTTCTGACGTATTCCTCACTCTCGGATCCCCACTGGTGAACCTGTGACCTCCACCATTCCTTGCACCCCTTTTGGGGTCATGCACCATTCTCCCACGAGTTCTCCCCATTCGGCAAGACCGTGTGTGTAATTTCCACATGTCACCTCCCATCGGTAGGATGTGGCCTCCGTACCACAGGCTCCTCTCTTAAGGTTCCTGGACTCCCCAGTGTCCTTCATGGGGCCAGGCGTCCATCTCGTATCTAGAGCCCTTATTCAAGTGCTGCCTTACTTTTTTCACTGGGAGATTGTTGGAGATTTTAAACTGATTCGTGGCAGTGCTCACCCGTGATACAAATAAATATATATTATTTACATATAATTGTCCTACAAGGAATGAAAATCATGAACACACATCCTCACCATGCCTTTATAACCATAAATCAACCAAAAATATATTCTAAAAGATTGTGATTATGACGTTGACTGGAGGCTATATAAAAGCTTTTGGTAATAGCACACAAAAAGTCTGTCATACAAATCTGGGCTCTTTTGCACACAAATCCATTCTTACATGCATGCACTAACATTACAGGAGAGATGGTACCATTACTTAAATGAGATTGATCTGAAAACATTGCCCTGGCATTTCTGTGTGAACTTTCATTCTAGATCAAAGACGAGCTTTAAACAACATTTCTGCACTCATGAAGGGGACTCTGGAAACCCTGTATTTTCATGGATTATTAAATCTCTTTAAGACTAAGATTGGCGCTGTTAGCCAAGTGTTGAAAATATGTGTCACTATAAGAAAGTAATTTTCCTGAATGGTTAAGTCCTCCATATTAATTTTGTAAGCTCAAGTAATTTAGGTATAAATGTATGCATTTGTTGGAGTGCATCTAAAGTTTGTTTGTTCCCTGGAAATTTAACCAATGACCCTGGTGTTGTTAACAACATACTCTAGCAGTTTTACATGTAGACAGAATGTTGATTAAAGGTAGGCTATGCAGTTTTGCAGAGGCTAGCAATAGCAAGACAGCTAAGATTACACCCTCTCTTATATTTGCTCTCCAAAGCCACACCTCCATCAAAACACATGAACATGTTCAAAATGGAGAGATACACAAATGCATTGTTTGACAGGTAGGTAGGACATCAAATCACTGCATTCAGACCGTATTTAATGATTGGATGAAATTTTTTTGGTCTTGTATTTTTCACAGAAGATGTAAAGATCTCAAATTTATGATTTAACCACCTTACTTAAAGGGGTGGTGCAAGGGTGTGTAATGCATTCTGACTTCTTAACAATGTTAAACATGCTGTCTTCTCATGCTTAACGAGTTAAACGTATTACGTAGTATTTCTTCGGTTTCAGAAAGTTTTTTTTTAACATGAAAAATCGTTATGTAACAACTTAGTCCCTTATTGGACAATTCTTCCGGAAAAGCATGTGGCACGCCCACACATCAACCATGGAGAGCGGGAGAAGGAGCATGCGCACGGAGTTCAACTGTGTTGTTTGTTCGCTGCATTTGGGTCGCTGCATTTGGGTGATGAATGTTATATAAACGGTGGATATAACGCTGGATTTGGAGAACATTTGAAACTGATGGATGGAGCGGCAGTCCCAGAGCTAAAAGATGCCGGACATGAACTGTAAGCAGTAAGTGAAACTGATGTACTGCTGTATCTGTCTTTTATAAATGTGATCAAACTACAAACTAGGTGCGATACTATTCTGTAAATACTCAAGATGAACATGAGATATACAGAAACTAAGTTATGGCACCTTTAATAGCTGCTATAAGAAAGATATATTTGGCCCTTTTACTCTCAACTCTTTGATAGCTAGATTGTTAACTCTGTAAGGATTGAATAAATGTTAAGTTCCAGAACAAAAGACAAAATGTAAAAAATCTCAACAAAAAGTTGAAATAGTCATATCATTAGAAATGCACTAAAAATAAAAAGTTTAACTTGGAAAATTCATGTCTTATTCAGAGTGAGAGAGCAAAAAAAGAAGGGCTGGAAGATGGTAATTGAAAGTCAATAATGCCTTTTTAAGCAAAACTGACTAACACTGTAAGAGGACATCACATGATCACATGATAGTATGATTTATTGTATACAGCCCTTTATAAAATGAATAATTAAATTGATATATCCTGTATCTCTCTTACTCTTAACTCACTCTCAGCTCTCTCAATAAGAGACAGTAAGTGGTCTGATTCAGTCTGAGGTTAAATATGTGAAGTCTGCTCAACTCATACAATAATACAAGTGAAAACACAAGACATTCTAACAGTTGTAGTTTGTGAAGCATGTCTTCACTGTGTACTTTTCTATATTGTTTCAAATTCAACTGCATTAAAGGGATAGTTCACCCAAAAATGATTTTTTTATCACCCCCGGGTTGTTCCAAACCTGTATAAATGTCTTTGGAAGAAAGTCAGAAAACAAAAGATCAAATTTCTATTTACTGCCATAGTAAGGAAAATAAATAAATGAGAGTCAATGGGGGATGAGATCTGTTTGGTTATTGCCATTCTTCCAAATATCCTCCTTTGTGTTTAGCAGAACAATGAAATGTATACAGGTATGGTCCAAGCCGAGGGTGAGTAAATGATGACAGAATATTCATTTTGGGGTGAATTTTCCTTTTAAAATTGCATCACCCTTTTCAAGAACGCACCCAAACACACATCAAAGACCGACATATTTCAGGCTAATTGGAGTGAGCGGAAATTATTCAAATCCTGCCTCCGTCTGCAAATATTCAAGAACAGGAGAACACACACACACACACACACACACACACACACACTGTCCACGAGTGTATCGCTTCATGTCCCTTTTTATACAATAGCATCACCTACACACCCAAGTCAGTAGTTTAAGGGCCATGGAACTGTAAGGTGCTAAATTTATTAATTCAGTTATTTAGGTCAAGTTCACGCACACACGTAATTTTACCCGCACTCAACCATTAAATCCTAACCAACCCCGCGAGCACAAATTAAAACCTTTCATTTCATCATCTTTATCTTCATATGCTTCACTCGACGTTGAACTGGGTGGAGTTCATATCTAACAGCCCTTTAAATCCACCGAAATCCCACCCAGAATCCAACAACTCCTACGGCAAGGAATATATTTAATCACATTCATACCGAAAGCCGGCAAGCATGTCGAGGAGTTCCTTATTTCAAAACATAATACCTCAAAATGTTAAACCGGCGTTAGCTGGCCATCCACGTCCCTAAATCATACGCTGCTTGCCCTGCAGACGTACAGCGTTATGCAAATACGACTAATCCTCGCAGCCAACATCTAAATACGACTGTTATTATTTTTTCCGCCTCATACCTCCCCCCTTCACCTATAAAACACACACCACCTTGTTAGCGAGTGTTAACGTTGAGCCAGCTTCATCATGCAAACCGACGGACTCCATTTTCATTAACGCACGTCCACGATTTCCACCCTCGTGAAGCGCTGTGAGCTGTCAATCACTGGGAGTACAAGATGAGGAAGGAATAGATGGCTTTTTAATCACTTTAAGTGAAGAGGAAGGACAGGTGAGCTTTCTGAAAGCATTCGAGAATAATCCAGCACCATCAGTCCATATATATGATAATGAATATCTAACATTTGATGCCGCGTGGTGAGGCCACACAAACACCAATGATAAATACACACGCATGGAGGATGAAATGCAATTATTCCATCTAAGCCTGAAAGCTCTGAAGAGATGCAGGTAAATTGAAGAGAGACGCTTGAAATATTCTCTTGGATTTCAGATTAGGTTATGCTAATGATCTGGGAGTGTGTTGCAACTATCTTTAATAGAAAATGCTTGATTTAATCACGAAGATGCTTCACTACACTGAAAAAAATAACTTGTAGGATTTACTTAATTTTTTTATCGCAAGTTTTTGCATTCACTTTTGTAAAGTAAATTTTACTCTTGAAACTAAGTAAAAGTTATTTTGAAATTGTGAATAAATCTAAATTCTTTTTTTAGCTGTATATAATAAAAAGGTTGTGTAAATCTAACTTGATTATTTAAAGTAAAATCTACTCAGTTTTTTTTGTAAATTTAATTTGAAATTTTGAGTAAATCTAACTTATATTCTTGACCTGTATGTTATAAGAAAGTTATGAAACTAAAAATTTATTTGTTTTGTTGCTGATAACAAAAATAATAATTGGACTCAACTGTATCAAAAAGTATTTAATAAATGCTTTATTTAATTAAATACCATTGCAGCATTTAGTAAAATTTACAAAAAAATTAGCAAAAACATAAAAAAAATTACAAACAAACAACATCAAGAATGTTTTCTATAGCATAATCATGTAACCAATTAAATCAATCTGAATACTGTAAGTATAAGCATCAACACTGGTGGCTATTATAATGCTTCGAAAGTTGCAAACGTTTTGATGCATCTAAAGGACGTGTTTTGCAAGGCCACCTCAGGCAAAAAGAAAATTTAAGGTCACAAATTGATTCCTGAATTCCACCTAATACAGTCTTCCAATCTTATGTGTACAACTGACAGCTCTCTATCAATCTTCAGTCCTTTTGAACTCCTCCCCCTTAATTTCCTGCAATTAGACAAAAAATATTGAGTACACCATATTGTCCTTGCATACATACACACACAATTAAACCGTAACTATAAATAAAGAGAATACATGTGAACTACTATGGACCTCTTTATTATATAGTTTAGTTTTTCCCCAATCAATACTTTCCCTTAAGGCAAGAAAATTAGACTTCATATCATAGCAGGTTATTTTTGCAGTATATAAAAAGACGTATGCAAGATCATTTAATAGCTAAAGTATATTAATGATAGATAATCCGTGCAAGAATTAATACATGAGTATACATGAACATGTAAAGAGGTAGATCTGTGCAGATTACAGAACTTCAGATGTGCTAGAAGTTTCAAACTAGGCCTATGTCTCTCTGCACTTTCTATTTTAAAACGTTTACTTCCAGCATTTTAAATGGCGTGGTCAATAGCTTAGTTTTATTCACAGGGCAGCTAAAACTCTGCAAACCAACGATGTGCGTTGTGTACCAATGCACGGCAACGTAAACGTAGCCTACCCTATATGTGAAGAAACATTTTGTTGCTGCGGTCGGCCAAGGACTATTTATTCCAGCGGAAGGATCGCCATTAGTTATTTTACTAACTGAGAAAGCAAAGAAGGAGTTGCAGGCACAACGCGAAGCGCGAAAAGCCCTTCAAACATGATTTATTCACCATACAACAGAGCCTCTCATAACTTATTTGCTTATTTTAATGCTCCTTACCTGATCAAATGTATTACTGGATGATCGATCAGACGCTGTGGAGGCCGTAGCCTTGTTTTAAATGCGAGCGGAAACAGTTAAGCAGCGCAGTCAAGTTCAGAAACATGTCAGAATATCCCTACACGCGGGTTATTGCGCAAGCCACACCGAATTAACATTAATCGGTTAAACGGCAACACCTAGCCTAGCACACCCAAGTACCGGTAATAAGGAGCGAGAGGACGCGGAAGATAAAATGTCACACATAAAAGTTAGTCTATCGTCAATTTTCGTATTAAAAAATACAAATGTGACGCAAAATATAACGTTACTGTTGCTCATCACTGCTGTTGTTCATTCAGTTGTCCGAGTGAAAATAAAGAAATGCTTGTGAAAAACATTGTCGAATACTTATATGTCGAAAAAGACAACCTGTCTAGAAATACACGACAACCTAAATTAGGCTACTGAACGCTGCAAAACAGTTCTAAAATACAGTGACATGGGCCCTAACATTACCTAAACATATATGAACGAGAAATAATAATAAATATATACTATAAAACATTTAGAAGACAATTAACTTAAACATACCTGCTTGTGTGGATGATATCCGCTTCCTCAGAAACGATCCCTCATAAACGACCCCTGAAATGGCGGGAGTTACGCGCATGCGCATTTATGAATCCTTAGCCAATACTCTTCTGTAATATATCTGTCTAGAAAATATCGAACTAAATATAACAAAATAATTTGCCATTCACTCGTCTGACCAAAAATGTTTAAGTACATCGAAAAATATTTCGAAATGACACCATTTTGGTTTGTTCAGGTGCGCTGAACTCTACAACGTTTTTTTACGTTCTTATAAATACTTGAGTAATCAGTGTTAATGCAACAAACATTACATCTTAGTATTTATTTATCTTAATCAATACATGCACGACATAAACACCATTGTAGGTTTTACTCAACATTTTAAAGTTCACACATCAACTTACTTTTTTTATGTAGAAATACTTTAGTTTTTTAAATAAAGTCTACTACCCCAAAAAATCATTTTTATCAGTGTAGGAAACAGTATGCCTTCTTCAGTGTTAGTCTCCATTATATTTTCTTTCTCATTATGATCTTAGCAAGCTGAAAAACACACTCATGTGTGTTCTACTGTATTAATTAAGTGGAGAGGTGAAAAAATAAACATGACAGAAGTGTCTCATTAAAAATAAACCACACACAACCCGCCAGACCCCATCGCACCTTTATCACCCCTTCTACGTGTGTGTGCATTTTGGATATTAGTGTTTTATATCAAAGCCTCTGTAACTGTGTGTGCCCCTGACTTCCGCTTGAGCTCGGTCTGTTTCTTTAACCTCCTGAACCTCTTTCACTTTGACTCTCTTTCTCTATCTCTCCCTGTCATTCCCTCTTTCTCGTTTTGCTATTCAGTGTCCTACAAGGCAACAACACTTTTCAGAGGTGAGAAAATTGTGTCCGTGTCTAGCTGCAATGTGGTTATGTCCAAACTTGTAACGGAGAGAATGGGAATGCCTTGGAGTTGTGACGAATATTAAACATGTATGCTTATTTACATTCAAACAAAGTACAACAGCAACAATTATATTATGTTGACACTGTGAGTCAAAATCGTATTATTTGTGTATCCGATTGGAATCTGATCTAAATTATTGACTGTCCACATTGTGAATGGCAACTGTAGGTTCTGATTTGAGGCCAAAACAACAGGTCTGACAATATCACATTACTACTATGAGATTACTATGTGTATGCATTGCTTTTTTTCTTTCTGTCATCTTCACTGGTCAAAAAATTCTAAATGTTGTTTGGAACAGGCCATCTAATTTTTTTTATAATATACATATTTCTGGACTTTTTCATATTGAGACCATTTGTTCACACCAACACGAAGCATTGCCGTTCCTCTCAGGAATAGTTTGTTTTTCCGTAAAAAAAACGTGAAAGACATTGCCTGACGTGTCTTCACGTATCCGGATGTCTCAAATGGACCAATGTAATCTGATTGAAAATCCAATCCGAAAGAAAACGCTCCAAATAACGTCAATCAGATTGAAAATGCCCAAACCAATTGAAATTTCAGTCGGATTGAAAGGGGTTGAAAACCATGGTAAACCACTTCAGATGCGCTCGTGCATTGCTGGCATGAGACATATTCCTTTGCCTTTATAAACAGTACATTTTGTGTCCATTTTAATAATATAATATATACAGTACACAACATATATTTTAAAACACTGTTTTAGTGGGTATTTAGGTGAAAACTTGTGCAGTGTGCTCATGTCAGCAGATTATTTAAGATTTTAAACTTGTCATGTAAATACGCACACCAATCAGATCACTTTATTACCTTTCATGTAAACACTACATTCATCTGCATCTGATTAAATTCAATCCCATGTGTCCATGTAAATGTATGAGCTCTTCACGCGAATTTCTCAGTCGATTTAAACTTACGCAGAGGGGGGTCCAAGATGGCACTGAACACCCCTGACATTTAATTGGTCACCCTGGGTGCCACCCCAAAAATGTATTTGCTACTTCGGTTGATTTACATCTGATTTCTCCTCTCGTTGAACAAAGCTTTTAGCATTCGCCGGCATTTTTGCCCATGACGTCACCGCACGTGAAAGTCAATCGAGTCTTTATCTTTATCTTTACCATGTTTTGTGAACAGAGAAAAGTTGTTGTGCGAAGGATTGTACAGCGTAAATCTGAGATTTCTTTTTAAAGACTGACGAAAGATAGAAAAAAGCAAATGGATTGCTTCAATTTGCAAAACAAATGAAACATTAAAACGTCACACAAACTTAAGAAAGACACAAGAAGGAAGCATCGTGTTTTAAATAAGTTTCACTCTTTAGCCTTGGCTTTAGGATTCCTAAACAACTTTGTGTAAGTTAACGTTAGGCTCCAATAACAGATAGTATCGATAGTATCACAATACATTGTTTTCATCAGGATCGGAAATGAACAGAGGCTTTGGAAAAAATGACAACGAGGTGAACAAAACCGCTTTCCAAATTGAAGATAAAAGAGAAAAAAACAGTCCCTGTATAATAAAAAAAACAGCTACGACAGTCTCAATCTAAATAAGATTTGGTGAAAATGAACGAATGTGGATGGCTCGGCGTCTTTGAGCATTACAGCCAATCAAGTTCATGGTATGAATGTACTGGCCAATCAGAGGCGTTTAAATAATTCACCGGTGAAGAAAAGCTGTGCTGACGTGCTCCACCCTCGCTCACAAAGTTTATCATTTACAACCGCGTACTTATACGATGAAAGAAAGAGATTCATTAGAGTAGTCAGACTCTCACTGTATAACCTGAAGCCATTGAGTGGTTCAGTGATGTTGGATGTTCTTTGTTTGTTTTCTATATATTTCACGTTTGAATAACTGATTTTTGTGTTCCTTAGAAAATCAAAACAGCAAAAAAACAGCAATAAAATGATTCATAAACGCTTCTCTATAAAAGCTTGTTTTGTAGCGTGTAGCCTTCGTGTATTCTAATAAGTATTCTGAAAGTAATAATCGAGATTACAACATCAAGGGCAATAATCAGCATCAATGATTTTGTTTTAATGGTTTATCTGATCCACATCAGTTGAAAGACTCCTCTTGTGCTGCTTTTTGCTGTTTAAATCAAATAACTTTTCAGGTTTAAACTATGTTTTCAACATTTTCATTATTTAGTTTTTATAATTTATTTCATCTACATACATTTAGAAGTAAATTATCACTTGTACCTCCAATCAGCAATCTTAGGAGTTATTTATTTATAATTCTATGCCAGGTCAGGTTTACATACACATTTTCTGTCATGGTCTGTGGACCCCTTGACTTAGTCTTGGCTACCCCATATATAAAACTCTAGCTATGACACTGCGTGTACGGAAGACAAGGCAGCATTTGCACCGCCCATTCGCCTTACCCGGGTGAGTTCACGTCTATTAGCATCTTGGCATTGTATGTAATTTACTCAAACAAATCGTTAAATTCACGTTTGGTGTGAACACAGCATAACACTGTATACCAGGATCAATGCCACAATACTAATACTTGTTGATGCAAGTGCTGTTGTTTTTTACCACGAAAATGTCATTAGAGATATTACAAAACACTACAGATAAATTGAAAGGACATATAATAGAACATTTATTACCAATTTAAACAATGGCAAAAGTTGTTTTTTAGATAAAGGAAAGGAGGAATGACCATAGTAGAAATGACCCAACTGACCCAATTCACTGCTGCCTTGTATGCAAAGTAATCATAGTTAAAAGCATTAGGGGCCGACATGGACTCAATAATGTCACTTGACACATGACTACTCTTTGCTAGCTGAGTTATTACTGCATTTAGGAGTTTGATAAGCTTAATAACTAGACATATAGCTCGAAATTATACATTCAAAAATGATTGTGTCTTGTGTTAAAGGTTATATAGGCAGAAGGGATGAGCGTGCATGTGTGTGGAAAAGATAAACTGTATTTATTACTTTCTATTATTAATTGCGGTATTTGGTCATGAATCTGATGTGTTAAATCCATTTCTGTCTACTGCACAATAATAAGTCTGTGTCACAACGTTCACAAGGCCCAGTGCCAGAAACATTTTGAAAGTAAAAAGTTGTCAAAATTGGCAGGCTAACTTAAAAGGTTGCGCATTTTGTCCAAGTACAGAACTACAGATGGCCATTAAAATATTTTTTACAGTTTCCAAAGTAGAGAACAGAGACGCCCCTCTGAGAGAAGATAAAAATGTAATTAATGGCCCAAAAATGAAGAAAACGACTAAAATAAACCAATGGTTGTTGGACCATCCTTTATTTTCAGAACACCACCTCAACAATTACTGTGTTTGTTTGTTGCCAGATGCTCTCCCACAGAGAAGCACTAACTGCACAGTAGGGACATGGACCGTTATAACTGCCTCTGTGTGTTTGGATAGATGTGTGATTGCCTGAGATATACAGTGATGCTGAATAGAGGTAAATACAAACAGTATGTGTCTTAAACATATAGTAAGTGCTGATATCCCACCCACTCAAAAGAAAACCCATCTGCATGGATCACACACAAACACAGATAGTTATTCCATGCTAACCTACAACCACCTTTTAGGTACTATAGACAATCTTAACATCAAGACTGGTTCAAAATATAGACAAGTTGTTAAAATGATGCTGTCTCCTAAATTAGACTAAAGTGGTTACCTTGAAATTATAAGGTTCTGTGATAATAGTTATTGATAAATATTCTGTACTTTTTGGGAGTTTTTAGAAAACAAAAAAAGGTTAATCTAAAAAGGAAATAATGCCAAAACATTGAAACTTGTTATCACAAAACTGCTCAGAAGACAGTTTGATGTAATCTTTACCTGGAAGTCAAACCTATGCATCGCAAAAGATATATTAACAAGATGCGTCACTGCCATTACTAGAACTATCTGCCTTCCACCATTCAAGGAGATAGGACTGTTGTCTTGCTATGACGTAAATAGATATCCAGAGGCGTTGCAAACATGGCTGCCGAGTGGCATGACTTCCGTAAATGGACTTTGGGATTACTCCAAGCTCAAAGCTTAAATCCAATATGGCTGACCAACACAAATCAATCAATACAGTACATAGACAGCGAGTCCATAAAGATCAATAAACTGCAATTTTATGTTTCTAACAGAGATGGCGAAAGTTACAGATTGCAGCTTGTATTTAACCCATTTTTCCTGAGTGCAACATACATTTTTATTTTTGTGTTTGCTTGGCCATGTAATCAAATGTAGCTTGCCCCAAAAAATAAAGCTCCACCTAATGTATTTAAGTGTCTGGAAGGCCGGGGATGCTGAAACAACTACATAATACTGGAGCTTACTGTATATAATCATTAGAGTTCCTTATGAACTTTATTTAGAGTATTGCATTGTTAGCTTAGCAAAATGTTAAAAAAATGTTAAGCATTATTCAAATAAATTGTAAGTCCAGTATTGCATGTGCCTCACAACACTGAAGGTTAAATTCCAGTTATGAAGTAATAAAAGTCAGCTGTCTATGTAGGCAGCAGCAAGCTGACAAAACAGACTAAAACACACAAGACAAAGTGGCATTTTATTCCCTCCTCCAGACCGTAAGATTAAGCCTTTGTGTCGATACATATACCCAGTTCATTAAACAATGACATGTGTCAGAGGAACAGTTCATTTGCAGTAAATGTCATTCTCTAGTGGCTAGTTTAACAGTCAACACACACACACACACAGTGAGATGACAGGTTGCACAACAAGAATAAAAGAACATTTTAAATGCCATCAGGTGCTTCAATAAGCCAATCGTGAGACAAGGGGGAAAGCGAGGAAGTGGAGGGAGGAGTGAAGTGTGAGGAGAGGAGAGGAGAAAACGGAGAGGGAAAAGAGAGGGGTAGCGAGGAAATAAAAGAAGAAGGAACTGGGCTTTGTTGTCATAAAGCTGACAGCACTCTTCATTGCTAGACAGAATTACATTATATTTTCCTCGAGCCATTATAATCGCCTTCTCTTTCTTACAGGCCCTCTGTTTCTCCCCCTCGAACATTGCCTAGCCCACCTTTCCCTCCTACTGCGAAAGATCTCTGTGTGTGTGAGTGTATATCTATGTGGAAAGTCGGCATAAAACATGGCAACCCAACACCGCCCCCAACTTTTTTCATAGATTTTTTCTAAATGAATCAAATCTTTATCTCTACTTAGAACAATGGTTGGGTCCTTCACTTTAAAACTATATTCTAAATGAAATATCCATTGGCTTGGATTTGATGAGCCATATACAAGTCAATACACACATAAAATATGATTGTGTCAGGTTACAGCATTTAATTTATAGGTTTGCTGCTTTAAAAAGGTTCTCATGTTCTCATGTTATTCCAATCATCAAAACCGAAATGGAAAGTAATAAGTCAACACTAGTAACCTGCATGTTCTTGCATGTGACCAACACAAGGCTTCAAGCAGCGAAATCAGCAGAATCCCAGACCCAACATATTTTTCTGATTATTCCACAGGATTTACACATTATTTCCATAATATACTGTATGGCACACTTGAATGACTCAATTGTATAACATGTACATTACAAATTACCTATGTTACTGGATAAAAAGGAGAATAAATGAAAGAAAAACAGACAGAGCAAGAGAGTGAGAGAGAGAAAACATAGCAGCTATGAATAAAATGAGGTCTGAGACAGCCAACAGTGCAGAACCATACATTCATGACACGCTAGGATCAGTCAGAATATCCTTACAAAAAAAAGCTTTTCTTGAACAAACGAGAACAGTGTGCTCGCATAAATGAGCTTTTCAAGCAATATGATTTAAAAAGTGGTAGAACCCATTTCAAATGGACGCAACCAAAAGTCTGCCTTCAAAATGAACAATTTACTACAATTTAAAGGTAAACACAATCGCATATACTTTTGCTGCATAACAAGCACGTTAACATGCTTAAACTGAAAAATAGACAAAACTAAACACAAAAATTTAAGATATTTTCCGTGTACATAAGTTATGCCTGGACAAACACGCATAGAGTACATTCAGTCCTGTTGGTGTAGTGTCAGTGCTGTGGAGGAAGATTATCAAAACACAACAGAAGACTTACAAACACTCCTGCGGTTTCACCTTTCCACACCTGACAGAGGACTGACAGGCACAACCAGAGGATTCTGTTGCTCTTTTTGAATTCAAAGACGGAGAGAGAGAGAGAGAGAGGTGTCTGAATCACAGTCTACCTCCCTACTTCCTATGCATCTGAATCACAGACACAAAGAGGTGGAATATACAATTATGTTTGTACAATATTACATTTTGTTAATATGTTATTATCACCATCGTCATTAATATCATTATTATTTAAAGAACAGAAAAATGATGTAAAATGTTCCACTTCTACGCCAGTAAACAAATACAAGATTTTTGACATTGACCATGCTGCCTTGCTGGGATAGCATGGATCATCAGGTTTTGTACAAAGGGACATGCTGTCATAAAACATTATGGTAAATAGTATGCCAAAAACATACATACAATATACTTTATATACACATAAATAGAAGAGTTTGGTCCCAAAACGAGATAACTTCATTGAAAAAAAAATCTAAAATATTTTTTTTATTGAGCATTCCAATTATTATGAACTAATATGGTTGAACAATAATCAACCAACTGCGGTTTTTAAAAATGCTCTACGTATAGTCATGTATATATGTTCCCTATCAAAAGCTACTCTTGATGCTGCGTTTCAAACGCTATGGGAGAACGTCTTTGTTCGACCGGTTGTGAAGCATGTGTGTAAAACACGACAACATTTGTTTGCTTTAAATAACCTCGGCAGGTGACGTGGCTAATTTCACCAGGTTATAAAAACACATGCCGCGAACGCGTCTTCAGGTCTTCAAGGACCGCTTTGTGTGCTTTTACATAGCGAAAGCGTTTAGACAAAGTGTAACGCAAAGTAGGGCTCATTGTATATAGGTTCTAAGCACTACGGTTACTTGATCATGCTACCCTGGGGCTACAGGGAGAGTACGAACTCTGTTTTTGACATCCGAGTTCTCCGTGCTCAGCGTTCTTTCTTTAAGAGCGACTGAGCCGCCTCTCCCCCGAGCTGTGGTGCATGGTTCGATTTAGCCGAGGCACAGGAGACGGAAGCCTTTATTGAGGATCTCCACGACGAGGTATCTTGGTCATGGCAGAGACCTCATTCCTCCGGTGTTTTCACGATGGGGGTACATGACGGTGCCTCCTGTGGAAGAGACGCTGGTGAGCTGTCTCTCCCCTGGGACATCATGAAAAATGTCTCTGAAAAAGCCCTCTCTCCCCACCAAGCCTTGCAGGATTACATCTGCACTGGTGGGGAAGGCTTTTCAGGCAGCCGGTCAGGCTGGTGCTGCTCTGCACACCATGCCGGTTCTGCAGGCATACCAGGCTGATCTGCTGCACGACGTGAGCACTGACGGAGTGATTGATGAAACGGCATTATCAGAACTATGCCAGGCCACAGATTTTTCTCTCCGTGTGACCAAGCAGACGACCCATGCCATCGGTCATTCTATGGCTGCGATAGTGACCACAGAGAGACACAGAGAGGTTCCGGGAGGCGAGACGCTTCGAGGAGGCTTTCGCCAGGTATCTCCCCCGTCTGGAGTGTCAGCCACCCACTCCGGACCATTTCCACAGTCCCAACCAGGCACAGTCTCGGGTGGGTCCGGTCTACCAGAGACGTGAGGTCATCAGGCAGAGTATGGCGAGTCTTGCCCCCCCTCAAAGAGGCAGTACAGCCTACTGTACAGACGGGCCATAGAACGTGTTCCCCTATCAGACAGAATGTCAGGCTACTACAGCCGGTATTTTCCAGTTCCCAAGAAGGATGGGGAAGGATGGGGGGTTGCATCCAATTCTAGATCTTCACGGATTGAAACGCTACCTTAAGACACACAAGTTCAAAATGTTGACAAGACAAGTTGACAGTCAAAACTGGTTTGTGACGATCGATCTCAAAGACACATACTTTCACATAGAGATCTTGCCACAACACAGGAAATTCCTGAGGTTCGCTTTGGGGGCGAAGCTTACCAGTATTGAGTTCTTCCATTCGGCCTAGCCTTCGTCACCCCGCACATACACAAACTGCATGGATCCAGCTCTGGCTCCTATGCGACTCGAGGGTTTCCGCATTTTGATTTGTATAGACGACTGGCTGATTTTAGCACAGTCTCGGGAGCAAGCACTTAGGGATGTCGTTCTAGCTCAGTTCGAGGCTCTTGGCTTGAGACTAAACGTCAAAAAGAGCGTTCTTTCTCCTAGACATAATACAACGTATCTGTGGGTTAAATGGGACTATATCGCAATGCAGGCACAACAGTCACCTGCACGTGTCGAATCCATCCAGAGCACTCTGAGGAGCATTAGGTTGTGGCAGAAATGGACAAATCATCACTTTCAAAGAGTTCAAGGTCTCATGGCGGCAGCTTCTACAGTAATACCTCTGGGCCTCCTGCATAAGAGACCATTTCAGTTGTGGCTCAGATCCAGGGGGCTTCATCCAAGGGCCAAACCCCAGAGGCACATAAGAGAGAGGTGCCAGGGGCTTCGCAACCTTTCTATGTGGTTCAGACCTCGGTTACTGACTCTAGGGCCTACTCTCGGTCCGTGTGTCATCGCAAGATGCTGACGACAGACGCTTCCTTCACGGGTTGAGGTGCAGTCTTAGATGGCCGTCCAGCCCACGGATCTGGAGAGGTCATCTTCTCGATGGCTGTATTTCGGGCCCTGAAATACTTCCTCCGGCAGTTATGAGGCTACCATGTACTAGAGTAGGTGGACAACACTTCAGTAGTCTCGTACATAACTCACCAGGGTGGGTTGCGGTCACGCCACCTGAACAAATTGGCCCAGCAGATCCTGCCCTGGGCAGAGGACAAATTCGTGTGCCTCAGAGCGATTCACATCCCAGGGAATATGAATGTGGGAGCAGACTTGCTGTCCGGACAAGCTGTGATGAACAGAGAATGGAAACTCCACCCCGAGATCGTCAGACAAATCTGGGAAAGATTTTACGAAGCAGAGGTGGACCTCTTTGATACACAGGAGACAGCACAGTGTCCCCTCTACTTCTCCCTGAGTCATCCAGCTCCCCTGGGTCCGGACGCGATGGCCCAAACGTGGCCCAGACTGCGTCTTTACACATTTCCTCCAATAGCTCTGCTCCCGGGAGTCCTTGCAAAGGTCCGTCAACAGGTGTCCTCTTATTGACAGCGTGAAGGATGCTATTGCTCTGGCCTATGAGGCGCGTTGTCAAGCTTCACCTCTAGGAGTCAGAGCTCATTCAACAAGGGGGGTTTCATCGTCTATGGGCTTAGCAAGAGGTGTCCCCTTGCAGCAAGTGTGTGATGCGGCGGGCTGGTGCTCTCCGCACACATTTTTATAGTCTGGATGTCCATGCTACTCCAGGCTCACACGTCCTGGAGTCTACATCCCAGAGTCAGGTCTGATGCCTCCTCTTGGCTTGTGCACACTTACCACACAACCTTGAGGGGTCCAGAAACCTCCAGTGGGGCTGCTTTGGTATTCTTATTCACATAGCATTTGAAACGCAGCATCGAGAGTAGCTTTTGATAGGGAACGTCCGGGTTACTTGGCTGTAACCCTGTTCCCTGAAAAAGCGGGAACGAGATGCTGCGCCTCAATGCCGCACTGTAGGTGTGCCGGACATCCTTTCAGACAAAGCTGGAACCTGAAGATGCAGGTGTAATGTAATGTCACCTGCCGAGGTTATTTAAAGCCAAAAAATGTTGCCATGTTTGACACACGTGCTTCACAACTGGTCGAACAAAGACGTTTCCCCATAGCGTTTGAAACGCAGAATCTCGTTCCCACTTTTTCAGAGAACAGGGTTACAGACAAGTAACCCAAGACTTTCGTGATTTTGTTTCTGAACATTTAGGTTTGATTATGTTTTTATGAAATGTATTATTGCAAGTTCTAGTGGATCAAATGGAGATATGATTATATGTTTGCTACACAGTATGCAATGTGCATTTTCTGAATAGTCAATACTGTATAGATGCAGAAAGCACTGCTAGGTGTATCGAATCAATGCAGCACAAGTAGAAAGAGAGTGAAAAAGCATTATCGGTCTCTCAATGTAGAATGAAAAGGGGAGAAGGAATGTCTGTGTGAAGACATCCTATGCCACAAAAATATCAGCATTTCTGAATATTTTTCTTTCCCAGAAATGAAATTAAACAAAAAGCAAATCTTTTGCTTTAATCTATACGCTGTGTGCAATTCCTGAGCAAATGATTGTAGTAAATACCTACTTTCTTCTAAGACAAAACTCTACCGAAACTTATCGTGCACTACACTGATTTTTGACTAATGAAACTCTAGACTCACACAGAAAATAAAAGTATGTTTTGCAGTCATGTTTTGTAGATGGGTGGGGAAGCTGGTGGCTCAGAGATACAGTCCAGATAGTGTAAGTGCATGAGAGACTATTTGTGTTTTAATTTAAAAGAGGTGATTCATACTATGTCCCAGCCATTCATCTGATTAATCAAACCTAGCCGAGTACAACCAGCGGGAAATTGAGTGAAAGTTCAATCATGATCAAACTGTCCATATGAATAATAATGTCCCAATCTTTCACAACACGTTTTCCCTGCACCATCCAATAACCTTAAACGCATCTTCCTTTCAACTTTTCGATGTATCTCTAAAGCACTCAGTTTTGGCACAAGCCCATCTTCCCACCAGCACAGCATCCCCCCCCAAAAACTGCTTATCATCACTTCTTAAACCCAATACCCAGTTTTTCCCAAACATAGGACAAAATTCCTCTCTCTTTGAGCGATGAACTAGATACCAGATAGGGAAGGAAAATCAGCCATCAACTTCTCGGCACATGTTGCAAATTACCTCATTACATTTTTCTACAAAGCATCCCAGAGTGACACCTTGGTTTGCTTGCGAGGTAGTTGGTCCAAGTAGTTGATTTGAAGAAGCTAAAAACAGTATTTGATCCTCAGTTTTGTTTAAATTATTTTAACTTATATTTTTTAACTTAATAGTATGATAGTTTTAAGTACTGAACCTCTATTCTAAATTAGTTCTAAGAGTATTTTAAATGTTTGACTGGTAGTGTATGTCCTGTCCAAACAAGCACCCAGCAACGCCCCAAAACCTGAAAGACCCCATTACAAATCCGAGCCCCGGGACTAAATCCCCTTTGGAGATTTGACACAACGCTCTCTTGAAGCTTCTCTCTTAAAATGGCTTTTACATGAAAATTTAACAAGTGTGAAATTAGAAAGGTTAGCAAATAATAAAAGGCAACGTTAGTAGGATGCAGGCCCACTGTTGCACGCCATGAACGGCGTAATTGAAAACGCTGCATCCTGTCTAAAAAATAATCTCGTGGAGGAGCAGCAGAGAGGAAGAACCCTGCTATAAGAACAGTGGAATTAAAACACGCTGATGAAATTGAGGCTTTTATATAAGCTTGTCTTGCATCATTCGTCCTGGTTCTTGAGTGGCACCCCTACCCATGTGTCTCAGCAGCCTCCCACTTCTACGAGTGATTTACTGTTCAGTGTAGCAGAACTGTATCAGCATCTGGTTTCAATATGTTTCTTTACATACTGAGAACAGCCTGTGATCTGCCAACATGTCATCATGCGAGAGATTGAGGTCACAACACTGGCACAAACGTGATCATCAAAACTGGAAATACACGATGCCACTTTCTGTCAGAGGCGATAAGATAAATAAATAGCCTTAACTGGAGAAAAACAATCAATGAAGCCATTAAGTGCCTTTCATGGAGAAATCAGATATGTGGGCCAGCTACACTCAGGACTAGTAGTATTATAATATTTATGGCTCCTTTTATTGTCAGTGTGGGCTTGGTTCCATTTAGTTTATTGAATTCCAAATGATATGCAAATCCAGACCAAGAGCGGTCACACATGGACTGCCAATGTGGACGTTATCTGATGTCAGCATTCTACATCCACTCAATCATTTGCTACTATGGGTGAGGGAAAGAGCAATAATAGATAGAGAGAGAGAGAGAGAGAGAGAGAGAGAGAGAGAGAGAGAGAGTCTGTGTTGACAAAGGTTATAAAGGAGCCCCATAACACGACTCAAGGTTTTGGTATAAAAATGAATTGTAAAACAATGTAGTCCAAGTTTAATTTAATCTACAAGCATTTCACAATAAACCTTATTATACCCCCTGCTATTCAACAAATGGGTCCAATTTAATTACATCGTGCTGCTTACATTCAGGGTCAAGTGAGGGTATCACCACTTTAGCCATCCAGACACTCGCACAAACCTCAACTTTTATCACACTAACCAGAATAATAGTGCCACGAAATCAGCAGCAGTAACATAAAACAATAGAATAAATAAAGGAAACCAATACATTATACATTTGTAACACATTTAATACCTTTCTGGCTTTTTTATTTAACTAAAATTGTCTTATGACAATTGTGTAGAACTGTGGATCAGCACCATAAACCCACCCTGAAATCAAACTTCTGTGATCATCTTAATGTCTGTATCCCAGTCCCAAAATATGTACTGTAAACCAAACATTATAAGAGCTTTTATGTCTAAAGGATGCTGAATTAGGACCCAACACTACACTAATATCACCCAAACAGTGCAAAAATACAGCTCAACACAGAAATTGCAAGTTATCTATTTGAGACATTTATCATGATTTAATATTTTGAAGAATAATTATGGCTTTGGTAATTCAGGGTTTCAGAAAGGTTAATGCTCAACTACACAGAAATCAATAAATGGGGGAGGAAAAGAAGAATCCATGTCATGTGATTACACACAATGTGGATCTTCATAATGAATAAGAAGGTTATACTGTATGTACATATGCTGCTCATATAGAACATAATCACTCACTTGTTTACTCTTGCCTTGTACTGTATGCATGTACTAATGTAAAAAGTGTTTAGGGTCTGTTAGTTCTTGTGAAATAAATGTAAAAATTATTACAACCCAACTTTTGCAATTAGTTATACTGTACTTATTCTATATAATGTACATTAATAGTCTATTGCGCATTGTATAAAATTACAATGGCAGGTAACGTTTTATATTACTGTACAGCAAAATTAAACAGAATTGATAAAGTAACTAATTGTAACAATAATGTACCTCTACAGCACATATCTGTAGGTAACGGAGAACAATATGCAAAGTTTGGGGAATAAAAACATATAAAAATATTTATACTATAAGTATTTTAAAACTAAGGGCTAACTTTTTTAATATAATGTGGTATGAATGACCTAAAGTATGCTATACAACAATATTAGCATGAACATGCACTACTTTTAATGTAATCACAATGTAGCCATGAATAAGCTACTGTGGATATTAAAGTGGCAATATGTAAGGTATTTGTATTAAATATTAGCTAAAACTAATAATTTTTAACACTTCCGTTGGTCCCTAGTCCTCTTTTCCCGTTTTTGCCCAAGGACGTTACTTTTGACCATGCCTCCCTCATCAGAGCACAGATTCCTCCGTTCACAATCACTTGAGTTCTGATTACACTGTCACCTGCAGCCAATTACCCAAGGACTGTACGCTCACCTAAAGGATTATTAGGAACACCTGTTCAATTTCTCATTAATGCAATTATCTAATCAACCAATCACATGGCAGTTGCTTCAATGCATTTGGGGCTGTGGTCCTGGTCAAGACAATCTCCTGAACTCCAAACTGAATGTCAGAATGGGAAAGAAAGGTGATTTAAGCCATTTTGAGCGTGGCATGGTTGTTGGTGCCAGAAGGGCCGGTTTGAGTATTTCACAATCTGCTCAGTTACTGGGATTTTCAGGCACAACCATTTCTAGGGTTTACAAAGAATGGTGTGAAAAGGGAAAAACATCTAGTATGCGGCAGTCCTGTGGGCGAAAATGCCTTGTTGATGCTAGAGGTCAGAGGAGAATAGGCCGACTGATTCAAGCAGATAGAAGAGCAACTTTGACTGAAACATCCACTCGTTAAAAACCAAGGTATGCAGCAAAGCATTTGTGAAGCCACAACACGCACAACCTTGAGGCGGATGGGCTACAACAGCAGAAGACCCCACCGGGTAACACTCATCTCCACTACAAATAAGAAAAAGAGGCTACAATTTGCACGAGCTCACCAAAATTGAACAGTTGAAGACTGGAAAAATGTTGCCTGGTCTGATGAGTCCCAATTACTTTTGAGACATTCAGATGGTAGAGTCAGAATTTGGCTTAAACCTAATAAGAACATGGATCCATCATGCCTTGTTACCACTGTGCAGGTTGGTGGTGGTGGTGTAATGGTGTGGGGGATGTTTTCTTGGCACACTTTAGGCCCCTTAGTGCCAATTGGGCATCGTTTAAATGCCACGGCCTACCTGAGCATTGTTTCTGACCATGTCCATCCCTTTATGACCACCATGTACCCATCCTCTGATGGCTACTTCCAACAGGATAATTTACCATGTCACACAGCTCGAATCATTTTAAATTGGTTTCTTGAACATGACAATGAGTTCATTGTACTAAAATGGCCCCCACAGTCACCAGATCTCAACCCAATAGAGCATCTTTGGGATGAGGTGGAACGGGAGCTTCCTGCCCTGGATGTGCATCCCACAAATCTCCATCAACTGCAAGATGCTATCCCATCAATATGGGCCAACATTTCTAAAGAATGATTTCAGCACCTTGTTGAATCAATACCACGTAGAATTAAGGCAGTTCTGAAGGCGAAAGGAGGTCAAACACAGTATTAGTATGGTGTTCCTAATAATCCTTTAGGTGAGTGTATACAGTGTGTATGGAAAGTATTCAGACCCCCTTAAATGTATCACTTAGTTATATTGCAGCCATTTGCTAAAATCATTTGTTATTTTTTTTCTCATAAATACTCATTTTTACTCATCAAAACTGAAATATAACAAGGAGTGAAAAATGTAAGGGGGTCTGAATACTTTCCGTACCCACTGTATACTCTTTTATTTACAACCACCTTGTCGATTATTGTGTTTCAGTTGTTGTTCTAGTGTCTCTTGCCTGTGATCTTGGAATATTTCAGTATCTGTTTTTGGATGTTTTTGCCTATTAATCTCTGGATAATTGTTTTTTGCTTATTTAACTCTGGTGGAGTTTACGCTATCCAGAGTCAATAAACCTCTTCTGAGATGGTGAAAAAGAGGCTATTCTTACGGAATGCCACTTTAAGTACGTGGTTCTTATTGTAGTATTATAGCAAACATGAAATAAGCGGAAATTGATGCGCAAGCAAAATGGCAGGAATGCAGTACACAGACTGTCAACTGAAAATTTGACTTTAAGATTCATCATTATTTGAAGGATTTTTGGATTGTCGGTTACATTGTTTATTTTTATTATGGGTTATTATGAGTTTGTTTGAGTTTTAATGTGTAAAATGCGCAAAATCAATGTTGATCTTTTTAGACCGTGATCAAGTATTTCAAGAGCGGTTTGATTTGGATGTTTATATAGCATGCAGTTCCCTCATAAATATGTTTAACACTTTCTACTCTATAACCCCTTTATTCCGCAAACTTTACATATTGTTCCCCTTTACCTACCTACATATATGTACTGTGGTGGTACATTATTGTTGTTACAAGTAGTTACGCAGTTAATTATGCGGTACATTGTGGGCCGTCATCTAAAGCGTTACCAAATGGCATTGCACAGGCTCTTGTATAGTGGACAATGTCTCTGCAATAATCAAAATGTATTATCATTTATTGTGCATCCTTAATCTCTAAAAACTGCGAAAGCAAGTGGAAGGATTCATTTAATTTGCACGTAATGGATTAACGAGCGTTCAGAGCCTCGTTAATTTACGAACGTTTTTATGTACTTCTCGGTTAATGACGCTTTCGGGAAACGTGCCGTAGGAAATTAAATACTACTTGCGTACAGCTAACATTCAGCCAGAGTGCAAACCCAAAAATAGAGATGGTTTATGTTCCAGAAGAGGCCACAAGAGAAAAGCAGAGAGGTAGCAATCTACTTGCCTTGCCTCTCTGACAAACACATACTGACAAAGTACTTCTCACAGTTGCTGTGACCATAGCCAGAGCAGGACAGCTGTATTCGGCTTGCCCTCAGCTGGGATAACTCGTTTTGTTATTTATTGCATTTTGAAGCATGTGTGTCTGTCTACCCCTCTGGACTGTGTCAAGAGCCCTGTCTGTAAAATGAGTTTCAGAACGTGCTGGTCTATCTGTGCACGTTACACACTTCCTGCAATAGCAGTATTTCACAGACACTAGAGCATCTACGATGAAAAAAGGAGAATTTGACACATAATTCTTCAGGGAACATACAGTAGACTATGTCTCGGCATTAATCAATGGGATCTCTATATGCTTTCTCGCCCAACAGTGTTTGGATTAAAGGGGTCAGTGGTTGACCAGTTAGCATGGTCCAGCTATGCACCAGCAGATGCTGTAACTATACCATCTGGGGGAAAATAAAAATTTTCCATTGACATGCTTACAAAAAATGTTTTATTATAAATCCATTTGCGTAACATACAATACAACGCATATTGAATCAATGATCAACAAATATTAATAACAGATCTAGTATAGTCTATGTATGTATTTTCTTCTCTTTTTGTTTTTCTGTGCATTTTTTTGTATATTAAAATAAAACCCATGCTATGAATGGCTTTTCACCAAATCATTTTATCAATAAATACCTTGTTTAGTTTATTTCTGTGTCCATTTTGTACTACTCATTTCACATTTTGATGGTTTATTCAAGCCTGGAGAAGTATTTTTTTACGAGCAATACAGTATACGATTTAAATAATTTCCGTACTGTCAATGTTTTAAGAATAGCTTGTCTTGTCACAATTTAGGATAGTCAGAAGCAAGCATCTTTGCATATTCTTGTTGCCATCAACCAATCAATACTGTCATGATGGCACTGTCCTGCGGTTTCACAGTAATGAGTCAGATGGCATTTACAGTTCGAGTGACTCCAAAATGCTGAAATGAGGATCTGTGAGCAAAGATGGCACATTTCAAAGTGCACACTTCCTGGGAATTCTGCACTGGCCAAACAACGTTAGTAGAAATAAACACGATCATAATCAGAAGAGCTTTATTGCCAAGTGTGCTTGCACACACAAGGAATTTTCTTTGGTGTTGGAAGCTTCTAGTAAAGACATTCAACAAAATGACGATACTAATATAATGAGATTTAAAGTCTGAAAGATTAAAAAATGTAAATATATAAAATAAAAGACTATTGCACAGAAAATGGGGAATAATAACATATAAGAGACACCGTACAGGGAAGTATACAGTAGAATATACATATTAACAGATTCTATGTACACTTGTGCAAACAGGAATGTTGATAGAGTGCCATTTCCAATTAATAAAGTAATCTTGATTTAGTCATACTGTATACAGTAAATACAAGTAAAAATACAGTCACAGGTATTTATTGCATAAATTGTGCAAAAAAACGGTTCAAAAGTATTACAAAACAGATTAGATAAAGAACTCTGTGAATGCAGTGAAGGTCTTGTTTAAATGTAAATCTAGACGGATGACACCTCACATTCAAACCTGACGTAATGATGCAGTCGGTCACTAAACACACGAGAGACATTGCTATGCAAGCTGAGGTTGCGCTTCTTTTGGGTCGGCCAATTTTGAAATTTGTTCAGCGGATCACCATAGATTTAGGGCAGATGATGATCTTTATTGCGTCTGTTACTCCTAAAGTAATTTATCGTTTAAACAGGGTACACGCGTCCATTGTAGTTTTTGAAAAAGATTACTGTTTTGTATCATGTGTTTTATATTATTTAATAAATAAATGTGTTACGTTACTTCCTCAATATGACTAACAGTATAATGCAAATAGCTGTTATCCTAGCTGAAAATCACATCCCAAATCATGTCATTGTTAAATTATACACCAGTTTATAAGGTCATAGTAAGGGTAAAAACTACATGGCCATCTCGTGTAAATATAGACGGCAAAGGTTTGTCATTGAAAGCCAAGGCGTACTGCACTTCGAAAACTGACGCTAAAGGGCACCCTGTGCACTGAAAAGTGACACGGAGGGGCTCTGACCAAGCTTTAATATGTGACAAGTTGGGAGTGGGAATGTGTTGATTATCCATAGGTTAAGCAAAACATGAATGAGGTCATGACCCTGGCCAGAATCGAACCCTGGTGGATTTCTGTAAGCCTCCAGACATCTACACCAAAGCCAACGTACACTAAAAAAATGTTGGGTTATTTCAACCGATCGGTCTGTAAAAAAATGGAAGACACAACTGTTGGGTAAAATTGACAAAGAAATTTTTTATATTTGAACCAACATTTGGTCAAAAACAGCCAGTATTTGGGTTGAAACAACCCACCCTAGGGTATTTATAACTCTGTGGTTGGTTTTGTCAACTATCACCCAAGAGTTGAAATAATCCAACCTTTTGGACTGTGGTATCACCCACATGTGCACCACAGCCCTACATGTCAAGAACAATACAAACCACTACATCACAGCTCAGACATAATTACTTTTTTAAAACAATGCCATGAACTTAAAGCAACACCAAAGTAGCACTTTGGACGCTGATGGCCTTTAAATGGAGAGCAAATTGTCATATGGATCAGCACCTTTGTAATCTCTTTTAGAAAACTCATTCTTTCTTAATTCTAAAATGCAACATTTTCCCAACAGTGGGCAAATTTCAGCTACTGCTCACCTTTTTTATTGTTTATATTGGTGTCTCAAATTGGCCATGGAGCCCCAGCTCTCACTCACCCATCTCTCCACGATTCCCAAAGGCCACGTGACCCCCTTAAGGCTACACTATTTTTAGCAAAGTGATTGTTACCATGACAATGGAGTGCATTGCTGGACTCCCTGTGTCATTACAGGCTAAGAACCCAAAACCTGAGACTGGACATGTGCATGTGAGTGAGACAGAACGTTACATATGTGAATCACTGGATTCCTAAAATGTCCCATGGCATTTCATTCTCTATTGGTGCATTCTAAAACGAATACACTGGTATGACATGAACCCTATTTCCCACAACATACACAAATGTAGGGATTTAAGTAAAACATTTACAAATATCAGAGTTTCGTCGTATTTCACATGCCCGTTGGTTGCTTTAATTGTGCCATGTATTCTTGCTAGCATGGACTACACAAGTGCAAGATTTCTTTTAAAAATCATCTCTTGTTTATTTACAGATTTAAATGTATTTGTTTAATAATAAACACTATTTAAATATGAAGAGTTCAGCATTTTCTCTCTCTGTTTGTGATACACAAACATTTGCAGCTCATTGTTTTACCAAATGGTTATGCCAATCCTCCTGGGACACATAATAATACCCTAGCATATGAGATAATTCTGTTATAAATCATATTTTCGTACCACTTTTCAGTTGAACTGCACTAATGATCGGCATAGTGTTGCAGTCCTATTGGATTCGACTACACTAATGTGCTGCATTGTGTTTCATTTAGTGACCAGTTAGCACACGTGATCCTCCATTGTACCATTCACTAGCATTCTTCTGCTCTTATTGTCAGATCAGTGAATGTTCGGTTCTTATATACGCCAACAAAAATGTCTTAGCGGAAGGGTTTGGTGGTTTGCTGTACTGTACATTAGTCAAGGTATATCTTGCATTCCTTCTACATATAAACTATCAAGAGAGATCAAACTCACAGAAAATATCTTTCAAACCTGTAAAACAATGTTTACACTTCACCATTTCTATAAAAAAAAGAAAGAAAATCATGTCTTCAGATTCAGTACAATTTCTTGGTCACTAACCAAATCACCCACTCCGTTTTTGTCTCCATTGAAGCACACGGGATGCTCTTTGGAGCATTCCAAAATCACGCTGGAAACACATGAATCATCAGGTTTTGGACTGTGGTGTCCATGCAAAACATACGTATTTTGACTGCTGGATTGGGAGATCTTGCTTTGGCGATTTCATTGCGCAAGAATGTCAAATTACTAGGTGCAAAGGCACTAATCATGCTGTATTTCAGTAAGGAATTCTACATTTCCACTTCCACCCCCATTCTCCCGGGCATCTCTTCTCCTCTTTATGCTGAAGGCAGAGGGAAAATTAAAAGCCAATATCACAGTCCATTTCACCAGCCTCTGCTCACCAGCCTTCTGCTGCTGCAGTCACACATCAACTCTCTCTCTCTCTCTCTCTCTCGCCCACTATTACCTGTGCATTTCTCTCTACATCCATCACTCTCTCCCCTGCACGTTGGCAAATAGTGACGTCAAATCAGCAGAGATCCTCTTTTTCCTCTTCTTTCGCCTCAACACCCCCTCCACCTCAGCCTCATCTTATTCTGGTTAATTGTGACGTCAAAGAGAGCGACTGTCCCATCAGCCAGTCCCCTGCGTAGTCATTGCTCATCTTAACGTGTGTGTGCAGCAGTGTTCGTCTTGACCTTAGCTTTTATATTTTTATGATCCTAATACCATCATGTCATTTATAGTATACTGTTTTTAAAGTCACCATGAAACGAAAGTTGCGATTCTAAAATTAGAAAACAATTTAGGGCGGGGCATTGTTTTGCCCTTCCCTTTTTGATTGGTTTGTTGAAAATTGTGCCTGGAGGCGAAGGATACAAACGACTGGCCATTGGACAGTCAGTATAGTCCTACATCTAATTTTGTTGCTTACGTCATGTGGTGAAGAGTGGTTGTTGAGAGGAACTTAATGTTTTCGGTTACAAGTTTACAAGATTACAAGTGCAAATAAAGAAAAAAAAATAATGGTGTGCACGGATAAATCATTTTTAAAATAAGCACTGCAACACTGCGTAAAACACACATGGTGACTTTAAGGCTCAAACTGAAAAAGATACAAATAATTGATTTCTACAATATGTTTCGGTGCACAGTAACCTTCTCATAAAGGTATAGTTCACCCAAATAAGACATTTTCTTTTTAATTATTATTTTATTTATTCAACTACATTTTGTTCTACAGTTCAATTCAATTAAATTTTTTTATATAGCGCTTTTCACAATTTGCATTCAACCCTTCTTGTGGAACAATCTCTGTCGTATTTGATTTGAAAGATTCACCTTTAACAGCACTAAGCTTTTTAATGACTTTGGAATGATTTAATGATGTATACGTTTACGTATATGTATACGTATTCACGAGTATTGCACTGCGGAAGCTTATACAATGACATTATTTACAACATTGGTAAGAGACAATTACGCTTATCAACCCCACCGGGAGCCATGAGCAAAAGCTCTATAGTGTTGCTTTAAAACAACACTACATGACCCATTCATTTATTTTTCCTCTCTGGCCAACAACATTAAATCTGAAAAAGCACCAACATTAAACATTTTGTCCCCTTGCTGCTTTTTTCCTTTTTATCCAAAATTAATCAAGCTCTTGCCAAGTAAATGCTACCGTAGTCTGTGCGTGTGTTTATGGATTTGTGTGTATGAGAGTGTTTTTGAGAGCTGAAAAGGCAGACGACTCATTAAATGTTTAGCAGTAATTCTGCAGTCTCTTTTAGGGGGTTTGGAGTGTCCCTCCTATTTTTCATTTGTAGTCGATTACCCTGGAAACATTACCTTCTGTGAAACCTGGAGGCTTTTCCCTCTTCTCTAATGCACACATGAATTATAACCGATTCAATGGCTGGTGAAAACTGCTTAGTTACAGTATAGGGAAATCAAAGACCCGCTTTAATACTGGTCACAGGCTGTCGGATACAACCCAAGTGACTGCAGCACTCCAGTGATGATGAATATGTATGAAATGTAAAAATTCCCATATAAAAAGGTCAAGACATCTAAAAATACATCAAAAACAGAGGAAACCAAACCAATTGAGAAGTTCCAATGAAGTTGCAACACAAACAGGGTCGAAAGTGCACAGCTTTAATCGTTTGACAACACAGCTCAAACATAAAGGTTATGAGACATGAGAGGGATGAGCTGAGATAGGTTCACTTTCGTGAAGGTCTGTAATACCTGCAGATAGCCTGTCGTGAAAGAAAATCTGGATAACACTATACCATTCCTTTTTTCAGACCTAACACCTTAAAAATAAACTTAGAAATCTTATGATAAAATATGCTGTTTTCTAACAAGCTGCCCTTAAAATAAGAACGGTATATAGTATACAGTACCTCACCTGATCAAAAGCAACTTCCAGGTTTGATTTCTTCTACCCGCTGGAAAAGAGGTCAACACAGTATATACACACACACACACACACACACACACACACACACACAGGCAAGACAAATCCTTTAGAACTCATTCTGTTTGATGATATAATCAAAGACGTTTAATTATGCAGTGCAGCATGTGGTAATCAGCTGCGACTTGACATGCAGTGGATGGCATCATACTAGCAGTCTAGATAGTGTTTGTTTGTGTGATTGCGTAACCCAGTTATTCAGGCCTGTGGGGGTCACAGTAACATTTCTTTGCTTCTTTGCACATTAGCTTTCCTGTAGCTCGATGGTTAGAGCATGGCACTAGCAACACCAAGGTCCTGGGCATTTTTGAATTTGACATTTTGACAAATTTGTTTAAAATCATGAACGCTCACATGAGATTGGAAAGCATGAACCATAAATATACATAGTCACCGTTTAATCTAAAGTCTATGATTGGATGCCATATTGGAAAGGGCAAAACTGCCTAGACGGTTTCAAAGCAACAACATAAATAAAGATTATTAGTATTTTGTAATTGCACAATTTCAACATGTAAAAAGTATTCATATCCTCATAGAATGTGGAATTATAGCTTGTAAACTGGGAGTTTTCTTAGATGTATGGTAACACTTGATCGCTGCCACCTCATATGTTGCCACCTCCTTTTGTTATGTTTCTATAGAGACTCATAATCTCCAGTCCGAAGATAATAACAGCTGTGAGTACAACGTCATTCTGTTGTCATCTCAAAATAATGGTGGTTATGATATGGAATGAACACAGCATTTGTTTATGGGGTACCTTATAGTGGCGAATCACAACCAAAAGTCTAGCCAAATTATTAAAAAGGATTGTTTACCCACAATTCTGTTTTATATATTCACTCTCATGTCATTCAAAACCTCTATATGACTGTATAGTTTAAGAAATGGTTTTGTGTCCATACAATGGAAGTCAATGGGAGCCAGTGTTGTTTGGTTACCAACATTTTTCAAAATATGTGTTCTGCAGAAAAAAACTCAGGTTTGGAATGAGTTAAAAATAAAATAATTGTCATGTTTGGGTCATTGGACACTTTCACCCACAGGATAAACATATAATGTATACTATGTATTACTGTTTACCAACAATATTATTCGAGTTGTCAGTCTCAATAGACAATTATTCTATACAACTCCACCTTTATTTACTCATGCGGAAGGATTCATAAAGTTACAATGTCTCATTGGGGTAAACACGGTGCCGTTTCCTCCTGTACACAAATTACACAAAGCACTTTCACACTCATTGGTATTTTAGACCATCACCAGAAGCCATAAAAACAAAGCAGACAAAAGCAAATTAGCGAGAGTGGTGAGACATGTGGAGATTGACAATGCTAGCCACTCATTTCCAATTTCACACACTGCACACACACCATCAGCTCCTATTTCAACTCTCATCATCTTTTACACACACACACACACACACACACAGACACGCATTAATCTTTGCCTAAGGCTTCTGTGAGGCATTCCAAAAAGCTCTTGTGAGCACCTCAGCTTTTTCAAGTGAGTCACCTAAATCCGACAGGAGAAGGTCTATCATGTCCCTTACCTGCTTCTGTGTGTGTGATTTGCACAATGAGAATTGTGGCATCTTTCCAAATCTCCCTGTGGAAAGAAGGATTCACGCAACTCAAATACATAGTACTTTGTGACATTGTGAAGTGTCACATTGTTCTTTTGTAAAATGTGTAAACCCTGTGGAGATACAGAACTGGACGTCAGTGGTCATGGCTGCCCTTCAGGTGCTCTGGAAGGACAGGCTGGTCTCTAGTGTTTCTCTGCAGCTCATTGTAAAAGCTAGAGAATAAAGAGGCGATGACTTCAATCAGGTAATTAATGTCTGAGTAGAGAGAAAGAGAGAGACTATAGGCACACAAAGGCCGTCTGCCCAGCCTGTTGAAGGGCAAGTTTGGTGAGACAATAAAAAGACTGGACTTGCATCCAGATTTCCACAAGCAGTGATGTTTGAAGGCTACAGCCATTGAAAAAGGGGATATACTACACATGTAGCTAGTTGGTCAACTACCCCTGACTTGAACCAAATGGATTGTGTTTCTTTTTTTATGGAACTTTGCGAGTTTTGCAGTCATTATAAATGATTTGTTAATGCATGTCATTTAAATTTTTTACTTTAATTCATTCCGCAAAGCATTTCCTACTTAATAGTATTAATATGGTGCAGCTTCTCTAAACCCCGCCCTCTTGCGGAGAGTTGTGGGTAATATTAGCCGATTGAGTGTTCATAGATCTGCAGTTAGAATTTTTAGAGGAAACCATCCAGGTACGTATTTACTTATTAACTATCTGGTCAAATACTGTTTAGGATGGAAATGCTTTTTTTATTGGCCTTATAACAGTGGTTCTAAAACAACAGAATTCATAGGATTTTATGAAATATATACATTAATAAAAAAAATGACAATCATTTCTGTAGTCTGCTGTCAGTTTCATTTCAAAATGTTTTTTGTACATATTTTATTTTTTATGTTAATATTTATTTGATTTTTTTATCACTGTTCATATGTGTCTTGTCATGCTGTCCATGTTTCATATTGCTATTGACTTTGTCATTCCCCAGATTTGATTTTATTGAAATTCAACAGACAGTGAACTGGAATGGCCACAATACATCTAGAAATGGTAGTTAAATGAAAATCGCATTTTTCCTGCGGCAGTATAATATGAATAAAGACAATGGCCACCTCAGGTTCATAGGGTCTTTAAAAATCATGCATCGCGCAACTTTAGCTTGTTGCCCAGCTCACATTACAGCTCGGGGTCTCTTAATTTAACCATAATTCATGTCAATAGCAACATCTCATCTTCTCGCATTTTCATAGGTTGTTGACCTGTTGCTTGCCAGGATGGTGCACTATGTACATGAGGCCTGTTTGAAAAAACTTCAAATTAGCATCACAAAAATGTCCTAAACTGCAGCCAGTAGTTTGGGGTATAGCCTACTGTACCATGCATAAACACATTAAATTAATAAAAACTGGTGCACTCTGTGGCAAACACAAATAGACAGACTAAGCTTTACATACACCCATAGCCCCCATGCCCCACTTAAGGCCATACTGAGAATTAACACAATTAGACAAAGGCTAATGGAATAGAGGCAGGCCAGAGATAAATGTGACTTCATTAGCACAAGCCTAGAGAGACTGTCAGGGCAAATCGCTGATGAAGAAATGTGGTTTCCTCCTTTTACTTCCTCTTGTAAACTCTTACACACGCCATCCATCATTCAGGAGCATGTGTTTAAAGTCTGGCCTTGGGTTATGAAGAACGAAAGATGGAGGAAGGGCAGCGAGAAAGGTAACCGAAAGACCAAGAATGACATAAAAGCTAAGTCAAATCAGTGAAGAAGAGAGAGATGAATAAGCAGGCTGGTTTCTATAGCTCCCAGCTGTAATAAATGTATTTTCAAAATCCAAGTAGACAAAAAATAAGTAGACAGCCATATTGGATTGGGTGCTTTCTTTTCTAAACAATGCCTGCCAGAATACATACAACGGACCACTCTCATAATGTCCTGGTGGGAGGCAAAACCTATCACAGAGAAAGCTTTTACTTAGATGCACACAAATAACACAAATGCTAAAGGGTGTAAGGTGAGGAAGAAAACCCGGATGGCCATTCTTTGGCTCACAGGCCATTTAATGATTGAAAAAAGATTTGTGAGAGGTTGGAACCAGAAAATTTAATTCTGGTCGTCGCTGGACATGTTAGACATAATTTGATTTCATGCATTTATCCATATGACATTTCGAAAGTGCAAAGAACATTCACCTTCCACATACTGCTATAGCAGAAAATATAAGAAAATATTAGCATTGTTCAATAAAGTAAAAAAACAAATTTTATTACAGTAACAACAAAATTGCAGGGAGGGTTAGCTTAGTACGACTACTGCTACTGACAAACTGTTTCGTTTCCATCTTAGCACTATTTAAAATGAGTAAGGCTACAATCTTGTTTAAAGTTAACCATAACTGTTAAATGTGTGCTAGATTGTGAATCGGGTATTTCAGTGTATGATGTGGCCAAAATCAGCTGCGTTTTCTCTGAAAAGGATTTAAATAAGCTTTTTAAAGGCTCCTGCAATCATGTTGTGCGGTAAAGAGACTGACAACCAAGTTGTTAGGGTTCAAGGACTTGGTTTCGGCTGACTCATGCAGCTGTCATATTGAAATGTGGTCGCCTTGAAAATGTAAAAGAGATTCCATGCATGAGCAAAAAAAAACGTACGGTACAGTCGTACCAGACAGAACAGAACAGATTTTTTGCACTTGACACAGGTGAATTCATTAATTTTATCTTTTTAAGAACTAAGAACAAACATTCACGTTTCCATTCAGCAGACGCTTTCATCAAAAGCAACTTACATTGCATTATCCTATACATTTTACACAGGTATCTGCAATCCCCTGGGATCGAACCCACAACCTTGCATTGTTAAAACAATTCTCTTACCACTGAGCTACAGGAAAGCTGTAGCACTCAAATATATATATATGAATCATTATCATTATTCCAGAAAAATCTATTGGCCTAAATGTGGCAGGTCACATGGAAAATCAAAAAATGGCGCCAACTTCAGGAGTAAAATGTAGTCAAGTTATCTCATTACATTTCGCTTTATTTGTATATATAATTACTGAAAATTTAGACTAATTTCTTTATGCAACGTTAATATGAACATAAACAAAAATCTAATAAAAATATTTTTTATAAAAAATAAAATATACAGTGTTTCTATTATAACTGTCACAACACCAGATTTTCACTTTACTGTTCCTAGTAACGGTATTAACACAATATATATTTTGATATTTTTCAATGAATATCAGTGAAGTTCGTCTTTAATTCTGTTTATACGGTGTTATATTGTGTGTGTGTGTGGTCATTTTCCCGTTTCCCGAGTAAAATTCAAGTGTACAACTTTGCTGTAGTTTTGCAGGAGGTTATCCACTAACTTACTGTAGATTTAATTTAATTTTGTTTTAAACATAAACTTAACTAAATATTCTATTTTATTTCATAAAACAGGGCTAAATATCTAAGGCCACTGTACTGTTATGTAAATGCGTCGTAATATAAAAAAAGCACTTAGGAGGAAAATATATTTTTTTGCAGTGTTGCTGTGCTAATGCCAGTTTCTTCTTGCTCTTTTTGAATCTCTAAAGTCAAAGTGTTTTAATTTTGGTTAATGTACTCAAATTGAAAACGAAAATCTACATTAAGTTACTGACAAACCTGCTGCAAACTACAGCAAAGTTTTACAATGTAAGAATTACATTGTAACAATTGTGCCTCTTAAGGCAAACGTGCCGGTTTATTTACAATTCTAATATTATCATATTGTTATCATACTTCATTATTATATGTACAAATAACACGGTCTTGAAAAACATTATTTTTTATATCACGGTTATTGACTAATTGTGTCGTCCATATAAACGGTTTCATCGGACACGGGCTGGCCAGTAGTTTACTTCCTGTCTGTGTTTGGTTATAATATAACAATGTATTATATATTTAATTTATTTACAGGTGTCGGTTTGGTGTCTGAGACTAAACAAAACCTTATTGAGCGCTTCTTGAATTAGATTTACTTCCTCTGCATAGTCTAGCAGCTTTACCAAACTCAATACATCACCTTGTAGGTGTTACCTGATAAGTTTGCCCCTAATGTTTAAAATCTGTCTTCATTTTAATAATGCATGTGTGCAATTGTATTTGATTGTTGGGGACCACAATAGAAACCGCTTCCCGCTGCATCATCTGACAGACAGCAGAGGTAGCTGTAACAGAAACTAATTGCTCTGTCTGAGAGAAGCAGTGATACAAAAACCATGTAGAGTGTAGCCAACCATGTCCTATTTCAACAAAGCGAGTCGGTGGAATCAATCAGTTCAGAGCGATGTCATGTACATGTACAGAAGAGCAGTGGAGTTCAGGCAACTCACAACCACCTCACATCAGATGGAATGACTGTTAGAGTTAAATTTTTGACCTTGTGGATCCTAATTGCGTTTCACATTTCAGATTCAAAACCTTGTTCCTATTACCCAAACAACCATCTGTCTCCCATCAAACCGAGAGAGAGAGAGAGAGAGAGAGAGAGAGAGAGAGAGAGAGAGAGAGAGAGAGAGAGAGAGACCCTAGTCAGCTGTGCAGAAGGCTGGAGAAAGCTTTAATAATCAATGCTTTGATACTTGCACCTTTGACAATGCAACAGTATGTGCATCAGATTTGTAAAATTTTGTGCAGATTCATGTGTGGATTTTGACATGCATGACTCACAATCAAGTCTGAGATTTGCTGAAACTCCTAATATCTGGCAACATGAAAAACACTTTTTCTTTTCAAATGCACAAGGTCACATATGCTGTACCTTTCCAAACAGTTTGTCAGAACCAGACATTACATCTTGATCTTTACTACATAGTTCTCAGGATTACTTACTCGGTTAAGCAACCGATTTGGCAAGTAATACACATAATAAGCTAAAATATCTACTATATTTTGCACCACCCAGATAAGGTCTATGCTTGATATACCATTTAGCCTATACATTTCCTTAATATTAAACTTCAGTTCAGTCAACTCAAACACAGTCACGCAAACGCATGTTTTATACATCCGCCCTTATACGGTATACCTACACAACTCACTGTTCAACCCCCATTAGTCTGCCCCAAATAAACTCATGCAACTGCTGCATGCTACATTTTTCTACATTCATTTGCTCACATACACATTGCTGTAATTACATTAAATATTTCCCCATTCAACCCCCCCCCAATAGAAAGAATCCCTTACCTTTGCACTCTAGTGTAGTCCTGTCAGTCAAGAACAGGCGTCCCCTGACCTCCTTTTCTCACCTGATGAACGACACCTTTCCTTCCCTTTCTTTGTAAAATAAAACAAGGTATCAATTGGACCCTGGAACGTAAGAGGAAAGCACTGACTATCCCAGCTTCAGATAGGAATCCTCTCTCGCAGCAGTACCATCGGCAGTCGACTCACCAGCTCAACGAGGGTGACTACAGGACTACTGCAGGAAAAGCAGCATCAGGCTCTCTCTCGCACACACACACACATGCAAGCACCCCACTCAGTGCACACACACACCAGGCCACATTACTCCTGCCTTATTCCACCTCTCTACCTTATTCTGTCGAATAGCAGCACCTCTTTTTAATTCTCATTTTCTAATCACTCCCAGTGAGATCTCCATTTTGTCTTGTCTACTCTGCTGTACCTCACTGCGGTAGCATCCCTGATGCATGGGTTTTTCGTCCTCCTGGGATTTTGAGAAATCCAGCTTGCCTGTATCAGCCACCCAGGTCAAAAAAGAAGAGGGAAAGAGTGGGAAAGGCATTCTAGAATTGTCTGGTGGGAAAATGGATTAAGCATGACTCGAACGGTTTGCCAAACTCAGCTGTCACTACAAGATAAAGACATGAACTGCATTTACAATGAAAATCGAAATCAGAATGTGGTCACATTATGATATGCATATGCATTAACCCAACTGCAGTAATCAGATTGAACAAGATTTCTGGTTTCTAGAAATAATAAAAAAAGGCTGGCATATTCCTGCAATAATCTGACAGTTCGGTCATGCAAACGATGAATAGCCACTGAAAATAAACCAAAACTGAAACTTTATGCATACTATGGTCTTTTCCCATCGCATTATGAGTTGAGGCTATGCTGGTGATACAGTACTTGGAATCTGTGTAAACCTCTTAAAATGTTGAATAAAAAGCCAATCGAAAACCACCATGCAGTGATGTAAAGTATTAGAGTAAATGTAACCTGTTGCCTTACTTCAGCATTTTTTTTTGCTACTTTGCAGTTTTACTGAGTATCAAAGACATTATCAACTTTTACTCACTACTCTAATGACAACATGTTTGCAGACTCTTTACTTCACTACATTTGTAATGACTTAGGGCCTGATCACCGTCTTTTGTAGTTAGACGGGCCTCTTTTGAATTGTTTTCAGTTGGCGGTGAGCGTTTTGTGCGCTGCTTATGCGCGCCGGTCTCCTCGCATTTTTGCCGGAAAGCTTTGAGCAAAAAACTCAAATCTGAGCAGAAAAGCGCTTGACGTCATGCTCCTCTTTTCCCATCATCCAATCGAAAGAAAGGAGAGGCGGCGGGCCTTCTGATGTGGTGATGGAACTTTACACCTGCAAAAGGGCTTTGACTTTTTAATTTTACTTAACATAATTTTATTTATCTGTTATACTGAAGAGACCTTTTTAAAAGATATTGGTTTACTTATGAGCACGTAAGTTTAATTGAGAATTCGGATGTTTGTAATAGACAAAGGTTATGGTGTCGACCTTGATTTGTTGCGATTCTGAGGTGTTCAGTTGTATTATGATTTCAGAAAATAAATGCAATTGCTCTCCTCACGAATCAACTGTTTCTTGTTTTGTTTCTTTTCATTTTTCTTGACATGTCTCTTATGTGTTGCCTTCTTGTGCTTCTTTAAGCCCACATTCAGTATGACTAAAATACTTAAGCACCCTTATTTTTAAGAGAGTACTTGAGTAAAAGTACAGATACCTTGCATCAAAAATAACAAGTCACGAATTCCAAAACAACTTGAGTATCCGACTTTAGCAGTGTTTAAAGGGTTCTTCACAGTGACGCAATAGAAAAATAATTTAGTCAAAAGGTTCTTTGGAAAGAACCATCTCTTTTTAACCTTTTAACAATTCGAAGAACTTTGGGACCTTTTGTGAAACAGAAAGGTTCTTCGGATTTTAAAGGTTCTTTATGGGATAATTTAAACAAAAAAATCTTACAAGGCTTTTAAATGTGTATATGGATTGGCATCCTCCGGTACTGTGATTTTGTAAAACTAATTTTACATTTAGATGTATTCATTTGGCAGACGTTTTTATCCAAAGCGACTTACAAGTATTTTTTTTACAGTAGCACATTACTGCAGAGCAATCAGGGGTTAGGTGCCTTGTTCAAGGGCCCTTCAGTCATGACCTACTGGCACTGAGATTTGAACCAGCAACCTTCTGACCACAAGACCAACACTCTAACCACTAGGCCACAACTGACCAACTGACTTTTGAAAAAAAAAATTGGGTTACATATTTGCAAAAGCCAGTGACTAACAAATCCTATCTCTCTGGCAGATCCTTCAGGGTGTCACGGAGGGGCTCGATGTCCACTACCCACCACATGATCACTGGTGTCCCTTAGGGATCGGTGCTTGGACCGCTGCTTCTTTCAATCTAGACCACATTGCTGGTCTTCCTGCAAAGGCGATGAAATCACTCCAGATGGTTCAGAATGCAGCAGCATGCCTCGTCTTCCACCAACCCAAAAGGACTCATGTGACAACCCTTTTCATCTCTCTTCACTGACTACCGGTTGAAGCCCGAATCATATTCAAGTCACTAATGCATGCTTATAAAGAGAAGACTATCACTGGATCTGCGCCGGCATACTTTCACACCCTCCTATACTCCTCGTCCCCATCAAGAACCCTCAGCAAACCAGCGGCGTCTTGTATTGCCTTCCCATAAGGGCAGTAAATCGCTTACCCTCTCATTTTTCCTAATTCAGTGCGGTCAACCACATCAAATAAAAAAAACCTCTCTCTTTCTCTCAACAGGTATTTGTCTGGCCTTTGTCTGGCCGATTTTATAGATATATATGCTCATTTTATATGCGACAAAAAAAACTAACGTCTTGTGTGGCGGTGACGCGTGTGCTTGGACTTGCGGGGCGCAGTGTGGAGACGGGAGAAAAGATGCAGAGCAGGCAGACATTGAACTAGTGCCCAGAAAAAATGCTACCTCTGTTATTTGGCGATATTTTTGGTTTCAGGATATCAGACACTGAGCAGCGAGAGGTACAGAGCAGAATTGCAAAACTAAAGTTCTAAATAAAGTACTAAATAGAATGTTTTAGAAAGAGGATTCAACCAGTTGTTTGTGTAACAACCATTTAAAGTAACAATACAGATTATAGAGGTTTAGTTTGAGCCACACATTTATATCCAGTTTCTTTTTCAAAAGAGTTCATACAAATATATGTTACATCCTGGTTAAATGTCTGTTTGTTGGGATTATTTGCCTAAAAATGTATTTACCCATATTTACTGTATGTTCCTTTTGTTTGATTTACCTGTACTGTTGAGAATATATCTTTTTTTAAGTTAAATTAATTCAGTAATGCAAAGATGTTACTGTTATTTAATTTTATAAGATTAAATTTGAATTTGAATTTGAATAATTTTATTTTCATTATTTCAACAACTTTTCTAGTTGTTGTTGTTAGTTCATTGGTGCAGGTTTCACCCGAATGACGTTATGTGGGGGTGGTGCTTCATTTAGCTTTTGTCTTATTATTCTACACTTTTTTATGATTCACATTGTGCAAATTCACATGGAATCGCCACCTTGTAAAATAGTTATGGTGCATTTTCCCAAGAGTTCAGATTGAGTTCTCAATAAGCCATTCAAATCAGTGTTAGCCTATTTGCTGGCAATACGAGAAAAATTATAATGCATTCTATATTAAAAACTGTTTTATGTGGCATTGTGTCTGGTGTAGAAATCATCATGCCATAGTTATGACTATATCTGGAGTAGAAAATAACACTTTCATCAAAAAATTTCTTGATAATAAGTTTTGGTTAATACATTATAAAAACAAAGGCTTAAGAATACATCTGGACTGACTAAGGTTGTTTTAAGGTGAATGCTAATGAAAAATTGCAACTACTACAAAGTAATTTTGCCGGATTAAAATGTTAATCCAAACCAATGAGCAAGCTCATCAACACGTGCAGGAATCTGCGGTTTTAAGGAAGCAAGCAAAGGGGAAAAAACGTTTCAGACGACAGAGCCCCCTCTAAGTTGAAGTTCATTAGACCTATCCAGCTAGAACATTAGCCTGATTAAACGATTGCTTTTTTAGGGATTTAACCAAGGCAACTAAGACAGCGTCGCGCATCTGGAACCTGCCAAAACAAATCGCTCAAGCGCCACAGAGTCCGGTGGTTCATTAGTGGAGGATGATAAGTGCGTTTAACCTGAGTTCGTGGGGAGGAGTGCAGCCTGGCTGCTCACGTATACAGACTCGGAGGTAATTACATTTCCATTCAGAGTGATCTTCCAGATATTCCATTCTGCTTATCAAATATGTCCAAACCAGATCTGAGATCAGATTGGTATTCATAAAAGCTCATTAATTACAGCAGGCAAGACGAACAACAGAGCTGGGGTAATTGAAAAAAGTTTTGTTAGGTGTGTGTGTTTCCAATATCACGGAGAAATGGGAGACATCAAAAAATAGGGTTGTGGGTTCGATTCCAAGGGAAGACACATTTTGAAATAAATGTATACCTTCAAGTCACTGGAAATCCCTCTGGATAAAAGTGTCCACCAAAAAATGCATAAATGTAAGTTGAAACATACATGCGGACATGCTCGGAGGGGTTACGCTGTATTCATGTAACTATGGTGTCAAACTTGTTTTGCTTCTCATTTTAACATTACAACCCACTAATGAACATAAGAACATGGCAATGACAAGCTTATGGGTTTGATTTCGAGAAAAATTCCCTATTAAATTAAAGGTATGACAATTAAAGGCAATATAGATTGTTTATGTAATGTAGTCAGTTAATTCATTGTTCAAGTCAATGGAGATGCTAAGAGAGTTTAAGATGAACACTACCACCAATTTGGAAAATGTGTTCCTCTAGTTCAGTTTAAGTTTAATGCCATGAAACAAATCTAGTTGCAAGCACTCTTTTCCACTGCCAGGAGTTGACTTTGGAAAGCGGTTGTTAGTGGTGTAATGTTTAAAACCGAGGTAACTGAAAGGGTGCTGGTCTGACTGACCTTATACAAAATATTACCAAGACTGGGACTAAAACCTAACACTTGATTCAGACTCTGCCTTGAAAAACTCTTGACTTTAAAAGGTCCTGTTAAACGTTTCTGCCAATCTCATATTAATCTTGAGTAACAGTAGAGTAGTAATGCTTCGTATCTTCGAAGAGTATTTAGTTGGATCACCTTTATAAGAGATAAATACAGTTGCATGATTACTTCCGAAAACAAACAATCTCCTGGGGGTGTGTGGGGGGGGGCTAAATCACGAGCACACAATACATCATCACATTATCCCTGCATAACTGGTGATTCACTATAAGTTGTTTACATTTATTACATTATGCACATATGCGCTGATTGACCCATGACAAAAAAATCTAAATTGGGCCCCCTCGGTGCAGCTGTTGTCACCACATCTCTAGGACCTAACTGTCCCATCAAAAGCTTTAAATAACTCAAATCAAAGGCTCGCAACTGTGTTGCTTCTTGTAGTTCAATACTAGTAATAGCAGAATATTTACTGCTGGTGATCTGTGAATGTAAGTCTGCATACAGTATGCAGTTCAAAGAAAAAACCTAAATATGTATTAAATATTTAATCAAAATAAATTAACAACATCATCTCAAAACAACGAAACAGCATTTTTTTTAACTTAACTGCACATAATTAGGTCTGTATCTATAGATGTCATTTAACTGCCAAAATTCACTCTAAATTAACGCATCAAACTGGATTATTTTAATATTGTCTGTAATTTACTTGCAGGTTGAGGTGAGCCTCTAGTTTCCTATCGATACTTCACTCGTACTGCGTAGCAGGACGCTATGGGGAAAACTCCTTTTTCTCCGATGACTGAAGCAATTCAATAGCGCAGTGAAAACTGCACGCTCATTGGTTGGAAAAAAGTAAAACTTTAAACCAATGGTAGCGGAGCTGCCGGACCAATGGCGATGATACTGAACAGACTGAACCGGGGGGCAGATATGCTATCTCGGAGCAACGTTCCTTCGGACGAATGGACGCTACACCCCATGTCGGTTCAGCGAATCTGGCAAATCTTCGGCAAGGCAGAAGTCGACCTTTTCGCCTCAGAAGACAATACTCATTGCCCAACGTACTTTTCGAAGGGCAGGGACGCCTTGGCCCACACTTGGCCCAACCGGCTCCTCTATGCTTTTCCCCCAATCGCTCTCTTACAGCAGACGATCAGGAGGATCAGGGATCAAGCGCACCGAGTGCTATTGGTAGCCCCTTTGTGGGGCACAGGTTATTACGCTCTCCCCTCCTCCGAGCGGGACCCAGGGCCTAACCTGCTCTGCCCAGTCAGAGCATTAAAAATCTACATTGAGCGCTCCACCCCATTCAGACGGTCGGAACAGCTCTTTGTGTGCTTCGGTGACCGCACCAGAGGGTCTTCGGACGAAACATAGTCTGTCAAAATGGATAGTCGAGGCTATATCGCTGGCGTACTCTCCCTTGGGCCTTCAATGTCCCACAAGAGTTAGAGCCCACTCTACTAGAGGCGTTGCCTCTTCCTGGGCCTGGTCTAGCGGTGTCTCTATAGAGGATATCTGTACGTTTTCTAAATGCATCTATTACAGACAGGAGGTACTTTTTTTATGTCATAATGTGAGAAAATAATTTGTGTTTGATTTCTGTCATTAATAAATATTCCACTTTCTTTTTGTTGTGGTAAAAAGAGCAAGAGAGACAGAGAACCCCACATATACTCCCTGGAATGATTTTAAGTCATTAACACAATGTTGCTCACCTTCTTCACAGGGACAGGGATGGGTGCAGTTATGGGAAGACTGGGGTGCTGCTGACTCATGCTAAAATGGGCTTGGACAATGATTTAATATGAATATCTTGCTAAACGTTTCCCTGCACTGATTAAATGTTGATGAAATGTAGGCTAACACTGGCCTGCAGCTAGCTAGTTTATTTCACTATGGACAACAGGTTAACACCACTCAGACTCAGAGGCGGACAGAGTACACAGGTTCATTACTTGAGTAAAAGTACAGATACCCCTTGCTAAATTTTACTCAAGTACAAGTAAAAGTACTACAGTCAGATGTGTACTTAAGTAAAAGTACTGAAGTACATGTTTTTAAAAGTACTTGAGTATCAAGAGTACAAGAGTACATTTTCTAAATATTGCATTACTACTGCCACAGTGCTTACATTTATGTACAGAAACGTCCTACATGGAGTTATGAAAAATGTTAATGTTAATACCTTGGAGAATGTTAAAGGAATTTAAAGTAAAACAAAGTAATTTTAATCTTTTTACCATGCTTTATTCTTTTCACCTCTGCTAGAGTTTTAATGGATTTTTTGCACCCACATTTGAACCGAACAGTTTTAAACAACACACAATATAAAACATGTCTTACCTTGTCGCAGGGTTGTTAAGCCTTGATTCTTTTCCTTTTTAAGCTAATCCTGGCATAGCTAGTGGCAAATCGCAAAATACATAATAGCCTAAACTGCGACTGCACTACAAAGTCTTTCCGTACAATATATTTTTTTAATTTTTCACAGATAGCGTTGTACATTATGAATGAAATACAATAACAATAGTGTAAATTATTCGATTTATTAAAATTATTAAATGGATGCCAACTAATTGGGAAAATAAAGACCATCCCCACTACCCATAACCTCACACTTGATTCCAAAACCACTGTTAGGCATTTTGTAGACAGTTTCTTTGTTTTATTGAAAATAAATGCCTGTATATGATCTTAAATGTGGAAAATGCAGACAAACGAGTTTAGCCAAAAAGAGCTTCGAACCAACATTACGATGATGTCACGTCAAAACTACATATCTTCGGTCTTACCGACTATACGTCAATGACGCTATGTGACTTAACGGTGTTTATACATTCTCAAATACACATGCTTCCGACGCCTATATGCTACATGTACACATCAGTGTAAAGTAGTTTAATTATCTATAATGAGTCTCATTATGCACACGTACTTTGTTTCAACAATGTTTTCTGAACGCTAGGGCCATACACAAACGCCGCCCCTGAAATCAATAAACCTAAAACAGCAAAGAAGGCGATATAGCAATGTTCTGACACACCTCTGAACCTGACCGTGTTATACACGCAGCATAGAGCAAAGAAGAGAAAATAATAATGATTAAAGAAAATCAGCTGACCGGTCGCGATGTTTTCAAGTTCATTTCATGTTATATTTAGCATTTTATATGACGCTATTGGCTACTCTTCCCTTTATTCTTTATTCATATAAAAATACCCCCAAATCGCATGAAAATACACACAAAACACATATTCTTCAATCGTGCATTTATTAGCTTCTTGTTTTGGTGAAGAAATGTCACTTTAGCTTCATCGCGGATGTCCTGAATGAGGAAGTGTACACAGGACGTGTCATGCAGACGTGAGATGATTGACAGCTGTGTACAGCAAATGATAGAGCTCTGAGGTCTGGGTGATTGTTGCTGATAGGCTCGCCCAATAAGTGGCGCCTGCACAATCCAATCACGTTTGAGAGGGAAAAAACTAATTGGTGGTTTCCGAGATTTTTCTTTTTCCTTTTTAGAAGTAACGTGTACTTACGGTTATGGATAGAAATGTAGCGGAGTAAAGAGTACAATATTTGCCTCTCAAATGTACTTGAGTAAAGTCATGAGTACTCCCCAAAAATTATACTCAAGTAAAGTACAGATCCCTCAAAATTGTACTTAAGTACTGTACTCGAGTAAATGTACTCCGTTACTGTCCGGCTCTGCTCAGACTAAAGGCTACCCACCTTTCTTGGTGAAAAACTTGGTTACAGATTCACACTCTTTCTTTTGTCTTTCCTCTCTCAATTTTTTTACTTTCCTTTATTGAAACCCAGATTTTTTACTACGCAACATCTCTGTTTCTGATGCATTATATCCACCATTTACATAACATCCATCACTGAAATGCTGTGAACACTGTCGCAAGAGTAACCAGCTGATGCGTGTGCGGGCTATTTCTTTCACCTTGCCGTGGGTGTGCATTTCTGGGAGAATTGCCTAATAAGGGATTAAGAAAAGTTGTTACATAATGCTTTTTCATGTTTAATTTTTTTTTCTGAAACATATACGAATCTTGGGGAAGTGTCTCAAGCACAGAAATACTACGTAATACTTCCAAATCGTTTTTTTTTTAAGTTGACCATATTAAGCATGAAAAGCCAGCACGTTTAACATTGTTAAGAAGTCAGAATGCATGAAAGAGCGTTAAATCACCCCTTTAACAAATGATTTGTAAACATGCATGCCTGCCAGCTATAGCCACAAGCCATTACACGTGTAGTTTACTCCACAATACTAAAACAACTGTCCTCACAGACAATTACGTCCTTCTTGTCTCAGTGGACTTATTTTTTAACGCAGTATTCCATGACACATTCCATTCTTGGCTATTTGTATCACTGCCACGACTCTTCTCTTGTTAACTTCCTGCTTCACTGACAGACAATTTATCATCTTTTCATAAACACAAATTCTCCACTGCTTTCCTCACTCAAGGTGTCCCCCTCCATTAGGCCTCTCCTTTTCATAATCAACATGTATCCTCCTGGTCAAATTATCTGTCAGCATCTCGGCTATCAGAGTTTTGCTGAAGACATGCAGATTTATACTACCCCAAAATGTATCTGTGGCTCAGATTAAGATGGATAGAGTTCTTGTCAACACTTCTATTCATATATTTTGTATCAAATCTGACCGATCTATCACTTGGGAAGAGCACATCATCCTCAGTTAGCAATCCAATGTTCAATCTTTGATCTTTCTCTCACCAATTAAGGTTTAAAATGATACCAGATTAACCACAACAATTTAGCAGTAAGCAGTCAGGGCTTTAAAGTGACAGTCCGTAAGAGTGGCCATCTCAGTTTGTAATTGCTACTGCATGGGATGTGCGGAGGTATTTTCTTTATGCGAGTTGTGATTCGGCACTGCTCAACTGTCACCTGCAACATCCACATGCGGGCTAGCAGCCTGATCCTTTTCATTCAGTTCACCAAAGACACCAAATAAGGATTTCCGGAGAAACATGATCCAACAAGGAAAATTACAAACCATTATTACAAGCTTTCCGTGGTGAATCCAGCAAGGCTAAAACACAGTTCTTTCGTGTACTTACTCAATAATTGGTTTTAGTTTATTTTTTATCAAAAAACTTTAAAGTTGCTAGACAATGTACCCATATTAGAGAAGACAGCTAGTCTCAGAGACTCAAAAAAAATGTCAGGCCTTACCACTTAATGTTGGACATGCACAAGTTAGACATGAAGGTGAGATCAAATCCAATGATTTGTCAGGTTGAGTGCACAATCGTTTACAAATGCTTTGGAGCTGCCAGACCACATAGACCTGCCAAGTTTATCATGTTTAAGGTGATCTGATTTCAAATGGACAATGCTAAACAAAGAAGTAAACAGGGTAATTTTATAATCTAATCCTGTATTCCAAATGTATATGATAATCCATTCTGGACAACAGCGAGGGACTGCCTACTCGCTTGTCAATCAACATTGCAGTAGAACATAGGCTTTGGACTCTGCCATGTAAGTGCACAAATAATGGTACAGAAATAAGTTTAGAGACAGCTCCAGTTTGGCATGTTACCAGCATTTCTTCATGTATTGGCAAATCCAGGCATATAGTAGTATTCCAAACCTCAGGAATGACAAAGTAACCCAACAGCAATATGAAACACAGAAGTTATAATTTAGCTTTAAGAACCAGTGTGTACTTTTTGGAGGTTTTATTGACAGAAGGGCAATATTACATAACTATGTCTTCAATCTACGTCTGTGTATGAAGAGCTTTTAGGGCAATATTTTTATGACCTTTGAATTAGCTATTTTTAATTATACCCTGCGGGTCCCTTGCATGTAATTCGCCATATTGTGTCAGTCTCTGAAGTGCTTTGAAAGGGAGGGGTGCCGTGAGCCATTGGTTGCAATTCACAACATCACCACCAGATTTTACGGACTGATCCGGCTTCAAACAAGTACCTTAAAATAGTCAATTCATGAAATACTGAAAATAACTTTGGAGTGGTCTCTTAATTTTTCCTTCTGTTTTAGTCGTGTGTTTAAAGAAAAGCTTTATGTGTGTGGGTCAGCAGCGCACACTTTTAAAAATGAGCCTGTCATGACAAAGTGGCTGAGGGTTTTTGGAGGTTAAATGGAGTCAGCCATTTCTGCTGATGAGGGCCAAACTGAACGCCTGTAGTTTCCCTCAAACTCAAAGTGTGTGGTAAAGGAAAAGAGAGAATAACAAATACTGTCTTTTCACTAGAGCTACAGGCAATATTTTGCATACCATATGTAATTACATTACTCTTGAGCATTCAGTTAAAGTTATGCTCTAGGAACAGTGATTTAAATCAGAGAGATAACAAAAGCATCATACTGTTCACTTTTAACACATGTCCCCACTGGTACTTTAAGTTAAGCAGTTGTAAAATCATTTATCTTTTTTTATTTGAATACTTAGAGGCTCGGTATGTCATTTTCACCACTAGTAATGTAAGGCAGTTTTATAAAGGGACAAAAGTATTCTAATTTTAAAGAATATTTTTGAGGCATAACAAATGAACACCATGTTTTCCTCACCCTCAAGGCAAGCCTGACTTTCTTATTTCAGACGAATGCATCCAGAGTTATAATACAATTTATCCTTTTTCTTCCAAGCTTAGAAGGGGCGTGAATTGTGGTTGAGATTTTGAAGCTTCACAAAGTGCATCCATCGATCAAAGAAGCTCAACACGGCTCCATTGGGGATAATAAAGGCCTACTGAAATGAATCGGTGTGCTTGTTAAAAAGAAATATCCATATTTACAACTTTATAAACTGTCTAGCTTCCGTTATCCCTCGGCCGCGTGTGAAAGAGAGGGTTGTCATTCCGGCAAATGTCTGGTAAGTCCCGGTGACGAACTATATACAACTCTGACTGTCTTCTTCTGAAAGAAGAAAGTCATATCCTGTTGTCATGGTCCACGAAGTCCATCAACTCAAGAATGCGACCGGTGACCCCTCAAAAAAACAAATACATGTGCACCCAGTGTCCTACTCAGCTCCCCCTGCACAATATACACTGGGGCGTGCATGAATAACTAAGGGCCACATGCTTGTTTCATTGTCGTTTTGTGTTTTTCAGGCAAAATCATGTAAGCCGCCCTTATGCTATTAATTTCAATTCCCCTGAGGCGTGAAAGTACATTGCAAAAGCACACAAACACACACCATCTCCACATGCTTTCAGTGTGCACACGCAGACATCTCATCCGTGGAGGTTAAAGGGTTGCCACGGCTTCCCTTGCGAAGACGGATGGGCTCTTCAAAGATGAGACTCACCATCCCTCATTTCGCCCTTCCTCCGATCTTTCTCTCTTTCCTTAGTAATCCCTCCATCCAAAAGGTAAATCAATATAAATTACACTCCTCTGTAAAACCAGTCTGTTCCTCTCTCTCGGGGAGAAGAGACATATATTAAACTGTACGCCAGAAAAATGGAGATACGGTGGGAGACGCAGCTAATCAAAGAATGAGATGAAGAGAGATCAGACGAGAAGAGAGTGACTGTTTGCCACGACCACACAGACACCTGCATCCATAACCTTTTCATAAAAACAGCTGGAATGAATAACGCAATATCAAATTATACATGTCTGATATATGGTGCTTGCAAGTGAATACAGAGGAGAAAACAGCTGACTGTACATATATATTACTGCAGCATAACACACAAATGTTAATGTAGTAACACATGTCAATTTTCTGAAAAAAAACTAGTCATGCACAACACGAACTGTCTACTGCTGGGGGATTCATAAACATGTTTTTGTTTACATTTTGAGAGAAAATATTGATAGCCTCAAAAACAGAAGCCTTCGCACATAACACCTCTACTTTCATGACTGTCCGTGCAAATCTGAATGAATGGAGTAATGCTGCTGTACAAATTGTGCGAAATTGTGAAAAGCCCTATAAAAATAAACTGGAATTGTACTGATGTTTTATGAAACGTTTGAAGAGTGGGCAACATTTAAATATGGCCACACAAATATATTTTGTTAAGGCAAATATATTGTAAAAAGGAAGTAATTCTTACATATATTGTTGAATTTATCATCAAGTATGTAGTATACGTAAACCATTACATTACGCCTATAATAATCCTACCTGTAAAGATTTTAATCTCTGTAACAATTTTAAAGTTTTATATTATTGCTAATAAGACAAAAGCTGCATCTGATTTATTTGATATTCACGTCTACAGATCTACAATCTATACCTCTGAAAACAACTCTTGAAACAACTGGATGTTACTTATTTTTCTGTATATGGGTTAAAGACAAAAATGATAAATTGGCATTTCCCACAAAATCATACCCGACAGCCCAAATCAAAACATATTTTTATAAGCTTATATTAACTACTGTCTGTCTGCTCTGTAACACATTACAGTAGCGCCACACAGTCTGTCTGCTCTTATCTGTGACAAATATTTGCAGCAAGATATAGCATAGTGTCATACAGGTGCTAAACATACTGGAGTTCATTTTAGACAAAACAACCTCTGTCGAAACCATACCCTCAAATGACATGACCCAGCGTAATATCAGTCCCAAATGTGCAAAATGATTCAAATCCATTGCACAATTCTATTTGCCTGGTGTTCCGACCACAAAGTCATCTAACTGATATCCGTCGTGTAGGAATGATTAACATGCATGTGGTATTGCAAAAGTGAAATCAGATTAAACTCTGGAGTAGCCTACCTGATATTATTCGAGGATCAGACACACTCGCCCAATATAAATCTAGATTAAAAACGCATCTTTTCAGCCAAGTATTCACTTAATGCAAATATGCTAAATAAACCACCAGGAGATGCTGACATTAGATATTATTTACTAGAATAATTGGATTTATTATATAACACACCATGTAGTGTGTTTTACCCTTTCTTGGGTTTTTCGTTTTTCCCCTGTAAAGCTGCTTTGGAACAATGCAAATTGTGAAAAGCGCTATATAAATAAAATTGAATTGAATTGAATAAACACAACACAAGAGTAGACATTCTGGTCATTTTTTGGTTAGTCTGGTTAATAATTCTTCAGTTTTGCCATAGTCATTTGTAAAAAAAGAAATGGATGAAGTTAGGCCTGACAGCAGAGGCGATCTTCACTTGTTTATGGTGGTTTGGAGGGGGTCGGTTCTGTCATTGAGCATTTGTAGCCCTGTAAGGCTTCTCCACACCACACAGAGGGGTTTCAGAAATACTTGACTTGCATCGATCTACAGATGTACACCTGAGGTACCTCTGAGGGGGATAACAACAGCGCTTGCACACACACCCGCTTGCTTTTACTGATAAACCACTAGTTGATTTGTTGCATCAGATATACGTAAAATAGATGTTGTGGACGACCAAAAACACATTTTCTCTATGGAGCAAACGAAGAGAGAATATGCCATCTCAAACTCATGAAGGAAGGTAAGGGGCCCTCAATGGCGTGGATGTATTTTTGTTTAAAAAGACGTTATAAAAGGGGCACATACACAACAAAAGTGAGGTTGATGCTAGACAACTGCAATGGAGTCTCTGAGTAACATACTGTACAGTAACACACTACTGGGCATCAAAAAAGGTGGTGAGAGAGTCATAAAACACACATTCTTTGGTAAATATTTGCATGTGCTAATTGAGATAATTAGTGTTTTCAATGGTGCACAAAGGCATTTGAGCGGAGTACAGAGATCCTGAATAAGTGCAGAGCTACAGATCACTACCTTAATAGGCTATCGTTTATTAAGCCTGGGCACCCTTTGTTTTGATAAATTCGCTGAAACAGCGACTAGGGTGTGAAGGGCAGCTGTGGGAGGTGCGTGTACTGATCCCCATAGGGGAGTGAGAACATTATCACAATACAACATGTTCTACCAAAATGTCCACATTTGCGTCTCAGAATTCGTAGGTTTGAGAAAGTGTTTGAGTAGAAAATGAACATTCTGAAGGACTAATCATTTATTAACCTAATCCTTCCCAGCTTTTCTGTTTTGGTCTTACGAGCCAAGACCGTGTCTACAATGCTGGTTATTGTGATAAATCATTTGGCAATTAACATAATTCTACCTTGGAGCTGTATCGGAGGGGTAATTATGAAATGTTTAGGAGCCCATCATGCATCATGGGATCAATATCATTGGCCAAGAGGTAAAACATGCTGTGGAGAGCAAGATTAGCAGATACATTTCATTCTCATGAATACAAAAATGTATGTTTGTACCTTAAAGTGTCCACAGACTTTCCATACTTTCTAGTTTTTACTGATACACACGTCTACAAGTCTTTTATAACTCACTCATAATTGTTACAACGGTTGTTTATTAACTGTTAAACTTGTATTCATCCACAGTCAATATGTGAACCTGCCTGTAAAACTCAGCTAAATGAGTGTTTTCTACATAAAATATAACCTTGATATATTTAATAATAAAGTAGCCAACTTCAAAGTTTGAAATCATAGTAAAATTAATGGTTGAATTCAAACTTTGATGCTTATTATCACCTTATTAGCTCTTAAGACTGGTTTTCCTAAATGTGTAATTTAAAGGGGAGGTCTGATGGAATTTCACTTCATTAAATTTATTTAGACTACATTCACACAGACAGCTGATCCCAGAAAACTGCCAAAATACTGCCAGAGTGACTTCTGTGTGGACACACATGCATCCCGGATTGATCCGAGAAGTGATCTTGGTATGGGGACCTGGTAAGATTAACATGATGTGTGAACAATAGGCAGAAACAATGCCGGAAAAGCTGTGTAGTGATGACATACATAATAAATATTAAATATTTGGCCATGAAAACAAATAGGTAATTTTTGTTCGTAAGTAAATCTAAAACAAAAAAGAGGTCTTTAGTTAAATCATGAATGCAAGAGTCCTAACCACCAAACTTAAGGTTGGATGTGAGAATAGCGTTCTAAACCCAGTTAAAACTTGAAATTACTTTTATCAAAACTATAAACAATAAACTTGATCGCTTACCAACCTTTAAAACACGGCTGTGTGCACCTGCCGTGCTCGTGCTGCGCAGCGGAGAAGCCACGAGTTTCTATGCAGACACTGTTAACAGACCAATTCAGACCGAAACTTTCACCCGAACATTTATGTGCTTGTTTTTCTAAACAAAACCATGGAAAACAATATAGACATGTTTTTTTATTATTATGGTTATTCATGGTTTTGTAATTTATGATTCCGAAATGGTTACAAAATCTAAATGCTAAAAGACTTTTCTCAAACTTTGTTTAAACGCTAAATTAATTTTTAAACTCACATTTTTGTACATCATATTACTGAAAAAGTATAATACCGTACCTTTCTTATTCCAGTTAGGCTAGGTTGTAAAAATACTGGCAAATTTTTCCTTTGCAGCATTCTGTTATATTTTTGATTAAGGCTGTGTAAATTTGCACCGAACAAACCTGAACAATTTGCGTTTATTTGTTTTCATATGACATTGCATATGTATCTTATATTTAGCTTAATCTCGTAGGGCTATGGCCTACCTTGCGTTCTTTTGTCATTTGCAAAAGGCAACAATATATGCTACAGAATAATAACCAAAAAATTTGAGATCATTTTTAGGCGTATTTGGCACAAAACAAAGGAAGACAGTAATAATTACAAATTGTGCTATTCAGCCACCTGAACTTTTCTTGGGTCTTTCTAGGGCCTAAGATTTTACACATTTACTGAAAAATGCACATAAGTAAAGTTGTTTTGATGTCATTTTTATTACACATTTGCATTAAAATAAATACTACCATACTAAAATTATTATTTGTCATTTGATTTGTCATTATATAAGGCATTATTTGTTTAATTTCACTTACTGTCTTCAATGATTTAATAGACATTTTTCATGTGGCCCAAGTAATGTTGCTTAAATCAATATGACCGTGGAACGACATCACTTCCACGTGCTGATGTAAGGAATTTGTGGGAAATACGATTTTGTTTCAGGTAACCCAAGTAGGCTAATTTGTATGAGATTTTCAACATATCGTATAGCTCTAGGAAGTCGATAACTGTTTAAACCGTTTCCTCCACCTTTTCAACGTTTGTCTACAAGATGAGTAAAATGTTCTACGATTGGCTGGTAATAATCGTTCATTGATTGGTTAATCACAGACCCTTCACCAATGAAACCGCCCACGTTTTGATGCTTACCGCATGTTTCCCGTTGAAAATTAACTGAACAAACGCGACTGGCGTACCGTGTGAAAGGCCCATTAGTCTAAAAAAAAGTCGTCCAGACTTTTCTTTGGATTATAGAGACAGAGCACCTCTCAGGAGGAATCTTAATTCTGCAGTCTGAAGCTTTCATCCCAAAAGATCCTGATGACAGTAACACATGCAGAACATGCTAACAGGCTTTTGTGATTGGTTCAAAAGCTCAGCAGAAAACCTAAACACCAATCGCAAGCCATGAGAAATGATGATCAGTGATTCATGTAAACAATGGACACCAGACACATGTCTTCAGGTAATTTTGGCATTGTTACAGCAATAACAATTGTTCTAACTCTCACAATATGTGCATCTTATGTCTTTTCCACTATATTGGAAAAGTAATTCACTCATAAAAAGATAATTGACAGGTGTGATCTGCCATTACAGGCAGCAAAACACATTTTAACAAGATTTAGTTCGTCATTAACATCATACAAACCTGAGTATTGCAGATCCCATAACTTTACAAGTCAAACAGAGCATATCGATCATAATAGAACACATGCAGCCTCATTGCTCAAAGCTTTTAATAAAAGCAGCCCAGTGTGAGACGAGCAATCATAAACACAATGGGCTGGACAGAAAAGGTCATAAACAACAAACAAAATCAAAACCCTTAAACATGTTTATATTTGTCGATTCACATAACAATGGTCTCCAAACCAGTGATCCTATTTAATAAAGTCCAACAATAAACAAGGCCTTAAGGAAAATGAGAAACACATTTTCATGTGTATGTTTTCGTTGTAAGAGTTTGTTATCTAATGCCGAAAGCATGGGACCAATTTACAGTTGCCAAACAAAGTTTACGTTCCTTTAGCAAATAGCAAAAAAGCTATTTAATTAGCAGAAATGGTCTTTGAAAGTGATCTGATCCTCAGAGGGAGTTATTTAATGACATTATGGATGACATAGTAATTACCCCATAATTAGTATCCTGCAATGTAATACAATTATCCAACCACTTGGGTATTGAGAAATGCAAGGAAGTGAAATTCTGAACAACAGTCCCATTACCATTTGCCACAACAGCCTCCATAACACAATGTTCACACTTAAACACATTTATCTTATCACTAATAATCCCAGAAAGTCTAAAATGACCCTAGAAGACGTGTGTTTGCAGCTAGATTGTTCGTACCTGTCAACATTTATACCATCACTTCCTTGCTAGGTTTGCTGCGTATTATCAGGAGAAATGCATTCACTTGATACCTTTGAGATCTGTCCCCTCTAAAAATATGTGTTGCACTGCAATGTGACAGTGAAAAATGGGACTCGCACACCAGACTATGGGCCTGCTCTGTAAACTCAACCACTGAAATACAGCCGAGGCTGTGATAACTGACACACTCTTTGTTCTGATGTCAGGAACAAGAGAATTTACTCTGGGGAAACTATAACTCACTTAAACTTATTTCAGGCTGAAGGAACTGAAGTTTCTACCATGTTTTGGTTCAAAACACTCATATAATGAAAACCAAACAACACTTATTGTATTAAAAGTTTACCTTAAATAAGGTGCCAGAGTTGACATTAATGACCACAATCTACAATTGTACATTTGTAATTGTCATGATTAGGTCACGGCTGGGAAATATTATATCATTTCAGTGTAATATATTTGTAATATATTTTCTTCAAAATAAATAGTGATGCTTAGTTTTTGGAGTTGAGGCTGACATTTTATGTGATGCCCATTGCCCAATCATTTTGCGATTAAGAAAGACTACGATGGAGAATGATAAAAAAAATTAACATTTCAATTTAGATTATTTTTCTTTCAACCACAACCCGTTAATGCAATTTAATTTCATTTGAAATATTTTGCAATATTTCTATTGGATTGTAGGGTCTGGATCATTGAAAGAAAAGCCATAAGCCCCCCCACCACTCCCTTTTGTTCTGGTTTCTTGATACCATCATCAAAGGTCTAGCTGCAGGAGGTCTTGTAGTTAGGGTTTATGTTTTTTTATTTTATTTATCATGACAGACATAATTTTATGAGTGTCAGACAAAAACAATGTCAACTAAATTACCTACTAGGAAAACCCCTCTCAGAAAGGAATTTCTCACATATATTGAATAGAGAGATGTAATTTTTTATAGAAGACCAGATGAAGGACTAGGACTTTTCACTTTCTTTTCCCAGCCAACCTGTGTCAAGTAAATGTATTATGCGTATACATTTTAACAAATGTTTTTTTATTAAAACTTGTGATGTTTATGGAAATGTATTTGTAAACATACCATGAGTAGTTTCATAGGACTTTATGTTGAATCTAAAATATTCATATTTTGCATAAAAATGCATATATGTCAACTGTTAACCAGTATATAGTATGCATTACATCAAAACAACTAAAAGTTGTGTTTATTAAAACACAAAAATTCAGTTGTTACATTTGCTTCTGACTTTTCCTCTTAATGTACTTTATGCCTTTTCTCCTCCTTTCCTCAATAACTCAATAACGGAACGCAGCATGCAGTAGATGGTTTAAAGCAGAACGTTCACATAAATGAATGTCATGTATTTCTCATCTATAGTCTTCTCAGGGGAACCAGATAACTGTGGGTTTATACTTCCATTCCGTGGCCTTTTATTATTCCCAGAAAACAACTTTGGCCAATGTGTGGGTGACTTTCAATCTCAAACATACTCAACATCATGGCAGCTGTTGGCAAGGTTAGACTTTTTCCAAAAAAAGGAGAAAGAGAAAAAGTCTGAAGAGCAAACTGAAGTATTGATGTTTGTGTATACCGTATACTTAATATAATGATATTCAACCCAACACAAACCAAATGAACAGCAGGAAAAAATTATTTGGAACAAAGATAAATGCCTTTTTTACTATTTGTACTGTATTTTTTTACCAAAACACACAGCCCTACATTTCATCTGGCAAATTCTGACTTACCACTCTCAAGGCTTATAACAGCTGGTATTACAGCAATAGAGGATGAGAGTGCAAGTATCAATAATAAACTCTCACGTACCATCTTTATTTTGGCTCCTCCCAGATATCTTAATGACTAGTCTCATCAGAGACACCTGAAAACACACTTAACCATCACTGTTACAGAGTCACATGCATGCTCATCCACACACAGGCAATATGCTCCATGCACTTCTATGCACACACATGCTATAAATAACAGCTCCAATTACAATTATGACATTTAGTATGTGAAGCCACTCAGTGGGAGAAGTGCACTGTAAATGACTGGACAGCACTGGCCACTCACCGGCAACCATAATCACAAGACAAATGTCAGTGTGCCAGTGGAGACTCCCTGAGACCACAGCAGTTACTCTGTATTCAGAGAACACACATTCTGTCCACTTCTGCCCTGAATACCTGGGGGTGGGCAAATGGGTGGGGGGTTCACAGAAGCAGAGAGCTTGACATTCTGTGTTACAGTCCCCTGGATTGAAAAGGGAGGATATTAAGAATTCTCTTCATGTGGTTTAGGTCTGGAATGGGTGGGAATATTCTTGGCAGGTGGATGGAGAGGCCTTTAGTAATTCAAATATATATATATATATATATATATACATTTTAGGGCTATGTATATTTATTTGTATCAGTGATCAAGCAGAGACTGGGGATGAAAAAAAGCCTGTGACAAGGATCTTGAGCTTTCAGCACAATGGACAGCAACACATACATAACACCCTAACCAGATAAGAAAAATTAAACCAATTACAAACATCAAATTTAACTTTTAAAAAACTTTCTTCTTCAAACGCATTTACCAGTATGCATGTACAAATTTGGAATTGTCAAAAATGAAATGTCAAACTGCACTTATTTTGTACTGAAAAGGGCTGTGTGGACACAATCAACCATTATGCCAATGGCATTGACACTTTGAAAATAAACCTGTGGTATATAATACAACATCACATGATTAAGCAGTACACTCATCCTAGTCTTGCATAATGCACAAAAGGTATAGTCCAACAAGTGAGATTCATCTTTAGGGTTTATCACACAGGGCCTGATACTGGGTTATTATCTTTTAAAACACAGATCATTGCCACTTTTGAACCAAAATAAAGCATTGTTTTATACTTAAACTCTTTGAACGAGGTTCAAGAGGTTCTAGTACGCAACCCGGATGCGCATGAGCCGTAGTGGTCTTGTGAACCACCGTGATATTTAAAAAAGGCAAACATAGTTCAAAAATAAGAATTCATGCAGACTTAAGCGCAGACTTTACCATGTGAAGCCAGTTCCTGTATATGTTTCCAATCAATGTACATAATTACATTACACAACTGATTAATGATAAACTCAAAGGTCTTTTCTTACGTCACATGCTGATGTCATAGCTGACGTGAACCAAGATCCATGCTGACTCAGAAATGCTTTATGACTAATATATAAGTAAACACAACAGACGAGCTACGCAACAAACTTCCCTTTTCTTTCATCTCTGCTTCCGCAGGGTCCTGCAGGGACGGATCAGGTTCATGTGCCTTCATGAGGAGAAACAGGAGGGAACTTTTGATGTTGAAAGCAAACCGGTGTAAAGAAATATTTGCTGATTATATGTAATGTCAAATCAGCTGGTGGGAGAACAGAACCATCTGTACTGAACTAAGCATTCGCAGCGAGCTGCTCGCCTGCTCTTTGTAAGGCACATATGAATGTGAAGCCACGAAAATGTTATTTTAATGGCGTGAGGCCCATTTAACGTGACATATCAAATATTTAACGCACACAAGCCTGCCTTGCACATTTACGCTCTTAATATCTAACCATCTTCGAATCACTCTTATAAACGCCCTAACTGCAGAGAATACTTGAGGCCGAGGTATTCCATCTTCCTTACACACCAACAGACTTGCACATGGAGGCAGTAATTGTGTAAATTTAAAGGGCAGAGCACTGATGTATTGTTCAAGAGGTTAAGAGTTTCCCCACTGCATGATGATTTTCCCCACCGTGACCTTCGGTAGAGGCAGATGCCATCGAGAGCAAAGAAACCGTATTAACACCGATTACATTATGTCCAAGTACACAAATATGCATGCAAGTTGTTAAAACACATTAAACAGTTTCCTTGTAGTCTCTATAGATCACAAAAGGTATAGTACATATATATTATTGAAGGTATAGGCTATATTGAAAGGGTAACGGGCTTATATAATAATTATACATGAATAATTTGTTTAGTTCAATTGTTGATTTCAAGCAGAAAGCAATGTTTTTCTTCAGTCAGCATACCACCTGATCATACAGGAAAAGTATTTTAGAAAGTGGTAAGCAAGTATGAATTTCTTTGAGGATTAGTTCCATGCACATGTTCACCTTACTATGAAAAAATTGAAAGTTTTTACCTAAAGTTTCTTACCAAAATGAGACATATATGGTCAAAGATATCGGGTTGCCCCTTCTAATTAAAACAAATATGAATCCAATACCATATAATACCATATTAAAGAAGTTTGTTCCATCTTTGGTGCAACAAATGACTCCCTTTTCGCAACAAAACGATACCCCTTCGTACAAGTCATTGATGGGTTTGGGTAAAGAGTGTTGGGCTCAAAGGTAGCTTGGTTCAGATCTGGGATTATATCCTATTAGTCAGGTAAATGAAGCTTTTAGAAATGTCACGTCCATAACAATGTTTCTTCCTCATAAATGTGCACAAATAAATACTTTGTTCTTTGAGACAATCCTTTTCTATTTGTGGATTATTGCATTTGTGCATCCTACAAAGCATGTAGTCTTTTTGTTATGTCCATAACAAATGTATAATTCCCTCATTTAAAAAGAAAACAAAGAGTAGACAGATATTGTATTGATGTCTAGGCTTTATCATCAGGGGTTTAGAAAACAAATAAACCAATGGTTCAATATATTGCTTGGAGAAGTTTTCTCTGCTCGGCTCCACCCCTAAACCTACTTGTAGAACGATTGCAGAAATTCGTATAAAGCAGCCAATTCATAAAGTAGTTATGAATTGTTGTGAGATTGTGTTGGGCATACCTGTCTGTCACTAAGCAGTCATTCGAGCAGGATGAAAATGTACCTTTGGAAAGCCGTTTTAAAAAGATTCGTGGATGTGCGAATGAGAGTAAAAACGCTGACTTTACACTTCCTTCGATTTTATGGGACCGGCTATTGTTTGTCGTCTGGGATCATTGCCAATTCAGTTCAGCCAGTTTAGCGGAGGAATAATTCAAACATGTGAAGAGGTGTTTTTGGGCATTAAATTGTATACTGAGAGTTGAATATCTATTCATCTCCTGGAATGGAATTAAAGTGTCACTCTTCTCGGGATCTCAGTAACGCTGAGTGCTTTTCACTTAAGCATTTGATAAAACCTGTGGGAATCTTTGACCCAGACTGTCATTACTGGGTGTAACATGCCTCTCGAACTCTTTTTTCACTGACACAATGCAAGTACCCAAGTCTGGCTGTAATTCACACAGTTCCACTGAAGAAGAAAAGGTTGTTCTGAGCCAGAATATTGGCCATTTACTTTCCATGTAAGCTTGCACACAAACCTGGAACAAACATCAGTGTTTGGAGATCAGAGAACGTCATTTTGTACGAAGTATTCTATGGGTGGTAGTACCATCTTTCTGTCTTAAACACACAAACATTTTTTTCTTCCTTTCTATGTTAACCTGCCATCGTGCCCTACAGCACTTCCATATTGCTCTGCTCACCTGAGTGCCCTCTACCAGTCCAAATTGGCACCTGTCAGCTGAGCTTCCGTGCAGGCCCAGCACACAGCAGGAGAGCGAGGCTCAATCACCCCAACATCAAGGACCCACACAGGCACCCCTGTGGCAATGTCGACGTGCTCCAGACAGCGCGTGAGAAAAACAGAGAGCGAGAGCTGGAGGCTATGGTTTATTGTCTGTCTGGCACGGACTCCTCTGCGGGACATCTTTGAGAGGAGATACTGAGCCTCATCCAGCCCTTTATGTTACTGTGCTCCAGGGTTGAGGTAGCTTGCCTCTCGCATGCACCCTCCAGAGATTTTAGAGGACATACAGCAGAGCCTTATGTTTGTGCGCCAATGCTTCAGGCTAGCAAACTCACGTACAGCATATACAATATAAGGAGATATTTATTTCTTTGAAAAGAAGTGACACTTTGTTTTTTAAGGTCATCAGACCTCAAAGTGAGTATATTATATAAGTATTAAAAATAGATTATTTAAAAAAAGAATTATTACATTTCAATGACCTCAATGATCTCTGCTGGTGTTACAGATGACGGATCAAAACAATTATTTATTTTGACTGTAAAATGAGATTGATTTATTATCAAAATGTTTCTTTTAGACATCATTGAGATTAAGTTTCAGCCTTTTGCATCTTAAATATTTGTCTCACAAATGACTCTTGTTTCAGAAGAGATCTCAGCAATGTCCCAAACTGTCAATCTAAAAGATCAAAAGTCAGTATTAAAGATTCCAATGTGATCTCAAAGTTTTTCATTAAATTTACTCCAACCCAGTTAATTTTACCTGTACAATTTAGATTCATTGTACACCTTCACAAACACAGAAATTGTGGGAGAAACCTCAAACAAAGTATACGAAGGATCTGAACTATGAAAGAGCAACATCTAAGCAATAAAATCCTATGTGTATAGGCCTACGGTATATACAAGTTTTTATGTTAAGTTTATCATTTGAAATTAAAAAAATGTTTTACCATTTGAATAATACTGAGATGTGGGAACTGAGAAAAACACTCATGTTTGCACTGTCCTGTTCATACACTGCTGTGAATTGTGGGTATTATCCTGCGTGATAAATTGCTTGTGAGGTTCCTCATTTGTAAGAAACTTCATGAGAACAAAAAACATCTGCAAAATGCCAATGTATATGCAAATCCTTTCTTTATTCTTTTTCTGTTGTTACTGTCTTGGTCAATTATTATTATTATTATTAATATATCCTAATCCCCACACGCTTTATATACTAGGAATGTCTGTGAATGTGTTAATTGTTTTTTTAATAATACATAAATCAAATGACATTTTAAATGTAAATAGAATTTTTCATAATGTATGTAAATAATAATTTGTTATCTACTGTCTGTTCCAGTTTCCTAACCCTTTGTCAATTGCTGTGGACTACAGATAAAAAAAACAAGCTATACCAGTAATAGACTAAATTAAAGTTACCCTTGTTTTAAACATAGGCTGACCTGAGTGAACCAACAAGAGAGAGAAACTGTAATGAGAAACTGTCAACATTAGAAATCCTCCCATATTTAAGGTCAATCCATACTTATGCATGCTCATGAACAGACGTACGGATCCTGGCTGGGTTGAGTTTTGCATGCACAATTTTACATATTTCTGTGATAAAATTGGCAGATCATTATTGAATACAAAATACAAATAAAAGTATCCGATGTGTAATCTTTACTTGTCAGCTGGACATTTTTGGAGGGGACCCTCGTTGGAACCCAAAATTCATAATTGCCCCAAATTAAGATTGGCAGATAGGCCTATGCATATAATGCTGATGTCCCTTCTCGGTTTATGCATGAGTTACATTAATGAATGGTCTGCTGAATGTTTTTCAGCAGTCCGTTTTGTTGTTTGGTCATTTCTAAATCACACGAGGTACCCAGATAATACTAGGGGAAGGGCTGAAGTTACATTTATCATAATGAACATAACAAAGAGAGAAAGAACAACCGATGAAACGGTGTACCCGTCTGTATTAACACAACAAGTGCGCTAAGGGTTTTGTGATATCTATTGAAATATTAAAATGTCTTACCTGTTCTGTTTAGAAGAAATAAATCCATGTTTTCGCACGAGTCCAATAACATTCCCCTTTTCTTTGTAAACTCTCATCAGTTAGTGTAATTACTAAAGTAACATTAAGTAAAATTACTAAATGGCGCCATAAATAATACCAAAAGTTTCCAATAAAAAATGGCTGTTTAAAATGCTACCCCTGTCACCCACAGCTTGATCCTCTTTGTTCTATTCACAAATATGACAAAACGACGCATCGACGAAAGACACCAAATAAGGATATCCGGAAAAAGTTGACTCGACAGGGAAAATTACAAACCTTTATTACAAGCTTTCCGTGGTGAATCCAGTAAGGGTAGCAAGACTGTTTTAAACACCGTTCTTTCATGTACGTACTTGCTCAATAATTGGTTTTAGTTAATTTTCACAAAAAAAAAACGTACAGACTGCCACTTTAAGTTAAACAAGACCTAGAGGTTTAAAATGATTCAACATCTGAAACAGCGACTGTAATGGGGGAAGACAGCTAGACAGAAAATAAAGGCATTGACAAGCAATTTAACATAAAAAAAGAGACAGAGGAAGAGGATGAGAAAAAAGTGTCTATGTCTCTGAGAGTCTATATGAACATTAACTTTGAATGATGTAAAATAACGATGCCTCATAAAATCTATCCATCATGCCACATATCATTGAAATACATAATATGATGAAAAATAAGATAAATCCGAAATAAAAGTCACTAGGTTTAATAATATAGCTTGCTTCAATCTCAAAACAGGAATCTAATAGGGACCTTATGAAGGCAATAGGGATTCTGGGCTCTCCAACTGAATATTGCACTAGACTCCTAACCCCGCACGCTGTAATAAAAACACGCTAACTTATAGAGTCTTTAAAACTGTATCCTTGTTGAAAATGATAAGCAACTTGTGCATTTATGAGCCACGGGGTTAATTCAAAGCCCCCTCCATTAAAAGCAATGCTGAACGCAGTGGTCAGATGACATTTAGACAATAACAGTTCGGTCAACACTTCCGCGGTCACCCCTAGTGACATCATCTGTGTCCACATGTCCCCCCAATGTTCTCCTCCTCGCTAGAATGCCAAAGCGAGGTGACATTTGCCTCATTAAGGGCCTAACAAGGTCGACACCTCATTAAAGGTTATCTGTTAATTACCATAACAGCTCCATGCAGCAAGCAGACTGGACGCCGGGGTAGGGTGCGAAGAGTCAGGATTCTTATCACATCAAATCGTAACCTTTTCAACACTCACACTCACCCCTCTCTCGCACGACAAACATTAGACGCCCGCACTCCCAGAGAATTGTTCCAGCTTAAAGGCCAGTTTGAGTGTGTCCACAGTAAGCTTCTGGAGACGGCCTTCGAGTCCTAGAAAGGCTTAAACACTGGGGAATTCCTTTCCTTATAAAATAAACATCTCTGCTCAGATGGAAGGCACCTTAAACTTGACCAAACATTTTAAGAGGCAGGAGAAATAGTTTAACCCTTCACTGAACCTAAATCAGCCAATGAGAAATGAACCGCATAGTCCATCAAATGTCATGCCCAACATAATAAAATAGATCAAACAGTGTGTGTGAGATCTAAAGTATTTACGTTTACAAATCCAGTGATGTGTTTGAAACCTTAACACTAAGGCGGCTTGTTCAAATGGCAACGTCTGTGTTCAAAGTCGCTTGCAACTGTAAAAATTGAAAATACATAGTTTCAGACTGACTAATAATGTACCCCATTGTCAATTCTAATGGTTTACAGCAGAGCAGATTCTAGTGAGTCAAGTTAATATTTAAAGACTACAATGCTTTTGACCAAATAGATCTCATCCCTCATTGAATCCCATAGTAATATGGCAGTGAATGGGGATGAGATCTGTTTGGCTACTGACATTCTTCCAAATATATTACTTTGTGTTAAGCAGAATGTAACAAAATTCCATAAAAGTGAAGGAAGGAGACGGGAACCGGAGAACATAAAATAGACTTTTAATGAATAAAATTAAACGTAAATAGACACCCGGCAGAACACACACAAACCATAACATAAAGTCCAGGCCTGGTCCTCTCTCACTGACGGTCCGGTCGCTCGTCCTCTTATGCTCCCAATCTCCTCCGCGATACGAGACCGTTGCGTGAGTGATTACAAGCGTCAGCTGTACGAGCACCTCGAATCCCGGCTCTCGTCCCGCCTACCTCACTACGCATAACAAATACATTTATTCAGGTCTTGGAACAATCCGAGGGTGAGTAAATAATGAAAATAATTTTCATTTTTAGGTGAAACAAACCTTTAAAGCTGTAATAGGTACCTTTTTTCTTTTTGTTAAAAATAAATCCAAATTCATTACCGAGCAAGTAACCTACCTTTAAAGACAGCTAGTGTACTGATAAACTAGCATTAAAAAGGCCATAATAATAAAGTATATTGTAGTATAATGTAATTAAGTGCAATAAAGAGCTTTATCCTGGGAATAATAACAGCTTCATTAAAACCAACAATCAAGATCTGCAGTACACAGGGACTGTTCCCCCGCTGCTGTCCATTATCCAACAGACTGAACTGCGCTCTGTGAAGGCTATTATCTAAATGAAACCACTGTCTACTACTTTAGCCAGCATAATAAAAACAGCATTTACAAAGTTCATAAAATCTAAAGAAAAGCAGTTACATAACAGCAACGTTTTGCGCCTGTTCGCTTTACACCCAAACCAAGGCCATATTTGACAAACAGAACAAATGCAGGAGCTCTCCTACATCCAACCCACTAAGAGTAAGCATTTGGAAGAGAGAAACTGTGCGGTTCTCAGTGTATCGGCACATTTATGCTGTTGTAATGTCGCAGTCAATTCAAACACACTTGGAGGGTATTAAACTCTCTCACCACCTGAAAAAAATGATGTCGGCAAAAATGTACAAGGCCATGGCAAAATAGGCTTCCAGCCAGGGGAATGGTGTAGAATACAGTACATCCCTAAGAAAGAAAGCGCTTGTGTGCCTGTCTTATACTTCAACAAAATGATCTAAGAATCTTTTCAGTTGAATAAGTAGAAAAATAGATTTGCGAATTGAGGAAGTGGATGGAGAGATTGAGTGCATAGAGAAGCGTTGCAGCAGTTTGATCCATGTGGATGTCAGAGGGTGCTGAAGCAGCAGAATGCAGACATATTTACAGATCAGTCAACGTTAATGTACTCCACACCATTAAACCACTGCCGCTACAGCAACACACCCGCCACCACTGAGACCTACCATTACAAACAGGCCATATCCCACAGTGCACCTGCCGTGATTGAATTGCCACATTGCCAGTAGGGTGTGCTTGCAATCACAATGTATACGAGCAAGAACTGTAACAGGCAAACTGCTTATACTTAAGCAATACAGCAGTCGGAGTCGTGGCAGTGTGGCACGGTTTTGATCTGTGGTGCTTGTAGAAGAAATGCAGGTTTGAATTCGGCTCATTTCAAAGTTGTATTCTCTTATCGTCTCATGCTAGCTTTATATTATTGTAGGGAAATACATCACAGCGTCCAGACTCCATGCCCTTTTATTAGAGGGTGTCATTTAGTGGGTGCATATAAGAGGGTTGCTCAGGGATGTTGCGTCATCGTTTCTGCCGACTTCCGGGTGTGGTCTGGTGCTCCGCTGCCTCCCACGTAGCAGACGGAGTCGGCCCGAATGTGGCCTCAGAGTGGCACTGCTGGCGCACTGCCGGCACTGGCATGCAACATGTCAGCCGAGTGTGGGCCATGTGCGGCAGTGATGGCACTGGATGCATGACGGCAGACAATAGTTGGGCCGATTGTTGATAGCAGGTCTGTGGCCCAGATCAGTCTAGAGACTGTAGGCCACATTTGACATTGTGTAATTCACAATTATTGCACAGTTACATTTATACATATTTTACGTTGTGTAAATTTTGGCTATAGGTCACAGGCTGATGATAAAACAGCACTCAACTTATCTGTCTATTCAAAGTGGTAGCCTGGCCTTACAAAACCCTTGCACATGTTTTAGTCTATTTAATGCTAATTATTTTTGTAGGTTACATAGATCGTGGTTTAATAGAAAAGTCTATTGGTTCATTATGGTATTTTAATGGAAACCTTAAGAATTTCTGTTATGGGGTACTATTGTTTTTCCAGCAGAGAATGAGCGTGCACTAGTGTGTTAAGCTATATTTAAGGTTTTTGTAACAGAATAGGTTAATAATGTATCAGTGAAGTGAAATATTAATTTCAGAATCAATTAATTCTAAAATGAGATAACGATATAAATAATGAGAAAACATTCAAATATGCTTTTTATTGTTATCATATTTTTTTCTACTTTTTAGTTTTATGGCTAAAATAAAAGGGTCAGCTGTGGCCTTGTGGTTAGAGCGTTGGACTTGTGATCAGAAGGTTTGAAGGTCATGACTGAAGTGTCCTTGAGCAAGACACCTTACCCCTGATTGCTCTGCAGTAATGTTCCACTGTAAAAAAAAGCTACTTGTAAGTCCCTTTGGATAAAAGCGTCTGATAAATGTAAATCTCATTTTGGAGCAAATTTAGAAATGGTAAATATATAATAAACATAAAAATGAATGCTCACACAATGTAAACACAAACTGCAAGGTAAAAGGTCAACTGTTGTGTTGTGAAAGAAAAATAGAAAAGCAGCTCATGACAAAACCTTCAAATTACTGATACACATTTACTTTTCAAATACAAACACCACAAACTGTCACAGGTGCTCGGTTCAGCTTAATGAAATGATAGTAGTCAGTCTTTCAGGGAACATCAAAGAAGTCAGTGTGATGAACTGTAGGCCAACATCTGAGCTCTTGATATCTTCAGCTGGGTATCAGAGAAAAAAAAGGCCTGCAAGAAAAATCAAACAATTCATTCTAAACACATTCTGAATCGGTTACAGTTATGTTTCCACGTGAGCCTGGTTCAACACGAGCAAGTACAATTAAAACTGTTCTCCGCTCTGAATTTTCAGTACTGTCCTATAACGGTGCTGAATTGTGCTAATGAATGCGCGGAGAGCCGTTAACAACAGGTTCTGAAGCTGTTGTACCAGCGACGGTACAATGAGATTTACAAGACCACCCACCTTACTTGTGTATAGATTTGAGCTGTTTTAGTCAAATCGTGTTACGAAGTGACGTAGATTCGCCAGGTGTGGTTAAACGAGTTTCTAGATAAAATACATATTTTGTTCCGACATTTACATTTTTGCAATTTTACGTGTCTAATACATGCATGGGCAACTTATAACACACTAAAGACAAAGAAAAATACGTATTTCCGACAAATGACACCTTTATCAAATAGCACCTTATTGTAAAGTGTTACCAGTGCTCCTCATGTACTGTGGGGTACTATTGGCAAGGGTTCCATAACATACTGTTTACATCATTTGTCTCTGTTCTATTGAAATTTGTTTTTATTTCATTACAGACTTTTTGTTTCTTTTTAACAAATACACGTTTTACTTACATTTATGAGCTCATGTGTTGTTCCAAGTTTCAGGTACAAACAAAAACCTGCCAACATAGAGACAATGGTGAATAAGTATATGCTTATCCTTTGCGTTAATCAGTACGATTTGTAAGTACGAGTGTGCTTGGCCAGCGTACAGTGCACTTGCTTTTGGTTATAAACAACACTCATTTCATAACGCTTAACGTTAACAGCTTGTTTAGCAACAAGCGTTAGCGTTCTTGCCACAAACTGACCGAAATACCGTTAGCCTGTAGGAAACTAACAAGGATTGCCGTACAGGCCTTGTTAAAAACAAGATATTGTTCAATTGAGTAATTGTTTTCTATTTGCTGTAATACACCATCGCATCTACCTCGAGGAAAACAGTGGTGGTTTGATCTTCAATTGAAATAGCCAAAAGCCTATCTTAAATTGTGTTTTACACTTTATCGATGCTGCATGTGGCCGTTTTAAACAACTAAAACGGCTTTAATATTTCTCACATCAGACAGGCCGTGTGCGATCACGACAATAAATTACAAGATTATAATGCAAGAAACCCAAAACGGTATAAAACAACAAGTGGGTTCTTATTTTATATTTGAATATAATGAACTATGTAAACTCAAAACACATTGCTTACCTCAGACAATGGTTGATCGTTGGCGGTTGGCAATCAAATGCCAACCGCCAACTGTGCCCGCGCAGAACTCCGACTCCTCCCACCAAGTTTTCAAACAGTTTGCTATCTGGATCAGCTCATCCATTGGCTGGTTAATTGTTTTGGCGCGGTTTACATGGTAACGACAGCTTCTCGCGTCATCTGATTGGTTGATGTGAGCTAGTTTCACGGGATAGTTTGGATTCGAAAGCTATATTCCCGCTCAGGATTCTTCACGTCTCTTCTTCAACGGCTGTTTTTAGGTAAGTGTGGTTGGTGCTGTTGTTTTCAATTGGAACAATTGTCATAAATGAGCATTTTTATCAAATCATAACATAATCAGCCTGCATATGGGCATTTGTAACAACTGAATTCATTGATTTAATACGTTAAACCTTTGTTTTACTATATAGTTTGATAATGTATTACTAGTTTGTCTGGATTTTGTAGGCCCTATAAAATATAATCATGATAATTATTTATTTAAAAATGTATTCGCATTTTCTAAATGTACCTGATTATAAATATGTTTGTTAATTTGTAACAGCTCAATTGTCTGCAAGTTATATAAACGTGGCACTATAATGTCCTTTATGTTTTAAGACACCACGAATTTGGGACCCTTAAACACAACATTATTTTCTGGAATGGCTAAACTGTTAATGAAAATCAAGTACTGAGATAATGAGCTTTAAAGTTTGATTCCATCTCTATGATATACATCTTTAGTAATATTTAGTCAATATTTAACATTTTCACAGAATGTTCTTTAAATTATGTAGGATTGTTTTATGTATAAAGGGTTAATAAAATATCTTTAGTTGAGTTAAAATATAGTTTAAAACACTCAATTTGCCGTCTATAATGATTTATAATAAAGAGTTGTTTCTACAATTTCAAGGGAGATCAACCCTTTTTCATTTTTGAGTGGTATCTAAATATTAATAAAATATTAATATTGTTATGAATGTTAGTGACAATCTTTATTTTCCCCCAAAAGGGGCGTGCTTGGCCTAGGCACTTCACAAAACTCCCTTGATGTAAAATGTAGTTATAGAGAACTGCCAATGTTTTGGACCAGTAAATATATACAATTTAAAATGTACATTTTAACAAAGATAAAATGTTTATTCACAGATATCCATGTTGGCTTTGAAAGGCTGGACAGACACCAGAGACGCTGTGTGGAGAATGATGAGAGCAACGAACGCAAACTCTTTGGCCAAGAACTTAAATATGAGAGGGATTAATAGAAAGATGGGTTTTAAAAGCTTGCAGTTACGGTCCATAATTTTTGGTTAGTGTGCAGCATGAGTAGTGATCTGATTTATGTAATTGAAATTGCACATTAGAAAAACGAGGCTAAGCTTTTTTAAGGCTCATTGTCTATACATTTCAATAACCCTTTAAAATTGTTATTGTAAAACAACATGTGACCCTGCCTTTGAAAACCCAGCAGAAGTTGTTTTCTACTTAAAATCATAACATAATGTACATAACATTATGTGAAAATATAATGTTGATACATTTAATATTGACTGACTAAGGCCATGTCAAAGATCTAAATCATATTGAAATGAATGCCTGAAAACAAACTGATGCTCATTCTCTCAGAATTAGATTTCACAGAAAGGGGCACAAATTGTAATGGACATTTAAAATGTTAGTTGTCCATACTTTAAGGGATACTCCACCCAAAAATGTAAATTATGTCTGAATTACTCACCCTCTAGTTGTTTCAAACATGTATAAATGTCTTTGTTCCGTTGAACACAAAAGAGAGATATTTTGGAATAATGTAAACATTTTAGTCATTTTTTGGTTCTGTTAAACACAAAAGAAGATATTTCAACAGTTCTGTGGCACTTTTGACTACATTTTGACATTTTTCCTACTATTTCAGTCAATGGTGCTTCAGAACTGTTGGTTGCTGACATTATTCCAAAATATCTCTCTGTGTGTTCAACCGAAAAAAGAAATGTATACATGCTTGGAACAACTAGAGGGTGATTGATACCTTTAAAAGAGAAAGGAGATGATAAATAGAATACAAAATACAAAATTGTGGGGTTTCTGGTTAAAGCTGGCATTGATCTGGTTTACTTTTGGCTATGATACGGCACCCAGAAATAAATCCTGCCCCGGCCCAGTTCAGGGCCACTTATGGCTTATTAATTGGCTGAGGCTCGGACCAGTTGCGGCCCATATCTGGTCGTGGTCTGTAATTTGGATCTGGGCCACCCTAGGGCCGTCATTCATTGTTGTATGTGGGCCGAGGGAAAAGGATTAGTGTGGGCCAGAGCTGGGCCAACACAAAATTGTTATGTGGGGTGTCGGGGTAGGTGTTTAGGCATTTCTCCCCTTTTCTGTCTTTTGATTTCTTTTGATGACTTATGCCATCTTTTGGGTGTCTGTGTGGTTCTTTCATTGGCCGTGCGGGCGCTGGTTATGCCATCTGTGACAATATCCCCTTGTAAAGAATCTGTCACGTTGCCGTGTATGTGGCTGCTGTCTTTCTGTTTGGTAGGTAGACGCACCTATATTTCTTTTTTTGAAAAATATTTTTTTTATATATATGCATATCTCAATCTGTTTATTTATCTCTGCGTAGCGTTGAGGTGCGGTCTGCCGATTGGGTGACGTGTTTCCCACATGCAGGTATGTAGGGCTCAATTTTTAAGGTGACCGTCGCCTCTAATGGTATGTGAATTTATTGTTTTATTCTCTTTGTGTGTTCCAGATGTACGTTTGGCGCATTTAATGGCGTTTTGTTGCTGCATGGATTAACGCTCTAACGCTGCTGTATTGCTTTATCCTCATTTAGTTCTGTTTTGTTTCCATTTTGTTTTGTTTGTTTGCCTTTTTGGCGGTCATTACTGAATGGCTCCATTTTTGCTTGCTGGCCTGGCTGCCGGCCTGTTTGTGGGGTGCTGTGTACCAGTTTGCTGCTCCTTTCCAGCTCCCAGGGGTGACTTGGCCAAATTTCCTTCATTTTGCGCCTATGTTTGGGGCGATTAGAGCACTGTATCCCTATCATCCCTGTTGATGCTATGCATCCTTTGGACTGATTTGCAAAACCAAGCAGATTACATTAATCTGGCGTCGGTTTGGGTGGGTTTGCTCCAGGTTTGAGGGTTGGGTTTTCTTTATTTCTTATTTTTCTCTTTTATTTTGAAACTATTGTTCGTATATGTTTTTACGTTTCTATTCTATTTAATTATTAATTTGTTTGTGTGTTACTCTCTCGTTATAGCTCACGTTCGTTATTTTCGCACCAGTGAGGCGAGCGGACAAATATTTTCAAAATGTAATCTGTGATTTTGTTTATTTGAATTAAAATATTTTGATAAAGTCATAATCATAAACCTATAACTGTTACTTGCAGGCCAGGTAGGGAAACAGGGAGTGGATCCAAACCACCATTGTTTTATTACCATTGTTTTATTAAAGTCAACAGAATAACATAAAATCAAACAAACCAACGAGAAACACAAAAGGGTGACATTCCACAGAGTAACAGGGAATATGAAAACACAAAAAAACACAAGGGTGTAACATTAAACAACGATCGAACACGAGGGCTATATATACAAACTAATGCAGGCATAAGCAGGAAATGGGACACTGGTGACAATCACAAGACACAATGCATGATGGGATATGGAGTCTTTCACAAAAGCACAGGCAGAAACCCAGAGCAAAATGGCACCCTCAGGTGGAGACTCGCAACAGGGTGTCACATATACTGCGTTTCGTATCGAATCGTGAACTGTTTCATTACACCCCTAATAACTAAGTGGAAACATGCCCTTCTGTTTTACATATATTCAGACTAGTACAGACAATACCAGGGTGAGGAAATATTGACAACATTTCCATTTTTGAAAAACATTATACAAGTTTGTTGGATTAATAGCAATAACAAGTCTACTTAGAAAGATCCCCAGAATCACAAGCTGATAAATCATGTGACCCAGCCTGTAAAATCTGAAACAAATGTTTTTTGTGATTTGCTATTGTCTACAATAAGAACATTCTGTAAAAAGTCTTGATATATGTTAATATTGAGTAAGGCCGTGTCAAAAATTGAAATCATAGTACAATTTGTAATTGAAATTAGATTTTGACATTCTCTCCTAATCAGATTATGAGACGTTGGACATTTCACAGACAAGGATGAAATCTCTGTTCATCTGTATCACGGTCCCCTGCTATTTATCATTAGCCGAGCGGCCAAAAACAGCAGGCTGGCATTACATGTAATTATTTCTGTTGCACGTGTTTCTTTTCCTGACTTGAAGATACCAAACTGCCTTCTAAAAAACACTGATAAACCTATTTATTCCAAACATCTCAGCGGCATGCCCCTTCGACCTGAAATGCGAGATTTCTCTCCCCGTGGGCAGCCATGTTTAAGGATAGCTAAACTGTTTCTGACCAAACTGTCACTTTCGCTTCCGTCAAGATGTTGCCTGCAGACACCCTGCCCGAAGCCAAGCGGCAAACTTCCTCCTTTATCTGCTCATTTTGTCTCTAACCTCCTGCTTCTGTGCTATTCATCTCATATTCCCTCTTGGCCTGAAATGAAATGCATTTCTAAAAGATCACAAGCTACGTGTTATAAATGTTTTGCAGAGTAAGGAAGCAGGTGTCTGAATATTTTCATGGGAACTTGCTTTTTTATGCACAACAAATGTTGTGTGATATAACTCAATCATAAACATATGATTATAAAAAGCAATACGGAAGGCTCAACCTTAACAGCATATTAAACATCATAAAGAAACAGTAAAAAATAAAGTAAAACCAAATATTTGTAACATTGTGTAAGTCTACATTTTTACTGAAAGTTGTTTTGTTTATTTATTTTCTGTAGTTCATCTGTTGTGCCTACTTTTAAGATGTAGACTTTATTGTATAGGTAAAACAGTAATGTGTGCGTGTGTGTTTCTGTACGTTTATGAATGCATGTTGTATTTAATTACACTTGCTTTAGATTTCTCCAGCTAAAGCTAGTCCGTTCGCTCTCTCCTTTTAACATTTCTCATTTCCTTTTCTCACACAAAATCAGCTGCTAGAGATGTAACTGTTGCTTGGCAGCTGGCAGTTATGCAACCACAGGCGCGTATGACAACATATAAATGGCCTTGGCTGAAAAATCACACGCTCGAGACACGTGCTTTGATACAGGTACACTCACACTTACAAATTTCCAGTTGTGTTCAAGTACACACTAGAACACACAAAATATGCCTGACAAGCTCACAAAATACACACAAACTAAAAACCCCCCACTAGTATGCAGAGAAAAAAAGATCATACAAATTGATTTTCACATTTTCTAAAGGAAATTTTAGTGTTGCTTGCTTGTAAGATGTTGTGATGCGGTTGCTAAGGGTCTCTATGTTGTTTAAGGAGACAGCTAGGTAGTTCCCGTATATCGTTTGGGGGTCTCAATAATACTCAGGCTCCTTAATATGGCATGTTATAGTTCAGTGTATGTCTATCATATTTATTTTTAACATAAGAAGTAATAGCATGAAAATGATGTACTACCATGATTGCATAAAAATAATGCCCAAATGAATCATTTAGGCATTAAAGGGATGATTTACCCAAAAAATGATAATAATGAGAAATAACAATAATAAAATAGGAAACACACAATCATAGTGTGGTACTGTATGTTTGTTCTGCGGAACAAAGGGAAACATTTTGTATGTTCATTAACCGAATGAGTCACTTCAGTGCCCTAAGAAACAACATCCACAATTTTCTCTTGTCAATCTTTTGCTTTCTGAAAGAACAGATGATTCAACTAGATGTCTGTCACTAACCCATCTGTCTTGGATGCCCCTCACACATCTCACAGTAGCCATATCTTTTTTTAGGTTGGCAGTTTTGGCTGCATAGTCCAAGCAAGACCCTTTGAGCCACCCAGCGGGGCAGCTTATTTCTAACCCACGCACAGGCAACAAGCCGTCAATCAAACGGCACTAACCCTGCCCAGCTAGGCCAGAGTTATCCTCCGTTCAAGGGCATAGAGAGCTGGTTGGCACAACAACAGCACCTTAGCAACTGCTTCAGCAAAAGAGAGCGAAATCGTAGTCGAGTATGATGTCTTAATAGCTTGTCATGAACATTCTTAGTAGTGTGTGAATTGGATAAATATATCTGCCAAATGAAAGAGTGAAATTCATCAAATTTCAGTTCAATAATGGCAATAGATTCTTGTGTTTCTCTGGAAGTTGAAATTGACAACTTTCATTCATTTCGCTTTAGATTACGGCCCACAATGTAACAATAATGTACCTCTACAGTACATATGTGCGGATGAAGGGAAACAATACATAGAGTTTAGGGATAAATTGATAAGAGTAAGAAAATTGTAATGTATGAAGGAACTGCACGCCATATAAACATCCAAATAAAAAATAATTTATTATAGTTTCAAAAGATCAACATTGATTTTGCACATTTTACACAATACAACTTATCAAAATAACTTATAGTTACTCAATTAAAATAAACTATTTGTGACCAACATTTCCAAAATCAATCAAATAAACAAAGTGTTTCATTTGTGCTGTGTTGTTTGCGCAAAAACGGAACACATAATTTCTCATGTTTGCTATAATAATAAAACAAGAATGTTACCGAATTAATATCCACAGTAGCTTATTTATGGCTATATTGTGATTACATGAAATGCAGTGCATGTTCACGCTAAGATTGTGGTATAGCATACAGCAGGTCATTCATACCACGTTGTATTAAAATAGTTATCCCTTAGTTTTAAAATACATATCGCAAATACATTTATTTATTAATTTCCAAACTTCTTTATTCACCAAACTTTGCATATTGTCCCCCTTACCTGCAGATATGTACTGTAGAGGAAAATTTGTGTTACAATTATATACAATCTAAAGCGTTACCTTCATTTTCTACAGAATATTTTAGTGGTTTTTTATTAATTACTCATCTGTGCACTTCATTCTTTTTTTTATAAAAGGTTATCACAAATGATAACCTCCCCCCATCTCAAAATGACCTCGCCTCACTTCCTGTCACAAGTAATTGCACGAGGACAGGCTATTGGTAGTTTCAACCTCAGACGTGACGGACCATTCGCCGAAAGTCTGATGCATAAAGGCACACTTTCATTGAAGCACTTTAGCAAGTTCCAAGTCATCATCTGATTGGCTGAATTCTACATAATTTCCGGGAGATGTGAGTGTCACAATCTTTAACGGTCCCACTGGAAACAACACGAAACCTTCTGATCAAAGCAGTTGTGTTTACATGGGTTGCAATTAGAATTCATCACGATCGACTAAATGCTAAACTCATAAACGTTGTTGCCGTAAAATTTGGACACGTTTACTCCTGCATTTTTTTTCTCTTCGAAGTAGCCATTTGTTCAGATATATGTCACAATACGGAAACAACAAAAATCTGTCATTACTTTTTATGCCAACTTTGACAAACAACTCATCATTAGTTCGAGTTTCTGTAATCCTTAGGGGCCATTCAAAGTTCTAAATATTAAATGTAGACGTGCAACCTGCATGCTCGCATATGGAGTGACATGCGATGTGCATGCGGTGCGACGCTCTCTTTTTACTAGGTGCATTGGTGGCGCATTGAGATTAAAATATTTGGAAAAAAGGATTAAGCAGTGCAGCTCGCGGTTTTAGACGTGAAATACGAATGGCCCCTTATTTTTTAAGAACATTCAAAAAGTGACATTCAAATATTAATGAATTTTCTTTATAATTGTTTTAAAAAAATTGAATTCAATTAAACCTTTATGTAAATGAATGAAAGCTGAATAGGGAATAGAAATAGAAAGAAAATAGTAAAAGCAGTTGTAGCAATAGCCAAAAATACCTAGTATGAGTCAAAATGATATATTGTTCTTTCATGTCGAAAATAATTAGGATATTAAGTAAAGATTATGTTCCATGAAAATATTTTTTAAATTTTGCCTTATCCAAACAAACCATACATCAATGGAAAACATATTTATTCAGCTTTCGGGTGATGTATAAATCTGTATCAGGGTAAAGAAAAATAGGAAAACAAGTTGTTTTGACCAGGGCAAATAAAGATTTATTAGCAGCAAAAAAGTAACAAGACAAAAAATAAACAAAAAGAAAATAATAAACAGAAGACAAAATCTTTTTCTGCATCGCAATAAATGGTGCCACAAAATTTTTCAACCCCAGTCTGATGTTATGAAAGGGAAGCCCGGACCTTTTTCCCAATGTACATGAACATTTTAGCACCACACTGTACATACACTCCTTAAGAGATGAAAGTGACAGACGGGGTTACAGAAGAGGTTTTCTAAATTTGCCCATCTACTGACCTGCTGAGGATCCACAAAAAGATCCGAACAAACCCCAGGTCACTCTTCTGCTGCAGCGTAAACCCGGATAAGTAGAATCTACTTTAAAAAAATCAATGTAACTCATTGAAGCATTAGTTGAATAAGTGAAGTAGACTACGTTCAATGTACTTGAGCCCATAATGGAATGGAATAGAATATTTAAGATCAATGTACTAATAACCGAGTTACAGTAACTGAAGATACTTAGTTTAAACAATCATTTCCCACCCATTTATTTAACTCTGCTTGTTAAGTAAGCATTACTCCATTACCAATTCAACTAAATTTTATATTCTAACTGCCCCAACTTATTTCTAATTCAAAATTTGTCTTTCAATCAATAGAACCGTGTAAAATACATAGATAAAATTTGCAACATTACACTGATCCAATTTTCTTTTTATTGAACATTTATTAGCAACAAAAGAAACATTTACATTTACATTTATTCATTTGGCAGACGCTTTTATCCAAAGCGACTTATAGGTAGTTTTTTGTTACAGTGGCACATTACTGCAGAGCAATCAGGTGCTAAAGTTACATGAACTAAGGAAAAGTTACCTTTAGCTAATTTGAGTACTATTTTAAATTGACTTGAACACAATAGCCAACAAGCTAACATTAGCTAAATAACAAAAACTTGAAGAGGCATGACAGTAGTTAACTAACAACGAATAAAAAAAATCAAGAAATTAAAGCTAATTAGCTAATTATGTTAGCTAGTCTGCACCAATTGACCTGGATGTTTGCAGTTCTCTGGCTAGCTGCTTCACCTTCTCAACTTTAGCTGTCTGGAAGCAACAGAGTAAAATGGTTCAGAGCGGACATATCAGCTCGGTATCATTTTAAAAGCATGTAGAGATTGCCTGGCCAGCAGTCTATTGTGCGAACGAGTACGTTATTCGGACACCGGGCGGACTCGAAGTGTACCCAAAGCAGACGCTCGCCGGACACGTCAGAGCAAAGCTAAATTTATTTAGTCAGTCTATTAGTCAGTCGTAGTCACACAATAGAATCCGCTAACAAGGCAGCTGGTATTTGCGCCAACTTACCGGGACGTTCGATGTTCCGTGGCTGAGCTAACGATAGCTGCTTCAGGTGTCAGGCTCAGCTCAACTTGCATTAGCTTTCTAATTTACATCTGCTAGCAGTCGGGACTGCATCAGCATGCAACCAGTGCCAGGTTCCAACTTACCGTTTTGTGTCTGAACTCGGTTTATGAACAACTTGCTTGCTATAACGGCAATTTAGATAAAGGTGTCTTTGTTTCCGTCTCTGTTCTGTCTCAAAAGTCACTCAACTAATTTTTTGGCGGTTGTGACGTCAATGTGTTGGTATTAGTAACAGGCAAAACTTGATGATATTGAGTTGTTTGAGCTCAAACACATAATTACAATAAGATAGGCCATTAAAAAGTACAGTTTACTCAGAATTCTTAATTAATGTAAAGAAATAACACATGTTTAAGTAATACAAACTCAGTTTGTTTGAGTAGAAACTACTGATTGGACTTAAAAACACAATTACAATAAGAAAGGACATGAAAAAGTTAAGCTTAATTAGAATTAACAAGTAATGTCAACAAATTAGACACATTTAAATAATATGAACTCAATCTGTTTGAGTTGAATCAAAATCTGGGTTTACAGTGTGAGGTCAATTCAAGCGCACACACTTACAGAAGTTTTGTGATTCCCTCTGATCCCTCTCAAGCAGGTCAGTTTATAATGAGAAATATACTCTTCCACAGACGGACACAGACAAGAGAGAAATACAAACGGAAACAGAGATGTGCTCATGCATGCTTGGCAAGACAACAGGCGAGTTTAGAGCCACAATGGCCCCATTCATTATTCATGGAGCCCAGAGAACAGGCCTTTGCAATATTTATCCGCGATATTGACTAGACTGTGAGTGACTGTGAGAACTTGACTAGTCACACACTGGGATGAGATCACAACCCACAGCTGAGACAGCCAGCTTTCCCAAGGGCCAGATTCAATTAAAGTGATGTAACATACACTAACACACACATACAAGCTTACGTACACACATTCATATGTTTAACAACAAACATGCACGGGTTTAAGCGCACACAAACGGTTACAAATCTCACTTGTGTCCCCTGAACCCAAGAGAAACATGCACGTGCACACACACTCTCTGTTGGAACTTCTGTCATTATGGAATTCATTTAATTTATGAAAGAAACACTGTTCCACCTTTCGTTTGAGGACCTCTGCACATGAATATTTTTCAGAAACAAAAAATATATAACTTTTTATTTTCCGCTTTTGTCTCTCTCAGTAAAACTCCATAATGTTAAAAGCACATTGAAGCTCTAAAGTATACAGTACATAAATGTATAAACAAGTTATGGTCACATTAAATCTCAAAAATCAAGAGGTTGGTCAAATGAGGAAAGTTGTGGCTTGGGGAGCTGAGCAGTGTTATCTCTGTTCTCTAAAGAGAGGTCTCGCTCCAAGAAATCAGCTTCAGATGCTAAAACAACATTATAAACAGCCTTTGCAAATCCCCTCGGGACATCCACCATTAATGGGCAAAGAAATAGAAAGAAGCACAGAAAACAATATCAACACCAATAAAATTCCCTGAATGCCCGCTGGCTTTCTGTCTTTGACTAAACATCTTCTAACTGTTTGTTTTAGATTAAATACGTATATAGTATATTTCATGTATGCACGTAACTGCTTAAAAATGGATTCGGGCACAGATGGACTGCTTATAAAATAATGCTCAAAATTACATTTAAAATGTACAGAACAGTGGTTACATTTTCCTCTAATCTAATGATGTGCCATAATGCAATTTGCAACAACATTACTATTTTCTTCTGAGAACATGGTGTCACTGTTTGAAAGCTTTTACAGAACTGTGTGTGCACACATTTCACATAATCCTTTCTATTTCTTCCCCTTCAGGAAGTTACAGGTGAGCACAGAAAACAAGGAAAGAATAGAAAAGGTTGAATAGTGTTTAATTCTGCCATTTTATGGCTAAGGCCCATTTATTAAGACTAAGACTAAGCATGCTATCAAAGACAATGAAACCGAGACATTAAGGATATGTGTAGAGCATTTATGCCTTTAATAGAAACTAGGCATTAATTTAAGGACTTATTTTTAAACTGGTAAACCAGATTGTTTTCCAACTCAGACACTTTAACTAGTTAACTAATTTTCATACACGATGGCGAGAAATTTACAGGATGCCAAACACGAAGAAAAAGTTTAGAAAAAGAAAGAAAACTAGATAGCACAAAGATGTCAGCCTTAATGTTAGACATCTTGCAAATAACATTGTGGTTATGATAATATTAGGCAAAGTTGATGGGATAAAATGTTTTAGCGCTAAATAACTTACGCCAACAAAACATTAGAGACAAATCTATTGCTACTCACTGATGTGCGTGCAGTTGGTTTCCCTCCATAATGATGTCACTTCCTGAAGGAATCTGTCATTTCCTGAAGAGGCTGGCCTTTGATAAAATGATAATACAACAATGGAAATGAAATGGAAAATAAAAATGGAGAATGGGGAAAACAATATTAAATGATGGACAATTTAAATTCTATATTCTCAGATAAACATGTTTGTTTGGAAACCATTTAGTTTCAACCAGGTCATTTCTATAATCATTTATATTGTGAGTTCATATTACAATGTTTTATGAAACAGTATAGTGAGGACATGACAATGTGCTTCATAACAGGAATTATACGCTAATATTGTTTAACTTGTAAACAAGCATATTCACACAAAAGATATCTACAAATGTAAAAGCATCTTCTGCATTAAAACAAGACTTACAGTAATTTGACTCTGATTTATGGCTGCTGTTATAAGCACAACACACTTTTTGTATAGGACTATTTGTATAGATTTGTTAGTAATAGTAACAATTCACAATATACGTATAATTAACTAACCAAAATGCAGGTAAGAGATACAGTACATGCTCTTTGAGTGACATTTGTTCTGTCCTGTGAAACTAAGCATAAAGAAAGGCCTACTAAGTAAATCAGCGAGTAATCTTAACAGATCTCATTATTCTTTAACTGTGTAACTGCAGCTTTGCATATCAGTGGAACCTCTTAAAAAGACTAATTTATGGTCAAAGCACATTCAGGTTTAAAGAAGTGTGTATTGGTTTTGGTCTCTGGCTAAATTGTTATCTGTGGCGAGGTGATATTGGGTCTGGCTTCAAATTTACCATGTCTGGGCTTATATCCAGAGGTGCTCCTCACACTAGACTACACTGCTTAAGGGGCCGCCATGTGTTGTAAAGTTATTAAAAAAATGGCCTGCATTCTCGGTACTTTAACACATCTTTGTGCAGTGTTATGAAGCAATAGCCATGACATTGGTGTCCCCGCACCGGCTAATATATACCTTAATCTCATAAGACCTGTACTGTATGCACTGTATCTAAAGGTGTTTGTGTTCTTTTGTTTATTTTTCTTTTCTTGTTATTTTACAGGATTACAGTTCATAAAGTTTTGTCATTAGGAGTTGACATTGTCCTCGAGAACTTCATGTAGCGACACATATTACAAATAACCCAACATTAACCACCAGAATGAATATACAGAATGAACAGACTGGCTCATGTCATGGATGATACTGCAAAAGACACAATAACCTGAGGTATGTCCTAAATAGGTAAGAATAAAACAGCTATATATAACATTTGATGAAAAAAGTAATGCATTCAACAGTATCATGTCACAATTGGCCTTTTTCAGGGACGCTAGGGGGCATATCAGGTTTATTGTCAGTTGTGTAGATCTATTTCCAGCAGTATGTGCACATCACAGTTTTAGTGTGTTTGGTTGTGGTACCTCATTAGTTTCCCTGGTTCTGTAACAGAAAGGCAGACCAAAACGAAGCCCGATTCCCTTTTTGTTTTTCCCAGCTCCCTGATGGCTTACCCTGCGGTCCAGCTCATCTTCCTGGAGCAGGGAGGGCATTCGCTGGAAGACCACACCAGGGACTTTTTAGATCTGGCGTGCTTTTAGAGTGGGTGGTGGAGAATAATGAAAAAAAAAATTTCTGTTTGCCCCGCCCGAGGACATCTCCAGCCCCCCTCCCACCCCAGAGACCAGCCTGCCACCATCACCCTGCTCCCGCCCACCTCTTCCAGGTCCCCGTTGCTGGGACCAGCAGGGACTTGGAAGAGCCGTCACTTCGTCGGCCACCTCCTCCTATTCAGTCTCTAAGAGGGTCCCCCCAGCCTCCCTCTCCCGCCTCCTCTTTTGTCGTCAGCCACTCCGTCTGCCCTGGGTCTGCTGGCATCTGGAGACCCCTCAGCTCTCCCTCTGCATGCCAGCCCTTTGATTGTGTTACGTATGGTTGAGTGTCTTCAATGTTCGTTCCTGTTTATCTATTAAAGTTCTATTCTGAATTGTACTTCATCGTGGTGCGCTTCCGTAGGCTATAGCCATTCCGTGACAACACAAGTGCTGGAAAGAGAGACCAGACAATTTCCTCAATTAATTAAGTAATCCAATCAACGAAAATGCTGAAGCTTTCTAAAACACAATTTTAAGCCCAGGACGTTTCTGGAGTTAATTGCCTTTCTACTTCTTTTGTGTTTTCATAGCATTGCTTTATTCATATCTTAAATAAAACTTTAAACACAGCTTGGAGAGAAATCTGGGTTTAAAATTGTGCTTTAGAATGCTTCTGCATTTCCGTTGATGGGGTTACAATTGTCAAGTCTCTCTTCGCTATAGCACTAATAATTATCTTTACACAACTCTTCCGCATTCGGAAACCCCGGAAAAAGACAGATACGCCATATCTCTGAAACTGTTTAGAGAGCACACAGTACACACACCGGCTGCTCCATGCAGCATCTGGCAGCATCTCGACGCTGGTCAGGCAAAGTGTACAGTAATACCTTTTCATGAATGGTTGCGGCTGTTCAAGTAATGAAAAGTATAAAAACGTCACTTCGGATACTAAGATTATCCTTCGAAGACAAGAATTGTATAATTGTGTTTTATACTAACTAATAATATCATTGCAAAAATATTAAGACTGTATTAGTATCTGAGGAGTTTGCGTGTGGATTCACAACCTACCATTTTCATATTTCAATCGACCTTGTAACAATGCAACACACACCCAGGTCTGATCAACTTGTGGTAGGCCTCCCTTGGCTGCGGGTGTCTTGCGGTAAAGGTCCGAAACACCCAATGAGGCTGAGGTGCATTGACGGGAACCATACAAAGGGCATTATCAGCCGCAAAAGGCATCTTTTACCCGGGATAATGAATGTGATGAAAGTGGGATCGGACACACAACTCATGAGATGTCTCTCTGATAATAGCAAGGAAAGGTAAGTGTGCTGTGTATTTCTTTAATAATGTATAACCCAAACACAGAGGATACCTATCCCGACCCAGTGAAACCTCAGACCTCCTTTCCACTGTTCATATTCCTGACTGGTCCCTCTGTCATGCATAAGGCGTTGGAAATGTCCTATTGGGCAATTTAACTTTGCTGAAACAGTGGGATTATAACACCTAGTCCTATCACATTAATACTTCCTAATTGTGTATCTTTACCACTTATCCCTATTGCTATATTTCTACAAAATATAAACATTTAAGTGTTTTAATTGTGCAAAATGCTGTTTAAATATCCACATGCAATTTGCATCATAATGTAATTTAAAAATACTCAGACTCCTTAAGAAACTACAGCAACACAACTTATCGCTCATATCAAGAGGTGCTTTTTATATTTTATTTAATTAAAAATAGAAAACAAGATTCATATTCAGGGATTTATATTTCAGATATTGACTACTTAGTGCCTTACTGCTTTTATCATAATTAATATGTATTGTCACAAATAACAAAACTCAGACAGTAATAAACAGCACAACCATTCAAGAGCATAATAAATAGTCAAAGGTGCTTTGGATGTAACATCACACCCTGAATGGTCTTGTCCGTGCATCAAAGGTTTAAAACCTGGAGAAGTCCCTGTGGCCACATTAAGACCCAACACCAGGGTTTTAGGTTGTGGCTGCAAAGATGGATTGAGGCAATGATAGATGAATGAATGGATATATCCTTTTCTTCCACCATGACAATGATAGAATGATGAAGTTCTGACCCTCAAGGAAGCAGTTAACACCCGTGTCTCCAGTCGCCATGGTGTCACAGCGGGAGCAGGTAGCCATGGCAACACAGTTAAAACATGCCTTCGGATTGCGCTCCGCATCAGCGGGCACCATTAATTACAGGACCGGCGAGAGTCGTTACAAATATGTAAATACAGTAACCATCGTTCTGTGCTGAATATTAATGTGCGTGTAGGATGCAGAGGTAAAGAGAGGCTTGTGTATGTAGATATAATGTTCACCCCCTCAAGAACCTGTACCTGCTAGGGTCTCCTCTTCCTAATAGCTACAGGGGGTCCATTCACCCCTTCACTTACACACACACACATGGTGGTGCTCTGATGGTCAATATATAATGATTAATCGTGGGGGTTGTTTTGACCTGCCTCTAATTCATCTCTGACAGACAGTGAATGTAATGAGAGTCTGTATATAGAATCCACCGCATGTCCTACCAGCTCCCCACGGCTACCTTAACCAACTGCCCCACTTTCCGAAACCATGTGCTGGAATCGAGGTGCACATGTACACACACAAACAAGGGGGGGATGACATCACATTGATATAAACCAAAATAGAAAGAAAAAATTAACCGAGGCAGTTACTGACCTCATTTCAAAGTCTAAAGTATTTCCCCTGTATACAGTCAAACATCCGAGAACAAGAATGACGTTGCTTTAAGAAGTTCATCCTTTGTGATCAGTGAACTGACTGTGTCTTGACATGACATTTAAACAAAATCGTATTAGAAATACGACTGGAACGTTATCAATGGAATTGTCCTCAAAAACTTCTTATTTCAAAAAGAAAATCCACAAAGATTGTTTCAGAAACATTCTTACTTCTTTCCCCCCCAAAGAATCCACAGTTTGGATAAACATAGGTTCACCCCAGAACTTAAACTAGAAGGTAACTCAGACAAACAAAGTAAGCAGAATATAAACAGTTTGAGGAAATCATCTTAGCTGAAAGTTGTATTGTTTGTTGTTATGGTTAAAAATGAACAAAGTTTGGACAGAACATAAAATTATCAGTGTATGAATGTGTTTGCTTAATGAACCCCTTAAGCTTGAAAGATTTTACCCATGTATTACAAAGGTAAAAGGAACAGCGTAAAGGCCACAAGAGAGACTTTTATGTCCCATTAGCTTTCATGTCTCCCTCCCTCTGCTGCTTCTTTTCTACTCTGTTTCAGAATTGCTCTGTCTGATCGGCTGACCTTTACGTGCCTCTTGAGTTTCAAAAGGTTTGACTTAAATTCTATGAGCTGCCATCATGGAACTGTTCAAACAGACATTGAGACAGATACAGAAAACTGAACTAGTGTTAAAAATGAATGAGAAGGGTGCGTGCCTGAAAGAAGAAAAACATAGTAAAAATTGTCCACTCATGGTATGTGAACTGAACACTGTCTAACATTTCTTGAAATGCTTTAAAATTGGGTTAGGTCAAGTCTGTCATTTTGTTTCATAGACTAAAATTAGATGTCATAAAATGGGATAAAATGATTGAAATTTTGGCTAAATCTGACTGCACCTCTGAGAAAGACTTCGGTCTTCAAAACAATGAGACTGAGATTCAGTTTGTTGTGTCAGCTCAGACACTCACAAAGACATTTGCAATCTGCTGCTCTTCTTGCAGAAGTAAACCATCTTCAAAGGAAGCAGGGCTTTCTCTGTGTATATATGACTGTGTGTGATGATCCACTCATCAGAAAAACTAGGGCAGGTCTGTGATTTTCTGCAAACACTGTTGTTATGCTATTCAGCTACATCAACAAATGAGAGCAAAGTGTTATAGAAAATGTCTCTTGATCGGGGAATTACTTTGTTAAAACAGACACATTTGTGGCAATGTCTTTCTTACAATGGTTTAACCAAGTCATAAGGTTTTTTCCTCTTTAATCTTTATGATGAATATCTAAGCAGATTGGGATCAGTCATTCTCTTGCCAAAACTGTAGGGACGTGTGTGTTTAACTCTCTCCCCATCAGCATATTTAGTAGAAACGTTACAGTCAGCAACAGTTTTTTATTATCAGATACTTTTTCTATAACTATAAATAAATGAACATTGCAATATATCATATTATAGAAAAGAGACTCTATCTGTTTGTTTTTATCACCTCTCAAATGTGGGTTTTAAACAAAAATCTGAGCTGGATTCAGAATAATCTGTAGATGCTGTACTCTTTCAGAAGAGTTAAAACAGTGCCCTCTACAGTATAATAGTAAAACATGGACTACCATCAATGGTAGGGAGGTTTTGTCTCACAAAAAAAATATTCTAATGGCAGGGAAAGAGTTAAATATTTAAGCATTGCTCATTGAAGCAGGCGCCCAAGCCTTGCCTAATGACCAGCACATAACAAAGACTTAGTGATGTCAACCAAGCAACCACCCAGAACACTCTAGCAAACACACTGTAATGTGCTAAAAAACATCTTAGCGACCACTCTGCAATGCCTACACAGTTAGCGATATCTGTAAATAACACAGTATTTAACTGTAAAATCAACTGTATTTTACTGTAGAACAGTTTTACAGTAGGTTACTGTACGCTTCTGATGCATTGTGGGAAAAATCATCCTCTTTGCGCCATTAAAGTACAGTAAATTACAGTAAATTAATTTACTGTAAATCAAAATACAGTTTACTGGAAAAAAGAAAACTCTGCCGTTTATGCAAAAATGTTTTTCTTTTCTTTCTCCCATTTTTTTTAGAAAATGTAAGCCTCGAAGAAGAAACATTAACCGGTCTCTGTCTTGGGGTTGACCGAGTTGTGAGCAGGTGAGTGTTTTTGTGACAAACCGAGCTATTGTGTGATAAAGCGAATTATTGTGGGTTTGGTTTGAAGATTGTTTTTGAGACTAAAAATGTTTATGAATTTATTAAAAATACTCTATGACGACACTCTTTTATTTATACATTTGTATAAGTGTGGAAAGAACTGTTGCCTTTGAGCAATAACGTTTTAAAAAGTGACTTTCTGTCATTGTTTATCTTTATTTACTGAAACATGTTAAGGTAAATACAGTAATTTAAAATGTGTACAGTTTTACCAAAAAAAGCTTTACGTTTTACAGTAAGAAGATACTGTACAGTAAATACTGTACAGTAAATACTTTTACAGCAAATTAAATAATACTGTAAATACATTTACAGCAAGTTAATTATTGCTGTAAATATTAATACAGTATTCTTACTGTAAGTATAATTGATAGTAAATTACTGGCAAACTGCTGCAAGTAAGTTACTGTAAATTCTACAGGAAACTTCTAACTGTGTAGAAATCCACCCACCATAAAATCATTGTGGCACCACGAACAATCTTCAGTCATAGTTAACCTGTTGCAGTTTTCAAAATGTTAAAACGTCAGATGCATCTGCTTCTCGACATTTAGACATATCAAACCGAATCTGTCTTGCTGTGCATGTGTCTTGCCTTTGCTCCATACTGTCTCACTCTGTGCTAAAATACAGTGGAAAGTCTGCAGCCCCATGAAGCTTACTGTCACCACTGTCTACTGTGCCTCTCTGTCTCTCTCTCTATCGCTCGCACACAAAACACAGACGACTATAATAGGGATTTTTGTCAAACAAGTCCTAACCTGAATCTTTTCGCAAGAGACGTGTCATGAACTGAGACTTCTGGTGGTGAGACTGAGCAGATACTTTCTGTGTTTTTATTTCCCATGTACCGTGGCTGGCTTTCTCTATGTGTCGTGCCCTGTCCCTGAGAGCGGGAATAATGAGTGTCATTACAAAGAGCAGACAGGCAAAATGTCCACAAGGATTTTTCCAACCAGCCTGCGCTCCATTATTCAACCCTGCTCTACAGAGGGAAGCAGGGGGAGCAATGTGCTACTTACACCACATCTAAGTAGGCCAAAGAGACAGCTGGAAAGTACAACATCTCGTGCATGGAAAAACGAAACAGTTCTGACAGAATAACGGCTAATGCGGGAAACTTCTTTCCTGTAGTTCTAATGCCATTGTGGTCTGGAAGAACATCACTGGACAACACGTTTCTTTTAGTACACTAGTAGCTAGACCAGCGGTTTTCAAACAGTGCTGAATGTGCATCCTTTTTCAGTAAATACAATCTTGCATTTGGTATCTTTTTCTTAAATTTGTATTCTTCCTTCCTTTCTACTTGGATTTGTCTACTTGGACTAGTCTAGCCAACTTTCAAAATTGTATTCAACCAGTTGTTATATTATTTTTCAACGTTTTCCTCATCTTTTAATTAGAATGTAAGATTGCAATTTTAATATACTGTATGTTTCAAACATCAACATCGATTGCCATCAGCAATGCAGAAAGGAAATAATGATATTCGTTTTTTGAAATAGATGTTTATAACAGGTCATAGAGGTTTAACAAAAACAAATTAAGTGGAATCACTGTTCGGATGATTTTTGTTTGCTTCGATACACACATCTACCCTGCATGTTCAACACATCTTATTTCTTCTGCAATAATAAAGATATGTATTTTAATTTCAATGGTTGACAATGTCGGTCATGAATTCTATCAAAACGTTGTGCTACATACAGTATTATTAAAGGGATAGTAAACCCAAAAATAAAAATTCTTCAAGGAATGTCTTACCCTCTAGTTGTTCCAAACCTGTAATCATTTCTTTGTCCGGTTGAACACAAAGAAAATATTTGGAAGATTGTTGGCAGCCCACAATTCTGGGGCATCATTGACTACCATAGGAAAAATAACATTGGAAGTCAAAGGTTCCCCAGAATGGTTTGCATCCCTTAACTCTGCAAAATATCTTCTTTTGTGTTCAACGGAACAAAAATGTCACAAAATGGCTTAGGACAGAACCCAGATGCAGGCAGACGAAGGGTTAACGTAAATAAACTTTTATTAAATGAAACATCCACAATGGGAAAACATGAACCAAAAAAACAAAGGCAAACAAACACTTCCCTCTATGGGGACAAAACGTGGTCTACAGGAAAAACTATATAAATCCACAAATTTAGAAACAGGTAATCCAAAACACGACGTCCACAGAACAGCAAGACATCCAGTGATCACAAACAGAAGACAATGCACCGACACTGAACAGAGGGAAACTAAGACTATATAAAGGGAGACACTAACGAGGAGTGATTACATGGGGAGAGTGGTGACAGCTGATGGGAATAAAACCCTAATTAAAGTGAAACACCAAACAGACGATGGGAATGAAACCCTTAGGAAATTACCAGAGATAGGAGGGTGGGGCTGAGAGACATAACAGGAAGACACGTGGCATCACGTAACAACATAAAGCCACATGTCTCCACACATAACACAACAAAAACCCGAAAGACGTAGCAATGTCATGACTCTGCCCAGGGAGCCCGAAAGCTCGAGACAGGAAGGACAGAGTCCTAACATTACCCCCGCCCCCAGAAACGCCCCATGGCGTCTCAAGGGAGAAACCTCAGCGGGCCAAAACACAAAAGCACAAAGACAAACACCACAAGCACAACACAGAACAAACTAAAGGGAACATAAGGGAGGCTATGAAGGGGTTCGGGTGGGTCAACAAAAACAACAAACATGGGAGGGGTGGTGGTGGAATGGGAGGCCAAACCTTGGGGACACCAGAAAAGGGTGGGACAGGTTGAGGAAACTTGAAACAACCGGACGAGACCGGCGGGGACTTGAAACAACCGGACGAGACCGGCGGGGACTTGAAACAACCGGACGAGACCGGCGGGGACTTGAAACAACCGGACGAGACCGGCGGGGACTTGAAACAACCGGACGAGACCGGCGGGGACTTGAAACAACCGGACGAGACCGGCGGGGACTTGAAGCAACCGGACGAGACCGGCGGGGACTTGAAGGGGCTAGGGAGAGGTGTGTGTCCAAGGGGGAAAAAAGTTTGAGGTGATGCCGGCCGGAGAACAGGCTGAGGCACCGGCTGGAAATCCGCCTGCGGAAGGGCAGGTCTGGATGCCGGAAAGGCAGGTCCTGACGCCTGCGGAAAGGCAGGTCCTGACGCCTGCGGAAAGGCAGGTCCTGACGCCTGCGGAAAGGCAGGTCCTGACGCCTGCGGAAAGGCAGGTCCTGACGCCTGCGGAAAGGCAGGTCCTGACGCCTGCGGAAAGGCAGGTCCTGACGCCTGCGGAAAGGCAGGTCCTGACGCCTGCGGAAAGGCAGGTCCTGACGCCTGCGGACAGGCAGGTCCTGACGCCTGCGGACAGGCAGGTCCTGACGCCTGGGGAGAGGCAGGTCCTGACGCCTGGGGAGAGGCAGGTCCTGACGCCTGGGGAGAGGCAGGTCCTGACGCCTGGGGAGAGGCAGGTCTGGACGCCTGCGGAGAGGCAGGTCTGGACGCCTGCTGGATCGCTGGCTGTAAACCCGGCTGGAGAACCGGCAGGAGAGCCGGCTGGGCTGGGTTACGTGCCCCCCTCCGTTGCCTCTTTCTCTTCTGCCGAGCCAATTGCCTGGTAGTCGGCTGGAGGAAGGAGGTGAAGGACGGGGCTGGCTCCGCGTTGGAGGCCTCCGAAGAGGACCCCCAGGACTCTCTCCTTCCACGCTTGCCCCGAAGACTGGTGGTTGGTGGAGAGGTTGCAGGGTCCGAGAAGGTAGTCACGACTCCGAGCTTCAGGGCGAGACCCTCAGTGATTGGGCCCAACGGAGAAGAGACCCTCGGTAGGACGGAGACCCTGGGCTCCGGTCGGCTCATGGCGAACCGGAGTACGCCCTCAAAGTCCAGAGGTCTCAGCCTCCTCATCTCCGCTGGCGATAGGGGAACCCTGAGGCCGCTGTTGAACGCCGCAGTCACCTCCTCCTCCCCGAGGAGCACCTCCCCTGCGGCCTCCAGGAACCTGTCCAGGTACACATCCAGGTCCAAGTTCCCCTGGCGAATGCTGCATAGGGGACGAGGCTGGCGAGACCTTGCAGCGAAAAGAGCTGCCTGCTGGGTTCTTCTGGGTCGGTGCATTCTGTCACAAAATGGCTTAGGACAGAACCCAGATGCAGGCAGACGAACAAAAAAATTAAAAATACATTTTTCCTACTGTGTCAATGGTGCCTCAGAATTGCTGGTTGCTAACATTCTTCCAAATATCTTTCTTTGTGTTCAACTTAACAAAGATATTTAAACAGGTTTGGAACAACTAGAGGGTGAGTAATTCATTTTTGAGTGAACTGTCCTTGCATGTACATTAAATAAGCACAAAGTTAATACAACTTTAAAATTTACGCTCAATCTTCAATCTAGACCAAGTTAAACAAACATAAATCTATAGAAGACTCTGTTATTCAAGGGAACAAGTTTATATCTTTGTAGTTGGTTTGCAGTGCACCGCTGACAATAAAACCATATAGAGAACTTCCAGGCACTATTAAACAAACCAAAAGTTCCTAAATATTACTAAACCTGCTGAAAGGAACAGACACAACAGGTAGGGTAAGTATTCAGCGGATCAGCACAGCCATTCTCTTTTTATCAAAACCTGGTTTGTGTTTCAGGCTGACCAAGAAGGTCTTGCTAGTAACTCAGTTATCTGGAAGTTACCGGCAACATCCAATTCCCATTCAAACCACAACACATGTGAGCAGCTAAGCTAGTCTTTACACTAATAATAAAACACAACATTACACTACACTCCAACTGAAACCTGACAGAATTTAATAGCAAACGGCTGTACTACGATATGAGCACACTTCCATTGAGTTGTGTTGCTTTATCACGGCTGGTTCACAAATCGATGTCTATTATTTGTATCCTAAGTGACAGATATTATAAAACTTTGGCTTCCCTTAAGTAGTCCACATTAAATGAGAAACTGTAAGGGAATCTGTGCATTGAATGAGATGTGCTTTTTTATAGCAATTGTGAAATCATTGTGAAATTATTTACGGGCCCTGTGATGCATCAGTCCCGTTTCGAATCACATTGCATGCCAATTCAATGACGTTATGAAAAAACGGATATATGAAGCCACCTGTCGGACGTGAATAAGGGTTATGAAAAAACGGATGAAGCCACCTGTCGGACGTGAATAAGGGTTGTTAACTGAACAGAGACAATTCAGTATGGAAATAGAGAGATAGTCCGAAGAGTTGTATGTGTGCAGGGGCATCATGCACTTGGTTTTTATTCATTTCTTTATTTATTTTTCTTATTCTGTCCCATTTGGTACCGTAATTTATATTACGGAAATTGGAATTCTGACATCAAATTTTATTTTTGAATGAGCTTTTTTAATTAAACATTTGTGTGGACCTTGCTTTAAAAATCGATTTTTCTTAAAAATCTAAAAAAAATACATTACCCCACGGACTAAAAACACATGTATGTGAAACAGAGAAAGCTAACAAAAAATAGGAGCCATATCTCCAAGCCGAGATTAAATGGAGTTCTGTTGAAACTGCAGCACTGACCAAAGCAATCTTTGGGAGTTATTAAACCACAGTTATTAAAGGTTGAGGAGTCCCAGTAAGAACCTCACAATGAGGCTCAACGTGACATAATGAATTGGACCTTGACCGTGCCGTGCTCATGGATTAGTAGTGGGAGAGAAAGAGATGGAGTCTGAATAGAAATAGAAAGCAATGAAGAGATGGAAGAATAAATCCCAGAGCTGTAGCATCTATAGGTTCTGTGAAGGCATCAGATCAGTGCAGATGTGGAGTTTCACACTAATTCCTAATAGTGTGAGCAGCAGGCCACTGAAGCAGGGACAATCCAATGAGATACATGCTGAATATAGCATGTTCACCAAATCCTATTTGGGCTATACAAACCAGCAGCATTATTGAAGTGCCGTGACATCCGTTCCCCTAACTACTGTGTCCCTCGATTCCCAACTTGGGAGTCACGGAGAGGCTGAGAATTATATGCAGTTGTAGATACGCTGAGAGAATTAGATGTGGTCTTATTATAGAATATAAATAATATACAGGCCTGGGTGCAAAATTAACACTTGACAAGCGTTAAATGCGAGTTAAATGGGTTTTGGAGTTACTGCAATATAATGCAGGATTTCAATTAAATTGTAAAAATGTGTGACCCTCACTGATGTAAGAAACTGCGGTTCATCATCTCAAAGGCAAATACATGTAGGCTACATCATCAAAAAGCACAGTAAAAGCAAATACATTTCGTAGATCAAAATATGAAGAATTCAATTGTGTGTTTATGTAACAGGTATATTTCATTATGAGACCGTATATGGTTCTATAGGCGACTCAATATCAATATAACTTTTTTACATTTATTCATTTAGCACAATCTTTTTCTATCTATTGATCTTTTATACAACAAGCGATTCATCACAAATTCAGTCAAGAATCAAAGCAAAGCAAAATTTCTGTCACAACAATGAGATATAAAGTATAGTATAAGAGTATTTAACCATAGTCGGAAGGTGTTTAATAAAATAAAAAAAGATTATAACACAATTTCATGGCCAGTAAGACATATTTGAATTGGATAACTTTCTCAGTTTATCTACCAATGTATATATACAATATATTTTTACAGTTGTTTTACCTGGATTTTACATTTTGCACTGCATTAAATTACATTTTAGCATTAATTGAAATGTCTGTAAAATAAAGGACAAATCTACTGGTCATTTTCTGCACCATTTTGAATCAAAAGCTCTTAAAAGAATGATTGCTTTCCTACCTTTTTATAGTCGGAAGAACTCTTTCCACTACTACGAAACAAACAGAAAGGTTGTTTGGATGTAAAAGGTTCTTTATGGAACCATGCGACCAAAATGGTTCTCCTAGAGCAATCTTATGTTTAAGATGTTTAACTTTGTTGTGTTGTATGAAGAGCAAAAATAGTTAACATTACTTTGAAAATATGTTTTACAATATGTCAATAAACAGATGAAAGTTCAAGTCAGTAGACTATAGCTGATTAACAGTTTATTAAGATCAGTTGTTCCTTCGTAGCTACCATGATATGGTCACATGACCAGCTAAACACTACTCACATTTTATGGGCAACCCCTCAAACTTGCTCAAGTTCTAGGCTAAGATGGTCAATAAGATATGTTTGCCAATGATAAGCTAAAACCCATGTAGTATGACCATCTTTAGCCAGCGACAAACCCTGTAAAACCAGCTAAGAAACAGAATCTGGTTTCAGCTGGATTTTTCTGATTGGCACTTCTAAGCTCCAAAACATTTTCTTACTTTCCAGCGTTACAAGAGTATCTATCTGAATGAATATGCATAATTGAAGCTCTCACAAACATAAGACCAACATGTTTTTGTTCTGAATGTGTACAAGGCTTGCTTGTTCTTATCTGCCCTCTTCCAGAGTGAATGGTGAAAATGAGGAAAAGTGTGGTGCAAAATTACCCAGCATCCTCCTGTTCAATCAACATGACCAGAAAAAATAACAGCACATGTGCTGCTCGCTCATAATCACTGCACTGAATAACACTTGCTCACCAGTTAATAAACCAATAGAAGAAAGACAGGGAGAGAGCGAGAGAATATTGCAAATACATGGTCTCTTAACAAAATAAATCCCACTCTGCCGCAGAACATCAGAAAGAGAGAGAGAGAGACAGAGAGAGAGAGAGAGAGAGTGAGAGAGTCCTGTTTATTGATCAGATACAAGCACGGACACGGAGTAGAATGACTGCTACAGGGATCCTCTCCGATGTGGTTTTGACTGACCTGAACAAGAGCGGACCACTGCAGAGGAGTGACTAAAGGGAAAAGGAAAGAGCCAACAAGATCACAGCGACAGCGGCTGAAAGAAAAATGAAAGAAGGATAACAGATTTTATTCTCTTCTTTTGTTAACTCGAGCTCTGATAGAGGAAGGCCAAGAACCACAGTGTCATCCTCCTTCAGTCATTTTGTGTCAGTCATGTTGTGATCTTTGCTCTGAATTAGTAAAACTGTATGTTGTCGTAATTGTAAACCTTGCAGAGCTGATTAAAAACGCACCGGCCTTGTTGGGATGTTAATTGAACGAACGTGTTCAACATGCAATTGTGGTATAAACCCCTAATGCATTGGTTGCTTATAATTCCATAACCTTGACAGAGCTGGAGACACCATGTTCTCAAGAAGATGGGGTTTCTGCCAAAGAATTGGATTTTAGCTACAAAATGTGCATTTGCAATTAATAGTAAATCTTTAATAGTAATGGTAAAACGTTTCACTCAAAAACAATGGTGGGTTATTACACTGATATTATGTCCCAACATTATGTAAAAAATGGAAAACCCATATAAATTAACTTATGCTGGTTTGTTTAAACCCAACATTCTGGCTTGTTTAATCCGTTGTTGGGTCAAATATAACCATGTTCTTGGTTGATTTAACCCAACTATTGGGTTTGTTCATATTTGACAACAATGTGTTGAAATAACCCAACAGTTCTGTCGATAATGAACTTTTCAGGGAATTGTTAAATTTCCAAAATCCCTGGAACCTTCATCTCAGCATCCCTATAGATATATAATGGCACTGTCTCCACCCCCTCACTGCATTGTAGTATATCCTAATGGTGACACTCTAAGGTCAATCCAGGTTTTTGACCTCCGCTCCTCTTTGACTCGCAGTAATGAAAACCAATTGTTCTTCTATGATGGTCGCTGGATGAGCCCGGGACAGACAATCAGGTAGAATCAATGTGTCGGGGAGGGTGCTCATTACTTTCCCTGACACCCAACACACAGGCACAGCACTTTCACGGTATATGGGAACAATTTGGTAACGGTACGGTCTGGAACAAGGTTATTTGGGGTCCAGAGGTTCAAATATAGAGAACAGGGGTTGGATGGGAGTTCATGGATTGAAAATCTGGTGGGCAATGATACTGGAAGAGAAAAACATTAACCATGAAAAAAATATTCTATATGTGTATATGTGCAAAACCAGACTGATAAAACAAGCATGTTGACATGGCAGGTAGTGACCAAGAAAACTTTGGATGTATTATACTGTATCAAATTGTACTGGAAGCCGAGAGTGTGTGTGTGTGTGTGTGTGTGTGTGTGTGTGTGTGTGTGAGAGAGAGAGAGAGAGAGAGAGAGAGAGAGAGAGAGAGAGAGAGAGAGAGAGAGAGAGACTGATCTTGACCTCGGGGAACTAGGACATCACTCAGCTTACAAAACCCACTATGAACCGCTACAGAGCCAGCAATCTGAGTCAGCTTCACTGAAACACAGGCACACAAGCCTTCCTACTATCTCTACAATAGTTTTAAGTCTAAATGTTCACAAAATCTGCTTTCATGTTCTTTGTGTCTTCTCTCATTGAGGAATATTTCACCAAAAAAAATTAAAACTCACCCAACATGTTGTTCAAAACCTGTATGATTGTTTTCCAGATGTAAAAGGTGATTTTTTTAAGAATATCCTGGCTAGTCTTTTTTAATGCATGTGAATGGGCACTGTTAACTGTTAAAAGCTGATTAAAGGTAAAGTGTGTACATTACACAAAGATAGTACACTGTAGAAAAATACTCAGTAAAATCACATGTTTTTCTTGTAAATGTGCGCTGTTTTTCTTTGATGGTTTTTGACCGTATTTCAAAAATAGACTTTAACAAGATTATTTAAGAAAACTTACATTTTCGAGCAAGTGGGGTGCCAGACCTATACTGTAAAAGATGTTCTAGTAAATGTTCTTTGTTTTTCTTTAATTTGATAGTTATTGACCCTAAATGACGTTAACAAATCTGTAAATAAAATAGTAAAATTAAATTTTTTTGGACATTATGCTTGAAAATATATAAAAAGAATAAAAGTACCCTGGGTAATTTTTTACAATATATGGCTGTGAAATTTTACATTTTATATCACATAAATTCCTTTGTAGACTGCATGTTAGCTCATTGACTAAATGTAAAAAGCATAATGTAAAGGTAAACAGCCCCAGTCCCCATTTACTTTCATTTTATGTGAAACAGGGGCCAGGACATAAGTCATCTGGGTTAGGGACGATATTAGGCTGAGTAACTTATAACAAAATATGTCATATTCATGTGAAGCATACCTGTCATGAGTATGTCTCTATGAACAGCAGGGAGATCTGCATGGCTTGTCATTTCTCTTAAAGAAGACCTTTCTTCTGTAGTGTCTGTATCACTTTTTTACGCTTGCTAAGGTCCTGCTGACATTTCAGAGATGAGAAGTGGGTGGAGGACAGGGCGATGGAGATGGAATGAGAGCTCCTAACAGCAGTTATCATTGCTTTGTCCTTCACATCACAAACACATTGTACATAATGGAAACTATGGCAACGGGACCAGGTACTGCAACACGGGGTGGCGGGGGCCAGCGCGTGTATGTGTTGCATATGACTGCATCCATGCACATCACTGAGCTGCCTCCAGAATACATTGAGAAAATAGATCAGATTTAAGATGGTCCTATCAACCATTCAATTCACATTTAGAATGAAAGGGAATTAAGCGAAATCTGTCAGCCACACAAACAGATCTTTCATACTGATGCTATCTGCAAAATGGCAGTGGTAAATGTGCTTTAGGGAACATTTAGAGATCCGATAAGAGAATGTTAAGATATTTTCAGCACAAAGTCGTATTGATGTGCAACTTTAATAAAAAGAAAATAAAAGCGTTTAGCTGTGTGTTGGTGTGTGTTGGTGATGGTGTATTGTTTACTCTTGATAGTTTAGAAAGAGGAATGATAGCATTTAAAGGGAGTTAGAATGCTGTCATTTTTCAACCTCATGTCCTTTCAAAACACATGACTTTTTCTGAACACAAAACAACATGTTATAAACAATTACTTGACAAATATTCCAAACATCTGGCCTATGGTGTGCCATAGCAAAAGAATTTAAGACAAACTGTTTATTAAATATTATTAATATTTGCATTTATAAAATAAACTAGCATAATAATTGTTTTCTAGGTGTTTGCTGTCACACCATAGGACACATTTACTGTATGTTTGTCAACTACCCATATATTTATAATTTTTTGCACATTTTATAATAACAGTTAAGTCAAAATAATGAAATAGCACAATTCTAACTGTAGGAATTGTGTCTAAAAACATTCAACAGAAAGTAAAGCTGTGATATCCAGCTCCTTAAGGTCTCATCTTGGGGAGGTTTTTAAACAGTATTAAAGGAATTTACAATTTATTATTGGCTAATTATTCTTTATTATTTAGTCCGAGCCTTCCTTTTTTTGTACTTTTATAAATGACAGTAAGTACTATGTTGACACAATTTTCTGTCTATTTACGTTTATATTTATTATTTAAAAGTTGTTTTATGTTTGCCGGTTCCCCTTCCTTCCTTTTATTTAATATTGGTACAGTATCCCTTTAAGATCATAGTTTAATAACCCTTTCTCAGTGAAATGTCCATTTAAAACAGGTATAGACCTAGATGTATGTCTCCATTTGAGAAACAACAACAACAATAAACACTTCAAACTTATTACAAGCTATCATTCACATTTATGATGCTCGGGGAAATAATTGATCTGCCGGCTTAACTAACCTTTTTGGCGCCGATGATACCAATGAGCAACTGATTTGTGATTGATCTATCTAAAGAATGATCAATCATTTGTTAAACAAGCTTTTTTCAGTGATCAGGGAGAAGTCGTGCGCATTGTCGGGAGTGTGTCTGGCCTACTTCTTTGCCGCGTGTGTATGTGGGGGTAATTAGACATTTCTGAAGCAGTGAAGCAGCAGGAAATAAAGTCTCCAGCTCTCATTGTGGATTAATGAGCGCAGCTTTACGCTGCTATTAAAGATGAAACAAATGCAGAGATCTACATTTCCTCTCCCAGCCCAGAAAATATCACATAAAAGGCAAAAACTGAAACCTTTTCCAGCATACAACTTTGCTCACATGTTAATAGGTTCACGTGTAAATAATAGTGAAGTGAAATATGAATAGAAACTTTAATTTCATGGCCTCGAAATTTTAAGAATATAGTCTTTCATTATGCAGAGAATATCATTCAAACATTCACCTTTAGTGTTTCACAGAAGTAAAGCAAGCTATAAACCAAACCTTTTCCATAATACATCTTTCAAATTACCTGCAAAATAACTTATCATACCCACGTGTGACATCTCTGACATCCGCGAGACAAAGCGAGACAACCGTGTGAGGGCGCAATTTGACATTACCGCTCGCTGTGGTTGTTCGACAAGGTGTTGAATTGTAATGTCACCATTAGATTGTGTGTTCCAAAACAACAAAAGAGTGAGCGGGCGGAAGGTAAATGTGAAATTATTCAAATGTATTCAAATGGAAATTCCTTGTCCTGGTGCCATTGACGGTAAAGGAGTTTGGTGCCCCTCGAGGCCACGGGATGCGTCGCACTTTATCTGGCTTTGGTTTTTTCAGCTCAGGGACGTTTTCGAATGTGACACACAGAAATGCAAGGGAGACACGGGCAAAGTGAGCAAATGAAAGCAGGAGGTGATTACTGAGCCCTGAATGGAGGCATGACTGGAGAATGATTATTATTTGATACAGAGAGAACAGACAGCACTTTGATGAAGTGAGTGGGTATAAAATCCATACACACAGCGTCTTTTAGAGAGTTTCTGGCCCACAGAGAGAATGAAACATAAAAGAAGCACTCTGCACTTCCACATTATTTAGATTTAGGTCGGTTTTACATTTAGTTCGATTGCCTGGTCCAATCCTAGTTCGATTGCTCCCGCCTCCACCTGCACCCACTGGACTGCGTTCCTTTGATTATTTTTGGGTCCGAACCGCGGGTCGCTTGCGTCATCAGCCTGCAGCTGTTTTTCCTGTCGCTTTTAATTTCGACGCAGAAGTCAAAATGCAGAACATTGCACGCATCACTTTTATACATTTATGTTTCTGAACCGTTAGTTTGATTTCCAACGTTCAGTACATAGCGGCACTTTCGTCTGTGAATGTACCACAAATGCTCTTAAGAACGCTGAAGGCGAACAGAAATGAGATATACAGCTCTCTGCTTGGAGCAGGTCAGTCACGCTCGTCCGAAAAGTTAGTGAAAGCACACATTTTCATCAAAGAATACGTCATTAATAGCGGTTCACTTCTGCGATTTGGTACGATTGCGTTCAGTTGCGCACCCGGGTTCGGAAGACAGCGTTCACATCACCCAAAAGAACCGAACTCTGACGTTTATCGAACCCGGGTGCGCACCAAAAGTGCTAGTGTGAAACCGCCCTTAAACACCTCATGAAACGGTTTGATAAACACAGTTTTGTTTCCTGTGTTAACATATTTACTGTTATAAGTATTATGTAAGGGCCTATATAGATAGACAATAAGGTCAAAACTAAAACTACATTTCTGTTAATTGAAATATTGGCTTGAATATTATTTAGAAACATTTTTTTAAACAAAAAGTGAATAAGAATGAAAATTCTGTCATTTACTCGCCCTCTTGTCATTTCAAACCTTTCGCAGAACACAAAAGAATATATTTTGAAGAATGCTGGACCCCATTTAATCGTATAGGTTTTGTGTCCATACAATGGAATGGCAAAATGGGGGCCAGTGCTGTTCGTGAACCAACTTTCTTCAAAATATCTGCTAATGTGTTCTGCCGAAGATAAAGTCATAAAGGTTAGAAATAAAAAGAGGGTGAGTAAATGATGACAGATATTTTAATTTCTGGTTGAACTATCCCTTTACGTTGAGTCACTATAATTCATAACTGAAAATAAATAAAAACTCCGACAATAAAAATGATACATGACATAAGCAGAAAACAAAATCGCTAAGCATTAAATTATATAACAATAACATGAACAATAAATATATTAAAGGCTAATTCAAATTAATAATAAAACCATAATACAACTAAAACACAACTAATAACTCTGAATCACATGGATATAATAGAAGTCAATAGAACAAAAAGTCTAGTGTGACAACACCATAATTTGCAATCTGCTTTCACACCAGTAACACTTTAGGGTTGGAGCATTTATTGTTGTTTTTTCCAATATCACATCACACATGTATATTAACATGAAATTGCCACCATGTTAAATTGTTGTTTTCCCTTTTAGCTCAGGTTGCACTTTATTAAAGCTATAATTTATTTATTTTGTGGAATGAACTGCTAAAGATGTTATTGCCCACAGAATAGCGTAGTTAACTAGAGTATACCAGCAAGGGCTAACTGGACCATTTTAGCAATGTGGTACTTGGGGAAAGGACTATTTTGTCTAAAAAAGTCTCACTACTTTCAAAGAAGCTTGTAGTCTCCAGCTCCTCAGCCCACTCTCTATGTGGTAGCTGCAGGAGAAATGAGGTGTTCTGAGCTGTAAACATGCACCAGTGACCTGTGTCTGTGATGGTCAATGTTTGTGTGTGTATGCATCCCTGTGTGTACTCACATGCCCTTCATAACACTGCCCTGTAGGATCTGTTCGCTCTGAAGTTTGTTGCCCTGCTTCACTGCTCTGCTGAACACAGATGGAAAGTCACAAAAACAGAATAAGAAAGAAAATAGACTCCAGTGGTGTTCCACTTTTTTTTTACATGTCTCCGCTTCTCCTTCTGTGCACAATGTGTCCACTTTCTCCGATTTGAAAGGTATATTCTATATACAGCCCCTCCACAACAGGAATGAGCTTCATGTCTTTGAAAACAAAACCCACTGAAGCAAACAGGAGCACCTTCTAACGTGACCCTGCAAGACAACAGGAAAGGGTTGTGCTCTGTTCAAAATTGGGTTCGTTTTTTCAATTCCATTTCAGATCTGAGATTTGCAAAGAAAATTTGGAAATGTCATTTTGAATTTAAGGGTCCGGTGCAACCCAACACAACAGATTCCAAAACATTCAATTGTGTTTTGTTATTGTTTTTCAAATTCAAATGATACGAATTCATACAAATCCGACACACATGTGAATCACTGTGACATCCGCTTGTGTAATCCCAGGAGTTTCACGTGGGACATGGAATTCACACCAAAATATTACAAACCATATTTCCCTTCATCCTGTAAAAAACGAATTTTTCTGCTAAATGGGGCGCAAGAAATAAACCGTCAATACAAGTTTTTCCTGTAAAGTGACATGTTTTCCCTTTTTTTCTTGTTAATTTGCAGTAATGTTTCTGTAATTCATGTAAAATACATAAGAAATCTGTAAAAAAAACAGCTGCTTTAGGTCACAAAACCATGGCAACAGTTGCCGAAATTATACAGACACTTTTCCCCGCACCTTCAAAGGAAGAATTTTTAGATGATGTATTTTTACTAAGTGGGTCAGAATCTTGCCCCAGAGGCCATGGTGAGATTTGCTTGTACAGGTAATGTGAACAGATGCCACTGCACCGGAACCATCTGAGCAGTCACTTTAGGCTCTGTTTCAACATATAGGATGCCAATCATTCATAATATAAGATAAAACAAGACAAAGTCAAAGAGACGTAAACAGGATAAAGGGTTCTAAGAATAAAGGCAACGAATTCCATAAGAGCAGCAAAAGTACAGACGTGTCCTACTTACAAACAGAAGGGGGCTTGCGCAAGAATACACTCTGTGAAGGGAGCATGGAGGAGACGCAATTGTAGATAATGATATCAACCCACATAGTTACATGAGTCACTGATTGCTGTTTTTGACTGTGCTTTTGATCAAAACATGGTGTTTTTTCCCAGAGATCGAGCCTTAAACATGTTGCGACCTTAAGACAGATTTAGATGTTTCAACAACTACAAACTTGCTCAAAAGCCCATAAATGTAAGTAGATTCATAAACACAGACACACATCTCATCTCAGTGTTAAAATGACCTCACTCGGCGAGAGGTCTTCTTCTGACAGGATGGAAATGGCTGGTGGGTGGATGAGAGAATAAAACCGTCTCCTGAAAAATCCACCAAGTAAGAGGGAATGCATGGCTCTCCTCCTCCGTTTTCCCTTGTTAGAGACACAGAGCGCTGCTTCACATTTGTCTGGAAGACAGAAACACGTCACACTCTTTATGAGCCCATCACTCTGTAACAAGTGGCCTCTGGGGATGGAAATGGTCTACAGAGGGCCGGGCAGCAGATTGGCTGGCTGTTTCTCTGCTTGCTTCGATGTTTCTGAATTTCAGCACAAATGAACTTCCTGTGAAATCAAATCTTATGGGAGAACCTGAAAGATGCGAACAGGAAACAAACACAAGGGCAACATCTTACAAATTTGAAATCAAAATGTGACTGAAGGCCGAATGACTGACAGCAACCAATCACGGCTTTCTTAGTGCTACGTAATGTTGAATAAGACAAAAGTTAACAACAGCGTTTATGAGTGTCTGCTGTGAACCTTGCATATTTTTAACAATTCATCATTTAATGGTAATCCACACGCTAAAAAAGATTGCGCAGCATTTCAGCGTACTACTTAGTTCTTCGATCACACAGCTTCTTTTACAGAAACGCACAAAGAAAGCTTGAAACTGGCTGAAAGAAAATAACGTCAAGCTGACATTTTTCTGTTATCGTGCCTGAACGCTCAACTTTATTATTAGCTTACAGGTCAATTAATATTATTCGCTTACAGTTTGGAATCAGCGAAGGTAAATATGATCAAATTTCACTTATTTTTATGTACATGCTTAATTATTTTTTTGCATTTTATTAACCCAAAATAAATTAATGTTTAACATTGACATGCATCTTTTTTATCTGTTCTAGCTGAAGAATTCGTCACTCATAACACTATTCTGCTGGAACAGGAATCGATGCTTCTTTAAATATAGTTTGTCATTTGAACTCGAGATAAAGAAATGTCCTGTTCATTCTAGAACAGGAGGCCGTGACCAGTGGTCCACCATGTTATCAAAGTAAAAGGCTTGAAACAGTTTTATACAACCATTTTCTACAATATTTAAAATGCTCCCATACCATAATGCTGCTGAAGACCCCTCTATAGGCACTCATGGCACTTCATAAACATTTAGTCTCTGTCATCATTTCATTGGAAGAGTCAAATCCACCTTTCTTTCCTCCTCGGTCCTCACTGCAGACCTTTAGCTCTTGATCTTTTGTTCACCCTTTTAATTGGATCTGTGAATGATGTGGAACATCTTGATGATTTTATTAAATCTTACATCTGGTAATGAGTTTCTACATCCAAGCCTCTGGGGGTTTTGGCAGGGTTAGAGAGGTAAAAGACTAAATTAACATGTCCGGAAAGGAAATAAGGTAAAAGACAAAAACAGTCTCTTGCACTGTCAAAAAAGCTCAAATGAAATCACTGGACAAAATAAACTAATTTGCTTTCTTAACACTTGTTGGTCTAATATTACACAATTATCATTATTATTTAAAAAAACTGTCTTTGTAAATCTAAAACGTAATAAATTGAGAAAGTCAGATTACTGTTGTGGGTAATGAAGCCTTTTTTTAAATCATGGCTAAAGTTAACTCAGGAATTAAAAGAGTTTAAATTGTTAACCTATTCATTGTCACTAAATGTATTGAGGATACACATGAAAATGCACAATTTAAACCTGTGTATGTCTGTACTCTCCAGACAGAATTTCAATCATCTCTGAGAAATAGACACACATGCGCACACACACAAATCAGGGATCTCCAACCCTGCTCCTGGTGAGCTACCGCCCTGCAGACTACAGCTCCAACCCCGGCTGTGTCTCAATCAGCTCCCTTGTTCAGTAGTCAGGGCACTGACCAGGGAGTAAGCCATTTTAAGGGCTGTCTCATTTACAAAATCCTTCCGGTGCACTGAAACGTTCGTTCCCTAAAAATCCCACAATGCACCGCAAAAACCAGGGAACATCGATGCTATGTTCTCTTACTGGAAATCACGTGACAAGCTTTGAAGACGTTTAACGGAAATCGCAGGAGCCAACTCACCAGAACTTTTGAAAAGACAAATGTTTATTTAATGTTATGTATAAACAAAAGTGGCAAGACAAGCAGGCAACACAATCTAACTAACAATTAAATTGAATAATCAACCAAATTTGTGCACGGATATGTAACAGAATAATTAAAGTGTTTCTCATATGTACTTCAAACAGTATTTAGTCAGAGAGATGTCGTTTTTGCCGATTGTTGATTAATACCAGCCGTGAAGTATCACAACGCGAATTAAGCCATCACGCCACAGGAAAATAAGTGAACAGTGTACCAATGTGAAGTGAGCCAGGGTCTTTACCGGTGCCCGAGCCCGTGTACACGATATACTGAATCACCAGGAGCAGGGTTGGACACCCCTGCTTTTAAGAAATTCAGATCCTATGATCCGGTCCCTTATGAGACAGATAACGGCTGACTAAAAATCACTTAAATGTAATTATCACCAATTTCTTAGTTGTATTGTAACTGGTCATAACATGGTGTATTCTGGAGGCTTAGACGCTAGTCATATGTGACCCTAGACCACAAAACCAGTCTTAGAAGCGGAACTGTTGATGGAATTCAAGCTATGTAATATTAATAAATGATTTAGAAATGTAGCTTTAACATCTTGAGATGAATTTGTGGACAAGGAAAACATTAAAGCTGTAGTCCATAACTTTTGTGTCTACATTGCCATTTCTTGCAACATAAAATTGCAGGTTACTTTACATACCTACGTAAAACGATGTCAAACTGACAATGGGCTAATTTGACTTCATGCAGCTCTGCTCAGAACAATCTGAGAGCTTTTGGATCGCTCCCATGGTTCTATTGTCAAACGCCGATCAGTCTGAGCGTTCCCGTATGAAGTCAAACATTACCATTTGTAAATATACAAAACCAGCTCAACCAATAAATCATTATCATATGCTGTCGTGCATCGAGATAAGGTAAGGATAGTTTTCAGATTTTTTACATACTCATTCAACAAAAAAGGTTATACATTTTTGGAGCATTTAGCTTTAACAACATTTCGGGAGTGACCTGGTGTGTAAATGCAATTTCATGTTAATATTAAAGACAAATACCAGATATTCCAGATAAGTCTAGTTAAACTGATAAAACCAAATATATTCCAAATATATGACATTGTCATTATATACTTAAAGCTTGAAATTCCTGTAAATACACAAAAATTCAATAGACACAAAATCTGTAAAAATCTTTGTTTATTCAGTGCATGAAGTCAGTTACGTTTTCCTTACAATCACAGTCTTGCATAGAAAGAAAATGTAAAATGAACTCAACGTTTTTCAAGAACTCTAACGTTGGCCTCATTTGGGTCCTGCTGTCTCTGTTAATAAATCCTTTCAATAATGTAGAGAGCTCAAAGCAGGTCGAAACACAACGGCACGCACCACTACTGTATGCAGCAGTTACATCACGTTGCAGAGCCTATAGAGGACATTAAAGTAGAGGCGGATCTCTGATGAATAATGTACACCGCAATGCACTCAACTTCACAGGGGTCTTATGCTAATAACACAATTAAAACTAATCAAAAGCCCATTTGGAACAGCTCCATTATTAACACTGTGGATGTGTAAAGGAGGGGCATGAACTCGAACTTCTCACACGACTGACATACGTTCGCCCACCCGTTTCATCTCATTAACTTACATCGCGGCAGCAAACTCATGGGTGTCCAAGTGACAACAAATGTAACGGATCAAAAAACCCATCCGACGATACGCTCAAGCCTTCTTCAGAGCAGCTGGACGAGAAAGGGGGAGCTAAAAAGGAAAGCTTGAATTTGTGCCTGTCGGTCATGTTATATCAAGACTCATTTGCTAAGCAGAGTTCTGTGGCAGAGCGGATGTAGCCAGCAGCCTCCCCGATTGAGCTCCCTGTGCTGGGACAGGAGCTGTTTGAGGGAGGGGAAACAAGACTTCGGCATTCTCTTTCCCAATCATTTTTTCTTTTTCCATCAGCTCTTGTTTCTTGGCGTTGTCCAAAATCAGTTGAACTTTCTGGGAGAAATTGACACGGGGGTCATCCGATGGTAAGGCGGGACAGTCGCAGCTTGCACGGAGTTCCAGAGCCTATGACAACAAGAGAAGTGTGCATATTAGACAAGATAGTTGCGAGCCTTTACTTTGGACATCGAAAGGCAAGGCAAGGCAAGGCAAGTTTATTTGTATAGCACATTTCATACACAATGGCAATTCAAAGTGCTTCACATAGAAGAAATTAAAAATATCCATTTGATAAAACAGTTAAGAAATAAGAAAAATAAAAGTAACCAGTTAAGAATAAAAAATAAAATTACAAAGTTTAGAACAAATAAGAAAAATAAAAGTAACCAGTTAAGAATAAAAAACAAAATTACAAAGTTTAGAACAAATAAGAAAAATAAAAATTAACCAGTTAAGAATAAAAATAAAATATAGTTTAGAACAGATAATAAATAAAATAAAGTACAGCACAAACAGTCGGACGGTCAGAGGCACAGTGGCACATTAATCAAATGCAAAGTTAAACAGATGTGTTTTGAGTCTGGATTTGAATGTGGATACTGTGGGAGCACATCTGATCTCTTCTGGAAGCTGGTTCCAGCTGCGGCTCGCATAATAGCTAAATGCAGACTCTCCTTGCTTGGAGAGAACCCTTGGTATTTCTAGCTGATACGATCCTAATGACCTGAGTGTTCTTTTGGGTCTGTATTCAATGAGCATATCTGCAATGTATTGAGGTCCTAGGCCATTGAACGATTTATATACCAGTAATAAAACTTTAAAATCTATCCTATATGTAACTGGTCGCCAGTGTAAAGACCTGAGGACTGGTGTGATATGATCATATTTTCTCGTTCTGCTCAGAATCCTTGCCGCAGCGTTCTGTATGAGCTGCATCTGTCTTATGGTCTTTTTGGGGAGGCCAGTAAGGAGTCCATTACAATAATCCACCCTGCTGGTGATGAAAGCATGCACTAGTTTCTCTAAGTCTTGACTGGAAACAAAGCATCTAATTCTTGCAATATTTTTCAGATGATAGTATGCTGATTTAGTTATTGCTTTGACATGACTACTGAAGCTAAGATCTGACTCTAGAGACACACCGAGATTCCTGACTTGATTTTTTGTTGTTTGACCTTTAGAGTGAAGGTACGCGTTCACCTTGAGAACTTCATCTTTATTTCCAAATGCAATGACTTCAGTTTTGTCTTTGTTTAACTGAAGAAAGTTTTGGCACATCCAACTATTTATTTCATCAATGCATTTGAGCAGGGAGTCAATGGGGCTGTAATCGTTAGGCGATAGGGCTAAGTATATCTGTGTGTCGTCTGCATAGCTGTGGTAAGCAATTTGGTTATTTCTCATTATTTGGCACATTGGGAGCATGTACAGGTTGAATAGGAGAGGCGCAAGAATTGAGCCTTGAGGGACTCCGCATGTCATGGATGTCCACTCAGACTTATGGTCACCTATACTCACATAATAACCTCTTGCTTCTAGGTATGACCTGAACCATTTTAGGACTATCCCAGAGAGCCCCACCCAGTTTTCCAGCCTGTCTATAAGTATGTTGTGATCGACCGTGTCAAATGCAGCACTGAGGTCGAGTAGGACCAGCACGGATAATTTGCCTGAATCAGTACTTAAGCGAATGTCGTTTACTATCTTAATGAGCGCTGTCTCTGTGCTGTGATGCGGGCGGAACCCAGATTGAAAATTGTCAAAGTATCCGTTTGAGCTTAAGAATTTGTTCAGCTGGTTGAAGACAACTTTTTCAATTATCTTACCTATGAAGGGAAAATTTGAGATCGGTCTATAGTTGTTTAATATGGTCTTATCCAGATTGCTCTTTTTCAGGAGGGGTTTGACAACAGCAGTTTTCAGGGAGTTTGGGAAACTTCCAGAGAGAAGTGAGGCATTTACCACATCTAGGAGATCTGCTTCTAAACAGTTTAACACACTTTTGAAAAAAGATGTGGGAAGTGCGTCAAGGGTGCAGGTTGATGTTTTAAGGTGTTGAACGGTTTCTTCCAAATTGTTGCCATCAATTTCTTCAAAATCAGACATTGTAACTACTTTCTCAGGTTGTGGTGTGATCTGCCCGACCCCAGCGCTACTCAAGGATGTGCTGATCACCTTTCTAATATTATTGATTTTATCAGAGAAGAAAGATGCAAACTCACTGCACTTGCTGTCTGAGAGCATTTCACTGGGAATCTGGCTTGGGGGGTTTGTCAGTCTGTCTACAGTAGCGAAAAGAGTCCTGGTGTTGTTTAAGTTGCTGTTTATAATATTTGAGAAGAAAGTCTGTCTAGCTTTGCCTAGTTCCATATTGAAAGCATGGATGGTGTCTTTGTAGATGTTATAATGGACTACAAGTTTTGTCTTCCGCCACAAGCGCTCTGCTTTTCTGCATTGTCTTTTCATATTTTGCACCGCCTTTCGGAAAGGCTTCCGTCTAACCCTCTACCAAGCTTACCAGGCGTAAGAGGGAGGGAAGAATTGGTGGATTGATGGATGGATGAATAGATTGACAACAAAATGCCTGCATTACATTAGTTATTCAAGAAGACCAAAAGGCCATCTACATAATTCAGACGTTTTACAAGACTGATTTGACAAAAACGGGACCTCCACTGGTCTCTGCGAACTCTAAACTAACCTCTGACCTCCATTAGGGATGATGGAGAAAAGCCCTCATAACATCAGATCAATAATTACTCCAGACACATGACCTCAAAGACCAGGACCAGCTAAACGACACTAAAAGAGGACAGCGTCTATTGAGAGATGTATGGCTTAAAGTGATGGTTCGCTGTTGTTCGGTTACCAACATTCTTTTAAAAAAGGGTATTTTAATCTGGATAAAATGCATTTCATGATAGCTTAATGTATCTTGTAGCCTATATTAAATTCACATTGATTTTTGTTTATTCATATGTATGTATACATATGTAACATTATTAATTCCCATGTGTTTTTTTATCTTACAGCACATTATATCTACAGGACAACTAAGGAGTGTTCTCCGTTTAGTTCGGTTGACCTGTGTGTGCATCCCTTTTTACATCATCGAAAAATGGGAACAACCTTTAAAATGAGTATTACATTTAGTTGTTTTTTTAAAGAAATGCAAATATTAAATATAATAGTTTACTATTTTTAGTTAGCAATTTCAACATATCCTTTCAACAGAAAGCATTTTCTAGTTATTCAGAACCCTCTGCCCAGGGGAGAATTTATCGGAATTGGCTGCTAAATACACACAAGAAATTCAACCCAGAAAAAGGGCAGATTTCAACAACACCGCTATGTTTGAGAATCAGGACATTAGGGAAACTCTTAAATCTAAACGACACTTGATATAAAGAGAATGATGGACCGAAGCTTATTGGGAACATTTACCCAAGAGGGACACATCAGTTGAATACTTAGGGCCAATCTGAAACAGAATAACCTTTTAAAATGCACATTGATTCTTCAGATGGAACATCACGGATATGGAACATCACAGATAAAATGGAACCAGCTGACCAATTGAACCATCTGTGAAAAGGATATACTTGACTGTATAATGCTTTCCTGTAGCTCAGTGGTTAGAGCGTAGCGCTAGCAACGCAAAGGTTATGGGTTTGATCCCAGGGGGTTCAATGCAATGTAAGTCACTTTAGATAAACCTGTTTGCCAAATGCATAAAAATGTTATGTATGAATTATGTGCTAAATAAATGCAATTGACATCTTCACTCTTTATTGTTTTTGAAGTATAGCATAAACTGAAGCTTTGAGAACAATGGAGGCTTGACAAAATACACACAAACATGTGCGAAGTTCATAAATAACTTTAACATATTAGTACAAGATAGAATCAACAAATAAAAGAAAAACAGATTGTAGTTGTTTTTCCTGTTTTTCTGTGCATTTTTGTTAATTCGATTGAAATAAAAACTATACTTCCTAATATGCTGTGATTTGCCTTTTTGCTAAATAATTTTGTCCAAAAAATTCTTTAAAGTGTTTTGAATGAATGAATGAAGCATTTATATATGCCAAAGTGCTTTACAATCATACGAGGGGGTTGAAACCACAACTGTGCAGCATCCATTTGGATGGTGCAACGACAGCCACAGTACAACGGCGCTCACCACACACTAGCTATAGGTGGAGAGAGGATATTCAGAGGGTGGGGATTATTAGGAGGCTCTGATTGACAAGGGCCAGTGGAGGGAATCATACCCAGGATGGCAGGGTTTCACCCCTACTCTTCACGAGAAGGGCTCTTTAATGACAACAGGGAGTCAGGTCCTCGGTTTAACATCTCATCCAAAGAACGGTGCTTTTTACAGTATAGTGTCCCCATCACTATATTTGGGGCATCAGGACCCATACAGTCCACAGGGTGAGCACCCCCTGCTGGTCTTCCTAACACCTCTCCCCGCAGCAACCTAGTTTTCCCAGGAGGTCTCCCATCCAAGTAGTGACCAAGCTAAGCCCTGCTTAGCTTCAGTGGGCTTCGGTCTTGGGCTTCCAACACTTAAAGCAACACTTTAGAACACTTTTCCCCCTGTGGTTGATAAGCACGATTGTCTGTTACCAGTGTAGTAAATAACGTGGGCAGAGCAATACACGTGAATTTGTTTACTAAGCTGATAGAACCAGCGAATGCCGAAATGTTGTTTGGAAACCACATCGCACTCATCCACGGGCAGGGGATGAGCGGGTCTGTGTGTACTGACCCGAACACAGAACTTACGGAGTGTGCTTGTAGTCGCTATGAAGCTGTTCAGGTAGCAGCGGCAGTAGAATTTGTCCGGTTAAGCGTTGTTCAACCATTGAAATAATTATATAATAATTCTACTATTGAAGACATTATTTTATGGTAGAAAAACTACAAAGTTTGGCTTTAATATGCTAATAATTTTGGTATAAAAGAAAAAAAATTATAATTATGACCCATACAATGTATTGTTGGCCTTTGGTAATATACCCGTGCTACTTATGTGATCCAGTGTCACAATTGTGCCTCGTTTTTAGAATTTTTGATAAACAATTGCTTCAGAACATATGTGACTAACAGCAAGACCATCCATAATAACATCCTAAGAAAATACACGAATAATGTTCCTAATATTCTCATATTTTACTGAAAACTTAGATAGAGAATGACCAAAACCTCTCAGAATTTTAAGTATATAGGAGTTGTACTGACAGTATATATATGTGTATACATTACCTACACAGAAAACGGTTGCATTGGAGTGTTACCAAGATGGCTACAGGGTGAAACGACTTAAGGGGACTCTGCGGCATAATCAGGAGTCTGCAGAATAGCCTTTATACAAATGCATTGACTATGTAATAAGCAGCAGGAGACATGCATACTTCACTACAGTAATTGTCATCAGCGAGTGCATGCAGACTCCATTGGCTTAGGTTAAGGAGGGTGAGAATAGAGAAGGATGGAGGCCGTTTTAAAGTAACTACCCAAAGGACCAATACTCTTTCCTCAATAGCACCAGAACAGAACAAGACCGGCATTACAGTTGATGGACAATTAGCGCCTTGACCATCTGTTCATTCTTGTTTGGAGTGCCAGAGTTAGCAAGCAAGACTCAAGGTTAAAGGGATATTTTACCCCCAAATTTGAATTTACATTAGTAAATAATTTACTTTGTTAGTTACAAAATGGTATAACCTTCTTCCAAAGAAGAATACCAATGATAAAGTTCAGCCGAAGTTGAATTCGTTACATGTATATAGGGCTTTTCTGGGCAATCAAAGCGTTTTTCATTGAAGGGGGGAATCTCCTTAACAACCACCAATGTGCAGCATCCACCTGGATGATGTGACGGCGGCCATATTTCGCGTCAGAACGCTCACCACTCACCAGTTTATTGGTGGACAGGAGAGAGAGTTACAAAGCCAATTGCTACATATGGGGTTGATTCGGAGGGCAGGACGCCGGGGTAACATCCCTACTCTTATTCGAACGACATCTTTAATAACCACAGAGAGTTAGGACCTCGATTTAACATCTCATCCGAAGGACGGATATGATAGCCTTGTGTGAGGAACATACTTAAATGTAATTAGTCCCTGCATGCTACTACAAAACTAACATCCATACTCATTCACATGCATCTTTCCGTCACTGTTCCGAGCTGCTTGCAGCACTTTGCATCGTATATTATTGAGACTCCATTTTGTGTAGGCACTGGTGTGTGACAGGAGAACATGGTTGTGTATACGGCTCCCCACACTGCTCTATAGTCTATAATCTCTCGCCAGCTTTTTCTTTGTATAACACACATAAATACTAATAGGTCGGCAGTATACAGCACGTAGGCACCCATATGTGTTTCTAAAACATTTAACATCACAGACTTGGACCTCTTTTTCTGCTACACAGTAGATTCCGCTGTTCATCTATATACATACAAACAGAAATGTTAACGTTTAGCATGATGCTAGGCTAGTATCCTCATAGAAAACATCACATATTCCCTATTAAAACTTTAAACCGTACCAAAATTGAACGAATGTAGTTCACGCGGTGCGTTTACAACAGATGTACCTAGTGCTCCATTGACTAGCAAAAGCTCAATTTTGCTTCTCTTTTTATTCCACAGTCTAAAATGAAACTGCGTGTTTTACTGAAAAATATGCTCTTTCGCGTTCTGCAGTTGAAAGAAAGTCATACTGGTTTGACATGAGGGTGAGTAAATGACGGCAGATGTAAACAACCCCTTTATGGTGCAGTAACACTAGACTAAATTCAACCCTGTGTAAAAATCTTTTGCCCTGTAGTTTACAATGAACTCATGAATTCACTGTGGCCGATCCAAATCCAACACAAGAGCTCATTTCATGCATATTACATGCATATTACCACTGCACTCTCTGACAAACCACTGCCGTGCAATTCGTACACATCAAACGCGCAATGCCCTATACAGCACTGTGCAAGAGTACACGCCATAAATGATTTAGTCTCAATCACTTATGAAGAATCTCTCCAGTGGGTGCTTGTGATTGGTTAACTTTTCCAAAATGCCAAGTACAGTTCGTCGTTTTTACAGATCATCCGGGCTTTTCATAACCCTGGCCCTGCCTGCCGAATAGCATTTATCATTTCCACAGCAAACGTGGTGTAAGTCGTGTGTGCAGACGGCTGGGTTCACTGCAGACCAGAGGGGTCTCCAGACGTCTCGTTAGCTCTGGTATTGTCTGGATATCAGACACGGCTGCGAGACGTGCTGTGTGCGTTTCTGATGGGCACTCTATTTAAATCAAGACTGCAGTGCACCCAATACTGTACATATTACGCTATTTAAATACAAAGAATGACTGTTTTTTTAACAAACACCTTGTGGGTTACTGGTACGGGAGACAATGGTGTTATCAGATAACTAATTTACAGCCATTCATAGTATATAAAAAACCATTAACAGTTAATGTGTTTTCTACATTGTTATATGGATAGTTCATACGAAAATGATTGAATCAATGACTCATCCTCGTGTCATTCCAAATGGTACAGTTCCTATTAGTCGACAATGAAAACAGTGGATTACGCGAAATAATTACACTAAATGTTATAATTTAAATGACTTTCATTTTAATGTAACATTTTACATAATATACAAAAACAATATGTTTGAAAAAATTATTATTCATAGTCTTTAAACGTGTACCAGGAGGGAAATGTTTTAATTTTAGGTCAGATCTAGCATGCGTTTCCTTCCTTTGTGCCAACTGCAGCACGCTCAGAAATGACCATTTAATAGACGAGTTGTGGGGGTGTTTTGAAGGCGGAAAGCGGGTGGGTTTTACGCAAACCATGTCATATCAAAGTGGCATAACAATAATTTCTCTGGAGCCATGCGTAACCATATTGTAAAAACGAAATAGTAGATAATGATCTAAAGCTACGTACAGTTATGTTGACAATTACTTCGTGATAAATATCAATATTTTAATATTTGAAATGCATGAAAGACGGATTGACGTTATTTGATGGCAGAATGAGCTGTAAATACGGTGAAGGCATCTTGAGCACACTCAATAAAACTGAGATGAGAATGTCTCAGCTTCTAGATTCACAGAACTTTGAATTTGATTATAATGTTTATCACAAAAAAGCACTTGAATAAACATGTTGATTAGCACTGTTTTCTGTGTGCCCTTGCAGAGCTTGCACAGATTCCTCAGACGGAATAATTTTTCATAAACATTGAGCCGACTTTCATCCGAGTATGCATTTCATCGACGAGAACATGTAAAATAATATTAACATCATAATCACATGCGGACTCGGGTGTTTAGCCCAGCTCAGTATATGTGTGTTCTCTAAATTAGCTAATATGGGCAGTAAGCTTTATTAGCGTCTTTTTCGTTTGCCCTCTGCGAGATTAAATGCATTCTGTAGATTGTCCTGTAACTTTTGTCCATTGCTTTCTATTAGCTTTTTTTATTTACACACATTGCTTTGCTTTATAAAACATAAAAGCATGGTATAATGTAGACTATCTTGTTTGTTGATAGGCTATATGCCTACCCTGATTATAACGTGTACTTTAATTGCAATAGAATTTAAAAAGCAGTTTTTTTTCATTCATTCAACATCACTTAAATAAACGAATAATGATTTATATTAACTGTAGCTAAGTATTTTAAGTTGTAGAGTCCGAAAAAACTGACTTATAAATAAACTGGATTTCATAAAGTCCTATAGGCTACATGTTTTAAGCCCAGGCACAAAAGAGACAAATGGATTACATAGGCCCTAGGCAACATTTTTGGACCGCCTTCTGGCCCATTCTTGGTTTTAGACTAGTTGACTACAAAGTTACAAAAATGTAGTTTAAACGACCGTCAAATTAGTCGTAGCACACATCCCTATTCCAAACCCATATGACTTGCTTTCGTCTGCAGAATATATTTTGAAGAATGTTGGTAACCGAACAACATAGGACCCTAATGACTCTCATTATATGGACATTTCTTTAAATATCTTCTTTTGTGTTGTCCAGAAGACAGAGTCATATACTGTACATGTTTTAAATGACATGAGGGTGAGTAAATGATGACAGATATTTTACCTCTAGCCAAATTATCAAACTGTAAAAAAAAAAAGCAAACTGTAAGACCACACTGAAAATCTCTCAACCTGGAATAAATAAGCTTTAGGATTCTGAAAAGTCTAATACACAAAAAGCTACGACTTAAAATGAAATCTTTAGTTTCTGCTGTTAAGATGCGCTGCGTATAGGTCACTAATCAGATGTAAGCAAACCCCTTTGTACAAAAGGTCAGATTTGATTTCTTCCACTGAAGCGCATAAGATGCTCATTGGAACATTGTCGGATCATGCTGGGATAAGACGGATCATCAGGTTTTGCACAAAATTGCAAAGTTTTTGCCAGCTCGAGTGTATGCTGTCATTAAAGCAAAAAGAGGACAATCGTAACCAAACATTACCCCAAGAAAATGTATATCAAATCCTCAATTAATCTTTCCACCTACATTGTTAAATTTTTGAGTAACAAATAGCAATTAGTTCGAAAATGCAAAACAGAAACATTTATGTTGGGGTGAGTTCATATATTTAGTAGTAGTAGTCGTCTTTTTAGTATTTTTATCATATTTTCTCAAAACAAATGTGCACACACATAACATTTTAAAGAACCACTAAAGTAGGCCTACATTGAAGTGTACTAAAGTGCATAGAAGTGTCCCAGTGCATTAAACAAAGTGTACTTTGTTTAATGCATTGGTGTAATGAAACCGGGGGTTTCGGCAGGACTTCTTAAATAGGCAATAATGTTTAGTTTACCTATACAGCCTGGAATTTAAAGAGAAGTTGAATCCGGAACAATGTCATAAAAAACTATCCTAATACAATCCGTACAGGTGAAAGTGCAAGACTGTACCTTTTGAATGCCTATATATATATATATATATATATATATATATATATATATATATATATATATATATATATATATATATATATATATATATATATATATATATATATAAATGTGAATTGTGTCAATTTTTTGGAGCACACTAGTTTATACTGTACATATCCCTTAAAGCTAACACATTTTTTTTTAAAGCCAAAAAACTTTGGGACTTTAAAATTCCATAGAACTTGATCTGAACTTTGATTTGTTGTTAACATAAGTGTAATCGTGATGTACACCATAATGGTTAAATGTGTGTGGGAAATGGTTATATTCCTGTGGTAATGATGCGTGTTCTTTTTGTGTGTTTTACCTCGGGGATGAGGCGGTTCAGCTGTCTAACACGGTTTTGGTGGGAGGGGTGTGTGGACAGCCACTCTGGGATGTTGGGCTGTCCTTTCAGCTGGTCAGAGATCTCCATCTGCTGCCAGAACACTGGGCCCGCCCTCACGTCAGCACACGCCTAACACACAGACAAATCTCAATAAATACGCCTACAGAAATGATTTTCTTGCATGTTAACGCCTCGCCATCATCAAAGGAATCAAACCCCACAGGGTGCTCAGAGCACTGGACATCGTCATTAACTGGAACTGGAGCAGACTCACTCACAGGCATGACTCATGACTAGTCTAGCTAGCCTCTCACCGTTACCGCAGCAACGTGCCAGTGTCCTTCACCGGGCAGGCTGTGGCAGGCGAACGGATCTGGGCCCATTTACGAGCAGCGGGCGTTCGGTTATTACTACTAATAAGAGATGGAGGGGAATCGAATAATATGTTTCTCTATAATGGTGCCAAGTATGGGACCAGGAAACATGCTGACAGGATGAGTACTACACCGTGAATCAGACGACTGCCACATACCGACTTTTTCACTAAAACAATTTGTAAAACCACAATGCCATCTAGAGGTCATGTTGGATACAGCAAGTATATGACTAATAGAAAGAGGGTGCTCCACCACTACAGGTTTGTCTACTCGTTCACTATATTTCACTGGCATGTATACTTCAATTATATTTGTAGTAATCAGCTTTTGCTATTTTTAAAAAGCAGTTGCTTTTATTTGATGTGGGATGCTTCATCGAGTTGTTCCAAATCTCAAATTTCTTTGTTCTGATGAACACAGAGAAATATATTTAATAAAAATGCTTATAACCAAGCAGATCTTGCCCCCCATTGAATCCCAAATTTGGGTGAAGTATCCCCTTTAAATAGTGATTTCACACCTATCACCATGGCAGGATTTTTATAAATTTCCGTTATCAGGGAAAAAAAATCAACTATAAAAATACAGTTGCCTAATCAAAGTTTTTTGATATCACAAACTGCACGCTTAAAATACATTCATTGCAATGACAGTTGCCTACTACACTTTATTGGTCACTTAGAATCTTTCGGCCCAGATCTTACAAAGTTTATCCCCAATCTTCAAATAGGTTACACCACCAACATTTCCTCTCCAAATGTGTCGTTCGTATCGTACATTTATTATAAGAACATTTCATTCTGAAATCTCAAATGATCTGATCAACAGGATCATTTCTCACTGTGAATATAATAATATGCATTTAATAATATCTCTGGTACCTTGGCAGCCAGCTGCAAGCCAACCTGATCCGCCTCAGCCTCCAGCTTTCGACTGAACGGCCGATCAAATGAGAACTACAGCACATACAAAGATAATGAGCGAGAAAATAAGTCCGTTAAATGAGCCATTTTAACAAATCACACAGCAGTTATATTGGGTAAACAGAGGAAAATGGACAAAACTGAAAAAAAAATTCTGAACCATATTTGGAGAGCAAAATGACTCCGAGATAAAAAAGCCAAACCATTAAAATGTAATTTATTTTGAATGTAATGGGGAAAGAAGAAGAGGAGCCAGGAAAGAAACGGATGAAAAAAACCACATAAAAGCGGAACAAAACACTACAAAGTATCTATGAAGGAAAACACTATAAAAAACAAAAGTGCATTAAAACTGAAAGCGGGCCTTTGTTTCACGCCACACAGCCATTCAGAAAATGCTAATTCAATATCCATTTAGAAGACAAATAAATGGAGCTGAAGTGAATTTTAAGTAAGCTCAAATTGAAGTCATGAGAAAACCAAATAATATAGAATCTCCTCTGAGATACTGTTATTGTTTTACAATGGTGGCGAGAGAGCACTTCAGAAGGTTTCTTTGAGCTTTAGTGGAGGAATAAAACTTGTTTAAAGGGCCCTTTAGAGGATTGTACAATCAATTTTGAAGGACTGTTCGCGCAGCTAATGGCCAAACGCGACCTAAACTTATATTAGAAATATATATACGTCATATAATTCATTCTGATCAAACATAACTTTATTCTTAAATAATATAAAAAAGGACAAAATGTGTATGAATTTTTTTTTTTAAAGGGACACCAAAGAAAAAAGCCTGGAATAATCTGAAGAGCAAATTCTACGATAAAAACCAGGTGTTGACTAAAGGGACAAACGAAAATTCTGTCATCATTCACTCACCTTCGAGTTGGGCCAAATGTGTATAAATGTATTTGTTCTGATGAACACAGAGAAAAATATTTGAAAGAATGCTTACAGCCAAACCATAGTAGGAAACAATACAATGGTAGTCAAAAGTGCCCCAGAACGGTTTGCTGTTCACCATTCTTCAAAATGTCTTCTATTGTGTTCAACAGAAGTATCTTTTCCTACTATGGTAGTCAATGGGGGGCAATATCTGTCTGGATATGAGCATTCTTCCAAATACTTTTCTTGGTGTTCATCAGAACAAACAAATGTATACAGGTTTGAAACAACTCGAAAGTGAGTAAATCTGGACAGAATTTCCATTTTTGGGTGAAGTATCCCTAAAAGGGTTAGTTCATCCCAAAATCACATTTGTGTGATTTTTTACTCACCCACACAACGTTAAACATGTTTGAGACCTCTCTGCGTCTTCGGAGCACAAATAAAGATATTTACTGTATGTGACATCCGAGAAATTTTAAGAACTCTTAATAGACATGAATGTCCAGAAGAGTATTAAAGAAAGTATTAAACAGTATTTGAAGCGACGACAATACTTTATGGGCGAAAGCAAACAAAAATATCGACTTAAAAAGAAATATTCTCTTCCGTCTTGCCACTCTATGGTGCGCGTTCAAGAGAGCACTTTGACGCATGCGCATTCAGTTGGTCAAAAAAAGTCCAAGTCCTCCTCAATATAGAAAACATAAGAAATTTTGTGAAGCTACAGCATGCGCCTGCTTGTAAACACAGAGTTGCACTTCCGGGTTGTCAGTCAGAACACCGGCATCTGCCCCCACCGAATGCGCATATGTGTCAAAGAGCTCTCTTGAATTCGCACCATAGAATGACAAGTCAGAGGAGAATATATCGAGTCATTATTTTGGATTGTTTTTCGCAGAGAAAGTATTGTCGTCGCTTAAAAAAAAAATGTCTCTAGTACTTTTCTGGACCTTGACAACAACTATAACCATGATGTCTATAAGTAGGCCTGGAAATCTCTCGGATATCAACCAAATATATTTATTTGTGCTCCGAAGATGCCGGGAGGTCTCAAATGTTTAACGTCATGTGGGTGAGTAAAACAGAACACATCTCGTACAGAACACATGATAAGGGCTGTTGAGTTCCTTACACAACCTCTGTTGTAATGGATCTATCTGTAGTATACCAACCCTGCTTTTTTTTCACAGTGTATAAGTTTGACACTGTAATGGCGGCCGTTGTTAAGCCCACTTAACCAGCATGGCATTGATGGAAAAGCCCAAAAAGTGTGAGTGAGACGTCAAAGGTCACCTGGACTAGTTTGCTTTGAATCCAATGGCCGAGCACAGCCAAACTGTCACGAGGACAGATCGCCCAGATCGCAGTTAACATGATGAGAGACAACAACTCCACCATGTGAGACATACTGGCCTGCTCTGCCTGAAAGAAAGAGAGAGAGAGAGAGAGAGAGAGAGAGAGAGAGAGAGAGAGAGAGAGAGAGAGAGAGTTATTACTCAAGTAACCGTTGCATAAACAGGCATAAATTCCTTATTAGATAGTTTTTGGCTTTGTTGATTTCATCGCTTATCTACTATGCTAATTTGTTTTCATCTTGGTGTAGTTTAGAGACTTAACAGCTCAGATTTTGACAGTATGCTCAACTAGGAACAACACAGGAAAGCAACCAGAAAAAGAGAGATACAATAAATCACAATGCATTATAATAACAACACACATTTGTTCTGATGAGGGCAAAGAATATACCAAAACACATGCTCATAATCAGATGGGGAGATGCTGCTATGCGGATGACTCCAGTTGTGTATTTTATATAGTTGTATTGAAGTACAGTCTGCGATTTGCATTAGGTGATACGGCCTTGTTTATGTATGATGAAAATATTTTGAAGAATGCCAGTAACCAAACAGATCTCATCCCCATTGACTCACGTAGTATTTATATCCCCTACTATGATAGTAAATGAGGGATGACATCTGTTTGGTTACTGGCATTCGTCCAAATATCTTCTTCTGCAGAACAAAGGCATTTATACAAGTTGAGGGTGAGTAAATGATGACAGAAATTTCATTTTGAGTGAACTATCCCTTCTTAAAATATTCTTTAAGTGGACAAAATGGGTGCTGTACAGCTGAAAGCGTATTACAGTACCTACACTAATGCCCAGAGGCGTTTCCAAGATGACTGCCAAGTCAAGTGATGTGCTTGAGCGTTGAGCTCTTTATTTCTCTGCCCTTACCAGACCCACAAAACTACATGCTGACGCAACAGCTGTGAAATGAACCCGTCCCTTTAAACCGATCCCTTAACAGCGCTTAGAGCCTCTTAGACCCACTGCTCTTCATTTAAGAAGAGATTAAAGTAAAGATAACAAATGCAAAAGAGAGCTAAAGCTTAAGACAATTAGAAATGCCAGAAGTACTTAAAGGGGCATATTGCATATGCATATTTCACATTCGTAAAAACATTTCAAATGTTGAACTTCTGAGGGCGGGACCTACCGCATGACCAATTAAAGCATGAGCCATCTCATGCCCCAGTACAAAGGCCAGCTGATGGACGTCTGCTACAGCTTCCAGCATTCCTGTAAAGATAAACACCTCTCCATTCTGAGACACACACACACAGGAACATTAATCAATCAAGCTGTAAGATCAGATTTAGTTTTCTCCTATTATATCAGAATTGTGTTTCAAGTCTTACTTTATTTTTCATCTGTTTATCCAGAACAATCTGTCTTTATGTGATTTTGTTTGAACCTTTCTGATGAATACATCAACACACAACTGTCTGGGTTTACATGTATCTATGTAATGAGAAAATGAAGGAGCTGAAATGATATATATATATATAATTTGAATTACATTCTATTAAAGACTGAACACAGCTGATTTGTTTATAAAGATCTCTGATGCTCAGCTATGACTCACGGGTAAAACAAATGCGTTGACAGTTGGTCCTTCCACCACATGGACATTCCAGGAAACAGAGAAAATCTCAGCAATGTCCTGGTTCCTCTGGGCCAGATGCTGAACTAACAGCTCTACCGCCTGATGCCTAGGGTCTGAGGTAGGTACCAGAGACTCCTTAAACTCCTCCATATACTGTGAGTTACAAAAATAGAGTAAAACAGTATGTTTTTCCTGCGTTATACACGGATGTCCTTTTCACAGTGTTCAATACAGTACAGTGAAACGCGACATAATAGACATCAAATGTGCTCCCATTTTTTATAGATACTTTTTTTTAAAGTAGGCAACAATTTTTCCAGAGCAGTGTTTTGGCAGTGAAGTCATACCGCATCTGAAGTGAATTTTGCCAGTTCGATGAAGTTCTCCATGCTGAACACCAACAGTCTGGTCCTGCCTGTCACTGGAGATTCATCCAGGTGTGTGAGAAAGAAGAGTGAGACGAGGAACATAAATCCTGCCCCAGCTCCTGCCAAATGCCAGCGGCGACGCCAAGTCCATTCACGAAACAATTGCTTTTTATTGGGTGGCAAAGCCAGCCACCATTTTCTGATGCTCCTAGAGATAGAGAGATAGATTAGGATCCCTCATAAAATCGGAAATAGAGACCTGCGTTTTATCCGACCGAACATGTTACCCAAAATACACATTTAAAAATAGCTTAAGTCAAATATTGCCAAATGCTAAAGCCAGGGTAAGCAGTTTCATAACAGCTAGCGATAGAAGTTTAGCTTTGAAACCATAGAAAACCTAATGGTTAGAGCGTTGGGCTTGTGATCAGAAGGTTGCCGGTTCTAATCTCAGTGCCAGCAGGTCATGACTGAAGGGCCCTTGAGCAAGGCACCTTACCCCTGATTGCTCTGCAGTAATGTGCCACTGTATAAAACTACTTGTAAGTCGCTTTGGATAAAAGCGTCTGCCAAATGAATAAATGTAAATGTAAATGTAGAAGGTGAAAATCATTACAGAACATTTACAGTATAATAATGAATGTAAACTACATACTTGCTACTATTTATTGTAATACATATATACATATGTGGAATTAATGACATTTTCTACGAGTAACGTTAGAACAAAAATGACTTCTCTTTTGCTTACTTGACTTCTATTTTAATTATATTACTGATTGTAACGGTCACCAGCTGGAGTGCCCTTGAGAACCACCAGAGGGCAGTCCACATCAGACTATTTATCACTCATTCACAAACTACATTTCCCAAAACTCACTGCCCGGACTCATCATCACTGATTGCATTCACCTGTGTCTCATCACCTATAAGACTATTTATACCACGTTCACTCATTCACACACTGCAAAGTTTTCTTTAGTGTCAAACTGCATCGCAGAGCATTCTCCCTGGTTTCTTGTCTTTTGGATTTCTTGCCCTGTTCCCTGGATTAAACTGTTATAACATTTATAAAGTGTTTTCAAGTTGTGAAAGAATACTTCACAGGCATCCACTTTTCTTTAAAGTACACTTTCATGGCACGTCAATGCCGCTAAATATATGACTCACATCAGGTAGCCTTGTGAGCAAACATTCTGTTTCTATAATAAATAAATAAGTAAATGTTTGCTGGTTTTGATTAACTATTGGAAAAAATTGAATCATTAATAAAACATTGTAAGCAAACAAGTTAGTCACTCTTTGTGCATTTAGTGTTAAAGTTTGATGAATTTATCATGGTAAACGAGAAAAACGGCTTTGGATAAACATCATAATCTGAAGGCATTCTGTAGGGCACCTTAAAAAGCAGTAGGAATAGGTTGTGTCCTGGGGGTTAGAGCGTTGGGCTTGTGATCAGAATGTTGCTGGTTCAAATCTCAGTGCCAGCAGGTCATGGCTGAAGTGCCCTTGAGCAAGGCACCTTACCCCTGATTGCTCTGCAGTAATGTGTCACTGTAAAAACGACTTGTAAATCGCTTTGGATAAAAGCGTCTGCCAAATGAATAAATGTAAATGTAATCCTATATTCTCCATCTCCAGTCTGACAGATTATTTTGCAAACAACATCAAGAAAATAATGAATCTGCTTGCGAGTCAAATTAATAATGAATAAATACATGTATTAAGCATTTATAACATGTGAGTTACAATGGTTCACTATTTGGCAGGAATTTCGAAATTTGTTATTTATTTTTATCCACGCAGTTAGAACTGCTTCATAATGCATTTGCAAAAGCATATGAATCATGAATTAACACATTTATAAATGCTTTACAAAGGGTACCGTCATGTAAAGTGTTACCATATTTTGTATATACCGAGTCATGTAGGTTTTACCTTCCCAGTATGATAGCCAGGACCCAGAGGTGTGGACTCGAGTCACATGACTTGGACTCGAGTCAGACTCGAGTCATGAATTTGATGACTTTTGACTCGACTTGACAAAATGTAAAGAGACTTGCAACTCGACTTGGACTTTAAAATCAGTAACTCGTGACTTCACTTGGACTTGAGCCTTTTGACTTGAAAAGACTTGCTACTTTCCCCACTCTATCTATCTCTGTGTTAATCTGCATCTGTGTGTGTGTTTGTGCTGTCGGCACAACATCCAATCAATTTAGATCCACGTTGTTTTGATCAGACAGCATCCAATCAAATTGCAGGAAAACCAATGAAGAAGAACTGTCAAACAACGCGCCAGTTGGCAAAAATGATACCAAAGGTAGTTTCGTTCGGGTATAAAAACTACGAAATTGTCAACAAAAAACGAATTGCAATATGCAAAACATGCGGGTCGAAAATTACAGACGGAGTCGCAACAACTTCCAACTTCGTTCGACATTTGAAGTTACACAAAGAACGGTAAGTTTTGAATGACGCTAGCTTATCGGCTCATTAACTTTGCTAGCTGCATAGTTAAATCAATGAGACAACTCGCTGTTAACGTTACATTGCAAACACGTTAATCTGCGTCCACTGGGGGTTCACTCCCTTACTAAAATGATAGTTTGGTATTTTTGAAGCGGGGTTGTATGAGGTACTTAGTCAGTGTATCACACACAGTAGACGGCGGGCAGCAGCCAAACATAATCAAATCTAATCGCTTACGTCTATTTGACGTCTGCATTTACATCTGCAATATAGTTTGCTCATCTGCAATATGTCTCGGAGACGTCTGAACGTCTGTAATACATCTGCAAAAGATCTGGAAACATCTGCTGCGTAAAAACATCTGCTAAACATCTTAGAAGAGCTGTTCATCCATTCTAAATCATAAACATCTTACAGACATCTTCTGGAGGTCTATATGATGTCTGACAGCAGACATCTCTGAGACGTATTGCAGATGAGCAAACTATGTTTTGTAGATGTCTTACAGATGTAAATGCAGACTTCAAATAAATGTAAGCCAGATATATGTGTGCTATCAGGGGAATGAACGTCAGATAAAATATACTTTATATTAAGAATGTGTTAGCTTGCTGTCAGTCAAATTTTTACGGTTGATTCTGTTAGACTGGTATTAGTAATATGAGTAATTAAGAGTAGTTTCAAATACAATTCATGTGTGGCTATAAGGGATTTTCTGACACCTATTTAATATGCTTACCTCTTACAGATTTGAAGAATACCAAATGAACAAAAGCACCATAAATGAACCACAACAGCCTTCCATTTCACAATTCATGGACAGTCGTGTAGGGCATTACAGCATGAGTCATCCACAGCAGAAAGCTATCACCAATGCAATACTGTCCGACTTGATTATTGATTGCAACTTTCCCCTGTCTATTGTGGAAAACAAGAGTTTTCGGCACTTTCTGACAGTAATTGACAGTAAGTACAGCCCAGTGTGTCGCAGAACGTTGACATCAAAAACAGAAAACCTGGCTGAAGAGAGACGTTCAATATTAAAAACTCAATTAAGCAACACTGACCATGTTTCAGTCACTGTGGACATTTGGTCTGACCGAAAGATGAGGGGATTCCTTGGTGTCACTGTGCACTGGATAGAGAAAGAGGCAGATAGGATACAGCTAAAGACTAATCTCTTGGCCTGCAATCGCTTCAAAGGCTCACACACAGCTGAAAGAATCTGTGACCAATTTGAGGCAATATGTGATGAATACAACATCAAAGATAAATTGGACTACATTATTACTGACAATGCTGCTAACATGCGAAAGGCATTCTCTGTGTGCTTCCCCAGTGAACAAGATGATGAAGATGACGGAGATCATCTTGATGACCCTGAGCTCTGGTGTGACTTAACCCTGGCAGATCAGCAAACGGTAGATGCTGCTATGGCAAAGACACAGCGCTTGCAGTGTTTTGCGCACACTCTTCAGCTGGTGGTGGGAGACGGTTTGAAAGAAACAAAAGTGGCATGTCCTTCTCTTTCCAAGTTATCAAAACTTAGCTCACTGCTGCACACAAGCACTACGTTCAAAGATGTGTTTGATAGTGAATTTGGGGAACAGAAAGGCATCCCTGCCGCAGTCAACACAAGATGGAACTCAACACTAAGGCAAGTGAAGGCAGTTCTGCAGTGTGATCATCTAAAGCTCTGTGCTATTCTAGAAAAGGCTGGGCATAAGGAGTTGTCATTCACACCACGAGAGTGGAATCTGTTGAAGGAGTTGGTGGACATCTTGAAGCCGTTTGGAGAAGCAACTGATTTGACACAGGGGGAGAAGGTTGTCACAATCAGTGCCGTTGTTCCATCCGTCTTGTCCCTCAATCACCACCTTGAGAAGCTGAAGCCTCAAGTCCGTTTCCTGAGCAGCGTGGTCAGAAGTCTCCAGGCATCCCTGAACAAAAGATTTCTTGGGATCTTCATCAACGTGAAAATGGCCAGGACACAAGATGAGATCACTGCCCCTTATTCAGATCCAGTCTACCTCAAAGCAGCTGCCTTGGATCCATCCTTTTCTCTGCTGTGGGTGGAGCCCCATGTGTTGGTCAATCGTGACATCAAGGCAGAGGTGGCACAACGAGTTAAAGGTAAATATTATTTACTTTAATGTAACTTTTTTCCTGATAATCTGATCTAATTGACTGCAACAATAATTATTTTTTCAGTTTAACACTATCACCAACACCAATGGTAATAAGGGCTCTTTTGTTTCTGCTGTTGTTACATGTTTTGCCAGAATTGATCCTGCAAGATGCTGCAGAGACTGAGCAACCTGTGCCTCCGGTTAATGAAGAAGAGCAAGAGGACCTTCGAGAAGGAGAAGGGCTGTTTGCTGCATACCATAAGAGGCAGAAGAAGGATGTTGGGACTACTCCAGCACTACAGCTAAGTCACTATCTTGACATAGCTGATGGACAGAATTCCCTTTTGTTCTGGGAATTAAACATGAAGACTCTTCCTTCACTCTTCCGAGTGGCCAACAGGGTCTTGGCAGTGCCTGCCTCCAGTGCTCCAGTGGAGCGGGTTTTCAGCCATGGTGGCATCATACTACGTCCCCATCGTGCACAAATGACTGACAGACTTTTGGCCAATTTGATCTTTTGCAAATGTAATCCAGCATAGTGCCCTGACATAGAACAAGCACAACCCTGTTCATTGTTATGTTCATGTATTTATTATCCCCCCTCCTTCTCTCACACACACACACACACACACACACACACACACACACACACACACACACACACACACACACACACACAATATGAGATAAGATAAATACAAGACAGGACAGAAACTGCTGTGGCAATTTTTGTGTAATTAATTACATTTGCATTTGTATTTTGGAAATATGTTTGAAGAATGTTCTTGCAAAAAAATGTTGATAAATAAATCAAAGCTTAAAAGCATATATGATCTGATCAAATATTATTACTCCGTTGTTAAAGGGACTTGAAAGGACTCAAAACTCAAACTGTAGGACTTGACTTGAGACTTGTCGGTCTTGACTTGGGACTTGACTCGGGACTTGTCTGTCTTGACTTGGGACTTGACTCGGGACTTGTCTGTCTTGACTTGGGACTTGACTCGGGACTTGTGAGCAAAGACTTGAGACTTACTTGTGACTTGCAAAACAATGACTTGGTCCCACCTCTGCCAGGACCTTCTGTATGGGTTTCAGCACCAGCCATATGAAGGGAGCAGGTACAGCTCTGAGACACCCGGAGGTATGAAACTGATGCACGGGTTGAGTTACCACCGGAAGTCGTTGAGCTGGAGGTTTGAATGCAGTCAAACAGGTGTCGAGTCGTCGTGATGTTGATGTCAGACACAGAGATGCAACGTTGGGAGAAACAGGCCCCTTCACAGAGGAAAAGAAGTGTGTCTTAGTGGGATTAGATGTATAGGGATGAACGTTTCTCTGGTTCCTCCATCTAATCCCTGAAGTAAATAATCGGAATCGATTTGAAGTTGTTAAAGTGGACACGTTCAGTCTGGTCAGACGTAGCACAACAAGATCCATTTTAATGCAATAAAACCTAAATGTACTCTATAGTCCTAAATCATCTCGCTAATGTCAAGAAGTTCATTGTGAATTCAATAGTTTTACAGACGTATGGAGTCCTTTTTTCCTTTGACATACAGCAACTGTAATGACTGGGTGGTAATAAACAAATCAGCGAGATCGCCAAGTGTTGCTAGTCGTTCACGTTTATAGATCCGTTTCCATTATTAATTCCAATAAACAGAGTTTATTTGTCACTTTAGAGAACTTCTTCATTATAACGATGTCCTCGAAAGTCTCCTCAGATTTCCGCACTTTGCTGCTAACGTTACATCTAAAACACTCCCCTTGCACATAGCGCTTGACCATCGGTTCCGCCTGTCAGTCTGGGACGAATCACATATCACGTCTGTTGCGCGCGCAAATCCGTTATTTTAATCTTTTTTCGAGTCATTTCGTTCGTCTGAGCAGACTTCAATTAAAGTCCCCGTTAACCGGAAGACGCATTTCTTACTGAAAAGGAATTTCCAAGGAGAAAATGAGAGGGCGTGGCTTGTGAGTTGATTGGATGTATAAAAACAGCTGTTGCATTTTGAAATGAAATTATCAGCATACTGACAGTTGAAGGGGAGGGGTTTACGGATGCTCCGCCCAATCCATCTAATTTACGTCATTTGAGATGAATAGTCATTTCAGGTCGAAAGCGCATTTTCAGATTTTAACTGGCGTGTTTATAATTCATTAACAATTCTGAGTCACTCGGGTATGCAAGAAAGGTTTACAGGTGTGTTTTTTATTTAATAATAGAGATCACTTGTGTAAAATGTGCATTAGACATTATAAACACTGACTGCAGTGTTGTTGCTTATTGTTTATATTTTGCCAGCACAGTTCTTAAGCAAAATAGTTATTTATTAAGCAAAATAGTTATTTATTAAGATAAATAACACACACAGAAATCCACAAGAGACATTTATTGATATACTGACAGAAAAAAACAGAACGGTTCTTTTTAGAGAAGATCTTTACTGCACATATCTTTCAAGCATTTCATAATATGTCCTACCTATGATACAACATGTAGCACATACATCATGCATCACTGACTTATGATCCATGAAGCGGTCACGTAACGTTAAAGACTCGAACCTGAAGACATATCATATTTCCAGTAGTAATTTGCAAGGTATTACAATCGACGACAGACAAATTATAATCGGCCTGCTGGCTGATGACACCTCCCAAATCCCTTTAGCTTTGATTGATCGAGTCCTCAACAAATGTGAGTTAATGTCAATCGCTGTGATGTTCCATCTATATCCAACATTCCTGTGAAAGATCAAGTTACATTGGAACTGTAAATAATAAAGACCAAAAAACAAGATGTAAACTACTGTCAATTTTGACTCTTTAGTAGTGAAAACTCAAAGAAAGTTCAGATAGATGGTTGCAGATAGATCAATAAGAGGAAGAATTTTGCAATCTAAAGCCGAAGGATTGTCGCGACTGACCTATGCAGCTCTTTCCTTGGAGGTTGATAAAGGAACATTAAAAAAGGTTGATAGCATGTTAAATAACTTCACTTGGAAAAACAAAACCCACTATATTATGAAGTCCGTAATAAAATCTATTAATTGGCCAAAGAATTTTCTTAAAAATCCCTTTTCACTTTGGAATATTCTCCCAAATTATATTTTCCCCTAGGTTGGGGCTTGAATTTTCTCCTGCTTTGTAACCATAACGTTTCTAAGATCCCAATCAAACTTTCTACTTTTCATAAGCAGAAGCTCTTGGCCTGAAAAATCTCTTTTCATTGAAAACTTCTTTGAAAACAGCCTTCTTTTAGTTGGACAGTTTACAAATAACTTTTTTTAAATAAAATGTAAATACAACATGCAGAAATACAACATTCCTGTATCTGCTGAGGAATGCGTTGTTGTTTTCAATGCCATTCCTTCTGGTTGTGTCTTCTCTTTTGCAAGGCACCACATTCCATGGCCAAGTACATGTCTCTCTTTAATTGACACAATCATCGGAAGTGTGTGCTTTTCTATAGAACATCAAAAGAATCATTATACAATCCGAGCTCTCTTTCAGAAAGATTTAACAACAATACCTTACGAAATACCGTATTGGAATAATATCTTGGGAGAAAGTATGGACTTAACCTAATAAGTATCTGCTTTTCCAATAAAATAAAAAACATGTTACCCGACTAAGCCTTTCTCAGGAAATATAAGCCAGACATTGAAGTGAAGTCAAACATATATATGTAAAAGGGAAAATCTGACGACTATTATTGAAAATAATATTTTTACAATAGTTTAGGAGGTCATCACAGAGGGCGCTGAAGGTTCGCTCAATGGCACTTAACAAATATATCATGTTGATGAGTCAGTTATCAACTCGGTTACTGCAGTAAGCTGAAATTTTGATAATAAAAACATAGATATCAAACTAGAAAGAACTATCATGTATTTAAACCTTAATAAAAATTTCACAATAAAGACATTGAATGTTGAAACAAAAATTTTATGAAAACTAAGTAACCCTTTAATGGACAGATTATATTAATGACAGTGTAAAAAGTAACCTTACATCATTAGTAATGTAATCTATCGTACAAGTTTCTAAATATCAGTTTTGAACAGTGTATATATATTTTTACTTCTGCAACAGCAGATTCTACACGGTAAATCCATTGTGGGATTCAATGGATTATTTCACACAGCTTCTGAACTGATAGTCTCTGTAAAATCTGCATTCTCTTCTTTATTACAGTTTATGATATGGTTGACAGTTCCTATAGTGTACACTTTATCTTGGCTGTCAGAGTCAACTGTTTGCTGTTCTTCATCTGTGATGAGGCTGTTGTTGATTGGCTCAGAGTAGAATGACAGTAAATGGTGCTGTGTAATTGGTTCATGAGGCTGAGAGGTGGAAGAGGCAGTATCACGAATAAAATGAGTCTGAAACAAGGTTTGTAACTGAAAGAGCCAAGTCTCTACTTCAGCATCTGATACCTGCTCCAAAATCTTACGGGCTGATGCAAGCATCTGTTGAGAGGCAAGATGAAAAACAAAATGTATTTATTAAGGATTGACAAGAGAAGTCTTTTATGACAGCTGAACTGCATGCAAATGAAGTGCAATGTGACACATGTGACACAGTGACTTAACAGAGTTGATGTTAATTTGAGCCATTGTTTTATATTTATCTGTAACCACAAAAAATATGACTATACAACAGTAATTTAATATATATAAATATGTATATATATATATATAAAATATATTTCATTTAATATATATGAAACATGTGAAGGGGCCATGAGACTGAAACTAAAACTTATTGGAGAATGTTGTTTAATGAAACATTACCTTTGCCAGGCAAGTGAGAGAAGAATCTCTGCGAAAAAGCCTGTCCATTGGTACACTCCTAAACAAACACAATATTAACCAAACGTCAGTAATAATAAGCTCAAACTAAAGATTAATTAAATTGGCATGAAGTCAGTATACACACAAAAAGCATACCCATGACACTGTCTATACTTGAACACCACCCATTCTGTTCTTCTCATCACTTCTGACCAATCAGGAAGCTCAGACAAATACTGCATGTTAAACCGGTATGGAAGTTCTGAAAAAACAAAGAATTACAAATGTCAGTGCCTTGCCTTAGCGATGCAAACTATGTTCAACTACCACTCTTTCAAATGCTGTAACATACTCTCAGGTCCAGAGGGTCCAACCTCCTCCTGTACCAGCAGACAGGTGGTCTGAGAGAAAGGGGAGGAGTTACTTGGGTTGTACGGGCTGACAATCATCCCGATAAATGGAGCACCACCTCGAGAGAAATAACTCTGCAATTCACAAAAACAAATAAAGATTATAAAAAAAATCAGCTTTATCTATACTGTTAAAAAACTGTAGCAGGAGCACTACAGAACTAAAATCTCCAACCTGGTATTTGGCCTGAGTGTCAATGTCTCTGAGGGAGGGGTTTGGGTCAAAGGCCGGATGAGAATGGTACCAGCCGACGACACTGTGACCTTTCCCAGCAAGCAGTTCGGAAGCTTGAGTTTGAGAGACGGGGTCCATCTCACACTGCATACCTGTGCTCAAACTGTTACATGGTTCAGCAGCACATATCTATACACACAAAAACATGGACATACATCACAAATTATAATACCACCAACTAAATCAATATGATATAACACAAACAAGATGCAAACTATGCCTGATGTGAAAAGCATTTCCGTCTGAACGCAAAATGGCCACAAAGGAATTGATGATTAAATCTAACCTTTAAAATATTTTCGTCCTCTTTAAACGTTCCTCCTAAAAGGCCAATCACCTCTGCCATAGATACATGAGCATGCTGGGAAAAACAAAACAATAAAATACCAATGAATAAAAGGGAGACCAAAAATGAAGCTTAATTTAGACTACATGTCGTCACGTGATACTTACTAAATCCATGACCACAAGAGCTTCAGCACAAACAAGCACTCTGTAGGGTTCCTAATGGAATAAGAAAAATCAAGCAAATAACAATAAGTGTGAAGTAACCAATGTTCTCTCAGTAAATTCACTGCAGCAGAAAGCTTAACTAAGTTTCTTTTGCAACACTTTTAAGAGCCGAAATCTCCAAGACATGAAGTGTCTGTACCTGTCTGTCCTCTCCAAATGACTTGCATGGAATTAGCTGGAACGGATCGAAAGCGCTGCAGACATAAAGAAGCCATTATTATTGTTGATCTTTTTATTCTAAACATGCATTGGTAAACAAAGCAACAACAGTGTGCGAGTTTACCCTCTTTGTTTGGAGAGTTTAGACGGTTTCGGTCCTTTTTTTCTCATCTCCTCTCTCCTGAGAGCCAGTTCCTCTGCGCTCAGATGCTTAAAAACACACAACCTTTCTAAACACATTGTAATTGATTTGTGTATAAAACACTGTACTTGCATAAAATGTTTAACATTTAACCATAGAAGTAGTTACACCAAACAATTAAATCACACATCGTGACGTTAACAAGTGATGGTAGAGATACAAATATGATTGTGGTGAGGAAGGCGGTACGAGAGCAGTGAGGCGGGGCCGGTGGCCTGAGTGATAGTTGGAATCAGCTTGTGGATTTGGAAGAGGACGAGGTTTGCGAGACTGGCACGTGAGTTTATTAAAGACAAAGAAACAGACTGCTTGTTAACAAAATAACTGGGTGGCGACTACTCCAGCACACCGTCAGACTCCTTTCCAGGTTTCGTGCAGCAGCTTGGGTTCCCGTGTCAGTCCGTGGCTCTCTCTTCCGCCTTCCTCACCACAGATCATGAAGTAAACTGCCCATATATGAAAAGACTTGGCTAAACTGTAGCACTAAGAATCTGATACAATCTATAGTTTTTGTTTTACCTCAAACGTCTGGCCCTCCAGATCTTTAGCATTGCACCAATTTCCCCACATGTCCCGAATTCTGCGCTTCCTTGTACGCTACAAAACAACATACCAAAACAGAGCGATCATTTAAACAATCAGTCAATGAGATGTAGGGAAAATAGTGCTGCTAATGGACAATATCATGAAAATAAGATGCGTAGAAATATTGAGCTCATTCCGTTCCAGTGTCTCCTACCATAGACTGAAGTCTCTGGGCAAGATGATAAGCATCCAGGCTGTCTTTGCTTTCCTTCAGTCGAGAGCGGTCGACCAATCGCGGGCGGTTGTAGATTGCCTGATCTACAGATGAAGGGAGAGAAAGTGAGTGTAAAGTAGTCATATTTTGGTTTTAAAAATGAGTAATTATAAAAAGAAGCTAAAGAAGCATTACCACAGTTGAAGTTGATCGCTCCAATGAGTTCCAGATAGGTGTGTATTCGACCAATGCAGTTGACATCCCCGCAATTCTTCAAACCTGGACGAACTGATGTCTTGTTCAGGTACTTAGGTTTACTTTTTCCCCTACACAGACATTAAACAACTGTCATTGTTAAAGTGCAAAAATGTTGCTATGAGTTACTAAACCTCAAGTTGTTCCAATCCTGCAACAGATATTGGGAAGAATATTAGCAACTGAGATTTCTGGGGTACCATTGACTACCATTAAATGGTTGAGAAAGGTGCCCCAGAACTGTTTGTTTTCTTAAATTTTCTAAATATTTTCTTTTGTGTTCAACAGAACAAAAACATATGCAATTATTTATTTTCCTACTATGGTAGTCTAAATCTCAGTTGCCAACATTCATTCAGTGAACTATAACTTTAAGAAAAATGCATAACCGACTTACTGGGTGGTCTGATTTGTTATTGACGATTTTCAACACAATGAGACAGTAGAAATAAATAAAGTCTTAAAAATGCGTTCCCCTACTTTAACCGAAAGGTATGTTTTTATTAATGCACATTAAATACAAAGTCTAACCACTGGTCGAGGATGTAATTTCTGATTTTCAGATATCTCTCTGGGGTTTTAGATGGACGGCCCTCAAAAAATTCAGAGATGGCCTGCTTCTCCTCCTCTGTGACTGCGTTTAAGTCCAATGTGACTTCCTGCTCCGGAGGTCTGAGCTCCTGCTCCTCCTCATCTTCCTGGTCTTCCTCCACTTCCTCCTCTGGACATTCACCTGACTCCATCTCATCTGTGGTGAAATAATACATTAACAATAAAACTAAGCATAATTCTAGCAATAATTTCTCTGTAGTCACTGTCATTGTACGACAACATACCTGCTGTATAAGTGCTCTCTTCCTCAAGAAGGCTGTCTTTGCCTGGACTGCCTGACATAAATAAGTCGTTTACACTTTCCACCTCTTGTTCTGGATCAATCCTATTCTGAGGGAGGCCAGCGATTTCATTTGTGTCTGGATCAGTGGGTCCGTCTGAAGCTGTGGTTTGTGATTGTGTCAGAGAGTTTAAAAGATCATCTGTTTGGGGTGACATCGGACAGATTTCTTCTTTGTCGTCACAGTCTGACTGGTTTTCCACCTGAAATCCATCATTGCTGGAGTCATCAGTGATGTCCACATCCTCGTCATCTGAGAGCCGCTCGATGCGCACAGCGTTGGTCAGTGCTGAGATATCAGGCTGAACTGAAGGGACTAAATCTCTAGAGGGGAAATCTGGGCTTGGAGCGGCTTTGGTGGTAGATACTTCAGCAGGACTTTCTGTTCTTATCTTCAAAGAATTATACAATTATTATTAGTACCACTGAGAGACATTTGATGCTCAAAGTTTTTTTTACAGATTAATTCATCAAAACAAACGTTTGATATATACAGTTATTCAAAACATAACTTTATATGATATAACAAAATTAAGTTATGAAGTTGTATGTCAAAACGAAAGAAAAAAGAAAGAATGTTCCGCTCATGAACTTCCATTTACATTTATGCATTTTGCAGACGCTTTATCCAAAGAGACTAACATTGCTTTTTGTTTCTGAGCATGTGCAATCCCTGGGATCGAAACCCTTGGCCTTTGCGTTGCTAGCGCCGTGCTCTAACCGCTGAGCTACAGGAAAGCTTGTATACACCACTATACACATTAAAGGAGTAGTTCACCTAAAAATGAAAATTCTGTCATCATTTACTCACCCTCTTTTCATTTCAAACCTATATGACTTTCTTTCTTCCACAGAACACAAAAGAAGATATTTTGAAAAACTTTTGTTGACAGGTTTTGTGTCCATACAATAGAAGTGAATGGGGATCTGTCCTGTTCCATTGCCAACATTTTTTTAAAATATCTTCTTTTGTGTGCTGCAAAAGAAGGAAAGTCACACAGGTTTGAAATGAAAGGAGGGTGAGGAAATGATGAAAGAATTTTCATTTTGAAGGTGAACTGCTCCTATAATGGCTTTTAACCATTAACACTCTACTAGTATATACACAATTTTCTTTTGGTTATTTGGAAAAGACAGAAATCATACCTTATTTTTGAAGTACTGCTTTGCATAGCTCTTCACCTGTAGAACCGTCCTAGTACCGATCAGTTTGGCAATTTTGGTCCATCTGCGTCCAAATTCAGCCTGGAAACCATTACAAAAGTAAAAACTAGAATTCCATACAAGAGAGTCTTTTCTTCAGTGTTCTTGTATGGTAAATAGAAGACCCTTGCTAAATTTCAGAAATCACAATAGAAAAACATACGAGTCCTTTTTCAAAGAGATCCTTCTCCTCTTCAGCCCAACGTGTTGATGCTACAGAGGTCTTCACCAATGACCTAAAAAGAAAACGAAGTTACTAGTTTGAAAAAAAAATATTCCTGCAAGTTCTTTAAAACCTGAAAACAAAAAAATATATATTTCAAATAATGAAAGCAATTGACAGTTCCGGGGCACCATTGACTATCATTGTAAGAAATGTTTTCCAAATTACTTTCTGTGTGTTCAACGAAACAAAAATTATTTTACAGGTTTTCAACAACTAGAAGTTTAATGACAGAATTGATATTAATGGGCGGAGTACGCCTTTAAAATGGGGGATTGTCTATACTTACTTTTTGACTTTAGTCTTCTCATTGGTCCATGCCACCTTTGGTGCTTTTTTACCAGCAAAATAATACCTTTCTCCATTAAGAAAAACAGCATAATGCTTTCAATGACTGATCACATATTTTTTAACATCTATTAGAAAATGTAAACACACTAAAGCACGCAAAAATAAGCACTTATAATTGGTTCCATACTGTATGTATAAGAGTGAAGGATACTGTTCTTCAAGCAGCATGTTCTCAATGGCCTGCCTGTTTTCATCGCTGATAGAGCTGTCCACCGACCATGGCTGAAAGAGAAATAACACATCATAAACATCTCCAAAAAATACATATCTCGAGCAAGAGTAAAAGTGCATATTCTCTTATACACCATTGGTCAACACTATACAAAAATAATGATGAAGTTGCTTCACCAGAATACTGCTGTTTGTTTTCCATGCCGACTGTAAGTATTGGTCCTGAAGTATCTCAGCACTGCTCAGGTCACTATAATGTAAGGATGCATTAGGTCAGGTCTTACATACAGAAACAAAGCATGGAATAAGGAGAAGGAATGTTGCAGGTGTGTGTTAACTAAGGTGCCACAATAATGCATAGCCATATTAATAGAGTTATTATAAACAAATATGAAGCGATGACGTTATTATAACACATGGGTGGTTTCATTAGAGTTGCATGTTAAACAGCTTATTATAGAAACCTACAAGTCGTATTAGCAATGTCTTACTAGCAACTAAAGCCCCATATTTATATTCCACCATATATTCATTAAATATGTTTTTAATCAAGTTACATCAATATGACTATGTTCAAATAACCAGAGAGGATGATTTCATCCTGCCTCGCTTTAGATCGCTCCTGTTTCGCTTCTGATAACTCATGAAACTCAATCATATTAAATCATACTTTAATAACATTTACTAAACAGCGGGATATGAGTAGAAAGAAACTCCTACCCCACATTTTCATCGCGTTCGTCGCCCTCAATGTCCACAACATCCAGCTCGTCTGCCATGTTTGTTGCTTATGTGAGAAGAAAGACGGTTTGTGGGTTCTAGGGCTTTGTGTTTCTCACAGCGCCGCCCGCGGTCAGGAGGAAACAATGTGTCCCCTGTAGTGGCTACAATGCCTTAGTATTTTCATAACAGTTTAGAAATTGAATACAACTATAAAAATAGTTATATTACAATACAACCGCTCATATTTTCTTATTTGTTGTAATACAGTTTAACATTTTTCTCAAACTTTAGAGACCAAACTAAGCAACATCACTTCAATAATAATAATAGTAATGACAAAATATTTATTTAAATACGAAAACAAAATAAAAAAGTGTATTTATATACTGTATTTATGATTCGTTATAGTATTATTCTATTTCTAATTGCAATACATTCGAAATTACCTTTATTCATGTTTAAGTTCATCATAAAACAAATGATTAGTGGGATTGCAATGCCATAGAGATAATAGATCTTTGGCAAAAACTTTTGTTAAAACCTGTGGTTTAGAGTACAAGAAAATAAAATAAGTTAATTTGAATGACTCTAATTTCTACAATGGTTATAATTTCACCTTGATCGTGTTCTTGTCAGTAGTTTCCTAGCTCTGTGGACAGGGTCGTGACAGTATCATGCCTTTTGTGTTTGTTATGTTTTGTGTGGAGACACGTGGACTTTGTTTTGACTTTGCGCCACGCGTCCTTTAGCCCCGCCCCCTTGTGTCTCCATCATTGTCACATTAGTGTAACTTCCCGTTAGTGCTTCTTTCCGTCCCTTTGTGATCATCCAAAGTTAGCGTTTCCCTTTATATTATCTTAGTGCCCTTTTGTCCCTGGTCGGTTCATTGTATGTACTCACCATAGTCTGCCTTGCATACCCTCCCTCGTGTCGGATTATACTTGTTCTTGTTTTCAAGTTTGTGGATTTACTGTTTCTTTATTTATTATTCTAAAGACCTTGTTTTTTCCCATGTGGGAAGTTTAGGTTTGCCTTTCTGTTTTGTAAATTTTTTCACCATCATGTTTTTTTTTTATTTCAATAAAATCGTTTTTATTTAAAACACCCAAAAAGTGTAACAAACAGATCTTTGTGTTTAGCAGAACAAAGAAATGTATACAGGTTAGAAACAACCCAAGGGTGAGTAAATAATAACAGACTTTAACATTGACAGTATTATTATGGTCTACATTTTTCATGAATTTTAACAATAGCAAAATATTATACAACATAACCATCGGGGTAAAAGGGGGTAAAAAATATGACAAAATGCAATAACAAAAAACTAAAGACTGCTAAAACCTAAAACATGTACTTACTTATTAAACAGCTGCTTTGCTTTTAACGTTGTACAATCTGCTTTAGTTTTGACATGATGTCCCACCCCAGCTTCCTGTATCAACAAAATCAAGAAAACAACCGCACTACTAGCCCTCAAGCCCATTCACAAATCGCAGTATAAAAAGTGTTGCAACGTGAACATCTGGTGTTCATTGATTTACTTAATTGTACTGCACTTTTAGTTGAAAGTTAAAACTGACCCGCTGTTAAATCTAAACTTAGTCCATGATGGCTTAAATTTGAAAGTCAGTATTGAAGAAATATAGAAAAGTATCATTTGAAGAATAGTTTTGCAGATGTTAACTTGCATTTACTTTATATACATTTTTTTATTAATTTTTGTTTTGGATTAAGTAGTCTTTAATTATCTCCTATATCATAGTGAAAAGGGTAGGAAGTGCTCACTGTTACAATGCAATTGTGACCATGGGTCACAATAGAAAATAATTGTATGCATTTGAAAACAAATTCACATTTATAACACGTTGTTACATCGTGTCTTCACCGGATGTGGCACGACAAAAGATGCATTAGAACGCCACAAACCCAAGGAGCCGTGTGCCGCGTCGCATATACTAGGCTATATAATTATCTATATTTTATATAATATATCCTAAACATCGATATTATAATCTATTTTTAGATATGGACACATGAATGTCTTAATTGACCTATAAAATACACAAGCCACTGAAATGGAAAGAGTTTTAACACTGCACATGGAACTGGTGTTAACATGCTATAGTTATATAGTTATAAAACATGGTTATAACCTATAGTATTCTAAAAGAATCATGGTTAGACCTGTGGATCTTAAGCAATGATCAATGATCTTTAGTTAAATGATAAGATTTAGTAGAACACTGTGATAGTGAAATTGCACGTCTGTGGTGATGGCAAATGATTAAATCATGCTTGAAATCTATAACGCTTAACCGTCAAATTCAGACTAAACCAGAGCCAGCACAGACAAGCCTTCTCTGTGAGACTTCAGACACACTCGAGTTCAACGATACCGCTGCTATAGAGAGAGCGGCTGTTTCTGGAGAACTCTCTGGCATTTTTTTCAAGACCTCAGACGATCTTCATCTAAGGTGAGAATTATTTTTGTCATATTCCGTATTTAGTTTGTATCATATGTTTATACTGTCTGCATTGTGCTATCATTGAGTTTGACACGGGCTTCTTAATGATTACGTAATCAACTGCTGTAGATAGATGCTAATGTGGATTCATTGAACAGTTTGAATGATTTCTTCCTATTTTGGAGTTTATTGTGATCATTCACTGTTGACAGTGTTCCTAAGCAACATGGCTAAGCGTGTTGCTGTGATTGGAGCAGGCTGCTCTGGGCTGGTCTGCATCAAATGTTGTTTGGATGAAGGGCTGGAGCCGGTGTGTTTTGAAAGCAGTGATGATATTGGTGGACTCTGGAGGTTTAAGGTCAACCTCAACCATTTCAAATTCTAGGATTTACTCAACTCAACGTTATTAATATAGCGCTTTTTTAGCAGCTGTACATGAAATGTATTGACTATAAGCAAAACATTTAAGTTATACAAGTAAAAACTAATAAAAGTGAACACACACAGAATACGGACACGCACACAGGTTCATACATACCCACATACAACTCAACACAAACAATTGACTGTTTCTTGCATGTTCACAGGAGACACAAGAGACGTTCCGCACCAGCATTTATCGTTCTCTTACAGCGAACACCTCAAAAGAAATGATGTGTTTTAGCGATTTCCCTGTGCCAGATCATTTCCCAAACTACATGCACAACTCTCTTGTCGTGCAGTACTTCAGACTCTACACGGAGCACTTTGACCTGCTCAGATATATTCACTTTCAGGTTTGTAACATTCTATTAAAGGTCCTATTGACAGAAATGCTAAATCATATACATAACTATGTCTTCCGAGGTGTATAAAGACATTATATAAAGAAGCATTAAGTTTTTGTTATCTTAGTATGAGCTATTCCTACCTACCATGGGTCCCTTTGCAGGGAATTCACCATGTTGTTTCTACAGTAGAGCTAAATGGACAAACTGCACTACGGAACGCGTTTCATAAATGTGTGATGATGTTAGTCCTCCGTCACCATAGTGCTTTATAAAGGAAGGGAAAGGGCAGTGAGCCTTTGGCTGCCCGCTAAACTAGACCTTTAGCAGGAGATGAGATCTCAAGCACTTTTATATTCAGGATCTATTATAAGTTACAAAATGTTTGAATGTGTTTCAGACCTCAGTATGCAGTGTAAGACAGAGGCCTGATTTCTCAGCTTCGGGTCAGTGGGACGTTGTGACCACAGGCAGGGATGGGCGAGAGGAGAAACATGTGTTTGACGGTGTGCTGGTGTGTACAGGACAATACACACAACCTATCACACCGGCCTTCCCAGGTGCACATCTTAAAAATCACAAAATAATCACAAAACATTGTTTACAGACAAAAACTGATTTAGGGGTTGCAGAGGTGGACATTAAAAAAAGTTAAAATTCTGTCATCATTTGCTCACCCCCTTGTCATTTTAAACCTTTATGACTTTCTACATTCTTCATAATATACTTAAAGATATTATGAAGAATGTAGTTAGCCGGCCTCCATTCACTTACATTGGTTTTGTGTCTATACAATAGAAGTGAATGGGGGCCAGTGCTGTTCGGTTACCAACTTTCTTCAAAATATCTTCTTTTGTGTTCTGCGGAAGAAAGAAAGTCATGCAGGTATAAAATGACAAGAGGGTAAATGATGACAGAATTTTTATTTTTGGTATCGCTTTGAGTACTGTCCACCTCTGATAGGTCGTTTAATGTTAGGGTAATGTGAATTTGTACCATGTGAAACACAAATTCAATGAGTGACAACACAGTTAATGTATTTCACTATGTGTTCAATGTTTAATTTCAGGGCAAATAGATCAGAGACAGAGAAGGAAATGTATTGTATAAATAGTTTTGTGTCATTTGGTTTGTTACAGGTGTTGATACTTTCCCAGGAATGATTGTCCACAGCTATGATTATAAAGACCCTGATCTTTACCGTGGAAAGAGAGTTGTGGTTGTTGGGATTGGAAATTCTGGAGGAGACATCGCTGTGGAGCTCAGCAGAGTTTGTGAGAAGGCAAGCGAGTTTTGTATCTTATTCAGATACAGCGACTGGATACAGTGTCCTGTCGATTTACCACCATACAAACTATTGACACACACATTTAATTTCCCTTTCCTGCCTTCCCGTTGTCTTCCTATTGTCTTCCTATTCCTTTCTTTAGACGTTCCTGAGTACCCGTACAGGGGCATGGATCACAGGTCGCATGTTAAGTCGAGGGCTCCCTTTGGATATGATGCTAGTTAGGCGAAATCTGGATCTGATTTTAAATCTTCTGCCTCGAGCTGTGATCAACTGGATTGGGGCGAGAAGTCTAAATCAGAAACATGACCACAAGCTGTATGGACTACAGCCTAAACACGGGTGATTGTCTACTGCTCAGCAAAACATGATTTTAAGAGGATAGTTAACCCAAAAATGCCACCGTAAACTCACTCTAAACGTTGTTTGAAATAATAAACGCTGTTATCTGCAAAACACTAAAGAAGATGCAGTATTTTGAAGCATGTTGGTAACCAAACAACAGCCATTTCCATTCACTAATATTGTATGGACACAGAACCAATAAAAAGTCAATAGGTACTGCCATTGTTCAGTTATCAACATTCTTCCAAATATCTTCTTTTGTTTTCAGCAGAAGAAACAATGTCATGCAGGTTTAAAATAACAAGGGTGTGAGTAAATGAGGATAGAATTTACATTTTTGGGTTAACTATCACTTTAAATTAAACACAACTGAAAACTTCATAAAATCTCCTGATTTATGAATGAACAACATTCATACGTCTTAATTTTCTTTACGTTATATTAACTACATACAAAATTTCTATTTTGAAAACATTTACAGTATAAACTGCATTTAAACTGCAATAAAACTTAATATAATATGTAATCTTCTAATGCTGTTGATTTCCCAATTTCAGAGTTTTTGACCAGGGTCTTGTTATCAACGATGACCTCCCGGGACGCATTCTGGTGGGAGAACTGGTGATGAAACCAAACCTGCAAAAATTCCAAGGGGCGACACTCATTTTCAATGATGGGACAGCGGAAGAGAATATTGATGCAGTTATCTTCTGTACAGGATATAATTCCACGTTCCCCTTCCTCCCTTCCTCTTTAAACTCTGGCCCTGATGGAGAACTGACTCTCTATAGAAGAATCTTTCCCCCGTCTCTAGAGCGCCCAACACTGGGTATCATGGGTTTGTTCCAGCCCAAAGGGGCCATCATGCCAGCGGTAGAATTGCAGGCACGCTGGGCCACAAGGGTCATTAAAGGTAATCTGCACAGTATTACTGTGATAAGGTTTTATTCAATTGTCATTCAATGAGATTTTAAAGCTTTATATAAAGAATCACGCGTATACAAAGTTGTGGTTAATTTTTTAATTTTCCTTGTGACCTTCAAGGGTTAAACCGTCTTCCCTCAGCAGTGAAAATGCACAAAATTATTGAAAAAGCGTGCAGCGCAAATTTAAAATGGTAATTCCTCATAACCTTGATGAAAATATTTAATCCTATAAATATTTATTAATATAATATGATGACTTTCACTGTTTCAATCATTTCTCTTTTTTCTCTATAGTTACCCTTGTCCTAAGCAGGCTGCCCTTCAAGTTCCCTACATTCCTTACCTAGACACAATAGCCAAGGAAGTGGGCGTCTGTCCTAACATTGTTTGGCTGCTCCTAACAGACCCTGCTCTTGGTTTGAGGGTTTTGTTTGGTCCCTGTACGCCCTATCAGTTTCGGCTAAGCGGACCAGGGCATTGGAGAGGTGCTCGTCAGGCTATCCTTACCCAATGGGATCGTGTGGCCAAACCCATGAAGACACGCCCTATTCCAGAAACAAAATCCATCAGTTTGTTGTATTGGCTGGGTCTGGCAGGAGGGGCTGCAGTAATTTGTATCGTTATGGTCAAACAAAAGAAGCTCCCACTCTTTCCCCATTAACACTAGACAACCTCTCTACCGATGGAAGCCTCTCCTTAGTGCAAGACACATGAAAGACCCGCAGTTTAAGTTTGGCAAATGTATTAAGGCATACGTTGTTTTTATATAATAATGTCCCATGTTCTTGAAATCTAATCCATTTTAGAAAAGTTTGGATTGATGTTTATTCATTTGTGGTGTTACATGTGTTACTGCAGAAATTTAAATTATTTACATCCCCAGAGTTACGTCCCCAGAGTTCTGGGTTCGTTTTATAGTCATTTTGTTCTAGTATTGTTTGTGGTGTGTTTGTATATTTTACTAGGCAAGAGGGCTTCAGGGACTGTCCCGGCAGCTGATTGGTGGTTCAACGGCTGATTGGGACCTCAAACTCCGCCTACTCGTCAGTGGCTGCAGCTGGCTGGGCTCTTTAAAAACAAAGCACAGTTTTGACACACTCTCTTTTTGTTCCTGCTTTTGGTTTGGTTTGTACTCTGTGTGGAGGTCTTAAGAAAACTTTTCGGACACTGATACAAACATGTGGTAATAGTTTTTAAACCTTTGTTGTGTGTGAGTAAAGTTAACTTGTGTTCCGTTTTGGAATTTGTAGCAGCAGGAGGGAGCATTTGTATTATTGTGGATCCTAATAATAATTGGTGTGAATTATTTTTCTTTTCCTTTTTATTCTTAATTAATTTTCTTTTCTTTGTTGTTCTTAGGGAGTAGATTTAGAGCTACCCCGGGGGATACATCACCTGTAGGAGAAACACTTCTCTGCCTAGAAACACCAGCTAGACCTGGACGGACCACCAGCTGTAACTTTGATTAGGGCACCTTGATCGTGTGCCAGATAGGGATTATTGTATTCAATTTTTTTGGGTTAGTATAGGTTAGGGGTGGGGGTTTCTTTTGTTTATTTCTTTACTTTGGTCCGTCCAGCCCTCCCCTCTTCCAAGTTAATTATTTATACCATTACTGTGGCTAAATAAAAGCTTGGTTATTTATATAAGGTATTTGGTGTTTGTGTCCTTTTCTCCAACGGCGACTACATACCTCCTTTACTGGTACTGGTGGGCCCGAGTAGTGGACTGTCAGTTTCCCCTCCTTTTGGGAGCTAGAACGTAACAGTTGTCAAAAATTCCAAAAGGACCAGTCGAGTATTCCTGTCTCCAGCTCAAACTTCATCTTACATTTAAATCAGTTTTAAACATGGAACAAGATAGCAATACGTTTACAATGGTTAAACAAATTATTCCAAATTAGAATTTCTTTAGAGTTTGCACTGAAGGAAAATATATTTATAATGTGTGTATATATATATAGTAGAAATAAATAAATGCAGGTTTAATGTATTTATAAATAATATTTAGTATTTGTTTTTCAGCTTCTTGTTAGAACTCTTCACAACAAGATGGACGATTAAAGTTTTGTTTACAAACAGGACTTTGTTGTGTGCAATCTGAAACTTAAGTATTTACTGATGGTCAAGGTGTTCAACAGTGGTCTACCACTCACAAAGTTGAAAAAAGTCTTGCAGACGTGGCCTACTTTTAAACAGTTGTTGCAGTTGTTTTTTTAGTTGGACACTTGAACTTGTATTGAATATTTTTAAGTGTAATTTTACTGTGCATTATTGAAATAATGGTATATTCTTTTTTAAAAACATAACTTTTTGTTTCTGCATACTTTTCGTTTTTGGACACATTTTTGGCTAGTTTTGAGAGGCCATTTTGCGCTTGTATCATGAGCAGATCTGGCAACTCTGAAAAGGGGTGTGGTGTAGGGAGTGCTCTGTACTGGTTCAAGCTGGTCATAGCTGGTTGGCCAGCTTGGACCTAGTGAATGGCTGGTGAATGAAGTTGTTTTGATAGTTGGAAACAAGCTACATTTTTTAAGATCCAAAAAGATCCAATCTAAATATCTTTGCTACTTCTTGAATCTCAGGCATGCAAACTTTGGGAGGGGGAGGTCTTTTTCCCATTTTTGAACTGTCAAATTGGCATATCATTTTGCTTTAGAATTGCTGAAGTTTATTACTTATTCTGTATTTTATCATAAATCGTGTGTAAAGCTGCTTTGCAACAATAAGAATTCTGAAAAGTGCTGTATGAATAAAATAACATTGGCAGTTTTTTTAATAAACAGTGATAAAACAACTTTGAGAAAAAAAAATTTATATGCAAAAAAACTGCAACGAACTGGAGAAGAGGTAAGTTTTTTCTGTCAATATGGGGTGTTGTGTGTACATTAATGAGAAAAAAATGAACTTAAATTATTTTCGCAAATGGCTGCAATATAACAAAGAGTGAAAATTTTAAGGGGGTCTGAATAATTTCCGTACCCACTGTATATATTATACTCCAGTTACTAAATTTACCAGTGTCTGACAGTTTAACAAAAATAAATATAATGTTTGCCTTGATTTTCCAGGAAACAACCCATCTTCAGCCTCCACTCAGGCCCTTCCAGTGACATCCTGTAAGATTTTTTGCACAATAATAATAATAATTAGAATAATAAAAGTGTATATATATATTAACCATTTATGGTAATAATATATTATTATTATTAATTGTCAAAGCACCACACTCAGGTTACGGATTGTATACCGTTGTCGTTGTACACACAAATATAATAATGTTTGTGACTTCATTTTTCAGGAAGCAACACATTTCCAGCCTCCTTTCCAGACCTTCCAGTGACAACTGGTAAGATTTTGTGCATTAAATAATAGAACTGCAGAAAAGTTTTGTAAGTACAGAATATCATGTTACATTTGATGGAGAGCCACCCCTTCAGAAAAAAATAAAAACCCTCAAGCAGCAGTTGGTAAGATGCTTATGATATGATCTTTGCAGAACATTTCAATTGAATTAGTCACAATTAATATTATTAGTATTATTAGTATTGCCCATATGTTTAATCTGGCCCCACTCTTAAAACTCCAACTCCCTAACTTTACACCCTTTCCCACAGAGAACAGTTCGGGTGTTGTTACCTTTTTGGTACCATTTACCAATTTTGGAAAACCAAACGGTACGTATTTATTGAATTCAATAGTATTTCTGTTGGGCATTTTTGGAAATAATGTTCAAAAACACGAGAACATTCTGTACATAACGGCACCAAAAATATCACATTGACATTTGAAAAACTGTTGACTAGCTCTTTAAGCTTTCCTGGGTACCCACGGAAACCCCTGCAAATGTTATTTACAGTATAGATTATTATACAGGAATAGAGTAAATACCAAAAATAGATCTTTGGCAAAAACTTTTGCAGGACGTGAAATGAAAATATAACCATTGCAGAAATAAGATAAATTAAAATGAATTTAATGTCACCTAAATACACACTAACATTTTTATCATAACCTTGAAACATCAAAACAGCACTACACATTTACAAATGGTTTACTCAAATGTCACTTAATATGTATTATCCTGTACTGTGTTTATGTCATTAAATGGCAAATCAGCTTGCTATTAAGTTAACATACAATTAAATTGTCCCAAAGCTTTATATCCGAGAAATATATATGTTGTAATAAGTTGGTTTACCCCTAAGTGGCAGTGTGCACCTTGGTGGATTGTAGAGGTCTTCTCGGGTCCAAAGATCTTTACCCGACCCAAAATGACCCAAATCACTTTACCGGAACCCCACGTGCATAAATATTTTTATGAACTGTATACTGTTACTCCAACAAATACAGTAAAAGATCTAGGCGTTATATTAGACAGCAACCTGTCATTTCGAAATCACATCTGAAATATCACAAAAACAGCTTTCTTCCACTTTAGAAAAGTTGCCAAATTACGAAATATTCTATGTGTTGCTGACGAGAGAAGTTTATTCATGCATTTGTGACTTTAATAGACTACTGTAATGTGCTACTTAGTGGTGGTCCTGCATCATCAATAAACAAACTACAGTTAGTTCAGAATGCAGCTGCAAGAGTTCTTACCAGGTCCAGAAAATACGATCACCGCAATGTTATCAACCCTTCACTGGCTACCCATTAAGTATCGTATTGACTTTAAAGTTCTTTTAATCACTTATAAAGCCTTAAAGGGTTCAGCCCCTACCTACCTAACAGAGCTTATCACACTACAAGCCACCACGCTCTCTAAGATCTCAAAACTCAGGACTTTTGATAATACCTAGAATAACTTAATCCACCAAAGGGGGTCGAGCTTTCTCACACATAGCACCTAAACTCTGGAATTGCCTTCCCGACACTATTCGAGGGTCAGACACACTCGCCCAATTTAATACATAATAATCTATATATAATATAATTTATAACATATATTATAAATATAAATATTATAATCTTTTATTAATATAGTTAAAACCAAGTTAAAACCAAGAAAACATGGTTACTATAGTTAACTATATAGTATATAGAATCATGTTAACCTATTGAATCTTAAGCAACGATCAATGACCTTTAGTTAAATAAGATTTAGTAGAACACATTAATAGTGAAATTGCACGTCTATGGTGATGGCAAATGATTAATCATGATTGAAATATTTAATGCTTAACCGACGAATCCAGACTAAACCAGAGCCAGCACAGACAAGCCTTCTCTGTGAGACTTCAGACACACTCGATTTGTTACATAACAGCTGAGTTCAACGAGAGCGGCTGTTTCTGGAGAACTCTCTGCCATTTTATTCAAGTCCTCACACGAGCTTCCTCTAAGGTGAGAATTATTTTTGTCATATTCCGTGTTTAGTTTGTAGCATATACTGTCTGCATTGTGCTATCATTGAATTTGACACAGGCTTCGTAATGATTACGTAATCAACTGCTGTAGATATGCAAAAGTAGATTCATTGACGGGTTGGATGATTTCTTCCTATTTTTGAGTTTATTGTGATCATTCACTGTTGACAGTGTTCCCAAGCAACATGGCTAAGCGTGTTGCTGTGATTGGAGCAGGCTGCTCTGGGCTGGTCTGCATCAAATGTTGTTTGGATGAAGGGCTGGAGCCGGTGTGTTTTGAAAGCAGTGATGATATTGGTGGACTCTGGAGGTTTAAGGTCAACGTCAACCATTTCAAATTCTAGGATTTACTCAACTCAACGTTATTAATATAGCGCTTTTTTAGCAGCTGTACATGAAATGTATTGACTATAAGCAAAACATTTAAGTTATACAAGTAAAAACTAATAAAAGTGAACACACACAGAATACGGACACGCACACAGGTTCATACATACCCACATACAACTCAACACAAACAATTGTCTGTTTCTTGCATGTTCACAGGAGACACAAGAGACGTTACGTACCAGCATTTATCGTTCTCTTACAGCGAACACCTCAAAAGAAATGATGTGTTTTAGCGATTTCCCTGTGCCAGATCATTTCCCAAACTACATGCACAACTCTCTTGTCGTGCAGTACTTCAGACTCTACACGGAGCACTTTGACCTGCTCAGATATATTCACTTTCAGGTTTGTAACATTCTATTAAAGGTCCTATTGACAGAAATGCTAAATCATATACATAACTATGTCTTCCGAGGTGTATAAAGACATTATATAAAGAAGCATTAAGTTTTTGTTATCTTAGTATGAGCTATTCCTACCTACCATGGGTCCCTTTGCAGGGAATTCACCATGTTGTTTCTACAGTAGAGCTAAATGGACAAACTGCACTACGGAACGCGTTTCATAAATGTGTGATGATGTTAGTCCACCGTCACCATAGTGCTTTATAAAGGGAGGGGAAGGTGCAGTAAGCCGTTGGCTGCCCGCTAAACTAGACCTTTAGCAGGAGATGAGATCTCAAGCACTTTTATATTCAGGGTCTATTATAAGTTACAAAATGTTTGAATGTGTTTCAGACCTCAGTATGCAGTGTAAGACAGAGGCCTGATTTCTCAGCTTCGGGTCAGTGGGACGTTGTGACCACAGGCAGGGATGGGCGAGAGGAGAAACATGTGTTTGACGGTGTGCTGGTGTGTACAGGACAATACACACAACCTATCACACCGGCCTTCCCAGGTGCACATCTTATATATCACAAATAAGTAAAAAACATTGTTAAAATGTTTAACTGACAAAAACAGATTTATGTTGGGTGAATGGTGGCTTATTGTGTGCCATTTTCACTTTGGAAAATTTATTTTTGCAGTGTATTATTTATTTATTCTATGTGTTTAATAGAGGCCGGGGCTTGTTGTCACAAGGTCTTAATCTCCGTAACAATTCCTTTGTTATATTTTTGTTGTTTGATGAATTGTTTGTGTTTTATAATTGCTTGGCTGTTTATATTTATGTAATAGGTTGCAGAGGTGGACAGTAGATAAAGTGAAAATTCGGTCATCATTTATTCACCCCCTTGTCATTTTAAACCTTTATGACTTTCTTTCTTCCGCAGAACACAAGAGAAGATATTATGAAGAATGCAGTTAGCCGGCCTCCATTCACTTACATTGGTTTTGTGTCTATACAATAGAAGTGAATGGGGGCCAGTGCTGTTCGGTTACCAACTTTCTTCAAAATATCTTCTTTTGTGTTCTGCGGAAGAAAGTCATGCAGGTATAAAATTGACTAAATAATGACAGAATTTTTATTTTTGGTATCGCTTTGAGTACTGTCCACCTCTGATAGGTCGTTTAATGTTAGGGTAATGTGAATTTGTACCATGTGATAGCAAATTCAATGAGTGACAACACAGTTAATGTATTTCACTATGTGTTCAATGTTTAATTTCAGGGCAAATAGATCAGAGACAGAGAAGGAAATGTATTGTATAAATAGTTTTGTGTCATTTGGTTTGTTACAGGTGTTGATACTTTCCCAGGAATGATTGTCCACAGCTATGATTATAAAGACCCTGATCTTTACCGTGGAAAGAGAGTTGTGGTTGTTGGGATTGGAAATTCTGGAGGAGACATCGCTGTGGAGCTCAGCAGAGTTTGTGAGAAGGCAAGCGAATTTTGTATCTTATTCAGATACAGCGACTGGATACAGTGTCCTGTCGATTTACCACCATACAAACTATTGACACACACATTTAATTTCCCTTTCCTGCCTTCCCGTTGTCTTCCTATTGTCTTCCTATTCCTTTCTTTAGACGTTCCTGAGTACCCGTACAGGGGCATGGATCACAGGTCGCATGTTAAATCGAGGGCTCCCTGTGGATATGATGCTGGTTAGGCGAAATCTGGATCTGATTTTAAATCTTCTGCCTCGAGCTGTGATCAACTGGATTGCGGCGAGAAGTCTCAATCAGAAACATGACCACAAGCTGTATGGACTACAGCCTAAACACGGGTGATTGTCTACTGCTCAGCAAAACATGATTTTAAGAGGATAGTTAACCCAAAAATGAAAATCCTGCCATCGTAAACTCACTCATTTTCCAACGTGCATTGCTGTTTTTTTATCTGCAAAACGCTAAAGAAGATGCAGTATTTTGTAGCATGTTGGTAACCAAACAACAGCCATTTCCATTCACTAATATTGTATGGACACAGAACCATTCATTCATTCATTCATTCATTCATTTTCTACCGCTTATCCGGGGCCGGGTCGCGGGGGCAGCAGTCTAAGCAGAGATGCCCAGACATCCCTCACCCTAGACACTTCCTCCAGCTCTTCCGGGGGGACACCGAGGCGTTCCCAGGCCAGCCGGGAGACATAGTCCCACCAGCGTGTCCTAGGTCTTCCCCGGGGTCTCCTCCCGGTCGGACGGGCCCAGAGCACCTTCCGGGGAAGGCGTCCAGTAGGCATCCGTAACAGATGCCCAAGCCACCTCAGCTGACCCCTCTCGATGTGGAGGAGCAGCGGCTCTACTCCGAGCTCCTCCCGGGTGACCGAGCTTCTCACCCTATCTTTAAGGGATCGCCCAGCCACCCTGCGGAGGAAGCTCATTTCAGCCGCCTGTATCCGGGATCTTGTCCTTTCGGTCATGACCCAAAGCTCATGACCATAGGTGAGAGTACGAACGTAGATTGACCGGTAAATTGAGAGCTTCGCCTTGCGGCTCAGTTCTTTCTTCACCACGACGGACCGGTACATCGACCGCATTACTGCAGAAGCTGCACCGATCCGTCTGTCAATCTCCCGTTCCATCCTTCCCTCACTCGTGATCAAGACCCCGAGATACTTAAACTCTCCACCAACCTGAAGTGGGCAAGCCACCCTTTTCCGACTGGTACTGATTTTCATTCCAGCCGCTTCACACTCTGCTGTAAACTGTCCCAGTGCATGCTGAAGGTCCTGGTTTGAAGGGGCCAACACGACAACATCATCCGCAAATAGCAGCGACGAGATCGTGTGGTCCCCAAACCTGACACCCTCCGGCCCCTGGCTGCGCCTAGAAATTCTGTCCATAAAAATTACGAACAGAACCGGTGACAAAGGGCAGCCCTGCCGGAGTCCGACATGCACTGGGAACAAGTCCGACTTACTGCCGGCAATGCGAACCAAGCTCCTGCTTCGGCCGTACAGGGACCTGACAGCCCTTAGTAAAGGACCACAGACCCCATACTCCCGAAGCACCCTCCACAGGATGCCACGAGGGACACAGTCGAATGCCTTCTCCAAATCCACAAAACACACGTGGATTGGTTGAGCAAACTCCCATGAACCCTCCAGCACCCTGTAGAGGGTGTGGAGCTGGTCCAGCGTTCCACGGCCTGGACGAAAACCACACTGTTCCTCCTGAATCCGAGGTTCTAGTATCGGCCGTATTCTCCTCTCCAGTACCCTGGCATAGACTTTCCGGGAAGGCTGAGAAGTGTGATCCCCCTGTAGTTGGAACACACCCTCCGGTCCCCCTTCTTAAAAAGAGGGACCACCACCCCGGTCTGCCATCCCAAAGGCACTGTCCCCGACCGCCACGCAATGCTGCAGAGGCGTGTCAGCCAAGACAGCCCCACAACATCCAGAGACTTGAGGTACTCAGGGCGAATCTCATCCACCCCCGGTGCCTTGCCACTGAGGAGTTTCTTGACTACCTCAGTGACTTCAGCTTGGGTGATGGATGAGTCCTCCTCTGAGCCCTCAGCCTCTGCTTCCTCAATGGAGGACGTGACGGTGGGATTGAGGAGATCCTCGAAGTACTCCTTCCACCGTCCGACGACATCCCCAGTTGAGGTCAACAGCCTCCCACCTCCACTGTAAACAGCGTTGGTAGGGCACTGTTTCCCTCTCCTGAGGCGCCGGACGGTTTGCCAGAATCTCTTCGAGGCCAGTCGATAGTCCTTCTCTATGGCCTCACCAAACTCCTCCCAGGCCCGAGTTTTTGCCTCCACAACCACCCGGGCAGCAGTCCGCTTGGCCTGCCGGTACCTGTCAGCTGCCTCAGGAGTCCCACAAGCCAACCAGGCCCGATAAGACTCCTCCTTCAGCTTGACGGTCTCCCTTACTTCCGGTGACCACCGGGTTCGGGGATTCCCGCCTCGACAGGCACCGGAGACCTTACGGCCACAGCTCCGAGTGGCCGCTTCGACAATGGAGGCGGAGAACATGGTCCACTCGGACTCAATGTCTCCAGCCTCCCTCGGGATCTGGTTGAAGCTCTGTCGGAGGTGGGAGTTAAAGATCTCTCTGACAGGAGACTCGGCCAGGCGTTCCCAGCAGACCCTTACAGGTCGTTTGGGTCTGCCGAGTCTGTCCAGCTTCCTCTCCTGCCATCGGATCCAACTCACCACCAGGTGGTGATCAGTTCTGAACACCGCTCGGGTTCAGATCAGGGGGGCCGTTCCTCCCAATCAGGCTCCTTCCCCGCCAGCGAGGTGACGTTCCACGTCCCTAGAGCTAGCTTCCGTGTCCAGGGATCGGGCTGTCGAGGCACTCTCCTCCGACTGCCGCCCGATCCACTACGCACCGACCCCCTATGGTCCCTCCCGCACGTGGTGAGCGCACGGGAAGGCGGCCCCACGTCGCTCCTTCGGGCTGAGCCCGGCCGGACCCCGTGGGGACAGGGTGGTGCCCCGGTTGCGCCATACCGGGCGACGTCACGGTCCTTGTAATTTTAAACATCATAAAGGGTTTTTGAACCACTCTTAGTCTGACCCATCGCCTAGGACCAGTTTGCCTTGGGAGACCCTACCAGGGGCATATAGCCCCCAACAACATAGCTCCTAGGGTCGCTCGGGTACTCAAACCCCTCCACCACGTTAAGGTGGCGGTTCAAGGAAGGGGACACAGAACCAATGAAAGTCAATAGGTAAATGAGGATAGAATTTAAATTTTAAACTGAAAACTTCATAAAATGTCCTGATTTATGAATGAACAACATTTATACGTCTTAATTCTCTTCACGTTATATTAACTACATACAAAATTTCTATTTTGAAAACATTTGTAGTAAAAACTGCATTTAAACTGCAACGAAACTTAATATAATATGTAATCTTCTAATGCTGTTGATTAGAGTTTTTGACCAGCGTCCTATTATCAATGATGACCTCCCGGGACGCATTCTGGTGGGAGAACTGGTGATGAAACCAAACCTGCAAAAATTCCAAGGCGCGACACTCATTTTCAATGATGGGACAGCGGAAGACAATATTGATGCAGTTATCTTCTGTACAGGATATAATTCCACGTTCCCCTTCCTCCCTTCCTCTTTAAACTCTGGCCCTGATGGAGAACTGACTCTCTATAGAAGAATCTTTCCCCCATCTCTAGAGCGCCCAACACTGGGTATCATGGGTTTGTTCCAGCCCAAAGGGGCCATCATGCCAGTGGTAGAATTGCAGGCACGCTGGGCCACAAGGGTCATTAAAGGTAATCTGCACAGTATTACTGTGATAATGTTTTATTCAATTGTCCTTCAATGAGATTTTAAAGCTTTATATAAAGAATCACGCGTATACAAAGTTTTGCTTTAATGTTTTAATTTTCCATTTGACCTTCAAGGGTTAAACCGTCTTCCCTCAGCAGTGAAAATGCACAAAATTATTGAAAAAGAGCGCAACGCAAATTTAAAATGGTAATTCCTCATAACCTTGATGAAAAATATTTAATCCTATAAATATTTATTAATATAATATGATGACTTTCACTGTTTCAATCATTTCTCTTTTTTCTTTCTATAGTTACCCTTGTCCTAAACAGGCTGCCCTTCAAGTTCCCTACATTCCTTACCTAGACACAATAGCCAAGGAAGTGGGCGTCTGTCCTAACATTGTTTGGCTGCTCCTAACAGACCCTGCTCTTGGTTTGAGGGTTTTGTTTGGTCCCTGTACACCCTATCAGTTTCGGCTAAGCGGACCAGGGCATTGGAGAGGTGCTCGTCAGGCTATCCTTACCCAATGGGATCGTGTGGCCAAACCCATGAAGACACGCCCTATTCCAGAAAAAAAATCCATCAGTTTGTTGTATTGGCTGGGTCTGGCAGGAGGGGCTGCAGTAATTTGTATCGTTATGGTTAAACAAAAGAAGCTTCCACTCTTTCCCCATTAACACTAGACAACCTCTCTACCGATGGAAGCCTCTCCTTAGTGCAAGACACATGAAAGACCCGCAGTTTAAGTTTGGCAAATGTATATTAAGCCATACATCTGTTTTTAGACACTAGTGTAATGTATTTGTTTTGCATATGAACTTAACATTGTTTATGTTTTTCATAGTAAAAATGACAGAGCTTTCTTTTTATACTAAAAACAGTGAAATAAACCGTTATATGTACAGAACACTTGCAAGCACTTATGTCATAAATAGTGTAGCAACGAAAGAGCATGGTCCCTTTAAGCTATCCTCTGTGTTCATCTTGTCTCTATTCCTATTGGCTGTGTAATGTGTCAGTCAGAGACTATGTGCGAGTTACGTAAATAGAGTTTCTAGTTTAGTCTACAGGTTGTTTTAATGCTCATCGCACGGTCGGAAAAGCTGCCGTCCTGTGCCGGAGCGAGACAACCGAACAGTGTGAGGTTTGACATGTAAACTGGATATATCATCTACTGTACTGTTGGTGAGTGTACTGGTGTAACCAACCTGTTGAAGAAGTAAAGTGAATGTTCGGAAAGCGATCCCTTTGTCGTGGCTCGTTACTACCACGCATCCACACAGGCTAACGTTTAACGAGGCTAACTAACTACACACGCGAACACGACAACTGGTGTCAGAAGTGGAGATTTCATCTGGAAACTACAACTGCAATTGCCAACGAAAAAAAGTGCCATCGGACGCCGGCGAGACAACAGCGGATGAACAGTAAGCTAATTTGTTAACAATCTTTCTGGACGAGAGGCAAGCGGCTGACGTCATTGCGCCGATGAGAACCGTGTGGACTCAACTATAAGTGAATTGACGGAGATAAGAGACTCATTTACTCAAGTACAGTTGTAAAGTGGATCAAATTTTCTTTTAATAATAATTAAGAGATGTCTCAAAAAGAATTGTTTCAGGGAGCCATGGCAGCAGCTTCTGATGTCAGCCAACCCCCAGACTGGTTGAAAGTAATGCTCGAACATCAAAATAAGAATAATGAGCAACTGCAAATGATGATGGCTCCAATATTGACTCATATTACAAGTTGTACTCAAGCCCCCCAAACGTCAATGTTCACTGCGCCAAAGAGTGACACACGTGAGAACTCCCAGGCAGTGGTCAGAGAAAGGAGGGTGCCTTATACAGATTCATCTTTCCTTCAAGATAATACTGAAAGGACACGCAATGTCATGGGTGGGCCGTTTGCTGCCGAGCTGGAAGTAATACAGCAGAGAGCACGTACTTCGGGTCCCTCCAGGGCTACCCTCTCCATGGAAGCTGGCGCAAGACAACGTAACACTTCCAGCCAGTGCCACAGACTTCTGGTGTCGATCAACGGTCTAGTACTCCTCACTACCAAGGCCAGCCGGTTGCTACGGAAGGTCCCAAGGCAAAGCTCGCTGTTTTTGATGGTAGTGGAGACTGGGAAGCATTTCTGGTACCATTTGAGAGACAGGCCAGAAAGCATAGTTGGAGTGGGGACTACAGAGTGGACTGTTTGTACGAATGCCTAAGGGGGCCAGCTATTAAGTATGTCTGTTCGCTCCCTGAACATATCCGTGAGGACTACACCCTTCTTAAAGAGCAGTTAACGCACCGTTTTGGTTTGCGCGACCCCCCAACCACAATCAGAAGGAAACTAGGAGAGCTCCGTCAGGTCAAGGAGCCGACAGCCGAGTTTGCAGAGGAGGTGCAACGCTTAGTCACTTTGGCCTACCCTGGCGTGGAGCTCGATCTGCAGGAGCAACTTGCTACAGACTTCTTCCTCAAGGGTCTTCATAATCAGAAAGTTGCTTATGAGGTAATGAACAAAGATCCCCATTCATTAGTGGAGGCTCAAAGATTGGTGGAGGCCCATGAGCACAATTATCGAGCTACTGTGGGCCGCGATATTGATGTGAAGGGCAGAGCTAGACGTATTTCCTGGGCGGATGATGAGGAACAGTCCATTGATTCCCCGACAGCTTCACGCAGAGTTCAAAGTTCGAGCTACGCTACTGCAGACCAGGTGGCTGTTCTCTCACAGAAGACGGCGTCCCTAACAGAGCAAATGGAGAAGATGAGTAAGAGCTATGTGTCTGCTGATCAGTTTAACATCCTAATGCAAAAGATGGAGCGGCTACAATTGAAGCTGGATAACCTTGCAGCCAGGGAGCTGAGAAAGCCAGAGGAGGTAAATCAGGACAGGAGGCGAGGGCGGTCTCCGACACAAGATGGCAGGCTACGAGCAGGAACTAATTCGCCAAGCCCCAACCGCACTGGAGTAGGTTTGTGCTATAACTGTGGGGAAGAAGGGCATTTCCGCAGGGAGTGCGTCAGGCCATCAACCCCACCACGAAAGTCGAGGCAAAGTAGCAGTGATCAGAACCACAGTATCACTTCAAAAGGGCTAGAACGCTGGAGGAGCCAGTCCCCCACACCACAAGTGGGCCGTGCAAAAAGCAGAGGCCCAAGTTTGCTTATGGATGTGACCATAAACTGCATTCCAACACAAGCTGTTGTGGACACAGGAGCTGAAGCAACAGTTATCTCTGAGACGTTGTATCAACAGTTTCCTCTCAATATGCAGACAGCTACAACTCTGACACGTCTTCATAATGCGGAATCAGGAAAAGACATGACTGCAAAAAGTGGACTGAAAGTTACATTTCAAATTGGCACCTGGTGCAAAGAGTGGGAAGTACTGGTTGCCCCGATTCGTGACCCTGTCCTTTTGGGGCTGGATTTTTTGCAAGCCTCAAACGTAACCATCCATACAAGTGGTAGAGTGTTCATTGAAGAAGAACTTATCCCCACTAGGATCGTTGGCGGTGATGGAGCAGATTATCACATCGCTCGAGTGGTCTTGGAGACGGAGACAATGTTACCGCCAGAAAGTGAATGTCTAGTCTGGGGTGAAGTGGACAACCCAAAGCCTGGTGTCTGCGCAGTTCTGGAGCCCTACCTGATCACGGAAACGGTGGCCTCCGGCAGTGTTGTCATCACCATGGAGCGCAGAGTGATTGTGAGGCTCTGCAATCTTTCCAGAAATAAAACAACCTTACCAAAGGGGGCCTGTCTCGGTCTCTTGGTAGAGACATATCCAGAGGAGGACCTAATGGAAAAGGATTGTACCAACACCCAAGAACGAAGAGATGACACACATCACTCAGAGCTGAGACGACTGACAACAGCCACAGATCTACCCGAGCACCTGCAAGCCCTTTATGCCGCTGCAAGTGAAACATTAAGTGATGCTCAGCAACAACGACTTATTGAACTCTTGCTATCATACAAATTTCTCTTCGCTGTTTCCGATGTAGACCTTGGCCTTTTAACAGCTGTCACACACAAGGTTAACACTGGGGCTGCTAGGCCCGTACGCCAGCCAGTCAGACGGACTCCCCTTGGATTTCAAGAGGAGGAGGAGAGGCACCTTAATGCTATGCTGGAAGCAGGAGTCGTCACACCCTCTGCCTCGGAGTGGGCGTCACCCGTGGTGTTAGTTCGCAAAAAGGACGGAGGTGTTCGCTGGTGTATCGACTATCGGCGCCTCAACAGCTTGACAGCCAAAGATGCTTATCCTCTCCCCAAAATTGAGGAATGCCTGGATGTCCTTGGGGGAGCTTGTGTCTTCTCTACATTAGACCTACAGTCTGGCTACTGGCAAATCGCGGTGAATGAGATGGACCGAGCAAAGACCGCTTTCATAACTCGCTACGGCCTCTACGAGTATACCCGCATGCCCTTCGGACTATGCAATGCCCCCAGCACTTTCCAGAGGGCGATGGAGCTTGTTCTTCGAGGACTCCAGTGGGAAACACTCTTAATCTACTTGGATGACATCATCATCTTGGGAAAAGGGGTTGATGAAAGCCTTGATCGACTTGAAACTGTATTCCAACGCCTTTTCAGCTATGGACTGAAGCTAAAGCCATCCAAATGTCACCTGCTTAGAGAGGAAGTCCTTTTCCTGGGCCATGTGGTTAGCGGTGAGGGTATACGGCCCAATCCATCTCTGATTAGTGATGTGAAAGCTTGGAACCCCCCCACAAGTGTACATGAACTGAAAGCTTTTCTTGGACTGTGTAACTACTACAGGAAGTTTGTGCCGGCATTCTCAGAGCTGGCCAGTCCTCTTAATGAACTCCTAAGGAAGGAAGCAACATTCTCGTGGACGGAGGAGCACCAGAATGCTTTCACACAGCTCAAGGTAAAGTTAACTTCTGCACCTGTGCTTGGATATCCTCTAGTGGAAGGAAAGTACATTTTGGACACTGATGCATCAAATCACAGTATCGGAGCAGTGTTGTCACAACTTCAGTGGGGAGAGGAGAGAGTCATCACTTATGCAAGCGCTCACCTTACACCAGCTCAGAGGAGATACTGCGTAACGAGACGAGAATTGCTAGCTGTTGTCTTCTACACCCGCCAATTTCGACACTACCTGCTTGGCAAGAATTTCCTTCTACGCACTGATCACAACAGCCTTACCTGGTTGTTCCGGTTCAAACATCCCGAGGGACAGCTTGCCCGCTGGTTGGAAGAGCTGTGTCAGTATGACTTCGACATCAAACACAGAGCTGGAAAACTTCACTCAAATGCTGATGCGATGTCAAGACATGCTGGCGAGCCCCAAAATATGTGCAACTGCTATCAAGCAGGGAACAGTGTTGCAAATCTGCCATGTGGAGGCTGTAAACAATGCCAAAAGTTGCATGACCATTGAGAGAGGTTTGAAGAGGACGTTGATGATGTGGTGCCACTCGCAGTAAGGAGCATTGAGTATGTCACAGGGGAAGAAGTTGTTGAAAACCCTGGCAGGGGTGAGGAAGAGAGGGCAGCTGCAGAGTTGTTGGGAGCACCACGGGTGAACTGGCTGGAAGTTTTCCCAAAAGAAAAGCTAGCACAAGAGCAGAGAGCTGATCCTGATTTAGGCATCCTGCACGAGTGGAAACAGGCAGGAACTCTTCCAACAAAGGATGACGTTGCATTGAGAAGTCCAGCAGTAAGGAAATTCTGGCTGTGTTGGCCACAAGTTGAACTTCATCAGGGAGTCCTCTATTATCGTTGGGAAAGGCCTGGAGGACTCCGTCCCTCTCTATTGCTGCTAGTACCAGCCTCGATGCAAAAAGAAGTGTTACTAGCCTGTCATAATCCACCTCAGTCTGGTCATTTTGGAGAAGGAAAGACCTTAGAGCGACTCCGTCAAAGTTTCCACTGGTATGGCATGGGTGGAGATGTACATTTGCACATACAGAGGTGCGGGCACTGCAATGCTTGCAAGGTTGCTGGACCGACTAAGAGGGCCAAACTTCAGAATTACCAAGCAGGGGCACCAATGGATCGGATCCACATCGATATACTGGGCCCATTCCCAGTGTCCAGTTCAGGAAACAAGTACGTCTTGATCATTATTGACCAGTTCACTCGATGGGTGGAAGCTTTTCCTGTCCCGGACCAAGGGGCTGAAACAACGGCTAAGACACTCGTGTACGAGTTCATCTCCAGGTTTGGGGCACCGCTGGAGCTACACACAGACCAGGGTCGAAATTTTGAAAGTTCACTGTTCAGAAATGTTTGTAGTCTCCTGCAGATCACGAAAACGCGGACAACCCCCTACCATCCTGCCTCCAACGGACAAGCAGAGAGGTTCAACCGAACGCTCCTTCAGATGATTCGGTGCTACGTGAACCAGGAACAGAAAAACTGGGATGAGCATCTTCCGCTCCTGACAGCCGCGTACCGCAGCTCCCAGCATGCAGTCACTGGATTCACACCGAATAGGCTCATGTTTGGAAGGGAGGTTTACCAACCCCAGGATCTATGGTCCGGTGTTGCAGAGCAGAGGTCGGACAGTGTAGAAGTGCCAGATTTTCTGTATAACCTGGAAAAAGGGCTGAGAGACACACATGACGTTGCCAGGGAACACCTCCATGCAGCCCAACAACGGCAAAAGAAGATCTATGATCTCAGGGCTCAGGAGAGGAAATACATTGTTGGAGATTTGGTGTATATGCGGGACAGTACTAAGAAAAAAGGACAGAGCCCAAAACTCCAGCCACCATGGAAAGGCCCTTTCGTGATATCTGCCTGCTGTGGCCCAGTACTGTATGAGGTCCAAGGGTTACGGCAAAAGAGAGTCATGCATCATGATCGTCTCAAGCCCTATGACTGTGACGTGATTCCAGCGAGGGTCAGACGCCAGAGGAGTGAGATTCTGCGAAAGAGTAAGGGTACACCTGACAACCCTGTTCTGCTAGAACCCCTGCAGGAGCCGGAACCATCTGCACCCCGGGGGGGCAGTGAAACGGAATCCATTTCTTCTGACCCTGAACCCCAGGAGAACCAGGGTATGGAGAAGAAGCGGCAGCCGGCAGCTCGGCGACGTAGGAGGAACAGGAGTGGACGTGGACTAATGTCGGACATAGGAGAAAAAGAGACAAATAAGAGAACGATTAAAGGAAGAGAAATACGGAAGCCCAAGAGATACGACAGTTAATGTTTTATTATTGTCTTATATTGTTCATTACAGTTTTTATAGTTCAGAAATAGCGGGGTTATTACTGTTTTCATTTTACTGAAGGGACTCAGTATTGTTAAAAGGGGGGATAGTGTAGCAACGAAAGAGCATGGTCCCTTTAAGCTATCCTCTGTGTTCATCTTGTCTCTATTCCTATTGGCTGTGTAATGTGTCAGTCAGAGACTATGTGCGAGTTACGTAAATAGAGTTTCTAGTTTAGTCTACAGCAGTGGCGGCTGGTGAAAAATATTCTCGGTGGGGCTGTGCCATACTTTTTTGTTTCCGTAACCATCGCAATAAAATTTAACACAAACTGCAGGACAGCAGTGCTCAGTGAAATAGTCAGTAATTATTTAATGCCAATATTAAAAAGTTGAGGCATTCGTACACAAAAACATAAACATCATGATGCACAAACACAAGCCTTTTATTTGCATTTAAACTGAACTTGTAAACAATTGACTATTTCTACATATAAGTAACATCTTTTGGAAAGGCTGTTGGTGCCATTGGTAGTAAATAGGCAACACAATATGCATGCTGTCAGAACAGAGTGGAAAGTGGACAATAACATTAAATTATTATAAAGTTTATAGGAATTCTTACACTGTATAAAGGATGTATAATATAGAAATGGATATCAAGTGGCTGAACTCAAACCTTTGGAAGAATAGCATTAAGTATTTTATGATCAAACTAAATGTAACTAATTGTTAATGTGCTCCAGAACTGCAACAATTAATTGATACAAAACATATATACAGTAATATTAGCAAACACACTATTAACATTTTTTAGAGTACCATATATAACTGAATGATTTTTATGCTAAGGTCAACTATATACAAAGAAACGTGTGTGTGTGTGTGTGTGTGTGAAGCTACGGGAGAAGCCGCGCATATACTGCTTCCCTTTTTCGCTAGCCTGCTGTTTGATTGAGAGGTCAGGTTGATCTGGGCCCAGCTCTTTCACCCGAACTTTCTCCGACAAAGTCCTCCTCTCAAACGGATTTTGGAGGAGAGATTTCACCGAGTTAGGGTTGGGTCTTGGAGGAGTAACGTCCGCGATCGCCATTGTCGTTTAGTAAAAATGGCGCCCCTAGAGCCCAGTCCTTATTTTATCAGGGCTTGGGGCGATAAAATGATCGCCCTTCTTGGATTCTATTTAAGAACGCTGATTGGCTAAATTTTATGTCATACATTCATATCTTAAATTAGCAATTGGCTTAACTGCTACATAGACCCGCCTCCTTGGGGCGCTTTCTCTATCGCCCCAGAGCTGATGAAGCGGTCAGACAGGCAGAGGAAAGGTTGCAAATATGATTTTGTATCATATTTTACATGTATTACTGGGTGCATTCCATATTTAAAACACACAAATATTGACATACTGATGTTTTTCTCATTATTATTACTATTTTTGTTTTAATTGTTTTAAATTTTTTTTTTGTGGCTTAAGGGGGGCGGCGCCCTAGCGCCCTCTATTGGCCGGCCGCCACTGGTCTACAGGTTGTTTTAATGCTCATCGCACGGTCGGAAAAGCTGCCGTCCTGTGCCAGAGCGAGACAACCGAACAGTGTGAGGTTTGACATGTAAACTGGATATATCGTCTACTGTACTGTTGGTGAGTGTACTGGTGTAACCAACCTGTTGAAGAAGTAAAGTGAATGTTCGGAAAGCGATCCCTTTGTCGTGGCTCGTTACTACCACGCATCCACACAGGCTAACGTTTAACGAGGCTAACTACACACGCGAACACGACAATAGTGATTTTGGACAATATCAGCATGGAACTGAAATAAACTGTTAACTGAAATAATCTGAGTGCGCACAATGCGTAATAGCACCCTGAAAGAAGATAAATTATCATAAAAACTTTATTAGATGTTTTTATTTTACGCAAGATCATATTATTTGCAGTACGTAATGGTGTCCCTCTACTTTTAATTTTTTTTGCATTATGTAGGGTTAAAAATTGTGCACAGGTAAGATTTTATTTAACGTGCAATTTAATTCCACGGTTGGGAAAAATATGAATTTTCATATTTCGTTCATGTCTGTGTGGTGCTACACCAATGGTTGTCCGACCTTTAGAAACAGGGAATTATGTTTCTGGTGTGTAAAGGTTATAGTTGATTTTTTTTCCACTGATTTTGTAAAATTTTGTAAAAAGTTTCACGCTATTAGAGTGGTGTTCCACTGATCTGACCCATTTTTATCATCAATATTAATAAAAATATTAAATAAATATTAATTAATGTCCCATGTTTTTGAAATCATTAACAGCCTCCATTTTAGAAAAGTCTGGTTTGGTGGTAATGTGTTTGTGGTTTGTACTGGTGTGTTACATGTGTTACTGCAGTCGTGAAATTAAACGTTGTCAGTGTCTTAGAAATGTATTCGCAGCACCCTGGTTTAAAAACATTGCAGTGCGGGATGCGAGGGTCTCGATCATGCGCTTAAGAAAATATAATTAGGATTAACACCTTCTCAGCGAGTTGCCTTTTAAATGTCTCTCACTTTCATACACACATATTTCTCACTTATAACTTCACTGAGTAAGCACACCGCACATTTAAAATAAGTGACGGTTTGGAATTAGTAGGTTTGTTTTACTGTTAAGCTGGGGTGGAATTCGTGGTGGAAGAAAGTAGTTCCCCAGTTCCTTTAAAACCTGTAGGATTGTAAAGACACCCCAATGTTGTTTCTGATTTATCTACACACGTGTGCCATCGGACTGTTTTATAAATGCAATATCGCTCTCGTAGTCGTGTATATAGAGCTCTTATCAGAGGCTGTGATTATCTGGCCTGATCACAGTCATGCATATGCATTAGAATTTCTTTACAGTTTGCACTGGAGGAAAATGTATTTATAGTTAATTTATTCAAATTAAACTAATCCCAAGTCTAGAAAACAGGTTAATTTAGAAACAGGACTGCATAGTGTGTTATCCGAAACTTAAATATTGACTGATGGTCAAGGTAAACTCCGGACTAGGGCAAAGTGCTGGTTTTGCCGAATGTGGGGCTATCCCGCAAATGTGCTCTATTTTTAAACAGATGTTGCAGGTTTTTTGCATCATTTCCATTTTATGCCAACAGGTTGGCGATCTTGTTGCTATAAAATTATAATGTTTAAAAAAACATATTATTTTGCTGAGTTTTCGTGTTTGTGCCGAGGTCACTGGCATCATTTTTGGCAAGTTTTGAGAAGCCACTTTTGACCTGTTGTGTTGCGTAGATCTGGCAACCCTGAACGGGGGTGTGGCGTAATGTCTGTTTCTGTCAGTATTACTACCGCGATCTGCACATCTACACCACTGCTATTCTAGGTAAGAGACCGTGTCAAAAACTTTTCATTGATACAATTATCCTCGTTCAGAACGAAATACTTTAATTTAAACACAGGCGTACATTAAACATTGCCGAGAAAGTGTTTATACGAATACGGGTGACGAAAACCCAGCTGTTGTTCGCATCCGATACAGTTGCGTGCTTAGCGTTTGTTAAAAGTGTGGTTACATTTCACAAATATGTCGCCTACTGCGAACGATTGCTAGCGATGACGCAACACTGTACTGTGGATAACAGGCGCAAACGATGCGATCGCATCACGTGTATCGCTGGATACACGATTAAATAAGAACAATGAACGATCACTGTTATACGTTAAACACTGACAATCTTGTATTACTATTACCAAAAAACTGTCCATTAGAGAAAAAGAGCTCTCGGATGCTTTCTACACTGTTTAAAAGGAAAACTAATAGTATTTGGACTGCACTTAATGCAGTGGCAGCAGCTGCTAGTGTGTACACTAGTGTGACCAACTTCACGTGAAACTATTTTATTTAGACATTTTATTCTATGCATGTGCGTTTGTATGACCTTTGAAACGTATAAGCTTGACACACTTAGCACATTGCTGGATGACAGTGACAATACTTGTAAACACCATGTACAAGTTATTACAGTTCCTAAATAAATAAATAAATCCTAAATGAATTTAACCCCAAACTCGAGTTGATGCTGATGTTATTTGCGCACTGTACAATACTTCTTTAGTCCCTCAGTTCATACCTTTGCACCAGCAAAATGAAGCTCATGTGTTTGATCCCAGGGAACACACATACTAGTAAAAAAATTAAGTCAGCACCTTTCAATCACAATTACAGATCTAATCTATAGAATTATTCTAATCTCTTTTTTACAGTTGCCAGAAGGTTTTAGGTCAACATGGCTAAGCGTGTTGCTGTGATTGGAGGTGGAACCTCCGGGCTTACTTGCATCAAATGTTGCCTGGATGAAGGTCTGGAGCCGGTGTGTTTTGAGAGCAGTGATGACATCGGAGGACTCTGGAGATTTAGGGTACAAGAACTGATTACCTGTCTCTCTAATTCAGGGTTGTCAAACTCCTTTTGTTCTGGGGCCGCATTCATCTTAATCTGATCTCAAGGGGGCCAGACCAGTAAACTCATATCATATTACATAGAACTGACAATAAGTCTACTTTTTTTCTTTGTATTAGTGCAAAGAAGAAGTAGTAAATTATAAAGATCTTTATATTAAATGAATTTTCCTTTTACAAAATATATTATGAACAACCTACGTGCAATTTCAACAACACCATTACTCAGTTTAACATTTATTTAAGTGCCTAAAATGCATAAAAACTGATCCCAGTTATTGAACAATGTCGCAAAACATTTAGTCACAGTTTTGTGGAACTTAAAAACACTATCCTGCATGTTAGCATTAATCAAACATCAAATTATAGAAATTATTTCAGTAATATTCAGTTAGTTGCCCAAATCTGCCGATAGTTCCGAAATTCTGTCTGCCACGGTATTTCTCGTCAAGCTAATATTGGCAAAAGCTTGTCGCTTCTCAGGACACAATTTCGGCAGCCTTCAGCATGCAATTTTCAGGGGTCTACTTTTTTTCTTTTTTGACAAAGACATCTCGCTGATGAGGGTGCCAGAGCCAACAGAAAGGGGCTAAACTGATAGAACTAAACGCCACTCAGATCACACCCCATAAAATATCATTTAAATAAATTTTAGATAAATATAAATAGGTAGTATCTGTTTGCATGACCAGCAAATGGGGCTAGTGAAGTTTAGGTGATCATCAAACACTTTCCTTGGTTTATGTATTCTTTGGATAACAGTATTATTGTTTAACCCAGCTGTAGGGTACAGTGGTCAGGCTGGAACAACAGATAAAGAACTGTCATTACTGCATAGGGTAAAGCTTAATATCATCTGTGTACGAGAAGCTGTGAAAAATATATTCATAAAATGGGAAGGGTAGGAGGGGACCAAGCACTGAACCCTGTGGAACACTAGAATCAGAACAGGATTACACAAGATTCTGTCCAATTTATCCTGTTTGCTTCCTTTTTCTCCATTTTAGGAAAATCCAGATCCAGAGCAGGCCAGCATTTACTTCTCTTTGATAATCAACACTGCTAAGGAGATGATGTGCTACAGTGATTTCCCCATTCCTGCAAACTTCCCAAATTTTATGCACAACTCTCTCATCATGGATTACTTCCGCATGTATGCTGAACACTTTCAGCTTACACGGCACATCCGCTTCCAGGTCAGGCACGCACAGTTACTGTATAATAATTGAGACATTAAACACTTTATTTTAGAATATAAATATAGATTAAATATGCTTTAATATAGAGGGATATTACACGATCACATTTATTTTGGGTTTCTTAGACAAAAGTCCTTCATGTCACACCAAGGCCAGACTTCCCTCACTCTGGCCAGTGGGATGTAGAGACAGAGTCTAAGGATGGCAAGAGGGAAAAGAACGTGTTTGATGCTGTGATGGTCTGCACAGGTCACCACTGTCACCCACACCTCCCTCTACAGGACTTTCCAGGTACAACACAGAGAAATGACAAAGCAAAAACAGTTTACTCTGAGCAAAGTGCAACATAATATCGATATCAGGTCAGATTGGGTCACACACCATAAACATAGACTGGCATTTTTTAGGTGTACAAGTGTCATTTAGTCTTATCACAATTCCCTTGTAAGCAGAAATGAATTTCACATTGAAAACAACTATTGTTTAACATTTTTATATTTTCTGGGCTTGCAAATACAGTAGAGCTGTTATTAAACATTTGGCTGGCAATTATATAATTTTTTGCTGCAAACAAATATTGCTACAGATGGAAACTCTAGACTCTAAATTCTCAATATTGTATAATGGCAAATAATGACTCAAGCCAGATGTCAATGACTTAACTAATATTTGTGCTCTGTTTACATTGAATACAAACATATATGCAAAACATTTCAGGAATGTAAACTTTTACCTTTGTGTTTCATTTTGGTCAATGTTTGTACCTGTCCATTATAGTGTCTGTTTGTTTCTAGGAATAGACACATTTAAGGGGAAATTCTTCCACAGCCGTGAATACAAAACCCCTGAAGAATGGCGAGGGAAGAGGGTAGTTGTGATTGGCATTGGAAACTCTGGAGGAGATATTGCCGTAGAGCTGAGCAGAATGGCCAAACAGGTAATGGAAATTATCATAGCATGTACATAACTATGCTCTTATACAGCAAAGGTTTCCAACCTTTTTATGTAACGTGGAGAAACCTGGCAAGCAAGTTAGCGGATCCACCAATAGAAAAAGTAACTACAAAACCAGACAGGAAACAGGAACTAAGGTTGAAATACAACCAAGTCTACAACACGATTATTAAATGTCACAAAACAAGAAAAAAAACACTGAAATCATAACAGAGCACCCCCCCAAGAGCGGCTTCCAAACGCTCACAAAAACAAAAGTCCAGGAGGGTGGTGGAACAGCCTGGGCCTTGGAGCAGAGGCGTGCCGTGTAGCAGAGGCGGAGTCCAAGGAAGAGCCGGCAGGGTAGGGGTGGAGGCCAGGGCAGAGCCAGCAGGGAAGTGGAGGCAAGGGTGGGGACAGCAGCTTAGTGGGTGGCATCTAGAGCAGGAGCAGAGAAATATCTGACTGAGCTGAAGGTGGCAGCCATGGTGGTGGAGGCAGAACGGACTCGCGGACCTGACCGGGCGCAGGAATGGACTCACAGACCTGACAGGGCACAGGAACAGACCCACGGACCTAACCGAACGCAGGAACGGACTCACGGACCTGACCGGGCGCAGGAACGGACTCGCAGACTTGACTGGGTGCAGGAACAGACTCTTGGACTTGTCAAGGCACAGGAACCTCTGGGGAGACTTAGGAACAGAATGTAGACTACACACACCACAGAGCTGGAGCCATCACTGGAAGCACAATGGACAGGGGAAATACCGCAGAACCTGAACACATCCACAGGCAAAGACTAAACTCCACATAAAACAAAGTCTGACAAAAGACAAGGAAAACACTAGGACTACAGGTGCTGGTCATATAATTAGAATATCATCAAAAAGATGATTTATTTCACTAATTCCATTAAAAAAGTGAAACTTGTACCGTATATTATATTCATTCATTACACACAGATTGATATATTTCAAATGTTTATTTCTTTTCATTTTGATGATTATAACTGACAACGAAGGAAAATCGCAAATTCAGTATCTCAGAAAATAAGAATATTGTGAAAAGGTTAAATATCGAAGACACATTGTGCCACACTCTAATCAGCTAATGAACTCAAAACATCTGCAAAGGCCTATAAATGGTCTCTCAGTCTAGTTCTGTAGGCGAAACAATCATGGGGAAGACTGCTGACTTGACAGTTGTCCAAAAGACGACCATTGACACCTTGCACAAGGAGGGCAAGACAAAAAAGATCATTGCAAAAGAGGATGGCTGTTCACAGAGCGCTGTGTCCAAGCACATTAATAGAGAGGCGAAGGGAAGGAAAAGATGTGGTAGAAAAAAAAGTGTCCAAGCAATAGGGATAACCGCACCCTAGAGAGGATTGTGAAACAAAACCCATTCAAAAATGTGGGGGAGATTCACAGAGAGTGGACTGCAGCTGGAGTCAGTGCTTCAAGAACCACTACGCACAGACATATGCAAGACATGGTTTTCAGCTGTCGCATTCCTTGTGTCAAGCCACTCTCGAACAACAGACAGCATCAGGAGTGGCTCGTCTGGGCTAAAGACAAAAAGGACTGGACTGCTGTTCTCTGTTGAAAGTAAAGTTTGCATTTCCTTTGGAAATCAGGGTCACAGCGTCTGGAGGAAGAGAGGAGAGGCCCACAATTCACATTGCTTGCGGTCCAGTTTAAAGTTTCCACAGTATTGGTCTTAAGTAATATTCAAATTTTCATATTGAATTTGGGATTGTCCTTAGTTGTCAGTTATAATCATCAAAAATAAAATAAATAAACATTTGAAATATATCAGTCTGTGTGGAATGAATGAATGAATGAATATAATATACAAGTTTCACTTTTTGAATGGAATTAGTGAAATAAATAAACTTTCTGATGATATTCTAATTATATGACCAGCACTTGTGTGTATATATATACATAAGTTAACAAATGGGATAACAAGGGAAACTTGAAACTCATGAACACACAACCAATTGAAAAAGGAACTACTACACTAGACAGGAAACAAGAACTAAGGCAGTAATACAAACGTAAGTCCACAACAGGATAATGAAAGGTCACAAAAACACAGAAAACACAATGTAATCATAACATAATTACAATAAATGTTATCTTAAGAGAAACAACTGCTGTATGTGAGAAATCAATGGCTTCAAATCATATATTCACCAGCTTGTCTGAAATCCTGTGCTGACCAGCTGGCCCCCATCTTTACACAAATATTCAACAGATCGCTGGAGTTGTGTGAAGTCCCTTCATGCTTCAAACGCTCCACCATCATCCCCATCCCAAAGAAATCCAAAATCACAGGACTGAATGACTACAGGCCTGTGGCTCTAACGTCTGTGGTCATGAAGTCATTTGAAAAACTGGTTCTGGCCCACCTGAAGGACATCACTGGACCCTTACTGGATCCTCTTCAGTTTGCCTACAGAGCAAACAGGTCTGTGGACGATGCAGTTAACATTGGACTGCATAATGTCCTGCAACACCTAGACAGACCAGGGACTTATGTGAGGATCCTGTTTGTGGACTTCAGCTCGGCCTTTAACACTATCATCCCAAACCTCCTCCTGCCCAAACTAACCCAGCTCTCCGTGCCCCCCTCCGTCTGTCAGTGGATCAACAGCTTCCTGACAGACAGGCAGCAGCTAGTGAGGCTGGGAAAATACACCTCCAGCACCCGTACAATCAGCACCGGAGATCCCCAGGGCTGCGTTCTCTCCCCACTGCTCTTCTCCCTGTACACTAATGATTGCACGTCTAAGGACCCCTCGGTCAAGCTCCTGAAGTTTGCAGACGACACCACACTCATCGGCCTCATTCAGGACGGTGACGAGTCTGCTTACAGGCAGGAGGTTAAAGAGCTGGCTGTCTAGTGCACTCTCAACAACCTGGAGCTTAACACCCTCAAAACAGTGGAGATGATCGTGGACTTCAGGAGAAACCCCCCTGCACTCCCCTCACTCACCATCATGAACAGCACTGTGACTGCAGTGGAGTCATTCAGGTTCCTGGGCACCACAATCTCTCAGGACCTGAAGTGGGACATTCACATTGACTACATTGTGAAAAAAAGCCCAGCAGAGGTTGTACTTCCTTCGCCAGCTGAGGAAGTTTAACCTGCCACAGGAGCTGCTGAAACAGTTCTACTCCACCATCATTGAATCCATCCTCTGCACTTCAGTAACTGTCTTGTTCAGCTCAGCTTCTAAATCTAACCTCAGAAGACTACAGAGGGTAGTCCGAACCGCTGAGAGAATCATCGGTACAACCCTCCCTTCTACTCAAGAACTGTACTTATCCAGAGTGAGCCAAAGGGCTGGCAAAATCACTCTGGACCCCTCGCATCCAGCACACTTCCTCTTTGAACTGTTGCCATCTGGTCGACGCTACAGAGCTCTGAGCACCAGAACGACCAGACACAGGAACAGTTTCTTCCCTCAGGCAATCCATTTTATGAACACTTGATATAACCGTGGAATACACTACACTATTTATATATACACATACACTTGTTTACCCAACACACATACTCAGTGTACACTTACATTTTTTGCACATAATATACCTGTACATACATAACTGCTCATTGTAATATACCTGCCATACATTGTCAATTTGTATATTGTCTCCATACTGACTTATTTGTAATTGTATCTTTTGTATTTTTTATTATTTATTGTGTTTCTTGTTCTGTCGCTGTCATTCTGTTGCACTGTGGAATTTCTGTCACGAAAAAAAAATTCCTCGTATGTGTGAACATACCTGGCAATAAAAGCTCATTCTATTCTATTCTATGTTGTATGGTCATTTTATTTAGGTCAGAGGTCATTGTGTTGGAGACCACTCTTATAGAAGCTTGCAAACAACAGGTAATATAGCCATCAATCAGATTACTTATTCTTTTACCTCAATTCCAGGTTTATCTGAGCACCCGGAAAGGTTCTTGGATTATAAATCGTGTCGGACCCAGTGGTGTTCCTACAGACATGGGCTTTAATATTAGAGCATTTATGTGGCTTCAGAAATTGTTGCCAAGTGGATTTATCAACAATATGGGAGAGAAACAACTCAATCACAGATTCAATCACAAGCTGTATGGACTGCAGCCTGCCCACAGGTAAAGACTTGGCTTCAGACCTAGTCAGTCTTTGCTTCAGGATTGCTTTTTTCTATTAATCATGCTTCGCATAATATACCGCAGCATTGATCATTCAAGTATCTTCATCACAACTGGATTGTACTGTAAGTGTTGTTGTTTCTCCTCCAGACTTTTAAGCCAACATCCCATGGTCAATGATGATTTACCGAACCGCATTCTCTCTGGTACAGTCTCGGTCAAGCCGAACGTGCAAGAGTTTCGTGGCTCAAGTGTGGTGTTTGAGGATGGCACCATTGAGGACGACATCGATCTGGTGGTGTTTTGCACGGGCTACACTTTCTCATTCCCCTTTCTCTCTTCACATATAATTCCTGTCTCAAAGAACAAGGTGTCCCTGTACAAATGTATATATCCACCAAACCTGGAGCGCCCAACTTTGGCTGTGATCGGTCTGATTCAGCCTCTGGGAGCCATTACGCCAATCTCTGAGATTCAAGCACGCTGGGCCACGCGAGTTTTTAAAGGTAACAAACATGCTGCTGAACTAATAAATAGGGAAATACAGTTTTTTTTATTAATTAATGGATGTCTTTAATGTACAAAGGTTTTATGAAAAGTATACGTATTTCATAAAGTATCAATTTTATAAGTATACGATAATAAAGTAATTGTAAATCCTTGCAAAATCTCAACATTGCTGAAAGTAAGATTTTACTTTTATTAACACGTAAATACCTCATAGAAAATTTTATCTTGGCATACTTTTAAATATACTGTGTTTTATATAACAAATTGTGATATATGTTCTTAGGACTTTGCAAGCTGCCTTCAATGAGTGCAATGCTGAAGGACACCCAAGCAAAGGAGGAGGAAATGGCTCAAAGGTTCTACAAACGTAACACCTTACATGAATAGATATTGCATTAACATAAGGGCCGTTGCTGGACCTAAAGCTCTACTGGAGCACAGGCCATTATTTTTTCCATCACTTTTTTTCTTAAAAGAAGAAGATTGTGTGCAAGAAGTATGCAGCACAATGCACTTTACAAACTTAACTTGCTTAAACCACTTTTACTTCAGTGCAACAATACTGGGGAAGGCAAACATTTATGTATTTAAAAATATTTAAGTGTCGTTAAACAAACTTAAACAACACGTTTGCATGCACTGAATGGAAATAATGAAAGCAGAAAGAATTATTTTCTTGCACATCTGAATTCATTACATGATAACAATGAATAATCTTTTCAAGAATTTACATTTACAGTAGAAGCCAGCAATTTTATGGCTCCAACTAATATATAAAGAGTATATTGTATCTAAAAAAATATTCTTTTTTAGTTTCACATTCAAGTTCAAACAAGGTGGGTAAATGTTTAACCAATGAACTGAATTAAACTACTGCCTATAACAGCACGTAGTTATCTCAGCCCTAGGTACTAGAGCTAGTAAATTAAATATTAATTTCATTTCTGAAACTCATCATCTCTCCTTTCTTCTTCCATTTTCCAAAATTCGGATGTCTATACACAGGGGCTATTAATGATTGAGTCAGAATAAGATGATCGATAGGCTATTATTTATAAACTTAAACTAACAAAAGTATTACTGGCAGCTGTTTCCCAGTAACTTACTCTAGATTTACTTTTATGTAATTTACTGGCCACAGTTTTTGCAAAGATAAATGAACATTTAACATTCTACAAATCTTTACATTTACATTTAGCAGACGCCTTTATCCAAAGCAACCTACATAGCATTATCCTATACATTTTACATAGGTATCTGCAATCCCCTGGGATCGAACCCACAACCTTGCGTTGTTAACGCAATGCTCTTACCACTGAGCTACAGGAAAGTTTAAAGAAAAATAACATGCAAAGCATTGTGGGAACCAAAATTAGAAAAGAAACAACAGAAAAAGGTTGATGAGAATTTCTGATTCCCAGAATGCTTTGCATGAGGCTGTTATTGTATAGGTTTTTTTCTGTAAAGATAAAGACTTGTTAACGTTTAATATTCATTTATTTTTGAACAACTGTTGCCAATGAATTAGATAAATATAAATCTACAATTAGTTACTGGCAACTAGCTTCAAAACTACAGCAAAAGTTTTTACAGTGTACATTACAATCATTCTATATTCTAGTGTGTTGTTTGAGTGTTTATTGGTAACTCATAATCATACTCTCATGTAGGTATGTAGCTACACAGAGGCACACCATCCAGGTGGACTACATCCCTTACATGGATGAAATTGCTACAGAAATGGGTGTTCGTCCTGCTATGCTAAAGTTGCTCTTGACAGACCCTATACTGGGTTTAAAAGTGATCTTTGGGCCCTGCACCCCGTACCAGTTTCGGCTGTGTGGACCCGGCCGATGGGAAGGTGCACGCCAGGCCATCCTGACGCAGTGGGAGAGAGTCGCTCAGCCCCTGAAAACACGGCATGTGTCTGAGGAGAAATCCCACCGATCATCTGCTTCACTTATTTTCTCAGTTTCTGTCGCAGTTCTGTTCTTTGCTCTGTATTACAGCAGGGCCAGTCTGTACACACTCGTATCAGACCCTTCAGTCATCCTGGACAAGATAAGGGCTTATGTGCCATTTCCAGTACCCACAAAATGATCACGAAACATGGCACACATAAAAGCTGACATTATAACAAGTGTCCATTAAAGTAAGTTAGCCCAAAGTGAGGTCCAATGTACTATAGGTGACTTTTGCTCGGTAGAACAGAATAAAGATTTTTAAGTGAAGCCTTAGTGAGTCCATAGATATCATTACTTTGAGTGAAAAAAAGCAGATAAAGGTCACAAATATCTAAGTGCTGTGGCTCCTCACAATTTATTGAGGTCTTTAAAAGTGAAACAGTCAGTCCGTGCAAGTAACTGAACATTATCTATAACAGAGGTTCTCAAACTGGGGGCCCAAGATGGATCTAGTTCAACTGTTTTGGTTCATTAGTTCCCTTGGTTGTTAATTGCCCCACACCTGTTTCTGTTCTCCCTTATTGCGTTCGCCCTTGTATTTAATGTTGCCTTCAGGTGCTCTAGGAAATTTGATACATTTACATTTAGTCATTTAGCAGACGCTTTTATCCAAAGCGACTTACAGATGAGGAAACATTGGAAGCAATTATAACAACAATGGAACAATGGATAATTCCCACTTCGGCCTGGATGTAATGTCTGGATTTAGTAACATTAAAAGTACTACGTAACATTAATGTAACTAGTTATTAAGTAGCATTAAAACATTACAAGTATCTGCTAACATTAATGAGCACCGTTACATCAATTATGTCTGGGTTAAAGTGGGAATTATCAAGGTTCCGAGAGCACGTGAAGACAGCATACGACCTATGTTTGCTTTAGTTCCCAATTGAGTTTATGTTTTATATTTGGTTCTGTTCCTGATTGCCTTTGTGGATTTATTAAAATAACCTTTTTGGATTCTACTCCCTTGTGGTGCGCATGTATACTCGCTACACGTTACAATATGCTTTTGTCATTTTATTCTGTATTTGATTATTTTTTTATGCTGCTTTTACTAATATTTTTTTAATATAATTTTAGTGCCTTAAACTTACATTACTTTATGTCTGAGGCAACATTTCAAAATTTCCATAATTTTTTGAACAATATTTAATTTCATAATCCGAAATGTTTTCAAAGATTTTATTATATTAAAGTATAATAACTAGGGATGCACCGATAACATTTTTCAGAACAACTCGGCTGACGGATGTTTAGCTGTGTTTGTTTGCTCACTGCATTGCGTTGATGAATGTTTTATAAAGGAGCCCTGGATTTGGAGGTCATTTAAAACTGATAGAGGGCGTGGCGCTCCCAGTGCTAAAAGATGCTGGACAAACTAAGTCATGTGTCTGTGTTTTGTTGGCAATCGCCATGTATGTGCATAATGTAAACAACAAGAAGGGATAATACCATGATTGTGTGTTTTGTGCTGTAGTTCCGAACTTATTGATTGTTAAGGATTTCATGCCCCACACCTGTTCCCTTCTTGATTTGGTTCCTTTTTAATGCCCTTGTGTTTTCTGTCTTGTGCTGGTTCATTTTGATTTGTTTCTATCACTTTGCTTTGCTTCGCTTTGTTTGCATCGCTGGTATACTCTGAAAAGACTCCAAGGAATTTCCTGTTTTAGTCTAGTCGAGTTAGTTGCAGTTTATTTCAAGTGTTGTCTTTAATCTATTCTAGTGTAGTCTATGTTCCTGTTGACCCGTCGTGTATTATACCCCTGTACTATTGTTTTACCCCTCGTGGGTTTTTGTGTTTATAATTAAAGTTTTTTATCCACCTACTTCTGTCTGCGCCTGGGTTCTCCGTCCTTGCATCCCCTGACAGAATGAACCAGCCTTGACAGAACCCAGGATTGAATTTGCAGCAGAAGCAAGTGCAAGGCCCAACACAGTCTTGCCTTTACTGAAGTGCTTAAATAAGCCACTGGCAGTTGAAGCTGTCCTAGATGCACTTTTTGGCATCTCCTCTAAACTACCAAGTACCCACTTGTACAGCCCTAGCACATCTATTAACCATTTCAATAAAACTGGATCATCCCTTTCTGCCATAATTTTATGAGCTGATACAGATTCCCACTTTCTTAAGTATGGCCTCTTAAATTTTGTCTCTGTCTTGCCACATGCCGTACAGAACTAATTTTCCTCAAGCAATCTCTTGCCACCTCCTGCTATTTACCCCATGCACTAGATAACTGGGCGCTGATTGGGTTTGATGTGCAGTCACAGTCACATAATGTTGGTGGCTACTGTTGGTGGTTCAAATTCAAAGGCTTTCCTCCAATTTCTGCACTAAAAAAAGCAGCATAAGGTCTATGACCCAAAGAGGAATGGTTTGAAAAACCTTTTCTGCAGTTAAAACACAAGATCCCTTTCACTAAAGGACTGCAAGCCATGGAAAATCTTGAGACCATTTTCTTGAAATGTCAATCCCTTTTGTGAAAGTATTTGTTTTTCGATACACTGGGAATATGGTTGGTATGGCTTTGTGCATTCACTGAGATCTTGCTCTGTGTTCAACCAAACAAAAAATTTATACAGATTTGGAACATGTAGAGAGTGAGAAATTCATCACAGAATTTTCATTTTTTGGTGAATTATGCCTTTAAGAGAAGGACAACACACTTACCTGACACTGTACAACTGACTGGCCCGGCTCTCCCTGTCCCTCTATACTTTCTATCAACTTTGCCTGTGATTGATACTGTGACATTAGTATTTTCATAAGCAGCCATTCTTATAAAGATGTTTTTCCTTAATTAAAGCCAAATAGCTATCATTTGGGAACTTTTTGTACTTACTTGCCGTTTAGGTGCACTGAAAAATGATCCATGTTCATTTTCCTTTTCGCTGTCATTTTATCTGGTATACGACACAAAGCGAGAACATGCGTTAGGTTCATTGGTTTTCCACCCAGATTTTCTGTCATATTTTAACTGAACTGAACTGTCACATACTGTAATGCAAGTGAACACTTAATACAGTTCAAATTTACATATAATTTTTGTCTCTGTTTTCAAGACAGGAAACAAGTATAAAAACACACAAACAATTATCCACTTTTTAAACACTTTATTTATACTGATTCATGGGGAAATTCACCGCTATTCAGCATTTCTTGCCACAACTAATTTATTAATGAATAAGCTTCAACTACATTAAAGACAATCACTTCATTTAAAGTGAATAAAATAGCCAGAATTCAACAACCACTGATGAACTGAGCCCCGCATGTTTATAGCGTAGGTGAGATGAACGGAGAAAGCAGGCAATGGGCCAAACCACGATGAGGCATGGGCGGCGACAGAGGGGGTGACACAAGGTTAGATGTGCAATTGAGGATCACAGAGGGGCTTGACTGGCAGTCAAGACCCATTAAATCCGGCTTCTACATGGGCTCGGGCCAGACAGAATCCGGCATGTGCATCCGGAAGCTCAATCGGACCCCAGCATGCGTCACACTCCTTGAAAGACATCTTATCATCTTGAAAGTTGCATCCTTGTTGTATAAGTTATAAAAGGAAACAATTATTTTGTTCAGTGATATATAAACATGACATAAATCTAAGTATATGGCATGTCTGTCTCCAACAAATGTGATTCGTTTCGCTTAGGACTGCAAGCTGCCTTCAAAGAGTGCAATGCTGAAGGACATGAAAGCAAAGGAGGATGCAATGTCTCAAAGGTTGTTAACACCTCTAGATAAAACATTACCTTTGTAATACAGTGCATTACAACCAGTTTATACTACAGTGTTGTTTAATTGTCTTTTGTGCATGATCTTTGTGCTACACCTTTACTTGAGTTGAGGCGGTTTAGTTATGCAAATCCTATACTGATCTGTGGACTTGCTTTAAAATTTTAAACTGTGTGTGTCTAAATAACATAAAGTTATCAAAATAATTGATTCAGACAAATGTTTTTGGCATTTTATGGCAATTATGACAAATTGTAGAATTACATGTGCAATTTTATTATACTTGGTATAATAGATAGATTATGTAAGTCCGGTACTGTAAGTGCACTTAATCAGGACTTTGTAGCTTTGTAGATAAGATTCAAGCATTTCTCAGTACTATTAAACTGGTTAGGCATTGACCGATAGCGCCGCCCCTATTGTAAACCTGTGTCACTCTTGTTACTCTGAGTGTTATTTACTGTCATTAAACTTCTCAGTTCTTACATCCAGGTAAGATACCATGAATTAAATACATTCTTTGTAACAAATGTATTTATTGGAAATGCTTTTTAAAATAGATAACAATAAGTTAGATGACCTTTTGATATGTAAAGTAAATATGTAGACCTGTTGAGAGTTGATGGGTACTGTAAATAGAACACTTATTGTTTGAAAAATAGTTTTGGATGACCTAGGAACACAATCCAAGGGTTACAGTCCTTGACAGTGATGATTACATTGAGCAAAAAGAGCTAACTGAATCTGCCTTGAACTATTGTGAATTTTGGTTTGTTTTATCAAATTTGTTGTGTTATGCACCTCTGGGACACTGTAGATATGAATTGTTCGCATAAACCCACATTGTAAGTGGATCTCTTGAGTTAATTGACTGTATCTTCTCTCAGCATGGTTCAGCAGCAAATGCGTCTTACATTCACATTTATTCATTTGGCTACACGACAGACACTTTTTCCAAGTAGGAGAGAATATAACATTTTGTCAACATACGTGCATCTACATACTGTGGTAAACATACATTTTTGTGCAGATGTGGTTCTTGGTAAATGCAAACAAACATATAGATCAAGGTGAATGTGCACCTGCAAGGGCTACCCACCTTGGTTTATCATAATAATTAACAGCAAAATGACTTCAAGTGACCATTGTTTGTATGCTTCGCTAATTCAAGGGTCCTCCATGTGTATGAAATACCCATGGCACTGTTTGAGCGGGCAGCTGTTTTAGCAGTTACCACCCCTTTAAGGGAGACACTGTAATGTAGGGGCACAGAAATTATAAAATTGATTACATTTATACATTTCTCTGCAGAATCTTCAGCTTGTTAGAACATTGCACAACAAAGTGAATCTCCGTTATGTGTGTTGTGATAAAGACTTAATGTAGTGTTTATCTAAATACTTTCAAATGTTTTTTTAGCAAGTTGAACATTGAATAAAGGATGATTTACAAATGAATCCCCACCCTACAGATATTTATTCGGCAGATTCTTACTTGGTCATACATTAGACGACTGTTTCAAGTGTTGGGACGTGTAACAACTTTGTACTAAAAATAAATGTAAAGGCATTGAATTATTAATCAATTTTAATAAGAACTTTTGCTACCATATCTTTAAAAAACGTAATTTCTGCTTTATAAGATAAGTATTCCGCAGATCTTGAAATCAACAATACAGAACCAAATCATCCATCTTATAAGGTGAGTTTCTTTGAAACAGAATATTCTTATAATGCTGAGGACATTTCAGCAATGTTTCTAAATTTTACATAAACATTGCGATGGTTTAATATTTCAATGTTGATTGTATACAATACATTTACAGTACATGTGTAAAATGTAAATTTCATATGGCATTTAATATAGCTAACTTTAAATAACGCGGTTTTAGTCACCTGTCTCAGCCACAGCTAAAGTTTTTACCTCCACACAATAACACCACTGGGGAACAGTAACATTGGGATCAATTTCAGGGGAATCTTTCAAGCGTTATTCTTATAGTTTTTGAGACAAAGTCCTCTGAAATACCCCAGGGCACTGTTTGAGTGGGCAGCTGTTTTTCAGCAGTGACTGAAATCATAATGGACATTGTTGAGTGCACTCAGTCCATCCCCTGATGCATCGAGCGTCAACTAGTGTGCACTTGAAGCTATCCACAAGCCATTCCTGGTGGGGCTCGCGATTAATGAATTTCGTTGTCCCGGCAAATGTTGGTGCCTGCAGCACTCCCAACGCAACCACTATCAGAATTAACGCTAATTGATTCACTCCTTCAAGTAAACTATACTGATGAATAGGGAATGAGGGTATAGGGAGCAAATTTAGACACTATGAAGCCAAATTTGTTCACATCCACTCTCATGTGTGTTCATACTCCTCAGTTTTCTTAAGTTGTTTGTTCATCTCCGTTTGGTTTTGTCCGATTGGTGTGTCCTCCTGTTCTTCTATGTTTTTGGACTATCAAAGTGGATTTAAAGAGTTTATCTTCATGTTTTTTGGAATTCTACACCACTAGCCATAACAACATCGATTCGGTTGTTGATGTACTTCATAATGTCTTCCATGAATATGGACACAATTAAAAATGGGTAACCATTTAAGGTACAATGGCCAATTTTTTTAAATTGAAATGACTGTTGCAAAATCCAAATTGTAGAAGTTTAAATCTTTGGATTTAATTCTGTCATCCTCCTCTGCCTGTTGCCTAAAGGTTGTAAGCCAACATGGCTAAGCGTGTTGCTGTGATTGGAGGAGGAACATCGGGGCTAGCTTGCATCAAATGTTGCCTGGATGAAGGTCTGGAGACGGTGTGTTTTGAGAGCAGTGATGACATTGGAGGACTCTGGAGGTTTAAGGTCAGAAAGTTGACTGATTTCCAATATGTCAAACATCAAATATATGTTTTAATTTTAAAGCAGACTGTTTTCTTTCTGTCTCTCCATTTTAGGAAGATCCAGATCCAGCACGGGCCAGTATTTATCAATCTTTGATCATCAACACCTCAAAGGAGATGATGTGCTATAGTGATTTTCCCATCACCGCCAACTTCCCAAACTATATGCACCACTCTTTCATCATGGATTATTTCCGCACGTACGCGGAGCACTTTCAGCTTATTCAGCACATCCGCTTCCAGGTCAGACCTGAACAGTTGCGATTTTGCTCTTTAAGAGCTTTGTGTGAGGTTATGAATATATCTCAGGTTAGTTTAGAGTTATAGTCTATGCAAAAAAAAAACATTTGGCCATTTTTACTTTCTTAGACAAAAGTCCTTCATGTCACACCAAGGCCTGACTTCCCTCACTCTGGCCAGTGGGATGTAGAGACAGAGTCTAAGGATGGCAAGAGAGAGAAGCAAGTGTTTGATGCTGTGATGGTCTGCACAGGCCACCACTGTCACCCACACCTCCCTCTACAAGATTTCCCAGGTACAACACAGATTAATGACAAAGCAAAAACCGTGTACTCTGAGCAAAGTGCAACAATGTATTGTATTTAAAGACCAAGCTGTGTCTGGAGCATGAATGGGTAACGGTTTAAATGCATGGTTCATACTTCAACCTGGGTTGACAATTAATCCTCTCTATTCAAGATGTCCTCATTTCACACTGTACAATTGTTATGGCGATTAATGTTCTGGAGGTCCCATCTGAAAAACACTTTAACCATGTCTTGAACATTGTGGGGGAACAAACCATTTGGGTGGGGAGGGCGATAGACATATATGAATAAACAAATAAATATACACAATGCAAGTTTTCATTATGCAACGCTTTAGTTTAAGTTTGAGGTCAATAACTCTAACATTTTGAATTTCATGAATCATTTTCTTAGACAGGTGGATCCCTGGCTTAAAGTTTAACATGCTAATACACATTACTTCTACACTCCTATCTATATTATAGTAACTCAAGTTCTGTATTAAAGTTATCAAATCATGTCTTTAGGAATAGACACATTTAAGGGGAAATTCTTCCACAGCCGTGAATACAAAACACCTGAAGAATGGCGAGGGAAGAGAGTAGTTGTGATTGGTATTGGAAACTCTGGAGGAGATATCGCTGTGGAGCTGAGCAGAATGGCCAAACAGGTGATACACCACTACACAAATAATCCAGACCATAAACATCATTGTTGTTGTGGGCTGGGGGTATTCAGAAAGTTACACAAAAATATACATTAAGCAGTTTTACATTGTCGTAATTAATTATAGTAGAAATAATTACAGCTTAATTTATCTTTTTCGATTAACATCAACCATTTGAGTCTGGGATCACATTGTTTTACTTTAATTCCAGGTTTTTCTGAGTACCCGAAAGGGTTCTTGGATTCTAAATCGTGTAGGAGACAACGGTTTTCCTTCAGATATGTTAAGATACAGAGCACATATGTGGCTTTTTAAATTCTTGCCTAAATTTCTCATCAGTATGAGAGAGAAAAAAGTCAATCGAAGATTCAATCACAAGCTGTATGGACTGCAGCCTGCCCACAGGTACTGTAAACACTGGCACTAATAAGACTTTTGCCTCAAACATCATTTCAGATTACAAAAAACTCTGAAAATCCATAGAAAACAGAGGCAAGATGCTTTGAACATCTTCCTGCCAACTCAGTGGGCAAATTATTTAATTTTATATGTTGAATCCTTTTTAACATTTGCTATAGATATGCTGTCAATATGTTTATTTTATACATTTACAATGTCTACACAACATCAAGTAAAAACACCCCTTGAATTGCAGTGCCATTTTGTCATGGAGTGTTCGTTTCTCCCTAGACTTTTCAGCCAACATCCCACGGTCAATGATGAATTACCAAACCGCATTCTCTCTGGTACAGTCTCGGTCAAGCCGAACGTGCAAGAGTTTTGTGGATCAAGTGTGGTGTTTGAGGATGGCACCATTGAGGACGACATCGATCTGGTGGTGTTTTGCACGGGCTACACTTTCTCATTCCCCTTTCTCTCTTCACATATAATTCCTGTCTCAAAAAACAAGGTGTCCCTGTACAAATATATATATCCACCAAACCTGGAGCGCCCAACTTTGGCTGTGATCGGTCTGATTCAGCCTCTGGGAGCCATTACGCCAATCTCTGAGATTCAAGCGCGCTGGGCCACGCGTGTTTTTAAAGGTAGGCTATCTAAAATGGTGCAGACTTGTCCACACAGAGAACTATAGGATGTATAAAACAGTCATGTACAATTATTAGTTTAGTTTATGAAGAACTTTTATGGCAAGAGTATTGATTTCTGTTATTCTGACATAGAAAAGGGTTAAACAAAAAATATTTATAAAGCTCAGAATTTTATGACTGCATTGAAATATATATTCTACACTGCTATGTAGTGTCAAAAACAGTAAATAATAAGTCTTTATAGTAATGTTTACTTTTATAAAATTCATCTTTTCAGAACCAAGAACCCCGAACCGCGTTCATACAACACGCAACCGCATGCTCAGAATCAGCTTTTCCGCTCGTGGTTATTATCAACAATTCAGTTCGGCGTGTTAGTTACCATCTGCTGGAGTTAACATACTCATGCACGTCAAAAAGTAACTGAAAAAAAAGTGGATAAGTGCTTTCTGGAGATGCGAACCGTTTCGAACGTTCCAGTTGGATTTGGTTGCTGCGCATGGTTAATTCTACCAACGGGGTGGTTATGCGGGGAAAGCCTAAGTGTCTTTGGCTTTCGTGTTGCGGACACTCGCATTTATAATTCACCAAAAGCTTCCGTTTCCGGCCCCAAACGGTAGCGGCCCACCAGGAAAATGCCCAGTATAGCAGATAGCCAGTCCTCCCCTGCTAACGTTAGAGGTTTACCTTCAGCAAAATGAAAGCACTTCACACCAATGACGGCATACTTTAGAAAACGATCACGATTATATTGTAGTGCACAGAAATGTCATTCGTGAATGAAGTGCTAGTTTATTTTTCTGCACCTAGTTATAGAGAGCTGACGGTAGTTTTGAGAGCCCCGGAAAGTGGCGGGCAAGCCTGATGCGGTAAAGTTCCCAGTAAGTGGGAACAAAAAGTGTACCTTAGCTTTCAGAAGCTTCAATATTTTTATTATTCATTTAAAACATATTGTGTATGTGATAGATGAACACGCTGTCATGTACCTTGCATACTTTTAAAAACTAAGCGTTTTGTCGACCGTGATAAATTCTTATAGCAACCGTTGTTGAAACCATGACAGCTTACTTCTTAGATCAGAAGGCTTCGTGTTGTTTCCAGGCGGACCGTTAAAGAACCTGTCGTGCACGACCAATCAGATTCAACCAATCAGATGACGACTTAGAACATGCTGAAGTGTTTCCAGAAAAGTGTGCCTAATGCATCAGACGTTTAGCCAACGGTCCATAGGCGTGATTTCTGAGGCTGAGACTAATATGAATATACAGTAACATTTATTTTTAACATTTTGACATTGTACTGTGATATCTCCACTTAGGAGTCTGTAAGCTGCCTTCTATGAGTGCAATGCTGGAGGACATTGAAGCAAAGGAGGAGAAAATGGCACAAAGGTTCTACACACTTAACACATGACTATTATTATAGATAATAGATGGGGGTTAGAGCGTTGGGCTTGTGATCAGAAGGTTGCAGGTTCAAATCTCAGTGCCAGCAGGTCATGACTGAAGTGCCCTTGAGCAAGGCACCTTACCCCTGATTGCTCTGCAGTAATGTGTCACTGTAAAAAACTACTTGTAAGTCGCTTTGGATAAAAGCGTCTGCCAAATGAATAAATGTAAATGTAAATGTAAAATTTTAATGTGTCCCCATTCTGGAGACATTTGGCTGTCTGCAGTCCTGTAAAAAAACATGATTCTGGTTTTGCAGGGATTGTCGGAATAATAGACATTCATATATTGTGCCTTAAATATTATTTTTGGACAAAGTAGTTACTGTTATTTTCAGACTCTGGATAAAATGTTGCTCAAGTTTGCATGGTTCGTGCCAAATCTTCACAAACAAAGTGCACTGTGGTCGACTGTCACTTTTTATGTAATGAAACCACATTTTTTACAATTTGCCAAATCATGCACATTTTCTCTTACATACTAAAACTTTCAAACATTTGTTTCTTTGCACATTGTGGCCTTGGTTTCAGAACTGCTGGTCTTTATTACATTTTCATACTCTCATGCAGGTACATAGCTACACAGAGGCACACCATCCAGGTGGACTACATCCCTTACATGGATGAAATTGCTACAGAAATGGGTGTTCGTCCTGCTATGCTAAAGTTGCTCTTGACAGACCCTATACTGGGTTTAAAAGTGATCTTTGGGCCCTGCACCCCGTACCAGTTTCGGCTGTGTGGACCCGGCCGATGGGAAGGTGCACGCCAGGCCATCCTGACACAGTGGAATCGAGTCTCTCGGCCCCTGAAAACACGGCATGTGTCTGAGGAGAAATCCCACCGATCCTCTGCTTCACTCATTTTCTCAGTTTCTGTTGCAGCTCTGTTCTCTGCTCTGTATTACAGCAGGGCCAGTCTGTACACACTCGTATCAGACCCTTCAGTCATCCTGGACAAGATAAGGGCTTATGCACCATTGCCATCGCCCACAAAGTGATCAGGAAACATCACACATGTTGTATTAAATCTGAAATCATGGCAAGTGACTTTTGATTGTAAGAGTGTGAGTAAAGTTTAGTAATTATTTTGTTGTATTTTATGCTTTGGTTGACATTGTGACACTCAAAATTATTAAATCAATAATGTCAAGGGATGTTGATAATGTTGTAACTAAATTGACTAAGATTCATCAGCATTCTGAAACAATTTGCTATTTGAAACATGTATAGTCTGATTTTGTTGATTTGAAATTAAAATTATGAAGTGAAATTATTTCCTTAACAACACATTTAGTCTATTGACATTCATCTCCATTGCTTCTCATTTCTAGCATGGAATATTACAATGAGAAAATAGGACTAATAATAACAACAATGTACAACAATCGTCTTGTTTAAATGTTTACATCAACATGGCTTTTAATGTATTGTTTAATGTATTGTTGCTTTGATGTAATAGTCCCCACCTTTGGTAGTAGTTGTGTGTGAGTCTCTCATTTGAAAAAGATGGATCTCATCATCATATGGCACTTTGGATAGCCGTCAAATATGTGGTGATGTATCATATGTTAACGTTTGGACTGAGTTAGTTTTGTAAATTTGTGGGAAAAAATATAGAAACAGCATGTACATGTCACCAATGTTGAATTTCAAATGACACCATAAATAAATACTAATTATTTAAAAAATCTATAAAATTGTCAAAAAAAATATTTTTAGTTTTAAATGTTTAAACTATTATAAAACGATATTACATTTGAAAATACCTCTGACAAATGTAGCTCAAGTTCTGTCCCAGGTACAGTAAATCTAGAAATGCTTTGCTTTTCTCTGGTAGCCTATGCACATATCTGATTTATTTCAATTCTGATAGCACTTTTTTCTGCCAAAGTTCTACAGTTTCTGCCAAAGTCTTTTTTAAATGCTTTTTGGAATGCATGTTTTACAACTAAAAAACGAATGCCAAAATAACCTAATTGTACTTATAATCATTATGAAAAGAATACATTCTTATGTTCTTAATAAACCAGAGAACGTTACATGGACAGGCTGTTCTCATAAACTGTGAAGGTCGCCATTTGCTGGGTTGGGAATCGAAAAACAATTTTGATTTGTAATCGAAAGGCAAGGAATCGGATCGGACCGGAAACAAAAGGAATAGGATACTTGAGATTAAAATTTTATTCCTCATATCAATTTCTATGTGCATGTTTTCAGAAAAGTATACGCGTTGCGTGATCTGCTGATATCTCAAAGGCCTTTATTGAAAATGAACAATATTTTGTAGTAGGCTATAGTAACCATAGTTTACCTATAGTATTTGCATTAAAAAGCACACGGACCATATATATATATAGCAAACAAATCAATAAGCAAGCTAAAGGACCATAAAGGTTTTACTTAAACTGTGGAATCGAAACTGTAAGCAGACTCGGAATCGATCAAATTTTAATCCTGTGCGTGATACGCCGCTTCTTCACTGGCTGACTGACGCTGCGCCTGTACGTGATGACGTCAGGCTCTCGTGGATTGGCGCTCTGCCATCTTTGATTGTGCGACAGGCCGCGGCGCGAGCGGGGCCCTCTCTCGAGCGCACCAGAGCTGAGTCTCAGCACGAGACCGCGAGAAACCGCTGACCGCCCGTTACTGCTCACCTCACACCGGCGGCGCAAACGGAGAGATTCAAAGACGAAGAAAAGACAGAGAGGTGGATAAAAGCGCCCTCTCTCTCGTGCGCGGAGGAGGTTTTTGTAAGTCGCTAGCTGTTCGGTTAGCATAGCGCAAGCTTTTGTAATCCACAGCCGGCCACACACACTTACAACACACACAATACAAAGCGGGCCAGGACACCAAACGTCCGGACGGAATAAACGATATACCTGTGGAGAGAGTCGGGACCGGCGGAGACAGGTAACATTAAGTTATGTTAACGACAGCGTGGTGGTGGTTCTGCTTCTTTATTTGACGAGAAAAAACTATGTCCTGCTAATGTTAGCACTGCCATGAGACACCCGCGCGACAAATCACATCATCATTATCATACACTCAGTAGTCTGCGTTCATGTTCGTACATCCAGGCCGTCTTCGTTATTAACGGCTGTAACGTTAGTGCTTCAATGCATGTAAAGAAAAAGAGCCGGAGGGGGATTTCGGGAAGAATAGAGGTTCAGAGGCCACCTCACCGGGCCCATCTGGCCAGCTTCTTAAGAAACATCGGACTTTCTCGATAAATACTGCACTGAGTATTTAGAAAATTCTTTGATTTGTTCCGTCCTTTGCTCGCTGGATGCACGTGGCCGCAAACAGGTCGCTCTTTTTAGCGTATTTTCAAGCCGAAAAGCAAGTTCACATTCACGAGGAAGAGTTGCACGCAGGCACTGGTTATCCAGTGTCCTATCCGCGGTTTCGTAGAGCAAGGATAATCTAAAGTGAAGGCTTCCCGTGTCTTTTCCAAGTACATCGAAATCAATGCATGCAAATGAGCAGATATCGGTCTCACTTTTACCCCGTGCATGTGTGAGAAGCAGCAGCTGATGATTATCACCAGGTTGGCGTGATAAATGTACGAACTCGGGCATAAATATATAAACCTAAAACTTCCGACTGCTGTTTATCTCTCAATGAATCGGAAATGGATCAAAAGGGTTATTTTTGTGACACACATCCTCAAATTACGTCTGTATTGTATAGGTGTGTGCGTGACGTTAAAGCACGTTTACTGGGCCTTTGAATTGCAGATCCATGAGTTTGTGAACAGCGTTTTTAGAGGATTAGTGCACAGTGCTTTAGCAACCAGGAACAAGTCAGATTTCTACCGGATATCATAATGGAGGCAGAAGGGTAGAAATCAAGGGAAGATGTGTATAAGCCTCGGTGGAGTTGATCATTCAACTTCCTCCTTTTAATGAAGGCTCTGTGTATTCATATTCCACGAATTACGCTTTCCTGTAGCTCAGTGGTTAAAGTATGGTGCTAGCAGCGGCAAGGCCAAGGAAAGGTACAGAACCGCAGGATCAGATGATCAAGCGAAGCAGATTGAGCCATAAAGAGTTGAACACGGAGAGATGTCCTATTATAATTCCTCGTTTCTTTGAGAAAGTCCCAGGCCAATCTATTGAATGGGTATTGACTTTCCCTGTCCCTCGGGGCTGCAGCTCAATGCCAGCGATCGCACGGGTGCTCACTTGGGAACGTCGGAAGGAAAGCTGGCACAGCGATTGGCTCGTGTATTTTGGAGGCAGATGGCCAGGTGATAGGGGGATGAGGAGATGGGATGGAAGTAAGACAGAAAATGAACCTCTAGATAGTACAGCCTTATCTTGGAGCAAAATGGGTCTCTCTTGATTAAAATCTCATTCTTTCAAACTCCGTTCGCCAATTATTATTGAATAGAATTAAATGTAGACATTGACAACAAAAAGACATTAAACTGTATTTAAGAGTCAGTATTCAGTTTTTTACGTAATCTCTCAAGCCTGGAATTATTTACTTGTAAAGAATGCATTTTTTTCCAGCCTTTAGCATTTTGGTCTTAAACCTTTGGACCAACACAGACATACAAAGGCTGATCTCCACCCTTAAGAGCCTTTTGTGTTTTATTGCATTTGTTTCTCTTACTCCTGATCCGTAATATAGAGGCAATTCAAGGTCACCCTCGCTTATGTTGTTTCTCTGATTTTACCAACCTTTAGCCTTTCCTGCTTACTTTTCCTTTGCCACTCTTTTCCACTTACACTTGTAGGTTCCACATATGAGAAACTAGCTACTGTTTTGTATAGACAGAGAGGGAGCTCCGCTTTTAACTTTTTGAACTGAACCTGTTTTTACTCATTGAAATATTTGTCTAGGCAATTTTAGATGAAGTGGTCTAAGCAAAAGACGACTGCTTTCATCGTCTGTTGTCATGTGACTTGTGTATGTAAGCTATTTGGAGTTAGTTTGGTTTGTGGATTTCAGTACAGTGCATACATGTGTAGAGGATGTTTAAACTCTCATACATTTATTTTCACTTTTCCAGATATGCTTTCTTTTGTTATAATGGATTTAATGACTATATAGCTCCAGATTTAAGCCTGGCTTCATATTTAAGGTTTCCTTACAGGTTCTGTAGATTTAGATTTGAATGTATTCTGTTCCGTACAGAAAAGTGGAACATTTGTGCACAGGTATTGTGAGTTGTGTAATGTAGTCAAATGAATGTAATTTTATATATATATATATATATGGACATGTGGAGGTGACCCTGTTGCTTCTCGTGTGCTGTCTTGGCATAAACCCACATCAATTATAAATGAAGCCCCATGTGGCTCACGGTAGATTACTCCCCCAACACACACACACTGTCAATTCACCATCTCCTTTGATGTCGGCATGGCAACGTGATATGCATCATCAATTTGACACATTATGATTTCAAACCTGTATGTCTTGACTGAATTTGTGGTCTTGTCTACTTTTAAACTGAGCTAATGTATCGAGACCAGACATGTATCAGTCGATGGTTGGTCATTTCAAAGTTATTTATTAATAAAAGTAGTTTAGCTTACATTTGTAGTTTAATAATGCTTTAAGTAACGCATTTTGGAAAGTGTTTGTGTGAATTTAATTTTGCGTACAGTGGTTTTCTGTCTTCCATCGACCAACCTCTCTAGATGTCGGTATCGACAGTTAAAAAAACCTTTTTGCTCAGGAATGATGATGAGCTGCTTGCTCTCATTCATATTATTGTCTGAAGAATCTACTGTTGTTGCTTTGCAGCCTATTCTAAGACTAACATGAAACATCGTTCAAGACTTGAATGTATGCATCTGGCATTACTGTTTATTCAATACATTTCAAATTGATTCTTGATATTTCAATCAGGGGCTGGTTCTGAGGGGTGAGGCCGCAGGACCAGACTCAATGAGTTTCCAGCGAAATGTCAGAGAAGTCAGGGCAGAGCACCAAGGCAAAGGATGGCAAGACCAAGTATGCAACCCTTAGCCTCTTCAGCACTTACAAGGGCAAGTCTCTGGAGACCCAGAAAACTGCAGGTGAGACTCTTGAGCATCTTTATTCCTAAACACATTTATGTTTCAGCTTGATTCTGAAGTTTTTGTGCTGTAGCTGGTTTAATTACCGTATTTTTAACAGATTTTTCATTAAGAGATAAAGGCTTAGCTAATGCAACTTATTTTTATTGTCGACTAATCTAACGATTATTTTTCATAGTCGTCAATTAATCTAACCATTCTTTTTTTATTCATCTATTAAAGATTTTTTAATTACCAAAGTTAATAACAGTTAGAAGAACACACCCAGAAGAGATATGTTACATGTTTATGATAGTTAGTCTATTTTGAAACTTAATAGTAACTTAAGCAGGGTCACAATCTGCAAAGGTTCACACACACTTATTTACAGCAGTACAATTGATGTAAATCATTAATGTAAAAATGTTAATTTATTATGAAAGGCTACATCTACCTGCCCCTCTCCGTCTGTTTGTGATTGCGTGCCCATGCTTTGATGATCGCATTCCATGGGTTGGGGGCTCGTGATCGCTGGTTGCCGGGTGTATTATAATATAAAGTCAAATGTTTAGTTTTTTTTTGTCATGACAGTAAAATCACTTTATACAAGTCTTACTGATCCATAAACAGGCTTCAAACAGTGTGACCTAGACATGTTTTTGAGATTCTCTTGTTCAATTAATAGTACACTCATGATAATTTGCGGTCTCGGTCCACTCACTCTGTATAAGCATTGTTCATTATAGGAAAGTGTCAAGTAATGTACTGGAGTCTTGAACTGTTGACCCCCCCACATCCCTAATCAGCCTCCTGTGCATCACTGCATCAAATAAGCAGCCTTTGTCCTCTGATCACTACCATGCATTCATATGAGCTTAGAGAGTGAGAGAGAGAGAGAGCGTGAGCACGCGCACATGCACTTGTGTTAGCATCCTCGGTTTTATTTTAAAGCTTTTCCTTCTAAAATTGACATACACTTTTTGGTAAGAGACATAATTTTGTTCCATATTCCATTCAGTTGCTGCCAGACATGGGCTCCAAAGTCTGGGCAAGGTTGCGGCCAGTCGGCGCATGCCTCCTCCGGCCAACCTGCCCAGTCTGAAAGCAGAAAACAAAGGCAACGATCCCAACGTTAGCATCGTGCCCAAGGACGGCACCGGGTGGGCCTCCAGACAGGATCAGCCAGGAGAGGAACGGTAGGAAAACACTAAACTCTTTGGCTTTAACAGTGGATAACCAGCTATGTTTAACCTACTGGCTATTGAGATAAACTCAGTCTCACTGTGTGTTCACATAGAGCGCGAATGAGGCGTCAAAAACGTGCTATTCGCGAGTAGTTGGACGCTTGAACATTTTGTGTTTACTCGCTTCATTCGCGCGTGAAATTCGCGTCATTCGCGAGTGAAATTCGCTTCACGAAAATGTTATTCACAATTTACCGGATTCTTCGACCTCCTCACTCACTTTCTTCCAAGCAAGACCCTTTTTATTCCTATTTTTATGAACACGTATCATATAGCTCCGGGTGTCCGCACACTGAGATGAGCTTGTCCTCCATTTTTTATTTCTGCCTCTGCTCGCTACGTCGTCTACGTCACTACTAGAGCAGGCGCCTGATTGGTTAACGCGGCGCGAATTTTCGCCAAAGTTCAGATTTTGCAATTCACGTCATTCGCGTCATTCGCGCCGCCTCATTCGCGCTATTCGCGCCGCAAGCGCATCTATCGCGTCTTTGCATTGACGTAACATGTAAATCACTCGCGCTTGACGCCTCATTCGCGCTCTATGTGAACACACAGTCAGGCTTCTTGGCAGCTGCCTATCACCAATCAACATTTATATAGTCAACAAGTATAATAAGAGTTGTATTCAATCTTCTTGTTTTGATTTACGGCAGTGTCTCCATTGCTGCTGCTTATTTTTTAATGAGTGTTTGTCATAAATGGGTCAGAAATGTAGTATGTAGAAATGTAATTTGTCTATAGTGTTTATGCTCCTTATATACTGCTGTGCCAGTAACATTGCACTAATGTAATTGTAGACAACAAGAGACTCCTCCACCACAGCCCAAGCCACTTGTGACACAGACCACCGATGCCCCTGCGGGAGGCAGCCGCTCCTGGGCCAACAGCAAACAGTCTGGACAGCTAGACGGTACCCTGTTTATTCATATCTTAATGCTCAAGCAAGAAGGTTATTAAAGTGATCATGACTTATTTATAAAGTACTTAAATGATGCTGCATATGCAGGAGCTCCTCGGATGAGCAGTCAGTTCCATCAGGAGTTTCCGAGTTTGCAGGCAGCAGGTGAGGCAGAAAAACCAGGCGAGCAGGAAGATGAGCCCTATGGACCGGGCCCAAGCCTCAGACCTCAGAGTGAGAACATCATCATTTCCTTATACTTGGAAAATTCTGTCATAATTTTCTCATCCTCTTGTCATTTCAGACCTTTATGACTTTCTTTCTTCCGCAAAATACAAAAGAAGATAGTTTGGAGAAAGTTGGTAACCGAACAGCACTGGCTCCCATTTACTTCTACTGTATGGACACAAAGCCAATGCAAGGGAATGGGGGCCAGTTAACAACATTTTTCAAAATACTTTCTTTTGTGTTCTGCAGAATAAAGAAAGTCATACAGGTTAAAAAGGACAAGATGGTGAGTAAATGATGACAGGATTTTCATTTTGGGGTGAACTATCACTTATTTCCATAACATATTTTATGGTTATTTGGATCAGAACACATGTGTGGTCTGTAATAATTTAGGAAGGCATCATTTTGTGTATATTCTAACTAGAAATTGTTTTCTCCTATCATCCTTTGCTCAGATGTGGGTAGTTGGCGAGAGGGTGGAGGCAGGAACCTAAACGTTGTCCCCAGCTCCTCAGAGACGGACAGCAAGCCCTCCGAGGAGTCAGGAGTTGGTAGAGGCACACCATCTCCCTCAGGAGACTCTGATGAGGCAGGCAAACCCTTGGCTGGGGAGGGCAGAGAAAAGCGAGATGCCAGAGACCGACTCCCTCCCGCTGGTCCTCAGCATAAACTCAATGGTGGCCAGCAGCCACCTGGAGGCATGTCATCACAGTTCCATGCCCAGTTTAGGAGCATGATGCCACCATATGTAAGTAATGTCATTTTTTTTAATCATTACTATGCTAAAGTTTCTGTTCTATTTTTGTATACTTAAATGTAGTGCTGGGCGATATAGCCATTCATACCGAAAACTGGTGTGTTTTTTTTATGATATGAATTTTGAATACCCCGAATTACCAGTGTATGATGCTTAAACAACGTGCGGACTGCGTTTTTGAGGGCGACACTGTTTAAGTGGGTCACTTTTCACTGTTGCACTGTTGTGAGGGCACTGCTGTTTTACCAAAGTGTGACGGCGAAGATGGAAATGATAGTCATTGAAAGATCAGAAACTGAAGCTGTAGAACGTCATGACACAGAAGAACTGCCAAAAAGAGGAGCCGTGTCTGTACAGTAATGAAAACGACCTCCAAACAACAGAGCGTTCGCTATTACTGCACACAGTATGTGCGTGATGTGAGCTACAGGGACCGGCATTCACAAACGGTCTTTCTACACCGCGGCACTTTATCATATGTGTTTGGATGTTCGCATGCATCTCGTGCATGAGCGGTAACATTACAGATTTACACCCATTCGGGTCACTTAACAGTAGACGACTGTAATAAAGGTATAACAATTGCAAGTTTGCATTTCATTTATTTGTTATATATACTATATACAGCAAACATCTTCAAAAGCGATCATGTTCTCCTCACACCTGCTCAATATAAGCATATAACATGTGTTTTTAGTTTTAACTGTTTCTCTGCTATGATGAGAAATAAGGTTCAGTGGAGGAAGGATTGACAGAGTAATGCAATCGCTTTCCTCTCACATCTAATTTAAGCCTTTGTTTTATGATTAAAAACAATATAATTTCTGGAAATCATGAAGCCATTGCGACTATGTAAAATACAGCAGACATTACATGCATGTTTTAATGGTAAAATTGTTATTATTTTGTATTCAACTATTCAGACAGACCAAGGTGTTAATTTTCGGGTGGATGCTCATAAATTAAATTTCGAGCCCTGTTATCTATTTATTTGCTTAAAAATTATGTATGCAAGTTACCTTTGCATGCTATTCATTTGTTAATGAAATCTAAACTTTGCAGTTATAGGTGAAGGAGTTTTCATTGTCAGGTTACAAGTTGTTTGCGAAATTTGCACAACTAAAAGGTTCTGTATTTTGACTGCAACTGTCATGCATCCTGATTCCTTCACTTCATCATGAGTGCCACATCTTCAGAAACCGCATAATCTTGCGGTCCTTACAAACCTGAATTTTTCTACAATATTCACTCACCATGACTGTATAAAAGGGCATTTAAGGCAATCACCTGCTGTATTTCCTCTCTCGATCAGTAGAAAATGTGGTTGAAAAAAAATACCGCCATGTACCAGGAAACCGGTATAAATCGGTGAAATACCATTATATTAATTCAAGTTGTTACAACGCTTCCTTGACCCATTAATAAACCAGGGATTTAAGAAGGGCAACATTAGGCAAGTCGTGTACTGTCACCATAAAACACATTAAACAACCTACTAGAACCTAATAAACTTGGGAATAAGGAGCTTGTTCTTTTTAAACTTGGGCAAAGAAAGATAAATAAATTATTAACACGGTTACCAGGAACAGTAGTGAATATATACAAAATTTATAAAAATGCACAGGCAACATCCGGGACTGGGAAGGACAAAAGGGAAACCGGTTTGCGCCAAAACAAAGAAAAAAACCAAACAAAATGAACCAAACCCTCTAATCTAACTAAAAAGAAAAGAAATTCAACGTTCAAGACGTCGTACCCTTTCTACACTATCTATTTACAAGGGTGGCACATACCCCTAAACCTAGTGAGTCTAAACAAATAACCTACCTAAGTGTGCACCATGTATATCACGTGACAGAACTACCTACCCCTTTTCCTCCAACCAGCTTAACAAAGTTATACATCCAATTTAACAAACTACACCCTGCACTAACAAAAGATCGTTCCACAAGCAGAACAAACAGAACAAGTTCACAAATGACAGCCGCGCTCCACTTTGGAGAGGAAACTCCTGGCAGCGCGATGATAGGAGAGGAGGGTCTCGCACACCACCCACTCGACCAATCGACAAACCACCTAGAAAACATAAGACAGCAGAAAATGGCAACAAAACACACACACACGCAAAAGAAAAAAAACTCTGCATCATACATGTTACAATGGTCATACCACCCAGCACTATTTAAAGGGATAGTTCACCCAAAGATTTTGTCATCATTCACTCACCTTCAGATATTTCCAAACCTGTATATATTTATTTGTGCTGCTTAACACAAAGATAATTGGAAGAATGTCAGTAACCGAGCAGATCTTGCCCCACATTAATTCCCATAGTATTTATTTCCCTTACTATGCAGTAAATGGAGTGCAAGATCTGCTCGGTTACTGACATTCTTTCAAATATCTTTCTTTGTGTTGAGCAGAACAAAGACATTTCTACAGGTTTGGAACAACCTGAGGGTGAGTAAATGATGACAGAATTTTCATTTTTGGGGGAACTATCACTTTAATAATCATGCATTGTTGAATGCTGCTGTTTTTTGGACAACTTATATAAAGTGTGTTTCTGTGCTAATTTTAGTCTTTTTTTCAGATGTTTAATGCTTACCCTCGAGTGCCGTTTTCATCTGTTCAAGGCAATTTAAGATATTCTGGACAACAGGAAATGTCAAAGTAAGTTACTCAAACAGATTGAGTTTAAGATGCCAAAGCTAAGACTGTATGGTGCATTTACATTTTTCCATTCTTTGTTCCGACAGAAATGAATGCATCTCAAAAGGGGTTTAGTATTTAATTGTAGTCATTTTGAAAGACTGTGTATCCATACAATCTTACACTGATTATGTCGTTTTTTCATTACACATTGCTTTTAATCTAAAGTTCAAGTTGCCTCTGTTGCCTTTTAAGAATTTGAAGTCCGCTTATTTCAGGTTATATGTTTGAAACATTTTAAAGTGGAAACCCTATTTAACAAAACATCTTTTGTTCTGTTTGTCTTTAGGGGTCTGCGGCCTGGTGGAAGACCCTCACAGCCTCCTCAGTCATGGCTGAAGGATCCAGATCGGCCATCAATTATCAGTGCCACTGAGTTAAAAGAGCTAGACAATCTGGACACTGAGGCAGATGAAGGCTGGGCAGGTGAGACTGTCAGCTTGATCTAGAAATGGATATAATATGATTTGTATGAGTACCAATAGAAGCATTGAGTCTTGAGACCTGATACCAAGTGTACATGGAGCGAAAATAATGGATAAAAAAACTCCACAATTGTTTAATATTAACCATATTTATGCTTATGTAGGTGCTCAGATGGAAGTTGACTATACTGAAAAACTAAATTTTAGTGATGATGAGGAAAACCATACAGCTAAAGATAAAGGAGATAACTGGTAAGCAATCCTATTTTGGGGCCCAGTGAACCATTTTTATTCTTCAAGAAAGTTGGCATGTGTCCTGGAAATAATATTTTGTTAAATACAGGGAGTGGATTGCTAAAATGGATCGTATGCGGTCAAGAAAAGCTGATGCCCAGGAGGGATGGAAAATGGAAGAAAGATCTGACAACAAAAGCTCATGGACGGACGGTGGAGACCCAAGGGCTTCCTCCCCAGGCAACATTGGCCAGTATAGCAAGACTGCACCTCCCCAGGACCAACAGGTTTGGTGTGCACAGTGTCAAAAAAAAGTGTGTGGCTGATTTGTTAAATTGTGCATTGATACCAAGTTTGATCTTTTCCAGGGCCAAACAGCTGCACGTTCTATGGGAAGTGGTGGTAGCCGTCTTGCAAAGCCACCCACTGCAGCACCTTCTACCGGTGAGGAGGAAACCGAGGCATGGCGACAGAAACGAAAGAAGCAGTCTGAGCTGTCAGAGGCTGTGGAACGTGCTCGCAAGCGACGTGAGGAGGAAGAGCGCCGTATGGAGGAACAGAGACTCGCTGCCTGCAAAGAGAAACTCAAACAGCTAGAAGAGAAGCGACGACCTTCTACAACTATAGAAACTACTAAACCAACTGTGCAAACTTACAGTGATCACCAGGAAGTGACTGAAACTGTGCCTAAACTACCTGCTGAAACTCCTCCCCCTCAGCCGCCACCTCCGTCTGTGCAGCAACCTTGCCCGCCTATGCAAACTCACGAAAGGACCGAGCCCATTGTGGAAGAGGTGCCACAGTTTGTTCCCCGTCAACCTAGCCCTCCAGTCCACAGGATTGCACCTGAACCTCAAAGCAAAGTGGATACTGCTGTAACAGAAGAAATGCATAGGCAGGTGGAGAGGCAACCAATGAGAGACTACTTCGGTGCTGAGGAGACCAGAGGTAAATAGAATATTTATGCTCCCCATCCACTTTCATTGTGTAAAACAGTTTGGACATTATATTGTCAAGTACTTCTCACTTGATGTTCCACAAACATAGGATAAATTGAGGATGGATAAGCTTCTGTGTAGGTTTTCTGAAAATAATTGCAATTGGTTTGAAACACACACATGAAACTGACTTTGATGCAATGCACTGATATGAGATTTTAAATGGTTTTGCTTTATTTCAGTTGAGGAGCCTCAGCTCTCTCTGTCCAGACTGGATCACTCGGTTGCTGAAGATGCACCTCTTCCACAACTGGAAAATGAAGGAGACACAGGGGCTGCTGTTCGTCCTTCAGTCACCTCTGGATATTCCAAACAGTTCCAGAAGTCTTTGCCACCCAGATTTCTCAGACAACAGGTGAGAACATGTCATGTTTTTAATGCATCAGCATTAGCTGGAGCCCTTTATACATTTCATAATAGCGATTTAGAAGCTGTATTGTTTTATCTTTTAAAATATTATCTTTTAATATCTTGGAATGTTCAGGAACAGCTCAAACAACAGCAGTGGCAACAGCAACAGCAGCAGCAGGGTGGTGGAGGTCCAGTCTCCCCCTCTGGGGGTTCTGTTCCACCACAACACAGATCCCTCTACCAACCTCTTGGCCCCCACCACCAACACCTTGCCTCGATGGGCTTTGACCCACGCTGGATAATGATGCAATCATACATGGACCCCCGTATGATGTCTGGACGACCACCAATAGATATGCCTCCAATGCATTCTGGTATGTCCAGCTTTTTTGTTTAAGTGGTAGATTTTGAGATATCATTTCTTGGCAGCTTTTTAAACCGTATTTTTATCTTGTTTATTAATATTATTATGTTGAGAGATTTTAAAACATTGTCATTTATTGAAGAGTATTTCTTGTGTGGTCTTTTTTTAGGGAGAATGCCTCCAAAGCAACTAGTACGACGAGAGCCCACAGACAACAACAGTTCTGGATCAGATTCATTTGATCATCTAACCAGACCAATCCGTGAACATGGTGTTCCCAGTGAACCTCGAATAGTCTGGGGTTCTGATCCTTATCTCCAGACAGAGCCCCTGTCATCTACAACTGCTAAAGGACGAGATGATGTAAAGGAGTCAAGGTGGGAGCTCACTGTAGCTAAATATAATTAAAAAAATGATATTTTCCAAATTAGAAATGACTGGTAACTTTTGTTTGTGCATTTTACGTTAGACTGGATGCTGGTCTGGAGCTGGACAGAGGATTTTCAAGTGTCTACCCTCAGGATCATAGCCCACTGGAGCCACGGGGCAAAAGCGACTTCTTCAGGGATTCATCTGATCCCTTGTCTGCTTTTAGTCATGTTTCTGAAGAGGTACCTGGTCTGCTTCAAACTGATAGAGCGCAAGTCATCTCTTCCTTTGAGCCAGAGGAGATTCCCCTGTCTGCTACAGAGGAGGTCGAAGCCATTGGACAAGCTGTGCTGAAAAGGAGTGTCTCTCAAGGCTCCAGTCATTCGCTAAAACTGGAGGAGCCTAGATTTGAAGGTCTTACCATAGCTCAGAAAAGCCTGGACTTTCCTGAGACTGTGGAAAGGCCAGAGGACAAATCCAGAAAAGAGACTTTTGGTCAAGGGCCTGTGATAAACAACCGCTCTACTCCCCCTGTAACTAATGATGTTGTACACAAAACAGAAAAACTGATCCTGCCTGCGCCCAGCAAGCAGAAATCTGAGATGCGCTGGGGATCTCGTGGGTCAGGAGGTGCGAGAAGAGATGGACCCGGAGGGGATCGTCCAGTTAGGAGATCTGGACCTATTAAGAAACCTGTTTTGCGGGATATGAAGGAGGAGAGGGAAAAAAGAAGAGAGAAAGAGCAGCATGAACGTGGTGATCGAACGAAAAAAGATGGCAGTGGCCCCAAAGGTGCCCCTTCAGGTGCTACAGAGACATCAGATGGGCAGAAGCAATCTGGAGAGTGGAAGAAGTTACCAGTTGAAGCTGAGGTGGTAGCGACTCCTGGTGCAGCAAAATCCAAAGATGTTCAGACAGCAGCTGGTTCTGCAGCCACAACTGCTGGAGATGAGAAGCTGGACAAGCCTACTTCAAGCGACAAACGTCCTGAACCCAAACTACCATCTCGCAGAGAGTCCAACTTTCCTCCCAGAGCTCACCGCAGAGAGGACAGAGAGCGTGATAGAGAGAGGGATAGAGAGAGGGACAGAGAGCGGGATAGAGAGAGGGACCGAGAGAGGGACAGAGAAACAGACCGAGATAAGGACTGGCCCTCAGACGCCAATTTTAAAGGCCGTGGTAGAGGAGAGTACTATTCCCGCGGCCGAAGTTACAGAGGCAGCTATGGTGGGAGGGGCCGAGGTAGTCGCGGCCGGAGTCGAGGGGACTACCCTTACAGGGAGCCCAGGTCACGACAGGATTTGCCATTAAGTGCCACTGCTGGTTTCCGCTGCCGCGAAGAGAGCGAGACACGCAGCGAGAGCTCAGACTTTGAAGTGCTACCCAAGCGCAGACGTAGACGAGGCTCCGACACAGACTCTGAAAGTGAAGGAAGAGAATCTGCCAGTGACACTGGAGCGTCGGACCGTGAGCCCAGCACCAAACCGAGCAGGCCGATCCGCCGTGAGCTGCCAGATTCCCGCTCCTCTAAATCTGCTTCAGGATTACCGGGTGCACATTTATCTGAAAAATCAGCACCTCGCGATGAGGAGGGGCGACCGAAACCAGGTTTTCTGTTAAAGGGAGAGGCTGCACGGCGAGGCAAGGGAGGCTTGTACAGCAGGAGAGGAGGAGGGGGCAGAGAGCGGGGAAGCCACCGACCTGCTCCTTTTCGTCGGGCCCCTGTCAAAGATGGCTCCCAGTGGCCATCCAAACCCATGGAGACCTTTCGGCCAGAGGAAGCCGACACCTTGCGTAGCGACAGCACACCCTTAGAACGACGTCACACCAAATATGAAAACAAGAAAATGGGAGAGGGTGGTGGGCAAGGCATCAGAGAGAGACCAAGGAGACCACGAGCAGCACGTCCTCCCAGACAGGACAAACCTCCACGATTTCGGAGACTTAAGGAACGAGAGGCAGCAGTCATCGCAGGAGAAGCTACGCCTAGCGTGTCAGGACCTACATCTGTCTCCCCAACATTGTCTAAAGGTCCAGGAACTCTCGTCACATTGCATGAAGGAGGTGCCAGTGCAGCACCTTCTTTCACTTCTGATGCCAGTCCCCCTGAGATTCCCGCCTCTGAGATAGTACTTCATGAAGCGGGAGCCGCCACTATAGTTGCTGCAGGCAGCAAATCACCTGACTTGTCCAATCAGAACTCTTCCGACCAGGCTAATGAGGAGTGGGAGACGGCTTCTGAGAGCAGTGACTTTAATGAGCGGCGAGAGCGAGAAGACCGAAAGCAACTTGAAGTGACTGTGACAGCATCCACTTCCGGTTCCTCCGTACCTGTACAGGTCTGTGGGCCTCCTAACAAGTTATCCACTGAAGGTGTGCCAATCCCAAAACGAGAATTGTCTACTGCAGCCAAAAGGAGCTTCTCTAGTCAGCGGCCTGTGGATCGACAGAACCGACGAGGAAATAACGGACCCAAAGCAGGTCGTGGGTACCCTGGAGCCAAAGGCGAGAGAAGGGGTGGATCTGGAGCAAAGTCTGGACGGAGAGGGTGAGTTGTGAACTGTCTTGTTCCCTGAAGTTATTAAATTATTGGCGATAGCTAGAGATGTAATGATTCGCCGTGAGCTGGTGGAAAATAAATTATAATATGTGACAAGTTGGTTGAGATGTTAAATGTACCGCAATGCATGTTTAGAACAGCAGGGCTTGCTGTGTTTACTGCAAACTTGGGAAACTTAGATATTTTTTTATTTAAGGAATATTGGCATATCCAAGTTCGGGAAAAAAGCCTTTGTTTGTTAATAATAAAGACACTTGTATTATTCTTTTTTTGTTTTGGAACTTTTTTTAAATAGAAATTTTGTTTTATTTGACAAAAGATATTTTTATTTTACAAAGAAATGTGCAAGCATTTCAGAAATAATAAAAAAGGCAGTTGTTCATTTCTAATTTCTCAACTGATTTTGGATTTTTATTCCCAAAAAAATTTATCGTGAGATTAATACTGTGCATGGTATAATGAGCTGAGTGAATTGTTTCTTCCCTAGCAATCACTCATAACAGATGAATGTGGACACATTCATGTTAAAGCGGTTTTAAAACTTCTGAAGCTTTAAAATATGTATACACCAAAAGTAAAGTATGCACACCTACGACTTTGAATTATGTCGCTTTTAGAGTAACCAACACCTCTTTAAGATCAGGTAACACACAGTTTCTGCCAATCTCATATTAATCTTGAATTGGAGAGTATCGTCGCGTTGTTGCACGTGCTGCTTTAAATTAGACTTTAGTTAGGACATCTACTCTCGAGTGTCTGAAATGTCTTTGGTCTAGCACTTGGATTCGTTTGGCAAACCTGCTAACCGCGTCATCTCTTTTGTCCTTGGGCCAACGAGAATCACACATCATGTTAGCGCCTATGCTGAAAGGGACGACTGTAATCACCCCAAACCAGCGCATTTAACGCGACTGGTGGGAGCCACGTGGAGTCACCAGAGACTCGCAGTGCAAAGACAAGTGTGAGAATAAACAAACCTAAAGACAGAGAGTTGCAACACTAAAAGTGTGCATCTAATAGAGAGTGAAGAGTGATGAAGACCTATGCACTCCAGTTCATAACACCAGTCATATATTGTACTCTCATTGCTTGTGCATATATTCATACTATAAATAAACTGATTATCAGAACTTAATTTGATATCTTTAGTACATTTTAATAACTTGCCTTCATTTTAACTAGGTGAGCATTTAAATGAACTGTGATAAATACATTTTAGAAAAATGAGGTATACAATATAGAATTACAATGGGAGAATGTTGCCGTGAAAAATATCGTTACTTTAAAATCTATTTCACAGAATGAATAGTTTTATTTCAGTCATTCCGCCCACCCTAAACAGGGCCTTATACAGACTGCAGGGAGCCGCAGCAGAAGAGCCACATGCGGCTCGAGACTGACTGAGTCTTATCAAGTGTAGTTCATGTCCAGCATCTTTCAACACTGGGACCGCACCGTTTATCACCAAACAATCTCCAAATCCAGTGTTATATCCACCATTTCCATAATATCCATCACTGAAATGCTGCGAACAAACAAACACACAGCTTGTTGCTCTTGCGAGTTGCTCCAACTCAATTTTTGACAAGTTAAGCATGAGAAGTCGGCACGTTTAACAGTGTAAAGAAGTCAGAATGCATGAAATAGCATGTTATCCAATCTTTAAATGGCTAAATGTAAATCGTAGTTTCCTGCTGCTTTGTTAAAGCAGTCTTTTAGATGTTTCTTGGCTATTCATGCTTTTCTTTTGAGTCACTTTTTGTTTTGTGTTTCCTGCAGTGCTCCTCTGCAGAATGCTGAGCCTACACAGGCCGCTATGGGGCAGAAGACTGGGAAAGAATCGGCACACAGTCGCAGGAAAGAGGAAGCAAAGCAAGCTCTCAAAAAACCCAAAGAGAAGGAAAACGCTCTGTCTCAGTTTGATCTCAACAACTATGCCAGTGAGTGTTTAAGACTTCAAGGAGTTTACAGTCTAGCAACATGTCTGCAATTAACACCGTACAATTAGTTAGATTTAGAAAATAGGTTAGTTTGTCTTATTGCTTCGTTTGCAATTTAGAAAAATCAACTTTGAATCTGTTTGCTACCCCAGGTGTGGTGATCATTGACGACCATCCCGAAGTCACAACACTGGAAGACCCTCAGTCAAATATGAATGATGATGGGTTCACAGAGGTTGTTTCACGGAAACAGCAAAAACGGCTGCAGGATGAGGAAAGGAGGAAGAAAGAAGAGCAAACTGCACAGGTAAGAGTCGAAAGGAAACTCATTCATTTAGTTTAGTGTATTTCATGTTCCTACTAGGTGAGCCAGTACATCATCTGATGTCTTTTACATCTATCCATATGATCTGCAGAACTGGTCTAAAAAGAGCTCTGGTGAGAAGGGTCGAGGAGGCGGTTCGAAACTGCCTCCACGGTTTGCCAAGAAGCAGCAACATCAGCAAGGAATGGCAGCAACACAGCCTTCAGCCCCCGCTGGACAGACCCAATCTGTCCCCCAGCAGCCTCAACCACAGCCTGCCATCGCTGTGTCACAGCACAATCTGCCCACCTCCAATCAGAGCACCAGCTCACCACAGCCACTAGAGGGTGCTGTAGCACCTCTACCACCTGCACCGGTAGACTTCCCTCCCAAGAGCCAGACACACAACACACTCGGTACGGAACTGTGGGAGAACAAGGTGGCTGGCTCCACCATTCTCTCGGATGTGAAGAAACGTAAGTTTGTCTTTTTAATCTTATCTGTATTTGCTGTTCGTGACTTTAGAAACATGTATTGAATGGATTTCTTGGAATTTAGTCGGACCTATCAGCCCTCCCCAGCCTCCCTCTGTTAGTGCCTGGAACAAACCTCTCACTTCATTTACCGGGACCGTAACACCTGAGGTGAGAGGATGAGCTTTTAATTATTTTCTTAAATATTTGAGAAATGAGACTGTTATGTGTTAATTTACGACATTTTGTATATTAAAATATGTGAAAGAAATCATAAAGGATTATTGTTTATAATGTTCGTGCTATTTGTAGGGTGTGAAAGCCGACACAGAAAGTGGGCTTGAGCTGGGCATAGACTGCATCCAGTTTGGTGCTCCCTCTTCAGCAGGCAGCACTGACAGTGATGGTGTTCCCGCCCTGCTGGAGAAAACCTCTAACAATAAACTACCTGAACCCAAAGAGCAGAGACAGAAGCAGCCTCGTGCTGGACCTGTCAAACCTCAAAAGGTAGTCTTTTTTAGTCTTAACTTTTGAGTTTTATTGCACATTTTCTCAGAACTTTGAAACCGGATTTGCAGCAGTTTTGACTTGAGTAGAAAATGTAATTTATTTATCGTAAACTATAAAACCGAATAATTTCCTGTCTACAGTTGCCTGAAATCCCTCCTTTGGAGCACAAGGAATATAAACCTGGTCCCATTGGTAAAGAACGTTCGCTCAAGAACCGTAAGGCTGCCAAAGATGTGCGTCAGTCTGATGGAGAGGGCCTGGATAAAAGCTGTGCTGGAGGCGGCAGAGACAGAGATTCCAACTCGCCCATTACAGACAAGGTTCCTGAGCTGAGTGGAGACATTGAGGGCATGATCACTGCTCCGTCAGCAGGATATTCTAGCAGCTCTAAGGTAAGCAATATTATTTTGCTTCACAACTTGCACACCAATATTAATGTTATGTGGAAGTTTGTCAAATCATTTTCAGGATTTCATATACTCAAATAAAATGCTTTTTTTCCTGATGTACAGGAATCAGTGACCGACTACACAATCCCATCCTCCTCATTGGCAGACAATGTTCCCACTGCAGGACCCAAGATGGAGGAGAGCCTTGTGACACCTGTTAGTATTTCAGCACTGTAATCTATCTGTGTGTGTCTGTTCTGATTTTGGTAAGTTGTTAATTTTGTTGCCTTGATTTAGGTGCCACTTTCTCATTCGTTGCCTCTTCCACGGAGAGAAGCCTTACAGCAGGCCTCCAGTCTCACCACGGTGTCTCCTGCTACTGTAGACCTCACACTTAAAGTAAGATAAACCCTTCACACTTTTTGTCAAGTGTCAAATCTTTTGTACTACAGTTTCTTTTAGACTACTGTATGCAAATAGCCAGTCATTGTTAACTAACCTTTATACATGCAAAATAACAACACAAACCATGTTCATTTTGTTTTTGTATAAATACCATGACAATTTTTTTTAATAGTGGACTGCTTAGGTCGGATAAAAAACATGGATGGATATCTAAATATGTCACAATGTATCAAACTCAATTTAAAAGCAAGCATCTGATTACTATTTATTTTAAACGTATGTAAGACTGCTGCCGCATCCGTTAACTCCTCCCCTTCAGCTGCCAGTTCCATTTCAAAATGCAACGGCTGTTTTTAAACATCAAATCGCGGAGAAAGTTGAAAGCCACGGCCACTATTTTCCTCATTAGAAATTCCATTTCACTCAGAAATGAATCAAAATACAGATGTAGAAAGATCCCAATTTCCAGTTAATGGGGACTTTAAATATCTACACCATTTGGCATTTATTTTCAGTCTTAAGCATGTTATAACCCATACTCCTCTTGCAGATGGAGTCAGCGCGTAAGGCGTGGGAAAACTCTCCCAATCTCGGAGAGAAGAGCTCTCCTGTCACTTCCTCTGCTTCCCCCATCACCAGTGGAGGAGGAGCAGGCAGTGCCTCCTTCAACTCCTTCTCCAGTGCTCCTGTTCCTCAGATACCCGTGGCTTCTGTCACCCCCAGCACCTCCCTCTCTGGTAAGAATGTACTTCCTGACCTGTCTGTGAACCGAGACTTTTTGTAAGACTGTATATAATAGTTTCATATTTATTCATCACTGCTACAGATGTAATGCAGATCCCAACATCTGTGTTTATAGGTACTTCAAACAAGAGTCTTAAAACATTTGGATTGAAATACTGTTTATGCTAAAAGTAGATTTTGGAGCTATGGCTGGGAAATCGATCCCGATGTTCCAGTCACAAGCTCTCAATTCCAGTCACTGATTTCAGATTTAATACAAATTTTATGGATATTTCTAAAAAAAGATCAGTAAACATCAGATTACAATGGTGAATAAAATATGCAATGAACAGCCACAAACCTTTTTATTAAACTTTAAACACACTTGGGTGTATTGAAACAGAAGGTTGCATACCTTGATCAAACGGGATCAGGTTATTTTACATTTAGGAGACAAACAACAAAATGTCACAAAAATAGCTGTAAAGAGGGGCTGAAATCATTTGAACCGCTGCCTTTTATGTGTATGTGATGTTGAATTCGACCATACACCTGCATCCGCCATGTTAATTAAGCAATAAATGAATGAAATGCTCCCTGTTGTAACATCCACCCGTCGTAAAAAAAGTGTAATTGCAACAACTTTTCACTAATGTCATTCACGTTAATGAATGTTCGGTAACATGGTAACAATGTATTTACAATGTACAATGTTTAATACCTACAACAAATCAAATAACATAGACTATTTTCAATAGGATCGACATATGCTGTAACAAATTCACACACTAAGTAGGTCAACATGCCCCTCTTGTCGAGTATCTAAACAAACATTAGTATGTTATGTCTTAAGTGAACGACGAAACAGATGAAAAGCAACGCATGTGCACAGTTATAGTGTATTGGATCTGTTGCATTCCTCTTAAAACGACAGTAACATATTTCTGCTGTCTGGTAAAAGACTGTTAATCACTCACTGTCACTCAGCTTCTGTAACTTCAATAATGATTCATCTTTATTTAATTTGGACATATGCAATGTTATGGAATGTTTGATTACTTTCATCCATTTCTAATGGATGGAATTTCTTACACGGAATATATACAGTGTTTTATTTTCTGCTTTGCTCTTTTGTTTTATTGGTGTTTTTATCCAAAGCGACTTACAAATAATTCAGGGAGCAAGAAGCGATTTGTCATACAAGGGCAATAGTACAATAGGTGCAAAGACAAAGTTACTAGTTTCAACAAAAGCCAGACCACTACCTGTTGAGAGAAAGAGAGAGGGTTGGTGTATTTTTCTTTTTTTCCCCCTTCATTTGTCAAGTATTCACAGAAAAGGTGGGTTTTAAGTAGTTTTTTGATGGTTGTGAGAGATGTGGTTGACCGGAACGAGTTAGGAAGAATGTTCCAGCAGGAAGGAGTTGTGAAGCACAATGAGCGGGAAAACGATTTAATGCCCTTATGAGAAGGCAATACAAGGCACCGCTCGTTTGCTGAACACAGGGTTCTTGATGGGGTGTAGTAGGGTGTGAAAGTTTGCTGGTACAGATCCAGTGATAGTCCTGTAGGTACGCATCGTATATGATATGGGCTTCAACCGGTAGCCAGTGGAGAGAGATGAAAAGGGGTGTCACATGAGCCCTTTTGGGCTGTTTAGAGACGAGGCGTCCTGCTGCGTTTTGAACCAGCTGAAGTGGTTTGATAGCCTTTGCCGGAAGACCAGCAAGGAGAGCATTGCAGTAGTCCAACCTTGAGATTACCAGGGCCTGGACAAGTTGTTGTGCCTTGATTATTTGTTCTTATTTTATTTGTCAGTACATTTTACCTGAACATAGCACCAACCGAACCGTGACCAAAAGTGAACTGTGAGTAATTTGATCCGTGACACTACTAATTTGCAGCTTTTGAGAATCGATATCGAATCGACCGCATTTAAAAAAAACAAAGAATCTATTTTTTTTTGCCCAGCCCTATATGGAACGCTGGTGTCAATCCATATGCTGACAGTAAGGCTAAATGTAGCAATAAAATCAGAGAGACTCACAGGTAGTCTCAGGAGAATTGTTAATAAACTTGTTCGAAGATCTAAATTGGGCTTTTTGGTCAACAGGGTCTGCAACCTACACAACGTCTTCTCTCAGCACAAAAAGCACGTCTGCATCGGACCCACCCAACATCTGTAAGGTAAAGCCCCAGCAGCTGCAGAGTTCAGGGATGTCCAGCTCTAGCTTCTCACAGCTGAGCTGTGCTCCATCTCTCTTGCCGCAGCAGACCCCACAGGTGTTCGTATCGCAGTCTGCAGCAGGTAAATGCTTTACACATCATACATCGTCACACAAGCTCTCTGTATAACTTTTTTAATGTATTGATGAGCTGTTTTCTATACCAAATTTATGTTTTTGTTGTTGTATCTAAATTAATCTATTGTTTCTATGTAGGTTCTGCAGCCCAAATCCCAGCTTTCTACATGGACACCAGTCACTTGTTCAGTACCCCTCACCCTCGCTTGGCTCCTACGTCTATAGCCCAGCAACAAGGATATCAGCCTGGACTCTCACAGGTATCTTCCTGTCCTATCAGTTTGAATCAGCCCATTAAATCAACCTTAAGTTTCTCTATCAAACAGGATTATGCAAGTTCATTAACAGGATAATTGACTGGTTGTCTCCTGTAGCCCGGAGCAGTGCAACAGATCCCCATTCCCATCTACGCACCCCTGCAAGGGCAGCATCAGCACCAGCACCAGGCCCAACTGGGTCTGAACACTGGACCTCCTGTGTCTCAACCTCAAGACCTCTTCAGTTCATCCTTACAGAACTACAGGTAGCCTATTCTGAACTAATGTTGACCTCATAGATGAGCCTTTAGAGATTGTGTACCAAATAAATCCTCTATTCATAGGTCCCAGCAAGCATTCATGCAAAACAGCCTTTCCCAGACATCCCCCATGATGCTGTCCGGGACGCCGCTGCACAGTTACCCTGGTGTTCAGCCCCAAGAACTAGGCAAGCCCCAGACCAACCTGGCTTTCCAGCAGACCTCAAACACTCAACACATCCCCATCCTATTTGAACCTCACATGAACCAGCCCTCTAGCTTGGGAGGTTCACAGCTGATAGACACTCACCTGCTGCAGGTCAGTATTCAACTCATCTTTCCCTTATTGTGACTCGCGTTTGACTTATTCATGACTGTGTGATCTGTTATGTTTTTCAGCGTCAGGGAATGAGTCAGCACTCAAACCTGTACTCTGGACCGGCAGCGGTCCAGCAGCAGAACAGCTATTACAGCTCAACACAGAGCTACAGCTCAACACAGACCGCCAGCTCTGCCATGCAGCAGGTGTCCGTTCCTTTACCAGGTTCACAGTTGTCTTTGCCCAACTTCGGGTCTGGAGGTGGTCAGCCTCTCTTGGCTTTGCCTCCAACCCCACCCCAAGGCCCGCCCCCCAGCCTCAACCGCCAGCCCCCCAGCAATCTGCCCTACCGCGGCCTCATTGGCCAGAACACACACAGCATGATGCAGCCTTCCAATAAGGTTTGTGCAGAGAAATGCTTATTTGCCATCCTCATATTTTATTGTGTTCATGATGACCTTTTTTCACCCTTTAAAATGGTTTGGACGGGTACAAATGAATCATGTTTGCTTAGTAAACACATTAAGTTGTTTTTGTCTGTTGTAGATGTGCGAGATGGATCTGAAACTCTTCAGTGGTGGAATGGATGTGAAACCTGGAACGCCACCCATCAACGCAAGAAGCACTACTCCCAACTCTAGTCCTTATAGGTACAAAGACTTCAAACTTGAGCTCACCCCGCTGGCAAATATGGTGGATTCTAATGGCTTGTTTGTGTTCTCAGGGCCAGTTCGACGAGCCCCATTAGTCAATCCAGCAAGATGAACAGCATGCTGTATCCCAAACAGTTCCAGTCAGGATCTGCAGGAATGCGCATTGCCCAGCACTTCCCAGGACCGTTCAACCCACAGGTCACCACTTGCATTCGGATACAATTTAATGCATGTTATTGTGCAAATTAATATGAAGATATGTAATTATATCCTTTAGCAGATCTACAAATATTCAAAGACAGAGTTTGGCAACTTGGCGTTTTACCAGTGCATTAATGTTTCTTCTGATCTCTGTCATGCATACAGATGTTGTCTCAGGCCAACATGGTGTCTCCATTGGTGCGTTCAGCCCATGCAAACTCTTTTCCCGGAGGGATACAGCGTTCAGCCATGGGTCCACCTATGTCCCCTAACCTGAGTGGAGGGCTCATGCCCCACCCTAGACCCCAACACCCTCCACGTGGACCACCTGGTCCCCCTGTAGCTCCCCGCGGCACACATGCCGCCCTGAAAGCGGAACAAGACCTTAAGGTGAGTTTTGGCCCATGTTTTTTTTTATAATTTAATGTTAAAGATAATTAAACTTTACATTGTAAATAGGGATGCACCGATACTACTTTTTAAGGATCGAGTACAATACCGATACTTTTACCCTGGTACTCACCGATACCGACACCAGTTTTTTTTTTTTTGTGGCAATTTTCTAAGAACAACACAATGAGACTAATGAACATATCAGCATCTTTATTTTTAACAACTTCAACTCATATTATGAAAAAATTAATCTTATTTGTTTATCAAAAATTTTCAAAGCCAAAATTTACAGTGTCCAATAACCTCCAAAGGGCAAAACCGAGGACATAAGCATGCAGATTGCCATGCGTGGGTCGTCATCATTGATTTAGAAATTTCCACACTGCTAAGTGCGAATGAAGCGTTAAGAGCGAGTGATTTACATGTTAAGTCAATGCAAAGACGCGATAGAACTACTTGCGGTGCGATTCACGCGAATGAGGTGGCACGAATTGAGCTTGAGTTGAAAAATCTGTCAGGAGCTTGCTCTAGTAGGGACGTGATTATGACATAGCGAGCGGAGGCGGAAATCTGAAACAACAATGAAGGACTGCGCCTCTGAAGGACTGCGCCTCTGGACCCAGACACGGCGCCGAACGAGTCTACGTCTATCTTCAGCCTTCCATAGCACATAATGCGCAGCTACCCTCTCAACAAAATCTATATCCGCCATTTCGCAACAAGACTGGAGCTGCCTGCCAGAAGCCCATGACGCAAATTTCACTCGCCAATGAAGCGAATTCCACGCGCGAATGAAGCGAGTAAACTCAAAATGTTTTAAGCGTCCCACTACACACGAATAGCGCGATTTAGGTGTGAACACTCTATGACAATGTGTCTGCTACGGCAGGTCTCTCTGTGTGCACTGGAACGTTCTGTCAATTACGTCACGTGAGGTATCGGTCTTTGGTATCGGGGAATTTTTACGAGTACATGAGCTTTGTATCGGTGCATCCCTAATTGTAAATGTATACTAAACGAGACCAATATAACAACATTTGAAATTCGTTCACTGATTTATCTGAGGTTGATAGTTTCCTTACCAGTTACATCAGCAGTTGCTGTAGTTGTGCTGTAAACTTCCTATTCAGGTTTGATAGACTTTTTTGCTATTGCGATAACACCATATTGATAATATTGTTGCATCCCTACTGATTATTTGCTTATAATAAGACCTGGGGCATTTGTTACAGGTAAAAAGGCTTTGAATTGATGCCGAATTTCATGTCATTGTCATCTTAATGTGCATCGTTCTCTCTTAGGCTAAACAAAGAGCTGAGGTTTTGCAGTCCACCCACAAGTTCTTCTCGGAGCAACAGCTGCTGAAGGCTCCAGTCAGCAAGCCCACTCGCATGGAAGTGGCAGGCAAACCCACCGACAGCATCACCTCGCACCACCAGGGGGCGCCATCTGACCGCGCAGAATCTGACAAATCTGCACCTATAGCAACAACCAAACCCATCCGGACGGGTCCAATCAAACCACAGGCCATCAAACCAGAAGAGAGCAAATAGTGCTAACTGCTACAGAAATGACACACAGATGGAGGGAAGTCTGATACATGAGGACGATGTTCTACAGCACCTGAAGGCAACAGTAAAGTTTAGAGAGAGAGAGAGAGAGAGAGAGAGAGAGGTTACTTGCGAGGTGCTGTGCGTTTCTCTCACATTTACTGTTCCCTTTTTCATCATTATTTTATCAGTCCATCCATACTCTCCTCCACTGTGGTTGGCATTAAGGTGACGCGCCCCTCCATTGTGTGAATCTCCAGTGAACAATGAAGGTAGACATCATGAATCACACTTGCTGCTGAGAACGCCATTTTATAGCAATATTATTTACTTTTCCTCTTCACCTGTTTCCATTTAGAAACACATTTTAGGAAGGCTGTTGTTTCCTTCTTTGAATTAAAGACGTTTTTGTTGTTCCTTGACTCCTCAAGCAACACACACTTGTGATGCGATATGATGAAATGTTCCAGCACACTCGCGCATATCATTATCGTGTGTACACATCTGCATTGATGTATGTGATTTTGTTTATAGTTTCACCTCTACCACATGTATTGGCCTTAATAATACATATGACATAATTTCACCGGATTAGGACTCTTATTACGGACGTATCCGAATAATTCGTAGATGGCAGTCTCCACTGTGAGCCTTCCTCCCTGCCTTCTCAGTAGTCTATACCTGCAAGAATTGAAGGTTGTGTGCGTTTGTGCATGTGCACAAGATCCTTTAGCCAAAGGTTAGGCATCAAGAGACCCCAATCCTTTTAGATGAATATGTATGATTTTGACAAAAAGACGACTCCGCTTGGTCGACATTGGTCGATTGGTAGAATTATGATGGGATTTTTTTTTGTAAACGGTTCCACCAGACCAGGCCTATGTTTGATGTGTCCTAAGTGTAAGCCCCTCCCCATTTCTGTGACTTATGTAGACACGCCCACTTTTCAAACTATCTCCGGTGTTTCACCTTCCAGTCTCTCCACAAAGCTCCCAACCATGCTGCTGACCAGCTCTGACTCTCCTGACCAATCACTGCAGAGGAGGGGCGGGCTTTGGGTTGGGGCGAGTGGTCAAGCAATTTAGGTTCAGTACGAGAGTTTAGAACGACGTACGTTCAGTGCGAGGCAGCCAGACTTATTGGGGGTTTTGGAACAGGAGCGATTTACAGGTTGACTTATGTATGAGCAAAAAGGACTACTCTGTTTTGGTGACCACGGGCCTCTGTAGGCCTTTCTCCAAACCACTCCTCTTTGATTGCCATTATAAAGATAGAAGGGGCCCACAAGTGAACAGGGGTGTCAGCAAGGCTCCCCTCATTTCGTGTTTGTTTAGTATGAACGAACTACAAGCAGAAGGGGAGGAGAGGGAGTTGATTTTTTTTCTTTTCGTTTTTTGTTTTACTTGTACAGGGGTGAAATCGCTGTATTAAAATATGTAAGGTCTTATTTACATTCTCCTGGTTTGGTTACAGAAACTAATAAAATAATATGCTGTTAAAAATGAGGTGTGGTTATATGCTGTTTATTTTACATTAATTTAGTAGATTCTTTATGCAGTTGTTTAATGAAAGTAGATGAATTCAAACTTCTTTTAAACTTTGTACCATTTACATTTGCAACATTGAAGCTGACACCACTACTATAAACTATTTAAAAGACAACATTTCATAAATCCCGAAAGTCAATAAAACGCCACAATGCTTTATTCGTGACTTTATTCTTATGTATTTGCATAAAAGTTAATAGCTACAAGATCTCAGACCTTAGCATCTCGAGCAGCACATGATTATGTCTTAAAGGCAAATTCAAAGAGACAGAAGGGACATTTGTGTGCAAAGTTGAAATACGTGAACCAAGTACACAAATAAGTACTGTAAAGGTTATATTTGAGTTGTCTACCTTTTTATACAATCTCTCAGTTAAAAAGTCAGTCCAAAAATGAAAAATCTTCATGCTCTTGTCATTTCAAATCTATGCGATTGTCTGTCTTCTGCATTCCACAAACCATGATATTTTGAAGAATGCTGTTAACCGGCACCCATTCACTTGCATTGGTTTTGTGTCCATACAAAAGAACCGAATGTGTGGTGGCGGTGTTTGGTTACCAACATTACATGAAACAATATTTTGTGTTTGTGGAGGAATGGAAGTCGTACAGGTTTGAAATGACAATAGGGTGAGTAAATGATGACCGAATTTTCGCTTTTGGGTGAACTATTCCTTGAAATTAAAATCAGTGCTGTAAACACAAAAGACAAGACATTACTTACAAAGGTAGAAAAATAGTTTCTCTATACACAATAAGATCCACAGAGGGAAAAAAATGCAATTTCATTCATGAAAAACCTGTTATCATGATACACGACTCAATCCATTTTGGAATTTGTTGGTCAAAGGACAAAATATATTTTTTCATATTTACCACTACGAGCATCGCAGACAATGATACAAAAATATAAATTAATTTATTTGTGTAAATGCAATCGCTCACTGGTATTGTGTCTAGCTTTGTTTTTACATTATCAAGAAAAATCTACAGGTATCTCGTGCTTAATTTTATCAAAAATGTTAAGTCAAAAATATTGGTTCTTAAATGTGACCCTGGACCACCACAAAACCAGTCATAACTATCATGGGTATAATTGTAGCAATAGCCAACAATACATTGTATGGGTCAAAATTATCAATTTTTCTGTTATTCCAAAAATCTTTAGGATATTAACAATCATTTTTGTTTCAAAATCTGTTTCTCCTTAGCAACAGCCTGCTACAGCGCATCTCATGGACAACTTTAAATGCGATTATCTCAATATTTAGATTTTTTGCACGCAGATTCCAGATGTTATGCTTATTTGTTATGTTATGTCCGGATGTATTAATCTAAATAAAATAATTGACTCTTGTGACTTGTTTTGTGGTCCACAGTCACATTGACAAATCATTATTATTCCCATTTTGTTTTCTTTTCAGCTCTCAAATTGTCTCTATGCTTGTCTATGAATATCAGTGAATCCAACAACAGCTGGTTGGTAGAAGAAAACTCTAATAAGCTCTGCAGTATAAACATCTCTTCACATTACTCCTGCTTGCCTAGCCTCACTTTATAAGACACAATATGATAGTTATCCCAAGCGTACAGCTTTCTGTGCACTGGGTTGTAGTCTACCATGCTGTTGTAGCGATAGCGGTTTTTGAAGGGCACTGAGATGGCTTTCCCCTGACTGGTTGCTGTGTCGTACATGTAATTCACGGTGGTGTTGGGTGAGGTGTAACTAGCGATCGCGTACAGCTTGCCACAGATCATAAAAGTATTAGCCACCGTTGTCTTCCGGATATTAGTCTCCCATGTCCCCTTCACTTCCAGGCTATGAGGATCCAGCTGGGAGATCACGATGGCGCCCTTGGCCTTGTTGGTGCTGTAGATGGCCCACAAACCATTTTCATCTACCGCCAGATCAATGTCCGTGTAGCCACCCCAGGAGTATGGGAACTGACCGTGGAAGCCAGCATGGGGAAGGTCACGGCGTGCGGCGATGCTCTCAGAGAGTAGATCGTATCTTATGAGTGTGCGGCTGAGCCTGCGTTGGTAGTAAAAGGACCCGCCGTACATGGTGGCGCCGGTGCTCTCCACAGCCTCTGGAAGGAGGAGGACCTTGGTGGGGAAGCCACGTGTCAGCTTTTCCATGTTTTCGTACCCAAAGAGTTGACGCATGTCGGAGCCCACTGCGTCAATGCGCCACACCATCTCTGAACCGTAAGGGTCTTTGGCTTCAGGGTCCTGCATCCAGACACCGTACTTACCGGCGATATTGTCAGCCTTACGATGCATCTCGGGCTCTCCTACCCACACCAGGTCACCACAACCTGAGGAAACAACATTTTATGAAAACCAGCTTTAAATTAAAGCAATAAGCCCCAAAAAGCAGTGGGTTACAGCTAAGGGCGTTGTGGCACGACGCGGATTGCCTAAAACCCTGTAGCTGTTATAAATGCACTGTAACCCAATGGTTCGTGGGGCTTATTGCACTTATAAAACAGTTATTTCATATGCGTAACAAAGATCATAAAATAAAGTAAATATAATTATATTTGGGCTATGTGGTGCGGTTTAAATCGGGGTATTTCATAACGGCTTTGAACTCTACACCAGAATAAATACCAGAATATTTACTTTTGGGTGTACTATCCCTTTAACACTTGAAACCGGACCTTCCAAACTGAAATCTGCTAAATGTGGCATGTGAGGAAGAGAGGACACCTTGTCCTTCCTTTGCCTCTAGTGTACATGATCGAGATGGAGACAAACTTACCCTTTCCTAAAATACCCTGTAAGGGATAGGTGCAGCGCTAAGGGGATACTTGGCAGAATTTTAAAGACTTGGCAGGGAAAACCCAAAACCCAACAGTCTTTGTTTAGCTAAGTTTTCGGATCAAGTAATTGGCATTACCATTTTGGCGCCTTGCTAAACATACAACTCCTTTTTTAAACTGGATTATTTTAGATGCAATGGTAAAAATAACTGTATTTGTGTTGTGCTGTCAGCAGGAATGAACGTTATGTGCATGGTATCGTTTTTTCTGCCACTTGAGATGAGGAACATGAATTAAAAAAATACCAAATGTTTTTTGACACTCCAGTGTGACGTATTTTGGAGAACTCCATCTACTCCATTGTGGCTCTTTATTAAGACGTGATGCTCACCCGTGATGTCTGCTGGACCATCCAGATTTGGGAATGAAATTTCAGTCACCACGGCTGTCAGCTCTCGATATCCTGGACTTTCACGATGCTCATAATCTAAATAAACAAATAGCACAAGAAATTATCTAACTAGAATTAAATGTCTTATCGTAACAAAAAAGTAAGAGACAACTTCTCTTTTTAAGTTTTCTGAATTCATTAATGAATTTTTGGATACCCTTATGTGTGTAAATGTGTGGTACCACTTACTGTACCTGAACTGTGATCTTCCTTTTTCTCAGGTATGGATATCAGGTGAGAGGGAACAGGTCCTGAAAGACAAAGACACTTGATCAACTCTTGATATGATATAAGAATACCCAATATCCTTTATTATGTGAAAATTGACCTGCCATGATAAAATCTAATTCCTCTGGAGCTTCAGGGGTCGTACTTATCATATCATACATGACCAAACACCTCAATCTAAATTTTATGTGAATTGTATAGGTTAAATATACAAGTGTGAATATTTTTTAACAGATATATCCTCTCAAAACTGAACACAAGTGCAGAGGCTTAATTGAGCTGAATGGTTCATGACGGAAGTCTCCGAGCTTTCTCTTAGTATTAATTTTGTAAGTTGCCTGATAGGGGCATAGTTTTAGGGGATTGGCAGCTCTACTGACAGTCAGGAATCCAACAGAAGGAAATAAACAGCTCTGAGTAGATTCCCAGCTGTCACGGAGCCTGCCAGACTCTGGACCTCCCACAACACATCTCAAACACAGACGTGCACTCCAGCAGGGCACACATTCTCACACCCTGCTTAACAATCTCAATATTATTTTATGGTAAAATACTTATATTAGCGGTTTGTTTGAGTGTTCAATCGCGTCAACTTTAGACTTATCCTACGGCTTAGGTTTGTGGTAGTAGGCCTGCTTGTTTGTCAGAACAATGGAAGACAGGATGTCTGTTTTTTAAACGGTATCATAACGTAAATAATGTTGCATAAATTTTAGGGATTTCTTAACCCAAAAATGAATATTCTGCTTCGAGTTGTCCAAAATCTTTATACAGTTCTTTGTTCTGATTAACAAGGAGAAAAGTATTTGGAATAATGCTTATAACCAAACAGATTTTGCCCCATTGACTACCATTGTAGGAAAAACACAATGGTATTTGTATTACAAAAAGTGCCCCAGAATTGTCTTTCTGTGTTCATCAGAACAAAGAAAATGTATAATGATTTGGAACAACTCGAAGCTGAGAAAAGGATGACAGAATTTTCGTTTTTGGAAGAAGTATCTCAATACCCTTCAATGTTCATTCGAACACCTTTTACAAAGGCCATTTGGAGTACTTTCGCCTTTATGTTGAACGAATGAATCGAATGAATCTGATTTTTGAATGATTTGGACGAGTCAGTGTTTCAGTTTATCAATTCTACAGACAAGTCTTTAATTCTTGAATAAAGCAGCCGTTTCAAACGAATCTGCTGAATGATTCAGTGACTGAAAATGCCGCTCCCTACTGGCCGTTTTAGTTTCACATTAAAAACATTAAGTTGTGTAGATGAAATGTCGCACAATTGTTAATAATTACTAAAAACTTTGAAATATAAATGTAAAATATCCTGAGCAACTGTTCTTTTAACTAAAAAAAAGTAGCCTATACTTCATTTTATTAAGTATATTTAAGTAAGTTCAAGTGTTTTTTATAATAGTATAATTAAATAACTAATATAAAAAAGTGTTATTAGTAAGTATATTAAGTATTTGTTTAGTATATTAGTATTAGTATAGTGTTGGCATTTGTATATCAAGTAATAACTAGTAATACTTGTAACTATTTTATACTCTCATACAAATATAAGTCAAGTGTAGTTTTAAGTATTGTTCTGAGAACACTTTCAGTCTGCTTTTTTTCACTTTAAAAAATATGATACTTGAATAACCTTTTTGTGTAAAGGGCAATCTATGCAAATAGATGATCGGGTGCTAACATGTTTAAAGGCTTTCATAATGGCCAAGATGACATATTGTGACATGAACATCTGGAAACTGACTTTGAAGGGTTTCTTGTTCAGACTTGCAGTGGGAGGATCTGTTGGTTCATGGACATGGATCTTGAGGCAACAGAAGTTCATATTTATTTAGTCACCATACAATCAAACAGGAATATTCGAAGTGTTTCACTGTTGCAGTGATTATTATAAATGATTTATCCGTGCACAACATTATTTTTTATAAATTAATCTTTAAATTTAAAACGTTAAGCTCCTCTCCCCCTCTCACCAACAACTCTTCACCACATGACGTCAGCAACAAAAAAGACGTAGTACTATACCGACTGTCCAATGGCCAGGCATTTTTAGCCCTCCTCTGCAAGCCCAACTTCCAACAAACCAACCAAAATGGGAAGGGCAAAATAAAGTCCCGCCCTACATTTTTTATAATTTCAGAATTCCTTGCACTCAGATATATGTCACGGAAAATATGTAAATCGCAACTTCCATTTTATGGTGACTTTAAAAACGCAAGGTTTACTCCCTGTGCCCAAAGGATATCAGAAAGCTCAGGCAAAACTTCAAGAACTCTGGACCAGCTGGTGACGTGTTGCACGCTAATTTATTCACAAGGGCTTTTCTGTGTCTTGAGACTCACTTTTGTTTTTCTCTTTGAATTTTTTTGGGACTTGCAACACAAGGTTCTTAAGCAGATGCCAACTCTCATTACAATTGCAAATGAGAATTCCCTTTTATTCGCAAACATCTGCGTAAACATTTCCAAAACAGTCCAGAGGGAGCACAAGTTCTGTGTCCAATTCAAACTTAATGAGGTGATACTGACAAAATCCAAACGCTTGAACTTAACGGGACATTTTTATGGCAAAGTTTCTATTATTAGTTGAGCAGCTGTCATTTCTTCTTTTCCGTATGTATAGAGGCACACATGGAACCTAAGTATATAAACTTTCACACCTTTAGTTAAAGCTGCAGTCTGTAACTTTTGTCTCAATATCGCCATCTCTGTTTGATACATAAAAGTGCAAGTTACTTATCTTCACATGGGCCAATTGGCGTCAAACTGACATCAGCTATGAAATCAATCAGAACTGATTTTTGTTCTTTGTTTAAAATAAAAACGTACAGTTTATTCATCTTTTCGTTATAAGGACACTTAACACTTGCACCTTAATCCAAGAGGAGTGAGTACGCGCAAGACAAATTGTTTGTTTTCCTATTTTATCTCAAAGGTCCTTCAAGATGCGGAGCCCATCTTCTTTTCACAAAGAGGGCCTCCGAATAATTTTTCCTTTTTTTCATTCGTGATGTATGGTGCAGATGTAGGGAACCATGGTCCTGAGCACAAGTGTCAGAAGAGGAACACTTGCCAAAAGATCAAACAAATCAAATACACAGGACGTATCAGAGAGGTCTTGCTTTGTTTTAAATTTCGTTGTTAAGTTTTTTGCTTCAAAAAATGGGACAACCCAACAGTGATGTCACAATTTTCACATTGAATACTATTAAACAAGGTGTACCGTAACTGTATTCCACAAGATCTACTGCATTTGGAGCATAAATATTACTTTATAAAATGTTTCTTTCACAAATAACTAGAGGTGTATTTTATTAACCAGGACATGTTTATTACAACCTACCACCTGCACTAAATCTAAACGTGCACTAATAACCCCAGCAGGGATCAGTTACCCTTGACCTCCACTCCTCCTCATGCAGTATCATTCAGAAATCTGCTGGGAGCTGTCAGAGAGATTTAACTGCTGAGTGTTAGCACACTACTTATGTTTAACCGCTTCTGTGCTTCCCCTCCAACACCCTCATGTCTCCCTTTCTCATGTTGCCCACTCTTATGAACTACGACAGACTGCGGGATGTGCTTAGGATGCCTCGGATTCATCTCTGATGTACACTGTGGCATTCCTTGGCAAGAATATCAGTCATATCTGCTGGCCCATTAGTTATATGTACACTAAGGTATGTGTGATTCAAACTGCCAGCCAGGTGTAATTGTGGAAATATACACAGAAACAATACGTTCCACTGTTCCAATGTGTTCACACACCCTGTTTCCCAGACATCACACCTGTTTACAAGTCGCACCACTGGAATTGACCACTTAGGTGCTTGTCTGGTTTGTTTCACAATGTGTTTTCTGTTAAGCTGCTTTGCAAAAATGTTAAATTGTAACTAACATTACATTTTCACAAATGCATGGTTGGGTTGACAAAGCCAGCCATTGGTTTAATTAACCTACAAAATGTCAATATTTGTCCCAAACATGGGTTTATACAAACCAACATTTGTTTTGAATTATTTTGCTATTTTTGCTATTCAACACAGTCTCAGTGGATTTCGTGACATTGTCACAAATTTTACTCTATTAATTTGTGTCAATAAGCTTAAATTTTCAATCCAAAGTATTTTGATATGCAATGTATTCCATATGTATGAATATAAATCAACGCATTCTGATGGAAATTCAGTCTGACCCCCTAACATTTAATGGATCCCCCAAAAGAAATAAAGCAAAATTCACACATACACATTAAAATGATAATTTCTATGTTTCAAAAAGCATGAAATTTTGAGCATATTTAAGTGTGGCACCAAATAGATGCTTATAGAAAGATCTTGGTAACCATAGTAACAGTTCACATGCTTTCCTTTGGGTGGAATCTAAAAAAACATACTGTTGCTGTTCCTTCATAATAGACTAACACAACACATGTATGAAACCACTTCTGAAAATTCTTTTAAGAAATAAAACAGTATTTGGTGGTCCGTGCTCACCTGATCCCGGTCTGAAGCTGTTGTCATTTATGAGCACTCTGGATGGAGGTTGTGGAGTGCAGGGTTTGTTTCTCAGCTTCTCTGCTTCCTGACGCAGCTCCTCCATCCTCTTCTGAAGATCCTGAACCTGTCTGTCCAGTCTTTGCTTCTCTATCTGGAGCTGGACTTTCTCTTCCGTGGCTTGGTTGCAGGCATTCGGGAGGCCTGACTGAGATCCAGAGCTTCTTGAGAACTCGGTCACGACTTCTCCTCCGGCCAGACGGGTGACCAGCGCTTCCAGCAGCCCCAGACGAGACTTCAGGGACTCCATCTCGGGGCTTGAACCGGGTGATGGACAGCTGGCCTCTGTGGGGCTGTCCACCGTGAAGCTGTACTGACAACGGCCGTTACGTTCATTCGATCGACGGAAACTAGCGCTGCTCTGAACCTGGGTGCCCATCAGCAGGCATGAAACAAACAAGGTTGCCAAAAACCACATGGTGAGACCCGGAAACTTGTTTCTGTTTATATCTCCCTAGTTCTTTCACCACAAATTGGAGTTGGCAATACTCTTTCTCCTGTTTTTTTCACCTTCTTCTATTAATGGCTTGTTCTGTGCACCTCACAAGTGTAACCAGAGCCGAACACTTCTCGACGTTCCTTTGATGACCTTTCTAACCTGAGTCTTTTCAATCTTTTGCGTTCACTCTTTCTCCCTCTTGGTTGGTGGTTGATATGTTTAAATGTGTCTTCGGGTCTGGAGTCAGGTTCTCTGAGTCTGGGCACGTTACACTGGGACGTATTTATACAGTCAGGGAGGAGAGGGAGGGAGGGATGGGGGTTGAAACAGGGACTGTGGGAGGGGCAGGATGCTGTGTGCTTCAGGGATTCGCCTCTAAACAAAAAGACTATTCCAGAATTGTTGCTTTGCCTTCAGGATTTAAAGGGCGTATTTAAGAATGTGTGGGATGGTTTGTTTAGCTGTGTGTGCTGGAATGCAGGACGGCCACAGGTGAACACAAGGACCAATGACCAAGTTTTTAAGTATTATCTTATGAGCCTTAGGTGACATTGATGCATGTAGTCTAAAAGTGCTGGGAATTTTTTACCCAGCGCTGGGTCAAAAGGGTTGAGGAATTGTTGGGGAATTTAACCTAATCTGGGCTGTTTCAACAAAAAATGCTTGTTTTCACTCATTGTTGGGACCCACTTTTTTAGAGTGGGTCATGCATATAAAAAAGAATCCAGTGATTTGGCAAATATAACAAAAATAAATTGCCATATTAACGGAATGAAATAATTTAAGTGTTTTTTCACTGGGAAATAGAAAAAAATTATTCAACATACAAAGTTATAAAATGCATTTCTTTTTTAAATTACATATTTCTTTTGATTAAATAAATTTAAATAATCTGAGTATTTATTTGATTAAAAAATTACACTTAATCTTTTCAGTGAGTTGAATCTGAAAAATTTTAAGATAAATATTTAAATTACTTAAATTAACTAAATTATTTACTCACATTTACTCAATTTAGTATATTTAATGGATTTCACAATTTAAAATTTAAATTTTTTTTTTGTGAAAATCGTTTCAACTAAACAACTACTAGTGTTTAGATTATTTTTACTTAAATTACATCAAATGAACTGAAATAAACAGAGTAAAATAAAATAAAATGAAAATTCAACCTCATGATGATTTTCTCATTTCTCATCTCAGTTTATTTCTACAGATTTTCGCAGTTTTGCATTGAAAAATATCTATTTGATATGTAAAATAAATATAAGAATAAGAAAAAAGAAATCACAGAAAACTAAAGAAATAAGTGGAATATGTGGAATTATTGGAATTATTAATTGCTATAAATGCTTGTTTATTTTGAATAATCCAGATTTACTTAGGCAGAACAAATTAGAACTCTGACAACCAAACAACATTGACCTGCACTGAGTTCCACAAAACCACATCACCAAAACCCATAAATACTATGCAAAGCTATACAGTTTTATATATCAAATATATGTCAACCTTTACATACGAGGTAAATGTGTATGTGTGTGTGTGTGTTTGAGTTTTAGAAGGTAACGATTAGGGGGTGAACACCTCTCTCTGCTTTCTAATTTGGGTGTATATGGTGTATCGGTTTGCTGCTGAAGATTCATAACCAGGGGGTCTCTGACGCTGGCTGCTGAGAGGGGGGCAGATATGGATTGGTTTCACGGTGTTGGTTTACATGCAGAGTTTTAGTAAAGGGGAAACACCATCACTCAAACAGGAGAAATTATAGCATCCGTACAGTTTCATATCAGTACATTTGTGTACCAAACATCCTACTTTTCATACATTCACAAACGTTCATCAGCTTTCACTTTCCTTCACTAGATCTGCCATTTATTTATTCCCTGCCCCTTTCGTTTCCTCGTTAGCTTTCCATTAGTGCCTATTGTTATCTTCCCTTGTTAGTTCCCCTATATAATGCCCTTGTGTTTCCTGTGCTGTGCTGGTTCGTTTTGTATTACCCTCTTGTCGTGTTCTACAGATTCCTGTTTTACATTCTCTTGTTCAGCAAAGTTATTTTGTTCTCTAGTATGCCCATCGTGGGAAGTTTTGGTTTGCTTTTCAAATACCTTGTCTGTCCCCCATCGTGGGTTTTTATTTTTATTCATTTAATAAAGTCTTGCTTGTTAATCCCTTAACCGCTCACTGCACCTCGATCGTGACATATATAGAAAAAATATTTGTGGGAATTATACCCGATCAAGCTAGAATCCTGAGAATAGCCACTTCAGGAATAACAAGAAACTAAAAAAAGAAGCACCTCATTTAGAACTTTTAGTATATAGTATTTAGAACTCTTTTTGCTAGACTACTTTTCTATACAAACACTTATAGGAAACAATTAATATACAATTGACAAAAAGAATAAATTTCCTTGATAAATTGGAAGTTGTAACATCTTACGGTAACACTTTACAATAAGGTGCTATTAGTTAAGATTAGTAACTGTATTAGCAAACATTTGCAAACAATGAACAATTTAGTTTTTCAGCATTTATTAATCCTTGTCAATGTAAGTACAGGGAGCCGGTTGTTATCGCAGAAATAAGCTACGACAGTGTGATCACTGAAGGGGCTTATTTCGCGAAAGCAGCCAGCTGCTTGTACATTATCCTGCTTATTACACGGCTACTTGGCAAATGAGAAAAACTGGACATGAAATGTGAATTTGAAATGTTTTATTAGCTCATATTTACTGATTGCAGACCTTCCGCGAGGAAATGGCGTTTATTTTCGGTTTTAAGATAAGAAACGACATTCAAATGTCCCGAACAGGCAATTTGGTTAAAGCATTTGTAAATATAATGTCATATATGTTATTAGAAGACATATTTTTTTATTTAATTTGTCAAAATAAACCTGTCAAAAGGATTCGCTGCATCCAGGTTACCGTCAGTTGTTAGTTTTAAGAGGTTGTTATCTGGCAATAACGAACCTGCAAATGTTGCGACTGGCCAATCAGAAAGGAACCTTTCCAAAGAGCCGTGTAATAACTAATGTTGACAGTGACAATGTTTGATTTGAATAACGTATTAGTAAATAGCACATTATTGTAAAGTGTTACCCATCTTACCTTTGGTTTCAACACCTTCACTTTTGACCTTTTGACTTTTGTGCAAGACTGCTTCCTTTCTCATCTTCCCCTCTCAGTTACCAGATTTGATTTATATCAGACTGAAGCGCTTACACTCATATAGTGCATTGGCCTGTAGTTAATGTAGAATCAAAGCTTCATTCAGTTTGTGTGATTTCTGTATATTCTGCCAATTCTAGAGCTTGACTTGCACTCCCTTTTCACACTGGACTGCAGGCCTGTGAACGGATCTAAGTCCTTCATCAAGTTTGCAGACGATACAACGGTGATTGGTCTCATCAGCAACAACGATGAGACTGCATACAGGGAGGAGGTCCGGCACCTGGCCACATGGTGCTCAGACAACAACCTGCTCCTTAACACCTCCAAGACAAAGGAGATCATCGTGGACTTCAGGAAGGCACACGACCCCATCCACACTAATGGGATGGCTGTTGAACGTGTTTCCAGTTTTAAGTTCCTGGGGACTCATATTTCGGAGGAACTGTCCTGGACCACCAACACCTCATGCCTGGTCAAGAAGGCTCACCAGCGTCTCTTCTTTCTGAGGACACTGAAGAAGAACCAACTGTCTTCAACTATCCTGGTGAACTTCTATCGCTGCACGATAGAGAGCATCCTGACCAACTGGTTCACAGTCTGGTACGGGAACTGTTCTGTTGCTGAGCGCAAGGCTGTATAATATTTTATCAATATTGTATTCTGTATTTATTCTAACTGTATATCCTGCACTTGCTAATTGCACTTCTGGTTAGACCTAAACTACATTTCGTTACATGTACATATGTGTAATGACAATAAAGTTGAATCTAATCTAATCTAAACATATGTTTCAATCTTTTTCAGTGTATATACAGTATGCATACAGTATACTGAATTTGTTTTAGTTCAGCTTTAGCTTTATACATATAAACACATTTGTCAGGGTCGGCTTTGAAATATGTCTTTACAAGTATCCATAGTAAACATTCTTTGAAACTGTTTGAAATGCTCATAAATCTGCCAAATGTTCTTCATTTCTATAAATGTCAACAACAATCTGTGAACTTTAGTTTTAATGGCAGAGAAAATATAATTATCCCTATATTATGAAAACAATGGAAGTCCTCATTAATATAATGTATATTACATTTACATATTTGTAACGTTTATTGTTTGTGCCAACAAACACAGTCTCTCCATTCAAGTGAACAAGTCGATCTTTTAGTCTTGTAGTCTTGTAGCTTTTTACACTCATGTCATTCCAAAGCAGATACAAAAGAAGGTATTTAAAAAAAACATTGGGAACCAAACAACATTGTCGCCCACTGACAGCCACCCACATCTCAGCATCATGGCAGTGAGTTTTGCATGGAAAAGCACCATTCACATTTTTAAAATCTGTTTATTATTTGTATTCCTGATACACTTTGACTTAACTAGAAGTGATGAGTCACACCAGAATGGGAAATTAAAACGTAAGAGCCTTGGACACAATGAAAGGTATGAACTTTTAAGGGGTATATCAGCCACAGCAAAGCCATCTGCCACGAACACTTGGGAACCAAAAGCAAATGATTGAGATGAGAAGAACAGACAGATGCGTAAAATACTGGAAAAGCGTGACGAAAGAGCAAAAGCACAATGTGAGGAATGTAATACTGGAAGATAAAACCACATCTAAAAGAGCAAAACTCAGGAGCTGGTGTTTGGATCAAACCTTTAAGCACCGAGCAGGGAGTTGATTTTTAACAGAAAAGAGAAAAATACATCACACGGTGCTTTAAAAAGACTCAATAAACCAGACATGCCTGAAAGTTAAAACATAAGAACCAGACTGTTTTAAAACCTGAAAGTTAAAAGTTTCTTTGGTTAACAGACATAATGTTGGTCCCTTTGAAATTGATATGCGGGATTTTTTTGTCCCCGTTAGTCCAATCTGGAATCCTTGAGCATTCAAATAATGTACTTTATATTTGTTAATTGAACACTTCAATTCACAGTATTTACAGGCATTACATTTAAAGAAACACAAAGGGGTCACTGGTGGTCTACTTTCTCTTTCTACTCTCCTGACCATTTTCACAATAAATCAGATCAAATGCCATTTAAAATCACTTTATTTCAAATGTATAAGTAATTCAGTGCTCCAACACAAAGTCAATGTCATGGGAATGGATATATTTACAAATAAATTAAAAATGACATTGAATAGTCAGTAAAATAAAATGTACTGAAGCAAGTTCACAAAAGTGTCTCAATCAAGTCATAATCACACACATCCATCACATCACTGACAAATCAACACGCTGCTAAAATGACACTTGTGAACAAAAGTATTACAATCTGTACATAAACCATTTATGAGCATGAAGAAAAAGCAAATAACAAATAATATCAACTCAACACAATTAAAGGTGTTTATTAAACTCAAAAATGGCGACAGCAGCAAACATTACGGAAATCCATTACTTTCCTTTCAGAGTAGTTTTAGTAGTCCATCTAATTTAAACGCACAGAGTGACATCATCACATGTCATTTTCTGTTCAGCCTTACCCCTTTCCTTTCATCGTCCCCACCCACCTGAGAAGAACGTATTCCAAGGAACGTGTATGTGTCATTGTGTATGTCATAGTGTATCCTTTTAATGAACTAAAACGACTTAAAAAATAACAAAAGAATGCAGAGCTGTACGTTTGTCTTCATGTTACCGTATGCATATACAACAAAAATTACTTTTAATTACAGTAGTTTTGTGTATGTATGCATACAAGAGACAGGTCTGCACCAGTGTTGTCACTTGTGCCATTGTCGTGATTAAAATTTTGTGTTGTCATACATACACACATTCTCATACACACACACGCAAATTAAACTCGGCCCCAGTTTGTTATGTTCCCAGACTCTGCCCAAACAGGCATACACAGTGGGCAGCCCGACTCTGTGCAGCGCCCCCCTCTGGCTCGGAGGAATGATGGCAGAAAGATGCAAAAGAAGAGGGAGGAAGAGAACATTGCACCTCCAACCTCCCTGCCAGACACTAGCGATATCTCAAGATCACAGGAACTGTACAGAAAAAGATCAAAAGAGATGATAAGCAAAAGGCTAAAATATTTAAGATTTAACAACAATATGTATTATTATTATTATTCATGTGTGACCCTATACAAACGCCATATCTTTAAAAATGTACACAACAGAAAAATTATCATGTCAGTTGTCGTCGTTTTTACTATTTAAATAGCTTATAAATTTGCATGAGGATTAGGGGTGGGATAAGTCTTCACTACAACTTAAAGTGTGTGTGTGTGTTTGTACTTACTGATTATAATAAGCAGAAGGATGACCACAACCAACGCCACAATCATTTTCATCTAAAGACATACGGAAAACAAAGTAAATGTATGACATATCCCACACAAAAACTGCTTGCAATACCAAGGTCATAGATGCAATAACAAGGTCATGGGTTTGATGCAAAGGTCAAGGTCAAATCCTAGGCAATGCATGTACTTTTAAAATTTTAAGCCGAAATGCACTTTACATCGCTTTAGATACCAGTTTGTCAAATGTTTAAATGTGTCAAAGCATTATTCCAAATATTTTTCTCTGTGTACATAAGAACAAAGAAATGTATACACATTTGGAACAACTCGAAGGTGAGTAAATGACGACAGGATTTTCATTTTTGGGTGAACTATCCCTTTAGTTTCTCATAAGTACGGATTAAAAATGTCAGATACATGGTTTAAATCCCAAAGCTGTACTGTGAGCAATAGTATTATTGATGTTGGCCTTGATAAACATCAACAAATACTGCGTATTTGCTGCTACATGTATCAACTTTGGGCATCAGGCAAATTTAGCAAATAAACAGTGACCTCAGATCAAACCTCAACAACTAAACAAAGGTCCTTTAAAAGTGGACTCACCTTCATGTCTCTCCACCACATCCTTCTATGGAGCTGCTTGGCTCTACTGCTAAATGCTGACGCATTGTCTGACAGGCTCTCTGAAAAACAAGAAGAACATCAACACAAGTTCTATCTACCTTTGTAACATGAATATCCTTGTAGCACATTCCTCACGGCTCTGTGTATTATTATATGATTACATAAGCTCTTCATCAACTGAGACTGGTTATCTTTGTCTCTAGATGCTTGTTGACTCTCATGTTGCACATGTGGAACTGCCTAAAAACCCATTTCGCTTCATTTGTACTTTGAAAAAGAGTTAATTGAGCGTAGATCATACCCAGCTGCCACAGTTCAACAGTACTGCGTATTCAGCGTCCAGATACTAGAGACGATATACAGAGAGTAGTGCAAACAAGCAAAGCGATTACTAAATATGATACGTCTTGCGTAACCATCCTACGTGTGAAAAATGGATTTAATCTACAGACTAAGCAAACTAATCATGCAAACATAACAATGTTGCTTAGTTAACATTTGGTTAAACATATGGAGGATTGCAAGAAACACATGGCAAACATTCTCCCTTTGCATGTGCGGATATCTTCCAGATGTTGCCTATAAAGCTACTTGTTCTCCATTTGCAGGTAAAAATAGGAAAGCTTTGTTATGCTGGGATCAAACTACTGTTTGTTATGATATTAACAAAATTGTGCTTTTGCGGATAAACCCACTTCCAAACAGCACACAAAAGAAAAACCAACTGTGGTTGATCGATTTACATGTTGGTCAGACGGTCTCTTCCTGTTGGTAGTTTTTGGCCAGTACAGCTTCCGTGTGGGCCAGTTTGATTGGTCTCAAAGGTCTGGTTATGCCAGGTAGATCTCACCTTTAAGTGCAATTTAAGACTACCATAAAGTCTTCAGATCAGCTAGGGGAGAAAACCAAACATTTTGTCTGGGTTTATTTTTCACATCTGGTGTCCAAAACAAGAAAAATACATGTGGGAAACGTGACATAATACTCAACAATGTCTCCTGGCCAATTGTCCAAGGCTGTTCCCAAACAGAATAGCAGAAATGGGACGTGACTCATGAAACGTTCAGGTATGATGAAATATAAGAAAGTGTTCTTTATATGAGACTGGGTAAACAACAAAATTTCTCAGCGTCGATTCTGTTCATCAAATCTTTTGGTCTGTCATTATTCAATACATTTACTATTTTGGCAATGCAACGCCCTAAAATCCATTCGCATCATGAGATGCCTAGATTTCCATCCATAAGGTGAATCGTATGCCTCTTACCAGATTTGTCCTGCAGCTCATCCAGACGTTCGCCTCGCTCTATCACTTTCGAGATGTTCTCCTGCATGACATCAATGACCTCATCAACCTGAGACTGCACCCTGAGAGTCGCCAAAACAAAAGACGACATCATGAGACAAGTAACCAAAACGTCCATTTCATTCCACAGAACATTTTTACAGCTTAAGCGCACATGTTGTGCTCCGTGACTTCCATATTTTGAAAATAATCCGTTCTACTTATGTAAACACTTCACGATTAAATGAGGCCATTAAGGCTATGATCTGTTGAAACTGCAGCATGGAGAGGAGGTGTCAATGTTGTGCTAGACGAGGTCTAGACACATCCAAACAGTGTGAAATATTTGATATTGTACACGTGACACACATGCACGCACTTAGACAGCTTGTGAGGCATTTAGCTGCACCCCTACATCTGGCAAAAGGGTTGGCATGGCTGCTGGGACACAGGTTACCCTCGAAATGAACTGCCAACAGGATGTTTTGCCCCTTGCTTGGATACCCACCTAGTACACACCAGCGGGTCCGTCATCTGGGCAAACGCTAGATCTCTCAGACCTTTGGAAGATTGACTGCCATGTGCGATGATTCTTGTGAACTTCAAACCCATGCCACGGATTAAATAATGGCAGAAATCCAAGACGTTCGTCGAAAGGCAACAAAAACATCAGGAAAGCTTACTTTTCCAAGGTTCCACTATAAATTCCATTCTTTTATATTCTACTACACCACTGACTGGCCGTGTAGCGTGCGGTTACATAAACCTGGTGTGGCTGCTCGCACTGGACAAAGCTCTACCAAATTTCCTTTGGGAGAAATACTGAAGCATATAAATATGTAACAACCCCTAAAAAGCAACAAAGAACAGCTCACACTTCGGGGACAAACAGAATCTACGGACAGAGATTTGAATACTGGCAGTCGACATTTACGTATGCCTGCAAATTTTATGTTGTGTCATAGAAATCCAATGGTTAGAGTGGCTCCTTTCTTTTCAGATTGGAGACTTGTTTGTGAGCGGGTGTTTGTACAGATGTCATTATATGAAGTTACGTAAACCTTGCAAGAAAGAGCGACATTGGCAGCACTATGATGAACAGTCAGTGAGTGTCAATAACACAATGCCATGGAAGGTATTATGCCACGGTCAGACTTGATCTTGAGCATGCGAAATTCGTTCAGATGGTGGTACGAAAATGGGCGGGAGCGATTCATCCATTTTTTTCATTTCTTGACCGAGAGGTCACTGTGACGTTTTCATTTTCTATTGGTCTCGCACTCACGTGATGTGAATCCGCAGGTCAGAGTTCACCAAACCTGAACTTTGCTACTAAGCGAAATATATTTGGACGGGCTTACATTTCTGTTCTGACGCATGCGTATGAATGGAAGTCAATGGAACGAAAATGGACATCGGTTTACAGATTCTTCACCTGAGCTGATAAGTTCTGTTCATTACTGTTACTCTTGCTGCTCATACTTTTTTTGACACCTAACTCTAAGAATTACAGTCTTGCATTTGTTTTCCTTCTTTATTTTTTTACCTAGTGTTAACGTTAAAGATGGGTTAAAACGAAATATGCACCCATATCGGCCAATACTCGGTATTGCTCAATAGTTACAAAACACCCTATCAGGGCCGATGTATCCCATCAATCAAAAGATGACAGGGAAATCCAATGAATTTGTGCTATGTATATAGAAAATGTTAAGAAACATCACCAGTTTAATGTTTAATATTTATAGTCATTATATGAATTAATAACATTCAGAAAGTTAAGAAATATATATTTAATATTACTCTGAATAATCGGCTATCGGTGGAGAAATGTAGTATCAGTGCTTTTCTATTTAAAACAGCATTTTGGGTCAAACAACCTAGCATAGGTTACTGTATAACCCTACCCAACGGTTGGGTTTGTCCCTTTCATTTAAAATAAAGGGTATACATATGCCACTTTCCTACGTGAACACTCAGGACACGTTCCCTTGAGCGGTTGAGGAGATTGTGCCTTTTTAGTGACTGCTCCACAGCTACGGAACAATTTGCAACCATATATAAGAACCGCACAAACATCTGTTGATTTGCCTGATTTTCTATTTTAAATTTTCTCAGGACCCTAACCCATAGCTTGACTGAAAATACAGTCCACACGTTCAAGTTCCCATAGTTCCTTTTCGCTAGGCTTCTATTCCCATGCAATGATTCCTCAGGAGTGTCCATCTGTGAGATTTCCAGCGTTTTACACCTAGACTCCTGATATGCTTGGCATACACCAGCATATCAGGGGTTTTATTTGTGCAGCATAGAACTAATCCTGTAAGCAAGGTAGGGCCAGCCCTCCTTTCTCGTTTGCCAGTTGCAGTGTCTTAAATCTTATTCTTGGCCTTCGGCCATTCCAGATAAACCTTGAGATCATCGCATCCCATTCGTTGAATTGTCTTTGTGTTATGTCCAACGGCAAGGATTGTAAAAGATAGAGTAACCGTGGCAACACATTCATTTTAATTATTTCTATGCGATTGCTTTTATCTAGTGGAAGCAAGTTCCAGTTAATAATGGCAGATTTAACCTCTTTGCAGATAGGTCCATAATTATTTTCATAGAGTTCCTGTCATGATTCTGCCTTCTCTTGTCTTGATTTTCTGGTCTAGGGGCAGAATCATGACAGACCCACGTGTTATATGTGGAGAGAAACATATTATTGTCAATCAGGACATAATATGCGTTCTCTCCAGTCTCGTCATTTGGCCCCGCCCCACTCGTTCCTAGTATAGCTTTCCTCCTGTGTCTCATAACCCACACCTGCCCATTGTTATCTCCTTTGTTAGTCTCCCTATATAATGCCCTCTTGTCTATTGTTTTGTGCTTGTTCGTTTTGCATTCATGTGTCTGTATCTCGTGCCTGTGATTGCATCATATCTTTGAGACATTCCAAGAGCCTGAGTTGAAGTGAGTTTTAGTTATTGGTTAGTCTGTTGTTGTTTGTCTAGTGTTAAATCCTTGTTAGTTTAGTTAAATCCTCCTCCAGTTCTTGTATGTTCGGAGTCCTGCGGTCCCGCCAAGTCCTGCGGTCCCGCCAAGTCCTGTGGTCCCGCCAAGTCCTGCCGTCCCGCCAAGTCCGCGCCTCCCCCCAGGGTACACCTGCTAAGTCCCCCAGGACCCCACGCTCTCGAGCGTGTCCAGGGACTTAGACTGGCCCAACCCCTTTGGACTCCCCCCCTGGACTCTTGTGTTCTCCACATTTAGGATGGATAATGGTCTATATCAGGGGTGTCCAAGTCGGTCCTGGAGGGCCGGTGTCCTGCAAAGTTTAGCTCTAACTTGGCTCAACAACCTGTCTTGAAGTTTCTAGTCTGCCTACCAAGACCTTGATTAGCTGGTTCAGGTGTGTTTGATTAGGGTTGAAGCTAAACTTTGCAGGACACCGGCCCTCCAGGACCGACTTTGGACAGCCCTGGTCTATATGAACCACATTCCTCCCCATCCTTCCCTTCCTTTGGGATGACCGAAATAATTGCTTATTTCCAGGACTGTGGAGCTACCACTCCTATCAATATATAATTAAAGCAATGTGGTAACGTGGGAGTTATTTGTACTCGAAATGTTTGTAAAATTCAGACAGAAATCCGTATGCGCCCGGAGCCTTATTTTCTTTCAACTTTGATATTGCCTTATTTAATTGTTCCTCCGTAATTTCGGCCATTAGTGCCTGATTTTGTTGTAAACTAATGATTCTAGGAAATGTTTTAAGGATTGGGGTATCTGGCCTAACTGGTTGAGTGTGTAGGTCTTTGTCGAATAACTTGGATTCCTGAATATCTTTTAATTCATTGCCTATTTTCGGTGTTCCTCGGATTCTTAATTCTAATTCTCATATCACACTTTTCTTTCCATGCTGTGGACAGCACCTGTTGGGAGGTGCATTGCAGGGAGGCTTTGGAGCAAGTGCTCGATGGTAGCCTTGTATACCGAGTGTATCCGTTAGCGGAGGTCCCAGCTCTTCGCAAACTCCAGCAGGTCACTTCCCTCCGAGATACCATATATGTGGAGATCATTCCGCCTCGAGCGAGCCTCCAAATTGATTAGCTTAGATTGTATCTCACTGGTTTTATCCATCATACCTAGGAGATTATCGCTCGCTGCTCCATCCACTCCTCCACTTTGGCTGTGCGTTGCTCTAGTTAGCCTGCCTGTCGTAGCTTGCAGATCCCCCATAAATCCTTAACTTTCTGATAAATCTCTTCTCTGAACTCTTTCAATTCCCTCCGCATATCTTCCCAGAGTGCTGTTGATTGCTTTTCCGCCTCAGTCTTCTCTCTCTGTGTCTTTCTCTCCTTTTTCGTGTTTCGAACCTTTCTTACTTTTACTTGTTTTTTGTTTCTCCCCTTCCATTGTCACACTCAGTCTAATTTTAACTTTCCAGATATATTTACTGAAGGAATTTAATTTGACGATTAGGAGGGACTCTTTCAAGCAGCCATCTGCTTCAGCGCCATACCGGAAGTCCCCAGCTGTTGCTTTTAATGTTCTCTATTAATAGATATGACTGACATGTGCTTATTATTGTGTGAAAACTCGTGTTCACCTAATCCTCATATACAGTACACATGACTAACTGCCATGAATGGTGTCTAATGCACAACCCATACGTACTGTCTAATTTTGTCATTTTCGCCACCAAATCGTGGTCCTGTAGGTCCTCTCCTGAAACAAACATCAATGTTCAATTTTATTGAGAAAAACATCAACAATTAACATTCAATGTTCTCTATGTTTATGTCAAAACATGGACAACAAACTTTGCAAAGCTACTGATTTCAAATGAAATGCAAAAGAATGGAAAAGCAGACTTACAAGAAAAAGTCCTCTTCCTCATCAGAGTCCTCCTCCAGTAGGTTTCTCTGTAAGTTTGGAAGATTAGAGTGTTACGCCAAAACTGAACAGTGAGTTGGTTCAATCTAATGTTCTACCAAAATTACAACCAAGTGTCTGATGTAACAGTGAGCCTAAGGTTCATAAATATTGTATTGTTAAGTATAAAGCCATCTGCCATGGAAAACAGTGACCTTCGACAGTCAGAATGTGGACACTATTGTGTGACGCAGTATTCCCAGATGAAATTCACCTGGGGACAGAGTCGTTCAGAACGCCAGCTTCTTCAAGGAGACTTCTGATGGACAAGAGACGTGAACTTAAAAAGTGGTTTATGCTGAATCCATGTGGTCTATATTTGCAGCATCTGATGGGTTATATTGTTTAGAGTAAATCACAGAAAGCCTTTAAACCTAAATTTGTTTTATTTTGGTTTGTAATTTCCATGAATGATCACATTTAACAAAGACTTCACGATTGATTTCAAGACCATTTCAACATCCCGATGACTAAGGTTATATAACTCTCCATAACTGCATCCAGACCTCTGACACTCCTCTACACCTCTGGACAATTGCTAATAAACTTACCATGGAAAAACTCTGTGTTTACTGAAGGAATGGATTGTGCAATTGTACAGAATTAAAGAGCTGCAGTGTTTTTCTTCGAGAACATTGCACAGCTTCTCCATCACAGGAAGATGTTGAATGCTTCTGGTCATGTGTCAGAGTGTACATTGATAAAATCAATGTGTTTCAGTAATGTGTCAAGTCTGCAACACTAAAGAAATAGTTCACCCATAAATAAAAGTAATTTTATTATTTACTCACCCTCATGTCAATCCAAACCTGTATGACTTTCTTTTTCCTGCAGAATTTTGAGAAGATATTGAGAAGAATGTTGGTATCCAAACAACGGTGGTACCCATTCACTTCTATTGTATGGACACAAAACTAATGCAAATCAATGGGTACGGCCGTTGTTCGGTTACCAACATTCTTTATTCTGCAGAAGATTATAATTTTTTTCGCCTCAGTGTTTTCAGTATGTAGACCTGTAAATAAAGACTTTAGATATCAAAATATCTATGCGAGTACCTGGATGTGGAATATCATTGCATTTTCTTATTTGGGAAGAATCCACTTTTTTTACAAAGGAAGATATTTTGAAGGAAGTCATACAGGTTTGCAATGACAACAGAATGAATAAATGACAACAGAATTTTCATTTTTAGGTGAACTTTTCCTTAAAAAAAGCATAAATGTAAGTGTAAAACTTGTTACATAATAGTAATGACATTTCTTTCTCTGGGGTGCTACATTTCATATTTATGGCAAAAAAATGCAAAAAGTGCTGCTCATTCCCAGATAACTGCGAGAGGATTTAAAAGAAACAAAACAGGTATTTTCCACTGGTCACGGTCAGTGGCGGTTACACAACCTGCACGTGTAAAGCCACATTCATGATCTCTGTTCCATATTCTCCTTCTCTTACCGCTTGAGTTCCAGCTTCAGGCAAATTGAAAGAGACTTTTTTTTGTATATGTCTATAATCGGATAATGTCTGTATTTTCCGGCATTGTTTTCAAATCCCACATCGGACAGGAGTTGTATCCAAGAAATATGGCTTATCATATCCCGGCTTAGGCTTCTGGTTGGTTCACAGTATAATGTTAAAGTCAACTCTCTCGTCTTTCATAACTGGCAGTAATGAATGCATAAAGTCAATAGTGGGATCTGTACTGACAGATTCTCAGGAAGAGCTTTAGCGGTTTACAAAGCCCTGCGGGATTTAATGCACGTTACATCGTGATAAGTCTTGTGATGAATACTTCTGACAAGCCTAACAGTTTCACCAAAATCTCAGCCTACTCTCTACTTTTTTAAGCCATTGTGCACTGCTTGACTTCTTGTTTACATGTACAGTATGTCTAGTGACACTCATACTTAATTTGAGGTATTTGTACAAACACCTCATCTTAAACATCTGCACGCAACGCGGTTTGTGCCACAGACATGAAGGATCATGAGACTGGAGGAGAGGTGTGCTATTACTTGCAATGGAGGGATCCAAGCCATGTCTAGAGATCAGAGGATGATAGTAGACTCCACTCAGAACAACAACCTGACAACCATCCACAACATTCTAACGTCACTGCTGGAATTTGCAAGTCTCATTTCCATCGAAAACATATAAAACCAAAGTATTTATGTCTGCAGAATAACGTTCCATTTGGTTTCCAAAAACGCTCAGTTTTCGTTTCCATCCATTGTATTTCTTTCACCTCACTGTGTCCTTCAAAGCTATCATCAAGGCATGTGTTGAATGCCTGCTGTCAAAAACACGTGAGGTCACACTCATTTCAAATGGGTTTGTTATGTAAGAGTTTTGTGAGCAGTTCTGTGTTCAGACACTTAGTAACATGAGGGGGGAGTCGTTCACTCCTTCTGTAAACATAAGCAAATCATAGGGCCTACTAGGGGGTATAAAAGTGCAGAGATGTGCAGGTTTGGTTCTGGCCGGCTAAGTGCATCTTAATAACTTCTCATCTTTATGATGTCATCATCTCTTGTTACAGAATGAGTCGGATGTGTTGTTGAAAGACTTTCTCTCATCTAAGTGTAACACGTAAGTGAGCCAGCATACAAAGGTTGTGTAAACATTGTGGCGCTTTGAAAATATTTCCGTTAAGCATCCAAACCCTGCAACGTTGGGGTCTTAACATCGAAGAAAAACGATTTTGCAATTCAATTAGGGGCTATCTGCACACTTCGTGGGAAACTTTTCAGAGATTCAACTTTCAGGACAGGTATGACTAATGTAATATTACTCATCTGTGCAGTAAGAACTATAAGTGGTGACGCTTCCAGGAATGATCTCTGAGACTCACTGTTACCTCAAACAGTGCCCTGCTGTGTCTTACCCTTTCACTGCGAATAGAGCCGGTCACCTCATCATCATTCAGATGCCGTTTAAATTTGGGAGGCATGCTGGGGTCGAGCTGCTCCTCCCTCTCTGGCTCCCTCTGCAGGCAAACACAAGAAAAGACACTGATATGGGTTGAAGTTTTAAACCAGTATTTGAGCTAATATACCACTACACTCACAGCTCAAAAAAGTCAAGTCCGGGCATTAAAGCAGTTTTACTGTGTCTAATGGGTTTATTTATTCATTCATGTATTTATTTAGCAAGAAGTCATGTAATAAGCAAGATAGTGTACAGCCTGAAAAGGACGGCCCCTCCAGATGCTTACTGGTGGATTCGTAAGGCTGTATCTGTAAAGAAGTTATGAAATAACATACATCAAACAATAAACCAAAGACCAACTGATGATAAATTCTTGAAAAATGAATTACTATCCACAAAAGTTTATTATAGGTTAATGGAGGAACTTTGGTGGGCTGGTTTTGGTTTACTATAGACTAGAACTGTGTGGTCAAGGGGACTCATTCAATCAGATTTTAGAGCTGGAACTATTTATTCTGAAAGCCTTAATTTAGACCAGACTGTGACCTCTAATAAAGTTCACTTACTGACCAACAGCCGAGCACCGGTCTGTTAGTGAGTGAGTTCATTAGAATGAACTTAAAGCCATAAAAGTTGAGCTACTTTAAACTAAATCCAGTCATAATTTAGACCACCCTGATCTATTTAGCAGTTTGGTCATGGGGATAGGTCTGTAGCTGTAATGTGTTGCTGGCAAACATCAAACTAAGCAGTTAAAGATGTTGGAAAGGAAATTGAAGAGAAAGTCCTTAAAATTTCAGTAGGTTATTTTGTCACATAGGTTTGTGCATTGTTTAGCCATTTTTCACAAATTCACGTAACCGACTTTTGTAAGTTTCTTATGTCATCAGCTATATAAGATTACCTTCAATCAGTAAAACTCAAAAAGCAGGACTTAAAATGCTAAAGCTATAAAAAAGTATTTATTTTCTGAAGCAATAATATTTTCCGAAGTATTAAATAGAGATCGACCGATATGGGTTTTTCTATAACCGATGGCGATGTTTAGAGGTCAGGATCAGCACGGATATCGGCCAATGCCGATATATTCAAAATGACAAAAGTCGGCCCGATATATCAGCCGACCTCTAGTATTAAAATGTGATTTTTTTGCAATTCCAATTGTGGGGGTAATTTAGCGAAAATTAAACCAAAAATAGCACATCTAAAAGAGAAATTTAAATGATTTCATGATTTATAAGTAGTTGGAAACATTTAAGATATTGTAAGTACTCATCTGAACAAAAAATATAACACTGGGCTAGTGGTTTTTGGAACTTTTTGTGCAAAAATGTACAAACTGCACCTTTACCTTCCGGTTTGTGTTTGGCTTGTGTCTAATATTATATCTATTTATATTTTATTTAATTTATGTTAATATTAATTTACAATATTATTTGATTGTATAATAATTGTATTAACTATTATCTATTTGTTGAATGGGTCCTGTAGTTTTGACGCATTTAATGAAACCATAGTACATTGACATCTAGCGGTTGAGTTTGGTATCAGAGTCTAAATTCTAAATACTGTAGAGACAAGTTTATTAAATAATCTACAGGCACCCTATTGTTTATGAAGGTGTACCGGAGGTTATTTTAGGGTCACAAAAGTGTGCAAGCGCTGTAATGTTTGTTTATGTTGTTTAAAAAAGCCAGCCTATTATAGACTGTTTATCACATTTACTATTTGTCTACAATACAACAAATACCAGTTTAACTGTATAACAGTTTAAAGGCTTCATTATACTAAAAAGGATATGTATTTTAGAAAGGGGCCACTCGCATCAAATTTGGGCATCCTTGGCATGTAAAAAGTGAAAACCCCTGCTCTAGAGGATATTTATATAGACTGTGTCACAGCATGTGTAATAGAAGGTGACACAATACAGTGATAAAGGATTTTGCCATGCCACACTGCTATAGATTGGGGTTACAGGAAACGCCGAGCTGAAAAACAGCGGTGGTATTTCTTACTGTTAGTAACACTAACTACGAAGAACATGCAAATGTGCACATTTGCAGAACACTATACACAAAGGCTCGTCCTCTCAAACTGGGGGCCCAAGATGGATCCATCAAACATCAGAAAAATAAGACCACCAAGCAAAATATTAGATGTCCCTGGATTGTATAAATTAATATGTTTTTGGTTTAACTAAAATTCTAAGTTAAAACTTAAAGGCCATTGCACATCAAGTCCGAAATATGCATCGTATGCACAATTTCTGCACGTTAAAAAATAAATACAACCTCATGTTGTCCCCTTTATACACTGCCTCCGATATTCTCGTCTGGCATAAAAGACTGGGTTAGATTTCCTGCAATTTTCGCATCCGAGGCGTTTTAATAATTCAAAGACACCGTTCAAAAAAGCGCAAAATACTAAAAATGCATACGAATATTTCGGACTGTGCAGAGACCTTAAGATTATAAATCTTTATTTTGGGATGCCCAAAGCAATGCACTCTCCCCAAAGGGGCCCTTAGAATGAGAACAACTGCTCTAAACAACTATTATTAGACGTGACATCCAGACAAGATCTGGTTTAACTGTCCTTTTAAAAAGATTTTGGAAATCTCTCATCTCCAATCAGGAGGAGGGCGTATATGCTAGTTAACAAGGCAAAATACAAACAAAAAGAAAACATTTCTCCCTTCTGGACAAAAAGCTCAACCTAAAGGTCTGTACCATTGAGTCCACTGTCCTCTTTTGGGACTGCTCTCTGGTTCTCCTGCCGGAAGAGCTGTTGGAAACGGCCACTCCTTTATCCAGGAGCACAGCAGAGGCTTCCAGAAAGCAAGAGAGGGAGAAAACGAGACTAGGGAGGGACATGAAAAGAAGGGGAGGGAGGGACAGGAGAGATGGAGATGAGTAAGGGGAGAGAAAGCGTGTCATAAAAAGGCACGTAAAAGAAGGACAAAAAACTACCAGTCATCCGCACAGACCATGCAAGATATCTTATAATAAACATGTTGTTGTGAGAAGAATGGATTAGGCCCAGTTAAAGATAGTTCACCCAAAAATAAATATTCTTTAAAAACATTTTGAGAAATGAATCGCTAGTTTTGTGTCCATATAACAGACCTTGGGGGGGGGGGTTTAGTGTGGTTACCAACATTCTTTAAAATATCTTATTTTGTGTCAGTGACAAGACAATGTCTGGCAGATGTTTCTAGACCATGTGTTGTACTGTTTTTTGGATAAATATTTGCAATCCATCCCTTTAAACATTGTGGAAATCAATAGAAACTAATCTAAATTTGCAATGGTTAAGTGGATGGGTGGGTGGATTTAATGGCGTAAAAACTGTGAAGGGATTAGAATGATAGCAAAAAACGACCTCTGCTGTTGTCAATAAAAAACATCTTAATTCAACAAACAAACACATCAATGAAACTACTAGACACCTAACCCTTGTTTAGTTTACAAACTCACATGTGATCAAATTAATCAGAAATGCGTCACAAGCATTGTTGTGGAACAGCTTCAAAACAACAGAAAACACAAACACTAATAACAGGTTCGGCATCGTTCCAATGTTCAACCCATCACTGTTACTAAATTATACAACATTATTGAGAACCACACAGTTCACATTCAGGCTAAATCCACCCCTACAACCACAGATGATCGAATTTAAAGGGGTCAATTGGCGTGAATACGTGTTTTCCATGCGTCCATGCATGTGTTAGACACCTAAAATTGCAACAATTAAAGTGCCTGAACAAAAGATGCATTCTTTTGCTTTCCCCCTCATTCTCCTTCACAACTCCTTCCTGGTGGAACATTCTTCCTTACGCGGTCCGAACAAACCAAATCTCTCACAACCTTCAAAAAACTACTTAAAACACACCTCTTCTGTGAATACTGTGGAAAAAAACTAACCCTCTCTCTTCCCTCGACCGGTATTTGTCTGGCTTTTGCTGTAACTAGTAACTTTGTCTTAGCCCCTATCATACTATTGTTCTTTTATGACATATCGATTAATGCTCCCTGAACTCTCTGTAGGTCGCTTTGGATAAAAGTGTCTGCTAAATGAGTAAATGTAAATGTTCTATCTAAAAGCGAATGCTCACCCAGACCTGCCTGAAATGCCTCCTGTAACCACAACCCACTAATCTACGTCAGTTGGTGGTATGATTTGACTAAGACCGCCCCACTGTATACACAAGTAAGGTGGGCGTACCTCTCAGTACAATTGACGTTCCAAATAGTTAAGAGCGTTACATCACACGCTTCCAGTATTCGACCAATCACTAAACACTGGTTAACTGGCCAATCATAGCACACGTCGCTTTTCAGAGCGCGTTTCAGAGAGGCGGGGCAAAGAGGAGATACTAACATGCACGATGTGTGGAAATAAAGCGTTTTTTAACCTAAAATCGTGTATACACATCGTGTATACACATTGCATTACATCTAAAAACAAATCATAATATTCGTTTTAGCCGCGTGAAATGAACCCTTTAAACCAATATTTAACAACATAAGGCAAAGGTAACATTGGCTTTCTGCACAATAAACATCTGTATTAATCTGATCCTGTTTAGGCTCATTTAAACAAAGAGAGCCTTTTATAATAAAAGACGAATTTGAAGTCATCATCAATTCCCTTTTATGAGAAAAAACGTTGAATCCTTTATTTAGGGCAAACAATCAGTATACCGTTAGCTAAAGGAACAGCAAGTGATATTGTTGTAGGGTCTTATCAATCTTACAAAAGAATGAACGTTAGAAATCCAACAGCTCCTAAATGTTGTGGTTTTTCATTCAAGAAAATACAAATGGACACATATTTTTAGAAACTATAATAAAGTAACGTTGGGTGATGTTCGTATGCAGCAATACTGTAAACAACGCTAAGCTAACCAACACAGCCATGTAAACGTTGTCCGATAGGACCCTAACAGAGCAGAGTAAAATGTGAAACAAGACGTGGAAGAACATAATGACAACCATGGAATGAAATCTACGTGTTTACGTGGAAAAAAAGGTTTGCGGTGAGGTGGTGACACTGACGTAGGGCAGATGACATGACAGCTAGCATGACAGCTAACACCTCTGGCTAGCATCACAACCGCTAAACAAACAAACCAACACACGCGCACAAGCCTCTAAAGAGTCACAATCTACCTCAGTGCACTTGTTCTAGGGATGAAGACGATTCCTGAATGGAAAAACAGCGTCTGTATGTGTACAATCCCACTGAACGTGAACGATCCTGATGACAGTACGGAGTCCTGATGATATGTCTCTGCTCTGAACGGAAGTCAGCACAGCTGTACTGATCCTGTTTCCTGCAGACACATCACCATCACCACCATCATCACTTTGGTGAGTCATGATTTAGTGGGTTATTTTTTCTGATAAACACAAGATCACATGACCAGTTTAGAAAAGCTGATCACAGCAGTTAACATCTTTAGTGAAAAGGTTTTTGGAAAGGCTTTGTTTAGTTTAGTTAATAAGTTTAGTTAGAAGATATGTTACAGTGATATTTAATGATTCAATGAATGCACATAACAATTCATGAAACAGCAAAGATATCAAACCATTAATTTAACCAACATATACTGGGATTAATAAATTGTCAACCAAAACATATAATATAAAAAAATCCCTGCTGAAAAAACAATAGAAATTTGATTGATTTATTTATACTGGGAATTGTATTGGTTTTAATAGAAACTATAATGATGTCTACTGGTATGCGATTCTATTGGTGGGATGTTATCTGGCAGCTGGGAGCCAGTAGAACACCATGGAATCCTCAGGGAATAAAGGCCAAAACACACTACAAAAATACATTTTATAATGGTTTTAATGGAACTGGTCCTATAGAATTGCTGTGGTGGTTTCTATTGTTCTATTGGTTTTTTATTAGACAACCTGCATTAATATGACATAGTTTAGGAACTGTACCGCAGTTAAAATTGACTAGAGCTGAATTTAGAATGAATTCTATTGCGATTTTATTGTGTTCCCTACCTGTAAGTATTTTTAGACGATTAATTTACAAAAATTAAAACGTTGAAATTTATTGAAAAAAGTTTTGTTTATTGAAATAAAATAAAATATCGTCCTTAAAACTATTGTATTTTTTTAAATCAAATAAGTTTACAGCACTAAAATGATAATAATAAACCAAAACTAATGAGAAAATTAATCAATCTTATATAGCAGAAAAAAAATATTGGACATAATCATATAATGAGGAAAGCCTATACTAATATGAACATAAAAACAAAAAATATGAAATATAGCAAAACTACAATTACTCTGATCAAATTGACAAAAAACGCCATACTCTTTCAGCTGGATTAAAAACATACAGTACACGCAATTCAAGTAACCATTCCCCTAATGTGTATTATTTAAAACATGTTACCTTAGACAAGACAAGTTTATGTTTTGATCTCTTAGAATGTCTAAGACCAACAGTATATAAAGAAATACTCCCTGAGTTTGGAAATTGATAAAACCCCCATTTAAATAAATACAAATCATGGAAGATTCATGGAACATTTGGAGCAATAAATTCTGATCATCCTGTCACATGAACAAAAAACTGCAGAGATGCAGATCTTTAGAGAAAAAGAGAAATGCTTTTGTGAGCAGCCATGGAATGTGTCCCGCGAATGCATGATCTGTAAAACAGACAACCTTGAGAAATTGGGAAGAAAGGTGCTTTGCTTAGTGAAAAAAATAAGTTGCATGTACCCAGAAAAGCATTTGCCAAAGGTGTACACATTTAGCACTTCATTTACATGTAAGAATGTGCAAACATTATTTACATTGCCCTGTCTTGATAGAACATAATTTTTTAGTGTGCTCTGTATATATTTTCTTTAGTTAATTATCTCATTATGACGTCCCTGTGAGACATTAAAAGATATGGAAAAACAGATGAAACTTATCAGGAAATAAACAGTAAGTTTGCCAAATCCAGCATTGAATATTCCACTAAATCACTTGGCTAATGCTATTCTGTTGGGAGCGGCAATATTTTATACGAAATCAAGAACATTTGGAACTGTACATAGGAATCTTAGCAAGACATTTCATTTTTCTCCTTGTTTAAACAAACTGTCCTTGCTTGTTGTTACCTCTAACTTTAAGTTCATCTTGAGACAAACATTGTACATTTCACGTTATATTTCATGTATATGAACAAATCATAAATCACAACATTCAAAAATATACTCCAAAACGAATTATTACACTGAAGAATATATAACGTTAGACTTCAGATACCACAAAAATACCTGACTGTCCTTTAGTTCTAATATTTATGCACTCAGTCAGTGTCGACGGTTTGGCGCATCTTAAAAATAGCTAAAATAAACTGCCCTATAGCCTTAATGAGATGAGCAGACATCCCCAGGCTTAAAGCCCTTTTCTGAAGGAACAGAAGCAGAGGGTTTGTTGAGGTCTCTAGATGTACATTTGAACTTTTCAGGGGGCTTTTAAAAGCTTCTATGGAAAGGTGGCAGGATGGTTGATGGCCACCAAGAGATGTGCTGGTGTTCAGTAGAAATAAAAGTTTGGGTTCATGATTTTACAATTCAGAAGCGAGTGTCCCAGGTTAAAGGGCGAAACCTGTGACAGATGAGTCCCAGATGCATTCAGGCCTTCTTCCCATGCCTGTTGACATATGATGTTCATAACTGTTACTGTTGCTCAAGTGGTAGCCCAAACAAAATGAAGGTTATGAGTTGACAATGCATACACAATTATACTCTCAATCCCTTTCAGTAAAATCCGCCAAATGCATAAACGTTCATCTGTATTTCTGACGTTATTTTCTGACGTTAAGCTATCCTTGGGACGTTGTCACGCCACACAGAGCCTCTCAATTTTGCCCTATGATACAAACCCAGAGGGCGAGGAGGTCAAATGTGCCCTACTTCCTCTTCTACAGCTTCCTATAGTACAGGTGCAGCTGATCAATGTTAAACTGTCCTTGACTGCAGAACAAAACTCAAACATCCATGACTAAGGAACAAGTGGTTAAGTCAACGATGTGTTTTTACATGCAATGAGGCAGAAACCATTAATCATTCAATACAGGTATTTACCTACTGTCATTAATACTTCATACACCATGACACAGGTCACACCTGCTGCATATCATGAAGTTCAGAGGTCACATTTACTTCCGAATGCTGCTCATGCCAGATGATGCTGCAGTTTTTTTAACCCATTGTTATACACTATACAAAACTGTTTCTGTTATTAATCTATTATATACTGTATATAAATTACTATAGACAGACCAAAACATTGGGCATGTAATTGTTTAAAATTGTCTAATTGATTCTAAAAGAAATGATACTTGTGTGCTTTGTGGGTGAGTGTGTGTGTGTGTGTGCGTGCGTGCGTGCGTGCGTTTTTCTTTGGAATTAATTAAACGTGATTAATCGATGTGACATCCCTATATTCTTGTATTTTTAGTAGTTACACATGACATGACCATCAAACATTATTCTTAAAAAATAACTCTAAATACAACAGGTGAGGTAACTAACACAGGCAACAACAGCATATACAAAGCTAGCAAACACCAAAACAGTAGTCTTTTTCATTATTATTATAATTTCTATTCAATTAAGTTGATTGGTTTTCCTTACCAGTACTGTATAGACTGTAAATTAAACGCTTAAATTTGATTAAAATTGATAATTTTTAGCTTATAAGCCCTTTATTAATGCAAAAACTTTTCGACATGTTTTGGACAACAGCTAAATAATCACTAAAAGAATGTTTAGTCTGACCCTATTCAGTATACATGGTATAATAAATTGTACATGTTCCTTTTGATTGTTTTTTTTACAGTGATATGTTTTCAAGATCATAACTCCACCAAGAACACTTTTTGAACAGATATGCTGTGCTCCCTATGAAACAACATTACCAAGCGGTTCTTTTGTGGCTGCTTACTGAATTACTGTAGGTCCAAAAAGTCAACTCACATATTATTGCAACCTTATTTCAGATATGGAATTGTGTGATGTGAATCGTACAAAAATGTATGATTATAATGAAAAAAGCAAGGTGTTGCAGCTGATTATGACCATTTTAACCGGATTCCTGTATTTCATAGGACAATTTGCTATTTAGTGTCTCAATTGCCCACATTAGCGATCACTTTCTCACCTGTGAACAAGACTGCAGACATTTTTTTTGCCTCTATTAAATTGGCTTTGATAAATCACTAAAATCTGCACAAAACTGATTTTGCAATAGCATGGCTAACTTGCAGGTCTTGAAACCAACCCTGCTACAAGTTTTGAAAAAAGAAACTGTGCTTGAGATACCTGGCAGTGGTTCTCAAACTTGTTTGTAAGGCCCCCTTTGTGTAGAATGCATCGCTTTGCAGCCCCCCCCCCCACAATATAAAAACGTATATTCTTAAACTCACAATTTTAACTAAACCAAAAACATATTCAGTTATACAATGCTGGAAAATCAATACTTTTAGTTGGTGGTCTTGTTTTTCTGATGTTTGATTGCATAAAATCTATGTTGAATTTCTATATTTCCTAAAATGCCACAAATACAGAACCCCCCTTTACCATTTTGGGGCCCCCGTTTGAGAACCACTGCTGTAGGACATCTAAACATTTACTGTGCAAATAAACACACAGCCCTATAGTTTTGGTAGTCTGACAATGCTTATAAGCATTAATAATTACAGGATGTGTCCTACTTAAACACTTTTTCCCAACCAGACAGACATTCAACAACATGTTTACACATCGTGAACTTCAGAAGCATTAAACAATGGCATTTCCACACGATTAAGAGTTGAGGAATGTTGTTCATCATGGTGTTTAGTTCATTATTTTCTTTCTTTCTTTCTCCGTGAAATGCCACTCCTTGATCTTCACGGGCGATCTTCACGCTCCCATAAGCCCAGCAGGAGTTGGGACAGGGATGCATCCCTTGTTTTGATGTGGTTGAGACAGAGAGTTTGTACAAGGTCTCAAATACCGGAGATATTTTCCTTAACCTTTTGCCTCTGTGCTTTGTCACATGCTCACAGCAGTTGTTTGTATTCCAATCATTCTGCGCAACAGTAAGGAACTTAAACCCGAGGAGCTTTTAAACATTCTTTCCCTTCGCAATGCTCCTACCAAAAGCAAGTCATCCAGCAAGCGAGGAAGTTGTAAAAAGTCCTGACTGAGTCAAATCCATGGAACAATTTTCGGTCTAAAATTTGATCTAAGCAGACTACGATCCACCTCAGGATAATAATTTTAACGTGTTTGCTTTACAGCCCTATAAACATTGTGCAGCTCAGAGACTATATTTCTAGCACACATGATGAATTTAGCATGAGATTGATACAGAGATGGTGAACACATCATACTGAAGTATTTTGTAGATTGATTTGGTTAAGATTCTTTTCCTTGAGTATAATATAATACATTTGCAATATTAACCTTAGCTATAATTTAATATAACAATGTAACAAAATTAAATCATGTTAAACATAACTTTAAACAAATAAATAGTTTCTTCAAAATTGTTTTAAAATAGGAGGATGTAATGCTGTTTTTTAAATCAGATGCCTCCATGCACGTTAACAAAAAGTTTCTGTCACTGGGGATAAAGAGACAGGAAAAGAGGAGTGAATGAATGAGAGAGGATGTGAGAAACAGCAGTGAAAACATTGCCTTTCTGCTATTAATAATGAGAAACACAAACAGTAGATGATACTGTATTACAAAGTTACATCCCTCATGCGCTGAGGGCAGATGAACAAACAGGAGGTGTCACAAAACCATCCTCAAGATTTAGGACTCTGAATTCCCAGTGTCTTTGTCCTCAGATTTGCACATACATGTTTACATAACCTGAAGCAAGAAAAAGTTTCTAAAGTTTTATTAAAATAGATTCAGTTAATATATTTATCATAATTTCTTTTACAAATACGGACAAACGCTTATTAATGAGCATGAAAACACACACAAAAATTGGAATGCTGAAATGTATGAAAAATGATCAAGGGAAAAATGTAAATACAATGCGATTTTTATAAACAAAGCATTTATTTAAAAGACCAAAAGGACATAAAAGGAGTATATTTTAAACCGTTTATGACAAACATTGGTGCATTTATAAGACTCCGTGCCTGATGCTAATGATTGGCTGATTCTCATTCGGAGATGCACTCAGTCTTGGTTTTTGTGCGCTTTGTCTCTGGTGCATCGTTTAGTTGGGTGAAGTGCTCAGACAAAGCTGCCAGGGCTCGGTACCGATGGGAGATGGTGTTCTTCAACTCTTTAGGTAGCTCAGCATATCTGCCCTCACAAACACAGAACACATAAATGAGAAAACCAAATGTGTGTTTCTAATTTCATGTGACACATTCATGACAGAATTTCACTATATTCCAGTATGCCATACAATGGTTTATTTAGCAACATGCATTCATAGGGTGAAATCACCTGATTTAGGAATACATGTTCACAAAAACTTGTAACCCTTGGTAATCAAAACAACTTTATTATATTCTTGACATTATCTTGAATGTGTATACTGGAAGCTTCCTTGTGTGTGCAAGCAAGCTTGGTAATAAAGCCATTTCTGGTTTCATTTGACCAATACTGTCATCTACTGGTAAACATTAGAAAGTGAGAACATACTTACGTTTTATCATAGCCATCAGGCTGAAAACAGGGATCCCACCCAAAATCTCTTGGGCCCCTGGGCTCAACAATGCAGCCCTTAAAATATTAAAAGGGTTGTTAGATTTGACTAAACTTTAAACATAAGCACCAAAGAGTCTTGGTTTCCTATGTATGCAAGTATGTAGTCAGTATACTTTGTACCTATACGTCTTTATTTTACTATTTTGAATAGGTCATACATTTTTCTTATTTAAAAGGGAAGTTCGCTCAAAAATGTAAATTCTGTCATCATTTACTCGCCCTCTTGTCATTTTAAACCTGTATGACTGACTTTCTTCTGCAGACTAAAAAAAAGCTGATATTTTGAAGAATGTTGGTAACCACAGAACCAATTCAATGCGACATTTTTCAAAATATCTTCTTTTGTGTTTTGCAGAAGAAATAAAATCATACAGGTCTAAAATAACAAGAAGGTGAGTAAACAATGACAGAATTGTATTGATGGTGAACTATCCCTTTAAAGGGGAGATGTTTATTTTGCCCTTCTATTACGTTTGATGAAGAGATGAAATGATGGGAAGAAAAGAGAGAAGATTTGGAATTACATGAGCTGGACTTAAACATGCACTGTCACATGACAACATAATATCTACAAACCGATACAATTAATTATTAAATGAGTAAATTATTACTGCTTATTGTATTTGCCTACCTCGGTTATTCCTCTAAAAAGCTGAACTGGCTCGTCTTTCCCAGCACAGAAGGCAAAGGTACACAGAGCCCAGGCTGACTTATCCTCAAAACCTGTCAGCAATTTATGCAGTCCTGCAAAGAGAGGAGTAGTAATGACAAAAAGTAGAAATCTGTTTCTCCAGTTTAAAACGATTTAGTTGTTTTTTAAATAGAACTATTGCTTTAATAGATGTGTATTAAAGCAAGTATCTTACCCTCTGGTTTCAGTTTGTCCAGGAACCATTTTCTGCAGAGAGAAATACTAAATTAAATCACTTTAATGTCTCATCTCAACCAAAAATGAACATTCAGCGACTAACAGCCAACACTGAGGTTGTCAAGTCCCTAAAACGTATTCATTCAGAGTACATTTTTCCTTTAATCCAATGTGCAATAAACCTATCCATTGATAAGTAAACAATTAACATAGGTGAATAAATTGATCATTAGATCTACAGCACAAAAAGTGTTACATGTAAGGTCCTGGTAATCCTCCGAGGGCCCTGAAACATAGGCAGGTGTCTTCTACCAGCACTGGCCCATCCACCTTAACACAGAAAACACACAATGTGGGTGAGACATCATCAGTCAGGATACATGCAAAAACAGTGTGCATTTTACACACCTGCCTTGATGCTTCCTGACACTTCTGTATAGAAATGTCATCTGGTTCCCCCTGATATTCAGGCACTGCAAGAGAAATCATAACCACATTATATACAGCAAACGCTGTATTTATAAGTAGCTGAAATACTTACAGTCAATCTTCTTTGAAATTAGTTTATATGGAAACGTGTCACCAAGGATTTGAACTACCTGGAAAACATGTCGATTAATAAGAATGTGACTAGTAGATAACGTTGTATACTATAACAGCTTGCGATCAGCTATGATTTCAGTTTTTCCGCATTTTTACATTGCTTTGCGTTTGTGCCCTGTGAGAAGATTCATGGTCCGTTTAGACATACACACTGTTCGTGATTTATACATGATTTATATATGATTGTGTGCGTAGATCACCCATGTGAAACATTCGCGGCTCGTTCTCACCTCTTCTAATTTTTTCGCGTTACCAGTAACAAACACCACAGCTCTGCTGGTCGGTACGGCCATACTTCACCCTTTTTCGGACAGACAGCAACTCTCTGTCGGAAGAGTAAACGTGTGGCACTTTGCATGCGATAGGCCCATCGCACTCCTCACCTTAACTGTTCACCAATCAGTGAACGGGGACGCCACACGCTGGCCAATGGCTGCCTGCGCAACCTTGTCCTTCTGCAAAATCGCTCCGGCTGGAAACCACCAAACATGTGGCAAGAAGTGCGAGCATATCATCACATGTCAACGTTTGCAGCATAAAACGTATTTACTCAGTAGAATATATCAGGACAACTATAACTTATTATCTATATAATTAATAATAGTAAGTGAATAGATTATATTCACTTCTTACCATCGGGATAGAAATACATTTAAGTTGTCTAAAAGACCAGACAAGCATGAGTTTATTGCCTCGCACCGCCGAGGAGTTCAGCTCAGCGGATTACTGGGATCGTTTTTTCCGTAAAAGAGGAGAAAAGGCTTTCGAGTGGTATGGAGACTATAACTCACTCTGCGGAATATTGCATAAGTACATTAAACCTCGTGATAAGGTATCTGTGTTTTAAAATTTTCTGGTGCAATTATTCATATATCGTGAAAAAAAGTATGCTTGCTTGTCCAAGAAAAAGCAATAACTCAAAAAGTCTGCAAACCTTTAAGATGCTTGAGTATGCAACGCATGATATTGATAAAGATCAATTGGGAGAAAGTAGTTATTTTGTCTGGTGCATTATATATTCTACGTATAAATAGATCTAGAATTACTTTATCAGGACAGTACTTGCATATTTTTGCTTGGGGTTTGTAATCTTAACTCTTTGCAGCAATTTAACTCTTTGTTTCTATTGCAGGTGTTGGTGGTGGGCTGCGGTAACTCTGAGCTAAGTGAACAGCTATATGATGTTGGCTACCATCAGCTAACCAACATTGACATTAGCGAGACTGTGGTGTCTCGCATGAACCAGCGGAACACAGAGCGACGTCCTGATCTGACCTTCCAGCAGGTGGATGCTACTGAGACAGGATTTGAGAATGGGAGCTTTCAGGCAGCTCTGGATAAGGGCACACTTGATGCCATAGCTTCAGAGGAGGAAGGTTCTCTTGCTGGCAGAATGCTGGCAGAACTTGGCAGAGTTCTAACCGTGGGGGGGCGATACGTGTGCATAACTTTAGCACAGGAACATGTTATTAAATTGGCCGTGGAGTATTTTGCCCAGGATTGGGCTGTACGAATCCACTGCTTGAGTGGACAGCAAACAGAGGACTCTGATTCTTCTTTCGCCCTTCCTGTTTTTGTTCTTGTATGTACCAAATTTCGCCAAGCACCTCCGTTTGCAGTGCTGGAAATGTGTCAGGGTGAGGATGGAGCTCCCACTAGGCTTTCATCAGTGCCTGAACTATTGTCTGCTGTGAAGGAGAGGCAGGCTTACAATCTGATGCTGCATAAACTCAGAGGTGGAACAGACGCTAGCAGCACGCCTTCCCTCACATTGTGCCATGCAGCCACCGGTCGCCCACGATACACACTGACAGTGCAGGACAGCTTGCCTTCTGCCAAGCTACCACGGAGTAATCACTTTGCCATCTTCATTGGTGAGTGCTTGATTCTTTTGCCCGTTTACACAGTAAAAAGGGCGTAAGTAGACTCAGCTCACAATTCGATGCAACATATTTATTATAGTATCATGATATTTGAAACTTTTAAAAAAGAAGCTGAGGTTCAATTAAGAGATTTATTTGCAAAACATCTGGTATGTAAATAAATACAAATTGTGTAGCCCAAGTCTGTCACTAAAAATAAAGCAGGAGTTTTTAGAACTTTTATAGAAATAGAATCACAAAAAAGCATTAAATAAACTGATGCAGGTCACATGTTGGCTGCTCAAATATTAGAAATAAACAGACATCATATCGTAAAACAATGACATGTACAAATACACATCATAATTGTACCGAAATATATGTCATACTTAAATGTATTGCTACACCTTTATTATTAGTAACTAGTATTGTTTTCACTTTTATTACAGTTTTTTTATTTTATTTTTACTTACTTCTTAGCCTTCTGTAATACTTGATTCTGATTGGTCAGTTGTGATGTCAGATTTATATAATTATTTTTATCATGAGTACTAAACTATTTAATTGTTGCCTAAAACGTACCAGGGCTTTTTTCAAATGCTAGTTCCTTTCTCAAAAGGCACTATCCATATATCATGTTAACAATGAATTATTTTAAAGTTCCTCAGGGCCGTGAGTCTGATTGGTTATATGGCTCCGCTGAAGGCCGGACTCAGTTAGCATCCAGCGCAAAATTCAAGCGGTTGGTCATTGTGGCAATGCATAGAGATCAGGAATACGAGGACATGCAGGCTGTCCAATCAGAGCTCTCGCCAATGGTGATGGAACTCGCTCCTCCTGGTATGCCAGTCAATCAGCAGGTGAAACAGAATAACATGCATCTGTATTGCTCTTCATCTTCTCTTCATTCCATCCTTAAGCTTTTTCACCTTTTGGTAGGTGCCATTCCTGTCTGTAGGAGGTGATCTGGGTTGGAGAGAAGTCGTTGGGCGAGGGGTCAGTGCTTTGACTGGAGAATACTCTGTGGAAGATGTCAGAGGAGAGGATGATCACCTTTATCGCAGGCTGGTCTTCATGAACAATTCCCAGCTTGTGCAGTCAGAGAGTAGACTCCGGGCTACTGCCACAGGTGAGCTTTCAAACGATATGGATTGAGAATACCTCCATGTGTGATTTCTGCAATGTTATAGAACATTTCTTAAAGTGATAGTTCACTCACAAATGACAATTCTGCCATCATTTACTCACCCTCTTGCCATTTCAGGCCTTTATGACTTTCTATCGTACGCAGAACACAAAAGAAGATATTTTGAAGAAAGTTGGTAACCAAACAGGACTGGCCCCCATTCACTTCTATTGTATTTGACACAAGTGAATGGGGGCCAGTTAACTCCATTCTTAAAGATATCTTCTTTTGTGTTCTGCAGAAGAAAGTAATACAGGTTTGAAATGACAAGAGGGCGTGTAAATTATGATTAAATATTAATGTCTTACATTTTTTACTTTTTTAAAGATAAATTTTGTGTTTTGACTTATTTGCCAGCTTCTGCTAATAAAAAGAAGAACAGGAAAAAGTCCAAGGCCTCTGTTTCTGAGGCCCCTGCTGTAACAGGCGTTATAACTCGCAGTGTGGACAGAGGTTTTCTCTGCTGTACACATCATGAAGTCATGGTCGCAGGTTTAGCCATGCTAGGAACGGATGCATTCAGTAATAAGGGTAAGTAACGTTGAATAAAGGTAAATTTTAAAGTTTAGCGAAAGCTGGAAGAAGAGTCTACATTTTGAAAGGGTGGCATTGTGTATTCAAGATATACTTGCATGTTAAAATAACCGCTATGTTTGTTTAATAGAATAGTTATGTTATCCCGAAATTTGTCCCTATTTGTACATTCCTTGCTTTCCTCAGCCGAATACAATTTCAATAATAATAAATGGAATCCTGGCTGTTTCTAGATTTCTAATGCCATTGAATTACGCACTTTTTAAAGCTTCAGGGCACATGCATCATAAAAGTAATCCATACGTCTCAAGCGGGTTAATAAATGTCTTGATATGTTAGTTATTGATCAAGTTTTTAAGACTTTCTGATAAAATGAAAAATGTGACAATTCTGTTTTCACAGTGATGTTCATATATAACGTGTTAAAAATCCTCAAACAGATCACCCAGTGTCCGTGTTACTGGTGGGACTGGGTGGCGGTGGCCTGCCCCAGTTTGTGCATGACTTTGTGCCTTGTTCACGAGTTGAAGTGGTGGAACTGGATCCAGCCGTGCTTGAGGTGGCTCATACCTGGTTTGCATTTCAGACGGATGAGAGGCTGAAGGTAATACTGGGAGATGGTCTTGAGCACATTACAATGCTGGAAAGTAAAGGTAGGTCCAAAACAGTTTTGTAGAGACGTTAAGGGGTTCCAGGAGGTTCTAAGCGGCACTATGTCTTATCTGAAACATCTTAAACATTGTTGCATTTTTTATAGGAGGCCATTCATTTGATGTTGTCATGTTTGACGTTGACAGCAAAGACACCACCCTGGGCATGAGCTGCCCTCCACCAGCCTTTGTAGAAACGTTACTACTAAGAAAGGTTTACAACTTGTTAACACCTCGAGGTAAGAGAGATTCATTGTTGTAGTAAGATTGTTGTCTTGACGCTTCTTCAAGGAAAGTTCTCATGGTTTCTTTCTTTTCCTTCAAAGGGCTGTTTATGCTTAATCTCGTGTGTCGTGACTCGTCTCTCAGGAAGTCTGTGCTTGAACGCGTTCAGGCTGTTTTCCCACGTGTGTTCTCTCGAGGAATTGAGGGTGAAGTTAATGAGGTGCTGCTGTGTTGCAGAAGTGCAGGGGACGGGCACAAACCTCACACTGTTCCACACACATTACAACAGACAGCAAAGGACCTACAGAAGACACTACGTAATAAAACCCAGACTGCACCTTGTGTCCCCCAAATAGACGTTACTGCCATGTTAAATGATCTGAAGGTCATCTAAACATGTTTGTTTGTTGTGGAGAGGAGGGCTTTATGTGTCAAATTATCAAAATTCATTTTTATTATGCAAAGAAAAGTTTAGAAAAAAACAGGAGTTAAATTATGACTAGAAAATGTAAATATTATGATGTATGTGTCTCAAGCAGAATCATGATAAAATAATCAACATAAAAATTGTTTATCAGCAGTGATAATAATTGACTGTGTTTGGCTTCAAAGCATTGCTGGTGTTTCATATGTTTATGGTGTCAGTGTGCTGGAAATCATTCATCAATTACTAAAGACATATCGTGACACTACCTTTACTTTCATCAATAAATAAAGTTCTTAGTTTTGAAACCGGGTAAAATAATAATCCACACCATTGCCGTTTTATTTTTTGTAAGATCTTTAATATTATAAATCATGTTCTAAACATCTAAACATTTTTTCTTAAGAATTGAATGATTACTATCTGGCAACCCAGTGAGCATTCAGTGTTATTTTTACTTGATGAGTCTACTGTACTAAAATGAGTATGGGTGTACCACATTACTGACCACTGCCCCCTACAGTTAAATCAATTCGTTTATAAATACAAATCTGAACATGCATTTAATTTAGTTTTGAAACTTTCTTTGTCATGATCATGTAGCTATAACGCGAGGCGGTTTTAGTCTTTCAAAAATTGCGTAAAAAAGGAGGTTAGCGTAAATACATTGATTGTAATAAATGGTTTGTACAACTGATAAGAGACAGTTTCATAACATTAAAAAGCACGATGTGATTTATGGTCGATTGTGTATTTCTTATTTCATTTTTTATGTATTTGATGACCAGGAAAAAATCATATTATACAAGGGGCTGGGACTCTTGCGAGTTGTGCGCGCTACTACCCTACGTCAGTTAGTGTCAGTTTTTCCCACATCCTCTCATTTCCACGACATGTATTTTCTTTATTGTACACCATAAAATCCGTGTATAAAGCTGCGTGCCATGTCTTAAAATGCGTACATTTAAAAAATCACAAAATGTAAAGCTTCGGGTCCCCTGAGGAGTGGCGTCTGATCGAGTACGCGCACGCACAGTCAACGCTGGACTGTCAATTTTCGACCACAAGTTGACTCCTGTGCAGTCAAACGAGTAAGTAAAACACTAGACTTTCATTGGAGATAGTTTAGTATTTTTTTCTCAAATTATCGTCTTTTATTGTTGCCTTTGGTTTGTCGTGTGCAGTAAAAGCGGTTCGCTGTTAAGTTCAGGTCTGTAGTTTGTAGTTATTTCTGGTACCACAGAGTCCAGCGCTGAAGTGCCGTTAGATAGATTACTGCTCGTACTTAATGACTTAGTAAATAACTACAACATTTGGTTTCGGCTGTAAAAATGTCGTTAGGTTACAAAACTGCGTTATTCTTCTGTTATCTACATGTGCGTTTTAATATGAATGCTCTATTTAAGTTCATTTTAATGCTAGAAACGCAGTCTGTTTGGGTAGACAATGTATATAGAAAAAACATTACAAAACCTCGATTTAAAGTTGTCAGGTTGCTTTTAAAGGCTTTCAAGTTCGAACGCAAACTTTATTATTGTCTTTTAAGAAGCAAGGGGAGCGTGTTATCGCGAACTGCATTTGCTCGTGCAGTGATTCGCGCGCATCCTCGCGGCTCTGTAACTATGGGCAACCGGGGGATGGAGGAGCTGGTCCCGCTGGTGAATCGCCTGCAGGACGCCTTCAGCGCCATCGGACAGAGCTGCAACCTGGACCTGCCGCAGATCGCGGTGGTCGGCGGTCAGAGCGCAGGCAAAAGCTCTGTTCTGGAAAATTTCGTGGGCAGGTATTACACCATCACGTTTTTGCTCAACTTTCCTCAAGACTTTACTGTACATATCAGGTAATAATTCAATATTAAGGGAAGTGTTAATAAGGAAGGGTGGTAGAAAGATGCAATGGTGACAACTGTTCCTGAAAAGAACCAAACACTTATTTGACACAATATGTACTGAATTATTCTTTAGGATAGAGGTCAGGTCAGTGAACGGACACTTTATTTTGACACAATTCACCAGGCAACATGGTTATTTACCAATTCAGATCATTTAAGATAGAATTGAATATGTCCATCATTAGTCAATGGCCATTATGTTAATTTAAGTGAACTTAAGAGACAGTGTGATCTGTTTAGATGAAGCAGGTGCAGATGGTCCTGCTCTCATCTGTATTCAGGAACAGTCACTACCTCTTCCTCCATCTGTGTAATGCTTTGACAAATCCACACGCCATGCAGAATTTGAAGATAACTACATATGATTTGAACAAGTCCCAAATAAATAAAAAGAATGTATAAGTACATTTACATTTATGCATTTGCAGACGCTTTTATCCAAAGCAACTTAAATTATACTATACATTTTATTCTCAGTACGTGAGTTACTTACCATCTTAGATAGTTATATGTATATATACGTCAAGATAGTTATACGTAAGTATAACCCTTGTATGTCAGCGATGCCTTATTACAAATTTTCAGCTTAGTCAAAAACAGTTCTTGCTATTATTTAGAAACAAGCACCTAAAGTTGTTTAACAAGGTCCGCAATCTCAGTTTTCAGTTGAAAACATCTAAACAGTGTAAATCCCTAGTCGTTTTTCATTTTCTTTGTGCATGAGAACCTTACAGGATCTTCACTTTGCATTCTGGTTTCCGCATGGAAAGACTGAGTCTGTCCAACAGGAAGCTGTGATTGTTAGTGGGAGCCATTGTTTGTTTGGTGCTTATCAGTTTGGTGAGCTGAAGTGAATCTTGCCTGCTTGAGATAATTGAGTCTGACTGAGAACAGTGGCTGCATGCTTATCGGAAACGAAGGCACTTAAGAATTCTGACCTTCGACGTTAAAACTTGGTCCGTGTATGAGAGAACATGCTATCAGCCTTACTCAACCTGGCTCACTCAGTTTTGATAGTCAGGTTATAGTTATGATCGTTTTTCCTTTTCATGCTGACTTTAAAATGGAAAGTTTCCTTCCCACCTCTTGTGTATATTTATTTAATAAATATCCATCTCTGCAATACTGCATTAGGTTTAAATCTTCAGACATTACAAAATTATCACCATATGTGATTAATTATACACTCATGACATTCATTATTTTGCAGAAACTAAAATAATAAATTTCTCAAAATATCTTCTTTTGTGTTCCATAGTAAGAGTCATACAGGGTTTGAACTACATGAGGGTGGATAAATCATTCAAAAATATATTTTTACATTTTCCGGTGAGCTAATCTTTAAAGCCTAAAAAACGTTTTACTTCTGTATTTTGACACATTTCCGAGTGAAATAGAATTTTGAATGAGAAAAATTGTGGGTTTGGCTTTCGTCTTTCTCTGCGATTTGATTGCATGTATAAAAACAGCCTTTGCATTTTTAAATGAAGAGGACAAAGAGGACGAGTTAACAGATGCTCCGCCCAAGCTGTCTAACATACATCATCTAAGATGAATAGTCATTACAGGACGAAAGTGCATTTTCAGATTTTAACTAAAGATTGTAAGGGTACGCGCTTTTAATAAAGAGAATGTCCCACATTGACAACGCTGCAATAGTTCATGAAAAATTAGGCATTGTAATTTGTAATTTTACTGAGCATTAAAGTTGATTCTAACCACTCACTCTGAAAATAGAGTTATTGTACTATTGGACTCAAATAACCTGAAATCTGGAGAATGAAAATACTGTCATAATCTACTTATCCTTACGGCACTCAGAACATCAAGGTTTTTTGTTCTTGTACAAGAGTTAGATGGTACGAATGACATATTCCATATGAAACGTGTGCTATTTTCGAAGTCTTCTAAGGCCCTATAATAACTTTTGTGTCTGAATGGTTTTCGTGTTGCATTTGAATATTAAACTGGGAAATGAGAATGTATCTTAAAGGGGTTGTGCAACGGTTCTTCATGCATTCGGATGTAATGTTAAACGCGCTGGATTCTCATGCCTGACATTTGCAATATAATAACACAAAATGTAGCTTCCATTCCCATGTAGCTTCACATAGATACATTGGTGTTGAAATTCATATAAATGTAAACAGATTTTTTATTGTACATTAACTGAAATGTTGTACCGATCATAAGTACTACAGTTTTGGAGACTTTTAAATAGATATCTATAGAATAAGATGTGGAGTCTAATAAGCATCAGAATGAACTTCCATGGTGCAGTCATATAATGGCCTACATTAGAGCTGATATACAGGAAATAATGAGCTCATGTATCCATAGCAATGAGATATATATGAATGGCAGAGGGCATCAGCCATCTGTCCTCTCTGTAGCACTGCCACTCAGTGGAAGTCCAGAGATGCCTGAAGAAATGGGTTTATGCAATGAAATATCACGGATTAAGGGAGAATAATGCTTGGGGTACTAGTTTTCCATGACATATAAATCTAGAGCTCAAAAGAAAAGACCTAGAGAATTTTTAACTTCAGTTTAAATTGATGTCAAAGATGGTAACACAAGAAGTTGTTGACAACATTTTTTATTCAGTAAACCCACTGGATGTTTCAAATCTATGCGATTTTTTTATCTTTAAACAATTTGTTCACATGTTTCTTTCAGTCTTTCAGCACTCAGTTAAACAGCCCCTGAAATGTACATTTATTAATGTAAATGTCTGTTTGCTGCAGCAATGCATTGTGGGTACAGGGGGAGGGACAGGATGAATTGAGGGGATAGTCATGATGAAAGAAAAGAAAATGGGGAAAGAGCAGATTGGAGCCGTTGAGTCAAAAGGGGGCTTTGTTAAGGGGGTTAGAAGTGAAGGTCAGGGTGTGTACTGGGAATGTACAAGACATTGTTGAAATAACTAGCCATGGGTGACACAGAGACATGAGCCACTGTCCGGGTAAGAGTTGAATCTGGCTGGCTTGCTAGTTCATACAGTATACTCTGGTTAATGTCCAGCTGATTCAATTATAAACAATACTGATAACTAGATTCCTGCATTTTTGCTGTGCGGTTGCTAGGGTGTTCTGGTTGTTTGCTAGGACATTACCTGGTGGTTTCTTATAGCATTTCAGCCACCGGATATGACTCGGATACCTTCTTCAGTGTGAGTCTATGTGATTTTCTCACCAGTATTTTAATATGCCCTAAAAACTTAAAGTCTATTGCAGACACGACTGAGTTGTTTGCTCCCTAACTATGAGCAATTGAGTCATTGGTGCTTTAGCAAACATCACTTATAATGAATTGAGATGTTAGGATCATTTTCAAATTTTACAGGATATATAGGGGCCTTGTCATGGTTCTACCTGCATCCTATGCCGCTATGTGAATGCCTTTAACTGGGTCTGACCCAGTGGGAGTTCCCGTCTATTTTAGGCAATAGTTCTGATTTAGCTCTTCACACACCCTATTTTCTGTATCATCTTCATCATCCAGTGTTGAGATTCCATCCCAAGCCTGGTATTTATCAGACCTAACAGATTGCCTCTTTGAAAATCAATTGGACAAAGCAAGTCACGCTATTGTTTTAGACAGTTATGAAGTCGAGACACTTAACCAAACATCTAAAAGTACCAAATGAATCTTTGGACTGCTTAAATGTAGCTGTCTTAATGAATTTAACTAGAACACGAGAAAAAAACATTTTAAATCAATATGAATATTCAATATATAACACTCAGGACTGTTAAGAAAATCACAGATGCACATTCACATGGATGATGAAACTGAATTGCTTTAGCATTCTGAACTCACTGCCTTCCACTGTATCACAGGTTCTCTACAACTGTACACGCTTATGGAAGTTGTGTGTACACCTCCAAATATATCTACGTATGTTGTACGAGGGTAGGAAGAGGTGTGACGGGCCACAGGGTTTAGGGTTTCACTGTGACACTGGGCCAGTCCAAGTATGCAGAGACAGAGAGTTTCTGGCACTGTGCCTCAGACAGGGACTGTGTTAGTCTGTCATGTGAGGGATGTTTGATGGGTAGTTTTGTGGGGGAAGTTTATGCGTCTATTAATGTTTCGTTTTTGACAAAATGGCCAATGTTATCTTCTCAGAGATTTTCTGCCAAGAGGCTCAGGAATTGTTACGAGGAGACCACTTATCCTTCAGCTCATCAATGCAACAGCAGGTATGAGAGATACACGCACCTCTTGAAAAGCATGATTTGAACTCATGGGCAGTTAAATGAGGTTATGACAACACTGGCCGGAAGAAGGTGCACAGCCCAAAGTCTAGTGAAGTAAAAATATCTAATAGTCTTATTTATATTTTTATCAGTACTTTACAAAATTGGTCACTGAAAAATATCTCCTTTAAAGGGATAGTTCACCAGAAATATAAATTCTGTCATGAATTACTTACTGTAGTTTTCCAAATCTGTATACATTTCTTTGTTTGGTTTAACACAACTGTTTGGTAATCCTTGTAACCAAACATTCCTTTTTGAATACCATTGACTACCATAGTAAGGACATTTCCAATGGTAGTCAAAAGTGCCCCGGAACTGCTGTCCCACATTCTTCAAAATATCTTCTTTTGTGTTCAACAGAACAAAATATATACATATATATAACCTAATTGTTCCTACTATGGTAGTCAATGGGCGATGAGATCTGTTTGGTTATAAGTATTCTTCCAAATATCTTTCTCTGTAAGACATTTATAGAGATTTGGAACAACACGAAGGTGAGTAAATGATGACAGAATGTTTATTTTTGTGTGAACTATCCCTTTAATTAAATGAATGTATTGCGTTCCTAAAATGGTTTTGGAATTTCTAAAGAATTTATTCAGACTGCCATTTACATTGCCAAAACTATACTTAAATTCCACCTCAAAATTCATGTCATGAATTATTCCCCCTCAGATTGTTTCAAAACTATATAAATGTGTTTGTTCTGTTGAGCAACTGACAGTTCTGGGGCACCACTGACTACTATTATTTTTGGTTATGTTGAACAAGATATTATAGAGTAATTTTGAAAAGCAAACAGTGCTGGGGTACCATTTACATTTTTTCTACTGTTGTCAGTAATTCTCCAGAAATGTCAGTCGCTGACATTCTTCTTAATATCTTTCTCTGTGTTCAACCAAACAAATAAATGTATACAGGTTTAAAACAACTAGATATTGAGTAATTCATCATGGAACGTGATGAGATCATATGATAAAGCATCATGCTTTTTTAACAGTTTGGCATGCTATTAAAAATACTTAGTAATATACAGAACAGTGTAAATTGCACCACATTAAGTAAGAAGCTTCTGGTTTGAAAATATCAGACATCTTTGTAATTGTAAAAGTGGGAAAGTGAGCTGTGTAAATATGTGGATTGACCGAACACTAGAGGGCAGTGTTTCCTGCTTTAAAAATGTATCAGTCTGTCTATAAATACAAAAATGGAGGTGAATAATTGTTAAAATGCTGATAAACTGTTTCCGATGCAGTGTGTTCTTTATCTGATTCCTTCTTTCCATCCTTTGTCATAGAGTATGCAGAGTTTCTGCACTGTAAAGGGAAGAAGTTTACAGACTTTGATGAGGTTCGACGGGAGATTGAAGCAGAGACAGACAGAGTCACAGGAGCAAATAAAGGCATATCCTGCATTCCCATCAGTCTGCGTGTCTACTCTCCCAATGGTATTATTATCTTAATGCAATACATAAAATTACAATTTAAATATCTGAAATAGGAAAATTAAATACAGCCTGTAACAACAAAAATATGTTTCATTGACAGATGGCGGTAAAGCCTTCAAGCAATAGTTCACCCAAAATGTAATTCTGTCATTTACTCACCCTTTTTACTCACATCATTTTTATTTTAGATGAACTATCCCTTTAAAAGAGCAATTGCCCACTTCAAACATATAAAATAATACTAACACTAAAACAAAATTATATTGCTTTTTTATTCATTTTTATCAGGTAAGTGACTCATTTTTTAAACCCGATTGCCACATTCTCGTTTTCCTCTACATGAGTTCTGTTGACTTATTTGATTTGTACAGCATGTCTATTTTTGTTTTGACGCCAAGGTCTAATATTGTCAAAATCAATATGTAAATATTAGTAGAAAAAAGTATTTATTTGCATCCCATTTATTTGCAGTGGCATTGTTGCCTATAGAGACCTCATTATAATTTGTCTCTGGACAAATTTCTTTGTCTTTGTTTTTCTCTTTATGCAGTTTTGAACCTGACTCTGATAGATCTTCCAGGCATAACCAAAGTCCCAGTGGGAGATCAACCCCCTGACATTGAATACCAGATCAGAGACATGATCATGCAATTCATCTGCAAAGAGAATTGTCTCATCCTGGCTGCCACTCCTGCTAACATGGATCTGGCTAACTCTGATGCTCTTAAGCTGGCGAAAGATGTGGATCCACAGGGTGAGTAGGAAAGGTCTTGAGGTCTGTCTTATTCCACTAATGGGAATTTGGTTTGGTAATATACATTTTTTTCTCAATCCTTCATTTAGGGCAGCGCACTATCGGTGTAATAACTAAACTGGACCTGATGGACAAGGGCACGGATGTCAGGGATGTGCTGGAGAACAGGTTACTGCCACTTCGCAGAGGTATGGCTCACATGTAGAAATGTGGAGTTTGTTGTAGGATATGGGCCAGTGCCAAGCAAAGGCTGCTGCAGGCTAAAACTGCTAAAACATGGCCAGGTGCAGAGACTTATGTTTCTGCTGCTGCTTAAATGCATTGGACACACAAGAGTCCAGCTGTGTAGAAGAATTTAAGGACTATGGAAATGATATTCTTTAGTTTTAATAAAGAGAGGAATAGGATAAAATCTAAATTCTAGTTCAGTTGTCAACAACCATGATTTATTCAATCTCTTGAGTTAATTTACTCAAATATAAATATGTGCTTAAAAGTTATATCAGTTATTAAGTTAGTTACTCATTTGTTTGTTTTGGGGAATTTTAAGATAATGTGTGTCCTTCATTCACTATTTTTATCTCTACCTCTCCAGCCTTGATTTAGGCTAAAAAACATAGATTGTTTATGAAGAAATAGACTAATACTTCTACTCCCCATGTCCTTTTTTGTCTTCTTGTGTTGACTTCAGGTTATATTGGTGTGGTAAACCGTAGCCAAAAGGACATTGAAGGAAAAAAGGAGATTAGTGCAGCTCTGGCTGCAGAGAGACGGTTCTTCAAATCACACCCAGCATACAGACACATGGCAGACTGCATGGGTACCGCATACTTACAGAGGGTCCTCAACCAGGTGAGAAACAAAGATGCTACACTATATATAATGTGAAGAACAGTGGTTAAGCCAGGGGTTCCCAAAGTGGGTGGGGTCGCGAGATAATTTCCAGAAATATTTTTTATTATTAGAAATAGCATATTTTGTTTATAAGTTTATAAGTTTAACAAAATATAAAAAAAATTAGTTCAATGAAAGATTAAACCATGCAAATAAAAGCCATTTCGATTTTCCTTCCCCTTGATCGTGACCCCTGAGGATGTTAGAATATTGTGTTCTTTTGTGTTGTTATTATGCTCGTGTTTGGACAGACCTGCATGAGAGTCGTTGCGTGCAACGTTTGTATACTTTAACAACCTCAGAAGATTTTGTGAAATGATCGAGAAGGTTTAATGATCAAATTACAAAGATCACAAAGTACATTTTATAGCTGCTCATTACAAACAGCGGCAAAATGAAAACTTGAAATGTGAAAATCTTGAAAACAACTCCTTTTATGTGGGACTGGGAAAAAGTCATACCAGTTTGGAGAAGAATGAAAGTAAATGTAAATAACATTAAAAACAATTGATCTGTGCTTAATCCTGACGGAAATTTGACCAACTGTAGTAATAGTTTGTGGTTTATATATAACAACAAGTAAAGTAATGAGTAAATGCATGAGTTTGTGTTGTCATTATGCACGTGTTTGGATAGACCTAATTAGCACATGTGGGTAGTTGCATGCAACATTTGTATACTTTAACCACCTCGGGTAGTGGAGGTCTCGAGTCACTGGCACTTTTATTTTGGGGGTCGTGGGCTGAAAAGTTTGGAAACCCCTGGGGTAAGCTCTGCTATTTTTTCCTTAAAGGGATTGTTCATCCAAAAATGTACATTTTGTGTTTTCACATATGCCATGTTTGGTTAGATTAAAACGAACTCTGGTGAGATTGCTCTGTTTATTTGTGTAAGTGTAAACGCTGCCACCCGAACAAGTGGGCCGAGACCACTGAAAAGATGGGTCTCGTTCCACTTTCAAGCGTACTCTGGTGGAGTTCGATTGAAAAATGTGAACGCAACACGGACCAAAGGCATCGGACCAAACCAAAAACTGGAAAGTGAAAACAATATACTATACGACACGAAAATCAAGTGATTTGGTAATATAAAAGGAGTGTTTACTGTATCTGTGTTTGCGTATGTGACGGATTCCTGGCGCCGTTTTGACTTATTCCGTTTCCGTATAACAACCCCGAGGGGAGAGCAGTGGCAAAGCTCCGTAGAACAACCTCGTAGGGAGAGAGGAATAATCCACTTGATCTTCCACGTAGGGAGAGATGATTACTCTGTTCGAACAACCTCGTAGGGAGAGATGCTTATTCCACTCAAACAACCACATGGGGAGAGATGGATCCACAAGGAAAAGCTCCTTCGAGCCGCCAGCCAGAGAGGATGCCAAGGTCGCCGGGGCAGCAATCTGCGTGAACAGTGGAACGCCAAGCAGGGTGCAAAAGAGCTCTGGAGCCTGGACAAACAAGACCAATTTAGCTACAAGATAACAGGACAAGACATAATCATAAAAGCTGTCCAATCACGTTGCGACTCACATGTAAGCTGTTTGATATCTTTAGGTTCACTGTTAAAATGCCAGTCTGAACACTAAGCAAACCAGGACTACATTTTTTTTCTTTTTTGGTCTGGACCAAAAGAACCGAACTACAAATATGAATGGACCCTTACTCACCCTATTGTAATTTTTGTGTAGAACACAAAAGAAGATATTTCCGAACAATGGCGGTTACCATTCACTTCAATAGTGTGGACACAAAACCAATTTTAGTTAATAGGTACTGTTGTTGTTCGGTCACCAACTTTCTTATTATATTCTTTTGTGTTCTGCAGAAGACACAAAGTCATACAGGTTTGAAGTTAATACACAATGACATAATTTTTGGGTGAACTACTCCTAATACAACACATGTTGCTGTAAATGTGATTACAGATTAATGAGACTTCCACTTTATTTTTATTTCTTTATTTCATTTACTCTTAAACCTATTTATATTTCCATAGCAACTTACCAATCACATCTGTGAGACATTACCAGCTTTGCGTAGTCGACTACAGGGTCAGCTTCTCTCATTGGATGAAGAGGCAAAGCAGTACCAGTATATGAACTCGGATGACCCCTCGCGCAAGACCAAAACCTTAATGCAGTGGGTTCACACACATTCACACACACACGTGGACAATAGACGCAAACAAACTTGACTGTATACTTGCTAGTCTGACACCTCTTTGCCATGAGCAAGCCCTTTGTTTACTGCATAAACAAATGCACACTACAGATGAAGTGAAAAGATAAAATGAAGAGGGCACACACACCGATGCATTGTGTAACTCTGTTGTCTAAGGCTGATACAACACTTCGGGCTGGATTTTGAGAAGAGCATCGAAGGATCTGGTGATCAGGTGGACACATTGGAGCTTTCAGGAGGGGCCAAAATCAACCGGGTGTTTCATGAGCGTTTCCCTTTCGAACTGGTTAAGGTGATTTGTTGAAGTTGACTTGATCATTGTTAGTTATTGGAGTTCCTTTTAGTAAAATAAGCTCATGCGCATTTCTTGCTCATGTTGCTCTGCACTATATCAGATGGAGTTTGACGAGAAAGAATTACGAAGGGAGATCAGTTATGCTATTAAAAACATCCACGGCATCAGGTGTGTGGCAAAGATTTATTACAATTATTCTTCAGCTCTTTCATTTGTAAGTCGCTTTGGATGAAAACATATTTTAAATGAATAAATATAAGTGTAAATGTAAAAGTGGTATTCCAGAATATATACAGTGTGCTGTTTCCTCTCCCTCTAGGACGGGCCTGTTTACACCTGATATGGCCTTTGAAGCCATAGTGAAGAAACAGATTGTGAAACTCAAAGGCCCGTGTCTCAAGTGTGTAGACATGGTGATACAGGAGCTCATCAACACAGTACAACAGTGTACTAACAAGGTACAGTGTCCTTATGCTGTGTGAATGCAAGTACAGTATTACACACGTAAAATTGCAAAATTGAAAGTATCAATTAAAAGTATGTAATCACACCCCCACAAATCTACATCAGTTCGTGGTATGATTTAACTAAGACCGCCCAAATTTATACGCAAGTAAGGTGGCCGTAACTGTCAGTACCTGATGTTCCAAATATGGTAAGAGTTGTTACATTTACGTCACACACTTGCAGTATTCGACCAATCACTTCTCACTGGTTAACTGGCCAATCATAGCACATGTCGCTTTTCAGAGCGATGCTTTGTAAAAAATCTGCACGTTCAGAGAGGCGGGGCAAAGAGGAGATACAAACATGCACGATATGTTTAAAATACAGCGTTTTTTAACCTTAATTTGTGTATACACATTGCATTACATCTAAAACAAACCATAATATTTGTTTATGTCAAAGAGTGATTATATGTGCTGCCCTTGTTAAAAAGTTAAAAAGACCCAAGCACAATGCGTGTTATAATTTTAGATTTGAGTGTTTTTTATTTGAACCTAGCTTTTGTATTCATGTCCTTAGTTAGTGACCTTTCCTAGGCTACGAGAAGAGACGGAGAGGATAGTGACCACACACATTCGGGATCGAGAGAGTCAAACCAAAGACCAGGTCAGCGTAGCACCGGCACCAGCGATTTTTCATTTGACGTAAAACACAGCCAGTCAGTACACTGGAATAACCATAATGCTCTACATGTTCATTAAATTCAGCCTAGGGTGCAATATGAAGTAAATAAAATGTTCTATAGTGAAAAATAAAAACAATGAATACTGTATACATACTGTAGAGGAGGTTCAGTTGAATTAAACAGCATCAGTATTTTGTCTATACTGTACATTCTTGTTTTATGTCAGATTTTGTTTTTGTTTACTTAACAGGTTTTACTCTCACTAGAGATTCAGCTTTCTTACATTAACACAAACCATGAAGATTTCATCGGATTTGCCAAGTAAGTTTTAACAGCAAAGTAAGATATATCAATACGGCAATAATGCTATGACTTACAATACAAACCATAACGTGAGCTTTCTTTTTCTTTACTCATGTTCTCCTCAGTGCTCAACAGAAAACAAATCAAACATGTATCAAGGCTTCAGCAGGAAACCAGGTGAGTCATTATATTTTATTTGCTGTATGAGGGGATTATATGAACCTGGGGTAGATCAGTCGGTCTGAGGTCTTCTTGGAAGAGAGTTCTTTTGTCCACCTGTCCAACATCCAACAAATATTTCTTACACGTCAACATCTTAAGGCTTCTTTTTGTTGATGGCTTAGTTTGGGTTTGCCCCATAAGTATTGTGCTTTGAATTATTATCTAAATGTTTTTCTCTTTCTCTGACTGCTCGCCTTATGAGTTTGCCTCTGATGAGGGATCATTTTATGTACACATAGTCCTTCGGTGTGTATTTTAGAAAAATGTTTCAACCTAACCAACTAAGTTACAAATTTTAACATTTTATCTAAAGAAAATAGGAAAAAAATGTATCAAATAATGCAAAGAAACAAAATAAAATATTGAAATAATTTGAACTAGTCATAAAGCATTATGAAAATGCAATTAAGTTAGGTCTTTTTCAACATCTCTGATTCCCCCCCCAAATCCCTAGCTAATGTGCAAATCTTACACACGAAAGGCAATACTTCATCCTGTCACATGTGACACAAAGGGCATAAATGAATGCATCTCTGTTTTGTGACTGCACACACAGTAGATTCCATAAAGCTCATCCATCAGGTGTGTGGAACTGTAGCTATACATTCCTGGACACCCTATATCCTCCACATCTGAATTATCTTTTTTTATCTACAGTACTAGCAACAAATATTAAATAATTTATTTAGTTTAACCACAAGAATAAACATTATAATGACACTATTGACATTTATACTTGAAAAGAGAGATAGTCTGAGATAACAGAGCAAAATGTTTATTAAATATTCATTTCATGGGGTCTGGTCTGTTTATACAAATGGATTAATACATTCATACAGCTTCAACTGTGAAACATTGTATAGTTTTGCGATGAAGCATTTCGAGATGTGTTCTTTTTCTATGTGACAATGTGGTGCAGGTGTGCCAGGAGAGATGCCCACACCTGCTAAACGGTTTTATTCTCTCCTCTCTGCTGATGTTTTAGGGTGCTGCCCCTCCACCACCCAGTCAAATTGTACGAGTCCAGTGTCTGTAAGCCTTACCTACTGTCTCCCACCGTCACGTGTTTTTTTTGTGCTTATTTGTATGTATGTCAAAAGCCAGTTTGTCATTGAATGCAACAAAATCACCATTTCCTCTATATAGTTTTTCCACATTTTGTCTGGTGTCTGGCTGGGAATCAGAGATTCAAATCATTTGAAAGGAATTTTATTTTTTATCTAGGGTTACTTGTAGAGCTTTAAGAAAAAATTTAGTTAAGAATGCATCTTATGCCTTTTCAGACAATTTCCCTAAAGATTCATTATTTTCGATACAGTCCGAAGCAAGACTCATTTAACCTTTGAGCTCTTTTTCTGAATCCTGATTCACCCAGTGGTGTCTTTACATCTTTCAACTATACTCTTCAACTAACAGTCTGTCTGAAATCGTTTTTCCAACAATTACCTGCTTTGTTTATTCTGCCGTACTTTCATCATTTTCATTTCTTTCACGGTACTTGAGTTCTCTTTCTATCTGTGAATGAACCCCCTTTCAGTTTGCAGCCCTGTAAATACATAAATAAACAGATGTGTGCGAGCTAATGATAAAATCAAGTTGGAATCTGAAACTTCTCTTTGATCTCAGTCCATGTGGTTTAAGTGTGCATGTGTTTTTTTGGTTCATCATAATGAATAGAAACTGTGCTGCAAATGTTAGGCAGGTTCAGTCACAAAACAAAGAATTTTGTTGTATTACTCTTCATTGTGGTATGTATAATTGAAATATATTGAAACGGTAGGTGATAAAAAGCATTCAAATGTATATTAAATGTATTGTCCAGTAACCCATTTGTATTGAGTTATTGCTATTTGAGTTGACGTTTTGTTTTGTCTTTATTTTAGTTATTTGGTGATATCAGTATTTTCAGCTCAATATTTTAATAGTGCAATTTCACAATTATTGTTTGCAATATTGCTAAACTGAATGGATGACACAAAGGATAAAGCTCTGTTTTTACACTCAGGCGGTGGCAAGATTAAAGCCTCGATCAGCCAGAAAATTACTCATTTCCTGCGTGATGTTTTGGCCCTTTTCCCTCTTTTCAGTTGCAATCCTGACACTCGGCTCCCTTTTTTATCATCACCCCACCCTCTCACCCCCTGCCCAGTAGCTTTTATTTGATTTCTTCTATCTGTCTGGTTTTGTACATCCAGATCACTCTCTCTCTTTTTTTCGGCTTTTCTAGATATAGATTTGACCTGCTCACCTTAATTTTTTTATCTTTAAGGACTGGAGAATCTCAGCCATGCCTCTCATCTCTATGTACAATGACCCCAGACTTTTCACCCCCTTTCTTTTGCCCCTCAGGTGATCCGTAAGGGCTGGTTAACCATCAACAACATCAGTCTGATCAAAGGAGGAGCCAGGGATTACTGGTTCGTGCTCACGGCCGAAAGCCTGTCCTGGTTTAAAGACGATGAGGCGAGTAGAAAGCATTTAAGAGATCTAAACATCACATTTTTCAATACTTTAATCATGTTTTGATTATGGTGAAATGCTCAAAATACAGTTTCAATAGCTTTTGTAGGGTTGGAAAAGGGATGGAACCTTTTGGACGTGAGTTCCGGTTGGCGGTTCTTTGTGTCAATCACACTGTGTGGCCTGTCAGGCGGGCTGCCATCTGTCTGCCTGTCTGTGCCTGCTGTACAGGTGCAGGAAGTTCTGCACAGCAAGTGTAGACAGGCAGACAGACAACGCTCTCAGCCAATGGCAGCGCAGCCTGCTTTTCTGGACCCATAACACAGACAATATACAGTAGAATACAGACATACTAGCATGCCCTGTAGACATATATCTATTATTGCAATTTATATACACATGATAATATATACACATTTCATATATTCATTTTGCTCAGATAAATCAATGTCTGGTTTTTGAAAACAAAAAATTAAGGAAAAAATAATTTACATTGGTTATTGCCCAAACAGTAAGTTAGTATGCAGTGCGTAACATGGTACTGTAGCATTGACCCCATTACTATTGTTTAGGTCTGTAAGGAAAATGTACTCATGCTTCTTAAGACTTTTGACGTTTATTTCCCAGTGTGTAGTTTATGTTTTGTTGATTCGGCTCTGTCCCTATAGTTCTTTACTACTGTACTTGTATATTACTTGCCCGCTTTTTCTTAGCATATCCCCACTCTCTCTCCCCCTCTCTCTATCCACTGGGAATAAAGGCATTTGGACTGGATCACCCTGACATAGCTGGATTCCCCCCAAGTCAAACTAACACACAAACACACACACACACACACACACACACACACATGGATATGGATATACACAGAACCTTAAAGCTTAAACATGCAGAGACCCAGACACACACTCGGCGCTCTCAGTCGACTGCCAAATGCTTGCAACTGTATAAGCAAACATACATTTTTATGAATATTGAAATTTGAAGGCTAAGTAACTTCAAATGGAAATGTACATGTATACAAATTACCTTACCTTAAGGTCATGCAAGTTTTTAAGCACAAAATTTGAAAAGGAATTTTACAGGAGTTTTAAATGTTAGTTAAGCTAAAGAAGTTGGTCTTAGAATGCCTGTTCTGCTAAAATCCATTCTTGCGGGGAGTTTTTTCAAAATGGACACAACCTCATAATTCTGCCTGAACTGATGCCTGAACTCTATTTTAATGTCGAAAATACCACAACAAAAATATACTTTAAGCTCTTCCTAATTTACACAAGTACATATTTCTCTCCCATTCTTAAATAGAAATATCTATTTTCTTATTTTTATGTCCAAATCTCATCTTTTTATATCTCACCATATATCTTAATTTTCTCTTCATTTTATTTTGACTCTGCGGTTGGCAGTCTCTCTGGGGCCATACACATTCCTTGGTGGAAAATTGTAAGACTTTGTCCAAACACCATCCAGCCTTCTAGAGCCTGCTTAGAGAGAAAGAGAGAGAGGAAGAGACAGCCCCTCACCCCTTGTACCAGATCACATTGCAATTCTCACCATATGTGTGCACACGCAGATATTTATGCATTTAAAAGGTTGACATCTTTAGGCTTAAAAATGTTGGTCAGGCTTTAGGACAGAGTACCATCAGATGTTCTCTTCTATTCTGTAAATTGATCCCAGTACTGATGGCATTCATGGGCTGGGACTGCTGGTTTGGGTTAATCAGCGCCCAACACTAAACAGACACGCATTCCTGCAGTCTTTCTCTCTCTTGCTTTCTGAGCTGAACTGCGTGAGGGGAAACAGATGACTCGTGCAGCCCTCCACTTCTATTTGCTTTATGCATAATCACTCTCGTTTCATGTAAGTTTGCATGTATGTATGCAGCTATGCGATTATGCCACAATATGTGTGTGTAAATTCGATCTTTCTGAGAGGCCTTCTAAACATCTGAAGCGCACAGTAAAGGTTCAGCATAACAAAACTTGACAGACGCCTGAAGTTATCAGGGAGCTATAAACCGCAGCCCGAGTATGTAATAATTACTTATTACAATGCTATTTACATGCTAGAAGTTAGCTTAACATTATGAAATAATAATTATCTACATGTTATGACATTATTAAAATACGAGTTAGCTACACGTTAGGACGTTATAAAAATACAAGATTGTTACACGTTATGCTGTTATACACATAAAAATTAGCTACATCTTATGGCATGTATAAAATAAGAGTTGGCTAGAGGTTATGACGTTATTAAAATAAAGGTTAGCTACACGTTATGACTTTTTTTTAAATGAGAGTTAGCTACACGTTTTTATGACATTATTAAAATAAGGCTTAGCCACGTGTTATAAAATTATTAAAATAATAGTTAGCTTCACGTTATTATGACGTTATTAAAATTTGAGTTAGCTACACGTTTTAAAGCTGATTTGCCATGCATGCCATCTTTTGGGTCCAAACCTGAATAGTCACCTGAATCCAAGTTCCCCATCACAGAGGAACCTCTTTTTCTTTCATTACCGCCAACAGCACTGACCTCTCAGACCACGGACACATGCAATAACAGAAAAAAGTTACAATGCTTTTGTGTAGACAACAAACCAACACAGCAAAGAGTATGTGAGTTTTTGCTCGCGTTCAGGAGTTGCACAGTCCATGCACAGTCTAACCAATGTGCAGACTACTGTACACCAGTAATATCCTGAACAGGTAGTCTGAACACTGGGACGACGGAGCAGGATATAGTTCCAACCCTCTTTCTCAATCGCGGTCTCTCTCTCTCTTTTTACTCCTTTCTTTTAACTTTATCTATTTCTGTTACTCAACCCCGCTGACCCGACCTTCACAGGAGGCGGCATAAGATGTACAATAAACAGAACTGAAAAAGTCTCCATTGCTTCTCTCTCATTCTCAGCGGGATGAATGGAAGGTCGAAAGACCGACTCCAGACGTCCGTTTACCCGTTCACGACTTTCTTTCGAAGATCTTTTTTTTCTTCACGAAGTTCCATCCCCGGGCAGCCTAAGATCAGCCGCTGCCGTTTTTTTTCCTGGGTCGGCGTGCGGTATCCAGCCTTGACGTGGCACATTCGCTTCCACAGCCGGCTATCTGGCAGGACGTTTATGGAAGGCATAGCAAAAAAGAGGGAAAGTCAGAGAAAGACGCAGAGAGAGAGAAAGAAAAGGGAGGGACCCCAATGGCCATATAAGGTTTGATGGGACCCTTGGGGAATAAACTTTGGAGTGGTCCGTTGTTTCTCAATTCCTCTGTTTCTTTCAGGCTTTCGCTTCCACTCGCTCCTATCCATTCGTCTTTCTTCGTACTCTCTCGGTACTCCCAGCCATCCTCTGGACTTCCCTTCACCATCTCTCTCTCGCTCGATCGTCCGCTCGCTCTCCCTCACTAAAGCGGTACCAGATGTTGTATTCTTAACGCCAGCCTGTCATTTCTAACTTTTTTTAACCTCTAAAATCTTAGGCAGGAAGTGGGCCCCTCTGGAATGAAAAAAGGAGAACATTTTCAAGGGGAGCAGAAAAGGAGGGGTGCAGAGAGTCAAGGAGGACAAGAGAGGAAAGGAGATACAGTGGGATAGTTTATAGGAATAGTTCACCCCAAAAAGTTTTTTCTGTCATTATGAACTCAAACTTAAGAAACGGAATGCTGTTGTTTTTTTTCTGTGGAACACAAAAGTCTTTTTTGACGAATTGGCATGCTTTTAGTTAAAGTGATCAAGGCCTGCCAATGAAATGAAAATATAAGTAAAAAAACCTTGTGCACTGTTTATTTTGTCCCATCTCTGAAGCGCACATCTAGTCTGAGTTCGCATAAAAATGGTGCATTGACATTATCGATACACATGCGGAAATGGTTCTCGCATGTGCAATGATCAACCTCAACCTTTAGTGAATAGGACTTCAGTTGCGGTTGCAGCTCTTCCCCCGTAACTTTAGCGGGGTTAAACACAAGATATTTTATGTTGGGTAACACCAAGGGTATACCAAGTCTATAATGACTTATTCTAATGCATATTGTAACTGTTTATTAGTGCGTATAAAGCACATTTTTATTCTGCATGACCTTATTCTAAATCCCTTAATCCTACCCAATACCTAATCCTAAACAACTACCTTATAAGCATTTAAAAACATAGTTAGTAGTCAGTTAATAGTGGACCCTGATCTAAGTTGACCTTCTGTTGTTTCTATCTGCTATTTAGATCTTAACATAACCCTGATCACTATAAACTGTCGTTTTATGGAATGAATTGTGTAACAATTCCTTAAAAAAATCTCTTTTGTGTTCCAAAGGAAAAAGTAACAGCACGCTGGTTTGGAAATGAGGAGTAAATTATGATAGAATTTTTATTTTGAATTGATCCTTCAGAAAGTAAGAAAGTATTAGTTTTGTAAAATGGCCTTGCCGTTTACAGATTTTCAGAATTCACAGACTTTCCAAGGAATGCTGCACACCGCAACGACTCCATCAAATTCAATCATCAATAGCGCCATCAGACGGCTCTCTCCTGCCCTTCTGTTTTTCATTTCTATTCTTTCAATACTCACACTTCACACTTTCATCCCTTCTTCCTCTCTTTCTCTCCTACATCTTCTTTCTGTTATTTGCGATGTAATCCAAGCCGTTTCCTGAGACCCCGGCCCCTCCTGTTCAGACAGGGAGGAGGAGAGAGCGGAGCTCTTTTTTTTTTAATGTTGTGTTTTAGAGCCTTGGTCCAAATAATGACTTCCACATGTGGGCTTTCTGTCTATCTCTCAATTCTTTGTGCATTTTTTATACTCCTCGTTTTTCAGTAGCTTAGACAGTGAAATCGTGTGGCGTTTTTTATGCCCGCCATTTTTGACCTTTTGTCTGCGATTGTCCTATAGATACTAAGACAAGATTTTGTTCTTTCTTACGATTACTGATCCACTGTATTTTGGGGGTTTGCTGCTGTCTTTTGCTTTCGGTCCAATTCCACAGTTCACGGCACTTTTGAACACTTCATCACAGTTTGTGTACTACACTTAAAGTTTGTTCGGATCTTTATGTGTCACAAAACAGTAAGCACATTCAATGTATCACATTGTCAAATTATGCCCTCAAGTTTCAAGGTTTAAATTTAGAGTTTATCCTCCAGAATGTCATTCTGTTTTCAATTAATCTTTTCATTGACTATTCTTACACGTATGTTGCTCCGAGTCTTTGTGATTTCCTTTCTTCTGTACACCACAAAAAATGGCAGAATGATCTTTGATTTTTTGAAAGTGAATGGTGACTATGGAGCCCCAAAAACCACAATAAAAGGGCCAGTCCATTCAGTCTGTTCATCAAACAGAAGTTGTATGGCGTCATACGACTTGAAATATATATTTATAGTGCTTTTTTTATATTTTCGGAGCACGACAGCCAGTAGTTATCATTTACTTCGTGATCAACGTTGCCTTGATATAAAAAAATGCTCGACAGCGAGCTTCTAAGGCACATTGAAATGAATGCTTAGAGGTACAAAAAGAATCTTTGTATCCTGTCCTCTTGGTTTTGGAATATTAATTATTTATTTCATTGTCTAGGAGAAGGAGAAGAAATACATGCTTCTTCTGGACAACCTGAAGGTTCGAGACATAGAAAAAAGCTTCATGTCCAGCAGACATGTGTTTGCCATCTTTAACACAGAGCAGAGGTCAGTCACACACCTGCACACAAACGGAAATGTGTTATTCCCATCATTGCATTCACACAAAAACAGACCCAGGGAACAATTTCATATTTTACTATCGCATTCACTATTTCATATTGTTGGGATTCGAGTTTTGATGAATTCCCTCACCCGATAACAATGAACCTTTTACATGTTATTGTCCTCTTGCTACAGACATGAATGATACCTCAAATTGGTTGAGCGCATTGCAAGTCGTTTTTTATTCTAGTAGAGTTGGATCGTCTCTCTCGCACAAATATATTCCATTCCACAATGTTTGGACTATTAATCAGCTACTTCGATCTCCACTCTTAATTTATTTCTCTGTGCCACAACCAGGCTTTTTCTGTTTTGTTTTTCTTTTGTGGTGGAATTTGTACTCTGAGCTCCTGGCCGCTTTCTTAAGGGGAATTTCTTGCTTGGTCACACCATGTCCTAACCAGGCATGCCAAGTTATCTCATCCATGTAAATGTAAGATTTTGTTTTAACCAAAAAGCTACAAGACATTTTTTTAATGAAATATTGCAGCGTATATTGTAATTAGTTAATCAATGTGGGTCAGTGTCTTTATAAAAATCGTGTGCCCTCATAATCTTTGGTTAAAATCTGAAAATGTGCTATTGTCCTGTAATGCAGTGGTTCCCAAAGTGGGTGCCGTGACAACTGGCTAGGGGTGCCGCCGAATCTCAGGTTTTTTCCAGTACCATTTAATAATCTTTTACATCATATATTTTGAAATATATCAAAACACCAAAATATGAGCATGTCCATGAGAAAATGAATACGCGAAAGAATACAGATATATTTCATACATATGTAAAGTTTAAATATAATTTTTACCGCACTTGGACTGTTCCCAGGAGAGAATCATTTTCATCTATTAATGTACTGTAAATACTGTAAATGCTAACGGAAATGAGATATACAGCTCTCTTCAGATCAACAGCGAAGCGTACTGGAGTTCACATGCACCACAGACACCCCAGACCTACCTTTTAAAGCGGAGCACGATCTTTGAGTTGCGCAATCCTCAATCTACGCCCGTATCAAGAGGCTGTGCTTCCAAAAGCAGGCACACTAAAAAATACCTGTAACACTGTTACATGCACAGGTATTTTAGTTTTCTTTTTAGGTTGTAAGGTCAGGTTTGAATAAAGCAAATAAGAACCTAAAAATAAATGTAATGTGAGTTGTTTATTATTATTGACAAAGTTAAGTATCAATCTTTATTCTAATGTGTTTTGTTCCAACAATTTCCACATACAGTAAATGGTTCATATCAGTCTATAAGATTGGTTTACATGGTCATCGAGTTGTAAATGACGGATGGTTCATTTGAATCAGTTGTTTCACCTCATATAATGTATGTTGTAATGCATTTCTAATAAATTCATGCAGCTGTTTATACTTAATTTGTTGTTTGGCAATCTGGATTTCATTTAATATATGTATGTACGCATGTACATTTAGTTAAATCGGGGTTGGGATGCCGTAGGGAAAAAAACCCTACAAAGGGGTGCCTTGCTTTGCAAAGTTTGGGAAAGATTCAGATTTGATTTCTAGCTGAAACTTTCAAAAAGTCTGCAAATGTATGATGTTTAGTTTTTAAAAAATCTGTTCGGATTTTAAAAGTTGTAGTGTATTACAGCCATTAGATAACACATGTTAAAGGGCTTGAGCGGAGCATCTGTTGACTCCTCCCATTCAACTGCTGCCAGTTCCATTTAAAAATACAATTGCGGTTTTTATTCATCCAATCACATCTCAGAGAAAGATAAAAGCCACGCCCACACTCGGAAATGCGTCAAAATACATAAGAAAACTTGCAACTTCCGGTTCACAGGGACTTTAAACACTTTGTCTTAAAGAGGTTTTATTTGAAGGTGTATGTCTGAAAGTAGTTTCATAGACAAAAATATAATTTTGCAAACAAAAAACCTTTTCATTATAAACTAATCCCATTTTTATATATAAAACATTTTATATATTTGAAATGTATAACTTTTACTAAATAATGAAAAAGAGCAGCCAGTAAGAGCACAGAATGTATGGAAGGTTGTTTAAAACATATTAGGGTAAAACCCCAAGAAGCGGCATGATACAATGGCAAGGTAACATTTCTGCACATTTTAAGCAAAATACGACTACATTGAAGATGCGAATATATTTATATCTATTTTCCTAAAAAGTGTAAAACAAGTGTCAAGCACTCCTTTCAAAACATTGGTCTGTTTGTTCATCCCAACCAGCCTGACTCAACCAGCAATGAGGAGGGAGTATCGATCTGTCCATCCAATGGCACTGCTGTTTGGAAGCAGTCATTTTTTGCAGCATATTTAAGCTGCATGTTTTATCAGTATGTGCACTGCATGGGACTCAAACCGATGGCTTTGGTGTTATTACCACCATACTCTACCAGCTAAGCTTCACCCGTTGGCTGTGATTCAGTGTGGATATACAGTACATGTTACTCATATCAGACGCAGACTCTTCTTATATTTTTAAGCATATACTCTCCGCACCTCTACAATAATACTTTACACAGTCTAAGACGGGAACAGGGGGCGCAGTAGGACACAATTTGACACATTCCTGGCCAATCAGTGCTTAACGCCCCCTCTCTCTCTCTCTCTCTCTCTCTCTCTCTCTTTCTCCATCTTTTCTCTCTTTCTCTCTCTCACTCTCTCCTTCTCTTCCTCTCTCTGTGTTTCTCTGACATTCTTTCCTAACAAGTGTGTTTCATTTCTGAGTGCGGGTGTGTCTGGGTTTGATTAGCTGCATAATTGGAGAGATGTCGGTACGCTGTGGTAACACACACACACACACACACACACACACACACACACACACACACACACACACACACACACAGGCTTTGACACAGAGCAAGGCATGGCAGACTATTGTAAACACACCCTAGGCTGTACCACAATCAATCAGGTACCCTCACGTAGCACACACACATACACATATACATCATTCTAGGCACTCTGTATAAAGATATTGAAGTTCTCATAAACTCTCAACTCATTCCCGCTCTCAAGCTGAAACATACCACCCAGCAGTCCGAAAAATCCCCTTTCCGTCTCTCTCTCTCGCTCTCTCTCTCTCACACTCAAATGATCTAATGTTTCAAACTGTGCCCTTCACACCCACCATCTCACAAGTGTCAGGGTGAGCAGTGATGTCAGATGGCAGAAGTCATTTTGACACAGTGGTGACACCAGTCTGGCATAGGAAAGGGGAGGAAAAAACATAAATGTGCCCATGACAAATGCAGAAACACCATCATCCATCTCTGCACTTTTTAGCGACGGACATGTTTGCATCTGCATGTATTGCATTCGGTTTCATATGTGAAGGCAGTTCTGGTTTCATTCAGGACTTTGATTAAAGGAATGTTGTGTGTTCAGTACAAATGAAGCTCTATCAAGAGCATCTGTAGCATGTTGTTGATTAGCACAGCAAGTCATTTTGACATCTCACAATTTGTAGATCCAACAAAAAATTACATTTACAGTGATCTTCTTAAATGAAAGGCTATACAAATGATGTCATTATTTATATACCGACTTTTTGTTCAAAGCATGTGTTTGACTCTTTCTTCAGTGGAACACAAAATAAGATATTTTGAGAAACGTCTCAGTTGTTTTGTGTCCATACATTGAGGATCAATGAGGTCCAAGATTCCTTCAAATGTCTTTTGTGTTCTACAGAACAAAGTCAAATGTGTTATGAATGACATGAGGGAGTGAACAAAAGAATACAGGCTAGACAGTATTATATATAGCTAATGTCATTTACTTTTGCTTGTTAGAAATCATCTACTCTGCAGGGAATCTGTTGTTATTGATTCTTTGCGAAATCTTCCAAAAGTTAAGTTAAGGCCACAAACGTGTTACTGTTGGAGCCATATTAACTGTGTTTTTAGTTGGCTAATTCATTAAATCAGTGAAAAAACTAATTGTGTTAATATTCATATGTGTTTAAGTCTTTTGGATTCTCTGAATTGTGTAGTAGCTATACTTCTGTAACAGTATTAGCATTCCATTAGCATTTATTCTGGCATAGACACTTTTAAAGCAACAACATCAACAAACGTTACAGCGCATGCGCACATGCGTGGACTGCCCTTAACTTCCGGTACACAACCACAAATTATAGAATAACTGTGTATTATTTCTGATGACAAGCCAAAGAAACCGTTACTTGGCTAAACTTGCCTCTCCGACATTTTCAATTTAGACCGCGATTCCAAGCTCACTCAACTGCTAGATGTTAATGTCCCATTTTGTTTCTTTAAATGTGACAAAGATACACAACATATTCAACAAATTATTTATTTCATCAAATGAACATAGGACAAAATTCAACAAATCGTTAATTTTATAAAAAAAATTATACAATAAAGAGAATAAATTCAAGGGATATTTCCCCCAAAAATTTTAATTCTGTCATAATTTTCTCACCTTCGAGTTGTTCCAAATCTGTATAAATGTATTTGTTCTGATGAACACAGAGAAAGATATTTGGAAGAATGCTTATGACCAGACAGATTTTGCCCCCATTGACTCCCATAGTTGGGAAAAATACTTTATCAGGAGCTACTGATGAATTATGAATCAGTATTCCACACATCCCACTTTATTAGGAGGGTTGCAAAGCAAATAATGTTTGGGCCTCTTGGGTCAGTGACATAAACAGACACATACTTGAATATCACATTAAGACAGCGTTGCGCTAACAGCATGTTATAAAAATAAAGCATTTGAAAATAAAGGGATTTAAAACAAGATTTCTCAATTACAACAATAGCCTATTAGTAGCACTGAGTCATAACCGTGCTTGCAAAAACAGTGTTTTATACCCGAGCTTTATGAGTTTAGAGCGTGTGAGAATGCGTCAGGTTTGGTGTGTGGTTTTGTTTTAGTGTGTGAGTTAAGTTATGTGTCCGACTTGACCTCTGTCTCAGGTCACGTTTTTTGTAGCCTCGTTCTTATCACCCGCAGACTAAATCAAATACATGTTGTACATTATACTTTAAGCTTCTTACCCCACAGGCACAACAAAGAGAAACAATAGCCACAAAAAAGAGAGCGAGTGCAAATAGGGGAAACAAAAGGAGAAGAACAACGGAATAATTAGGGGGAATGTGGAACAGATGGAGAGAGACCGACTCCAGATTCCTGCCTCACTCTCTAAGCTGGGCTGGCGTGAACAAGGGAAAAGAGAGAGAGACTGCACTTACAAGAAAGTACCGAAAAGTCCCACAGTAAATATATTTGGACGTGGTATTGTACTATGGTTTTCAATGCGTATATCATAGAACTATTCTATAATAGTAATAGTCTGGTATTTTTGTAGGTATCTGAAAGTACCACATGATTACAATGGTATGTGCATTTCAATACTATGGCATATTTTAAAGATCCATTGTGTTGCAATCTGATCCCATTACTGCATCATTACCACCATAGTATTTTCATTATTAGACAAAGATGACAGAAAGATGCAGGTCAAAAGTTGGGAATGAGAAAGCGCTTGTAAAATTAATTAAAATGTAAGGAACGTCTTGGTTATGGATGTAACCTAAGTTCCCTGATGGAGGGGACGAGACATGGTGTCGAACCGAAAGATGGGGTTTGATCTTGAGAATCAACTCTGATTGTACTTTTTAAAAGGCCAATAAAATTGGCGAATGGTATGATGCGCCAGTTTCCACCCCGTACATACAGGTATAAAAGGAAGATGGCGTGCCCATTCATTCACTTTTTGGGCTGAGGAACCTGGTAGGATACCTGGGTCGCTGCAGCGGGCGAAGCATTGTGGCATAAAGGACACAACATCTCGTTCCCTCCATCAGGGAACTTAGGTTACATCCGTAATCAAGACGTTTACTTTGTGTCGGTCTCTCGACAGTGTGTCGAACCGCCAGATAGGGTTCCTATACGAAATGCCACTGAGCTTCGCCATATCACAACCTCCTGCGGCGCGACTCTGACCGGCCTAGGCGAGTCATGGATGCACTGCCGCGAATCATGATCTTCCAGTGAAAAAGGTAAGGCAGCACTTGAATAAGGGCGAGAGCTTTTACCTACGGCTGTCACAGGTGGAGGCCTTCCTACACTAGATACGAGATGGCCGTCTCGTACCGTGAGGGACACTGTTGAGCGCAGGAACCCCGAGAGAGTAGCATAGTAGTAGTCAGACGGAACGACCCAATGGGGGGGCTCAAGTAAACAGAGGTTCACCTCGAGAGGGAAACTCACCTCTACCGAGCTTTGGTATATGAGCCGGTCCACTCGTAACAAGAAGAGATGCTTAGTGATGGATGGAATGCCTGTACTTCACCCAGTGGGGAAAGTAGGGAGGCAAAATAGCACACTGACTTACCTAAAGAGGGGAGAAGGCACTTTAGCAGGCGTACACCGCACCGGTCGCTGGTCCTACCTGTTGGTACCCTCAAGACACGGTCGGAAACCGGTTCCACGCAAAGGTTGTAGAACCTCGGTGGTGGGCGTAGCCCAACCCGCAGCTCTGCATATGTCTGCCAGAGATGTGCATCTGCGCAAGGTTCAGCCATAGGTGTCTTTCCTGGACCACCAGAGTGGACAACATCTCCGCATCGGCCTCGTCCTGGGCTCGACCAGCCGGAGCCGGGAGCTCCAGGGAGTGCTCTGCATCAGATGTCCAGAAGTCGCCATCCGATGCTGTGACGGACACTTCGTCACCATCTCTGCTAAGTGAAGGTCCACTGCCGCTCATCGGAGTTGGGACAGGTGAGCATGCCGGGGCATGGACGTCTGCAGCACTGGCCACGGATTAACGGCCATGGGAGTCCCAGATGGGTGTGGAGGCGCAGAATCCTCGGTGGTGCAGGAAGCAGAAGAGGTTGTGGCAGGCAGAACACAGCCACACATGACCGCAACACCCTGATCGACATGCGGTCGCAATGCGGACATGTCAGATCCACAAACGCTGTCTCAGCATGCTTAAGCCCCAAGCATCTGATAAACGATTCGTCCCTGGTTCGAGAACAAAGCGACCCCACTCAAGATTACATTGGCGAGACATGTCAGTGACACATGCAACGCTGTGTTCCTTTTAGAAAAATGTACACTTTTAAACACTTATGGCTTTGCACCCAAACGCCCGAGGGGAGTCGTACCGAGAGGCCGAATCCGCTCATCTGTGTCATATGGTCCAGTTGTACAGCGAGATAAGGGCTTTGCATATAAAGATGCTCTGCAGGATCCGAAGAACAAAAGGAGAATGAATGGACGCGCCATATGTACCGGGCGGAGAATGGCACGTCATTCTATTTGCCAATTTCATTGGCCTTTTACAAAGTACAATCAGAGTTGATAGGTTCTCAAGATCAAACCCCATCTGTCGGTTTGACACAACGTCGAGAGACCGACAGAAAGGGAACTTATATGAGCAAAAGAATGAACCCAAAAAGTTTTTGAATAGCTACAAGCAGTACTTTTTTGTTGTTGTTAGAAATTACAGGTTTTAGAGCAAAAACATGAAAAATCTGATTTCTCCTTACTTTACACTGATTTGCAATGGTGGTTCTTATAATTGTTTTAATAAGTTGAGCGTTTGATATTTGTGTGGATCATGATACCAGTAACATAATTTCAACCTGCAGTTTTGTTTTTCAGACAGACAGGCAAAAGTTATGCATCGTAGCTGTAAAAAATTTTACACCTATCTTTGCATTACAGTTTGTAAAAAGTGGTATTTGTTTTTAATAAATATAGCATCGACCCAAGATTTAGCTTTATCAAGCTTCACTTCACAAAAAGGCTTATATATGTTGATATTAATAAATATTAATAAATCAATGCTGGTTGTTAAACTTAAAGGGACAGTTCACCCACATAAAAATTCTGTCATCATTTCTTTACCCTTGAGTTGTTCCAAGGCTGTGTTAACGTTTGTTCTGATGAACCCAGAGAAAGAAATTTGGAAGAATGCTTGTAACCAAACAGTTCTTGGCCACCATCGACTACCATAGTCGGAAAAATTTTAATGGTAGTCAGAAGTGCACTGTAAAAAAAAGGTTATTTTACGGATTTCCACATAAAATGTAAAAAAACAGAATTTGTTATATGTATTTAAAAATAAAATTACAGAACAAGACAACACATTTACAAGACAAATGGGGAAAACTATTTAATATATATCTTTATATCGTATAATTTTAGAGGGAAAAGGTTATTTTACGGTATATTTCTATACTGTGGAATTTTTTCTACTATGGTAGTCAATGGTGGCCAAGAACTGTTTGGTTACAAACATTGTTCTAAATATTGTTCTCTGTGTTCATCAGAACTAATACATTTATTCAGATTTGGGACAACTTGAGGGTGAGTAAATGAAGACAAATCTTATATTTTTGGGTGAACTGTTCCTGTACATAATAAAATGGTGGAGTTAATTACCTGAGCTATTCTGTCATTTTAATCTCATTCAAAGTGTTAATAGAGTTTGTGAACTGCCAGCTTCCACTCGGACTGCAGCATCCTTCACAACTTTCAAAAATCAGCTCAAAACATACCTGTTGCTGTTCATTCTCTCCCTTGCTTACTAGCATGGCCTTGTAAACTAACGGTACTGTTAAGCGTGTTGACAAAAATTGTATATGCTCTCCTAGTTGTAAGTCGCTTTGGATAAAAGCGTTTGGCAAATGAATAAATGTAAATGTGTTGTCTTTTATCTTCCATATAAAAAAGGCTAAGTGAAAAGTCCAAACATGGCTTTAGTGGAATATGTACATATTTAATGCGATAAACTACACCTGTGTTCACTCTGCTAATACATCTGAGTAAACATACATCCACTATAATTCAAATTAGTTAGTTGATAATTCACCCAAATCTGACATCATTTTCTCTCTTGTCATTTCAAACCTGTGTGACTTTATATTCTCTATATTCAGATAACTGACAATTATATCATATGTAACATAATCTGGTTGGCCTCGAGTCTTTTCTTTTGTAAAGGAAAAAAAGCGTGTAGCCTTCTTGCGTTTGTATTGCACCTCGTTGCTCTTTGTTGTTTTGCATTCGCCAATGAATATAAATAAGTATTTAACTTGTTTTAAAACGTCTTTGTCATTTAATAACAACAATATATGTTACTAATAGCCCAACAACATACTTTATGGATATTTGCAACCAAAATAGGAACGAAGACGGTAATATCGCATACAGAGAGCCACACAGAATCACAGAACTGGAAATTCCATCACTGCCTCAGCCCTAACTATCCCTTTAAAAAAACATTGCAAAAATAAAAGAATTAAGCTAGTTTGGAGATAACCGTTTGCATCATTTGTTTGCAGATGCCACTAGGTTTGGTATTTTGTTTTAATTCAATAAACTTCAGACTTCCGTTTCCAAAAACATCCGCAAAACGACAGTCTACATTGATTTGTAGAACACATTGGGTTGAAACAATGAGATCAGATTAGATTAAAGCAAAGGAATGCATATTCCCGTCATAGAGGAGAGGAGGGGTGATCTGCGGTTTTGGTTTTGCCTAATACGTGCGACCGAGCGTCAGAGAGATTTTTGCCATTTGCTATATTTGTTTGTGCGAGAGTGTATGTGTTGCCACGGAAACCAACTAACGACAGATTACCTCCGCAACAGGAACGTGTATAAGGACTACAGGCATCTGGAGCTGGCCTGTGACACGCAGGAGGATGTGGACAGCTGGAAGGCATCTCTGCTGAGAGCCGGGGTCTACCCAGAGAAAACCACTGTAAGCATGTAGACAGAAATCCTGTTTCCTTAACCTTATACTTTTTAAGAATTAAGGTTTCAGTTCATGCAAAAACGCATTTAGGAACTTTTTTTAGGTTCCCCACCATCTATATACTTTAAAAAATGCTGAACTGAAGAATTTTATATCAGACCTGGCTGTAATACAACGACAATACGTTTAAAATCTGACCAGACCTTTTTTAAACTAGACATCATACACTTGCAGACTTTTTGAAAGTCCATACTGAAAATCTGAGCAAAAGTCTTGTAGTGTTTTTTAGCCTTAAGGACTGTTGTTCTCGATAGGACAAGAGTTCTTCATAGCTCAAGCCGAGGAACTAAATTTTTTCACGAATCAAGACACCATCGTTTCAATACAAGCTGAAGAAAGGCACCCCATGAGCTGTATTTGGACCTAATGACCCCAGCGGTCTTTGGCTGCTCATTTTGCTGAAGTTCTCGCTCCTGTGTGTGTGCTTGCGGCTGTGGGTTTCATGGTGGCTCTGCTCTGGGGTCAGGAGCTCTGCTGCATTCCTCAGCTCTTGTGTCACACCATGGAGGATCAGAAAGGGAGGGGCTCTGAGCTCTGTTTCTAATCAGCTCCCTCGCGCTTTTTTCACCATCCCCTCCTCCCGCTCCTCTGTCTTTATGTGTGCTTTGGAGCAACATGTTGAGTGATGTCACAGGTCTGTCAGGGTTTCCCATAACTCGCTTTGACACAAGTCTACCACACCCCCACAGACACTCGCAGAAGAACGGCTCAAGGTTTTGAATGCTTCCAGTCCCAACACCAACATGTCTTTTTGTGCGTCTTGTTCATTTTATGTATTTATAATTGCAAATATAATTATAAATAGCATTCGTATGATTCTGATGTTTCCACATCATCACCAGTGGCGTGTGGTGGACTTCTGAAATGAGAATGCAATGTTCTTTCTCGGGGTAAATCTATTTTATAGGGTATACTTTGGACAGCTGTTTCGTATACTTGGGACTCAACATTCTCAAGTATCATTTAACAATTTTAAGTGCCGTTTAAATAATATCACATGACCTACCAAACAAACACAACAAATTGAGTGGCACAGAATTGTGAAACATCCCAGTGGTGTTGTAAGAAATGTTAGCACTTCACGTGTAATCTTAAGGAGAGCTAAAGGAAGCAAAAGAGACTCGCTGCCTCTGATCCTTCTTAAAAACGCCCCTCATACTCATCTGTCTGTTTTTTGATTGGTCAGGTGGATGGTGAGAGTTCAAGCCAGGCTGAGAGCTTCTCAATGGATCCTCAATTAGAGCGTCAGGTCGAGACCATACGGAACCTTGTGGACTCATACATGACGATCGTCTATAAAGGCATCCGAGACCTGATGCCCAAGACCATCATGCACCTCGTCATCAATAATGTCTGTATTGTATCTTTTGGACCCTCATATCAACTGACATTGTTTTTTAACTTCGGGCTGAGCAATACACTTATACATCTTAAAGGGACAGTTCACCCAAAAAGTAAAAATCTGTCATCATTTACTCATCCTCAGATTGTTCCAAACCTGTAGAAATGTATTCGTTTTGCTCAACACAAAGGAAGATATTTGGTAGAATGTCAGTAACCAAACAGATCTCATGGGGGATTGTCTCCCATTTATATCCCCTTCTATGGCAGTAAATGGGGGATGACATCGGTTTGGTTACTGACATTCTTCCAAACTGTCATTCCTCCGTGTTTAGAAGAACAAAGAAATGTATACATGTTTGGAAAAACCTGAGGGCGAGTGAACGATAACCAGACCTCCATTTTTGGGTGAACTATCCCTTTAATATCTCTTCAATTTCTAAAGATAAACAAAATTCACGTCAATGGTTTTGGTTTTGCTCCATAATAATTTAAAAGGTGATTTTCTTTTGCCCTAATTTAAAAATGATTTGAATAAAGATTAAAAATATACAAAAAGTACAAAAACAAGGTAAAAAAAAATAATAATGCTGCTCCCCCATTTCTGGATCAATTGCTTATTTATCTCTTTTTTGGCACATGAATCTGTTTTCAACAATATTCCATATTCTGTCATTTTATATTACACAGTTACTTTGATAATATCTAATATTCTTTATATTGCCAAGCTCTATTTTAACATTAAATAAATATTAATCTTGACAATCACTATGTAATATAAAACCTTTATACGCATATGGTTTTGGTTTGGGTTATTTTCAGACTTGAACATGCTCAGAAAGAAATCTTATGGAAATACAGTGCATTTTTGGCGAATATGTCACTAAAAAAGATGTGCGTTCTGTTTTCAGATTTTTTTACATTATGCCATGTTTGTTTTTTTAAATTGTGTACATTTAGGGACTTTTTCTGTCATTTCTCCAAAATTGAATTATAATTTGGTTCTATAAGGTTCTATCTATCTGCCAATCAGCACTTTGAATACACACAAGAGGACCAATCAGGACCAGCTTTCTTTGTCATGTGCCCCGACTCCTAAGTGACAGTAGGAAATATCTGAGGGAACAATTCAACGCAAACCAATGTTTTAAAGAAACCTTAAGGTTGACCTCTTTTATTGATACTCTTGTCCAGGAGAGCAGCTCAAACTACAGTATTTCTGTGTTTTGTTGAACAGTTTATTTTTATATTTACTGTAGCTATCGACTCAACACTAGCAAGCAGCGCTAACTGTTAGCTTCCTAATTCCTATGTTAACATACACTCTCATAAAACAATGTTAAATGTATCGGGTAACTGGCCTGATACTAAGCTCATGCACTCATGACATAAATGTCATCAAAACATGTAAATGTAACTTTTTTTATATATGTAAATTGTTTGTGTTGCTTGAAAATGTATTGCGACAATTCATGTTCTTCAGATAGAACCTTATAATTCTAACCCGAAAGTGATTTTTCAGAATCAGAAGGTTCTATCTGTGTTTGAACAAATACAAATTTCTGAAAATATTGATGTTGTACATTAAGGACAGATTTAGGGTTTCTGTCTTTTCACATATAAAAACGGAAACGCGACAACATCTTAGCCCTGTGTCAGCCACCGTAGTACTTTGAAAGGGAGGGGTGGAGTGAGCCATTGGATGCAATTCCCAACTTCACCACTAGATGTATTTCATACACTGGACCTTTAAGTGCTTCTGTATCTATATTCTTTCTCTTTAACATCTATAGGTGAAGGAGTTTATCCACTCTGAGTTGCTTGTTCAGCTGTACTCTTCAGGAGATCAATACTCTCTGATGGATGAGTCACCTGAACAGGCCCTGCGTCGAGAAGAGGTGCTGCGTACCCATGGCGCCCTGAAGGAGGCGTTAAACATCATTACCGACATCTCCACCTCCACTATCTCCACCCCATTGCCGCCACCCGTTGATAATTCCTGGCTGCACGGAAGCTCCACGCTGCACCGAAGGTACCACTTCTTTCTACTTCCTGTTCACAAGCATCCAATCGTCAGGGTTCTCATCACCAATTTGAGGAATCTTGTGTTCCAGGGCTGGCAAATCAGGGAAAAGTAAACTAAAACTGTAAAACATACATTTAAAACAATAATTTCTTTGCAATGAATCAACTGGTTGAATTAATTTGAATCAAAATAACAAAAAATATCTTAACCAGTGATCACATGCGACTCTTGAGTGAAGGAAAAGAAGTAGTAATTCATTCGGGAACCCTGAATCACCATTTTGGATAAATATCAAATGTCATTGAAAAGCCAACTATTGAGTTTTCCAAAAGTCACTTTTTCGCTTTTTTTCTCTCTCAGGTCTCCTCAGGGTTACAGTGTCCCTAAGAAACATCCCGCACCAGCTGCTCCTCCACCAAACCGCTCAGAACCCTCCACCCCTCCCCTTTCCAACAGCACAGACACCACCAGTGCTACCAGCCGTCCTAAACGAATTCCTCCAAGCGTTCCCAGGTAAACCATCTCTTCAGACGTCCGCCTTCAAACCGACCTATCTACTCTCTGGCTAGCCTTTCGGTTATGCTACCTGCTTTAGACCACGGTCCATTCCTTGATCTTGGTCCATTTCAAGCAAAAATTTGGCACCACTAAACCATGACATGAGTCATCCAACTTATGTTTATCTACTGCTTGAAAGGGAATTTAACGTAAGTGTTCCTTCCATCCACAACACAGCTGAATAAACTCTAAATTAATAAAGTGCCCAGTGATTATAGGGCTGGAACTCGGTGCTCTGTAAATACATTTCAGTAAACCATTTTGATTGCTCCAAGCAAGAAAACATTGATGAAATGTTGGTTTTCACGTTTTCTGGGGTTTGTGTGTTACATGTTGTTGGAAAGCATATGTGACCACAAATCTTGTGCACTACTGCTGCCTTTCAGTTTACCAAGGGAGTTCCAACTTACAGAAAAAAACATTTGCAGTAAAATTTGATCAAGCAATTTGACAATTTCTTATTTCTTTCTGTTCTTTACGTCTTAAAAACACAATGCTTTTAATGCATCATATTGAAAATCAGTATTGATTTTCATGTGAAGAATGCAGTTCATATAAGACGGTCAGCAAATAAACAGTCTAATAATTCAGGGTTTTCATTACAAACTATATAGTAATATAATTTTTTAATAAATAATAATAATAAATTCATCATAAATGACACCCCTTAAACTCGTGACTTGCAGGCAGCATTGAGCACACAGCCATTTGTTCAGGACAAAAGCTCAGTTTCTTCTATTATACCTTCCAAATGTTGGGATTTATGCTCTTACCGAACACAACTAATAAGACCCTTGGTATCCTGAGAGTAAGGCTTGTTCTTGGATCTGTAACGTTACTTAGGATTAGTCTCAATGCTGCGAACTCGGAGACCCGAACTCCTCGTGAAATATAGGCATACCTACCTTTACATGCATGATGGATGAGACCACATGCTCACTGGTCCCAAAACTACACAACTGCATTACACGTACCATAAACATATGGCTCTGAGTGTAAAGAAAAAAAGAGCAGTTTGGCTTCAACAGATGTATGCACTCATTCAAGACACATGCAAACACATTTACTTTGAGTGTTAAAAAGCCCTTGAGTACAAAATTCTCAAGAAGTGTCTGGATGAGTATATAATGGAAAAATGGGGGAATGGGCATTTATATAGAAAACATTATTAGTAGGATTTTTATTAGGGATAATGTACCCATATGTACATTTTGGCTGATAACGATAACCAAACATTATTGAACATTGGAAGCCGATAACCGATATATTGACCGATGTGCAGTATCTAAATATTAATATAATACTCCTTAAGACTGAAACAAAAAGCAGAACAACCGTTTTTCTCTGAAAGATGGCTCTCCTGTAGCTCAGGGGTTAGAGCGTGGCGCTAGCAACACCAATGTCATGGTTTCGATCCCAGGGATTGCACATAGTCAGAAACAAAATGTATAGTGCAATGCAATGTAAGTCGCTTTGGATAAAAGCGTCTGCCAAATGCATAAATGTAAATCATTCACTGCAGAAAACAGGGTTCTCTATTATATCTCTATTACTACAAGTTCTCTTATTTTCGCCCGAAAATCATGTGTAAGCCTTCTTTACACTAGCTAACGATTCTTTAACCTTCAAACTTTTCTGGTATATTTTTAATTTAATAAACAAACTATGTATGGATGTTCTTCCAGAGCAACCCAGAAAAATGTTCTAACAGCCACGAGTCTAACAGGTCTCCAGACAGAAAGCATTCAGACAGCATATGGTTTTGTTCCTATAATTAACACATTCATAAATATTTACATGCTGTACTTACATTAACAAAGTTTAATCGTCCGATACCGTAAAAATGTGAATTACAGATTACTGGGAGAGAGAGAGACAATATGCTCTGCATAAAACAGCAGATATCTTCTGGTTGGCCGTGATTTTGTCTCATCAAGGTTCACGTTTAGTGTTTGCTTATGACTGGAAACTGAGAACACGGTGTTAATGATCCCTAAAATAGGCTTCACTTCCTTTATGTAAACTATACTTTTTGCAAAATCGAATGTATGACCCAGACGTTTCTTAATGAGACTCACTTGAGATGGGCGGGGGTCCTCTGGAAGTGTTTTTCATATTTGATTTGTAGTACAGATGGTCTCTCTTTCTAGCTCTTGTCTCGTTTCCATGTCAAAGCCGCATCACCAGAGAGTGTACACGAAGGCTTCTCGCGTGTCTCAGAGTTGTTTGACTGTTGTGTTGTGTAGATTTCTGGTATGTTTCATATTTCGCATGAGCAAGAATAAAGGAGCACGATTTCATCATAGGAGCATTGAAGGAGAGTTATGGTCAACTAACTGTTCAGACTCCCATAGCAAAGTTCCGCTGTTTGGTGCTTTCTCACCACTCCGGTGGTGTTTATTTCTTACGGCAAACTCTAAACTGGGTCCCAGTTTTGATCCCTTTTTCATTCCTCACCTCGATTTTTGGCCCATTTTTCATTTCTGCCTGATTTCCTTTTGCGTTCTGAAATGGGTCTGTTTGGACCTCCACCTATTTCTCCTCCTCTCTCGGCCTACTCCCGTCGCCCCCTTTAGTTCTCCCACTCACTTTTTTCACATTTCCTCTCACAATCACTCATCCCCACTCTCCAACTTTCCCTCTCTTTCCTTCCACCCCCATTCCCCCTTTTCTTTCCTGCAGAACTCATTTGAACCTTTTCACAGCTGTGCCATTACGTTCAGCGTGACCCGGCCCGGCATTACCTTTACAGCGCAATTCAGATGTTCATAGAAGTACATCGGATTTCCAAAGACATTCCACTTGTTCTTTTATAGTTAACTTAATAATTTCTCGCTTTGTTACCATACCAGTAAACCCTGGTATTTTCACGCTGCATATCTAGTATGGTGCTTCAAGAGTTGTTATGCTTTTCTTTCCATCGTCTCCGGCCTCTCTTTCTTTCTTTCTGTAAAACCGCATAAACTCGCCGCAGCTCAGGAAAACTAAAAGCTACTCTCTTCTCTTTCCCATCCCAGAGAGCTGCTCTCTCTGCCAGCTCCATTAGAGAGCGAGATTCCTGCATCTCCGCAGGGATCTTTCCAGGACCAGCTCGGCAGGAATGCTGGATTCATATTCCCTTCACACGTAATCCAACACACACAGATCTTTCGCTTGGAGAACCTGACAGCTCAGCCTGTCATTGTACCATGATCAGATGAAAATAATCTGATTTTGGGATCTTAAGGTGTAAACGTTGTGACTCTGTGGTGCTTTCAAAAATTTGGTTTGAATATTTCGACCAGAAGGAGACGGCAACATTAGCTCAACCAGTGGTTTGTGTTTGAGCTTTTTAGTTCTGTTTGACAATAGTTGTTCATCATTAATACTGTATATTATTTAGTGACTAGTATTACTACTATGAAAATTCCTTAAGATCTACAAGAATAAACAAACTCTAATGAGAAGGGGATACTTTGAAACGGAAAGATTGCTTTTGTGATTGTTTACAGTATTCATTTGTATTTTTTCATTTAAATCACAACTAATCCACAGGGTTTGGCGATCATTTGTGACTCATCTAAAGAATCTTTTTGTGTTCGTTTCTGTTCTGTAGATTTGATCTGGCCATTTTGCGTTTTAACTTTCATTTTCACAAAACAAAACAGACACACGGCAATTGTAAACACATGCAGCCATCTGAAGCAGAGGGGTTTATGGAAGATTGTTGTTATTTCCTTTAGTTGAATTGACAGAGCTGTGATCGCTGACCTCTGCGTATCCGTTCTAAAAACTCGGGTTATGTCTAATGTGTTTCAGGAGACAACCACCGGCAGTACCAACTCAACAGACACAGTGAGACCCCCATGCCATAATCAAGCCCACCTTTGAGGGAAAAATGCTCCAACTACAGGATCTGCTTAAATTTGCATTAAGCTACCTTCAAGAAAACCTGACACTCATCCTTTTTCATAGTGGAAAACATTTATGTAAATGCAGACCAGTTCTTGATCTTTGCTTTAGATAGATTGTGGTCATTTCACGGAATAAATCGTCTTTTAGTGAACATTGTGCTGTAATGCTGGAAAGCTTGTTCTTGTTTTGTACATATGTTTATGTTTTTTGGGTTCAACATTCTTTGTGCCGTTTTGCAACGATTATATAAATTGTGTTCAATCCCAGTGTTTTAACAGGCTTAAATAAAACAGATTTTTTTTAAATACTGCGTGCTTGAGAAATTGTGCGTCCTGCAATTAAATTACTTTTGTTCAGACTTGGAGGAATTTCATGAAAAGCCATGTAACATCCTGCACTGTTTATGTGAAAAACTCAAATTTAAAACTTACATATAACATTTAGAAATATATTATTTACAAAGAGTTTCAGAGAGTTTGCCATTACTGTGTCGAAATAATTGTGTGTGTCATATTATGCTGTTTGTTTATACTATATTCAGCAATATACATAACTTGAAGAACGGCAGAAACATGCAGTAATGTAACAATGGTTAGCGCTGCAGAAATACCTGGGCTGATATATGACTGACACCTTGTGGATAACAATGTTTTCACAATGATTTGTGTCCTTCTAAACACTTTTTCTAACTGTAAAAAGCACTAGTCCAGAAGCACTTTGTAAACACAAAAACATCATGTTCAAGCAACAATTTAAGACTTTATTATAGATGTAAATTAATACATCAAAAAATGGTCTATACATTAATTCTTCATAAAACATCTATAGCATTGTATTAAAATAGGATTTATTTGAACACTGTGCGTGTTAATAATAATAACATTCTTGAAAACATTTTTAAAACAGTCAAGCAATTCAGGAATATACAATTATATAAATACTGTTAAAGTCTTTAAAGCTCCTACAGTGAATTTGACCAATTTAGACGAGTCTCATAAAAGAAAACATCTCCGGATCATACAGCACTTTTCCTAAAACAGAATATCATAAAGACATTTGAATCCTTGTAGTCGTAAATCATGCTATAGAAATACAGTTTACACTATTTCAGTGTTGAGAATCTATTCACAATCCCAAAAGAAAATAATTCAACTGCATTTCGGCAATAAAAAGTTGTCCTGTTACTGTAAAGGCCTGTAAGTGAAGAGTTTGTTTGCAAAACCAAACATTTGAAGTTTACTGTCATCATGTTTGAATTGGAATGCACAGTAAAAAACACGATTTTAGATTTTTTTAAGTTTTAAGGTGTTTGAAAACGAACTCTTCAAATGTCCTTTATGCAAAATATGAGTTTTCTTTTGATAATGTGACCCGGACATGCTCATTTCACAATAGTTGCAAACTGTCCTAATATTACATCTCAAACACACAATTTGTATTCATCCCTGAGCTTGAGAAAGGTGCAAGAGATTTAAAACCAGCCCTCTTTAGACCAACATTTTGTAGAATAATAAAAACCCACTTCAACACTTCCTGTAACCCATGCAGTTTCCCGTCTAGTTTTTTAGTTCAGAAAGTGAGAGAGATCCTCTCTTATCTCTGCCTCGTCCCAGGGACCATGGATATTATCCTTATGCCTCTGCAGGTGGACTAGTAACAACGGACACAGTAAAGTAAGTATTAACAGAGTCACAGAAAGAAGCACAGCCCCCTCAGGCCACAGACTACCCACACCCCCCACTCCACCCAGACACACCAGCCCTGCTGCCCACGGAAAGCTCCATTTCGCCTTCTCACGTATACGATGCAGCAGACAGGGCCAGAGCGCAAATACCAGTAGAGCACAGCTCAGCATGGTGAAGGTATGCAGGGCACCAGGCAACCGAGACGCCAGACACACCGACCCAAAAAGAGCCGCGTTGAGGGAAAGGCTGCCGGGTGGGCTAGGCTGGGCATAGGGGAAAGACACCAAGTGAGCTAAGAGCATAACAGCCGACATGGCATACACAGTATCTGTACTAACAGACTCGGTCAGTGTCTTTAAAACTGGGGAGAACCCAAAGGTGAAAGCCAGAAAGATGCTGGCGCTCTGTAGGTCTGCCAGGCGGGTGCGTTGTCGGACCCCAGCTCCTCCCAGGATCTCGTAGAGTCCGTAGCCCAGCAGAGCGCAACCCATGCTGACCCATAACACCGCGGATGGCACCAGGTCACCCTGTTCCATGTAATACCACAATGTGAGAAAGATCGCCACCCACGACACCTGCTGTGCGATCAGCCCCGTCTCTCGCACCACGGACCAGTAACGGTACTGACGGACCCGGATGTTGCGTCGCAGCTCTTCCAAGAAACGGCTGTCCACGTAATTGTCTGGGTAAGGCTGCCGCTCGTACAGCACTTTGCGCCACGGGACAGCCGCCGGACCCCCGGGACCACTGTCTGCACCCATCACCTGTTAAAATACAAATACATAGCCCATCAGAATAAAAAACATTTAATAAAAAGAGCGCCACGCCAAATAACACACGGCATAATACAAGTTAACCCATCAAATGGCAGACGTAACGTACATCTGTCAGTCTGGAAACATAATAAGAGTTTTGAAATCGACATGACTAGAAAATGACTCAAATAGCTTAACGAGCTTGACTCGCGATCATTATTTACCAGGCGATTGATAAAACAAAATACACATCCACCACAAAGAGCTCAGATAAACATTAAAGCTATTACTCAATACAACACCCGAGGCGAATGCCTATTTGTTCAGACTTATTCATATCTTAAAAATACATATGACAACAAGCATTAAACATTAAATATTACAAAATAATAATAGAATCTTACCGAAAAAGGATTTCTCTTCCCTATGCTGTCATGCCATCACACACCCGGAAGTGACGTAATGTACAAACAAAAGTTGGAGAAGTTGACGTGCTAGTGCAGGAGCGCCATCTATGGGCCAGTTGATAAGTCCTCCAATAAAGAGAAGCCAAATTAATATTTTCTATTTCATATTTTCATAGAACATACAAAGACGACATGTTCACATTCAATGTATAAATTAGTTTAAAGTCCCAGTAAAGTGGCATTAAAATGTGTCTTTTGAGTTTGTCACACAACAGAAAAGTGTGTAATTAACTAACCAGACAAATTTGAATGGAGATAAAACATCCAAGTAAATAAAAGAAGTTATCGACATCTTGGAAAAATAGGCACGACTCTCAAACGCGCTGTCGCTACTGAAGCCACGCCCCCTCGCGGGTAACCGGCCGTTGTCATGAAACGGTTTCTCAACTGTCAAATACCGCTGGGGCGGGGCCATGCATCCTCGGACGCCTGTGTCGTCATCGTGTAACCGTTTTAGGCCCGCCCAGAAAATCCTGAACACAGAATTGCTGAAAAACTATCGTTTTTTATTTCTGATTTCTCTTTACCCGGACATATTCTGTTGCATACAGGGTGTAAATAGTATATGTTCAATATCATAAGCATGGAACATGGAAATGGATTGAACAATATCGAAGTAAGAAAAGAGATAAAAAGAGACAAACAAACAAACTTGAGGGTAAGAAATGTAATTAAACATCAGTTACATCAGTTAATACATAAATAAATTAAAGTGCTTACGAACTGAAATCGTCTTAACTGCTTTCCTATTTAATGATGGTAAAATAGCAACCACAACTTAACATATTTTAGGAAGAACTGAAACAGTGGTTTGTTAAATGTACACTTTTTAATGTACAATTGACAAAGAAAATAAATTAAATTAAAAAAACAAACATTGTTCTTAGTGGAGTCAGAATCCTAATATTCCAAAATAATATCCTTAAAATTTCTCAATATTCTCATTAATAAATGCGCTTATATCTTTCCAAAATTCTTCTGTATGACAAGACCAAAATAAGTGAAAGAAAAGTTTACAAAATTAGCTTCTTGTATCAATATCATTTTTATATTTCACCGTGAAGTGTCGCGAAATCATCTGTCAACCCTGCTGTCGTAATCTCTGTAGATCATAGGCTACTTAACCTATTCTTCTTAATAAAATATACAAGGACATATGACATAGAGCCCCGATGACTTATATGAACCCTTCAATCAAATCAGTACCAATGAAAATAATTTTAGACAATGGTAGGTTTAATATTAGGTCTATATGTTTTCAGTTTTTAAAATCAGTTTACAATTGTCAGCTAGTGTTAAATGTGATTTTCATTTACTGCCAACAGGGGGCGACAAAAGCTTTAAAATTAAACAGAAATGCATTCAGCGCAAAATATAACATTTCACATAAAATAAGTCCATGTGCTACATGATGCATTTTGTTTCAACCAGGAGATCGAATCTTCACAAAGCTTAACCTGACTTGCTATTTTTAGATTGATTTAAAATGACAAATTCAGAATTATAAGACGAAGCAAACAAGTGTAATTTAATTAAGTAATCATTTACTACGGTTTAAACACTTTGTAACAATAAAAGCAGCTCCTCAATGGGCCCAGTGATTCTAGCTGGTTGGCGTAGTAACAACACTAAAATAGCCTGACTGGAGCAACAGGATGAGCCTTGTTCCTTAATCTTGAACTGAACAACTCATGCATGCGTTTCTGCACTGCAGCAGTTTAACAAGCAAAACTTCAAACTGCTATGTTAACCAATGTCAAAAAATCAGAAAAAGTGTGTCTGCACTGCAGCAGTTTAACAAGCAAAACGTATTGTTTAACAAGCAAAACTGCAAACTGCTAAATTAACCAATGTCACATTAAAGAACAACCAAAGAGGAATCCAATCCCATTGTACAACCCATTGATTTTTGTTTGGCGAGGAGACCCTTTGCCATTGAAGCATGAGGGATTGAACTGCTGCTGTCATTACCAGGTCATGAATTCTGTTGCTAAACCCTCTATGATTTATGAACCCGAGAGCTTTTTTCCTAACTCCACATTTAACCTGGACCAAACCCAAATCCTGCTGACCAGTAACTCTTCTTTATGACAGGCTGAAGCGTTAAAGGGATAGGTCACAGAACAATTCTAATTCTGTCATTGTTTATTCAACCTCATGTCAATCAAAACCTGTATATGACACTTTTTTTTGCAGAACTCAAAAGAAGATATTTTGAGAAATGTCGTGGGTGTGTGTCCATAGAATGAAAGTTCAATATTGTTTGGTTATCACCGTTCTTAAAAAAAATATCATCTTTTGTGTTCTGTAGAAAAAATAAAGTCATACAGGTTTGAATTAACATGAGGATGAGTAAATAGGTAAAGAATTTTCATTTTTGGCTGGAGTATCCATTTAAAGTGGTAGTTCACCCAGAAATGCTGTCATCATTTACCCAGACTCTTGTCATTTCAAACCTTTTTGACTTCCTTCCTTCCGCAGAACACAGAAGAAGATATTTTGAAGAAAGTTGGTAACCGATCAGCAATGGCCCTTATTTACTTAGATTGTTTGGACAATGCAAGTGAATAGATGCCAGTTATCTACATTCTTTCAAATGTCTTCTGTGTTCTGCATAAGAAAGTACATCATACAGGTTTGAAATGACAAGAGGATGAGTTGGTGTGATTCCCATAATAAAAACGTTACAGCATGTGCATTAAGGGTGCGGTTAACGTACAAAAACGGTCAATTTAATCAGACATTACTAATCAACAAACATTTCACATATGTTTCATTTCAAAATAGTAAGCTTCTTTATTTCCAAAACCTTGCTGCGTATCAGTGTATTTTTATCAGTGCCTGAAAATCCAGTAACTACACCTTATACAGTTAACAAGTCAATGAGGATTTTAAATCTATAAAACACCATACAAAAACGCAAAACTATTCGTTCTCTGTTAAGCCTTATCGTATACTTTAAAAACATCTAAGAGGTCATACACCTGATGAGATCTCGGTCACACATAGCAGCAGTTTAAAGAACAACTTCAATGTTTAGTTTTATCAAAGTATCACTGAGTGCTTGGCTCAAGTAGAAAATGATTGTCTTCATCACAACAAGGCAAGACGGATATAAAAGGTGGGAAGGAGGGCTGAGGATAAGAGAAACTCCAGCCATCGCCAGTCCAAGGACACTTTGATGAGAAATCCGAGAAGGAAGCACAATATTAATGGATAGTAAGTTAGAGAGGTGCGTTTTTCAGTTAGTAACAGGAAGTGAGGTTATGTGCGTGTTTTTTTCTTGTCCTCAAAAAGGCTGCGTAGCAAGTAGACCTGTATCCCGGATACGATCACCATGAGGACAAGGTTGGTACAGGACCACATGTTAACCCGTTCGTAGTTGCTTTCTTGTAGGTTGCGGTCACGTGACTCGAAAGCTCTCAGCACCGTCTGGATCTGAAGACTCTTGCCCAGGCGAGCTTTCACGCTGTTGATGGTGTCCTACAAAGATAAAGATACTTAGAAACCATACAATCTAGTCAGTTTTTTATAGTCAAGGCTATTTTATAGTCAAATCTTGGAAGGGATATGGTACACGCATTCTGAAAACATTGGCTCAATGGACAAAGACCTGGCGGGTTGACAAAGTGGACTTAAACACTATGACCCAATAGGAACGGATAATTTCCTGCTGTTATTTTAGATGGAAACTTCCTGTTGTTTCCTTATATGGCATTTAAGGGATACTCACCCGAAAATGAAAATTCTGTCATCATATACTCACCTATGGAATAATAACACCACCCATTGACAACCATAGTAGGAAAAAAACAATGGTAGTCAAAAGTGCCCGAGAACTGTTGCCTGTCCTACATTCTTCAAAATGTCTTCTTTAATTTTTTTGTTCTGTTGAACACAAAAGTAATTTTTCCTACTATAGAAGTCAAATGGGGCAAAATCTGTCTGGTTATAAACATTCTTCCAAATATCTTTCTCTGTGTTCATCAGAACAAAGACATTTATAAACATTTGGAACAACTCGAAGGTGAGAAAATGATGACAGAATTATCAAAGTATCACTTTAATGTAGAATTAGTTTCTATACACATAAAACTGTTCGTTCATAATGGTGTCATTTAAAATGCTAGCAGTGTCACTTTGACAACACCTGTGCTGCCACAGCATTCTGGGAGTTGGCATGCTTTGCCTTGTTTATCTTCATTGCTTTGGTTCAATCCAATGTCATCTCAACACCTAGTAAAACTGATGCCATATGCCAAGTAAACATCATGTTGAAATCTCAAACTGGAACATCAGAGATTAAGAATCAAGGAATTTATAATGAAACTGTAAGTATACAATTTCGGGGTCTAAAAAAGCTTTCGAATAAGAGGCTTTCTATAACTATATCAAGGATCACTGAGGCTGGCCAGCTATGCAGGCCCTTCCATACATTCGAAACAATGCTTAGTTTCAGCCCGAAGAAGTTTTCCTTTTCATCTCCTGCGCCATGTTGTTTAAATAGCAAATGCATTTGCGCCCATTTGTGTGCCCATGAAAATAAGGTCTTCAGGCACATTGTTGGCGCGATGTTATTTTGAGGCAACTGAAATAGACTGCGCTTTTAACCAACTTAAACCTGTTCTAAAGTCAACGGCGCAATATATTTTTGTTATTTAAAGAGCATGTTAATAATATACGCCTAATACACAATATGTGCCTAATACAGCGCGCATACACTTATTTTACACTGAGGGATGCGCAGCAGCACATGACAATGCCAAATATTACAAATAAATGGATTACAATTTAAATTATTATTATTGAGGACATAAAGAAAAAAAAAACGGGCTTGTCCTGTAGATGGTCTGCTCGTGCGCTTTAACCTTTTGCACGAGCAGACGCGTTTCCTGTCTGGAGAATCGTCCAGTCTTTGCTCTTCTGAATTCCGCCGTGTAAATAGTGAATCCGCCATGGCGTGAGCGCAACGGGCTCTTAAAGGGAATGGGAGATAAGACTCTGATTGGTTTACTGGATGTTTTGCATAACACATCCATGACTCATCGACAGAATAGGGACAACCCTTTGAGATCATGCGCATGGCACACCGACCATTTTTCCCATCCTTCAGCAAGCAAAAGTGGATTCGGACACGTCCCAAGTTCACTAGTGACTTATGCTTTTGGACCATGTGCTTAGATCGTTAAAATAGGGCCCTATATATTTCCTTGCTGTAGCCCTCACAGACACATAGGGTCTTACCATAATATCTTCCAGTTTCATATCCAGAAGGTCTGTTCCCTGTACATATGCTTTCCAGTCCTCAGACTCCTGTCCGTCATCCATATTGTCCAATATCAACTCAAAGAAGATTATCTTCTCAGAAATGGCACTAAATGTGTTATCAAAACAGATCATGTAGTCTCCCTCTTCTGTTTCCACACTAAAGGGAACCAGTCAGAAACAAAGTGAAAAGAAAGTACACACACAATTATTAGAGAGGAAGGCGCTTTACAGTCTCTGTGTGATTATAGAACCATCTGCTTGCTTACGTGTGAACCCCATCAGACTTCCTGTAGTCCGAGGCTAGAATGTGACCATTGGGTGCATGCAACTGGAAGTCTACATCTAGACTTGCTCCATCCAGAACCTGAAAACAAAACATGAAGTGAATTTTTTTTAATTATTGTCGATTTTACTATACTAATAGCACAGATATCAACATTTGGTGGTTCAAATACCCATGTGAGGTCTCCCAAGTTTTTAAAGCATTAGTTTTATTTTTAGTGTATGATTTTTCATAGGTGTTCCATAGTGCCATTTTCAGGATTGTCACATCCATAACGGTACATATTCCTCATAAATGGTCACATGGAAATTGAAATAAACAAACTATTTTATGATCTCTGAAGAGGCATCCCTTCTGCATTTGTTGGGTATAATTGCTTCATGTTTGTACATTATAATTCACTGTTGTCTCCCAAAAACTTTGTAAACTTTTTGTCACATCCATAATAGATGTTTATTTCCCTTTTTAAAATAGAAAACTTGTGGATAGACAGATATATTTTCTTGATGTTTCAACTCTATCAATAAGGGTTCAGTTAAAAATAAACAAATGGTTCAGTATATTGCTAACAAATACATTCCCTGAGCGTTTTTATGTCACATCCATAACGCTGGAATTGCCAACATGCATTACCTTTTATAAAGAATCATTATGGGGGTTAGTTTTGGGAAAGAGAATCAATACTCAAGTCTAAGAAATCACAGTCATTTTTTTTGTTTGTTTGTGCGTTTTCACTTGAACTTTAGCTTTATTGTGTCACAAGTGTCATTTTCATAATGCAGTATATTGCATTAGACACTATTGCAACTTGTTTTGCAACCAGCATCTTAAGGTGACTGATCTGTTACATTAAAAAGCTTTACATCCAATGGACTAGATCTAAACTTTCTTGACATCAATGTCACAACAATATTAAAAGACCCCCCAAAGGCGTATCGACCCAATAAGATATTTTTGAGCTTGGCCGCATAATCGTTTAGAAATATCTTGATTTTTAAGGCTCTTCTAAAATCACTCCAAGTCATCTTGAGTCTCAATTGAAAGTATGTTGAGGCCCCTAGTGGACCCCCGACCCCGGTACAGAAACACGGATTTGGATCTAAATATGGGGCACCTGTTAAATGCGACTCTTTCGTTAGGTTCGAATGTCTAACATCGGGTTTACACCTTATGTACCATGTATCATTCTAACGGTTGGAATTTCACGACATCTTAAAATATAATCATCTGTCAAATATTTAGATGTACCTGATACTCGATTTCCAGTGAAGCGTCTTTCTTCATACTCTGGTAGAAGCACTCTTTGCGTCCGGCGGGTAAAGTAAACGTAAAGTCACTGTCAAGAGACTGAGAAAAGGCGCTAATCGCGGACACACACAGGGATAAAAATGCCACAAACACTCGAAACACATCCATGTTACGCTGCTTCTAACTACACATCTAGGAAGAACTCCAGATACCGATGAATACGGTGCTTCTGTAAACTTCAGAGGCAGCTGTTTGGGACAGCTCACCAAAAGAGTTGGGATTGTTTTACTTCAGGACCCCGCCACATTAATACTGATTATATTATTCAGTGCGACGCTTAACACCTCGTCATTGTTTAGGCATTGTTTAATATTTCTTTAAAAACTACCGAACAAGGGTTTTACGTAAATGCATTAAATATTCACGTACCATTAAAACATCAACAGGCATGTTACGCGATGTACTAAAATGATGCATTGTGGGAAATCATGTTTTTAAAGCAGCACTCGAGAGTAATTTCCAGAACGTCACGTCGTGGTCGATAGCTAAATGCATACCGCATGAGAGGCAGATATGTTTGAATATTTTTCATACAAATCAAGGGATAACATACATTTTTATTGACATCAAACACCAGCTGTGAATATTTAAACGTAAACATTTACGAATGCGCATTATTCCACATGTGGAATTCTTTATTCGAGATGCCATTTGTGTGTGACCCAAAATTGTCGTGTCTGAAACTTTCTTTTGACCATATTTACCATATTTGAGTCATTTCATTGCCAAACAACAATTTACTTCCCGCATCACACTGGGATACGTTTTTTTTAACAGCTCTCACTTTGAATACCCCATAGATTCAAGTTAATGTCTTATAATTTGAAATATAAATGTATCAGTTATTCTACAATACGGATGATCTGGCAAATGATCATTACGCCTCTTATCATTTAGGTGACGCGTCTGCTGTCAAAACTTCCAACTCATCTAGCTTTCTAAAAGGGCCGGGACCAACGTAATACTCTGTTCCTATTTGCTGACGGAGGGGCAGCGGGAGGGGTAAGCGCTGGCCAGCTTGTTCAACAGCAGCATACGACGACGGAAAGAGGCAGTCAACGATTATCAGCGGGGGGTTCAACACACACAATCTCCCAAGTGTTTGTTCTTTACATCGAAACACACCCCTTTGCTTTGATACAGTTGTAAACAATTAGCATTATTAGGTTGCCTTGGCCGTAAGTATTAGAGGAGAACAGATAGAAAGCGAGGATGTTGGTCCCCGCGGGAAGATAATGAAGAAGCTGCGCGTGTTGTTGCTGTGCGCCGTTTTAGCTCTCCTGTGCTGGTAAGTCCAAATATTCGTACATTATATTTAGTACAATTATATCATAATACATCCACCCATGAAGCTGAACAATAAACGAGTGATATTTTGACAGAGACCAAACGTACCATTCCGTCTCTCGTGATAGCTTCGTGCTATAATGCTAACGTTAGTTCAGTAGCTTCGGAGGTGGGATGTGTTTGAGCTTTGTGTTATGACAGTGTGAACACTGAGTCAACAGATTTATATAGAATTTAAGTGTAAAGATGGTTTAACATCACACAGATGTGTTGCCATCCTGTGTCAGCCAACCATCCTATTTGGATTGATGGTTTTAATAACGGGCTGGTGGAGAAACACACTGTCATTTTTGTAACAGCTCAATACTGACTTTGTGTAACTGTTTTAGCTTGGCTTTTTATGAGCGGTCTAAATGTTTAACGTTAGTGCTTGACTTGAAAGTGCTCTAATTTTTTGTTGTATGCGAAGTTGTTTGTATAGCTGGCTTCATAGTTCATAACCGAAAGCTCATGTCTGCAACTCGTGTTTTTTGTAAGAATTGTTCAGAAGTGAGCTGGATATGGCATCAAACGCTAACCCAGTTGCGTATGAGTTGACGCAAGTTATAACATATTTAAAGAAAGATTATAAAGAGATTGGATAAATGATCACAACTGATAATATGAGCAGCTCTTTAAAAATGATGTATCGTTCAATGGAAGCTGGAATGCTAAACTGATTTCATTTAGCGATTTTTAATGCTCAATACTTTTTCCTGCTATCAAAAGTTTAAAATGCACGTCTTGGCAAATCCTTCTTTAAATAAGCAGTTAAAATGGGAGGTTTAGAAAAGAAGCATGGGACACTTAAGGTGGACATGACGTGCGATATCAACGAAGTCCGAAAAACATCTTGGTCAACTTTTTATCATCTCATTGTAATAGAAAAGTTGCTCCACGAGGAAATCCCTCAATTTACATAGAAGTTCAATCAGATTTGTCATATTTAAACTGCATGTCACGTGATATTAAATTTGAATGATCATATAGTATGTGTGTTTGCAGAAAGTTATCTGTTATTGTCGTTTGGATCACAAATTTGGCAATCTTAATAGTATAAGGTTTGTATTATAGTTTTGTAATGTAAAAGTCAGGTATGTTTATATTTCACAATTTAACAGACTTAAATTATTTTCTTGATTTTGATCTTAAAAATGTTCAACGACATTCCAACATGTATTTCTGTATAAACAGTATCTGATACTCTGCAGCTAAAACGCAGGGATATGCACACGCACAGTCCTTTTTTCAACCAGTAATTTTAAATACACTCTGTTTCAGTGCTTGATCTTGCCGTACAGTTTAACTTCAGTAAGTAGAATGTTGTGATCACTCCACATACAAGTATGTCTTGGTTACTCTGTATAATCTAGACACAGCCTGCTGTTATGGGCAGGACATGGTGCTGCTTGGCACATGCTCTTACCCACAGCAAGCCTAACCAAACATTCTTCTCCTATACTTCTTACTTTTTCTTTCTTCCTGATTGTTCTTTCCTTGTTTCTGCGAACTTCTTATTGTAATACCTGAGAATGTAGCATATCGATGTGACATCTTCCTTCATACCTCCCGCACCACAGATAACTAAGGCGTTGTTAAATTCCTAGTGCAATACAAACATTTCTCACCTCTCTTAATAACATTAGCGCTGGGTCAGTAAGTACATTGTGAAAAATCAACCCACATCCACATGAAGCCAGAGCTTTCTCCATTCAATTTATTTTTGCTTTTCACAGCGTCGTCTCAAGAAATATCTGCATACACACAAACCACTGAAACCAACTCAAAACGTTGTAGTATACATGCCAAATCAGTGTGTGGTGCTGTAAATCTGCTGCAGAGATACACTTCAACGAAGACGACTAGCATGCGCATAAACTTTGCGCACTGGGGTGATGATGACATCATTGTTAAGAAAATATACAGATCGGCTGTACCCACGAAAACACAAGGATGGCGTCTTCAGATTTAACCACTCTGGGAAAAAATTGTTTTACATTTAGTCATTTAGCAGACGCTTTTATCCAAAGCGACTTACAAAGAGTTTGGGGAGCAGTAAGCAATATGTCATACTTGTGGCTCTCAACACGCTGGATTTATTTGGACGAAAGGCCGATATGATACAAAATCGTTACATTCGCAGATAAACGTGTGGATGGCCTGTCCCATTCTGAACTGCCCATCACCCACCTTGGGTTTTGGGTTGGACTTCTAGGTTGTCACTGAAACGCCAACCCTTAGTCTTGACTTCACAATGCATAACTGCTTTTCAGCTTTGTGCGACAAAAAAGTTCATTACGGTAAACTTTATTGTGACTTGTCTTTGCCAAAAATAGGCATGAATTGTTTAAAGATTGGGTAACACAGTTTCTGTCAATCTCATATTAGTGTTGAGTCCCTACTAATGTGGGTATCAATTCTGATGTTTCGATTCCCATTCACAAGCTCTCGATACGAATCGATGATTATAGATTTAATACAAATCCTATAGATCTTTCTAAAAAAGATTGGTAAATATTAACTTACAATGGTGAATTGAAAATGAAATGAAGAGCCACAAACCTGTATATTAAACTTTAAACAAACACACTTGGTTATATTGAAACAGAACAGTCACATACGTTGATCAAACAGGATCAGGTTATTTACATGCAAGACAAAGTAACAAACACAATTTCACAAAGTAAGCTGTAAAGAGGGGCTACAATCATATGAACCGCTGCCTTTTATGCGAAGGTGATGTTAATTTCATGATACACCTGCATCTGCCATGTTAATTAAGCAATGAATGAAAGATATGCTGTTTGATTATTTCAGAAAAACACGAGCTGCTGGAGGCAGGCAGTGGGACGGAACTACATTACATAAATCCCTTCGTGGTTTTTTACATTATACACGTACACGCAGATTGCCAATAAAGAACAAACATATGACTTCGTTTGAATTACTGCATACAGTTCATGTTCGGCATCTAGCGCTGGGACCGCATCTATCAGTTTCAAATGATATCCAAATCCAGTTGTATATCCACAGTTTATAATAATAACATCCATCACTGAAATGCCGTGAACAAACAGACACACCTAAACTTCACTATCGTACGAGTAACAAGCTGCAGCTAAAGGCCCACAGCGCAGCCAATCTTAATGGTAAGCAGGTCTCACGATTCGGTTGGTGCGTGAGCAGCTTTTGCCGTGCTGTGCTTCTCATGGAGAATTGGCCAATAAAAGGAATAGGATCCCTGTCACGAAACAGTTGGCGTGTTGGAGGAGTGCACAAGCACAGCACAGAAATACAACGTCATACGTCCAACTCGTTTTTTTAAAAGTTGACTATGTTAAGCATGAGGAGCCAAGCACGTTCAACACTGTAAAGAAGTCAGAATGCTTGACATGCCATGTTATCACACCTTTAAACAATTTAAATAGTTTGAAACATATTTGGTGAGTTGCATAAGAATCACATCTTACATTTTAAGTTTACAAAGCAGAGCTGAAAGTCAACGTGAAACATGTTTGTGCTGACTTTATCATTTTACTTCAGCCTTGCATCTGAGTGCCTGAGTAAAATAAATTGTGTATCCATCAGGATTTGATTGGATTGTTGCATGCATACCAAAATGGAGCCCACAGCTCCGATAAAAGGAATTCATTTGTAACTCAGCTGACAGCGGAAATCATTTTAAAGGCACATCACACGGATTACAGAGGCAAACTCTTTGTTGGAAACAGCCATGCGCTCATCATTCTTGCACAAAAAGATCAAGAATGTATGACATGGTTACACGTTGATGATCAGTGTTCTGGTTACGTTAAGAATTGAATGAATGTGAGCATTGCGGTTATGTAAAGTAATTTTTGCCCCCTTTGTAAGCAACTGTTTAAGTTTCCAGGCACCATAGGCATAGCATAGTCATATAGGGAGCATATAGGACTGAGTATACAGACTCGCACTATGTGCTCATGTATGTATGTTGCCAATGTTATAACTAAATGAACAACACACAACAAGAGTTCTTTGCAGTTTGTGACCGTAGCCTAGATTAGTTTGTAGATCTTGTTTGTTTTGTACATATACAATACAGTATGTGAGACATGTCATGGTAAAGAACAAAATGTTCTCCCCTCCCCTCTATAGGGAAGTCAGGTTTATTATGAAAAGACCTTCACCCCTAACCCAACCCTGTATGCAGGCAGGGTCTGACATTCGCACACAATATGGGTTTACCGATATTTGCAATTAGTATTGATTTATTCTCTAGCTGTTGTAAATGTTGTAGGTAATGAGAAACTAAATGCAGCTACATTATGACAGCTAGGTATAGTAGGTGTTTTACTGTGAATCTTTCACATCTCTCATCACAGATGAAAATATCATTTTAATGGGTCTAATAATGACCATCATGAGCTACTTAATTTTCAAGCTTTATACTTTTAAGCTTTATAGGTTTTTATTTATACCTTCAGACTGTCTTCCTCTGTAACAGCTGGGTCAGTGTGGCACATACAATATGACTGAAGTAGACTACTAATGATTTATACCGATAATGCTTTCATTTAGAGCCCTGCATAGAAAGCAGTATAGGGTAAGAGGAATTGAATAGGGAAGACAGGCAGTCAGAAAGCCCCTGTGCTGTGTTTGCTGGTGTGTTAATGTATGGAGTAGGGTTTGTCTGAATACCCTTTTTGGAGCTCCGGTAGTAATCAACACCGAATATTCAGAGGGAGGGGGCTGAACTTGTTCTTCTCTCTAATAAAAGAAGGAATCTCTGTGTCTGTCTGTCTGTCTGTCTGAAAATTTATTATTTATTTAGAGTGTTGTGATTCCTCAAGAATTTTAGTAGAATTCAGTAGTGTATTCAGTTGTTAAAGAGGAAGTAACATTGAAAATGTCATTTCATGCAGTGTGTTATGTTGCCGTGTTTGAAAGTAACTAGTCTGCCAAGTAAGTCCGAAGGTAAATGAACAACAAAGTTATTGGCTTGTTAAAAAGGGAGTCGAATCTGAGACATGACCTAGTCCGAGTCTCTAATCCCTTCATATCTACATCACTAGAAATCGTCCCCGCCTACGTTTAGATGGGACTGTCGTATAAACTTCACTCTCCTCCCCCAAACACTGTCGCTCGTTCGTGATGCGTGGGCATCATGTCTAGAACTTGTGTACTACGTTGTGCAACGAAGTCCGTCTTACTTAAACTACCAAAGGAAGAACTTCTGAGGAAACAATGGTAGCAATTCATTTTTCTAATTTATTGTGCATAGTGTTATGTCTGTGTTTAGCAAATGCAAATAAGACTAACGTTAACATGTACCGTTATTTTATTACTTTTGTTATTAAGAGTATTTTAAGTAAAAATAATATTTTAATTTATCGATTAGCGTCTTTGGATGTTTCTTCGTCAAACTGCTAGCTATAGACTGTATGTTATATATATATCCTACCTCCTGTAAACCGTAATCCAGTAATGAGGATGGGGTCCATTTGCGACACTTGACGAACCACGTTTGACCAATTACAGCAGACTCCCGTAATGTTTGATAAGCGTTTGCTTGCGGCAGACCAATCACATGACACTAGGCTTGCGGCTAGGAGGGGATTAGACAGATGAATCGCGAAATGAATCATTTGAGAGTCAGTCAAGAAGTAAGAATAACTGCCTACTGGTGTTGCGTGAGGTCAGACTAAACAACTGAATAGTGACACGGGAGGGCATGAGAATTAAGTGGTGACGTGAGAAGTACCGTTTTCAGGTCCAAGCATCTATTCATTTCAAGCAGGGCTCCAGCTTGAATAGCTGTTTATGAGCACTGTATTCATATTGCATATTTAAGCAAAACATTTATTAACAGAAAGTCACCAGGCTTACGGAATCTCCGACATCAATATTTCAATAAATAATAAAAAATTAATTGCAGACTGGCCATGTGGGATTTCATAATGAAGATAAAGGTTAGGGTCGCGGTTTTATGGCTCGCCATGAGCGTATATTAGCATTTTATATAGTAGTCAACATTTGAAGTGGATAAAAAAAGGGAATCAATGTTGTCCAATAATGGGTATTGTTCTCGTCCTAGGACAAGTTTGATTGATCTTTTTGATCCACTTCAAATGTTGACTAATGTGTATTAGTCAACATTTGAATATATATTTTATATATATATTGTTGCAGTAGTCTCTGTATAGCCCATCTCCCACTTCTTTAAGCAATAAGCACAGGGCACATTGTCTCCCACAGACATTCTTCACCCCCTTCTCATACTGTATACCAGGATATTTTTGTACTAATGGTGGAAAAATGAGCCTATGACCAGTTGGAGAAGTAGGAAGGTTAGACAATTACTGTTCATATAAACAAATGTATGGACATACAAAATAGAAATAAGTTTGCAGAAAATTTTATTTGTGAAAAGAAAAGTAAGGATTTTGCATCCATTAAAGAAAGCAAAACACCCATCTAATGTATAATGCATGCATGTTTTTACTCATGCTGCCGGTAGTAGTGCAAGACCATTTTTGTCAATATTTAATAGCCTTTTCCATTTCTCTTATTTAGCTTGCAGAGTCATCTTCTAATGTTGGGACATCACCAACATTTTTTATTAAATCTTATAAGAGTTTCAAACTGTTAGAGACCACAAACACGAGGACAAGAAATCCTAGATTTAATCGTTTTGCTTCTATAATATGTGGTGCAGCGTGATGTGACGAAGAAAGAAAGCACACCACAAACGAACAGAGTCCTGACTGCGAATACAGACTTGACAATAAATTGTTGTTATTTCTCGGTATGTTTATTTTATATCTGTACAAATATTTATGTGATTTTCATTTTACAATTACTATTCATCGTTGAGAAATTGCTCAAGCAGCGCGTTATAAAGCATTTAAGGTAGCACAGCACTAGATCTAGTCTTCAGAATAATTAAAAAAGGAATTTAATAAAATGTTTTGTAAAAAATGGCTGTTGATATTATCACCTGAAAGAGTGATAATTTCCCTGGCCTTACTACCTCCACTGGAGCTATTTTTTTCTGTTCTACCTTAAAGCACACTCTGACTCGTACCACTATTGTAATGCAGGGGATCCATATGTCCGATGTACATAACCTGAATTTTTATTGAAATGATTCGTAAAATTGCGACGATTGTGTTTGTAATGCTTTTGACAGAAAACTGACAGATAAAAGAAAAGAGTTTGGAAGTCATGACTATGGTTGTTATGCTTCTGTCATCTGTCTTTCTGATTGTGTATAGTTTTGTTCCATGTGACAATCAACAGAGTTCTTACATTTAAATTTAGTCATTTAGCAGACGCTTTTATCCAAAGCGACTTACAAAGAGTTCGGGGAGCAATAATCGATATGTCATACAAAGAGCAATAGTACAATAGGTGCTAATACAAAGTTACTAGTTTCAACAAAAGCTAGACCACTACCTGTTGAGAGAAGAGGATTAGTGTACTTTTTTATATGTCTGTCAAGTTCTTTCGATCAGGTTCATTCATTCTTAACACATCCGACCACCACAAAATCTAATAAAATAATCTGCAGAGCCGTTTAAAATCATCAGGACTTTACCTAGGATTGTCGGAATAGGAAAAATCGTCCCGACTATTTTGTGACGGAATTACTTACCAGTTTCCTGATTAACTGCTTTAGCAATCCTAATGTTTCCGGATTCTTGCAAGTTTTTTTTATGTTGTTCCTGAATCCTGGAGCTAATAACTCTAATATGTTCTTTTATGTTTCCCAAAACTGTATTGACGATCCACAGGCTGGCGACAGAACGATCTGACTCTAGAGAATATTGCCCAACACTACCTTGAAAATGATGGGTGATCTCCATACTACTCTAGATGGTGAACGACATCGACAATCATCCCACTCTCCTGCATAACGTCATTAAGCTTTGCCTTTGTTGTTGTCGTTTCGAAAGTGCACCATGTTGCGGTCCAAATTTACATATTGTGCCTTTAAGTGCAAAATAGCTGCTAGTCTCCGCCCCTTTTAAGCAGAAAGTGCAGCCAGGGCCTGTGCTTCCAACGACCAAGCAAGCAAGAAAGGGTCACATAAAGCGAATGAGAAACCCTGTGTTTGTGCTTGCTTACTTTTGCCATGGTGCCGGAAATTAATTCACGTATGTCGATTGCAAAAACAAAAATGACTACAGCGCCATGGGTGGACACGTTCAGAAAAAGGTAATATTATAATAATAACGGCTACCTACGTCAGAAAGGGAGTGAAATCTGAACAGCCCGTTTTCTCACAGACTTGCAGAGATAGGCTCACATAATCTTACGCATCTCTCTTTCCTGACTTGTTTGAAGTGAGTGGAGTGTGGCCGTGTGCACCTTCTCATCTTCCGTGTTCGCATGCACTCTCCTTCGATGAGCTCCGTGTGTGCGCAAGCCCTCGGCCTCTCGTATTTAACTTGCATTAAATGCAACACTTGCTTGTTTTTCTTATCAAGAACTGTTAAAACTAAATAAAAAAGATAACCATATATCACAGACTGTCAATAGACCTTGCCTTTTGTTTTGTCTGTTTTCTTTTTATATTACAGTTCCTGGCAGGTTTAAATGCAGTTATTTTATGTAGTTTTCTTTTTTAAACATTAAAAAACCTATATATATTAATTCATTATGAATATTTAATGATAATTATAAGCTTGCAGTGAAAGTGAGACTAAATAAAAATGTAACAAATTACGTCATTATTAACTAACCAATATTAAAATAATCGAATATAAAATTGTTGAAAAATGCCCATCCCTACACTGCATATCTAAGGAAGTTCAGTTATAGATTTGACTTTACTTTCTTTTTGCAGTACTCATCTGTTCACATTTTTTCAGCAACTGAAAAATCTGTTAAATAATTCCTGTACATACCTGAAACAACATGTCAAACTATTTAGAATAGTTCATCACAAGAACAAAGATTAGGGGTAAAGGCTGTTTAAGGAGCAAATGTATCACACACTGAATTGATAGTTTTAGGAATAATTGTAACTTCTGTATAGATCAATTCCGCTTTATCCAGGACCAGAGATGTTGGGTGAAAAATTAAAGCGATTATAATGCACTGGATTGTTTTATTCTTGGGGACTTTAATTCTTAAACTAATTCTGTGCTGGTTGGCAGAATTCCTAGACATTGTCTAGCTGCAGCATTGGCCTACTTTTTGAGAATGCATTGGCTGTATGCTCCACAAGCCTGTAGTTGTTCTCCTCCCATGGCCACGTTGCTGCATGCACATCTGAAGCATCTAAATCTTTGGATTTCCGTCTACTTGGTTTATTATTTAATTCATCCTTGAATTTAGTATTACATACAATGCATACAATATTCACATTAGAAATGCGCTCCTTTAAAAGAAAAATCTACATTAATATTATAATAAAAAATGGTAAACCCATGAATTTTGATAGAAAATCCTAGTTTTAGTAGGCTATTATTCTTAAACATTTAAGGGCTTTATGGACATTGGCACAGTTACATGGATGTTTCTACTTCCTAATAGGGAGGCTCCGAGATAACGTATTTTTGTAACTTTGGAGCGATGGAACTTGAAGTCCAAAAATCCTATGGGTTTTTTAATAGGTTTTTGCCAAATCGGCTGAAATAAGGTCTGTAGGAACAAAACCTCAAAATATTTTCATATTTTATATCAATAAAGCTCACCCACGGTTCAATATGTAACTCATTTTTTTTACTCATGGTTTGGTTCTGATGGCTTGGCACATTGTAAAAATGTACACCGGCAGCTCACAGAAGTTCTCGGTTTACTGTTCAACATGTCAGTAAGATAAGCTTCTTGAAGAGGTTTTGCGCATCAGAATAATTTAAATAACCTAATGCAACTTGTGATTGCTGTAATGCATGTTTAACGGCCAAAGATAATATATATCAAGCCATTACAATTAATTGGAAGAAATTCAACACGGGAGGTGCTCTTGCTATGATGTAAATAGCGCTCCGAAAGGCTGCCGAGTGGCATGACTTGTTAAACAGACTTTGGCATTGTTCCTTACGATGCTCTCTTTGCATGTTCTCGGTGAGAGCAATGCGAACGTGCTGCTTTCGAATGCAGTGTAGAACAGATTAAATACATTTACCAAATTAGGACTGGGTCTACAATAAAGCCGCTAGGCCAGCCCCCGTCTGTTCTTCAGCATTATACTAGAGGTCGACCAATTGATTGACAGATTCGGGGGAATTTATTATTAATCGTCATCGGCCAATTGTGGCGCAAATGAGGTCGATTAACAGGCAGGTGCATCTGTGAGCAGCTAGGCGTTGTTGTGGAACACATGTCGCTGCCTCTAGTGGCAAACAGATTACCACCAGCATAACACCTTGATGTCCCCCTCTGCCTGCTAACTTTCTAACTACCTTCACAAGAAAACGGGAAGACTTGTATTCTTTTTATCCTTCGTTCTTAATCTAACCTTGTATATTTCATTGGTTAAATATGATGCTACTTGAAAACATGAGTAACCTTTTAGATCTCTATTGTTAGCGAGCCTTCAACCTAATAGTATGTATGCACGCGTACTAAAACCTGGTAACGAGTCCAGCAGCTAAATTATTACAGTTTCCCACATTGTATAGTTAGATAAACACGACGTTACCAATACGACGTTTCTATACTGGATCATTTCTCTCCCTCTGAGGCTGTGAAACCGAGAAACTCGCACTCTGCAGCCATGCCTTGTTTTTGTTAAAAGACGAAACTTCTGGCTAAAATGTGAATGTTACTTTCCTGCTTAAATGTGTCTGTGGGTCGGACTCTGTCTGTGCCTTGTATTAAGATGCGGTTTTGTTGGTCTTTCCATCAAATTGATGAAATAAGTGCACACAATTTACATTTCAATGAGTCCGGGGCAGATAAACATACAGAGAGAAGCAGTTTTTGTTTCTGAACGTGTCCACCCATGGCGCTGCTAGCATTTTTTGTCTTTCCTAGCGTCATTTGTGAATTAGTTCCGACACCATGGCAGAGCAAAGCATGCTAACTGTTCTATTGTTGGCTGCACAGACCAACACAAAACGCTATTCCCAGCCTCACAGGAGACGAGAGCAATGGATTTATTTAGTTTTCAATGGAAATCCTCCAGACTGAACTAAAGACATTTTAAGGACCGGCATTTTTTAAGGGACCGATGACCACTTAAAAGTATATAAAAATGTCACTGACACATTTGTCGTTTCACCCATTATGTGGCTTGTCAACACCTGATGGAATTGTCCTGTGTAACGTTACTTTGACATAGAGAGAACGTGATGTGTTTGTCTTGAGTGCCTTCACTTATAGAAAGCAGTGTGCATGGTTTGTAAACACGCTACGGGATTGTCATGTGTACTTTGACTTATAGAAAGCTGTGTGTATGTAAATACTGGACCGGTTTGTAATGTGTACGTTCACATATAGATAATATGATGCGTTTGTTAGGAGTCTGTTTGCTTGTAAACAAACCTGTCAACACTCAAAAGCTAAATGCCCTGTCAGATTGTCCTATCAGCTTAAAATAAATTTACAGTGTAAATACCCTGTCAGATTGTCCTAACTGCATAAGAAACATGTAGGAGTAATTTACAGCACAATACCTTATCAAATTGTACTACCAGTATTAAATAAATATGTAGAATGATTTAATAATGAAAATACACATCAGATTCCTGTAGCAGTATAAAATAAACAGGTAGGATGATTTCATAGCGCAAAAAGAAAAAAGACGTAACATTGATACGCATGCCTGATCGAATAATCTGAGATGTAGGATGAAATTTCACGACACCCCTCTGCAAAATTCAGCTTTTTTACATTCTCCACATAGGAGTGTTTGTATTTTGAGTTGCAAACCACACTGCAAAAATGAGTATTACCTCTGACATTTAGTGTCTAGTCATCCAGTGTTCACTCTGTATAGCAGATGCAGTTATACATGTTTTCTTTTTCCTTTTAATGGGCCAGATGCTCTCCTCCACTGCCACATAAGCAAGTCAAAGTCCATTTGGCGAATTCAAAACAAACGAATATGGATTTCTCCTCCTCATCAGGCTATTTGCCTATTCATGCTTTGACACGTCTGAAAGCATCTGTTTGCATATTTGCTGACCTTTAGCGTTACCATTTGGCACAACTGCATGAAAAACAACCTTTGCCTTTGCAAACTTTCCTGGTGATGTGATCAGGTTAGATCAGCAGTAATCAATCAGTCCTAACCTTGACTGACGTGGGATGACTGATACACCCAAAGCTTATTGTGACATCTTTAAGTTTAAAGTGTGATGTCATCTTAATGACGTTCAGATAGGGATGGAGTTTATCTGCTTTTGTGTAATGTCAGAAAATAATTTAATGTAATGTTGAGGCAGTTGGCATCAATTGTAGTTATTTGTTCTCTTTTTCTTGGCTAAACAGTTCATCAAACATTTTTCATGTGGCTTTCGACTTAAATTGCATTTTATATTAAACCAAGAAGGGTAACTCATAATTACAAGATCTGTCTTGGGACAGGTTCTTATTTCAAATATGTGGTTGTTCAATTTGACAACATGGGCTGTTTTAGCACTGGGGGTAAAACACAAAGATATCACTGTTCAAACAGAAGCCTCCGTTTACAGCCTCATCTATTCACGCCCTCCCTTTAGCAAAGAACTGTGACAAATGCCTGCCAGCATGCAGGATTGCATTGAAAACTTGCCTGTTGATGCCTTTGTTCATGTATATTCATGTGTGTTAATATAAAACCCTTCAAACATTTCTTCACCACGTGCGTCATTATGACCTTCATTACAGTTTACGGAGGTGACACGCCTCTGAATTAGCAGCGTTTCCCATACAATGCATTTACTTGGACGGTCCATCCAGGTATATTAATGGCCCCCCAAGTATATTTGGTGTCACATTTTGTAAATTTTGTCCATCCGTGATAATGACTATATCTGTGATCAATTAACTAGTAGATAAACCGCACCTCAACGTCTTCTCTCTTTCCTGACTTGTTTGGTGCGAGTGCCGCATAGCTGCGTGCGCATCGTCCTCTTCCGTGTTTGCATGCACTCTCTTCCGATGAGCTCCATGTGTGCGTGAGCCCTCTGCCTCTCGTCCACGGATGTAGTTAGCTCCGTGTAGTTTACTTGCATTTGAAATTAAAGTAGCATTCATAATGCAGCAACACATTGTCGAGAAAGGGCATCTAGCCGCTCTTTAATGTAGATGAACTGTATTGTGATTTTGTCCGATGATGTTGCGTTTATAAATCAGGATTTTAGCAGCAGTCAGAGTGACTGCTGAAAGCATTTAGTTGTAAAATATAGTATAATGTGACAGATCAGAGAGTAGAAGAAAAACAGATATCAAGTGCTAACACTTACACGACTCAAACACAATGTGATGACGTCACAAATATGCTAATTCGTTTGTGACGTCACCAGCACCACAAGTCTGTCAAAATCCTGTGGGAAACACTGATTTGGCCAATTTGACAGTCGTTTAAATGAAAGTTTTGTAACAGTTTAGTCGAGTGAAAACTAAGAATGGCCCAGAAGGCAGTCCATAACCTTTGCATAGGGCCTATATAATGATTTTTTTAATAAATCATATTCAATCAACTGAGCACACTCGAATGTGTATATAAAGTTAACATCTAAGGTTTTTTCAGGCCATTTATTTTATATTCTGAGACCCACAGTATATATGAAACATAGAAGGCCTGTAAACATCACGTGCTGCTTAATTTAAACTACAGAATTAGTCAGATGTTTTGAATCGTTCATTATATCATATGGCACGAATACGTGCTTTTCTGTGTCTTTGGTGTGTTATTAATTGCCCATGCATGTATTAGGCACTTAAACTTGCAAAATTAAAGTGTCGGAACAAAAGATCCATTCTATCTAAAAGCGAATGCTCACCCAGACCTCGTGTAACCACACCCCAACTAATCTACCGACTAAGACCGCCCAAATGTATACACAAGTAAGGTGGGCGTACCTGTCAGTACAATTGCTTTGGAAGCTGATGTTCCAAATATGGTAAGATGGGGTTACATTTCCGTCACACGCTTGCAATTCAACTAATCATTACCCACTGGTTAACTGGCCAATGATAGCACACCTCACTTTTCAGAGCAATGAGCTTTGTAAAAAATCCACGAGTTTCAGAGATACAAACATGCACAGTAAGTGGAACATACAGCGTTATTAACCTTAAATCGTGCAGGGCCGCTGCTAGCCATTTTGGCGCCCTAAGCATAATTCCATTACTCGCAGTTTCTTTTCTTTCTTTTCTCTGATCCTGACTCCTGCTGTCTTTTCGGGGCCATTTCCAAATAAGTTGCCTAGGCTACCGTCTGTCAAACTGCGTCAGGCACACGCGTGATCAACCGACGCTGCCGCGTGGACCGTACATGGGCGGGTGGTGGTGTAGGGGGGGTGATATGGGATTTTTCGTTTTTTTTACATATACATGGCTAAAAGGTGCCTGCCTAATAATTTTTGTATAGGCTAATGAAATAATATTAGATACATTTTTTTTCATTAGGCTATTTTTGGTGCCCCCTCAGCACTTGGTGCCCTACGCACAGCGTGTGATTCGCGTGGTGGGAGCGGCGGCGCTGAAATCGTGTATACACATTGCATTACATCTAAAACAAACGATAATATTTGTTTTGCCGTGTCATATGACCCCTTTAAATATTGGATATGAACAGTTTGATTAATAGCCCATATTCTTTAGTCTTTAATGTAGCTAAAACAGCCATAGGTCTTCCACTTTCCTGACTGGGTTGTTTAAGCGGCTGCAAGAAGTGACGTGATGAGTATTGTTTGTTTTGGCTGGGGTGTGCCTGGGCTTAAAATATGTAGCCTGTACAAAATCCATTTTAATCCAAACTAAAGAACGAGCGCAGGGCAAACGACTTGTGGAATCATTTAAATTATAACAGTTATTGTATTTTTTTCATGTAATCGACTGGTGGTTTCAATGTCGACTGGTAGGAGCTTGCAGTTTAAAGTCTCGCACATCTCTACTCTGAATAGCCAAAAGGTCATTTTATTTAGCTTATTCACCTTCCTTGTTTTATCATAAAGGTGCGCAGTGCCAAGTAGTGTTTGCTGACAAAGGGATTATCAATGAATACATCCTTTTAACCCTTTTTTTATCGTTTGTTTTTGGCTCGTGATCTCTGGTAAACTGTCCTGTGTAGAACTTACATGCCAATGTAATTGTTAATATCAGTCTCACAATCCATAACATTAACTAAGGGCTGAGACAGTCTGATGCCCGACAAATGGTGGGAAGTTTGTTCCAGTTTGTGGTGCACAAATGTGTTTCCTGATCAATAGCCAACCCTTGTCAGCTACCACCAAAGGCCATTTTGACCAAGAATAAACGCAATAAATGTATCAATTTTGGAGACATTGACATCCAGGTCATTGAGCAGATCCAGGTCAGACAAACGGGCACAACAGTTTCGGATTTGTGTAGTGCTGTTGTATGTCAGTATTCTTGGTCTATGCTTTCAACAAATACTTGCCCAGAAGAATTGTTTACCTGTTTTGTAAGTCGCTTTGGATAAAAGTGTCTGGTAAATGTAAGTCCCTCCTTCCAAAACGCTCTGATTGGTCAAGCTGAGATGTGCTGCCCGTTTACCCTGTCAGTGTTCAACGAGTCGTTCATTGTAGTCTTGAAAAAGTAATTTATTTTAAAGAAAATATCTTCCATTTCTTTGAACTTGGATTTCTGCGACTTGGCAGATGTTGTTTATGTTCGAACAGCTATACTGCTCACTAACTAAACTTACAGAAGTGAATTTTCATCAGACATCCCCTTTAAATATCATTTTACCTCAAAAGTAATTCAACATTAGAAAATATGCTTTACATGATTGCGATGTAAATTTACTAGTCTTACATTCTTCTAAATTCTAAAACAACTTTTGTGTTCTGCAGAGAAAAAAAGTCATACAGGTTAGAAATGGCAATAGTGTGAGTAAATGATGATAGATTTTTCATTTTGAAGGAGAACTACTCCTTAAACTGTGGAATGAAGACTAAAGCTAAAGCTAACAGGAAATGTTTTGGGGATTTCTCTGGGCGCCTGGCTTTCCTAGACCTACTCATCCATACAGTACAAGAGAATTAACGCTTGCACAAAATGAAGCGATCCGTCACATCAAGTGGAGTGCTGGCTAATTGATCTCAGTGTCCTGTCACCCGTTTTCTTTCCTGGCACAAGTCCAGAGCTACGGTTTCATTTTGGGCCTTGCAAATGCTGTCTGTATTGCTGTTGATGCATTGTATTTTGTTTGGGACAAAATCCAGTATAAAATGTAAAAATGTATTTCCCAACTCTAATGTTGAGTCTTATATTTCTGCCCTGAAAAAAAGGTTTTCAATGAGTACTACATCCAATTAATAATTTGTCTTTCAGTTAAGCTTAAAAAATATTACTTTGGAAATCAAACAAATATTTTTTAGTAATATAAATATATTTTTATTAATAGTTCAACTAAGACATTTTATTTTTGACTAATGTACAATTTCAAGGTTACACACACAGGCCAGCTCATGCGCATTATACACAAACCTCGTCCAGTCACCTCCAGACTGCGCTCTTCAAGTTAACGTTCCGTGGATCAGCATAGACGCCACTCGTGAATACGTTTTTGAAGGTAAGTCAACTTACGAAATCATTTGATAATGAATATGAATTCGTTCTAACGTTGTCTGTCAGTTAATGTAGACATTTTGTACTTTAGTGTCACTAAAGTTAGACTGAGATGAAAATTTGTGGGAGATCTCATGGTGCACAATTTCCCGCTCTCTTGCATTACTCAACCTTAGGTGAGGCAAAAAAAGTTATGTTACAGTGTTATTTGCAAGTAATAGGGATGCACCGAAAAAAAAATTGATGACACTTGGCCGAGCAACGAACATGGCTTTTCGTATTTCTTCACACTGCCCGCTCCAGTCTGTTGTACACAAGTTACCGACCAGTAAAGATGCTTTCATTCAGAAATTTACTCCGGCGTAGCAAGTTCCTTGGTGTGTCTTTTGTCTGCGCTTAGTAAGTAATGTTATCTGTTATCATTTTAAAATCTGATTAGTTATTACTGAAACCAAGGGTCTTGTTCAGTGCACGCAAGTACTCTGATTGAAACTCGCGAATTCTCCCATCATAAACCTGCAGGATTAGTATTACCTGGGGACCTGTCATTTGTAATAATTGCATTTGTTATATGCGATCTTTATCCTGTGCAAATCGGTCATGTGTGTAATTTGTAAAGTATACATACCCCCGAAACCTTACCATATTTCGCCGAACTCATAGGTCCTGGATAATTTTAGTCCTGTGTGTATCCGCATCTGTGATTTGGCAGGCTCCTATATTCTTTTTCAAGGTTTTATCTACCATACGCGAGTAACAGGGGCCGTGTTTAAGTGTTTTGATAACATTTTGGGTCCTGGGTCATATCCATTCCTGCCAACACTGCCTTTTTGGCCAGGAGTATGGCCTTTTGTTATTTCTCCTGTGGAACGCAATATCAAACAGTTCCTCGGAACACCATCCCGAGCCTCTAATGCTGACAGGTGGGGTCATTTCGTTATACACCACACAACCAGTGACGGCGCTAGGGGTGGGCTAAGGGGGCTGAAGCCCCGAATGTTTTCAGTAAAGCCCAGAGTGTTTTATTGCCGCATCTTAATACATATACTTATTTACACTCTTATTTACACTCTTATTAATATTGTATATTTATATTGTAAAACATTACTTGTTTACCTTGCTGTGTCGAAACAGAATGATGTTGTTTTGAGAAATGGTGTGTCACACTGTCTTCACCGAATCTTGTCTCCGAGAGATTCTTGATTTTATCTAAATTATTTTCCAGGTGTCGAAGAAGTAAGAGGCTGAAGAAATTCTTCAACAGGAAAACATGGCAATCTTCATCCACTTGAGGGACAATAAAAGGCTTTTGTTTTCTAAGGTCAATAGTTGCCAGCTGTTAGAAGTTAAAAGTCTTATACTTGAGTACTGAAATTGCGGATGTATTGAAGTAATGTACGAGTTAATAAATATTTATGGAATGAAAATTATTGTTATCTTTTGTTAATAGTTTTGGAATCTGATTAAATATAATTGTTCTTTAATGCAATCACGTTTTATTAAATTCCTATCTGACCTGTTTAAAACTAATAATTTCTATTAACTTTTTAATAATATTTTTTTTATTTAGATCTATTTCTATTTGATTATATAAAGCAATTCATATCTAACACATATTTCTTAAATGGGAAACAATTGTTTGATTAAATCTATGATTTGAGAAAACAAACTACTTTGAATATTATTTCTTAAATAAGAATTTTTGTTTTGATGAATCTTTTTTAATAGAATTCAAATTTATTTACTTCAAGAAGTCGATATTTTGTGCTAAGTTTAATAAAATGTTTTTTATAGACATAGGAAATATGATTTAGGGCAAGTTATTTCTTTTTTATTGGAACAACTTCTAAAATATAAATATGAATCCTTACAATTGAATTTCATTGAAACAACATTAAAGAAATGTAATGTATTTTTAGAAGAGTAGGAACAAGCATATTTGAAAGCAGCTAGTTTCCTCTTAGAGCTTAATGGGGAATGTTGTTTCCCACCAGAAAACTCTGTCTGATAAAAAAGTGACCATTTCTATGATTTACCCTTAGGCCACATGGCTCATCTGGGGGGGGGGTTGCTGCCCAAAAAATAGGAAGTGTCTAAATATGGACTCTTGTTTTTTGTGTGTGCTCCCCTTGGTCAAACAACCCAAGGCAAACCAATGGCCTGCACAGAGCCTTATATGAAAATCGAAGTCGTCTTCATATTAAAGCTCTTGCAGATGCAGTTTAAAATTGCGGGTTCCTAAAAATGCTTGAATTTACTCTTAACTGCATAACTGTACACACCCTGTTAATAAAATTCACACTTTTACCTGAAAAGGAGCTGAAAAGTTTGGGCCACATTTTTTTACATCCATTGCCTCTTTCTAGGAAGGGAATGTAAACATCTTTTCAGTTTTTCGGTAAGGGCTTAACCTGTCTTCTTGTTGTGACATGTCTGATGGTTTTCTCTGCCGTTTGTCTAGGAAGTTAAAGGATTTGGGATAATAGGGTGGCATGCAAAATTGGCATCAAAAGCTTAGTAGGTGTGTACTGTACATTGAATCACACACCCCATCTGACCTACATTTGAGTGTTAGATTTAAATAATAAGGACATTAGGTAGTGATACAAGTAGTCAGGTACAGTAATACGTAGGATAAGTTACAGTGATATGGTGAGATATTGCCAAAATCAGGATAAGACAAAAGGTTATCATCAGTATCTTCGACGGCCTTCAAACTTTCTACCATACTGAAATTCATTTATAAAAACAATATCCCGTTATTTACAACAGATTAAACCTTGATATCAAGAATGATGTAACTGCATAGACGCTGAAGCCTAGTTTTGTGCTCTAGTTTGGGGCTACTTGACCCACAGGCATGAAACATTGTTCCTCTCAAATTTCTTAGGGGGCAATCATTTACCATTACTCTCTGGACACACATTGTAAACGTGTGTATATGCTCAAGGTTGGACTCATTAATCATCAGATCTGTGTATGTCAAAGACAACATGTTCACATTGTCATTTAGCAGACACTTTTATCCAAAGCGACCTACAAATAAGGTAAACGATAGAAGCAATTGGATCAACATAAGGACAGCAAAAAGCACCAGCACAGTAAAACTGGTCTCATATAGCCTACCATAGACCCAAGTTATTTTTTTAAGGATAGAAAGAGTAGAAAAGAGATCAAGTCAGAATTTATCGGTCAGGTGCTGACAGAAGAGATGTGTTTTTAGCCGATTCTTAAAGATGGCTACAGAATCTGCTGATCTTGTAGCAGCGGGCAGATCATTCCACTAATGCGAAACCGATCCAGAGAAGGTACGTGGGCGTGTTTTTGCCTTTTTGGGAGGGCATTACAAGACATGGTTCGTTTGCAGTGCGTAGGGATCTGGCGGGTACATAAGTCTGTATTAGCGAGTGACGATATGGGGGTGCCGAACCATTGGTGGTCTTGTAGGCCAAGAGCAGAGCTTTGAATTGAGTTTTCAACAGAAAACTTGAAAACATTCCTTCTTCTTTGTTATCTTGCATAGCTTTATATTTTATTGCTCTTTGTTCAATGTTGTAAGGACGGTTTTCTTAAGTTTAAAGTGGGTGTGACTTAATGACAGTGACTTGCCCCATATTCTTACTTGACATAAACACCTAATCACAAAGTTCTGCTTGTGAAGACTCAAATCTCCTCGGAGGAATCAGCCTGTGTCAGTTTCAATGTTTGACGTTGATTGAGGGTTTGACCATATCGGCTGAGGTGCTGACAGCACGTTAACATGTCCCTGCATGTGCGCAAGTCCTCACTCCTAAATCTAGTCAAGGTGACGCTCTTACATTACTCTGTGACTATTTGAATCAAGAGAGCGCTTACAATGACAGTCACCAGCTGTTGCTTATTCTCCAAGTCATCTGACAGCTTTCTTTAGAGGACAGATGCAAAGTATAATATCTCTACCATGATTTAATAATTCATCTGGATTGAATCTGGCTGCCAGATTGAGAAGGTGATGAAGATGGAGTATATGATTGATTGTAGTGTGATCTGTTTGTTGTGTCCATTGATAGTTATTTCGGATGCTGCTGTCCGCACCGCTTGCATTCATTTCCAAACATGGAATATTTTGGTGTTGAAGGGCTAGTGTGTGCTAAGCAAGGAGGAATGAAAACACAGTTTATGTGAATCGCATTGATGTATATTTAATATCCTACTCAGGTTGTTGTTTTGCCACCAAAAAACTACGTGATGAAATACTGCCTGTTTTATTCACACAGTTGTCTGAATTCTCAGGCTAGTGAAGATTGGGTAATTGTTAGCTATGTGGAAATGTTCAGTGGAGTAGAACTGAACAGTAATTGAATTTTTTTTGTCCACTCATGTTTCTAACTCTGGTGCTCTCATGTTGTGTGCATGTAGCTGTTTTTGGCCTGTAAATTGTCGCCTGGTTTTTGTGATGTTTATAACGTTTGTCTCTGTTTGCAGGCAATCTGGTCATCGTGTATATTGTTCAGAAGAGATCTCTGCTGGCCCAGGACTTCCTGCACAGGATGACAGCCATTACGCAACGCAGGAACCAGGAGCAGACAAAGAGGTAATGTTAATGAATCAACATTAAAGGGATAGTTCACCCAAAAATGAACATTCTGTCATGAATTACTCACTCTCTAGTTGTTCTTTGTTTGGTTGAACACAGAGAAAGATATTTGGGCGAGTGCTTGTAACCAAATAGTTCTTGGACCCCATTGAAAATGTCTTTGTTCTGTTGTACACAAAAGAAGATATTTTGAAGAACTTCAGTTCTGGGGCACTTTTGACTACATTGTAATGTTTCCTACTATGGTAGTCAATGGTGGCCAAGAACTGTTTGATTACAAGCATTCCTCCTGTTTTGGGTTCATCAGAACAAATAAATGTATACAGATTTTGAACAATCCAAGGGTGAATAAATGATGACACAGAATAATCTTTTTGGGTGAAATGTCTCTTTAATGCAACACAATCTCTAAAACCAAATAAATGTCTTTAAAGAGAATGTGAAGCTGACGTCCCGCCCTATGTTGCATGTGGCGCCACCATCTTGGGGGGTTAATACTCCACTGCTATTATTGTTCTGATATGTACCGTTATTTGTTTTGTTTGATATATGGATATAAAGAGAAAGAACCATGGGCTTTTCCTGAACGACCTGTTTAACACCGCAAGATCAACCTACTATAGTTATATTTCCTAATCAAGCATGATTGATTAACAAGCTCTATAGAGTTGAAAAATCCCAATTGAATTATCAAATCAGATTATCAACATAAGAAACAAACAATAAATTGAGTATATGAAGCATTCGTAATTGAAATTATATATTGTACACGTATATATTGAACTTTCTAAAGAAACCCAGCTAATTCTGTACCATTCTGAATTACCTCATGTTTATTAAAAATTGACATGCGTTTAGACACTTTGCGTGCTTTGCTGTAATGCAAGCCGGTTTCTCAATTGTCACTGAAGTTGTGCAATAGTTCCCCATTCAGACTAATGATAGCTGTTGACATTTTACCTTTCAACAGACTAATCTATAAAACTTGACAGGGGCCCCAACAAAGAGCCGCCCTCTTCTCTGAGATTATTGTGTAACCTATAGATTTGTCAAATGTTTTCTCTAGTTTGATTGATAGTCTGTTGCCTTGGAAGACCCACCTCTAAGTGACCAAGCTTGTTCTGTCAACAGGATATACTGTACGTAGTTCACCCAAAAAAAAAGATGTTTTTCGTAATTTATTCACCCTCATGTCTCCGAAAACACTTGCGAGTTTCTTCCAAAAGAAGGACAAGGATGAAAAGCTAAACACCATAAATGGCTTGGTGTTTATGCAGAACCTCTTTTTTTTGCTGTGGGTGAGCTCTGTCTAACCACGCATCTATTTTTACATTTAAAGATGATTTGAAACATTGTTTTTAGGTTAAAGAGGAAAGTGCAACACGCGTACAGTCATCATACGATGTGGGACTGGAGACAGAGAGGGCTGTATTAGAGGAGGCCTTGTTACCCTTAAAAGATGCCCCACTTGAATCTGAAGAACAGCCCAAACAGGTAAGTGCACCACCAAGAGTTGTGTTGTCCGTTTTGCTATCGGCTAATTTCTGTTAGCCTTCACACCTTAGTGATATTTTTTGTCACTTGAGGTTACTACTAACAAGTTTATTGTGGTTGATCTTTTAACTCCCGTCTTTATCTTAATTTAGAGTTCTGGTATTTTTCCTCAATACACATCGTTCTTTTTTCATTTCAAATCTGTTTTTCTTTGGTTTTAGACTGTGAATCTAGATGAGGTGGTGGAGGAGGCTCAGATTCAGCTTGAATCTGACCTCTCAGAGGAAGAACAACAGCAGCAGGAGGTGGAGGATGAAGAACCCCAAAACGGTCAACAACCAGCTCAACCACCCACACTCACACAGCCCCTAACACCTCCTTCACCTCAAGCCCAGCCAGACCCTGAAACTGCACAGGCCACAGAGGAGCAGTCCGTTTTAACGGACCAACAGGTGGAAGACTCCCCAATACCTGCTGCTGAGCTCCAGAGGAGTCCAGAATCAGCCTCACCTACCTCAGTCACCTCCTCTGAGAGCTCCTCCAGGTAAGTAGACACACTCATGAAGGAGAGGAGGGGAAATTAGTTATTTTTGTCATTCATTTTGGTTTGTTTTTCCTCATTATTTCTTTATTTAGCTTTCTTTTGATTTCTTATTCATTCTTGCATTAATTTGCCTGGTTGTGGACTAGTGCTGCACGATTAATCATATCGCAATCGTAATGTCAGGCTATGCGATTACATGACGGCAAAATGCTACGATTATATTAAAGCAACAAGTGCATTCGTGGACGTGACAAGACATCCATTCTACGAGATATATGGCCATTTTCTATGTGGTCACGTAACTTGCGGGGCGCAGTGAGGAAACGGGAGTAATGGATGCATAGCAGGCCAACGCTGAACTCGTGCCCAGAAAAAATGCTGGGTTTTTTGGTTTCAGGATATCAGATACTGAGCAGAGAGAGGTACTGTGCAGAATTTGCTAGACTGAAGTTCAAAATAAAGTACTAAATAGAATGTTTTAGAAAGAGGATTCAACCAGTTTGTTGAGTAATAACCATTTAAAGTAACAACGAAGATTATAGAGGTTTAGTTTTACAGAGTGAACCACACATTTATATCCAGTAGGTCCGTTTGTTGGGATTATTTTCCTAAAAATGTGTACATCTGTATTTATGTTCCATTTGTTTTTTTTACCTGTATTGTTGAGAATATCTTTTTTTAAGTTAATATAATTCAGTAATGCAAAGATGTTACTGTTATCAAATTTTATAACATTTTATTTGAATTTGAATTATTTCACCAACATTTCTACTTGTTGTTGTTAGTTTGAACTGTATATCTCAGTTGAGAAATACAAATTTCACCATTTTCAGTTATCTGTGTGCGTTTTCCTTGATAGCAACAAAGTTGACTCATTATACCCAGTTTATCGTATCGTATCACAATCGCACATCGCAATTTTCACCTCAATAATTGCAATGTGACATTTTCCTCGAATCGGACTCCATTCTGCATCAGAACGTGATGGAATCAGTCTTAAGCATACGTATATCACTTTATGGACTTGACCGTGGATGTGCCTTGGAGTTTTCAATAATATCACAATTCATGAACGGATCTCGGCCCACTGTGGCTTGTTCTGACTGGACTTTTAGCATTTGCATCAACAATTACATCATCAAAGCACAACAACAACAGGACGACAGGAGCTTGCTTCAATCCTGGCCTTGCTTATGCCAGATCCCCTCTCTCTCTCTCTCTCTCTCTCTCTCTCTCTCTCACTCATATCTTTCCCTTCTCACTGTAAATGGAATATGATCTCTTTCCTTCAGTGGACTAGACGTCCCGCATGCTGATGTCCCTGTAGAGAACTCTAGTGCCAGTCAGTGTGAGGTGGGCTCTGTGCCCCACTTCAGTCAACCCCTTGGCACCACTCTCAAGAGGTGAGTAGTGACCACCTGGCAGGTTACGTCAGGTTATTGTACATCGTAACGATAACTCAAGCACTCGGGTAACATCTGGTGACTTGGTAACGGCTGGAAAACCAAGCTGCGGAGCTGCTTCAGACCTATCAAGCCACGTCCTTTGGCCTTGTTTTTGTTTTTCATTATTTTTTTGTTTGTTTTTCCCTTATTTCACAATGTTTTAGTGCTGTGTTTTGAGTGAACAAATATAAGTGTGTTTTAATATTTTAGTGCTTTCCTGTGTATACGTCTACTTACATCTACCCCCTTTCTCCCTATCACTTGTTTTTCAGCGGCCTTGTAGAGGAACATGCAGAGAATCAGTCCATCACGTCGGAACAGGGCATGGAGACCATTAAAGATCCAGTTTTAATCCCAGATAAAGATCTGGCAGAGCTGGAGCCGATTGAAAAAATCCCACCTCCCCCAGAGCACCAGCGGGTACACACACAATACAGACACTGCAGACACGTCACTTTCAGTTATGAGTTAGATGTCAAATCGAAGTGAGCATTTAAGAGCATGGTTCACAAACACTGTCCATCTTCCGTTGGTCCTGGGTACAGTAAATGTTTTTGGGCATCAGCTGTGATGCAGAATTCGCTTTCGCCCACCTATCAGAATATGTAAATAATGTCTACATTTTGCACTCAGCTGGCACTTTCCCCCATCATGATGAAAGTAAAAGGGTTTGTATTTAGTTACCAGTGAGCCAGAACTAAACCCTTCCAGCATGTCTCGCACACTTTAAATGGAGCAGATGGAAATGAGAGAGAAGAGGAAAGGAAGATGAAGTGGAGAAAGCGAGAGTGAGACAGCAGTGCTGTACGTCAGCGCATTTGTTTTCCACCGGACAGCCTTGTAAATGTTTAATGAACTAAATGCTCACTCAGCGTTGCTATTAAGCACTGGCAGAGAGAGGGAGAGATGAGAAAGGAGAAGGGGAAAGTAATGGGAAGTTAAAGTACACCCTAAAACATTTAGAAGACACAAATGAATGGAGGGTGACTACGTTTTTCACAATGGCTGATACTTAGCTCTAGAGATGTTAGAAGTTATTGACCGATGCGCTTTATTGATTGCAAATGTGATACAAAATGGCAAAAAAGAAAATATTCTTTCAATATTTATTTAGAATACACTAGCGCTATTGGGTGGAAATGTTATATATTTGTTAAAGTTGTTTCTAGATTTTAAAACCGTTAGTCAACTTAATACAAATATGTATATAAGTGTGTTTTGATATGCATATTACCACAATAAACCATCTTGAAAGGAAGATGCTTGGTTGTGTCTATAATAGCTGTTGCTGCTTTTATTTTGCAGGTGGACCATGAGGGAGCAACAGACCCTCCTGTACCCGGTAAAGAGGACATCCCCACATTTGATGAGTGGAAGAAGAAACAGATGGAAGTGGAGGAGAAGAAAAGTAAGAGCCCGCATTGAGCATAGAACACGTGCACGTGTTCACGTGTCGTTGCATGCGAGTCTGCCTCGCGGGTATCTTATGCATCAGTGCACACTGACAGTCCGCTTAATTCAACAGATCCGTCCATGCATTAATAGTTTTTAAGATGAGATTTTTCCTATCGCATTTTTCTGTAATATAACAAAGTGTTATTTAGATTATCCTTGTGTTAGTCAGAGAGCCACGTGCATGGTGAATGGTCCATAACCTTAAGTGTGCACATGAGACCACCGTTAATGCACTGCTTCAGTGTGTAGACTCATGCCGTAGGCCAACTGAACCATTTAACTCTTGCGTGTGAGCATCGGGGTGTCAACTGGGTTTGTGCCTCTTCTGAAAGCAAATCAAAGTCCGCTGTTGTCTCAACTACTCTCCAATGGCATGTCAATTGACCATGATCATTGTAATTATTAGTGCTGAAGATATTCATTTGCAAACTAGAGAGCTCTCAAAGAGACTTCTTTGCAAACACCGTGGAAGTTGAATTCAAATGAGGCTTATGCCGACACGCAAATCATGTGACTCAAGTTCTGCTTGACCTATACTATGCTAAAACCCAAAAAACGCATTTGTCACATACACACTTCACGAAGTGCTATAACGAATGCATTTTTAAGAACAGATTCCGTTCCATTAGAGAGGTCTACAACTGCAACAACATAGTTTGGTGTCTTATTTCGTGTCTTATATACCTCTATGTTAATAAATAGCTCCTTCACCTATTGACCATAACTTCAAACATTAATACTGACAAGAGCTATTGCTGTCTAAATCTAACTGATAACCCCTTTGTGTGACAGTCTTGTTAGAGATAGTGATTGCTCACACAAAGTTTTCCTCCTTAAATGTTTTCACACTATGCACACCCACTTTCTCCTTTACATGTGGCACACACTGCATACTAAAACAACTTTTCTATTACATGTCACAAACACTGCACAGTACATACTATACCAACTTTCCATGTAGACAACACCCCCTTTCTCTTTTACATGTCACAAACACTGCACAGTGCATACTATACCAACTTTCCATGCAGACAACACCCCCTTCCTCTTTTACATGTCACAAACACAGCACAGTGCATACTAAACCAACTTTCCATGTAGACAACACCCCCTTTCTCTTTTACATGTCACAAACACTGCACAGTGCATACTATACCAACTTTCCATGCAGACAACACCCCCTTCCTCTTTTACATGTCACAAACACAGCACAGTGCATACTAAACCAACTTTCCATGTAGACAACACCCCCTTTCTCTTTTACATGTCACAAACACAGCACAGTGCATACTAAACCAACTTTCCATGTAGACAACACCCCCTTCCTCTTTTACATGTCACAAACACTGCACAGTGCATACTATACCAACTTTCCATGTGGACAACTCTTTCTCTTTTACATGTAAAAATGGTTTACTATGCAGTGTTTGTGACCTATAGACACACCCACTTTTTCATTTACATGTCACCAATACTATACACTTTCACAAATGATTTACATAATCGATGTTGGTGGTTGCAGGTCAATCTCTGCACACGTCATCAAATGGCAGTCCTCACCCTGTCAAAAAGGTCCAGAAGAATTTCAAGAATAACTACGCCTCTGTGGAATGCGGGGCCAAAATCCTGTCGGCCAACAATGAGGCCAAGGTACAGCTCAGGAGAGATGGGTTGATTTCCAACGGACAGGATAGGGCAGTCATTCAGTTTAGGCGTGTTGGAATTAATTGCCATTGATAATAACCATGTTATAGTAATAACAGTGATTTATTATATCTTAATGATGTAAACATTATAATGTCGTAAATAGCCACCAGTATCTGGTTGACATTTAAAGATAGTAAGTGGTGTTCTTGCATCCTGTTTTGACTTTTTGCCTTAATTGCAATGCTTGCAAATTCTCTGCCTCCTTAGACTCGTAATGTCAGTGTGTTTCATTGTCTAAAACACGAGAAAGCACAACATCAAAGGTGTATTTTAATGGGACTGGTAGCATTATTCTTTATTTTCTCAATTTCAATCATATTGTATTGTGATTAGTATTGTGAATTATTTTGGTGTAGTGTAAATCTGAGTTGATAGCCCTAATTCTATTTAATGTAGAACATTATTTGCCCTTATCTTCTGTTTTTTTAAGGCAGTGGTGCTCTATTTACAGCCAGTTTGTTTTCTGTTCAGAGCACATCCGCCATCTTAATGGAGAATATGGATCTGTACATGCTGAACCCCTGCAGTACTAAAATCTGGTGAGTCACTGCAGAGAGAGAGAGAGAGAGAGCGAGAGAGAGAGAAATAGACTGCAGCAGATGCTCGGAGATATTAAATAAATATATTTAGGCTATCTGTTTTTCTCTGTGTAAATCGCCTGTTGCACACACCACCATACATGGAATGTGATATACCGTTTCCGGGTCTAACCGCTCTATTAGATGCCATAGGAAAATAACAATAAATGCTCTAATACACTCATGGCGTGATGTAAAACTGCCAGGCAACTGACAATACCACAGTGTTCTTTAATTTTCCCCTCAACATATGACCACATAAAATAAACGAACGCAGCAAAATTTTACACTAAAATGTTTTATGATAGTAGGCCTTTGAATTTAGATGGCCATGTGCTTTCGGACCGAGCTGATTTTTTGTACTGTCATCATAGTTGATTTATTACTTGAAATATACAGTTTTATTTATTTACGCATTCTCATGTTTCTGATTCCAGGTTTGTTATTGAGCTCTGTGAGCCAATCCAGGTGAAGCAGCTTGACATTGCAAACTTTGAGCTGTTTTCTTCCACTCCGAAAGATTTCCTAGTGTCCATCAGTGACAGGTAAGACATGTCGACATACATGGATGCAGTGTGCCAGGATATTAGAAGTTACACCAGCACTAACATCACATTATGAATTTTTCTTCAATCAGATATCCGACCAATAAGTGGATCAAGCTGGGCACGTTTCACGCCCGCGATGAGCGCACAGTACAGAGCTTTCCTTTGGATGAGCAACTCTATGCCAAATATGTCAAGGTGAATGTGAAGTAGAGTATTTTTTGGCAACAAAAAAGTGAAACGCGATGCAGAAGTGTTCTGACCTGGCTCATTGACATTAATATTCCTAACGGTTCAGATATTTGAGAGAGAGGGCGTTTCTGTCTCTACTCTGTTGTAAGGCCCTGTGGGAAACCAAGTGTGGCATTGTCACACTATACCTGTGAAAAGCTAAAGTAGTGTTAAACGTCTGAGCTACTCGTATCATAGTTGTGTTATAGTAATTTGGCCATTTGTTTATAAACTTGAAATCATTAAAGCTGTATATCATTGGTTATTTTACCTAAAATTTAACCGCATGGATTAGCCTTACCAGTACATGTTAAGGTGGTTTATTTACTGTGGGTGCAGGAAACTCAGTTATTTGCAGTTATTTGAGAGAAGCCGTGCCTTTCCCTGAGGGCTGAGAGGCTCATGACTGTATACTATTTCTGACTGTCATTATGATACACACACACACACACACTGAGATCTGTTATAGTCACAGATTTGCAGTTGTATACGAGAAAGCGCTTTGGAAGTCGCATTCATCTCATTTTATAAAAAGCAAAAAGATACCCAACTTAATTCTTAACTTCTTAAATGTTTTCTTCATGATTTGTAACTGTCATTGTTGCTTTGCTTTGGCTTTGTGGTTAACTTTTATTCTTAAATCTTCTCATCAGTTTTCCGTCAAAAAGCTGTTTAATAATCTCTTTAATATGTCAGGAGTTGCCTGGGATGTAAGCGTGGAAACGTTTTCCCAGTTTTGAGCTGAACCAAACCTGTTCTGCCCTGCTCTGCTTCTTTTTAGTTTTATATATGAATGCTTGTAATTTTGTTTACATGTTATTCTTTGTCCATGTTGCTTTAAGTTGCAGCCTTTTTTTAAACTAGCGCTTTTCGATACTGCTGCACCTCAGTTCATGAAAGAAGAACAAGACTTTCTTAAGCCTCAAGTCTTAGATACTGATCTTCCTCTCTGTTTTTCTCTGCTGTCTTCTGCTCCTGCATCAGATGTTCATCAAGTATATAAAGGTTAGCGCTCCTCTCCTAGGTTCTTTGAAAGCTGCTTAGGCTGCATTGCCGTGACAATTTCCCATCACACACACACACACACATTTATATGTGCTACATCTCTCACACTAACTGGGAAAACATACTTTGCGAAGACCACAACACTTAATTCTTACTAATATGGTTTGGCCGCTATTGGGACATCGCTATTGACACATCACTAAAATCTATTAAAATCGGGCAAAGCTGAAATTTGTTGTGAAGGTGGATTATTGGTGTTGACAATTTTATAAGCATGCTTGTCTTTTTACGTCTGAAGGTCGAGCTGCTCTCCCATTTTGGGTCCGAACACTTCTGTCCCCTCAGCCTGATCAGGTATGGTGAAAACAGCGTTCCACCCCTCATCCCAAGTTTGTCCATCATGCAACATTATTTCTTGGTACATAACAATTCGTATTACAGATACGAATACATAATGATCGAATGCATAATGAACTTTGCTCTGTCGCATAACTAAGGTCTGAAACATAGTGTAGTTTGTCACGTAACAATCGGAATTGTATATTCTGAACCTTAATTTACTTGCAGCGCCCTTTAAAAATGTCAATGACTCTAAGAAAAGGACAAACACATTTTATATAGGTTTTAAAAGGCCAAGTTCTGGAGTTTTTATGCCTCCCGCTCCTCTCTGGTCCGTTTGCATTGGCAGGAGATTTGATCTTGATTAGAGGCCCATGAAAGGACTGATCTGGCCTCTCACTATGAGAGACATACTCTCCCAATATAAGGACATTTCTGGATGTACTGCAGGAGACAAGTAAAACACCACTGACAGATAGAGAGAAAAAAAAAGATTTGGTTGTCCATAATTATCAGTCACAATAAGCTTCTTATAAGTTTAATATGCATGTTGTTATAATGCCTCATCAGATTGATCACTTTCTTCTCCACTACTGAGGCCGTCCACAGGAACACGGTTATTTTAAAAAAAGCAGCTTGTTCTATGCGGTTTGGCCGTTCGTCCACCCACAAACGCAGTACCTGGTCAATGAAACCGAACTTTTTTGAAAACTTTTTTGAAAAAGATTTTTACGGACTTTGTTTTACAGGCTTCTGATTGGCAGACACGGTCTTATGGTTGGGGTTATATCGCCACCTTTTGGTTTGGCATGCTTTTGACAGCGTGTTTTTGCGGTTTCGTGTGGACGCAGGGTTTTTTTAACGAAGAAGGAAAAGCAGTTTATAAAAATACATCTACGTGTGGATTAGGCCTGGGAATGTTTTCCTGGATATTTTGTCTTTCCCTTCTAAGAATACTTTTAGACGATAAAAACTGAAAAGTTTTTCCTTTTCGTTACAGCATTATCAAAACGATTTGGTGGTTGGAGATTTTTGCTGGAAAAATGATAATATGTATGTTATGTGGCACAAACATGCAGCAGGCCGCCATTATTGTTAAGGGAATACTCGCGACACGCCTACAGACCGAACGCATGGATTTTGGAATACGCCGGCTTTAGGGTTTACAACGAAATAATGCCGTCGTTTTTTAAAACTGGCACTTTGGGATCAGTTCGCGAAAGGTGGTGTTTTCAGTCCACCATAATGCTGTTTTCATATAAATGAACAGCCAAAGCGCATATTTTTTTTAACGTTTCTAGTTAAAAACGGTCTCGCGTAAACGGCCTCTTAAATTAGCCGTTAGGAATTTAAAACTCTTGTATATTATGCCTAAAATTGCTATCAGTGTTTATTTGTGGCAGTGTTCACTGTTTATCATTCTTTCCACTATCAAGTGTCTGATCTGTTTTTTGGTCCTCTGTATTTTCTGTGTATCAGGGTGTTTGGCACCAGTATGGTTGAGGAGTATGATGAGATAGCCGACTCTCAGTACACTTCAGAGAGATCGGAGTATCTGGATGAAGATTATGGTAAAATCATGATCTCTCTCTTCTTGTATGCTTACCCTTCTTTTTTTAGTCCATTGTTTCGGGCTTACATTAGTGAACATGTCACAACTATAAAGCATATTGTTTTGCAGTTTATCATTGTTATATTATTTTCTTACCTTGTGACACTCTGCTGCTTGTCAGGGAAGTTCAGGAACTGTGATGTGAAGAATAACAGATTTTAACGTGACGTTATAACCATTTTCATATTGTGACAACATTTGGATTGTTTGTCTCTTGTTTTCTCTTGTCCACTTACTTTTTGTGTCCATTTGGCTATTCCTGTTGTCTTTATTCCAGACTTTTATTTTACAGATTATCCCCCCGGCTACCTGCCATCAGAGGACAAGACATCGAAGAATCTGCTGGGCTCTGCTACAAGTATGTCCTGTTCCTATTGATTTTGCCTGTGCTTATCATGTTACAAATAAACAATACTTACTGACTTACATTAGATTGTACTATACATTTTTATTCTGACTATGTGAAATCCCCTGGGCTCGAACCCATGACCTTGCTAGTGCCATGCTCTAACCACTGAGCCACAGGAAAGCTTAGTGTAGATAGACAGCTACAAAATGCAAGCCGACAGAGGTTCAGTCTGGTGTATACAGTCACGGGCTAAATGCTGCTTCAATGAATCTCTGTCATACAGCGCACCAGTATCAACTTCTCTTTCGTGCTTGAATGAACAAAACAACACAAGATTATGCCGTTTTGTGTAGCATTTTCGGAAGCACAGACTTCAACGTGTTGAATCTTAAAAGAATGCAAAGAGTTATGAAAATGGGAGAGGCGTCAGAGCTGCATAGAGAGACGGCTCTTAAAGGGGCCGCTTTCTTAAACCTGGTTCTGTGACCAATTTTAATCAAAGAACAAAAGAAAAGACGTGTTCAATGTGTTTTGTTGCTTTTATTCTGTATTAAATGTAGAGTTAAGCTTTAAAGACTGTTGAGTGTTTGAGAACTTTATTCTATATCTGTATATTTCCTACCTGTTAGACATGGTAGCTCTTAATTTGAATGGCTATACTTAATGTTAAAATAAAAGTAATCAATTTAATAGAGACATCAGTTGCAGTACTAAAAAGTCATTACCGTAACTATTTAAAACTGCCAACCCCATAATTGGTAATATCAGTCATGGACATGGGTTTTTCCACTGTTATTGTACATGAATATTATGTCAAATGATTTTTATGTCATTCTTTTTCATTTTAAAACGGAGTAAAATTTCAATTGTCTGACAAAACAATTGGACGTTCTACTCGGTTCATATTACAACATGTAATCCACTAAAACAAACCAGGACGTGTAACGGTAGTGACAATATAATCCGAAAATAAAATAATGAATTCATTAAATAATAAATAATAAAATAATTAATTTGCATGTTAAAATTATGCTTTGTCCAAAGTAGAAGAGGACACAATTATATTATTGTGATCTTTTCTTCTTATCGAATGATATGATGTTTCATTGGTTTAAATTTTCCTCGTAGAAATCATAGATCACAGTCAAATCACTGATCTTTTAAATTGATCACAGACTTTATTTGCATTCATTTCTATGAGCCATTTAGACTTGTTTCTGATTTCTTTTAAGATGCCATCCTGAACATGGTGAACAACATCGCAGCAAACGTGCTGGGAGGGAAACCAGAGCTGGAGGATGGAGTTGAAATGGAAGGTACAGATCTAATCTCGGTCTTGCGGTTGGGTATTGAAACCTCTCTGGCCTGGAGTCTCTTCAGCTCCGCAGCACAGCTTCAGTCCACTTATTTGCCTCTTTTGCTTGGCAGCTGTTTGTGACTAGCGAAGGCTGTCACTGTGCCAACAGTACTAGAAGTGTGAGGCCTGCCGCTGAATGCATGTCTTTGACAGGCTCTGCCAGCATCAAACTCTCCCAGGGTGTGTGTGTGTGCGCTCAGAGAGACTTGTTACAAAAAGCTGTTCAAACAAGCATGTGGCGTTGCTAAATGCAGAAGTGCATTTAAAAGCAACTCTGTCGATCGGCATCATAAAGCTGTAAGCAGTCCGGCCAGGAGTCTAGAAAAGAAACAACTGTCTAACATTATATTTTTACTGTGGCTCTTAGGAAATTTCAGGCGCAGAGTCTCTTTAAAGATGTGTGTCTTCAGGTTTGAAGGTTGTGGTGGGATTGACTAGATATGTAGCATTTTCAATGTTGGGAAATGTTTAAAAAATGCAGATTATTTGTCAAATCTCATTGCTGCAGATTTTCTGTTACTTCAAGGCTGTCGCTACAATATTTTAGATGCCCTGAATAAATGTAAACCATGCCTAGCATTATGTCAATTCACGCTATCAGAGATCCTCACATGTTTCTAGTTAATGGCACATGCTGGATGTGTGTTTCATGTTGGCTAATAGAGTCTTAACAATGCCTCCCTTTTTGTTAAAGCCAATTTTCACATTCTCATTTTCCCTCATGCGCTTTTTCCCTGCAGGTAACGCCTCCTCTGGAATAGAAATCCTTACAGAGACGTCAACAGAAACCACACCCATGCCAGAGCCCACTCCCACTGAACAGCCTGCTGTGTGAGTTTAACATATATATATTCACACACATTAAAACCCCAAACTCTTGCTCAATACTGAGCCCTGAGCTAGTATGACTATTCCAGTTCAGACCGGTTTGTACTGTTTGCACAAATACGAAGCGCACTTCTGAGAATTCTTTTTACGTACAGTATGAGCTTATTAAAACGCTTATAAAATGCGGTGCCACATAAACAGGACCAATGGTAATCTGGGACTTTTTGCATTGTCTGCACTGATTTTTTAAACCATTAGAATTCTGCAGATTGTCTTTGAATATGAAATGTGTTACAAGAAGCTAATATATGGCATGCTTTGGTTTTTGAAAGTATGCAAAATTGAAGATATTAACAAAAATGAATGTCCAAGTAGTTAGGATGTGTGGAACTTGATGTAAATCTGTACATTCCTAGTCTAACTTTAAACAAACCTAAATAAATAACCAATCATATTATAGTTAAATCTTCTTTTTATTTTAAATCCATTCAGTCACTACACATTGAACTTTTATTTGTGTGTTATATTTTCAAAATAAATAAAATTTCCTTGTCCTTCTCTTTCTACCTTCAGACTGGACACTCTTGAGTTGGCTCCCACTCAAGTAAAAGAGGACGTATTAGATGCTTCCGATCCTGAATCTGATTCTGTTCCTCCAACTGAGGAGAGCCGCATCGTCATCCTCATCAAAGAAGAGGAAGATGAGGAGGCCACCCAGCCAACCGTGACCCTGCTGGAGGAGGAGGAGAGAGAGGAGGAGAGAAGGCGAGCTGAGTTGTGGGAAAGAGAGAACACCTTGTACTGCGGTCACCTATCAACTTTGTCTTGCTTGGCCTCTTTACACGAATACTTTTATTGTTACTGTTCGGCTGCATTAGCACTAGACCGACAGCTCAGAGAAGCACCGCACACACATCCAGACACAGACACTCAGAGTTCCCCTCAGCTTTTTATCACAACCACCACCCCCACTCAAGAGCCTCCTGTAGTCTCTGAGAAACCTGCAGAAGGAGAGTATCCCTCTCAGGTGCAAAGCGAAGTCATCTCCCCTACTGAAACCGTGTCCGTTTTGCCTCAGCCTTCTAGCGAAGGTGTGGCGATCGACCTAGAGCTCCAACGTGAGACCATTGTCTTGGAACCCAGCCGTACCGCCACCTTTACAGCACATAGCTTGTCTGAGACCCCCACCCAAAGTATTCCTGAATCCCTGCCCACAGACGAGCTTGTAGACCAGCCTCCCCAGTACCTAGAAAACACCCCGGAGACCAGTGTCAGCATCTCCAGCGGCATCCCAACTCTAAGTCCCGCCTCCTCAATCCTCACCTCCACCACCTCTGAACCTCACAGCCAGGAGACAGACCCACCCAAGCTGGAGCTCCCCACCCCTACCAAAGAATTACCAGTACAGCCACTACCAACCCACACCCGCCCTGCTGACATCCCTCCTCCTACCGAACTTCCATTCCCACCTCCAGACGTCTCAGACAATGGTAAGGCCGCAGGGACGGATGACTCCCACCAGGTTTCCGAGGTTTCCGAAACCCCTCCCTCTCAACCGGAGGAGACCGTAGATGACATTCTACTCAGCCAGACTGGGCCACACCGCACCGCCGGAGAGTTTTATGCGGAACAGCAGCATTCTTCCGAAAACGGATACGTGAACGGAAACGGCAATGGGAATCAGGTGCACGGGTCCAATCAGAAAGAATCAGTGTTCATGAGGTTGAATAATAGAATCAAAGCTCTAGAAATGAACATGTCTCTCAGCAGCAGATACCTGGAGGAGCTCAGTCAGAGGTACACACGCACTCACGTGCGCTACTAAACTCAAATGTTTGTTTTAGCTAACTGTCACTTGCTTGATCTGCGCTACTGTCGCTCAGGTATCGTAAACAGATGGAAGAGATGCAGCAGGCTTTCAACAAGACCATCATCAAACTGCAGAACACCTCAAGAATAGCAGAGGAGCAGGTTAAAATCAATCAATTTTATAAATTTTTCTGACCCGCCCCCTTTTTTAAAAGGCTCCTAGCAACAAATCTCGTGACTATTGGGCATTCAATGAAAATACAATAGTGAGTTCAGAGAGTACAAGCAAAACAAGCCTGAAGTGCCAACACTGGTGTGAATGCAAATTTGGTGCCATTATGTCGCAACTATGCTAATCAGCAATGACATCATTAGCAGAGATGTATACAACCATTGTCACAAAATCCTGTGGGTAAACACTAATCCCACAATGCATTTGCAATTCAAACTGGGTCTTTTTATGAACTTAGACGTCGGCTATGGAACCGTACAATTCCTAGAAAAATATTAGTGCATTTTAATACATTTTCGGTTGCTTTTTAAACTTAAAGAAAGAATAAATGTATCGCAGACGGACAAAACTAAATGGACACACTGCTCTACAGAGCGTGTTTCGTAAATATGTTATTTGCTTCGGCAAAGTGACGACATTTCAGTTCTGTGTCAGCCACTATAGTGCTTCGAAAGGGAGCGGGGAGGGGCAATTTGCAACTTTCATACACTGGACCTTTAAAGCGTACGTAACACGCAGTTTCTGCCAATCTCATATTAATCTTGAGTACCTATGCAGTAGTATTGTATACTTCATATCTTTGAAAGAGTCTTTAGTTTGATCACATTTTTAAAAGACAGATACAGCTGTACGATTATTCCCGAAAACAGGCGAGCCCAGAACGCATTCAGCACGAGCACACAATACATCGTCGCATGATCCCTGCATAACTGTAGACTCAATATAAGTTTGTGTTGTGTAACTTATGCACTTACACAACGATTGCCAGCAGACAGACATGTTTAAGCGCTGAGACCGCTCCATTGATCAGTTTCAAACAAGCGTCATGTCCACCGTTTAGATTACAGCCATCACCTAAATGCAGTGAACAAAGAAACACAGCTGAAGTTTGCGAACGCAGTGCTCTCTATCTCTTGCTCCAGCTGGTTGACATGTGGGTGTGCTCTTTCATCTCGCTCTTGCGGTTGACATGTGTGCATGCTTTTTTCCAAAAGAATTGTCTGATTAGAGACTAAGAAAAGTTTTTGCATAAGGGAACTTCATGTTAAAAAAAACTTTACGAAACCTATATGTAATTTAACCTATATTTCATTTACATTTAGGCATTTGGCAGACGCTCTTATTCAAAGCGACTTACATTGCATTATCCTATACATTTATACATGGGTATGTGCAATCCCATGTGATTGGACCCACAACCTTGCGTTGGTAACACAATGCTCTTACCACTGAGCTACAGGAAAGCCAATATAAAATAGCTTAGGAGAGCTTTATCTTGTCACACAATAGAACACATGTACAGTATATTGGTCAACTACCCATAAATATTGAGATATCGAGACTCACAAGAACAGTCCGCAATGGTGATGACTCCGTTAACTGTGTTTGTGTGTGTGTTCAGGACCAAAAACAGACCGAGTCTATACAGCTGTTACAGAGTCAACTGGAAAATGCCACCACGATCATGCTGAACCTGTCTGCCACTATTGCTGAGCTACAGAGAGAGGTATACAAACATTGATATTTCTAATCGCATTCCTTCCCTATCATTACAGACCACCCAGTAATGTATACGATCATTATCGACACCATGCTTTAGTAATTATGTCCTTCTAATGGAAGTCAAATTTAGCGCTGTGCATTTAACACGTTAATTATAACTAACGCGCTACGGAAAATATGAACAAGATTATCATTTTGAACGTTGAATACATATTTCATAGGCTACAGGCTTATTGCGTGATTTAACATACAGAATACTGTCAGAAAGAGCCCAAAATGAAAGATATCTGTGCAAAAATGATGACACTGCATTGCATTGACAAAAGCTCTACAATCACACAAGCACATATCATATGAGTGCTACGTTTGCCCAGAACACTACGAGTGAACATGTCATGTTGATTAAATACAACAAGAAATTAATATCACGATATATTTTATAGCATTCTCTGTTTTCTTCATTATTAACGAAAATATTGCCTACAGTATAAAGGAAAAGTGTTGCGCATGGTTTCGTTTCTAAATTAATACGTTTCTCAATCGATTAATCAAACTCATTCATAAAGAGTCTATTACTGCATTCTGAACAAATTCGGTGAATCCAATTAATTTATGACATTTACTGCCACCTATTGGCAATTTTTGATTCTTCGAAGAATTCTAACTGTATTAAAAATAAATAAGTTATTAAAAGTTAAATAATCACAATACTGATAAATTGCCGATAGTTTATTTACATAGGCTTATTTACATATACTCACACTCGTGTGTCGTTTTAAACCTGAATTTCCAACTCTTTGGGGAAAAAGGAAGATATTTCTTAATGGCATCCAAACTATTGTTGTCGATAATTATATACAAAAATATTTCAGCTTATAAAAAAACCAAATGATAGCTGTTTACGCTCCTGAGCATTTGAAGCTACTTTCTGTATTGTCTTATAATGGCTTTAAATTACGTCTTGGCCCCAAATGTGATGCGTGATTAATTTGCGATTAATTACATGAATTAATAGCGACATCATGTAATTAATGAGTGTATACATTCTAATCGCTTCACAGCCCTAGTCATGTTATATACTCGCCCTTACATACACTCCCACGGAACAACCTATGGAAAATAATTATCTGTACATTGTTTGATGTATTGTGGGTAGCTATGTACAGAGATATGTAATTGATGTTGTGTAAATATGTGTATAGTGATGTAATATGATAAATATGAATGGTTTTTGTACTAATGGCTGTTGTATATTGTGTGTGTTTCAGGTGTCAGATAGGCAGAGTTATCTGGTGTTGTTTCTGGTTCTGTGTGTGACGTTGGGTTTACTGCTCTGTATGCAGTGTTGTAAAAGCACACCAAATCACAACACAAGCCCAGCCATTCCCATGAGCAACCGCTTCCCCAGCCCTAAGAGGTGCAACACGCATGTATAACTCACAATCCCCATAAACAGCAAACACTAGCCTAGCACACAGATATAATCTCGCTCTCTTTCTCAGGTGTTTTTCCTCTTACGATGACATGAGTCTGAAACGAAGAGCGTCTTGCCCTCTTGTTCGTTCCAAATCCTTTCAGTTACCAACATCAGAAGGTAGGACTCTCTCTCTCTCTTGTTCTTTCTCCGATTCTATTTCCCTCTCTCGTTGTGTCACTGTGTAACATTTCACTTTTTTCAAATACCCAACTGTGCCATATTCACTCCTCACAGCTTGAGAACGCGAGATGTATTCCCGCTAACATCACACTTGCCCACTTAACATGTGGCTTACATTGCGTGTTCTCATTTTAGCCGCCCCGAAGAATCAGGGCTTTTGTATTTCATGCCTCACAGAGAGCCAGATCGCTTTCCAGCTTGAACTAGTTTTGAGTCCACAGGTTTCACCATGTCTGGCGGTGGTTCAATATCGCTGTGACCTGTAGTGGAGCACAATTTCGTTTCGTAGTCATGTCAGAGCGAAGTATTGCTTCATATTAGGTTATGAATGTATGGGAACATTTGATTGCTAATTGTAAAAATACATATTTATTTGCTAGGTTGGAAACAAATAAATAGGCATAGGCTTTTCAAATTCTGGGAATAAATGTCCTATAATAAAAAATATTTATACATTTATTTTTGGCCTTTTGCCAAATGCATGTTCAAAATAATAAACTTAAATATTTCAATGAAATTTTGGCAGCCCAAAACTGTAGCGTCCTCAGTGCCTAAACACAACATGCTGGTTCGTTCCTGCTCTTCCTCATTTCTCTTTTCCCTGCTTTTATTCTTTTCACATTTTGCAGCGGCTTGTGTATGCGTGTGTCGTGCCTTTGGTTGATTGTTTTCACGAGGCAGAGGTTGGATATATTTAGCACATGATGCTTTTGGCTGGCATAAGTTAGCCATTTGCAAGTAGTAACAGCAGGCAAGTGTCTCATGAGACATGACATAGAACTGATATGCCAATTGAAACCTGACTCTCAACTTTCTGAATAATGGCATTAGGCAAGCTATAATGCTACAACTTTAAAAGTTCAATAAATGAAAGGCCTGAAACACAGAGGTGGGCGAAAAGGAGAATAACAGGAAGATACATTCAAGTGTCGTTGTTTAACGCGAGCTACTACTTGCAGGTGCTGTCATGCTTGTGCTCTTGTTTGCCATACCATTCCGTTAACCTGCCCCCTCTCTCCCCTCTTTAGTAGGTCCTGATGACTTGTACATTGTAGAACCTCTAAGGTTTTCTCCAGAGAAAAAGGTACGGAGTGTGTTTCGGCCACTGGGACGTGTTTCAAAAGCACTGATGTACAGTTTATTCCCTGTGAAGTATTCCCTGTACATGTTTACCCTCCATAAATAATACTCTCATTGTCTGTCGTGTTGATCTGTCGTCTCGTCATACTCATTCAGCTCATGGCGTTTAATAACATGGTAATGAATATTCTGTCTAAATGCTTTTTTTTTATGTAGACTCCTCTTTTCTATCTGTGTCTTACAGAAGAAACGTTGCAAGACAAAAGCAGCGGACAAAGTGGAGACCCTCCAGGCTTCCGTCCCCTTGGTGACGGTCGTTAACGGCAAGCCCAAATGCAACGGCGAATCTTCTCTTCAGTTCCTGCCGTCCGGATGCGACGGCTACGCGTCAACCTCCTCTTCCAGGGACTTTGTGTCAGAGGTCAGCTCAGAGAGTTCATTCTCCACTCTGTCTGAGGAGTCTTACAGCAGCGGCCCCTCATTGAACGGACACGACCCCGCCCTCTGTAACAGAGAGCCTCCGCCTACCTTGCCTTCGGTCAAGAGCAAGAGCAAGATTGAGAAGAGATCTCTGAAACGCCAACGGTCTAAGATTGCCGAGCAGCAGCAGGAGGAACGGTGCAGGGGAGTGATACAAAACGCACCGCTTCCTGTGTCGGCTGGCATCATGCCGACGCTGGAGGAACTCATGAAGGGAAAGGGGGAACTGGGCATGGCCACGTTTGGAAGGACAGCTGTAACAGGACGAGTTTGAGGATTTGTTGCTTGGTTTGAAAGTCTGTCAGTAAGAGAGCAGAAAGGATTGACCTTTGCACGCTTTCATGCTGCTTATTCGTTTCACTTTTATTTGAACGTCGTACCGTCTTTTCTTTATCTTTCCATCTTTTCTCATGCCACTACATCCTGGTTCTCAGAACTCTTGTTTATGTGCCTTTAAGCCATTTGAAAATCTTTAAAATCAACGACCACCTGAAGGCTCCTTTCGTTATTCCCTTAAAGATCTTTTTATTATTATTCTGGGGACTGATGAACATGGAAAATAAAAGACTTGAGATTTGTTGTAATATAGATGTGGCCAACAGGTGGTGCAATATCACCATGGCCAGAATGTGTTGCGACCGTGTTGTGAACTGTCGATACAGGCAGCCCCTCCTTCAAAAAGGGAAACACGCCATGCTCCTGATGACTGCGATGATGACCATTATGTCTCCAACCTTTCGTACCTTCTTTACTAACAAGTCCCGCAGGACTCTATTTCCCTTCATCTCTTCCTCTTTAATAAGTGTTTGTCTTGTACATGTACATGTACATGTGAATGTGTTACACTACAGTCATTTTCCGTGATTGGTTCTTGGGACCAGTGATGTCACAAAGCACACAGCTTCATTCCAGCGAACCGAGCAGAATGAAGAACAGATCCAGTCTTGTGTTTTTAATTCTGTCTTTATTTTCTCTTTCTTACTTGAGTCTTTTAGAGCCCGATTATGGCCTGGAACATCGGTTTTCTTTCACTGTAGTTTGACCAACAAGTCCAGGCTGGGCCTGAACATGCATGCATGCACATACAAGAATATATTTCCATTTACACATGTTGAGTTTTCCGCTTTCAAGTATGGTGACTTTGTGTGTTTAGCAGAGGCAAAATTGAGCAAGGCCAGTTTGTCATTCCAAAACACATACACACTTTACGTACACGGGAGTTTGTTCTTATATTTTAGTGGTCATTATTTATGTATTTATTTATTTAAATGTGACCTGGGCACTATGAGCTCACGGTCATATCACAAACAAGCTCCATTGGCCTTCCAGCCGTATGTAGAGCTCTCAAGATTCATCCTATGAGTGGTACAGACACTTTGTAATGTTACACAAACTCATCTTCCTGTTCTTAATAGTTTGCTCAGTTTGCAGTTTAGTTTCTGTGGAGTTTCTGAGTCACTTTATTATTTAAGATGTCCACATCTGTTCAGAAAAGAATAAATAAGAAATAAATACTACTGCTTTTAATGTGATGTCCTTCCGAATTTTAAAAGGACATCTGTGACTCGGAAACTGGATCTGATTTGTTATTGCTTGCTGGATCTGTTCTGATGAGCTTTGTGTTTTACTGGATTGGAGTGAATTGTAAGAATGCGTATCTTTGTGCATGCGTCCAGCAAAGCAACTGTCTTGTGATACACAATCATGTATGTGGACAGCTTATTTCTGTGTCCTGCATCGTCTTTAACTTTTCACACTCCATGTCTCCTTAACACACGCTTTATAGATTTCTATGTGTGGGTGTGTGTTGGCCATTTTGTTTTTAGATTATTTTAATGCACCTGTACCATTTGAAACCCCCAGTGCAGTTTTTCCTGGGATGGTCTGTTGTGTCCTCTGTGGCTGTCATTTTTCATTTACACGATCCTGTCATTGATCTTTTATCCGACTGTAGGTGAATAAAGCATGTGAATTGACATTGTGATGTAAACAAAAGGGAAAGATTGGGATGGTGCATTGGACCGTCTCTGTCATTTCCTTGAGACATACTCCACATCCGGGGCGACGGCCCCTTCATCGTTCATTTCACTACCTTCATATTTTTGAATGTTAATTGATTATTTGTGGAATTTGTGTTTATGTATGGATGTTTCCTCAAGTGTGTGTGTTTGAGTAATTTTTGGAGATGAAATGCCCCAGTGAGTAGAGACCTCTGAGCAGGCTCTCCCTTGCACTTTGGAGAACTACACATGCCTTCTGTTTTTTACACCACACCTTGCATATGTGCTTTTCTTCCAGAGCTTTCCTTAGTATGGCACCATCTAGTGGTCAACACTTGACTTATTAAACTTCTAGGTGGGGCCAAAATGAAATCTGATCATTTTAGGATGAGCTGCACAGTATTTTCTTTTCTTTTTCCAGGAGCAAGTGTACCTACAGCAGTGTAGTGCCATTAGAAACTGTGAATTTATAAATAAACACTTTGTTGTTCTATTTGCTGTGTTTGCATTTTATGGTGTCGCACACTACAAAATGACTCCTCTAGTGCTGCTGCTTACAACTTCTGACATGCATTCTCATTTTACTCCCTTACGCCCTTTAGTTACTGAAAGAATTCAGGAATTATAGTCTTTTATTAAAAATTATCTTAATTTAAGGCGTTTTCGTAACAAATATAGTACGTTGATGTCTACATATCACCTTACATATAGGCAAATAAACACCTTTCTAGCTTATTCAAGGAATATGCCGATTGGCATTGCGATTTTGTCCTTGGTCATACAAGGTGCTTTGGTCATATAAGGTTATGGCTCAACAAAAAAAGAGCAATTGAAATGCCCAGCAGATATCTTCATTTCTCGGGGTGGCTTGGGATTTGATCTCGGGCACATCTTTCTCTTGCTCGTATAACAAAGGTTATTGGCTGCAGTTTCTGGAATAATGAAAGGCTACGCCATGACAGTGTCAAATTATCTCAGAAAGAATTAGGGTGGATGGCAGCAACGCACAATGTGAAACCTTCTGGTTATTCTCCTTAAAACAGGGGTTTTACGTTCTGAATGTAGACAAATGAAACTCCTGGCAGGATTCACCGAGATACATATGTAGATCAATACTAAAATTATGTCTACGCACCAGGTACTTCTATAGTATATTTATATTAAACTATAGATCAAGATTAAATTCAGTGTTCAGTTTCTGTCCAGCAGCACTACTGAACTTACTACTGAAAGAAGTAAAGTAAGGGACTCTATATTTGATATTCATTTACAGTTACTTATGATATACTGTACTTCCACTACATATATACTGTATACACTTAAGAATCCATTCAAAAACAATATTGAACAATGTAATTGAGTGTTGAAATTTGGTGGTTTGTGTTAGAAAATGTAGTACATTTTGTTGCAATTCATTTGAAATAGTAAATAGTATGAATAAGCTATATATTATTATTATTATAATAAAGTATTCATATATATATTACACAATATTTAAAATTGTAAATGGATTAGGTGTATATGGAACAGGTGTGTTTTCAGTTGTCTGTTGAAGGCCGAAGTCATCAGCAGATTGTCTGGAGGCTGGCAGCTGAAAATACATCATCATATATATAAAAGTGCTATAGAAAGGTTTAGAAAAATTCAAAGTTAAAACAATGTATGAATAAAAAGGCATTCATCTATTATTAGAAGTAAACAGTGAGAATCCGTCAACTGCCTAAATGCACTGTAGTTGTCCGCTCAGTATAGGTGAACCGTATAGCGAGTCAAATAGTGCGGCCTGATTTGCAATTTATAAAATAATTTTTTAAAACATCTTTGTACACTTAAAACACAAAATAAAATGGACCCAAATTACTTACATTCATGCAGCATTCATATTCACTTAACACTGCGGCTTTGAGCCTGGACTCTAGGTTTGGAGTATACATGTACCCTCATAATCTTCAATTCAAATCTGAAAATGCACTTTTCTACCTGAAATGACTATCCATTTCAAATGACGTAAATAAGACTGCTTGGGCGGAGCATCCGTTAACTCCTCCCTTTCACCTGTCAGCCTGCTGCCAGTTTCGTTTCAAAATGCAACAGATGCTTTTACACAACTAATCAATTCGCAGTGAAAAACGCAATTTCACTCGGACTTCAAGTTGCGATCGTTCTAGCGTCCGTATTCTCACACATTGAAAGGGAATTTCAAAGGACAAAATTAGAAAATGAATTTCACTGAGACTTTAAGATGAAACCGTCAATACACCTTTAGTGTCACCCTTTCTATATAATTTGCATAAATATCTGCATTAATACCTGACCCATATTAAAGGTTCAGCGTCTCTAAACATATCTCATCAACGCTTTTCGCATGTCTGGCTAATATTATGTTTTATCTGGTCGCAGCGAGCGTTCAGAGGACCTTTATTTTGAAGTGTTTGTTGTGGCAGGTTGATCGCTCTCAGCTCTGCCCCTCACAGGCGCTTTGACGGATCTGGAGCTTAAGGTAATAACTTCATCAATTCAAATCAGATATTTGCTAAACACTCAGACGGAGTTTCATTTAAACCCCAATAATGCATGCACGTGGATGTCATCCGTTCATTTTCATGCGTGAGTTAATGAATCACATAGGTGATTCGCTATCGGATACACAGGCCACCAACAGAAACATACAAATAATGGACATAACGCATAACGTGACTGTTTAAAAGATCGGATTTAACTCTGTTACATGCAATTCAAGATCTGAACAAATGGAATAATGGAGGTCAAGAGATAAGCCGTAGCCATGTACCTGAGATTTAACGCTACAGTAATCCCCCCAGCACTCCTTTACCAGTGCACACTATTTAACTATAGAGACCATGAAATTGTCACTTATCACTAAAAAGTTGAATCATTATTTTTAGAAAAAGAGATATTATTGCGTAACAGTTATCTATTAATATATTCAAAATGCATTCAAGAAATACATTGCAGTAGCTTGGTCACGTTATGTGTGTTTACTAGAGTCCCCACTGCAGTACCGGTTGTATGTAATGATGCTTTTAAGCAGTGTGTGTTTTGAAACCACTTTACAATACATGTGAAGTATCTTTAACATTGGTTCTTTTTTCCATTCTTTAAATATTTCTATAACATATGGGCTTGTAAAGTGTGCTCGGAACATTTTATATTCATCCACTGCATTGATCCTTTAATACAGGATGGCTGAACCGCCTCAGTCATGTGACTGTTTCGTATCTCTACCTCCTGGTTCCAAAGAAGACTACGTGATCTTTGGGAAGAACTCTGACCGCCCGAGAGATGAGGTGCAAGAGGTGGTGTATTACCCTGCGTCCTCACACCCTCCTGGGTCTAGAGTGGAGGTAATACACCTGCATTAAGAGACACACTCATCTGCATGTACTTACATTTACATTTAGTCATTTAGCGGACGCTTTTAAACAAAGCGACTGACAAAGTAGAGGATAACAATACATGTACATGTCGAGTCCTGCAACCAGAGAACAACTGATGCTTTTGCTGTTAGTTAATATTTTGGGTTTCGGCTTCTGTGAACAAAAGTAGTTTACTGAATTAAGTTAATAAAAAGTGTACATTATACTTTTATATATTTTTATTTCTTGAACATTCTTGAGAATATACTGTATTAAAGCTACAGCAAGCCCAACCTTTCTGATTTTTTTATGTAGTGCACGTACATTTCTATTCCTCAAGCTGAGCATACCCATGCGGTCGTGCTGAGTAGACCCGCTTGGCTTTGGGGGGCTGAGATGGGGGCTAATGAACACGGGGTGTGTATCGGAAATGAAGCGGTGTGGACCAAGGAGCCTGTGGCTCCAGAGGAAGCTTTGCTGGGAATGGACTTGGTTCGGTGAGACCAGAACAACTAGACATTTTTTTCCTCAGGTTTCTTATCCATTCAGATTGATTTACTCACAGCATGTTTTACATATTTTCATTCTTAATTATTAAGGTATGTTTCTTTTTTGTGTCTTTTAAAAGGTATAATGTAAATCTGTGTCAGATTATATATTTATTTATAATGACCATTACTGCAGATAAACATTCCATTGACAACAGGTGTTGTGTGTCTGTGTGTTCAGGTTGGGTCTGGAGCGCGGGGATAGCGCGTGGTCTGCTCTGAATGTCATCACATGTCTACTGGAGCAGCACAGTCAGGGTGGAGCCTGTAGGGAGACCACCGAACCCTTAAGTTACCACAACACCTTCTTACTAGTTGACCGTCAGGAAGCCTGGGTTCTGGAAACTGCTGGAAAACTGTGGGCTGCTCAAAAAGTGACAGGTGAGTGAGGAGACATGCTTGTGGTTACTGATGATCAGTGGTGTTTAAAAAGTAAAGGATTTGTTATTTAATGGATTAAATAATGTATTGTTAAAGGGTATGGGCATGACCAACTATTTAAGTCAAATGTATTTAAAACATTAAAACATTTCTTATAATTTGGTTTAAACAATTGACCAAAAAAATCTAAATTCTGTCATCATTTGCTCACCCTTGAGTTGTTCTGAATATGTTCTTTGTTTTGATGAACACAGAAAAAGATGTTTGGAAGAATGCTCGTAACCAAATAGTTATTGGCCACCATTGACTACCTGTGTTCACCAGAACTGTTTGCTTTCCTACATTCTTCAAAATATCTTCTTTTGTGTTAAATAATAAAAAAACATTTATAAAGAAATGTATCCTACTATGGTAGTCAATGGTGGCTTAGAACTGTTTGGTTACACGCATTCTTTCAAATATCTTCTCTGTGTCCATCAGAACAAAAACATCTATACAGATTTGGAACAGCTCGAGCGAATGATAACAGAATTTGTTTTTTTTGGGTGAACTGTTCCTTTAAGCTTTAATGCCAACATTCACTCAAGTTGCCATGCAACTTTAAATCCCAGATTTTCGGGATGGTCTTTTGGACCAAACCGCAGTTGTATTTGTACAGTACGGTAGCTAAATCTGCCTTGTGTTCAAAAAAGCTTGTTTTACAGTATCTGTCTCTTAAAATAAACTGGTTTTATCAGAGGGAGTCAAGAATATCTCAAACCAGCTGACGATAGGCTCGGAGATCTCTGCAGAGCATCCGGATCTGCGCAGTGTGGCCCAAACACAGGGCTGGTGGAGTGGAGAGGGGGAATTTAGCTTCACTGCTGCCTTCAGCCCTGATGACCCCCCTGCCAGGATGGAGATGGCCAAGCAGCGCTACAAGGGCGGCACAGCCCTGCTGCAGCAACATGATGGCAAGTGCACTTGAAATTGCGAAGTGATGACTTACAGAGGCAGTGGGGTTACTTTACTGTAAACATGCTTTATATGTACATTTTACTTCAGATAAGTTTTTGACCTAAACATACCAACCTATGCACAGGCTCTGTGACAGCAGAGGTGATGATGAGCATCCTGAGGGACAAAGCCAGTGGGATCTGTATGGACTCCGAGGGCTTCCGTACCACAGGCAGCATGGTGTCCATTCTCCCACGAAATCCAGACGTGTCCTGCGTCCACTTTTTCACTGCCACTCCTGACCCCTCCAGGTGTGACCCCTACACACTCTACCGAAGTGTTTCTTTTCCAGGCAGATATTTCACTTTTTCACCGTCTCTTATTGCAGGTCAGTATTCAAGCCTTTTATCTTCTCTGAGAACATGAGGTCTGTCAGCATGGTGGTATCTCCGCAGTACGGTCCAGATGATCCTGTTAAGACACAGCCTCGATTTCAGCATCAAGTTGATCGCAAACATGAGCTCTACAAAGCCCACCAGACAGCACTGACCAATTCGGTAATTCTGATCTGTAATGGAGGCTTTTTCTTCTATTAAATGCAAAAACACATATATTAATGAAATAACCATGTTAATAATTGTATTTGCACGGATGGATTGATGGATGTGTGTGTGTAACAGGATGATGCCGTCTCTCTACAAGAGACTATGAGATATTTGGAGTCTCAATGTCTTGAGGAGATAGAGGCCATGCTTAGAGGAGAGATACGGGGCCAGGAGCTTGGTGACCTGTTCTTCGACTGTGTGGATGCAGAGATCAAATTCTACCAGTGAAACCAGGCAGGTAAATCTCATGGGATGCTGATAGAAACGTGCTGCGAATTAACACGTTTTCTGCAGAAGGGATCGTTCACCCAAAATGAAGATTCTGTCATTTACTCAACCTCTGTTCATGTTAAACCTGTGTGACTTTTGTCCGCTGAGCACAAAAGAAGATATTTTGAAGAATCCTGATCAACGGTTGTGGCGGAACCCATTCACTTCGATTGTGTTTGGTAACCAACAATCTTCAAAATATCTTCCTTTTGTGTTCTGCAGAAGAATGAAAGTCTTACAGGGTGAGTAAATGATGACAGAATCTTCATTTTTATTGTGACTGCTGCCCATCTGTCTTTCTGTGAAAAAACTGGCTCGTAACTTATAACTGTTTTGCAGTTCTCGTTGTGAATGTATCTAGTGCTTGCTGATCTGCCTGAAGACAGAGAGAAAATGAGTCCAGAGCACACAGCTTGTGTCTGCTGAAGTCCTGCTCTCCTACAGTAGTTCCCCTGATGCCATGCCAAACTAATTGTGATGTCCATTCCACATTAACTGGAGCTGTTAAAAAAGACACATTATAACACACTAGATGTGAATCACCATAATCATGTTTAACTGTCTCACAGGGCGGTCATGTACGCATCACATATACCAGTTTGTGATAGATTATTAAGGTGTGTATGTGCTGTGTGTACTGTAGATGTGTGAGAAGGGAGACATAAGTGAAACTCATTCCTGTCAAGAGAAGGGTTCAGCTGCCAGACTTCCCCTCTGAGGAGATATACAATAAATGTCAATGATTCAACCTGACTGGGGTCTTTATACCGTAATGTTTTAGAGCTTCGAAGTGGCTGTGAAATAGGCATGTCTTTAGGGTTTGTTTTAGATGCAATAAAATGTCGGGCGGGTCAGCCCCATATAGGAAACCTCAAAGTGGGACAGAGTTTAACCTATAGTTTTGTGCACTCTACAAAGCATTACAAGCTTGTCCTAGCAACTTTTGCACAATGTTTTATCCATTATTAGTCTAGAATAAAAAATGAATAAAGTTTATTACAGAATTAGTTAGCTTGTTCTCAGCAGAACAAATTACACTTTGCAATATATCTTAGATGTTTTGTGCTCCTAACATTCATACTGAAGAACACATGCAGGTAAATTCTCGAAAGGATGTATTTAACAGTTACAAGGCAAACTAGCGTCTCAACTGGACAAAATCCAATTTAAGCAGACATGCATTCAAAATTCTGAAATGCTCTCTAAAATAAAAAGAATTAACGCATCCATCCACTCATGTCATTACTTCTAACTATATGCTTTTGACTCATTATCACAAGTAGCTAATCATATTCATGGCTTTGAGCAAAACTGTAGGTTAGAGTTTTTTATCTTATATTAGTTCCATTCCTTGATTTTGAAGAAACTTTATTATTGTCACCTACTTATAATAAGCACAGTTGAAAATGGTTGTGCCAAGTTCATAAAGAATATGTATAAAGGGATTGTAGTAGTAAGTCCCTTTATACTTGAAAGTCGCATTTTGGTTTGAAAATAGAGAACAAGAACGAATTTCTTGATAAAGAGTCTAGTTCTAAGCAGATTAAAGTTCCATCAATGCACTACTGTCTTAAAAGCAACTTGATCTAACAGGACAGAAAGAAGTGGATGTACCAGATGCAAAACAATGAGGATACATCTGGAACACTCATTAAACAGTTCACAGAAATCTCACAGTGAAACGAATATTCAATTCGATCATTATGTTCACGAGTAATGTCATATAAACCAAAAACAACGTATGCGAAAAGTGCTCTAAAAAAATGCAACAAAACCTCACCTGGACATAAGACCTCCACAGCCTTGACTGCTGTTAGTGAAGGATTCTCGCATGAAAAGAAAATCTAAATAAAAAATGTGTTTTGTAACATTATAAATATACGTGCATACTACAATTTGTATCCCTGAATTGAATGCCTTTTCAAATAAAATAATACAATTTATGTGGTACTCACAACAACAGCACACTATAAATAATGTATTGATAATCTCTACTGTATCTGTAACAAATGCTTCAATACAAACAAAACCATTAACAAAAGCACCTTTTGTGTCAGGTTAGTGTAACACATGTATTGCATAATGAAAATAGAGCTGCTTCTATTCAATGGGTTCAAATTGTTATTTTTTGTCAAAGAGTAGATATTCGGGCAAACTCTCAAAAGAATCAACGCAATGAAATTGTTAGATTTATTTTAAAAATACAATCATTATGATCAATGTAGAGTATATTTTACATCACAAATCACATCACAAACAATCATAGCATCTACCACATGAGCAGTGAAGTTACATTGCCACTTTGGACGGCACACTATGCGATGGTCAAATGTGAGATTATTTGTAGTGTAATAGTTGGTGAAACCACTTAAATCAACAGAATATCAAATAAAAATGTCCGTTCCATTAACTACAAGTATAAAAGGCTACTATATGCATAGTCTCTAGCAAACAAACACAGCACCAGAACATCACATTATTGCAATTTAAAAACAGCATTATTTTTTGTTGCCATTTGTCTCAAATGGCAAAGGCTGCACTTTTATGAAACAACCAAATTATTGCACAGGAAATGTGTAGATGGTTCTCTTTAAACAGTGAAGACTTCCACAAACATCGCCAGAAACGTATTACTGAAAATTATTTTCAAGTCATGAGCTCTCAAGAGGAGACAAATTTCATGTGACAAAAAAAAACTTGGGGTGGATTGAAAAACAAATGCGACAGAGGAACAACAGCCATATGATTAGCCGATGGCAGTGTTTGATCTGTTACATACTGTAAATAATTTTTCCAGCATCAAGTTCTATTCTTCGATTCATTTTTCACACACAAACACGACAATTGAGTCTGCTACCGTCCCTACACATTCTTAAGCATGTAGTAACACGCTCTGGAATCCCACACACTATAAAATAAAGTGTCCCTTTGTGAGCCATGGTTACTAATTTCACAATAACAAAACTACAGGAATGTTATAAAAGAGTGGAGGATTTTCGGCTTAACTCATAACCTTAACAAAATATTAAAAAGTCAAAACAACAAAACTTCACCATTCTTGATATTGCTGTCTCCTGATTTTTAAAGCGCAAAGCTACATTTTCGTACACTTACTAAAATATAATGGTTGCATGTTTTATGCACATACCATAAAGAGGTGTTTCTGTGACTTTGGTGAAAATAACAGCCATCAAGATGCAATGAAAACCTGTGTGATACTTTTAAACTGTCATAATGACAGATTCTCCTGTGATAAATGGCTAAAGTTTGCAGCATATCATGCAGTTTATGGCTCTATAATCGCAGCGGAGGCTTTAACCCAAAAAAAAGGAAACTACATTTAATGTACACCACAGATTAAAAAGATTGTGTTTAAAAGTGCAATATATTTTGGCATGGTCACAATAATGCAGGACTACATTCATTTGAGAGACAAAATTTACAGAACTGCACTACAGAACAGATAATATTCCACAGGACGAAAAAAATGGTATCCAAGCAACCTTATACAACCCTTAAATATATTAAATTCAACAGAACTTCAAAAACACAACTCCCCTGTGAGTATCTATTGAGGACACCACATATCCTTACGGTACCTCGGTTTCTCATCTTTTTTTGTTTAATTAAATATTCACTTAAGAATTTTTCATATTAATTAGAGATACAACTCTGGCTGATGTTTGATGAAAATGGACCCCATAAATGTCAAACACCAATGTTTTCCTCTTACACCTGTTCGTTAAATTAGTCACAAATGATCCAATCAACAGTGGTCAGCCAAAAAGTAGAAAAAGAGAGGAAGACTGAGAGAGAGAGAGAAATAATCTGAAGTGATAGAACATAAGACCCATTCATACCAGTCTCTTGAAAATCCACTGCAGATTTCTGACAGAACAAACTAACATCATAAAAACCCTGTACATTGCTGGAAGATGGTTAATATTTTACATTCGAGTTAGCAGACACACAAAACAAAGATGATTGACAACATGGAATCAATTGCACCAAACTGGCAGCGATTTAGTCTAGATTCCCCCCAAAAATCTAGGTCCCACTCAAGTTCTTACAACTTCTTAGTCGAGCTGTCCGATCATGCTTTGGAACATGAGTGGTGACAACCACAGCATCTCAACCAAATTATACTGCCAGTAACCCATGAAGAAACCAAACGCAACATCTGTCACATTATGGCGTCCGAGGAGCACCCTAGAAAAACCAACAAAAGAAGCCCAGAGCAGAACAAGCACCCGGAGTGGGGCAGCCAGCACCAGATGTGCCAAAAGAAAACGGGCACACATCGCAGCACGTGTGGCATGGCCTGATGGGAAGGAATAGCGGTCCACAGAGAATGTGGCAAACATGTCCATTTGGTTATGGGCAGGACGTCGGCGCCGCACAACGGCCTTGACCACACCAACCAGCACCAGATCCAGAACCAAAGCTGAAAATAAAAAGAAAAGGAGTGAAATTAGTGTGAGACTATACAACTGACTTAGTCAAGTCAGCTTTATTTATATAGCGCTTTTTACAATTTTCATTGTTACAAAGCAGCAGTACAAGAAAACATTGACTATAAGTAAAACATAAAAGGTTATGGAAGTCAGAACACAGGTCAAATATCAGACACACAATAAATTCCTATATGCAGTGTTATTTAAATAAGACTGTAAAATTCTAGCAGCCCCCCGGCCAGGCAAACAGTACAAAACTTACATATAATGTTGTTAAATTCAGATAGAGATGTTTAGTAACACAGGAAACGTTTACATTTTTGCATTTTGGCAGACCCACAACACCACACAGTGTATTCAAAGTCATGCATGAGGGTGAGTATATGATAGGATTTTTACATATAGGGAAAAGATCTGTCTTCGGAGAACAAATTAAGAGATTTCCAGGCCTCCTCATAGACATCATGGTGTCAATTTTCTCCAAGGTCCAGAAAAGTACTAAAGACATTGTTAAATTGGTCCATCTGGCATTGTGGCTCAGTTGAAATTCGATAATTATGTCGGCATTAAGGGAATAGCTTTGAAATGGTTTAAATCGTATTTATCCAACCGTTTTCAATATGTAGCAATTACCAATGAGGTGTCACGCAAATAGCAAGTCCAGTACGGTATACCACATGGCTCCATCTTAGCACCTATGCTCTTCGCATTCTACATGCTACCTCTAGGAGATATAATAAAGCGACACAGAGCTAGCTTTCACTGTTATGCTGATGATACGCAACTTTATATTTCCTCAAAACCTCATAAAACACTCTGTAATGAAGTTCGTTATAAGGGAAGGAAGGAGGCGGCAACCGGCGAACATTCAAACAATAAAAACTTTAATTAAATAAACAATAAACACGGAAGTAACCGACCGGCAGCCACCTCATGGTCGACTGCCGGCCATAAAACATACACACACTAAACATATGTCTGGGCCCGGTCCTCTCTCGTCAACAGTCCTGCCGATCGTCCTTTTAAGCTCCCAATCTCCTCCGTGATAAGATGCGGGACCGGTGCGCGCACAGCAGCTTGCACTTATCACTCACGCCACCGGCCCCGCGTCACAGCTCTCGTCCCGCCTTCCTCACCACATACCCCATCACCCCTTACAGGCCGGGGAGCACCACCGAGCCCAGGCTCGGAGTTGGTGGTGCCTGGGGGTATGCACCGGCAAGACGAAAGAACGGAGACAGGAGCCCCCGGAGCGACAGGGACGAGAGAGGGGAGAGAGGAAAAGAAAAAAAATTGTCCGGTTCCCTGACACGCTGTCGCTCGGTCCTCAGCCCAGCCAAAAGGCTCTTCATCGCCTCGCTATGCGGTGGTGCTGGACGTCGGGGGGAAGGTCCGCTTCTCCTCCGCCTCTGGCGGTTGGCTTCTTTGGCTGAGGGCAGCCGGAAGGAAGTTTTCCGTTCCCTGCTCCTCCCCTTTCCTTGGTGGACGGCAGCAGGCTCCGGCCAACGGCCCTAACTCCTCCACTCCCTCTTCTACGGCCGCCACCCCACCTAGGCCCAGGAGTACGGCAGCGAGGTCTTTGTGCCCTGGCGGCCGGCGATGGCTCCAACGGCAACCACCCCACCTCGACCCAGGCGCACGCCGCGAGTTCTCCGTCCCAGCCGATTCCTCTTGCTACAGCATCACCGCCTCGGGCAGCCGCTGGCGGAGGTCCCTTGTCCGCGCTGCCCGAACTCCTCGGCACCGCGATGCCCCTCGGCAGCGAGGGCTCTTCGACAGCATGCCCCTCCTTCCTCCAGGGTTTCGGCACCAGTGTAATGAAGTTCGTTATAAGGGAAGGAAGGAGGCGGGAACCGGCAAACATTCAAACAATAAAACTTTAATTAAATAAACAACAAACACGGAAGTAACCGACCGGCAGCCACCTCACGGTCGACTGCCGGCCATAAAACATACACACACTAAACATATGTCCGGGCCCGGTCATCTCTCGTCAACAGTCCCGCCGAACATCCATTTAAGCTCCCAATCTCCTCCGTGATAAGATGCGGGACCAGTGCGTGCACAGCAGCTTGCATTTATCACTCACGCCACCGGCCCCACGTCACGGCTCTCGTCCCGCCTTCCTCACCACACACTCCAATTCCATCGAATAGTGGAATGCATAGTCAATATAAAAAGTAACTTCATTCATGACATCAAGACTAGATTACTGTAATTAGGTGGTTGCCCTGCAGGCTTAATACAAAAAATTCCTACTGGTCCAAAATGTTGCAGCTCGAGAAAATAGTATGAGCATACTGTGTTAGAATGGTTGTGTCAACCTTGCACTGGTTACCTTTAAAGCATCGCATTTATTTATTTATATAACTTTAAAATCTTGCTTATTGCCTGTAAAGCCCTACATGGTTTATCTCCTCACTACTTGAGTCAACTTCTCTTGTATTACAGTCCTACACGTGCACTACTCTCAGGCGTCCGGTCAATTGGTAATACCTAGAATTTCAAAATCAAGTGCAGGCGGCAGATCCTTTTCCTCTCTAGCGCCTACATTTTGGAACAGTTTTCCCTGCACTGTCCGGGAGGCAGAAACACTCTGTCAGTTTAAATCTAGACTAAAGACACATCTGTTTTTATCTTGCATACACTACACTATCATGATATACATTTTCTGAAGGTTAAGGCTGCACTAGTTAGATCAACCGGAACCAGGAACACTTCTAATAACAACTGATGCATTTGTTGCATCAAAGAGTGCAGAACAGTACTCTACTCTCAGTCTTATCTCATTGTTTCAAGGTTAACAGAGCGGGCAGGACACAGTCCATGCCCAGACCTGACAAAAGCTATGATGATAGACCTGGTAAAAGAAGGACGCAGTGACTTGACACTTCTTCACTACAAAATTTCAGCCGCTATTAGATTATTAAGGATAATCTTGTATTGTGTTTTATAATCTTATATGTTTTTGCCTTGTTATGCAAGCACTGTCGCACTTGTGCAGAGGCTGCAGCTTTTGCTAGTTCGGCCTGGTTTCCCTCTGAGGTTTTTTTTCTCCTCCAATGGAGTTTTGGGTTCCTCGCCACCGTTTGCATACTGTTTGCCTGGCCTGCTAGAATGTTATAGTTTTATTTAACACTGCATATAGGAATTTATAGTCTGACTGATATTTGACCTGTGTTTGACTAGCATAACCTTGTTTTTTTTCTTATAATCAATATGTTTTCTTGTACAGCTGCTTTATAACAATGAAAAGGGTAAAAAGCGCTATATAAATAAAGTTGACTTAAAGTCTGTGTTTTGGGTTGGTTTTTCACAAATAAAGCATTCTCGTTGCTTCAAAAAATTTCAACTGAGCCTCTATGCATGGATGGACCAATGTAACAATGTCATTAGTTATTTTCTGGACCTTGTCAAAAACTGACACCATCTCTGAGGAGGCCTGGAAATCTCTCGGATGTCACCTAAATATCTCCCTTTGTGCTCCAAAGTGCTGTTTAACGTCACGTGGGTGAGTAAAAAAAGAAAATCACACAAAGTTGATTTTTGGGTGCACTTTCCCTTTAACACTGCAGGCAACAAATAAAAGGCCTGTTGCATTTTAACAGGGCTGGCAGCAATGCCACATTAATAATGCAATTGAAATGTGCCTCACCTGGGCATTTCTCTGGAACTTAAAACACTTCAGTGAGTAAATGAAGGGTCCAAAATAAAAATATCAGGTGAGTAAAAGGCAAAGAGGGCTAATAATGATTTGATTGCATCTTACATCGGAGGAAAAATGAGTCTGAAAACAAAAGGAAAGAGAAGACAATGCACAAGCCCTTAAGAAATCAATATGTAAAACCATCATCAGGGTTTGATGCAGAACAGATGAGAGTCAGGCCATGTAGCTTATTCAATAGTCTAATCTCTTTACTTGCACTAAACATCTCCAATAACACTTAAGGTAATTTCATCAATGACAAATTATATGCTATAAATGATACGCATAAATGCTTACATTCTAGAAGTAATAAAAGGGTTATTATAGAATAAATATTTCCCCCTTTTTACACTCTGAGGGACGAATCAACGCACAGAACGATCCATCATACCATTTATTTGGCAGAATAAAAACCACAGTGTGAGTGAGTGCATTACCCATGAGCAGGTTCAGCATGACCTCCTGACCGGCGATACTGTCGCTTTTATACAGACAGTACGCGGCACCGGCGAGCCACGGAATCCCGTGGCCGGAGATCTCGATGAGCTTCATGAGCGGCCGCACGCTGCCCCACGACGAGTCCTCACAAGCGCACACACCGAGCCGCTTCGACAGCCACAGGTCGATGGCCAGCAGAGAGCTGAGCGCTATCTCGATGAAAGAAGGGTTTAATTTCATGCAGTCCTCCTCCGGTAACTGCTGTCCACCGGTGGAGGAGGTAGACGAACCCGAGCCCCGTCGTCGGTTGGGGCTCTCGGAGGCTCGGAGCCGGGCCGATACGGGGTCGGAACCCTGTCTCTGCAGCAGGTGCGGGGGAGTTCGGTTCAGAGAAATGAACTCATTGCGCCCGTTTCCACCGCCGGGAGACGGGACGCTGCCGCTGCCGCGCACAGCACTGTTCCGCGCTTTAGGAGAAGGCATTTTACTTTACCGATGCCAAGACGGGTTGGTCCGATATGAATGGAGCGTCTTCCGTTTTTTGATAAAGCTTTTAGATGTCTCGTTTTCAGATCATGGTTTACAGGTGATAAGAGAGAACACGTCGGACCACTGCACCGCACAGCGCCATGTTTAACAGCAGCTTTCTGCGCAAGGAACTCTGGGAAATGCCGTACAGTATTCAACCGTGTGACTACATGGAAGAATGAGTTTTTGTTCCAAATTCAGCCTTGTGGCCGCACTGACTGATGAATAAAGACACAGATGTGGAAAAACACAATACAAACTGATTTTAGGGATGTTGCTTGTATTTATTTTCTATCATTTGGATTTGGTGCAATGTTTTGTCTAAATAATAGAGTCAATGTCTAAACGTCTTCTTCCCGACGAGACAAAGCACTGCATGCATTTGAATGTATACAACAGATCACAGGACCCCCATACCAGGACAATCTGATAATTATTTAATTCGATTAGAGTCGATGAGATTATTAAATATATCTTTATAAAATGATCTGGAGTCTGATGTGGAGCAGCTCATACTCGCATGACACGCTGAATATACACGTATTTATAGACACAGTCTTATGATCAACGCGATCAGGTGTTACATTATGAGATGGCACATTTTTGCGTTTAACCTATTGAAAAGTAAATAAATAAATACAACTCAGCACTGAGAAATATGACAAAAACAGCAATTAAAGAAAAATATGAATTTACCAGCATTCCATTGAAACGGTGAAAACAGCTGTGATGTTGTTTTTTATTTCATAATGAATTTAACGAATCTACTGCTCTAATCTCTATATATCAGTTACTAAATTATTTATTTTTACTTTATTTTCAAATTCATGCTCAAAAATAATAAATAATCGGCGTTGCATTTGGTCATAAAGGAGGTTTTGTTTTAAATGTATAATATTAGTGTTCGTCTTCCATATGTTGCTTAAAATAGTTATTAATGATTTAAAAGAACTATAATAATTTTCCTTTGAGTTTGGGCCGTGATCCTCGTTTCATTCAATCACAGCGTCGCCCCGCCCACGTGATAGTTCCTTTCCTGCTGTGTATAAACTGCCGTGCCATGGTTACACGTGCCAACAGGATTTGAGAGAGTCGTAGGAAGTCCTTTGAAAATCAGAAATGCCAGGCATACTACTGGGAGACGTGTTGCCTAATTTTGAAGCAGAGACCACGATCGGCAAGATCAGATTTCACGAATTCCTTGGAAACTCGTAAGTAGCGAAATATGTTATACTGTATTTGAGCACGTTGGCCTAGTTAGGTTCACATTGGATGTGGTTAGATGACGCTGTCTGCATTGACACGAAAGAATAAGGTGACTTACAGTCGAAAGGTGATGTTATGGTTATCTGCATCTGTTCTAAAATCTTTTCAATGCCTGTTTATTAACGTGGCTTTGTATACCGCTGCATTCCTGTTACCTCATTCACCAGCAAAGTCGCTTTGGATAAAAGCATCCACTGAATAAATACAGGTCATTTATGTAAACATGTCAGGCTTTACCGTTTAAAGTTACTGATTAAAACTCATAACAAAAAAGGGTTAATATTAATATCTATTTTCGCTTCGTTTGCTTTACTTTATTAACTGCAGCACATTCCATAAAAGTGACAGCGTTTTAAAGTTAAATAATTTTAACTAATGTGCTATCAAGAAGGCACAAACCCTGTTTTATGGCTTGCCTTGAAATGACAAAAATGCCTGCACTCACAAACTTTATTAGGTATTTCACAATCACAACTAGTATATTATAGCAGGGTATAGGCGTGTAACACTATATTGAAGTATAGTATATCGCAATACAAAAACTAGGATACATATCTTTATAGCTCTATGGCAGTATATTTTTTAAATGAAATAATCTTTCCATATTTAATGTTAAACTTGGTTTTATTTTTCAGTGACGGACCTAGTCAGTTTTTAGTTGATATAACAATGGTTGAACTAAACCTTAAAAATGGTAAATTCTTTAACAAAATAACAAATGTTGCTAAAAATTGTCAATGTTTTGGGGGGAAAATATATTTTTACCAATATCCCTGACATCTGCATTTACATCTGCAAGACATGTACAATACATATTTTGCTCATCTGCAATGCATCTCGGAGATGTCTGTAAGATGTTTATGATTTGGAATGGATGAACAATAGCTCTTTCTAAGATGTTTAGAAGATGTTTTTACGCAGCAGATGTTTCCAGATCTTCAGATCTTTAGCAGACTTATTACAGACGTTCAGACGTCTCCGAGATGTATTGCAGATGAGCAAACTATGTATTGCAGATGTAAATGCAGACGTCAAATAGACATAAGCTAGATGGATTGTGCTATCTGGGATGTTAATCATAAACCCAGTATCGAATATCTTATTGAATCGTGAGCCAAGCGTATCGTTACACCCCTAGCAGGGCGTATTTGTTGAAATGTTAGCAGTTTAATTCAATGAAGATTTAGATTACAATTTACTAAGCAGCTATTCTTTTCTTGTAGCAGTTATATGTTTTTCTTTATTTAGATTTTGAATGAGAGTAAAATGTGCCTAGTCACTGTGACTGTATTTGTTGGGATAACAAGGCCAGTATTATTTCGATTATGGGCAAGAGCCTGATGTGCTTGAAATTCACATTGCTCATGTATATAAAGGATGGAATTGGAAGGTTTCGATTTCAAATGCTTCATTGATGCATCAAGCACTTTTGATGCTTTAAGTTAACTGTCACCTGCATGTGTGACTGTAAATATATTGTGCATCCAAACCCCCTAAAGTCTATAAAATGTTTATTGACAGTTTAAAGTGTGTGTTGTTGCGCGCTGGTTTCAAGGAACTGACCGACTGTATTCCTGTTACACAACTTTCCTCATTCAGCCCGGATGTTAGCCAACAAAACAGGGGGTTGTCCGTGGTTCCCACTTCAAGTCAAAATATGCACACAGTATGTCTGGCGATCTCCTATGAGAGCAAAAAGCAATATCAACAGATGTTCAGCAATTCAATAAATTGTTGCATTCTCGCGGAAGGAGGAATGTTTACCATCCCTCGTTCTGCAGTTCTCAAATGCAAGTTTTGTGCAAGTGCCTCTTTTAAAGTAATTTGGTATTGAGGTAAATACCTTAAAGTCATATTTAAGGCTATCATCCAATCAGTTCACTACATAGCTGGGCAGAACTAAGAGTTTCTATTTCCTTCCGTTGTGCGGCCACGACAATGGTTGACACACTTTTACACTGTGGTTGACACAACTCTTCTGGCTCTTGAATAAAAAGTGCCGTCCTATGCATTTTACCAAAGCAATGCTCTGAAAACCTTTTTAGGTAAATCAACGGTGTGCAGGGGTGGGATAACGTGCGATTTCGACCATTGGAATCGGTTTGACATTTCATCCTGTTAATAGGGGTTTCCCAGATAAAAGAATGTTTTGAGATTGGCTTGCATTCATGTCTTTTATCCCTTGAGAAATATGTGAGATGATCTCATAATAACACAGTAAGATAGTGTCTGGAGAGCCTGTGGGTGTAGACCGTTTTGAAATGATTTCCCACCTGCTTTGACTGAGAACAAAACTCCCAGAAATCTTTATGCAGTGATTGCTAAAGCTTAATCTTGGATTACCCTGTACTCCTGTTTTTTTTCATGAATGCTACTTCAAACACCAAAAAGATTACAGTCACACGTTCCAACTTTTCTTTTCCTCTTTAGATGGGGTATCTTGTTTTCACATCCTCGTGACTTCACTCCAGTATGTACGACTGAACTAGCCCGAGCAGCAAAGCTCAGCGATGAGTTTAAGAAGCGTGATGTGAAGATGATCGCATTGTCCATCGACAGTGTCGAGGACCATCGCAAGTGGAGTGAGGTTTGTGTGTATATATATATGTACATATTTTCTTCATATACTTTATAATATTTTTTAATACAAATTTTATACATGCAAACATAAACTGAGACATTCCATGCTAAGTCCTTCCTGACTGTTGCATTGTTTATTTGTGTGCTCGCTCCCTTTTACTGGACATAGACAAAACTTTTTACCCTCCCACACACCTTTGGCTGTACTTTTGCTGGGTTCCTGTAAATGGAGCAGGCTGCTGTGATATCACATCACGGTTAACTGAAAGTCTGTCTGTTTAACCACACCACTCCCTATTCACTATCCAAATATGCAGAGGTCTACAGATTCTGCATCGATGCTCATTGTAGAAGTGAATCACAATCAAGCGTTTTTCTATAAAACCAGAGGCCTCATTTATTAGCTGTGCGTCTATGTTTTGTCCTACCAATGAAATTTATAATGTCCAAGTATGAAAAAATCTGTATTTATCAAATGCGCGTTCACGGTTCTTACGCACACCAGTGAGTAGTAATCATTGTTGATCAATCCCACATGTTCTTAAGGACCATGCTCATTCACGTTCATGGTCATTTGCATTTGAAAACACCCCCAATGAACCAAATATATATATCATTTATACCTTTTATAAATCACACGAATGTACTCCGTGCTCTCACTAAACAGATCACAGCGGTCTTTGAAAACGCATGCTTTGCGTAATGCATGTCTTCATCAATCTGGTTTTTATTGTTTATTTCATTATTATTTATAGGAGATTTATTTTGCATAAATTATAATGTTCAAAATAGAAACCAAATGTGCAGTTCTTTTTTGGTGAAGTTGCAATGTTATTATGATTTGGTAAAGCGATGTAGTAATAGAAAAGCAATAAGATGTTAAACATTTTTATTTATATACTTTTTGTAATTATGATTAATATGAGAACCTCTTTTAGTTTTTTTCAGTTTGTTCGACTGTTTATTTTTTCATATATTGTTCTGTTAAGTTTGTCTTTTTCTGTTAAGCACAAATCTTTCAAAAAAGCAAGATCAGCAATGACACTATAGCTACATTTCAAATGATTTCCCCATCTGTGTTTTGTAGCTTCTTGCACCAATTACAAAGTGTCTTGCTAGAACTTTTTTACTAATATTTGCAAATAAAGCACACGGTGGCACTTTCTTTTTGTAGTACCGCTATTCTACCACTACATTTTCTGCGTAAGCATGCTCCGATGTGTGCTTATACGTAGAATTGTGTGTAAATATAAGTTGATAGATCCCACACTTTGCGTGAAACTGTTCTTACGCACTCACCACGCACTGTTGATAAATTAGGCCCCTGATCTATTTGAGCATTTTATATTGCTATAAAAAGAAACACGTTATTTATGCAAGGATATTAAAACAAAAGGATCCCTGACTAAATTAATTATAGATTTAACATTAAGGCATTTGGCAGACGCTTTATCCAAAGCGACTTACATTGCATTATCCTATATTTTACTCTGTAGTAACGTATTTTCTGTTCTTCCCAGGATATTATGGCATTCAACCAAGAGAATGTATGCGGTCCACTGCCATACCCAATCATAGCAGATTACAAGAGGGAGTTAGCGGTCTTGCTGGGGATGCTGGACCCTGATGAGAGGGACAAAGATGGGATGCCCCTCACTGCCCGCTGTGTGAGTTTCAACAAAAACAGTATATGAGCTCTCTTTCTTATTATGCACAGAAGGATTTAGCTGCATCATACACATTACATGTCAAAGGTTGCTATATAATAACATTGAAAAGTATTTGTTACAGAACTACAGCAAAGTTAATATTTTTGCCTGTAAACATGTTGCAATCCACTTTTTAGACTATCGTAGTGAAACCTATCCACCTGATTAAATTTCTGTTGATGTTCTGCTAAATGTAACTCATCCAAAGTCCCCTATGCCTGCAGAGCACTGTTGGTTTATCTTGTCATGCGATTTCATGCACTTTGGTCTCACAGCAGGTTCTGCAAAAGTTGACTGTTGCTAACCCCAATGACGTGTTATAATATAGTATATACAGTACTGTATTTCCATAGCTTAAACAGCAGAGCCACGCTAACAACACTGAGGTTGAAGGGAATTAAATTCAAATAAATTTTAAGCCTTGAATGCAATCTTAATCAAATTTAATTCATGTTAAAAGTAAACCCTTCTTATAAATGTGTTCGGCCACATGCTACATGCCGGTTTTTGTGTACATGCTACATGCCGGTTTTTGTGTACGTGTTAGTGCCTGGTGTAGCTGAAATGGTCAAACCTGTTTATTAAGAGGGAGTAGCCTCGTACATTCAACCTTATAGTATATAATATATAGCATTATAGCTATGAAAGAAGCAAGCAAAAATTGTGTAAATATATTGAACTCTGCCATTTGTCCTATTTTTTCAGGTCTTTGTTGTCGGCCCTGATAAGAGACTAAAGCTCTCTGTTCTCTATCCGGCCACTACGGGGCGCAATTTCGATGAGATTCTTCGCGTCATAGACTCTCTGCAGTTGACTGCAACTAAAAAGGTGGCCACACCTGTGGACTGGAAGGTAAGATCTTAATACAAAATCAAGACATTTAAGTATAAGGAGAGTCGATTTTCTTATTAACGCTATTGTGGAATTCGATTTCTGGCTTGTTATTGTGAAAGTGAGTATCCATATAATATTGTATTAAATATTACAAATTTCTATATTTGTTTTACAGTCAGTGTTTGTATTAATGCTTGAATAAATGTGTTTTCTGTGCTTATCTAAGCCTGGACAGGAGGTCATGGTCATCCCGTCCCTCTCTGAAGAAGAGGCCAAAAAGCTTTTCCCTTCTGGCTTAACCACTAAAGAGGTGCCTTCTGGGAAAAAATACATACGCTACACTAAACTGTAAAAATTCATCTACATTGGAAATACTACAGGAATGGCACCTTACCAACATAAAAAATTATTATATAATAAAAAAATCTGAATTTAAGTGCTCAAATGATTTAAGGCATACAATGTAGTTATTGTATAGTGCCTTACATTCAATAAAACTGTTTCTTTTGTAATTTAAGATGTTAATTGTTGTTATTCTTGGTTGATTGTGCCATTTATTTATAATGATTGTATAATCAAATACCGAACACAAATGCTTCACATGCATGAGTAACTATAGAGGGTCAATTCTTATTCAGATTTATTTAGTGTCAGTAAAGGGATACGTCACCCAAAAAGAAAAATAATCTGCCATATTACTAAATTGTAAATTTTCTTTGTTCTGCTGAACACACAGGAAGATATCTGGAAGATTATAAAATCTTTCCCCAATTGACTACCATAGTATTTATTTCCCCCACTATTGCAGTAAATGGTGGGTGAGATCACACGATTGGTTCGTTTCGGCAAAAGTAGTTTGGGGAAGATATGATTATTGTAAAACTGTAGACCATAAAGCTAGCTTTTGTGACAGGAATTGGTCCAATAAACTGTGTAAATATTAATGAAGTGAAACTAGCAGTGCAGGAAGTGTGTTTAAAAGTACATCCTTAACTTAAATGAACCTAACCACCCTTTTGAGAGACCAGAAAATATATTTGGATTTAGTCTACATGAAATGACGATTGATCCCATTTACTTAACTATTGTTTCTGGTCCATGTATACATATCATTTTGACAAATCTGGTGATAATTGTAATTGAGAATACATGCCGGAGAATGATTTTCAGATATTAAAAGTGTTTTCTTTTTGCAAATCACATATACAGCATAAAAAACTGTAGTAACAAAAATGTTAGGTGCCAAGCAATTCCTAGTAATTATAGTTCACCCAAAAAAATTAAAATTCTGTTATGTTCTCACCCTCATGTCATTTCAAACCTGTATGACTTTCTTCCACAGAACACAAAAGCAGATACTGTATTTAGAAGAATGTTTTTACTGGCCCCCATTTGCTTACATTGGTTTTGTGTCCATACAATAAAAGTGAAGTGGGCCAGTGCTATTCGGTTACCAGCTTTCTTAAAGTGAAAGTTCACCCAAAATGGAAGTTTCTGTGTTCATTTGCGCACCCTCCTGTCATTTCATACCTGTATAAGTTACTTTGTTCTGATGAACACAGAGAAAGATATTTGGAAGAATGCTACATCATTGACTGCCATAGTAGGAACGATTAATTGTAGTTAAAGAGACCCCAGAACCTAAATTCTTCAGAATACAGCTGGGAAAATAAGTATTGGACACATCAGCATTTTTATCAGTAAGGGGATTTCTAAGTGGGCTATTGACACAAAATTTCCACCAGATGTAACCATCAAGGAAAATATTGAATTCAGAACATTTAAGTATACAAGTTGAGTCATAATAAATAAAGTGAAAAGACACAGGGAAGAAGTATTGAACACACTTTATATAATACTTTGTAGAAAAGCCTTTGTTGGTGATAGAAGCCTCTTTTATGGAGAGACCAGTCATCTGCATTGCTCAGGAGTGATTCTGGCCCATTCTTCCACACAAATGGTCTTTAAATCTTGAAGGTTCCTTGGGCCTCTTTTGAACTTTGATCTTCAGTTCTCTCCATAGATTTTCTATGGGATTTAGGTAAGGTAATTGACTGGGCCATTCAAGCAGCTTGATTTTCTTTCTTTGAAACCACTTTATTGTGTCCTTGGCCTTGTGTTTGGGATCATTGTCTTGCTGAAATGTCCACCCTCTTTTCATTTTCAACTTTCTGGTAGATGGCAGCAGATTTTTATCCAGAATGTCCCAGTACATTTCTCCATTCATCCTGCCTTCAATAATATGAAGTCTGCCATACCCCTTGCTGTAAAGCAGCCCCAAACTTAACTGTTGTTACGGTGTTCCTGGGGTGGTGAGCAGTGCCATTTCCAAACATGGTGTGTAGAATGACTGCCAAAAAGTTCAATTTTGCTTTCATCTGACCATACTATAGTCTCCCAATAATCCACAGGCTTCTCAAAAAGCTCTTTTGCAAACTTTAACCGAGCCTCAACATTCTTTTTGTTCGGCAATGGAGTCTTGCGTGGTGAGCGTGCATGGATGCCATGGCGGTTCAGTGCATTGCTTATAGTTTTTTTTTTAAACAACAGTACCTGCTGATACAAGGTCTTCCTGAAATTCTGCCCGAGTGGTTCTTGGCTCTTGGAGAACTCTCCTGACTATTCTTTGGACTCCTCGGACAGGGATTTTACGTGGAGCACCTGATCTTGGCCGGTTTTTGGTGAACTGATGCTTTTTCCATTTCCGGATAATGGCCCCCACAGTGCTCACAGGAACATTCAGCATTCTGGAAATGCGCCTATAACCATTCCCATCAAAATGCTTTTCAACGATAAGATTACAAAGATCTACAGCGAGTTCTTTGCTTTACCCATCACGAAGTCCTGTGTGCCTCCTAGGTAATGAGAAGCCTTTATAGGCCATCAATTAGGACTAAAGCAGCTGATATCAATTAGTACTGATAGGGGGCAGGGTTTCTCTCTCAATACTGACAGATTTCAGGGGATCTCCGGGTTTTCTATGCCATTTTGCACCTTGTTATCTTCATGTGTTCAATACGTATTCCCTGTGTCATTTCACTTTATTTATTATGACTCAACTTGTATACTTAAATGTTCTGATTTCTTTGTATGAATTCAATATTTGGCTTGATGGCTACATCTTGTGGATATTTTGTGTCAATAGCTCACTTAGAAATCCCTCTACTGATAAAAATGCTGATGTGTCAAATACTTATTTCCCCCGCTGTATATCACAAAATTGTTCTCTTGTTCATACATCATTGACATAGAGGTTTAAAATATTTTTTGTGTTACTATGGTAGTTGATGTGACGGAACTGACAATTGCTAACATTCTTACAAATACATTTCTTTGTGTTTAACAGAAATGTATACAGTGGTATGCAAAAGTTTGGGCACCCCTTAGGAAAATCACTGCATCAGTTTGTCACTTGCTGAGCTTCTGCAGCAGCAACTTCTTTTTAACATATGGAAACAGTAACCTCTCAGTTGTGAAATCATTTTTATTTTTCCAACAGAAACATTTTTATGTGCATTTAAACAAAAATAGGCATGTGCATACATTTGTGCACCCCAAAGAAATAATTCCATTAATATTTAGTAGAGCCTCCTTTTGCTGCAATAACATCATGTAGACGGCTCCTAAAATCCCTGAAGTCTGGCAGGGGGTATTTTGGCCCATTCCTCCATATACAAAACGCCTGCAGTTCAGTCCGGTTTCTCGGCTTCCGTGCGTAGACAGCCTGCTTCAAATCGGTCCATACATTTTCAATTATGTTAAGGTCTGTGGACTGAGATGGCCATTCCAGAACATTGTACTTGTGCTTCTGCATGAATTCCTTGGTGGATTTTGAACAGTGCTTGGGATTATTGTCCTGCTGAAAAATCCAACCCCGGCGTAGCTTCGACTTTGTGACAGACTCTTGAACATTTTTGTCAAGAATCTGCTGATACTGAGAGGAAGTCATGTGGCCCTCAACTTTAACAAGGTTTCCAGTACCTGTGCTTGCCATGCATCCCCATAACATGATGGACCCTTCACCAAATATCACAGTAGGCAAGAAGTTCTTCTCATGGAAATCAACGTGTTTTTTTCGCCATGCATACCTCCTCTTGTTCTGACCAAATAACTCTTAGTCTCATCATTTTTTCCAAAATGCTTCTGGTTTGTCCAGATGTGCTTTTGCATACCTCATACGACTCTTCTTGTGACGAACACTCGGGGAAGGCTTTTTGCGCATCACCCTTCCAATGAGCTTTTCCTGGTGCAAAGTACAGTGGATTGTGGAACAATGAACAACTACACCATCAGCAGCCAGATGTTCTTGTAGTTCTCTGGAGGTCTGTGACCATTCTAACCATCCTTCGCCTATGCCTTTCCTGTATTTTCACAAAGAAGGAAATGATTGCGATTTAAAAGGGTGCCCAAACTTTTGCACATCCCATTTTTTACATTTTATTTTATTATAATAAAGCTACTCTGAGTGTTTTCCAGACCGAAATTCTTAATGTCTACGTCTCTGTAGGAAAACAAATCTTGTTGCTATGATCTTCTCTTATAAAGGTAGAGCAAATTATCATGAAATCTCAGTGGGGTGCACAAACTTTTGCATTCCACTGTAGGTTTGAAACAACCTGAGGGTGTGTAAATGATGACAGTTGATTACAACCTTTTAATCAAAATAGTATGCTTAAATGTCAGAAATTAGTTTTGTAGACAAAATATAATGGTTCAAACGCATTAGTTTCTTGCATCTTTCTTAATACAAATTATTTTTAAATTGACTAAATAATAAAAAAAATGCAGCAAATAAGAGCCCAGAATGAAAAGGAACTCCTCCAATACCCCTTAAAAAGCATCTCTCTGCGAGGCTTTAAGAAGCTGTTTAATAAAATCACATTGACTACACTTATGTTCAAATGTCACAGGTTTTGATTTCTTTTGGAATTGTTTTAATTGAACTTTTGAATGGTAGTGTGAATTTTCAATTATTTTTTAAAAGAATGCTCTAAGGAGTGGTGTTGTGATATTACATATTTTTGTAATATCTCAAATTGGGAGAAATGAATTTTCCTCAAACATTTTATCCAACTTGACTCCTGATAAATAAACTGAAAAAGTGATCAGATAATCTTCTGCTGTTAGTGCAATAACCAATAGGTGGCAGTATAAGCTCTCCTATTTAAAGTCTCTTAACTGCCATTTCACCCAAACTACAACAACGGGTCAAACGTTCAAAAAGCCTATACCAAAAGTTGAAGGTGTCATGCCTTAAGATGACAAATCATGTTACCACCCTGCTGGTATGTTGTTGAACATTCAGACTATGTTGATCGGCCGCAAAAGGCATCCAGGAATTCTCAAACTGTGAAATTTAACATCAAGACCGGGCGCCAATGAGGCATGAAACTAGGCCTTGTTATCACAAGCATTCCATTTGTCCATTAAAAGATGAAAAATGTTCCCACACAAGCACTTAACTGAGTAAATCATTGACACACAATCCTCGGTCCAGGGTTACCAGCAGGAAGCGCTCTCCGCGGGTTTAGCCCTGGGCTCTGAAGAGCAGGTGATAGCTGTAGTGATGAGAGCACAGGGACCAGCACAGGGCTTGAGTTACCAGAACGATTCAACCTACACAACTATAGCTCATATAACAGGGTGAATGTCATAGAAGTTTAACCGAGAGGGCCAGATGCACTCGCTCCCCCCCCCCCCCCCCATTTTCCCTCCCCAGAATGTTATAAAGATAACAGGGATTCCTCTCATTGTCCATGAAGGAAAGTAAATAATTAACGTTTGATAATAATAAAGTTTAGAAAAAAACACACACCACTAGATGGCATGAGCACTTCAGTGTGCATGGATTAGATGCAGTACTACGCTTATACTCTTAGTCTTTCAGTCTGCCGAGCAAACACAACTGTTGTAATACTGTGTTTTTGGGGAGTTTATACAGTAGGTAAACCCCACAAGACAACTTCACCAATGATGGTAAGTTGTGTTCCAGTGTGCATTTCAAAGGTTACGGTAACCAAGTCGCTAAAGGATCTCTTTTCTTCACAAAATGTGTGCTTTTCAACATTAGGCCTAGAAATTGCAAGGCTGAGGCACAATGGGAAAGCCATTCATCTCAAACACTGTGCCTCTCGACAAGGCACTTAATCACAGGTTACTCCAAAGACATAATGTCAATAAGTGGCCAGCAAATGTTGCTTATAATGTGTTAACACGTACCAAATTTAGATTCAACTGAATTGCACACGGTAAAAAACTGTAAAAACACTGTATACTGTACAGAATTTTACTGTTTTATTTGACAGAATTTGCTTATTTGTAATACGGTAAAAATGACAGAGATAGGCTGCAAAATATACAAGTCAGATGTAAAATAACATGAAAAAGGTGTATATTTGACATTTTATTTTTATGGAATATTACTGTTTTTATGGGATTTTTTTTAGCATAATGAATAGGGAACTATAATAATAGCTAAAATATGGAGCTATATACTGTAGAAATATGAAGGAATTTGAAGTATTACGTATTAACAGTTGTCTTACATGTATTTTATATTTTGCGTTTTATTATGTGTTTTAACATTAATAGAAATGTTAAAAAAATAAACACAAAGTATTTACCAGTATTCAATTTTGGGTTTTTTTCTACACTGTGACCTTTCTGTATTGAGTTTCACCTGCATTTTCTGTCTTGCCAGAAAATGACTAGTACATTTTATTTTATTTAGTTTTTTGGTGTGTCTATAGACATTTTGAACTACATTTCATATGTTTCGTTATAAATATCAAGACGTCTAATGCTTCTCAACCAGGGGGACATCATTATTTAAAATACGACTAAAACATCTAAACATCACAATTAAAGACATTTGTGTTATTTTATAACCAATACACATCTTTACAATTACACCAAGCTCAAAAATATTTTACTTGGCAAAAAACTGAGTGGGGCAAGAGGGGGGCACAGAGGCTTAAAGTCAAGAGTTTGAGGTAAATGTCAGAAACCTGGGGTTAATATGTCATTTTACGTGGCTTAATATTTAATTTGGACATGGATATGTAACGTTTCTACCAAACAATATTTTTGTGAGTGAACATAAAAGAGCAAGAAGGTTGTTTAAAAGGTTGTTTCATAGTGAAATATGCAGCCCGGTCAATATTTGTGTGTGTGATCTGTGACAAGAAGAAAGGTAACCAGAGACCTTCAGACAATAAGCAGCTGCAGCGTTTAAGTGACAGATGAGAAATGAGGGTGCTTGGAGGGTAAAGAAAAGTTTTTCACAGGAATATTCTCACACACTTCATATGGACATATCGCATACAAGAGCAGATCCGAGCAGCCACCTCTACTGATCAAACACATTTCCCACATACCAGACCACAATGGCAAGTATCAGAATATTGTGAGTGACAGACAGTACGCCTTTCCGTATAACTGAACACACACACGCAGACTCACAGTCAGACGGTCGGTCTCCATCGTGTAACTCTTAAGAGGGTGCTACACCCTCCACTTTCCCAGAATAACCTCTGTCTAGCCGTTACATGAGGGACTCGTGTGGCATGTTTTTTGGTGTATGTGTGTGCGTCTCAGTGCTGCCCATAGACTACGACCCTATTGGGACCTGTACTCATGCATAGTGTCTATTGGAGAGCCGCGAGTAGTTGTGCTCTTAAAGTGTGTGCGTGCTGTGGGGACGCCAATCTGACAGGGTGCCAGATGTCAGCTGGTATCATATATCAGTCAACAACAGAGAGCTCATTCCCCACAGACCTGTCTGTGCTTTTCACCTACTGTTTATCTGCCCAGATCTGCCAAACAAAGAAGAGCATCGGTTGATTTGATTTTTCTACCATTGCTAAGGAAAGACAACCTCAGTGAGACTACGTTTGAGGGTTTCCATTCCAGCTGGGCATCAGGGCTTTTTTACTTTGCTGAGAGGTTGAAAAAGGCCTTGGGCTGCCAGTGATATGTTCTGGTGGTTTTCATTATTATCTTTCCCACCAGTCTGGCATACCGCTTTCTTTGTTCTTAAGAGTATAACCTGATGGGTACTATAGTATTTATTTGAGCTTGAAAGACATATGGGTGTTATGTGGATACGATGTGTGGTAGCCATTTGTGATGTGGGAGAGGCAATTTCTTCGAACTGCAATGCTTTTAAAAAGGGCTGTACATGCGTGTGAAATGTCATTTTATTGGCCATACGGTTGCTTTATCCAAACTTTTCAAGTATTATATTATATCATATTTGCTGATGAATCGGCGGCAGTTGCTTAGTGGGACAATGGTTTTGTTTACTGTAGCTGTAGTAAATGTCTTAATGTCCATCATGGTTCGTGATTTTCAGACCATTTTGGAATTTTCTTTGCAAAATTAGGTCACTGTCACAGTTCCACAGAGCTAAATTGAGACACTTCCTGTACTCAGTGCTGTCATAGAGCGTGACAGAGTGTGACAAATATAGGATGTACACTGTGTGAATTCAAAGTTTACATGGTTAAAAATACCTCTACATTATAGAATTTGGCAGACACTTTTATTCAAAAGTTTTCTGGACAGGTCTTGTCCCAGACTAACTTAAATGTCAGAGATATCTTGATCGAAAACAACTTGCACTGCCATATTTGAAATATGAATTATATGCATGCAATTGTTTTGTCTAAAGACAGACTGTTTGCACTACAAACAGAGAATGAAACTTCTGAATCTCACTCGATGGCATGTGGCATCCATTAATGCCACCACTATCACTCCTGCTGTACTATGCCTAATACAAAACACTGAATTATAATGTAGTTTGAGAGATTTAGAAAGCATTTTAATGAAATTGGTCAATATATGTATTTGACATGACAACATACTGTGTTTGATAAATTCACCACCTGAACATAAATTCCAAAAATCTAATATTACCCCTTAATAAAATCATACCTTTTCTGCATTGGTACGTGCGCATGTAGATCAATTATTATCCATAAACTACAGTTTAAAGGTCATCTTGATTTTTAATCAGGTGTCGGCAGATCTTCAAGACCCTTAAATCTCCACCTTTTTTTCCGTTACTCTTTTTACCTTTTTAACACCCCACATGTCTTTTTACTCCCTCTCTCAAGCTTTTTATGTGCTGTGTGACCCTTTGGACACACACAGACCAGGGGAGTAACACACACATACACCACACCCGTTCTTGATAGTTAAAGGAATGGTTCACAGAAAAAGAAAAAATCTTTTATCATTTACTTATCATAATGTTGCTTAAAACCGGCATAGGATTCTGTCGTCCATGGCACACAAATATGATATGATTAATTGTTTCCATTACATAAATGTATGTGTTTAAACTGTACTTACAGTAGATCTCCACAATCTGCGTGCTTTATGTCAATGTGGTGGAAATAAATGTGATTGACGACCTGTCACATGACCGATTGTGACGAGGAAAGTTCTTAATATGTGGGATACAAATATGATTAGTAGATTTGACTCCATCATATTATAAATGATACCTCACACTTGGAATAAAGCACATATGGACATTCCGGCGTATGAAGATCTTTGTGATTTCTTTCCTTGAAAACACATTCATTTTCATTGTGTACAGAAAAGCCATTTCTCAGATTGTGTTACACAGAAGAAAGTCCTATAAATTCAGAACAGCATAAGGGTGTGTGAATGATGAAAGTAGTAAAATGTTTGTGTTGTCCCTTTAAAGAGGCTTTCTCATAATTAAAGTGTTCTGGAAAAAACTCACATCCCACTTTCTCTACCCACAATCCCATGGTACAACATTAAGTGATCAGACCTACAGTGTGAAACATTTATCACGGTAAGTAATCCAATTGATAATATGGGATGCTTCAGGTTCCCAGGTAAAGTAGAGTGAGAAAAACATTAAATCATAATATAATGTGTCTGTGTCACTGTACAGAACAGTTTCGGCTGTTACTGTCTCAAGCGTATTACTTTTCCAAAATAAATCAGCCGCCAGTTGCATATAATTTGAGTAATGAAAGAAGAAAAATCTTTCTTGCCCAGACCGCACACACACGTCTTCGTCACGCACCGCCACAACCCACAGCCCATTTCTCAGGCTGAACGCAAATGGCAAACATCTATAATCATGACAAAGAGACCCCGACCATTAAACACAGACTTCAAACAGGACCATTAGCACAAAGAAAGATGGTCTGCTCCACAGAGAGAGGGAAGGGATGATGGGAGAGATCTTCATTATACACCCTTTATTATCACAAATTAGATTTTCTACAGCTTTGAGATGAAAAGTGAAAATCCGGCTAATATTAAATGAAAGGAATAACTAGTTTTACACCCAGTGCAAGAGAAAGCGAAGGCTGTTTAAAAACAGTACATCGATACTGTTGATAACAAGTCTTGCAGTATTGGCAAAAAACCCTTATATATCAGTCGCCTTCAGACAGATGATTAGTCTTATAAGACACAAGTACCAGAAAGCAAATACATGAAATCTACGTGAAATTTCAGGCATCATATATTCATATTCTAAACCAGTTTGTTCTCTGCAGTTTTAGGCATCAGTGCTTTGTAAAATGTGTTCAAACACTAACATGAGATGCAATGCCTTTTCAATGTTGCCACAAGGGGCGCTACTGCAGAAATTACATTTATGCATTTGACAGACGCTGCTATTCAAAGCGACTTACATTGCATCATATTATACATTTGTTTCTAACTATGTGCAACATGCAGGGCTCGAACCCGTGACCTTGGCGTTGACAGTGGCATGCTCTTACCACTGAGCCACAGGACAATTATGCTTTTTAGATCCATAGCTGTCGTGGTGGAACAATATTGTGAAGAAAATCTGTCTGAGCAAGTTAGTTAAACTATCACAGTGTAGCCACCTGAATAACAGTACATCTAAATTAATTTAACATCTAATTTCATTTAATAGCATATGTTATCCAGTGTTGGCAACTATTTTAAATGCCTGCCTGAAACGTCGCTAAATGTCACCAGATGACGTAACATGCTGCATAGCATATCAGTGACATCATCACAAAGTGTCCATAGTGTAAGCTCTTCTGGTCTCCTTCATGTTTCTACTCTCTGAGCTTTCGTATACAGGATTATATTAAAACATAGTACACCCAAATGCACATAAAAATAAACCTGCTGGGAAAGCAAAAACTGCAGTGCAGTAGAAGTGATGCAGAATGTATCCATAAGTTGGCAAGTTTTTTTTAGAAAGTCACTAGATCTGTCGCAAGTCTCTTTTTGAAAAACAGGTCGCTAATTTGGCGAGTAGTCTCCAAGTTTGAAACACTGAGGCTATTACATTCTCAGGGAAACTCTGGCGCCCCCTGTAGTACTGGAGATTATTGCTATGACACTACTGCAAGAATGGATGTTTATTTTATTCAGTCAAAAAACAAGATTAGCATCACATTGCGCTTAAGGAAGGTCAAAATACAGGTCAATCGATGGAAATGTTTTTGCATATGAAAATGATGTGTGTGTGCGCGTTTGGATCTGAAGCACTTACAAACTGGCCGTCTGCCCGGGCAATACGTTTTTGGTTTTTTAAGGTCAGAGAAAATATATGAAGTCACTCAGTTGAGTGACTGTACGTTTGTGTATGTGTTAGTGTGTGCAGGGGGCATGCAAAAGAATTCCCACAAAAATGGGTTACCATGGTTTCGGTTTTGGGCTTCGATCAGATTCCTGACCATAGCAGAGCGATTTGGGCAATAAAACACACAGGGTGCTAATGAAAACAGTATGGTCCTGCTGGCTCTGAGTGTGTGTGTGTGTGTGTGTGTGTGTGTGTGTGTGTGTGTGTGTGTGTGTGTGTGTGTGTGCGTGTGTAAAACAATTATGCGAAGGAAAACGTTGAACATTTGCTCTGTGGACACAAAAGTGTTTTTATTTGCAAACATATATATGTGTGAGTGTGTGTGTGTGCTGTTTGTTTCTCTGGCTTGCATCCACGAAGTCACATGACATGACAGTGTTTGGTGTGGTTTTAGTGGGAGGAGAGGCAAGCACATGTTTTACTTTATTAGTTGTTTATGTTCACAAAGTGATTTTAGGCAGACTCACAGAGAGCAATCAATTACAGGCCAGATCATAAAGCAAACAGTGATAAAAGAAACTCACAAAGTTCACTGCGAGTGAGCGAGAGAAAAGAAAGAAGGAGAGAGGGTGTGGTATGGTGTTTTCAATAGAGTTGTAATTAATTCTTTGGGAACATTATTGAGGAAAACTGTTTCACAGATCCTTGAACACTTCTTTCATTTTCATTTGGCCTGGGGAATGTTTTAGAAAGTGTATGTCCAAACATTGTAAACTTAATGAAGGTAAATGACTAATTTGCACATTACACATTGGAAGCCCATTCTATGGATTTCATCGTGAGGTTTGGCAGAAACAGGACAGCCTGTTGTGACTTGGAATCCTGATTTTTTCATTAAACCCAAATGTAAACACTCATCTGAGAAACCCGTGTAATTGATTATAATGTATAATGTCCTGGTCATTATAATAAAATAAATACAGAATAACATAATGAGTTGAACCCAACTGTACATAGTTGCTTCTTAACAGCGATGACATATAACTATTCATTGGTTCACCAAAGAACCTTAAAATCAAAGACTCCATTTCTTTCATACCTTTTTATAATCTACAGGAATTTATTTCTCTACAAAGATTCTTTTTTGAAACAGAAAGGTTCTTTGGATGTCAAAAAATTGTTCATACAAAAAAGTGTATATTGTACATACATTACAAAAAAGCAGTGATTATTTGTGAGTTTTATATAATTATTTAGCATGTGGAAAAAACTAAAGCAATGCATTGGGACTTGCAAGAGATGAAACTAACACGGTGTGGGAAGGCAATGGTCAATTATAGAGTTTAGCAGTCGTTATGCAAAAATGTTTAACCGCATAATGTCACAGCCGACCAATCCGAAAAAAACAATTCAAAGACAGAAAGTCAAGGTCAATTTATTAAACAGGGATCACTCTGCGTATGTTCAAGTATTCTAAGTTATATGCCTTAGCTGTCATGTCTTAATGTATTTTTTATGTTTGTATGTTTAAGTGTATATTTTCATAAGAAAGGTAATGGGACACAACCTATGTGTGAGGGTAAGATATTTGTTTTACCTTGAATGAAATCCCATGGGCAACATCTGGCTGGAGTCAGTCTGTAGGCCAATCAAATGATCATGAAACCCATTTTAGTGTTTATTCAGCTCGAACTGCTGAGGTATGTGTATTTGTACAACTTTTATCCATCAAACAGCAAGTTTTTCCCTCACTAAATCTCTCTTCCCATTGGAAACACACATTGCCGCATGACTCTCACTGTTACTCGAGGTTTTATCCGAGGATGAATGTATCGCCCATATCACAACACTTTTGAATAAACGGCATGTCTGTGTGGATGCACTATCACACACATTTTAGCTCACAATCACTTGTACGTTTAAAGCTGAAGGTCAAGGGTTCAGGCAATTTTGGGCTCACACGTTACATACGCACTTTGGGAATCCTTGGCAGTTTCTCAACAGATAAAAATGTGAAATCTTTGCACAAGGGTAATGTCAGCTGGTTGGCTGCCAAATCCATATCTTTTCTGTTTCTATTAATAAAGTTTTTGTTTTTGATTGGGTGTTGTTATACTGGAGGCCAGGTTTGAGTGTGTTTTCGCTTGTGTTGATCAGGATGGGACTACTTAAAAGGCTTGCCAAAAGCCTTTACTACTCCTGCTGATCTCCCAACAACGCCAACAATTCAGAGGGGGCAATAGAGAAGAAATACCAGAGAAACACATACAGTGCTGAAGTTTGTGTTTTTTATTTTTTTTATTGCAAATTATATAATCAGCTAATCAGATAAAATAATCAGTGAAACATTACACAGACATAATTTCTTATGATTTGGAATAATAATGCTGTAATAACAACCTGCTCTTGAGCTGGCATGAGCTCCATAATTCATATTTTCCCAGCAAGATTTGACAATGTTCCAAAATACATCTTGCGTTTTGCAATACAAGCAAGACCATCTTACTTTTTTGTAATTAATATGGTCAGTATCACAGCTTTGCTTTTTTCTTATTTATTTAGTGACCAAGAAACCTTGCAAAACATCTTTTTTTTGTTTACTGTGGTGAGGAAGCACAGCTGATTCCAACTATCACTCACGCCACCGGCCCCGCCTCACGGCTCTCGTCCCACCTTCCTCACCACATACACGTTTATATCTAAGATAGAATTTGGTTTCGATATATTCAATGCAAATTCCAAACCCCACTTTATTTTATGCAGCAGCCACCAAGGATAGGCCAGTAGGTTAAAGAACACAAACACACATGCACGCAAAACATACTGTAGATGAAAAAAGAATGCAAGTAACTTATTCTGAAGGTACAAATGGTTTGTAATGGAAGGCTCTAATTGCAATGATTGCAAGTACTTGGTGGACAGTGATGCTTAGCTAAATAATGCTCAGTAAACCTCAGCTGGTGGTAACCAAAAGTTATATTTTTGTCATTATATTTTCTGTGTGTGTATTTATAATACTCTGAGAATATTCTTTAAAGCAATTCAGGAAATTCTCTAATGTCCTTTAACAGACGTTCACGCACATCAACACACGCACGTACGCATGTACGCACGCACGCACGCACGCACGCACGCACACACACACGCGCACACATGCACACACACACACAGCTTTCTTTACACAGTCAAGCTATGGCTGCTCTGAGAAAATTCTGGGTGAAGATGCAACATATCCATAAAGAAATATAGCAACAAAGTTTTTATTTAAAGTATAATGACAATAAAAGTATATGTTTGCATTTTAATTGTTTATTTATACATTTTCAATCTAATACAGAGAATATATACACATAGGACATATACGTCGATTTTATATCCAGAAGTAGCAAACAAAATGTAAACAATTGAAATACAATAACAGCAAATAGATGGTCTATGTAAAAGCAGTGGATAAAGTTTAATATAAACACTCACACATTACATCATCTTGCAGTGTGTCTGTGTTCATTAAATTAATCAGGCTCCAATAATAGACATGAAAATCCTCTTAAAAGTGCCATTTGACAGCAGATTTACAGATGCACTTACTCTGGCATTCACCCTCACACACTTCACACATTGTGTATCTGTATAAATGAATAATTTGAGATGCTATTTTGTAGGTTGTGACATTTTTAGATATTTGTTCCCACTGTAACCTTAAAATCATCAGATCATTTGGTGCGTGTGCCAACTCATCCTATTGATCTAGCATGCTAGAGTTGTTGGAAAGGTGAATGAACACATGGAGGGATTTCCCCTGTGCCTCTCCGTCAGTATGCAGCTCCTAAATGTAGGAGCCTGAACCTGTTGGGGCTCCACAGAGCACAAGAGACGTTAATTCTTATCGCATGCACCTCAAGCATAAATGATCGTATCCACTCTTATTGAATTTCAGCCTGACCTGCTGTTGTATCTTTGGGGACGATTTGGAGATGTGATTTCACCTGGCTGCATCTGGGCATGTCATTAGGTGCAATCACGTCTTGATGACATCACCCCCGTGTGTTATCCCGGCTGAGCTGGCAGGAGGTTTAGGGTACGAGGGATTTTTAGATCTGCTTTTATACAAAGCCGGTGGGAATTGCTATATTTGCCATAATCCCATTTACGCTTGCGCCATCTGGATTAGAATAAAGGCCAAATTCTTTTTAGAATTATGCACTATTTTTGTTGCTTAAAACCAAAATCCATATAATATATTTCAGATTTAAGTCAAACTACCTTTTTATTTCAGCATCTAATCTAAAATGTTAAAAAGAAACGGTACTTAAAATAAAGATGACTTTGTTATAGCCATTCGGCATCATGCTAATCATTTGGGGATTTAGCCGAATTGCCGCCTTAATGTTTCATAGGTACAGTTTTGTTCTGGCTTATTTGGCACAGACACATACACACCCTCATCTGGCACAAGGCATGTTTGGTTCTTCAGCATTGCCTATATTTAAAAGACCATTGGGACACTCTGGTTCTACAGTTCACTATTAATGTGGCCTGTTGAGATTAGAGTGACCGTTGCCATTAATACCTGTATGTTTAGAGCGGCCAGTAACAGCAGGTCCCTCATTATTCAGTCAAACTCATTAGAGTCACTGCTCGCACACAGCTGCCTTTGTGGTAAAGGTTTATTTGTGCGGCAGACAGAGTGAGTGTTCATGCAAACCCTCTCACCTGAGACTTGCCTGCTGTCACTGTGCTCTAAGGACAAAAGAACAAATAGTTAGGCAGCCGGATTTAAGGGTCGAAGAAACAAACTTATGATTTTAGTACAAGAACCTTTAACCAATTTGATTACAAGTACACCCAACAGAGTAATATGATAAAACATTTTTTTAGAACAGAGCATATTTGTTCAGTTACGAAAATTAAGTTTATGACTTTATGAATGCAGCTTTCTTAAACAGGAAACCAAAGCCCAAAGATAGAGAGTAAATCACAGGATACGATCTAAGGTGATGTTTATATTAGTGCGTTTTCCTTAAAAAACGCATAACTCTGCTACGGTTACGCCTGGCGTTTACACTACTCGGGAGTTGGAAATGCTGCATACCCCGTTTTAGTTTGAAAACTCTGTGGTTGTGTTTCTGTATTAAAGGACGAGACCGGTGACTTTAGAATACGCAGGCGTGGTTGCCCACATTCGCTTACTGATTGGGTCATATCTGTATCATTGCGTTTGCTTCCCTGATTCGTTAAGCCCCCGCAATTTGAGCCATTACACTACCTGAAGGCAACACAGACTTGGGGGGTATTCCAGAGAGCTGGTTATGTGACATACCCGGGTAAGTATAAGGATAGGTTAGCTGATAACCTCAACTTTCAGTTCCAAAAACGGAGCATCCAAAGCATTCACAACTGATTTTATGCAAATGTTATGATTTGTAACCTTTTTAAAATAAAATTATCTTTAAATAAAATAATGTGAGGTGTTCGTAATTAATTTAAGTGTTTACATTGAATACTGTACATACATTTTAATTAGGTTAATTATTAAGTCTCCAAATATGATTGGATGCATATATAGTATGTACACCTATGCAATTCCTGTAACTTCAAAACAATTTATTAAGAATTTGCATCTCATTACTCGTTACATAGCTATATAATATTTGACGCATCTCAGGGTAGTTGCGATTACACGTTTGATTCCCAGTCTGGCAGTCCTGATTCCCAGGATAAGTTCATTTATAGGTTATCACCTATAAAATCAAACAAGCCTAATAACATGGATTACCTCATTTTACACTATCCATGTGAAGACGTCCTTGCTTTTCATTGCCATCATGTTCGTTTTGTACTGGCTGGTCTCTGACTAGTAACCAACTGTCATCAACAACCATACAATAGTTTACATCTGTGTGCCTGAAAGGTCATTTGACATGCATTTTCGGCAGTGTACTGTAAGATTCTTTTAGAGTAGAGGCAGATTTTTTCTAAAATGCATGTAGAAACGGCAGTTTAAATGAGAATCGTATTCTTTTTAAGCGTCGTTTTCATACGGGCTACAACGGGCTCAGGGGCGGACTGGCCATCTGTGTGATCTGGAGAATCACAGAATGGCGGGTACTCCAGGACGGCCGGTGGGCCCGCCAGCCACGCACGCAGTCATCACCTGTTTTTTTCCACCCACTAATCAGTTTCACACTCCAGTACTGTAGGTGGCAGCAATGCACCTTTAAATTGGATGCCAGCTGCACTGGCCGCGGCCGCATTGCTTGGCCGCCTATACAGTCTATGTTGGCCGCCAAGTAAGGAGAAGAAGAAGAACAGGAGGAAGCGGGAGGAAGAAACTAACAGCAAAGATGTTAGAGGCTAGAAACAAATAAACATTATGCATAACGCGGCCGCGGGTAAAAAACTGAAAGAAAAGGGTGGGGCTGAGAAAGCGAGAGAGAAAAAATTGCGAAATTTAGATACTGAAGCCACTAAATGTCGCAAACTAACAGAAATATGTAGCAGCACAGCCAGCAGCAGCACCTCGCAGTTTAAAATTAACAGCAGTGAAGAAGTGAGCCAGACAGCTACGCAGCAACATGCCACCAGTGATGAGGGACAGAAAGATGTTCTGGTCTCACAGGCAGATACAGGGCAAGTAAGTATGGAACATGAGAGGAGAAAGAGAGTTACTTGCTAGGGATGATGTTAGGAAGTTATATTCAGGTTGCTACATTTTTAATGATTACAGTAGTTAAAACAGCTAAACTTCAAAATTTTAGCTGTAAAATGCCACATGCAGTAGCTAATATTAAGAAATATGTTTTGCTTTTACTTTTGAAAATGTTGGTAACGTTACAGTCAATGCTTACAAACTTTTAAGATTTTCAATACAGAAGTTACATTTGTAATGGTGTTAATTTTCATTTAGATGTGGTATTATTTGTGCAGTAAGATTAATTACTGCATAAATTAAGATTATTAATAAATTCATTTTAAAACAGCAGGGAAAAGATTGTATAATATGCTGTTATAACAGACCTACCTCTGTTCATTGACAGTTTATCAGCATCCCTCCTCCACCCCATCTCCTCACTTCTAGTTCCATCTACTACTCTACCACTACCGGGGAGCACTCTGGGTTCAGGCCTATGTGTTGTGTGTTTCAGATACCTGTTTTGTATTGGTTCAGTAAGAGGGACTGCAATGTGTTGAGATCTCCATTTCTATGTGAGAATTCAAGTTAATCTAGAAGAATATGCTTTTAACACAACATCTAGTCAACATCAGTGCTATTGCTATAATTTGGATGGTATAGTATCATGAGCCACAATTAAAGTCTTGTGACACTCATGCCAGGCGTTGTTGTTGTTGTCGAGTTTCCGCGCGCTGTTTGCTTTGGGCCAGGCCTAGTCAAAGTCCAGGGCCGTTTTTTAGTCCTAGTCCGTCCCTGAACGGGCTATAAAGTAAACCGCACCTATACAAAACAGTGTACCTTTTTGCTCGAATTATGTTAGATAATATCTTACCCTCATGTTGGAAGCCATCTGACAGAGTAGATAGTGTTTTTACAGTTTTGGATTACCTGATATAGTTCTGATTTTATCTAACAGTGAAGCTACCTTTTGTACAAAGAGTGTGTGTTCAGTACTTGTGTTTTGCACCATTTTAAAGAAATTCTTTCTGTCTCTCTTTTCTCTTCCTCTCTCTATGGACAATAAGCAGAAAGCTATAGGGAAATTACTGGTTGTCTTTAACTGTTATCAAGCCATCTACAGTAAGCTCTCGTTGCCCCTGTTTATTCTTTCCCTTTGCATCTTTATACAAGCTTCCCTCTTCAAGGCTCCAGATGATGAGATAAGAGGACACAAGGAGGTTTGTGAGTTGTGCGTTTTCTAAAATGTGTTTGTCTATGTGTGTGTAAGAGAGAAACAGAGAGAGAGAGAGAGAGAGAGAGAGAGAAAGATCACGTTGGGGATTTTACAATGTTTTCAATTTTCTGTAATGACATACTGTAAAGGCTGGGTCTCGTCTCTCATTTGCTGAGGTTTCAGTATCAATATCACAGGGTCATCGTTGCATGTTTAGGCAGCGCACGACAACAGGAGGACCGCTTGTCAAACACTGCTCTTTAGCTCACTTAAATCTCTAAGTGTCTGTTAATGACAGGCCATGATCACCCAAATGATGAAAAGCCTTGAGCGTGTGTGAGTCAGATGGAGTTCTTTTCCAAAACAGGTAGTTAGAAGCACATGTGCACTGCTCCCAGGTTCCATTTGATGGACTACTAAGTACATCGTCATTCTGTGGTGGATCACTGGGGTCCTACAACAAACAGGCACGGTAAGATGAGCGAATATTAAATATTCAGGTAGGAAAGAGATTGAGGGATACTCTGGCTGAATCCGAAATCGCATACTCAATGAGTAGGTACTTAATTTCTAAATGGGTACGTACTTTTCCCCGAATGGGTCGAGTATGACACCAATTGGCCGTCGTACGCCATATGTTGTGTCTGTTCTTTTCTTTCCTTGTCCATAAAACTACACCAATTTTACACGTCTGGGATAAATAAGTCATTTAATTTAAGTAATTTACATTTTACATTTAGTCATTTAGCAGAGGCTTTTATCCAAAGCGACTTACAAAGAGTTCGGGGAGCAATAAGCGATATGTCTTACAAAGAGCAATAGTACAATATGTGCTAATACAAAGTTACTAGTTTCAACAAAAGCTAGACCACTACCTGTTCAGAGAGGGTAAGTGTACGTAATTTTTTTTTATTAATTGGTTTAGGATGTCATGGTTCTGCCACGTCTTGTCATGTTTAGTTGTTTTTTATTTCTATGAATTAAAACTATGCACAATATAAAGCACGGTAAATTAAGAACTAAGCAAGGTCAATGTTGATGTTACATTAGCTTTACAATAATTAACAACATGTTTAATTGTACATGAAAGTATTCTGTCCCGTGGGCCTACTTATGAATACTGACGATGCAGACATACTACTCAAGTACGGATTTCTCGTACTACATTGTTATTAGGCGTATTCGGCCGCAACCTTAATACACGCATGTCCAAATCTTGACAGAAATAGTCCACCACCCGGGCCTAAAAAAGCGTGGTAAAATGCTTTGTGTAGACACAAAACCACATAAACAAACATAGCTATGAATTGAAAGAGGAAGTGTGTAAGCCGGTTTGCGTCTCCAAACAGAATGGCAAAAAATACTATTTTCATAATGTTTAGTTCTTTCGGCGAACACCTTGCAAGACAAGTATAAGACAGTATAGGTAATTTGTCATTTCCCTCAAATATGACCTATAGGAGGTATACTAAATAATATATATGCCACAATAATTTTTTAACATAATAAATGGTGAGATTAACTCTACATGACAAATATTGATTCCTTAGATAAATAAGTAGAGATTGATCTGGTTTGAATTGAGTGGTTCAATTCCAGGGAAAACACATAAAATGTATAGCGTGAATGCTTTTCTGTCAAGAGCAGGCGGTGTTAATTGAATACTGGAAAAATCGATGTTAAGGGACTATGTAAAAAGTTCACACGTTACAAACAAACAAACCCGCATTTTGATTGGGAGCCATGGTCAAATGCAACACATCGGGTCAACAAATCGCCAACTTATGAAAGTTATGACATCATTTGCAGATGGATCCATTTCCATAAATATACATTTACAGTATATACATTTAGTCAGTTAGCAGACACTTTTATCCAAAGTGACTTACAAAGCAGGTAAACAATAGAAGCAATTGGAACAAAAATATTAATATCTGATATATTTTAACTTGAATGAATCAGTTGAAAAGAAAGACTGAATGCATCGAGAATGAAAAAGAAAACACGCTTTCACTTTTAATATCTAAACTTTGAATAAAGAAAGTTACATGACTTTAACAATCTGAGAAAGAGGTCAAAGGTCAAAAGGTTTTTGAGTCTTTAAGGGTAATGCTTGAATATTCTGTTCACAACCCCATTCATTGTTGTACCATCATTATAATACCTCCTTCTTTCTCTCTCTCCCTGTCTTTTCCTTTTAGTCGGTGCCAAGCCACAACAGAGACCTGACCGTGAAATTGACTCAGATCTAATATAACACTGCGTTTGATGTTTGTGTACTCTTTAACCGGTAAAGTATAACACCAGCCCTGAGATCAAAGCGCCTGCAGCACTGCTCCTGTCCTCTCATTACCAGCACCTGGGTCAGGGCAGGCTTGTCCAGAGTGCCCATGAAGTCAATGCCAGGCATGCCAGGATTGGATATTTTGGCCGCAGCTGTTAACTTAGATCATTCATTGTTTAAAACACTGCTTTTGATTGGTTGGTCATTTTATATAGTGTTATGAGACAAAACTCTTTTGGTAGTTAGGTAGGTAGTGTTACAAAAACACAGGCTATCAACTTTCAGCTATTTGTCTTCTTCACTCCAAAGCATCAGTGTGGGCCTGCTAGATTCTGTGTCTCATCAAACCTCTTTGATCACAATTCACAAGTAGACTCCATACACCTGTAATAAGGTAACAAGGCCTGACACTTTTTGGATCAGGTGTTTTGCATTAGCCAAGAGTCTTTGCATCTCTTGTGTCCAATAACTGAGTATGAAAAGATATTATATTTCTTATTTGCCAAGGTAAGGAGCATTTAAAGCAACATTTCTATTCCTAATTGTAAAGTAGCGTCATATATTGCTGTCACTGAAAAGGCAATCCCCAAATGCACTGAGACAAGCTCTATAAAAACTAAATCAAGATGTCAGATTATATGAGAGAAAGGTTGATTTGTAAAATTGTACTAGTATAATAGTTTTCAATAGGTTATAAAAGTAGAGTTTGTGTAACAACACGTTTAAACATGAACATCATTATGTCAGGGTTCAGGTTTGACTTACCATTCACTTCTGTGCACGCTCAGCTGTTTCCACTTACGCTCTCTTCATTTCACGCACCTGGTCTTGATTTTCTCATTACCTCCCTTTGCTTTATATTCTCCTTCAACTGTCTCCTCTGTTGCCAGTGTGTTGTTTCCTTTATTGAACAGCAATCGGTCGTGTCTTGTCTCTAATCTTGTTTTCCCCCAGCTCGTTCTGGTGGTTGTTTTTCAGGAGTTGCCGTTTCGAAGTTGTCTTCCCGGTTCACCCATTCCGCTTCCCGACTAAGAGTTTGCCATCTGTCTCCAGTTTATGTTCGCACATCGCCTGACCACACCTGCTTGACTACGCTCTCTCTTCTCCCTTTACGGACACTTTTAACGCCTCGACCGACCCACGCCTGCCAGACTACGATTCCTGCCTCCTCCCGCATTTCTCCGGCTGTACTGCCGCGTAACTTTGTTTGACTTATTTGTTTCCTTCAATAAACTGACTTTAACGCATCTGCTCTTGGGTCTTCCATCTGTTCGTGACAGAACACACAGGCCACGATGGACCCAGCGGATGTTTCAGCTTTGCACACGGCCGTGGAGCGGCAGGGGGCGTTACTGGGCCATCATCAGGAAGGCATAACGTCAACTCAGCAGACGGTTGATGCGTTGTCCACATTCGTGAACGATCTTTCGTCCCGGATGGAACACACACTACAGCTCGAAGCGACCTCTCAAGGACTACCTCCAGAGCCCCGGGTAAATAACCCACCATTGTACGACGGTGAGCCCACCCTTTGCAGAGCATTCCTCACGCAGTGTGAAGTTGTGTTTTCCCTCCAGTCTCACACCTACTCTTCAGATAGAGCCATTTGTGGTTTCCCTTCTTACCGGACGGGCTCGCGAGTGGGGAGCAGCTATGTGGGAGGCACAGGCTCGCTACAGGCACGACTTTCAGGATTTTAAGGCGGAGATGATCAAGGTGTTCGACCGTTCAGTCTTCGGGAGGGAGGCTTCTCGACGTCTTGCCTCACTGCGACAGGGCGGTAGGGCGGTGACAGACTATTCGATTGAGTTTCGTACCCTGGCCGCCACTTGTGCCTGGAATGCCGAAGCTCTGATGGCACGTTTCTTAGAGGGACTCGTCAGTGAGATCAAGGATGAGATTTATGCCAGGGATTTTCCCGGGGATTTTGACGGACTGGTGGAGTTGGCCATTCGGCTGGATGCGAGGAGAGAGGTTCGTCAGCGAGTCAAGTCATCCTCTACCGTTCAGTTGGATCTGTGGTCTTCGCTTCGCAGACCCCCAATTTCAGATGAATCCGAACCCATACAACTAGGCAGACTTCGCCCCTCTGCTTACCTGTGTCAATGACCCTTTCTGTGAGTCGGCCCTCGTGGATTCAGGGGCGGAAGGCAATTTCGTGGACGAGACCTGGGCTCGTGAGAGAGGGATTTCCCTTTTTCCTCTCCATCCACCCATTCTCGCCCACTCCCTGGACGGCAAGGTGATCAGCACGGTATCATTTACCACCACTTCGGTAGGTCTCATCACCTCCGGCAACCACCGGGACGAGCTCACTCTCTTTGTCTTAAAGTCTTCTGTCGTTCCTCTAATTTTGAGTCAACCGTGGCTATCGTTACATAACCCCGCCATTAACTGGGCAGATAATTTTGTTTCTGGTTGGAGCGTGTATTGTCATGCTCACTGTCTTGGTTCTGCTTTTTCTTCTGTTCCTTCTGTGTTACAGGATGAACAAGTTGACCTGGCTCGTGTCCCGGAGGTTTACCATAGCCTGCGAGCGGTCTTCAGCAAGTCCCGGGCCACATCCCTTCCTCCGCATCGTCAGTACGACTGTGCTAACGACCTCCTCCCAGGCACTTCTCCGCCGCGCGGCCGGCTTTTCTCCTTGTCCGCTTCCGAACGGATAGCCATGGAGAAATATTTGAGTGATTATTTGGCAGCTGGTGTTATTCGTCCCTCCTCGTCTCCGGCCGGTGCAGGGTTTTTTTTCGTGAAGAAAAAGGATGGCTCCTTGCATCCCTGCATAGATTACCGGGGGCTGAACGACATAACCGTTAAGAATCGGTACCCGTTGCCGCTTATGTCATCGGCCTTCGAGCTATTGCAGGGCGCAAGGTTCTTCACGAAACTGGACCTTCGCAATGCTTACCATCTGGTCCGGATAAGAGAGGGGGACGAATGGAAGACAGCGTTTAATACCCCTACGGGGCATTTTGAGTATAGAGTCATGCCTTTTGGACTCTCTAATGCCCAGGCCATCTTCCAGGCGCTCGTTAATGACGTGCTGCGGGATATGATCAATAAGTTCATATTTGTGTACCTGGATGACATTTTAATCTTCTCCTCTTCTCTCCAGGTGCACATTCAGCACATCAGACGGGTGCTTCACCGACTGCTGGAGAACCAGCTGTTTGTTAAAGCGGAGAAGTGTGACTTCCACCGCCAGTCTGTTCCGTTCTTGGGACACATTGTATCATCCGAGGGGATCCGCATGGACCCAGAGAAGGTAAGGGCCATTTCCGACTGGCTGCCGCCTGATTCCCGCAGGGCCTTACAACAGTTCCTGGGCTTCGCAAATTTTTATCGCCGGTTTATCAGGAACTTCGGGCAGGTGGCGGCCCCCCTCACTGCTTTAACCTCCACCAACAGCAAGTTTGTCTGGCTGCCGGCTGCTCCGATGGCTTTCGAGAAACTTAAGAGCAGGTTTGTCTCCTCGCCCATCCTCGTTGTGGCAGAATCATGACAGAACCTCGTGTTTTGTGTGGAGAGGAACATATTATTGTCGATCATGACATGAACTTTTTTGTCCCCTCGTGGGAAGTGTTTTGGTATTCTGGTTTGGTTACCATGTTTTTTATTCATTTATTAAAATGTAAGCTTCAGCGCAAGTTCTGCCGGGAAGATGACACACAGACCTAACCAATCATCACCTAAATACAACTGTGGCATATAAGATCGCCACTTACCCTCTGTCTGCATTCGCAGTTGAAGCCTCAGCATTTCACCCGTAAACAAAACCTAGAAATATTTCTACAATGTCACAGAAGGATTACGCCGTTTGTGACTATTCAGTCTCTGAAGAAGAATCTGTCTCTCCATCTCCTCTTCACGGGAAGCTTAGTACTAGGATTCCATGATTCTCCATGGGCCCAGCGATCCACGGACAACATCACAAGCACTCTTGAGGCCGTCGGTATTCCAGTCAACCCGGATCTTTCAAGAGAAAAGGCTCACAACACTCAGGGCAGCTCTCCAGTCATCTCAGAGGGAACACAGAACACACCAGCACCGACAACTCAGACAAAAAAAGCCGGCAGGAAGAGGACCAACAAGTCAAAAAGATCCACGCAGCATACACAGACTTCATCTCCTCCCCCTCCTCCTTCCGACTCGTCCAAGCCACCCTAAGCCTTTCACAGACTGTGAAAAGTTTAGAATCTAAAATGGCGTTCTTCGCAAGCACCCTCCACAACACCGGAACCCACCCCCAGGGAAGCTCAAGATCTCAAATATCTCTACTCACCCAGGAGAAAAAGACTATCATCACATACCTTTGACATCTACTGCAGCACAGCGCAACCACGGATCGGATACAAATCCAAGATACTTTCGCTCTGCCTACGACTTCTCTCTTCAACCTCTCCACCGCTGTCCCAACTCAATATTTTGGTAGGTGTTTTATTCCACCAGCAGCAGTTAAAGTGTCTCCTCATTTTAGAAATAACATCATTCAAGGTAAGGATGTTAACATGGCTGCATTACTGCTCACATCACCCACAGCCGACAGGAGAATGGTGAAGTGGCCGTTCTACTCAAAACCTCCGATCCGAGATTGCAATGAAATTTGTCATTTGCCGAATTTGCCATTGCCTTTAGCACTTATAGAGACATCCTGTGCCAAGTTTTCCCAGACCGCAGGGAAGAGTTAGATATCTACCTAGCCATGATAGCAGACTTCAATCAACGTTACGAAGGTATACTGGTGGTTTTCGCAGTGAAGCTCATGTTTGGCTGCAGAAGCAGCCCGCACATTATAAATTGTCTTTCTGAAGCACAGTGCTGGATCCTACTGAAAGTGTGTAAACTCCCGCTCGTTCTACATTACTCTACAACTTCTTGCTAATCGACTACCACAAACCTCAATTCTCGACATGCTTAAACGGACCTTTACTGACATCGGTGTCCCCCTCGCTACCTCGCTAGAATTCTTAGGCATCCGCATTGACACAGTTAACATGCAAGCTTCTCTCCCAAACGACAAGCTCGCAATAATTCTGTCGTTTATGGAAAATTTCATTTTTCAACAAGTAATTACCAAATGTGACATGCTCTCTCTGCTCGGGCATCTAAATTTCGCCATGAGCATAATTCCCCAAGGCAGACCATTAATTTCTCGCCTGCTAACATTGGTTCACTCCGTACCCAATTTAAGAGATCCAGTTCATCTAGACAAAAGGATGCCAGTCCGATCTCAGTTTTTAAATAACTGGAATGGCATTTCCTTTTTTACAACAACACTTTCAACTCATCCCTAGAAATGCAGCTTTTCACAGACGCAGCCACTTCTGTTGGATTTGGGGGATTCTTCCAAGGCCAATGGTTCGCAGAGAAATGACTGAAAGAATTTCCCAAACAGGCGTCAGGTACTGCTTCATTTGCTCACTACAAAACGTAACCCATAGCGGTAGCTAGCTTTTTATGGGGTCCGGCGTGGTCTCGTAAACGCATTACGATGTTTTGCGATAACGAAGGTACAGTAGCCATTATAAACAAAGGAAGATCTCCCTGCTAGGTAATTATGAGCGTATGAGCTGGCAGTCGGTTCAGACGGCTATGCCCATCAGCCAATCCGGATCCAATTGGCTATGCCCCACCTTAGCGGTGATAATGTTGAATTAGGAGATCTGCTTAATTCGGCCAGACATTACATTTCAAAAGCTTACACCTCTGCCTAGTCCTTGTTCACTATTTTTTGTTTTTCGTTTCAAATCCCCATTTTGTCGATTATGATCACCACCGTTTGTTCTTTTCTAGTCCACAACTAAACTTAAAATATCTTCTTTCTGTAGATTGCTGGCAGGCATTCAATTTTACGCTAGATACATTAACCCTGATTTTCCTAGTCTTTTCACCAACTATATGCATATGCATTGAAACAGACAATATTACTGATATATTAAATAACGTTGCGGAGCACTTTATTTTATTCCAAGCTATTTAGAGCTCATCAGAGTCCGTGGTGGAGATGGACGCTCCGGGTCTGTTGTGAGGCCACAGTGGAAGCTGGAGTAGTTTGCTCATTTTGTTTTGCCAGTTTATTTGTAAAAAATCTGATATTGACTTCTGTCTCTTCATTGTCGCAGCCTGTTAATGCCGCCAGCGGTTAAACAGGTGCCCGCCGTTGTGGTGACTAGTATTGTTTTGCAATACTACTTAGGATTTTATTCATATAAGATAGTTTGTCAGAGTACAAAAGTTGCCTGGGCCGTAGCTCCACCGGCCCTCCCAGTTCCACGGTCTATGGTTTTCAGCACAAGGGTACCGAACTTCATCCCACGGCCACGCACCTGAGTACTTTTAGGGCTTATCAAGGATTTCACCTCACGACACGTCCTATCGAGGCCTCATCCCCACCTAACGGCACATCGAGCCCTCTTCACCATGTTTCAGCCACCGACCCATTTTATCATTTTCTCACTGTCACGGCATAGTGAGAAGACCAAGATGGCGGCGCGTGAACATCGCGAGGCTCAGCGTCTCTCCAGTTTTAGCTTTTATATAGTGTATTTCTTGCTCATCTCGGGTCTGTTCGTCCAGAACAGTTGTGCATTTACATCGTACACCCGGCAGGAGCTTTTGGATATCAGTTTACGCATGTCCGGAAGTTGCATCAGCAACATTCAACTCGTCCCTGAGATCGTCAGAAAACATCCGATGCTACGCACCTCACACGGCCGGGCGGAAGTGCTCGTCGGCGGCGTCGAGATCGTAAACAAAGGCGGGGGAAGCGCGGAGGGCTAAGAGCTAGGCTTAAGCTAACACCACACCGGCTCTCTTTACCCAGCATTTTCCTTCTAATGTTCGATCATTAGTGAACAAAATGGACGAGATTAGACTCCGCATCATCAACAGCAAAAGACTTTTGAACTGCAATGTCATAATCTTCACGGAAACATGGCTACACAGCGGTATACCGGACAACGCTATTGAGTTAGCGGGCTACAACACAAACCGGGCGGATAGAACGGCAGAGGAATCCGGTAAGACAAGAGGAGGTGGATTGTGCATCTACATCAACAAAACTTGGTGCACGAACTCTGTTATTGTCGGGAGACACTGCTCGGCTAACCTTGAGTTTCTCATGGTTAAATGTAGACCGTTTTATCTGCCACGGGAATTCACTTCCACCATTATAACGGCAGCTTATATTCCACCGGATGCTGATGCCAAGCTTGCTATGAAAGAACTTCATGCAGCCATCAGTAAAAAACAGACTGCTCACCCGGAGGCTGCATTTATTGTTGCGGGAGATTTGAATCACTCAAACTTAAAGACAGTGCTCCCTAAATTTCATCAGCATGTTTCCTGCCACACAAGAGGAAACAAAACTTTGGACCATGTCTACACAAACATCTTTGTTCCTCACCCCCAAATACATTAATCTCATCAATCGTGTGAAGCCATCAGTGAAGACCATCAAGTTGTGACCTGCAGGGGCAGACTTTACACTCCAGGAAAGGTTTCTACACACAGACTGGAGTCTGTTTGCTTCTCAGGCCACCAGTGGCTCTCACACAGACATCAACAGCTACACCTCTTCTGTATTGGACTACATAAATTCCACCATTGATAGTGTCACAACCCAGAAGCAGATCACCACGTACCCTAATCAGAAGCCATGGATGAACAAGGAAGTGCGCCTCCTGTTGAAAGCACGTAACACTGCCTTCCGATCGGAAGATGCACAGGCCTATAGTACTTCTAGGGCAAATCTGAAGAGGGGCATCAAAAAGGCCAAGCACTGCTACAAGTTGAAGCTAGAGGAGCATTTTTCCAATTCTGACCCTCGACGCATGTGGCAGGGCATCCAGGCCATCAGTGAGTACAAACCCAACCACTCCACCCCCATAGCCACAGATGTCGTCTTCCTGAACGAGCTTAATGACTTTTATGCTCGCTTTGAGAGAGACAACAAGGAAACAGCTACCAGGCTCACACCCTCTGCTGACCACCCAATCATCACACTTAACTCCACTGATGTTCACAATGCACTAAGTCGGATCAACGCGCGCAACACCTAATTGACTCTCTACCACCCACACTGGACCCATACCAATTTGGAAACAATAGGAGCACAGATGATGCAGTGTCCATTGCGCTGCACTCCGTGCTCACACATCTGGACAATAAGGACACTTATGCACGTATGCTGTTTGTAGACTTCAGCTCTGCTTTCAATACCGTCATCCCGTCCAAGCTAATCGTCAAACTTGGAAACCTAGGCATCAACAACCCTACCTGCAATTGGATTTTGGACTTCCTGACGAACAGGCATCAGCTTGTTAGGTTAGGCCTCATCTGCTCCACCACCACCACCCTCAACACTGGTGTACCACAGGGCTGCGTACTGAGCCCCTTTCTCTACTCCCTTTTCACACTCGACTGCAGGCCTGTGAACGGATCTAACTCCTTCATCAAGTTTGCAGACGATACAACAGTGATTGGTCTCATCAGCAAAAGCGTCTGCCAAAATGAATAAATGAGACTGCATACAGGGAGGAGGTCCGGCACCTGGCCATATGGTGCTCAGACAACAACCTGCTCCTTAACACCTCCAAGACAAAGGAGATCATCGTGGACTTCAGGAAGGCGAAAGGAGACACACACGACCCCATCCACATTAATGGAATGGCTGTTGAACGTGTTTCCAGTTTTAAGTTCCTGGGGACTCACATTTCGGAGGACCTGTCCCTGACCACCAACACCTCATGCCTGGTCAAGAAGGCTCACCAGCGTCTCTTCTTTCTGAGGACACTGAAGAAGAACCAAGTGTCTTCACTTATCCTGGTGAACTTCTATCGCTGCACGATAGAGAGCATCCTGACCAACTGTGTCACAGTCTGGGATGGGAACTGTTCTGTTGCTGAGCGCAAGGCACTGCAGCGGGTGGTGAAAACAGCCCAGCGCATCACAGGGACTACACTTTCTGCCATTGAGGACATCCAGAAGAAACGCTGTCTGCGTCGAGCTCGCAGCATTCTCAAGGACTCCTCTCACCCCGCTCATAGACTGTTTACTCTCCTGCCTTCTGGTAGGCGCTTCCGGTGCCTCCGGACAAGAACCAGCAGACTAAGAAACAGCTTTTTTCCCAGAGCTGTTTCATTATTGAACTCTGCCCCCCACTGATTCCACTACCTCTCATACCCTTAACTCCAATGCTGCTACAACATTGTTTACATTGCACTACAGGGCTGCATGCATGACTGAACTGTACACACCAGTACTTCATGTATCTGCTCTACCGGACTGTTTACACACACACAGCATCATTTGCACTCTATACTGCTCACTTGCACACCAGGAATATTTAACTGAATGCTCATTTGCACTAATGGACCACTTCCATAACTGCATTAACCTATCTACTGCACTGTAATTCTATTAACTGCATCTAGTCATCTATTGCACTGTAACTTCAATAACTGCATTAACTAACCAACTGCACGGTTACTCTATTAACTGCATCTATTCATCAATTGCACTATAACTTCAATAACTGCATTAACTAATCAACTGCACTGTAACTCTATTAACTGCATCTATTCATCAATTGCACTATAACTTCAATAACTGCATTAACTAATCAACTGCACTGTAACTCTATTAACTGCATCTACTCATCAATTGCACTGTAACTTCAGTAACTGCATTAACTAATCTACTGCTCTGTAACCTTATTAACTGCATTAACTCGTCTTCTGGACTGCAACCTATTAACTGCATTTAATTCATATACCGCACCGTAACTTTAATAACTGCATTAACTCATATACTGCACCGTAACTTTAATAACTGCATCAACTTCAACAACTGCATTAACTCACCTATTGCACTGCAACTTTAATAGCCAATGTCAATCATTTATGCATACCTAAGTCACTTGCACTATTTTAGTCTAAATTATTATCTGTTCATATCCACCTGTACATTAATGTTCATAGTATACAGTCATCTGTATATATTGTTCATAGTATATACCTACTGTCATATTTTCATAGAACACACCTACTGCAAAATATTTTTATAGTCCATGCCCACTGTATTATATTCTCACTATTGTATTCTGTATTTATTCTAACTGTATATCCTGCACTTGCTAACTGCACTTCTGGTTAGACCTAAACTACATTTCGTTACATTGTACTTGTATATGTGTAATGACAATAAAGTTGAATCTAATCTAATACTGAGGCCCTGATATTAAATCACGGATCATAGTTCACATGCGGCTTTCAGGACCCTGTTGTGGCCTATCGAAGCTTCCATCTCAATGTTGTGGCCTACAGAGGCCTCCGTCTCAATGTTGTGGCCTATCGAGGCCTTCTTCTAAATTTTGTGGCCTATCGAGGCCTTTTGGTTGTGTAGTCAGTCTTTTTGACTACAGCATGTAAGTGGAACAATACATCAATATGGATTCATACACCAATCAAATGACTAACATATACTGCACCTTTAGTTTGTATCATTTCTGCTTAAGCAAGCACGAGTGCAAGGTATGTTTTGAAGGCTCCCTTCAAAATGTTACCATTGTGTTACCCTCATGAATGTGTGTCATTATACAAACAAATGTGGATGCTTCCAATGTGCACTTGGACAGCATTTTTTCCTTTTGAGTGTGTGCCTATGTCTAAAAAGCTGTCCAGGCAGGCAGTTCCCTTGGTTTCGGAACAGCTTTTCTCCCTTTCATTCTTTGTACCACCCTGTTACACCTTCCCACACCTCCACCAAGAACAACCCCATCAATCACTGGTGTAGTTTTGCCCACAGTACTCAGGGTAATGGAGTTCTCATCACTTCTTTTGATGTGAAATCTTGTACAGTGTAAACGCATGTCTTCTTTATCTTACAATCCCTCTTTCTCATTCAGAGCTTATCAACCCACATACAGTGGATCCCAAATGTAGAGCTGTTATTGTCCATAAGCTAAACTAATCTGCTTGGCGTCTGTGCTGTTTTGTGGGGGTGTGGGGATTTAGCAGGGGGTGTGTTGGGTGCGCGTTAGGGTGTGATTCCTGTGAACCATTCCTGCACGGAAAAAACTGTGAAAGAGGTGTGTATGAACAAAGTTTTTGGCAGCTAAGCAGGTGATTTTTTTAGAGATATAAAGTTCAGTAAATAAATACATATACAATAATGACTTGTGAATGAATAATATGAATGAATATGAATGCCATTTAGGTCCACCAGCACATTGCGTCAAAAAAAATAAAATTTCCAATTTAATGTATATATTTTAAATGAAGTACATTATTTAAGGCCATATATTACATATCTTAAAGGTCCATACGTAATTTTTTGGAGGATGCAATATACAGTATGTCTTCCGAGGTGTATAAAGACCTTACTTTTATTACCTTAGAATTACCTATTTCTATCTACATACACCGTGGGTCCCCTTACATGGACTTCGCCATGTTGTTTCTTCAGTAGCCCTAAACAGACAAACTGTTCCAGAGAGTGTATTTCGTCAATACGTTCTCTCCTTCGGCAAAGAAACGAAAACATTATTGAATTTTTGTGCTGTGTTAGCCACTGCAGTGCTTCGAAAGGGAGGGGTGGAGTGAGCCATTGGTTGCAATTCACATACTCACTGCTAGATGCCGCAAAATGTCTCACACTCTACCTTTAAGCTCTAAGTTAATGGGATAGTTCACACAAAAATCTGTAATAATTTTCACCCTCATGTCATTCAAAATCTTTACATGTCCTTTATGTATAAAACAGGAGTAAAATAATGAAATGCATTTGCCCAATGGAAATAAGCATTTCTTTATAATTTTATTGATTCAAATAATTTTTATGGAGTCAAGACCATTTTTCGACAGTCATGATTTTTGTCATCAGCCATTATCTTTGCTAATGATCACAGGTAAAAGCTGCTGCTATCAGCTGCTAATGGATCCTGAGAAAGCTCAGTCATACCCCCCCACATAAACACACTGAGTGTTCATCGTATCTGCAATCTCTTAACAGCGACAGGGTCAAGGACGCACATTTTTCATCACAACCAATTACACCACCCCTCCTCCTCTTGTTTTCCCGATCCGCTTCACATTCAAGTGGTTGGGAATTCCTCTAACAAGAAACAGAGCACCACTTGATCTGTGCTGCCCCAACAGACGCTCTTATTGTGTCGTACAATAGAGCAAAAACTCAGAAAGAGATCTTAAAAATCCCCACCAGTGTGAACTCGGTTTAATCTTGATCTTAAGTGAGGGGTCGCTATTCATCGGAAATCATGGCGACCGATGCAGAACAGGCGATCTTGACCTTCTTGTTTTTCTGGAATTCCAAACATTCAACCAGCATTTTTTCTGTCTGTATTTTCCTCAATCTGCTATTTGTTGCTGTTTCTCCATCCATCTCCTTTTTTTCTCCCCGCGAGCCATGTGCAGCCATTTCAGGGGAGCCTTCAATTAGCCTCTGACCCCTGAACTTTGGCCTGTAATTAAAAAGGCAGCATGGGGAGGTGCAGTGCTCAGCTGGAGGTTTGTATGAACATGCATATGCGTGGTTCACAAATACACACAGGGTCGGGTGGAGGCTTGCGAGGGGGAGTGAGTGTGTGATTGTATTTCAGTCAGATAACTCAGCTAAGTGTGAAAACCACAGCACGTCAAGGGCCTTAAAATCCATCTACCAACCTCTTTCAATGCTTGCTCTCTCTTCTTCCCTCAATTATCCAGTCGTTTGGGGCCTGATGGTTTGCTGACAGAATATAGCATACTTATTTAAGAAAATTGGGTGTCCAACTCAAGCAGAAATACAGAAATAGCCTATTTCTTTTTTTATTTATGGACTTCTTGCCTTTAAAGGACAGGCTAGAGTACAGTTATATAAAAAAGTATGAAGAGTTTTTATAGCTCTGGTTAAAGCATGCTGCTAGTAATGCCAGGATTTGGGGTTTGATTCCCAGTGATCATATGAACTGTTAAACTTGTACTATAAATATCATTGGATAAAGATGTTTGCAAAGTGCATAAATGTAACACAGGAATATTACACAGGCAAATGTGGCAACTTCTACATGGCTGCTACAAAAAAAATCTATTAAAGCAACACTTTGTAGTTTTTAGACTTTAAAATTATGTCTCATTTCAGTGGTAGAACAACTCTTAACCGGATGAATTCTACTGACGCTGCTACATGAGCAGGCTCATAGCAGCTACATACACACTTTCTAAGTTCTATGTTCGGGTCGGTACACATAGCCTCACCCATCCCCTGCCTGCGGAAGAGTGCCAAGTTGTTGTTCCAAACAGCGATTCTGCTGGTTCCATCAGCTTAGTAAACAAATTTAAGGGGGAACCTTATCAACCCGTGAGCACAAGTTCAAAAGTGTTGCTTCAAACATTTTAAAAAGTTCACACTTAAAAGATGCTTCACGATCCCATTGAAGAACCATTTTGCCTTAAAGTCTTTGTGAACCGGAAAGTTATGATCGTTTTTACTTCCCTTAAGTGCCACATTTGCGAGTAAACGGATGATAAAAATTGTGAGAGTGGCTTGTATTTGCCATTGCGAATTTATTTAATGTATAAAAACAGACGTTGCATTTTAAAAGGGAACTGGCAGCAGACTCACAGTTGAAGGCGAGGGGTTAACAGATGCTCCGCCCAAGCCGTCTAACTTAAGTCATCAGAAACGGATTTTGATTGAAGTTTATTAGGGAATGTGAATTGGAAGAAGAGAACGACCCACACTGATTTATAATAAACACTACATTATTCCATGAAATTTTTTCTTTATTATTAATTCCACAGGGGCTTCCAAATAACCTTTCCATTTCACAAAAGATTCTTTGTTAAAAAAGATTGTTTGGAATATAAAAAAGTAAGAAAATGGTTCTTCTACGACTGCAAAGAAACTTTTGTATCACCAGGTGTAGGACAAAGCAACTTTTTACCCATGTTCTCCATCTATTCATCAGACCACAGCTGTGTAATATATATTCCAATTAAAAAATTGTTTACCCAGTGAGGTGAAGTTTACAAAACCTAATGTCCCTCGCAGCGTGAGAGTCACGAGTCATGAGTCACCTTACCCACAGATAGCGAGTCACTGCATAAGAAGTCCTTACTAACAGACCTCCTGGATCCTTTTGAGCCTAAAGAAAGATGCCCAACAAACCGTTCGGTTTGACTCTGCGGGTGTGGACCGTTCTGGTGCGCTGTGTGGGTTGGGAATCAATGAATTGTCTATTAAATAAACATCTCTAAAACTTAAACCAGAAGACTGTAAAGGGCTTTCCCTGAAATGCTATGACCCGGGAGAGTATAAACATTACAAATAAAGTCAGTCGTTAGGAATAATTTGCAGTTTCTGCATTCCAACATATCATCCGTTTGACTGCCCAATGGAAGATGGGGGAGTGTCCCAGTAAACAGAATTCATTATTTTTTCAATATTATACAATGGTAATGCTCTTTTAGACACATACCACAGTGATGATATTCCTCAAGTACCTTTGATAATGAATGTAAATTCAGTTTGTTCGTGTAATGTCAAATTTTGTGATCATTCAATACCACAGTATTACATTCTGAAGCCACCGGAGTACATACCATGGTGCCGCCGCCATGTACTTTCATTTTTGCAACACTAGATTTCCTGTATAATGTTCCATGTTTCCAATAGCTTTGGAACACGATGTAAATCTTACACAAAGCTGACCCCAAAAACATTGGCACTGCTAACAGCCGCTACCTGATTATGATGTTTTCCCCAAATAAACTCACCCACCACTTCACAAGGGAACGCAAACCCTGAACACTGGTGTGCTTATGTACTCATAATTTGAGGTAATTATTGTTGGATTTCTTAGAGCAAGTCAATGTGTCTGTAAGTAGAAACAAATGTATTTCACCCTCTGGTAGTGCAAGAAAACAAACAGCCGTGAGCTGATCAAATAAGCAGCATGAACAGATTCATTACAGGCTGCGGATGACTGTCATCGGGGCACAGCTAAACCAAACCAAACACATTTCCTCCAGTTCTCAAGTGACATGGCTGAAATATGCCTGTGTGGGAAATGTTTGCTAATTGCCTGCATTCAGCGGTAAGATATTTAGTGACCTGAATACATTAGCCAAATCAGAAGTGTTTTTCATCATAATAAAAATTTAAAATAAAGTTATTAAGGGCGTTTTCACACCTAGTTCATTTCAAGTGTTTGTTCCAAAACCTGGCTGCATTTCCTCTCTTAGTTTAGTTTGTTTGCACATATCGGTATGACAAATGTGCTTGGGTCTGTGATCAACAGAATGATCACTTGAAAGTAACTCTGTAGTGGATCACTTGTGATCAGGGGCCGGTTGCATAAACTGCTGAGACCACCACAAGTTAGTCATCTAATTGTTTTCTTAAAGAATGGTCATAGCTTTACATGAAATATTATATTGTGAGTTTGTTAACGTCTTTTATTAAGTTTGTGTTTTGTAGGTGGAAGGTTTTGGTGAAGGTCATCAAAGATCAACACCTCAACCACAGAACAGAAGTCTGTCCTCTTCTCCCATGAGATATTTAAATCTGTTTCTCTGAATATCTCAAGACTATATGGCCATTGTGTTTTTAAAAACTGTGTGCTTGTTTCATAAAAAAAGGAAGAACTGATTGTCATCTCTATGCAGTATTGCCGTCTGCCAGCTTCTGATCCATTGACGTGATTTCTTTCTCCTTTTTTAGGTATAATAAGAATCAATGTTTAATCTCTTCTTTCCCTCTCCAATCTTTATTTTTCTATCCTATCAAAGACTGTAAATGTTAATAAAGATAGAACAGCTGTATTAGTATGAATGGAGTAACGTACAAGGCTCAATGCGGCCACTAGCGAAGCAATCGTCCAAAATCATCCATATTTTCTCTATCTTGGTCTTGTATGAGTGGAATACAGTAGCTGCCAAGAGTTGTTGCAAATGTTGTAGCTTAATGCAGACACTTTCCTTAAAGACACAGAATGCATACATGTAAATGAAACTATTCATCTATTCGTCTGGTTCCAAAATATACTGACATCCCAATTTACATACCCTCAACAAGACAACGATGATAATAAAAGTATATAAAAGTCACCCCTCAAAAAAGTTCACTTCTGAGAAAAAGCATGTCGAAAAACCCACATTTGCGGTTTAGCCTCTTGAGAGCGTGTGTACACAACAGGAAGAAAGCAAGACTTTCCCAGGTCTGAAAATTGCCTAGACCAGAAATCCTTTAAATGAATTGGATGTTACATACTACTTACAAGTGTTGCTCATTTTATAGGAAAAAAACATATTTAGTAAAATCTTTGCAACTGCTTTTTATAATTTAACCCTTTCACACATAGATGTTACTACAACAGCTATTCAGATTTTTTTTTTGCGTATGCATGGGTTTTGATGGCATAGTTGCACATCAGCCACTACAGGGCATCATCCTATACAACTAACTACAAATAATAATGCTGAAAGGTTCAAGGGTTGTTCACAAAGCTAACACCAGAGGTATACTTAATAATGTAGGTTTGCTATTTTGAGTCAGTTATTCTTTAACTCTGGCTCCTTAAGTTTCTTTCCCTCTAATCCCTTTAGCAATTACTGCTGTCTTGAGGTCAATCAGGCCAGTTTATGGAGAAAATGAAGGGTTTAGAGCTCCAGTAATTCAGCTGGATTGTCTGTGGCAGCTTTGTCCCTGAGTATTCCCATAACACCCCAGATACAATAAGGGTTGATTCGAACATTGTAGAAAAATGCCTCCACAGTGGAAAAAGTCACAGTAAATGGTACAATTTTCACGCATTTTACCCCCGCGTTGAATGCAACATGTTATCTCTCCAATACAAAGAACTAAATTTTATGTGTGAAAAAAGACTAGGAATTATGGTTGTCAACATATCCTGACCCAAATCTTTATAAATTGATCACAGTTTTTTGAAATGTCAGGGAGTAGGAAGTGTTCAAGGGTGACCACAACTTGGTGTTTAAAATCACAATTGTAGGCAGATTAAGATTTGATTGTGGAAAAGTGAAATGTCAGGGTTGTGCATAACTTTCTCCCACATTTACAGCCCCCATGTAGATGACTCATAGCAGCCTTATCGAAAACAGAACTCCAAGACTTTGTGATGAGGTGGAATGTTTCGTTCTGCGATAGCAACAAACCTTTTAGAGGAAACCCAGGCACAATTTAATAAAAATAGAAGATGCATCAGCAGAGAGAGGAGGGAGATGCAATAAACGTATCCCTTGTGTTAGCTCGCACGCTGCACGCCGCACTCTTACGTCCACACCCAGGCTCAAGGTCAAACAATACCCTGTACAACATTTTTTCTCTTGTGGCAGGGCGTTCACTCTGTCTCTTTCTTTGTCTTCACACTATCTGACAGAGATATTTCACATAATTTAAAATAGGAAGGTGGAGATATAAGGAACAAATAAATTGATTGTTAGCACAAAATGTACAGTTGCATACGAAAGTATGCTCTCAAAAGAACAAAACCTGATCCACCAGTCGCAGAGATCGAGGTGTGTGCTGTCAGAACACGAGGCAGTTATCTGTTATTTGGCACCACTGAACATCATTAAAGTCTTGTTAAAAGGTTTATAGAGTTACTCCCACTGTTACTGTATGTACGGAACTCTTCGTGTTTTAACGCTATCGAACATTCCTTGATGTCTGAGGATGCAAGTTGTTCTCGACTTGTTTGAACAAAAGTATGAATCTGACGTTTGTTTACATTTTGGCACGTTTAGATTCCGGCTAAAAGCGATTGCCCAAACATACCAGCGATTATTTTGAGTTTTGGAAGCACATCATCGTCGGCAGGTGTTTGTTTGCAACGTTTCAAGTTTGGCCTTGACCGACATGGTTAGGAACTACAAAAAATACATTTTAGACTCTTCTTGCATTCCGGATTATTTTCGAACCTTTCTTAACCCTGTGTGTTTAGAGGCAATGAGATGACCTATCTGAGACACTAGATATCTCGAGAAGGTTAAAGGGGAGGCCGGTTGATGCATGTTGGAACAGCGCTGATGTTTGTTAGCAAGAATATAACCAGCCTTTGTGAGTGTGGATGAAAGTAGTATATTGTTCCTTTAAGAATCCCCAGCATGGCATTCAACACAAACAGAGACAGTCTGAAGGGAGGGACACTGAACAGCAAATCTTAATCAAAGACACTGGCGGGGTCAGATATCTCGGTCATGTGTAGGGATACGGCATATCTTTATGTGTCTCAGACAGTGTGTTTAGGTGCTGAGGGGGTGACAAGCTGACCTGAGTCAATGATATGTCTGCTGCTAATAGGCTGTTTGAGTGTAGACAAACCCAGCTGAGATGGTGTAGACATGTCTGAAGTACTCACACATAAACATACAGTAGCTGTTGTCCAAAACCAAGTAGGCTGCCTAACATTTTAAGGAGTGTGAAAAGGTTCCATCATCTTGTTGTTTTCTAAGAAAGATCTTGCATCTGTCAATTCTTTCTGCTCTGAAATAGGCCTACTTGATTCTGATTGATTGGTCCGTTGTTACATCCCAAGGTATGTTATCCCCAAAACAGCATCATCCGGGTACTTCACAGTCATCTTGACCTCACAAATAATCAACTTACAAACAAATAAAATATAAATATACAAGATCAGCCTGTCTGGGTTCATAAAGTAAGAGCAAAATCTTTTGAACTTTTCATTTTCGTCAAGTGAGTTTGTGCTGTGCAGAGTTTGTTCTTATGATCAGCACATGTAAAGCCGATGATTGTATTTTTAGGTGCTGTATTTGAAGACTAGGTTTTAGAACATGACCTTAGACTTCGCAATAACTTGGCAGAGGATCACCATCACATCATATTGGCCTTTAATTTTAGGATTAAACAACCCTGTAGTCTAAATCTGCAAACAACATCCAACATTTGAAAATCTGCAATCTGAGTGTTCAAGACAAACTTTTTTTATTGCATCCATTCATAAAAATAAACTTTTTATATATTCACGGTAGAAAATAACAAACTATCTTCATGGAACATGATCTTTACTTAATATCCTATTTGGCATAAAAGAAAAATCTGTAATTTTGACCCATACAATGTATTTGGCTATTGGTACAATATACCTGTGCTACTTATGACTGGTTTTGTGGTCTAGGGTCACATTTATTCAGACACATGAATCCAAAATTACTTACAAACAAGAGAGCATACAACATTTTGTCAAAGAACTAACAATAAGTTTAGTCTTCGAAGCCATGTGTGCAAAAATGGTTATGTCATTGAGTCTATCGATTGCATAAATAAAGGACTTTTTACAAATATAATTTAATTAAAGTGCCTTAGTTCAGGTCTGCAGCATTAGCAAAAGCAAGCCATTATTGTTGGAACATATACGGTAGATCTGTCCCCGATATCTGCGTTTCCTTTCCCGTCCTTATCACAGTTTTGAGACGTCTTTGAGAATAATGAACTAATCCGTCCCACTTCTCCACCCTGATGAACATGTGGTTGCATTTTAAAGATTAAACATTCCACTCGAACCCGCAATTTATCAGAAATATCGCTGTACAGGGCGAGTTAGCACTATACCTCTTTAAATAGCAAACATGTCCTGAGAAAGTCAGCATATAGTGCACCATTTAAGCCTGTAATAAATGATAAATAGGGGGTTTGGTTTTGTGCATCAGAAGCCTGTGGTTTATGCTTGCTGAGTGGGCACATTGTTCAATTTTATGGCTGTATACAGGTCGAAAAGAACCAACCATAACTGCAAAACTGGCATTAAAATCTGCTGAACAAACCTTTTTCTATATTATCAAATGCTGGGTACTAGTGGATCTCGCGGTGAGCGGTTTGAACCAAGTCAGATCAGAAGTTCAGACTGTGCCTCGTTTTGTTTTGACTGGCTGCGATCAAATATTTTCACTGGAGATTACAGCTGTCCCTCAAAAAGTCAGACACTTCTCCCTCAGGAACGCGGGGAGAACATGCGAAATCCCATCTGTGATTTGTTTCCTTCAGATCTAATATCCAGATGGGGTGTTTTGTGGTATAGCAGCACTGTGGGTATAAAATCACAATTGTCAGCTTTTTAATCTTAAAGCCATGCTGAAAGATGCAGGACGTGAATTAAATGTGGACATGTGGACATGAGCTTTGATCTAGGTGAACACTAAAATGTGGCGTAGACAGTAACTCTGTTCCAAGATCTAGTGAGCCACTTTGCTTACTGCTGTTTATACAGTAAGATGACTACTTATAGCCTACCTCTTTGTCACTGCGCTTAAACTGTGCTGAATTTTGTAAACTGGACTGTATTTCCATAGCCAAGCGATAATGTAGGCTAACTGACTATCACAGTCCCTGCTGATGAGGCTTATGTTTTTCATAAAATATTTAAACATCTAGTAAACATTGATAAAAGTTGTTTTTTATTAATGCATTGTTTTGGTTAAGTTTTTGTGAACTTGATTATGGAAAGAATCTATATATTTTATATATTAACTGTCAATAAATCATTTAATATATCATATTTTAAAATATTAAGAACAATATATTATTATTTTAAGATATTAAATAATATACACAATATTATAATATAATGAATAAGGAACTGCATATTGAATAATATACGGACTATAAATAAATGGAAATGTATTATTTATAGGGATGTAACAAAATTAAAGTCTCACTGTAAGATAATAACTCGGTTCACGGCATGATATTTATTGCAATATATATAGAAGGCAAATGATGACTTGGAAACGTGGCATAAGCATCCTCTTTTCTTTATACTCTAATCATAACTGTTGCATAGAGGTATGAGTTATAGTATGAGATTAAGGTCAAAGGTCTAAAAATCCCTTTTATCAAAGAAAATAATTTCAACAGATGGACCTTGCCAAATGTAACAGGCCCGGAAGACCTATCGTTTCATACAGAGATGTGACCATGATAATATTGCTATTGCAATAACACGATATAAAAATATTGTTACTTACCTAACTATTTAATATACTACATTGCGTTTTAGTTTCCATTTTATTAAAGGCTGTCAGGCTGAATCATTATTGCTTTAATAACTTTACTTATGGACATTACTCCATTCCTGTCCTCTCATGTTAATGGTTCCTGGTTTGAGACCATCATTTTTTTCAAAGCCACTTTGGAAATATTATGTGGTCTACTGAGGCTTTCCTGCTGGCAAGACTACCTTAAAATTCCATTGTGGTTTATGCAGTTTGAACAGCAAAGACATGATGTTTACCATCAGAAATGGTTAGGGAATCCGAATAGTTAACCAAACAAGAATCAGCATCCAAAACACATGCACTGGTGATCAGTTATCAGTTGCTGGCCTTTATAACAGGGATGGTAATTTGTCCAAAACCAAAACCTTATCAAAACCATAGAAAAACACAGTTCAACATATAACTGCTTCTCTCTGGAGAAAAAAATATTTTCTCTAAATATGCAGGGAAAAGTTACAAACATAATTCATGTCCTCATGGCGAATCAGAGAGTATAAACAAGAAATGCTTTGATATAAAACTACTGTAGAAAACCCTATTGGAACCAGCTGAGATGCTCTGCTCTCCTTACAACTACAGTACAACTACAATGTCCACTATGTGCTCTGAGGCCGTTCCTGTCAGATTATATTAATACTGCGCTGTAGAGAATAAAGTGGATTTTATTTTCTGTTTCCACTTCACTTCCCTTCCCACACTCCTCTCTTCCATTCATCTGTTTCCTTTTTCATTCAAACTTTTTCCTCGCTAAACCACATGGTCCAGGATCGGTTTCACGGGGCTAAATCCAATCAGGAAAATCAACAGCTTTTCCATCACAGGGCCTTAATGGGAAAATGGGTGGATTTCCAGGGTGCCTGATGGGGTTGTTTTGTTAAGAAAGGAGGGGGTGTTCTGAGAGGAGAGTGGGATTAACTCCTTAGAACCGGAGGAAGTGAGAAAATATACCCGCCTATAGTTAGTTCCCACATTCGAAACAAATTTGGCAAGCTGTGGAAGCGTCGAGAGGTGTCACGGGTAAAGGTTACATTCTCTTGCTAATGAAATTTCACATACACACAATGCAAAGACACCTTTTCTTTCACACATGCATGGAGCAGATTTTTGACCCCTTGCACACACGAAAAGTTTAAAGGTGGTGTTGAGATTTATAAGTGTCCACTGTTGTTGATTATTTGCGTAACGTTTGTCACATCAGACCAGAACAACGCAAAAAGTGTCAAACTTTATGCAAATAATCACTTAGTAGTAGTTTTAATTTAATTTGAATATATTAATTATATAATAAATAGAGATACATCAATATATCGACCAATAATCGGTAACAGTCAATAAAAAAAGTTTTTCACACTTTCAGCTATCGGCTGAGAAAAAAGCAGATGATCAGGACCGACATATCATTTCAATCAAAAGAGGACAGGAAAATAAACAAACTCAGAAACTGAATTTAAGAAACAGTGTATGAATTAATAACATTCAGAAAGTGAATATATTATTACAAATATTAATTTAATCTTCAAATTCAGTATTGGTGGAGAAATTTTGTATTGGTGCATCTCTAACAGTAAAAGATTTATATAAATTAATATGAATTAAAATATAAGATAAGTTGTTATATTATAACCAAACACGGGCCGGAAGTGAACTCGTGCCTGCGTCCAATGAAAAATGCATTTAAAATTCACTTTTAAAGGGGTCCAATTTTGCCTGGTTTTTATTATGTTTGTGATGTGCTAAACATATTTAGATTTTTAAAAAATGCTTTATATATTACATATTTCATCTCGATTCTCAAAAAACGGGCTGTTGAGTTCCTGGTTCTATGACGTCCCTCCTTCTGAAATGCTCTGATTGGTCAAGCTGAGCCAGTCTTTTGTGATTGGTCTACCACTTAGATTGTGTTCCAGAGGGCAGGGTCAATGTTAACTTTGGCATTCATGATGTCACTAATCCAGGAAGAAGTTTGTTAAAGTTCCAATGAGGCGTTCCTTGTGGTCAAGTGATTTCTGTCAAAGAAGGTATCTTCCTCTTTCTGTGAACTTGGGCGTTGCAACTTGGCAGATGTTGTTCATGCTCAAACCGCTATACTACTCAATAACTAAATTGAACCCTTTCGCGTGCACAAGCACCAAGTGTGATCGTTGCAGGCTGGTCCCTGCAGCGTACGATCACACAGGTGTGATTAGAACATTCAGCTCTTTGGCTGGCACTGAGCCAGAGACAGACATACCCAATCCTGTCACATATCACAACTATGCTGTGCTTTCAATCAAATAATGTTTATTTCAGGCTTTATACATTTAAATACATGTACGTACAAGCAGAAAATACATTTCGAGTTTGTAAAGTACACTAATGTTTATGGAAACGGCTATCACAATCCATTCAATTTGACGGATCTGTTTTATTTATTAACAGATACACAGCAGTGTAAGCAACTGTAAAGTTCTCTATTCTTCTCCCAGTTTACCAGCCACTTACATCTGTGTATTTTGAGAAAAGTGAATGAATTCAAGTGCTGTAACTCTGACGGATCCTATTCTCTGTACCGCGGCACAAACAAACATACAGGCGTCCGCTTAACCGTTAACTCGTGATTAAACACAAGTGTTTAAACAACACAACACATACACATGTTTGGCAATCTGAATATGATGTCAAAGCAATACATCAGTCATACAGCTGCTGTGGCTCTGTGGTGTGTTGCATGATAAGCAGTCCCGAATCGCTGTGGAAATATTCAAGTGACGTTGTTCTAACGGTCACTTTTTTTTGTAAAATATGTTATAAAAACAATATAAATATCCTAATCTAACTAAGGCCTAGTCCTGGTTTAAGATAATCCCTGTCCGGGAAACCGGCCCAATGAGTATTAGTGAATGTCAAATAAGGCATTTCTTGAAATGAATTTGTTCTCCCCTCCGTACGTGTGAACATATGACAGGGAACCGCACTGAGTTTCGTCTTACTTCTGGTGTGAAACATCTAGACCCTTTTTGTGCACGATTTGCAGATGAGTGAGGGCTAGATAGAGACAAAAAACGAAAGAGAGAGATAATGTCATAGCCTAAATGAAAGAGCACAGTGTGGGTTTCTGGTACGGAGGGGTGAGGTTTTCCCACTGCACAATATGCACACAAACACGTCCATTCGTGCTTTGTGGTCTCACATGCATCACCTTTTTTGCTTTTGTGAAGATGTCACCGGATGACTTCGAAACACTAGCATGCACGCTTTGTGAAAAATGTAATAATTTGACATCAGTATTTTTGTATTAATTCACAGTACAAGGACATGTTTAATCCATGTTAAACCACAAACTGTGCATTATAAAATTACATATATAAGTTACACACAGTACAGTGTTTCTGTTTTACAAATCCATCTTTAGTATAATCAATAGCTTTAACGGAAAAAACAAAAAATAGCATTTTAATTAAAAGCTGTTTAAAGAAAATTCACTTATTCATTTAAATCACTCAGCACTAAAACCTGCCAAATTTAACAGTACAACATTTTGTATAATCTGCGAAGAGGCTAGTAATGCTTTTGTTTCCTTGGTTTGGTTTGCTAAATATTGTTGCGACTTTCAGCAGGAATATTGGTGCATGTAGTTGAAGTTTGTGATCATTGTGCTGAAGCAACAAAACGTTTATAGTAACAAACACAGGTGCTTCCTGGTTGAATGGATGCTCAACATGGTAGAAATGTGTTTCTGTTTCTCGATCAAGAGCAGTTAGGCAGAAAAAAAGGTCACTCAAAACCCTAACCTCCGAGGACGTCTGCAATTTATGTCTGGTTTACCAGCCACAAGCCACACATGGGGGAAAAAGAACAACAGGGTGAATGGCTGGGGGGAACACGAAGATGAGCTAACAGAAAGAGAATAAGCGTTGCCGTCACATGTAGGATGAAAAAGCCACAGCAGAAAAGAGCTCGACCACCCGGTGGAGGTGGGACAAGAGAGTGAGAACGTTGAGATGTCTGATCTAACTGGGAATCCCTCAAGACCTCCTACGGAGTCACCGCAAGAGTAGGGCAAACCTGAGCAGAGGCGGAATGAGCAGACAAAAGACTTGGGTGTTAAAGTTTAGAGGTTAACCCTAAATAACAATGTATGTGCCTGTAAGTTAATGTGAGGACGAGAACTTAACACCCAACATTGGGTTTGGGGTTCTTCAAAAAAGTCCATGTTTTAGGCTGTACTTTCATACAGGGAACATTTTAACAAAGTGAGAACGCTTTATATGGGTTTCCCCAACACAATTTCATAAACAGAACATGAAAACAATAGAACAGCGGGCACTTGACCTTTTATACGTTTACGTTAATAGTTATGTTATATTAAACCAAAAAATATACCGACTTCATGGGTGTGTCTCAATCAGCTCCCTTGTTCATTAGCCAGCCATTTTAAAGGCTGTCTCATTCGCAAAATCCGTCCAGTGCACCGATCACGTTCATTACCTAAAGATTCCCACAATGCAACATAAAAATCAGGGAGCATGCTCACTATGTTCCCATGCCGGAAATAACATGACATTTATGGAAGCCATTAACCACAAAAAACGGTAACTCTTTAGATTACGGCCCACAATGTAGCGCATAATTAAACAGGATTCACAGAAGTAACTAATTGTAACGATAATGTACCTCTACAGTACATACAGTATCTGTAGATGAAGGGGAACACTATGTAACGTTTTGTGAATAAAGGGTTAAGAGTAAGGAATATCAAAAACTATATTTAAGAGGTAACAGCATGCCGCATAAAAGTCCAAATCATACCGCTCTTGAAATAATGAATTATAGTCTCAAAAGATTAATATTGATTTTGCACATTTTTTTCACATTAAATCTCATCCAAATATCTCATAATAACTCATAATTAAAAGACATTCATTCACGTCGTTTTGCTTGCACAAAAGCTGAACACAGCATTTCCCCTTATTTCATGTTTGCTATAATAATAAAATCAGAACCCCATGGTTGGTGACTATCCACAGTAGTTTATGCTTAAAATGTGATAAAAAAATGTAGTGTATGTTCACGCAAAGATTGTTGTATAGCATACTGCAGGCATGCATACCACGTATTATTAAAAAAGTTACCCCTTAGTTTTAAAATACTTCATATTTTTATTACTCATAATATTTATAAAATTTCCTGACTTAATCCCCAAACTTTGCATTTTGTTTCCCTTTACTTACAGATATGTACTGTAGATGAAATGTATTGTTACATTACAGTTATTTTGATAACTTTGTTCAATTATGCGGTTCATTGCGGGCCGCAATCAGCGTTTCCAAAAAAACGTATTTAAACACAACAGAACTTTTCAAAGGAAAAACTTTTATTTTATTTAATGTGTAAAAACACATTGCTAGACATGCAAGTTTGAACAGTTTAATTTAATGTTGGACCAAATTTGTGCACGGATATGTACCAAAATAATGAAAGTGTGTATTATAACCCTTATTCAGAAAAATAAGCCAGAGAGATCTGGGTTTTGCCTGTTGTTTATAACAACGCTCTTAAGCAGTCACGTCACACGATAATAAGTGAACAGTGCCCCATTGTGAAGTGAGCCAGGGTTCTTACCAGCATGGGCGGAGCGGGGGGGTGGCTAATTGGGCTTAAGCCCCGAATGTTTTGACAAAAGCCCCGAATCTTTTAGGTTTTTAAAAATAACTTAAACTTAGTCTTTCTCACTGGAGCAGCAAAAATTAAACAAAAGCTCTATTACCGTCATACCTTGCGTGGTGGCGCCGCGGACGGTAATGCATCGCGCATCACTCAGCTTGTTTGCCAACTGCCAATAAAAACTAACAAAGAAGAATATAAATCTTCTTCGTCGTTGTCATCAGGGGCTGGCGCTGTTAGGACTCTGTCCTACCTGTCTCGAGCTTTCTAGCTCCCTGGGCAGAGTCATGACATTGCCACGTTTTTCGGGTTTCTGTTGTGTTATGTGTGGAGACATGTGGCTTTATGTTGTTGTAGCGTTGTAGCGACACCCTGAAGCAGTGTATGTGCACTGCTATGCACACGAACTCAACCTTGAGAATGTGTACACATTTTTCAGCAACTCACTTGTGAACCACAACAAGTTCATAGAAATCCAGAAATAACTTGGATTAAGGCCATCTGAACTTGTGCAGCTTTCCACAACACGATGGGCGTGCCAGGTGAGGTCTGTCAATGATGTCTTGAACAACCTTTCTGCCATTTTAGCGTGTCTCCGCAACATGAACACATCCATGGCCCTAGGGATCCGGTCAAAGCTCTGCAAGACAAAGACACTCTACATGCTTGTGATGTTTTCCAAACTCCTCGGCATAACTGAAGGTCTACACCGGTACCTGCAGGGGGAAAGTTTGGACTTGGGCAAAGCAGTTCAGTTCAAGACGCCAGTCCTTCAAACTTTGACAGAGCTCCGCACAGACTCTGGTGGTGAAGATGTGTTCAGGAGGGGCATGGCCTTATGTGAGGCAAATGACATCCAGCTCCCTGTTGGTCCCAGGCAAAAACAAAAAAGATATGATGGTTTTGTGGTGGAGTCAGCCTGTGGGTCAACCTCCAATCTGACCACCTCAGATGAATTGAGACAACAGCTTTTTTATCCATGCCTGGACAGGATGGTAGAGGAACTCACCCATCGGTTTTTAGGTCTGGGAGAAGCACTTATGTCAGGTATTCATACTTGCAACCCAACCACAGAGACCTTTCTCTCTGAAGAAGCCCTCAAAAGCATTGCTTCCCATTATAAGATTCAGTTGAAGCCAGAAGAACTCCTAGTGGCTAAAAGTTTCATCAAAAGAAGGATGGAGAAAGAGACAGTCCCTGACACCTCCACTGTGTTCCGACTGCTTGATGAAGACATGTTTCCCACCCTGAAGGCTCTCTTCCAAGATGCCCTGACGATTCCAGTAAGCAGCTGCAGCTGTGAACGCTCCTTCAGTGCCTTGCTCCGTCTTCATATATGGTTAAGGAACACCATGGGTCAAGACAGGCTCAACAACTTGTGTCAATTGAAAAGGACAATTTGAATGACATCAACCCTGACAGCGTTATTGACAGATTCGCTCAATTAAAGCCTTATGTTGTCGCAACAGAAATAGAAGATGACAAAAAATGCTTGATCAAGACAACAATTGGAGAGCAAAGATTTAGAGGGTTTGCGAGAGAAAGAATGGAGGCACGCCAGTTTTAAAGGAATGCAAAGAAGAAATAGCAGAAAATTTGTAGGAGGAAAAGAATGGAGAGTGAAAAAGGAGCGAAAGAATAGAGATACTTAATATGCTAGTTACTAAATAGGTTAGATATACAGAATTTCTGTATGGTTAATAGCTTTTTACATGTATATATTTATTAAATTCTGAGAAAGGAGATAAGTCTAAAAAATGAGCAAGGAGGAAAGATAATTGAGTGAAGAGGCAAGGACACGAATACACATGTGGAGCAGGAGAGGCTGGAGGACAAGAGGAGGAGAGATGATGAGGGAAGTGAGAAAGAAGTGAAAAGCAGAAGTTAAGAGAAGTAAGTCAAACAAATAAAGTTCTGTAACAGTAATATATGGTCATGTTGTTTATCAAACTTTGCTATTTCTCAAAGAAATATCATATAATTTTAGTAAATGTTATTCTGTTGGCCTGATATTCAATTCAGAGTATTGATGTCAGGAACCGTGACAGAGAACCCAAGTGCAGGCAGCAAAACGGAGATGAAGGGGTTGAACAAGGACTTTAATATATACAGAAAACAGGAACAAAACTTAAACCCACGAGGGGGTGACAAAACAGGGTACACAATAAACTGAACTAACTAAAGACTAAACACTTGACAAGAATTACAACTACAAAACACCTAGACTAACAGAACACTCACACTGACTAGACTAACAACTCAAAGATATGGCATAGCATTAAGCAAGAACCAGTAAAGCATACCAGTACAGCAAGGTAACACGTACAACGAACGAGCACAGGACAATGAACACGAGGGCATTAAATAGGGGAACAAACACAGGATAACTACTAAGGGGCAGGTGAAGGTAATGAAACACTAATGGGAAGGCTAACGAGACAAAAGGGCGGGAAACACTGACGAGACACGAGAAAGCACATGGCTTTCTCACACAAAACCTAAGGCTATGCCATGACTCCGCTGCAAGACCAAGAATAAACATGACATGATAGCGGAATCATGACAATTGAAGAGCACTTACTTGGCACTGCCGCATTTGCTGTTTGCTAGTAGAGCAGCCTAAATTATTATGGCATGGATTCTGATGTAGCAAATTTGTCAGCTAAGCACAAACTAAACAGAACTGAACTCTTAAGATTAGTAATGTTGTTTACACCAAATTCCAATATTTCCCATGTAGGCTAACTTAAAAATAGTCAGATAATGCCTCTTTTTAGTTGCCAGGGGTGAAAATGAGTCACCCTTAACATTTTTGGTGTTTTGGATTCACTATAGCTGGAGAACAATTAAATACAAAATAGTTTGTAGGCTCTACTGGGTGAATTTTTTTTTCTTCTATCATCATTTTCCCAGATAGTGTATAGATTTTTAGGCATTCTTTTATCTCAAACAGCCTCCAAAATAGTGCATTTAGCTGACGTATGGGGGAAAAAAAATCTCCCCGGGGGAGTATGCCCCTGGACCCCCTTAGGTTTGGGCTAAGCCCCGAATGTTTACATTGTCTGCCTCCGCCCCTGCTTACCAGTGCCCGAACCCAGCGTGTACACGGTATACTGATTCACGACCTCGGGAGATAGGGAGCTAATTGAGACACAGCCCATGTTTCACTAATCATTCTTTATTCAGGTTTTTGAATATTATTTCAGTTCAATTATTATGTATAACTTATTATCACAAATAATATTTTGATTATTGCAAAACACTAATGGCCATGTTAACTTATGCCGGCTACTGTGATTGGAGCAGGGGATCAGGGTTTGGCTAGCTGGCATGGTTTATTGCCCCTGCTGGTGAAATCCATTCAACAAATATTTTATTATATTGAACATTATAGGCCATGGAAGGCCCAGGGTAGCCAGTAGTGAAGGGCTTGGGACTGCCTGTGTTCCTGTGATGCCATCCTCCAAAGCTACCAAGACTGTATTGTCCTACAATTTAATTTCAATAAAACAATTTAATATAACAATGTCTGAGAGCGAAAATGAGATGGAAAACGGCTAATAAATCATACAAAATGGAAATGAAAATATTTCAAATGCTATAAACCGTTAGGGAGTAAGGTGAGGGGATAGAATATACAGTTTGTACAGTATGAAAATCATTATGTCTGTGCAAAGTCCCCCTAAAACATGGAAACCCAACATTTGTGTGTGTGAACAAGAGAGGCTCATCTGAAACGGATCTGTAACCTAAGCAAACAGATACGACCTTTGATACCCAGCACTTGTGATCCGAAAGCAGTCATATTGGGTTTGATCCATAACACACAAACACAATCTATTAATGGTGCATACTTGAACACTGGGTGATGAGAGGCAAATATCTCAGATCAGTGACTTTAGTCCAGATATGACTAGATGAGCATACTGTAGATGTTTTTTTTGTTATCTACTTATCTACTAGAACGGGGCATCCAGATGACTGGACAAACACAATAAACATAATTCACAATATAAACTTTTAAAATGACTGTATTATGGTGATAACATTCGACAAATAGTCTATTCTAAACAACAGGAAAATAAGAGCCATAGGTTACCACTGTATTGATATATTTGTTGAAAATACACAGTAAGGATTATTTCTGAAATCAACTTTTAATGTATTCAAAAATGCAATACTCATTTCTTTAGAAGTCTTAATGGAAAAGTCAAAATAATGTCTGTTAAACAGATCTGTTACCCAATACATTGCACGCATGTTTGACCATACCTGGACAATGTTCCACTGCTGACAGTCTTGGGTTAAGCTTTTAGTGTTGTGTAGAGGTCAACTGAGTATTGAAGGAGAGAAAGAGGGCGCGCGAGAGAGAGAAGAAAGAGAGAAAGAGGGTACCAATTGAAGTCAGGTCAAATGTTAATTTACCACATGGCTCAGTTAAGAAAAAAACACCAAAAGGAGAACCAGGACTCCAGGATCACACACACACACATACACACACACACACACGCAGAGATTACATGCTTGAAATAGAAAACGGCATCTCCATCTCACATTTCACTGTGGGCTGTCACACACACACACACACATTGCCCTGCCAAATATCCAGGGTAAAAGAGAGGGTAGGGCGAGGGTATAGTTCTCTGATCTTACATCTGCAGTGATGGAGAGGATGAGAGACCTTTTAAACTATCCCCTTTATAAAGAAACTACATTAGGGTGAGAGGAGTGTGTTTAATTATGCAATGCAGTGTTTGTATGTGTGTGAGGGGCTGTCTGAGCTTATAATGCACATTTATGCTTATAATGCATAAATGCAAAATGCATTTTCAGTCTGATACTCTTGCACGTCAACTGACCCGTGGCTGATTTCTTTAAGATTTCTCCCCTTGTGTCTATCTTTGTTTTATCTTTTCCCCCATTGGGAGAGGAGTATTGCATACAGTAGGGCCTATGTGTAGCATTGACATTTAAACTGGACCCATATACAAATTTTTATGTGTGACTGCTGTTGTTTTACATAAATTCAACAAGAATGTGACAAGATTACAGCTACATTCCTTTTTTTTGTTATTGTAACAACACTTTAGATGGTGGAAAATAGTGGAAAACTCCTAAAGAAAAACAAATCACTACAATGCAAAGACGGTTGGTTGCCAGGGCGTTTGCTTACAGTATGTGATTGTTAAAGCATCGCTGTGTAGTTGCTATGGTGCTCTGGTGGTAACAAGAACATTTAAAAGTGTCCAAAATAAATGAAAAATAATCATTCCTTGTTGAGTATTGGTTCTCTCCTTCAATATAAGTAGTGATTGTTTGCCCGCCTTATCGTCCATGAGACAAAATTATAAATATGATCACTTTAACAATGAATACCACTGTGAAGACATTTGATAAATGACCATATATGAAATAATATATTAATATTCACATTTCACAGATATTAAAATATGTAACATACTTGTACACACCTATCGCTGCTGTCCTGCTGAAACCTCGCATCTCCATAATTTTATTAAATCATTATTATTAGTCTCCCTTTATGTTTGTCACTAGATTTTGCAAATATCTAACCAATTTAAAAGTGCTTGTCAAATGTGAATTAAATATTTGAAAAGTACAGTGTTTTTCCAAAATAGCAAACAATCGAGGGTTCTGAAAGAACATTGACAATATATTTCTTTGGTTGTTTTTAAATATCTAGCTACTAATAAATTACAGATATTTGTTTAAAGAAATTTGTATAGCTGGTTATGATCTAACAGCAATACAGAGCATCACGATGTACATTGTCTGAGGTGAAAAAAGGCCAAGAGGTCTTCACATTAAGGGGGTTAAAGCAGGACAGACACCCAGGCCCTTGGACAAACATAGTTCAGCAAAACTAAAAAAAGCACCACATGCTCCTCGCGTCGAGGTGTGTGGTATGCAGAATTGCAAACAGGCCAAGAAAGCGGACAGCCCAAACTTACAACGGGACAGTTGCTATATCTCTACGGTATACTCACTTCTATTGTATGGATGTACATTTTTTATGACCACGACACTGACAGGTCCTGCCCTTGTGGGTTCCACAGAGACCCTTCAAGCAGCACAGCAGCTTTTAGACTGCCTCTGATTAAGCAGCATTGCAGAAATTAATTCTACTGGGGTTGAGGGTGACATCATGGCACGCTGGCATGCTGCCAACAGCTTACATCTGCAATAATCAGGTCAACAACCCCCCTCCAACATATAGAGTACAGTCTTACAATGATTGTATTAACAGCACCTAATCTTATCCCACAATCCCCTGATAGTGAAAGGCGATCCATATGCATGTAATCAAAATCCATCCCACCATGCTGTACAGTATCTGCAGTAGGTTCTGTAAAAGATATTCTTTCCGAAAACAATGATCATGTCCTATCTAACGTTTTGGGTGTGCATTGCTTTTCCATCTGAAAGTCAAATCATGCATACTGCAGAGTCCACGTGAACTGTGTACGCACAGCGAAATTTGTGTAACTGCATGCACATGTGCACGTATTTGTGTACATGTCTGTAATTGAGTCACAGCGAGTACGTGCCGGATGCGTCCGTACAAGCACACAGTTAATGGAGTAAATGTTGAAATGCTTGAATTCTTGACTGTGCACAGAATGTAATGGCGAGAAAAAGAGAGCAATCTGAGTTTAGAAATCAATCGAATTAAGAAAGGAAGAGAAAGATAAACAATTTTTTGTCAAACAAAGAGTGATGTGAAATCTCAAAAGCCCCTTGAAAATCCCAGGCCAAACTTTGAAGAATCCAAACAAAGGCCCAGAGTGAGCCTAGGGTAACTTGACCGCTGTTTGACCAAAGCCCTTAGCATCTCGGTGCGCTCTGATCAATGAGTACTCATAAATCTGGCTTGGTAGTGACTTGCATAATGATTTTATCTGCTCTATTATCCCCCTTCCCAGTATCTCACCTCTGACCTCTTCCCTGAGGCAGTATTAGAGGACCATTTCTCAAGGCATAAGCTGGAAAAGCTTTGATGAGTTGACTAGGTTTCAGCTGTTTATAATATTATATTAGGGATTTCCAATGGAAGGTTTGGCAGGACCTGACATCTTAGCTCGGTTTCAGATCCATTGAACTGCCCTCCTATGCCCCTTTATAGGCCCCCTATGCACCTTTATCTTTCCATATATAGACTGCTCTAACTAAAGCTAAATATTTAGTTTTGGCTTAAAACTATGGTATTATTTTTCACAAAAAGTCCCAGAATACATTGGGGCAAACTGCGAGGATACATTATATAGAAAATGAAAATATGATATAAAACATTAAGAAAAACCTGGCCCACTAAAATATAGTCAAACTATAAAGCGTTAAATAAAGTTTTTGTCAACTTTATTTGAACAAGAATAATGTGAGGTTAACAATTCGCCACTGCGAGTATCTGTATCTTAAATGCACTGTAGCTACTTCAGATATTTGACTAGAGCAGTGATTAGTCTCCATTCTTTCAAAAGCATCATCTTAGTCCTGTGTCTGCCACCGTAGTGCTTTGAAAGGGAGTGGAAGAGTGAGCCGTTGGTAGCAATTCGCAACCTTACAGCTAGATGCTGCTTAATGTCATACACTCGACCTTTAATACTTTGTGAATATGCTTCGAAGCCAAAAGTTGCTTTGACATCATGTTGATAATCCTGTCAAATTCCTTTTTTAAATGCTTGTGTTTCACATTCCCTTATTGGAATGTTCCAGGGTGTGAGCCAGTGGAGCACATACCGTGTAATGCCATCCTTCCTCTCTCAAACAATTCAACTTTCATAAGGCTTCAAACCTTCACCCCATTACCATGACATGGTCAGGGACAGAATAACTTCAGCTTGTGGAGGTCGGTAAATACCTAGGTCAAAAACAGAGGAGGAGATGCCAACAGGAAAGTCAGGGCAAGAGTAACATGGTCATGAAAACCCTAAAGTCAAACATTATAAAAACAATATTACACATTAACATGGGCTCACACTAAAGCAACCTTATAAACTTCAAATCTAGTGAGATGCCTCACTGTTTACATACGGTATGTGACTACATTCCAGGACAGCATATCCATCGAGTAAGTGACCGGTTTGATACTCTCTTAATACATTTGTAGCAAGTAAATCAAAATTTAATTATGGGTCCTACATATAAAACATGATGCTTAATTGTAATATCAGAAACACGTTGATTCACTTTTTGGTACAATTTGTTATGATGTGTTACAACCGTGCTTGCCATTAAGTGCTTTATCTCTTAACACTAAAAGTCTAACCTCTGATTAACACGGCAGCTAGCTGCTTTAGTTCAGCAGTTTACCTTATCTTTTCTAGTTTACTTTCTGAATCTACTTTCAGATATCCTTCTGCAGGCTCTAAATCTGACCCAACTGTAAACTCCCTTTCAAAAACAATACTTGATAGTTTCTTGTTCCTTTGTCACATTGGTGATGGTTGCTGTATCGTGTGAACTGCTGTCAGAAAAGGAGCATCAAAACGTATTTTTCACACGGGTAAGGCAAACTGGAAGAGCATCAGACACCAAACCAGTGAGAGGTTGTTGCCGTGACAATGCACAACAGAGCAGACATAACAACATGCCGTGTTTGTTTATCTTTCAGATGGGTTGTCTGTTGTTTCTGATCCACAGATTGTCTCTCTGCTCCAGACTGGAGGAAGGAATTGCCATGGGACTGTGAAAGATAAAGCAAGGAAAAACATGGGAAAGGGAATCCAGGGAACCAAGTTGCACGATTAACTCGTCATGGTATACATTAACAAAAAATCAGATGAAAAAACATATATTATGATATTTCTTGAACTTCTGTTGTGTCATATTGTACACCACCGATTAACTCTCATCATTTCCATTGTGCATTTTAATGTCAGTCATGTGTGAAATGATAAAAGCAGCGATGCAACACGGGGGGTGGATCCATTAGTGTTAAAGGCATTTACAGGCTAAAATGCTAACACTATTACTACCTATATCACAACACAAGGTTTATTACCACATTCCCCAATCAGTTAGATGCTTTCAACTTCCCTAACCTCTGAGTTTACCTTTAACCTGACCCCACAGTTTTCCCTGAGGGGGCTTTTCTACCAGGATCAGTGTGATGGGGTACTGCACTGGATTTCAAACCACACACACACACACACATGTACGCACACTCCTTTTTTTGTAGGAGGTTTGTACTTTGAAGGGGGAGCAAGGTTCAGCTGTCCAAAAATGACAGACTGAAATGCACATGTGTACCCTTTGACCTCCGACCTTCATGTGTGTAGAGGGAGCTTCTAAGCTTGTGTGTTCAAAAGGTGCACACCCATCTAACACATTTGTCTCAGAGAGAAGTTTCCAAATACTTTTTCCATCCAACCCTCAAACCCCATGAGAAAGGGGTAAATGTGGGCTTGTGTTTGAAATTGGATCTCATTCTCGAGCTGAAGCAGTTCAAAAGCATGTGTCTGGATATGGTTCTGTAATAATCATCCATAACATTTCAGACTTCAAATATCAGATGAATTCTTTAATAACGCTTGCTTAATCACTTTTACTATTAGTCATACTTTAGGTTCAGTAAGCAAACAAGTATTCAAATAGGCCTAAATAGTCAGAGCCTACATCCCTGCATCCACCGTCTGCTTTTATTTTAAGCAGCGTCTTCCCACAAGTTTGTGATACAGATATGAATAACAAAATCAAATTAAACAGTTTGTTAAGAGAGTAACTTTTCTCTGTCAGGCAATAAAACATACAGAACAAAGATTTAGGCAATATCACTCTTACCCAGAAACCCCTGGGGCATGGATAGTTAACTAAGAAGCTCTCCTGCCCCAAGAGGATAGCTACTCTCGGAGTGGGCAGGTTAGATTGACCTTGCTTAAAAACACTGATTTATGAACAAGAAACACACACTTCACAAATCAAGTCTTGAGTTAATGCATGGTAAGCTTACACTAATACTCCTTGATGTTTGTTATAACTGAGTTCACTGTTAAATCTGTGTGTAGGCCAACGCTTTGGCTCATTTACAGAGAAGCTTAATCCAATGTAAAGCAGCGGCGAGTCATATAAAATCACTCAGAGTTAATGTGCTGTTTCAACAATGCGCTCCTTCATCCCAGTGTGAGCTGCAACCAATGTATTCATATAACTGGGCATTCACACTGATGTATTGCTTACTGAAATCAGTGTGAGTCTTTTCTGGACATTTCGGTAAAATATGATTTTGAAAAAATTAAATAATTTATTATTAAAATGATCTAGGACTAATATACACATATGTACAAATAGAAGACTTAATGTACAAATGGAAGACTTAACAGTACTGCTTACAGGCGGCTTTTATATTTCATGACTGAATCTCAGTCAATACTTACTGAAATTCAGTTGAAGGGAGAAAAAATTGACACAAATTCGAAAACTGTTTACTATTTATTGTAATGTAAAATATGATGTTGATAACATAGTCCAGTTACACGTGTTAGGGATAGTTCACCACTAAAAATGAAAATTCCTTCATCATTTACTCACTGTCTTGTAATTCCAAACCTACATGACTTTCTGCTCCACAACACAGAAGATATTCTACAGATATTTAAAAAAATGGTGGTAACCAAATCACACTGACCCCCATTTACTTCTATTGTATGGACACAAAACCACGGATATATCAAAATATCTCAAACTGTATTTTCTTTTGTTTCACAGAAGAATGAGTTATGTTTTGAATGTCCATTTTTTGGACAAATGTTGTTTAGCATATCTGTGTCAGGAGTGTGTGTACAGAACCACCCTTGAATGATACAAATCCACCCATTCATTTGATGGACTCTGCTGTCCAGCCCTCATCAAGTTGAACACTGTCCGCCATTGTTTTCACACTGGACTACTTGCAGTGAGCTTAAAAGAATGTTATGTAAACAAACAAGGTGTTTTGTTGTTGGATGCAAGACTGAACATAAGTCTTTTAAAAGAAATTACGTGTTTGTCTTATATACTCTCACTTATACAAAACAATGTTTGGTTTTAAAAGATGAGAGAGTGTTTCTCATTCGCTCAATTACCATTCTCTTCAGTTTTGTTGTTGGAAGCACTGGCTCACACAGCCCTGCCCTTTCTGGTGAAAAGGGGGCGGAGACCAGCAGCTCATTTGCATTTACAGACACACACCAAAACAGCCGGGTTTTCCTCACAGGCAAAATGGACATGTAGTGCAAAGTATAATACAAGATCTGGGGTGTATTTTGAGTTGAAACTTCCCAGACACATTCTGTGTGGAGATTTATATTACATGTTGTAAAAGGGCAACATTTGGGGGCCTTTAAGTAAAGTCTACCCTTAAAACATATGAGAGTTTGAGTTCATCCTTAAATATTTGGCTTTGAGTTTTTCAAACTTTGACATTTGAGCAAATCTGAGCACAGACTGAACCACTAGAGAAAACAAAGACTTTTTAGTCTGTTTATCAAGAAAAAGAGATCTGAGACACGGAGTAAGCAAAAGTCTCGATCTTATCTCATTTGTTAGGAGTTAGAAGAAACAATTGAGATATTAAAGAGATGCTTTTTCTTTCCGTGGGCACAGTCTGACAGCTACACATATACACTACTACACACTGCCAGATGACAAACACACCGAGTGCTTTATTAGGTCTTTTTCTATGAAAACTGCTCATATCTGTGGGAGGTGAAGAATTAGATTTATCCATTTGTTTTCCTTGCAAATAAGTAGGGCAGACCTCTGACAGACACATCAACGCACCCCATTAGCCTTAGGCTGACAGAGCAAAGCCAATAAATATCAGTTCATTGGGATGAGAAAGAGAGTGTGTGCACATGCGTAAACTACTCCTGAGGGCAGCAGCCTTGATGTCTGGACTGCCTTGGGGAAATCCAAGTAACAGTCGCTCAGTCTGTTTGTCTTACAAATGTGCTTTGGCAAGAGTGCCGCCACTTTAATGTGTGACAGATAAATCCAACAGAAATATTTGAAAGCAGTGGAGGCCAGATCACGGTTCAAGCCATCGGCTGTTGGAAAACGACAGGCTTGACTAAAATAAACATATTTTAAGATGACATTAATATTTCTGTTTACTAAATAAGGACTTGTGCCCCAATTCGGCTGATGTCCTAACACAGATGAAAATAAATAAAAAAGAATTATATTTTCAAATGAACATTTTAGGGTTGATAAAGTGTGTGTAAGGTAAAGAAAAGAGTTTGAATCATATCTTATCAGTTACTTCATGGCACTTCATAATTCAGTTGATCTCAAAAAATCCCTATAAATATGTGATAAATATGCTAATCTCTGGACTAGAGACAGGGATAGTTTTCATCTGTGTGCCAGCACCAGTGAGATGTATTAAAGAGAAATGAAAAGTGGGAATCAACAGAGAGTCTGTCATCACTCAGCCGTGAAAAATAAACTATTCAAATGTTCATCAAGCTCGCAGATAAATATGAGATATGAGCAAATGATGCTCTGAGTGGGGAATAACCAGGGTATGGGGGTGGTTTCAATGGGTATGTTAGATATTTCTTTACCATACCTTCCTACTATATATTTCATAAACTCTCTGTCTTTCTCTCTCCTTCAGTATCGTTCTTGTTGGGACCATTGAGGCTAAAAACCCCTTTGAAATATTTGACTTTTTCATTTTTAATTAAATGTAAAGAAATCCACATGGGACTTACAAGGTTTTTGGTATTGCTTTGACTCCTAAGCAACAAACAATTTGGAAAAATAATGAATAAAGAAATTAACCAATATGTGACCCTGGATCACAAAACCAGTCTTAAGTAGCAAGGGAACATTTGTAGTAAAAGCCAAAAATACATTGTGTGGGTCTTTAATTATTATAGAATTATATATTTTTCTTTTATGCCAAAAATCATTAGTATATTAAGTAAAGATCATGTTCCATAAAGATATTTTGTAAATTTTCAACCCAAAATATATAAAAACTTTATTTTTGTGAATGGATGGCCTGCTACAATGCCTCAGATTAACAACTTCAAAGGCGATTTTCTCAATATTTAGATTCTATGCACCCTTTACTTCCAGAGTTTTACACTCTTGTATCTCCACCAGATATTGTCCCATCTTAAAAACCCATATATCAATAAAAAGCTTAACTATTCAGCTTTCAGTTGATGTAAAAATCTCAATTTAAAAAAATTGACCCATAAGACTGGTTTTGTTGTCCAGGGTCACATATGTGTTCTTACGAGAAAGGATGTCAAAAAGTATTATATATTAACCTTTTGCATTGCGAGACTGATAATAATGGTGATAAATGGATTAATGGCATGAAAAATATACATGGCATGAGCCATTGAGTCAATAAACACATTGAAATGCTATATTATAATTATTTAAATTTATTTCAGCATGCGTATAAACACACTGTAATAGATTTGGCTGTATCCAAGCACACAACAAAGTAAATCCAAAAACAAAGCTTTAATTAACATCCAGGAGCAAACAGAGGGAATAAAAAAACCACACATAACAATCAATACCGAGATCCAGAAGAGAACTTAAATAGGACAGAAAACAAGGGGTAGACATGTAATGGGGATCAACTACTGATGTCCAGATGATGGGTATCAGCTGCAAACTAATTAAACATACATGACTGGTGCAAAGGATTTTTGATGCTGTAGTCCGATGGTGAAGTAGGGCAGACACTGTACCGTGACAGTACGCCCCCTCCCAAAAAGGCACAACCTTGTGCCATAAGGGATCCAACAGAGGAGTAGGGGCGGGGGTTCAGAAGGGGGACGGACCTCAGGTGACAACAGGTAAAGGCAGGTAGATGACCAGATGAATCACGGTGGTGATGACTGGGGGGGAGGAGCAGGAGGAGCAAGTTTGGACACAGGCCACAGGCAGAATGGTGATGAACCAAAGCATGGAGGAGCCATGGAGGAGGAGAGGCTGACTACTTCATGGAGACGACCGACGGAAGCGGAGAGCGACTGAGGACCAAGGTGTAGCTGGAGGGAGGAGCCCAACGGAGCCGGTCGGATAAAGCAACGAGGCACAGCCAATGGAGTGGTGTTCCGAGGCGATCGCAGTTCGACGACCGACCAAGGCGGTGCCGAAGGGACGAGGGAGCCGGACGGAGCTGGTGGGCGACCAGGCGATGGTGGAGATGAGGGAGCTTGGAGCCGAGGTGAACTCACAGGGTCGATGGGCCGAGATGGAGTAAGGGATTCAGAGGCTGGGGACGGAGATTGGGGATCCTCCAGGCACAACGCTGGTGGAGACTGGCAGCCCCATGGCGATCCCACAACAAGGATGGTTGGCTGAGGGTGAGCAGAGGGGCTGGCAGGATGCAGCGGCTGAAGTGGTGATGATGATAGGGGATTAAGGAGGTGGGAGAGGGAGGCAGGGTGGGAGTTCAGGCTTTCTTGGAGACTCTGGAATAGTGTTGCCCATTATTATTGCGACTCCCAAAATCTGGAACTCCAGGGGCAAAGGAACCTCAGCATAGATGCAGTGGATGGGGATTTTCTCCGTGCCCTTGTTCTCCATTGTTTCATCCACCGTGTGATGTTGCTGGCTTGGCCGTGCAGTGAGGCTCAGTCGCTCATGATTGCGATGGCTCTTGGGTGTAGGACTGGGTTCTGGGTCCGGAGTGGGGCTGGCAAGCTCTTCGTCGGTGAGGGCGGATGGTGAGCGGTGAGTTGTTGCTCATCAGCACCCATTCCACAAACTCGATGAAACTCCCCCGAGGACCATCTCCGGACAACTGCGCTCTGCACTAGTTTTTCAGGCCTTTCTTGAAGCAAGTACAGAGACAGTAGTCCGGGTAGTTGGTAGGGTTGGAGACTTCCATAAAAAACCTCATATGATCCTCGAGGAAAGGTTTCCCTGCTCCAGAAATAAGAGAACAGCCGGGTCAAACGGAAAGTAAAAAACTGAACAAAAAACGAGAGGAAAAGGGAAGAATGGATTATGGATACTGTAGTGGTATGGATACGGTGGTGAATGAGGGCAGACAGTGCACCGTGACTCACACATTGCTACACTGGTAGGAAACAACAAATCTAATTAACATTCATGTTCAATATTCAGCTAAATTGTTGCAAGGATATGTAAAAGAGCAATACAAGTAATACTTTACATTTTAAAAGAAATATGTCAGAAATTGTCTTCAATGTCTCATTGTGTAGTGAGCCATGCATGGTCCTTAAGAGTTTCGAACTTGTGAACAGTACCGATTCACAACCAAAGTATGTTATACTTTCAGGGACTTTGATTACCTACATAATTCTAGGATATTTGAAAGATCATATACCTGTACAAAGATCAGGACAATTCTGCAATTCAGCAGCAAGCGGATGCAACGATGCTTTTAGTTGTTATTCAGACTTTTGGTAACACAAAAGGTCTATAGTTCCATTGTACCTCAAAGCAGACTGTTGCATTCAAATGTGTTCAATTCCAAAGACCCCTGACTCATTTCATATTCACTAGCAAGAGCAGGATTTATACATGAAGAAACACTGGCAAACCCCCAAACCTACTGGTTTCAGACAGCTGCTGGTGATTATGACCTCCATGGAGTGTCGCAAAGTTACTAATCAAGAAATGTTTTAGTTAATCTGGCTGTAAACACAGTGGAAAGTGTCCTGGGGCCTCATTTATAAAATGTTGTGCAGGAACCAGCCTTAATCATTTCTCAAAGTTCGTACATGTGATTCATAGAATGAAAGTACGCACAGAAAATGTTTGTACGCCTCTCTATCAGATGTGAAATCTATAAATCACAAATGATCGTGAAATTGGTAGCAGCTGAACAGTTTCAGATCTCCGCCTTTTAAGGATGTCTAACTAATGTCATTGATATATGAAAGAGCACCTGTCAAAGTCCAAATCCTCTACGAGCGACAAGAATTACTTTTATTTCCAAAACCTGCAGGACTCAAAAGTGGCACTTTTCCAGGTCAAAGGCCGTTTTTATAAATATGAATGTTGCCGTGTATTTTTGCGTACGCACGCTTCACGGTCTAATCTGTGCCTACGCACATTTTATCGAGGCCCCAGGTCAGGGTTCTTTGCCAACAAGTCAATCCCAGCCACACCATGCTTGTCAACCAGCTATACCATGTAAAACTGCTGACATATCTCAAAGTTGTATTTGCTAGTTTCTTTTCACTATCCTATTATGTAATCTTGATTTGGTATAACTTTTAATAATTCGAACCTTTAGAACAACACTTTTTCATAGTTCATGTCTGTAGGCCAAAGAGGGTGTCTCTATTTTACTTTGTGAATAATATTTTAATGCTTCAGTTTTTTTAAAAGGCATTGACTGAAAGGATTAAAGATGTCATTTACTGTCTTTCCTACGTGAATCTTCGAATGGAACAATGTGCCAAGATGTTCACATGTGAGCTGCAATTTTGTCCGTATAAGAAAGACTCTCTTATCTCACATCACCATCTTGTCCCCGAGTAAACCAAGCAAGCTTCAGGAAAAGATAACAAGACCAGAGTCAACCACAAAACACAATCACATCCCGTCCTACAGCAGTAGAAAATGGAGAGCACAGCCTCAGGGGAAATAGAAAACAAAACAGTCACACACATGTGTACACGAGCATGCACTGTTGCACATACTGTATACACTCCAGCACAAGCTACACAGAGTAGAGCAGTATCCTGTTTTAGTCACACACATGTGTGAATGCACAAGGTAAGAGCTGACATTTAGGCTCTGAAGATTAAATCAAATTATACAAAAATCACATCAGTTAAATAAAGAGATACAAATCAATAGTGCCAAGCTGCTAAAACATTGTAAATGCAATTTACTTTTTTTAATAGGTATTGATAGACCGATATGAAGGCTTACAAACAGAGACCAACATTAACACTCACCAACCACCAAATGCGAGTTAACATTTGGCAAGTACATAAATGTTACTGTTTACTGGTGTTTATTTACTTCAATCAATTAAGCAACGTGAACTTTACATAAGTATAAATGCCAAATTAAAGTGATTAATAGGGATAGATGTGTTCATGTTTATATGTACAAGCAATTTTTTCACCTCTGATATTTCTGGACGTGGAGCTTGTAAAGCTCTTCATAACCTTTCCTTGAGTATAAACATTTATACATAAAGGTTTATTGAGTCCTATTCCATTTCTAGAATTCCATGTGGTGAAACATGTGTGAGATATTTTTTACATTAGTCAGCCAAAAAGGGTGTAAACATATAAATGTTTAATGTAAAGTAATGTCAGAGACTGGACGCTATAATGCTATATGACACAATGACCTCATCTGAACTATAAATACTTGTGGGCTAGTATTGTTTGCGTCGTGACAGAAATGTTCATATAATGTTTAGAAAGTTTTATTCCCCATTTATTCCTTTACTTTTACTAATATAAACAGACATTAATCCGGTTCCATGATTCTGTGATAAAGTAAATATTCCCTAAATATACAAATCTGGATCAACATAAGCTGCTTAGAAACATTTTTAGCACTTCATTCAAATCAACCCACTTGAACAGAAATGATAGCACTAGCCCAGAGGCTAATATCACAAGCACTGAAGTTGAGACGAGTGCTTTCGCTCACATATTGCTGTAAAGGAAATTGGCACCGCTGTTTATTGAAAGCTACACTAGTCAAGCTTAAGCCGGCAAGTTTGGGGTGGGCAATTTTCTTCTTCTCTTGCCAAGATTGTGGTGGGTAACAGAATCTACTCACACCGTGAAGATCTATTCTTCAGCACTGCTGAGCCTCAGGAAATTCTGCTTGGAGTTTAATTTTGAAAGCCTGTCATACATATCTCAGTTTCCACACATGTGCTGTACGGACTCGTTGTGCCGGGTCAACACCTTATGTAAGAGCAATTCGTCACTTGTATGTTACTACTTTTAAAATTTCCATCCACAAATCCTACAAACCCATTTTGCTCTTTTCTCTGGGCATGCAATGGAATCTTTGAAGGTTTGCCTGTCACTATTGCCATACAAACGATTATACAGTGATAATAGTTCACCCAAAAGATTATTTTAAAGAATGTCTGAGTTGCTTGTTTCCTGCGTGCAAAGCTCTAAGAAACTGAGGTCTTCTGAAGCCATTTCATAACTTTTATGTAAGGAATAGACCCAGATTTCTGCTTTTGATTGGCGCAATGCATAAATCAAGATGAAGCCACTGTACTGGAGACCAGGGGTCGCGCGGGGGGGAGGTGGCTTTTGGGGCTCAAACAACGAATGTTTTTTCCAATGCCCCGAATCTCCTTCAGTACACTGGGTGGCAGCATTCAGTTTAAAACTCGGCCCTCCACTCCAGTATATGTGACCGAAGAAGACGTTCAGATTGTAAATTACATGTGTGCAAAATAAAATGCTGAATCTTTTGACATTTAACACACTTTTCAAATCGGTCATTATTACAGTGGCATCGTTATTACTGTGAAAGTGTATATTTATAGTTATGTGATGTGAAAACTGATATCTGATGCAGAGATCAGATATCAGTTAATGGCTAATGTTAACACTAGGCGAATGGTCTATGTTGCTCAATGTGTGCCGGCCCACTGTTGGGATATAAAGAAATAATATAAGTAATAATTTTTTTGCTTCAGCAGTAACAGCGGCTAGCGCTCGTCGATGTAAAAAAAATGACCAATCAAATGAGAAAGACAGAGTTTACGCAACTCCAGCCAATCAAATTACAGAGAAGAAGCAGAATTTCTGCCAATCACACTGAAGAATACCAAACTTCAGCCAATCGGCAGGCGTGCGTGTAACAGAAACCATGTGTGAATTCCAGAGCGGAGATGACTGTAGTCAGTCATAAGAAGGCAGACACAACAAAGCCAACTGTTCAAAATAAAAATGTTAAATGGTAAGATTCAGAGATGAAAACTTTTTAACAGGCTTTAAGATTCTATATTAGTGATGCTGTTTATTCCAAATTCCCAATCAACCTTTCTTATTTAACTTCATAGTTACAGGCCTAAAGCAGACATATTCTGCCTGTTAAGAGAAGAGAAAATGTCATTGTGATCATTTGATTTGTTATGGTTTCAAACTGATAATAGAAAGAACAATTACATAAAAATAGTAATATAGCTGCCATAAATGGGGCATATTCTCCTTTGGGCACCATGCCCATTCATTTGGGCTAAGCCCCAATTGTCTACAACGTCTGGCTCCGCCCCTGCTGGAGACTACAAATATGACAAATATGATATATTTTTTTATGTATTCGTGACACAAAGCTATTGCAAATCTGAATTCGCTGTTTGAAAACACAGTGTGGACATTCTTAAAAGCAATAAAATACTTGAAATAATGTTTGAAAAATTATGCCTTAACAATACTTAAATCTAAACAAAGAGTTTGACATATTCCTGCCTTCCTGTTGTACCCATTTTTCTCATTACATAGTGTCTGCCCTTCCGATGCATTGCTCTTATGTTAACTAACATCCTAATGAGTTTGAACATTGAGTAATGAGATCCAATGCAGATCCAGATGGATTCCTACACTCTGTAATCAGTTCATTTTAAGTAATCAGCAGCAAGCATCCATCTTGCCCTAAATGAAATTCTGTAAAGCTGCTTTGCAACAGATTAAAATCACTGTGCTCCTTTCTATATGTCTGGTTTATTATCTCGGTGGGGACAATCCATAAGCGTAATGATTTTTATACTATACAAACCAAAAAATTATGTTCTGTACAATTTATAACCTTTTTGCCTGTGGGGACCTCCATTTTGGTCACGAGTCCCCATGAGTCGGTGTGCATTCAGGTTTAGGTTGCATACGCACACACACCAAACAGAAAAACCATAGAACACCATAATCCTCTACCTCAATAACCTAATACCCCTGACATGCACAAGTCTATGTGTTCATGGATTTGTTTGGTTTAATAAGCCTGATGTTTCTCTTGGGTCAATGCAGTCAAGGGCTAGATTGCATTGGGATCACCTCATGCAGAAACATGTAGGCCCTGTGGGGACACCCTGACATATGTAACAAGATGCTGTACAGCATACGGCTCAGAATTCAAATAACAAATGCCAATGGGAAAACAAATCTGCTCTTGTTACCTGAGATAACATCTCTGCTGTTTTCCTTCATTAGTGACGAATTATACAGAGCAGGGTGATCCAGGTTCAACTGGGGGCCTCCTTTACCATAAAATTCACCTAAATGGTAGATTAGCTATATGAAATAGTCAAGCAGCTGTTCCAACCTCCTTCATGTTAAATGAGTAAAGTGACCTAACATAAACACTTATGAGAAGCGGATAGGTGGGGTGATCCGATTTGTTTAGTGAGTGGAAAGGCAAATGTCCTTTATGAAGCTCTAGAGTTCATATACATGTCCTAATAGCACATCTAAGACTAGAATATACCTTTGTACTTAGTAGGTACAATATCACTCACTTGAGAAAATTATGATTTCATTAACGTAACCATAGCTTTTTGGTTTTGCAAAACAACAGTATCCACAAATTTGCCATGTTCTCACCATAATAACCATAGTATGATATTGATGGTCCAACTGGTAATCCAAATGTAGTCAATCAACCAAAAACAATAGATGTACCAGATGCAGCAAAGCAGCCCCAAAACATAACTGAGCCTCCTCCATGTTTCACTGTAGGTATGGTGTTCACTTCAGAGCTGATGTGACTTGCCAAAAAGTTCCAGTTTTTACTCATCTGTCCAAAGGACATTCTTCCAGAAGGATTGTGGCTTGTCAGCATAAATTTTTCTGTTCTGGCTTGTAATGTTTTTCTTTCAAAAGTAGAGTCCTCCTGGGTCTTCTTCCATGGAGCCCACTTTTGCTTTGCACTTCTTTTTTTTGTCACAGAAACTGCCGTACAGTACCTTCACCTTGGAGTTCAGGTTGTATCTGTTTGGCAGTTATCCTTGGTTCATTTCTACCATTCCCACTATCCTTCTGTTCAATCTGGGGTCGATTTTCCTCTTGCGGCAGCACCCAGGGAGGTTGGCTACAATTCCATGGACCTTAAACTTCTAAATAATATTTGCAACTGTTGTCACAGGAACATCAAGCTGCTTGGAGATGGTGTTGTAGCCTTTACCTTTACTATGCTTGTCTTATTATTTTCTTTCTGAGCTCCTCAGTCAATTCTATCCTTTGCTTTCTCTGGTCCATGTACAGTGATACCAAAACGGCACAGTGACCACTTTTCTCTGTTTAGAGAGATTGTATACATATGTGATACTAATTAAAGAAACAAATTGGTTTGAAATATCAACAAATGTGTCCAGACCATTTTAGAATATCTTTGTAGAATAAGCAATAATTCATCTCTTTCCACAGCTTCTTTGCTTTATTCTATGACATACCAAAGGCATAGAAGTATACATGGATAGAATAGCTTTTAATTTCATCAATCTTCAGGAGGAATGAAGCACTATTTCAATGAGCTGTAAGGGTACCAACAAATTTGAGCATGTCTGTATAGCAGGAAAGGGTTTATTCAATTAGACACGATTTGGGAGGGGTGTTCTAGCACTAGTGTGAAGTTCTTCTAAGCCACAGTCCTAAGCACATTTCTATAACAGGAAAGGCCAGTCTTGCTGGCCAAAAGGCTGTGTTTCATTTAGCTGCTTGAGAACTCTAAATGTCTCTACTTCTCATCCCATGATGCCTGTGTGCACATTGTACTGCCTCAAATTGTGGGTTTTTGTGAATGTTCATCGCCGTGTGACGTTGCCAAAGGTTCCAAAGAGCACTATATTTAAATCAAATAAAACAGCTTATTTCACTGCAACACGGCAGATTTGATGCCAGACTGTCTTCCTGTCTTTAAGGAAGGCAAATGAAGAGCGCTTATGTATATTTTTCAAGTCGCCCACGGAAAATGGGTGTTTGTTTTCCCACTGGGTAAGCAGTTACACAGGCTGACGCTTTATTGAGGTCTGAGATGCTGTTGTGTTTGGCAGGAGGACCATGAAACTTTTGAAGTGAAGTCTAGACCAGGCCGCACAACAATGGTGCAACTCCTTCTGGGTTTTCTAAGTGAAACGGCCTGTTTAACAGTCTGTTGATGATGGTAAAATGGCTTCCTGGAGTTTTCAAAACAGACAACGGAAGGGAAAAAGAGGTGTGAGAAATGGAAAACAATAAAATGAATGTCTTTCAGAAGAAGCTCGAAACGCTGAGCCTCCTCCAAAATATTCTATATGAACATGAAATGAACTGGATTAAATGATTTTTAATCAATGTGTAAAGGCAGAAAATGTGTATGATTACAACGCATACAATGTAAAATATATCCAAAGTATAAATCAAGGCAGGAATGCTAGAATATGCTGAGAATAAAGGCATAAAGGCTCACCAGAATGCATATTCAACGGATACATTGTAATTTGCTTTAAACCAAAATAGCAATGCCAAATAGCAAAAAAATACCAAAGCAAAATAGATTTAAATTAGCCTTAAATTGGTGTATAGTTAATGCAACAGGTAAGGAGAAACTTTTATTTAGCCAAAACTAGAATAGATTCTAGTGAAAGACTGAACAAAAGATTCCCATATAAATACGCTGTAGAGTTCATCTGATTCTGATTTATTCAGAAATGTCTAAATTGGTCATAGTCTACAGGACACACTGTCTGATTTCATTAGTTTGTTTACTATATTCGTTATGATTAAAAAGATTATAAATGTAATTTATTATTAATAATTAAAGATTAGGGAGGGACCGTTGTACAGATGCATAACCATCTTCAAAGAAAGATATGATGTTATTGCTCTTTAATCGGTTTGGACTGATATTGCCTACTGGATCAAGGTGCAAATAAAGAAGGCACTGATCAGTGAATGTCAAAACACAGGTACTGTACAGTATATGCTTTGAATCATTCATCAGGTCTGGAGTTGAGGTGCAATGGAGCAACATAAATTGACGGAACGGTGAGCTTGGTTACATCGTGTTTGAGGTCCTGTTTTAGTAACCAGATCTAAATCTGAAACAAAGGAAGGATTAGAAATCATGTGATACTGAGCTGCCGCTTCTGACAGCAACCGTGAAGGTCATCGGAGGTTCGGAGGAATATGACACGTACACAAAGACTCATCAAAGACACTGAAACTCATTATAATTGAATCACGATGAACTCTGTGTGGAACACTATCACAGAAAGATCACATATAGAAGGACTTCTGGCCACACACAATGACAGGGCGTATCTTTACCTTTGCCGAGTCATGAGACGCCACCTCCAAAACAGCATCAACTGCTATAATAAAAAATATGATGAAATTAGGTTTTCAGCACTTCAGGCCACACCCATTAACAATAAAAGAGATGACAATGATGACTTGTGTATAATTAGTAATGTAATTAGTATGTCAATCTCAAATATGTTATCTAGCAAGTTTGTTTCAGTCCGCATTAGTTAAGCGTTATGAATTTTTATCAGTCAGTTGATTTTTAGATGCCACATTAAGAAAACATGTTATTTTGACAGAAAAACACATGAGCCGCTATTTCGCCAATGTTTATTTAACTTTTTAACAGCGCTGCCACTGTGTCAAAAGCAGGCAGCAACCCGGTTAACACCAGTGTCCAACAGGCTCATACAAACACAACAATTTTTCAAACTGTAGATCGGCGGCGATCCCTGCAATGTCAACTTGCCGGATAAGTCACTATAACATTATAAACAGTGTGGCTTTGAAAAGATGCATAATAAAAAATTATGAAATACATTATTTAACAATACATTTTAAAAGAGAACCAATTTTTCCATTTCTTTTTGACAATATCTTACGTCGATGTCTGATCTGTGCTAAAAATGTTAAGGGACAGTTAACCTTAAATTGAAACCCCTATTTAAGTTGTTTTATGATATATACCATTTTATTTATGCCTTAAATATGTTGTAGCTGGAATGGACTAAATGACAAATTATTTTTACAAGCTGAAAGGTAGAAAACTATAAATATATATATACAGTATACCACAGTTTCACGTTACTTTTCAATAGTGTCCCACATTGTCCCGCACAAAGATTTTACCTGTCCCATATTTGGTTTGTTGGGGGCTAGTAACCCTAAATGGTTTACATGTCTCTTTGGCATACAATAAAAGCGTATCGAGTATCACATAGCTGTCAAAAAGGGCAAAAAAAAACTAAAAACATAAATGGGTTTCATATGACTAGCAAAATACACTTTAACATCACATAAAAAAACTGTAATATTTCAGCAGAAGGGGCACCAGAACATTTTAGAAGAACTATTCCTTTAAGACCTGTGACATGTGCCCAGTAAACTGGTCTCTCTGCAAACAGTGTATGGTAACACACCCAAAGATAATGTATTATCATGCATAATTAACATACTGTATGACCTGCTTTGTTGACCCATTAGAGCTTGGATCTACAGTGATGCTGTTCTCAGTATGTTTTGTTGCCTGGGCACGTGAGGGTGGGGATGGAATTCTAGGAATTATTGAGCTTTCTAGACTATTTAGAGGGCGTGGAACTACAGCTATTAGAAGAAGATTGAGTGGTTGCTATTGTATTTTGTATTGTGAAGCTTGGGAGACTTATTATTGGTAAATATTTGGGTAGAGTATAATGTTTAAGGATATGTCTATTATACTGAGATAAATGTAAGATGGATACATTAATATTGTTGCAGTAATCACACCCTAAACCCTGCCTATGCTACTGGCTAGCAGCGATGAGCAGTTGGGTCACGAATAGGGTAATGTCACACAACATGCACGTAGGCTTCAGTAATTAACGAATAAACATTCAACCAGCATTGCTTATGACATCGAAAAGGTCTATATGCAACCATACTGTAACTCTACAGGTCTATGGCATTCAAAGTTTTGCTTAATACATCCGGATGAGCACTTTTTTCTGATCGTCAATCATCCTGCGCCACATTTTATTTAAATTGTTTTACTATTTAATTTAATTTATTAGATTTTTGTTGTATAATCTTATTCAGAAATCCTGCCTGACATGATGTTAAACCAAAATCAAACCAAAAGTCATTGGTTGCTTTACTTGTCAATCTAACAGTCATCTCCTGTCAAATAACAGCTCTTGGCCTACAAGACCAGCACTGGTTCGGGACCCCATATCTTCACTCGCTAATACAGATTTATGTACTCGCCAGATCCCTACGCTCTGCAAATGAACAACGTCTTGCAGTGCCAATCCCAAAAAGGGAAAAAATCACTTTCACGTTCCTTCTGTGGATCTGTTTCACATTTGTGGAATGATCTGCTCACTGCTACAAGATCAGCAGATTCTGTAGCCATCTTTAAGAATCGGCTGAAAACACATCTCTTCCGTCAGCACCTGACTGATTAGTACTGACTTCTCTTTCTTTTCTATTCTTTATTTACTTAAAAATATCCTTAGCTTTGTATACTGTGGTAGGCTATATGAGACTAGTTTTTGCTACACACAGCCCCAATTCGCATTTTGCATCTAAAACCGTGTGGAAAACTCGAGCCGCGACCTTTCCATCTCGATGTGGCGGCCAACACACCTAGAAAAATGTCTGCGCCTGCCGCGTATTCTACATTTAAAATAAAAAACTTGCAAGCGCAAAAGACGCAAAATGTGAATCGCCCCTTATGATTTAAAATTGACATTTAGTCATTTAGCAGACGCTTTTATCCAGAGTGACTTACAGAGAGTTCAAAAAGCGCTTTTATTTGTCCTTATGTTGGTCCAATTGCTTCAGTTGTTTACCTCATTTGTAAGTCTCTTTGCATAAAAGTGTCTGCTAAATGACTGTAAATGTAAATAGGAAGTCCTGAAAAAGCAGACCTTTTTGTCATTTAATCTCAGCTCTGGCTACTCAAAATATTGTGACCATAGTACATTCAGATGAATTAGAAAAGAAAGTTCTGTATATTTTCATTTGTTTCTCAGTTCATTTATGGTGGATTTAATTACAAGCTGTGCCCGACCAAGCATCGCTTGATTGAACTCCCCTCAAAATCACTCAAACTGTAATATCTAAAGTGCACTTCATCTTCCCTCTTGCTTAGGATGCACAAATTAGACAAGTGGCCGTGTCAGACTCTCTCTCTCTCTCTCTATCTCTCTCTCTCTCTCTCTCTCTCTCTCTCTCTCTCTCTCTCTCTCTCTCTCTCTCTCTCTCTCTCGCTCTTTCTTTTACAGTGCTCTGTAATTAATGTAATTGTTTGGCTGAGAGCCAGTCAGTCAGTGATTTGTGTTTTAGCCCAGACGGGCGAGCAAGCCAAAGGCCCCTCAGTGAAGGCAGGACAGGTGCCCACTCTACTGCCGTCTGGGACAGACCATTTGATTGGAATGCAGTTTGAAGTCCCCTGGGAGGACTCTGTTGAACTCTTTAACATTATAATATATGCAGTCTGTGGTCCTGTGTTGTGGGTCGGACCTGTGGGGAAAATGCACCTTAAAGGAAATCAAGCTTTTTTTATATTCTGTCATATCAACACACCTCTGTGTTGTTAGAAATCAGTATGGTTTTCTTTCCTCCATGGAATATAATACATGTAGCTTCTTAAGAATCCTGGCTGCTCTGTGCACTATATTGGATTTGAGAGCAAGAGGAGAGGGGAAGATTCTCTCTTTCTTGCACGATACTTTCTTGGTACAATCAAGCTCAAGAACTGTGTAACTGTTATACTTGTAAACGGTTGTATCGAATGACGGCTAAATTGCTGCATCAAATGTGAATGACCATCATCTTACAGTACATTTTGTAAAGAAAACAAAGGCCCTACCAGCCAAATAACTCTAAATCATCGTAACTGAAAAGGTCAAATACAGTATCAAATTAGTCATAGAAAAACATGAATGATGCATTATTTACTTTGTTTTTAAATCACTGTAAAAAAAATGTTAAGCCTCCACACAAAACAATATTTTACTTTATTATATTTGACTTTTTCTAGTTGACACAGTCTGCACCTTGATGTCATTAATCCAATTATAACATTATTTCCCTTTCTGTCGGTCTCTCGACGTTGTGTCGAAGCCGACAGATGGGGTTCGCCCTTGAGAACCAATCGTCTCTGACTATTTTGAAAAGGCCAATGAAATTGGCGAATGAAATTTGCATGCCGGGCTCCGCCCCCGGATATCCGGGTATAAAAGGGGAGCCGGCGTGCTCATTCATTCACCTTTTGTTCTTCGGAGCCTTCGCATCTGATGACATTCTTCGAATTGCCGATTTCTACGACGCGGTGCAGCGGAGATTCCCCTGGGCGTCCTGGCAGTTCCTGAGGTATTTTTTCTAAAAGAGCAATTTCCTCAGCGTGGCATTGCCCGCTGATCTCTTGGGTGCAGTACACTCATCGAGGACGGGGACGGACACGGTGGTTGCCGCAAGTGTTCGGGGGTCCGATCACTGTGGCAGCCTCGTGGATTCGTCCTGCCCGCACGGCGCGCGGATGGCTATTCAGACGTTGCGTCACTGCGCGCGGATGGCTAGTCAGACGTTGCGTCACTGCGGGCGGACGGCTATTCAGACGTTGCGTCACGTTGGCTACGTTCTGTCAAGAGCAAGCCACCACCTCGTTTGCTTCCCGTTCTGTGACCGCAGCGGCTACGGCCCTGCCGTCAGCGGCGGCGAGCAGCGAGGGTGATGTGGGGATTATCGTGAGCGTTAATCCGTCAGCCGGTCGGCTCGCGGACCGCTCGCGCCCCGTCTCGCTTGTTTAGCAGGTCCCCAAGGATGGTCCTAAGCCATCTTATTCCTCAGCCACGCGCTCGGACACGAGCCGTGGAGATGAGGTGTCTCTTGCAACATCGGAGCGCGACCCGCTGGCATCAGACTCTGGCGATTCCCTGAAGCTCCCTCCCTCGGGAGGTCGAGCACAGGTGAGAGCAGACGTCAAGATGTCAGCCATGCTCGCTCGGACCGCCGTGAGCGTCGGGTTGCGGTGCAGCCCTGGTGCTCGCGGCTGGGTACTCGCACATTGGGCCCGGCTCAAGTGCCAAGTTTTACCGAGCTGCATAAGGAGTTCAGTAAGACCTGGAGCGTCCCTTTCGGCGCGCTTCCGTCTAGCTGACTCTATCGCCCTCTCTTCCCTCGGGGCGGGGAGGCAGCTAGGGACTATGTCAATGCACCCTGGGTGGAGCATGCAGTCGCGGGTATCCGCAGACGGCGGCCACCTGGGGGGCTTGACCTAGACTCACCGTCCAGGGCATGTAAGGTCTCAACATCTCTGGTGTTGAGGCTGGCAGTGCCGTGGACCAAGCTGCCTCCACTCTTACGCATGGCCTTCCTGCAGGCCAGGGCGCTAAAGAGAGCCCCACGGGGTAAGACCGACCCAAGTAGTGCCGCCGCCGACTGGCCCTCCGGGGACCGCGGTGGCAGCGCAGGCTGGGTCGGACGATGTCCACATCAGTGGCCCGGAAAGATGCCTCGGACCCAATCTTGCGCAGGGGGGCGATGTCGAGAAAGGCCACTTTCCCGACTCCCCTCTCGCAAGGTCGGCTGATTGGTGGCGCTGTCAAGGACTGCTCCAGCAGCCTTTTGACAGTGTAGAAACAGACCGGCCTGCTGTGACCCGGCCGCCTTTCGGCCGTCGAGGTCTCGCACGTGGTCTGCCCCCAGCAGCCCTGGCCTTCTCCAGCGTCGACTCCGGTTCTGGTGCCCCCGCAGGTGGCCCCCCGGAGGAGGACGTCAAGAGAAGGACCACCTAGAGAGATTGAACCATCGGGCCCGACCCAGCCTGGGTTGCTGGATGGTCGGACTGGGGCGGTCCCTGCCGCGTCCCAAACACCTTCTGGGCCCCTTCGGGGGCCTAGTGCCCGCCTTCTCACAAGGAGAGGTCTCTCTCTGGGTCCCACTTGCAGCCGCTCTCACCCTCTGAAAGATGGTGTTCGGCAACTCGACGTTGCGTCGTGGCGGCACGCAATGACGAGTATAAAGCAGCCCTCAGCACTCTCGCTTCGACGGTGCGTCGAGCTGCGCCATCGCCTGGCAGGTGATTTAGCGGAGCCGTTCCCCCCGGGGAGAACAGCACTGCTAGTCATTGAACCAACCCCCGCGGGTTGATGAAGTAGATCGCAGCCCCCCCTGTGAGGTCTCTGGGTGCTTGGTTAGCATTTCAAACCATCACGGTGGCTGGGAGTGTGGTCCGTCTCGGCATTCGATCCAGCTCGCCAGACCTCCGCCGGACTTCAGGCATCCTCTTACCTCAGCAGAGGCAGGGATGTTCCTGTGCTCCAGGCCGGGGCTGCCACCCCTCTGGCGAAGGCGATCGAACCGTCCCCTCGGCCGAGATGTCCAGTGGCTTCGACAGCCGCACTTCATCATCCCCAAAACCAGGGGTCGCTGCATACCTTGAGCAGCACCTTGCAAGGGTGCCGTTCGGGAGGCGCAGAAGCGCGTCCTGGTGTCTGTCAGACGCCAGGAGTGGTTCATGACAACTGACCGCATACTCTCATGTACAGTTCCCTCGGCACTGTCGAGGGGCTGGCATGTCAGTAAACGGGTCAGCCGGGAAAAAGAGAGCAGCTCTCCCTGGCGCGGAGCTCCCCCTTTTCCTGGTAGAGAACTCAACACTGTCTCCATGACGGCGTGCTCGCTCACGAGCACGCACAGTCAGTGCTGAGCTGCTTGAACTTTCAGGCAGCAGCCAGCGGTCCCCTGAAATCAGTTTCAGAGGCTCCTGGGCATGGTGTCCTCGGGGGTGGCCTGTCCCCCTCGGGTTCACGCACATGGGACCGCGACAGCACTGACTACAGAGATGAGTTCCCTGGAGAGCGTGGCGCACCGGCAGTAGGCGTATCGTCATTACACCTGCTGCCGTCGCATCCTAAACCCCGAGCAGGTCTTGAGGCTGGTCGTGGAACGACAGACGCCTCCCTACGGGGTGCGGGTGCGGTGTGCAATGGGCGCGCAGTGTCGGGTTGCTGGACGGGCCCCCGCCTGCGTTGGCAGATCACTGCCTTCAAGTTGCTAGCTGTCCTGCTTGCACTGATGAGGCTCCGGCCTCTCGTGCAGAGCCAGCATACTGGCCCGGACAGCACGACCGGCGTAGCGTACTAAACCTCAGGGTGGCACTCGCTCGCTGCAGTCATCGCAACTCGCCCAAAACGCCTCCTCCCGTGGAGACAGCAGGTGGCAAAGCCCCTGCAGATCACATGCCCACCGGGTGTCCTGAACCAGACAGCCAAGCGCTCTCTCGTCAGTTGACACCCCGTGGGAAGTGATGACTCCACCCCTGCGGGCTGGCCTGGGTGTGGTTTGGGCGGGCACAGGGGGACCTGTCGCCTCCCTGAACACCACCCAGTACCGCTGGGCATTCCTTGGACGAGGACCCCCTCGACACGGAGGCCCTAGCGCGCAGCCTCCAGTGGAGACAGCAGGTGGCAAAGCCCCTGCAGGTCACATGACCACCGGATGTCCTGAACCAGACAGCCAAGCGCTCTCTCGTCAGTTGACGCCTCGTGGGAAGTGACGACTCCACCCCTGGTGGAGACAGCAGGTGGCAAGGCCCCTGCAGGTCACACGCCACCGGGTGTCCTGAACCATACAGCCAAGCGCTCTCTCGTCAGTTGACACCTCGTGCGAAGTGACGACTCCACCACTGCGGCCGGCTTGGGTGTGGTTTGGGCGGGCACAGGTGGACCTGTTGCCTCCCTGAACACCCCCCAGTGCCGCTGGGCACTCCCTGGTCGAGGCTCCCCCCTCGACACGGAGGCCCTAGCGCGCAGTTGGCCGCGGGACAAGCGGAACTACGCTTCCCCCCAGTGAGCTTCATTGCGCAGGTCCTGTGCAAGGTCTGGGAAGGGAGTATCAAGTGCTGCTAGTTGCGCCTTACGGGCCCAACTACACTTGGTCCTCGGAGCTAATACTCCTGACGACAACTCCCCCTGGCCAAATCCCCTGGCGAAGGGCCTACTCGCAGGGGATGGACACGTTGTGGCGTTCGAGCCGGACCTCTGGGTCTGGCTCCTGGATGGGACGAGGAGTTCCTGGATGACCTACCCCCCTCAGTGGTGGAGACTGTCACTCAGGCAAGGGCCATGCCCACAAGGCTGGATGCCTTTAAGTGGCGCCCCTTCTCGTCCTGGTGCTCTTCTCGAGGAGAAGACCCGCGGAATTGCTCGCTCAGGAACGTGCTGTCCTATTGCAGGAGAGGCTGGGGAGTAATCTCCCCTTCCACATTGGAACGTGGGTACCCGCTGTCGCGGTTATCACGTACCAGTTGCTGGTGAGCCTCTGGGGCGGCATGACCTGATTATTAGGTTCCTCTAGGGCGCGAGGGGCTAAGGCCTCGTCCGCGCCCCGTACCCTCTTGGGACCTTAAGGTGGACCTTTGGGTCCCCTTTTTTCGGGCCCTGCCGAGAGCCCCTTCCTCGTTCTGCGAGGGGGATTGGCTCTCCTGCTGGGGCTCGAGTCCATCCAGAGGGTGAGGCACCTGCAAGCATTCCGTGTCCACCGATTGCCAAATTTCAGGCCTGGTGACTCTCACGTGATCCTGAGACCCCGGCCGACTTACGTGCCCAAAGTTCCGCCGCCCCCCTTTGGGACTAGGTGGTGAACTTGCAGGCGCTCCCACACCGGGAGAAAGACCCAACCTGTACGTGGGGTGTCCAGTAAGCGCATTGCGCCTCTACTCGAACCACACTGAGGGCTTCAAGGCCCTGAGCAGCTCTTGTCTGTTATGGAGGTCAGCAACGGGAGTGCTGTATCCGAGGAGAGTTGTAGCGCTGGGTCGCACACGCCGTCACTACGGCGTGCCGATCCTAGCCCGTGCCCATTTGAGTGACGGTACACTCCGCTCGGGGTGTGACCTCCTCGTGGGCATCGGCTTAGTGCGTCTCTCTGGCAGACATCTGTAGAGCTGCGGGTTGGGCTACGCTATACCTCGCAGAGGCTTACAACCTCCGTGGGGAGTCGGCAGCTCGAGTCTTGCCAGCAGGTGAGACCAGCAGTCATGGGGCGTACGCCTGCGCATAGCGCCATTCCCCTTCTGAGGTGGACCAGTGCGCTATGGGCTGCCTCCCTTCTTTCCCCAAGGGTGAAGAATAGGCAGTCCGTCCATCCATCAATAGCACTCAGGGCGGCGGGCTCAGCGGAGCAGCCCTGCCGCCTATGGCCGGGTATCAAGCTGAGTTATTACATATAGCTCTAACCGGACCTAGTGCCCCACACGTAGTAACCCCCCACTAGGGTGGTTCCGTCTGAGATGTCGTCATGAGATGGTTCCCCGCGTGGCAACCCATGACCTCCCCAGGTGGACATCCACCTTCCGGCATTCCGCACATACCTCCCATGAGTTCTCCCCTATTTGGTGAGACCATGTTGGTGTCTCCACTGTATTCCCCCCTAGGGTGGGAAGTGGTCTCCGTAGCGCACGTCCTCATTGAAGGAACAGCGCTTACCCAGTAGCCCTGCGACTGGATGGCCCTCGCCAATGGGGCCGTCTGAGTTGGCAGAGGGCAGGGGCTACTCATCTTTGCCAAAAGCTCTGGGAGCCCCTGCCTGCCCACTGGAAGGTTACAAATTTCGCGATAGCGCTCACGTGTGGCTCGCCCAGGCCGGTCAACGTCGCTTCGCTAGAGATTGTGACGCGGCTAGTGCCGTGGCGTTTTCCATAGGAACCCCATCTGTCGGCTTCGACACAACGTCGAGAGACCGACAGAAAGGGAACGTCCCGGTTACGTATGTAACCTCTGTTCCCTGATGGAGGGAACAAGACGTTGTGTCCTTCTTGCCACGACAATAGCCGTCCGCTGCAGCAGTCACGAGATGCTCTCAGGCTCCTCAGCACAAAAGGTGAATGAATGAGCACGCCGGCTCCCCTTTTATACCCGGATATCCGGGGGCGGAGCCCGGCATGCAAATTTCATTCGCCAATTTCATTGGCCTTTTCAAAATAGTCAGAGACGATTGGTTCTCAAGGGCGAACCCCATCTGTCGGCTTCGACACAACGTCTTGTTCCCTCCATCAGGGAACAGAGGTTACATACGTAACCGGGACGTTTGCCACCTTCTGTAATAACATGGGCAATAGACTCCACTAACGAATTTGAACAGTCAATATGAAGCACTTCCCAGTCAAGTGCATCAGTTTTTGGGGTCCCCCAAAAAACTTCCGTTGTCTTCTGAGCAGCTTGAAGCGAGTTTCTGTTTTTGTGTGTGTTGCGAGTATTTGCAGCGCTTTTCTGTGTTTGTTTGTGTTGCGAGACTTTGCAGCGTGTTTCTGTGTTTGTTTGTGTCGCGAGTATTTGCAGCTTGTTTCTTTGTTTGTTTGTGTTGCGAGTATTTGAAGCACTTTCCTGTGTTTGTTTGTGTTGCGAGTATTTGAAGCACTTTCCTGTGTTTGTGTGTGTTGCGAGTATTTGAAGCACTTTCCTGTGTTTGTTTGTGTCGCGAGTATTTGCAGCTCGTTTCTTTGTTTGTTTGTGTTGCGAGTATTTGAAGCACTTTCCTGTGTTTGTTTGTGTTGCGAGTATTTGCAGTGCGTTTCTGTGTTTGTTTGTGTCGCGAGTATTTCCAGCGCGTTTCTGTGTTTGTTTGTGTCGCAAGTATTTGTAGCACGTTTCTGTGTTTGTTTGTGTCGCGAGTATTTGCAGCGCGTTTCTGTGTTTGTTTGTGTCGCGAGTATTGGCAGCGCGTTTCTGTGTTTGTTTGTGTCGCGAGTATTTGCAGCTCGTTTCTGTGTTTGTTTGTGTCGCGAGTATTTGCAGCACGTTTCTGTGTTTGTTTTTGTTGCAAACACGTATTTGCAGCGCGTTTCTGTGTTTGTTTGTGTCGCGAGTATTTGCAGCTCGTTTCTGTGTTTGTTTGTGTCGCGAGTATTTGAAGCACTTTCCTGTGTTTGTTTGTGTTGCGAGTATTTGCAGCTTGTTTCTGTGTTTGTTTGTGTCGCGAGTATTTGCAGCGCGTTTCTGTGTTTGTTTGTGTCGCGAGTATTTGCAGCACGTTTCTGTGTTTGTTTGTGTCGCGAGTATTTGCAGCGCGTTTCTGTGTTTGTTTGTGTCGCGAGTATTTGCAGCGCGTTTCTGTGTTTGTTTGTGTCGCGAGTATTGGCAGCGCGTTTCTGTGTTTGTTTGTGTCGCGAGTATTTGCAGCGCGTTTCTGTGTTTGTTTGTGTTGCGAGTATTTGCAGCACTTTCCTGTGTTTGTTTGTGTTGCGGGTATTTGCAGCGTGTTTCTGTGTTTGTTTGTGTCGCGAGTATTTGCAACGCGTTTCTGTGTTTGTTTGTGTCGCGAGTATTTGCAGCGCGTTTCTGTGTTTGTTTGTGTCGCGAGTATTTGCAGCGCGTTTCTGTGTTTGTTTGTGTCGCAAGTATTTGCAGCGCGTTTCTGTTTTTGTTTGTGTCGCGAGTATTTACAGCGCGTTTCTGTGTCTGTTTGTGTTGCGAGTATTTGTTTGTGTCGCGAGTATTTGAAGCGCGTTTCTGTGTTTGTTTGTGTCGCGAGTATTTGCAGCACGTTTCTGTGTTTGTTTGTGTCACGAGTATTTGAAGCGCGTTTCTGTGTTTGTTTGTGTCGCGAGTATTTGCAGCTCGTTTCTTTGTTTGTTTGTGTCGCGAGTATTTGCAGCGCGTTTCTGTGTTTGTTTGTGTTGCGAGTATTTGCAGCTTGTTTCTGTGTTTGTTTTTGTCGTGAGTATTCGCAGCTCGTTTCTGTGTTTGTTTGTGTCGCCAGTATTTGCAGCGCGTTTCTGTGTTTGTTTGTGTTGCGAGTATTTGCAGCTTGTTTCTGTGTTTGTTTGTGTCGCGAGTATTTGCAGCGCGTTTCTGTGTTTGTTTGTGTCGCGAGTATTTGCAGCTCGTTTCTGTGTTTGTTTGTGTCGCCAGTATTTGCAGCTCGTTTCTGTGTTTGTTTGTGTCGCGAGTATTTGCAGCTCGTTTCTGTGTTTGTTTGTGTCGCCAGTATTTGCAGCTCGTTTCTGTGTTTGTTTGTGTTGCGGGTATTTGCAGCGTGTTTCTGTGTTTGTTTGTGTCGCCAGTATTTGCAGCTCGTTTCTGTGTTTGTTTGTGTCGCGAGTATTTGCAGCTCGTTTCTGTGTTTGTTTGTGTCGCGAGTATTTGCAGCTCGTTTCTGTGTTTGTTTGTGTCGCGAGTATTTGCAGCTCGTTTCTGTGTTTGTTTGTGTCGCGAGTATTTGCAGCTCGTTTCTGTGTTTGTTTGTGTCGCGAGTATTTGCAGCTCGTTTCTGTGTTTGTTTGTGTCGCGAGTATTTGCAGCTCGTTTCTGTGTTTGTTTGTGTCGCGAGTATTTGCAGCTCGTTTCTGTGTTTGTTTGTGTCGCGAGTATTTGCAGCTCGTTTCTGTGTTTGTTTGTGTCGCCAGTATTTGCAGCTTGTTTCTGTGTTTGTTTGTGTCGCGAGTATTTGCAGCTCGTTTCTGTGTTTGTTTGTGTCGCCAGTATTTGCAGCTTGTTTCTGTGTTTGTTTGTGTCGCGAGTATTTGCAGCTCGTTTCTGTGTTTGTTTGTGTCGCCAGTATTTGCAGCGCATTTCTGTGTTTGTTTTGTGTTGCGAGTATTTGCAGCACGTTTCTGTGTTGGTTTGTGTAGCCAGTATTTGCAGCTTGTTTCTTTGTTTGTTTGTGTTGCAAACACGTATTTGCAGCGCGTTGCTGTGTTTGTTTGTGTTGCGAGTATTTGTAGCGTGTTTCTGTGTTTGTTTGTGTTGCGAGTATTTGCATGGAATGTGTCGCCAAACCAATAAAAAATATTCTCTGTATTTCAAATATCCGAACTGCCCCCAGTGGCGGTTAAAGATCTTCACATGAGAAACATAATACATCATCGTGATAAAATGAGGAATACAAACATAATATACGACTATAAAAATTTAAACCTAAACACTCGTGCCAAAGAAATCGAATGGAGTTTCAAAAGCGCAGCAGTGTGGGATCATTTTTAGGGTACAGCAAATTTGGAGGGCAGTTCAGAAACGTGAAAGAAACAACAATTCAACTTGCTATTGTCGTCCCTGTGACATTAGGTTGAAATAAACAGCTATTTAGATTTTTGTTCAACTTAAGCAGCACAAAGATTAGCAGTGTTAGCCGGCTAATATGTCTTAAGGGGGTGACACAGACCTCAGCGAGAGATTGTAAAGTAATACCCACGGTGGCCTTTTCTGCTGCTCAACGTTTCCTGTAAATACGGAGAGAACTGGAAACGGGCATAACGGGAATAACTTTGAGACAGACAGCTCAGACTCAGCGGGGAAGCTGAATAGAAAGCTAAATGAAGGGAGGGTGGGGGGGGACAGAGAAAAAGGGGCAATGAAAGCAGTAGGTGCTGACAGTACAGGAGAGAAGAGGCAGCAGAAGTTATTCTACTTTAGATCTTCAGTTCCTGGCAGATGGTTGACGGGCCTTCTAATGACTCACATCAGGTTGATCACGCCACCTTCAAGCAGATCCAGGATCAGTCGCAAGCCCCTCGATCAGAGTGATGACTGCGAATGAGTCACAGTGTGATGATCTCAGCTGATCACAGCAAGCTTTTATCCTCTTACCTGACCTTTATTCAATTACACAGATACACACACACACACACACACACATATGCAAAAGTATGAAAGCAAAGTGAACATTTTAAATATTGTGTAGGTATGTAAAAAAGGTTTTTTCACATTCCTACCTCCTTAAAGGGATAGTTCTCCCCAAAATAATAATTGTCATCCTATATGTTGTTTAATATGACATTCAATATAATCCATATCTGTGGGGTTTTGTGTCCAGACAATGTAAGTAAATTGATGTCAACGGGGGGCAATGTTGTTTTTTTACCAGTGTTCTTCAGAATATCTTCTTTTGTGTTCTGTTGAGGAAAGAGGGTGAGTACATGATAAAAGAAAAAAGCATACCTTTAAATACAATCAAACATTTTTAGTATTCTCTCAAAATCATTAGGTTTTGATTAAAGCAAGGGGGATATACCAAACGTTATTAAAAGTTCGCTTGCAGATAGCGGTTTAATTTCTTACTCCATTTCATCATTTCTGGTTCCCTGGGAGAGTATGGAGTATTTATGTTTATTTCAATATTTGAACGTACAATAAGTGCATGAGTTTATGTAAATTCCCCTTTGAATGTACATGCATAATGACGTTAAATTCTTTAGGTGTTGTCTATAGAAAGTATTTCTCTTACTATCATGGAATGTACACAACTGGACACTTATGTCAGATATTATAGTGAATGAAAGATTTATGATCTAGGTGGACCTTCGTTCCATCCGGTCCGCCAGACATAGCCTAATAAACCATTTAGAACTTTTGACTATGTTGGTAGTTTAAATGAACAGCGCGTCTTCACTATGGAGAATCACATCACACGTGCTCTCAGTAACATTTATGTAATTTATCTTTTGCCGCTATATCCTCTAATATCTTTATTTAGCGCCAAACGCGCTTCCTTTTAACCCTTACCGCTCTGTGCGCGCTGCTTCTCTCCCGCTAAAGCCACGCCGCATGAAGAGCAACAAACACGTGCTTAATTTGACAACACTTGTGCAGACATGCAGAGCAGGTAAACGGATGCACAACAGTAAACAAAATGCAGCGAATATTAAAGCATTTGTTTGCGTCAATCTGTTTTCTGTTTGCTATATGTCTCCAACCTTTCAACCAGATTTGTGAAATTGTATTAACCATAACGTTCTTATATGCACTTAGCATTATTGATCAGCATGTAAACATTTGTGACATCTCATAATCAAATTGATTGTTATAACAAGCATCAAAGATTAATTTCAAGCATTGATTTCACTAAGATTTTGGTATTATTCAGTCAATATTGAAGATATTGTTATATTTTCACAGAATATTGTCATAATATGCATGTTGTCAGTAGTTTTTTATTTACAAATATTAATTATCAGACTTCTATTAAGGGGACATTCCTCTAAAACCACAGAGCTTGTACATAGGCTACATATATTTAAATATAAAATAAATGGCCTGATAAAAAATATTATTAAATATTTATTTATTTTCTAATAACAAATTGTCCCGACCTCCGTTTGGAAGAAAATATAAAGACCGCTCCTCTGGAAACTTTAATTGAATACCCCTGATCTAGGTCATTGCTGCAAATGTTCAGCTGATGTTGCAGCTTGTGGAGACCATGTTTAGACACAATGTTTGTAAATCAAACGTATACTGTATGCAGTACGCATATTGCTGTTTGCTTTGGAAATAAGCCACATGACCATCTGCAGAGGTTTTTTAAATTATGTGTCAAAATATTATTCTGTTCGCCAAGAGAATGGTGGTCAATAAAATATTTGTATCAAGTTTAATGTTGGTCAAGGTGTGATTGTAGCTGATGTTGGCACAGAAAGAGCAGGTTGGAGTTCTTGTACACTTGTGTGTGGGTGGAAGAATGAAGGTCCAGCTGAATGCCAATCTACCCTCCTTCATTTTTAAGCTATTTTCTTGCGATTTATGATAGTCTTCTATACTAGGACTTCCAATGGTGGATTTACAGTGCATAGTACTGAAAAATATGTTCAATAATGAGAACTGAGACATTCTTTATACAAACAAGCACAACAAAACACACAACATAAAACATAAAGAGATCTTTTTTCAAATTAAATTGTGAGATACAGTACACTAATTGCAGATTATGTAGTTAAAGTACTGTGTTGTCTCAACCACCCATGGTTAGGTGAAATAGGGACATTTGCTAGGTGACATTTGGGTTTGTTCATATACAATCCAACATTAGATTTAAACAACCCAGGGTTTTTTAGAATGTGATCATTTGTAAGTCTACAACACTCTTCCGTTCATACATCTACAAAAACTCTTAGGGACTCCTTTTAATTTCAGAAATTCAGTGTGGTTTCACTCTCATAACCCAACTGTGTTTGAAAAAAGAGAAAGAAAAAGTGTTCAAGAAGGAAAGTGAAAGATAAACAATGTGAATTCCGAAAATAGTGATTCATGTGATAAACATTACTCAAATATCAATGTTACTTAAATAGATTGTTATTAAACACACAAAGTATGAATAAAACACTTTAGACGTCACACATTACATATAAACCACATACATTCACGCTGCTGAATACTTACAAAACATCACTAGCGATGCGTGTTATTCTTCGAATATCCTAAACATCAACTTTTAACCAGAAACACCCCACAGTAGGTTTATCGTACATTAGAGGGAATTTCTAATGTCTGCCCCCAGTTGTCAGTAGTAAGGCGAGAGAAAAAGCCCCTGTTAACTGAGCTGAGACCCTTGCATTCAGCACACCCACACAGCCTGCGCTGTCAACTCCCCGATACTTCTCAAAGTGATAAGACACACACACAGATATCTCAATAATTTAACATGCAGACTAGCCAAATGTAATTCCCAGAGGTGAAAGGAAAGTGAAGGGGAGAGGTGCTCTGAAAGGGAAACAGAAAGAAGGAACGCATTTAATGTAGCAATTTAATCAGTTAAAAAGCCCCTAATGTCGAATTTCTTTGTCTTTGTTTGTGCGCTGCACGTCCTCTGGACAAAGTGGGCGAGAACACCGTGATTCAGCACTGTGGTCACATGACCATCAGGAGATCCCTCCACATCACAGTCACGTGATTGGCTGGAAGCATCTCCCACAGCCTAAGCTGCTTCCCAGAAACCTGAGCTCAGAGAAAGAGGGAGGGAGAGAGAGAGCATAGCAGCATAGTAGCATTGCACCACTGCTTACACTAAATATGTAATCTGTTTATATCCTGTTTAACCCTTCAATGTATTTTTGATAATTCTTTTCATGATCTAGGTAAAAAAGAAAATTATAACATGGCTCATTTTTTTTATAGACGTACATTCACTGAAGGCCTTAACCTACTGTAATAGCTGAAATCTCTAATAGGAGTTAGTTGATGCAAAGTTACCTATACTCAGTTTGATTTCCAAAATTGACTATTTGACTTTTTGTATTATGTTAGTTTAGCAATTATAATGTTCTACATAACAACATGCAACCACCATCTTTATAAATACGATTGCAGACGCACAGTCAACTGCTTGCAGGGTTGCCAAATCTGCATCTCAAAATCAGCCCCACAGCTATTAAAACTAGTCAAAAAACAGCCCAATGTCCCAAAATCCTTTCACTTTTAACCTGAGAAAAACAACCCACAGCAATCCCACAATGCACCATTTTATAAGTAAAAAATGTGAGTAAAAAGGTAGAGAACGTGATCAACATCTTATGAAACACACCATCTTTACACTCATGCACAAACAAACATGCTTAAATGACTAGCCTAGTAGCCTTGTAGAGTTCGGTTGAGAAAACACTGGAGTGGGTGGAAGGTGCTGGTGGTTTTACATCGTGGGGCCACAAGGGTCACGGTCCCGCCTCTAATACATCTGCTATTGGCATATCATAACCTTAATACAGCTTCACATGTTCTTGTACTGAATATATTAAATTTCAGGAAACGGTATTACTGGTAATTTATGTATGTGGTACCTAGTACATTTCCGTAAAATGCCACAGAATGATGACATTTTGTGAAGAGATCTGAAGAGTCTGAATACACATTAGATCAAGAATTTCTTCATTGGGGCTTGTTAAATGACATTATGGGGAAACTGAGCGTTGTTATTATGTTGTAATAACATAATATATTTAACATTTTACATCTATGTTCTTCATAGACAAGTACTTACAAGAACTATACAAATAGTATGCATGCAGAAAAATGAAAGAGTTAATAATTTTTGCATCCAGTTACATTAAATGCGGACTACAGCTGTTAACCTTAAAAAGTTCTGCAAAAGCATGATAAAACACTATAAACGTCCATATGACTTATTTTCTCAGACTTATGCAGCCTCATGAGCTACTGAGTGAATCATTACATCAAATACATATTTGATCTTTGAGTTAATTATTCAGGTTGAAATGAAAATATGAAGTGCATTTGACAACTAAAACATTAAGTACAAATGGTTTACTCAAGTAGATTTCTTTCAGCTTTGATGTATATAGTTTGATGTATAGTTTTGAGTCATTTTCAAACAAGTTGTTTTCTACTTTCAAGTCATAAAGCATAAAGAATTTTTCAGTGGTCTTGTTTTCGAAAGCAAGCTTTAAAAACTAATAAGAATGAGAAGAATGTCACATTTAAAATGTCTTTATCCTATAAGAGCTGTCTTTTGGTTATATTGTTGCCCGTGAATAAAAAAAAGCAAGTGTTTCCTGATAGAACCTGAGGCAGGCTAACATTTTACGTCATTGTCGGCCCCCTGGTATCTGTTCTGACTAAAGTCTTGAATTAATAGACTTTTGAAGAGTCTAATTTGTAAAGAGAAATGCCTGTCAATACACTATGTCATAATGGGAGCTTTCTGATCTTGTGGTTTGTGTTGACAGTTTGTTGGTTAGTGGATTGTGAAAAAATGCTGTAGGAGGCTGGAGTTTCTGGGTCTGCTTATTGCTTATTACACATGCATAGTCAATTACAGTAAACTCATGTTCAGGTACTTTTTGATAATCAAATCAATGCATTTTTGTTTTACTGAAGATAAGAGGGATTATGCATGTCTGGAATAGTGAGTCATGCTTTTTTAGCTACACTGTAAAAAAACTACATTTAATCTAGCAAATGGGGCTTTTGTGTCACAAACTCAGAAATTTGAATTACTTTGAAACTACTGCCAGGCCAACAATATTAAACAATAGGCCAACAATGATGCCATCTCAACTAGCCTGACTTTATTGTCTAAAAAACGAATTCTTATTGAACAATGCTGCTTCTGCGTGAGCTCCCATACTGCAACGTGAATAAATAATAAAGTTAAGGTTATTGAGTTTTTATGTTTTATATTTGCTGTTTTGTTGTTCCATTAAAACATATTTAAGAATAAAATAATGACAAATGGAAAATTTGCAAAGAATTACAAAATGTATTCAGAGAACTTCAACATTTCTCACATTATCACAGTTTATTCGCTATAGTTTAGAAAATGGTCATAAAATATGACGAGAACTCTTAAAATCTATAATCTTGATAATGACATATTACTTTAATAGAAAGTTATGTAATGTATTAGGTTGAATAGCTGTCAAATATAAATACACAATTTGATAATAACAATTTAGGGCAACCAGTTGACCCTTCGCCTGGCGTTTGATTGACAGGTGATCGGACCAATCATAACGCCGATATTATCCTGTTGCTATTCGCCATTTTGTCAGACAATCCAAGCATAGTTTAACCAGCTGCCCATTATGCGATTTTAAAAAGTCCTTCGATATTGTTCTTGGCCATCACACAGTTAAATGTCATATCAGATGTGGAATCTTAGCTGTCATAATGTACAACAATATATATATGTATATATATATATAAAAGGGGGTGCGCTTTGCAAAGGGTCAATTAACAAGCAATGCTTAATTTTGTTCATTCTGTGGTGTACAAAGCTTGCATAAGCAATTAAAGAAAAACACATTAGCAAAACATGGTCAGGTCAATGTGTCTGAATTATTTGGTACCAAATTTATATACATTTTACTGTTAATCCACTGTATGAAGAAATTTGGATATAATATGTCGCAGTTGACTTTATTTTGCTATCCTTACTTACATAAATGTACCCACTAGCAAAAAAACATATACTGTATATTAAATATATTTGGTGTCTGAATATTTTTTGCTCTGACTGTACATTTTATACATTGTAGGAGTGCTTTATGGGTAAAATATTTTTTGGTAAATGTGACACAAAGCAAAGTCATTGTCTGTACTGACACACTCACACTATTTTTGAAATAGTTGACATAATCTAACAAGGTGTGAACCGACAGTAATTTCACACAGAGACACCGCTGATTGACTAAATAGCCTTTTCTGAGTTATCACATTCATTTGCTCTGTAGAATAGAAACGGTTGCCTTTCTTCCAGAAGTAGATATAAAAGGTTATCCAATAGCAACATTCATCTTTTAAAGATCACGTATCGCAGGCATTTTCTGCCAATCTCATATTAATCTTGAGTGCCTATACAGTAGTATTGCATACATCGTATCTTCGAAGAGTACTTTGTTTGATAAAATTTATTACAGAGAGGTAATGCACGTACACGCCGATTGTCAACAAAACACAGACGTATGACTTAGTTTGACTTACCCCATGCAGTTCATGCTCGGCATCTTTTAGCACTGGAACAGCGACACAGGGATCCAGAATTATAAAAAACGTCTACCTCGTTTTTTAACAATTTGACCATGTTAAGCATCAGAAGCCCGCACATTTAACAGTGTAAAAAAATCCGAATGAATGACATAGCATGATACCCGATTATTAAATAAGAACGCAAAGTCATGTTCTAAAGTATTCACTAAATCAGCCTTCTGGAACAACTTAAGGTAAATTTCAGCTGTGGATTCACCAAAGACCCGTGATTAAGGGCAAGTCCATTTTGTTAATTAACATAGACTCAAAATGCTTCACAGAACAAGTCAGTTCCTGTTCAATTCAGGCCTTATCAAGTAATCGGTACCAGCTCCACTTACCTCTGACTATTAACTATACACAACACGGCGGGCTCCGGTTTACCATTAGGGCTCGTGGCCAAGATAACAAGCTTGATACAGAGACTGCAGAATCAGGGCAGTATGGCCTGGTTTATTACAAGAGCGCAGATAAAGTAGCTCTCCCAGCTTAGTACATCAATAATGTAGAGTGTTGCTATCCACAACCTGGGCCAACTAGACAGATTCAGGACATTCACTGTACCCTTTGTCAAAAAGGGCTTTCCATGTCTGCTGTTTTTCTCTATCAAAGATCTTATCACTTATATACTTTGCGGTCGGTAGAGGACAACAAATTACTCAATTATCTGTTTGTTTCATTTTAATGTAAGATAAAATATTCTTTAGGGGTCCAGAAAAAAATCTATAAACAATTATTTTTGTGTGGATGCTGCACTTAAAGTTAACACTAAAGTTAAAAAAAATCCATTCTTTTTTAATGTAGTTCAGTCATTTATTCATCCTAATCATAGTCTTGCATCGCCAGATCTTGATAATAAAGGTTTAGGAGCCAGTGCTGCTTTGAATGGCCAAGGACCACCCAAGAGGCTATATGACTTAGAGGTAAAGCAAGCAATCAATTGCATTTTGTTTTGTCCCACGTCATATTTAGGAACGTGGAAATGTCCCCACAGTAACCAGTGTTCATTCTCGAACGTGTCAAAAGTTACCAACAGCAATGTTTTTGAGTTATGCCTTAAATCTTGCAAACTTCATAATTCAGCATTTAATTGATTGTCATTGTCAATGATCAGCTCAGCTTACTTCTTCCATCAGACAGGTTTAAGTTGTTTGCAGGCAGACCGGTAAAGAACGAGACACACGTCAACCAGGAATCCTGTAGAATTAAACCAAACAGAGGATGACTTTGAATCTGCTGAAGTGTTGGGTTAAGTGTGCCATATGCACCAGACATTCAGCAAGCGGCCAGTAGGTGTTACGTCTGAGACTAGTCACAACTTCAGAACAATGTCTGGGTTTTTGAAACAAATTTCATATCCCAAACATACTCCTGCTTGTTTCAGCCTGTTCAAGCCAGGGCCATTTTCATATCTTTTACAAATATAAATAAACAAGACTACTGGTTTAAAAGCTACAACCACAGTGTCTGCTCCAGACCCTCCAGCGGGGGCCATTTTCCATGACTTAAAACAGACAATGCTAGCTTGCATATGATAGAAAAGTCATGACAAGCACACACACACAATTCAATTTTCATTGTGATCTTATTTTTTTGGCCTTGCTTGCTGTATGAGCCCAGACTAATGAAATGAGCTTTCTCTTTGTGTCTATGTGGAGGTCAGCGAGTACATGTAGGGCGTAATTGATGTCTACAGTAATGGGGGAGGGGTTGTTGGTAAAAAGGTGAGTTATTGATGTCTGTGCGACTAGTTGTCATGTTTAGGTCACTTTGGCTAAGTACCTTCTAAATATTCAGCATCTGGCTCAAGGGCACAGGAAACAGACCATAGGACGGCAACAGGACAGAACACGGTGCAGACAGAACAGAAATGGAAAGGAGCAGAAGACAAAGGGACAATCCATCAACCTCTTTTATCACTGCAGAGCAAGGGTTAGAAAGAAAAGTACAGGGAACTTACCAAAAGAAACACCTTTGGGTAAATCTAATCATTTACTGAAAACCCCACACCAAGTTCTCCTTCTCCCACATCAAAACCTCAAAGCAAATGCTATATGAAAAATGGACACCCTCATCTGAAGAACAACATACGCATTATATCACATGAGGCTTAAAATGCTTGACTGTCTTTACATAAAGAAATCAACTCAGATGACATAAAAACATGTTGTATAACACAAAATATTTACTAAAACTTCACAACTAAACACTGATGAATGTGAGGACGGCCACTACCCTCAAGCCAATGCTGACCTGTCTAAAAAGTTATAATGTATTAATATTATAAACTATATTAATATTTTTTAATAAATCTGGGATGACGTTTGTCAATTAAAAGACAATTAAAAAAAAATAGCTTGGCGTGCTGTCCAGGGAGAGGGCTATGGGGTCGGTATTCTTTCACGAACCCAGAGCACTCCCCCTTGTTCGGGGTGAGAGTTCCGATTTCTGTTTTGCCCGATCCCGGAGCGCCCCCCCTCCGGGTAGAAGGAGGGTTAGATAGTGAGGAGTCAGGGTGGAGGAGGGATGCTTAAAAAATGTAGAGTAAAGGATGTAAGGCGATTTCACCATTTATATGGTTTGCTCTTGATTTGATAGGATAGGAGATGCAATGGCTAATAGCTGGCAGCTGCGTAATGATTTGCACGTGTTCATCCCGAATTTGTTAATAAAACATCATATAGAGTCACTGCGGCCCGTGAATGCCCAAGGATGTAATGTACGGGCATTAAGTTATATGTTTGATGTAGGAACTGTAGAGTTGCATTCAAGTGACATCATCATGTTGTGACTCATCAGCAAAAGCTCCTGTGCTGAAGTCATAAACCTGCAGTGTCAGATGGAAGTGCCTTGTAACTGATCCTGGATCTGCTTTAAGTTGGCATGATCAATCTGCTGTGAGTCATCAGGGTGCACCATCACCCATATGCCAGGAATTAAAGTCACTGCTGCTTACCTTGAAATCGATAAAGAGAGAATGTAAAGAAATTAGCTGAGGTTGCTAACTGTAAACACACTTGTCAATCATCCACGCCCAGTTATGACAGGAACTCCGTTCATATACCAATATAGAACTGTGTGTTTGTGCTACACAACATACTTTCAGCAGAAAAAAAATTATTTACACAGATTGTTTTGACCATAGATATAAATAACTGGATGTTGCATTAGCATCTGTTTCTATGGGCCGCTATACTTGTCCACCATATTGGAACGGTGTGAGCCGGTTCTTGTGCATTTGGGTTACTTTTTAACGGTTGCTGCATGTTGTTTTTCCACAGGTTATGGGTGGAAGGATTTTGTTATAAAGCTGTCGATTTTACAATAATTGCATTGAATTGCAAGTTCTGTTATTTGGAATAGGGGATATCAGGTTGTGATGAATGTTTTCTTTTCACAGATCTCGCAACCCTACTAAGCCGGTCCGTCAACCCTCAAGAGCAAACTGACTCTGAAAACCTATTAACTGTTGTGAAAACTTATATTTGCTATTTTAGCACATGACAACGAACGAAAGGATCTCCCATTTTTCGGGAATTTAATTTCCCATGGGTTGTTTAACAGTTGCACAGGAAAAAGCGTGGATGCACAGTAACATCTGTTTATTGTTGCTTTGAAACCATCTATACATGAACATTTTAAAAAACGCAAACAAACTCCATCGTTTTACAGTAATCGTTGTCATGTAAATGTCTTCCGAAAAATATTATTTCAGAAATAATACTTCTACATCTTAACCTACCAACGGCTTACAGCCTTACCAGACTGTCTCACAATGTGTTCCTGTTTGGAGTCTATCAGAAACAAACCCACACAAACACTTGCCTTATCTGGTCTTTTGTCCCCTGGCAGAATATCGGAGGGGTCACGACACAGCACTTCCTCAATTTACTGTCTGCTCCCTGAACCTTCACCTTTCCCACATTTCTCACATACTTAATCTGCAGATGCATACGGGATCCAAAAAGACTCACATTTCCACTGTCAACCCATCCTGAAATATGAAACACATTTACCAGTGTCTCTTATGTCCTTTAAGTCACTTGTGGATCCAAATCGGATCTGACATCTGTCTATTTGACGAAGGTCTAGACATAGTACTTTAAATGTGTAAAGTACTAAATTAATAATAAATCTGATGTGATAAATCAAATATCAGAAGAATGCTAAAATCTGCACATGCACACATTGAGGAAATACAGAAAGCTACTTATGCAAAAACCACAAGAGAGCGTCAACTCGGAGCTACTTTCACTTGGCAAACTGCCTGGCAGCAACACGAAGGAAGACACAAGGTATGGGCCTGTGTCTAACATTTATGCATTTGGCAGACGCTTTTATCCTAAGCGACTTATATTGCATTATACTATACACTGCTACTTAGTATGTACAATCCCCTGGAATCGAAACCATGACATTGGCGTTGCCAGCACCATGTTCTAACCCCTGAGCTACAAGAAAGCTTCATCATAAAACCACTCATTGACTGTGTGTGTATCATTATGCAACAGCTTTGAGTTTTTGACAGTAAGTGACTGAGTGTGTGTATGAAAGAGTGAGAGAGAGCGGGAAAGAGGAAGGCAGGCAGGTACAGCATTCATTTTAAATTGGCATGTACTACATGTCACAAGTTGATAGAGTGTACACATACAGATACTAGCTTTAGGTATAAGTTTTTATTCCTTAAAGAAGAATTATTTCTCAAAGAAGTTCTTTAAAGTATAGAGCAGTGGGTCAAGTATGTCACTATTAAAGGGATAGTTCAGGGATAGATCCATGTTGGTAACTGACCAACAGCATTACCCATTGACTTGCATTTTTTGCGCATCTATACAATCGAAGTAAATGGGTACCGCCATTGTTCAGTTATCAACCATCTTCTTTTCTACAGAATAAAGAAAGTCATGCAGGTTTAAAATAACAAGTGGGTGAGTAAATAATTACATCATTTTCATTTTTGGGCGAACTGCCCCTTTAAGCTTTCTTTTTTACATGTCTGCTATGTGTTCTCACAGGGTTGACAGTTAAATGATGTAATATGTATAAATGAATGTCCAAATATGCTGATGAGTCTGTAAGCAGACAGAGAAAAGGATATATTTATCCAACATAATTTTAGAGTTGAATCTGTCTTATTTTAGTACCCAAAACAGTTTATGTGTTTAGTGCTATGAGACTCCTATAAAAACATATTCAGTGCTCAAAAACTCATTTACATATTTAGTGCACTAACCTGCTTTTCTTCATGTCTCGCTTGCATGATGAATAGAACATTTTAGAAAAGCAAGTGGAACTTTTCTCTTTTCTGTGAAAGACCATTGACAAGAGTCCTTGCAACATACAACATGTTTGATGGGCGAGAGAGACCTGCCCCTCCCCTTTACCAGTCAGACAGTCTGTGGTGCTGGGGGCTGAAGGGTCTGGAAATTATGCCGTTTTTTAACATATAGACTGAATCCACACTGACTTTCCTGACAGACATTAGCCAGACTTAAGTCTCCTTCTCGGGCCATCATTCAAACTCTGTTTCCATCCATTCATCTCATTCTGTCTCTCTTGCTTATATCCTTAAGGTATTCTCTGGGGAATTCATAATTTTGTAAATAGTTTCTCTATACAGGGGCTGTCAAGCACCAAATACAAGCATAAGAGAAGCATGATAAATATGGAGCATATCACTTGTGTGAAATATTCCAAGACTTCTTTGTTTGAAGACGAGCTGAAATATAAGGTGACATTGAATTAAAATCATGAGACAATTTTGGTTGCTGTTAGTTTATGTAAATAAGCAGGCTGGACATTGTTCTATAAATAAGCTCTTGTGATTTTTTTACATTTCTGGGTAAAAAATGTAATCAATTATCTATGAGTTTATATATTGAAGTACACATGATGATGCTCAATCGGTTTACTTTTATTGTACAGAAAAATGTTACAGAAAGACAGGTTAAGTAAAAAAAGTAAAGATTTTTAGGCAACCTGATCATGTATACAAATATGTTAACTTGATGTAGGAACCGGAATAAAATAAAATAAAATTTGACACATGATGATGATGCTGACATGCAAATAGGCATATGCAACCATTTTAAACAGAACATAAAAACACTTTCAGACTCAAAATGCCACAATAAAATCTCCATGCAGATGTAAACGTACAGTATTTCACTCAAAGCTGAGATAAACACTCGCTCTTGCCGCCCTAGTGAGCTGGAAAAACAAAATTCACAAACAAAGGTGTGACCAGAGGTGGAGAGCCCTGCGGAGGTTTCCTACAGGTCCTGTTCAACTTTCCAGTGCCTCAAGACAACACACTTACACACAAAAAGTGTGTCTGTCTGTGTGTGTTACATATTGTGAGAAACACTTCTGTTTTCTGGAGATGCAGCTATTTTCATACAAGACAGCGATGACAAGACTCAACAGGTTGAAGCTACACCAAGAACGTTGGAGAAATATGTGTGTGTGTATACAGTCAATGTGATTTGGTATTCCACTCGGGGTATTAGAGGTCATTGAGTTTAAATATAGGCTTTCCGTGTCATTTCAATGTGTATATAAAGCATATACATGTGTACCAATGCAGCTATGGCCCCTTAAATAAACATTAGGCCTCTTGACAGTCAGTAACTCATGGGAAGGTCAGATCTTCATGTTTTTAGGATGCTCCATTGGCTAGCTATCAAAGTGCCTTAGCTATTATTTAGCATATGCATCTGTGCTGGCAGAAACGTTTCCCTTTTTGTTCCTCTCTGGTGGAAAGAGCTGAAACTGAAAACACACTAACATGACTAACCCCATCTTTCACACCATCTTACTTACTTTGTTTATATATTTTTTAATTTATATATGTATTTTAAGGGATAGTTGATGGAAAAACTGAAAATTATTTCATAATTTAGGCTACTCGTTGTGATTTCATTCCAAACCTGACATTCTTTTTTTGGGGGGAGCAGATTTACCAAATAGGACTTAAGCATGTTGCTATGCATATATATTTGACAAACATTTGTATTTATGCATTTGGCAGATATTGTTATTCAAAGCGATCTGCTGTATATTTTTATAATTTATCAGTACGCCATTAACAAAGTAATGAACTGCCTAAAATGCACTCCTTTTGGAACCTTTCTAGAATTGGTGCAATGTCCTAATAACCAATAAGGAATGATTTTCCCAAAATAAAACTCTGAATAAAAGTCTTTTATTCACCTTCATGTGGTTCAAAACCTGTTTTCGACTCTTTATTCTGTGGAAAGCAAATGAAGATATTTTGAAAAATGTCTCAGTGGTTTCGTTTCCATTCAATGGAAGTCAAAGGGGTCCAATGGTTTTTGGTTACCAACAAACTTCAATATATTTTATTTTGTGTTCTGCATAAAAAATAAAGACAAATAAGTGTGGAATGACTGTGTAAGGCTTTTCATTTTGGGGCATTATCCCTTAGCATTATCATAGCGAACAGTTTTGGGGTAAATAATCAGATTGAATGAATTATGATTAGTATATTTATAATTATAAATATTTTTTTTTTGCATTCAACTTCACCATTGTCAATTCCTTTTTAATTACACAGCAATGCACAAAGATAAATATGTTGATAATAATTTGGTCAATTTTATGTATCCTAAGAAGCAGCATAACATAAAACCATTGAGACATTTATCAAAATATCTTCTTTTGTGGTCTTTTGTGTTTGAACAACATAAACACCTCGTTCTCACTTCCGACTCGTCACATATTGATGTTCGGGCAGCGTGCCTCTTTATTGACTTTTAACGCGCAGGGTAATCCTTTGGCATCGTTTTTCTATGAGCAGAGTATTCCTTTGCTTAAGGTTGTTCGCTATACACTCCAGACCAAGACCTGTTTTATTCATTGCATTTGTAAAAATATAATTGGTTTCATAAATATTTATAGTTTCAAAGACATTTGGAGCACCCACCCTTGCCCAAAACCTAACCACTTTTCAACCATATAAAAAACAACGACACTTTTTTATGAATAAAAGTACAGTCACAGGTATTTATTGCACAAACTGACCAAAAAAACTGTATGAAAGTATTACAAACAAACAACCTGTGTTGCGGACCTTTTGAACCGAAGCTCTACAATAACTTTATAGGGAGAACTCTGCGTCTGTGAATGCACGCAGTCAGACACTGTGACTGCTTGTATCTTGTTTTATATAATAAATAAACTGTTACGTTACTTACTCAAACTGCCTGAATAGTGTCACGTAAACCCAATTATCCTGTCTTTTAAACTGAAAATCAACCCCCAACATGTAATGATTGTAAAATGTGACGAATCAGGTGTGAGAATGTGTTCGAATAAAAATAATTACCATTACAAAAAATCTATTCTATCTTCTGGTGTTATGCCATCTTCTATGTATGTTTCCCGAACTTCAACTCTGTTCTTCCTTGTAAACATGGCTTTACAGAATGTACTGTACTTATTGTTATCTCACTGGCAAAAAGTTAAATGCTCTCTCATTTGTAAATCGCTTTGGATAAGAACGTCTGCTAAATGAATAAATGGAAATGCACAAGTGTGGGCACTGGGCAGCCATGCCTTCTGGATCACTGTGACAGCCATAAAGTCACATTATAATATAGAATTTACATTTGTAAATCTACACACCGGTCCATGATACTCACACTGGTTTTGCATATCATTTGTCATAGGGTGTGTAGATGAAGAGGGCAACATAATCCACCATGTGCTGTGGTACTGTATTAAAAAGTGCTAAGAAGTTGAGTTGCTTAGGACAGTATGTCAGTTTTTGAGCTGACTGAAAATATACTTTAAACTGTAACATTAACTGTAATAAGAGAGAGAGAGAGAGAGAGAGAGAGAGAGAGAGAGAGAGAGAGAAGGAAAGAGAGAGTTTGTTAAGGTAAGGGTCAGCCTCAGGGGAATTCCCTTTCATTGAAGTTCTTGTGAAACAGTCTACATAGATTATTTATTAGCTACCCTGGAATTTTACAAAGCAACTTCATAGAACACTAATGACTCTCTCTGTGTGTGTGTGTGTGTGTGTGTGTGTAGGATCAGGTTCAAAGCCTCGACCCAGAGCAGGACTCTAAACAAACCTGGTTAGTTTCTGTGGGCAGCAGACGAGGGTCATTTGTTTAGTTCCAGGCACAGTTGGATGTTCTCATCCCCTGAAATAAAAAAGGCATTTAAAATCATAGATTCAAAATCATCCTTAAAGCTGAAAATATAAAGAATTTTAAAAAATATAAAGAAAATATAAAGAAATTTAAACAAGTAAAAAATGATTAAAGTTCAGTCTCTAATAAAATGTAAGCAAATTTATGACACGACCAAAGGATTTTCCATGTGCATAGGATTTAATGTAGCGCCCACAGTAGCATCATTGCAGCAAGTTTGCCAAGTGCATGTTTGCATTACATTTTTTAGAAAATGTAATAATCGAGTTATAGCTAAAGGTATACAATCCATAATCATGAGGCACTAAGAGTTATGGTTCAGCTATAAAACCAATAAACACATACCCCCAATTTGGAAACACACACACACGGTACGTTTTGTTTAAAGGCATCTGGCACTTTCTCAGTGGAAATCACAGTTAAACAAATTAATCTCTTTCTCCGTGAACTGAACACATAAGCAGGCTGACCAAACACAGCTCAAGTCATATATTCTGCTCTTATCGCTGGATTCTGGACCCGCTATCTTAAGTAAACCTCCACATCTTCTCCCTGTCCTACACACACACAGAACAGCCGGCTACACTAACAACTCATCAGTGGAATACAAAAAAGAAGATAGTGGGAGAACAGGAACTTCAGAGTTTTCCTGAAAGTCACAGAGATAGCCTTCAACAAAAAAACATTCTGTGGTAAGCGAAAAAAAAGGTAAGTGAAACTGTTTAACGCTCTCCCTCTCTCAAATACACACAGGTGCTTTCGAAGACCCTGAGAAGTAAGGTGATGTACAGATGAGAAAAACTATTTACGCCCACTGAATGTGTATTTATTTTAAGCCATCTGATTACATTCAAGGAATGTGTCAATGAGCTTGTGTTTGTGATTGTACCAGTTTTACAATGTTGGTCAAATCAGATTAGTTTGGGTTTTGTGAGGGTTAGGCTATAGTAAAAATCATTCTGTTACAATGACGCCATATGAGGCACACATTTACCAAAAAAGTCTGCATAAACCTACTATAGTATATGTGTTGCTGCAACTTACTTAGTCTTACGAAAATCAATGTAAGGGAAAACCCCACAATTCATACAGTTAAACACAAACTACCATACAATGTAAGGTATGTGAACGCAGCGACTCATAGACTTCTGTATTTAATTTAAAAACATTTAATCATTTCTAATACAATTATATGTACTTAATAAGCTTCATACTACCCCAAAAAGAGACAATTTTACGTTTAACTTGATTTTCAACACAAAACAGAAAGCTATATTAAATTTATATATTGAATATATTGCTGTCCTTCCGAAACCTCTTCCGTTTTTCAGGGAATGGAAAAAACGTACATTTTAAATGATTACTGTAAATACTTGTCAAAGCTAACGAGTATTAGCAAATATAATGAATTATTAATTAAGTCACGAAATATGGAAACAAAAGGTTTCAGAATGACAGAAGTAATTTATAGTAAATAGTTAACATTTGTATTGAGCTTTATATTGAATCAAGTATAATATAAGATGTACTAATAACATGTTCTAAATCTTCTTTTTTGTCTCTCTTTTTCTAAACCTCTTGGACAACTCTGATATGTTGCGTAAAACCTTAAGAACGGAGGCCTGACAGGCACACACACTCAAATCTAAGAAAATCCCACATAAATCTTCAGACTTCATTCCCAAGCACACCCATCTCACACACTTACATTGTGTGATCTGGGAATGGACTAGAGTCCATCTGTTTAGTGTCATTCACACACATTCCTGATCAATCTCAGACTGAGTTCATGATACATAGACTAAACCTCACATTAAGATAACACTGGGAAATAAGTACGCATTTTTATCTTTCTGTGTGTGACTGTGAATGCAATAAATGTGGAGGAGAATATACTTACAGTACTGTAGGAGAACACATGATAATGTGATGTATCAGCGAGAAATACTTTGAAACATATTGTAGTGTATAACAGTTTGATTAACTCAACAGTCATGTGATATGTACATTGTATTTGTATTGGTATAACCATTTTATTACAATATTTGCAAAAACATGGTAATTGTAAGAATAATATACTTATAAGCATATGACAATAATATAAAAGCTTACAAACAAGTTTTCGAAAAATTAATTGTATCCATTGTATGGAGACAAAACTGAGACATTTTTCAAAATAATTTTTTTTGTCTTGCAGAAGAAAGAGTCATATACCGGTTTAAATGACATGAGGTAGAATAAATCATGCAAACATATTTGGGTGAACTGTGATTGACAGCTGGGTTTCTCATAAGATGCATTTAGCATTTAGGAAAACACTCTTGAAAAACAAACACCAGCTGTAGAGGCATTTCCTCAACAAACACCTGCAAGCAGTCACAGGCGGAGAACATCCCTCTGCAAAAAACACATGTTCCTTCCCACAAACACAGAGAACGTCCCTCTCCCTCCCTCGTTCTCCTCTCATCACCTCTCACAATGCTGTTTTCCAAACTTGACCACGTCAACTGAAACAGCCCTTGTTCGCCTCACAGGGTTGTGCCTTTGTTTATATTTTGACTGTATCCTAGCAACTGCACTGTTTTTGCTTACAGATCCCCACCGCCCCAGTGCTGGGCGACCCGCAGGCTGTTTCTCCATGTCTCTCTATCTCTCTCCCTCCCCAACACATCTGCTCCACATTCACGTAAGGGCACTAAAAAGCCTTAACTTGAAAAATCGAGAGAAGAAAAGGATGGAAAAAAAGCTTTCGAGCTACGCGGTGCACGTGCAGGAAAAATGTGACTCAGAAAAAATCAGAATGACAGTGGAGAGCAATATAAAAAGCGCTCTGGAGTTTATGGTTGCAGTAAAAGGTTCTCAGTGTTTCTGGTTTGTTTGCCAGGTTATTTGGCTCCGGGGTTCACAGTGCTGGCAAAAGTTGGAGAATGAAGCTTTACTCTCTCTCTCTACATTCACACAGTGCTGTGGCTCATTTAAGAGTCACTTGCTGGGTTCAGTGTCAGTCCAATGGATTATCAACACAATAGGGTTACTTATTGACATCCCAGTGCAGTCAATATGGAGATGCTGAGATCCTTGAGTGAGGCGATTCATTTAATAAGGCAACTATTGGAGCACAATGAAGCTATCTATTCACTTCTCAAACTGCATGTTTCTCTGTCTTTCTCCTGAGGTCATTGGGTTTCCCACACCTGGTATCCATATGTGAACCAGTGCCGCTGTAATGCTGAGATTTATTTAAAATATGTGACTAACTTTTAAAAACTTTTCATTTTTCATTAGAAGTCAAAGCATAGTTTTCAATTACCTGACACGTCATAATTATATTATAGGGCATTCTGACTTCTTTTTAATGTTAAACCTGCTCTCATGCTTGACATGGGCTACTTGTCAAAAAACGAGTTGGACGTATGACGTAGTATTTCTGTGTTAGATACACTCACCCAACACTCTTACAAATAAAGGTGCTTCACGATGCCATAGAAGAACCTCCTTTGTCTGAACGGTTCTATAAACAACCTTTAAAGCATAACTGCACCCAAAAATTCAAATTCTATCATGAATTACTCACCACTAGTTTTTACAGACATGTATAAATTTATTTTGGAATAATGTTAGCAACCAACATTTCTGAAGCACCATTGGCTGCCATAGTAGGGAAAAAATGTAGTAATGTTTTGGTTTATGGCAGTCAATGGTGCTTTAACTGTTGGTTGCCAACATTATTCCAAAATATTTCTCTTTGTGTTAAACCGAACAAAGAAATGTGTACATGTTTGGAACAACTATAGAATATACATTTTTGGGTTGAGCATCCCTTTGACGTCTGAAGAACCTTTCTGACTCACAAAAGGTTCTTTGTGGCGAAAAAAGGTTCTTCAGATTATAAAAAGGTAAGAAAGAGATGGTTCCTTAAAGAACCTTCATTGTGGAACCATCTTAAAAATAAGCACGTTTAGTATTGAGTGTGAAGGTTCGTATCGGTTTTGAAACGTTTTTTTTTTAAATAGTAAATTCCCTTACGTAACAACATTTCTTAGTCCCTTATTGGACAATTCTCACGGAAAGGCACGCCCAGACGTCAACCAGGGAGAGTGGGAGAAAGAGCAAGCCCATGTTCTCTTTCGTTTGCAAAGTTCAACTATGTTTGAATGTTCACTGCATTTCGGTCCAAAAACATAACAGCAAATCCAATAAATTGGATGCCATTTGGCAGGTTATTCAGATGATCCGGTTTTCCCAAATAGCTTTTAATATGTATTAATTTAATATGTTGTTTCTGTGAAGTTCATCTTTACATACTCTTTGCATATACACTCGTGTCGACACACAGCATCGTATCATACAGCCAGACTGGAGACCGTGGGACTTTCTGAAGCTCTAATGTGGAAAATATGAAAATAAGTGCGCAAAACTGTACATGTTCAAATTTGAACGATTGACTTCTGTACATTCCAACTGATTTCTGTGCTAATATTTGCCAACATCCACTGAGGTACCTGCCCAAAACAAGAGAAGAAAGGAATAAAGAAAACCTGACAAGAGTGCAAACAGTTCCTGTAAAGAAAAGCTCTAATATAAAGAGCTCTATACAAGCAAATGTAAAACCAGGCCTGCAAAAGCCTTTCATTCTCTTCAAACCCCATTAAAACTATACAAATCCTTCAATCCCTGTTGTCTTTCCACTGCAGCAAATATGCCTTTCCTCCAAAACATCAAATTTCCTCTACTTTTCTTCAATCTCTGGCTAGTTTTGGAAAGAGCCGCGAACAAACGTGAGCCGAGTCTCATCCCGCAGTGCTGTCTGCATTCTCTGAGCTTAGCATTGTAAACAGTGGCACCTTCCTGACTGCATTTTTCCATTGTAACACGGCAGAGAGTCATGAAACACTATAGCCAGAGGGATCCAGAACCAGCATGCTTACTCAACATTCCCGTGAAGTTTATATTGTTTTGGATGTACAATATATGATCAAATGTTTGTGGACTTCCCTTCTAATAAATGTGTTTGACTAGGACAAAGCTTAATACTACTGTAAAATCACAATCTTGAAGACTGTTGTAACAATATTGGTAGGAAATAACAAAGTATTTTAATTTGAAGGTAATTATGTCAAATTTTTGGCTGTATTTTGTAACAAAACAAGGTGGCAAACGTTTAGCCTTAATGATGACCGCATCACTGACCACAAGAATTAAAGCTAGAAAAATTTTTAATTCATCACTAAAATTGTACAAAAATCTAAAGAATATATAGAAAAAAAAAGAAAATAGAATGAAAAAAAATCCACTGACCAAGAGAAACTTGGTCCCTTTTAATTCAGTTTATCACATATTTTACAAATGAATGAACTGGCTTTTCCAGTTGGACCCTTTTTAGCGATTTAACTCTCACAACACACAGATGAATAACAGAATGTCAGGATTTTTGTTTAGAGAGCCTGAGAGAATAATATGATCTGGAATAAAAGCAGTGTCTGTCTGTGGCCTTTATTCTATATTCTATATTCTTTCTTCAGGATCAGAACCTGAGACCTACAGGAGAGATAAGCTGAAACATATGTGTCTGTGTGCCTTGAGGGGGTGTGGGGCTGGAATTTGTGGGTGGCATAAAAATGAGTTTTTTCTTTTGTCCTCCCATCACTCTTTTAATATACCCATGAACACACAGGGTACATTTACTTGAAATATTACATACATGATGTATAGACACAGTATGCGCCATCAAACTCCACAGACACATCGTATCACATCAGTTGGAGGTTTTGAATATCCATCTACTTATTCTTTCAAATGAAAGTGTATTACAAATTCAATAATCACACAGTCATATATAAATGCACACCGATCATAGACGCAGATTAAAACACACATGCACACATATTGTTTACATTCTTTCCCTGGGGTCCTTTATTGTCACAGACAGTTGATGTTTCAGTACAGCTTCGCCGTATGGTTTACGGTTACCAGAAAAATACCTTTCCACTCTCTTGCTCATAACCTTTGACCCCCTGTTACACTGTGGCAGAGAGGAGGGGAGGAGAAAAAAGCGAAAAGTAAATGGGGGTATAACAAAAAAGAACATGTGGTGACAGCTTAGCTAACCTGATGATGAACTGTTAGCCCCAGGCTCTTAAACGAAAATATGATCATATGCAGAAGTGTCATGCCTATTCAAGGGACTCAAGCTGCACCTCCTGCTGATCATTTGCATTAAACAGCTAATTCTGTCACCCCCCCAAATTGGTATGACCTTTTTCACATGAAATGACAAAGTCGCCTTTTACCATATGCATTGTTATAACTGGCTGTCAAGTTCAAATGCTAATTATTTTTTATTATAAGTAAATTATTTATAAGTAAAAAAGTTAATTAAAATATATGCATAATTACACTGGTGATATAAAATAATGTTGGCTATTTAAAGATGAAGTAATGTCTGCATTATGACAAATTAAGCAAAGGAACTAAGCAGCGTGAGTATCCTACACTGTCCTACAAACCCTGGTTTGGTAAATTCGAAATCAATACACTAAATGGAGTCGATGTGAGCTTTACAAGACATGGAAAAAATTAGCATAAAACATCCCTTTTTATTACTTCTAACTCTCTTATTTCTTTCAGTCAATGCCAAGTTTAAAGTTCCACGAGCTTGATTATTATTACTGGAAACCCGCATTTCTGTACTAAGCTCTATCTGCTGGGAAGTGATGTTGATTCTGAGTAGCTTGTGACTCAGATCCTTCAGATTTGCTTTGTGAGAATGGAGCAGATCGGCGTTCCAGTATAAGTGAAGGACATAGTATGTATTTGTGAGTGTATAAGATTAATACTGCAGATCTGCGCAGAGTAACATCAATCGTTGCTCCTCTTCATTACAGCAAAACAATTTATATTCACTTTTTTTGGGCACATTCACACTAGAGTTTTTGAGGCAGATCACTGTAATTATTCGGATGTCTATTTGAAAATGTTCAGCAAACACGAGAACACTTTTTTTGCAGACACTCTTGGGTGCATTGTAGAGCATTAAGCTTTTGTTACAATATACAAGAGGAATTACACTGAATTCACACTACTAGATAAAAAGTTGGTTATATGGGTTTGGTATGACATAAAGGTGAGAACATCATGACCAATAAAGACCAATAAAATTGTAGCACATTTCATTGAATGATTCAAATCAATTGACCCTTCGCAAGCATTTTGATTGACAGTAGATCTTACCAACCATAATGCCGATATTACGTCCTCCCGTGACCACTATTTTGTCCGACAAACAAACCAGTCCGACAAACCTGGCGTATAGAGCTTTGGTGATTAATATGAAAAAAAGCTTTTTAATTATTGAAATAGTAAACAGACAAATGCACCCGGCTTTAATAGACGTTCACACTATAACGATAAACGACAACCAAGTTATAACTTTTAAAAATCATTATAAATGAACGAGAATAGCAGAGTTCACATCACAACTATACCAATACATATACGAGATTGTTGGAATCATTAATGTACGTATTACAGACGGAAGCGTTCGGGAAATGGTGTTCAAGGCGCAATATAGTATTTATTGATATAATACTTACAAATGACATGTATGAGCAAGCTGGCAAGATATGCTTTGCATCCCTGTGATGTGATGAGTGCACCTTCAGACTTTAAAGAGCAGCATTTGTAGTGACATTTTAAAGGAGAGACGTTTTCAGCAATGATGTCGTAAAGCAACATATGTACAGTGTTTGTTGTATTTAACACACCGATGAACTGTTATTATTTTCTGTACTTAACTAATATTTAAAAGTTCATTTCGATTTCACAAAGAAAGATCACGGCCGACCAAAACTCTGCCCCTCTCGAAAACTGTCATTATTACTAATTTCGGAGTATATCTAAACACTCTATACACCACATTTAGGTTAGATATACATCCATTTGTGTGACAGTAGTAGCCTACTGCATCTTGCGAGATTAGAACAAATGTAACGTTATCGTCTGTTGGTGTGGATGCAAATATAGGTATAATTATTGTTACAGTTATCATAATTCCTGACTGCATCCCTCAAATGCATATTACAGACCTTTCTGTCTGAAATCAGTGTGTAAGTTTTCCAGAAATTCTTCACTATTTCCCCCAAGAGTGCACACATTTGCACTGGAAGCGCATGGCTGATACCGAAAGCTTTCGGACATAGCAAAAGGAATGAAGGGAGGTGGGGTTTTGCGAAGGAATGTTGAAAGCACACAAATGGGCAAATGTTCTCCAGTTATAACCCCTTTTGTAATGGTAAGAGACATATACCCACTATTGAATCAGAGCTTTGAGTTTGAACCACACTCTCAGATGCTCAGAGGTTGGCCAGACCACTGCTATTAATTATGCAGACCATGTTCCTATCTTGAAACTATCTTAAAAGCTAGTGTATAGTGTATTATGTTTGGGCTCTTCCACAGGTCACTTAAGCTAAATTATATTCTGAGTGTACATTTACAGCATATGTTTGTGCTGTAAGCGGACAATGCTTTGACCTGCAGGGACATCTTTTATAGGACCATAATGAATTGTTCACAAATAGTCAATGGCTTCATCAAAATTCTGGCATTATTTATGTTTTCTGTGGAGTAAAAAGGGAAGGTTTAAGAGAAATTGACTTAAGGCTTTCAAATATTCTCCCTAAGTGCCGCACAAATGTCATATGGGTCATATGGGTGGAATAAAATAGACTGAGTAAATGTTGACAGAATTCGCAGAATATTTTTTGTAAACTAATGCTTCATATAATGCATTTATTGTTGCATTGTTAACACTTGTTTTTCTAAGTCTTAATTTAACCCCCATGATCCCTTCCCACAATCCTTCCCGTCATCTCGCTGGCATATATTAGCCGTGACAGCTTGAATGCTGCTGCCAGCATGCAGGTTAACACAGCATTCTGTGGGGAGTTTGTACTGCAACAGATGTTTGATCGTAACGTGGTTTCTTTATTACACATTTCGATTCACCTCATCATCTGTCAGCACTTCTGAGAACACAATAAAATTGGAGAGCATCTATGATGAAGCAAGACAATACAGTACAACTCCATGTGTTCACTATTCATCAGTAGTTCAAATTATGGTCTTGAAGTTCCAAATGGCAGAAACCATGCCAAGGGATATAGAGCCACAGAGTCAACCCAACAAAGCAGAGCCAATAAAATTCAGACAGAAATGAGCGATGAATTACCCTTAAATAATTTTTTAATTCATGCAAACAGATTTGAGAGTTTGCAGAAAGCTAATGAAGTTTGGATCAAGACAAAAATGTTGAAGGCGCTTTTGTACACAAAGAGGTGCCACAGGTGTAGATGCATGGTCATATTTCATTCTGATAGATAGGTATGGTACAAACCTATATAGGTACAAACGGCATGATGTTAAAAAGAAAAAAATTACTTTTACACAAATGTATGGATGCATGTGCTTCAGGATAGGGTGAACCCAGAGCCCCTGGCCTGGACCATTTGACCCACCCTTCCCACAATGCTGTATCGGTCTACAAACACCATCACATCCAGCAGCGAAATAACTTCACTATTGTGTGACATTTTGTGCTACTCTTCGGGTAGAGCTGCTTGTGTTATTACTGTTATGGGAGACAGTACGCATAGAGATGGCTTCAGTATGTGTTTTCATTCCATAATGGTAATAAATGTGTCTGATCTGCAAGTTAAAAAGGAAAAAGATCGCAATGGTCATTATTCCGCTACACCAAGCAAACGATATGCCAGATATAATTAAGTCAAACTTAAAAAAACGTCTGTCAATGCACATAACTGTATCCAGCGCTGATAACTCTATATTGTTTAAATTCTTTATTTTAAAAAGCCGTTGTTCCTGGTTTCGGAAAAAAATCACATGTTTAGTGGTCAATTTCAGTTTGGGACCTATATCTTGCTATTTAATCATACAAAACATGTTTAAGGTTTGTGTGTCTTTAGTAAATACATGCAGTTTAGTATCATTACCTCACTATGTGTGTGTGTGCAATGTTTCAATTATGTTGCAGGCTGTAAGGTGTGACTACACAGTGTGTATGTACTCATGTCCTGGCACGTTTCTTGCTGCAGTGGGAGATGGGTGCCATCACTGAATGCCCCTTTGGTGATGCCCACAGTCACCATCTCCCTACCATTCCACTCTAGGGCATAAAGCTTCTCTTCTTATTCACACACACACACAAACAAAGAAAAAGAAAACGGACAGAATGAGAGAAAATGCCTTCGCTCTGTCCATCAGGCCAGCAGGATGACAGTGAATGATTCATGATGCTGGCATTGTGCCTGCCATAGAGCTGGGACATTGGCACGAAGCCTTACGCCCTGCCTACAGTCCAGTCCTGCAGAGGGTGTGGAGCCAAAGCAGGACACTCTCTGCATAACTCACTAATTTACTTCACAAAGCCATTTAGCCTTTTCGCATTTCTTGCTCGTACACCGTAATGATGTACACCTTGCCATATACAGTACAATGAAAATTCTATTTAATAAGACAAAACATAATTGTACTGTACAATACTGTAATAATTCAGCCTTTTGGAAGTAAAAAGCCTGAATAAACCATTTACGGTGAACGGTAAAAGCACATTTTTAAGTTTTCATCTTAAAGTCTTGCATGACAAATCACATTTAATTAGCTAGCACAAGGTGAAATTGGAAGGTGACAAGAAACATTTTGGTTCCGATTCAGTCAAAGGTTCTTTAAAGAACCATCTCTTTCTTACTTTTTCAAAATCTAAAGAACCTTTTTTCTCCACAAAGAACCTTTTGTAGAACAGAAAGGTTCTTCAGATGTTTAAGGTTCTTTTTGAAACCAAAAGGTTCTTCTATGGCATCGAAGAACCTTTTGAAGCTCCATTTTGGTGTACAGTATTTCTTCAGCTTAGTACATTAATGTTTCACATAACATATATGTTCAATTTTGTATTGTTTGGTTAATGTTTGCCGACATTGTTTTATGTTTGTTTAACACTGTGTGTGCACAATCTACACGTTCTGATCACACAAACCACTTGTGGTTTGAGATGCATGCAGGTTGCAAGTCAGACATGTGTAAATGCATCTGGTTGTTCATGCCACATACATAAAATTGTACAGGACCTTGTTTTCAGAGAACGTATCCTAAATTGGAACATCTTTTCATTCCGACTGGACTAGCACAACATGTACAATATTATAGTATAATGAAAAATATTGAAGGTTGTCGCTGGCAACCAATATCCAGCACTGTGTTTCACGAATGTCAGGCATTGGGGTCACTTCTCACAAACAAATATACTTACTATACATCACCCAAGCTGGGTTTGTTTTGCAATATTACATAAAAATATTAGGCAGAAAAGCTACTTTATACCCTACGTATCTTGCTTTAAGGGCACTGAAATATTTGAATTTGAAGGGGGAAAAGATTGAGAACATGACTTGCAGTGTAACACTGACCAATTAAAAACAAGATATGGCAAACTATACAGAAAGAAAATAACAAAGAAAGATGAGAGATGAAAGTAGAAAGTATAATTTGACATGGTAACATTTGAGCTTGGAGAGATGAGACACTGGGGACAGAACAGACAGATTGTGAGTGTTGGCCAGAAGAAGGGATAAAAACATGAGGAGATGGAACAAACGAGGAGCAGATGTTCTCCTGCAAACATGGTGGATGTATTTGTGATCATGGTTTCCCTTCCAAAAGTGAAATTAGCGCCGCACCCCTTGAGACACGCACACACATATTCACACATAATATAGAGGTCAAGTCTCCTCAAGCCACAAGATTGGAAACATTTTAAACATATTCAAAAAGGGCAAACAATATACACTCAACCTAAAGCCAACTACTCACATCCTACTGGGTCAGAGCCGGTTAAAGATGCAAGCAAAGAGGAAGTGAGCAAAAAACAGGATCAAACAGGAAGAACAATTAGCAGATACCTCATGTAACTTCAGGCAAGAAGATGAACCATTGAACTCTTTTACAAAGCCAGATCTGGACATGTTATCTATTATACTTAATCTGTGATCTCTGCACGTGTATCCTACATGGCAGTTCTATATTACAATCTGACATATGAGCATATATGAAAGTATATAAAATATATATTCAGTATGTTCAGTGTAAACATATGCATCCAGACACACATTTTAGTATCTTAGTGGGACTTATAGACTTCAACTGTGTTCCTAATGTAATATATAGTAAATATATCTATTGAATCCATACAGAAGCATACTGTATATACTGTATGTGTTTTACATGTATTTCCATTTTTCAAATTTACAGTATGACTGGGGTGAAAATTAACGCTATAAACAGACTCAATTCATTGTTTGTGATAAACAAGCAAGAACATGATGGACAGGAGGCAGGGGACATAATAAAACATTACATTTCAACATTACTTAGCATCTTAGCATCTTCATAATAACCGCATTCTAGACTATTGCAACATGTATTGCAAAATTACCTACGATTAGACCACACATTTTAATTGCCACACTTTCACAAGCCTTTCTTTGTAGCAAGAACGTGAGCCCACTGGTTTATATCCACTCAATGAAGACTGCAGGCTATTTTCCATCATAGCTGTTTGCTCTTCACTCCTCAGAACACGCACACAAACAAGTTGTGCTTTCAAGGTTGCTTTTTTACAGACACTCGAACGCAGCTCTCTCCCTCCCTCGCTGAGTTTTTCTAAAAAAACTTCAAAGTAAATTATAGAGAGCTTCGTGGAACAGAGGTAAGCAAAGTGGGTAATGCAAATATTACCGAGTTGTGTTTTGCCAACTGATAAGAATCAAGTGGGACACAAAATTCCACACTGCCGACACAGGTACCCATTTAAACACATGCACGTGTTTTGCGATGATAATTACTGACAAGATGTTTAAATGATCGTGTAACATTTATAGGTTGTACTTTATGGCTGCATGACTTTATACCCACGTGCTCTTTCATGCCACTAATTATCAGTGTTGGGGTTATTACAAGCTACAGTATTGTACATTATGTAATGTACTGAGAGCAACAACAGCTTTTTTAAAACACAACACAAACCTTATTTTTCAAAATACGAAAACATTGGTAAACGAAATAAATCTGATTTCATGGATAAGTCTCTTTTTATACCTCATACACATAAGAAGACATCCCAAAATACCAAGCAAAGTATTGTCAAAAATACAAGTGAAAGTAAATATTACTGAATATTTTGAATATGGTCTCTTGATCAATAAAAACAAATTCTTCCAAAACACGTTTTGTCTTTTTTTTGTTTTTATGTCTCCTAAGCAATTTTAGGAGAAACATCTGAGAGACTAAGCTGATACTTAAATGACACAACCAATAACCCCTTTAAATGTCATGCGATAGGAAACCTGCACAATGCAATTTTTAACATTATTATGACAACTGATTTTACCTTCTGCACAAAAATGAAACTATCACAACCTGTTGTGATATATTGTTTTACACACAATTTTGGTTCTTGTGTAAATGATATATTTTATAATTAATTAATACATTTCAATTAAAAAGGCAAGGCAAAGGTAAAACACTTGCAAAGTCTAGAAATAAAGTTTGTTTATCACTAGTAACAATGGAACAATAGTAACCTTTTATAAACTGAGAAAGAAAGAAAGAAAGAAAGAAAGAAAGAAAGAAAGAAAGAAAGAAAGAAAGAAAGAAAGAAAGAAAGAAAGAAAGAAAGAAAGAAAGAAAGAAAGAAAGAAAGAAAGAAAGAAAGAAAGAAAGAAAGAAAGAAAGAAAGAAAGCAGTAAGACTGCCAGTGTCCATTTCAATTTTTAATTCCAGTCTGCTTCAGAACGCCAAAAATACCCACTGTCAGAAAGAAAACCCTAATCTATCAGCACTGACCCATTCACACAGTGGGTAAGATGGCAGCAAGCACTGAAGACCACATCCTGGCATTTAAAAAGGAATGTGGACGTTCTCCCAGACAAGAAACTGAGAGTGATTGAGAAAGACAGCAGGATCATAAAACAGAAAGACAGGGCAAATAACTGATGGATGGAGTGACAAAATGACTGAGTTCAAGAGTGAGAGGAAAGACGAGATGTCTTCTTGTCAGTGTCTTGCTCTCATGTGTGTGTCTCTTGAGGCGAGATGTGAATGCTGAAAGCTTAAGCAGACAGAGATCTTGTAATGGGACAGACCGAAACGTATTTTCCTGTCAGCAAACTGGGTTGCTATTTGTCTGGTCTTTGACCATTACACTAAATAAGGTCACTGAAAATACTTATAAGATGAAATAGATCATCCTCTTCTTGTGATATGACCTACAGTATACTTTGCAAATATTTAATTTACATTTATGCACTTGGCAAACACTTTATCCAAAGCGACTTCCAGTGCATTCAAGTTACATAACAATTCAATGTAACATAGAAATCCTGGGGCCCCAAAAATAAACCGTAAAATAAGCTTAAGATAATCATGTTTTCCCCGTTTTTCTTGTAAAAATAAATTATAAATCTGTAAAAAAATGTAAAATTCCATAAAACTGCAAATTTAGCTGAAGGAGAATATTTTCATACGTACTGGTTTTTCTTGTCTTTTTTTATACAGCGGCTATATTATATATTATACAGACGTGCTAAAATTTGTTGGTATCCTTCACAAAAAACAAAAAATGCAAAATTTTCTCTGAAATTACTTGAAACTGACAAAAGTAATTGGCATCCACCATTGTTTATTCCATATTTAATAGAAATCAGACTTTGCTTTTGATTTTTTATATTCAACATAATATTGCAAAAAATAAAATAAAACCCCAAACATTTACAAAAATGATGGGACCCCAACCTAATATTTTGTTGCACAACCTTTAGAGGCAATCACTGCAAGCTATTTTTTCTATAGCTCTCAATGAGACTTCAGCACCTGTTGACAGGTAGTTGGCCAACTCTTCCTGAGCAAACTGCTCCAGCTGTCTCAGGTTTGATGGGTGCCTTCTTCAGACAGCAAGTTTCAGCTCTTTCCATGGATGTTCGATAGGATTCAGATCAGGATTCAGTGACCATAGAAGGCCATCTCAGAATAGTCCAATGTTTTGTTCTTATCCATTCTTGGGTGATTTTAGCTGTGTGTTTTGGGTCATTATTCTGCTGGAGGACCCATGACCTGTGACTGAGACAGAGCTTTCTGACACTGGGCAGTACGTTTAACTCCAGAATGCCTTGATAGTCTTGAGATTGCATTGGGCCCTGCACTGATTCAAGGCACAGATGCATCCCAAAACATAACCGAGCCTCCTCCATGTTTCACTGGATGTGACTTGCCAAAAAGCTCCAGTTTGACTCATCTGTCCAAAGGACATTCTTCCAGAAGGATTGTGCATTGTCAGTTTGAATTTTAGCAAATTCCAGTCTGGCATTTTAAGTCCTCCTTAGGTCTTCTTCCATGGAGCCCACTTTTGCTCAAAAAGTGACGGATGGTGATTGGATACAGGGGTTTGATACTAATTAAAGAAACAAATTAGTTTGGAATATCACTATAATCCAATTATGTATTATCTTTCCTAAGAGGTACCAACAAATGTGTCCAGGCCATTTTAGAATATCTTTGTAGAATAAGCAATAATTCATCTCTTTCCACAGCTTCTTTGCTTTATTCTATGACATACCAAAGGCATAGAAGTATACATGATAGAATAGCTTCTAATTTCATCACTCTTCAGGAGGAATGAAGCATTATTTCATTGAGATGTAAGGGTACCAACAAATTTGATCACATCTGTATAATATTATAGCAGCTATAAACGGAGAAGACCCATGAAAAACTAAAATGTAACACTTTCTTAAGATAAAGTGAGTGATGTTGACAAAATTCAACCTAATGATGCTGTGTTAAAAGAGTGTTGATATACAGTACGTATGTGGTTGCTATGTTGTTCTGGGTGGCTTATACTGTGTTTATATAGTAATTTGGGTGTTCTGGGTGGATACTATGGCAATGCTAAAGACAGTCAAAAGAAAGCAACAGAAAAATACAAGCACACTAGTATGAGAAGTATTAATAGCAAAGGTTGCCTTTGAAACTAGTTCTAAACTCTCTAATTTTTTATTCATTCAGTAATATCTTTAAGAAATGTTCATTTTTTCCTTACACAGTGTGGTAAAGTTTGGTTTTCTTTTCATTTCTTACGGACAACAAAAACTGTAATGGGAAGGCAAAGAAGGCATTTCAAATGTTTGTGAATGTGTGTCGTTTGTGTTCGTTTGGGGGCTGAGTGCCGTGACGTGAGTCCAAACCACACTAGTTTCTCATCCCTTTTACATGCACTTCACAAGAGCCCAAACCTCACGATGCCGTGACATCACAGACGCTCAGCTGAAACCTCCACGCATACCTGTAGAGAAGACGAGAGATAGACAGTGCAAAAAACATACAACACAGATAGTCAGTGGGTGTCTACAGATCTCCTGGCTCCTACATCTGACTGAGTGTGACGTCTGTACTCCCACTAGGTTCCCTTATTCTAATCTGTCATACACGTAGTACACACTACTACGCATGAGAGACCGAGAGAGAGAGAGACAGAGAGAGAGCGAGAAAGAGATTAAGTGACATTATGGTGATTATTACCATGCCTCAGAGTTTAAGCACAGCTGTGTTATCATACATATCATTAGTGTCAGTGTTCACATAAACACACTTGATGAATAAATGACAAAGCTGAGGGCTGTTAGGCAAGAAACCACCTGTCTTTCACATTAATTTTAAAATAATGATTTCCTCAATAGAATAAATTGCTAATCATAGCGCTAACATGAAGCCCTGACAGTCATTTCCACTGGTGAAGTTAGACATTCAGAAGAGTACAAAAGTAAAAAGTAGGAGAGACATTGTGAGACACCAGATTGAAAAGGAATTTGTTTTAGTGTGTGTCATTAGCTTTTGATAGATTGCTGATGGAGTTGGTTGGCCAGTATTATTTCAGTTTTTTTGTGACCATCCTCATCCAACACATGATTCCTGTAAACAGACTTACCATTAGGCAGAAGTACACATTGAATAGAATAGAATCGAATATAACATTATTTTCATTGTTTAGGAACAATTAAATATAGATTAGTACTATTTTTGATGTCTCTTTTATCCAAAGCGACTTACAGATGAGGTAAACAATGGAAGCAATTGGAACAACATAAGGAAAACAAAAAGCATAAGTGCAATAAAAAAGCTCATATAGCCTACCACAGTATACAGAGCTAAGTTTGATTTTTCTGAAAGAGTAGAAAAGATATTGAAGTCAGAACTGATCGGTCAAGTGTTGACGAAAGAGATGGGTTTTCAGACGATGGCTACAGAATCTGCTGATCTTGTAGAAGTAGGCACACAAATTTATTCCACAAATGTGAAACCGATCCAGATAAGGAACATGAGAGTGATTTTTAACTTTTTTGGGATGGCACCATAAGATGTTGTTTCTTTGCGGAGCGTAGGGATCTGGCGGGTACATATGTCTGCATTAGCGAGTGAAGATAAGGGGGTGCCACATCAATGGTGGTATTATAAGTACAGCCAGTAGCACATTGCAGAAGTCCCATCTGGACAGAACCAGAGACTGGATTATGACTTGCATGGCATGCTCGGATAGGAAAGGTCTAATTTTCCTAATATTTTAGAGGCTGAATCTACAGGATCGGGTGGTGCTGGCAACCTGATCTGTGAAGTTGAGCCGATCACCAGTCCCAGGTTTCTGGACGTTTTGGAAGATTTGATGGTTGATGAGCCCAGTTGAATGCAGAAGTTGTGATGAATCTTTGTGTCGGCCGGGATTACAAGCCGTTCTGTTATTGCTCAATGGTTCAGATGGAGGAAATTTGGAGGAAAAGCCATGTTTCCGAATGACAGAGCCTAGGGATGTCATGTAGACAGATAATAGCAATGGACCAAGCACTGAGCCCTGAGGCACCCCTGAGTCTAGATGTTGGGACTCAGAGACCTCACCTCTCCAGGATACTCTAAATGACCTACCTGAGAGGTAAGATCTTAACCATTGTTGCACCATTCTAGAGACACCCATACCCTTGAGGGTTCACAGGAGGATATGGTGGCGGCTGTTGTCAGTCTCAGGGCTTCAATGACAGAGAGCAGTGCAGTCTCAGTGGAATGTCTGCTCTTGAAATCAGACTGGTTTCTGTCCAGGAGGTTGTTCTGGGTGAGAAAGAAGGAGAGCTGGTTACATACAACACATTCAAAAGTTTTAGCACTGAAGGGGAGGAGAAATACCGGATTGTAGTTATCTAACAGTGCAGGATTAAGAGTGGGTTTCTTCAGTAGTGGGGTAATACGGGCCTCTTTGAAGAGTGTGGGAAATGTACCAGTGGTGAGAGACGGGTTGATAATGTGGGTCAGAGCGGGAACAACCGATGGAGAGATGGCCTGGAGGAGATAAGTGGGGATGGGATCTAGCGGGCAGGTAGTCGGGTGGTTAGAAGACATGACCTTGGAAATGTCTTCTTCACAGGAGCGAGCCTGTGGGGGGTTTGGACGTGATCAAGAGGTGTTAGAGATGGCCTAGATGTAAGAGGGCAAAAGTCTAAGCAGGAGGTAAGTGTGGAGCAAAAAGTGTTGGTGGCGCTGTTAGCATCCAAGAGAGAGAGCTGTTCAAAGGGAGTGAGCATGGCAGAGACCGCAGAGGATAAGCGGGAGGGAGAGAGTGTTCGTAGGTTGCGCGGGAATGTGACCAGTGGGGAAGCATGTGTAGTGTCTGGAGAAGTTAGGTCGAGATCAAGAGTGATGATGAAATGATCCGAAGTGTCTTTGTTTGCGAGTAGGCAAATTCAAATCCATGTACAAAGGCAGCCTTCTGCCTACAGTTAAAACAGCCATGCTAACATTCAGCATAACAGCACTATTGGGAAATTTCTTAAATATGGTTGATATGTATATACAGTAGTAACATTTGTACAAGCATGGAATTTAATCAAGTCCGATTGTGAAACATGTGTTCTAAGCACTTCTAAACACACACTCAAGGTGAAAGATAGCAAGTGTTAGTGACATTTGTAATATTTCAGGGAAACACAGAATGTGCAAAATACTTCGAACTAAGCATTCAAAAACAGTTTCAATGACTTTGAGCTGTTACCTCAACTGGGCCATGTTCTTCTTTGATAACATAATATGCTACAATAAGACAATTTTGCTTACTGGATTTACACAGAACAAAGCTCCCTGTCGTGGGCTACTTGGGGGGTTGATGTTTTCTTTTGTGTGTACAATGGCATAGTTTACTACAACATAGGGACTTTCCACACTACAACCAAAAGTGTTTACCAACCAAAAAACTTAATGTTGGATGTAAAGATGGTTCACAGAGACAGAAAGATTGCATTACAGTCCACTCTCACCTACACACAGGTGTGAAAACACAGATACACACAAACACATACATGCGTGCAAACGTGTCAGCCTTGTAAACAAAAGGTTGTTTCAGAAACAGGTGGGAAATTCACAGAGTTTTGCACCAACCTCTTAGGCTGAAGTTTCAGCCAAAGTCAAATGAAAGTTCATTAAAGTTATGGAAAATGACAAGGCACTTGATTTGGACATTTCTATATCATATGCGTATAAAAAAGAACATCCTAAAATGGATTCTATTTGAGACAGTTAAAACAGTGCCAGCAGAACCTCAGCTTTGAGAGAAGTGCAGGTGTCATATTGTTTGAAGCCAGTTTGTTGTTACACTTTCAAAACTTTTGTTTATTTTTCTGTCTTCCAGTAAAATACCTGAATATGTGTACTAATCTATAACTATGTAACTATAAGGCTGATTAAGGTAATGTACTTTTATAATAATGATTAAAAAATAATAATGTGATGGTTTTAATGACAATTTGCGATGCAGGCAGAGAAAGAGGAAGAGGTAGACAGAGATTGTCTGTAGTTTGACTGGTTCAGCAGAGAGGAAAATATGTGAAAAACTTAACCTGAAACTCACCTTAAGTCTCACAGGTTAGATGCACAACACACATGCAAACGGACACACACTTATTTACTTTGTGTAAACAGAGATGAATGATAAACTAAAGGTACACATTCCTGAGATGCATTCAGACACCACACACAGATACACAGGCACGACTGCTCATTCATTCACATTGCCGCAGTTACAATAGGTGCACCGTACAGCTATGGGGAAACTTTTGGAATATGAACGTATAAAGCTGATTGGTCAATAGCTGTTATTATTCACAATTATTTACAATAAAACACAGCTATGATCGCTGCTCTCGATGATTTTGTGTGCCCCTGCGCAGCACCCAAAGCCTTTATACCCAAAACCTAAACATTCTGTTGCTGTTTACAGTCGGTCAGGGATCATCTTTTCGAGCAGAAGGAAGTCTTTTAGTGATTTTACTTCATGAAAGTTGCATTGATACATATTTTTGGGCTTATATATCTGTATTGTGTTTCCTTATATATTTGTATTGTATGGTAACTTTTCTATTAAAGCAATAAGATCATTATTATGAGTTAATAGAGTTAAAAAATCCTTGAAAACCAAAAGCATCTATAGAGATATGACGTAACTAGGCTAGATAAGAGGAGAACACACCACTCATTTAAACAACAAAACATTTAGATTTCAAAAATGTCCTCTAGTTAGACTGAGAATTTAATGTTAAGGTTTAAATAATTCAAACACGCATTCATTTATGTTTGGTTTATCTGTAAAGACTGGCAGCTACACACAATTTATAGCACATACTAATGCACAGAAATGTAGCATATTTTCAGCCCCTCACCTGTCATTTTAAACCTGCGGCTCACCATCACACACAGATTTTTGAGAACAGAGTTTTGCAAACAAGAGGCCCTCAATGCAAAATGGCAGAACATTGGAAAAAGCTCTGAGGTAAATGTACAACACCAGTGAGACGCTGTTTACAGAGAGATTGTACTTTTGCGAAAAGCTTGTTACCCATTACGCTGCGATAAATACCTTTGATGCTTTACTGTGTTGACCATTAGGTTAAAAATATAACTAAAAGGTCCTAAGCATCACCAGACACGATGAGAACAAAGTAGATTTAACTGTTAGTGCATGGCACTAGAAACATTAGGGTCAATTATCAAGCGCTCATAATCTAGGCAATAAACATAGGCCTACCGATAACGTTTAAATGCATTGTAAATTACAGCATCTGTCAAACGCATAACATAAACGCAGGGAATTCAACATTTGTGCTGGGAGTATTGTCTCAAGCTATGCAGGGACAGAATCCAAATGCAGAACACTTTAACTCAAGACTTTATTTAACAAAGAAAAACAGACGAGGGGAAAATGTCAACAAAACTCAAGACTTAACTGAAAGTTCAAAATCAATCTCTTTAAAAAAAATACATTTTTAATAAAGTTTGAAAGATTTGTCGCAGGATTGGTGGTGGTGACGTTGAAATCGAGTGACCTTAAGTGCAGTCTGTTTATAGCATCGTGTTAGCTTTTTACTTCTGCCGATTGTATTTCGGCTTCAAAAGTATCTAGATTAACAAAACGTGTAAACATTATAGAGCTTTGTTAATCACAGAGCTTATGTTTTCCGATCTTCCAAAAGTCTTTGCGGTAAATGCATTGGCTTTCGGTCAAGGGAACTGCCGCAGTGCTTAGTTCCAGGTAGCCTACAAAAATCCGTTATCTCTGAGGTACTGGATATACATTATACATTTTTCAGGGAACTATACTCTTTCCTTTAAAAGGCACTTAGGGTTAGGATTGCACAAACTATAAAAAAGTATATTTGTTTACTTTTATTTTATATTTTTGAAGTCGTCATTTCTGTTTTATAGGTCTAACAAAGCAAAAACAAAATCTTTCCAAGTATCCCCTAGAGCCTGGTTAAGTACACAATTCCTGGTTGTGAAATACTGCTCTATTTAATTAATACAATATTCTCTTTCACAAAGAGGTCAGGCTGAAATGTCTTCAATCAGCTGTATGTTTACAGACAACCTAGAGTTTATAAACTTGCATTTAAACGTACAATGCACATACAAACTGTATAAGGAAGCAAATAGACAAATACAAACAACAAGTCACCTTCTATTTCCAGATGCCTTGCCAAGCTACAGACATACTGTTTTATGCTGAGCATCAGAGAACAGAAAGAGAGACGAAATTCAAATCACTAATGCAACAGTTATTACAGTCTTATAAAAACATGTGGGAAACACATGCCTATCACAGCACCAAACCCACTGCCTGTCTTCCAGCTGAACGGACACTCAAGCCTTTAATGCCCAAGTGTTATGCCAGGGGCCACTAAAAGGCCACACCTGTCCCTCTGTGCCCCTTATCTATTGTGTTTGGATTGTCCCTGATAGACAGCAGACATACAGTCGGGACAAAAGTACAAATATAAATGTAAATTGCAGAATTACAAGGCTATATTCTATAGCTTTGTATTTCTTTTTGACCAAGATCAACTTATCTTTAACTTTGCCTCTGTTTACTTTGATTAACATTTTATATCAACATATTTTATCCTATTTACTGTTTTTACTGTATTTAAGTTGCTGAACACTAAATTGCCATTGATGTAACTTCACATTTATAGATTTTTCTGCAATGCCCAAAATCAATAATGGAAAGCTTATTTATTCAGTTGACCTATATGACTGGTTTTGTTGTCCAGGGTCACATACGTGTATGTCTGAGCACGGACCAGTTGACAATGATTATAGTGTCCAATATGCCAGCCAACATCATCCCTGTGAAACAAACACAATACATGGAATGCATCCAAGTCAAGTTATTGCTGGGTTTCCTCAGGTCTCCAAGACACAATTAAACACATAGCAATACTTATGAAGTCATCATTTATAAGTATGTGTTAAATGATAGTGCTAGAAAGTAGTCCACTAAAAAAACATCCTCCAAACACTTAGAATCCTTAGAAGGGGCGAAAGAGGGCTGGAGGCCATTCAAGCATATTGGGCCACTGATGAAAATGTTTACATCTCACAATAGTTCCTATGGTTATGAATAGGGTTCACAGTATTGTTCTACGAAAAAAATAGATTGTTTGTTTATCTATAAGCAAATTGTTCAATGTCCACTGTGTGAATGTGTTGCATGTTCATTGTCAAACTGTTGGGTTGTTTGTTGGCACATCCAATTTCTTGTTCAAGGAGGTTACTACTTTGTTGCTTGGTAGTTTTCATTCAGGTCTAGGTGTGTATAAGTTGGTTGCTTACAAATGGTTGTACATCTAGGTAGCCTGGTTTCTACAGTACAACAAGGTTGATTTGAGGTATCATTGAGGGCAGTATCATGAGCGTTGCTAGACCGGTGCCAATGTTTAATATTTAGAATTAGCGGTTTGTTATCCACTTAACCAAAGTGATTTACAGAGCATTCAAGCAATTGTTTGCATTGCTAATGCAAAGGTCTACCAACTGAGTTACTGTTTTCTTTTTTTTAGTTTGATACCATTTGGCTACAAGGGTAACATAGTGTCATAGTAAAAAAAAACTAGAGTTGCGTTTTGGTTAATTAAATTCAATTCAGTTTTATTTATATAGCGCTTTTCACAATTTGCATTGTTCCAAAGCAGCTTCACAGGGGAAAAACGAAAAACCCAAGAAAGGGTAAAACACACTACATGGTGTTTTATATAATAAATCCAATTATTCTAATAAATAATATCTAATGTCAGCATCTCCTGGTGGTTTATTTTGCATATTTTGCATTAAGTGAATGCTTGGCTGTGTTAAAACCATTGTTACCACGTAACATTTTGTGAATCATACAAAAATGCATATTACTCTTTTTATGTCCGTTAGCTACACAGAAAAAGACAACACAGATAAACTATTGTTCTTTTGAGACTGAAAGGAGATCATTGTACAAGATTGAGAGCCCTTTCACTGTTTATAGGGCCATCCACAGCCAGTAAGTGTTTGCTGTATAAAAGTGCTCCTCACCTCAACACTGTTTTCAAGTTCACTTCCATGAGACAAAGACACGATTCTGCTGAGCAGAAGAAAAGAAAGGGGGGCAAAGGAAGGAGGGGGTGAAAAGAAAGACAGAGAACGTTCCAAATCATTTGAGTTTGGAATTTTGTTAGAAGGTGCTACATAGCTCCAAATATTTGTTGTTTCAGTCAGCATGGCAACCAGTACACAGGCCAGCAGTTCTATAATGAAACCTAACATTGAAACTGCTGCCTCAGTCTATTACACACATGCACACAATGTGATATGTGTGATTGTGAGCGGTTTCAAGACTCCGCTCAATGTTTCTTTCTCGCTTGTTCGCTCTCAAATTTCACCTATGGCATACTCCAGTGACAAATGCTGATTGACAATGTCTCTTAGGGGAAACCAGTGACCAGAAATGAAGAGAACTGAGCAAACATTAGTCACTCAATTATTAATCATGTCTCTCTCTCTCTCTCTCTCTCTATCTATCTCACTTACTTTCTTTAAACTTTATTTGGTGCACATCCACACAAGAACAACCAACACTGAACTGTGTTTCACAGTGTATCTTTGCAGAACAGAAAATTAAGTATTTCGAATAACAAACAGCACTGGCCTCCTTTGACTTATATATGGGCACAGCAGCACATTTCTCCAAATTTCTTCTTTTGTGTTCCACAAAATGCATATTTGAATAATGGCAAATACATTTTGACAGAACATTATTTTGGGGTGAACTATACTTAATGTCATTCCAATCTTTTCACTTAATTTACTTTCAATATGAAAATAAAACGTATTGCGTACCTTTTAACACAGTGAAAACCAATACAGGTGAGACAGAAAATAAAAAACAAAGATGGACAGAATAAGAGGGAAAAAGACGAAGAAATAGAAATGTTGGCCGAGAGGAGTGTGAGACTGTGTGTTTATGCATGTAAGAAACAGATATAGTCATACAACGGGCATGAAATCTGATCACGATCAATATTGGGCTCTACTCCACCGAGACTAAAGAACATCACATAGTGGCTTGTGGGGAAGAGGGGGTGTCTTAATGCACTTGGCTTGGTACATTATAGAAGGTGCCCACATACACTCAGCCAAGTTCTTAAAAGCAAGTTTTCTGCTTTGGCTGCTGGCCAAAAATGGTGCAGTGATATAAATTTGACATTGTAAAAATGACAACAAAATAAAGAACAAAAACCCTAAACAGGTTTAGAAAAAAGCAGAAAAGGAAACAATGAAGGGTGAAAATAACTCAAACTCAAATTTTGACTCCACATTGACCATGATTCACATCTAAGCTACTTAGTCAATTAAACCATCATCGATAGCAGATGACGAACCAAGCGTTGCACACCATGCCATTTGGGATAATTACATCATTCATTATTCATCAGTTCTTGACCAGATCGAAGGCAAATCAGAGCCGAACACATTAGACAGAGGAGAGGCATGATTCGCTGTAATCATTGCATACTTAGTGTCAGGGTAAGATATGAGGGTGGTCTTTTGTACCAATCTTCCAAACCAAAATCAATTACATAAGTGGACACACAGCAATAAGTGAGTCACAGGATTCGTTAAATGGCCAGTTTGTGTGTGTTATGGTTGTCTTAACAGATCCCTCAAATGCCAATAATCATCTGTGAAAAGAAGCTCCCTGAAAAAGCAACACGAGAAGAAGAATAATTCCATAATTTATTGAAAACAATTATACACATTGAAATTAAATGTAGGTTCTATCAGATCAACACTGACCATTTGATTTTAAGGCTGATGGAACAAATTCCCCTTTGAAAATGTTACAGATACTTCAAACTGAGGATGTGTGTATTGCTGCCGCACTGCTTTTACCTTTCAGATCCTAATAGATGGTAACTGAAAGGTTGGATGTTTTGTACGGAACAATCCACATACTAACCCCAGGTTGTTCCAAATAGGCTGTACCTTTATTACGTTACTGTATGTTAACGTTATGTTACAACATAGTTCTTAAAGGTAGTCAACGGGATTGTGAGTTTCTAGGATTTTGGAATGAAAAAACAGTGATAAAATGATAATTCTTTCGTCATTTACTCACCCTCATGTCATTCCAAACATGTTTATTGTTATATACTTTATTCTGCTGAACACACAAAAAATATTGTTAATCCATACTGTGAATGTTTGAATACTGATTCTGATTGGCTGAAAGATGTGCATTAAAACTGTTTAATGCACAGGTAGTTCCATTTAGTTTGATCAATATTTGAAATAGACTGGCAAAAATAACACGATAATACAAGATCATAAATTATACTGTAAACATCAATAACAACTTAGTTAATGCATAACCATAGAATGTTTGTCAACCAATGAGATTGAAGCATTCAACAGCCCCGTGGCATAAAATACTTTATTGCACAGCTAGCTGTGGATTATCCCTTACATGTTCCACAGATGAAAGAGACATTTTGATTTGATTTTTGATAGTCAAGAGGGTAAATATCTTAAATAATTAATTTTAGTTTTTGGCTGAGCCAGGCATCTAAAAGTCAACAGCCAAACTAACTTAGACCCCTCTAACCATACCTTACTAAATCCACCCATCTCATGAGGCATTCTGACTATGGTTTGTTTTTAGCGGTGTGGTTAGCTCATAATGTGCATTTGAAATGCAAAGAACTTCAGGTTCCACATTTGCGTAATCCAACCAAACGTTTTTCACCTTGCAGTGAAGAATAGTACAGTATAGTGTAGTGTAGTGTAGTATTACAAAAATAGTATACTGATATTCAGGTGAATTCAGTGTAAAACAATTATAATATACATATACATATATATATATATATATATATATATATATATATATATATATATATGTATATATATATATACATTTTCATATAAATATAGAAAAAAAACAAATAGCGGGGGGAAATTATAGATTTTCAAGGTCAGTGACGGTGTAAAAGCAAAGAGAACTGTTTTTTTAATCACTCACTTGTCTTTGAGAGCACAGTTTATGTGGACTCCAATCTGGCTAGCAGCTGACATGAATTTCTTCCAGCTCATATTCTGTGCATTTCCAGCACATCTGCAACAGCAGGGAACAAACGTGTTCTTTGCATGTGAAGTTCTGGTAGGAAAACCAATGCAAGAAAAACAAGAGTTAAACAAGTAAATAACACTTGCCATTTTTAGCAACCCGGGTGATTGAGTGTGAAAACACCCTAATAACTGACCTATTTTTAGTTCGTTGGAAAATTCCACAGTACATCATAAACTTCCTAAAGGAATCCTGAAGAATTTTACATATCAAGTGTCTGTCTGTTTCTTCATCTTGACTGCCCGTTGACCCAAGGATACAAACTTCCTCGTCATTCTTGTACCACAGAGAAACATAACTGAAACTCTAGCTTTCCTAAGGTCATGCACTTACCCTTCATGTTTTAAAGCCTGTTAACGTTAGAGCAAAAACCACAGAAAGTAAGAAACACACAAAGTGTGCGAGCAGAATGAGAGAGTGTGAAAAAGAGCAAGAGAGATTTTCACTTTAAGGTAGGGGTTTTAAGTAGGTGCCTGCCACCATACAGGGTTAAACGGTGTGGAACAGGTTTGGATCAGAGCGACACATTGTTGGGCACCTGTGCAAACAGCACAGCCCATCTGAGCTCAGCAACTCGCCACTGCGTAATAACTATCGATCATTCCACTCCACTAGACACCCACCCACACAGACACCTCTGTCTGACACAGGCTAGCAGTTAAAAAAAATCAAACAGACCCTCTGAATTGCACACAGGCAGGAGGTGGGACGCCCGTCTGTCAGATGTCAGGTTTAGCCTCAAATGAGTGTCTGGATCTCAGCTGGACTTTTCCAGTCCATTGGGCCCCTACTCTAGAGAGAGAGAGAGGTAATGGTACGAGAGGAGGCGGAGGTCAGGTTAAAAAAACCTTCACCTGTTAGCAGACAAACTGGAAAGGGGCCAGTCGTAGAGGTTGTCAAATTTGGATCTGAGCATTTGGCAGCCTCATAAAGCTCTACATTGTGGCCAAAAGAACCTGTTGTGTGTGTGCATGCATTTCAAATAGACCTGTTGAAGTCGAACGCGCTGTGGACATGAGGGTGTGGTGGATTTCATGTAAATACTAGTGGACACATGAAGAAAATTAGCGAGACATATAACAGGCTTTCCAGAACATAGACATGTACACTTGGAGCTGACATTACCCACTCTGTGGAGCATGTATACTTAAGTCTATGTGGTTATAGAGATCCAAAGATTAGTTCTCCAATGCAGCCGGAGATTTCAACTATTTTGGCAGTAACTGGCTGGCTTTTGACATGTGTGACAGTGACTGGTCTATTACCCAGATGTGTAATTGCCCCTCCTCATATCCTTGAGGTTCTGATGTCATAAAGCATTTCTAAGCAAAAGTTACAGCGCAATGAATGCCATCGAACCGAAACACAGTCAATACGAAACATAATTCGGCAGTGTCAGTCGGAGGCGCCGTTCATCAAGATGTTTTAACGACAATTAATTGACAGTGCTAATAAACTGAGAAAGGGCACTCCAGCTCACCCCCTTCTCTCCTCCTGGGAGACTTCAGAAGTTCACGGTCTGTTTTATGGCTTTATTAATTAAAAAAGCCTCCTGAGATAACTCCCAACGTGTCACCAAACAGAGATGAACGACGTTTCGCACAAACGTTTTTTTCGACCTGCTGGAGGAGGGCACGTGCTGATGGATGAAAAGTTCTGCTGTCAGACGATATGGATAATGTAACTCCACTGTCTGCGGCTATAAAGAGACATAAAACTGACAATGTGTAGCGTGCACGTCCCCTCAAATTCACACACGCCAATGACCAAATGATTTGGCTTAATATTTCAACCTTTTATGTTTCCTCATTAATCAGAGATAAAAGGCTGGGCTGACGTTTAAATCTGGGTTTTACAATATCCCACTGACATTGAAAATTGTATGTCGAAGTCTTAAGAATCCATTTCAAGATCTAAAATATGATAGAGAACGTATGTTCATGTTTTAGACACTTCGTATGTCAGATCGTAATTTAACCAGTGCAGAGGAGTCTATAAACTATGAAAAGAAATGTACTCGTGGCCCAGTTGATTTTCATTTTAGTACTTAAAAAAAGATGATCAACCGTAGGAATAAAATAACTCACCAGCAGATGAAGCGCTAAACGCAATAAGGAGCAATCCACTGAGGTAATGCTGACCTTTAGATGCAGTGATACTGTTTCAGATCTCACTAAAAATGGCACCACCATTAATGCACAATAATTGGTCTGTTTTAAAAGGGTCAGGCGACTGCAGGGGTTTCTTGTAAGTTATTCTTCAATCACAAAACATTGAAAAAAAAACAAACAGCCATCAATGTGATATCTTAAAAAACAAATTTAGTTCGATTCATCTGAAAGTTTTGTTTGTTAATAAATGTGCAGAAGCATTCCAGAATTTACCACAGATTCACTGCAGATACGACTCCACATGTGGTCTTATTCTCATTGATTTTCAGATGTTTCATTAATCTAAATGAGAGATTGTGTGTCCTCAAATAGTAATTTACATAACACATTCCCAAACCATCTCTATTTAAGGGCAAACAAATCTCTCCTGTAGTCCCAAAACTAGTTGAAACACCTTTTACACACGGTAGGTCAAGGTCACACTGATTCTACATTTTATCCAAAATGTATTTGAAATTGTGAGAAAGTGTAAAATGATTATAAGTTTATGCTGTGGACCTTGCATACTTTTATGAATTAAGCGTTTTGTCGATCATGATGACTTCTTATAGCAACCGTTGTAAACATGACAGCATACTTCTTCGATCAGACGGGCTTTGTATTGTTTCCATGCGGTCCGTTAAAGAATGCGACACGCACATCTACCGGGAACCCTGTGAAATTCAACCAATCAAGTGAAGTGTTTCCAAAAAAGTGTGCCAAACGCATATCAGACATTCAGCCATCAGATCGGGGGCATGATTTCTGAGGCTGAGACTACAGGAAAGGTAACCTGGCCAACAAGCTGAACCTCTTAATGGAGAATTTTGATCATGTGGTATTTGAAGTCGTAAAAAAGTTTGGATTGATTTATTAATGTAATATTCACATGAAAAAAACTGTTGTATACTTTATAGTATTAACTAATAATATTAATATGTCCATTAACAACAGTTTAATATATGCCTTGACATATATTACAGCCTTTTTTTCATTTAGGGAAATTTGCGGTAAATCCAATTCTTTCATTCGTTGATTTTAACAAAAACAAAAGTTGCCTTTCCACTTCTCGATATTGCTTTTCAGATAGCATATTTAACAGGAAGTACATACACCTTCACATTAACTCAAAAGCTAGTGAGTTAAATCTTGATGCGAGAAGTGATCGTAACCACTACCGTATTGATAAATACCAAGTTTAGCATGGAAACGACTGCAGGCTCAGTTTTCTGTCATACATTAATTTTTGTTAGTGAGGACTATTAGGAGTTGTCCCAGTTCATATAAGAAATCGAATGGTTAGACTATGATAATGGCCTCTGTGTTGTTTATGTTAATAAGGCAGGTTCGGCATAACCGATCTACAATGTTGTTTAGCATTACCCCGTGTCATTATAATCAGTTCAGGGTCATGGCTACGGTCTGCCGAAGGTTTGTTTTAACTGGGCGGTGGTGGCACATGTCACCTTGTGCGACAGGGAACATTTGTTGCCTTACATAAACAATGGCTGTACTTGACAGGTTGAAGGAGGGTAAATTGAGGTGCTAATTTCAGCCGTGGAGTTTGCTTAATTCATTTCTATTCATTTGAACCCCTTTGCCTAAGTTAGCACAGGTCTCACCTTTTCAATCTTAATTAACGTGTGGAGCTGTCAGTGTTTGGTTGTGTTTTTCTCTTTGGGTTTGTAATGGGGGGTTACTTCTGGTGACACACAGCTCTGAATTAACTTTCAATGAGAGGTAAAATAACAGTGGAAACAAATTACTCCATCAGTCACAAATTCAATGACGGATTTGACAAGAGAATGTTTGTTAATTGCTAAGGTGATTCTCTTTTGTATTTGGCAATAGGGTTGACAATATAATGTTGGGTGTTTAGATGTAGAGCAAAACACTGCACATCAAAATCAGCTCATTAAAAAACCTTAAACAAACATTTATTCAAACCAATGGAAAAAGCTGCATTGTGAAATCTTACGTGAAAATTTGTAAAAATAATGTTTTAAATTGCCCTCCATTAAATTTTAAAGTGCAACAAGTGTTCACATACTTACACATACTGTATAATATATTGGGCGTAATATTTATCATATTTTTCACGCTTTGATTGGCCAATGAACTTGACCACCGTTTACCTAACAGCGTTGTCGTGTTGTCCGCTGTCCACAGTCACTTGTTGATAGAGACGTGACAGAGAGCAGAGAACTGGGTTGGCACGTCCTCACATACTGAATAGAGCTTTGTGCGCAACATGCTGAGAAACAGCTGTCCTGTCTCTCCATATCGGTGTTTTTAATTATGTCTAACCTTTCTTAAGAGGAGAAACCAGCCAAGACCTCTACAGAGCACAGCGCAATAACACAACCTGTAACCATTGATTTCTGAATCCAAATGAGTGAACTAGAACAACAAATAAATCTTTCAATCAAAAATTGGTACAGTATTTTCACAACTGCCTTCCTGTTATTATTTTTGAGATGCTGATAAAGGCTGTAAAGAAAAAAACATCTACAAGGACACAGCTGGCTGAGAAAACAACCCATGGAGGAACCTGGCTATTTTTTCTCCGTCAACAGCTGAAACAACAGCAGTTCTTGGAGGGGAAAGCCTTTGTGTTATTGGTAATCATTTTGACACACGGCCAAGCAAAAGAAACTGAGCCATGCGTCATAAGGTTTCAACCTCCCAACCTACACACCAGCGGCAATCTCCCTTAGAGTAAAGCCATGAGCGCAGAAACACTTTGGAGAACTTTTATTTGACTTTAGAGAGTCATTTTCCAGTTAAACATCTTGTTTTTGCATAAAATGTTACATTTTGCAAGTGTTTACCTCACTAATGTGTTCATACGAGTTGCATTTGCGCAACAAGGCTTGTGTTTGAAGGGGTGCCATTACAAGTTTCAGGCAAGTGTATGTGTTATTGTTTAAAAAAAGGGATGGGGTTGGTGGTGTGTCTGCGCTGTGTGATGGAGAGCGCTCAGGAAGTTCACTCCTCTCACATGGGCACTGGGTTTTTCTGGAAAGAACAGACCAACACAATAGAGCTCGACTAAAATGGTTTTCAAGGCAACGGAATTCCTGTGCTGTATTTGTAGTAAGGGATATAGACGTACATATATTGTATATGAGAGTAAGTGTGTATGTGTGTGTGTGTGTGTGTGTGTGTGTGTGTGTGTGTGTGTGTGTGTGAGAAAGAGAGAGATAATGAAATTGATACAAAAAGACAAACATAACATACTGTCTTATCAGTCTCGGATGATGGGAAGAAGAACACAGAATAGCGTAGGTGGCAGACAGGAATGGAGAGAGAGGAAGAGAGTCCTACCTCCCTTCAATGTAGGAGTCAATACTCTGCACAAACACAATGGCACGGGTCACACCCCCCACTTGTGTTGGTTTTATTCAGCTGTGCCGCTGAGTAGAAAGACAGAATAAAAACACAGGATGTAAAAAAAAAATCATTTATTCATCGTCTCTAACCTGCGTGATTGTATTTCTTGTGTGAAACACAAAAAACTATTTTAGCAAAGAAAAAACTGTGTTCATGTTTTAGTTTGCTCCTCCTGTAACCTATGATTATTTCAAAAAACATTATTTTCAAAAAATATAATGGAATGTATGGACTAATGTTATGCCATTTTTATTGTGTTCTTTTGTCACATTTTGAGCTTGACAGCACCTGGTCTCAATTCACTTTCTTTCTAAAGTAACTGATAAACTTTAAGTCTGAACGCCTAAATTGTGAAATATCCTATTAACTTAAATGCATATATCTTTCTGCGCTTAAATAAAGAGAAAACCCCTTTAGAGATGCCACAAAAACCTGGACATCACAAATAACAACCAAACCGCACTCCCCCTTTCCGCACATGGCAGAAGGAAATGTTACCATATTCCCACATTAGCTTAGCAATAGTGTCTCATACTGCTGCCAACTATGTGGTGGGCACTGGATGACTAGCAGAGTTAAGCTGTGGGTCTGCACAAGCATTTTCTCAGACTCTGATGAAGACATACAATAAATACCCCAAACTCACTAGTCCCAGGATTTCCAACCACTGTCCACCATATGTCTGCATGCAAAACAGAAAATTCGAATTTTTGTTCTAGCTGTGCTTACCTCAAACTGAACGGATTAAATAAAATATTTTTTGACTTTTTGCCATTGAGGGTCCATCTGTACGTTCGAGGTTGCGTTATCAAATACTTGCTTTGATTTAAGAACTAAGCTTTATTTCCCTCTCCATCTGCTCTAGTTTGTTTTATAAGTACATAGATATGAATGACAAGCCACAAGCCTTTACTAACTTGCGTTACCAATCTTTTATCCACTTTAATTTCAAATTAGAGGTGGTTTATGAATATTTCAGAACCAGTTCAAATTCAGAATTATGAACAAACCATCTCAGCTTGTGTCCCAATGCTTGAATGTTTTATATTAGTTTATAAAAAAATATATAATTAATCTGAAAAGCGTTCATTAAAATTTTTTATTTTCACTCATTTTGTTGTCTGTCAAGCAAAAATCGTGAGATGAATTACTTAGAAACCTCCGTAAACCAAACAATCTTAGTTATCTTTCATGTATGTAGCACAAATGGTTTAGAAAAAAACAACTACATTTAATTTTAAACGCAAGTTTTACAAAAATCAGGCCAAAATGTGATTATTGAACAACTGATCCATTAAATGTCCCATATTCTCTTCCACAAACCCCCCTAATGACCCCCACAGGGCTGCCTGTCCTCTGTACTCTTTTACTATGTCCAGCTAGCGCCAGCATTCTGATTTACTCTGACTCTGAGGTAGGAGACGGCTGTTACGATGGCTGTGGAGCCCTGACAATAGTCTAGGATATGACGGGATTACTCTGTGACATTTGACCGTCCCTCCATTAGGACCCTGGTGATTTCTGACCATGGGCTCGAGGGCAATGAACTACAGAACACTAATTACAGACACAAAGTGACAAACCTGGGACCACAATGGGCTTTTATGATGGATTAGACAGACTGGCATTAAAAGAGGTTTGCGTGCAGAAGGGCAAGGGAGATGACCAGACAGCTGTTCCTCACTCTCATATTCTCTTAAGCTCTGCTCATCTTAAATCTATTTTTTTTCACAAACTCACATTCACAAAGCAACTCTGCAGCTAATATTTATAAAAAGTCATAAAATATATGACCTTGCGGAATAGTTTAATGTTTTTAAATGAATTATCCGCCAAAGTGAAGCCAGTATAAACCTCTTTTATTTGTATTGCTGTTTATTATAAGATAACAGTCATTCCTAGATGGTAAACTGTGTCGATTCTTTCAAAGAATTCAATAAACATTTATTTATTCACCGATTCAGTGACCAAGAATGGAACAATACCTTTTATGAATGTGGACGGACCAGTTTTGTTAGATCAACATTTTCCTATTTTACAACAGGTAATGGAAAACGTGGGTGTATTTAGATTGCAAAGCAAACACACCCTTTAACAAAAATAAAATGTTTAACTTGATAAAGACACAGCAAATTACAACTGAATGAGCACATATGTTTGTATGGATTAAGTACCATGTTCAGTTTTCACTGTTTCAGCATGTGGCTGATGGCAATTGCCCCGACAACGTCTCTGAGGCTGTAAACCAGGTGATATTTACACAAGACCCTCCTCACAGATGGATGGACCACTGCTGAGTTGACTGGGTGGCGAGGCGGTAACTTACTGTGACTAACGACAGGCCACATGTCAAAGAAAACACACCCTGAACAGCCCATGGTTATCTGATATTAGCCTGACAGCCATATTAAAGATTATAGTAAATACACTGGTGTTTAAATAATTGCTTTTTCCATGTGTGTAAGGGTAAAAGTGAAGCAGTGGGTATATTGTCTATGGTCCAGTCTCTACTTGGGTGGCTCAGACATTAATGTATACCACTGGTGATGAAACAAACATCACTACCTGCTTATATGCATATAATTGTATATAGAAATAGAACAAAATGTAAATTTAGGATCCTCTAATACACTTTAAATAGATATATCTGCCCTATGCTGTAGTTAACAGACCTGAAAGTACAGTTTATATTACATACAGCAGGAAATAATGGTAAACTGTCAATTAAAGGGCCAACAGTATAGTCTAGGCTACATGACACTCCACACTGGAGACTTAAATGGAAATGTACACCTCATTTCGCAACATAAAACGTAACAATCTGTACTAGTAAGATTTGACATGAGAATAAAAGGAGCTAAAAAGGGAAGAGACCGTGAGAAACCGGTTTCTCGAGGCAAGCTGCCATTTTTGGTTGTGGTGCCCAAACAAGTTTCTGTCAAGTACAAAAACGAAGATGATTCCTCTGTTTTATAACTTTGGACATCCCCTGCTGCCTGTATCAGACATATGTGGTGATCAGAAAGAGGATACACAATTCTTCAACACGGTTGTGACCTTTTACAATAAAAACCCACCCCTGACCTTTGGGAGAACTAAATAATAACAGACAAAAAAACCACATAAAAAGCTGACAGAAAATATTTTACTTTACATTTTACTTTAAATTATGTTCAAATGTTCTTTACATATTGCTAATGTTATATTTGTGATTATATGATATCATGCCGGTTATTTTGAATGTCATAAATTTTATTCTACAGTGTTATAAATGCCCAGTTGGTATGTTCATAAAAGTTACATTTTCAATGGTTTATAAGACTAAGAAATTTAAAGCTAAAAACAAATCAAAAAACTTTTTAAAGTAGGATCTAAATAATTGGTGTCGTTTTTGTTTTGGGTTATAACAAAGAAAATAAAAAAAATGTACGGTTGGGTGTCATGTTGGTAACAGCTAGCTCGCTTTTATGTATATTTAGCCTATTAAAGTCCAGATCTGTAGCCTAATCAGTTGCGCTCAATGTCACGTTTACGTCGTGCTCTAGCGCTGGAGCTGTCGCAATAAAATGCAATGTACCAGAGACCGTCGATAAGTCAAGATAGCCACTAAAAACGATATTGCCTGTTCTGTAGATTTACTTCACATGATGGCAAACAGTGTTTTTTCACAGTGTTTAATATTCATCTCATCATATAATAAAAATTTAAAACTAATCAATATAATTAGTTTCCGGCTTTGAGTTAACAGTGACGCTTTATTTGACAACACGCACTTTTGAGAGGATCTCTAGGGACTGTCACGGAGACGGCCGGTGGACCTTGTGGCATGCTGTCACTCCAGAAATGATACGCCCCCTTTCAAAACCATTGGCTAAAAGAAAATCACTGGAGCAAATGCACTTTGCTCATAAAACACAGTATTGCCTCGTTTTTCGCGCCATGATATGTTTTCTAATGTTTTTCTTCTTTCATATCCATATCAAAATAATTTCATACTCCAAGAAATTATGTTTTGAGAGTCTAACAGTTCGTTCTTTATTAAGGATAGACGAGGTTGTGAAACTTTAATTTGCCCAGTTTTTAATCATACGATACGCGTATGCGGTTTCTTCTTAATGCCGTCAAAACTGATACGTAGCTACTTTTACTAAATGTATATATTACCATATACACATACACCACGATTGTAAATTGCTTCTCTGTATCCCGCCTCTGCCACGGTCTCAAACTGCTAAGCGGGTAACCAGATATTCAAAAACAATACGTAATCCCACAATGCACCGCTTCCTCGATTTACAGCATTACCTCATCCCATCAGCCACCGCGAGAAGAAGAATCTTCTGGGTGGTCGTCTAGGCAACGCGCCTTATCTGAAAACTGTGGAACGCCCAGTAAATCGCCTCCAGCCAATAAGAGACTGTATGCATGACATCATTGCTATTTTTAGTGGGGCAGCGGTAGCAGATAAGGTTTGCCTCCACGCTGGAGAGTCTCAGAGAATACAGATCTCGCCACAGGGAAACATCTATGCTTGGTTGAAATACAAAACACAAGTTTTCGGCTCAGCGCTGTTTATCTGTTGATATCTTTAAACAGAACGACAACAGCGGGGAAGGAGCGTTTTATGTTCGCGAGTTTTGGACTTTACGCAGTAAGTTTCTTACGGGACGGGGAGTTTACGGAACGAACTCTAAACTTTGTGTATCTTACTTGGTAGACTTCTTCCTAAGTTAAAGCGCAACATAAAGATAAGCGGAGAGTGAACTATCGCTTGAAATTCCGAAAGACTATTGAACTAAAAGTATCATTTTATCTTCTATGTCTACCAAGATGGAAACTACTTTCTACGATGACACTCTGAACAGCGCGTTCTCCCAGCATGACAGCGCTCCTTTTGGATACAACCACAAGGCACTGAAACGCAACATGACGCTGAATCTGACCGATCCAGCCGGCAACCTGAAGCCCCACCTGAGAGCCAAAGCCAGCGACATCCTGACCTCGCCCGATGTGGGACTGCTCAAGTTGGCTTCTCCGGAGTTGGAAAGGCTTATTATCCAGTCCAGTAACGGCCTGATAACCACAACGCCGACTCCGACTCAATTTATCTGTCCTAAGAATGTGACGGATGAGCAGGAGGGTTTCGCGGAAGGGTTTGTGAGGGCACTGGCCGAGCTGCATCACCAACACATGCCCAGCGTCACCTCCGCTCCCCAGACGACAATCAACAACACCATGGCGCCCACCTCGTCTATGGCAGGTGGTGCGGTTTACAACTCCGCCATGCGCTCGGATCCCCCGGTGTATGCTGACCTGAACACTTTCAACCCTGCTATCAGCAGTGCGCCCTCGGCGGCACCGAGTTTTAGCACCGCCAATCCCGCTATGAACTACACGACAGCACCGCAACAGCACACCATGAGCACGCAACTGCCCGTCCAGCACCCAAGACTTCAGGCGCTGAAAGAGGAACCCCAGACGGTGCCGGAGATGCCCGGAGAGACCCCTCCTCTTTCTCCCATCAACATGGAGAGCCAGGAGCGGATTAAAGCCGAGAGAAAGCGCATGAGGAACCGGATCGCCGCTTCCAAATGCCGGAAGAGGAAACTTGAGAGGATCTCCCGGCTGGAGGACAAAGTCAAGAACCTGAAGTCGCAGAACTCGGAGCTGGCATCTACCGCTAACATGCTGCGGGAACAAGTGGCACAGCTCAAGCAGAAAGTCATGAACCACGTCAACAGCGGCTGCCAACTTATGTTGACACAGCAGCTGCAGACGTTCTGAGAAGAACGAAAAGACTTTTGAGTTAACTTAAAAAGACGCAAAGTACAAACTTCTTGGGCTTCATGCAAGCATGACTGCTGCCGTTGGCCCACTGGGACCGGGACTGTTCGACCGAGCGCCTTGCGCTCTGGCGCGTAAAAGGATGTTCTGACTAGACTTTTGAGGAGTACAAAACTTCCCAAACTCGGTCAAATAGAGACAGAGGGCATGAGACTCACTCTGTAACATCTTTTACTTTCTGATGAGAAAAGAGACTTATCATTGTTCACATTGACCAGATGGTGCATGGACCTATGCTTAACGAAGCGCTCAGTATTATGGAAGAATAGAGGGGACATGACTATAATACAATAATAAGGATATAAATGTCTGGCGCACCAAGCAGGAAGTCTGTCCTCTAAACATTTGATAAAGCTGCCAGACCTTTGAGTTACATTGTACTTATTGTTCTTAAACTGAATGGAATTGACTTTTTCTTTGAGTGAGTCAAACTTCAGCTGTTTCCTTTTTAAAAAAAAAAGTCAATTAATGAGGTTTCACTCATTGTTATTTGTAAATAAGATCAACCATGCAGGAGTACTTAAGTTTACCATTTGTAAGTAAAGTACAATATAATTTTTTATGTTTGTTTTCTGAGAACATCAGAAACTATCAATATTTATGAACTGTAATAAAGTATGTAAAACAAAAACCATGTCGTTGTCTTCATAGAAGAGTGTGTGCCGGTGTGTTCATGACAAACATGTGCGGGCATGTTTTGGGAGATACCTGTTTTGCAAAGTAAAGTCCACACAGAGTCTTTGGACATTCTTGTATATTCAAGCTTAAGTAAAAAACAATAAAATATTTTTTTATAATGGATCACAACAGAACATTATACATTCTCGTTATGAAAAACGCAAATCATCAAGCTTCTTACAGATATTTACAGTTTATTATTTATAATTACAACACCTTAATTGCCACCTTTTTAAAAATACGGTAACTAGTAGTTGCTAACTCCATTGCATTAAACGCACAATAATAAAGTAATATAATCGCCACGCAACTCAAAAGTAAACTCAAAATTAACTTCCCATAGTGCATCATGCGCTCATTATCGTTCCAGCTAGAAGAAGGTCTTAAGTTGTATGACTGCCTACAGCTTGATTATGGGACATTTTAATAAAGAGTCATTATTAGCTAATATCTCTTAAAACCAGAAGAGGGCGCAATCGCCCTGTTAAAAGTGAGAAATATTCGGCATACCACTGTGTGTTTTTGTGGTCTCTTTTTCGTCAGTTGTTTGTAAGTGAGAACAGGACACTTGCGGGCTTTTAGAGTGTCACTTTGCGTGAAATGGCGCCCATGGACGAATAATATGTATTGTTTCGTTAAAGTAAAAATACACAAACGTTTGTATTAATGAAAAAAAGCCAAAAACTCAGTAAAACTAAAATCAGTTCATAAGTATAACCTTTACCAATGAATCAAAAATAAATATGATTTTAAGCGCAAGAAATATAAAGCAAGTCACCAGCAGTTTTAATAAAAAAATTTAAAAAAATTGGCTAGTTCAAAAATGTACAAGCCTCTGATTTTTAAACAAGTGCCTTTACACAAAAACAAGCCGAATAAAAGTCTCATATTATATTCAGGTCACCAACATATATTTATCTGTCGGATCCTATGAGTCCACTGCCCAAACTTGGCAAAAGATGACATCATACCGGAACACCGGCACCTACCTATCCGTATTAGGCAAGATAGCGATCGGAAGATCTACGTCATTCGAACTAGTGGGCGTGAGTTACGGGAAGAGGAACTCTCCATAAGTCTGTCTGATCTTCAGTGCGCTTTTATTTGTGAGAGAAGGGAATTTATTATTAACCTAACAAAGACATTATCAAATCGTTCATTCGTATGGCTGTGTGGTTAGCATCAGACATATCAGAAACAAATGTATAGTACACAATGTAAATCGCTTTGGATAAAAGCGTCTGCCAAATGCGTAAATGTAACGTAAAGTGAAATACTTTTTATCTTATTAGCCTACAAGACTTATATTAACTAACTGTGAGTTAACTCACCTTTTCGTTTTTATTTTATATATAAATATATGTGTGTGTGTGTATATATATATAAACTTTAATTAAGAACAAATGTACTTTTAAAATAATATAATAATGATCTTTTTGGCTATGGAATAAACCAAATTTGATCTTGTTTACATAAGTGATAAATTTAACATTTACATTATAACATATGTTGTACATTATAATTTGGTCATGATGAGCACAGTCTCTTGCTAGATGACAAAAAGAATATTCCCTGTCATGGTTACGGCAGCCATGTAGCAGATTAAGGCAGGTAATCCAAACAAAAAACAATGCGCCGGTGCACATCAATAAAACTTTTAAAATGTATTACCAAAACATGCTATAAATGTGCCATACACAGAATGTACAGTCTTATAGTCTTAGATACATTCCAAAGGTTTCTAAATTGTTATGTTGATTTTTACTATTGTTTACTTTAAATCTTGTTGCTAAGAAACAATTTGTTTATAGTGATAAAGGACAAAGAGAATGCAGGAGGTCTTTTCAAACATTTCTACTTTTCTTCCAGAACTAGGCTATATCTATAGACAGACATACAGAGGTTGACATGGGATCAACCAGCTTTACCAATCCCTATGCGATTGAAGTGATTCGGACAAAGAAAAATGAGCTGGTCAGTGGAATTTCCAATACAGAAGATTTACTGGACCTTCTCATCGCAAATGGAGTCCTTCAACCCAACAGCCGAGCCCTGATGTCCAACATTTCAGCACAAGAAGAGAAGAACACCAGAATGTTAAACATCTTAATCTCAAGAGGGGAGCGCGCCTGCCGCATCTTCTTCTATCCTTGTCTAAAACGAGTGGAACCAGTCCTGTATCAGCACATGAGGACATACGTCGGTGGGGTTAATGAGGGCATTAAAGATGCACGGAGACAGCTAATCGGATATCTGATAGAAAAAGATAAACAAAGTCATGTCAAACACTCAAAACCAAACAGGGAACCTCACCCTGAGAGAAGTCAAGCAAAGACTTTAAAAAACAAGGCTTTTTCTTTAGAAAAACAAAAAGAAATCCCTAAACCTGAAAGTTATCAGGATGCCATCCTCAAGGCTGTATCCACCGGTGATCTATATCTACTGCAGGATCTTATCAAAGGTATGGATATCAACAGTGCGCACCGGTCTGCTGATACCCTTCTGCACCTCGCTGCTGAATATGGTAAGGAGGCCATCATCTACTTTTTGTTGAGACAGGGGGCTGAAATGAATTTAAAAGACAGGGAGGGCCGTACGGCCTTGCACAGAGCGTCAGAGAGGGGTCACACTGCTGTTGCTCTCGCCCTTGCAAAAGCTGGGGCTGATATTCATGCTGCAGACCAAGCATCAAAGACTCCCTTGCATCTGGCTGCCCAAAAAGGACATCAGAGTACTGTAAAAGCTCTGGTGCTTGAGGAGCAGAAAATGTTTGAGAATCAGACGACAGTTTTACACATGGCTGCCATCCAGGATGATGCAACCCTGGCAGAGGTTCTTCTACGAAATGGTGCTTTAGTAGATACCAGAGATGAACACAGAAAAACTGCTCTCTATCACGCTGTAAGCCATGGAAATGAGAAAACTGCTGAAGTTCTGTTGAAGGCTGGAGCTCAGGTGGACTCTGTGATTGTGGATGCTGCGGTTAAGCTGAACAGAAAGTCTTTGTTGTCTTTGTTTTTCCAGTACGGGCAGAAGTCTCTGTCCCCGAATGAAATAAACTCTACTCTTTTCAAAGCGGTGCAGATGAACTTGGATGAGGTTGTGGCTGCACTCATTGATCACGGTGTGGATGTTAATTGTTGTAATGAGCTTGGATACACACCTATGCTGCTGGCCGCAGAGCTGGGAAACACAGAAGCTTTCAAAGTGCTTGTTAAAAGAAAAGCCAGACTGGATGACAGACTTCCAAACCAGATCTCCGGTCTTCATCTGGCCATCCAGAGTGGCAGTATGCAAGTGGCACAGGTAAAGAGCTTGTAACCTCGAACAAAAAAATGTTTTATTTATGACGTCAAACAGTTGACCGAGTGGATCAGGTATTCCGAGCTGGTGATGTTCAGTGAAGGCGGGGATGGATTTTCATATTTATGAATATATGCATTTTCTTTACAGCATAATGAAATGTATTTAACAAGAAAAAAATATTTAAATAAGTGCCGTCAAATAAATTAATCGCGATTTGAAGATTCCAAGATAAGTGTATATATACAGTACATGTATATACATTTAATTTGAATTTTTATTAAAATTTATATTTATATTAAAATGTATATTTATATTATAAATATATAGCTTTCTTAATCATGATTAATCGATTTGACAGTCCTAATTTAAATATCTCATTTGAATGATCAAAGATAAGTAAAAGGATAAAATTATCAACTAAGGGGAGAATCAAGCAAAATAAGATAACCTCTGTCAATGAACAGCAACTGTTTCCTGTGGCTCAATTTAAAGTACATTAAAAGTTATGTTTGACCAAACTACATCTAAATGTATCTGTTCCACTCCAGATACTTTTGGATAAGGGCATAGACCCCAACATCAATGGTCCTAAAGATCAGACACCTCTACATTTAAGTGCAATACATAACCAGCCAGCTTTTATGGCGCTTTTGTTGCGTATGGGTGCTGAAATTAACTCTCTCACCCAGGAAGGACTCACTGCCCTGCACCTCGCAAGCAAGAACGGTCACAGGGAAGCCGTCGCTCAGCTTCTGGAGCGCAAGGCGGACATTCACGTTAAAGACAAACAGGGAAGAACAGCCCTTCACTGGGCGGCCACACAGGGCGAGGCAGGCATCATACAACTTCTACTCAATGCAGGAGGTGATCCCAACGCCCCTGAGAAAGAGAAAAAGACACCACTACACCTGGCTGCAATGGAGGGTCACACTAAGGCGGTTTCTATACTGCTGTCTGGTAAAGCTAAAGTTGGAGCTAAGGACATGGATGGCTGTTCGCCTTTGCATTATGCTGCTGGAACAGGGAAGCATAAAACAGCAGCAGTTCTTCTCACAACTAGTAAGAGAAAGAATGTGGATGATAAGAACGTGTGGAGGAGGACTCCTCTACATTTAGCTGCAGAGCATGGACATGACCTGCTGGTGGAGCTACTGCTGGAGAATGGTGCTAAGATCAACACCCTGGATAACAATAAAGACACGCCACTGCACTGTGCTTGCCGCACCGGACATGTGGGAACAGTGCAGAGACTGGTGAACTGGACACATGGAGAGCGAGCAAACTTACAGGCAACTAATAATGTGAATAAAAAACCCCTTCAGGTTGCAGAGTCTGAAGATACAGAGGCCCACCAGAGCATTTGTACTCTGCTGAAGAAGAAAATGTTCCTTGTAAAATAGCTAATTCGATTAATAACTAATTCAATTTTATTTCTATAGCACTTTTCACAATGTGCATTGTTCCAAAGCAGCTTTATAGAACAAAAACAGAAAACATACATCACAGTGCATATGGTGTAAGACTGGTAAGATCATTCTAATAAGCAATGTTAACGGAATTTACCAAAACCTTAAAGCTAATCTAATATTTCAGTCTACCGGTGAGCAAGCCCTTTGGCGAGGATCCCAATCTCAAATGATAAATATATGGAGAAAAAAATACCTAAGGAGAAACCTGTCTCAGCCGGGAAGGCCAGGTCCTCTCTGACGTGTCACAGCTGTACTCAGTGACTAAATGTTTACGAATAAGGAGGAGAGCCTATTAAATGTGAGTTAGGAAATTGAATTTGTTGAAACTGTTTAGGTCTCATTTTGTGACCGATATCAGAGAAATGTCATAAGCAAAACATAGTAGGTAAGCTGAATGGTGTAAGATGTGAATGTTTATCAGCCTGATAAAATAAATCTCCATCTTTAGAATTCAAAAAGCAGATTTGTAATGTATTAGAATTGGAATGCCTGTCATTCAAAAAGTTTATTTGCATATATATTTATTCAGTTTTATCATAATGTGTAGTCCTTCATATGTCCCTGACATGTCATATGAAACTTGCAAATGTATTTATATTGTCTTTGAAGCCTGTATTGTATGTAGTAATGTTCACTTAAAATTCTGTCATCATTCCCTCACCTTCGAGTTCCAAATATGTATACATTTCTTTGTTCTGATGAATGATATTTGGAATAATGCTTAAAACCAAACAGATCTCAACACCCATTGACTCCCAGAGTGAGAAAAATGACTTGCACACAGTTCTGGGGCACTTTTGACTGCCATTATTATTTTCCTGCTATGGTAGTTAATGGGTGTTGAGATCTGTTTGGTTATAAGCATTATTCCAAACATCATTCATCAGAACAAAGAAATGTATACACATTTGGAACAACTCGAGAGTAAATGACGACAGAATGTTCATTTTTGGGTGAACCCTTAACGTGTATTATATTAAAAGCTATTTACAGTTTTGTCAATAGGGGTCACTCAAACACAGCATAATGTCTTCGAAATGATACGTATTAAAACACGTGATACTGTCTTTTACGGGGATTAATACGTTGAAAAGGTTAAATAAACATATCAAAATAATATAAAATAAATGAAAGAGTAAATATATACATTACATATCAATAATTTCAGCGCTTATTTGAGATTAAAGGATTGACGTATGTCGAAAATAACGTGTCATGTGACCACCGATCCAACATCACATGATACCCTGTTGCCGGAAATGCTTCAAGAATGGCGAGAAACGAAGAGAAGCAGCTTGGAAAATTGAATCGCTTGTGGCTACAGAAAGAGAGAGAAGGTAGGAAAGTCTCTGGTTATTTGAAGCAATGCTGTTCGCACCCATGTGTTTGCTTGCACATAGTCAATCATTTATTTTCTACGTACTGTATGTTTCTTTTCTAGAGGGTCGCATTAAAGATGTCCACGTGCCGAGGCCGAAACTTGTAAGGAGAAACGCAAAGCTCTTGTTCTATTAAAGAGACAATTACAACCAATCGCCTTGCTAATCCATGCTTTCGTGTGCAGGCGACGTTAAATTCAGTGGAAGCCGTGAAAAAATGGATTCCGAGCATTAAGAAGGAGATGGAATACTTTCTGCAGGTAGCCTACTGATCATTTTCTTTGTCTAGGGTTAAGAAAGGTAAAGGCGTTTGGAGAGAGAGAATGGCTGGCTGAGGTCTCCAGGTTCCAATCACAACACACATACAATTTTAAATGTAACGCAAGTTTATTATTTTGTCAAGCCATAAGCAGTGACTTGTGAAGGGACATGTCCGTAAAATAAAACAAATAAAAAAAACAGGAGAAAAACAAAAGAACAAAAAAAAATGAAAATCCGTAGCAAAACAAAAATCTATGGCATCCCCTTATTGCAGTTCATAACAGGTTGAAAATATAAGGTGGGCAACAAATATAACACAGCCCTTCGGTAAATTAATTATTAACAATGAAAGGGAAGAGAAAACAAACAGAAATACAACTGGGCACACTTACTTCCCTAGGCACAACTTTAAGAATGAGCCCCTACACACTAGTAGAGATCATTTACATACGACCCACTTTTGTGGTAGACGTTGATCCCTGGAAACCAACAGCTTTGTGCAACAGGCAGAAAACCTCCCGTCTTTGTCTCTCTCTCTCCCTCAGCAGGCTGGTAATCACAGGTTAAGTAACCTCCTTAACAAGCTGTTATCAATGTCAGGTGGCACTGCTGAACCTGTTACGGAGACTGTGCGAGCACAACTGGGAAACAAATCATTACCCACATGCATCACAAAAGAAAACCTTTTTAAACACCTTCACACTTTTTTATATAATATAAACACATATATATACACACACGTCCAGTTGGACGTAACACCCCCACCACTAAGGTTTTTTTTCCCTAAGAAAAAAAAAATTCAGCACCACGATTTTCATCTATATATCAACACTTTCGACTCGGGATAACGCATCAGCGATTACATTTTCTGAGCCCTTTATGTGGCTAATATCAAGGTTGTACTCTTGAATAAACAACGCCCAATGCATTAAGCGCTGGTTTGAATTGGACATCTGTGTCAAGAAAGTCAAAGGATTGTGATCGGTATATATGAGGAGTGGAACCATTCCTCCTCCCACATAAACTTCGAAATGCTGTAAAGCCAGCAAGAGCCTCTTTTTCGATCGTGCTATACCGTCTTTGACAACTTGTAAACTTTTTATAGAAATATGCAACCGGATGATCAATTCGATATTCATTCTCTTGCAACAACACTGCGCCTACTCCCGTAGCGCTGGCATCAACTTGTAACTTGTAAGCTTTTTCAAAGTTAGGAGCTGAAAGAAAGGGAGCATTACTCAAAAAGTCTTTCGTAGCTTCAAAAGCTAATGAGCATTCATCGCTCCACTTGAATTTCCTACTTGTGCTTAAGAGGTCAGTGAGGGGAGACACTATCACAGAGAAGTTTTTGCAAAAAGCACGATAGTAACCCGCCATACCGAGGAATCGGCGTAACTCACGTTTAGTAGTGGGCGGTGGAAATTTTAAGATTGCTTCCACCTTTGCAGCAACAGGTTTAATAGAACCCTGTCACACTTGCTTTCCCAAATATGTAACCACTGCCTTGCCGAACTCACACTTTGCAACGTTTAAGGTTAGGGAAGCGGCAACCAACCGACTGAATACTGTGCCAAGCGTTTGTACGTGTTCTTCCCAAGTGTCTGAATGGACAACAACATTGTCTATATATATTTCGCAGTTTGCAACACCGACCAGGACATGTTGCATTAGCCGTTGAAATGTAGCGGGTGCGTTACGCATCCCAAATGCCAAAACTTTGTATTGCATGAAATGATCAGGGGTCACAAATGCAGAAATTTCAGAGGCACGAGGGGTGAGAGGCACCTGCCAATACCCCTTTAGCAGATCTAATTTAGTCACAAAGTTGGCGGAACCCACCCGATCCACACAGTCTTCCATACGGGGTAGTGGAAAAGAATCAGCTTTAGTGACTTTGTTAACTTTTCGATAATCAGTACAGAATCTGAAAGTGGAATCTGGTTTAGGAACCAGGAGACAAGGGGAGCTCCATGGACTATGACTAGGCATGGCAAGGTCATGACGTACCATATACTCAACCTCTCCCTGCATAATTTGACGTTTTTGGGGGTTAACCCTGTATGCATGCTGCTTAATTGGTGTGCAATCACCTACATCAATATAATGGGCTAACACAGAAGTTCTACCCGGAAGATCAGAGAAAATTGAAGAGTGTTTACTTATGCACTGCATCAACTCTTCTCGCTGGCGGTTTGATAAATGCAAGAGTGTTTTAGGCAACTCGCGCAAAATAGCAGAGTTACTAAACTTTCCTACTGCACTGGCTGGACCTTTATCCTTCAAGCCATCCTCGACAGGAGAGTAAGTGGTTAAAAGGACAGGAAATGCCATCGATAAAGTAGGTTTAATCAGAGCAGTATCGTTTGTTTCACGGCTTAAGTATCGTTTCATCATATTTATGTGACACACACGTTTACGTTTCTGCCGGTCTGGCGTAGCCACCACATAATCAGTGTCACTTAACTTTCGCTCAACCTTGCAAGGTCCCGAAAACTTGGCATCAAACACAGATTTCGGAACTGGTAACAAAATGAGAACACGATCTCCAGGGTTAAAAATGCGAACAACACTCTTTTTGTCAAAACGTGACTTCATCTTCTCCTAGGCAATATGTAAGTGCTTCCTCGCCACTTCCCAGACATGATGGAGTCATTCTCAGAAAGAACTTACATATTCCGTTACCAACATAGGTGTAGAGGGCGTGGACAGTAAGTGTTCACTCAAAAGTTTTAAGGGACCACGCACTGTATGTCCAAATACTAAGTCAGCTGGGCTAAATCCAGTCGACTCTTGCACCGCCTCCCTTGCTGCAAACATAAGAAAGGGGAGACCTTCATCCCAATCATTCCCCGTATCAACACAGTATGCACGAATCATGCTTTTCAAAGTCTGGTGATACCGTTCGAGGGCACCCTGCGACTCTGGGTGATATGCGCTTGACATACGATGTGACACCCCCAGAGCTAACAAAGTATGTGCAAACTTCTTAGACGTAAAATTACTTCCCTGATCTGACTGGACCTGCTTTGGCAATCCAAACATAGTACAGAACTTTAAGAGAGCTTTAATGACATGGGAAGACTGGATTGTATGGAGGGGAACTGCCTCGGGAAATCTTGTAGCGGTACACATAATTGTTAGCACATACTGAAACCCGGTTTTCGTTTTAGGGAGCGGCCCCACACAATCCAAAATCAGCTTCTCAAAAGGCTCATCCATTACAGGTACAAGATGTAAGGGAGCAACCGGTACCTTCTGATTTGGCTTCCCAGCTTTTTGACATACAACACAGGTTTTGCAGTATTCGGCAACAGAAGATTTACACCCTGGCCAAAAGAAGTATTTAGTTATACGATGAAAAGTTTTGTTAACACCCAAATGACCAGCAAGCGGGTTTTCATGTGCAAGCTGCAATACCTGTTGACGATACTTCGTGGGCAAGACAATCTGACATACCTTGTGACAACCAATGTCATCACCTGTAGGTTTCCACTTTCGTTTTAACACACTCTCCTCAGAAAAATACGCAATTCTCTTGCCACCTATTTGCTTACAATCGACCGCAGCCTCGAAACAGGGAACAAGAGTAGGGTCCTCTCTTTGTGCCTCACTTAGCCTGCTTCTTCCAAAATAACACTCTTTGTCAGGTTTCTCTCTACTATCAGCAGGCTTACAACTCTCAGGGTTAACCTAAGTTCGTATGTGAGGGGTTCAGTAGAACTCTCCATAAACGAATCTGTGAGATTAACTACATCGTTATAATTTCTCGCCTGCGCGCGCGTCACAGCACAGGCAGGAAACACAGACGAAAACTGCAGTGAATGGTCAGTAGCATCACAAACGTTACCGTCCTGCTAAGTCATTTCCTAATATAACATCTACCCCTTCAATAGGCAGTTCTGCACGCACCCCAAGGCTGACACTCCCATTAACAAGATCAGATTTTATCCAAACTTTATGAAGGGGAACACTCTCACATCCCATTTCAATGCCGCGTATTAGAACATCTGCACCGACATACATTTCAGGTGAGAACGGTAACACCTTCTGAAGAACAAAGGACTGAGCTGACCCAGTATCTCGCAAGATTAGGAAAGGTAATAGGGATTCATCTTTCACCCCTGACAAGGACTGTACAAGAGCAACCTTCTTTATCTTAGTCACTGCATTTTTACTTTTCCACGCCGGGCAGTCAACAATCAAATGTTCAGGGCTTAAACAATAAAAACAAACACGTCTCTCTTTTCCACTGGACGTAATGTTTGTTCTGTCCCTTTGAACGTTCGTACGGGAAAATACACGTGCTACATTCCGTGTTACTGGATGTTTATGGGTGTCATTTAAAGAACGCACAGCGGGAAATACACCCCGATCTGTCAAGACAAACTCGTCTGCCAAAACTGCAGCATCAAGAAGAGAAGTTACCTTCTGTTCGTTTAAATAGGTGACTACTGCGTCTGCCAAACAGCTTTTGAAGTCCTCTAACAAGATTAACTCCTGCAGTTGATCAAAGGTAGTAGCTTTACTTGATAAACACCACTTTTCAAATAACACACTCTTCTCCCTGGCAAATTCTACGTATGTCTGCTTCAATGTTTTCACATGCTTCCGAAACTTTTGGCGATATGCCTCAGGGACTAGTTCATAATCTCGGAGAACCGCAATCTTTACTGCCTCGTAGTCAAGACTCTGCTCTATTGGCAATGCTGCACAAATCTCTTGAGCTTTACCCGAAAACCTGCATTGTAACAATAACGCCCACATATCCACTGGCCAATTAAGTTTGTTAGCAATACGCTCAAATGCCACAAAATACGCATCCACCTCCGACTCACGGAAGGGTGGCACAAGTTTGATATGCCTACTTACATCAAATGCAATATTATGACCCTCTGTTGGGGTTAAAGGTACAGAAGGAGACATAGGAAAAATCGGTGAAGGTTTTATTCGCGGGGCTGGGACAGGAGTTCGGAGCCCTACATCCCGATCCGCCTCCGCCTGAATAACTCTAAGTTGCAAATGCAGATTCTCATTCTCCTTCTGTTTGAGCTGGAGCTCCAACTCCCTCAAACGGATAGCTAGCATGGTGCCAGATTGAGCATCCCCATGTTCACTTTCAACTGAAGAGCCACCGCTCTCTTCAGAGACAGCTTCAGCTGCCTCTGCGGTTTGCTCTCCAACAGTTTCCCCTAATACAATCCCAGCTTGGATTAACTGTTTGCAAAGTGAATCCTTAATGACTTGCTTTTTCACTTCCCTAGGTACCTTTAGATTATAGAAATCTGCAATTAATAGCAAGTCCTTCGTCCTACACTTATGTAGAGCTTCAACATTTGGGGATATAGAGAACTTTACCAAGTCAAACTCCATCTCTAACGCCAACAAGTTCTCACACTCCACCTCCTATGCACAAGTGTGAAAGCATTTAGCAGACATTTAAGACGGAGGGGAGAAATGTTTATTTACTCACCGCCTCAAATAAACGTTTCAGCGTCTAATGGACGAGCCCCCAATTGTTACGATTTTCTTTGTCTAGGGTTAAGAAAGGTAACAAAGGCGTGTGGAGAGAGAGAATGGCTGGCTGAGGTCTCCAGGTTCCAATCACAACACACATACAATTTTAAATGTAACGCAAGTTTATTATTTTGTCAAGGCATAAGCAGTGACTTGTGAAGGGACATGTCCATAAAATAACAATAAAACCCCCAAAAAAACAGGAGAAAAAAAAAAATGAAAATCCGTAGCAAAACAAAAATCTATGGCATCCCCTTATTGCAGTTCATAACAGGTTGAAAATATAAGGTGGGCAACAAATATAACACAGCCCTTCGGTAAATTAATTATTAACAATGAAAGGGAAGAGAAAACAAACAGAAATACAACTGGGCACACTTACTTCCCTAGGCACAACTTTAAGAATGAGCCCCTACACACTAGTAGAGATCATTTACATACGACCCACTTTTGTGGTAGACGTTGATCCCTGGAAACTAACAGCTTTGGGCAACAGGCAGAAAACCTCCCGTCTTTGTCTCTCTCTCTCCCTCAGCAGGCTGGTAATCACAGGTTAAGTAACCTCCTTAACAAGCTGTTATCAATGTCAGGTGGCACTGCTGAACCTGTTACGGAGACTGTGCGAGCACAACTGGGAAACAAATCATTACCCACATGCATCACAAAAGAAAACCTTTTTAAACACCTTCACACTTTTTTATATAATATAAACACATAGATATACACACACGTCCAGTTGGACGTAACAACACCTAACACAGTGAAGAATGAAGCGGGGCCACCTATTCACTTATCTATTTTGGTCAGCCAATCAGATTGCACCTTCTGTAGCTCGTTCGCTTTAAACACTTAATCAACTTTTCTTAAATATGCATAAGGCATTTAAAAAAATAGATTGATGACTTGAACATATAACTTTTTCACCAATATGTGCAAAGGTACGTTTGCAGAAAAAACGGATTCTGTTAAATATTCTGAAAGCAAACACCACACTGTATGTAAATAAGCTGAATATATAAAGGGTGTTACAACAGCACAATGTTCCTAAACACATCAACATCCAAAAAATGGTTGCTGACCTAAAATACTCAAAAAACGGGTTGAACCTTATAAGATCTGTGCAGGCAAGACATGTAACTGAACGACTGTAAGGTGGCTGCTAAAGCAAGGTCAAGGATTTTACCCTTAAAAAAAGCATGCCTCTCTATATTAGATACACGTAATGTGTGTATGTTGTGTTGTTTTTGTATTAATAAGCAGCGCAAAGTGATACAAGAGTCAGGCAACCCACCCATAGTTTTGTTTCTGATCTTGCAACGCTAACATTTGTCACACAAAGCAGAAAGCTGTATTTACAGTCAGAATGATAATCGACATTTCACATCTCTGCACATATTTAACCAGCTTTTCCAAATAATAATAGCGTTTCCACTGTTGCATGTCTAACGAAGGTTTCACTACAGTTGTTTTTGAGCATGTGACCCGCCCCTAAAAATAACAGTTCGTATATGATACAATTTAAAACACAACACGTAACAGGAGGATATGGCTTCAAATGCTGTTTTTTACAAAAAGCGCAATTGTTCCAAGCGTTCCGAGGCTGAAGATCAGACCCAAAATACCCTTCTCCATCTGCCATAAAACTCTGATCCGGACCACCTGCGCGCAGTGACAGAATTCAAAGATTGCCACCATTTACGTGACTTGTAAATATGATAAAAAGTGTTTCCATTTCAGTTTTGCGAAATATGCCCCTTTACTGCTTGAAAACAAAACACCTCAGAGCGTGAACCATGGGAGTTTTTGTGAATCTGGGGTGTTTCCCTTTGGCATATTTTCAATGTGCTATTTCAATTTGTGCATTTTGAAGGGTAATGGAAACGCAGCTACTGACACACATTCTCTAGAGCAGGGGTTCTTAAATTTCTTTTGGACCAGGGACCTCTTACATAATTGTTTTTCCAAAGACCCACTCATAACAGTGATTAAGCATATGCTTTCAACAATTTGTACTCTTAAATGCCATTGTAATATCCACCACTTCAGACCTGTTTTATAGAACAGAAACACATTTCAATTAAAATCACATTAATACTACTTATACTTGCAAACAGTGGGTCATCATTTACACTTTAAGTAATTCATCTTAAAAGCTTTCATAAATCAACAGTAGCAAGACTGGCATATACAGTAGCTCTTTTAAAACGCACATTTAAATGGTGAAGATTATAATTACAAGATCATTAATTACAATAAAAAGATGAATCACCCCAAATAAAAATACTTCCATCATTTACTCTCATTATTTATTCTCCCTTAATTCGTTCTTTCTTCTGATGTACACAAGATATTTTGAACAATTTATGGGAAATCAAACTGTTTCTGGTCCCCATTGATTTTCAATTATGCTAAAAAGAAAAAGGCCCAAGAAATGATTTGGTTACCCACATTCTTCAGAATATCTTGTTGTGCAAAAGAAATAAACTCATGCAGGTTTGGAACAATTTGAAGGTGAGTAAATGATGGCAGTAAATTAAGTGATGGCAGTAAATTAAGGACTGTTGTGCTATGTCAGAATAATATACGTTTATTGTTTAAGTATTTCTGGATACAAATGAATACAAATAAAGACACGCAACATTGACAATTTGAAAATCAATTCAAAAGGAAATATGGGCTAGTAATTCATTGTATTTATTTATTATGTAATTTGAGAAAACAGTGCTGCACAACAGATTAAAATGAACACATGGATAAAATTGTGTGATTATAATACAATTATTTTATTAGCTTTTATCACTCTTTTATTTAGGCAGGTTGTAGTGATGATAATTGAGATATACTGTGTATGCCTATCCTTCTTTTTTAAATCAAAAAGTCAGTATTCTTTTTAGCTCGCTTTAAGGACTTTTTTCTCAGAAATGCGAGATTATAATTGGGTGTTACAAAGTGTGAAATGTTACAAACAAAGTCAGAACTGAGAGACAAAAACTCGCAATTAACTTTTTAGTTTTATTCAGTGGCAGAAACTACACTTAACGTCTTTAACAATATGAACCAAAAATATGCACATCTGAAATTATACTGCTCATTCAAATGAAGTCAAACAAATAAAAATAAATATCAATAGTCTGGATTATGCTCTTTTATGAAATGTCATATACAACTGTATAAAAATCTTATTTCTAGTAATATATTATTTATTAGTCAATAATCTTACAAATGCGGCTCCATTTGCATTTTCCGCACGGTGAAAATCATTTCACGGACCACCTGGACACACCCCTAGTGGTCCGCGGACCCCTCTTTGAGACAATACACTTCTTCTCTTTACCGCGCCCAGTGGACTTTTGTGTCTCAAAACTGTAGCAATATGTACCTATTTTATAGCACTGCAAAAAGTGTACACAGGTTAATATTTCCAGGTTGATTTATTGTGATCCAGATTTGTATTTAACTGTGCATCTGTATTTCACAGCAGTCACAGTTGTCTCACTACCCAGAGAGAAAAATTGATGAGTTCCGTCAACACATTGAGGATCTGCAGAGAGAATACAAACGCTATTTGAACAAACTGCGCTTCCTGGACCCCACCTGCAAACACACACCCTGGAAACCCCGATCATACACCAAAAGGAGACTGGAGTCAAACAACAGTCAAAACACCAGTTAGTTTATGCTTTAAATTGAATAATTTTTGACCGCTTTTCCACCATCGTGCAAAATCACTCTCGTTGCTTAAGCGTTCCGTTTTGTGCCGATCCATGCCAGCCGTACCAATGCAGATAACGGAAATCTTTAGAATGTAAACACCTTTGTGCCTTTGTAACACATAAGACTGAGCTATGACGTCTCTGCAGGCATTCTTTTAGCATGAGCCAAGAACAGTTTGTAACCGTGCCGTGTCGAACGAGGCTCAACCAGAACTGTCACTGTTTCCGACTGTGCTGAGAACGGTTTGGCGCTGTGTTGGAAAAGGGCTCTTTGTTTGAGAATGTATCCATTAGCCCTGGTCACATCACATATTGATAGTCTTTGTTAAGTTATGGTAAGGAGAAAATGTGAGAACACAGCCTTTTCAAATATAACAAATATAATGCATCAACAACAAATACTGTTCGCATACAAAGTGATAGACTGTAAACCAGTAAAAATAAGTAATTCTATGGCACAGTAGTACTGAGACTATTAATTTACTTTTTTTTCTCTTTAATATGATTGTTAGGCTTAAGAAAAGGTCAAGATCTAAGACATTTGGTACAACAAGAAAATTCCGGAATATTATGGGTTTCATTAAAAATAAAACAATTGTGAAAAGTTATTGAAGAATAACTGCTTTTTACAAATGATCTTATATGGGTTATTGACTGGAATTTAAATTATTGTAAGGATCAGCATCTCTAATATTTCCAGAAAAAAACAAGAAAGAAGAAAAGGAAGGATGATTTATTTAAAACAATGTGATTACATGTAGTTTTTATTTAATTTGCTTTTGATCATATTTTAGAATAAAGCCAAAATATGGCTCTAAAACAAAGAATTATATTAATGTAAAATTAATTATGGGGTCAGTTGTGGCCTAATGGTTAGAGCGTTGGGATTGTGATCAGAAGGTTGCCGGTTCTAATCTCAGTGCCAGCAGGTCATGACTGAAGGGCCCTTGAGCAAGGCACCTTGCCCCTGATTGCTCTGCAGTAATGTGTCACTGTATAAAAACTACTTGTAAGTCGCTTTGGATAAAAGCGTCTGCCAAATGAATAAATGTAAATGTAAATGTAAAATGGCAATTATTCTGTCTTGTTTTCTTAGGCAAAATAATTTGTCTCAATAGCCCAAGCACCCTCAGCAGAGCAGAAGAAGTTAATGGAGACACCAACCCAGACGCCACCGAACAGCCAACATCTCATGCAACTGTAATTCCCTCCGTATCAACTCCCATTACCACACAAGCTTCAGATCTTCCAGATCAGGACCTCCCTCTGTGCTTTGATCAGACCCGGCTAGGGGTGGTGTTGGCTAGTTCACGGGTGGCTCTTGTAGGACAGCAACAGGACACTGGTAGACTGACACGTGTGCTGCTCTCTGGCCTGCCCAATCTTCACAGCCTCCCACTGGCACGGAAAGCAGCTTTAGAAAAACAACAGCCTTCCAATGCCGAATCACCCCACGTTAAAAACATTCTTGGACTCGGCTGCTACTCGTCCTCCTCAGACGGGGAGGTCGACTGATACAATGCAATTTATCTAACATGTGTAATATTTTTATTTTATTTACATTTACATTCTTTACATTATTGTTATTGTGCTCCGTGGAATAGAGCTGCTGCAATATTTGAAATGTTATTGAAAACTTCATATGTGGTGCATGAAAGTGAAACTTGAAAGTAAATCATTTTCAAATGAAACCTGAAAGATGTTAAGGTATGTTTGGTTGTTCCGTTTGTCTGAACTTCGTTTAAGAGTGGAAATGGTTGAGGTGTGGTTAGAGTATAGTTCTGAATTGGGAATTACTGATTTACTCAATGAAGTATGTATTCGTCCTCTTGTCATTTCAAGCCTTTATGTCTTTCTTTCTTCTGCAGAAAAATGTTGGTAATCGAACAACGTTACCCTTTGACTTGCATTGGTTTTCTGTTCATACAATAGAAATGAATGGGTCCCGCTGTTTTTTGTTACCAACATTCTTTAAAATATCGCATTTTGCGTTTTGCTGAAGAAAGAAAGCAATACAAATGACTTTGGGGTGAGTGAAAAATTACATGATTTTCATTTTGGGGTTAACAACAAAATAAAGTACTAAACTGAAGGTGTTGCACAGAACTTTTCTAAAAACTTCAAGGTCGGTATAAATGTTTCTAGACGAACTCCAGAGTTTCAGGTTGACAAATTCATGTGTGGGAATGTGGGATAATGTAATAATGCTCATACCACAATACCGCTGATTAAAATGACTACAACATTTTTGCAGAGATGCTGAGTCAGAGAGAGAGAGAGATCTATGTCTATGTTCACAAAACGACTTTTCCGACAGTTTGGTAAGAGATCTAGGGCTTTGTGCCGCACTGCAGCCCACGGTTCGACCCCAAAACCCCTCATGACTATGTACCAGCAACAAGTATTGCTTAGCAAGCAACACTTCTGGGAAACTGAGCAAGAGCTTGACTGCTGTTACCAGTGGTGGATGAGATGTGTCAGAGCATCTGTCACTTCTTGCCCCTTTTGGCTACATTTGCACACACGATAGACAGGGCTTCTCATACCTGTAAAGAGAGGCAAGGAAACCTGTCATCTGATGCTCTATAGATGTCAGTGTGTCAGTGAAGCAAGTATTTCCCTTGCGGAATTTACAATAAAAACAATTTGGTTTTGTACTCGTCAATGAAAATGGAATGCCTTAGATGCTTTGTTTGCGGTACAATTTTCCACATCTCCCACAATTCTCTACAATGACATACAGGGGTTGGGCAAAATAATATGAACACCCATTTTTGGACTATGTGTTGTTAAGGTTGCATGACAAAACAAGAAACCTTGTTACAACCTAAACAGGTCAGATTTCCAAATTTAGTTAATCTTATTTAGCAGGAGTCTCTACTTTATTGCAGTCTATTCAAAAGTTGTTTGATTCTATTGCAAGGTCTGAATTAAAGGAATTAACAGTGGTTAAACACCTTATTAAACATTAAACCAGTTTATGTTTCATTGCAATTGCTTTTTGCAATTCATATCAGTTCTTTTTATTGACCTTTTACTACACTAAAAATAGTTTAAAGGTCCAGTGTATGAATTACTATGGCATCTAGTGATGAAGTTGCAACAAACTATTAACTCCAATCCTCCCTTTTGAAGCACTACAGTGGCTGAGACAGGACTAAAATGTTGTCACTTTTTTGCAGAAGGAGATAACGTATTTTCGATTTGCGTTCTGTAGCAGTTTTTCTGTTTAGAGCTGTAGAAACAACATGGCGTATTCCATGTAATTGGACCCGTGGTGTATGTAGATAGAAATAGCTCATTCTAAGCTAATAAAACATAACTCTTCATTATGTAAGCTCTTTATACATCTGAATACATAGTTATGCATATTACGTAGTATTTCTGTCAGTAGATCCTCCAAAAAATAACACACTGGACCTTCAAGATTAATGTAGAATATTCTGTGAAATTATTCATTTCTATATGTAAATTTAGGTACACGGTTGAGTTCATCATCACTATAGCATGTCATGTCATTACTAGAAGGATCAGTTGTGGATACAGTGTAAGTGTAAATTCAAATATGCATAAAATGAAATCAAATATGTGCTGGTGTAAATTGAAGCCCGGATCAGATTCAAGTCACTAATGTTTGCATACATGACTATCACTGGATCTCCGCCGGCATACTTTCACACCCTACTACACTCCTACACCCCATCAAGAACCCTGCATTCAGCAAACGAGCGGCGCCTTGTAGCGCCTTCTCAGAAGGGCACTAAATCCTTTCTCGCTCATTCTCCTTCACAACTCTCTCCTGGTGGAACATTCTTCCCAATGCGGTCCGGTCAACCACATCTCTCACAACCTTAAAAAAACTACTTAAAACCCATATATGCGCCGAATACTTGACAGACAAATGAAAAAATTCTCTCAACGGGTAGTGGTCTAGCTCTTGTTGAAACTAGTAACTTTGTATTAGCACCTAATGTACTATTGCTCTTTTGTGATGTATTGCTCCCCGACCTCTTTGTAAGTCGCTTTGGATAAAAGCGTCTGCTAAATGACTAAATGTAAATGCCAGTAGTGGAAATAAATTGCAGCACATAATTGATTTCATGTTATGCTAAATTAATTTGATCTGCATCTTTGTTCCAGGTGGTTGAGGCTGAGAAATCAGAACCTGGTCATCTTTTGCTTTTGCTCATGGGGTGGTGTGAGTTTCTGTCACCGGGGAGTTCACGCGGCAGCAGGCTGTGACTACTCAAATGCAGGAGATGAGAAAATACATAGCTTAAAGCTTTGAAGATTGAAAGAGGAGCTGATGCACTATCATGTGCGTGTCCTGTGGCTCAGTTGATGGAACACTGTGGTAGTAGCACAAAACGTCTTGGTTTGGTTCTCTGGGAGCACACATACCGATAAAGTACCTTGAATGCATACCCCAGAGGGGCTCTGGATTAAATCATCTGCCAAATGCAAAAATATAAAGATGGATCACATTATTGGTATTTCAATTATTCATGCTCATTAATAGGTTGCAGGGTGATGAGAACAAACAATGGGTATATGAAAGCGAGGCCAAACCACTAACGAAAAAGACAGACTATTCCAGGAACGCCTGGCGTCTGATGACATATCAGAGGGTATGTTGCAGGGTGAGAGGGTTAAGGTAATGCCTTTTCCTCCCTCGCTTGGTTTTAACCGCATTGTTCACCTCACTCTCACAGTCCTTGTCATTCTTGTGCAGACCCTGAGAATGCAGAGTGCAAGATAGAAAGAACATGCACTCACGCGTACACTTCGACAGACTGTTTCATGTGGCAGCTCCTGCTTTAGTGGTATGTGAAATAGGGTTTACTGAAACTCATTTTCTGCTGCATCACTGTTTACAAACAAATGACTAAAACTCTTCTAATTAGGAGTAGATACATTTTTCCTTTGGACCGTTTGAAATGCAATTCCATATATTCCATAGGATTCCTGAGCCTTTGTGGTTGACGGGGTATTCGGTTAAAACATTTTTTTATTGTGCTTCATGCGCTGCATATTTGGCAGATGCTTTTATCTAAACTAGCGTACAATTAAAGTTATACATTTTATTTGTTTTATAATAAACGGACACAGAAATATTGGCAGTCAGCAGATATTTAGATACGCATGATGCAGTTGGAGAAATCCCCGATCTGTTCAGCTGGCACAGATGAGTTCCCATATAAGATTTGTGCTTGATACGGAAGACCATCTCACAACGAAACTTACCTGCTCGAAAGACTTAACCCTGAATAGGTTTCAATAGTCAAACCTGGTACCCTTTGGACTGCAGACAGGATGCTGGTGGTCTGTCAGAAAGATGCTGTTCTGAAGAATACTTTCTAGGTCACATGCATTTTTTCGCCTCATATGCAGATGAATCACCACACTGACCTTTAAAAGAAGCTGGAAATGTTTTATTTGTACTGTATTAAAATTTGCTAATTAATCTAATTAATAATTAATTATGTAAAAAATTTAAAAAAGATATCAGGGGTCCTGACTTATTTGGCAGGTGGACTGATTAAGCTAAATGTGGACAGGTGCATACTAATCCAAACCCAGAAAATCGTAAAAGTATAGTTCCAATAAAAACATGATGTTTAAAATCATTTCCCACGTCATTCCAATAACATAATTTTATGAAAATTTTTGTGAAAAACAATGGAAGTATTTCATGATTTTACTTCCAGAATCCAAAAAGATAAATATTCATGAAAATATAATAAAGCTGTGTCTTTTAATAGTTTAAAGAAAGAAAGGAAATGTAATTTATTACTCTCATATAATTTTTATTACAATCTATTTACATAATTTGTGTTGTACATTAAATAACATACAAGGTTAGAACAACATGAGGGTGTAAAAGGCAACAGTTATATTTTAGAAAGCAAAGGGTAGCCAATAATTGCAAGTTACATGTACAAAACTCAAAACGTATGGTTTCCTGTCTTTGACGTCATCATCACACCTTCAGAATTACAAGAATTTGTAATGTAGTTTACCCCAAATGCATGCATATTCACAAACCCAGAGCCAGAAAACTCCACAGTCATTCATTAGGCTATATTCTCTATATCTAACTACTGTATCTACCTCATATGTCTGCGTGAAGGAAAGAAAGAATCAGAGGCAAAGAGTAAGTGTGTGACACAGATAGATTGTGTGTGTGGGTGGGAAGTTTAAACCACACTGCAGGACCTTTTAAAAAACTGTTCTGCAGCCAGCCTTCTCAAGATAAACCATCTTCTCACTGACACTCTCACACACAACTTTGAGCTTTGCAGAAATGAGTTCCAACTCAGGCCATTCATCTCCTCCACTTTATACGGTGGATTCTGGTGGAGGTCATCCTACACCGCATCGGTATTACCATCAGCAGATGCTCGGACAGGGAAATCCACCCGTGGTACCCTGCTGGACGTTCCCTCCAGCTCGAGCTGAGATGAAGAGAAGGCGGGGGGGAACAATGATCAGTGGGATGACCTGGGTGCTGACTTTGATACTTCTATTGCTTTTTGCGGCCCTGGCTCTGGGAGCCTACCAGATACTGAGGTTACAGACTGAAGTGGAGAGGCTCACACAGGTAAGAGTGGATTATAAATAAAATATAAATTTTCAAAAAGGCTATGTATATATGTATGCAAATAGTAATTAAGTATACCATAGCCCAAAAAGCATTTGCAGCCTTTTATGATTGTCAATGCACATATGTGTGTCTGTATTTAATCATAAAGTTATGGCTTTTTGATCTTTCATTCTGTCATTTGAGGGGAACCAACTTTGTGCATTTATTAAAACATGTATTACCAAAGTAAAGTTATTAAGATTTTTATTCTGTGAAGTATATTACCTATTATCAATATATTCATTATTATTTATATTGACAATTGCTTTTTGGAGCAGAAATCTCATAGTGACATCTTGATATACTCTAAATATTTCCAAGACTAAATTAAGTTACTGGAAATCCCTAAGTGTTTGTTATGTCATCAAACTCTGAACTAGAGTTATTGTTTGACATAAGAATATGACTGAGTAGGACAGAATAAAATAATTGTGGTTGCTGGTCAACAGCTACAGGATATCCTCTTCTTCAACCATTGCAGTCAAACACCAGTTCTTGTTTCTCACAATCAAAAGGTCAACCAGCTGTTGATCTACAGTATCTAAAGTCATAATACTGCCTGATCTGGTGTGTGCACTTGAATGCACATTGCTAATGTTGACTATGTGACAACCTTAACTTTAGCAGTTAAATGTGACGCAATATTTTTCACACCCTTAATATCCAGGAAATGCCTGCACAAATTGAGAGCCTCGCCCCACAGAAACAAGTTGGTGAGTTCTGTGAATAAACTTACTTTACATCACAACGTTTATCAATAGTGCTTTGTGCTATCTTGTACTCTATTAACCTAAGTATTTTTGCTGTTTCACCAGGTGTGTTACTTGCCGATCTGAACAAGCTTACACAATCATCAGCTGCACATGTAATAGGTAAGTCTGGCAAACAAGCATCCAAAGATTCACTCTTTTTATAATAAACCCTTGAGTATACAACAACATGTTGGACCAACATTGCTGGTCGCCAGCACATGTACCCTTTTGGACCCGGCTGCCAGGCTTATTAACATTGCAAGCCAGGAAAATTGCCTTGGTCAACCACCTTGATAACAAAAGATTATTCTGGTTGACCTGCTGGATGTCTTTTTGTACCTTACCTGGATGTTTCTTTTCGACAACAGGATGTGCAGACCAGAGCAAATCAACCGGAACTCTGAAATGGGAAGCGACACATGGCGAGGTGTTCACAAATGGCATCAAGTACAGCAATGGCGGCCTTCAGGTGAACGAGACTGGCTTATACTTTGTTTACTCCCGTGTGGAGTTTCTAGCAAGGAGTTGCAAACCCACAGACTCTCTCACCCACATGGTGTTTGTGTTGAAAAACAGACGCAATCAAACAATTATGGAGGATCATAAAGAGGGCTTCTGTATGTCAGGGGACAACCAGGTGTGGATGACAGGCAGTCATCTGAGCTCTCTTCAACATCTCAAGCAGTCAGATTTGCTGTTTGTCAACGTTTCACACCCAAATCTGCTCAGCAGAAATTTTCATTTTAATTATTTTGGCCTTTTCAAGATCCATTGATTCTGAAGATCTTGAAGACGTGGTGCTTGAGAAGGGCTTTGGTCTTGGAAGGGCTCCCGGCCTGGGGACGTTAAACCGAGGTCCTGACTCTCTGTGGTCATTAAAAATCCTGGCCAAAAATTAGAGCTTCATAAATTGGCAGATGGCAAGCCACGCCTATAGCAAACAAACACATTCGTCTAGCAACCATTTAGCAAGACCTACATCTCTGTATCAGAACATCTTAGAGTCATGGAGGTTGGTTAGATTCATAAGTACTTAATGTGTCATCACCCTAGTGCCAAGTTCCGCGGTTTGCCACGAAAGCATCACTCACATTTTCTTTAGAAAATGTACCTATCTAGATATTATTATTACTGATTGCGAGTTTAGATGAGGAGGTTTCACACTGGAATTTATGATCTACCAGTAGATCAGCTGTGCTTCATCTGCATTCATGTATTCACTGAAGTGCAAGCAGTCAAATTGGCACTGAGAGATTGCATTTCATTTTCAGCAGAATGTATCTGTTACCTGCGAGCAATCTGTTCTTGTGTTGTAAACAGTTTCGCGGAAGAGTTTTCAGATTGAACGAACACTAATAATCTGCTGTATCAGGAGAAGATTGGATTTAAGTATTTATTTTCTTTAATGGGTAAAAGTCATATTGTATAAATTGTAATAAATATTAATAAATTTTATAAATGTGATAAATCGGTCATATTGACTGATGATAGTGATGTACAAACGATAAATAACTGATATGGTCAATAAAATGTGTAATTATAAAATAAAATGTGGTGTCGATTATTAAGAAGAGAAACTGCAAAAAAGCAGAGGAAGTCTCTCACTAGAGATTAGCAAGATTTGGTGGTGAGATGTTTCCAGCAATGCTAATATTTGCATGTGATAGTGGGCTGGTAGGTAAAAATCATGCTGATCGTTGGTGGAATATTTCCATGGTTATTTAATTTCACATTTGAATTGACAGGCAAGATTTGCCACATTCTATCATATCATCATAATACATTTATGACATTTTAATAATGAAAATAAATAAACAGCTTAACCTATAAGTTTTCAAATTCTGCATTAAAATCTGTATTTTTCTCTTCATATCAATGTGACGGATTTAGGAGATTGTAGTCAGCTGTTTTTGAATATCCTTTACAGACCGCAAAGGCAACTTTGCAGGGTTGTGGTTTCATTCCTCGTCATTTCTGCAAAGACCCTCAGCTTGGCTTCATTGCAGTCTTGCTGAAACAAGTTTTAAAAATGGGTTTTGTGCAAGCTGTGACTGTACACTCTGTGCTACACAATTCTCATACTTCCTTCCTGCAGTGTGTTTTGAGGGGGTCAAAAAGGTTTGAAGATGCATTAGAATTGTCATTCATTTCTCATACAGCACTCTACATAGTACATTTTCTCAGTGTGTGCGTGTTTTAGCTGACAGTTGGCAAAATCTTATTTTCGAGCACTGAAATTGACATTTGAGTAGAACAGTATGTCTTGTTGGTTATACAAATGTTTCCAGTTGGTCTTTTGGTACCCCTCAAATTTTCACCTCCCACTAGGTAAGTGGAAACACATAGGCCTACTCTTTCAGTCCCTACAACTTATTTTTGATACTCACACTTTGCATAAACACCACAGGAAGTGACCACTGGATAATCATCAACCTCAATTCACCTGGTGAATCTCCAATCTAAAACTTTTCAGATGTTTCAAAGACTTCCGGGTAGATTGTCCAGACTAGCATACTGTATCATATAAATAACACAGATGCATTTTATAGTTTTAAATCCATGAGATGTTTTTTTGCTTCATTTTTGGAATCCCACTTTTTGATTCTAGTACATTTACATGCACATTCTTTTTTTTAAATAAAAAATAAAGGTTCTTCACGATGCCACAGAAGAAACGTTTTTGTCTAAATGGTTCCATAAAGATAACCTTTGACATCCGAAGAGCCTAATTGTCTCACAAAAGGTTCTTTGTGGCAAAAAAAGGTTCTTTAGATCATAAAAAGGCAAGAAAGATGTGGTTATTTAAAGAGCCTTTGACTTCAAGGTTCTTTGTGGTATAGCTGGGAAGAACATTTTAAGCACTAATTTTTCTTATTTTCTTTAAGCATCTATTCCTTTATACAGTACAGTTCTCGCCTCATGGTCTTCTGATCTGGGCAGAGCTATAAAGCATACTGTACTGTATGTCGCAACTGTGGGCTACTATTGGATATTAGTTGGTTGATGGCCTGATGCGTTGCACCCTGTAGCTCATCGGGTTTATGTGTCTCTACACACATCAGTATCATCATATCAACTCATTAATAATGTTTTAAGACATAAGATATGCCAATTTGGATAGCTGGGAGGAATCATCTGGTCTTGATCACATATATAGCTGAGTATCATCTCCAAAGCAGTGGAAGCCAATTCCATGATTTTTATACATTTTTCCAAGGGGCAGCATTTATATGGACAAAAGCAAGGGTCCTAAAGCCAATCCCAGAGGTAATCCATAATTTACTTGCGTTAGATTTGATGATTCCCCATTTAAATGGAGAAATTGATGTCTGTCTGATAAGTAAGATCTGAACCATTGTAGTGCCTGTCCCTCAACACCGGTATAATCGTGCAAGCGATCAAGAAGTATGTTATGGTCTACAGTATCGAACGCAGCACTAAGGTCAAGCAGGACTAGGAGTGAGATGTTACATTTATCTGATGCTATAAGCAGGTCCTTTGTGATTACTATAATGCGGTCTAAAGCCTGACTGAGATTTTTCGTGTATGTCATTATTTTGTAAGAAATAGTTGACACTTATTTTTGACAGGTAAGGGAGATTTGATTTAATAATTTAGTTGGTATAGGGTCTTATAAGCAAGTTGTAGATTTAGATTTTGCAATAAGTTTAATTAAATCTTTCTGTTTTATAGATGTAAAATACTGTTGTCATGATTCTGCTGCATCATGTCATGTTTCTCTTAGTGTAGTGGCAGGATCATGACAGAACCTCATGTTTAATGTGGAGAGAGACAATTATTGTTGTCTTACGTACACTCTCTCTGGTCTCGTCTTTGTTCCCATCCTCTCGTTACCCTCGTTATTGATTAATGCCCTTCACCTGTTCCCCTCTTGATTTGGTCCCTTATTTAATGCCCTTGTGTCTTCTGTCTTGTGCTGGTTCATTGTGGATTGTGTGGTGAGTTCCTGTGTCTTGTTAGTGTAGTCTAGTTTTGATGTTTAAGTGTAGTTAGTTTTAGTCATGTTTTGTTATGTTACCCCCACGTGGGTCTTTGTTTTATTATTTATTAAATTATCTGTTAAACCCTTACCCGCTGTCTGCGCTTGGGTCCTCTGTCAGTGTCTCACCCCTCGATCATGACAGAATGAACCAGCCATAATCGGACCCAGCAGACAGAGGGATCAATGCGGCAGCGGTCGAAGCCGCCGGGTTCCCTTCCAGGGTTAGAGGCTGCCGGACTCCCTTCCAGGGTCGAGAACGCCGGACTCCCTCCTGAGTCGGGGCCGCCGGACTCCCTACCAGGGTTGAGACTGCCGGATTCCCGCTCGGGACCGAGACCGCCGGACTGCCTTCCAGGGTTGAGACCGCCAGTCTTCCCTCCAGGGTCGAAGCCGCCGGAATCCTGTGGCCGCCAAAGAACCCCAGCTGGGCGTTCCAGGTCGGTGCAGCCGGGCATTCCCGGTCGGTGCAGGTGCATGCGTCCATTCCAGCCCGGTGCACGCGGCCATTCCCGCCCCGGCTATCCCAGTCCGTGTGTCTGCCGGCTATCCCAGTCCGTGTGTCTACCGGCTATCCCAGTCCGTGTGTCTGCCGGCTATTCCAGTCCGGGTCTGCCGGCTGTTCAGCTGGCAATCCAGTCTGTGTAATGCCGGTTATCGTGTCTGCCTGTCTTTGGACTTTTCTTTGGACTTCCCCCTTGTTTGGACTTGTGCTTCCCTGTTTTGTTTTATTTTGTTATCATGTTGCTCTGTTTTGTTAGTGTCACAGTCTGTCTTGTCTTGTTTGTGCCTTGAGGAGCATCAGGTTGCTGCTCCTTGCGGAGAGGCTTCTGTCATGATTCTGCTGCATCATGTCATGTTTCTCTTAGTGTAGTGGCAGGATCATGACAGAACCTCATGTTTAATGTGGAGAGAGGCAATTATTGTTGTCTTGCATACATTCTCTCTGGTCTCGTCTTTGTTCCCATCCTCTCGTTACCCTCGTTATTGATTAATGCCCTTCACCTGTTCCCCTCTTGATTTGGTTCCTTATTTAATGCCCTTGTGTCTTCTGTCTTGTGCTGGTTCATTGTGGTTCGTGTGGTGAGTTCCTGTGTCTTGTTAGTGTAGTCTAGTTTTGATGTTCATCTTTAAAGTTTATTGTAGTCTTGTTTAAGTGTAGTTAGTTTTAGTCATGTTTTGTTATGTTACCCCCACGTGGGTCTTTGTTTTATTATTTATTAAATTATCTGTTAACCCCTTACCCGCTGTCTGCGCTTGTGGCCTTTCTTTTGGGGCGATGGTTGGTACTAATTCATAGGACAGACTTGGAGGTTGAATTTTTAACTATTTTGTCTCGTATGTTTTCGATTTTCTCTGTAAAGAAATTCATGAATTAATTGCTACCAAGGTGCGGCGGAATAACCAGGTCATGTGATGTCTGTTTCTTTGTTAATTTAGCAACCGTGTAAATAAAATCCTCTGATTGTTTTTGTGAGTTTCTATGAGGTTAAGGAGGTGCTCAGCCTTTGCTGCTTTTAGGGCCTTTTTATAACAGTTTGCACTCTCTTTCCACGCAATTTTAAAGACCTCTAATTTGGTTTGTTTCCAATTACGCTCCAGTTTACGTGTTTCTCTTTTAAGGGCATGAGTGGTGCTAGTGTACCATGGTGCTATATTTTTCTCATTAATGTTTTTTTAATTCATAGGTAGGACAGCTACTTGTGTATTAGATATAATATTGCCCAATTTGCTGGAAATGTCATTTGTATTTATTGGTATGGTTATTAAAGGAGTCAGAGTTAAGCTGCTGATTCCTGCAGTATGCAGTGTACATGTTATAAGATCGGTGACATCGTCGCTTTGAGGTATAATATCTACATTGGTTAGATCAGCTCTGTGAGATATAATCAAGTCCAGTGTATGATTAAATCGATGAGTCGGTCCTTTGATGTATTGTGTTACTCCAAAAGAGTGTAGTAGTTCTATAAACTCCACTGTTAATGTTAGGACTCTGTCCTTCCTGTCTCGAGCTTTCTAGCTCCCTGGGCAGAGTCATGACATTTCCACGTCTTTCGTGTTTCTGTTGTGTTATGTGTGGAGACATGTGGCTTTATGTTGTTACTTAATGCCACGTGTCTTCCTGTTATGTCTCTCAGCCCCACCCTCCTATCTCCTGTAATTTCATTAGGGTTTCATTCCCATCGTCTGTTTTGTAATTCACCTCGTTAGGGTTTCATTCCCATCAGCTGTCACCACTCTCCCCATGTAATCACTCCTCGTTAGTGTCTCCCTTTATATGGTCTCAGTTTCGCTCTGTTCAGTGTTGGTGCATTGTCTTTATCATATGTCTTATGTCTATTGTTTAATGTTCTGTGATCTCTGGCTGTTCGTTGGACTTCGTGTCATTGGATTACCTGTTTACAGTTTGTAAACTTATTATTTTCACTTTTCTAGAGACTTTGTTTTCTAGTCTTTGTTTTGGAAGTGTTTTCTTTGTGCTGGTTTTCCCCATTGCGGGTGTTTTATTTAATAAACATTTATTGTTAAACCTTCGTCTGCCTGCATCTGGGTTCTGTCCAAACCATTTCGTGACAGTTAATGCATCGTTAGCGCTATCTACGGCGATATTAAAATCTCAGACAATTATTACTTTATCAATGTTAACCAAAAGGTCCGATAAGAAGTCTGCGAACTCTTTCAGAAAATCAGTGTATGGACCAGGAGGTCTATACACGGTAGCCAATGTAAAATGTAAAAAAGGCAATGTTTTTTACTTTTGTTTGGAACAATTATGTTCAAATGATTAAAATGTATGCTCTGTACTCTGAGTTACAGTAAGAAAGTCTCTAAAGATTGTTACGACACCACCACCTTGACCAACCGGACGTGGCTCATGCATATAACAGTAGCTAGGTAGGGTACGCCTCATGTAGACCGAAATAATCATTTGGATTAAGCCAGGTTTCAGTAAGACAATGTATATCAAAACTGTGATCATTTCATTTACAATAACTGCCTTTGAATTCAGTGATCTAATATTAACTAGGCCGAACTTTATGAATTGGTTTTGGTTGTTTATTACATTGTCTTCAGGTTTAATCACGATCAGATTTTTTCACTTACTAACCCAAAATAATTACTTTAGTATTATTCGGGGGACAGATACAGTCTCTATATATTTGGAAGCAGAAACATTAATAACAGTTGAGTGGGAGGAACACAGACTATGGTTAAAGTTTTGATTTAACCGATGAGAGACCTAGTCAAACGGTGCATAGCGCATTTTAAGAGGTTGTCAGACAGGAGATGCTGCTGGGGTGCAGGCCATCGGGGCGGAAGAGCCTAGGTCACTCCAAGAACAGATCAAAATGATTAACAAAGAGCTTCTGTTCAATACACCATGACATCAACCATTGATTAAGCGAAAATAGTCTACCGAACCGTGGGTGTGCAGGTGCAGGAGTGAAGTTCATTTGGCCTGATCATGTTCTCGAAGCCTGGGCTCTGTGCAGAGAAACACGTGGAGTAGAAGTATTATAATCGCAATGAAAACTTACCGCGGATTTGCGACCATCATCCGGGGATGTTTCCAGCGCCGTTTTACGTTCTCGCAGCCGTGTCTGCATCTCAAGTAAATCCTGGATCTGTTTCTCCACAGCCTCCAATTCTGACTCAAGTGCGAACGTTTCCTCATCTGCACTCAAAGCTACAAACACGTCTGAAACATTAGCCATTAGTGATGTAATAATGAGAACTGTGAGTTAAGCAGTAAGCAGGCTGGTAATGCTAACAGCCTAAGGGCTTATACAAAATGATCCGATACAAATAATTTATCAGTGCGTTTAACAACGATTTTTGAATGTGATATACTTAAGGATAAGTTTCACCATCGGCGAATAACAATTTAAAACACAAATCTTTAAGATATAACAAGAATAGAAGATGTATTCAATTTGAAAGAGCTTTGGCTCACACCACGCGCTCTCAGCAAACAGGAAGTGACGTAATCTAAGAATCAGCCAGTCACGATTGAGTCTCCGATGACCACAGCGTTGCATTCTGTCTCCATATCCACATACAGTGGTGTAAATAAAAAATGTTGGTTTCATATTCAGGAAACCCCTCCAAATTTCATAAAACACTGCTGAAAGTGATAAACATTATTGTATGTGTTGTCAGTCCTCTGAAATAACAAAAAGAAATGCCCTTTTTTTTCTAAAGTCTGCTTTTAAAAAAAGTATTACTCTGAGCCTGAGGGGCCAAGGAGCCTGTAGACAATTGTTCTGTATTCCAACAGGTCGAAACAATTAGAGGAAAATGTTTTCAATCATTATTCTGGAGCAAATCAAGTGTCCTTTTTTATTTCCGCCTGAATTTGGCTCTCCCAATTTAAACAGAGCCCGTACCCACTTACAGTGGTATAAAAAAATACATTTTTGTGTAATTTCACAGTAAACCTCTCAAAAAGTGCACGTAACATGCAAAGTGTTGAGTTCCATGGTCCGCCTGCCCTGTTGCGCATTGCCATATGTCAGCCTCTGATTCACCTATTTGGACAAAGGGCTATGACATGGGGATATGATGAATTTCAGCCTAAATAAGTTATTTCATGTAAAATAACTGCCACAATGGTGCACTTCTCCAGAAACTAGAGAGACTTATCTTTCAAATGATACCACACTATAATTAGAGTAACAGAAATAAATGTTAACATTAAAGAAATATCTTTGTGATGTCATTTTGGACATTTGGAGTTTAACAGACAAAAAAAAAACGTCAACCTTTCTGTTTAACTGTCAATAAGATTCCATAATTTCTTGACAGATGCCATGATCACCTGCTATAATAATGCAGATAAAAATGTGAAAAAATATTGATCCAGAGTCATTGCCTAGAGATCATGATCATGGTGTCGATTTTGATAATAGTACTACTCATAATTACTTGCTTTACGTGTGTAGATTTTCAGTATCATGGTAAGGTTCTAGTCCCAGCCTCAGAGGGCACAGCTACAATGTTTTCCAGACATTATCCCAACTTTTAAAAGCTCAGCTTCTGTCTAACTGCAGAATCGAACATGTCTTATTTTTCATTCAATAATGAGCGCACCTTGACTTCATTTACATACACTCTGCTAATGTTATATGTGACAGATTTAAAGCATTTCTGTTCATTCGGCTGTTAAAATAAATTGGCAACTATTTTAAAAGTTGGATAAAACAAATTAATTCGTATGAGGGAAATCGCACAAAAACATACACTTACTGTATAAGAAGACCCACCCTTAACCTGCTACAGAACCCAACCATCTCTTGTGTAAAGCAAATCATACTAAAACGTACGAAAGAGATTGAAAGCATTCATATGAAATAGCCACTTTATTAAATTGCCAGATATTTGTTTATGTGTTTGTCATTAAACAGATATTTAAGACCACATATTACACAGTTAAAACCGTTAAACCGTTAAAACACAGTTAGAATGTTGCTAACAATGCTGGAAAAGCAACAGTCATAAATGAAGTTTCCATAATGCTGTGCTTATCACACATGGTTATTTGTCAGCCATTTGCTTTTTAATATGAGTCGCATTGGTTTTGGTGGTCTCACCACATTTTCCTTTCTCAAGGATTTTATGATAAGCCTACAACAACAAAGGAACAAAGCACATATTTAAATGAATACCTCCTATAAAAACCTTAAGATTATTTAAAAGGGTTAAGCAGCCACCCTCAATAAATTGTGTTGAAACACTGGGTTAAAAATAACCCAGCATGTTTTAATATTGTACTAATAATTCATGCATGAAGGGGTTAATTGGATTCTGCATGTTAATCAGATTTGAGCCACCACGTTAAAAGAGAATCAGGTGGTAAAATCCAACTGCATACATTGCAGAATGTGTATTGAATTTCTGTGAATTGTGGAAATGTACTGAATAATCTCCAAACAAGATAATTAACAGACATTTGTAAATATAGAAATGACAGGAATGGCATTTTAATCAGATCGGATCCCTGAAAAACAAAGTTTGGGGCAGTGGTGTTTGCTTACTGTGGAAAATAATGTTTATCTCGAAATTGCATTAAACTGCAATTGCAAAGCATGCTTGTTAAGTAATATGGATGTATTTGCATGTCAGGACTAATCCACAATGAGTCAAAACGCTTACGAACACAAATCTACATGCTTTTGTGGTGTTGAAGCTCATGTAGTCAAATGCAATCACACAGCCACAAAAGACCACTAACGGACATAAAGAATAAACATTATGGGAAGCGTGCTAGACAAGATTTAAACTTTATTGGCTAAAGGCTTAAAAGTTTGGTTTGAGGACAAAAAAGGCACAGTGTTCTCTGACCATTCTTTTAAAAGCCTGTACTCCATTCGTTTACCCATCCAAAAATCCTCCCCTCCAAGAACTTCTTCGTCTACTTGTGATCCAGAGTCGGCGTCAGAGCAGATCTACTGGAGGGGCATTGGATCATCGGCGGGGGGGCACTATCGTTTGATAAATATTTTTTGCTTTATGTTTATGAAATCCACGGTCTTTGGCCATAGCGTGTTTCCAGTTACAATAGCCCACACTCGCGAAGGCATCCAATGTTCCAGATTTTCTAGTAAAGCTAAACATCCGACAGCAAAAACAAAATTCTGCGTCTGCATTGACACTGTACTCCAACCACTCTCTGTTGTGAAACCATTTATCAACGAATGATCGCCCCTTACCAGTGTAAACAGTTACAGGATTCTGTTTTAACACAATTTGGAAAGGCCTGTCAGTCCCGATATCATCAACCACTGTCCGCTGACTTGAAGGGCTTGAAGGTTGTTGCTCTATGGCTGCGCTAGTTAAATCTTTTGGCGGTTGTCCGGAGCTAGCATTCGCAGAAGAAGGGCCAGCTTGGCTCTCATAGACCGTAGTACTGGTGGTCGTGGCCGGAGTATCTAAGTCTGCTGATTGACGAGGCTGCGGAGGTCTAAACCATTTTCGTAAATCCATTTTTTATTAGCTGCTAACAACTGTCTATAATATATTTTGGATTTTGCACGTGCGCTGCAAATCAAATGTAACAAGTTTACTTGGCGACCAATAAGCATTCACCATGACGAAGCCTAGTAACGGGCCATGAACAACTAAAATTATGCATTTTCCCCATTCTTTTAATTTGATTTAAGTTACAGTTTGAACATTTAATATTAAAAAAAAAACTAAAAAGGATAATTTTTTTGGGCCACGCCATGGCCTCTAGGAGGGGCATCAATGACCGCTAGGGGGGGCACGGCCCTCGAATGACCCACCACAGCGCCGGCGCTGGATCTGATCAGAACGCATCTTAAAACCAGGTGTAAGCAGGGCCTAAGTTGCTGATGATTGTATTTATACAGAATTAGTTTGTTGTGTTTGATGGATAAGTGTGAAGCGAACAGCATACAAGAAGGGATTTCAAGGACATCTCCTTAATGGCAGGGCCACTCTCTAATTGCCATAACGAATTTTTCATCAGATTTCCAAAATGTGAGACTTCAAACAAAGTGATAAAAAAATGAAAGATTTGACAATGTGTTCCTATAGTGGGAGAAGAGCCGGTATGTGGTTATGACAGCAAACCACACCAACAGATCACAACTGTCAAGGAAATCTTACCAAATCTTCAATGGTCAAACATTACCACACAGTAAACAAACAGGCTTGTATAGAGATATGTCACAGTTAACTTCAATCACATGAGGTCATATAATGGCAATGATTTAGTGTAAAACATGTTGAAGATTTGCAGACAGGCAATTCATTAAACACTGTTTACTTTATACAATCAGGTAAATGTCAAAGGTATTTTGAGGTAAAGGCACGGTAGGGTGAATGGATCTCCAAGAACAGCCTTGGAAAAGCTCCTAATCTGGAAACGATCAATGTGCCCTTTTAACAGCATTCTCATTTCCAGAGAGGCATAGCAGATATCCCTTCATCTAAAACAGGGTTAAACCGAGGGCAGCGATCCCTCGCTTTACAGTTCCTTCATCTGCATGATCCAGATTGTTAGGACTCTCTTGAGTGCTCCAGGAGATTCGCATTCCACAAAACTTTGGGTTCAAGGCTGTTGAACAGATTCAGACCCCTTTGCACTGCAGTGTGAGTCTTGCGTAGCCCTTCGCTGCTCTCATTGGCCAAGACCTGCCCAGGCGGCAATAGGACCAACAGGTAAAGCAACCAATCATGTTTCACACAGTAACAGATGACGACTTTGAACGTGCTGAAGTGTTTCCAGAAAAGTGTTCCTTATGCATCAGACTTTTAGGCAACGGTCCGTGGGCAATGACGTCTGAGGCTGAGACTACTGCAGTTTAACACATTGCAGCTATTGGACTGCTCATGTGACTGCATGGAACGTAAATATCACTCACGTTTTAGAGACCTAGGCATTAGTGTATTGTCAGTGTATGTTTATCTTAGTTGTCATTGATATTACATTACAAATTTTGAGACACATAGCAAACTCTGTCACTTGTATTTTCTCTTCTTTATTTATAGTACAGTACATGATACAATTCTAATTTATTATTATTTTTTATTCATTGAATAATTTATGTTAAGGTTAAGGTGAAACTGTTAATTATCTAACACCCCCCCCCCCACACACACACTCTCAAGATGACTTGATGCTTTGGGGGTGGAGCACTACAAGTGTGTATTCGCTTTAAACCTATGCTTGAAAAAAGGTGATAAAATCCCTATAAAGACAAATCTCAGAGTGATCACGGTTGTGTAAACATTACACAAATGCAAGACAGCTCATTTGCAACTACTCTAAAGTTAGTATCATTGACAAATAAAAAATTCTCCAATGCAAAATAAATATGATATTTTACAAAATCCAAGCACTTCTTGGGCTGTTGGCAAAGGGCTTCACTACTCACCTAATTTTACTAAAAGACTAATGGGGTTTATTGGTGTCAGAGATGAGAAAGAGGAAATGTGACAGGGTTGTTATGCTGAGAGCATGCGATGTTTCCTAAAACATGTTTAAAAAGGCAACCTAACTGAAAATTACTGAACATTACCGTCCAGCTCCAAGCCACAAATGCTCATGTGAGGCAGACAATGTCAATGTGAACCACTAGATGTTGAAACATCTAAGGACACTTTGAATCAGTAGAAGCTGCTTGCCGAAAACAGTTAATGGTGTTATATATTCTGATGAAGTTGCTTGGGACTAGACAGAGAACATTTGATAGATCTCCTACTGTTTTTCCATCATTGTTACAGCTAGTGCAAAGTAACTCTACTGAACACAGTGTTTTTGTACATGGCAGCATGTTGCAGCGAGACGGACAAAATTTTATTTTGCATGCACCTAATCACGGTCATCAGTTCCGTGCAGATTTTGCTTATTTAAAAACAGCATGTGGTCTGTTGTTATCAGATTATGCCTCCCTAAATGTAGCCTATTACAAAAGGAATGAATCGAGGTGAGGCAAATGTTCCCGGGGTAAACAAATTACAATAAGTACCCTTGTACATTTTATTTAAGTATACTTCTGTAATGCTTTAAAAATGCTTTATTGTTACAAATCATTTTTTTAAACTTAAAATATCGTTTAAAAATCGCACTGTGTATTAAGTGTATTATAGTCAGTGCACTTTTTTATTATGGGGAGAAATAAGCTCCTGGCTCGGTTAGCATGACACCAATTGCATGGTCACCAATTACATAAGCCAAGATGTGGTTTTCTATAAACCAGGTTTAGTTCTCTTACATAGCGATATGCTGTAAAACTGGATACTTTTCACACATAAGAATCTTTGATCTGGATATATTTTTCACTTATGAACGATATGAGTGTTTTAATTTAATGAGCCTGTTCATTTCCAGATGATGCACTCTGTCTAATAACAAATATGTTAAGATCGCCACCTTGTGGTAGGTTGTTTAAGACGCATTTACTCAGCCCACCTGTTCTACCTGCTATATGAAAGAATATTCTGCAGGAGCTGGATGTAATGATGCCAGGAAGTTTTCTACTGACAGGTGGTGGTAGATTAGACAGGTGGCTTTAAGATTTTAATCAGTTTAAAGATAAAACTCAAGAACAAAAAAAGAGGACATTTAGATTTTAGAAAATTCATGTATGAGGAGATAGGGAGCTGATTGAAACTGGTGGCAGCACTTGATGGCTTTTGTGAAATTTAGGGGGTTCTGGGACAGAAAATATAAATAGTTCATATAGAAAAGCTCTGTATTTAGGAATGAAAACCAATGGAAAAAGTAAATAAAAAATGTGTCTCTCCAGGATCAGAAATGCCCATCCCCGCTACATACACCACAGGAATTGGCCAAGTTGTTCCTACACTAGACCTAAAGGGACAAACTGCTCTACAGAATGTGTTTCATAAATATGTTATCTCCTTCGGGCAAGGAAGCGAAAACATGACGACATCTTAATCCTGTATCAGCTACCGAAGTGATTCAAAAGGACCACTAATTCCTGCTAAATGTCATACTGGACCTTTAATTGGCCCCCTGGTCCAGATCTTAATATTTTCTTTAAATCAACTGCCTTTGACTGTCCCACAATTCGGAATTTAAATGTTTAAAAAAACTTGGCTTTGATTGGCCCTCACCTGTTGATTTTATTAAACCAGTTGGCTTTAACCTGCCCCTCTGCTCGGATCTATCTTTCTGGATCTATTTCTTAACCAACTGGCCAGAATCTATGCTAAGCATTGCTAACAATGTTCAAGTGTTAATTGACAGCTGCATCCAAACATACTGACCTATTGTGCATGAGACCTCTACAGATATCTTTCACAACGACATAATCGATAGCGACTCAGGCATCCTAGGGCCTATCAGCAGGGTCACACGTAATCTGCAGACTTTTTTTATTAATTCCATGCAGATTTTTTGGGAATTTGGAATAACCAGTTTTCAAAACAAAGCCATGTCTCTTTTATAGCACATCACAGGAAAATATATGTAAGAGGGGTTATTAGAGTTAATTACAGAATAGTAAACACAAGCAAACAATTAATTAAACAGAAAAACGAATCTGTTGTCCGCATTTATAATAATTTCTATAATATTTTATAATCTTTAGTGTCAGCAACTTTGCAATCAGTATCTTAGAGAAAAGAAACTCTCAAATCTACGGAAGTAATACAGAGATAAAGGTACATTGCATATCACAAAAAAGATGCAGAAAATACTCCATATTTATATAAATTCTATAGTACAGTTATAAATAATATTTACATATTTAATCCAATAAAAAGTACTGGCTGGTGTGACAATCAGTTAACTACAGAACAGTCTGATAAACATAAGAAAACAAGTGACCCAGCAGAAACATTTATAATCTCTGGTGTTGAACTTGGAAATCAGCATCATTTTAATATTGTCCTCAGTTAGTACAGTCTGTGCTGTTAGAAGTGACTAATAGAGAGAAAAAAGTCTCTCAACATCAACTGAAGTACTGTAGTAGGGAGATGAAAGAACATTGCAGCCAGTGAGGAAAGTTTTGGCATTCTGTCTTCCCTAGCAGCCCACCACTATACTGCACAACTTCTCCTGCATCACTTTTGTCCATATAAATGTAGCGCTGCCACTCTTCAGCAGACACCTTTGCTCAAGGCAGGGACAACTTCGATATAATCTTTAATATCAGATTTGAAACCAGAGACCTTGACTGGATCAAAGATACACTCAAAATACAGGTGACTTAAGATGGTAGCAGCCACAGGTCTGAAGGTTTCTTCCAGTTTGGTGAGGGTGGCAAGTATATCAGAACTGTCCTCAACAATGAAGGTGGCCTGGATTTTCAGAAGCTTCCTGCTCTCCTCCAACAGATCTTTAAGTCCCGCACAGCTTTGGAGGAAAGTGGCAGTGTTGCTATGAAGTCATTTAAGGTATCCATGTTTTGGGCCAGGTATTGAATCGCTTTTATCCAGGATCTCCATCTTGGACAGCAAACACTGGCATGAGAGGAGACAGGCCCTGCTGCATCATGAAGTCCCTCAATTCAAGATGACATCTGGGTGCCTGGCAGTGGTAAGAGAATTACATTATCAATGCAAGGTTGTGGGTTAGATCCCAGGGGATTGCAGATACCTATGTAAAATGTATAGGATAATGCAATTTAATTCATTTTGGATAAGGCGTCTGCCAAATGGCTAAATGTAAACGTAAACACTTCTAAGACTAAATGCAGCAGGTGTGCCAGAAACTTAAACCGTTAAAATAATGACACTTCTCTCTTTTTTTACCACAGACTAAAAATATAATTTAAAAAAACCTTTACCTTTTGTGGCAAAGGGATTTGAGATGATCTAGTGCTGTCTGTCTGATCAGGTAATCAACAGAGTGCCGACAGACTTTACAGAACATCACTCCCCCATCCTCGTAAAGTCTTGTGCTGTAATCTTTGCTGACAGATGACGTTTTCTTAACCCTTCTACTGTGAATTTTATTTTACTGATTTCAAACACCAAATTGTTCGTTTCAATAGAAAAAGGCAATAGCAATCAATACAGCCTCTTCAAGTAGGCGCGCACGAACCGTCTGCAGTTCAGACTGATTGTGCGTGCCATCACATCACTGCGAGATCAAACACTCTCTCGGTATCATTTTGTCACCGTTTTGCGCCACATGAATTGAAATACAACTATGACGGGAACTAAAATCCAATAGCTGCAGGGGGAGATTCCGTGTGGCCCTGCCTATGAATATGGGGTTTGTCGAGAGGCCCTTATCTCTCATGGCATATCTGTTGCTTGGAGATGTTGGCTGTACATCAAAGTACTTCCTTCCAGACCACAAACAACATGTCAGTGTCTCTTATATAACTTATGAGGAATGATGGAGGTTAGGCGTTCAGTATAGACCGGCACACCAGGTTCTCCAGCGGAATTCAGGATAACTGTAATTGCTCAAGGTGATGTTTATTCCTAGAGTTTAGGGGCACACATCATGTTGAGGCAGGACCTGAGTAGCATTAATATGTTTTTTCTGATCGAATTCATCTCCCGGAAAGGAGATGAGTGGTACCAACTCTTGAATGAAGCTTTCTTAGCTGAGCTTGTTGAGACCATTCTAAACTCTAGAGATCCCTCCACATGGAAACTTTATGCCCTAAAGTAGAATATGTTTACTTCAGGGTACAGAGAACCGAATTTTTACTGCCTGGTGGCTTCAGTGCTGGAATTTCTCAGGTGGAAGTCAGGTGGTCTCTCCCCCCTTTAGTCTCAGTCGATGTGCAGCCATAGCGACGGATAGTCAACGGTATTAGGTAGTCCTGGGAAACCTTCCTCAAACCTTTACATATGAGAGTGACCTCTACACATACAGAATCCTCTATAAAATCACCAATGACATTTTAGTCACTGAGATGGTTTCTCTGTGATCAAAATGTGTGCAATGAGTGACTGTTTCAATGAAACAGTCTTAATTTTTAAGTTTTAATGCTTTAAATAGGGGAAGAGATCGGAATAATCTCTTGGTTTACTAAAGCAAACCTGCTCCCGACCAGGTTAGGCTCACAGTGTAAGTAACTATGGTTACAGTCTCTGAGTAAAAGTTACCTCTCTTCTATAAACGGGCTTGAGTTACCCCGCTTTCTCGGGTTTGACATACCTCACATTCTGAAACGGAAAACCCAGTTTCCCTCATTTTGGTGTTAATAAACTCAGAGTTTTCACTAAACCTCCTTTCAGAAACGGGCCCTTGATGATCTAAACTGTTAAAAAAACTATTGGCTTTGACCGCCCCTCGGCAATAAATATTTTATTTTGAACCATTTGGCTTATAATAAATACCTAGCATTGGCCCGCATTGGCCGCCTTGGTCTGCTGCTTGGATAAGTCAACGGTATTAGGTAGTCCTGGCAAACCTTCCCAACAGAGACATACACGTCATGGGTGAGCTTTGCTTTTTTGGCCTTAAAAGCACAATAACCCTTCAATTTCTCAACACATTTAAATGGTTTACCGTCTACATGGACTAGCCTACTAAAACATAATCTCTCTGGTGACTTAATATCTCAAAAGTTACACTTAGAAAATCAGTCGTTTGTCTTAAGTAAATTAAACGTATCCATTAATTGAGCCTGTTATTTATAAGAATCCACTAGATGGCACCATTTTTACTGATATGCAGGCGAAGCAACAGCCTAAAAGTAACCAAACATTGCAATATCAGTCCAGAATAACACACCCAGTCCATCTCCATATTAGGGCTTTCCGCCTGACCTTAAATAATAAAACCTGTTGTCACTTAAGGCAAGGACACACCAGGCAACCCCATGTGACGCTGTCTACAAACGCGCTCTATTTAGCTATTATTTTTGTATTTATTTTGTTCTTTGTTATGAGATTTTCTGGAACCAGTGTGCTGCTTGTATATACTCGCGTCGTCTACACTTATTTGATTCATTTGCATTATTATTTGCGTGGTCTAACATTGAACAAATGAAGGCTACCATTAAGGATATGGAAGTATGTCTATGTGGACGGATGAAGTGAATAAACTCCAAGCCGTGGTAGTGAGTCCTTTGAAGACTGAACTGAAAGAACTATGAGATAAATCCCATGGAGGGGAGGATGCGAAGGTGCAATATTCATATTTCGGGTGTTGCGGAGGGACCGGGATCAGCTTCCACGGAGTGTTTCTAAATTACTATCCGAGGTTCAGAAATTGGATAAAGAAGATTTGGTAGATTGCAATCTAAGACCATTGACCCCCAGAGGAAAGCCACAGGTTATTGTAGCAAAGTTTTGAGATCCTGCGTCGAGCACGTAGTCAGGGCCCATTCTATTTCAAAGGCAATTCCATGGCTATATTCCCGGATTATACTGCTAGTGTTGCCAAAGCATGAGCCACTTTCCCAGAGGTGTTAGTAATTGCTTACTGTTTCCTGCCCAACTATTCTTATACACGGATAAACCCATGGCCCACGTTAAGATCGTTAAGACAATTTCGAAATTCCATACTTTTGACTCAAACATACAGACTACCATGGAGATTTTTCAGACCATATTTAACATATTTTCTTGACCTACATATGTACATTAAAAAATTGCGTTCAAATTAGATAGCAAATATTACCAGATTGAAATGCAATAAATCTTTTGGGTTTGGAATGACAAATGTAAACGCAATTCCTTTGACATTTTGTGCAGCTACAGACACAGACATCAGATTACAAAAGTTGCAGACACCTGTTTTTTTTAGAAATAAAGAACAAGAATTCATTGATACGTTTTTCATTGATACGTTTGAAATATTTCCAAGTAATATTGTTGTTTTAATAGGCTAACCACGACCTATAAATGCACCTTAGTCAAAGCCATGCAGTTTAGAATGAACTAGTAAAGGTCTGATCATGTTCTTGTCTCGTTTCCACAATTTTTAAGTTTGCATTTTTGGATATTAGAATTTAGTCAGGTACGTTATTTATAGCAATTGTCTGTTTTGCTGTAGATTCATGCGGAACTAGGAACTTCCATTAATCGCCATTGCTATGAAAAAACTGTTCCATTGGAGTCGACTCTCAACTCTTTCTTTCTCTCTCAATGGCTCTGCTGCTGCCTACTGTGTAACATCCAATCACAGCAAACAGTCCTCCAGCAGATTATTTTGCAGCAATCTTTTTGCAGTGCTCGAAACATACTCCTAACTTCATAAAAATACATTTATTAACAGAAATTCTTTATTTTATATTTAAAAAAGCGGATAGGGCAATAGTCGGGAAACTCATAATTTTCTCTATACTTAATTTCCTTTTTTCCATACTAATCCAGACCTGGAAAACAATAAAAACAAATCTATCTCCATATATTTCCAAAATGAGTAGGAACCCTGTAAATGGACATCGTGGCTGGAGATAAAATCGGAATCTAACCAAAGATGCTGATATTTTATCTTTCTCTCTTCTGTACAAATCCTTCGGTTATAGGTACCGGTACATTTAAAGGTACTATTGGTGACTTATATATGTTCTAATATGTTGCTGTTTCAGTCAGGACAAATTGAGTGGGGGATTAGCACATGATATGTGGATTTTGGGGGATTCCTCTTTTTTACTCTTGAAAAGTTTGGTTTCGGATCTGACTTTATCTCTTTGATTAAGCTTTTATTCAGCCCCTTTGGCTGGATATGGACTAATATTATATCACCTTGTAATTAAGTTATATGTGAAATATATAAATCAAAAGCGAAGTCTGGTTTCTATTAAATATGAAGCAAACGAAAAGTCATCAGAAGTGTGCGAATAGAGGAGAAGCGAATAGTCATAAGAAGTCTGCAGTAGTGTGTAAGTCTGGTATTTACCCTGTAACCTTGCTTTAACTGTTGAACTGGACTGTTGCCTGTTGTTCGTTAATATTATTTGAGCTTGTTTATTTAATTACTCATTGACTGAATGATAAGGTGATGGTGTTTTTTCTTCCGTTTGGGTACTGTGTACCGTCCATAACTGCTCCACAGACAAACATTAAAGTCACACCTCTTAACATTTCTGACCACTTCTTTATCACTTTCAACATGCTCCTCTCTACATGCACTACACCAACACCACCACCCATTTATTTTAGACGGATCCTTCGCTCTCTCTCCCCTAGAAGCCTCTCTGCTAAAGTGACATCCTCTCTTCCCTGCAACTTTGCATCTCTAGATGCGGACACTGACACCTTATGCTCTACACTTACATCCTGTCTAGATAACCTTTGTCCTCTGTCCTCCACACCAGCTCGTGCCACCCCCTACTGCCCTTGGCTGGCTGACATCCTACGTGAACAACGGAGTCCACTCAGGGCTGCTGAAAGGAAATGGCACAAGACCAAGAATCCTACTGACCTAAGGGACTACCAGTCACTTCTTTCCTATTTCTCAGCTAGTGTTACCACAGCTAAAACGTCTTTCTATACCACCAACGTGAGCAATGCACCTGACATTCGGCTGCTTTTCAAGACCTTTTACTCTCTTCTTTGCCCCCCTCCTTCCCCGCCCACTTCATCTTTGACTGCGGAGGACTTCGCTGTATTTTTCACTGAGACACAAGTGAAACATCAAACAATTCTCAGCACCGCAGACCTCAGTACACACTACCCTCACTTTAAACATTGAACTCTCCTCTTTTGCCCCACTGACTGACACAGAAGTCACCAGACTTCTCTCCCGCCACCCCACCACCTGTCCTCTTGACCCAATCCCCTCCCATCTCCTTCAGGCCATATCCATCACACTGACACCTGCACTCTCACACATCAACACCTCCTTCAAGGTGTCATGGAGGGGCTCGATGTCCTCTGCTCACCACATGATCAATGGGGTCCCTCAGGGATCGGTGCTTGGACTGCTGCTTTTGTCCATCTACATGACATCCTTAGGACCCATCATACAGGCACATGGCTTCTCGTATCACTGTTATGCTAACTACACCTAGATCTACAGAACTACCCCACGCTATCAGATCAAGTCACTAATGCTTGCCTACAGGACTATCACTGAATCTGCACAGGCATACTTTCATACCCTCCTACACTCCTAAACCCCACCAAGAACCCTGCGTTCAGCAAACGAGCAGCCTCTTGTATTGCCTTCTCATAAGGGCAGTAAATACCGCTCATTCTCCTTCACAACTCCTTCCTGGTGGAACATTCTTCCTTACTCGGTCCGGTCCACCACATCTCTCACAACCTTCAAAAACTACTTAAAACCCACATCTTCTGTGAATACTTGACAGACAAATGAAAAAATAAAAGATACAATTTAATGTACACTAACCCACTCTCTTTCTCTCAACAGGTAGTGGTGTAGCTTTTGTTGAAACTAGTTACTTTGTATTAGCACCTATTGTACCTATTGTAAAAAACTACTTGTAAGTGGGTTTGGATAAAAGCGTCCGCCAAATGAATAAATCTAAATGTAAATGTCACGGTTTAACATAATTCAAGGCATAGCATGTTTACTATGTAACTACTACTCTCTTAATTCCTTTTCTGATTATAATACTATAGCATGTATCGTATTATGTCCATAATTAAGTTAAATAAGGCGGCATGAGAAACAAAGGAACTTTCTCTGGCCCACTTATCACCTTCATGGCATTGGGCCATAAATTTGAATTAATTAAGACCTGATTTTCATGGTATGCATGTGTCGATTGTGATGAGATTATATTAATTTTACTGTATTCAGTTGACGTTTTCAGATGAAGTTAGCCTGTATGCCCATGAAATTGCATTTAGTTTGCACTTAAGTAAATAAAACCCACCTGGACAAGCTTAATCATGGTATTTATGCGGCGCTGTACCAGATCGATCGGCATACAGACCAATCTGCACTTGAACGTCTCTCGCTGTACTTAACGCAATGAATCTGCGCAGCGCTGAATTAATCCCTTGGTTATGCTTGTTCATGTGTGTTTTATTAGAGTCAGGGCCAAACTTGGTTGGCAGGAAAGTGTGTCATGAACTGTGTAGGGGGAGAACCCAATTGCAGGCAGATACGGGGATGAAGGGGTTAACAGATAATTTATTATAAAGTACACAAAAAACAAAAACCCATGAGGGGGTAAACCAAGACAGGATAAATAATGACAACTAGGACACGGACTAACTAGACTAGAAAAAATAAAACACTAAGGACAAGACCTGACCTGACCTGACCGACAGACCGACCGACCGACCGACCGACCGACCGAAACACGAGGTAACACGAACTAGAGACATGATGCAAGGATAATCCATAAAAGGTTTCAGACTAGGAAAGCATACAAAGTACAATGAACGAGCACAGGAAAATGAACATGAGGATGTTTTAAAGGGGAACAAACACAGGATAATTAACAAGGGGCAGATGTAGGTAATGAAACACTAAGGGGAAGGCTAACGAGACAAAAGGGCGGGAAACACGGACGAGACACGAGAAAGCACATGGCAAGTCAAAATCTAAACAAAGCCATGTCTTTCTCACACAAAACCTAAGGCTATGCCATGACTCCGCTGCAAGAGCAAGAATAAATATGACATGATAGCGGAATCATGACAAGTGGATCTTGAGTTAGGTAGCTAAACTATAGCTAACTTATTACATGGTAGCTCACGAGTTACTAGCAAGACAAATTACCCATATTTTGCTTTTATCTTTTGGGTAATTAGCTGTACATTTAAACAAAACACCTAAACAAAAACAATTGGAATAGGGGGCTTCACTTCTGCCGTTCTATGCCTGTGCTAACGTAAGGGGAGAAAGGCATCGGAACTTGACAGTCTTTTTACATTTCCCTCCTGCTTCTATTCATGAATGTACACTTACTGTAAAATTACATATTGTAATTGCTAATACGTCTACCTTTGAGAATGTTTAATTGTTAATATTGTTTATTCAATGCCTTTTTTGTATGTAAACTTGTTTATATGCTATTAATAAAAATAAAATTAATTAATTAAACGACTAGCGTCTTTTGGGACCTACGTTAGCATACACGCATGCGTGCAAATGTGCAGTCTTTACAGGGTTTTTTTCCCCTCAGAAAAGCAACTAGCGTTTAAACATTATAAACATTACCTTTCAGTGAGTGGAAAAAAGTCTCTCTCTGCATCTTCTCTGTTCAGTGAGCGGCAGAAGCAGCACATTTATGACCAAACGTTTTGTGTACAAAACACCTTTACAGGCACCTGTCATTGTTACTAAGTGGACATATGTAAATTTGTCTGAAATTTTTATTTTATGTCTGACAACAAAACGCAGACAACACAAACGTTAATATAAACGGTCAAGTTCTCCACATAACTCTGGAACAACCAAAATATTAAATATAAAAATAAATCTTTTTTTTAAATAATTAGTTAGATAAAAATATACTTTTAGTGTGTCAACTGTTAGATGATAGGGGTGTCTTGTTCTCTTATGAACACTTTATGCAAGAATTCTCTTTTCCAGTCCTTCCAAGAGAATATGCCATTGTTTATGGGGCAATTCCTGATTGTGTGAAATCTTTAGTCAATCCTGGCCCTAAAGGTCCTTTATGCTCTTCACCTATATTTGACAACACTAATCTATTTGTTGATCAAAATCTTTTCAGTAGATTATCAAACAAGAAAATTCGCTCAATTCTTAACAGAGATCAGATTTCTCTACCTGCTTGTACAAGCTTTTAGAATAACAAATTTGATGATATAGTATATACATATACACATTTCCTTCCCCGTTTTCTTCGTTGTCTTTGTTAACGTTCACTCTGCCCAGGCGCGAATGTCAGTGAAGTCCCCTGAAGGTTATCTATGATGTCATCTGCGATGCGCTCTGATATTTTCGTGTTCCTCAAATGACTGTGTCGCCACAGGGAGATGCCACAACACCAGCATGCATTCATGTAAGGAAAACAGGGGGAGAACTGTTATTTAACAAACACAAACATTTACCAAAACTTTCTTGCTTTAATGTTGTTATTAGTCATATTGAACAACACACTGCCTTTTCTTACTCAGCTTTTTGTCTTGTTTCCAGTAAAAATATCTAAACCCACTTTAAACCAGATACATAAGACCTTCTATATTTTAGGCTTTTGGCTTTTCTTCTATTTGACTCAGCCCAACACAGTGCCAAAACCATTTATCAAAACAAAAATCAATAACATATTCGTTTACTTCATTGATTAATACAACTTTTTGTATTACATTTATTTATTTTATTTGTTTATTATAAAATGTTTTGTATATACCACATAATTGTATGTATACTTTGAGTAATTTATTCGAAAATCTCTTTCTTATCACAAATTTATTTACCGCATTTATATTTATGTTTGGATAAAGTTCAGGTCATAGTTTCTATTTAGGTTTATCTTGCATTGTAATGGTTTTTAAGGATAAGAACATGGCATACAACCCGTTCATTCTTTTTTTATGGATGCACAGCCTTGCTGTTTAATAATTTCCTTATTTCCAGTTAATATTTACTTTGACATCTGAAACATGCATTTCTTTATTTACAAGTTTATATACCTTTCCCACCAGATAAAATGACTGATATACTGTACTTTCCATATCTTAAGCCACATTCAACTCATCTTTCACTAACTTTTTAAAACCTTTAACTGATGTTGGCTAATAATGCTATTTTGAAATAGTCAGCCGTGATTATTCAATCAGGTGTCTGACTTTCTGTTCTTATGGGATGGCCCTGCACATACAGTATATACACTGAACAACTTGATTTAAAGTATGATGAGCAAACCCACACACTGCCATAAACGACGGTTTGCCTCTAACATACTGTAAAACAATGCATATACGGAAACCTTTGTGTGCAAGCATTTGCAAGCGCATAAGGCTCACAGAGAAGGTCTTGGCTTCATCGGGTTTCAGGTGCAGGTACATAAATGGACCACAGGCCTTAACTGACTCAGATGGGGCAGTCCCAGACGCTGCACGGCCCTAGTGCTAGAGATAGCCCCCTCCACCGCCATCGGCACCATCAGTAAGTTATCACTGAGCTAAAAAAAAACTCCCACTTGTTTTTGGAAAAACAAACTGGTTCCCAACATCTACAACCCCCCTGTGAAAGATGGGGCTTCCCCTATGTGCCAAAGACAGGGGGATCCTTTCAAGTGTTCGTATTTACAAAGCGAGTGTGAAGAATAACAAACTAAATAATTTTTCCATGAAAGCTCTCACTTACATAGCTGCTACTTTCTCTGTTATCCCCTGTAAATGAACCATACGAGGACCATAATGACTCAGCCACCCAAAAATGTCCTAGTTCATGTGTCATGACTGATAACATTCTTGAGTGAAACGGGGTCTCAGATCAGAAGCCTTCAGTTTACCATCTTTCAAGAAAGCCATAGCCTGTTGCTTAACTTTAAAGAGAGATAGTACACCCACACAGAAAGTCATTAATCGGTTCTGAAGCTGAAAGTGTTTAAATAAATTATAATTAATATTATTGTTTTTCTCACTGTTTTAATTAGCTTTGTATGTAAACATTAGCTAAGTTCATGTAAAAATGCAATTTGCTAAATGCCTTAATAAATGTTATGATTAATAAATACTTCATACATGTAAGTACAATAGTTTTTATTTAATAAGTATAGTGCATGATATACACTACTGGTCCAAAGAATGGGATCACTTGCAAAAAAAGATTTCTCATTATCTTAAAAATGTTTTGTGTGTTTTAATGTGTGAATGTTTCAATGTTTGAAATTACTTTTTTAAAATTTTTATATACAACAGAGTTTATTTATTTAATCACAACATAATTCCTACAGTATATGTTATTCCATTGTTTTGATTGGTTTACTATTTTCTCAAATGTGGAAAAAATATCAAGAAAGACTGAGAAAGTGATACAAACTTTTGTCACGTCCCCTCTGTCTCTCCCTGTTTTCACCCCCTGGACTACATTTCGCACACTCCTCCACGCTGCCGCTCCTGTGTCTCATCCTCCATCACTCCAGCTGTTAGCAATATCTTCATCACAGTGGCCGAAATCGCCTACTTCCATACTATATAGTAAGCGAAAATGAGTCATGAATAGTAAGTCCGAAACCTCAGAATGCTAAAAACAGTAGGCGAGTATTACCCAAATGGTCTACTACTTCCACCGAGATTCGTGAATGTGGATCAAATGGACACTTATTTACCCCATGATGCCACGGGAGCTGAGCAACTGTCAAATACTCACCATGTTTGCCACTTTGTTGTCCATTCTTGTCAATGTTCTTGTGCTCATTCTGTGTATCTTGTTTATTAAAAGTATCGTTTTGCACTCTCTGCGTGTCTCGAGTCTGTGGTACACCAAGAACGGACCTCAAAAATGGATTACAACATATTCTCTCCAGAGGAAATCTTGATGCTACTCCGCCAGGATGGCTCGTCTCTTCGTTGACGGCCTGTGACCTGGGTTCTCATTTCTAAAATAGTGAATAGAACTTTCTGTTCTTTCCATCATTTTGATGATTAATCAGAAAACACTGGTTTCTGAATGCCATTCACTTATACTGTAATGAATGTGTAGGCAGAGATCTGTTTTAATCTCTGTAATTTCTAAAGCTTGCTCAAACTTTCATCTTTTTCAAGTCGTTTACCACCAATGGCATGCAATTTACATGAAATGTATCTATGTTTCAGAATCAGAGTCCTGGGGACCGTTTCAATAAGGAGGGTCAACCAACTCTAGGTTAAACTTTGAACTCAGAGTTGGTTTACTTCGAAATTAGAAACTTTGAGTTTTTGGTTTCAGAACAGCTGATTTGACTTAGCTCTATCAACTCTGGATAGGCTTACCCTGGGTTATGCGCGTGCACCACGACGATAAAAAGCCATCATCAATGGAGCTCCGATATTACGATTCACCATGGCAACCTCACCAAAGAAAGCAACAAGGTGGCAGAAAGCACTTGAGAGCGAGGCACACTTTCAGCTCTGCATACAGTGGATTTACTGATGTGCTGAAAATGACTTAAGTTTAAATTAATAAATCGATAAATGTACCTATAAACAAATAAATTAATCATTAAATGAAAGAAACAACAGAAATAATAAAAATATATTATGTTCTCACTCGCCATCAGTGCTCTAGTTATTCATCATATGGTGATTAGGACACCTGTAGGGCGTCAGACTCTCGTAAAAGTTAGACTGATCGTCGGTACGAACCCTGCTCTGAGCAGATTTATGTTGGAATGGCTGCACGTCAAAATTTATTGTTTATTACCTTTATCGTATAATTTTTGCATGTATGTCTGTATTTATTAATTTCTTTATTCACACACTTTATTTATACACTTTATTAAGTAATTTCTCATCGGCCATAGAAAATGATGCTCTGATGTAATACACGGCCACGATAGTTGATGTTATTGATGTAAAAATGGATGAGATATATTTTGATATATCTAATTCACTGTAAAGAAAAAACAGTACAGTTTTAATATAAATGCACAGGAAAGGGACAAAATTCCACTGGGGTCATAAATTGCTCTCCTGAAATCAATGTGCATCCCTATGAATTAATTCAGCCTCTTCATGTACTGAATCCTTTATAAAAGCAAATATGACATGTTAGTCACTGAGATGATCTCTGTGTGATCAAATATGTGCTATGAATGACTGTATTAAAGAATGAATGAGGTACACCACTTGCGCAATAAAAGGGGGAGGAGATCGAAATTATCTCTTGGTTTACCAAGGAAAATCTACTCCTGACCAGGTTAGGTTCACAGAGTAAATTACTATGGTTACTGAATCTGAGTGTAAGTTACCTCTCTTTTAGAAACAGGCTTGAGTTACCCCGCTTTCTCGGGTTTGACACACCTCCCATTCTGAAACGGAAAAGACAGAGTTTCTCTCATTTCAGAGTTTAATAAAATCAGAGTTTTCACTAAACGTCCTTTCTGAAACGCCATGCCAGTATGACTTGGAATAAAAGGCAAGCCAGAACAAAATCAAACATCCCTGTTAAAGATCTACTGATACAAGATATTGTTTATGTTGCATGCACACCAGTGACTCACTATGAGGTCATTAGAAGGCATTCCTAGTTTTGGTTGATCAAGTAACAGAGATGGATGTATAAGGTTAAGCAATTCTCCACTTTGTTGCGTCGCTAGACACGCCCACTTCCTGTTTGCAATGGTTGTCGCTTGTGTCTCCAGGTGCCCGTTTCAATAAGGTTCAACCAACTCTAGGTTATACGAAGAACTCAGAGTTCCAAAAAAAGCAAAATGGCGGCAGTAAACGGTTGATAGTAAGGCACATTTTCCGCTCTGCATTTAGTGGATTTACTAATGTGCTGAAAATGACTTAAGTTTTAATTAATTTTGGAATTAATTAATTTTTAAAGTCAGCAAGATCATCATTGATTCCAGCCACCCGAATAACAGGCGGCTCTCCTTACTGCCTTAATATAGTGAATGTGTATATTCAACTTCTAATGTGTCTATCCTGTGCATATTGTTTTGATCAAATTTATAAAAGAGAGATACAGCTATACTACTATTTCAGGAAAAACACGAGCTACTAAAGGTGGGACTAGTGAGAAGACTGGGACGGAACTAGACCACGAGCAAGCAACACATAATCAACTGAATGCCTTTGTGTTTTGTACATTATGTACGTACATGCCAATTGCCAACAAAATACAGACACTTGACTTAGTTTGACTTACCGCATGCAGTTCATGTCCAATATCTTTTAGCACTGGGACGCACTATCTATCAGTTTCAAACGATCTCCAAATCCAGCGTTATATCTGCTGTTTATATAAAATCCATCAATGAAATACCGTGAAGAAACATACAGACCTAAACTTCACTATCGCAAGAGTAACGAGCTGCAGCGCAAATCTTGATGGTAAATGGGTCTCGCTTAACGGTTGATTTGTGGGCGGGCTCCCTCTTTCGCATTGCCATGTAAAATACATTTCAAATTAGGGAAACACAAAATGTGCAGTAATGCACCTTTCACAGAAAGAAGTGTTTGTAATTGCTACTTAAAGCTGCGCAAACATTTCCAGTAGTAGAGTGCATCATAGGAGAGATGGATAAATGTGCTCTATTGTCTAGGGTTTATTATAATAGCTACAAAACATTGGATGGCAGTCTATTGATAAAAAAGGTCATGTTTTCCCATGGCTACCTACAGAAAATGTAAAGAACTCTCCAACACATTCAGCACTGACACTATCATGCATTTCGTAAGTCACATGGTTAGTTAACAGTTGTCATGTGAGTAGCCTCTCATAAAATGTTAAACATTTTGTTGTGATACATAATACGTGTGTGCTTCTCCGGGAGAATGGCCAATAAAAGGAATAGGATCCCTTTGACGACACAGGGAGATAACAGAGCTTATTTTTTACAATATTTTTTATGTCATCCGTCGATCGGTCTGCATGGCGCAGGGTGAAATCAAACAGGCTTAATAACATGGATTACCTCATTTTACAATATCCACGCGAAGACATCGTTGCTTTTCGTTGCCATCATGTTAATTTTGTACTGGTCGGTCTGATCAACAGTAACCAGCTTACATTTCTTTCAATGTATACATTTGTTATAACAGTGTATGTGTGTTTTAATCAAACCCATTGTTCTTGCACTTCTAACATAAGGCTCTACCAGCTAGCTTCCGACTGACATGAACATTAAACTTCACATAACATTAAGGCAAATGTTTCTGTGGAATTGTCTTTTCCTGTTAGGAGCTTAAACTTAAAGCTTGTTGACTTAAAATAAAAACGCTCCAATGGGTTGTATTTGAGTGAAGGGACAAATAGCCCAGGCTACGAGAACACGACCAGCCCAAATGAACTTCACTCCTGCACCGGCACACCAACGGCGAAAGGCGCAAGCCAGGACCGGTGAGATGACTCAGCTACCGCCACCGGTCTTCGAGATCCAGACCAGGAACCGCTTTGCCGCCCTCTGCGAAACCGAATGCAACGCTGTGATCATCGGAGACTCGATCGTCCGGAACATATGCGCTACATCTACTAAAGGTAAGGTGCGCACTCACTGTTTTCCCGGCGCTCGTATTCTTGATGTGTCTGCGCAGGTACCTGTGATCCTGAAGGACAACGCTAACGTCGAAGCTGTCGTGCTGCACGCGGGAGTGAACGACGTCAGAATGCGACAGTCGGAGATCCTGAAGAGGGACTTCAGGAGTCTGATCGAGACGGTACACAACGCATCGCCCACAGCGAGGATTTTCGTATCAGGACCGCTGCCCACCTACCGACGAGGGAATGATAAGTTCAGTAGATTTTTTCGCTCAATCAATGGTTGATGTCATGGTGTATTGAACAGAAGCTGCTCTTTGTAAATAATTTTGATCTGTTCTGGGAGCGACCTAGGCTCTTCCGCCCCAATGGCCTGCACCCCAGCAGCATCGGAGCGGCTCTCCTGTCCGACAACATCTCGAAGGCGCTACGCACCGGTTGACTATGTCTCCCTCAGGTAAGTCTCCCTCAGGTAAGTCAAACCTTTAACCATAGTATGTGCGCCTCAACTGCTATAAATTTTACTGCTTCCAAATATATAGAGACTATATGTGTCCCCCGAATAATACTACAAAGTAAAAAAAAAGGCAGAGAAAAAATCTGATTGTGATTAAACCTGAAGACAATGTAATAAACAACCAAAACCAATTTATAAAGTTCGGCCTACTTAATATTAGATCACTAAATCCAAAGGCAGTAATTGTAAATGAAATGATCACGGACAACAGTTTTGATATATTGTGTTTTACCGAGACCTGGCTTAAACCAAATGATTATTTCGGCCTAAATGAGTGTACCCCACCAAGTTACTGTTATATGCATGAGCCATGTCCGGTTGGTCCGGGTGGCGGCGTCGCTACAATATTTAGAAACTTTCTTACTGTAACTCAGAGAATAGAGCATACATTTAAATCATTTGAAGTGCTTGCGTTGAACAATTATTCCTAACAAAAGTAAAAAAACATTGCTTTCTTTTACATTGGCTACGGTGTATAGACCCCCTGGTCCCTATACTGATTTTCTGAAAGAGTTTGCGGACTTCCTATCGGACCTATTGGTTAACGTTGATAAAATACTAATTGTCAGAGATTTTAATATCCACGTAGATAGCGCTAACGATGCGTTAGCACTGGCTTATACAGAACTACTACAATCTTTTGGGGTAATACAACACATTAAAGGACCCACTCATCGATTTAATCATACACTAGACCTGATTATATCTCACAGAGCCGATCTAACCAATATAGATATTATGCCTCAAAGCGACGATGTCACCGATCACTATCTTATAACGGGTACTTTGCGCACGTCAGGAATCAGCCCTTTAACTCGTTATCGACAGGGTAGAACAATCACCTTCGCTACTAAAGATAGCTTCGCAAAGAGCTTGCCAGATCTGACTCCTTTAATAACCATTCCAATAAATAAAGAATCGCTCGATGTCATGACCAGGAAATTTGGTACTATTTTCTCTAATACATTAGAAGCTGTTGCACCTACGAAGTCAAAAAAGATTAATGAGAAAAATATTGCACCATGGTACAATAGCACCACTCGCGCCCTTAAAAGAGAAACTCGCAAACTAGAGCGCAAATGGATAAAATTGCAATTAGAAGTCTTTAAAATGGCATGGAAAGAGAGTGCAAATTGTTATAAAAAGGCACTAAAAGCAGCAAAGGCTGAGCACCTTCGTAACCTCATAGAAACCAACAAAAACAATCCAAGGTTTCTATTTAGCACAGTCGCTAAATTAACAAATAAACAGACACCACCTGACCTGGCTATTCCGCCGCACCTCGGTAGCAATGAATTCATGAAATTTTTTACAGAGAAAATCGTATTGTATTGTCAAAATTGTAAAAACTCAAACTCCAAATCTGTCCTATGAATTAGCACCAACCATCGCTCCAAAAAAAAGGCTCCAGCGTTTTTCACCAATCAAACAGGAAGAATTAATTCAACTTATCGCAACTTCTAAGCCTACAACTTGCTTACTAGACCCCATACCAACTAAATTATTAAAAGAGTTACTACCAGTTGCTATTGAGCCCATTTATAACATTATCAACTCGTCAATTAATCTAGGCCATGTTCCAGGACCCTTTAAGATGGCCGTCATTAAGCCTCTAATCAAGAAACCAAACTTAGATCCAAATGAACTTGGAAACTATAGACCGATTTCAAATCACCCATACCTGTCTAAAATACTAGAAAAAGTAGTTGTGCTCTTTATTACAAAATAAAAAAAATTCAGTCAGGCTTTAGACCGCATCATAGCACTGAAACTGCGCTCGTTAAAATTACAAACGACCTGCTTATAGCATCAGATAAAGGTAACAGCTCACTCCTGGTCCTGCTTGACCGTAGTGCTGCGTTCGATACCGTAGACCATAACACACTTCTAGATCGCTTACACAATTATACCGGTATTGAGGGACAGGCACTACAATGGTTTAGATCTTACTTGTCAGACAGACATCAATTTGTCCATTTAAATGGGGAATCATCCAATCTAACGCAAGTAAATTATGGATTACCTCAAGGATCGGTTCTGGGACCCGTGCTGTTCTCCATATACATGCTTCCCCTCGGAAACATTATCAAAAAACATGGAATTAGCTTCCATTGCTATGCAGATGATACTCAGCTATATATCTCATCAAGACCAGATGATTCCTCCCAGCTATCCAAATTGGAGTGCATTTTAAATTCTAATAAAACAGAAATATTGCTTATCGGACCAAAGACACGCAAACCAAATATTTCTGATTATAAACTGCAAGTTGAAGGATTTACTATTACTCCAACAAATACAGTAAAAGATCTAGGCGTTATATTAGACAGCAACCTGTCATTTCGAAATCACATCTCAAATGTCACAAAAACAGCCTTTTTCCACCTAAGAACTGTTGCCAAGTTACGAAATATTCTGTGTGTTGCTGACGCGGAGAAGCTTATTCATGCATTTATGACCTCAAGACTTGACTACTGTAATGCACTACTTAGTGGTTGTCCTGCATCATCAATAAACAAACTACAGTTAGTTCAGAACGCAGCTGCCAGAGTTCTAACCAGGTCCAGAAAATCCGATCACATAACCCCAATTTTATCAACCCTTCACTGGTTACCCATTAAGTATCGTATTGACTTTGAAGTTCTTTTAATCACTTATAAAGCCTTAAAGGGTTTAGCCCCTACCTACCTAACAGAGCTTCTATCACACTACAACCCATCACGCTCTCTAAGATCTCAAAACGCACGACTTTTGATAATACCTAGAATAACTAAATCCACCAAAGGGGGTCGAGCTTTCTTATACGTAGCACCTAAATTCTGGAATAGCCTTCCTGATATTATTCGAGGATCAGACACACTTGCCCAATTTAAATCTAGATTAAAAACGCATCTTTTCAGCCAAGCATTCACTTAATGCAAAATATGCTAAATAAACCACCAGGAGATGCTGACATTAGATATTATTTACTAGAATAATTGGATTGTATTATATAAAACACCATGTAGTGTGTTTTACACTTTCTTGGGTTTTTCGTTTTTCCCCAGTAAAGCTGCTTTGGAACAATGCAAATTGTGACAAGCGCTATATAAATAAAATTGAATTGAATTGAATTGAACAAATGATTTATACAATTGTTTAAGTCGGAGGATGGATTGGACACAAAAGTAAAAATGGGTTTAAAGCTCCCTTTATGCCATATATGTTACTTAAAACATTCTTAAAGAAAATGAAAGAAATGAAAAGGATATTTTTAACACAAATTGGTTGGACAAAGGTTGTGCCAGAGGAACTAAAATCATATTGACATAGCTGTGATGACATCATGGAACATGCTACAAGTTTATTTTTTTGCTGGTTGAATCAGTGTAAATTAGCCTTAAAGGCAGAATGCATAATTCTGTTCAGAATTGTTTTTGTCATGCTGGTTGAAAATCTCTTCACATCCAGATAATAATCAAATATCATTTTTAATTTATATGTCTTTGAAAGGCGTAGGACCAAAAAACGTTGGACCAATAAAAACCTTCACGCAGACATCATATGTCATCAGCCCACTCACGTCTGCTGTTTCAATATAAAGAGAATGGCGGAGAAGCAGCAAAAGCCTGACTTGCCGGAGGAATGTTCAACTAGTAAACATAAAAAATTTAACACATTATTTGAAGAAGCAGTGAGGAAAAACCGTCTTGACCATGAAATAGATAAAACCCGATTTAACTTCGGTGCAGATTTTACATGATGGAGACTGCTCCTGGAGGAAAAGGGTATGAACGACGACACCTTGGTTCCTCTGTTTCCTTTGGACAGGTATGTACATGCTTCGACAAGAATGTACTGGTGTATTGTAGGAGGTGTGGCTTTGGATGGCGATTCGCATGGATTGTGGGATCATGATTTTAGTGCTAGCAGGCTAAAGTAAGCACCTTAAGCAAATCTTTGTTGTCAGTCGGTTGTCAAGGAATACATTAACGTTTCTGGCTGTTTCGTTTTGGTAGGTGTTGTGGTTTAGTCTAGAACGATAATATAGTTGTGCAGTACTGTTTGCGATTTTAAAACACAAGAAGTTCTGTCTTGTTGAGCTGGAGATGCTGTTCAATAAGCATTGTTACATATTTCCCTTATTTCAGCTCAGTGTACCTTTCCTGTAGCTCTGGCTGTTTCTGGCTGTTTCGTTTTGATAGGTGTTGTGGTTTAGTCTAGAACGATAATATAGTTGTGCAGTACTGTTTGCGAGTTTGAAAGACAAGAAGTTCTGTCTTGTTGAGCTGGAGATGCTGTTCAATAAGCATTGTTACATATTTCCCTTATTTCAGCTCAGTGTACCTTTCCTGTAGCTCAATGGTAAATCGGGTTTTATCTTCAGGAAGGCGAAAGGAGACACACACGACCCCATCCACATTAATGGAATGGCTGTTGAACGTGTTTCCAGTTTTAAGTTCCTGGGGACTCACATTTCAGAGGACCTGTCCTGGACCACCAACACCTCATGCCTGGTCAAGAAGGCTCACCAGCGTCTCTTCTTTCTGAGGACACTGAAGAAGAACCAACTGTCTTCAACTATCCTGGTGAACTTCTATCGCTGCACGATAGAGAGCATCCTGACCAACTGTGTCACAGTCTGGTACGGGAACTGTTCTGTTGCTGAGCGCAAGGCACTGCAGCGGGTGGTGAAAACAGCCCAGCGCATCACAGGGACTACACTTCCTCCCATTGAGGACATCCAGAAGAAACGCTGTCTGCGTCGAGCTCGCAGCATTCTCAAGGACTCCTCTCACCCCGCTCATAGACTGTTTACTCTCCTGCCTTCTGGTAGGCGCTTCCGGTGCCTCCGGACAAGAACCAGCAGACTAAGAAACAGCTTTTTTCCCAGAGCTGTTTCATTATTGAACTCTGCCCCCCACTGATTCCAGTACCTCTCATACCCTTAACTCTAATGCTGCTATAACATTGTTTACATTGCACTACAGGGCTGCATGCATGACTGAACTGTACACACCAGTACTTCATGTATCTGCTCTACCGGACTGTTTACACACACACAGCATCATTTGCACTCTATACTGCTCACTTGCACACCAGGAATATTTAACTGAATGCTCATTTGCACTAATGGACCACTTCCATAACTGCATTAACCTATCTACTGCACTGTAATTCTATTAACTGCATCTACTCATCTATTGCACTGTAACTTCAATAACTGCATTAACTAACCAACTGCACGGTAACTCTATTAACTGCATCTACTCATCAATTGCACTATAACTTCAATAACTGCATTAACTAATCAACTGCACTGTAACTCTATTAACTGCATCTATTCATCAATTGCACTATAACTTCAATAACTGCATTAACTAATCAACTGCACTGTAACTCTATTAACTGCATCTACTCATCAATTGCACTGTAACTTCAGTAACTGCATTAACTAATCAACTGCTCTGTAACCTTATTAACTGCATTAACTCATCTTCTGGACTGCAACCTATTAACTGCATTAACTCATATACTGCACCGTAACTTTAATGACTGCATTAACTCATATACTGCACCGTAACTTTAATAACTGCAACTTCAACAACTGCATTAACTCACCTATTGCAATGCAACTTTAATAGGTATGCATAAATTATTGACATTGGCTAAGTCACTTGCACTATTTTAGTCTAAATTATAATCTGATCATATCCACCTGTACATTAATGTTCATAGTATATAGTCATCTGTATATATTGTTCATAGTATATACCTACTGTCATATTTTCATAGAACATTCCTACTGCAAAATATTTTTATAGTCCATGCCCACTGTATTATATTCTCACTATTGTATTCTGTATTTATTCTAACTGTATATCCTGCACTTGCTAACTGCACTTCTGGTTAGACCTAAACTACATTTCGTTACACTGTACTTGTATATGTGTAATGACAATAAAGTTGAATCTAATCTAATCTAATCTAAAAAAAGCGTGGCGCTAACAATGCCAAGGTTATGGGTACAAATGTATAGGATAATGCTATGTAAATTGCTTTGGAAAAAATAATCTGTCAAATGCATAAATGTAAATGCATAAAAATAGCTTTTAATTTCTTCAATTTTATTATAACTCAATGCTCTAAAACTGGCATCCCCTTGTTAATGAGAAATGTGACTAAACATACAAAAGATTCATTCAAAAATGCATACTAGCTCACTGAAGATGAACTGTGTTTTATAAACCTCTGTAACCAAGGCCTAAACAGGATGATGGGGAGGTCACAGGAAATCAGCTGACCCTTGTGGCTTCTCAGACATGATGGTTCTTTCTTATTTTAGGTGAGGTGGGGGTTGGGTAAACAGGAAACCACTTATATCAAGTCTACAAGTATTTTGAATAAGTTTCATTAAGCCAACATTGGAATGGAAAGTGTGCCATCTCGTTTGACTATTAGCAGTACGAAAGGACAGCGGAGAAAAGCAGGGGATACAACAATTTTTTCTATTCTATTGATTTTTGTTGTCTTAACGCCTCGCATGGAATGGAAATTGGACATCCTATGACGCACATCACACCCCTGAATGTCCCAAATTCATCAGAACGGAAAATTAAATGTCAGATATGTAACATTGATTATTTTAATTTATGATCTAATTGCATTGATTTGACATCATGGCATAGTAGGAGTTACGTATTAATCTCTGAAGAGGCGTTTAAATAAATCTGTTTTATGAATAAATCAAAAATCAATTAATGTACTATAAATGCTTCACACTGAGACAATGGCAGTCTATAGTAATATCCATGCACATCAAAGTAATTTGCTCTATTTTCAGTTAGTTTAGTAATTTATTGACATGACTGTTGATAATCATTTTAACTGTTGAAACTATTTCATAACTGTTCAAGGCTTAATCCAAGCAAACCTGCTCTTGTCTCCTTTATTGAACACACCTGATTTAACTTACTAAAGAGCTTATTAAAGTGGGCTCAAAGATAAAATACATTTCAAATTAGGGAAACACAAAATGTGCAGTAATGCTCCTTTCACAGAAAGAAGTGTTTGTAATTGCTACTTAAAGCTGCACAAACATTTCCAGTAGTAGAGTGCATCATAGGAGAGATGGATAAATGTGCTCTATTGTCTAGGGTTTATCATAATTGCTAAAAAACATTGGATGGCAGTCTATTCATTAAAAAGGTCATGTTTTCCCATGGCTACCTACAGAAAATGTAAAGAACTCTCCAACACATTCAGCACTGACACTATCATGCATTTCGTAAGTCACATGGTTAGTTAACAGTTGTCATGTGAGTAGCCTCTCATAAAATGTTAAACATTTAGTTGTGATACGTAATACGTGTGTACGTAATACGCGGTGTGCGTAAGCCAGAAGTGTACGTTATATTGAACATGTTGTTCCCAGTAAAGATGTTCTGATCCACCTCTGATTCTGTCGAGTAATACTTCATGGTGGCAGCGGTAAAACAACTATAGTATCATCCGCGTGAGTGTTCGTGACCAGCGAAGCTAGGAAATTATGTCGCAAGGCCAATCTGTTTAACGTTATATGCCTGTTTTAAATGCCGCAGGAGACCACTCCGTGACGCGCTCTCTTGTACACATGTGGAGATCGTAAAAGAGCATTGTCTGCGTGATAATTGCTTATCAGTCCAGAGAATACAACCAAACACGGACAAGAAGAAGAACTACTTTTAACGTGAGTACAAGAAAATACACTAAAATGGCTGCACATCTACCAACGATGAACTGGTCTGACCCCGATCTGAGTGAAGCAATGTCTTTTTTTAAACAAAAAATGAATCTGTATCTGGAAGATGAAGAAATAACGGATGCAGGAAAACAAGCTAGAAAAATTTGTAGAGGAATTGGAGATGAAGGATTAAAACGACTAAATGCAAGTGGCCTTAGTGGTGCAGATAAGAGAAAGCCTGAACCCTTGTGGAATTTCTTTGAAGGACAACTAAAGCTGAATGTGAACTTCAGAATCCACAGGTTCCATCTCATGCAATAAAGACAAAAGCCAAGTGAGAGCATCGATGACTTTGTGACTAGAGCCAGAACTTTACAACTGAAATGCCAATTCACTGACGATGAGCTCAACAAACGTTTAGTCGAACTTATCATTGCCAGTACTCCTTTTGATGCTTAACGACCTACACAGCAAACCTAAAGGTCACCCAATTGCCGAAATACTAGCAGAGGGGCGAAAGTACGAAGCCTTGGCAGCTGGTAATGAACAGATACAACAACTTGGTATGTCACAGACTGAAAATGTCCATTCTGTAACAAGAGGACGAACATGTAAAAACTGCAACACATACCATAGGCCTAGGCAATGCCCTGCATACAGTGATATATGCTCTTTGTGCGGTAACAGAGGTCACTGGGCAAAGTGCTGTAAAAAGAGCAGACGACAGAGAGAGCTATCCAGCCAGCTCAGAAGAAGCAAGTCACGAACGTGCGACAGATACCAAAGCCATGCTCGCCCATGGAAAGAACACAAACGCAAAGACGAGTCCAGCATTAACACTGTAGACAGCACTAAAGACGATGAGTATATCTACCAACAACACTTTTACTCCATCAGTTCTAAATGCATGCACAGCATTCATGTGAAACCACCCAGAGATGAGGCATACACAAAACATAAAACCACCTCTCTTACAAGGACATGGGTACACGCTTCGCCTGAAAATAGATAAGGGAGCATCTGGAAACACGCTTCCACTGCGTACATTCAAACAGATGTATGGTGCATCACCACAAAGAATGGAACATCTAAAGCTAGCATCCAATGTAAAACTAACATCATACACCGGTGATGTGATTCCCTGCTTTGGAACCATCAACATGCCATGCCAACACAAAAAGTCCAGATGGATAGATGCAAAGTTCTATGTCGTCGATGTACCTGGACCAGCTGTGGTTGGACTACCCACAAGTGAGCTCCTCAGCCTGGTGACAGTGAACGTTGATGCGATGACTGAAAGAGGAAACAAGGGACATAAAAAACGACAAACGAACGTGAGTACCGGTACCAATCAACACATAAAAGGCATGAAAGAATAGAAAAATAGGTCCAGTGGAGCCAGTGGACTCTTTCGGGTGATAATGTCAGCAGCTAATTTTTTTTTACCAAACCGTATTAATATTATTTTTTAACTACTGTGAAGACATAAATACCACAATATTTGAGTTGCAATAAAATTATATCTAGTGCTGTGCCACCTTAAATGCTTTAGACTACGCTGCACTTTCTCAACGATGTATAATATTTTTAAAGATACATAAAAGGTTATATGTTTATATTGAACACAATAATAATTAACAAAGCTTACAGTGCAATAATAAATAACTCATTCCGAAGTCTCGAGAGACACCTGTCTTGTTTACATTATCATCATCATCTTCTTCCGCTTATCCGCCGCTGGGTCACAGGGCTAGCAGTCTAAGCAGTGATGCCCAGACATCCCTCACCCTAGACACTTCCTCTAGCTCTTCCGGTGGTACACAGAGGCGTTCCCAGGCCAGCCGGGAGACAAAGTCCCTCCAGCGTGTCCTGGGTCTTCCAAAATCTGCAGGCTTCAAATACCTGCTCACATGGAAGGTAGAGAGATGACTGACATCTTCAATCCATCCTTTCCAAATTTCAGCCTGTTTTCCGCCAATGGTCTCGTCCCATCCGTATTGTTCTTTACAAAGATCTTTAAGCAGGAGTTTAGCGGGCAAGATGACCGGAGCCAGAAAGCCAAGAGGGTCGTAGATAGAATTCACGACTGATAAAATGACTCTTCTGGTCATCGGCTTGTCTTGCAGCTTCATACTGTAGGAGAAAGTATGGGTTAACATGTGTTTCTTGAGGCGTTTTGCTTTCAGTGAAAACATTTGTTGCGAAACTGCTTTCACGGACCTCTTTTCTTCTCTTTTAGATCATTTTTTCCACTTGAAATTGGGAGGCTGTCTGAGATATTGCCAAAGAGGGGATCCATCGCTATTCTAGCTTGGCAGTCTATGTAACTCACCAAATCTGCAAACTTTGCTCGTCTGCCCCTTCGTTCTTTTATGTCATAAGCTTCAGCACGCCAACGTTCTCTTAATTTATATGGAAACTTAGACACCACTGTCCGTAAGTTGGTTGGGTTATCCATCTCCTATAAGAATTCAATGTCTTCCATAGAATTGCGACATCCAATCAAAAACATTGCATAGCCGCCCAACGCTTTCCCATCATCAGATTTTACTTGAGGCCATTTGAGTGCTTTGTCGATGTACGCGCTTGCAATCCTTAATTCATCTCCATAGTGCTTATGAAGTAGTCGCTTCGCCTCGCAGTAGCCTTTCTTTGGCGTCATATGAGCACAGCTGCGAACAAGCTCTTGAGGTTCACCAGCCGTAAATTGTTTTAAGAAGTACAATTTGTCTTGATCATTGCTGGTTTTCTGCTCTATAGCATGCTCAAACGCCCTCATGAAAGATTTGTATTGTAGCGCATCACCCTTGAACACAGGAATGTCCTTGATTGGTAGATGATCTCCTCTACCAATGATCTCATCTACCAATCGAGGACATAGCTGCTGTTGTTTTACTAGTAGCTCTGTGATTACATTCTGTTTTTGCATAACCGATATTATGTCATCACCTCTGTTAGATTGAGCATTAGACACATTGAAGACCGGTTGAGATTGTTGTTGTATTCGGGAGTGCTGTGTATGTGGTTGAACATGAGTGTTCGTATTAGCTTGCTGTGGAAGCAAAATGCTAGTTCTTTCCTTCACGTGTCCACCTTGTGGCTTTTGCACTGCCGAGTAACTACATCTTTGCCCATCTTCATCAGCCATCTTACAAACAGCAGAGCTAATGCATTAGTTGAATGCACACGTTTCAAACACTTTCTTCAAAGGTTATTTTCTTAATAAACTGAGTGCAAAACAACTCCTTAAAGATCGCAATAACTCCACATTGACTGAATCAGGGCTTGCTTTAAGCATCCGTTTTTTTCTTTAAAACTCACTCATTATCTTCCTGCGTCTGAATCGCATCTTTTGAAGAAAAGTCCTCACCTCAGCGTGCAGCGTCACCTCTTTTGTTGACTGACAGGCCGACCGTTAGCTGCCGATCTATCGTGGCCGCGGGTCTCTTCTGCAGACTAGCCCGGTTCTGTCGCTTGTTTTCGGCGCTAAAATCCAATCCGCTGTTTCCTCATCCAACAACAAGCTAGCCACGTCCTTCTTGTTATCAAGGTAATCCAGCGTTGTTTCATATTAGCAAGTTTTTTGACTAATGTAGCGGCACCTATTTGCTTCTAATTCTTCTGTACCACCCTTTGAAGTCAGTCAAATTGTAACCAGTATTTGAAACACGAGCAAACCAAAATCTTCTTTTTACATGTTTACTTCAAAACATAAAATAAAAACTGTTACATAGACATGGTACGCACAGTCAAAAAACTGTGTTGCTTCCAGCGGCTCTAACTTCAAACTGCAAACTAAATACGTCCAATCGCTTGCGTCATGACGTAGTACGATCTGACTGGAAGCTCAAAATAATTAAATATAATCAGATCTAAACATTACTAAATATGCATTTTAAACACAAAAAAAATTCTTACGAATTTTCATGAAATATTTTATTATTATTTTTACAAAATTATTATTACAAATTAACTAATCCCTATATGGCTCTTACACACCGTGTTGACACGGCTGCACTCAAACGTGAGATATTGCTGGCCAGCACCGGTGCACTTTCAGCGCCTGTACTGTCCGGCGAACATCACTTGAGCTGAACGTAAACTTCTGGAGATTAGTAAATATATGGGAAAACATTCTTTGTTCAACCAATTGTGAATCACGTGTGTCAAACACGCCAAGAATTGGCTATAAATAACCTCTGCAGGTGACATGGTTAATTACCCCTGCGCCTGCACATTATAAATACACGTGAAGAGGACGCGACTTAAGGTTCCAACTTAGTCTGAGAGAGGCGCAGCATCTCCTTCCCTCTTTTACAGGGAACAGGGTTACAGCCAAGTAACCAGAGACGTTCCCTAACAAAAGCTACTCTCGAAGCTGCATTTCAAACGCTATTGGAATGACAATACCAACGCCGCCGCACTAGAAGTGACTGGACACCCCAAGGTTGTGTGGTGTGTGTGCGCAAGCTGAGAGGAGGCATCAGACGTGACTCTGGAGTGTAGACTCCAGGACAGGTGCCCCTGTAGTAGCATGGATATCCAGACAATAAAATGTAAAAAATCTGTGCGGAGAGAACCAACACGCCTCATCACACAGTTGCTGCAAGGAGACACCTCTTGCTAAGGCCATAGAAGATGAAATCCCCCTTGTTGAATGAGCTCTGACATAATTTGGAAGAGCACTTACTGGACACAGTAGGTGTAATGTGGCGGAGGGCAGAAGGCCTCAGAACAAACAGATGCATGGTGGAGAATGGAATTGTGGGCAGAAAACTCGGGTGAGGATGCAGAATAGTCTTGACCCTCCCAAAATGCAAAAATCCAACAGGATGGCAAGGTTGAGAGCACCTGCAAATCTCTGATTCTCTTAAGAGAAGTGATAGCCATTAGAAGAATTAGCACTATCGCTAAGTCCCATGAGGGGCTATCTGTCTAGAAGGAGGCCTTAGCCACCTCGCTGAGCTATCCGAGGATGCGTGAAAACACAGTCTGGGCCACGCGTGGGCCATCGCGTCCAGACCCAGGGGAGCTGGATGAATCAGAGAGTAAGTAAGAGAAAGTAGAGGTGACATTTCCCCAAGAAAGGTGGAGCCCCATGCTATTCACGCATTATGAACAAGACCCTTCAAAGGCTCCCGTTCAGAATGTTGACACCAGGATTGGTTTGCGTACTTTGTGTCTTAATTCTTCCGCGGCACAGACCATTTCTTTGGTTTGCCATCGAGGGTCAAGCATACCAGTACAAGCTCCTGCCCTTCGGTCTGGCCCTTTCTCCCTGTGCCTTTACGAAGGTTGTGGAGGCTGCTCTCAATCCCCTCCGGGAGCATGGGTGTCTGATGAAATAACGCATAAGAGTCTGCTCTTGAATCATGCAGTTGAAGTGGAAATGTCAAAATGAAGAACGTCTTGGTTACAGATGTAACCTCAGTTCCCTGTGTTGAATAGTGCAAAATACATCTCTTCTTATATCTTCAATTGTTGCATATATCGAGCTGCAATGGACACACGGAGGTGGGTAGAAACGCGCAACATTTACTCCGTTACATTTGCTTGAGTCCACCCTGCTGGACTTGAGTAACAGTGGTCTTTTTATTAATTTAATGAAGGCTTTTGTGTAAAGAGAAAATCAAATCAAAAATGGTATTCCACAATTCTGTCCCGTGCAGCTCTGCCACTAGGGTGGTTCAAGTGCACTGGCTGGAGATCATCATCAGGCTACACCTCCACCACAAGGGTCCTCTCCTTTCTGATGGTGGCAATATTGTGGAGTACTGCACATGCAACAATGTCAACTGCATACTTTTTGATTACATTACTTTTGTTATTTCATATATTAGTAGTGTGGAATAAATATCGTAATAGTAATTTACCTGCACATTTACACTGTGAAATCCCTTTCGGTTCACAAAATCCCCTTCATTGGGGCCTGGTGGGGCCTTGATGGGGACGTGTGTACAGTCCATGGCACCAATCACGTTAGGGAAGCCTGATGAAGAAATACTGTAAGTCCTACTTTTTGGCATGATCATGGTTGTGTGATCTTCATTAACAATTATAATGTACCTGCAATGGCAAAACAATTCTGCTTCACAACCTGTGGTCTTAAGTGGCTTGGAAATACCACAAAACCCCCTAAAAACTGCTTGAGTGCCAGATAAACTTTGGGAATGGCATGACAGACAGCACTTTTCACCAATAGTGTAAAGGAAAGTGCCACATTTCATGTGTGGTTTCAACAAATTAATGATGTATATGACACCCTCACTAGAAAAACAATATTTCTCAATAAGTACATTGTCATGATGCGCTAAAGGATCCTGTCTATCTCGCAAAACGTGATTAGGTCTAATTCGAATAGCTCTTCGAAATACTCTGGCACCTTCAGCGACAGGTTCCTCTCTTAAAAACAGACCAGCCATGGCTGCGAAAGACTTCCCGTATCACCTACGCTTATAAAGCCAGGATCTAATCCTTTTAACATGAAATAAGACTTCTTGCGCACCTGTTGCTATGACAGCAAGTCCAGGATTAGCTTCGAAGAACCAAATAATCCAAGATCATGCCAAATCGCCAACAATCAAACCCAGCTAAGTGAGTTAGAAGAATATGCCCCTGGACTTTGTTATGGTTTATGTGTGTTGCCGGCAGTCGCTCGTGAGGGGGTTGCCGGATGATTTTATCAGATAAAAGTCAATTTTATGTTCGCTGGTTCCTGTCTCCTTCCTTCCCTTTTATTGAACGTGTTACAGTCATACAACAAGAAATTACAGAAATTAAAAAAAAAACATTTATGGAATGAAGAACATAGATTTTTTTTCATTTTATTTTTATATAATCAATACATTAAAAACATAATACATAGAAGTTCAATGATTTAAAAAGCAACTACCATAGGTGTCAAAAATTTTTATAAAAAATAGTATAGATTTGTTATTAGTGCATATTAACATACAAAACATAAAAAACAATCAATTTAAACCATTGGCAGAAAAGGGGTAGTGTTTAGAAAACTTGCTTTTGAAACAGTTTATTTCTGTAGTTCCCTTTGGTGTCACTTGGGGCACAGGAATGACACATTTCACCTTTAACAGATGCAACTGGTTGCTATTAAATACAGAGAGGATTTATCACTTTGGCCAGATACCGGCAATACCTTGGATACATGCTCATTCAGGGCCTTTAGATGAAACTGCTTACAGACATTGTGTCAGTTCATACAAGAGTCAGAAATCAATTCATAAACTTTTAAATAAGATTTTTTGTCATCGATTTGAGTTTCTTCATTGTTTGTTTCTAAATGGAGTGTGGTATTTTCCACAAGTTCCACAGTTTTCACAAACACTGTCTCATTTTGATCAAGGTTTACCGTTGTAATCTCCTCATAAGAGGGCTGTCTAAACAGACGGATTGAGTGAATTAAATTAGCTTTTTTTTATGGATCTCCCCGTGGATCAAATATTTCCCACTTCTAGGTGCTGTGTAGTTTCCTGTATAATCTATATCATTGTTTGTGTTAATTTCTGTGAAGCAAACCAAAAAAACATTTATATGGTTAGCAAGAAAACAAACGTATGCAAAATATAACAGGCATTTGGCATATAAATAAAAAATATATATAATAAAAACATACCAGTAAACGTGACAATTTTGAGGCATGCCAAACAGTCTGAATGACAGATAAATTGAGAATCCTGTAAAAAAAATCACTTCTGTTAAAAGATTCTATAAAGCACACATGTTGTTATAATACATCAACATAGTCAATCTATGTAAGTTTATAAGGCATAAGGTTTGTGCAAATGGTTTGGATCAATACTTTAAAACGTAATTTGTACATAATCTTAATTTAAGATTAGAACACTAGAAAAGAGTTTACCTTGAAAAAACATAATTACCTTTTTGGGTAAATTGATCCAAATAATGCATCCGATCAGTCCCATCACCAGCATAATAATCACAGCCTCCAAAACCTTGGAGACATTATGCTTGCGGTTGTCCTCAGGAATCCTCAAAGATTCTTCTGAGTCCTTAACATCACAGATGAAGGGAGCTGTTGCCATCCTGAATGAATGAGTGATATGCCTTATGACATATCTTCCTATTGGCCTTGTTCCTTATATGCCAGAGGTCTGCCCACTCACTAAACGGGGTTCCCTTACTGAAACCAGACACAGCTGCAATGGCATTCCTCCAATAAGCAGTGAGAGACAGAGAGTAAAAAAACTGGGATTACCCATACACCCACGCATTTTGGCAGGCATGTGCATGCACAGAGGAATCATTATGTACTGTATAGGAACTCCACACTTGTGCTCAAATCTCTCCAGCATAGAAGAACAACTCTTATCTTCTAATGTCTTTTATGACATTATAAAATATTATAACTGTCCAGTTGCACACCTTTAGACATTGATTTTAGAACTTTGTTGTTAACCATGCTATCTGTTTAAGAAAGAACACTGCAGCAATGATTGTAAAGAGTTTCTTTTTTACATTTGAACATTATTTTATTTTTTATTATTAAACTTCACTATAACAATTTGATAGAAAACAGGTCAAATGTCGAACTTAAGATGTAAAAATCAAGTTATTGCCAAAGGTTTTTAACATACACTGATAGGTCAGATGTCAGTATTTGGTGGTTTGAATAACCATGTTAAGTGTCATTTAAAAAAAATAAAATTTTCAAAGCAGTTTTCATGTAAGTGAATTGTCACATCCATAACGGTCCATATTCCTCCTATTTTGTGGTCTATGAAGATCCCTTTTTCGTTTGTTGGCAATAATTGATTCTGGTTTGTACCTTTTAATTCACAGACATACTGCAAAGTATGTTGTCTTTCAAAAATATACGTCCCTTTTTTGTCACATCCATAACGCATCTTTTAAAATAGAAAACTTGTGCTGACATTTGGTGTAAAGTGACCGAAGGATAGTCCTAAATTCCTGACTTATTTTGTTTTAGAAATTCCAATGAATCCCATATTTTGAATGAGTGTGCTGTTAAAATATTAATCTTATTGCAGGCTGCAATTGCTGAACTGCAGCTATTAGTTTCTCACATCCCAGAACTTTTCCTCCACGTAATGGAGATGCCTAGAACAGAAAAGAGAAGTTCTGACCTAGTGCTGAAAGTGCTGCATGTATGGCCAGTGTAAACACAAAGACCACCAACCATGAGTATAGAGACATTTCTGGGGTAGATTCAAGGCAGAGTCTAGAGATTTTTCGTTGGATCACATAACACTGAAGGGATACATACAGCTGTCATTTATACTATTAAAAAGTAAACAAACATCACCCCAAACACAATATGTGTACACATGCGGTCTAAGTTTAGGGCAGTGCAAAATTTAGGTTTCCTGGAAGGGTAGTGAATGGCAATGGAGAAGTTTAGTTTCATAAACTGTAACCTTACAAAACATGAAATGAGAGATGAAACATTATTTTCCACAAACATTAGCTTAATTCTTTTCCTGCCCAAACGCTGTACCCACAGAGCTTCTGCCTTCCCATAAGATGAAGGGATCACATGAGCATCACAAAAAGGAAGTTGCCTAAAAACATACACAGAAATAAAGAAGTTTTATATTCATGTTTCAGGTTCACTGGACAATTCTGCATATCAGCAGTAGTCTCTCAAATAGGAGAACATTTTCTGCCGTTAAAGTCCATTCTAAGAAATTTTATGTGCAGTCCAAACAGTAAATACATTTTTATTTCCCATATTACAATGCATCTTAAATAGGATAAATATTTGACTAATGCAGGCTAGTAGACAATGTATTTGGGATGCAAACTGTATTTTTTGGTTTGCAAAATATTGCATCATGCATAACTAAATATGAAGGTTCCCTTTCTGTCGGTCTCTCGACGTTGTGTCGAACCAACAGATGGGGTTCGCCCCTGAGAACCTATCATCTTCTGACTATTTTGAAAAGGCCAATGAAATTGGCGAATTAAATTTGCATGCCGGGCTCTGCCCCCGGATATCCGGGTATAAAAGGGGAGCCGGCGTGCTCATTCATTCACCTTTTGTTCTTCGGAGCCTTCGCATCTGATGACATTCTTCGAATTGCCGAATTCTACGACGCGGTGCAGCGGAGATTCCCCTGGGCGTCCTGGCAGTTCCAGAGGTATTTTTCTAAAAGAGCAATTTCCTCAGCGTGGCATTGCCCGCTGATCTCTTGGGTGCAGTACACTCATCGAGGACGGGGACGGACACGGTGGTTGCCGCAGATGTTCGGGATGTTCCCATGCTCCAGGCCGGGGCTGCCACCCCTCTGGCGAAGGCGATCGAACCGTCCCCTCGGCCGAGATGTCCAGTGGCTTCTACAGCCGCACTTCATCATCCCCAAAACCAGGGGTCGCTGCATACCTTGAGCAGCACCTTGCAAGGGTGCCGTTCAGGAGGCGCAGAAGCGCGTCCTGGTGCCTGTCAGACACCAGGAGTGGTTCATGACAACTGACCGCATACTCTCATGTCCAGTCTCCCTCGGCACTGTCGAGGGGCTGGCATGTCAGTAACGGGTCAGCCGGGAAAAAGAGCAGCTCTCCCTGGCGCAGAGCTCCCCTTTTCCTGGTAGAGGACTCAACACTGTCTCCATGACGGCGTGCTCGCTCTCGAGCACGCACAGTCAGTGCTGAGCTGCTTGAACTTTCAGGCAGCAGCCAGCGGTCCCCTGAAATCAGTTTCAGAGGCTCCTGGGCATGGTGTCCTCGGGGGTGGCCTGTCCCCCTTGGGTTGACGCACATGGGACCGCGACAGCACTGACTACAGAGATGAGTTCCCTGGAAAGCGTGCCGCACTGGCAGTAGGCGTATCGTCATTACGCCTGCTGCCGTCGCATCCTAACCCCGGGCAGGTCTTGAGGCCGGTCGTGGTAACGACAGACGCCTCCCTACGGGGTGTGGGTGCGGTGTGCAACGGGCGCGCAGTGTCGGGTCGCTGGACGGGCCCCCGCCTGCGTTGGCATTTCAATGCCCTCAAGTTGCTAGCTGTCCTGCTTGCACTGATGAGGCTCCGGCCTCTCGTGCAGAGCCAGCATACAGGCCCGGTCAGCACGACCGGCGTAGCGTTCTAAACCTCAGGGTGGCATTCGCTCGCTGCAGTCATCGCAACTCGCCCAAACGCCTCCTCCCGTGGAGACAGCAGGTGGCAAAGCCCCTGCATGTCACACGCCTACCGGGTGTCCTGAACCAGACAGCCAAGCGCTCTCTCGTCAGTTGACACCTCGTGGGAAGTGACGACTCCACCCCTGCGGGCCGGCTTGGGTGTGGTTTGGGCGGGCACAGGTGGACCTGTTGCCTCCCTGAACACCACCCAGTACCGCTGGGCACTCCCTGGACGAGCCCCCCCCCTCGACACGGAGACCCTAGCGCGCAGCTGGCCGCGGGACAAGCGGAAGTACGCTTCCCCCCAGTGAGCTTCATTGCGCAGGTCCTGTGTAAGGTCTGGGAAGGGAGTATCAAGTGCTGCTAGTTGCGCCTTACGGGCCCAACTACACTTGGTCCTCGGAGCTAATACTCCTGACGACAACTCCCCCTGGCCAAATCCCCTGGCGAAGGGCCTACTCGCAGGGGATGGGCACGTTGTGGCATTCGAGCCGGACCTTTGGGTCTGGCTCCTGGATGGGACGAGGAGTTCCTGGATGATCTACCCCCACAGTGGTGGAGACTATCACTCAGGCAAGGGCCATGCCCACAAGGCTGGGTGCCTTTAAGTGGCGCCCCTTCTCGTCCTGGTGCTCTTCTCGAGGAGAAGACCCGCGGAATTGCTCGCTCAGGAACGTGCTGTCCTATTGCAGGAGAGGCTGGGGAGTAATCTCCCCTTCCACATTGGAGCGTGGGTACCCGCTGTCGCGGTTATCACGTACCAGTTGCCTCGTCCGCGCCCCGTACCCTCTTGGGACCTTAAGGTGGTTCCCCTTTTTTCGGGCCCTGCGGAGAGCCCCCTTCCTCGTTCTGCGAGGGGGGTTGGCTCTCCTGCTGGGGCTCGAGTCCATCCAGAGGGTGAGGCACCTGCAAGCATTCCGTGTCCACCGATTGCCAAAATTCAGGCCCGGTGACTCTCATGTGATCCTGAGACCCCGGCCGACTTACGTGCCCAAAGTTCCGCCGCCCCCCTTTGGGAACTAGGTGGTGAACTTGCAGGCGCTCCCACACCAGGAGAAAGACCCAACCTGTACGTGGGGTGTCTAGTTAGCGCATTGCGCCTCTACTCGAACCACACGGAGGGCTTCAAGGCCCTGAGCAGCTCTTGTCTGTTATGGAGGTCAGCAACGGGAGTGCTGTCTCCGAGGAGAGTTGTCGCGCTGGACGGGCTAGGATCGGCACGCCGTAGTGACGGCGTGTGCGAACACGCCGTCACTACGGCGTGCCGATCCTAGCCCGTGCCAATTTGAGTGACGGTACACTCCGCTCGGGGTGTGGCCTCCTCGTAGGCATCGGCTCAGTGCGCCTCTCTGGCAGACATCTGTAGAGTTGCGGGTTGGGCTACGCTATACCTCGCAGAGGCTTGCAACCTCCGTGGAGAGTCGGCAGCTCGAGTCTTGCCAACAGGTGAGACCAGCAGTCGTAGGGCGTACGCCTGCGCATAGCGCCATTCCACTTCTTAGGTGGATCGGTGCGCTACGGGCTGCCTCCCTTCTTTCCCCAAGGGTGAAGAATAGGCAGTCCGTCCATCCATCAATAAGCACTCAGGGAGTCGGGCTCGGCGGAGCAGCCATGCCGCCTATGGCCGGGTATCAAGCTGAGTTATTACATATAGCTCTAACCGGACCTAGTGCCCCACACGTAGTAACCCCCCACTATGGTGGTTCAGTCTGAGATGTCGTCATGAGATGGTTCCCCCCGTGGCAACCCATGACCTCCCCCAGGTGGACATCCACCTTGCGGCATTCCGCAAATACCTCCCATGAGTTCTCCCCTATTGGTGAGACCATGTTGGTGTCTCCACTGTATTCCCCCCTATGGTGGGAAGTGGTCTCCGTAGCGCACGTCCACATTGAGGGAACAGCGCTTACCCAGTAGCCCTACGGTACCAGACGGCTTCTCGTTTAGAGAACAAGGCCTCCGTCTGTGGTGGCCGAGGGCAGGGGCTACTCATCTTTGCCAAAAGCTCTGGGAGCCCCTGCCTGCCCACTGGAAGGTTACAAATTTCGCGATAACGCTCACCTGTGGCTCGCCCAGCCCGGTCAATGTCGCTTCGCTAGAGATTGTGACGCGGCTTAGTGCTGTGGCGTTTTCAATAGGAACCCCATCTGTCGGTTCGACACAACGTCGAGAGACCGACAGAAAGGGAACGTCTCGGTTACGTATGTAACCTCTGTTCCCTGATGGAGGGAACGAGACGTTGTGTCCCTCATGCCACAACATTAGCCGTCCGCTGCAGCGATCGTGAGATGCTCTCAAGCTCCTCAGCACAAAAGGTGAATGAATGAGCACGCCGGCTCCCCTTTTATACCCGGATATCCGGGGGCGGAGCCCGGCATGCAAATTTCATTCGCCAATTTCATTGGCCTTTTCAAAATAGGAGATGATAGGTTCTCAGGGGCGAACCCCATCTGTCGGTTCGACACAACGTCTCGTTCCCTCCATCAGGGAACAGAGGTTACATACGTAACCGAGACGTTATACTGTAGGAATTTTACATTGTTCCATTTTATTCCCTATTTTGGAGGCATATACTGGAGGCATGTTGGGTTGAGATTTCAACAGCAATAAATGATTGGGTGTTAGAGGTTCTACCTCATTCACATCATCTGAAATGGTTGTAAGCGGCCTACCATTGATGATGCTTTCGACCTCACACATTATTGTCAGAAGACAATCATCATTCACTGCTTGCTCTTTCAAAAGGGAGGTAAGGATTCTTCGCACAGTCCGAATTTGCCTTTCCCAAACTCCGCCTTGGAGCGAAGCAGCTGGGCTATTGAATATCCACTTTATTCCCTTTGGTTGCAAGGCTTTTTCAATCTTGTCATTATTCAGTCTTTGAATGGCTTCTCTCAATTCTCTTTCAGCAGCCACAAAATTTGTCCCGTTGTCAGAACGCATGATGGTAACTTGACCTCTCCTGCACATAAAGCGACGAATTGCATTAATGCAGGAGTCTGTGTCGAGGCTGTCTGCAACTTCGAGGTGTCAACTCTGAGAGTGAGACAAGTGAACATCACGCCGTACCTTTTGACTGTACTCCGGCCCCGCTTAACATCAAACGGCCCAAGAAATCAACACCTGTATTTGTGAAAGGAGGCTTATCTGGCAAGAGCCTATCTTCAGGCAGGTTTTCCATCTTTTGCTCACCGACCTTTCCATTAATCCTGCGGCACACTGTATATTTGTTGATTATCTTTCGAATTGCAGAATTGCATAGCAGACTTGTTGAGTCTTCCGCCAACCCTTAACGTGCCTTCTTGAAGAATCGGCTCCAATTTCAACAGATGACTGCTGCAACTGAGCCGTTTACCTTTCTGTAATACTTTGATTTCTTCTCCAAACTGTTGTATTTGACTGAATTTGATTATTTCTGATTCTGCGACCACCAGATCATCCAAAGTAAGTGATTTATTTTCTGTTGCTTTGAATTTCTTCATCTGTTGTTCTAATTTTGATCTTGCTTTTTCAGGGTCTTTTTCAGTTTCCTTGATCTTTCTTGATATTTCCTTTCTTTCCTCTTTCAGTTTCCACAGATTTCCCTTCACCTTTAAAATCCAGGCCACTGATCTTTTTAGTTAATGTCAGGTCTGAGTAATAGCTGATCAGTTTGTTGATTGGTTTCATGTTTTCTTCAACTTTGATCATGTTGACTGTAGCTCCATTCTTGACTTCCGAATCATTTTGAAGGCTTTCCTTCCTTCGCACAGGCTGTTCAAGCCAATAACATTCATTGTTCAGCAAAAACTCTGACCCATTGATCCAGGTTCCTCCTTGTGTCAAACCTTTAGCTTTCAGGCTCCTACTGGCTTGATCTGCAGGATTTTCCGTTGTTCTGATGTACTTCCATTGCGATGGTTTGGTTGCTTCTCAGATCAACGAGATTCTGTTCGCAACAAAGGTTTTGAAACGAGCAGTTTCACTGTCAATATATCTAAGCACAGTAGTACTGTCTGTCCAAAAAATGTATTGTTGCAATGAAACTTGAAGCTCTTGATGTAACATCTTGTCCATTTTAACAGCGACGACTGTTGCGGTCAACTCGAGTCTGGGAATGGTAACCAGTTTGAGTGGAGCCACTCTTGCCTTCCCCATGAGGAATGCACAATGCTTCTCGCCCTGGCTATTCTCTAGCAGCAAATAAGACACAGTGCCGTACGCAGATTCAGAAGCATCTGAAAAATGATGTAACTGTGCTGCTGTAATACATCCAAAATCTGCAGGCTTCAAACACCTGCTCACATGGAAGGTAGAGAGTCTATTTTATGTTCACTGGTTCCCGTCTCCTTCCTTCCCTTTTATTGAACGTGTTACAGTCATATAACAAGAAATTACAGAAATAAAAAATAAAAAAAACATTTATGGAATGAAGAACATCGATTTTTTTTCATTTTATTTTTATATAATCAATACATTAAAAACATAATACATAGAAGTTCAATGATTTAAAAAGCAACTACCATAGGTGTCAAAAAATTTAATAAAAAAATAGTATAGATTTGTTATTAGTGCATATTAAGATACAAAACATAAAAAACAATCAACTTAAACCATTGGCAGAAAAGGGGTAGTGTTTAGAAAACTTGCTTTTGAAACAGTTTATTTCTGTAGTTCCCTTTGGTGTCACTTGGGGCACAGGAATGACACATTTCACCTTTAACAGATGCAACTGGTTGCTATTAAATACAGAGAGGATTTATCACTTTGGCCAGATACCGGCAATAGCTTGGATACATGCTCATTCAGGGCCTTTAGATGAAACTGCTTACAGTCATTGTGTCAGTTCATACAAGAGTCAGAAATCAATTCATAAACTTTTAAATAAGATTTTTTCTCATCGATTTGAGTTTCTTCATTGTTTGTTTCTAAACGGAGTGTGGTATTTTCCACAAGTTCCACAGTTTTCACAAACACTGTCTCATTTTGATCAAGGTTTACCGTTGTAATCTCCTCATCAGAGGGCTGTCTAAACAGACGGATTGAATGAATTAAATTAGCTTTTTCTCCTTTTTTTTTATGGATCTCCCCGTGGATCAAATATTTCCCACTTCTAGGTGCTGTGTAGTTTCCTGTATAATTTATATCATTGTTTGTGTTAATTTCTGTGAAGCAAACAAAAAAAAAACATTTATATGGTTAGCAAGAAAACAAACGTATGCAAAATATAACAGGCATTTGGCATATAAATAAAAAATATATATAATAAAAACATACCAGTAAACGTGACAATTTTGAGGCATGCCAGACAGTCTGAATGACAGATAAATTGAGAATCCTGTCAAAAAAAATCACTTCTGTTAAAAGATTCTATAAAGCACACATGTTGTTATAATACATCAACATAGTCAATCTACACTGATGTCTCTGACCCTTTGGTTAGGTGTAAGTTTATAAGGCATAAGGTTTGTGCAAATGGTTTGGATCAATACTTTAAAACGTAATTTGTACATAATCTTAATTTAAGATTAGAACACTAGAAAAGAGTTTACCTTGAAAAAACATAATTACCTTTTTGGGTAAATTGATCCAAATAATGCATCCGATCAGTCCCATCACCAGCATAATAATCACAGCCTCCAAAACCTTGGAGACATTATGCTTGCGGTTGTCCTCAGGAATCCTCAAAGATTCTTCTGAGTCCTTAACATCACAGATGAAGGGAGCTGTTGCCATCCTGAATGAATGAGTGATATGCCTTATGACATATCTTCCTATTGGCCTTGTTCCTTATATGCCAGAGGTCTGCCCACTCACTAAACGGGGTTCCCTTACTGAAACCAGACACAGCTGCAATGGCATTCCTCCAATAAGCAGTGAGAGACAGAGAGTAAAAAAACTGGGATTACCCATACACCCACGCATTTTGGCAGGCATGTGCATGCACAGAGGAATCATTATGTACTGTATAGGAACTCCACACTTGTGCTCAAATCTCTCCAGCATAGAAGAACAAATCTTATCTTCTTATGTCTTTTATGACATTATAAAATATTATAACTGTCCAGTTGCACACCTTTAGACTCACATTGATTTTAGAACTTTGTTGTTAACCATGCTATCGGTTTAAGAAAGAACACTGCAGCAATGATTGTAAAGAGCTTCTTTTTTACATTTGAACATTATTTTATTTTTTACTATTAAACTTCACTATAACAACTTGATAGAAAACAGGTCAAATATCGAACTTAAGATGTAAAAATCAAGTTATTGCCAAAGGTTTTTAACATACACTGATAGGTCAGATGTCAGTATTTGGTGGTTTGAATAACCATGTTAAGTGTCCTTTTAAAAAAAGAAAATTTTCAAAGCAGTTTTCATGTAAGTGAATTGTCACATCCATAACGGTCCATATTCCTCCTAAATGGGCACATTAAAATAATTTAACTATTTTGTGGTCTATGAAGATCCCTTTTTTGTTTGTTGGCAATAATTGATTCTGGTTTGTACCTTTTAATTCACAGACATACTGCAAAGTATGTTGTCTTTCAAAAATGTAGGTCCTTTTTTTGTCACATCCATAACGCATCTTTTAAAATAGAAAACTTGTGCTGACGTTTGGTGTAAAGTGACCGAAGGATAGTCCAAAATTCCTGACTTATTTTGTTTTAGAAATTCCAATGAATCCCATATTTTGAATGAGCTCTGCTGTTAAAATATGAATCTTATTGCAGGCTGCAATTGCTGTACTGCAGCTATTAGTTTGTCACATCCCAGAACTTTTCCTCCACGTAATGGAGAACAGAAAAGAGAAGTTCTGACCTAGTGCTGAAAGTGCTGCATGTATGGCCAGTGTAAACACAAAGACCACCAACCATGAGTATAGAGACATTTCTGGGGTAGATTCAAGGCAGAGTCTAGAGATTTTTCGTTGGATCACATAACACTGAAGGGATACATACAGCTGTCATTTATACTATTAAAAAGTAAACAAACATCACCCCAAACACAATATGTGTACACATGCGGTCTAAGTTTACGGCAGTGCAAAATTTAGGTTTCCTGGAAGGGTAGTGAATGGCAATGGAGAAGTTTAGTTTCATAAACTGTAACCTTACAAAACATGAAATGAGAGATGAAACATTGTTTTCCACAAACATTAGCTTAATTCTTTTCCTGCCCAAACGCTGTACCCACAGAGCTTCTGCCTTCCCATAAGATGAAGGGATCACATGAGCATCACAAAAAGGAAGTTGCCTAAAACATACACAGAAATAAAGAAGTTTTATATTCATGGTTCAGGTTCACTGGACAATTCTGCATATCAGCAGTAGTCTCTCAAATAGGAGAACATTTTCTGCCGTTAAAGTCCATTCTAAGAAATTGTATGTGCAGTCCAAACAGTAAATACATTTTTATTTCCCATATTACAATGCATCTTAAATAGGATAAATATTTGAATAATGCAGGCTAGTAGACAATTTATTTGGGATGCAAACTGTATTTTTTGGTTTGCAAAATATTGCATCATGCATAACTAAATATGTAGGTTATACTGTAGGAATTTTACATTGTTCCATTTTATTCCCTATTTTTTGTTCCATTTTATTCCCTATTTTTTCACTTTTTAACTAGTTTTTCCTTAACATTTACAGTATTTAGACCAATTTTATAGGCTTGTTTACTATATTACATGTTATATTTTAATAGCATTTATAGCTGAAGAGAGAGAGAGGTTGGGGGAGGGGAGAGAAACTGAGTGTTTTCAGTAAGAGAGTGCAGGTGACCAAAATAGCTTTTCATGACTAGGGGAATTCTCTGTGGGGTTGCATCACACTGTAGTGAAACCCTTTTTTACGGCTAGAGAGCCGTTTCATCATCACTGAATCAATTGTAAAAGTGTTTCCTCATTTGTCTGTTGCCAAACAAGTGTCTCGGCCAAAACTGTTTGGGCACGCCCAGAGAAACACGCCCATGCCTCCTACTCTAGACACATGCAACACATGGTTTACAAACATCAGTCCATTCATTACTGTGCATACGCAGCCAGCGCTCTAATGCAGTTTATGAGACATCTGTCTTTTATTTTTAATGTACACTGTAAAAATAGTACACTAGAATTTTACAGTCTTATTTAATTAACACTGCATATATGAGTTTATAGTGTGTCTGATATTTGACCTGTGTTTTGACTTGCATAACCTTTTATGTTTTGCTTATAGTCAATGTTTTCTTGTACAGCTGCTTTGTAACAATGAAAATTGTAAAAAGCGCTATATAAATAAAGCTGACTTGACTTGACTAAAAATTTTAATTACACTCTGTTCAGTATACTAAATGTTTTACCTAACTAATACTAGGCATTGTTAATAATTGTGAGTCAATGTAAAAATACATGTTAGTTCAACAATATTATCCAAAATGTTGTAGCAACATCTTAAGCTAAGTTGCAAAAACAAATATATTGTTATTGAACAACAGAAATTGATAATAATCCAATGATAATCCAATTGCATACATGGGGTTTCCCTGCTGTATAGCAGATAATCCATTCACTGTACATATTTTATTAAGTCTTAACTCTTCCCTGTAGCTCAGTGGTAAGAGCATTGCGTTAACAACGCAAGGTTGTGGGTTTGAGCCCTGGGGATTGCACATACCTTTGTATAAATGTATAGGATAATGCAATGTAAGTTGCTTTGGATAAAAGCGTCTGCCAAATGCGTAAATGTAACTCAAATGTTGTTACGCATTTACAGTATCATTCTGAATTTAAAAATGCTTAATGTTAAATGAGTTTTAAATCAACTTGAATGTTTGGTGTAAAAACCAGCGTCATGAAAGCAGAATTTTCTTTAGTTTTTAACTTAAAACAGAGGTTTGATGTAAAGAGTCTGGCAGGCATAGACGAGACAGACACAGTACTTCAAACTTTTTAGCCCATGAGGGTGATTTATTGTGAGAAATGCACGCACCTAGGTTGTGGTCGGGTGATTCCGCATCCGACTCTGAAGCCGAGGTAGTGGGCTTCCGCTAGACTGCATTTCCTCGGGTTGCGGCGAGCCCTGCCTTCCGTAGTTCCAGCAGGATCTTCCGGAGCCTCGTCAAATGTTCCTCCCACGTCCCCGAGTGGATGACCAAGTCGTCAAGGTAGGTGGCAGTGGAACTTTGGTGGGGTCGCAACAGAATGTCCATCATGCGTTGGAACGTGGCAGGTGCCCCATGTAGTCCAAACGGCAAGACCCTATATTGCCAATGGCCCGACGGGGTACTGAAGGCCGTTTTCTCCTTGGCCTCCAGAGAAAGGGGTACCTGCCAGTAGCTCTTGGTGAGGTCCAGCGTTGAGATAAACCGTGCCTTTCATCCACTCGGGTCATGGGGTAGCTGTCGAATGTGGAGACCTCGTTGAGGCGCTGGAAGTCGTTGCAGAACCGCAATGTTACATCTGGCTTTGGTACCATTACGATCGGGCTGGACCAAGGGCAAATTAAGGGTTCAATCACCTGCAGTTCTTTCATCCTGGTAATTTCTTTCTCAATAGCCAGCCGACGAGCCTCAGGGACCCGGTAGGGCCGCAGTCGGACGATGACTCCCGGGGGTGTCCGAATCTCATATTGGATGATTCGAGTCTGCCCGGGCCGTTCCCGGAATACGTCGGAGAACTGACGGACCAAGGTCTCTAGATCGCTCTTCTGGTCCGGGGAAAGCTGCTCGCCCACATGAACCACTGGTGGTTCCGTCGCAGCGAAGGCGGCAATCTACGGGGGCGGGGCCACCCACTTTTTCAGTAGGTTCATGTGGTAGAGCTGCTCAAGCTTTCGTCTGCCTGGCTGATGGACCCGGTAGTTGACCGGCCCGACCCTAGAAGCGGTACAGGGAGATTGACCGGCCCGACCCTAGAAGCGGTACAGGGAGATTGTTTACAATCCCTACTTCCAGCGGCCAGGACCCGGGGCCAACCGCAAGCCTCGACTCAACGGCTTGGAACCTCGAGAGTGTCCCCATGGACACACTTTATAGGAAGCCAGGTGTTCCGCGTCTGACGACCCACTCCGGGGCTCCTGGCGGAAGTTTCCCATTGACGATGCAGCCCGCCAGCCACGCCTGCGCAGTGGGAGCTGGGCATCGGCTCGTCCTGCGGTAATGCCACCGGGGGCCTGCTGACTGGCTGAGAGATACCCTCCTGTGGTCGCCAAGGGGAGTTCACCCTCCGGGTTGGAGGAATTGCTCTCTCTCCTCCTTCCTGTGCAAAAGGCTGCGTCCGCCAGCTCGACGGACTCCACGAGTTCTCGGAGGGAGGTGGGGTTTCTCATGCTCACCGGATTTCTGACGCGGCGAGGCAGTTCCCGGGGTAGGCGGTCTACGACGACTTTCTCTGAGACTTGTTTGGCCGTGAGTTCCTCTGTTAACAGCCACAAGTGGGCAAGCCTCAACAGCTGTGCGGCCTGCCCCCGAATGGGAAGTTGCTTGTTGTACGGCCACTGATGGAACTGTTGCGCCACGGCTACCGGTGACAACTCCACCTTTCAGCTTCTCGTAATCCTCCTGATGTTGGGTGGGGAGAGGGAAGTATGCCCTCTGTGCCTCGCCGGGCAAGAAGGGAGACAGCAGCCGAGCCCAATCGTCTTTGTCCCAGGCCTCTCTCATGGAAATTACCTCAAAAGTGTGGAGGTAAGCATCAATATCATCTAGCTCCGTGAGCTTGGTGAGGTGGTGGTGAGCGGTGGGACGGCCGTTTGGGAGGGGAACCCGGGCTGCGGTGGCTCGCATAGTTTCGAGCGGTTGCTCCAAACGCTCTTGCCGGCGAGCGAGCTGTTTGCTAAACATGTGTTGCTGGGCAGAAATGTCCGTGAAGCGGTGAATAATTCCTTCCATCTTCATCCAGCGTCAGGGAGAGAGGGGGGGAGAGAAACTCCACTTGAGGGAGCCAAACATTCGAAAGGAAAATACTGTGGGGAGCGAAACTCTACCCATCCTGAACCTCAGATGATAGAGCTGTGGTGTCACCAGCTGAGGATCCGGGATGAAAACGGGAGAATACTGGGCAGGAAGGGGACAAACTAGTAGGAACTAATGCTCTGGTGTAGCAGAAACAAAGCATGGACAACAAGTCAAGACTGTTAATACTCAGGCAAGGCTGATTAACTAGAGTAAGGCAATCTATAACAAGACTAGGAAAGATTACTGTGGCAAAGGCAGTCAGTACAGGCAAAACGCAGCGACTGACACAGGAAAGGAGAACAGAAGGGAGTAAATGGGGAGCCTGAGATAAGGAGAGTGGCAACAGGTGCGAGGGTAATGGAGTAATGACAGACCGGTGAGAGACGATTGCTGGCAGGGTTTAGACATGCGGAAGGTTTCACCCTGACCAATTAAAGACAGTCTAGGGGGAAGCTTGAGATGGACGACCACCGGACTTACCACCTTGGTGATGCAGTAAATCCCAATGAACCTGGGTGCCAGCTTTACGAGAAGGTACCCGGAGAGGCAGGTTCTTGGTAGAGAGCCACACCTGCTGCAGTGTTAATTAAATAAAACTTGAAAATTCTAGCAGCCCCCCCGGCCAGGCAAAAAGTGCAAAACAGTTTACAAACGGTGACGAAACAAAAAACCTCAGAGGGAAACCAGACCCAACCAGGGGATTCCAGTTGCCCTCTGGCAAAAACTGCAGCCTCCGCACAAGCAGGCAAAATAAAAACTATTTATTATAATTTATAATCTAATAGCAGCTGAAATTTTGTAGTGAAGATGTGTCTTCATGGGGGGGGGGGATACTACCGTGCACGCAAGACATCAGTGTTGAGCACAAACATTAGACAATGCACCGACACTGAACAGAGGGAAACTGAGACTATATAAAGGGAGACACTGACGAGGAGTGATTACATGGGGAGAGTGGTGACAGGTGATTGGAATGAAACCATAACGAGAGTGATTAACAGACCAGGTGATGGGAATAAAACCCTAACGAAGGTGAAACACAAAGCAGATGATGGCAATGAAACCCTAATGAAATTACAGGAGATAGGAGGGTGGGGCTGAGAGACATAACAGGAAGACACGTGGCGCCACGTAACAACATAAAGCCACGTGTCTCCACACATAACAGAAACCCGAAAAACGTGGCAATGTCATGACTCTGCCCAGGGAGGTAGAAAGCTCGAGACAGGAAGGACAGCGTCCTAACAATTGTGGTCAATGGTGTGGAATGCAGCACTAAGGTCTAGCAGCACCAATAAGGAGATACAACCTCGGTCAGACGCCAAAAGCAGATCATTTGTAACACTGATCAACGCAGACTGTGATGTGCTCCAAATCCAGACAGGAAATCTTCATTGATGTCATTCCTTTGGACATAATTCAGACTTCTTTTTCCAGAACTTTAGATATGAAAGGTAGATTTGATGGCCGTCTTCCACTTGTCCCCCTCACGGATGCGAACAAGGTGATAGGCGTTAGGTAGGTCTAGTTTAGTAAAGAGAGTTCTGGATGGGTGGTCCCAGAAGGTTGGGGCTGGGTGAGGAAGAAGTCTTAGTCTAGAGGTGTCTTAGTCCGGGGTAGAGGTCTTCTCGGGTCCAAATATCTTTACCCGACCCGAAATGACCCGAATCACTTTTTACCCGAACCCGAGACAGACCCGATAACGTTTTTATTTTAAAGCCCCGACCCGAGACAGACCCGATAACGTTAGACCCGAGTCCGACCCATCGTATATGTTTTTTAAACCCGACTAGACCTGAATGTAAACCGACGTGTATTAATGAAATTGATATGGCAATGAACACGTTGATCCTCTTGTTTTGCTCTGGCAAATTGCGCAAACTGAGGCTAAATGGGTTGTGACTCAAATCTAAATAAGTGACGACATGGCAACCACTCGCGCGAACATTCTGTCTCAACAATGTGTCCCAAACCGTGTAGTACTGAAATGTGCGCGTCTTTTAATATCTACTTCTGGTCGCCTGGTGGAAGTATGTTTTTCCTGAATACGATGGTAACTACATCGAGTGCAAACCCCTGCAGCGTTGGAAACTTCGGGATTTCAATTCTAAGGTGATTTCAGATCACCACGACTTTCGGAAGATTTGCGTGGCTTTCAACCGATCGGCTGAGGGTTGGAGGAGAGTTGGTAACTACACGCACACACACAAGTGACGCGCTGTTATTGTACAGGATAGTTCGGGTCTTCCTCGGGTCAATTAAGCAAAACTATTTTTACTTTATATTACCCGAGACCCGAAGACACTAATAATATACCCGACCCGTGTCCGAAGCTCCCGTGAATCTTTTAGACCCGAACCCGCTCGGGTCTCGGGCCGGACCTCGGGTTTTCGGATCTAAGTGGACCCGTGAAGACCTCTAGTCCGGGGTGTCTAGACAGAGGGAGTCCTGGGGGGAATACATCGCGGGGAAATGGTTCATAGGGACCAGGGCGAGGCATGGGGGATCAAATTGAGGTGGGAAGGGTCCGGGGTGATCGGTGGTCCAGAAAGGTGAGGGGCTGGTTCCAGGGTGTATGGGGGGCAGGAGGGGTGAGGTCTGGCAGAACAGAGGGCAAGGTCCACGAGGGAACAGGACATGGGGCAGGCCCGAGTCAGGAGGGAAAATAAGGCTTCCAGGTCAAGGGATGGAGTCCAGGGAGAGCATTGAGCCCATGACAGAGGAAGGGCAGAGGCAAGGGGTATTTCTTTACAACAGTGATCTCATTCTGGACGAAGAAGAAGCCTGCGCCAGCTTGTAACGACTTGCAAATATATTTATCCATGGCCTCTCTTTCCAGAGACAGGAAATACAGTCGACCCTTGGGCAGAGAAGTGCCTGGGAGGAGGTCTATGCTGCAGTCGTGGGGCGATGTCAAGAAAGAGAGGTGGCTCGAGACTTGCTAAATACGGCGCAAATGTCGCGGTACTCCTCCGGGACCCTGATCAAATCCGCGGCTTCGACCTGAAACACAGAAGGCACAGAGACAGGAGAAGGGGCGGTGCCCAGACAAAACGCATAACAAAAGAACTACAGGGCAGAACAAAATTATTAACCCAATCCACGTGAGGATTATGCTGGGACAACCAATGATGCCCTAATATGATTGGAGTGTTAAGGGAATCGAGGCTATACAGCTTAATACTCTTACTGTGGTAACCAGAAAGAACAAGGGCTTACATGAGGGTTGACGTGATGGTGGTGATGGGAAGACCTGCCAGCAGGCACAACCAAATACCCTGATTTATAACGATTGACCGGATTAAATAGCCTAAATATAATTGTATTGACTTTATTTTATGAAACAATGCTACGCATATGGAATAACTGTTTTATAAAAGCAATAAGCCTCGGGAAGAAGTGGGTTACAGTGCATTTATTAACAACAAGGATGTTATAATGACTCCGCTTTGCGTCATGCCACAACGCCATTAGCTGTTAAAATTCAATTCAATTTTATTCATATAGCGCTTCTCACAATTTGCATTGTTCCAAAGCAGCTTTACAGGGGAAAAACAAAAAACCCAAGAAAGGGTAAAACACACTACATGGTGTTTTATATAATAAAATCCAATTATTCTAGTAAATAATATCTAATGTCAGCATCTCCTGGTGGTTTATTTAGCATATTTTGCATTAAGTAAATGCTTGGCTGAAAAGATGCGTTTTTAATCTAGATTTAAATTGGGCAAGTGTGTCTGTTGTGACTTCCATAACCTTTTATGTTTTACTTATAGTCAATGTTTTCTTGTACAGCTGCTTTGTAACAATGAAAATTGTAAAAAGCGCTATATAAATAAAGCTGACTTGACTTGACTTGATCCTTGAATAATATCAGGAAGGCTATTCCAGAGTTTAGGTGCTACGTATGAGAAAGCTCGACCCCCTTTGGTGGATTTAGTTATTCTAGGTGTTATCAAAAGTCGTGCGTTTTGAGATCTTAGAGAGCGTGATGGGTTGTAGTGTGATGGAAGCTCTGTTAGGTAGGTAGGGGCTAAACCCTTTAAGGCTTTATAAGTGATTAAAAGAACTTTAAAGTCAATACGATACTTAATGGGTAGCCATTGAAGGGTTGATAAAATTGGGGTTATGTGATCGTATTTTCTGGACCTGGTTAGAACTCTGGCAGCTGCGTTCTGAACTAACTGTAGTTTGTTTATTGATGATGCAGGACAACCACTAAGTAGCGCATTACAGTACTCAAGTGTTGAGGTCATAAATGCATGAATAAGTTTCTCCGCATCAGCAACACACAGAATATTTCGTAACTTGGCAACATTTCTTATGTGGAAAAAGGCTGTTTTTGTGACATTTTAGATGTGATTTCGAAATGACAGGTTGCTGTCTAATATAACGCCTAGATCTTTTACTGTATTTGTTGGAGTAACAGTACATCCTTCAACTTGCAGTTTATAATCAGAAATATTTGGTTTGCGTGTCTTTGGTCCGATAAGTAATATTTCTGTTTTATTTAAAAGAAGGAAATTACAGGTCATCCAATGTTGTATATCTTCAATGCACTCTGCCAATTTGGATAGCTGGGAGGAATCATCTGGTCTTGATGAGATATATAGCTGAGTATCATCTGCATAGCAATGGAAGCTAATTCCATGTTTTTTAATAATGTTTCCGAGGGGAAGCATGTATATGGAGAACTGCACGGGTCCCAGAACCGAACCCTGAGGTAATCCATAATTTACTTGCGTTAGATTGGATGATTCCCCATTTAAATGGACAAATTGATGTCTGTCTGACAAGTAAGATCTAAACCATTGTAGTGCCTGTCCCTCAATACCGGTATAATTGTGTAAGCGATCTAGAAGTATGTTATGGTCTACGGTATCGAACACAGCACTAAGGTCAAGCAGGACCAGGAGTGATACCTTTATCTGATGCTATAAGCAGGTCGTTTGTAATTTTCAGTGCAGTTTCAGTGCTATGATGCGGTCTAAAGCCTGACTGAAATTTTTCGTGCATTTGGTTATTTTGTAATAAAGAGCACAACTGAGTGCACACTACTTTTTCTAGTATTTTAGACAGGTATGGGAGATTTGAAATCGGTCTATAGTTTCCAAGTTCATTTGGATCTAAGTTTGGTTTCTTGATTAGAGGCTTAATGACGGCCATCTTAAAGGGTCCTGAGACATGGCCTAGATTAATTGACGAGTTGATAATGTTGTAAATGGGCTCAATTGCAACAGGTAGTAACTTTTTTAATAATTTAGTTGGTATGGGGTCTAGTAAGCAAGTTGTAGGTTTAGAAATTGCGATAAGTTGAATTAAATCTTCCTGTTTTATAGGTGAAAAACGCTGGAGCCTTTGTTTTGGAGCGATGGTTGGTGCTAATTCATAGGACAGATTTGGAGGTTGAGTTTTTACAATTTTGTCGCAAATGTTTTCGATTTTCTATGTAAAAAATTTCATGAATTCATTGCTACCGAGGTGCGGCGGAATAGCCAGGTTAGGTGGTGTCTGTTTATTTGTTAATTTAGCGACTGTGCTAAATAGAAACCTTGGATTGTTTTTGTTGGTTTCTATGAGGTTACAAAGGTGCTAAGCCTTTGCTGCTTTTAGTGCCTTTTTATAACAATTTGCACTCTCTTTCCACGCCATTTTAAAGACTTCTAATTGCGATTTTATCCATTTGCGCTCTAGTTTGCGAGTTTCTCTTTTAAGGGCGCGAGTGGTGCTATTGTACCATGGTGCAATATTTTTCTCATTAATCTTTTTTGACTTCGTAGGTGCAACAGCTTCTAATGTATTAGAGAAAATAGTACCCAATTTCCTGGTCATGACATCGAGCGATTCTTTATTTATTGGTATGGTTATTAAAGGAGTCAGATCTGGCAAGCTCTTTGCGAAGCTATCTTTTGTAGCGGAGGTGATTGTTCTACCCTGTCGATAACGAGTTAAAGGGCTGATTCCTGACGTGCGCAAAGTACCCGTTATAAGATAGTGATCGGTGACATCTTCGCTTTGAGGCATAATATCTATATTGGTTAGATCGGCTCCGTGAGATATAATCAGGTCTAGTGTATGATTAAATCGATGAGTGTTGTATTACCCCAAAAGATTATAGTAGTTCTGTAAACGTGTACTGTAACCCACTGCTTCTTGGGGCTTATTGCTTAAGTTTAAACTGTGTGACTCTGTGTCAATGTATTGTAACAGCATTGTGTAATACACTGCATTTTTGTGGTTGTTTTGTTTTAAGTCTACCTTAGAGGTAACTTGTTAAATAGTGGAAAAACTTGCATACTGTATAGTAGAGATGTGATTTTGCTTTTCAATTGATAAAGTGTCAGATGCAATGTAATACTTGAAAATTGAAATAAATGTATAATATTGTCCATATTTGTAATTTGTAAACAAATCCAAAACCAAAAGGTCTACAATATTTAGCAGTACTTAAAAGAGTCTATATCATTTTGCTAATTTAAATTTCTTGATCCAGATAACAGAAATTGAATAACTGCCTGAACAATAGAAATTGGTATGACAAGAATATCTTTATAAGAAAAACGAGAAAATCAGCAATGCATAAACAAACTTAAGTTGGTCGAACAAATGATCATTACTTTTAAGAATTATAAATTACACATTAAGTCAAATCAAAAGTCTTACTGCATCAGGTTGCCTCGTTTTTTATGATGTCTCAACAATTTTTTTACAAGGTACAATAAGCAAAAACTTTCTCCTACAGAAAACCTCACTACAATATTGTATTGATAATTCAATTTATGTGAATAACATGAAAAGCTAAAAAGTAAACAGTACACATGTACAATTACACAAAAAAATTATAAGCGTGCCCTTTGAAGAAAGATTTAACCTATCTTGCCAAGCAAGTTTTGAAGTACATGGCATTATAAGAAGTTTGGTACGTATCAAATTGTGCTGAATGAGTGTTGGAGTTGTGTTGCAGCGATGACAACTCAAAATCACTATCCTCTTACAATGTACTGTCCATGTCCAGCTATGCTCCATAAAAGCCAATTTAATTTCTGACGAAACACTTAGAAGAACTACTTAGAAGAACCAGTGATTAACAATGTTTTGCCATATTTGAATCCCCATATGTTTCCATTAATACACAATCACCAAATAACGGAAATACTTTTATAACGGATGTATGTGTCAGGACTCTGTCCTTCCTGTCTTGAGTTTTCTAGCTCACTGGGCAAAGTCATGACATTGCCACGTCTTTCGGGTTTCTGTTGTATTATGTGTGGAGACACGTGGCTTTATGTTGTTACTTGGCGCCACGTGTCCTCCTGTGATGTTTCTCAGCCCCGCCCTCCTTTCTCCCGTAATTGTTTCATTAGGGTTTCATTACCATCACCTGCTCAGTGTTTGTCCTGTTCACTCTCGTTAGGGTATCATTCCCATCACCTGTCACCACTCTCCCCATGTTATTACTCCATGTTAGTGTCTCCCTTTATGTAGTCCCAGTTTCCCTCTGTTCAGTCTCGGTGCATTGTTCCTGTTTGTTATCAACACCAGATTTCTTGTGCTCACGGTAGTCTCCCCATAGCTTTCTCGCTTTGTTGGATTACCCTGGTTCCTGTTTACAGTTTGTGAACTTATTTTCACTTTTCTAAAGACCTTGTTTTGTTTTGTCCCCCTCATGGGAAGTGTTTGTTTGCCTTGTTTTTTGGTTCATGTTTTCCCCATTGTGGGTGTTTTATTTAATAAAAGTTTCTGATTAACCCTTCATCTGGGTTCTAGCCAAACCATTTTGTGACAGTATGTGCTTTTTGGAGCTTCAACATTGTCGATTTCAAATAAGATAACATGTCAACATTTCAATATAAATACATTTTTTGTGTTACAGTGAAAAAGGAAGTCATACAGCAATTAACAAAAATAGTTAATTTCCATGTCAGCTGGAAAGGGGTGTGGGGTTTAGTATGACACATCTATCATACTACTTGTATAAAGTCTCATAAAACCAGAAAAGTGTCTCTTTAAATTTTTCATGCAGGGCTACTTTGAAACAAAGCAACAAAAAACTACATAAAATACCACAAAAAAGCTACATAAATACATTTGATGAAATCAATTTCTTTGACAGATCCTCTGTGGCTTAGGATGGAGACAATGTCTTCAATTTCCTCTTTCCCAGTCATACTTTTTCAAAAACATCCCCTACATCAAATTCATTTGGGGACAATTTGATCATTCAAAATTCAATAAGAATATTAAATCAAATCATAAAATACCTCAAACTGCCTGACATCTGTCCGTATACCCATTGCTAAGAATTGCTCGTTCAAGCCGTCTCAGTTGGACAGAAGTTTTGCTGACATAACCTCTTTATTGTTATCCCTCCTTGCTCCCCTCTGTATTAGTACTGTGTCAAGACAGGTCGATGAGGAAGAACCCAAGTGCAGGCAGCAGTACGGGTAACAAAAACGGACTTTAATAAATGACAAATAATACACACACTGAGGGAAACTGAAGTAAGGCAAGGTACCAAAACAGAGACTTCCCATGAGGGGACATGAAACAAAAGACAAATGCTTAAAGCTATAAATACTAGGACACAAGAAAAACATCCAAAGAAGGGGCAAGGTAATCCACAGTGAAACAGGACACGATTGAGCAACAAGGCATATGAACACAACGATAAGACAATAGACATGAGGGCATTAAATAGGGAGACTAACAAAGGAGATAACAATGGGCAGGTGTGGGTAATGAGACACAGGAGGAAAGCAATACTAGGAACGAGAGGGGCGGGGCCAATGACGAGACTGGAGCAAACGCATATTATGTCCAGATCGACAATATACTGTTTCACTCCACACAAAACACGTTACTCTGTCATGATTCTGAACAAAATTCATGCAGATTTAGTCTCTGGAGACGCTTGAGAGCGCAACAGGACGGGTGCCCCGACTGGTACTCTAGCCTCGTCCCGGTTGATCACGAACCTGACCAAATCATCAAACCCCAGGGGCTTGAGCATCTTCTTTTTCGATGGCGTGAGGCGGTTGATGAGGCAGCCGTCAAATATAACCTTTAACTCTGCATCACCTAACTCCATATCCCTCACCACCGAAGAAAATGCCCTGGCGAACTCCCATGTCCCATGATCCCCTGACGAGTTTGCAGGAACGACGCTGAACTGTCCATGTTGGCTGCCTGCTAGGTTCGGTTATGGCTTGTTCGTGGTTTAATTCCTTGTTTGTTTTGTTTTATATTTGTATATAAACATATATATATGTATGTGTGTATGTATGTGTGTGTGTGTATACATATGTATGTATAATTTTTAAGTTGTTGTACTTTCTGGTGGCGGAGGGTGTCTGATTGTATTAATTTTGTAAATCATCAATTCATATAAATAGATTTTAATTTACATTGCACACAAAGTCATGTTTGAGTTGTGTAAGCACTCATCTGATTGGCTGACTTTATATATCGTTATAAAATTGTGTTTTCAATGTGCAATAGTCTATTTGTACATACTTCTCAGAAAAAAGCGTATTTGTAAACTAGTTGTTACACTTAAAGTACACTTTTAAAAACTAAAGAGTGGGCCAATTTAGTTTCCAGCTATAAAAAGAACCCTTACAAACATATTAGTACTTATTTTACTAAGACCTAGTCCTGGCTTAATCTAACCTCTGTCCGGGGAAACCAGCCAAATATCCTATATACTTAAAAATATACTTGAAAGATTTTATACTAATATTCATAAAAAAGAAAGAAATTGTATATCATATAAGTTTTTAATGTACTTTACTGCATATACTTTTTGAATGCAGAGTTCTGCACCATTAATGTTTTTATGTCAGTTTATTATTGTGGTGTAATATCTCTGATAACCCTTCACCTCAACAAAAAGTTAAATAAATTGTTATTGCTCATTTTACATGGCAGCCCGCTTTTCCTGGCCAAGTGGATGACTCTTTATGTAGGTGGTCTAGCAGGTTTATGTGAATGGGCTCCTTTTAATGTGTGCTTGAACTACACCCTTATGAAAGCATATTTCCCTATTGACAGCTATTTAAAAGCTTCCTTTTAATTCTTGGCCTTTTATATTTTACAAGTAATATACAGCGGGTAAAATAAATATTCTTTAAAGCCCATTCTTTATCTACATTTAGCCTTACCATTATTAGTCAGCATGTAAACATTTGTGAACCTGTGAATACCCAGGTTAACATCTCATAATCAAATTGATTATTATAACAAGCATCAAAGATTAATTTCAAGCATTGATTTCCCTACGATTTTGGTATTATTCAGTCAATATGGAAGATATTGATATATTTTCACAGAATATTGTCAGAATATGCACATACCTAAAACCAACTCGACCCTATAGAACTAGTTAACTATAGACCTTTATCGAATCTACCTTTCATATCTAAAGTTCTGGAAAAAGTAGTCACAACTCAATTATGTTCCTTCCTCCAAATGGATGACATCAATGAAGATTTAGTAGAAGTATCTCCTTATTGGTGCTGCGGCATTAAGGGAATAGTTTTGAAATGGTTTAAATCTTATTTATCCGACCGTTTTCAATATGTAGCAATAAACAATGTGTCACGGCCCAGTACAGTGTACCACAGCGCTCAGTCTTAGGGCCTATGCTCTTCGCATTATACATGCTACCACTATTAGATATAATAAAGCAACAAAGAGTTAGCGTTCACTGTTATGCTGATGATACACAACTTTATATTTCCTCGAAGCCTCATGAAACATATGAATTCCATCGAATAATAATGGAATGCATAGTCGATATAAAAACTGGATGAGTAACAATTTTTATACCTGAACTTGGACAAAACAGAAGTGAATATGATTTTGCTACTTGAGTGAACTTCTCTTGTATTACAGTTCTTCACGTGTGCTACGCTCTCAGGCGTCCGGTCAGATGGTAATACATATAATTTCAAAATCAAGTGCAGGTGGTAGAACATTTTTCTATCTAGTGCCTAAACTGCGGCGACCAGACAAGAGCTGAGATGAAGGACGCAGCGATTTGACACGTATTCAATAAAAAATTTCAGCTGCTATTAGATTATTAATCATAATCTTAAATCAATTTTTTTATGTCGCCTTGTTGTGCAAGCACTGTAGAGCTTGTGCAGAGGCTGCAGCTTTTGCCAGAGGGGAACTGGAATCCCCTGGTTAGGCCTCTTTTCCCTCTGAGGTTTTATTTTTCTCCAAAGGAGTTTAGGGTTCCTAAATGTGTTTCTCTCTCCTTAATTTGGGTGTGTGGTTCTCATTGATGGCTGCAATGCATGTGTGTGCGTGTCTGTCTGTGTGCAGGTTTGAGTGTGTGTCTGTGTGTTGGAGCGTGCGGGTGTTGTGTGGAGTATTTTGTGTGTGGGTGTGTCTGAATCTGTGTGGGTGTGTCTGTCTTCCTTGTCACCTGTTTTAGTTGTTATTTGTATAACCTTATATGTGTTGCTTATAGTCAATGTTTCTTGCACAGCTGCTTTGTAACAATGAAAATTGTAAAAAGCACTATATAAATAAAATTTACTTGACTTAGTGAAAATTTCATTTCACAGCACCTTGAGAAAAATATTTACTGAGAAAAATGGTGACGTGTTCAATATTTATTTTACCCGCTGTATCATTAACAAGTCATTCATTATTATGCAATTCTTCCTTCCTGTTCCAATTCAAAAGTATTATCAGGGTTTCTCTGTTTTTCTCTTCAGGACTTTGTGATGACAGGTCAGGACAGTCTCTTTTGGAAATCAACTCAACAGAAATGTGAGGTGTAGTGACGCAATATTCCTGTGACCAGTGGAAAGTTACATCGCAGATCCCTATCACAAACTGAACACAAGAGCTAAAGATGTCCATTGTCTCCATATTAAATACTTTCAGGCATTCTCTGGTAGTTGAGCCATTTGAATTGGGTGGCTAAAGTGACCCTTTCCACAGGTAGGCCGTCTGTATTCTAGAACTGCTCCTTAGTGTTTTTCAATATTTAAAAATTATTTATTTGTCAGCTATGGCCTAATGGTTAGAGCGTTGGGCTTGTGATAAGAAGGTTGCCAGTTCTAATCTCAGTGCCAGCAGGTCATGACTGAAGGGCCCTTGAGCAAGGCACCTTACCCCTGATTGCTCTGCAGTAATGTGCCACTGTATAAAACTACTTGTAAGTCGCTTTGGATAAAAGCGTCTGCCAAATGAATAAATGTAAAATGTAAATATATGTTACCGAAAATTGAGTAAGTGCTTGTACTGCTAGTGTAGTATACTGTATGTGTCACAGAACCACTCTCAGGTGTGAGATAAAATGAACAATGAGTTTATTAACAGACAGGTAAGTTAAAAGATAGATAACTGGAATGGTGACTGAACTAATATTGTTCTTTAGATTTCAGGAGATCATGGATGACGGGCTGTCATTCCGGGTGTGCCGTGAAGAGACGTGATGACGTGGAAAGCATGGCAGGCATGACCAACCTTCAGGTAAGTGTTTTAGAGAATCCGTTCATATGCAACACTGGGGACTGTGAGTGGAGTGAGGTGAGAGCATGATAATAGTGCTTGAAACCTCTATTTATAAAACTTGAAAAATATATGCTGCAGCTTACTTACCAGAGATAACATTAAACATTTGCCAAGCGATTAAAAAAATAGTTTTCCTGGTATTTTGGCAAAGACGTGTTATCTGAAACCTTATTCTTTATTGGGTTCCATCGTGATTATTAATTTGTCTCTTTTAAAGAACGGATAGTTGGGCCCCATACACACCTTCGCCTTGGGCCCCCAATTTGCTAAATCTGCCACTGGCCGTGAACAAACAGACACGCCTTAGACACACCTTGACGTCACAGGAATACAGAATTAGGAAAACATTTCCGAATCAATTAGGAGTGCTAGTGTATTGCATCAAGTACAGAAATACTACGTCATACGTCTAACTAGTTTTTTAACAAGTTGACCACGTTAAGCATGAGAAACCAGCATGTTAACAGTGTAAAGAAGTGTTTTCCGTGCATTCTATGAGCCCGAATTAACTTTTAGAAATTATTGTAAAATCAAATTTAGAATGGTTTCTACTCAACATTTTATAAATGAGGCCATTGATGTCCAGCTGCATTCTGGATCATTTCTAGGGCGATAGTCTCGACATAACAAGAGCTGAGTAGTATGTTTTGATATTTTCCAGATATTGTATACACAGCTGCATGACAGAGAAGTTGCTGCAATGTGGGAGATTAATTTTAGCTGGTAATCCCATCAGGTCCCTCACGTGCTTGGTGCAGGAGATGTGATTTTTTTAAATAAATTATTACTATTGTTCACCCTTCATGTTTGTCTGTGGGTTCTGCAAATATTTAACCAAAAAACAGTATTGAAAGGATTGTGACATTGTGTTCAATTCTTTTTTTACTGTAAAGTGCAGTTTTGGAGATACAAGCTTTTAGTCTGACACTGACATTAAAATAAAAGTGTTTTACCCTGGCAGTGATTTATTTTAGTAAAGTATTTTAAACCAAATCTTTAACTAAGGTATTATACTGTATTTGTTATTTACTCTTTTAATTTTGATGAGTATAACTGACAACTAATAACTGACAACTAGAGCAACCTGGGCTCTCATAACACCTGCGCAGTGCCACGGACTGATCGACTCCATGCCATGCCGCATTGCTGCAGTTATTCAGGCAAAATGATCCCCAGCTTAGTATAGAGTGCTGTACATGCTCATAGTTTTAATGTTCATACTTTTCAGTTTCCTTTCTTTGTATTGGTCTTAAGTAATATTTTAATTTTCTGAGATACTGAATTTTGGATTTTCCTTAGTTGTCAGTTATAATCATCAAAATTAAAATAAATAAACATTTGAAATATATCAGTCTGTGTGTAATAAATGAATATAGTATACAAGTTTTACTTTTTGAATGGAATTAGTCAAATAAATCAACTTTTTGATGATATTCTATTTATATGACCAGCACCTATACATAAAAGTGTTTTCTCGTTGCAATCAATTCACTTATGGTGGCCGGGTTATTACCGTTGGTCCTTAGCCCAAAATACATCAAGACAGAGTCCTTAGTATGACACAGGGCTTTTTCATGAAAATTACCTTAAACTGACTGTTTATGCAGCTAATTTATTGAACAGCTAAGTATAAAATAAAACATTAATGAAATAGTAACTTTATTATGTTAAAAGTTCATTTAAGAAGAACAATACCTTGACTAGAGAACAGTGAAACCATGAAACTGTCTGTCTGCATAATTGTCTCATAGAGAAATGTCTCACCATGAAGTAATGCAATCGGGTCGTGTGTTATCAGCAACAGAGGAATTTTATTAGCACAGAGTGCATTAAAGATTTACAGCAACACAAGACACAGAGACAAACAGTCAACACTTTCACTCTCGTTTTTGAAATAACCACCCCCACATGTGCCTGACTAAAAGCAAAGGGCATGTATAAGCAAGAAGTTTTGGCAAGAGATATAATAAGAGGGCTGACCTTAAACGCTCAGGTAAGTAAGACATACAGTATGACGTAAAATCATTGTAAAATAAATAGAAACTACTTGATTTTTAAGCATATTACATTTTTTTGATTTATAAAAAAAAGTGCAAACCTTGCTGTATAAATAAAGCTTTGCTATAGCGATGGCAGCAGTGATCTGATCAAACAGGTATATTAAAGCATTGCACTTACAGTAAAATAAACTTAAAATTGCAGAGACTGTTGACTAGATAGAATTTAAATGATGTTAATTGAGATATTGGATTGAGGGATCGATTTATGCCTTTAGTGCTTCGTTTCACCATCACTTTAATGGTGGCTTGATTAAATATTTATTTGGATTTTAATAAATACATTTTCGGCCTTAAGGTCCTGACATACTTATGTCAATGATCTCTCTGATTTAAATAACAGCTTTTGAACATTCATCTCTGAATGTTCACACAATTGTAGTCAGTTTACATAATCAAATGTTTACATATTTAAACATCATTAAAACATTCATTTATATATCGCATAAACAACAAAAACAACAGTAACCTTTCCGGTAAGAATTACCTATATTGAGAACATTATTGCTTTGTCAGTATATGATAGCTTAATCAGGATCAAATCTGATTACTATTCCTTCTCACAAAAACATCATCAAGCATATTCGAAAAATCACCTCTTTCCATCAATATATTATAAAAAGAGCTTATGGAACCCTCATCAATCCAGTTTCCCCACGTTGCAGGAAACACAACATAATCCACTTTATAACTGAGTAACTGAGCCAGTTTTACAACTGGCCCATCCTGAAGAAAACCCATGAATATAGAGCAAGAGTATGGAGTCTATTCTTATATAGAAAAGATGTTAAAATGTGCCTTGTGTTTGATTATCTTCTTTTGTGTAATGATCACATTAGTCCAGGGAAAGTTTGACTATGGCAAGAATGTTTTAAAATCAAAGTAAGGTTACCCACTGAATTAGATTTAGTATGCAATTGGCAGACGTTATGCATTTGTCATCATAATGTGTTCCCTGTGATTCAAACCCACGACACATCTCTCTACACTTCTGGATGATACATCATCTTCATCCGGATGAGCACCTTGGAGAGCTTAATATCCAATTCAAATTGCAACACTTCTTTAAACAGGGGGAGGATCAGGAAAGCACTGGGCTCCCAGCATGTAGTGGAGACCTAAATGGAGTCTGCTTATATCAGTGTTAGAAAGTTCAAGCTTGAATGTGACCTCGTTTTTTTGAGACAGCATGACCACGCTCTGTGATTCCTGGCACAAGTTTTCTCCATTGCCACGAAGGGTATGCTGGAAGACTGTTTTATTCCCTTGTTGCATGGTCAGGTTTGCTGTCTTCACAGGATAATTTATCCCATAACTTCTCACACAAGCCCACAGGTAGACCATGTATGGCCCTGCACAGGATAGCACAACCTTTTTCTTATCCTTCAGATCCACACTCTTGTTCCAGATGGCAGTGAACTCTTCTTCTCCTGGTACACACACTATAAAAAGGTGAGAATTAGAAAGGCAAAGAGTACCGCTCTCATGTCACTGTAGGACTTTTTCAGATGGAACAAAATGTCAAAGCTGTTTTTTTCAATACGGAGAAATGCATGTTGATTACTGACTTTCACTTATGTTGCAATTATTTAAAAGAAAGTATACATTATGGGGCGGTTTCCCAGACAGGGGTTATCTTAAACTAGGACTAGGCCTTAAACTGTGATATTGCGCATTGTTACTCTTGAGAGACCAAACAAGATATGTCAGTGCAAGTTGTTTTTAATCAAGATAACTCTGGTCTAGGACTAGGCTTAAGCCCTGTCCGGGAAACCGCCCCATATCATATATTGCTTTATCATGATTTTAAACCCAGATCCTCTCGTTCACTATTCAAAAACTGACACATATGTAACCCTTCTTGTAAAAACCATAACATACCTATGTATAAATGGTTCTATATTGTCATGATTGAAAAAGTTTTCCAGTTTACTCTGTGAATACTTCATCATTACCAACTGCATGTAAACATGTTGTAGTTAGCATCAATCTTTGTATTTTAATGTCACTTAATTTTCAACTATTACAAAGCCCTTAAACTGTATGAGCAATCTTGCTGAGTTTTCAATCAATCTAAAAGAAAATTGGGACACTTACTAGTCATGTCCAGGTATATTCCTGTGTCCTGTGAAAGTAGCATAACATATGTTTAGAACAGAGTACAGAAATGTCAGTAATTCAAGTGATTATAAAAAAAGACAAGTTCATTTTGACATAAAAATTCGCCTGTCAAACCAACAAAATCCCAAAAGTATTAAGAAAGGGCAGCTGTGGAACCCGAAGGTTGAAAATCAAACAACCCTAAACCAAAAGCTGTAAAAGTGTCTAACAGAAAAAAAGACATTGGGCATAGTGAGAATGGAGAAATGAAATGGAAACATGCAATATTGGATTTTTACCATCCTGTTGTTTGATATTTGTAGCGCATTTATGAAGTTTATGAATGAATCCACCTGGTTTCAAAAAATATCTATATAGATCCCTCTTGACCTCAAGAGCCCTTTCTCTCATTTAGGGGATGATCTCAATAGAACACAAAAACAAACGGTACAGAAATGATAACAGGGATTTCCCAAAAGGGACATGCCAAGGCAAAGCCTTGAGACGCAAACATGACCACGTGACACAACATATTGTTCCTATGTCAAGTATTATTTGCCCAAAGCAAAGATTGAGCGCTGCCATGGTGCATGCTGCCCTCTAAAGGACGCACTGTATACTACCGTTATAAACTACACCATCCATCACAAACTTTAAGCAATTTAAAACTTTTAAACACAAAAACAATCAGATCTCAAACGCGTGCTCTCACGTGCGGTTTATGTGATCCAGAAGTCTGGCTGAAGAAGATGTAGAGGCTGAAGGCAGCGCACATGGCTGCTAACAAACTCTGGAAGACGAACACCGCTGCCACATTCCTCCCCGCGCTGCTGCAGCTAGAGCGCGCGTCACCGCCGCCCCTCTCTAATTTCCCTCGAGCATCATTCGAGTCCATACTGACTGAGTGACGGACGAAGCGCGATTAACGGACCTGAGAGGAAAGTCCGACCTTTTAAAGCGACGCGGGGGAGGACGCACATACAGAAACCCCGAAAAAAACATCCCCTTCCAACGCGCCTGGGTGCGTGTAGAGGATGCTCTAGTTTAGCGGTGTGGAGATTATTCAGAGCGATAGTGCGCATCTTTCACACAGTTACCTCAAGTATACCAGGCCGAATAAAAAAAATGCCCGCCTGTACCTCCTACTGATTTATTACAGCTGTGCTTTTACATTTTATTCAAAACCCCCTTTACATGTAACTCGTAAGTAAATTTGATTTAAAAATGTATAAAATATTTCATATAAGACATATTTGATCATTTCAATTGTATATGTGGTTTGGCATAAAGAATATTAATAAGATTTATTTAATTCGTTTAAGTTGGTATTTTGTTGGTAAGTTACCTTCAGAGACACCGTTTGATGCCATGGAAGAACCATTTTTTGGTTCCCTAGAGAACCTATTCAACAGCTCTTATAAGAACTGTTCTAAGTTATTTTTTGTTCTTAGTTTTGTCCTTTTTAGAACCTTTTTCCACTACAAATTGTTTTTGTAAAACTGTTCTTTTATGGCACCGTAAAGGGGAGGGGGGTGTTTGTGCCTTTTTTTTCTTGCATAAGGTGACCTATCAATCAATTATATTTCTATATCAATTCTATAATATTTTAAGACACATGCCTGCTTTTACATGATGTGAATCTATTAATAAATAATTATTTCTTTAGTTATTATGGCAAATGTATATAGATAGAATTTGACACACATACTTAATAGAGCTATGAACATAACCTTGTGATTGAAATCTGATATTACATTTTACATGCATACTTAACAGAGTGATTGATATAACTTTATTTTTCCTTGATTTGGAATAAGGTACTATTAAAGAAGATATGAATATTTGAAACTAATTTGAATATGGAACTCAACCATTTAATACAAAAATGATTTGTCTTTTGAAAGGTGCACTGAAAATCGAAATCTGAGCGTATCATGATACAGTATATATCAAGCCCTAGTTGTTTGTCTCTTCCAATTTGAAGGTTTTAATCCACCCCTTCTGAACGACAGAGGCTTGATTCATTTTATCTTTTAAATATTTGGATTCTACCCTGCACTCGCTGTCATGTTTTGTTCACATGTAAACCACAAACATTTCAGGAGTAACTGAACAGAGTGACTGAACAGAAAAAATACAGTAGCTACAAATAAAACAAAAAAACATCAGTCTCTCTTAATTGCTGGAGCCCCACATTGCAAAACACACGGATACAACATGCATTATTTTGACTGTACATAAGGTTTATAAAATGTAGATATTAGGCCTTCCTTATAGTGTCACTTTAACAGTATACAAAGTTTAAACAAATCTTAAATATGACAGAATTTAAAAGATGTCTAGAAATTAGTTTGTGATTGCTCAGTGCTAAAAAACAATATATACTGTCAGTACAGGCAAGTAACACTCATGGCTTTGGTGATTTAAACCTGCTCATTCTGCTAGGAGTGTAGTGGTCAAAGGTAAATTCACAGAGTTGAAACCAGTTGTGAACAACAAAAGACTGTGATGTGTGAAAATGAGAGCTGGACAAACGTAATTAAAGTGTGGTTTTCTTATGATGACATGAGACTGATAAGAGATAAAGGGGCAGTACCGATCACATTTGGGAATTTTTCCTCTTATCTCAATAAATTACCTGCAGCATCACAGTTACACAAACCTTGGCTTTATGAAATGCAGAAGACAAAAGTGAAATGCAAAGATATTGGAGTGTAAATATTCTTTTAAATTATTGCTAGTGCCACCAGTTGAATTCAATGCCAGTATGATCTGTCAAAGACACTTATTATCCTGCTTATGACATACAAATCACATTTTCCACATACAAAAAGAGTATTTGATGTGAAACTGTGTTTTGCATTGCTCTGTTGCATTGTGTAAGGCAAAACAAGTCACTACAAGAGTCCAGACTGGTGTTAATCAAGCACAGGGGGAACTGGGACAATAGGATTGCATGCTCGGCCGGGAATGGTGAGGGAAGTGGCCCGCGGGAACAGAGGCAGCCACAGGAAAAGGAGACAACCGCCTAATAGTCCTGGACTCCCTCATCGAGAGAGATTGTCCATGAGAGAGATGTAAGTCACACGGTCCAGACAACTCCACAGGGGGAGAGAGATATTTCACGAGAGAAATGCAAGTCACACAGTCCGGACAACTCCATTTGAATCCCAGAGATTAGATGACGGCAGAGAGACCGGGAAGCCAAATCCGAGGCAGTGAAATCCCCCTCACGAGAGGTGAGCACAAGAGCCGAGGTCGCCAGGGTTGCCGAGGCAGCAATCTACGTGCACAGCAGATAACAGAGCAGGGTGCTACCAGATCTGATGCCTAAATAAAACAAGAGTTAATAATCCAAAACCGAAACAAGACAAGACTAGTAAAGCTAACAGCTTAGAGAGAAGACAGCGAGTATTGAAACCGGTGTGAGGAGATTAGCGAAAGTGAAAACTGGTGTGAGGTGATGAGCGGGTAACAAGGAGGGCAGAGCACACATGCAGACAAGCTGTCAAAACAACGCCATGTGCTCGACAAAACCTAAACACAGAGACGAAACAAACAAAACAACCAGGTGATCAGACCTGGGACCTGATAGTACCCCCCAAGGGGTACATTGAGCTTCGGGTAAAACCAGAAGACAGACTCGCAGAGGCCCCGATCTGCCTAAAAAACTCTTTCCAGAACCGAGAGGAGAACTGCAGGCCATGGAGATGGAAGACATGATCCATCAACAGTTGAGCGATCTCCAGAGGGGAGGGAAGCTTGGGATGGGGAACGAAGTAAACTGCCTTGGAGAAGCGATCCCCCACCGTGAGAACTACGGTGTTACCAGGGAAGCCCTGTGAGGAAAACAAGGGCTATGTGGGACCAAGGGCGGGAGGTGATGGGCAGGGGAGATGCAGACCAGCGGGAGGGCCATTGAGAGGCTTGCACTGACTGGCCAATGACGGCCACCAAAAACGTTGATGGATGCCAGCCAACAGTCACCTGAATTCCTGGATGGCAGACCAGTCTGGACGAATTCCTCAACTGAAGGACATCAGGAAGCAGCACGACAACCTTTCGTGGGAAAAGGACCTACACTTGCTCAGTGAGAGAGATTGTCCACGAGTTGTAAGCTGTAATCGGGAAGCCCAATCCAAGGCAGTGAAATCCTCTTTACCAGATTCAAGCACGAGAGCCTGAGGTCGCCTGGGCAGCAATCTACGGGCAGAGCTGATAACTGAGCAGTTTTAGATGATAAAAGATGAGAACTTGTGAAAGTCAGGCTAGAGACACTGCCAGAATCTATAAGTGCAACGGGTACTTGATAAAACTGAACAAATGTTCATGGTTGATTATTACAGTATATAACTATCAATGTCAATAATATGCGTAACTTGTACTCACTGTATGACCCAGTGGGTGACAACTTGGCTAAATTATTAGTGACAAGCATCAGAGTTTGAGATTAACTATTTATTTCAATATGATTTTCTGAACTAAGATTTACTGACTAAATCTTTTCCATGGCCTTAGTCAGTCAAAATCATAATCTAAAGATTATACTTTCACAGAATATTCTTTATTTTGTTGGTTGTCCTGCTGTAAAAATAATAGAACCCTGCCCAAAACACAATAGATGTGTCAAGGCTCTGTCCCCCCTTGTCTTGCTTTTATTGACCTAGTGGCAGAACCATGACAGAACCTAATGTTTTATGTGGAGAGAAGCAGTTATGGCCCTTATGGCCTAACATACACTCTCTCGGTCTCATCTCTGTTCCGTCCTCTCGTTTCCTCATTATTGCTTGTTAATTAGTTAATTCCCCACACCTGTTCCCCTCTTGATTTTTCCCTTATTTAATGCCCAAGTGTCTTTTGTCGGATCATTGTGTGTGTGTCAATGGGTTGCGCTTGTCTCCTACCTTGTCCTGTTGCACAAACTCTAGTCTAGTCTAGTCTAGTCTAGTCTAGTCTAGTCTAGTCTAGTCTAGTCTAGTCTAGTCTAGTCTAGTCTAGTCTAGTCTAGTCTAGTCTAGTCTAGTCCTTCTGTAATTGTTGAAATTCTTTTAGCAGGGTGGGTTTATGTAGAATTTAAAATTGCCAGCTGATAAAACCTGTGCTTTAGGGATTAAATATACATAGTATATACGCCTAAATGTAACTCTTAACTGGCTGAGTTAGACAGTGATTAACAAAACCAGCAAAAAAAAATGTCATTGGCTATTGAAATCTTCCTTGCAATGAATCTTTCAGAATGCTTTTGATTACAAATAGAGTCATACTCTTTGCTTTCGTGAGTGTGGTGGTGCTTATGGGTTGTGGATCTGGGACAGGTGAGTAGGCTGGGAGGGAAAATCAGAGTATGCTCACTACAAAAAAACAAGACTATACACCACTGCTTCCACCTTCATCTGAAGCATCTCCGGCAAGCCTGGGAGTTAACGGTTGTTACTTCTTTTTTGATGTGATATCTATGGCCTTTCATGTGATCAAACAAGTCGCACCAGCTCCCACATCACCATATCGTCACGTTAATGCCTCTAGATAATATGCAAGCACCCTGATTTGCAAGCATTTTGCAAGTATTTGAAATTTTCAAGTTGAAACAAAACACAGTTAAAATGTATCTGTCCATAAATGAAATTGCTGTCAGGAGATGGTGCTCACATATCAATAAGTCTTGGCCATCACTAAAGTGTAACTGAGGCTGTATACTAGCAACATAAAATAAGTGTTTGTGGCTGTTTACACTGTCATTCAATTTACAGTTCTGCATCACGTAAGAAACAAATTGATGGTGTAGATGTGAAAGCAGATCTTTTCTTTATGATAGTTCAAGTTAGGTACATTGTACAGTATACAGAATATGGTTATGTTTATAACAGATAATTAATATACGTATTTACAGTCTATTGAAAAACTATAAAAATTTATTTAATCTTTCAATTTAGACAAGAGTTAAATCTCAGATATTTTATATTTGTCATGTTTTATTGTTAAATGTTTTATTTATTCAAGACTGTTTTTATTTAATTTCTTTAAATTTACAGATCTGAGAAAGACTGGCATTACTTGCTAGTACAAAAAGATGTACTATATCAAATGACGTTAAATGTGTGACCTTTAATGTTTTTATTTGTTACCCATTACAATTCATTTTACATTTTACAACCGAATTGTTAAAGACTCTTAAAGGCAGTTGAATAAAAACCTTTGAAAAACAAATTTTGACAATAATAAAAATTATTATCACATATGCTGTATTACCTTACCTTTTAGCCAAATAATTTTGTCCAAAAAAATACTTTTTAAAGGGATAGTTCACCCAAACATGAAAATTCTGTCAGAAATTACTCACACACTCCAAACATGTATACATTGCTTTGTTTGGTTGGAAGATATTTGGATGAATGCTTGTAATCAAACAGTTCTTTGGACCCCATTGACTACCATAGTAGGAAACATGACAATAGTAGTCAAAAATGCCCCAAAACTGTTTGCTGCATTCAACAAAATATCTTCCTTTATAAAAGAATTAATATAAAGTAATTTTTCCTTTGGTAGTCAATGGGGTCCAAGAACTGTTTGGTTGTAAGCATTCATCCAATATCCTTCTCTTTGTTCGTCTGATCATTGAACAAGACATTTACACAAAACTCAAAGGTGAGTAATGATGACAGAATGTTTATTTTTAGGTGACCTATCCAGATATATGGCTAAAGCCAGATGATTATATTACTTTAAAAGAGTCTGTCCCCCATGATTATTATTATAAACACAAGCCTCACCCAAAAGGCAGAGGGGAAGGTGTTGCTGCACTTTACCGTAACTCTTTTAGCATTTCCCAGAAGTCTAATCCTAAATACAATTATTTTGAAGTCATTGTACTTCATGTATCAACACCTAATACTAAGGATAAAACATCTTTAAAATTTATTCTGGCTATTATATATATGTCAGGGAACGGAAGGAGAACCCAAGCGCAGGCAGCAGTGAAGGGGTTAAACAGGCTTTTATTAATAAATAACAAAACAAACACCCACGATGGGGGAAAACACTGACAAAACTAAAATCCAAAACTGAAAACAAAAACTTCCCACGATGGGGCAAAAACAGACAAGATAAATAAAACACCTAGGCTAAACAGAACACTCACAAAGACTAGACTATATGAACAAGGCGGGTCTCTGGACGAGGCACAGAGGCACAGAGGCACAGAGGCACAGAGGCACAGAGGCACAGAGGCACAGAGGCACAGAGGCACAGAGGCACAGAGGCACAGAGGCACAGAGGCACAGAGGCACAGAGGCACAGAGGCACAGAGGCACAGAGGCACAGAGGCACAGATACAAGTGTAACGAACGAGCACAAGACAATAGACATGAGGGCATTAAATAGGGAAACTAACAGTGGATAATTAACAAGGGACAGGTGTGGGTAATGAAACACTCAGGGGAAGCTAACAAGGAAACGAGAGGGGCGGGGCCAGAGACGAGACCGGAGAGAACACATATTATGTCATAACTGACAATATGTAATATGTTTCTCTCCACACAAAACACGTGGACCTGTCATGATCATGACAATATAGGCCTCCAGGGCACCATATAGATTTTATTAAAGAATTTGGCGGGTTCTTATCAGAGCTAGTATTGGCTGCAGTCAGAGTCCTTGTTGTTGGTGACTTTAACATCCATGTAGATAATGATACAGATGCTTTAGGAATGGCTTTTAAAGACACTTAACTCCATGGGCGTTAGACAACATGTGTCAGGACCCACTCACCTTCGTAATCATACTTTAGATTTAATACTGTTTTACGGTATAAAAGTGGACGATGTAAAAATCCTTCAGCAGAGCGAAGACATTTCAGATTCATCTGGTATCATGCTTGCTTCACTACCCTATTGTGGTTAATCAAACTCCTAGTTACAAATATGGCAGCACAATAATTTCGACTACAAAAGGTGCGTTTCTTGATAATTTGCCTGAAATCTCTAGCATGAGTAATAACGTTGAAGATCTTGACTTTATCATTGAAAATTTTAATGCCACCTTCTCGGAAACGCTAGCCATAGTTCCTCCTCTGCGCTTAAAGAAGATTAAAAATGACAGCCCGACACCATGGAATACTGAACTCACTCAGGCTCTAAAGAAAGCGGCACGAAAAATGGAGCGCAACTTTAAGAAAACTAAATTAGAGGTATTTCGTACTGCATGGAAGGATAGTATTATAAAATACAGGAAAGCCCTAAAAACGTCTAGATCCACATACCTTTCATCACTAATAGAAGAAAACCAGCATAACCCTAGGTTTTTATTTGATACAGTTGCTAAATTAACAAAAAATAAATCGTCAGCGACTTCTGATTCTGTATACCAGCAAAGCAGTGATGAATTTATGAACTATTTCATAAATAAAATCCAAGATATTAGAGAAAAATTATAACTATGCAACTAGAAGTGAAACCCGCTGAACAAATGACTAACCTAAGGAGAAATTGCGATTATTTTCTACTGTAGATCACAATGAACTCTCTAAAATCATTAGATCATCTAAATCAACTAACACTGTAAAAAAAAATCTGTAATAAAACGGAAAAAGTACTGGCAGCTTATTACACAGACATTGTACCATAATTTAATAACGGACATTTTCCTTTAATTGACAGTGTAACTAACAGTAAAATAACTGAAAACTTTCTGTTTTTTTAAGAATAGTTCTATGCTTTTTAATAGTAATACTACTGTAAAAAAAGAATTCTGTTATTTTAAAGTTAATATGTATTTTAAAAAATAGTTATTTTCTGTGTTTTAATGGTATATCTATAGTACAAAAGTGGACATGTTCTGTGTTTTAATGGTATACCTACAATAAAAAGTGGACAATTTCACTAATTGAATGGTAAACCAACAGTATAAAAAGGGAAAATGGCAATTTATATATAAAAAAACCTGAAAAATTACTTACAAGCTTACTGATGTAAGGACAAGTGGGCAAATTACAAATTCATTGCAAGAAACCAAGTTAACTGTAAGATGGAAAGAAAACTGGCAACATCTTCAATAGTCAACTTTGAGATGCCGTGTAAGGCCTACCCCAGGACTGAAACACTGAAAAGGCATCCAAATGAAAAAATGTAAAAGACTTTAACCTCCAACTACTAGTTACAATCACATTTAATAATGAAGAACCTGAATAGTGATATGTTGTAATATCATATCCACAACTTTCGTCTTCTTTCTCTCCATAACTGTTACCTATATGGCTGCAAAACAAAACATCACCAATAATACAAACTAACATTTAACCTACAACTGTTGTGATTACTTGCATGTCAATAGTTCTCCCAAAAATGGAAAATTCGGTCATCATTTGCAAACCCTCTTGTCATTTTAGACCTGTATGACTTTCTTTCTTCCACGGAACACAAAAGGATATATTCTGACATTTTTTGGTAACCATGCATTGTCTGAGTGGCGGCACCAATGCAAATGAATGGGTGCCACCACTGTTTGGTCACAAACATTGTTCAGAATAATTTTCTGAACTTTTGTCATCTACATAAGAAAGAAAATCTTACAGGTTTGAAATGTCAACAGGGTGTAAATGATGACATAATTTTAATTGTTGGGTGAACTATCACTTTAAGATTTTACTAAATGAGGTGTAGGTACTTTTGACAACAACACTTGGAACAATATGGGTCAAAAAAGAGAAGCAGTGAAAAGGTGTGCTTAATTACCTTTAAATCTTCCAAGGATTCTGAAAGTCCTTCAGGTCTGACAGGGATCAAAGGAGTTTAGGTGGTATACTTCTTGGCGCCCTTTTTTGTGCTTTGGACCCACTTTCTGGGTTTATACCCACCAGGCTCCTGTTGTAAACACAACAAATATATATCATCTTACTTTGCTTGGAACACTTTTAAATGTTGGAGATGCAGAAAGTGTGTTTGATTGTTAGAGATGCAGATATGCGTGTGTGCGAGAGAGAGAGAGACAGAGAGAGAAAGAGAGAATTCCTGTAGCTCAGTGGTTAGAGAATGGCATTAGCAATGCCAAGGTCATGATCCCAGGGATTTCACATACTTAGAAACAAATGTATAGGACAATGCAATGTAAGTGGCTTTGGATAAAAGCGTCTGCCAAATGCTTAAATGTAAATGTAGCCATAAATCTTCAATGCTGATCCTGATCATGTCTTCCGTCTATTGGTAGTGATCTCCTTTAGAAAATAAGTATTAGTAAGAGAAGAAAAATAATAAACCAATAAAACATTTCAAATCATTATTTCGAATACAATTGTTGGCAAGTAGCTGTCTAATAAACTGATTTCACTCCGCTGACATGTTGAAATCTAAACAAAGCAGAGGTGGGAAGGACACCTGAGGTTGGTTGAAAACTCCAGGTTTGTTGTGCAAACCATTGCAGTCTATCTGTCTTTCCGTTATTTTACGCACATCTGCCTCGCTTACGATTTCAATATGGCGTGTCATGTTGAACTCGGCCACACAGACTTGAAGTCCCTCTAACTAAGCGAACAGTAGATTAACGTATGTCATTACAATATAAAAGAAGTTATTAATATGGAAACAGAAACACAGATGGCCAGATGTTACGTTTAAGATAGCAATCATTTGAAAGACACGATAACGGTCGATATCACTAACTCACCTTTCAATGCTCGCTCTTGTTGGTTGTTGTCATGAACTGCTCCGAGACTTAGGGTGAGATCCAGATGCAGCTTTATTAGAAGGGTAATCCAAAGCCGTTATCCAGATAACGGGCAGGGGTCATACACAGGCAGGCAGTTCAAACAAAGAAACCAACAACACAAAGAAACAAACAAAACAGGCAGGGACCAGAGGCAAAAGAGTAAACAGGGAACCAGGCAAGAAATCCAAAAACCAAAATACAAGGAACCAGGGAAACGCTCAGAAATGCAGAATTAACAAAACAAGACTTCGCAAAGAATGGGTGTGTGGAAGTGGTATATATGTGTATGTGAATGATCTGCAGGTGTGTGTGCAATCAGTGCTGATGAGTCCGGGTAGTGAGTTATGGGAAATGTAGTGTGTGAATGAATAAGTTTGATGTGGAGTGCCCTCTAGTGGTCCTCAAGGGCACTCCAGCTGGTGAACGTTACATAGCCCCCCCGTTAAGGAGCGGATTCCAGACGCTCCTAACACTGTCCAGGAGGGAGGAGGAGCGGAGGCGGACCCGGGGGCGGGATGGAGGGCCAGGACCGTGGAGCCGAAGAGAACCCGGAGACTGAGGCTGAGCAGGCTGCCAGGGCGGAGCAGGCTGAGCAGGCGGCCAGGGCGGAGCAGGCTGAGCAGGCGGCCAGGGCGGAGCAGGCTGTGCAGGAGGCCGGGCTGAGACGTCCCTTCAAGGAGACCAGGCCGACCTGTCGGTTCAGGGGTATAGCGCGAGTCCGAGGGTTCAGGAACCGGCACAGGCGTGGAGACGGCCATCTTGTCCGAAGACACAGGCGTGGAGACGGCCATCTTGTCCGAAGACACAGGCGTGGAGACGGCCATCTTGTCCGAAGACACAGGCGTGGAGACGGCCATCTTGTCCGAAGACACAGGCGTGGAGACGGCCATCTTGTCCGAAGACACAGGCGTGGAGACGGCCATCTTGTGATGAGGCTCTGACTGGGCGATGGTCATTTTGTCCCAGGGCTCAGATATGGCAGACGGGACTTGGGTTGACTCTGGCAGATCGACTCGGACTTGGGTTGACTCTGGCAGATCGACTCGGACTTGGGTTGACTCTGGCAGATCGACTCGGACTTGGGTTGACTCTGGCAGATCGACTCGGACTTGGGTTGACTCTGGCAGATCGACTCGGACTTGGGTTGACTCTGGCAGATCGACTCGGACTTGGGTTGACTCTGGCAGATCGACTCGGACTTGGGTTGACTCTGGCAGATCGACTCGGACTTGGGTTGACTCTGGCAGATCGACTCGGACTTGGGTTGACTCTGGCAGATCGACTCGGACTTGGGTTGACTCTGGCAGATCGACTCGGACTTGGGTTGACTCTGGCAGATCGACTCGGCCTTGGGTTGACTCTGGCAGATCGACTCGGACTTGGGTTGACTCTGGCAGATCGACTCGGACTTGGGTTGACTCTGGCAGATCGTCTCGGACTTGCCTTTCGTGCAGTGGCTCTGGGCTGGCGGCCATCTCGTGCAGTGGCTCTGGGCTGGCGGCCATTTCGTGCAGTGGCGCTGCTGCCAACTGCGCTTGACAGTGATTACCCCCCCCGAAAACGTTATTTGGGGTTTCAACCCTGTCCTCTGCCTCTCCCACAGTAAAGGGCGAGCCGCTTATCCGGAGGGCAAGGTCAATATATTGACCTAAAGTCCATTGCGGAGTATTGTCAGGCATGAGGTACTCCAACATGTCCTCAAGCCCATAACGGAACATGTCCTTTAATATGGCCTCCTTTACGTCCACCTCATGGCAGAGCTCACAAAACTCCTCAGCATACACCTCTATCGGGCGGTTACCTTGGCTGAGGCGGAAGAGACGGATGACAGGGTCCATGGTGTGTGTTGCTGCTGGATCTTGGGTGGCGAAGTCTTCTGTCATGAACTGCTCCGAGACTTTGGGTGAGATCCAGATGCAGCTTTATTAGAAGGGTAATCCAAAGGCGTTATCCAGATAACGGGCAGGGGTCATACACAGGCAGGCAGTTCAAACAAAGAAACCAACAACACAAAGAAACAAACAAAACAGGCAGGGACCAGAGGCAAAAGAGTAAACAGGGAACCAGGCAAGAAATCCAAAAACCAAAATACAAGGAACCAGGGAAACGCTCAGAAATGCAGAATTAACAAAACAAGACTTCGCAAAGAATGGGTGTGTGGAAGTGGTATATATGTGTATGTGAATGATCTGCAGGTGTGTGTGCAATCAGTGCTGATGAGTCCGGGTAGTGAGTTATGGGAAATGTAGTGTGTGAATGAATAAGTTTGATGTGGAGTGCCCTCTAGTGGTCCTCAAGGGCACTCCAGCTGGTGACCGTTACAGTTGTATAGTACTAAGAAAGCAGTGATTTTATATTTCATTAAATAATTAACATACCTTTCACACAGCGTGGAGCTGAAGGTAACCGGTGTCTGTCACACAGTCCAGCGGGGGATGGGACGTCATGGCCGCTCCGTAATAATGATAATAAAAACCATTTAATTGAAATGTCGTGTTTTTATATCAACAGTACTTACCAGTTGAAAACTTGGGTAAAATGTTATGTTATGTCTGTGCTTGTACGTCCATGACCATCAAAAGTTGTCGAAGGCGCGATCACGGTTCCATAATGCAATTCGAAAAATCTATTTTAACGGAAAAACACCGTAACACATGTAGAATGGACAATTTCCGTTAAAATAAACGGTCATATAACTGTTAATTTACGGATTTCTTTACAGTGCATGCATGCTAGACCCTATACCTACATATCTGATGAATGAGATGCTCCCAGAAATTATAGATCCTCTACTTAGATGCTATTATTAACTCATCTCTGACACTAGGACATGTGCCTAAAGCATATAAGGTGGCTATTATAAGGCCCATTGTCAAAAAAAACCCACCTCGACACTGGAGAACCAGTTAACTACAGACCTATTTCAAATCTACCTTTCGTATCTAACGTTCTGGAAAAAGTAGTCTCAACTCAAATATGTTCCTTCCTCCAAAGGAATGAGATTAATGAAGATTTCCAGTCTGGATTTAGAGCACATCACAGTACAGAGACTGCTCTGATTAAAGTTACAAATGATCTGCTTATGGCGTCTGACCAAGGTTGTATCTCCTTATTGGTGCTGCTAGATCTTAGTGCTGCATTCGACACCATTGACCACAGCACGCTCCTACATAGACTCGAACATTATGTCGTTATTTAGGAAATAGCTTTGAAATGGCTTAGATCTTATTTATGCAACCGTTATGTTGCAATAAACAATTAGGTTTCACGCAAATCGCAAGTCCAGTTCGGTGTACCACAGGGCCCAGTCTTAGGGCCTATGTTCTTCGCATTATGCATAATACCTCTAGGAGATATAATAAAGCGACATGGAGCTAGCTTTCAATGTTATGCTGATGATACGCAACTTTATATTTCATCGAAGCCTCATGAAACACAGCAATTCCATCGAATAGTGGAATGCATAGTCGATATAAAAAAGTGGATGAGTAGCAATGTTTTATTACTGAACTCGGTTCAGTAAACTGAAAACTGAAGTGTTACTTATTGGACCGAAAACCGCCATACGTAACAACCAAGAATACTGCTTAACTATTGATGGATATTACATAAAACCCTCATCTTCAGCAAAGAATCTTGGCATTTTATTCGATAGTACTCTGTCATTTGAGAACCAGGTCGCCAACACCTGTAAAATTGCGTTTTTTCCATCTTAAAAATATATCTCAACTACGTCATATGCTGTCACCGTCAGATGCAGAGAAGCTAATTCATGCCTTTATGACATCAAGACTAGATTACTTTAAAGCACTATTAGGTGGTTGCCCTGCAGGCTTATTACAAAAACTCCAACTGGTCCAAAATGCGGCAGCTCGAGTTCTTACACGTACAAAAAAGTACGAGCATATTAGCCCCGTTCTGTCAAACTTGCAGTGGTTACCTGAAAATCTTGCTTATTGCCTGTAAAGCCCTGCATGGTTTAGCTCCTTACTACTTGAGTGAACTTCTCACGTATTACAGTCCTTCACGTGCACTACGCTCTCAGGCGTCAGGTCAGTTGGTAATACCTAGAATTTCAAAATCAAGTGCAGGCTGCAGATAATTTTTTACTATCTAGCGCCTAAACTTTGTAACAGTCTTCCCGGCACTGTCCGGGAGGCAGACACACTCTGTCAGTTTAAATCTAGACTAAAGACGCATCTTTTTACTCTTGCATACACTAGACTATCATAATATATATATTCCAAAGATTTAGGCTGCACTAGTTAGATCAACCAGAACCAGGAACACTTCCAATAACAACTGATGCATTTGTTGCATCAAAGAGTGCAGAACAGTACTCTACTCTCAGCCAGTCTTGTCTCATTGTTCCAAGGTTACTAGAGCAGGCAGGGCGCATTACCGGAGCGGGCAGGGCGCAATCCATACAGACCTGACAAATGCTGTGATGATAGAGCTGGACGAAGGACGTTGCGACTCTACAAAACTTCAGCCGCTATTAGATTATTAATGATAATCTTAAATCTAACTTTTTTTATTTTGCCCTGTTTTGCAAGCACTGTCAAGCTTGTGCAGAGGCTGCAGCTTTTGCCAGAGGGGAACTGGAATCCCCTGGTCAGGCCTGGTTTCCCTCTGAGGTTTGTTTTCTCCCCCAATTGAGTTTTGGGTTCCTTGCCACCGTTTGCATACATACTTGCACTGTTTGCCTGGCCGGGGGGCTGCTAGAATTTTATAGTCTTATTTAATTAACACTGCATATAGGAATTTATAGTGTATCTGATATTTTACCAGTGTTTTGACTTGCATAACCTTTTATGTTTTTCTTTTAGTCAATGTTTTCTTGTACAGCTGCTTTGTAACAATGAAAATTGTAAGAAGCGCTATATAAATAAAGCTGACTTGACTTGACCAGACTATCCCAAATATTTAATGTGGTTAGCTATTTGCAAAAACCCAGCTACAAACAAAGTGTGAGTAATAATGATGTATGGTAAAATAATATACAAGGTTTCGGAAGCACAGCAGCGATTTGCATTCAATATACAGCATATGTAAGATGCTGGGTTATTTTCATATTCAGAAAAGCATAGAAAAACTGAATAATGTTTTATTGGTCACATGTCTCAAAATATTAATTTGTCTGTCAGAATTAACCTGAACTATCCTAAAGAACGGATTTGTGTTCACATATTGGCTAAATGTGGCCTACTTCTGATTTGTTTCACTCACGTCATGAAGATCTATCCATCCATCCATTTTCTACCGCTTATCTGACACCCTCCGGCCCCTGGCTGCGCCTAGAAATTCTGTCCATAAAAATTACGAACAGAACCGGTGACAAAGGGCAGCCCTGCCGGAGTCCGACATGCACTGGGAACAAGTCCGACTTACTGCCGGCAATGCGAACCAAGCTCCTGCTTCGGCCGTACAGGGACCTGACAGCCCTTAGCAAAGGACCACAGACCCCATACTCCCGAAGCACCCTCCCCAGGATGCCACGAGGGACACAGTCGAATGCCTTCTCCAAATCCACAAAACACATGTGGATTGGTTGAGCAAACTCCCATGAACCCTCCAGCACCCTGTAGAGGGTGTAGAGCTGGTCCAGCGTTCCACTGCCTGGACGAAAACCACACTGTTCCTCCTGAATCCGAGGTTCTACTATCGGCCGTATTCTCCTCTCCAGTACCCTGGCATAGACTTTCCCAGGAAGGCTGAGAAGTGTGATCCCCTGTAGTTGGAACACACCCTCCGGTCCCCCTTCTTAAAAAGAGGGACCACCACCCCGGTCTGCCATCCAAGAGGCACTGTCCCCGACCGCCACGCGATGCTGCAGAGGCGTGTCAGCCAAGACAGCCCCACAACATCCAGAGACTTGAGGTACTCAGGGCGAATCTCATCCACCCCCGGTGCCTTGCCACTGAGGAGTTTCTTGACTACCTCAGTGACTTCGGCTTGGGTGATGGACGAGTCCACCTCTGAGCCCTCAGCTTCTGCTTCCTCAATGGAGGACGTGACGGTGGGATTGAGGAGATCCTCGAAGTACTCCTTCCACCGTCCGACGACATCCCCAGTTGAGGTCAACAGCCTCCCACCTCCACTGTAAACAGCATTGGCAGGGCACTGTTTCCCTCTCTTGAGGCGCCGGACGGTTTGCCAGAATCTCTTCGAGGCCAGTCGATAGTCCTTCTCCATGGCCTCACCAAACTCCTCCCAGGCCCGCATTTTGCCTCCACAACCACCCGGGCAGCAGTCCGCTTGGCCTGCCGGTACCTGTCAGCTGCCTCAGGAGTCCCACAAGCCAACCAGGCCCGATAAGACTCCTTCTTCAGCTTGACGGTTTCCCTTACTTCCGGTGTCCACCACCGGGTTCGGGGATTCCCGCCTCGACAGGCACCGGAGACTTTACAGCCACAGCTCCGAGTGGCTGCTTCGACAATGGAGGCGGAGAACATGGTCCACTCGGACTCAATGTCTCCAGCCTCCCTCGGGATCTGGTTGAAGCTCTGCCGGAGGTGGGAGTTAAAGATCTCTCTGACAGGAGACTCGGCTAGGCGTTCCCAGCAGACCCTTACAGTACGTTTGGGTCTGCCGAGTCTGTCCAGCTTCCTCTCCTGCCATTGGATCCAACTCACCACCAGGTGGTGATCAGTTGACAGCTCCGCCCCTCTCTTAACCCGAGTGTCCAAAACATATGGTCGCAGGTCAGATGAAACGACCACAAAGTCGATCATCGACCTGCGGCCTAGGGTGTCCTGGTGCCACGTGCACTGATGGACACCCTTATGCTTGAACATGGTGTTCGTTATAGACAAACTGTGACTAGCACAGAAGTCCAATAACTGAACACCGCTCGGGTTAAGATCAGGGGGGCCGTTCCTCCCAATCACGCCCCTCCAGGTGTCACTGTCGTTGCCGACATGGGCGTTGAAGTCCCCCAGTAGGACGACGGAGTCCCCAGTCGGAGTACTTTCCAGCACCCCTCCCAGAGACTCCAAGAAGGTCGGGTACTCTGCACTGCCGTTCGGCCCGTAGGCACAAACAACAGTGAGAGACCTAACCCCGACCCGTAGGCGCAGGGAAACGACCCTCTCGTTCACCGGGGTAAACTCCAACACATGGCGGGAGAGCTGGGGGGCTATAAGCAGACCCACACCAGCCCGCCGCCTCTCCCCATGGGCAACTCCAGAGTGATGAAGTGTCCATCCTCTCTCGAGGAGTGTGGTTCCAGAGCCCAAGCCATGCGTAGAGGTGATCCCGACTATCTCTAGTCGGAACCTCTCAACCTCACGCACCATCTCAGGCTCCTTCCCCGCCAGCGAGGTGACGTTCCACGTCCCTAGAGCTAGCTTCCGTGTCCAGGGATCGGGCTGTCGAGGCACTCCCCTCCGACTGCCGCCCGATCCACTACGCACCGACCCCCTATGGTCCCTCCCGCACGTGGTGAGCCCACGGGAAGGCGGCCCCACGTCGCTCCTTCGGGCTGAGCCCGGCCGGACCCCGTGGGGAAAGGCCCGGCCACCAGGCGCTCGCATACGAGCACCGACCCCGGGCCTGGCTCCAGGGTGGTGCCCCGGTTGCACCATACCGGGCGACGTCACGGTCCTTGTTATATTCAACATCATAAGGGGATTTGGAACCACTCTTAGTCTGACCCGTCGCCTAGGACCTGTTTGCCTTGGGAGACCCTACCAGGGGCATATAGCCCCCGACAACATAGCTCCTAGGGTCACTCGGGTACTCAAACCCCTCCACCACGTTAAGGTGGCGGTTCAAGGAAGGGTCATGAAGATCTTTAAAATCGAATTACAGTGTGAACAGCCGCAAACACTTTTTTCACATTGCTAAGATACATAAAGTACAAAAGAAGCATTTCCCTTGCCTAACCAGGAGGCCTACATAGGGGTTTGTGTCTATAAAGTGATTCTGTTGGACAAAAGACAATAGAACGTATTAGAACCCATTATCATTTTTTATTTTGTCAACACTGGATGCGGTGCGACGGGAGAATCCCAGTCGCACAAGCCGCTGTGTCGCATCGCGTCACATCCAGTGTAGACACGTGTTAAAACAGTCATATTTTTATTTTTAACTGGAACAATTTGACTTAAATATGCAGGCTGCAAGATGTAAATAAATAACTGGTAAAAGTGGAGAGCATTTAGACTATAGCTTAAAAGGAAAGGTTGCCAATACAGCAGCTTCGATATAATATCTTTATAGAAAACAATACAATACAATTAAATTATCTTTTTGTTTTCCCACCGATAGACTTCTGCATAGAATCGAGTCCCTGTATATTATTTCTGATAAAAAAAAGCTCAAAGCCAAATTTTGTCGAATCGGTTTTATTTTGGGATACCAGTAGAAGAAAACACTTTACTTGGCTAACCTTAAAGGGATACTTTACCCTAAAATGAAAATTCTGTAATGATTTACTCACTCAATGGTAGTCAACAGCATTCACTACCATAGCAGGAAATTTTTAATGGCAAAGGTGTCAAAGAACGGTTTGCTTTCCAACATTATTAAAAATATCTGATTTTGTCAGTGGCGTAACTTTGTTTTGAAAAGTGATGGTGACAAAGATGACAAAACTTAAATATGATATAATAAATAATGTAAAACTACATAAAGTAGCATTATTTACTGAAAAAAAAGTATTATAATGTGGGAATTCTGCATTAAAGCACGGATTTGAAAGTTAGACTTTTAATTTTGATGTCAATTCCACTATTGCACGCACATATTTTACACAAAGTATTTAGTTTAATTACATCAGAAGTGACTGTAATTAAATTTCAGAATAAATTTGAGTAATCCTTACTTTACATTTTCAAGAGAAAAGTAAATCAAATACACAAACTACTTAGTAACGTTCATCCAACTCTGAGTAGGCAGTCCGTGTCATGATTCCGCTATTATGTCATGTTTATTCTTGGTCTTGCAGCGGAGTCATGGCATAGCCTTAGGTTTTGTGTGAGAAAGACATGGCTTTGTTTTGATTCTGTGTTTCAGTACCCGCACCTGACCCTTGTTACTTATCCTTTGTCTGTCTCCCTTTAAAACATCCTCGTGTTCATTGTCCTGTGCTTGTTCATTGTATCTTGTACGCTGTATGCTTTGTACGTCTTGGATTATTACTGCATCGTGTCGCTAGTTCTTGTTACATCGTGTTTTGGTGAGTTAGTTTAGTCTTGTCCTCTGTGTTTATGTTCCTAGTTTAGTTAGTCCAAGTCCTGTTTGTAACTATTGTTTATCTTGTCCTGTTTTACTCCCTCTTGGGGTTTTGTTTATTATTAAAATCTTATTGTTACCCAGTCATCCCCCTGTCTGCCTGCACTTGGGTTCTTCCCTACACAGTTCATGACAGTCCGCCCATTGGCTATTCCGCTTTCGACTACAACTCTCAAAGTGTGTGGTTCCCAAACTGTCATTTGGGGAAGGTCACTTGGCTGTTGCGGTGCATTACACTAAAAAAACTGTTAATTTCTATGACTAAAAATGTCACTTGTTCATTGGTTTACGGGTCTTTATGCTTGGTTTTTTGTTAATGGTCCTAAACAATACAAAGCTACTGCAACCGCAAGCATGTCTTACTTCCTTCCAAAACGTGGTGGGTACATGTCCCCGTTGCCACACCCGCAAATTACACCTATGGACAAAAATATATTATAAAAAATATTTTATACTATAAGATGTTTATTAGGATGTTTTAACTAATCATGCCCTGGAAATGTCAGTTGCTACCATTTTTCCAAATATATTTCTTTTGTATTCATCAGAACAAAGAAATGTATACAGATTTTGATCAACTTAAAGGTGAGTAAATGATGATAGAATTTTTATTTTTGGGTGGAGTATCCCTTTAAATGCGACAAAGTCACACAATCCATTCAACAACTTGTTTTATATATTTTTCATACAAAAAATGAATATAAATTAAATATATGAATTGCTCCATACTTATAAACTGGCCCTTACATATACTGATAAAATAACTGTTCTATTCAACAAACCACACAGTCTCATTTTGATTCAAAGATTTACCCAAGTGAATCATGTGGAGTTGGAATTTAGTCCAGCGCCAACAGAGACTGAGTCATAGAGTTGACCGACTCTTGCATTGAAAGGGATAGCTGAAATACTCACTTCTTCAAATGACCTTCGAGAATATTTAGCTTTCACAGGAAAAATTGTTTATCCTTTCGAAGGGACACTCGCATGACTCAAACCAAATTGTTTTGATAAAACCGCTCCTTACGAAAATCCTTACGGGTACCATGCCCTCTTCTGGGAATGACCTTGTTAATGATCACTCATTACTTCTCCCCAAAACTCCTTTGACACTCTTTTGACCAAAAAAGCTGTTTCATCACCTTTAAAGATAAAAATTTGAGTATCCAACAGAAAACCACATGATCTGTGCATGCATGGAATTTTTATTCAAGACTGTTTATTTAAAAAAAGGTCTGAACAAGACTGCCATTACTTGCAAGTACAATAAGATTTACTAAATCAAATAATGTGTGACCTTTAATGTTTTCATTTGTTACCCATTACAATTCATTTAAACAAATACCCTAAAATGTTTAAACTTTTTCTTTTTCAGCTTTTAAATAAACTAGCAGTTTTCCAACAAAACACTTTTTAGTAGTGCTCTGTAATTGGCCTGAAATAAGAATTCCCCCAATAGATGACTTGCATGAGGGGTTTTATTTACTTTGTGGGTGATTTGATTGATATAATGTGTAAGCTTCCCAAACTTTAAAGAGGTAAGGCCCCGCAAACACATACCAACAGCTTTAAGACCACCATATTCTTTTATTCATTGTTTTCAAAATACATAGGCTACATACACAATAACAAAGTCTGTTTTAACAACCAACATGTATAACCAGTTTAATATACATATATATTGCATATTGTTGCTGTCCTTCTAAAACATTGTATGATGATTACATTAAATGATAACATACTGTGTTGTCAAAGTTGAAACGCGCTTTTTAAAGGGATAGTTCACCCAAACATGAAGATTCTGTCACAAATTACTCACTCACTTCAAACATGTATACATTTCTTTGTTTGGTTGAACACAGAAAAAGATATTTGGATGAATGCTTGTAACCAAACAGTTCTTTGGACCCCATTGACTACCATAGTAGGAAACATGACAATAGTAGTCAAAAGTGCCCCAAAAGGGTTTGCTACATTCTACAAAGTATTTTCTTTTATAAAAGAAGAATTCATATAAAGTTATTTTTCCTTTGGTTGTCAATGGGGTCCAAAGAACTGTTTGGTTGTAAGCATTCTTCCAATATCCTTCTCTATGCTCATCTGATCATTGAACAAGAGTTTACACGAAACTCGAAGGTGAGTAATGATGACAGAATGTTTATTTTTAGGTGACCTATCCCAAATATGTTTAATGTGGTTAGCTACTTGCAATAACCCAGCGACAAACAAAGTGTGAGTAATAATAATGATTTATGGCAAAATAATATGGATATACAAGGTTTCGGAAGGACAGCTGCGATTTGCATACAGTATACAGCATGTGTAAGAATATGGGTTATTTTCATATACAGAAAAGCATAGAAAAACAAATAAAATTGTTTATTTGATCATTTAATAATCCTCTCTTGTGGTAGCACTCCGTTGTCATGCTCCCCAACAGAAACAGCGATGTGAAGATTATCCACAAGTGGATCGCTGATGATGTTATTGTCTCTGATAAAAAAGAAAGCTGCACCAACCATACCCAAGTAAAGATATTTCTCAGAAATGTCTATCCTGGCAATGCTAAAATACACAACACAGTAACAGTAAAGAGTGAAATGCTTTGCAATGATATACAGGCTCCAGTATATTTTACAGTGAAAAGAGCGAAGAACCCTGAAATCAGATGAAAACAGGAAAAGAGTCAGGACCCGGTTTACATATTGCATGTTAAACCTGCATTATGATACCATGTGTATAGCACCATTTACATACCATGTGTTTCTGTACTTCACAGTCATGACAGACCAACTGTATGTGCCCCTTTGTTAAAGTAAAAGCCCTATCAGGTTTTTAATAATGTATTTATCATCTTTTTACTAAATAACACAATGTTTTCTATACATTTGATTATTTTCTCTTTTTTAGGTTTGTGGCTCGTTCTGTATGAATATTTACTGAAAAGTGGTTGGCAACAATGCAAAGCTGTGAAAAGTGTGTGCAAAAAGGTGTGTGTTATACCCTTTAGCTTTGACTATGCCTGCGAGCGTTGTTTTTTTCATTGCGATGAAGTTACTTAACAGTTAGTCTTCACAGCTGCTTTGTTAATAGACAACTGGGATTTCCCCATTCTGTACACGATTTGTGAACAGACTTCACCGTCACTAGTGAGAAAAACCTCACCACCCACTTATCTTTACAAACCCCTGCCCACAAGGTGGGTGGTCAAGGCTGAGAGTCTCAAATGAGCAAGCGAGTTTCAGGTGTCAGAAATTTAGGACAGCCAGTGAAGTACAGATGTGACTGGTGGGTGAGAACAGATTGGGCGCACCAAAGCGATTAAAGGTTCCTGTGTGGCTAGCATTATCTTTGTGGAGGCACGTTGGAAATTCCTTTGCCAAACTAAAGGAAGGCTGAATGTCTATTGTAATAGTCAAATCAGATGTAAACATCTGATACGGAGGACATTGGTCTTTGAAACCGGTAATGGGGATAGAGAGAATTCAGATTTTATAAAAAATAAAATGACATCTCATTAGGAATATCCAACAACCTTTTGATAAAAACTGTCCAGTTTCAGTTTTCGTCACAGACAATATGAAATGATTAATGATAGGCTCCTCGTGAACACACTTGTTGTTTATACCTATAGTTTCCAGTAAACCGAGAGAGATGACAGGGTTTGTAGAAACGGTGTTCTCAAAAATATTTACACATTTGAGCTACAGTTCAAAATGTACTTTTCAAAACTAAGCTGGGCAATTTTTATCAATTACCGACTTTAATTAAACGTTTTTCTTTCACATAAACACCACCAGGTTCCCTAAGGCAGCAGTTTTGTTGTCTCGCTGACCCATCAGGAAATTATTTCCAAGACCGTGTTCGTGCATAAAGGCATTTCCAGTTTCATAAGCAGACTAACAATACTTTTGAAATCATACATGAAATAAATAGTGTTTCCGACAACCAAGCAACTACTTGAGAGCTACACTAATAATTTATATGTGGAATTGCAAGCAATGGTGTAAAAAGCGAAAGAAATAGACATTTTTACATCCCATTGACGCACAAGCACAGGATGGTGGGATATCAAAGGCAGTAAAAATCAATCGGAGGATGTTCTCATGAGACAGGAAATTAAACAGACATTGGATTCAGATGTGCCAGCATGAGAGAAAGACGTCCACACTTCAACCAGCCAGTGGGAGAAAGAGCATGCCCATCAATGCCGCTTCACACGGGTGACAGAAGATTAGCCATTTATTTGCTCCCTGCATTTCGGTAAAGAATGTTAAATAAACGGTGGATATAAAGCTGGATTTGGAGATCGTTTGAATTGGATAGAGTGGTCCCAGCTCTTAAAGATGCCGGACATGAACTGTATGCGGTAAGTCAAACTAACTCACATGTTTGTGTTTTGTTGGTAATTGGCGTGTACGTGCATAATGTAAACAACACCAACTTATAGTGAATCAACAGTTACGCAGGGATAATGCAAAAGTATACAATACTACTGTATAGGTACTCAAGATTAATTTGAGATTGGCAGAAACTGCATGTGTTGCCTCATCTTTAACCCATTGTTTATCCTATTTTGACCAAACACTGGATGGAAAAAATGCAGCATTTTAAGATTTTCTAGAAGTCAAAAGAGAATTTTGACATTTTTCTTACCAACATATTTCTTGCAGAAACCCCCCTTTTTTGTAGCCAAACAATATAAACTAATAATCCAAATGCTGCATATTTAAACACCACCACTTTAAGATCTCCCATAACCCTTGAAGAGAGGGTCTGTCCCTATAGTCTGTGCTGTTTTTCTTTATATAGGAAGTTGTCTGCCAAAGATCCAAAAAGAAAACAAACAAGCAAGATTCTAGAAGTTTTAAATATTAATTTTAATTCTCAAAATGTCTTGCAATAGCTTTACATTGCTGTGTCGTCAACATCTTTGAACATCAGTAGCAACATCCTGCCAACTTTGTACGATACTTTATTTGCATACTTCAATCATTCCAGTCAATATCTTAAGGTAAATAACATTATTACTCAGTATTATTCAAAGCTTGATCTGTATGTACAATTTGAGCGAAAAAAATCTGATAATGTCGCCTCTCTTCATCTACTTGAACTATGGAAAATAATTCCACATTCCTGAGCCACAGTGTTAAGCCAAATATCTAATCCCAAATTCTGATTGGTAACCTTATTCCTCCAGTCTTTTTAAAAATGAGAAAATAAACATACCAGTGGAATGAGCTGTAAAGAATACAGTTACACAAAGCAGGTTTTTCACCAATTGGCTGCAAAGACTGCTTTACTCTATCCAGAGGACAAGATGAAAAGTTTTGCCCACATTGTCTTAACTGAATCTATCCAGTTTAAAAAAAAAAACAGTTCCCTGTTCTCCTCCAGGTCATTTCCTAAGGCTTCTTGTGGCCTCCAGGTCTGTAGCAGGTAGAGAATGTGATAGAGCCTGTGCAAAAGTCAGTGCTCAGCTCCATAAACCCATTTTCACTTTCCAGTGTCTTTAAGAATGAGGCAGGTTCATGCGATCCTCAATCAGTGTGTTGTCTGCACCCTGCGTCTCTATGCACTGCCGCACCGTAGCCAGCACTCCGTTGAGACGCCGGTCGAGTGCGGCGAGGTGCGGCCCCGTCAGCACAGGAAATGCGGGATCGTGGGCGGTGGCCTGACGCATCGCTGAGCTCAAAACTCCACCTTTCAGTAAGGACAGTCTGTTCCAGGTAGAGATACGAACCCTGTTTGATCCAAATAGAGAACAAAGTAATGTATCAGATCCTTTACAACTTTTTGCTCTGCTCATTCAAATGCTAGCAAATATTTGCAATAACAAATCAATAAAAATTAAAACAGACTTGAGTGAAGTGGGAAACAAAGCGGTCAATGGTAAGTTGTATTACATTGTTGCACAACGGTGGAACCCATGCACTTCTATTGTATAGACACAAAACTTTATTTAATTTAAGTCAACGGGTACCACCATTGCTTTTTCAAAAAAATCTTCTTTTGTATTCTGCAGAGGAAAGTCATATAGTTTTGAAATGACAAGAGGGTGAGTAAATTATAACAGTATTTCCATTGTACCAAACTATAACTTTAGTTTGGCTTGAAAGAAATAAACTATGTGTGTATGTTTACACTTACATGCAGCACTGATAAAGGGGTGCCAGAATACTCCTCTCATCCATAGCTGGGTTTCCAAAACTGCAGGTGGAAAAAACACAAAGGCCATTTTGAACATGTCAAAGATGTTCTTAACTGTCTTCTCTAGACCATGGTTCCTTATGGTGAAGCTTAACAGTAAAATAATGTAGTAACAAGTTTCATTTGACTTTTCTTATGAGCCTGTTCATCTCTACCTTTTAGCGTTATCCAGAAGAATCAACATGCTGGCTCCACCGTCATCCTGGAAACTCTCGTAGTGATGTCGATCAGCATTTCCGATAAGGTAATCAAAGATGGCTGTGTCGATGACATCCAGGAGCCGTGGGCCGGCATCGTAAGGAGGCATTTTCTTCACAGCCTCGCAGTAGCTTTCATCATACTCCCACCTACAACACAGAAATACATAGCCATCGATCAAGACAATCAATAGCAACAGACACCCCTAGTAGAACATGATGATTCACTGATTCCAAAAGGGTTTGGATGGATTGAACATTTTTCTTCAGCATTTCAGAGAAAATATCATCATCTCACTGTGGATATGTAATATACAGGTTAGCAAACCTCCTACTGTAGAATATAACAGCTATTAGCCAAGCCTGTGTGTACAAGTAATCTATTAGCATTTTTGTGTGCTTTACAATTAATATTTATACACACATACAACAGCTTTGTACTGAAAAAGATATATGTATTATTAAAATGCATGTCAGATTAACCGAAGCCACAATGATTGTCTCTTCAACACACATTTTCCATGACACACGCTAATTATTCATACTCTCACTTAAGTTTCCAAAATACTATTTAGCCTCTTACCCACATGACCAAAACGACACAATTGGGTTATACTGGACTTTTATACAAATTATCTGATATGTTCCATCCCAAAATAATGCTGTTTTCTTTGATACTGTAATGTCTGGCTCAGTTTATAAGAACGGAAACTTTGAGTATAATATGGAAAAATTATGTAGTTAGATTTGGCGGTATGCAGATGTGTCATCTATCTTTTAGTGGCTTTATCGCTTTCATTGTTCCACAAAAATCTGATTCTTCACAAACATTTTTTTCTGCTGTGCTGGTTGAAAGTCTCTTTACATCCTGATAGCAATTACCAAGTAAAGTCATCTAAACATGTTCCGAATTAAAATAAATATCTTTGGTCTGAGTGCTGAGTGTCACATGACTGTCAAACTCTGTATCTGCATATCTTTTGTAGTAGGGTTGGCTTTGAAGAGTGCTTTGAAGGGAGGGTGGGACTGTACGCCGTAAGCTAGCTTGTTAAGGTTGGCCTCTATTATGTATCCTACCCTACCTTAGTTAAAATAAGCATTGGAATTTAAGTGAAAAACCAATGGAATTTAGTGTTAGTTAACCCAGTGCGCTTAGCATCGGACCGCACCTTTAAGCATAATTGTTATTTCATGCTTTCTTAGTTGTTTACACTCTTAAAGGGTTTGTATCGTGTTGAACATGGTCCAAGTGTTAAAAAAGTTGTTGTATGTATAACGTAGTATTTATGTGCCAAATACACTCTTTCATTTCCATAAGAGTTTCGTAAAGTTTTTTTCCGAACATGGTTCTTTGTTACATAACGAAGTTATTTGCCTTATTTCTTTTATGGGCAATTCACCAGGAACAGCGCACGTGCACACATCAACCAGAGCGCGAAAAAGAGCACGCCCCTCAAGGTGCTTCATGTTTGTTTTATTCGTTGCATTTTGGTGAGAATGCTTTGTAAAGAAGCCGACGCTGGATTTGCAAATCGTTTGGAGTGGTCCCAGCCCTTAAAGATGCCGGTCATGAAACGCAGGCATTTGGTGAAACTGTGTCAAATGTCTGTTTTGTTGGCAATCAGCGCATACGTGCATAATGTAAACAACACAAATGTAAAGTAAATCCACACTTATTCAGGGATAATGCGATGAAGTATTGCGTGATTTTTGCGTGAAAACTATCGCAACTTCCTGTTATTACTTTTGCTTTAGTGTATTCGTTCTATTGGCATTATTTGTATTTGTATCAGTTGTGGCCTGGGGGTTAGAGAGTAGGGCTTGTGATCAGAAGGTTGCTGGTTCAAATCTCAGTGCCAGCAGGTCATGACTGAAGTGCCCTTGAGCAAGGCACCTTACCCCTGATTGCTCTGCAGTAATGAGTCACTTCAAAAAAACTACTTGTAAGTCGCTTTGGATAAAAGCGTCTGCCAAATGAATAAATGTAAATGTTTGCACAAGGAGTGTTACAACTGCCGGAGCTCCACTTGGAGATGTGGTCTCACCATTATCAAGTCCATAAGATATAAATAACTTGAAACAGTTTTGGGGTAAAAGTACTTTCATACCCAATACGTTTGCACAGTATTGTTCTCAAACTTCTTTTTTTTTTTTAAAACAGCAGTTGTAGTATCCAGCCCTGCAAAACAAGTCAATTTGGTCGCGTCACATAGCTAACCCTGGTAATGAATGAAACCTGGACAAAAGGAAAATTACCACTCCCTCTTAAGAAATGGCTTCAGCTATTCTAATAGTTCCATTGAAGACAAATTGATTAATCACAACAACAAAAAACGCTTTACTAGCTATGGTGTGAAAAACTTGTCAGGTCGCACAAAGCTCAAATTAGTAAAGGGAGGAGCAACAATCTAAAAATAAGCATGATTATTAAAGGTGTGTCCATATATTTCCTTATATTTCACAAAGTTAATTATGTAGGAAATTGACTTTCCTTGTAAACGTTAGTCTGCCAAAACTATGAACACAAACCAAATTCAGCATATCGTATTCTGTAGTTAGACACTATATAGGTTTGGGGGAAAAAACAGAGCCTCATTTCAGGAAATATGTCTTTGCTGTTTGTAAAATCTGTAAGCCACAACCCAGACATTCAGTTTTCTATGCTGTGATTTTAATCACCAGTTACTGTACGGAGTTGAAGATATACTGCACCGCCATGCCATTTACACTGTAAAACCTTTGTGCTTGCTACCTCAAATAAATGTCACTCAGTGAAAGTCCCTAAGAGCAACACAGAAAGAATGAGATTTCAGACTGAAGCTCTTCAAAAATAGCAACCAGTACCTCTATACTCATTCCAGTCACAAATTAAAATATATTGAGAGGGGAGAGTACAACAAACGAAAGAAAGAAAGAGACAACAAACATTTTTGAGTACCTGGCAAGTTTGCCCTCTCGATATGTGCGTCCCCACGGGTGTCTGTGTTTCTGTAGAGGCCAGACGTCCGGCAGCCACAAAGTTATCGATCCCTCCATCACATCTCCCTCTGCACATGCAGGTTCAGTCTCACGACAGTAATAACACTTCCCATAGAAACATGTATTGTTTCCTGCAGACAGAGAGATTAGCATCAATTACCATTGATAATGCTGCTTAGTGTGTGGAAGGCACGGTGTTATTTTTGAATGAATGAGAGGATCATTCTGGAAGCAGTTGATTATGCAAAGTGCCGCAACATATTTCATACAAAAATGGTTGTGTTAATTCACCAATAAAACAATAGTTTGGATTAATGACAATTAATTTTTTATGAAAATGAGGCTGTGATGGATAGTCGGTCCAATGGTTTGTACTTTTATAAGTTCCTTCTTCATATATAATTTTGACAGCCCTTGCTTTCTGGAGTTTGTTGTCATGTTTGTTTTATATAAGAGAGACGTTTTCACAGTTTAAAGTCAGTGACATTAAATGTGCTGTCGTGTATGTTCTTAAGTGGGGAATTTGTCTTGAAGGAAAAACAAACATGAGCGATTGTGTGCCTTTATGGGGTCCTAAAAGCTAAATGCTCTACCATGACAACTTCAAAGATAACACCAGAGGCTCACAAGGAAGAAAGAGGGGGACTGACAGAGTGAGATGAGACCCCTTTTCCAACTAAATGGAACTGGTTCACGTGTTCTCCGAACAAGCCTAACTTGAGAACCTTCTTTTATTTTTCAACCCCAATTTTTTGGTCGAGCACACATTTGAGGTTGATTAAGGGGTGGTTTCCGGGACTGGGATTGAACCAGGATTTGGAATAAATTTTATTAGAATATTTAAGTCGTTTTAACCTTACCAAAAACATTACATGTGTGCAATTTGAGACAGCACAAAGGCACTGATGTATTTTGAGATACGCCAGTACAGACGTTTATTTTTGTCTAGGACTAGTCTAAAACCCGTCCGTGAAACCACCCGTATATGTTTCATATTTCAACACTTGTGCCATTTTAATGAACAAAGCCACCCTTTCTGTTCCAGACATGGCACATCTTGTCAGTGGAAAACAGGTGTAAAAGCAATAAAAAGAAAAGAAGATGAAAAATGCAAAGCAAAGCGGGGATTTCATTTCAAGAAATAAATGAAAGGGTAAAACTAACCGTGCATGAGAAAAGTGCTTAGCAGTTGGTCAGTGGCTACTGGCTTTATTTCTGTGCGCAGATTTATAAACCTCCCCACCACCAGCGGTGCTCTTCTGTAACCCAGAATCCTGCAAGAGATCAAAGAGCTCATGACACAACATGACAGACCAGTATTGTTTTTCAGCATAGGAATACATTTCGATAACAAGTTTTTTGTGTGGACAACATGCATTTGTTTTAGGGATAAACAATTATTTAAATATTATAATTTGTACATTACAATTTATTGTATAGGGTGGTTTTGTTTTCCTGGCCGATATGGCAGCCCTCTTAAAAGTATATTAACAAAATGTTTGACCAGTTATGTGATCAACATGTCAGTCCCAATGAGGTGACCTGCTCCGTGTAAAATACTCATGTTGTGCCCGACATAAGCTTTCAATAAACACAATTTTTTATTACAGATTTCAATACAAGAGACGTATCTACAACCATTATGTAAAAATCCTGTTGCCCTAGTTAGTGTGTGAGAGTTACCTGTCCAGGTGAAAAGCAGCGATTTCTGCATTATGCCGATCATACCCAGCATACGGCTCTCCCTCAACCACGTAGTCCCTGTTGTACCTGATCACACAATAAAGAAAATACATCCATATTAGAAAGAAGCAAACAAAAAACATGAGCAGACAAATGTTACACAATAAAGAGATGCAATGTATCGTGCAACACACAACGGTTTCTTAGAAATATGTTAAATTGGCTGTGATTATCACTTGATTTTTACCTTAATAGTGGACAGACAACAAGGCCAAAAATCAGTTTCATAGAAGTCCCCCTCTATATTGCTGTTTGTTTCAATGTGATGCAACTATATGCCAATTTGTATTTATATTGTTAATTTTGGACCATACTTGCAGAAATTTGATTTCTTTAGTATTAGTGCTGTCAAACGATTATTCGTGATTATTCACAGAATAAAAGTTGGTGTTGATATTATATATGTCTGTGCACTGTGAAAATATATTTTGTATTTGTAAACACAACTGTGTATATTTAAGTAAAATATAAAATGTAATAAAAAGATAAATATAACTAAATACATGTAAATATATCCTAAATATGTTTACATGTATGTGTTTATAAATACAGTTAACATGCACAGACAAATATTATGCCCTAGTTAAGTAGATTCATCAGTCACTCTCAATCTAACATGCACTTTTTTTACATTTTATTCTGCTGAATTAGATATATCAAAACACATCATCTATCCTAACATCAATAACATCATCCATCCTGGCCGTGTATTATATTAGAGCACATTCTTTCCTTTACATTTTCTCACAAATGGAAGTTTTGGAGGATAAGGAATTAAATGTATGGTTCCAAATAGCAGCGTCTGTGCACGAAGGCAGCCCAGAAACGGAAGTCTATTTGAATTATAATCAGAGAGCGACTTTGTATTAGTTAATCACATATTTAAAAACTACAATTCTAATTTCTCGCTAGAAATGCAATCATGCAAACTTGTTGAAAGGGAAAGTTGAATGTACATTTATACAAAACTATGCACCAACGGGTGTTTCGGCCGCCATTACATTTTTTCAAGCTTGAGCCTTGTCGACCAATCACGTTCCTCACATGTTGTTATGGAAACGACAGGTCTCTGATATTGGTAAGCTGTGAAAAAGGAGCTTGATGTAGGGTGTTTTTTCTGAAAAGTTGAACTTTTACCTAATAAGCGCGCTCCGGATGTTTTTTTGAAAACACGGTTTATTCTATAGACTAAACAGACGCTATCAGCTAAAAAAAGAATTCAAGTCTGAACACGGCCTAAATCACCATCAACACGCATAACTAACAGCAACTAAGACAACTGAGATTTCTTATTAATATGCTTCATTCTCTGTATCACTCATTTGCTTTTTCACTCTATAATCACTCACTCTTCCCCTCACGCTCTCAAAATCACTCACTCGTTTCCTTTTAACTGAACTCACATTCTCATTACTTTCTCTATTGTTCCGCACTTTAATCACCCTTCTCACCTCTTGGGTTTGAATACCACTTTCTGTCCTCCATCAAGCACCAGCAGGGCTTTAAGCTGGGTGCCTTTATAGCCCACGTCCGCCCTCTCCACCCGGGCAGTGGCCAGAGCATTCAACACTGCGGCTAGCTCCGGTGTTTCGTCCGGGTCCACCTCTCGTGGACCGACCCACTGTGCTGCCACTTCCCAGGGTGACTGCAAAGTGTGTGTGAGGCGAGCTCCTTTGGCCAGGGCCAGGTTGGCCTCCATCTTACGGAAGGCACGGAGGTCGCGGCGACTGGCGGCTGATCCCTCGCCCCCATCCAGAAGAAAAACCTTAGCCAGGCCGAGGAGAAAAAGCACAGCGCATAGCACCACCACACGCTGCTTTAGCTTCATCACCTCCCACAGCCAGACGCCCGCCGGGGGTCCACCACCACGCCTGAGTCTGCCGGAGAATGCACTCTCACGCCTGGGGCATGGCACTGCCCGTCGTCTGCCCAGCACCACCACAGGACAGGAGGGGTTTAAACCACCGAAGTGTGATTTGGATGACACCTCCTGGGAGAAAAGGAAGATGTGAGACAAAAAAAGGATACAGAGAGAGGGAGCATGTTTTTTTCAAGTGCAAGTGCTATGATTTATATAGTTTGAATGCCTTGAGTCAACACAAGCAGACATTACTTTGACAGAGACCGAAAAATCTGAGCACTTCAGATAAGAGCTCTCATTGATGTAGGAGATGTATCAGACCAACCCTGTTTGTGCTACTGCATAAATTTACCCCATTCTGATATAAATACTTAGTCTATTCATCTTAAAGAAAGGAATTGAAACACATCTGGGATGGCATGAGGGTGAGTAAATGCTATATAGATAAATCTTTTAAAGGCAGGGTTGGAATTTTTTCAAATACGCTTTAGAAAACTGAGTCGGGCCGAGTACCAAAACAAACTTGTAGACAATCAGCAGTGAGGGGCATGTCCACTCATGTTGATGGAGGGAAGAGAGCAAGACTGTACACAAAGAGCGATGTCTTCTTTATTACATAAAAGTAAAGGGTCTGTGGATTTTAAGGATAAAAAGATGGATAAAAGTCAGGCAGGAGCTAGGACCTGTTGGACCGAGGAGGTTGCTTTGATTCGGATCAGCATGTGAGTAACATTGGTTTTGCTGTTTGTCAGGACCAAGATATGTTACTGTTGTTGTAATATTAGCTGTGTAATGGAGCAGTTTTGAACATCATTGTTTATCTGGAACCAGTGTGCTGCTTGTATATATTTGTGACGTCTTTGCTTGTTTTTTCATTTCCGTTACTATTTGTGTGGTATGATAAAGTTAAACATTTCATGCCTGCGCTGCAGTTGCACTGTACGTTTGAGATCGGCGCAATGCAGGAAGAGGCATGCTCAGTTTGCGTAGTAGTGTGTTTGTTGTATTGTCAAATTAATATAACGACCAGAGTTTTCAGAAATCGCTTATGGCACCTTTACCATGACAACCTCTAACACACTAACCATATCAGATTCCCTTAAGGCAGGGGTTCCCAAACTTCTCAGCCCGCGACCCCCAAAATAACTAAATAACAAATAACAAAAGGATTTCTGGAAATCATCTTGTGACCCCGCCCTCGCAGCCTTGCCTTGTTGTGTACAGGGTGGAGTCAACACCTGCCTGTTTAGGTGTGTCTTTGTCTCAGCTGTCTGCTACTGTCTGATCAAGATGGAGGAGTCCTCTACTCATTCGTTTCTGTTGCATCTCTCAGCAGTCTTGATCTCCTTGAGAAAGTATAAAAAAGAACAACATTTAGAACATCAACAATAAGACCTCAATTGAATTGATGGCACATGAGATTATGCAGTTATGACACACAGTAGGTATATAAGAGAACATTCACTTGTACAGATGCACACACATGCTTTATCACTCTGATTCAATTTCACACTAAATGGTTAAATTTTAAGAAGGGATTTGAATGCTAATCTGGTTTGTGACTCTCCAGACCCATATCAACATAAATTTATGATTTGTACACACACACACACACACACACGATTCATATTCAGCAGGAAGAAGAAAACCTCTGATGATATATGTAACTCGTCGTGGCAACGATCAATATGAACACCTATAAATCGTTCATGACAGATCTATACCATCACATGGTCACAATTCAGAAGAAAGAAACTCACAGTCAGTAGCAGCATTCAGACTTACAGAAAATACAATGCTGTGCCCTGAACCCCAGCAAACACTGCCTAAATAATCAACCCTTCCTTATCTGAGCCTGGGGCTTATCTGTGTTTGAGAGCTCTGCCACTCCAAAGACTTCAACTAAACACACACATTTATACTGCAGGGCAGAGCTCAACAATATTGTCTTTCTACAGGCCCAGTCAAACTTGAATTTCAGACATTCATTTGCTCCACCAATATTTTCAGGCACTGGTTTAAAACAGGAACACACCGTCTGAATATACTTCATAGCTAGAGTTGGGCATTGTTCGAATTAGATCAATTCCAAAGCACTGTTTTGTGTATTTCTACACAAAATACTTTAATAAAACTATGGTAAATGTGTGGTTATTGTGCTTTATAAGAAAACAAATTGTTAAGCTAAAACTCCTAGGGTTAAAATATGGTTTATTTGCGTAAGGGCTTTTATTAAGATATTATCAGATCACAAGTTAACGTGTGTACATTTCTGAAAATGTGCACACAGGAACTAATAAGAGCAATTTTACAACAATTTTAAACCCAAAATTCCTTTCCTAACCTTCCGATTCCGATTGAAGAACTGGAACTGATTTTAAATTCCCAACCTATTTATAGGACTGCATATAAACACATAGAGCCTTTATTCCTAACATTCACATAAAGCAGAATGCACAAAAATACTCACAATCCAACATTAAACAAATCACAAAAAAGCTAAATATCCGTGTTTGTATAAGTATGAGTATGATCCAAAAACGCAAGACCTTGTGACAATGCAGTGATGTCCAGACACTGGAAGCAATCTCTCTATCAACTAATGTTAGCTGGAAACTCACAGTGGCCACAGGCCATCTCTACTGTCCAGTCAACCATCATTTTCGGTTCTCCAATATGTAGTACGTGGAATGAGCCCACACGTGATACTTGATGTAGGCAAATGTTTGCCAGAGATCCCTAGAAATTATTAATGTAATGAATTTACATGGCTAGAACTAAGCCATGCTGGACATTATTGATCAAAGTTGTCTGCCTTTATCGAGACCAAATAGGTGTCCCTAGACCAAAAATCACAAAATAGATGCTTGTTAAAAACCAAACCTACCTTGCAAATGAACTTGTACAATCTATAGGAATTCCTCCACCGATATAATTTAAGATCACAATTACAATCTTCAAATAAGACCAGACTAAGGTTTTTGGCATGGCAACACCCACCTCGCAAACGTTGTAAAAATAAATCTTCTAAAACAGATGACACGTAATTCATCAATAGCAGCTGAGTGTACAGAACATGCCCAGGTGAGCTACCTTGGATTTATGCTGGAAAGCATTTGACTGGGTGGACTGCATACAGCATATCCTGTCCACGCAAGCACCAATGATGCACAATAAAACCATTCATAGGGATTCTAGCTGCACGGCATATATGGTTTTAACCACACATACAGTAGTAGATGTGAGACAAGTGATAAAAACGCGCAAGCACCGAATTATATGTAAAAGCCGGAAACCTTTTAGATTTAAGAAAACCCATAAGATGCCTATAGACGGACTTGTACCACTGCTGTCAAAAGCATACAAGCGTTTAAACACACGTTACAACTAACATTTATTTCTACGTATGCAAACACATTTACACAGTTTGTTTAAGATCTTACACCTGTGCGCTTTTCTCGTGAAAAGTATATTTACATATTAAAATTAAACCCCACGCTGTATTTTAAAAGCAAGAGCGGCTAGCACAGGTTAGCCTGCTAGCCTATGTGGACCGTTTCAACCCGATTCCCTCATATTACGATAACAATTAAACCGACTATCACGCATCTCGCTAAATGCTGAATCTCTGTGTATGAGTGACTGTCTGTGATGTTAGTGATGTCGAAGCTTTTAGTCACAGCGCGGCTAACAAGCTAGCAGTGAAACCGTGACATTTAAAGGTATCGACTCACCGTCGCGCGGCCGACAAACATTTCAAAAGAAAAAATCCCAACGCGCTGAAGACACGATTATCGTCAATATACAGCTGCCTGTCATTCGGATTTCTTTCATTATATCATTCGCACTGTGCTCTTCCTGAATCGGTGGCTGTGCACTTGGGTTTACATTGACACCAGCGAGCCCCTCCGCGTCTTAAAGGAATAGTTCACGTCACGTTTGTTTAAACATGTATTTAATTAAAATTAGATTGTACGGACAAACAATGCGATGAAAACGTTCCTGAAGCTAAGTAGAGTACTAATGCCAAATGTATAGGTGTTGGAGCACAAACGAATTAAATTGGTTAGACTAGACACTATATAAGTTACTTTAAATAAAAGCGTCTGCCAAATGCATTGTTTTTAACGAATAATGACAAGGCAGTCTCACTTTTAATGTGTTTCAGAAGAAAGTCGGCCCGAAAGATGAATTTTCGTGATATATGTTGTAAATTATCGCAAAAAGTGAACATGATCTGAAAGTATGCATATATATCTATACTGCACAGTATTGTAGAGTATGTAGTTCTGACTGTGTGGTGATATAACGCTTGTGAACAGCAGGGGGAGGTGTCAAACAACACGTAGCTCCAGCACGTTCATTTAAAACCGCAATGAATTTATAACATGTTTGTACGCGCACATTTGCAAATGAGCAACAGGATCTTCAGTAATACATTTTAGAACATTCTTACTAGGATCTAGGGAATAGAAAGAATCATTACTTTTCACAGAAAAGATCCCCGGGGCCTTGTTGACCCCTTGTGATGCGTTTTATCATTCTGATCACAATTGAATGATACTACATGGCATATATTTCGTAAAATATTTGTCAAAAAATATAGATTTATGTTGTTTTGAATGAAATAATTATTAATTAAGTCTACAAAACGTTCATCTAAATAGCAGTGCACGTTTTTTACTAAGGAAAATAAGAAATGAATTCTAAACCTAGAGAAAGGAAGGGGTTAAACTCGCTGGTATGGAAGATGTCAGCAAACGTATGCCCACAGTGATCGGGTGATTTTTTTTGCCACATTGAAATCAATATTTGAAAATGTCAGCCTCTGCCTGCGTTTCTGCATCTTGTTACCAATAAGAAGATATGGAAGCAGGGTTTAAATTGACAGAATAATCACAGTACCCTCACGTTTATAACTTTTTAAAAGCTCATTGTCATGATTTCTTATACGTTTAAGTTTCATGGCAGATTGCAGTCTTGCAGCCATTTTTAGGAGTATTGCAATCCTTATAGTGACTATGAGCTGTCTTCCTTCTCTTATCACAGATTTAGCAGAAGATTGTAGTGTTTTGTGCAATAAATAAACACTTTAAATAACCTCAACAGCATTTTTGACAGTTGTGGGCAGCACATTCAATGGGTTCTATTCAGAGCATATATACTGCTCAGTGTGCAGAATATAGGCCTACATAATGCTCACAATTTGTTCATCACATTATATGTTAATATTTGAATTAGAACCGGTTTTCGGTTCCCAACCTACATATGACTTCATAAATCAGCCCTTCCCAAAGTCCGGACTCCGGAATTAGTTCCGGACCCGCCACGTTCCAAACAAACACGCTTACAGGCAGGCACGAGTATACACACGCGCGCATACAAGTGTAGGGTATGGGATCAGAATCCCGCCAAAAGCGTAAATAAAAAAATATAAAACCGTGAGTCAGAACTTTAAACGCATTTTAATTTATATTGCACAAATTAATACATTAATACAAAGTACCCATATCGCACAAAAAATAATGTTTTCCTGGGTTGTTTCACTCATTTTTGTGTTCTCTGATATTTTCTGCTTATAATTCTACGCAGACGTTATTTTTTCCCTAGCTTGTTTTTCCATGTTCTGAGCTTGCTTTTCCAAATGGTGCAGTTCGAGTTTCATGGTAATTAGGGCAGGCTTTAGCGTCACCATTGGTCCACTAGTTCTAGATTGACATCTCCTCCTCTAGCCAATCAATCAAAGAGGGTGTAAAGATTGTATTGGTTTAAATGTGTGATGTTGCTAGTTCATGAGAATGGTATTTTAATTTAGACGAGCACACCATGCAGCGTCTTTGTATTAGCCCCTATTGTAATATTGCTCCTGTATGACATATCCTACGGTGGCACACTAGTGCACAGCAAAACAAAATTAAAAAGAAAATATACGTTCACAACACAACGGAATAGAGCCACAACACAACGAAATTAAGCCACAACACAGGGAATAAAGCCACAACACAACGGAAATGCTCCCGACCACTAGTGGGCACCACAGTTCTTATAATTGTTCTATATTTTTAAGTGCACATTCAGTACTTCCGTGCTTGGTTCAGTGCAGACGGGGAGAGATCCGGTTATTGAAGCCGAGGAAAAGAGCACACAACTGCTTCAGACCAGTATACACATTAAGACATTAAATGACTGATGATGATACCCTCACGTTTATGGTGACAACTTTTTAAAAGCTAATTGTCATGATTTCTTATACGTTTAAGTTCCATGGCAGTCTTGCAGCCATTTTTAGGAGTATTGCGATGCTTATAGTGACTATGAGCTGTCTTCCTTCTCTTATCATAGATTTAGCAGAAGATTGCAGTGTTTTGTGCAATAAATAAACACTTAAAATAACGTCAACAGCATTTTTGACAGTTGTGGGCAGCACACATTCAATGGGTTCTATTCAGAGCATAATTTATACTGCTCACTGTGCAGAATATACATAATGCTCACAATTTGTTCACCACATTATATGTTAATATTTGAATAAGAACCGGTTTTCGGTTCCTAACCTACGACTTCATAAATCAGCCCTTCCCAAATCTCCGGACTCCGGAATTAGTTCCGGACCCGCCACGTTCCAAACAAACACGCTTGCAGGCAGGTAGGCAGGCACGCGTATACACAGACACGCGCGCGCGCGCCACACGCACATACAAGTGTGGGGTATGGGATCAGAATCCCGCCAAAAGTATTTCGGGCATATTTAAAATAAGCTTAAATTAAAGAATTTAAACCGTGAGTCAGAACTTTAAACACATTTTAAATTATATTGCACAAAAATAATACGTTAATACAAAGTTGCCCAAATCGCACACAAAATCGCACTGGACTTTCTGCTAAACCAAGAAATCTATTGATCCTTTTAATGATATAGATGAGCAAGCTTGGCATTTTATTCCCGCAATGCTCAATGCTCACGTTTTAAACACGTGGTTATACGTTAATTGATTTAGAGGCTATGCATGCATAGTAAATGTTAAGCCGTGTTTGTCATTTAAAAATATCTATATAATAATAACAACCCAATGCTAGCTTTTTCATTAGTATTTTAGTCACCTCTTCTGTAATTGTTCCTGTCTGTTCACAGTTTCAATTGCGTCTTATGTCAGTTGTAGGTGGCCATGATAAATATAAATTAAGGCAAATACAAATGGCATGGTAAATATAAATTATTTAACCAAAGGCTAAATAATGTAAACAAATTATAAATAAATGTGGACACAGCCATTTATTAAAATATACATAAATATACATACATTTCAGGCAGATTAGGGACCTTGAAAGACAGTCCAGAGACAACGGATTTTCACTATGAGTGACAGCAGCAGCGCAGCAACTCCACAGCTGCCAAGTCATTAGATTGTCATGACTAGCCAATCAAAATCAAGCATTCAAAAGTGCTGTGTAACAAGTCTCAAATTTGTTCATATGAGATTGTTCCTCAAGGGGTCGGGAGAATTTCTGTTGTGTTGTGACTCGATTCCGTTGTGTTGTGGCTTGATTGCGCTGTGAATTTATATTTGCTTTTTGAATTTCGTTTTGCTGTGCACTAGTGGGCCACTGTATGATGCAACTCAAAATGTTGCATTGGGAACAACTGCTTTCCTAGAGAAAAACATGTTACATGAATTATGCAAAGCAAAACTACGAATTAATATATTTAGAATGGGTTTGAAAACATTTTTTTCGATTGGGACAACTTTGTCTTTATGTATTAATTGTGTGCAATAACCATTAAAATGTGTTTAAAGTTCTGACTTAATTAATTTTTTCATCTATGCTTATTTTATTTTTTTATATTCCCGCAATACTTTTGGCGGGATTCTGATCCCATAATAGGGGACTGATCACGTAACAAGCGTTTATTGCTGTTAGACGCACATCGTTTGAATTGTTTTCAGTTGGCAGAGAGCGTTTAGCGCGCTGCATATGCGCCGTGCGTCTATAGTAGTGTTCACAGACTTCTTCAGGTTAATCGCGTAAATAAAATGTTGCCGTTACAGCCCCGCGAGTGCGTGATTTTGCTTTGCTGACGCAGCTCGTCTTTCTCTTGGTCTATCTGTACAGCGACCGGCAGAAAGTAAAACGTATTCAAACAACCGAACAAAACGGCGTTTCCAAAACTCTGTCACTTTTACAGACTGCCTGAAAATGGATGTAGTTTGTCTGTTAATATTTGCATAGTTTGTTTCTCAGACGGACATTTGTAAAAGTTACATTGATGAACTATTTCATAAACAGAAAATATGTAAATGAGAGCGTTTTTTGCCTATTTTGCACGCTGTATGTAACAGTTAATACAGTAAACGCAAGTACGACTAGATGACGTCATGAATATGATGATTAGCATGTGAAGAGTTTATTTTGCAAAAAATAACTTGTACACAGGAAGTTCAAAAACAATGTTTTTTGTGCATTCAAATTAAAATCAACGAAACGGCAGTTGGGTTCTTTTGATTTAGTAATAATATAAAATGCAGCTAACTAACACAATAAAAACATGATTTAAAATGTTTTTTTCAACTGAGTTATACGTTTTCCCAAATAAACTCTTCACGGAGTCGATTTGTTTTTTTTATTTATTTAAAGTTGTTTTAAATGTTTTTAAAAGTTTTGTAATATCAATTGTACCGGACCTTGGACGCTTTGAATGTAAACTTTGAGAACCCCGTCATAAAGCATGCCTATCTTTATTTAGTGGCATCCAGTTAACATTGCATTTTTATTTCATTGAATTAATATAATGTTACAATAAAATGGTACACTAGTAAAATGGTTAACCCTTTGTCAGCCGTATCGAAGAATAAAATCCCGGTTCAAGTAAATTTACCACATGAGAAATGTAAGGTCCATTGCATTGTGGCATGCACCCTTAGCACCTTTTAAATAAATGTTGCTGACAGTAGACGCTACATACTGCAGAAAGTCATATGCCACAGACACAGAGTCAGCAAAAGAGCACACAGAAGGCAACCAGATTAAAAACATACAACCAAAAGTTTTTATTAGTTAGTTTTGGCCTGACTGGGACCCAGGAGCACATCTCTCAAAGGTCATAGTGCTTCTCTGGGCCATCAGCCCCTGAGGTCACCGGGTCACACAGGAGAGATATAAAGTGAGTGGGAGCAGGTGATACAGGATGGAACAGAGTGAGACACACACGCACACAAGGAAATTCATTTCTTAAACTCATTACAAAACAGTATCAGTTCTTTGTAATACATCACTACATAGACAAGTGATGCAGTGGAGTTTAGAACAAAAACGGCAGGTAGGATCAGAAGTCCATATGTTAACATCACAGGTGTGTGTACTTGGGTTTGTATGTGTATGATATCATATGCATTGTACAGACACAGACAGTAAAATGACATGTTTATAGCAAGTTGGAGATACAGTGAACTTCACACAAAAAAACAGCATTAACTTGTCCCAGTTCAAACCTTCACCTCCCAAAACTGGTTATACCAATAAAAAAACCTATAAACAAATATATACGCAGTTTATTAAAACAATATGAAAATTATTGAAGAGAGGATGCAGGATGTAGTGTGAAAAATGGTAAACAGAAAAAAATCTGTGTGAAGAACCTGATCAGATTATTGTCCATACACACTTTCTCCCTCCAACAATTTTTTTAACATCACCTGTCATGTTTAATGTATGTTTCAGAGAGAGGAAGCTTCCGCAGAGGAAGAATAGAGCTCTTCAAGTGTCTAGCATTGTAATTTACTTTGGTCCAAGTCCCTGTGGAACAGGTTGAGGACTTGTCAAAATGCATAAATCGCATCACTAAAGTGTATGTGATGTGACGTTTATGAGCATACAGGCACCCTACCTCTTTTGTTGCGTAGTAAAATATTGCTCATTTCTAGAACCTTCTATTACCTCCTGTGTGTGACTGCATGGGTCATTCAGCTAGATGCAGTTTCTCGACCTGTGCCGACATGACGGCTTAGATATGACAAATCGGTTCTTGGGGACAGGTCATCACAGTTTCAATCACAAATTCTTCAGCTTTCCATGGACCATGTAAACGCTTAACCAACGCGACAGACTTTCAAGTAAAAGCATCTCAATCCCAGTCACTTCTACTTTGCTATGGAGACCTAGTCCCGGAATCCAGATCTTCAAAGCTTTACTCACAAACCAAAGTGCTAACACCTGACATTAAAGGCTCAGTACAAATGTATGTAAACAAAAACTACCACAGATTACTTAAACGCCCACAAATAGCATGTTGGCTGTGCTGTGCATGTCATATCAAATCAAATCGTGCCCTAGTCTTTCTTATGAGACACCTTATAAAATAGTGCCATTACAAAAATATTCTTTTAGGAATATGAGCAACAAAAGACACTCAGTTTTTTATTCCTCTCTGTTTCCTAATTGTAACCCTCCTGTCCCATGCCGAAACACAGAAAATGAGGAAAACAAATAGACATGCTGATAATCAAAGTTAACTAAATCTGATCTGATTCTGACTAAAAGCCCTATTCTTGTCTTATGATATATTAATGCCAAGTGTAAAAAACAAAGCAAAGACATTTCCTTCGAACAGTTTGCGGGAAACAAGACTTCGAACCCCAGTGAGACATTCCACACAACGGGGAGCCAAACTTGGAATCACACACAGGTCCATGAAATCCCAAGGAAAAAGATTCAGAAAGGTCATGAAAAAGAACAATTAAGATGGACCCCTCTACATGAACATCCTGAGGCATTCTGGCCCTGCAGATAAAACGCATCTGCAAAACAGTGATGCTATTCATTTGTTCCTCACCCAAAAATGGATATAGAAAGAGCAAACACATACATGCACACAAAATGGGTCGCGTGAGCCAAAAGCAAACAAACATCAAACCTCCCGTCAGCTGTTCTCTCAAAAGCGCAGACAAGAATGGCTCAACAAGAAAGAAAACGTCCACACTGTTCCAAAGTCGTGCCGAGGTGTGACGTTACTTTCAAGACGACGAGACAAAATAATGTAACATGTTAACGTAACAGACTATTAAAATAATCTAGACATGTGCAACTATCTCAGTAATACTGAAATAAAATAAGCAAAACCACATTAAAGCAAAAAGGAAAGAAAACATTAAAAGAAAATCAAAAAACAAAAGTTATCCGCTAACACGCCATGGTTGCTCCCTCTATTTAAAATGGAAAAGCATTGGTGGACTGAAAAAAACATAAATGGGACCAAATACAAGTTTGGAGATGTAAACCTACTTACGGTCGCACCCACTGACATTCACAGCTTTCAAGTGACTTAATAAGTGTGAAGAAAAAGAGTTTTGTTGACGTGTTGTTTGAACGTGGTAAAAACAAGTGAGCATTGCAGTTGAACTTGTTTTGCTCTTGCCTAATATGGTATTATTATCGCGTAATATGGCATTGTCACATCTATAGTACCCGAGAGTGTATATTTTTAACATCTCATGGTTCCCGTGTGACTTCTTTATCTCTTCTTCCTATGCAACTTTTACAATTTTATGTGCCTTGTCATACAATGAGATAAAAAAGGTTACAGAAACTAAGAGTTTACTGAAGTTGTTAAAGAATGCGGATTCGTTTCATCTGGGATTAATCGAAAATCGGAGCCCTCTCTGGTAATAGGCGAGGGACCCTCATTTTCCACAGTTAAAACTGCTTGTGAAGAATCTTGAGTCACGCTCACATAAATCTAATTCAGGTGTGTGAAAAGACAATGGGTGTCGATTGTGTGATTTTGTGTCTGCATGTTAGGGTTGGTCATCCAGAGAAAGAGATTTCCAGGCTGTTGTGGGTGATTCTGGGGTAGGAAGTATCGATCAGATTTGTAAACAATCACATAAAAAAGAATAACAGCAGCAAGCGTTGATAATGTAAAGGTTGGGTAAACAAACTCCAGAAGTCTGTAAAGAGTCCAAGACTGAGGTGCTCATGCATTCAGGAATGTTTTCCTGAGAGTTCCTCACTTTGGACAACGGAGGATGTGTAAATAAAAATCTAAAGGAAATGTGGTCCTTTCAGATTAAATGCCAGTGGAGAAGACAACATTGCTGCTGGGGAAATCCATCTCTTTCACACACACACAAACACACACGCACACACACAAACACAAACAAACGGACACACTCTGCTTGTTAAGGCAGTGGTGCTTGAGAGCTTGCCGTGGGGCTCAGGCTGGGTGATGGCAGTGGAAAAGCTCCAACACACGAAACACTGGAGTCTTTAGCTTTTTTATTCATCTCCGGCCTCTTTGCCCCCTCTCCCCTCAGCTAATCCTCGTATTCCTCTGCTCTCTTCTCATCCAGCCGTTCATCAGCTCCCAATGTTTTTGATTTGTCCTGGTCTCATTCATTCAAAGGACATTAGATTCGCTGGGACCTGTGATAGGCAGAAAGAGAGAGATTTGAACAAAGTTGAAAAAATTTTAATGTTGCATATGTTATACTATAAAGCTGCAGTGCGTCATTTCCGAAACACTATCTGTACTCAACAGTGAAACTGTTTTTACACAGGTTTCTCGATAACTCCCACCCTTTTGTTCACATAGAGAATTATTCCTGCCAGACATTGACACATTGGGCCATTTAAACAGAGAAATGTGAAAAAAACACAAAGCCATGACTGATTGGTCTTTAAACCAACATGGCATATGCGTCTGTTGAAACCATCAGTCTGTGCTGAACTCAATTTGTAGTTAAATACACATTTACAAAAGAGTGTTGGGGTTGAAGGGATAGTTCACCCCAAAATGAAAATTCTGTCATCATTTACACAACCTTTTATCATTACAAACCTGTATATTACTTCTTTCTTTTGCATAAGACAAAAGAAAACCGAACAACGATGGTACGCATTGACTTGCATTGGTTTTGTGTCCATACAATAGAAGTGAAAGGGTACCGCTGTTGCCAAACGGTTACAAACTTTCTTCAAAACATCTGTTGTGTGTGGAAGAAAGAAAGTCATACAGGTTTGAAATGACAACATTTTCATTTTGGGGTGAACTATCCCTTTAAAAAACGTGAAAGTAAGCATCCAGCAAAATAACAAGGGCCTTCTGGGTGGTGCAGTTTTAAGAATTAATTTGTTTTTGGAGCTTCAACAAAGTAAACAAAAATATAAAACATATAATTTTTATAACATTAAATATTTATGCGTGTTGGAAGTCATATACATCTGGCATGGCATGAGAATTTTTTTATTCATTTAAATAACTAAACATTTATTTATGAACCATGATTTTGGAGGTTATTATAAACTGTGAACTTCAAGTCATTATGAAAAAACATTTAATGCAATAGATCCCGCTGAAACCCTCAAGGACTGTCTGCAAATCTTTTCTTTCCTGAATCCGATTTGAAAAGGTGATTTACTTAAACCTGAGGACATCCACATACAATGGCTTCTAAGGAGCAATTATCATCAACAATTTTGCTTTAAAGGTCCAGTCAGTAATATCTAGCGGCAAGGTTGCGAACTGCAACCACCCGCTCACTCTACCCTTCCCTTTCGAAACACTACGACGGCCGTTCATATTGTATTTTCTTTAGTAAGTGAATGCTTTTAGCTAAACATAGACAAACCTCACCTGTTGCCTGTTGCTTTGACATGCTGCACTTAAATGTTTGAACCATAGTAAAGCATTCATTCTGTTCCCTGCCTGGAACTTATACGAGTTTCCTGTAAACACAAAAACAGACAAAGAAGAGATTTTAGAGAAAATACTTTACTATACAGACAGTACCGCCCATGCGGGTAAAGGGGATGTGTTTGGGTGGCTCTATACCGGAGGCACTTCGGTCAAACAGGGTGCAAAACTACATATTCACACAGAAGGCCTATGTTTAGGACGTCTGTTTCGTTCTCTCATACACAATTGAAAGCATGTGCACTGATTTGCACCAGATGAGCAGTACCAGCAGGTGTAAATGTAAATACTGCAATTGTTTTTCCCATGCTACTGCATCAAACCCTTTGGTCAGTGTTGTTCAGACAATTCTGTCAGAATATGAATGTGTGTGTGGATTGGCTGACTCACCGTGCTCAGAGTCTGTCAGCATGAAGACGTCGGGATGCTCCGGGTCATCTGCCATCATGGCCATCAAGCCCACAACAGGAACAGTTTTGCTGGCAGTCGACTTAAACTGTAATGAGACAGACAATGTATAACAATCACATATATTAAATAAATTATTTCATATATTAAATGCAAAAAGGTGTCTGACCATTGGATGACCTATAATGTACATATACAGCACCAGAAGAAAATAAAAGTCCGCTCCAGTTTTGAAGCATGAAAAAGACTGATAAAATGCCAAGACGCATCAAAGTTCTAAAAAGAAACAGGTGTATAAATATAAGTATTGTGTTTTTAAGCGTGAATATTAAAGTTTTTGCTGTATTTAAGATCTGCAAAAATTTTTGCAAAAAGTTTGTCCCGTAAATTTTCTGCAAATAGACGCATTTTTGTATTAAATTTATCTTGAATGTGGGAGAAATGTCGCTTCTGAACAGAATAATCAATACATCACTTTACTGAAATACATAACCTTAAAATAGTAAATAAAAAATTGGAAAAATAAGATTACAAAACTCATTTCTAAGGCTGTGTGTGTCTCCAATCGACACAGGCTTTTCATTAATTCTGTCATTGTGTGAAAGCTAGGCCCATATCATGATGTCATTCATCTCATCATCCAATGACTGCAACCAGCTGGTGTCCTTTAGCATCCAAGACTGTTTTTTCAGACATCAGGCATGCTGTTTGTTAGCATTCTTCATTTTTGATCCGTCCTGGCTCCTAAGTATATACCTCCTTTACTGTGTCACAATTCTGTGACCACCACCCAGGGCTTTCTGTCTGATTGACTCCATTCTGTGGAACTTTCCTGGCATACACAATGCATGCGTCTACTAGATACAGGCCCGCTGGACCATGAGACCACATGCCATACTGACTTCGTTACGTGGTGACGCATCTTGCTGAAGGTAAAAAACAAATATGTTTCCTTCCTCGTAAATGACGAATGTCATCAGTTTATTTGTTATGATGCAAGCTGTATAAGTCCCAGATGGACCACCCTTGGACTGTATAATGTATATCGCACGCTAAAATGCATAAGGCTGGAAATAAATCTACTTATATCAAATCTCATAAACTTGGAGCAGTATTTTTAAAGTCGAATACATATTAGTAAACCAAAAATATACTGTGGATTTTAGAACTACTATGATTTACTAAAAATCCAATACAATATTGATCTTGAATATTGAATGTTGTTGTGCATTGTATTTACTGTGCCTTATTGTCATAGAAAATTCTCAAAGGTTCCTTTTAGGCTAAAACTATTTATCCATTTCTCTTGGAAATTAAAAGACACATGACCCAGACAGGTTTCATGACACCTAACCACGTTCACCACAACCACTACGCTACAAGCTGTACTCATATTTTCCACCAGTTTATTTGTGTTGTCTGTACAAACCCTTGACCTTTGCACAACCATTTAAACAAACTTTTGTTGCATTGAAGTCTATGTTCTCAGAATGTCATCTTTATCCACACATAAACATTTTGAACTGTGACTAGTCATCGTCATGTTGGATGGCCACTTCCTATTAATACGTGTGCTTCTTGGCGACAAAATATAGTCAAGTCTTTAAGTTAAAAGGCAGGTTTAGTTTGCAAGAATGTGTGTGTGAAAGTATCAGAGAAAGTGAGGAAAACTCACATGCTTTCTTTCTGTGGCTTTAAGGGACTTAGCTGTATAGTAGTAAAGATGATTACCACAAAGAGCCACCCAATACTTAGTCCACGCTGCCACCTAGAGAGAATGAATGAGAATCAACATTAGTCTACACACAAACACAAGACACAGTTTGAGGCATCATATAAAAGTTCTAGGTTTCATTTAGGATTATGGTTTGAGTTTGGGCTAGGGTTATAGTGTTCATAACTAGCCAAGTGTAAACACAATAGAACTATATGGAATATCTTCAATTCGATAGATACAGTTATCCTGTGTGTGAGTAAGAGCTCCAACGGTATATAAAGATCAGATATACTGTTGTGGCAGACCAAACATGTGCAGGAGATAAAGGTCTCTCTGCCCCATGTCTAGACTTTAATGCGGTTTCTTTTAATGCTTTGGCACCATTTGAAGATTCTCTGAACAAACCAGCTGGGTTTGATGGAGCTAATAGATAATTGATTGACAGTTAAGAACCTTTAACCTAAACGATTAAAGACTGGGAGAAAAACTGTATACATTTTTTTATGTATCTTTTTTTACTTTTTGATATCTTTTGTTAGTTTTTCTATTCATTAATTTAGTCTCCTAACCATGCACAATAATACAGATAGTCACATTGTTTTTTTGATGAGATGAGATTAACAGCAGAAGAGAACACATGGCGAGCATGAGAGAAAGTAACTTGGAAAGATCAGAGAAGACAGGAGAAAGCAATAAGGCTCCAAGAGTTGGAACAGATATGAAGCTATTAAGGACTCACGTTTAAATACTAGAACACTTGACAGAGCACTACTATGTGGTTGCTGTATTAGTTCGGAGAGCTTTACAAGGGAAAATATTAAATGGAGTTCATATGGGATATAAATGAGGAGTTCAAATGGTTCTTTGCTCTCACCGTTGGCTTCTTGCCCTCCTTGAGGACAGTTTTCCTGCGCAGGACGCCCTGAACTGTGACGGCCCCTGGGTACAGATGCACGGCCAGCTCCTCAGACTCAGCAGAACTGCAAACACACACATACAGAGGATAAATCTACACACTGGGACACGTGAAACGTACACACACTTAAATATTCAGTAAATATATATTTAAACACCACACCCCGTGGTCATGATGTGACAAGAATGGGAGTGTTTGAAAGGCAAAGGGCCAGGGAAGGTGAGAAATTGAGAGAACTGATAAAAAAGGTAGCGTTAAAGCGACACAAAAAATCTGCCATCATTTACTGACCCTCATGTGGTTCCAAACCTGTATGACATCGAACACAACAGGAGATTTATTGCATATAGTAGCATATAAGCATTACTTTGTTTTATTGTATTTCTTCACATGTTCAGCCGACTTTTACACAAGTTTTGCAGAAAATAAAGGGGGGTAAATGATGAGTTCTCGTTGTTTGAGTTTACCATTCCTTTTAAACTGAAGCGATTATATTTACCTATATCGGTTTCAATAATTTTGTGTGAGTTTCTCTGACAGATGTGGGTGTACTTTTACACGATCGTAGCGAATTCTCCATTAGTGAAAACTAACGAAATCTTCAGCAAGAATGAATAAAGCAACTACAGCTAGGTATGGCCATTTTAGACATTTTGTCTTCACAAGATATAAATAATGTGAGTTCTAAATTACTCATGTTTGCGGCATACTATCATGTGCACATACTTAAAAAAAACATCTCAAAATAACACACCAAGCGTGACACACCACGGGTTATTTGACAAGAGAAAGCGTCACGGCCTGCGTTTTCCACACGGTTTTAGACCAAAATTTTAATCGACCCTTTGACTATCTACTTTACTTTTAAGATTCTCTAAAGGTAGATGCTTTGAATGTTTTGTCTTGTCTTGCAGAAGCAAATGCTTAAAAGAAGGACATAATCATTTACAGTAGATGACCTCTGACAAAAACTATATATATAAAACGTGCAAGTTGATACACCAAGCGAGAAATTCGCGCGAAGATCTCATTTGACCTACTGTTTGACGGGTCTGGATGCGTTTAAAACACTCACAGTCGCTTGATGGTTTTCACGTCACTTGCGGGAAATTAACTACATTTATCCCGCGAGTAAAAAAGAGCGTGGAACTCGACAGTAGACTGTAACACTTATATATGGGACACATCCAATTTTTAAACACTGCAGCAAGCGAGAACAGTTTTGTAGTAGAACACATACACGCATCTATTACAAAAATGTGAGCAGAGTGTGTGTTTGGAGAAAAGAAGGCAGAGCACTCAAGTTCATACTCCGGCGGTGGCTTTTGAACATTTCGATTGGCAGCAATGACAAGAAAATACGACTGAAGCTTTGGAAACAACACCACACACACGTGATTCAGAAAAAGCCCACCACCTGATTTCACAGCAGGAAAACACACACCAGCAGTACTGCACACAGCAGTCTGTTCTTTGTAGCTCATGGGGAGTCAGATAGAGATAGACCCTGGCAGGGTTGGAGGGTTGTTGAGTTACCTGCTGGGCCTGAGCGCTCCTCTGCAGGACATGCGGCCCACTCGGTTGACAGGACCCAGAGAGTGATAGAATCGAGTCCTGTTGGGTGTGAGTCATAGTGGGGCAGTGGTCAGTCACAGCCCTCACACACACAAGTACAGGCTGTGCTAGAGATCTGTACCCTGGACTTTTCTGGAATGTTCTAAATACTCTGGCTGGTAGCGTATAAAACAAAACAGCTGATATATACACCTCTGGGTCAAGTGATAAAAACTTTTCTTCCCTAAGATTGCTGATATAACTATAAAGATTTTCTAAATTACAAAATCCAGCTGATGATTTTTTTGAAGGTGGCACATCCGGTCAAATTCAGATTCAGAATCCATCTGTTTTATGAATGTCATTTTAGAACATGGAGGGACAAATAACTCAATCACCCCTGATGAAAAAATACAGCATATGCTGGTGAGGTATGTTTCGAAGCGATGTGGTTTGAGCTGGTCCTTAACTGGTCATGACCTGGTCCCAAGCAGCTAGCTCATCAAAGCAGCTAAGGGCCAGCACAGGACCAGCTTAAACCAGCTACCTTGCTTCAAAACAAAGTACCTAACCAGCATATGCTGTTTTTTTCAACAGTGACATGCACTTAGGGAAGGACTTTTATGTAGACCCTGTTCAGCATGGTAAACTAGCAATGTGATGCAAGCATGTTCTTCTACCCAAATCAATAAAAGCTGTAACAAAAGCTAACATTCTTAAAGTATTTTCCCTTTATAAGAAGTTTATCTCATTAGGAAGAGAGGTAAACCACTAATGAGGGAATTCAGCAGTGTTTTGGGGTAAAGGGAAAGCGTAAGCAACTGAAGAGTGCAAAACAAACTCTTTTGTGCCACATGTTGGACCAAGATCCATTTTTAACACATTTGGACTCATACAATGCAGATTCCTGCTAGAGCTCAAATTAGCCAAAATGCATCATGGGAAACTAAAAGCCTCAAAGCTAGTCAATGCCGTACTTTTTTCATTTTATGCCATACGTGATGTAATAATCCACCAAATTACAACACAAGAAAGAACTTTACAAAACATAACCATGTTAATGCAAATAATGTTGAAGATGACAAACATTCAATATGAAGAAGCATTTGGTGTGCCTGACTCTGTTTTACGTGGGTCAACAGGAACTGGGCAGGGTTACATAAGATTCCAGCATGATCCAAGACGACATGCTGTTTCCATATGTACTCACGTATGTGGTCATGTATGTGCACGTGAAATTGTCCTTGACAGTGTGTGCAAGTGTAAATGTTTCAAAAGACCCACCTCTCAAAAGCAGGCCAAGACATCTCTTCGCTGAGCTCTGACCCTTCACTGCTTCCTGAAAATAAACAACATCACAAAGTAAATCGAAAAGATCTGCCATCCTCGATTTAATCCAAATTAATTTGTCTGTGTCAGTTATACCCAGTGAAATGCCACTCGACAGCGTTGAGCTCTCTGCATGCCCTCGTGTGGGTGTGTGGCTTTCCAGCACACTGTCATCCAGCAGGTGTCTGGATCCAGCATTGGGGAACGTTGCACTTTTAAACTCTGCCGTGCTTGTTTTGTGAATAAAACTGCAGCAGTAGAACAGACTTAGAACGATTAGGGTAGATAATCAAGGCTCAAATTTAGCCCCCTATGTTTGACTTGTCTCAACTTTTAATGTGTAGGACTAGCAAAAGCATGGTAGAAGACTTTGATTTGTAAGCAATAAGCATACAATCTGACTCGAATGTAATGCAGGAATGACAAAAACGTACTTGTAGCCAAGGCTGTGGCACTTTCTGTGTCCATAAGTGATGAGGTTTCGGGGTGATGGTGGGGTGGGCGGGACTTTAGGCAGGGCACCCTCAGCAACATTTCCTCGACGTCCACATAAAGGTGATGCAGAACTTTCTGGACCTGTGCCGCAAAAAAAGATGGATCCGGGGGGGCACAGATTTTGTGACATTATATGAAATTGATCTTTTTATGCAATAAAACATCAGAAAGCAATGATTTTCCAGGATTGTATAACAGAATTGGTTCTGGGTTTAATTAAAATTCTAATTTTAAGATTATATGTTTTATTCTCTGGGCTGCAAAGCGATGCACTCTACACAAAGGGCACAACAAAAAAGTTTGAGAACCACTGATCCAGACAACTCAGAGCAGTAGCGGTTTTGGGCACGGGCGAACCAGGCAGTCGCCCGGGAGGGCACTTTTTCATGTCACATGGGGCGGCAGTAAAAAAACTAAAAAAATATACTCTGGGCCACCGAAGCGGTTGTCTATTATCCATCATTCATTCAGTGTTTGGGGAATTGGCAAATTGGCGTGCAGGGGATCGTTCACCTCTGGGTGACTGGGTCTCTCCCTCTAATGGAATTAGTGGGCTAAAGTCAGTCACACACCACCTCGACTTTCTTTCAAATAACGCACATTTTATTCATAATGTAATGAATAAGAATACAGGCCTATAGTTCCTGCACATGTTCGTTTTTCTGAATTGTGTGAAATGGCTAAGAATTGAATTGGTTTAGTCTTTCTGGGCACGACTCGTTTTGTGACGTCAGTGACAGTGTTAGGGGCGGGGGTTGATGGGAAATCTGTTGATTGTCGAGTGCCAAATAAACAGAGATGGACAGGAAAAGGTCAAAGCCATCAGGTGCACGATTTAGAAAAAAAAGAAAGAAGAAGAGGAGAAAGGAGGTATGCAACTATAATGTTCTCTCTGTGGTATGATTACTGTATCCATGTTGTCATCTGAAGGGATAATGTTAATTGTAGGTTTAATAACTCTTAAGTTTTTTTTGCCTTTTTGCTTTAATGCGTGCTATGCTTATACAACAAATTTGGTTTTAAGTCAACAAACACGAGATCTAATTTCACCATAATATTGTGCTTTGCAACAAAACTGTTACAAGTTCAGTTATTATTATTTATTTCCATCAGTTGGGTTAATGTTAGGCCCTGTTATTAGCAAACAGAATTTTCAAATCTGTAGGTAGTTTCAAAGACAAACATTTTGCTATTTATTTGCTACTTGACACATGTCATGAATATGAAGGAGGTTTTATGCATGTTTATGCCAACTGTCACTAAGTGTCATTCGCGCAATTATGACATTTTTAATGCAAATATTTTTTGTTTGAGGTCTTTGTTGACAACTTTACATAAACCAATACATCATAACCTGTCATAATTGTCATAAAAAACATGACATAGCAGATTAATTATTGAGCATAAGACGCTACTTGGCTTTATGGGTTAACATTTCATTAAACTGTCATGTTGGTTTTGACATTAGCTGTCATGAGGCCATTATAACTATGTTTTTTTCCAGTGGTACAAATAAAATGTCAGTAAAATATCATTAAGTGTTAATACTCTGTCAAATTGTTTTATAACACTGTCATGTATACTTTTCTTGACCTCAACTACAGTTTTCTTGACCTTACAATCTACACTGTAGATTTCATGACAGCCAATGTCAAAACCAACCACACCAACCGTTCAAAGGTGGTCTCGCCCAAGGTGCAATTCAATGTAGAACCGCCACTGACCCAGAGACACACAAAAGGGATATCTGTTTGTAATTTTAATGCAAAAATGGCGTAGTAAAAAGTTACAGTTATATGTCATATTACCAGTTACCCATCAAATACTGTACATAGTTTTGGGTTTAAACAACAGATTTATTACTTGTTGCTTCAACCACAAAGAATGTGGAATATGAGTGTTTCTCACCCGTGAGATCTTCTCTAGAGGCATTGGTGCGAGGTGTGCTGGTAGCTGGTGGCTCAATCTTTAGAGACAACCTGTGCAAATATACGCAAGCTTGAGTATTTATCAAAACGCACTTACACGTAACGTCCTGACATAAACACAGCCGCTGCTTACTTGTAATTGTCATCCTCAACAAACTTCTGTAGCTCCTCAATGTAGCGAACAGAATTTAGATACTTCTGGACATGCGGCAATACTGGGATATCTGTGACCGAGAGAGAAATTAATTCAGAGAGGTTAGTATTACTATTGAGAAGTGTTTCAGAGTTAACAAAAACATTAATGCTGAACAACTCACCGTATTCACAGGATCTCTGAAGATCTGAGATGATTCTCAGAATGTTGTTTATGAGGTTCGAGCGCTGCTCGTTTTCTAGAATGCTGCCAGTGGAGGGATACGCTGAGTCAATGTAGGTCAGGTCAGATAGATATATACCTGTAAAAATATAAAAAGAAGAGTTCAAGGTTAGCAAATATTTGGCTTTCTGTTTTGATGATGATGCGACTTTAGCAGAATCCGCATAAAGCAAACTTTATGTACAGGAGCAACGACACTATGGGAGCAACTATGGGAGTTCAGACAGCGGAGCTCATGTGCCTCAGATACAGTTGTATAATGAAATCGAGTAGGAACGCCAACTTCTTCAATGACAAGCTCTCTACATACTTTTATATATAAAGAATGCAAGAATTTCAAAACAAATAGTTTTTTTAACCATTTTATTAATGACTTGCTGTACCTCTGTAACAAATTTCATTGGTGACATCATTACCAAGCTTTTTTCCATTATATTCCATTCCTCCAGTCAACCTACTGTTTCACTAATAAAAGCATTGTTTTACATTCAATAGCTGTCCCTGTTTAGAAAAAGATTTATTTAAAGATTTTTACGCACACGTCACACCCTGACGGGATTTGCAGGTACAATAACTTAAATACGGACAAAAACGTATAGTAACTTGCTTAAAACACAATCAAAAACACAGTTCTAAATCTCATAGTGGATCCGACAGATATGACAGATATAAGAACATATACAAATCATTTAAGAGGAAAAACATCTTTAAGCAAATCACTACATATTCTGAATGACTCTGGTTTCGTTCTTTCCGTGCAGTTGGAAGGCTTTCTCAGACCCGTCAGGAGACTGCTTATTTCCTACTGAGTAAATATTTGGATTGGTGAGAAACATTATGTGGGGGAAGTATCTGCATTACAAAGAAAGATGTCCAGCTTCTGGGGAAACATTTGGCAGTATGTAACTGAACTCTAAAGCACTCTATAGGGAAGCGCTCAAATACAGATGAAAGCAAAGTGTGTTTGTGTTAGTGACTATAGGTTTTATCGTGATAAACTTTTCCAAGCAAACACTTTTTGACATTACATCAAAGCATCACTAAAAACCACAACAACACAAGGCACCAATATGATGACGGCAATAAGAAAAGGTAGAGAAAATAATGAGACAGACAAATCTATCCCAGAGACCAGACTGATTAAAAACAGACAGCGAGAGGGAGGGAGAGAGAGCATTGTAAGGGTTGTTTAAATTATCATTACTGTTCATCTCTCTGCAAATCAGGGTTAAGATAATAATTACAGACCCATGCCAGACACCCTGCAGCCTACACACAAATTAAAGCCACAGAAAGGGAGCCACGCTGATTTAAATAAAAGCAGACAGAGCCCGACAGAAACTTATGATGACACAATGATTTGATAAGTAACATTGAAAATCTGTAGCAGGATTGTGGGCAGATGCATGCGGACTGCGCTCAGCAATTAAAACCCCCAAAATCTGATTTTCGTCAGACAGTCTGACTCAAATCTGCTAAGTTATTTGCAGTCTTAACGGCAAAAACAAACCAGTTTTTTCTGACCCAATGGAAACTGCATCCATAAGGTTTAAAATCAAATTACGATTGACAAGCGCTTCAGTCTGAATGCTGAAATTGGATTCCAAGTAGTTTTTGGTCCCTTGGGATGCTTTCACACGTTTCACTGCTTTGAATTTGATGGATGGTGATGGACATGAGCAGCAACATACTTTTCGGTGTACCCTTTCCTGCCGTTATTACTATAACAATATGGATGTGCCAACTACACTGTTCGAATAAAGTGAATCATTTCAAAATAACAATGCAGTCCTAAAAGTCTCAGAATTCATGATTCAATTCTAAAGTTCAAATTTTTAATAAATCTAAATGTGTGTATTTATTGTATGCTTTACAATGTGTTTACTGTACAGTGGTTAGAACACGGCGTTAGAAACGCAAGGGTCATGGGTTCTATCCCAGGGGATTGCACATAGGTTAGAAACAAGTGTATTGTACAATGTAATGTAATTTGCTTTGGATAAAAGCATCTGCCAAATCAATAAATGTAAATGTAAAAAGGACAGAATGAAAACAGATGCAGCTGCTTTGTGAATTATCAGAAAATCAACGGCAAAAGTCACGAGGCATCTGACCATTTCTTAACAAATTTGACTGGATGAAGTTAAACCATTTAGACATTCAACTTCCATTCGAACACCTCTGTTGATATCTCGGACACAAACACAATTACTTAAATTCAAATAATATCATCAAAATAAGAAACAGAAACCTATTACTACTGTTACTAGTCAAACATTGAGAAAAGCCTACGAACAAAAAAACCAAAGCATTCAGTCAATGGTTCCTGTATAGTATTCTGAGCTTTTTGGCATGTTCATAAAAATCAACTTAAGAGTAAAAAATAAGCAAAAACATGAAGTTTGCGAAAACATTTACATTCATTGTTAAAATGTGTTTTTAGCTGTTAAACTTGTCTAAATAGTCTTTTTTAGTGGGCCTTGCTGGATGATCTTCTGGATGCATTAGACACTATTTGCATTCTGTCGTATTCTTTAACCATCTTTACGTGGCCACGACTTGTTTCACACAGACGCCATCAGTTCATAACAAGACCCAACCACACCCAAACATTCGTGACTGCACCCAAACAGCACCACGCTCGTAAATTCAGAGGAAAGGAACAAAACAATCTGACATTCTGTTGTCACTGGGCAGATGCTCCATCCGCTCCCCAATCACTCTTCAGTCATTTCCTACAAACATCTGAACGACACGCGTGGGAAGTTCAACCAGCGTTGACCTTTCAGGACTGATGAAAGCATGTGCGTGTGGTTTGACTAAATGCAACCCCTGCTGCTCGGCCATAAGCGAAAGCAGCTCCTCAGTCTCCACACAGACCGCAAGCCTATTCTCCCTGGGTTCAGAGAGATCTTCCCCATGTGCAGTCCTCTCCCCCTCCTCCCACCCCGAAGAACGAGAGACTTTATGTGGGAGGTGAAATTTTAGAAGGGGTCAAGTTATTCTGTCTCTATTTCAGCACCCGTTACATCAGCGGAGGGGTTAGGCCCTTCCCTCCCGATATTAAAAAAAAGAGAAAAAACCCAGGTCCAGTCCCCTCTTCTAATCCCTCCCTCCCTCCCTCTTATCCTTCATGAAAAACTGGAGTTGGTGTCCGAGAGTTCCTCAGTCTCCAGAAAGCAGCGGGGAGTTCCAGAGCAATGCCACTGTCGCAGAGCTTGTGACGGGAGCTCGCTGCTGGACTGTGTAGGGCAGGGTACACTGGGAATCCTGAATGAAGGAGTGCAGGGGAGGAGGCCTTAAAATCCTGGAAGACAGGAGATGTTTGCAGTTTTAAGGACTTTGGAAAAGCCCAGGGGTGAGTGAGGAATCACGGAAGACTACAAGGTTTAGTGGAGCAGACGGCAACAAACGGTGATCCTTACAGGAGAGGGACGGAGGACACCTGAGTAAAAGGTATAAGGAGTATTTCACTTTTTTGAAAACATTTTTTATATACAGTTAAATTCTTTCTTTAGTTCCAGCAGATCAAAGTCACACATCTTTGTTTGGTTACTTTTCCTGAAAGCATTCCTTTATATTAGTGAAAGGCACGGGTGGGCCGGTTCCGTCAAAGTGCCGTTCTGAGTTCGCATTAGATTACTTGTTATCTTGCTTTTCCAGAGTAACCCAGTTCAGAAAAGCATAAGAAAGATCAAAGATGGAAAAACCACCCCAGTGCTCCCTCTTTTGTTTGTTTCCTTCCCACAAAAGAGACGTTTCTGACTCAGTGGTTCACGTTGGGGTCATGCAGAAGAGGGCAAATGCATCTGCATGGGTGTGTTTGTTTGCTTGTTTAAAGTGATAGTTCGCCCAAAATAAAAACTATTTCATCGTGTATTCACCCTCTTGTCATTTCAAACCTGTAAGAGTTTCTTTCTTCCGCAGAACACAAAAGAAGATATTTTGAAGAATGTTCCCCCATTCACTTGCAGTGGTTTTGTGTTCATACAATAGAAGTGAATGGGAGCCAGTGCTGTTCGGTTACCAACTTTCTTCAAAATGCCTTCTTTTGTGTTCTGCGGAAGAAAGAAAGTCAGATAGATTTGAAATGTCAAGAGGGTGAGTAAATAATGGCAGAATTTTCATTTTTCGGTGAACTATCACTTTAAGTCCTGATCCCTCAGCATGTTCTGCCTACTGCCATCACAGAGATGCTAGCTATAATGAGGATGATGATTGCCTTTGTAAAGCAAATGTTGACTTGTGGATTTGGCCATATCTTAAAGACTGAGGTTTGCAGACTATTGCATTATGCAGTTTGTTGTGTAGACGTTTCTTGGTCGCCTGCTGCTCCCTCGTGGTTCCTCTGGCTAAAGCTCACGTCTTTGGTGGTGTGGTTCACTGATCGTCAATGTACTGTTGTGGAGGGGGATAAGGCAGCCTATTCATAAAAATGCTATTTTAAGAAAAACAAACCCACCATGACAAGGTCATTTTACACTAACCACTTCCTCATGCAGAAACGGCTAGATTCTCCCTACTACACACATGCTTGACAGTGGGTGCTCTGAAGACTAATCACAAACCCAGTATGCCTGTAGCTCCCCTACGCATAATGCCAAGCTGGCTCATAGAAATCAGCACCAGTAAAGATTAAGTTCACAAAAAGTTAATGTTGAATGTCGAATCAATAATGTTAAAGGCTTGACAAAATGTCCACAAACCTATCAATAAGAGACAAATAGTTGTCGACTTCATGCTCCTCTCATGGCGCGAATAATCAGCAAGACACTATGTAGTGTAGGAACACATCCTATGCAAACAGTTAAAATACATCATGAGCAAGAATACACAGATAAATGTTACAGGGAAACCAATGTAAAAAGGTTAAAGCCGTAAAAAATACTCAGAAACAGAAAACGTTCAAGAGTGCCTTCCTGTGTCATTACTCTTCAGAGAACATTCTGTGCTGAAGTTTTGGCACATGGCTTACCTGCAGCTCATGTAAAACTCTAACACTTAAAGATATACCCTAGACGAATATCACTTTGGATATATATGACGGTTGTAGGGGCTGCCTACAATTCAATCTTCATTCTTGTAAATACTGCAGCATAGAGATGAGGTTGTATACATAACATGTGAGACATATATGTGGCTGCTAGACATTCATTTTAGAGTACTGATTTATAACCCTTGTTTGGCAATTACATCATAGTTTGGCAGAGCAGTAATATTAAGAAAAGTACATTTAGTAACTTATTTTACAACTAGAATTTCATAATAGACATATGATTCAGAGCTTGCAAGGCAGCAACAATTGCGATAAAGGTACAGTTCACCCAAAAAAATTAACATTCTGTCATAATTTACTGACATCGAGTTGTCTGTACACATTTTTTTGTTCTGATGAATACCGAGAAAGATATTTGAAAGAATGCTTTTAACCAAACAGTGGTAAAAAGTGCCCCAGAACAGTTTGCTTTCCTACATTCTTCTAAATATCTTCTTTTATGTTTAAAATTTACAAAGCAATTTTTATGGTATAGTCAATGGTGTCCAAGAACTGTTTGGTAAAAAGCATTGTTCCAAATATCTTTCTCTGTTTTCATCAGAACAAATACATTTATACAGATTTGGAACAACTTGAGGGTGAGTAAATTAAGACAGAATTGCAACCTTTGGGTTCCTTTAAGCTTCTAAAACTCAATTTGAGTAAATGAAATACTGCATCCGATTTTTTGCATCAGACATTGCCATGTGTCATGCCATTCAACAAGTCAACTGTGTAGAAGAATCAACACATTACTTGCATTACATAGTGCAAAAGCGGCTCTACCAGTAAGTGATCTTAAGTTCAATTCAGAATCTTAAACCACGCCCACGACTTCATCAAATCTGTAGCCTACGTTAAGTGGAAAACTGAGAAGAAAGTAAAAGCATTGCAAGTTCTGTTATCAATTCTAAGAACTGAACAGCCGGCCTTGTTTCCCTCACACAGAAAGAACACTGTTGTACTACAAAAATAAAAGAATGACTTGTTCTCATCTGCAGCACTAAGGTAATGAGGAACATGTGGAGATGACCTCTGTCTGTTTCCTGATACAGAAGTCCAGGTTTTCCCACTCCTTAAAAATGTCATCCATTTAGCAACAGAGAAGCTCCATCTCTGACAAAGTCCAGTCCAGATAGACCTACCTTCATCTGACAGTCCTAACTATAGTCACTAACTTTCGGCCTTAACTAAAACAAAGTCCAATAAAAATACAAGTAGAAAGATCTCCGATGCAAAACCCCATAAAGCTATGCAGGATAGCAGCCTTTAATGTCTCCAATTGCAGCAGTTTTCTTTACAGACAGGAACAGGTAATGATTTCCTACCATCTGCCACTGTTGCTTTAGCACCAGGGGGCTTACTTCTCTTACCAGAGCAGAGATTACTTATTCTGAGGGCTTTCATGCCGATGCAAACAAACCAGCAGCAGAGATGGGCCCAGCACCAGGACTTACAGAACCTTTAAACTATTAATCACAAGCTCCCAATGGACCACTGTATCCAACTTTATAAATAAAGTTATTGAATATGCCTAAATCCGATTGGATGAGGGCTGTTACAATAGTGTCGATTTAACACCAGAACAGCACTGGGACGTGTTTATGTAATAGTTCTCAGAAACAGTACCTGTACGTGTAACTTTCATCACAGATGTTTAAGATACAATTTACCCCACCAAAAAAATCGTATATTTTATGAAATGCCTTGGGCGTTTTTTGTATACAGTATATACAATGGAAAGCAATGGAAGCCAATGTTATTTGGTTGCCACTATTCTTCAAAAGTCAGAAGAAAAATATACAGGTTAAGAATTGCAAAAGGGTGAGTAAAGAATTGTAATTTCCGTGTGAACGATCTCTTTAAGAGCACACTGAAGGAGGAGACAAACAATTACATTTTAGCCTTGTGAAATAAGGAATTGGTATTCAGGAGTCCTTATTGATGTTCATTATATGACAAAGAGTGGCCTGGACATCTTTCAAACACTCCCCCTTAATGCTTCACAAACAGTAATATAAGTGCTGACCAACATAAGGATGTGTAAATGACAGAACTTACATTTTGGGTGAAAATAGTAAGGGCATTATGATGACAGTGTGATATGAAAACAGGAGAAAGTTCTACTCCTGCTCTCCTTCCAGACCAGCTCATATCCTCACACGTTTAGAAGCACATTTCTATGGATAAAGCTTCTAAGAGGCTTTAAAAGTGGTTTAAACAGTGACTTGTGGGTGGTGATCTACACCAAGGACAGAGCCGTCCAAACCACCATCAGTAAAAGCCTGCGTTCTATCTTCTCTACATCCCTCAGCTCTAAACTCAATTTCAGTTGCCACATACCCTGCTCTCTCACTTCATGAATTCATTACATCATGCCTTATTGGTCCCCATTCTGCCAGCATTTATTTCCTCCCAGTTCTTTAAATGGTGGGATGAGGTAACAGAATACAACTTGGGGCATGTTGTCCAATCTCCGACTTCTTTCCTCGCCTGCAGTCTTGCTAAACTATATTTGAAGCTTTTTCCTGATTGAACAAAAGTGCGTCTTGGTTAACTGAACTTCAGGCCACTTGAAACATTCAGCTTATTACAAACATGTGGAGGAATAATTACAAACAATTACATCTGTACATGACGTAACTATTGCTCCAGGATACAGAATGTCAAGGTAATGATAGAAAGCTTCTGCATCTTTAATCCTCTTTCTCTAATGTGGTTCCAGTGGGTAGGGATTTTCTTAACGAAAGCAGGGTGAACTGTGGGAACTCTACTCAGACCGTTTATTCTATACGCTTACAGCTGTGTTATGTTCTGTATCCTAACAAAGGGAAGTTTCACCCATAAATGAAAAAATTGTACATCATGACTCACCCGCATGCCGTTCTAAACGTGTGTGAATGACTTTCTTCAGCAGAACATAAAAGAACATTTTAAAGAACGTTGGTAACCAAACAAAATTGGACCCCATTGACTTTCATTGTATGTGCACAAAACAAAAAGAAGATATTTTGAGAAATGTCTCAACTGACGAATGAGTCCTATACATCATGAGGTTGAATAAATGCTTGCATATTGTTTTCTCTTTTAGAACAGCCCAGTCAATAAATAAATACATTAACATTATAAATTATAACATTATGTTGCTATCTATATGGAATAAATGTTTTGTTTGCCTTGATTTCCAGTAATGCATAACAGCTATGAGAGTTTTCCGCTTTGCATCATGCCTAAAAACACCCCTCAGCTGTTATAAAATCACTGCAAAGCATGGCTTATTGCTTTAACACAGTGTGGAGCACTGTGTGTGGTGGTCGAGGTTGCCCTAGGGGTCACGAACCCTCCCCACCCTCAATTTCAGCACCGCCTGTCCTTCAGTTGGCCCTGGTTTTCCCTTCCATATCTAATTCCGCTTCTCTGTCCATTGTGCTCTGCTTTCCCCCTATAGCCCATCTCTCACGTTGTTCCGCTTTCTTTCCTCTGATGGATGTTTTCGAGGTATAAGTGTTTGCTAGGCTGGTTGGCGTCATCTTGGGAAAGTCTGACAGCCAGATGTGGAACCTTTCGATATATTTTTCAAAGGCTGGGAAATACATTCTCTTTCAAGGAAAAAAAACAAAAAACATTCACATGTCTTTCACCACCGCCCCGATCAAATAACACCCGTATCGTGTGAAAGTGTGTGTAGATGTATATGATAGAACCGCAGCGATGCCTGTTGCCGCACGAAGGATTTAGGATGATAAACGATCAGGACCATTTTATTGCTTAAGTATTTGCAGTGTTTTATAATCACATCTGTGCCGTCATGAAACCACAGATACATCTCTTCAAATTTCACACAGTTCTTTGTTCACTTGACTACATCACCTTTTTTTGTGTCTAAATATACGAACGTTCAGAGGGTTCGAACTGGCCACAAGTAAACATGAACTAACGCTGGAATGCGATTAGAGACTAAAGTAATTTAACTCCCATCAGTCAGAGTTGTGGAAAACATGCTGCTTTGAATATTCTGTTATTCTGTTTGTCTTTGCGTTTTCTTGGTTTACAAACAAAATAAAAACCATTACAAGCTTTGTTCTTCCTTTCATTGCCACTTCGCCTGTCTCTACGGAAAACAACGTTTTTAGACGCTTCATTTCCTTGTCTAAATTCTCCGAGCAATAACCTTTCCTCTCATAAAACTGCTCAAACTGACTCGCTGACTAATAAAATTTGCGGGAAAAAATACTGTTCCGTACCCACGCTCCCAATGCGTGCTCCAACACTATTAACCAAACACCTTATATTACCCACTGCTTTCTAGTTAACTGCTTATATGGCTCTCAACTGCCCAATGAAAGTCTGACTTAAAACAGCTGAGCAGATCCTTTCAAAAGTACGTAAATGCTGAAATCAAAAACACTTGGGACATAAATCCCACAAAAAACACGGAGGACAAACTTCATAAGTCAGTCACAATGTCCTGCCAGACACCAAACGCTAAAACAAAAAGCTGTGTGCTGTGAAGCAGAACACAGGGTGGTTTACGAAGAAAAAGCCAATGAGCTAATGACTGGAGCTCAGATCCGTCGCAGCACAGCCACGAAATAACACAGCGCCTGATGGCCCACAAAAGGAAGCTTGGTGATCGAATGGATGAATGTTTAAGGAACAGTTTGAATGTTCAGCAGTTTTCCATTGTCTATATGCATACGCAAAATAGATCCTGATGTCAACACCCGCCACACGGAGTGTTATTAAAACAAAGGATTTCTGACATCCGTGTAAGACAAGCTGCTGTTCTGGACATAATTAGCGTTGATGTATGTTAATCACATTGAGATTGAGATAGTGTCTGTGATCACTAAAAGTGAAAGAGAGTTGGCGAAGCTCGCTTCCAAGTCAAAAGAATAACCAAAACTCGGTAGCTACCCCTCTCTCTTTCTTTCTAAGCTGAGGTTAACAAAAATTGAGGAATAAAGGTTTTGGCAGCACTCTGTAAAAATATGGAATAAGTGAGACTTTATTACTAAAACAAATGTGTCCAGGCGAATACCCTTCTTCTGGGTGTTTTCAAACAGGATGACCAAGAAGACAAACACAGTACCGAGGAAAATCTGATTTTCTGTGCTGAACTTTAAAAAGAACTCAGGGAGTCTCTTTAAATAGGGGATGTTTGTACAGCAGTTTCCACAATGACATTGTCATTAAAAGACCACAGCTGGGAGGAACTACTGGGATTCGGTCTTTGACAGGCGCAATAACCAACGTTCGCACGCTCATACCCAACAAAGACATTAATGTGGATTAAATGTGCTGCATAGACTGCCCGGTGACATCATGACTTTGGAAAACACCAGAGGAACCAAGGGGTATCATTGTAAATGATGGCTAGTAAAAGCACACGTAGAGCCAATTGGCCGAGGCAGTGGATGGTCACAGTTGTCCGCACGGCACCAAAGATTATGAAATGATTCATGGGAACAGTGAGTGTAAAGATTTATGGATGGAAGGGACGTGCCGTGGTGCAGGTGCTCAACTTTGGCCAGTTCAAAAGCCAAATGAATGCGTTTCTAGAGTTTGAAAAGCAATTTATGATATTAATGTAAGATTACTAACTAAATAGTTTTACAAACTTCTGACAACTAGTTGAAAACCTAGTTGTAAGTGCTTTGTACAGTGAGAGACCTGTGGCTGATTCCGATTTAATTCCGGTTTGTCAGAAAGGGGAATATTGGATTGACTTGCAATGTCATGGAAATGTTTTATTACACCCTTAAATAATCACTGGGTTGTTTCATTGTAAAAAGTATATTAATCCCTTTATGCAAGTGACAACATTAAATATTACAATCTGCTGCAATTATTTATGTAAAATAAATAATACTGAAAACAAATACTATAATATTTTTATGACCAGTAATTCATAATCATAAATATTTCTCATAATCATAACAGCCCTACTTCAGATGACATCCATTGTTTTCAACAGCTTATGTGTTGCATGAGATGGCACTCATATTGCAACTGATCTGTTTTACCCGTTGAGCTACGGAAACTGAAAATTGTTAAACATGAATAACAAAACAGCTTTGTTACATTACTTACAAGGTTAAGTACTGAGGTAATAGACAATGTACTATATATCAGCCAAATGCATGTTCACATTGTGTGCGTGAAGCCCAGCACATGTGTTAGCTGTCCATTACTCATTACATCATTAGTAAAGAAAAAAAGCTGTTGACTGCATAATAAAGACAAATGCAACCCTTTCTCCATTATTTGGCCTATCCTCACGGAAGCAAGAGAGACTGAAAAAAAACAAATTATCAATCCTCTAACATTTCGGTCCACTGCCCCCGACATTCCCACATCTGTTCTGGATTTGTAAGCTGCCGATTACTATCTCCGAGCCAAAATATTCAAAAATGTTTTCTCCCCGTAATTGTGAAAAATGACAGGTGGGAAAACGGTTGAATTTATGCCCGATGGACATTCGGATAATTAGGCTGAGCGATTAAAAATGAAAGTGATGAAAAGAAAGATGGACAGAGCTAAAAAAAACAAATCAACACATAGCTGGACAGCACAAGATCTTCTGTTCCCATGAAGTCAGGTTCAGGGCCAGGTGCGTTGTGTGGCAGGACAGCCAAATAGAAGATTATATACATGACCCACTTTCTTCACTTCAGCCCAGACGGTTCCTTTAAAACCTTGTCTTCTACTTCTCACTGTCTATCATCTCTTTACTCCACACAGTGTGGCTTTCAACGGTCTGTAGCCTGCAGTGTCAGATTGCTCCTCCGTGCATGATTCGTTCAACCCAGATTAGGCCGTGTTTGACAGTAGCTTTCATTTTACTTTGAAAAGAACAGCCAGTCTTTTTTAAACCCAGAATTTTAGGTTCCATTTAGGTTACTAACTAAGAATCAGAGAGCAGAACCTTCAGGAAAACATGAAGTTACCAACATGTATGGGGAGAAAAAACGACCAAGTTAAACAGAGATCAATTATCAATAGAGGCCCACACCATTTATACACTCTTAAAATTTGTGCTTTGCACTCTCAAAATACAGGTGTTTTTTTGTCTAAATGGGTCCATAAAGAACTGTTAACATCTGAAGAACCTTTCTGTTTTTACAAAAGCTAATTTGTAAAGGAAAAGGGTTCTTGAGACTATAAAAAGTAAGAAAGGAATGGTTAAAAAATGGTTCTTGCAGTGAACCTTTTGTAGCATATTTAGTACATTTTTTGTAGTTACGTACATTGAAGTTAAATACTGCAATTTATCTCTGTGTTTAACAAAAATTCACTATAATTTAACTACAATAAAAGTGTAGTAGCAATGTTTTTTGACGCAGTGATTACCATTATTATAACCAGGGTTTTACTACGAATACCAAGCAAAATCATGGGGCATTTGTGGTTAAATATGGTTCAGCCATAGTAACCATGTTTTTTGGTTTACTTAGTTAAATAGTTAATTTTCATGATTACTATTTATCAACTATTGTAACCGCGTTTTTGTTGGTTCTTCTATTGGTTCATTTTCTAATGGAAGGTTACATAGACTGTATCAAATGCAGTGATTTAAGTTCCAATATGTAATTTCTTTTAAATTTTTTGAATAGTTTGCAAACAGTCTGTTACTAGTACAGAGAAATTAAAAAATGTTCAACTTCAGCAACAACCCACCTTCCCTTAATCATGTCTTTTCCATTTAAATCTCAGTGTGCCACTCAGCTGATATTGAGCACAATGCGGTACAATTAGAACTGTCCACGGTCTGCAGACATCCAGAGTTGCGGAGTTAAAGAATCAGTGTCTGTATAAACAGCGAGTGGCATGTTAACGTCTTGTGCTTTTGGGTGTTGATGAAAAGCAGATCTCAGCGAGGAGAGAAAGATGATACTTGTATTAGCTGAGGCTCCTGAAGAAAGTTGCTATGCCAAATTCTAAAACCACGTTGGGCTACTCGGAGAAGAGGCGTGCTTAATACTGTATCCTTCAGAGTGAGATGTAAACCAGGATGTGAGGGCACCCAAGAATGTAAACCCCTGGAGAGATGGTGAAGGGGGTAGCAAGTTGCAGAGCAGAAGGTGGAGTTGTGAAGCATTTGAATGTGGGAATGTGTCTGAGGAGGACGAGAAGCATCTGGACATGGACTCAAAGGGTCTGTGTGTGTGTAAAGTGTTTGGGATGAAACCAAGCTGTAGTTCAGGGTGCTTGTGAGAGCAATAGGGGCAAAGGTCCGATAACATGTCAATCTGCTAAAACACAAACTTTTCAAAGTTGCATTCCACATTGAAAAAGCACCGTTTGGGTTACGGAAAAAGCTGTAACCCAAAGACGTCTTAAAAGTCTTAATTAATTAGAAGTTGTCTTTTGCACTTATGTCTCTGTCTAGTACTCTCACATGCAGCCTTTTCCTGCTTTAGTCTGCGTTAGCTATGTTTATATATCTGTCCATGACTCACATATGCTCTCCCTGCCATTATGAATTGCACAATCTAAGCTAAAAACCAAGCATATTAACACAAACAATATAAAATAATAATAAAATGGCCCTCATGAAGCGAAGGTTAAGTGAGAACTCCTGGAAGAGATGCTTAGAACACCAAATGCTGATTGTTACAAGAGCTCATGTAAAACAAATGAAATCGAACTGTAACAGTCAGAATGATCGCTAAATGATGGCTGCTTTTCTTCTAACAGGTAAACATTGGATTTATCTGGAGGTGAAGGAGCAACAGAAGAAGAACAAAGAAATCCCAAGACTGGAGAGGTGATAACAGAAGCAACCATGAGAGGCGTAACATGGAGCATGGGCATCGTGCTCTGCCTCTCCCTCTGTTTGGTTGACAAGAGTCACTCAGAAAATGAACTGCAAACAAGACGACGCCGGGCACCTGCAGACGATCCCAAGAGGTGTTCTTACACTTTCTTGGTCCCCCAGCAGAAGATCACAGGTCCGATCTGCGCCTCCGCCACAGGGCCTGAGGTAGACAAGGACCGGGTGACACGTATGGACATCGCTGACGTGCGGGAAATCTTATCCAAGCAGCGAAGAGAGATTGAAACGCTGCAACTTGTGGCAGATGTGGATGGGAACTTGGTAAACGAGATGAAGCTTTTACGCAAAGAGTCACGTAATATGAATTCCCGTGTGACGCAACTTTACATGCAGCTGTTGCACGAGATTATCCGTAAAAGGGACAACTCCCTGGAACTGGCGCAGCTGGAGAACCGGGTTCTAAACGTCACCACAGAGATGCTCCGCTTGGCATCCCGATACAAAGAGCTGGAGCTGCGTTTCGCAGGCCTTGCCGCCACGGTCAACAACCAATCGGTATTGATAGCCGCTCTGGAGGAACGTTGCCTTAGTGGATATGGGCGTCAAGATTTGCCGGCAGTGCCGCCATTGGTGCAGGTGGTGCCAGAGAGCATTCCGATCAACAATAACCGTTTTACCAATGAGATCCAGAGAGACAACAACAACCGAGCTTTTCCTAGAGGATCCCGCATGGAGGCTCCAACCCCTGACCCACTGGGAATCCCTCCACCACCGCAGGGCACCCTCACCACAGATGGTAAGTCAAGTCAGGTAAATAAATAAATAAAGTCATACAGGTTTAAAATGAAGAAGGTGTTTGCAAATTCTCTTAAGTAAATGCATCTCGATTTAAATCATTTTTAGACATTTGTTCTGTAAAACAGGCGAAGATATTTCTTAGATTTCAGTTTTAGTTAAGAAGTAAAATAAAAATTAATAAAATAAAAAGACCAGGAATGACCTATATGTGGAATGACATATGACAAGGTTCTGAAAAGTAAACAATATTTATCATTTAAACTTTTCATAATCTCACACAGATGCATGTGGGAAAGACAAGTTCAATTGTCATGCCATATATCAATCTTGCTTCTCTTCTCTATAATAAAAACGGAAAAAATAACCAATGCCACCAAATACGGTATAGTGTTGAGTCTCTGCTGGTGGCACAATGCGTAGCCCATGACATAGTGAGACTCAGGGATCTCAAAGCAGTTCTAAGATCGTCTTTCTGTAAACCATGAACAAATAGTTGAGAACAGCTTTTGCAGTTTTATAATGCCAAAATTGCTGAGACAAATCCCAGAATCCTCTGTAACGCTCTTGCTGAGTCCTCTCTGGCAGCCCATGAAAACAAAAAATGAGCTCACAGATTCCTAAGTGAACACGTGCAAACATGCACCCACAAACTGCTCCCAAAGCAATCTGAAGAAGCTTAAAGGGTCAGACAGTGAACCCAGACTGGTGGCTGGGCTTTCGTATCTGGCTTCTTTATAACCAAAGCAAAAAGCACCTGTTACGTGAGAATCATAGTGACAGTAAGAACATGCATCGTTGAAAGCAACAAGATCCTCCCATCTCCAAGGTGCTCTTTAAACCCTGAAGTCTTCGAAAATGTCCCCCCCACACATATAATATAATAGAGAGATACCACCTCTGCCAAATCTAAACATGAAAGCAATTTGTATGATAATGTGTTATGGGAAAACAAAATAAAGAAAAGGGTGCATGCAGTTGGTATGTCTCCCAATGAAAGCATTAGAGATCAGATGGCAATAAGAGAAAATGGATTGAAATCTGTGGAGGCACTCATGAGCACATCCCATTAGGCCTTCTTATTATGACTACCAAAATACAGAAAAAATATAATGAACAATGTATAAAATTCATTCTGAGAAATGTTATTTAATATAAAAATAAATCATACACAACCTTGAGCAAAAATTAATAGGGGCGCATGCTGTGCTGCGAGCATTTAGCAGTCCATCCTTCATCTTAAGGACATAAAAACAGACACAAAAGTACCAGAAAAGTGTACGATTTGTGATCTAAATACCAATTTTACTATATAAACAAACTGCAGTAACCTAACGAGAGACTGATGACGTGCTCTCCGCTGCTTTATTCCTATTGGTAGTCGCTCCTGAAAAGTAGCTCATCATTTGCATAAAGTTGAGAAAATCTCAACTATAATGTGATGCTAGACACGCCCACTTTCTGTCGCCAATGGTTGCTTGTGTCGGCGGTTCTCCATTTAAATAATTGACATCGCCTTACTTTGTCGCTGGTGGTCTGAACGGGTGTAACTTTCAGTCAAATTTAAAACCATGAACCGGAACTTTAACTTTACACACAGACAACTAGAAATGAAATTATGTGTTTTTTGGTATTCACACACAAACTCTCCTCAACTCTACACATAAAAGAACATAAAATCTTGGAACTTACAAAAAATCCTTCTTGGTGCACTTCAAGAACAATTTTTAACAGAAATTTTCCAATACTGAAAAGGTTTATGATCAAGAATTTCTTCAACAACGTCTGCCATCTTGGAGGAACATTTCAATAGAGATTCTTGGCCTATCGTAGACTATGAAAAACATATGTGATACTGCTTTAGAATTCAACAAAAACAAGGTATCTAATAAAGGCAGAATATTGCCGTCAAGTGGTATGAAACAGATTTCAGGAGTGCACCAAGAATCTGCAATAGTTACAGAAAGACTTTGGCAGTCAGCTTTTTGTTTTTCACTATGATTCCATCCAGCCTAAGAATATAACAACAGGATTATGCCACGGTCACACTAGACATTGACAAGCGAAATGAAAAATGGGTGGCAGCTATTTCTCAATCTTTTACATTTCTGTACCTAGAGGTCAAGCTGTGATGTTTTGATCTTCTATTGCTCTCACGCATTCACGTGACGCAAAAATTTGCAGGTTCACCAAACTTGAACTTTGCTAATGCGAAATCTCTTTGGATGGGCTTTCATTTCTGGTCTGACATATTCGCATGTGTATGAATGGAAGTCAAAGTAAAGAAAAGTCAAATGTGACCGTGGCTTTGGGGTTAGGCACACCCACCCAAAACTGCACTTTCTCTCTCAACTTTCATTAAAACTATTGTGCGCTCATTTTCTGCACCACCATGTTTGTTTAACATGTCATTCATCTTCTACCAATACTCACCTGGTTTTAGAAAAGACCCAATGTCTTAAGGGAAAAAAAACAATTTAACCCTCAAACTACAATAAAGAGCTTCTGCTGGCACGGCAAATACTGTGTGCGGGCATGTGCAAGTGTGATGGTTTTGGACCACTGCCTTTGCGTGTGCATAAACATCAGAACCATCAGACATTTTTTAAACACAGCCTTGATATTACGCTTTCTCCCATTCAGTTTCTTACTCGTATATCAATCACAATATACAATCTCCACTGCTTACACAGCAGATCTACACAATCAAACCAAAGATAAAATCTCTGAACTCCCAAGCAAACATCTCCAGAGCGGGAAAGAGTTCGGCCTCAAATTCAGCCAGTGCAACTCAATAGGGCCTGAATCTCCCACGACTGACCACTAATGACAGCTCACTATAGACCACTTTACCCAAAACATGGAGAATTACGACCGCAGCTAACCGAACCACAACACTCTTCTAACCTCTAGGGTTTTACACCATTGCAGAAAAAACACATTTTGCTGATGAAGTTGTATCATTACTACAAAAACAGAAGCTGTTCAGAGAATGGTTTCAGATGAACTCCAAGCAGCAGCACTTTTTAAGGGTCCTCTTGGACCCAAGCAGTGTAAAATCCCTCGCCCCCACACCGCTCAAAGCTAACCGGCACAATGCCTGTCTGTGTGAGCTCAAAGACTGTCATTCATTGACGGGCGGTCAGGGCCACACTGGGACCTGGCTGGTTAACACAGCTGTTTCAGCACAGCTAGAGCTACTGAAGAACTTCCTCTGTTCGAGAGGGAACTCGCTTTCTTACCTCCTCTCTGGCTCACCCCCATATGACTGATAATGATTTTAGCTTAAGCTCCACGTGAAGAGGAAAATGACAAATGAGTGGAAAATAACCATTGGAAGAGGGAGTTACACAAGGCCTTAGCTGGTGTCTGGGCATGGTAACTTCATTAGGACAAGGCAGGGTATTTATCTCTCCAAATTTGGAGTTCTGGGACACAAAGATGAGGTAGAGAAGTAGTGAGGGCAGAGACGACCAGACCTCCAAAGCTCAGATGACTCTATAGGGAGAGCTTTTAGTTAAGACAACAGACTTACAATGCTTACAAAAAGAAAGGATTCTTGTTTGAAGCTTATTTGATTGTGCAATTCAACTATTCCAATACGTATTATTTTAAACCGTTTTTCATTGTGTAAGCATAATCTAAAACCCATTTTAGAATTCTCCTTGTCTTCCTCAGGTCCCTTCAAAGACTGTTTTCAGGTGCGACAGGCGGGGCATACCACCAGTGGGATGTATCTTTTAAAGGCCGAGGGCAGTGATAGACTGATTCAGGCTTGGTGCGAGCATAAATTAGACAATGGAGGCTGGACTGTTTTTCAGCGAAGGAAAGATGGTTCGGTGAACTTCTTCAGAAATTGGGAGAACTACAAGGTAAGGGTAGACCATAATGCAACACTGATTCAATAAATTAACTGGAAGTCAAAGAGTCCATTTCTGAATGTTTATCCAATTTCAATCAGTCTAAACATCTGATAAGAAACCGGGAAACAATTCTTCCCACCGTCTGCATTTACATAACTGCGGTCAGGTTTCTGTGTACACGTACATTTGTGAGAAAGATGGAGTGTGTGATGAGTTTTATCAGTTCTTCTCAGGAATTTAGTAGATTAGATAAAGATATCTAATCCATTTAGAATTTAACAAAATAACAAAAAATTTCTTCTATTTCTTCTGTTACAAGTAGTGAACAAGCAGACATGGAGTGGTACATTTTTTTACGCCCAAGGTACTTTTTTCCAAGAGCAATGGACCGAAAAACCCAATGGAAAAATCCAGTTATACTTTAGAGTAGCTCTGAAATCAATCCCGGACTTCACTGATTTAATCAAAGTTGACTTGCCTTTCTCCTACCAGATGAGTAAATTAAGTTCAGGGTTGAAAAAGAGGCCTTCAAGAGGAATTGACCGTGTTGATACTTTAACACACTTTTCCACTGACAAGATACCAGTGTTCATGCCTAAATATGGAGCCACTCCATGCGTTCACATTTGCACAAATGCTGGTCTAGACCCAGAAATTGGCTCTGTGCTTGTACTTAAAATCTTTGGTATAGAACTAGCAAAGTATTGTTGTCAAGAGGCCAAGCGAGAGATGCCACATAACAATTCCAAACCAACAACTCTGGCAAGATGTACACTAATAAAATAAAATTGCTTTCCATTATTATAATTTAAGGGGTTTCCAATGATCTACAAACATATTAATGCTCCCTGTTTGTCTAAAAAAAGAATGTGTTATCTAACTGCAATAAATGTATTGTTACAAAGATGCTAAATAATTTTAAATGCTAAAACCTATTGGAAATGTGCCTAAATAAATAAATCCATCACATGAAGGGATGACTCTGCACAGCTGGGGTAATGCACATAAATCCATGTTTCGCTCAGGATTTTAAATCAATTATGTTGCCTTAGTTCCTCTGGAAAAAAGATCAAACTCTAGCAGCTGTCTTTATAAATGTTTCTCTACATTCCCCTAATCTACCCCACAGAAAGGATTTGGAAACATTGATGGAGAGCACTGGCTGGGCTTGGACAACATCTATAATCTAGCCAAGCAAGGGGATTACAAACTGCTGGTAGAGTTGGAGGACTGGGTTGGGAAGAAGGTGTACGCAGAGTACAGCAGCTTCCACCTGGAGTCTGAGAGTGAGGGATTTAGGATAAGACTGGGCACCTACCAGGGCAATGCGGGCGACTCGCTCACAAGCAACAACGGAAAACCTTTCACTACACTTGACCGGGATAAAGACGCCTTTACAGGTCAGACATACAGTTAACAGTCAGCTAGAGGTTAAAGGCCATATCTCCAAAGCTATTACTGTTTAGAAACTAAATTCTGATTCAGTTTGGATAATGTGAACAGAATCTGGAATAACATCACCACTTATTATGTGTATTCAGTATTTTGATAATAAATTAGCACCTAACATATGCGTCATTGCAATATTTTTGGAATCCCAGAAAATTTCACTGTATAAAATGTAAAAATTGTAATTGAAATTCAGTATCTATTCATACAAGGCATAACTACAATCTCTTTCATCCGTCTTTCGTTTCTCTGCAGGCAACTGCGCTCATTTCCACAAAGGTGGCTGGTGGTACAATGCATGTGGTCAGACGAATCTGAATGGTGTGTGGTACTCGGGTGGCGTATATCGCAGCAAGTTTCAGGATGGAATCTTCTGGGCTGAATACGGAGGCGGGTTCTATTCACTCAGATCGGTCCGTATGATGATCCGACCAATAGACTGAGATCTGCCACAAGATGCCCCGCTCTTTAACAGATGACCCCAAATGAGTCCAAAACCCTTGAATGTACTCATAATTCACTTCAGCACTTATTTATATCCACACAATCATTTTTGTGAGGACCGATTATGTATAGCACAGTATAGTCACCATAGGTACAAAACAATGTACCGATAAAAAACATAAAAGCCAACGTATGATGGAGTGGAAGGACTTGAGACTGACTCTTACAAACGTCCTCTTGGACACATCTTGGAAACCGATGGCCCCACACAAAGATCACATACTCTGAAACTCTCAGTTACTGTCGGACAATAGGGACATGGTGAACTTAAGCATCTTCTGGTCCTCTTCCCACCTCTTCCATCTATTCTCATCTTGTTTTACTGTCCTTGTCCAACATTCCCCTTTATCTTCAGCTTTACTGGCGATTTATTCCCTCTGACTCTTCCTCTTCTTGGAAGTGACACCAAAGCCACAAAGGCTTTAATTTAAAGATCTTCACCAATCTTCATTTCTATCACACACTTCACTGACGTGTATATGTTACAAACAGGATCGGTCACTGGGCCGTACAGTTTGTTGACTTTTATCCGTAATGTTGGTCTGTAAATATACTGTTTGTATTGTTTGTTTTTGTAAGAGCTAATTTAAGGACTCACCTCCAATCCAATCTCATTAATTTGTTATTTATACATCTGTATTTATGACAGTTATAATAGTCCAGTTATCTATTTAACCCTGATTTTTATGTACCATTGTGCTTTTAACGTGTATTATATTTGGCTTCAGGCCTGTGACAAGCACAGAATTAGAAGGGGATAAGCATAATATGACACTAAAGTTTAACCAATTCAAGCCAATTCATACATCTTTTCCTGGCTCATTAACATGCAAAATCGAAAAAGAAAAAAAACAGAATACAGATCATCAATTTTCAGATTTGTTGCAGACGGACAAACACTTATTTCCAACTGATGTACTTTCATTGACTGCCCAACTCACCAGAAATCTTTTTTTAGCTAACAATTAAAATAGCTATTTTAAATGCTCTCTGAATCCACTTTAAGCAACACTGAATCATTAAAAAAACATCTAAGACCAATTCTTTATACAGGTTATATAAAGTCACAGCTGGCTTTTCAATTACATAATTGATCTTTCGGCAACATGAGCAGATTGTGTGTGTCTGTGTGTGTGTAAGCGTTTGCGACAGAAAGAAACAGATTTCATGTTAAAAGTATGCAGACATGTGAAAGTAAGAGAATTATGTTTGGAATAAAGCACACAGAGACAATGAAAAACACATTTCAGGCATCCAGTCACGAATGGAGGAAAGAAAGAAAGAGAAAGAGAAAGAGAGAGAGAGAGAGAGAGAGAGAGAGAGAGAGAGAGAGAGAGAGAGAGAGGGGTCCAGAGGGAAGAAGACAGAGATGGAGACTAAGGAGTAAGACATTCTTTCCATATAAAGTGCTTAGGTTACATCTCCACAAAAGTGTATTTCATAAGTAATGCCTCCCGGATTCCCCAGCAGGACAATCTTTCAGAACGTCTTCAATCACTCATAGGCAAGCATCTAACTCTGTCGGGAGAAGGCGTACACACACACACACACACACACACACACACAAAGACATTCACAGATTTTATTCTGTGAACTGCCTGAATGCAGTAAATAACTTTCTGTGTGTCTCCCAGTATGCTTCTCTCCCCAGTACACTGATAATAGATTTCCACACCTTTAAACGTGTTGTACATGTGAGTAAATACTCAACAACAAGGAAATTCTGCAGTCTAAACCAGAGACTTCTTTTTAAAGCGGATGTAACACTTGCAGTTTCTGCCAATCTCATATTAATCCTGAGTACCTATAGATTAGTATTGCATACTTCGTATCTTTGAAAAGTCTTTAGTTTGATCACATCTATAAAAGACAGATACAGCTGTACGGTTATTTTTGAAACAGACAACCTCCTGAACACGTGCAGGGGGGCGGAACGAAAGCACGAGCACACAATACATCATTGCAAAACTGTTGATTCACAATAAATTCATGTGGTGTACCGTATGCACGTACGCACCTATTGCCAACAAAACACAGACATGATTCATGTTCGAAAAAAAACTTTCAGAAACCTAAACGAACGCTGTGTGTATCGAGCACAGAAATACTACGTCATACATAAACTCTACATAAAAAAAAACATAAATATTTTTGACAAGTTGACCATGTCAAGCATGAGAAGCCAGTATGTTTAACATTGTTAAGAAGTAAGAATGCATAAAACACTGTGGCACCCCCCTTTAAATAGTTTCAGTGAAATCAACTGCAGCACTGTACATTTTTGTTCTAAAACAATTCAAATACATTTTACAAAACAATGCATTGTGTCATAAAACCTGAAATGTATCATTATAAAGAAGTGTAATTTTGAAAAGAATTTTGGATTAAAAATAGATGTGATGAGTAATAGCTACTAGAATAGAAGCAATTCATTATTATGAAAGAACAACAGTTGGTCTTATTATAGTACTGTATTTAAAATGGATGCATTTAACATTCATTGCCAGATCAGATCTTCAAACATTTTATAACACCACTAAATAATACAGTGATGGCCAAAAGTAATGTCCAGAAGGGATTTTTGTGCAATATTTGCAATGTGTCTTTAACTTAAATATACAAAAAGTGTCATCTAGTATTGCGTTCTTGTTCCGCTCTTGTTTTTGATCACCAGATGGCTTATTTTCTAATGTGTTGCGTGTCATTTTAGTTGCCGAGCATTCTTACATTTTTACCAAAGCTGAGGTTCAGTTAAAAGTGTAAACTACACAACTGACATGGAAAAATAATACATCTCAAATAATATATTTTTCAAAGTTGACATAACCTCTACAAACAACTAAGCAAGACTCTTACTGCGTTTGTGTTGTCATTACAACATTCCACGCAGTTAGTGTCATTATTTTTTAGGCCTGTTGATTTATTTATTGTTGATATCATTGATTTTAGAATTGCATGGCGAAAAAGAAAACTGCGACTGGCTTAGACGCCAGACCCCACCCGCTATTTTATTTTCTCTGTAATTTAACTTAATACTGTAAAGCCCTTTTATACTTTTAGTTATTTAAATCATACTTCTATTTTTATTGCATTTCTTTGTTTACTGTTAGTTTTCATTAGACACACATTCACACTCCAGACAGCTGTTTATGGCAGTGAGTATTCACCGTTCCCACAGATACAGGCCTGTATAAATGCGCACACATACACACATACACACAAACACACACACACCTGTGTGTATCCGATTGGAAGCTCGACTCTGATTCTATGCCACCTCAGCACATTCTGCTGTAATTTAGGTTTCAGTAGGGAAATCCTGTTACTACAAACCAAACAATCTCTTTGGAAAACTAAACCGATTCTTCACCTCATCTTCCTCTAAACCATTCCAGTCTGTTTCTCACATTTACGTTTAGAAGCCGCCAGGATCTGCTCAATAACACATTACACATTGCTCTCTGTGTTTGCCAGAACAGAAACAAGACAAGAAGGGAAACTTGTAAAGACTTGAAGTAATAAGGCTTGTTTATCTGCATGTCTTGTTTGTGTTTTAGCAATGGATTTATAAAAAATCCTACAAGGTGAAAATGACAAATATAACCTCCAAAACAAATGAAAGCACAGCTCAATCCAGCAAACCATATCATTTAAAATATCACTGAAGAGATATACTTGGATTAATTTAACAACTTTAAACCGTAACATTTAAATATGTATGTCACATGAAAGAAGGTCTCTGTTGGCATCTATGAAAAAGACACTATTACTAAAGTGAGACAGATGAACAGACGGTCAGTTATAAGGGGGGTGACAAGGGTGAAAGAACATCCAGCAGCAGGTCAAGGAAAAAGGATTAGAGCCAAGACTGAAAACATGCGATCATGCAGCTCTCCGCTTCACATTCCTCCACCTCTCTCGCTCCGAGTAGATTTACAAGGAGAGTGTCTATCAGTTCTTTTAACGCAATTCAGACCTCATGTTGTACAAGAGACCAGTATTTTCCTCTTTGCCTTCCAAGAGGGCCTGGAAATCTTCCAACCGCATGAACATAGCAGTGCACATATACATGTACATAGACATCCAAAATAGAGAATGGGTGTCAGTTCTGTTTTCAGTGCAAAAACGTTATTTACACTTTTCACACAAAGTTCGATTGTAAATGAGATGGACAACTGGATTTTAGAACTCACAACTGGATTTGCAGCGTAAGTTCAGTTAAAGGGTTAGTTCATGCAAAAAGGCACTGCAAAAACGTATTTTTGTCTTGTTTCCAAATACAATATATACAAATAAAATACATTTAAATGACAATGAAAGTGACCTAAGGTCTTGTTTGATCTTTACTCTAAATATTTCGTCTAGACGTTTATTTAGATCAACATCCTTACTTGAGTTTTATTTCGACATTGCGTGTCCAGAAAATGTATCTTGATTCAGGATTTCTAGATATTATTTAGATACAAATTTTAAAGACTCAAAACCTAGTTTTTTTCATTAAACTGTAGAATTGGTTGGATATTGTCTTACCGTATTTAGCAGCTCCTGGACAATTCCAAAACAATGTTTGGTTATTAATTCCAAAAACTGATTGTGTGACTATAGACTAAAATACAGCCTGAAATTGTCTATTCACTGCAAAGTAAGATCAAGCATCTTACATCAAATGTAGATCAAGATCAAAATGTAGTCTGTCATTTCGCTGTCTTTAAGATGTCTGGCATTCTAACACATGATATGAAAGGTAGAGAATGAGAGGGGAAGGGTAGAGTGATATTGTTTTTTGTATCTCTCACAGAATCACAGCACACTAGCTTTAATGTATTGCTTCACCCTACCTCTCTTCCTGAGTGAATCCATCATCTCAACATTTTACTGTGCCAGATGAAACGCTTACTCTGAAAAAAAAATCACCTATACCAGCCGAGCCTTAATTTGAGGCAGGTCAAATAAATGAGTCAAAAGCAAAGACTGATGGGCTACTTTTCTCCTTACTCAAAAGATATTTTCAGTTCACTCAAAAACAGTTTGTGCTGCCAGTTTTAAAAATGAGAAGAGAACACAAAGTGATGGGAAAAAGGATTTCGTTTTTTAACCGATGGATCTATGGCTAAGACATAAGCGGGCCCATAAATCAGTGACTCCTTGCACAAAATTAGTCCAAAGATTACTAGTACAGGAACATACAAGGCACACATTAATAAAGATGCCAGTCAAGTTTAAAAGAATATAAGAGTTATGTTATGGGAACTGCAGAACCCGGGTACTTCAAAGAAGACTGCAAACAGACTAAGGGTAGCACCTAATATCGAGTGCCAAGGGTGTATTAACCTGATATCCTGTAAATGTTTGTGTCTGGTGAGAGAAGGGGTAAGAGTTTGGAGATATTATATTAACCTTACACTAAGACCAATAGAACATGACGTGTCTGTGTGTGTGAGAGAAAGAGCGAGAGAAAGAAAAAGGCAAAGGTACCTAGATATGGGATGCAGGACGTCATGCTCTGGCTGCTGATATAATCTCTCAAGCGTTTATAGTTGTCTTCTTTAGACATCAGATACTCCAACCTCTCAAACATGGCCTTGTCTTTCCGACTTAAAAGCTAGAAGAGAGAGAGATAGTGTTACAAAAATAATATGACAACTGAATATTACACACTTAAAACAACGCTCTGCCTTAAAACAAGTTAAGCTTCTGTCACATTGAAAGTATACCTCAAACAAAATGCCAAAAACATTTTTTGAAGAAAATACATAAATATTAGTATTTTAAACTATTTCTGATAACAACAAATCTCAACTGAGATTTGTCTGACTTTAACCCATGTATGGAAAATAACTCCTCGAAGATGCAAATGTTACGGATGCTCCTAAGAAATAATTTTTTTCTATAGAGCTCTAAAAAACACAAAAGTTCAAAAAGCTCAGTGACACTGAAACACAAACACACCCTGAAACAAAATGAAATGAAGAGTTGTGTTTGTCTCCACACTACCTGATGTGAACTCTCACACATGAATAAAACAAATTGAGAAATATAGATTTTAATATTGATTCTTTATACTCCCCTGTATAAAGAATCAATATTAAAATCTACATTTCTCGATTTTTTTCCTCATCATTGTGTGTGAGGCTTTCAGTCCATGGACAAAACGCAGATCTGCCAGCTAAAGTATATTCCGTTATGTAAAAGAATAAAAATGGTGCACTAGGGACAAAACTGAAGCGGGATGTTGGCTGTCTAGATGAGGTTTCCAAAAGAGAAAATATGTCTGTGGACAGACAAACTGAGCAGAAGATTGTTGGATGGGATTGTTAGATTTGTTTTATTCTATAGTTACCATAGCTTTCAACAAAATAAAGAAACAGTTACTACAATAACTTATGAAAAATAATGCAGTTGAAGTTATAATTCCACGTATCATTTTACTTCCAATCGGCAGAATGGGAGTGAATGGTGGTAAATTTTTTGAAGCTCCAAAAAGTGCTTCCATCGATCAAAGAACTGCTTGTCACAGCTCCATGGACTTAACATAGGTCTTCTGAAGCGAATTGATGCATTTGTTTAAGAGAAATATATATATTGACAGCGCTATTAACGTTAATGTCTAGCTTCCGATATCCCTCTGCTAAGCGTGAACCTGAGGCTTGTTTTTCCGGCAAATGATGAAGGTGTGTCGTAAGGTGGACGATCACAGCATTTTCCGTTTTGTTCCAATAGGATGCCGTCTTCTTTGTGCGGTAGCTTTTGTCACCGTCATATGCTGGAAAAACAAGCCATCCAATCACCACACTGTGCTACATGAGACCAGCAATTGGCTAAGCATATCACAGTCCAGATCCAGACTGGAATCGACATGTTTTAGCTTTTCTGGCCATACGGGTTCATGGCCCAATAAAGACTACTTTTCCACCCCTGGAAAGAACATCCAGTCATGGACCAACATCTTACAATATTATTTTTTTATTATAGTGATTCAGTGACCGATATGATGTAACATTTATTTCCAGTGAAAACTAAAACCAGAAAAACAAATGGTTCGCTATTGGAATGAATCAGCAGAAGATTTTGCATTAAATATCTGTTTGCTGTTTCCCTTTTCATCAATGAGCCTGAATATGACAGCAACAGCTCAGTTTTAATTCTGAATTTATAAACAGATAAAGTAGTTGTGGCACAAAATGACACAGAGCAGCCAAGTGACCCAGTAAATGCTTCATGCACACTAGGAATGAGAAGCCAGAACAGTGCTCTAAGAAAGTAAAACCAAATATGTTTGACATTTTGTTTTTAACTTTTGATTATTAAATCAAAAAGGATTAAATCAGTTTTTTTCCACCGCTTTATTTTACCACATATTTAGGTTGTATAGGCAGATGTTTTGCCTCCTGGTTTCATGATTACTGACCACGTTTTTGCTGTCTGATCAATTAAATTGATCGATCGGCAATAGATAACCATAATCGATTAAATTATTAATGACAATTAATCTAACTGATGATAAATGTCAAAGATGAATAAAAAAAATTAAAACAAACTCAAGTCTAGTAACGTGTTAAATGGACATAAAAGGGCATTCACGAATCATGTATGAATAGATACTCACAGCCCAAGTCTTACTGAGTCTAAAGATGGGAGCGCTTTGTAATGCAGAGACCACCGCCATCACCGCATGGAGATTATTCATGTCACACAGTTTCTGCAGGAAGAAAAGCAAATGGGTTACAGATCCACAAGGGTGTGAATTTTGTCCTCCTGTCTCTTTAATGGTATTTAAAAGTGCTAATATTAACGCTTATATTTACGACTTCAGCGTATTTTTATAAGGCAATACATTGCAGTTCTTTTCTGCCTAAAAGTGCATAATATGCAAGTGCACCTGCTTTCATTTCAGCCTGATACAAAACCTGTGGTGTGTGAGAGCCGTGAATGACCGTTCTGGCCTTGAGAGGTTTTGACAGACAATTAAGGACCTGGATCAAGTTTCACCAGGAAGTGTTACTTCATTTTAGGATTAAAATGATTACAGGATATCCCGATTAGCTTTTATTCAATTCAGCTGGGACCACTCGGGATTACCCATCATTCACAATATGAGTAAAGCACGCTCAGACGGCGCACAGGTGCACATGTTGAATGGAGTGTTTTACCTTTGCTGTTCTGATGTAGAGACTCAACACTTCAGCTCTGATCTTTAATGTCTGGGCATGGAGAATCTCCCTCACCACCCAGAAACTCACCTAATACACAAAAGAGATGTTCATTAACTGATCAACAATGACATCAGACATGTTACTCTTATGTAAATTTCTATTTCTCAATGTATCTCTACGCCATTGTTAGCGAGATGCAAAAATAGGTAATTGTTTTGGCATTCTCCCCCACTGTGTTCCCATGCCTGTTGCTGTCGTGAGACTAGATCACGACACAGAGTACTGCAGACAGACTAGAACACATACACAACTCATTGATGGACGGATGATTATACCTCCAATGATAACACGTCCACATTGTCTCTCACACTCTTTACTATATAAATCTCTAGTCATGCAAAAACCATCCACACACTACAATCAGAGCTTATTTGCATGACACACATACGCTACTATAAGTACATGGTGTCAATGAGTACTTTATAAACAGCCAACAGAAGTTATGCAAATATCCCTGGTTATAGATCACCATATGTGCCTAATTTTTTAGATCTGTCGGTGAGTAATCCTCAGGGTTTGTGTGTCTCCACGCATAAGTGTTTTCTTAAAACTTTGGTTTATTTTTGCCAATTAATTCACACTAATAATATTTATGCATGTCATATCAATTCATAAAACTGTGTTTGGAGTGGGGTCGCGCAAGAGGGAAAAGGCAGAAACTAATATACGTTAACAGAGAGAGAGAGAAAATTGTGTATTTCTGAGAGCTTTACTACTGAATTTAACAAAGAACTGCAGAACCCGACCCCAGTAACAAGACAAGACGTTGAATTGTTCGGTTAACTACTGTATAATCACAAACGTATTCATGATCAACTACTGTAACCTCTAAATCAGGGGTCATCAACGTTTTTCGGGACAAGGACCCCTTAGATTTCTTTAGCATCCAGAGACAACCTCTACCTCCACTAGACTAGTCTTTGTGCCATAAGCCAGGGTCAGTCATCTCATTGAAGGTTCAGGACAAGAAAATTGTCCATCTCACAATAAAATGAAAATGTATGATGCTGCAAATCCCTTTATATAATCAAACAATCAAAATTAATAATAAAAATAATGCACGGACATTTATTATGTCCAACAACACCATGCATAATAATGCTAATGAAATGTCTTAACATAATGCTGTTAGAATAAAGATTGTTAGCTCTGTCTACACATTTAGGATAAGGGGTCCCTGCTCCATGCATCTCTCATCTAAGATGTCTTTTCCCCGAAAAACGTTGAAGACCCCTGATTTAAAGGGGTAATTCAACAGGGTTTCATGCATTCTCACTTCTTTGTAATGTTAAACGTGCTGGCTTCACATGGTCAACTTGTCAAAAAACGAAAACAATGACAATTTTCTTAGTCCCTTACTGGACAATTCTCCCGGAAAAGCATGCCCCTCGTCAACCAGCGAGAGAAAGTTCAGCGGTGTTTGTTTATTCACTGCATTTCGGTAATGAATGCTATATAAACGGTGGATATAACGGTGATCGTTTGAAACAGATAGACAGAGCGGACCCAGCGCTAAAAGATGCCAGTCATGAACCGCACGTGGTAAGAGAATCGGAGTCAAATGTCTGTGTTTTATTGGCAATCGGTGCATACGTGCATTAGGTAAACAACACAAAGTTATAGCGAATCAACAGTTATGCAGGGATAATGCAATGATGTATTGTGTACTTGTCCTGTAGTTGAGTCTGAAAGCCAATATTTATTGTCAAATATAGACATGATATAAGTGAAGTATATTTAAAAGAAAATTGTTAATATGTCTCAGGTGTTGTTAAGAGGGCCGGTCCAAATCGGGCCACATTCGGCCCGCGGGCTGTAGTTTGGGGACCCCTGCTTTAGAAGGTCGTCTCTTTTGGAAACAATTGTAAAGCTGTATCCGTCTTTTATAAATGTATTCAAACTAAAGAAGATACGAAGTATGGAATACTACTCAAGATTAATACGAGATTGGCAAAACTGTGCGTTACATCCTCTTTAACTACTGCATAATCACAAGTACTCCATAACTATAGTAACCAAACTACTGAAAACAGCTAACTACTCTAGACGATGATGATGACAAAGATCTGTTCAAACGTTTTGTTTTTCACCTATCATTCTTCAGAAGGTACATTTGTGTTGGCAGCCATCGGCGTGCGGCTTCCCGAGCAGCCGTTTTAGCAGTTTTCAGGATGTATATTCAAAAAACTTTCCACAGAACACAAATTCCTTACTGATATTCTCAAATTTATTAGAGAGCTGGCCATATTGTCAGGGGAGAGTCTGTCTTTGTGTGTGTATACGTGCATGTGTAAGTCTACAAGTCAAACTTATGAAGGTTTGCGAAACAACTTCTGAACCCGCTACAAGAATAACAATCTTCTCTTCATGAGGCGTATTACAGAAAGTGTCTTATCTTAGGTCTCAATTTAAGATATGATATGTTAAATTAGGATTTTTCACAAATTTGAATTACAGAAGCAAATCTTAACTTGATATGGGATTCCCATCGTATTTTACAAAACCGTATCTTTTCTCTTAGTTAGGGAATCCTACTTTGCACCATCAACCTCTGCAATCCACTTTCAGGTCTGTTACCAAGCAACCAACACTGCACAAGCTGATGAGGTAAACAAAAACAAAACAGGCAAGCTTTTTATCTTCGTGCCGTGGAAATAGAAACTTTAAGAAGTTGAAGAAAGGCAAAACCAATATTATTTGGTTTTCACCTTCGCTCAAGACAGGGAGTGGGCCGATGATGTGTCTGCAGTGTCCGGCATTAACCGTGCAGCTGAGACTGAAGAAAAGTTTACAACCCAACTTGTGAAAGCGAAACAAGAAAGAAAGCGGTCTACAGGGAATGGAGATTTAATTGTGAACAGTTTTTCTGTTAGTTTTCTATTTATTTTGAAGTATGGACAGCTGTGGGGTTGTCCTAAAGTTAAGACCGTTTAGAGGATTATTTGTAAAGTTAAGATGCTTCTGTAATATGCCTTTCCTATCTGCAGTTAGGATAAGATTATGCACTTAGGAAGTGCTGTTCTGCAACAGCGTTTGTCCTAAATGAGGTCCTAAATGAAATTACCATGGTTACTGATAGGATAAGATTTACAAGTTACAATCTTTCTGTAATACGCCCCCAGACTGTGTCTGCCAATTATGAAGCAATGACTACACACTCAGACACAATGTCTGCATATTTTTGCAAAGGCCAACTGGATCAAAACAAAAGTTTCTCAACCCAAGTGTTTGTCCAACAGCTTTGCTGAGATCTCTTTCCAGACCTCACTGCAAACTCTTCAAACATCTCCACTATCTGCTCGCACTACAGCAAAGAGGTCAGGTTTACAGTTTCCCTAATGTTGCATTAACCTCAGGTAACTGTGACACATACAGACACATTTACACAAGTGGTCCTCTGTGTTCACATAAGTCCAAATTCCCTGAACAAGATGTTTGACGGCGACGTCATTTTCCATTATCGAGCCAGTTCAAGCCAATAAAGAAAAGTGACTTGGGCCAGAAATATACACAGATGAAATCCACGGCCAGCTCATTAAAAGCATGTGGTCCTGTAGACCCTTGGTCAATGTGCGTTCTAGCATTACTGTGGTGGTAACAAACCCTTAGTTCTCAAAGGGGTGATCGAGTTACCTTCAAATGTCTGCTTCACCAAACCATGTGTTATTATTCAGGTAGCTAACGTAACATAACAACTGTCTTTCATGACATCAGTGCAGGGTCGCCCAATTCAATCATATCATGTTCAGCATCTACAAGGTCTGTAAATCCCTTCATGAGACCAGTCTGGTCCCCGTGCATGACCAAAAGTACAAATGCGTCTTCACAGGTCCAACAAAGTGGGTAGGGACGATTCGGAACCAGTCAACCCTGAAGACTGCGCTACAACCGTCGGGCCAAGATGTCAGACCGACATGCCCCTCATTTTCTGCCAATGCATGCAACGAAGCATAAAATGAAGCATGTCTAGCTAAAACATAATTTCGACACACTTTTCATGATCCAATTCCCAAAAAGGGATCTACCTCTTCCCAAAAACTCTTCTCAGTAGAATAGGCAGAAACTGTTTGTGGTGTACCTGGTTGAAGCGTCGTGTGAAGGCTACAGCATTTGGAGCTGAACTGTGCTTCTCCTTTTTGTTCCAGCCACAACTTGAGAGCTCCTGTGAAACGAATAAAAATAATAATGAACCACCTTATATGAAATTTAGGACCAAACCTGCGATGGAAATACACTTCCTGATTCATATGTGTGTGTGTGTGTGTGTGCTTGAATACATGGTTTACGAGGACACAAATCTCACAAAATATTGCAGTTGAATTAGTTGAAATATAAAAAAATGCACTTCCTTCCCCTAGCGACTATCCATCTTAAATGACTTATGTTAGACGGATTGGGCGGCGCATCCGTTAACTCCTCCCCTTCAAATGTCAGTCTGCTGCCAGTTCCATATCAAAATGCAACGGCTGTTTTTATACATCTTCTCAAATCACAGAAAAAGACGAAAGCCACAGACACTATTTTTCTCATTAGAAACTCAATTTCACTCAGAAATGCGTAAGTAAAAACGATCACAAATTCCGGTTCACGGGGGACTTTAAGATATTTTGTTTCACTTTCTAAGGCCTTATATTAGGAAAACTTTATTTACAATCTTAAAAGACCACATTGAGCATTATAAATAAATAAAGATATACACCGTGATGCTTTCTATGTGTGGCAAATGATGTCCGACCCACAAAATCATATGGAATGATGCATAAAAGACTTAACATTTGTAATAAAACACAAAGATGAAGGATGCTATGAATTAATCCATGTAAAATGGAGAAATGCCATGCATTTGCAATATCACCATAATCAATCACAGGAAAAAAAAACTTGCTAGTAAAGTGATTGATGGAGGGCAACAGCAAACTGATCCACAGTAAGTGCTTATATTGCTCACATAGTGACAGACTGACTCAACAAGAACGGGAAAGCTGTTAAAATAATATTTATTAATATGTACTGAGAAACAGAACCACTGGATCATGATTAATGTAATATGCTAATCTTGATGACACACACATGAAACATCAACTTATGTTGACATATTTTGATGGGACTTTGAGAACCTCACAACTGACAAACTGTAATGAAATCCACCCAAATTCAACAAGTTTGACACACGTACCTGAATGCTTACCCAAGGTATGACTGATTTAGTCCATCGGAAATTTATCTAACTCCGCACAGACACCCATATATAACCGCACGTTCCAATGAGGTCACACTGCCGCACACAGACTGATTTAATGATTCAGCAACCTGTGAATGACTGAAGTAGCAGCTTAGCAACATACTGTACACAAACACAGATGTGAGTTCAAGGGCCAACACACACAGAGTATGTTCTGCATTGTGTCTCCAACACCAGCGACGGTCGACACATGCCAATGGAATTAATCCTGCTGAATCCATTTCTTCTGTATAAGAAACAAATCTGCAAAAACAGACCTCTCTCCCCAGTGGTCACCTACTGATATTTCGTGACATCAAACGCTACCTACTCGCAGAGGAAAACATTGGTAGAAAAATGACTTATTTTCTCTTTCTATGTGATGTAATGCGTTTCCAAGACTGATGTGGAATTATATTAAACAATGACTTCTGTGTAATTTAACCACATGTTGCAGTTCCAGCTGGCAGACCATTAATGTTAACATTGAGTTTTTCAAGCAGCGAGTACAATATGGTGCCTAGTGGTTCAAGATTGGAGCTGGCAACCAGAGTTAGGTTTGAGCCCCAAGAGGGACTGACCCTGGGCCAACTGGCTGATTATATTCAAATTGCAAGTCATGAACTGAAAAAAGGGGTTTTCCTCCAGCCCGCTGCAGTGAATATTGTGCAGTTTCAACAGCGCAATGTTGTGACTCAGATGCAGACAATGCCTGCTCGTGGGGTGATACACATATAAAGATTACTTTCTAAAGTGATTACTTTCTAAAGTAATACGATTCAAAGACACGTTCACACCTTTAAAAAGCAGTAAAAGCAGAATGTTCTGACTCACTGAGATAATGCATGAATTTACATTTATTATAACAGATATAGAAATAAATATCCTCCTGTTCAAATGGTGACAGACAGAAATATGTACATGTAAATGGACCTAGAAGCACCAATGATATGAGACAAGATATGAGGAAAAATTCGAAAAATACAGAACCCTATGATTTCTGCAATGCAATAAAAAATTAAGGAATTGTTCCAGTTTGCTGTGTAATGCACGAATATCACAAAATTGGTCACATTTTGAATAATATAATAATAATAACCAATACACTAACAATATAACAATAATAATAGTGAAATATTTTCAATGAAAATGATACATTATATAATAATAAATACATGAAAATCTATGTATATTTTAATATATTTTATACATATACATATATACATATATATATATATATATATTTAAAGTCATACAAACATGTAACATTTTATATAAATTAATTATTATTTTTATTTGAACATATTTAAAAATATTGATTAATCTGTTCAATTGTTCAGATAAATTTTTGATATTTTTTGGTTAAAAAATAAAACAAACCAATCAAACAAAGGCGCAGTTTGTAAAATCCGCTGCTAGAGGGTGCACATTTAAAACCTGATGAGGCTGTGAAGGAGCGGGGAATAATGGGAACTGTCATCTTCAACTACACCACAGTTCATGAATCAGACCTGAATGAGAAATCTTGTTTATGGATGATGTAAAGTAATAAAGATTTATAAATGTTGCGTTTGATGACGTGATTTTATTTCATTATAATGAATGAGATGCATTCGACGTAATGCATAAATTAATTTATTACTATTTAGTCAGATTATCTAAAAACGATTGCTGCTTGTCCAGTAAATATATACTGTTATTTTTATTAAAAATAAAAAACGAAAAAACACATAACATAAGTACATTCACAGCCTTTGCCATGAAACTCAAAATTGAGCTCAGTGCATCCTGTTTCCACTGATCTTCCTTGAGATGTTTCTACAACTTGATTGGAGTGCACCTGTGGTAAATTCAGTTGATTGGACATGATTAGGAAAGGCACACACCTGTCTATATAAGGTCCCACAGTTAACAGTGCATGTCAGAGCACAAACCAAGCCATGAAGTCCAAGGAATTGTCTGTAAACCGCCGAGACAGGATTGTATCGACGCACAGATCTGCGGAAGGGTACAAAAAAATTCCTGCAGCATTGAAGGTCCCAATGAGCACAGTGGCCTCCATAATCCATAAAATGAAAGAAGTTTGGAACCATCAGGACTCTTCCTGGAGCTGACCGCCCGGCCAAACTGAGCTTTAAGGGGAGAAGGGCCTTAGTCAGGGAGGTGAACAAGAACCTGATTGTCACTCTGACAGGGCTCCAGCATATATCTGTGAAGAGAGGAGAACCTTCCAGAAGAACAACCATTTCTGCAGCACTCCACCAATCAGGCCTGTATGGCAGAGTGGCCAGAAGGAAGCCACCCCTCAGTAAAAGGCACATGACAGCCCACCTGAAAGACTCTCAGACCATGAGAAACAATATTCTCTGGTCTGATAAAACAAAGATGGAACTCTTTGGCCTGAATGGCAAGCATCATGTCTAGAGGAAACCAGGCACAGCTCATCACCTGGCCAATACCATCCCTTGGTAGCGGCAGGAACTGGGAGACTAGTCAGGATCGGGGGAAAGATGAATGCAGCAATGTTCAGAGACATCCTCGATGAAAACCTGCTCCAGAGCGCTCTGGACCTCAGACTGGGGCGAAGGTTCATCTTCCAACAGGACAATGACCCTAAGCACACAGCCAAGATCACAAAGGAGTGGCTACAGGACAACCCTGTGAATGTCCTTGAGTGGCCTTGTCAGAGCCCAGACTTGAACCTGATTGAACATCTCCGTAGAGATCTGAAAGTGGCTGTGCACCGACGCTCCCCATCCAACCTGATGGAGCTTGAGAGATCTTGCAAAGACAAATGGGAGAAACTGCCCAAAAATAGGTGTGACAAGCTAGTAGCATCATACTCAAAAAGACTTGAGGTTGTAATTGGTGTCAAAGGTGCTTCAACAAAGTATTGGGCAAAGGCTGTGAATACTGATGTACATGTGCTTTTTTATTTTTAATGAATTTGCAAAGACTTCAAACAAACTTCTTTCACATTGTCATTATGGGGTTTTGTTTGTAGAATTTTGAGGAAAATAATTAATTGAATCCATTTTGGAATAAGGCTGTAACATGACAAAATGTGGAAAAGTGAAGCGCTGTAAATACTTTCCGGATGCACCGTTACGTGACACTTTGTCCATGAGATTGTGTGTCATGGTTTTTATGGCAGTAAAAGAGGAAACCGAAGGTAATGCCAGAGACTGTGTTATTAGGGAGATGCAAGATCTGGAGAAAGCGTAACGGCGTACACGAATCACATGAGGTACCTCAGCCAATCATATAATAAATAGCCTCTACTCTCCTTTCCTACATTCGGCAGAAGGTTGCAGGCTTTCCATCTAGTGTCTTTGGTAACGCGGATATGACGCCATTGACAGACACGGTTTTGTATCACTGGTTAAAATGGCAATTTTCTCACGATTTAGTAGTTGGAAACATTTAATAGTTGGAAACATTTGAGATATTATTATTACTCAACTGAAGAAAATACATAACACTGGCCTAGTAGTTATTGTATATTTTACCGCCAAAAAGTAGCAAATTGCACCATTAAAACAAAATTAAAAACAAAATGAAATTTGGGAACAAAAGAAAACCGACTTCATAGGCCCCTAGGAATATGTCTTGAGTGTCTCTCTGTGTGTGAGGGGGAACACTTCATGCAATATTCTATTTATCTTCAGAAAAACTGACCTGTACAGTTTTTTTACATTTCTAAACCTAAACGAAAAAGTTTATTCTACATTTCTAAACACAATGTTCTGTTCAAAGGGACATCAGCCAAGAGAATTCAAAACAGTGGAAATCCACAGAAAGCGGATCTGCGTGCGTTGTTGTCAGACTAAAAGGCCTTCACTGTCTCAGAAATGCAATATGGCATTAAGATGTGGCGCAACTGATGCATCTGTGCATTTACGTAGCCGCCCATTAAAACCAGACCCCTCTGTCATGCCTCGAAGGCCAAATCAACTTTCTTAGTTAAAAGGATTTACATGTGAATGGAAATTCATCCCTGTTGTCACAAGTCTGGAGGTACTGGTGGAAACATCTTATCCATGATTCCCAGCTGGATAAGATAAGTAACAGAAGATGAGCAGTACCTGAGCGAGTGGTCAGCAGGAATGATAGTGATTTAGTGTACATCAAACGCAGGCCTGGTCTTTGTTCTGAGAAATGACAGATTAATACAGTTATGTCAAGGAAACCTTAATATATATAAGGTTAATATGTGTATTAGGTGTAAATAAGTTTTTTGTTTGTATGTTTTTACGAGCTTGATAGTAAAGAAGCTTGTTTTCCATTTGTTCCATGTATTCATTGAAACAAAAACCGCATAGACATAAGAAACAGCATTAGGGTGAAACGATAATGTAAGAATTTTCATGAATTTTTCAACAAAAGGCCAGACAGCTACTACGAAGATACAATACACATCCAGACAAACTATTCCTGCGTCTTTCTGAACCTGAACCCCCACCTGAAGATTATATACTAAAGAACAGAACAATTTTCCAAGAAATCGTGTTCCAGTCTCTTTCCCTCTCTTTCTGCAGAAATGCTTTCGTCTCATAAAAACAGAACAAGAGTGTATATGCCATATGTACCTCGCATTAATCAAAATCAGTCTATAGAGTCTGCATTAGACGGCATACTGCCAAGGAAATGTTACTATACAAACCACACAAATGCGTTTTGATGACGGGGGACTTTGACTGGGAAACAGATCTTGGGTCCAAACTCCTTGTGTTGCAACATAGAAACAGAAATACACAGACAAACACATGAAGAAACGAATGTACTGAACAGCCATTTCTCTTATTTATAGAGGACCTGTTATTAAAAGCTCTTAAATCATTTTAAAGTTGCAATCTGTAAAGTTTAAACTTAAGGTTTAAAAGAGAAAAAAGCAAGTGAATAAAAATCTAAAAAGTGTTCTAGACGGTCTCTAAACCTTTCTTCCATTCACAACGGTAAGCTTATAATAAAGATTTGTAATTTAAACCGTCAGGAACGATGTTGCGGGCATTTTATGTCTTAAAGAGGCTTAATATTACAGATTGCAGCTTGAACTTTTCTATCATTTGCACCTCCTTTCTATGTAAATTAAGAATATTTTAGATTTGTTCTTGAATTGCAGAATGCATTTCTATAAAAGTATCCAAACGTAAAGCTTCAGAAACCTTGTATCTCTTTATCATGGTCACTGGGTTTTGCAAATGACAAAAAGTATTAAAAAGTGCTTGTAAACTTTGACAACATAGTATTTAATCATATAAAAGGTGTTTTTCACTTCCTGAAAAAGAGCGAATTTGGACACACGAGGTTTCGGAACGACAACAACGATCTGTATATAGCAACCTGGTTCATATCACAGATAGAACTTTCCATTACTTTTGTCAGGGTGGGATTTCTGTGCTTTCTGTATAGCGTGACATGAAGACACTTTCATGTTATGTATCATATCCATGTGCTGGGCGTATTGCCATGCGCTAGGTGTAGCTAGTTTTGAGTAGCAGTCTATGGTGGTCTTTTTCAAGACCCTACCAGCATTCTTCATGACAATACGTACAGCATGTAACTAGTTCTTCCAAGCCGCCAATAGCCACCGCTAGATTGAAATACAGCATGCGTCATACACTTGAAGACCAAAATCAAACACTGATCCTGCCATATAATGCTTACAGATGTATTCTATTGAAACAAACAGGAACATAATCCTGTTGCATGTAGACGTATATATCTGGATCTGTGACAGCAGTGATTAAAGGCAATTTATAGGTATAGTCACTTGTCTGGATATTGTGAATGTCTTTTTCTTCTTCATGGAGAGGATAATGTCATCATCCACCACTTTTATCTCATATGGAAACCCAGGATTTTCTGTTGCTGAGCTCAGCAGTGTGTTCTTTTTTTCTCAGAATGTACCAAATTGTTGATTTGGCCGCTCTTAAATGTTCCTGGCATCTTTCTAATGGATTTGTTGTGTTTTTTGAAATCTAACTACGGTCCGTTTTACTTGCATGGAGATCTCCCTGAAGCCCATGATGTGGGACCACAGCAACAGTTTCCAAATGCAAACACCACACGTAGAATCAATTACAGACCTTTAACATGCTTAATTTATGAAGAAATGATTTAAGGAAAAGCTTCTGTCCAAATATCTATGGACCTAACTGTATATTGTATGTATTAAATAAACCCAATAAAATCATCCCTTGTAAGAATCCTTCCGAAAGAAGAAAGCTATCTCTCATTTTACAATTTGTATTTTTTACAATATTTTTTAAGGATGCTCAGATTTGTGTTTTTTTGCACACTTTTGGGATCATATTTGTTCAAATTGATATTCAAGTAGACCCCCCCACACATAAATTTGACAGAGCAAGTGTATTCTGTTGCCAGATATTTAAAGAAACTTAAAAAAAACACCAAGTCAATGTACCCAAATCACAAAAAACTCAATGAATTAAAGCCGACCCAGCTGAAAAAAACAGCAGGCATTTGTTACGATGTGTTTAATAACCCTCTCTTAAAACATATGTAGTTTTTATGCAGATACATCATTAAAAAATCTTATTCATCATCTGCAGAGTTGATTAAACAGGCACCAATTAAACGATCTAATACTACCATAGAATTGCCAGTTCTCTGATATCATTGCTGACATTCCACTCAAACCAGACAGACTTTTCCATTTTACCCAGGGCATCGTGGGTCAAAACGTGCTTCCAAAGGCCTGTAAAAAAGGCCAATGGGACGGCACAGAGAACAGACTGGAGATGTTCAGATGGCTGCATATGCAAATTGGAAAAAGTGATGTTGAAAGTGCCGTGATCCCACAAGTTTTGCTGAATGACATTTTAAATGAAGTTTTTTTTTAGTTTTGATGCATCTCGGGTGTGCATTAAAGCGATGAGCTCATACGCATGCCATACATGGACATATTGCATGTGAAATGCACATCAAAGGTTAAAAGTTTTGGTCTCATGTTTGAGCGAGCTTCACAGAGGTTCAAGTTTTATTAATGGCATCAAGTCTAGTATACCTTGTAGCTCTTTCTGGCCCAAATTGCTCCAGAGCGCTCAAAAATTTAAATGATGTTATCATTTATTCAAATGTTTTTTTCTTCTGTGAAACACAAAAGATGATATTTTGTTAAATGATTCAGTGGTTTTATGTATGTACAGTGAAAGTCAATGATGTCTTGTGTTCATCCAAATATCCTTTTAAGAGCCTGTTAAATCTTGAAATCTGAATATGCAAGTGTGCTGAAGGTCTTCAATCTCTGTAAAAGATTAAAGCTACACATGTCATAAAAGCTACAAATGTCGCAAATCTGAGGACTAGTGCATTATATCAGCTTGGTAAAAACTGCGTCGTAAACCTTTTTTATGTAGGCCATAAATCCTGTTAATCCAGCCAATCAGGCTGGAGTTTAAAGTCCAAGTCTCAAAGACAAATAGATTTTTTGTTTTTTGTTTGTACCGCACATACACATATGAATTGACATAAGTTCTTATTTATAGGTGAACTATGCCTTTAAAAATGTTTGCACTCATGTCAAGTCGACCTCTGTGTTCAACTAGAACTATCGGGCACAAATGAATGAACTTGCAGATTGACGGAAAGTGTCAGTAATACATTTACATTTAGTCATTTAGCAGATGCTTTTATCCAAAGCGACTTACAAAGAGTTCAGGGAGCAATAAGCGATATGTCATACAAAGAGCAATAGTACAATAGGTGCTAATACAAAGTTACTAGTTTCAATAAAAGCTAGACCACTACCTGTTGAGAGAAGAGGGTTAGTGTACGTTTTTCAATACTTCAATGAACACCTTTCTTATAACGGTAAAACGGTTAACTTCCGGACATGCACCAACTAAGTTAAAAAGCAAGATCTCCTCCAGGAAACCATGATATATGAACAAAATTTGTCAACTGATACACACTTTAGGTAAACCATCAGCTAAATCAATCCCAGACATATAGAACCAGCGGTTAGTTCCATAACATCTTCCAGAGAACCAGATCATCATCTCCTCACAGACAGCACTCGCAAACACCCTCTCTCTTCTCCAAGCAAGCACACATTACTGGGCCAAGTCCACTGTAAACACTGCTGCCAAGACAACCGAAGCCAAGCGAGGCTACACGATCAATCACGTCAAATGACAGAAAACCAAATAGTAGACCAAATTACACCAATTACTGTAATTACCATTAAGAATGACAGAAAAATTCACAACCACAATCATGTCCTGCAAACACATTACAAGTAACATCAAATAATGATGTAATTTCCCTCCAGTCTGCTTGATTTTGCCTATTTCAGTCAGAAAAAAAGCTTCAAATGTTACATTGATAATGTGGTATAATCCTCAAATGCCTTATAAATCACAGATTGTAGGGCTGAAAGCCCAGCCTTGCAGATAGTGGATAACACCGGACTACGCTAATAAATAGAGAAAGAAAGAGAGATAGCAAACAACTTTCAGAACAGTGAATAATCAAATGCCTAGATGTCAATAAGTAAAATAATGTAAATCAATAGTAAATGTGTGTGGGTGGGTGGGGAGGGTGTAAATGATCATCTTAGTCACATAAAGAAGAAACCGCTCTGTGCACCTACTGCCCTCTGCTGGGACACTCTGGAGCTCCCAGAGAAAGAAAACAAGTTTGCAATCTTTTTATTAAAATGGAACAATTTGCTCATCCTCTGAACCAATTTCTCATTTATCATCACTTCACAAATCCCTTTCCACCAACTTCATGATTTCATTCCACTTTTCAATCAATTTGAAAAACAAATCCTGTCCCACAGTTTTCCCCATATATTGTTTTGCTTGGAAGTGTGGAAAATGTATAACTGGAAATTTCTTAATGGCTGCAAGGGTTTGTAATTGTAAATCACTTTGGATAAAAACGCCTCCTGAATAACTTTATACATTCTTACATTAGTTATTTCTATATTATATTTTGTATACATTTTTTACCTCAAACACGGATCAATACTGTATTGTATTATACTGCATATGGCACAATGCTGTACAATCTAGTAATACGAGTGCGTGTTTATACCTCAGGTTGGATGGCTTTGAACACTGGAGCATCCATGAGAGCGATCTGACCCTGCAGAAGAAGAAATATGGGATTTAGATATCACTCAATTAAAATCTTGTGGATTTTGTCACAACAGCTTCATAAAAAGCAACCACATTTTAAGATTTTAGATTTACAGACCATTTCAATTTGTAAAAAGGCTAAGCCTATACTGTAATATATATTACCGGTGCAGTGGTATACTTTAAACATGGATACAATTATGCCAAAAAATTATAATAATGATAAATGAATAAATAAACAATGCAGAGCATAAAAGTTTTATATAATATACAACTAATGTATCTTTACTGTAGCATTGTACGCTTACACAACAGTTTATAACGTGTATTTGCGTGTGTGTGGGTTTGGCGTGTGGATGATCTGTGTAAATTCTGTGTATGTCATTTTTTATTCTAAATGGTGTCTGACAGGGACATGAATAATTAATCATGTTTTGCTCACTGCTCTATTGTCATTCACAAGACATTTTCCATGCATGCGTAGATGTCATGTGTGGGGATCACTGTGTACACAAATAAAATACAGTTTACCGCAAGCTGATGCACTGTATATAGGTTAATGGGTTGGACCATAAATAAATAAACGACAGAAAGAAACTCTGCCGCCCAGATAGAGACACATTCAGGCAGGCGTGTGCAGAATCAGGTCACATGTCTAGATCAGGACTGCTGGAGGTCAGTTGAACAAGGAGAGCGCCCCCTGGTGACCCGTAGGAGGGAATCGCCACAGATGATTGTTGCTTGACTGAAAGCAGGTATAATATTATATTATATTATGTATATATATATATTAGGCTTATACTTGTTCCTGACGTTCAGGTAGGAGTTCTGTTCGAAGGTTTAAAATCCTCAGAGAGAAAAGTATGACAGTTCAGATTTCTTTCTCGGACCCTTCAATGTTTAATTTAAACCCTAGAGAGCATCAAAGCTTGAATGCCAACAGGACATTAAATATTACTGAAGACGTGCTGAAGTATTTACTTCTCTCTGCTCATATCTCCTCATCTCTTTCATTCTTTCTCGGTGCATTTTCTTTGAACCACCTGATATTAGAAGGAGAGTTCACCCAAAAGTGAAAATTCTTTCACCATTTACTCACCCTCATGTCAAAACCGTTCTTTCTTCTGCAGAACACAAAAGAAGTTGGCAACCAAACTGACTTCCATTGTATGGTGACAAAAAATCTACCGAGACATTTATCAAAGTATCTTCTTTTGTGTTCCACAGAAGAAAGTGTCATATACAGGTTTTGGACGACATCAGGGTAAATAAATATTTACAGGTTTTGGACAACATCAAGATGTAAATATTAATTTTATTTTTGGGTGAACTATCCCTTTAACATCTTTTGTGATCAAATCACAAGTTGTCAGTAGAGGCAGTTGTGGTCACAATTTCTTAAAGATACTTTGTTTTAAATTACGTAAACTTTATACTAAATAAAATTGACAGATAAGTGGACATTGACAGTTTTTGGACATCATTGAAGAACAGTGGCAGGCTAGATTTTCACAAAGCCATGAAGAAAATGTTTGATATTTTGTTTGTAACATAATAAACATAATAAAATATGTTGACATAATACATAATAAATATGTTGTGTCAAGTAACAACATATATATGAACATATATTAGTTATTCCAAAGATTTACAGGTTATTCAAGTTTAAATATCACTATTGTTTTTTTAAACATATTTCTAAATATGTTCAAGCAATTGAATATTTTTGGACACAGTTTACTGGGACTTTTTTAAGTGTTTATTTGTCCAGATTTAAAGTGTCCAAACAAGGACAATCTGCATTATACAGAGGATTCGGACTTACTGCATATTCCTCAGGCGTGACCTTCAGCACATCAAAGACCACAGCGTCAAAACTCTTGAGCTCTGAAGAACCCTTTTCACTGAGCGACTCTGTACTGCTGCTCTTCTGCAAATGAAGAGAGATGGTTTAATTGGCTTTGAGATAAAATGACACCTACCTAACTATTTAGTAAGGAATGACCCATCTTACCCCATCCCGCACTATTAGATAGTGTTTATGTGTATGCTGACCTCTGATGCTGGGGCCGTGAAGGTGGAGACGCTGGGCTGGCCATTGCTGATGTCCATCATTAACAAACCATCAGACACTACGGCAAGAGCTCATCATCTTCATCATCATCGGCTTGCCTGATTGGCCCCCTGCAAATTCAACACACAAATTCATTGGTCATTCCTCAATGCATCATGCTGCAAAAACCTACCCTAAACCGTAATAGTTCCACCCCAGTTCCTCTTTTATTGAAATGCTGTTTTTCATTATGTCCAAAGATTTCTTATTGATTCATTCCAGAAAGTTTGACTTTGTTTCTAAAACACTTAAGAGCAGGAATACGTTTTCTTAACATACCGTTTTCTGTGTGCTATATGTTTATTTTTGTGTGGAGCCAGCGAAGATGACAAGTTAGGAAAACTAGCTACCCCATAATCACTGTGCAGCAGATTGCTGTGTGATCACTGGGCCACAGATTTATAGAGGCTGTAAACCATGTTTAAGGAATGCTTTCAAGAACTGAGGGCATCAGCAAATCTCCTCTTGAGAGCCTTGAAAGCTGTTTTGTCTGGAAAATGTATAACTTCTATAAACGAATATTTTACGGATCAACATGCTAAACTTCTTTAAAGGGATACTCCACCCAAAAATGAAAATGCTGCCATGACTTACTCACCCTCTAGTATACATTTCTTTGTTCGGTTTGAACACAAAGAGAGATATTTTGGAATAATGTAAGCAGCCAACAGCCAATCTGAAGCATCATTGACTGCCATAGTAGGAAACATTTAAATGGTAGTCAAAAGTGCCCCAGAACTGTTTGTTTTCCTACATTCCTCAGAATATCTTCTTTTGTGTTCAACAGAACCAAAACATTACTAAAAAATGTTGTTCCGACAAAGGTGCTTCAGAACTGTTGGTTGCAAACGTTATTCCAAAATATCTCTTTCTGTGTTGAAAAACAAAGAAATGTATACATATTTGGAACAACTATAGGCCGAGTAATTCATGACAGATTTTTCAGGTGGAGTATCCCTTAAAACATTTTAACAGTATTGTGCTTTTTATGAACGCAGGGTTTTAACCTTTCTGTCAACATATTCATCCTCATGGCGTTTAGAAGATGTACTGCACGTGTCGTTCCACAATTGTAATTTTTTGGCTGAACCAGCCTTTTAGACCTTTTATGGATTATTTGTCACACAACAAGAACCAGTCATGACCAAAAGGTGTTTATGTAATTTGTTTAGTGACGACCATATTTTGGAAAGCTGACATTCGCATTTGGAATCTGCTTTTAATTTAAATCTATATTTAAAGATGTAATAAAAACTTTGTATTCATTTTGCATAAATGTACTTGGACTGTAAACCGAAGCTCATCTTTGGGGAAAATTAAAGAAGGCTTGGCAAAAGTGATATGTGCAAAGCTTACCCAGTCAATATGACTACATAACTGGATCAACTAACAATTCTAGACAATGTATGCTTTATGTCCTGTGGGATTTTTCCTTTTCTAAAAATGTTTTTATTGAAATATTGGAATAAAACCAATAATATAGTTTTGATTGTGGGTGTGTGGCTAATCTATTGTTTGTTGATAACAGCGTAACCGTATACCACTGCTAGAGAACAACATTCAGAAAACAACAATGCCTGTAAACACTACACGGATGACACTCAAAACACTGCCTTCTCCATTTGGTTACACGTGAATGAAATGAGCAGGTGTTCAGGCAGGAGTGAGAACAGTGTGTTTTGCTTTAAGAGTGAACAGGTGCTACGGAGGCATTAGTCTGTTTGTGTGCGCTTTAGGGTTGTGTCGTAACAGGTGTTGCAAACAGTTTGTGAGACTTAAGAGTGCTGCCAAACTGAGGACTAATCCAAATCGCAGCTCTAATTCAGCCATCTCACACACAAAAATGCTTTAATTTGCCAAAGAGCTTCAAAGTAACTGTTTAAATAATGTGCAATATGAACAACACGCACAACTTACCCAGTATTTGTCAAATATGCATAGTGACAGTTGTGCTGCGTCCTCCCTGCACTTGTTTGGCTGCGCTTTTCTCAGAAACCGTCACGGAACAAAACCTGGTAAGAGACACAAAAACATACTTGTTTAAATCATTAATCTAAATACATTTTAAGCAGCAAAGTATGGAGTTGCAGCATTCAGCCGATATGTATGCCTCCAAGCAAGAGACATTGTGTTTCAATATGAATACCACTAGGGGGCACTGTATATGTTGATTAAAAACAACAGCAGCTGTGTTTGTTAGTGATATAGGTTGTGGCTAAGGTTTCAGAGAGTTCAGCATAAGGTCATTGTTCATGACACGAGAACATACGCCAGCCGACTTATGGTATTGCGGGACAAATGCGAAGCAGGATGAGAAGTATTTTCTGCTACACAAATACAAAAATAAGACTTGAAAACATCACATGGCTCAGCACAACATTCAATGCATATTAAGGAGACCAATCTTCTTCAGTCTACATAAACTGAAGGCTGAACTGAAACCGTTAGCCTCCAGATGTCACAGACAGAAATACGACACACACCACTACATGACTGTGAGATTACTTGAATTGTTGTGGTGCATCCCTCATCTTGTTGTAGCAGCACGCACATTACACAACACAACGCAGACAAAGTGCGCTAACAACAAGACTTTGGTCAAGGACCAACAGCAAAAACACCTCCAACATCGTGAACACTTCTAGTTTGATGGTGGATGGCCAAGAATTGTTGGTGCGTTTACGCCATCCACTGGAATGGAGAGTGAAATGTCGAAGTGTTTTTAAAGTGTTTTCTATACTCCTCTATACAGACGTGTTGGCTTAGGATAGTTTACAATAGCTTTATATCTGTTATACTAGCCATTTCACACGCTTTGTAATGTTAATGAATGCATGCCAGCAATTTTATGCAATAATTTCAAGCAAACCTTCTGCGCTGTGATCGGCTGAATTAGTCCCAAAGTGTCAAACACAACAACATCACTTGGCGATAAAATCAAACAGGTTTGAAAATATCGTAGCAGCTGGGATAGTTTGAGACAGGTCCAGATCACGTTGCACACTTGCATATACTTAATGGGCTTCAGTAACCCGAAAAGAGCACCAATTGGGTTGCAATCCGGAGGTTCTGTCGAAGACCTTAGAAATATGTCCGCGACAGCAAAATCCAAAAACCACATAGTGTGAGCTTGCCATAACTGTGTGTTCAACATCTGATATGCCGCTATAGTATGGTTTCTGTTTCCATGGCAATAAGAGGACGACTCCACAAAAGTCTAGACATCCAAGGTATCTGAATTCAGAACTTCAAATTCTTACAAAAATAGGTCACAGATGTTTTTGACAACTTCAAAACATTTCCTAGTTTTTTTTTTGTTAAATACATTTTATTTTGTTAAAAAATTTAGTTCAGTTACCAATAGAGTGTAGTACACCAAACGTGCATTACAGATTAGCACACAAAAAGTTAAAATTCTTGTCTTGTCTGGGCAGCTGTTTGATCAATCTGTGACTGTTCAACCTGACCTTAAAACACCTGGTGATGACGCATGTAACAGCTGAAACGGGATCAGATCATGTGACAGAGATGCACAGCATAACATTTTACAGTCAACCAAAAAGATTGTGGATGTTTACCAGTACACCGCACGCAGATCCGATTCATCAAGAGCTACACAGACATCCCTTTCAAACGCGTGTCTGTCTCGAGACGGAATGTTGGGATGAGTATTTGCAAGGAAAGATTAATCTGTCAGACTTCGGAAAGCTGTTGAAAGAGATTGTGCTAAGACGCTCACTAGACACAGAGGAGGCTCATTGACAGGCGAAATGGAGCTCTGGATGAGAACGAGCGTGGGAGGTGTAGCTGTCTTGTTGCAACCTGCTGGCGAAACAGTATGAAACAGAGACACTAAGTCTGAAGGAATGAACAAGTGGTTGAACCACTCAGTTTTCCCACCTTCATTAAAATGCATTTCCCCCTTGACCCATAAAGCATGCCCATGCCGTCTTTCATCGCCCTTTACAGGACCCAACAAAGACATAACTTCGACATAACATCAACTGGCCTAAATCTCTAGCACACCCTCTATTAGTAGCATTAGAACCAAACCAAAGCAAACCAAATTTTTTTTTATTGTTTCTTTTTTATCAAAAAGTTTATTTTGATGCATACTTGCAGCAGTAAATATGTGGCAAAGACTGATACACAATGTGTGCATGGTGTGTTTTCAGAGACAGCTAGTTAACACTCTCTTTCCACTAACTTTCAGAAGTGCACACACATTTAAAAAACGTGGCCGTCCACCGGGGCCTGTTCATCCATATTTCATTTGACAGTCATAGACACAAAAATAATACACACCCTATGGAAGCCTTGAGGGACCAGTATGCAAAGATGAAAATAAGAACAAGTGTTTTAGTTAACTCCCTTTATGTTACAATAACACAAACTCATGTTTTCCTCTGAAAGAGAACAATTACATTAGTATAGTAGAATTGTGGACACAATGGAAGCATTTCACGACGTGATCAAAACAGATCTTTCAAATAATAAATGCAATGTCCTTCGGTTGAGGCTGTAGAACTATAGTCTATGAATAATAAACACAAGAAGCCCCCCCCCCAAAAAAAAAACTTGTGCCTTACACAATAACACTTAAGGGTTGGAAAATTGGCAATAAAAACAAAACTAACTAAAAAAAAACTAAATAACAAAAAAAATATCTTACATCCCTAGCAGTGACTGGAGTTAATTCCCTTTAAATATAAGATGGCGACTCATTATGTTCCCCATTGATCTGATTTCACACAGGGTAATTGATTTTCAATTCCAAATGCTTCAAAATCAAAGCGATTTCATGAAGACATATTTTGTGTAGAATCCCCACTTTTCTAAATAGCCAGGAG